>NC_059075.1:79254423-82240673 GCF_020497125.1 Mauremys mutica
CGGGCCGGCCCGCCAGGGTGCTTACCCTGGCGAGCCGGGAGCCACCGGTTGCCGACCCCTGATCTATACTCATGGTCTCAAAAAAGAAAGTCATAGAGGATGGATAAAGCTCACTGAAATTAAACTTGACTTTAAAGGAGGTTTTGCTTAGAGCCATTCAAAATATGTTGGTTTGGGTTACAAATATTTTGCTTTTGAGCTTCATGGGTTCTCATCCCCTGAGTTTTGCTTTGGGATTTGGGTTCAAATAAACTCAAGGACTCAAACTGAAATGCATCCACTGTGTTCCAAGTCATTTAACACTAAAAACAGGTGAAATCTAGAATTTCACATGCTTTTGGTACAAAACCATGACATTTTTTGTAGAATTGTTCAAAAGGAGGCCTTATTCAAAAGATTCTCACACCTTAACAAACCTCTCAACAAATCTGATATGTATTTGAGGCAAGGTTCATCGGGTTTGGATTCATTAATATTGATGGTTGAATTGAATTAATTATACATTAAACATTGATAAAGATTCTTGAGGAGGAAACTTGAGGATCTTGATAAGAGAGCCAACAGAAAGAGCTATTTAGATAAATATATACCAAAATGAGTTCTTGCAGGGGGTACATGAACTCATCTAGATATTTGCCTCGTTTTGCAACAAGCTACATAAAAAGCACTAGCGAAGTCGTCAGTACAAACTAAAATTTCGTAGACAATGATTTGTTTATATTGCTCTGTATACTATACACTGAAATGTAAGTACAATATTTATATTCTAATTGATTTATTATATAATTATATGGTAAAAATGAGAAAGTAAGCATTTTTTCAGTAATAGTTTCATACCCCTGGTTGAGAACCACTGCCTTAGGTGATAGGCCTGGCTTCCTGCATGTCACTTGGGTTGGCACCACACAGTCCAACCACCCTTACACTGGATCTTTAAGCTGCAGTCCCCTGGTTCCCAACTGTGCTAACCTGACAGGCCCAGATGAGTTTGGCATAGGTTGACCAAATGTCCCGATTTTATAGGCACAGTCCTGATATTTGGGGCTTTTTCTTATATACACACCTATTACTTCCCACCCCCCATCCAGATTTTTCACACTTGCTATCTGGTCACCCTAGACTGGCACCTGTAGCCCTTTCACTCCTGGGACCACAGAGTTGATTAAAGCGAGTCAAAAGCAGCTTCTTCAATACAAGGCATTGTTTGTTCCTCCCCCCCAAAGGTATACAGCATGTAGAGCAAAGGGTAAAATCAATACAAGTTCTATATGCATGAGTCTTATTTACATCTTACTCTTTCCTTGCCATCTTTTGTAAATTCCCCTAAACCCAGTGAATCCCAGTCTCTGGCTGGATAAACGGACTGTCTTCCTGCTCACAACAGGTTCTCCATGTCTCTCTTTAACTCTTTGCCAGCCTGTCCATTTTCACTGATAACCTTGGCAGTATTCCTGGCCGTTCACTAGGTCCCAGGAGCCTCTATTGGTTTAGTGCTTTCTTTGATCTCTCTCTTTTCAGCCTTGGCAAAACAGTTGTGTGTCAGTCCGCTTGGGCTGAGGAATTGCCTCTTCCTGGCTATACACTTGGCTATTCTGGTTGAGTGTCTGTTAGGCTGCTCCTTCTCTTGGCCATTGCTTTATCTTTCCTTCTTGGTTTTCTTTAACTATCCCTATGGATCTAACTCCTTGGCAAGTAACATGTCACAAACACACACTTAGGCTTGGTCTACACTGGGGTGTGGGGGGGAGAGATCGATCTAAGTTACGCAATTTCAGCTATGTGAATAACGTAGCTGAAGTCGACCTACTTAGACATATTCACCGTGGTGTCTTCACCATGGTGAGTCAACTGCTGCCGCTCCCCCGTCGACTCTGCCTGCGCCTCTTGCTGAGCTGGAGTACAGGAGTCGTTTGGAGAGTGCTCAGGGATCAATTTATTGCCTCTAGACTAGACACGATAAATTGATCCCCGCTGGATCGATCGCTGCCCACCAACATACCCAAAGAGGCAAGCCAGTGGGGAAGACTCTATTCATAACAAATAATACAGATATTTCCCAGCCTGTCATGCCTCTCTATTCACAAGCCCCAGATGTTTTAAATCTCTAAAAAGGAGTCCTTTAATAAAAGATTTACCCTGAGTTTTGAGTGGATGTTCAGTTGAGTGTTGATATTTTATTGGAATTGTTTTGTCTATTCCTAATTGAAAAGTCAGCTCTATAACAAGAGATTTGCTTGTTACATGTTATGAAGCATTCATGTTCCACAGACTTAGAACTCTTGTTTTATTTAATAGGAACATCTCTAAAATAAACATGCTGCCAGTACTTTTTAATTTTCAAATTTCACATAACTCATCTCACAGCCAACATCCCCTCTCATCTGAAAATTGTTTATCACTAAGTAAACATCATATTTTTTCCTCTGCAAGGCAGTTTTACTGAGGGTGAAGATTTGCTGCCTCTAAATGAAAGTGTTACACTGTTCATACAAAAACTGAAGAAGCCTGTCTTAGAACTTCATTTTAAATAAATAGAACTTACATCCCCTTAGTGAGATGAATAAGCTTTTTGCTTTATTGCCTTTTGACAAAGTTGTAGCTACAAACAGACATTTGCTGAGGTAGCAGAAAAAAATGCAGTTTTGTAGTTCCAAGGTGCATTGTATGGCAGTTGGTACAATGCACACAAAATCTAATATTCCTTTCTCAAACTAAACATATGCCATCATTTTAACAAAAATGTTCACATAAGCACTGTCACACTTGAGCAAACTTTAAAAATTATAGTCATTTGCTAAACCCCTGTTGAATTGTCACATATTTCTGCTTTGCCTGTTCCCCATTGATCCTTATTACCAGTGTATTTGTGTGTAAACAGAAGCTCTCACTTAATATTCCTCCTCCTCCTGCCTGATTCAGCTGGTGATGTTGCAGATCCAGGCCTGGTCTACACTAAGCATTTAAACCGATTTTAGGAGCATTAAACCGATTTAACGCCGCACCCGTCCACACTAAGAGGCCCTTTATATCGATATAAAGGGCTCCTTAAACTGGTTTCTGTACTCCTCCCCAACGAGAGGAGTAGTGCTAATATCTGTATTACCATATCAGATTAGGGTTAGTGTGGCCGCAAATCGATGGTATTGGCCTCCGGGCGGTATCCCACAGTGCACCACTGTGACCGCTCTGGACAGCAATCAGAACTCGGATGCAGTGGCCAGGTAGACAGGAAAAGCCCCGCGAACTTTTGAATTTCATTTCCTGTTTGCCCAGCGTGAAGCTCCGATTAGCACGGGTGGCGACGCAGTCCCAAATCCAAAAAGAGCTCCAGCATGGACCGTACGGATGTGATCGCTGTATGGGCAGACAAATCTGTTCTATCAGAGCTCCGTTACAGAAGACGAAATTCCAAAGCATTTTTAAAAAATCTCCAGACAGAGGCCACAGCAGGGACTCAGCACACTGCTGCGTGACAAGCGTAACGGAAAGCCAAAGAATCAAATGGACGCTCATGGAGGGAGGGAGGGAGGGGGAACTGAGGACTCCAGCTATCCCACAGTTCCTGCAGTCTCCGAAAAGCATTTGCATTCTTGGCTGAGCTCCCAATGCCTGTAGGGTCAAACACATTGTCCGGGGTGGTTCAGGGCATAGCTTGTCAATTTACCCTCCCACAACCCCCAGAAGGAAAACGGAAAAAAATCGTCTCTTGACTTTTTTAAATGTCACCCTATGTCTACTGAATGCTGCTGGTAGACGCGATGCTGCAGCAGTGAACTGCAGCATCCTCGCCCCCCCTCTCTGGTGGCAGATGGTACAATATGACTGCTATCCATCGTCATCATCAGCCTGGTGGCAGATGGTACAGTACAGAAGGACTGTACCTCATCATCAGCCCATGAGTGCTCCTGGCTGGCCTCCCGGTCATTCCCAGTAGATGGTACAGAACGGCTGGTAACCGTCTTCATCATAGCAACAGGGGGCTGAGCTCCATCAGCCCCCGCCCTTCATGTGTAAAGAAAAGATTCTGTACTGCCTGGACTATCATAGCAGCGGGATGCTGGGCTCCTCTCCCCCACACTGCTTAATGTCCTGTCTGGACTATCATAGCAGCTGGAGGCTGCCTTCCCCTCATTTTATCTCACTAACAAGTCACTGTTTCTTATTCCTGCATTCTTTATTACTTCAGCACACAAATGGGGGGACACTGCAATGGTAGCCCAGGAAGGCTGGGGGAGGAGGGAAGCAACAGGTGGGGTTGTTGCAGGGGCACCCCCTGTGAATGGCATGCAGCTCATCATTTCTGGGGGTTTTTACACGGAACGGCTGTGCTCTCTGGTTCTCTGATACACTGGTTCTCTAGTACACTTGCCCCATATTCTAGGCAGGACTGATTCTATTTTTAGATACCATAAAGGAGGGATTGACTTGGGGAGTCATTCCCATTTTTGTCTTTTGCGCCCCCGGCCGACCTCAGCCAGGGGCACCCATGACAGCAGCAGACAGTACAGTATAGAAGGACTGGTAACCGTCATCTCATTGCCAATTTACAATGGCAGCAGACGGTACAGAATGACTGATAACCATCTCTGCTATCATGCAAAAGCAAATGAATGCTGCTGTGTAGCGCTGCTGTATCGCCTCTGTCAGCGGCATCCAGTACACATACGGTGACAGTGACAAAAGGCAAAACAGGCTCCATGGTTGCCATGCTATGGCATCTGCCAGGGCAATCCAGGGAAAAAGGGCGTGAAATGATTGTCTGCCATTGCTTTCCCAGAGGAAGGAATGACTGATGACATTTACCCAGAACCACCCGCGACAATGATTTTTGCCCCATCAGGCACTGGGATCTCAACCCAGAATTCCAAGGGGCGGGGGAGACTGCGGGAACTATGGGATAGCTACGGAATAGCTACCCACAATGCAACACTCCATAAATCGATGCTAGCCTCGGACCGTGGATGCACACCACCGAATTAATGTGCTTAGTGTGGCTGCGTGCACTCGATCTTATACAATCTGTTTTACTAAACCAGTTTATGTAAAATCGGAATAATCCCGTAGTGTAGACGTACCCCCAGTGTTTGAGATCTTACCGTTCATCACAAACAAAGGAGAAAGTATCACCTCACACATACAGTGATGTGTAATGTATCCTGAAAAAGGTAGGTGCACAGGCATAGTAATCAGGAAGGGATCTTTTGTTTGGTGGGGAGTGACAATATGACAATTAATGTAGAAAGTCTTCATGTTGGTTGGTTGGATTTTGATGGAATATTATAGACTCAGTTGTTTCTGGCTTCTTCACAAGTTTGTAGAGAAGGGAGGAGGAGACACAAAAGCCCTGATCTTCAAAGGTTTTTAGGTGTCTCTAACCCCCATTGATTTCAGTAGGAATTTGGTGCTTAAATACTGTACCTTGGAGGATATGGGCCAAAGAACTTTCCCACCACCAGAAACCTTGGACCTTAGTGAAGTTTGCCACTGACTTTCGAGAGGCCATTTCATCCACAGTATTTATACTCCCATGAGCACTAAGACTGTTCCAGACCACCAGCACTAGCCTCTCCAAAGGGACTGGAAAGCATCGTTGACTTCCACACAGCAAAAGAGGCACATGCTCACTCAATGAATTGCTCTTCTCTTGTTATGCATGGATCTTTTATGGTGGGGTTGAAGCAACCATGCATTAGACAGGGATAGAGAAAGATCAGGAATCTATTTTGCATGAGGTCTGTGATCCCTCCACCCTCTGACTTCCAAACCACAGAACAAGTGAAGAACCTTCCTCCTCTTTACACCAAAATCTCACTCATGTTCAAGGTCAGCTTGCCAGTGCAGATTAACCTGATGTGTGGATAAACAAGTTAGTGAGCCCATTATTCCTTCTTAACTGGGCCTGAGGATTTGGTCCAATATAATTTTATTGTCTATTGCTGGTTATTAAAACTAAAAAAAAATAAAAAATCTATTGTACTTTCAATCCTGTACTACCATTGTTGCCAACTCTGTCAATTTTATTGAGTCTCCTGATGTTGTTTTTCTTAGGCCTTAGCTCCTAGAGTCAGGTTATTACATGAGAATCTCAGCTGGCTTGTTTTCTTTTTTTTTTTAACTGAGTTTCTAAGTTGTGGAAAGAAGTTTGAAAACATAACCCAGGTATACCTGAAAGTCTCAGAAAACAGTGGCAACCAAAATAAATGCAAAATTTATTTTGGTTAAAACTCAGGATTTTTAAGCCATTCTTTTAGATTCAGGATTTTTGAATGTTTAAGTTTGACAAAACTGTGTTCCATTTCCTTTGACTATTTTAGTCCCTCTGGCAAATGAAAATAGACGTGTCAGTTTTAACGTTGTTTCTAGCTAGTTTTACTTCCAGGCTGTCATGCCATTAGCAAAATGCTGTTGTCTCTGTGTGCATAATATTAAAAGGAAATGTTAAATTAAACTTTAAATTGTGTTTAAATCTGTAAACATTTATATGAGGATTATATTTAAAGTAGGTTTTATAACCTCCCCCCGCCTTTTTTTTTCTAAACCTGCCTTATGGCCATGCATTATGGCATGATAGTATCTCTTTCCTTATGGAAACTGCCATACAATTTAATAGAAAATGATAATCATAGGCTTCTTGGACGATCCATAGAATATAATAAAGAATTATATCTCTGCTGTAAAATTATATAAAGTAGTTTAAAAAAAACTACAGAAAGCATAGTCTTTATAAAATTCTATAGGTTTTTGAGTAATTCCTGCAGAAACCTATAAAAATAGGTTTGATCCCCATTAAATACTGTATGGCAAATTCCTAAATCTTTAAAGAAAAAAGTGTGTAACTGCTGATGAAAGAAAGGGGCATGTGTTTCTGTCTTGAACAGAGCCACTTCAGCAATTTGAGCAATTCAGACCATTTTTCTTGGCTAACCTTCTACTAACTTTAGCAAAGGAATTACCTCAGTACTGCATATAGAGCAGAGGACTTAGTAACAGGCAGGAAATATACAAATGATAATTCTTGTGTTTGTACATCTTCTTGAAAATTGAAGCCTGGTCTACACTAGAGAATTAAGTTGATGCAAGGTAGCTTATTTCAAGCTATCTATGTAAGTGTCTACACTAAAATTTCGCTCCCACTGACATAACTGTCCTGCTACACTGACTTAATAATTCCACCTCCACAAGAGACGAAGAGTCAAGGTCGATGTAGTTAGGTCAACACAGTTTCAGTGTAGACACTGTGTTGCTTACTTTGATTGTTACAATGTCCCACACTGACAATACAATTGGTACAAGTGCTCCTGGTGAGGACACGCAGCACCGACACAAGGAGCAAAGTGTAGACACGTACACACCATGTAATTACTCTGATGGCTATATTCTGACATGAGCTAGTTCAACTAAATTTGGTAGTGTGGACATGCCCTGAGTTACCAAAATGGGAAGAAGTATTGAACAAGAAGAGAAACTTTCAGGGTTCATTCACCAACTGCTACCATAGGAGATTTACATAGATACATTGCATTAACATGTAGCCCTTCCTCTGAGGTGTGGCTCAAACTCCTCCCTGGTTCTTGCTACTTGGAGTGGCTTCTCCCCTCTCCTGGCATAGGCTGAGTTCTAGGTTCTTTTTTATGATGCCTGGTGCCTCCACCCACGGTGACTCCTCACTATGCCCGAGACATGAGGGATGCTATCCCTTGCAAAAACGAATAATGTTACTACTGCTAGCATGGAGTATAAAACCCAGTGCAGAAGGAACAATAAAGTACATCAACACAAACCCAAGCAAAGAAATGAAACACATAGAAATAACATTACAAATGGGAACTTTTTTGAGAACAGGAAAATAGGATCTGGGGAAGGAAATGGTGAAGGTTAATATGTACTAAACATTAATAAATCAACAATTTCTGCATCTCCCAACACTCACAATTTATCCCAGACCCTGCTCCCTTCCTGGCACATTCCCAAGCAGGTGGTATGCTGGGGATGAGTCCGGGGATGAGTGTTTAAATGCTGTGCCTTTTGGCCAGCTTAAACATAAAGCATCTCCTTACTATGTCTTCACCTTGGGTGGGGCAGGGTCCTCTCCTGGTTACCTGGTCTGGAGTCCTGTGGAGGTCTCGGATGGCTTTCAGTGCTGGTGCTGGGTTGGATTTCTCACACTCTGGATGCTGGTCTCTGCAGGGCCAGAACTGCCTGACCCATGCACTACATCCCACAGCACTTCATAGGCTCCCTTTGTGAGGAGTTCGAGTTAATGAGAGGCTCCCTGAGCTGTTCTGCTTCTCTCTCAGCTCCCTCAAAACTGAAATCAAAACTGGTCTCTTGATCTCTGAGTCAGACTTCCATTGAAGGCCTGAGCAGCCCTGGCATATCATTGGCCCAGTAAAGTGCTGGTCTTCCAGATCACCCCACGCAGAAGCCTCCCTATTGGTCTCAGCAGGAATTTCTAGCCCATTCTGTCCCCACCCTGACTCCAAGCATACTGGGATATGGCATTGGAGGGCTCTGATAAGCCATTATATGTCATAATTAAGGCTATGATTTGGTCACAGAGGTCGCAGAAGTCACGGAATCCATGACTTCTGCAGACATGCATGACTTCAGCTCTCAGCTGTGGGGGAATCCATGGGGGCTGGGGAGCTCCGGGGCCCCATCACTCCAGGTGGCAGGGGTACCCGATTCATTCTTAATTATAGTATTACTTCCCTGCTTGCTTGCATTGTAGCATAGCTCAATCACAAAGAATCCATGGTAGCAATGTAAGAATTTATACACACTATTTAGTGGAGCTTGATTGGGTTCTGCAGTCTGGGAGCTGCAGGGTACCCCTGCCACCTGGAGTGATGGGGCCCCGGAGCTCCCCAGCCCCCATGGATGCGGAGCTCCCCCACAGCTCCCTAGCCGGGAAGGGGGGGAAATCCCCCAGAGCTCCCCAGTCCCCGAGCGATCTCCCACACCACTGCAGGTGGGGGTCCCTCTCAGCTCCCAGACACTGGGCAGGGGCAGGCACAGCTTCCAGCCAGAGTAGGGCAGAGTGCTGGACCCTCCTCCCTCTCCATTTTTCATGGACATTTTTAGTAAAAGTCAGGGACAGGTCACGGCTTCTGTGAATTTTTGTTTATTGCCCATGACCCATCTGTGACTTTCACTAAAATTGTCTTTGACAAAATTGTAGCCTATAGGTTAGGACCCCACCTAGAGGTTCAGTCTGCAGTTCCAGGAGCTGGCAAACTCCAAGTGGGGGTTACAAACACTAATAGCTGTTATGCTTGTAAATCCATTCTTTCTCTTTCCCCTTTCTTCTCTCAGTATACCCCCTGGCATTAATCTGATAATATACCTCTTTATAACTGAAATGAAAAGAACCAACACACTAATTACCCAGCCTCTGACACATCATTATCTATTCTAACGAAGACAGTACTGTATTGAAATTCTCATGTCTCTCTAAAACTAATGATTCTCATCAGAAACTAATATCACCAAAATATGGGCACTCTCATCTTTTAGAGGTGGCACTACTCTGCCTGTTATAACTCTCTGTTCCACCATTTTAGCTACAGATTCACCTTAAGTGATGAATTATAGATTGTGCCTTTTATTTTTTTTAAGCATCAACATTAAACCCTTCTTTTTTCTGCAAGTATCAACTGATTATCAAATGCAGTCAGTTATTCAGCTGACAAATGTACTAAAATGTGTTTTTCACTTGTGCTTAAAAATGATAATGAAGCTCTTAGATGAACTATCCCATTCATTCTTAATTATAGTATTACTTCCCTGCTTGCTTGCATTGTAGCATAGCTCAATCACAAAGAATCCATGGTAGCAATGTAAGAATGTATATACACTATTTAGTGGAGCTTGATTGGGTTCTGCAGTCTGGACTCCTATTATCTACTCCATGTAGTTATTTCAATCAGCATTTAAGGATGAGTTAAAGATTATTTCTACAGTGATGTCCCTCCCAACAGACAGATAAGGAAATTTTCAACTATACCATTAAAATATAGTTAATGTGTATTTTATTACTTTAGAAATAAAGTGTTAGAAGGTTTTGGAAGGGTTTTTTTTGTTTTGTTTTGTTTTGTTTTTTAATTTTGATTAACACTCAGCAAACTTTAGAATTGGTGAAATTCACTCCCAAGAGTACCCTTTTTTAAAGACTTAAGTGGGACTCTGGTGCTATATTCACAGAAGATAATTTAACTTAATGCTTGGCATTATGTGTTAGCTTTTTCGTTTCAATTTTATTTGCATCCTGTGATTTATAATACAAATGTTCTAAGGTCCTTTATGGAAAATTATGTTTCTCAGACAAAATGGATGTAAGAAATGTCTGGCCACCTTGTCAAGACAGTTCTATTGTTTGCCTTTCTGTTTATAATGTACTGGACTGGGGCTTAGGACACCTGGATTCTAATCTTGACCATCTCACAGGCCTTGGGCAAGTAATTTCACCTCTCTGTTCCACTTTTCCTCCACCTGTACAGTAAGGATAATAATACTTATCTGCTTTGTAAAGAGTTTTGAGATCTAAAGATACAGGATGTTGTATAAGAGCTAGGTATTTCTTATTTATTTACTCCAAATGGGATAAATATCTTAGCAAGTCACGTAGACCAACTGCTTGCAATATGAAAACATCCCTACTCTATTGAATAAGTGCTTTATCCAGCCTGCTTCTAAATATTTGCAGGGACAGGGCTTCCACCTGACCTTGAAAAACTATTCCATGTTCTTTGACTCTTCTATTTAAAGAAAATGTTTGACGGCAAGTGTAATTTCTCTTTTATGCAACTTCACACACTTTCGATTTTCCATTTCAATAGTTTTATTGTCACGACAATATGTACAAGTGCTGCTGAAGCTGAAACCTCAAGTAGCTGTTTGTAGGGCCTGGTTTTGTAGTGGCAAAGGGGATCCGTTTTGTAATACTGCTCATTTCTAGCTGCTACACATTATGAGGCTGCTCCTGCAGTCTCTCTCTCTCTCTCTCTCTCTCTTCCCCACCCCCCCTCCACCTCATTCCTTCTCACAAAGTTATACAGGGTTTTTCTTTTTCACTTTTTAGCAGTCCTCTATTATTCCTCAGAGCTTGATGAAGCATCCATCTCATATTACTTTGTACTTTGCATAATGAAGTGGAAATTGTCAAGTGGAAATTTTCTGTCACAATGATTGCAAACTTGGGTTTCTATTGTAGCTGGTACAAAATGATTTTTTTTCATCATACCACTATCTCCTTCAATGTTGATCCCGTCTAGATGAGTGGTTCTCAAACTCCATGGGTGTCCCATTTAGTAATGCTGAGAATCTATCAGTCTTCATTCTACCTGTTCCTGTTGATGATTTATGGGGGTTGTTCAACCAACTAAATGTATTTAAAATCATGTTCCTTTGGTTTGAATTCAGCATGGTTCAAATGTTCTGATATCAAAATTGCAGGGGTGTCAAATACACAGAGGGACAGAACCAAATGGCAAAATGACCTGCAGAGATCAGAGCAGTAGGGGCTGCAGGCAATAAAGGGAGTTTTACCACTAACAAATGTGGAGCCATGAATCCAGTGGAAAGAAATAAACATCCTTGTGATGGGGTGTCTGCCCCACAGTAGCCCATAAAGGGTTAATAGAACCCTAGGGAGGCTGTGCAACAGGCAGCCAATTGGGGAGGATCCTAGGGAGACTGTACAGGAGACAGCCAATTGGAGAGGAATATGAGGAACAGCCAATCAGGGCTAGACAGGCCCATATAAGAAGAGCTGCAGGGCAGAGCAGATCAGTCACTCCCTGGAGCTCGAGGAATGAGGAGGACTGGCTGCCTTGCAGACAGAGGGCAGCTAGCACCTTGGACAGAACAGTGCTGGGCAGGATCAGAGGAGAAAGAGTGAGCTCCCGGCTGATTGCTGACATGCTGGGGCCCTGAGACAGGGGCAGAGGAGGTGTGGGGCTGCAGGGAAGTGGCCCAAGGAAGTAGACTTCGCAGTTAGAGAGGACGCAGCACGTGGCCCCGGGCGGGGACCTGGAGTCCTCCACCCCTACTCCTCCACTTGCCACTGGGGAAGTGGCTGGACAGTGGATTACGGTTCCCCCAGAACGGGGGAGAACACAGTATGACACAGCTGGAGGGTTGTGTCCTGACAAGGATGCTGTATGCTTTGGGACGACACACATCTTGGACCAGAAGTGACAGCAGCGAGATGTCACCAGACAAGGGCACATGGGCAGGCTAAGATAATACCCAGGAGAGCCAGAAGGAGTGCCACAGCAGTGAGTGGCACCCCATCACAATCCTCTATGTAAAATGTGAGGGGGATGCAATCAAGCAGCTGGGTACATCTCAATAATGTCAATAGTTTCATTTCTACTTATCACAGAATCATAGAAGATTAGGGTTGAAAGAGACCTCAGTAGGTCATCTAGTCCAGCCCCCTGCTCAAAGCAGGACCAATCCCAACTAAATCATCCCAGCCAGGGCTTTGTCAGGCTGGGCCTTAAAAACCTCTAAGGATGGAGATTCCTCCACCTCCCTAGGTAATCCATTCCAGTGCTTCACCGCCCTCCTAGTGAAATAGCGTTTCCTAATATCCAACATAGACCTCCCCCACTTCAACTTGAGAACAGCGCTCCTTGTTCTGTCATCTGCCACCACTTAGAACAGCCAAGTGTGACGGTGCTGCCCGTGGGAGCCAGCTGAGGTCACTCAATCAGGGTGAACTGCAAACCAAACGGGGCAGATAATCCCCAAACGCTGGCGGTTATTCCAATACTTAGATTTACCTACCAGCACAAAACAGCTTCTCTAGTACCACACTGGTCACTTAGAAGTCCAAACCACGCAGTTCCCTTAAAGTGCCCAGCCTCAGGCCTCCGTCCAGACACACCTGTCAGATATGATGATGATTCCTAAAAATCTTACTTCATCATATAAAAGAAAAGGTTCTTCCAATCCCAAAGGATCAGCCACACACACCCAGGTCCAATTATAACTTAGATCTTATCCAAAATATACGCTATAGCCACTTCTTATTAACTAAGCTAAAATTTATTAAAAAAGAAAAGAGAGAGAGTGTTGGTTAAAAGATCAATATACAGACAGACTTGAATTCAATTCTTGAGGTTCAGATACATAGCAGAGATGAGCTTGTAGTTGCCAAAAGTCCTTTTATCAATAGTCCATAGGTTATAGTCCAATGTCCATATTCAGGGTGACTCCAGTCAGTGACTGGAGATCTCAATCCTTGTGGCTTAAGGTTTCCCCCTCTTGAAACCCAAAGCAGATCTGAGATGAAGAAGGATTGTGTTCCAGGCTTCTTATACATTTCCAGCAGCCTTTCGGCCTGAGAAAACAATAGCTTAACTCCTTCTCCCAAATATCCTGGCACTTAGCACAGAGTAATTTATCCATTAAACAGTTCAAATACAGGTTACCACAACCTTCAAAGAGACACATAGACAATAATACTATTTCACTCAAGTATCATCATAAATGTTAATGCTCCTTTTTTTGATCTTTGAATTAAAACTATAGCAATAGACAAGACTTGTTTGCTTACATCACAAGACCTGAGCAAACGTCTACCCTTCTACCTCTAACAATGCAGACTTGCATTTCAAAGCTCTATTCATTTACAGATTTTCCTAACCAGTCCTCAAGGTTCACCCATGGGTCAGGTCAGTCTATGAGTTAATTAACTCTTTCTGGCCCTGTCATCTTCCAATGAAATATTATATTACACTCATAACATCACACCAAGCTCCATAATCTTTGGAACCCCCTTCAGGTAGTTGAAGGCTGCTATCAAATCCCCCCTCACTCTTCTCTCCTGCAGACTAAATAAGCCCAGTTCCCTCAGCCTCTCCTCATAAGTCATTTGCCCCAGCCTCCTGACCATTTTTGTTGCCCTCCGCTGGACTCTCTCCAATTTGTCCATGTCCTTTCTGTAGTGGGGGGGGGGTGATGTTGCACTCTATAATGTTTTATGGAAATATGCTTATGAGTGTGAATGTAATGTAACTGGAAGATGCTTCATGCAAAAGGTCTCTTGTAAGGTATCATTACAAAACTTATGATCTATTGAGTGTCTTCATCCTATTTGTTTGCATGCATTATTTCTATGTCTGAAGTTAGGAAAATAAGATATCACCTTGTATTACTGATGTAAACCCATTAAGTGGAAGCCATTAAGGGTGCTTCAGAATCAATGACCTGTAAATGGCTCTGTTTACTTGCAACCCTTCCTGAGTACATGTGGGCCAGCCCTGGAAGAATGAAGGCTGGGGTCTCACAGGACATGTGAACATGTTACCTGATACTGGAATCCATCTTAAACCTCCATTTAGCAGGAGGGGTGGGGACCCAGAGAGACAAAAGATTCCCACCTTGTGCCAAAACTATAAAAGGGGGTTGAACATAACAAAAGAGGGCTGCCAGTCATGAAAACACCCTGCTTTCCACCTAAGATGTCTGCTGGAAATAACAAGGACTGTACCAGGGGAAAGGATTGGGTACAGACTAGAAAGAAGTCTAGTTTGTGAAAGAAGCTTATTGGAACATCTCTGAGAGTGAGAGACCACTTAAATCCTACTTTTTATACTTAATAAAATCATTTTTGTTTATTAATTAACCCAGAGTAAGCGATTAATACCTGGGGGAGCAAATAGCTGTGAATATCTCTCTATCAGTGTTATAGAGGGCGGACAATTTATGAGTTTACCCTATATAAGCTTTATACAGAGTAAAACGGATTTGTTTGGGGTTTGAATTCCATTGGGAGCTGAGTGTCTTGGTGCTTGAGGTAGGAAACCTGCTGAGCAGTTTTAGTTAAAGTCTGCAGCTTTGGGGTCATGAACCAGACGTGGGGTCTGTGTTGTAGCAGGCTAGCATGTTGGGCTCAACAAGGCAGGGTTCTGGAGTCCCAAGCTAGCAGGGAAATTGGGCTCAGAGGTAGTTTCAGCACTTCAGTTGACAATCACAATGAAGTCTCTGTGACCGAACCCATCACAGGGATACAATGCTCCAGATGTGGACTCACTAGTGCTGAATAGAGGGGAATAGTCACTTCCCTTGATATGCCATTAGCCTTCTTGGCAACAAAGGCACACTGCTGACTCATATCCAGCTTCTCATCCACTGTAATCCCCAGGTCCTTTTCTGCAGAACTGCTGGTTAGCCAGTCGGTCCCCAGCCTGTAGCGGTGCATGGGATTCTTCCATCCTATGTGCAGGACTCTGCACTAGTCCTTGTTGAACCTCATCAGATTTCTTTTGGCCCAATCCTCCAATTTGTCTAGATCACTCTGGATCCTATACCTACCCTCCAGTATATCTACCTCTCCCCCACAGCTTAGTGTCATCCACGAACTTCCTGAGAGTGCAATCCTTCACATCATCCAGATCATTAATAAAGATGTTGAACAAAACCATCCCCAGGACCAGCTCTTGGGCACTCTGCTTGATACCGGCTACCAACTAGACACCGAGCAGTTGATCGCTACTTGTTGAGCCCAACAATCTAGCCAGCTTTCTATCCACCTTATAATCCATTCATCCAATCCATACTTTGTTAACTTACTGGCAAGAATACTGTTGGAGACTATATCAAAAGCTTTGCTAAAGTCAATATATATCCTATCCACCGCTTTCACCATATCCACAGAGCCAGTTATCTCATCATAGAAGGCAATCAGGTTGGTCAAGCATGACTTCCCCTTGGTGAATCCATGCTGACTGTTCCTGATCACCTTCCTGTCCTCCAAGTGCTTCAAAATGGTTTCCTTGAGGACCTGCTCCATGATTTTTCCAGGGACTGAGGTGAGGCTGACTGGTCTGTAGTTTCCCAGGTTCTCCTTCTTCCCTTTTTTAAAGATGGGCACCATATTTGCCTCTTTCCAATAATCCTGGACTTCCCCCAATCACCACAAGTTTTCAAAGATAATGGCCAATGGCTCTGCAATCACATCAGCCAATTCCCTCAGCATCCTTAGATGCATTGCATCCAGCCCCATGGACTTGTGCATGTCGATCTTTTCTAAATAGTCCTTAACCTGTTATTTCACCACTGAAGACTGCTCACCTCCTCCCCATACTGTGTTGCCCAGGACAGCAGTGTAGGAGCTGACCTTGTCTGTGAAGTCCGAGGCAAAAAAAGCATTGAGTACTTCAGCTGTCACTAGGTTGCCTCCCCCATTCATTAAGGGTTCCACACTTTTCCTGACCTTTTTCTTGTTGCTAACATACCTGTAGAAACCCTTCTTGTTACCCTGTACATCCCTTGCTAGCTGCAACTCTAGTTGTGTTTTAGCCTTCCTGATTACACCCCTGCATGTTTGAGCAATATTTTTATACTATCTAATAGTCCTTTTTCATTTGACCAAGCATTGTAGTTTCCACAGGTATATATGATGCAGAATTGGTAGGCTGGGAGGAGATGTGTCCATGAAAGGACCTTTGCTAATCCACAGAAGGAAAAAATCTGCAGGTCTGTTGCTTCAGGATTGGACTTTACAACAATTATTCAGTGGAGTTGTACTTACTCACTCAAGTAGTCCCTTTGAAGTTGAAGGGGACTACTCTTGTCAGTACATGTTCACGTTCCTCCATATTGATACGGTTGCAGAAGCAGGCCCGTAGAGAACTGGAGATGGTTATCAGGTCTTGATTTTGTTTCACGTCAGGAGCACACTATATAGCAGCCAATAGTCTTTCAGGTAATCTACTATCATTCCAATACCTTTCAGTAAAGATAAAAAAATGAGTTAATGGGAATTCTGAAAAGACCTCCAGGCTAGACTCTTCCCTCAGATGCATGGGCACAGCTACCATCGACTTAAACTGATTATTTAAATATGATTTTAAGTGTATGAGATAGTGGGACAGTTTTATACCATTAGAATTGTTTTGCTCAAAGATGCTAGTATCTTTCTATTAAAACTATTATCTGGCTTAGTAACTCTCTCTCTCTTTAGAACTCTCTTTAGTAATTCTGTTTAGAATATGCAGAAGTATACTGCTTAAAAACTGTGGGCCAAATTCTGATCCTTTACACAACTTAAGCAAATGGACTGTTTGACAATGGAGAGTTATGAGAGGTATGCAGTCAGAATCCTTTCTCTAGGGTAAACAATGGCAACAGATCAATCTTAGGGGAAAATTTGGAACACTTTTTTTTTTTAAATGAGATGATTGAAAAATGGCAAGGACTTTTCCTGAAAAATTTTGGGAAAAAAAAGAAAAAAGATTTAGAATTCCCCCCCTCTGCTCACAAAATCAGTTTTTGTATTGGAAAACTGAACACTGTAAAAAAAACAGTTTTCAAAAAATGTTTTGGGTAAATATTGTGGGATTGTGGTAAAAACTAAATTGTGTTCAAAACCCAAAAATTTAAACCAGTTTTATAGTTTCTGGGTTTTTACTAAAAAACTGCAAATTTATATATATATAATTTTTTTGTTGTTGTTGAAAAATAACTTTTTAACCTATATATATATATAGGTTAAAAAGTTATTTTTCAACAACAACTATATATATATATATATATATATAGGTTAAAAAGTTATTTTTCAACAACAACAAAAAACAACAACAAAACAAAGAAAAAATCAACCAGCTTTAAAGGATTTTTTTATTTGTGTGTGTGTGGAAGTAACTTATAAAATCTAGAAATTCTTTGAACATTATTACCAGAAACAAATGAGCAGAATACAAGAGATATGCTTGAGGGATCCCAGAGCTGAATCTTGTAATGAACGATTCCTCAAAAAATCTTGAGGCTCTTGTGCATTTCAAATAACAACATATCATCAATCTGGGACACTGTCACTACTCAGACAGCAAAAAAGGATCACTCCTTTTGACTTTAATGATAGATGGGGTGCTGATGAGAATAAAGCCCTTATGTATTACTTTATTTACCTCTATCTCCTGTGACAAACTGTCAGTGTTAGGGACATATTTGCTGACCTTTGTCAATATGCTAGAAAGACTGCATTGCAAAAACTCTCCTGAAGACATCTGGATTCTATCAGAGTTTGAACTGAAGAACGGAAAATGATATGGATTGTGAATGAAAAGGTTTCCCCTTCCACCCACCCCCGCCTCTGATGTGGATATTGTGGTTCTGTAAATACCCCATTAGGGGGAAATTTTAAAGTCATCCCTACCAGGAATGATTTTTATCCTCAGATCAAAAAGTGTTTTAGGAAAAACAAATGATTTGCCTTGGGAATGCACCAAATTGCATCTAGAAACATTTCCTAGGGGAAGGATAATCCCAGGGTCCACATTCCAGCACCTCCGGCAAAATATGGATTTTGAACCAGAAACTCAAACAAGTTCAAACCCTGCCCACTGGATAATTCTGCATTCACTCCCTTCTTTATTTCCTCTTTCACCTTTTCAAGCAGTTTAATTATAGATTAGGCTTTATTATGACGTTGTTTTATAAATCTGCATAGAGGCCAGTGACATCAGTTGGCGATTTTCTTGCTTAAGGAGTACTGAATTGGGTCCATCATTTCTTGATCCCCAATTTTCCACACTGAGTAGATTTGTTTTCATTATTATCTTATGAAAATTCAATTAATTATCAATAACAAAATCAATATTAATCTATTGCAAAATCTATTGGTAATGTTCAAACTCTTGTGAAATCTTGATCAAGAGCCGCATGTTCCATGCAACTGACTAAACTGATATAACTAAAGAAATTGGTTAATGCATCAGATGTTTTAAATTCAGTTCAACATCATCCTACAGGCTTGTAATTTTTTTTTTAAAAAGAATTGCTGATCAACAAAGTGTCTTGAAACACTGATACCTGATTAATGATCTTCTTAATAAACTAATCTAAATGCATACTTCTGGCCATCATCCAAAGAAAGGGAGGTTTTTAGGAAGCTAGCAGAAGAAAAACAAACAAAAAACCCCTACAGTTAATGAATAATGGATATATTTGTTGGCTTGCACCTCAGGTCTTTTGCTTCTAATCATGTGTTTTGATAGCTGTAAATACAGGGATTTGCAGATGAAACAAGCTCCCTATCACAACATATTTCACCATCTGACAGATTATTAAATCATCTATGATATCAAAATCAGTAAATGCTGCCTGACCTTGAGGTCTGAAATAGGAATAATTGTCTAATGATTTTCCTAGAGATGATAAGCATTTTTCAGCAGTGTAGCCATATTATTCTATTGGGATAAGTGGCTCCAAAGGGAGAGTGATAATTATGAGATAAACGAAGGTCAGTGATGTGGGTGCTCTTGATGACTAGTCCAATGTGTGTTTCTGCTGCTGTTAATAAAATGCTTCTAGCAATGCATGAGTAAGGATTAATCCTATAAATGTTGTAACCATATGAAAAATATACAACTAGAAACATTCTTCAAATATTCCTAAATTAAATCTCCAACTATGTGCCAAGATTATTTAGTAAATAGATTCTTCATCATTTTCACATCTCATATTTTCATAAGCTGTCATATTAGTTTGTCTGAAAGCCTCATCAACAGTGTATTAAAAATTCCATTAATAATAAAACTCCATGTTATGTAATAACACTTGTATTTTAAGATAAAGATTAATTTTTCAGAAACAGAATTTCCCTTTTCCAGCAAATAATGTTAAAGTTGGGTGAAGTTTTTTGAACAAATAGTTCGTTTTTTGAAAAATGCAGTTTTGAGTTGACTGAAATTATTTGCGAATTTGAGTTGAATTAAAGAGCTTCAGCCCCCTCCAAAAAGTGGTAGAAAATGACAAAATGCGTGATTTTTCATTTCAAAATGATGTTTGGTTTCAAAATTTAGCTAGATTCTATTTAAAAAAAGAAAAAGGATAAAAACCATCCAAAAACTATGTGAAATGAAAAAAATAAATAAATGAGATAAAATCATTTAAGATTGAACAAAACATTTTTGACTCAAATTTATTATTTTTTTGTTTGTTCTAGAGAGAAAAAATGAATAAAATACATTTCATGCTGACCCACAATAGTTTTTTTTTGTTTTTGTATTTTGTGGTGGTGGTGGTCTTGGGGAAATTATTCAGTTCAGTCACTGAATCAAAAAATCAATTATTCACTCAGCTCTAAATAATGTGACGTCTAGAATTACTCTTTTTTTAGCTTCATGGGATCTGAGTGTAAATGGCATCCAATTCATAACGTCATCATGGTCACTGTATGGGTGGCCCCTTTCCTATATTCAGTATTTCTTATTTGGATCAGTTTATTTAATATCACTTGAAGAACCAATCCTGAACTCAAATCTTTTTGAGCTTGCAAAAAGCCCTGTAGGATCAGAGCAGTGGCCCATCTAGTCAAGTCTAGGCTAGTCTAGTCTCTAATACTGGTCAGTACCAGAGGAAGAAACTTTGCAGTAGGCAGTTATGGGATAAAATATTCCCAGAGATTTCTTCCTAACACCCAATATTTAGAAATTGGTTTATGTCAAAGCTTGAGGGTTTACTTTTTGGGCAAGTTGACACATAAATCCACCAAAACAACCAGCTTCCTGCCATCTTCCAACTCCTCATCTACTTTACCCACCATGATATCTGCCTTCTCCGTGTCTGTGGGTTTTATTGTGTTTCCGCTCAGTGGGAGCCAACTCTCAAGCTGTTGCCCATATAAGGATTAGTGTTAGAAGAGAATCTGGAATCTGGGACAATGAGGACAGCAGCCATGATGAGAGTGACTGTCCCACCCCATATCAGTCACAGGGGCTGAAAAGGGTGAATGGTTTAGGAACTGTGCAGCAAGTGAGGGAAGGTGGCTGTCATGCAGATTTTCCAAAGTTTGTAGGAATAGAGCTTCACTCCTGTGCAGTTTAGGAGCTACAGATAGCAACCACTGCCTTCTACAAGCCTATGATCCCATGAAGCAGTACTTCAGGTAGACCCTTCTTTCTGTTATGCTAGTCCATTCCTACTCCCTACATACACAAACATAATTCAAGGAAAGGTTCTCTCCTTTGGAGCTTTTAAACCCTATAGGAGTTGTATTCCTTAGCTACACTGCAATTAAACAATGTGCTTTAGTTTTCTATTCTCACTTCATGCTCCATTTTTACAATCTTTTCAATGTAATTGGAACAATTTCGGACTCCCTTTATTTTGCCACCAAATTAGCATTTTGCTACTGAATTCTATGCCACTGGGCCACAGAATACAATGGCCTGGCTTCATGATTTAAGTCTAGTACATTGCATTGCACATTGACTCTTTATTTAAAGAATGCAGCACAACAGAATGCTTCTTCACTGCTGTTCACATGAAAGCATCACAGAATGACTCTCAGTTTGTCACAGACTAAAAATCATTTTATCTTCTCCCTTGTAGCCAGCCCCTTCCAGCAGTGGAATCAGCATGCAGGGCCCTACCACAGCACATAATTATCTGAGCAGGGTGGAAAGCTCCAGCTGTGAGAGGTACTCTTCTACAGGTAACAGATGGCTGCTTGGAGTGTCCCACCTGCAGTGGCTTCAACAACTGCAGATTGTCACATAAAAGGCTTCCAGTGGGCTAAGTGGCTTTGCGCTCTGGTCTCCTGTCTTCCCTCATACTGTTTTCTGTTTTGATAAAGCTTTGATTCAGTACAATCAGCACACTAAGCCACAAACCATTTCATGACTGTAAAATAGGTGGTTAGAAAACAGCGTTTCTATATTTACAGTGAATCCTACAGCTATTCCCCCTTCCCCATTAAATAACATACCTACATTTGGTAAAAGTTTTTTTAGGCAAAACTGTGTGTTCTTAACTTCTGTTAGCTAACATGAGGTAACTAACAGGAGTTAAAATCCTAGTGGAGGTGGGACAGTTTGTAGCTTTCACATGTATTAGCAGGTGGAAACAAAGACTATGGGGGAGCCAAGGGTTTACGTTAACCTGTAACTTGTGTGTTAATTATTCCATGTTAGCTAACATGAGTTAAGAATACAGCTTTTTATTTCTATGAAGACAAAGCCTATACGTTTATACTCATCTTCCTTTACCTGAATTTTAATTCCTGCTTCTCAAATTATCCTCTTTTCTTTGGTCAAACAACGTTTCATGTGACATTGCTCTGCAAAATAAGAATATTTAAGATTCCTTAAGTATTATGATGTACACATAATGTTTGTCCAGATGAGAAAGTTGATCTTTTTTTTAAACCAATTGAGTTTAACTGGTGCCAACTCCTTTGTGTATACACTTATTTTGGTTTAGCTTAAACCAATTCTTAATCAACATAAACTAAACCAATATAAACCTGGTTCAAACCAAAAGAATTGTCCACATTGACTTCTACACCAATTAAACTCAATTGCTTTAAAATCATAACTTCATTTAAACCAATGTAACTGTCTCATGTAAACAAGGCCTAAATGACCTATGTTCAAGCAGCTGGGAAAACTGGTCCATAAAAAAATGTCTGATGTTTTTAACAAATCACTTTGTACAGTTTTAGAATCTTGAAATTTTAATTTGGAAGGACACATTTTTTTTGTTCCAATTGTCTGGTGAAATACATCCTATTTTAGTTCAAAAGTTTGCCCAAAATTAGGAAGGTGCCATGTTAGGCAACTGTCATTTGGGGAGAGAATAAAGGAAGAAAAAAGAACACAGAGACACATTTATTTATATATATCTAGGCACCCAGAGGATGAGACGTATCCAGGAGTATGTACATTCTGATTCTATACCCGGATATGACCTGGTGAGCCATATAGGCTGCTATACTCCCAATATTCCCCATCCTGTGGTTTGCCCATAGCAGAGAAACAAGGTCTGGTGATAGAATGGCAGCAGCAGCAGTGAGAAGGGTGGCAGCAATCAGTTCTTTCTTCACTCCCCAAAAATAATAGTCATCAGTCTATAGGGTTCAGTTACAGTATCAGCTTTCCATTATAGCATATATGGACAATTTTTCTGTATTTTCCCTGTATTAGCCAATCATTTAAAAGACATTATAAATAATTAATATGCTCCCTCCCCTCCACCCCTCTTCCGTGGGAAGCATAATAAGGTGTACGTGTTGCTAAACTTGATGCTGACTTGAAGAAGCAAAACTGTGCCCCTTGGACTATGATGTTAGGATAATGGAATTCTGAATAATCAAAATTCAACACCATTCTCTTTCCTCGTCGGATTCAAAGACCTGTAAGTCAAGGGCAATTACCTCAAAAACAATGTTCTAGCTTTAATGAATGCAGAAAATCCTCATAGCTTTTCCTTCATTTGCTTCTTGTGGCTCTTTAAAAAAAAAATCATGTGTTCTTTAAAGCAGAGGTTCCCAACCCCCCCTTTTTTTTGTGGTGCCCCCTTTCCGAGATTTGTGTCTCATGCATGCCCCCTCTTTTCTAAGAAGCAGAATTTTTGCATGGAGAAGAGGATTTTATTTTCTCACCTGTCATACGATATTAAGACAGAAAACAGCATAAAGAGAACAGTGTCGCTACTCTACTACCAAAAGAACACTTGATGACTCACTGTTGTCTCAGTGACGTGGATGAGCCTGTTTGCTACCGCACCATTTTCAGACTCGTGGTTTGATTTAAAACAGGACTTGTCTACACTGGCACGTTTCTCCACAGTAAAGCAGCTTTCTGCATTGTAACTCCCAAGGTGTACACACACTGCCAAGCCACTTAGTGCGCAGAAACTGCACAGTTGCAGTGCCGTCAGAAAACCACCCCAACGAGAGGCATACAGCTTTCTTCGACAGAGCTACAGTGTTGCAGTGCCAGTGTAGACACCCTGGTCGATTACAGTGCTGCAACTGGCCTCCAGGAGGTGTCCCACAATGCCTGTTTTTGCTTCTCTGGTCATCGGTTTGAACTCTACTGCCCTGCTCTCAGGTTACCAATCATGAGTCCAACCCCTTAAATTCCTTGGGAATTTTGAAAGTCCCCTTCCTGTTTATTTGATGGCATGTGCAGTGCTCTCAGCGCATCTTTCCAGGCGATCCCTCGCTTGGAGCAATGACGAGCTGCTGGACCTCATCAGCATTTGGGGATAGGAAGCTGTCCAGTCCCAGCTGCACTCCAGCCATAGGAATTATACCTATGGACAGATTTCACGATGCATGACAGAAAAGGGCCATGACCGGGGCACATTGCAGTGCAGGGTCAAAGTGAAGGAGTTGCAGAAAGCCTATCACAAGGCATGGGAGGCAAACTGCTGCTCCGGTGTGGTACCCACAAGCTGCCAGTTCTACAAAGAGCTGGATGCGATACATGGTGGCGACCCCACCTCCACTGCAAAGGCCACTGTGGATACTTCGATGGTTTGCTTGCCAGTCGCCAGTGGACTGAGCCAGGAGAAGGAAATCTTAGATGAGGATGTGGAGAGGGAGGGGGACCCAGAGGCAGAGGACAACTTGGAGGTCAGATGTGCATGCAGCCAGGAGCTCTACTGTACCCTGGAGGAGGCTAGCCAGTCATAGCTGTTGGAGCTTGGTGAAGTGCAAACAGGAGAGGAGGCCCTTCGTAAGTGGCTTTGATTTTTGGAATTGCTGAAGCAAGTTGTTGGGGGCAGGAGGATTGCAGAAAGCAGGCTTGTGTCTATATGATGCACGTACCACCACATGCCTATTTGAGCAGTGGAACAGGGTGTTGATTGACTCCCTCACTTCATGGGAATATGCCTCAGAGATCTCCACAAAACTCTCATGGAGATACTGGGCAATTCACTGCCACAGGTCCTTTGGCGTACACCTGGAGAACCATAGAGAAATACCCTTTCCAATTCTGAGGTACTCGGTGGCTAGGTTATCTGGTGCCAGAATTGGAATATGTGTGCATATATCGCCCCACCACAGTTAGGGAAGCCCATTTGTGAAAAGCCATCCACAATGTCACACACATTGCCCAGAGTCATGGTCTTTTGGAGCAGGATGTGATTAATGGCCCAGCACACTTTCATCAACATGAGTCCAACTGTTGCCTGTCCCACTCCGAAATGGTTAGCAACTGGTCGGTAGCAGTCTGGAGTAGCCAGCATCTGCAGTGCAATTGCCACATGCTTCTCCAGTGACAGGGCAGCTCTCATCTCATGTCCTTCTGCCGCAGGGCTGGGGCAAGCTCATCACACACTCCCATGAACAGGGGCGGCTCCAGGCCCCAGCACGCCAAGCGCGTGCTTGGGGTGGCATGCCGCGGGGGGTGCTTTGCCAGTCGCCGGGAGGGCAGCAGGCAGGCAGCCTTCGGCGGCATGCCTGCGGAGGGTCTGCTGGTCCCGCGGTTCCGGTGGACCTCCTGCAGGCGTGCCTACAGAGGGTCCGCTGGTCCCGCGGCTTCGGTGGAACTGCGGGACCAGCGGACCCTCCGCAGGCACGCCTGCAGGAGGTTCACCGGAGCCGCGGGACCGGCGACCGGCAGAACGCCCTCCGCGGCATGCTGCCGTGCTTGGGGCGGCGAAATATCTGGAGCCGCCCCTGCCCATGAATGTGGATTTCCTCATCTGAAAGTTCTGCAGCCACTGCTCATCATCCCAGATGTGCATGATGATGTGATCCCACCCCTCAGTGCTTGTTTCCCAAGCCCCAAAACAGCGTTCCGCTGTGGTCAGCACCTCCGTGAATGCCATAAGCAATCTCGTGTCGTAGCTACTACGTGTGGCGAGATCAATGTTGAACTCCCCCTGCTTTCGTAGTTTAAGGAATAACTCCACTTCTATTCATGACGTGTTAGTGAGAGTGAGCAGCATATTGGTCAACAGTGTGGGATCCATTCCTGCAGACTGAAGAGGCAGAGCACACAGTACACAAACAGTTGAAAGATGGTGCCAAATGCGGACGGAAGCACAGGGATTGCTGTGATGCAAAGCAATGCATCATGATGCATTGGGACAGGACCCAGGATGCCCCGCAACTCCCTCTGTCTTCCCACAACTCTTATCTGCAGAAGAGGAAGAGATGCTATGTGAGATAGCTGCCCAGAGTGCACTGCTCTGAATACCACTGCAAGTGCCGCAAGTGTGAACACGCTACTGCGCAGGCAGCTGACAATGTGAACACACCAAAGCAGTTTCCCTCCAGTGCTCTCTGAGTGGCGATGTAACTGTCAGCAATGTAACTCTGCCAGTGTAGACATACCCACAGTTTCAACCACAAATCCGTCTCTACATTCAAGTGGCTTATCTACTTGTTTATGATGTAGTCAGTATTTCTTTGCTTACTTACACACAGAAACATTAACACAGAGTGAACAAGTATTTTGATAGCTTTCTGGGACAGGGAAAACTTTTGGAACTGAGAACCAGAACTGATCAAGAGATGGGTTTAAAAGTATCTCTTAAAACTGAGTCAGTTGCAACATTGATTAAATTATCTTTTAGTCACACAAAAATCTTAGCCTTTGCTATGAAGTCCTCTAAAAATTGATTTTGAACTCAGGTGAAATCCTGCAATTAATTTGCATCTATTTTGGGAAAATAGTCACTGAATTCTGTGCAAAGCTGAGACAAATACTCCAGAATTACATCTTTAACTATAACCAATATTTCGTAGTCCATAAGGATAGAAAACAATGTCAAGAACATAGTTATATTGTCTTGCAGTACATAGCTACTCTAGAGCAAAGGTTTCTTGCATAATTAAAATGTTACAGTTCTTACCTTGCAAAGAAAGTTTAAGTTCATTGAGTTTGTCAAATATGTCAGCAAAATAGCTAGTGAAGCCTGGAAATATGGGTCAAGGAAGTGATGGTGTAATGATGATTCAGAGTCAATCAAAAACGTACAGCACTCCTCCCTGAGTTCACCATATGACACCCATCAAACTTCTGTATGAAGCAGAAGTTGCAGGTGCAATGATTCCATCTCTTCACATAGCATGGAGAAGAGGCATGAGTTCAGTGGTCAAGCTTTTATGAAGTTTGCAACTTCAACAGTAGCAATCAGTTCATCAGACAGCTATTTTAGCATCATTTTTGCATCTAGCGCCTCCCTGTATTTACAATGGCTCTCATCCAAACAGCAAGCCCCTGGCTGCTTTTGTCCCATATGCACAAATCTCAACACAACTATTCCACTCAGTTTTTATCATGGGGACAGAACAGCAAAATAATAAAAAAAATAATTTCTCCTGCATGGGTGAGTCAGTATTCTTGTCGATCTGTAGTGAGAAAAAAAGGGCTTTACCTGACTGCCTCAACTAACTGCTCATCGACACCTCCTGCCACATCAGCAATTTTGCAGCTAACCATTTTGTGAAATAGTGGGATGAGGCTTAGCTGATCAGCAACTTTCCTTCCACATACTAACAATGCCATTTCAATCCCTGCTGGAAGTACAGAACCGTCACCAGTAGCATGAGATTTTTCCACTTCTCGCTTTGGTATGAGACAGCATAGGATGCTTCAAGTGCTTTAGCTGGAGTAGCACTGCATTCTTCAGTTGCCTTAATCTATCCTTTCAGTTGAAAGAGTTTTCCTTCAAAAATATCTTGTGGTTTATCTCTAAGGGCAGGACATTTGGTCTCCAAGTGGTGTTTTAGGTTTTTTGATTTCATGCTATCTTAAGGAAAGAACAACACATTGTGGTTGAGGATTTTCATCCAAATCAGTAAGTGTGAATTCTAAGTCCATGTATTTCCTATTTTTCTTTTCCCCAGCTCTACTTGTTTCTTCCTCTGGATCAACTTCCTCAACATTACACTTCACAAAATGCTCCTTTCATTCACAATTATTGAACATCAAAGTAATTAGTGTAGAAAGGACATCTGAGTGAAATGTCATAATGAAATCAGTCATATAGCTCATGTGGGAGCTAGAGGACACTGATGTCATGTGAGCACATTGGTCAATCAAGCTTTGGTACTATGAACAACTAGTCTCAGGATCTGAGGGACAAAACCCATGTGTAATAGCTTCAGTAGAATATTTCTGAAGAGGAATTTTTATGTTTTCAACAATATTTTGAAGAAACCAGTTCTTAACCAGTCAGGTCCTCATGCCTCCCACACCTCCCCCACAGACAACCTCATTATGTCTCACATAATGTCGCATAGTTTGAAAAAACAATGTTCTAAAGGATCTCCCATTGCTATTTTCCACTTTGACATTTCAGATTCAATTTGATTTCCTATTGAAATTATATTCACTTTCAGTGATACATTTTTATCTGCCCTGAGACCTAGCATCCCTTTTGCAGGAACAGTGGAGTTGAGCCCACTTGCAATGGGTCATAAATTGGCCCTGCATAGCATCCTCCAAATCTTGTTTGGGTGCCTTTAAAATATCACTTTGTGTAGAGGGATGGGGAACAGAGTAGAAGTGGCCTTTGTTAATAATTATTTTTTATATTTTCAAACTGAGTAATTTTTCATATTTTAACTACAGTAAATAATGGCAAGACATTAAGATTACAAAGCATTAATATAATATAATCTCCTTTTCTGTATATATATATATACATATATATATATATAATAACATGTTTATAACAATTAGAGGTTGAAATTATAAGCAACATGAAATTACAGGGTAAATAAAACTCTCTTTTCCTCCTCAGTGATTAAACGTCTCTTTCAGATGAAATCTGATTAATCAGCTACCATAACTGGGATGAACACTTTAAAGATCTTTAGTGATGTTTGCCATGGCCTATAGAAAAAAAACAGTGCTGTTAATTCCACTGTATGAGTTTCTTACTCTGGTGGTTCATTCAGTACATAAAAAAGAATGGAACCTTTGCAATAAAATATAATTCTCTATAACTGTAGCTCAGGACAAAAAGTAAAGCCTAGCACCTATGACAAATGCAAGCTGCTGGTATGGAATATTTGCAGTTTAATAAACCCAAATATATGTTCCCTCAATCATAATTCTTTCTTAGTTGTACAGCAATGTTCTAGTAAGGGAATAAATTGGGCTGTGGTAAACACACTAGTGTATCTTTCTCTCTGATCTTAGTCATACACACTTCTCTCTGTTACACCATCTAATCAGGATGGAAGCACAGAAGGGTTTTAGCAGTGCGAATAATAAGAAAAGAAAGGATGAGATGGGATGTGGTGAACAGAGACTAGGGGGAAAAATAAGAAGTTCAGTTTTAAAGGGGGCATTCAAAAGCAGAAGGCACATAGCAACTGGGAGATGTAATTCCCAGTGTGGGTAGAGGCACTAGCCTTGCTTGGGGTTTTTCTGAACTGAATCTACTGCTCTTTACCTTGTTCACCTTCCCAGGGCCCCTCTCTTCTTACAACAACCCTGAATTGGCAGGGTTGCACACAGCTGCAGCTCCTCTTCCCACGTGACCAGCCATCACATCTACTTAAGCTAGTGCCTTAAATAGCAATTTTGCCACAGGCAGCAGCTTGGGGTAGCCACCCAAACACAATCCCATCTGACATCTTGAGTAGATACTTGGATGACTAGCCCAAGCCACTACCCATGCTGCTGTGGCCACACTGCTGTATTTAGCAACCATAACTAGCTCATGATATCTACCCAAGCTGGGAATCACACTTCCCAATTGCTGTGTAGACATACTATAA
This sequence comes from Mauremys mutica, assembly GCF_020497125.1. Classification (NCBI taxonomy): domain Eukaryota; kingdom Metazoa; phylum Chordata; order Testudines; family Geoemydidae; genus Mauremys; species Mauremys mutica. The sequence continues at coordinate 79,283,912 of NC_059075.1, forward strand.
AATGCATACCTGAAGATGTAAGACTGCACAGAGGAAGAGAGATTGGGGTTGAGAGATAACATTTTACAGGGGGAGTTGTGAAAATACATGAATTGCTGTTGGCACACATAAACGTGTCCTCTGTGCAGAGATTTCCAATGCGGATATCTGTTGTGATACCATTGTGGAGATAGACAACTAAACTGAAACCATGAAAGTCGTTTCACACAGACCAACAAACCCCTCATCAGATATTCATAAATATTTTTGGACGCTACTAGTTTAGGTGAGATCCAAATTGGTGGCGATTGGGCCCATATTCCTTTATTAATTATGTTGATGTTGTTTAAAACTGTGTACCCAGTATTTAGTGTACAAAATCCCATAACCTCCATTTGGAACCACTAAAAAAAAATGGCAAATGTCTCCCTCCCCCACCCCCAAAAAAACAAACAAAAAACAAAAACAAAGGCAGCCTCAGCATCGGTCATAAAAAAGACACTATGAAAAAGACAGAGGAAACAAGACTGCTCTTTGATTTACAAATGCTTTTCTGCAATGAATTTTTTTCATGAACAGAAGGCAATCTCTTCCAGAGAAACAAATAAGCAAAAAGCAAAATAGAATAAAGAGCTGGAATGTAATCTGAACACTTGGCTGGCTCAGAGCTTTCAGTTTGACATCTCAGGTTATAAATAATCGAGGGCCCTTGTATTATCCCTGTTGTAGAGCACTGGTATTCATGAATACTTAAAAATCCACTGACAACTGGTAATGTTTCATCAACTAGAAAGTACAAAAGGGAAATTAGTGTTGTTTTTTTGTCACCCTTTATGGGGAGAGAGATCAAAGAAAAGATTTTCACACCAGCAAAGACCCTGTCAATCTTTTTCTCTCCTTATACATAAAGATGCATTTCCACAGTGCAACAATCTGCAGGTTCACAAATACATCACACACATAGATGTTCAAAAAATAAGCAACTTTGGTATTCCATCCATCCTATGAGAAGTTTATATGGGGAGTCACTACCAATTGATTGGTTTATTTATTTTACATAGAGAAATGGGCATTTGAATCAGTGTTCCAGGCTACTTTATAGGGGTTTATGTTGGGTTTTCTTGTACGTAGGCACAAGAAGTTACTGAAGCTGTCACAGACCATAACTCCCTGAAAAATAACAAAGTGATTAGTGCTGGATTTTCTTGGGGTAGATACCATTAGTGGCACAAAGCTGGGCATTGATGTGGGCACTGAAGCTCTTTTAGGGGAATCCTTTGCCACTGAACTGTCGGAATAAGCTTTATGAGTTTTCAGGATTTAAGATGTATGTCCCCAAATTCCCATAGATTGTTCTGAATAAGTGATCAACTTAAAATGGTACATGCTGTGCATTTTGGGTTGTACTGTAATCTATTTCTCTTCTGTCTGTACATCCATTCTCTTCTAGCCCTCTGCCAAAATGTACTCATGTCCAGGAATGCACACACAATAAAGAACCAAACAGAAGCATGTGAATTCAGAGAATCACTTTTCCCAGCCTTTATTTCTGTCCTCCGCGTGTAGGATAAAACCCACTTCTTGCCTAAAACTGAAAAAGTGTAGGCAGCTCAGGGAGGCGACATCTGTTCCCATCCCCAGCCTCGAGCTGTGGCTCAGGGCTGCAACATCTCATCCCATCTTTCCTCATAGCTGCTACTCAAACTTCTTTGTGCAATGTGTTGAGGTTGCTTGATCTACATACACTTGGGTCTCATGATCTTTACAGAATGCTTCAACAGGGCCAGTCCAGGAGCAGAGAGGCTTCAGAGAGCTTCCTTTGTGGCTACTCAGGGTTGTGTGGGCCTTCCATGCTACTGCTGAATTTCAACCAAAGCCCTATAGTGGCATGATATATCAGCAAAGAGTTGCGGGTTATGACTGAGAACAGTTCACACACAACAACTACCCAGGCTCATCATGCACTAAACATTCATCTGACAAGTTTAAGCACAAGTTGCTGGGACAGACAGTTAACATGTCTCTGTCGCTCTCATTTTGAAGAAAGGATATTAAAATAGCAATTTAGATTTAGAATGGCTGAAAAATGACTACAGTGTATTGAGGAACCATTGCTAGGTATAGCAGAACTATCTGAAATATACAGTGAGATTGGAATTGCCTTTCCCATTGTATCTATATAGGGATCAGTCATCTGCCACTGCAATTCCATCACTTCTGGGATGGAATATGATAGCTCTTCTGTCCTACCAACATTATGCAAGCATGGCTAGTTTTTCCTGTTTAGGATGTATAATGAAGAATAACTTCTCTAACTGAAAGTATAGGAGACATTCTAGATTGACAAAAACTGGAGCCAAGATAGCAGAGTTAACATGCCAGCTCCTGAAGAAGAAGAAAAGTGACATGAGAACTTTAAATATAACATACAAATTAGGATCTCTCCATTTTGGTCATTACAAAACTATTTTGCCAAATTCCTGGCCTGATTCTGAATGATGGAACTAATGTTCATCAGAAATTTCTGAACTTCACCCTATTTTATATTCGAATGTATTCTTGCCATCATATTTTATTTTTTAAGTAAAAAAAATGTACTAGGTTCATTGAAAGGCAAAGTAATGTACCTGTTCCAGGACAGAATGTATCTATTCTTAACTGAGTATTTGATGGAAGTAAAGAATGTTCTTTTCTGAATGATTGCTCATAGCTGAAATTCAGAGGATTGCATTATCCCAACCTTTGTACTATTGTCATAAAATGTATACTAAAACTCTAATTTACAGACAATTATGGGTTTCTTTTAAAAAAAAAATCTCATCTGTATCTCTTGTGGTTTAAGGATATGATTTTTTTTTTAAATAAACTGATGAAAAATATAAGATCCCCCAAACGAAATATATATGGAAATGAATTGCAAGTTGCTGACAGAACCCAGAAAATTTTGGTGCAGGGTTATAAAACATTTTTAGACTCTCTGATGAATCAGGAATATTTTGCACAGGATTTTAGTGTTTAAGGTTACAGCAGTTTAGACAGCAAACATCAGAGATTTTCTATCCTTAGAAAAAAAGACACTATTTCGTTGCTAATCAAATTTGAGAAGAGAGTTAGACTTGGGGCTAAGGACATGGGCTTAGGAGACGGGTTCTATTCCTACCTCTGCCACAGACTTAAAGTATAACTTTGGACAAATCACTCCAGAACTGATACAAAGCTAACTGAAGTCTATTGATTTCACAGAGCATTCCATGGATACAGTTCTTCAAACTAGTGTGCCAAGAGTTAGACACTTATGTCCGGTTTTGGCGGTCCCATCACAGTCAAATAAAACCCATTAATTTGCTCCAGTAGCTTTCACGACCCTTTTCATTTGTTTCCTGCAAACATTCATACAAGTGATTTTTTTTGGAAAGCTTGTTTATAGAAAGTTTGTGCTCAATGTTTTTATGCGGCCACTTAGAAATCTCTTTAGAAACAGAAGGAGAGAAAGAAAAGTTTGTTACATCGAATCAGGGAGCAGAAAAAATACCATATGGCTTACATGGCCAATCACATACTAATCAGGTTCCATAAAGGTATCTTAAATTGGATACCCAAAAATATCTCTAGTCAGTTTTGAAGAGCTTGGCTTTGAATTCTAATCCCAGCTCTGCCACTGATCAGCTACGAGACCTTGGCTAAATCAGTTTAAAACAGGCAAAATAAAACTTACACATCTTTATAAGGTACTTATATATCCTTGGAAGAAGAACAGTATACAAATGCTACATTTTGTTGTTGTTTTTATACTATAAATGTACTTATTTTCCCAGTTAGCCATTCATTATAGTATTCTTGTTTATGCTTTTCTGTTTAAATTTTATTTGGTTATGTTTGTTGTTGAAATATTTATTAAGGATTTTACTTTCCACCTGTTATATTTCTCTGCCATATTTTATGATCGTTTCTTGTTATTGATTTTATTTTTGTCTGGCATCTTCATGGATTTGCTTTTTTTAAACTTAAAACCCGTCTGTCTTAAAAGAATGTTTATATCTTTCTAGAGCTGTCCCAGGTGCCTGGGGAAACAATGGAGATATAGCTAGCCCTTTTACCTGGTAAATTAAACAGCAATTAAATGGTTAGTCTTGTCTGTAACAAGAAATGTCCTGGGTTATGCTGCAGTGTGTGCTTACATGCATTTAGAGCTTGAGCCAGAGCCACTGCAGTCAATGGGGATCTTTATAATAGGACTCAATCCTGCAAGGTATTGTGCACCTCCCACATTGAATTCAATGGCAGTTACAGGCATTCAAGAACTCCATGGATTTGCAGGACTGAGCTCTTAACCCTTTGAGTGAGGACACTGCGTTAGTGTGATTTCACTTGTTTGAACAGAATGCACTGACATATAACGTATGTCCATGGGGCAGTGGAGGAAGTAATAGGATAAAATTGGTTTGCTGGAAAGCTGATTTCAGAAATTCTTTCAGGCAGGTAATTACTCCTTGTACTAGCCTTATACTGAGAGCTATATCTGCCAAGTAAGTACTTGTAGAGCAATCATGCCTTCCACTTCCTTATACTAGTTTACTGGAATTGTTTCATTGTTAACCAGTCGTGCAGCATTTATTAGTTAAAGACTCACATATACTACATGGGGAAAATTATAAAACATCAACTGAGGGAGAAACACAATAGTGTCTTGGTCCATGCCTGGGGTCTGAGGTGCTACAGCAATATAATACTTCTATGTGTCGTCTAGTCTGTGTTAACATAAGGACCTCTGCATGAAAATATTAATTTTGTTCCTTGAAGGACACATTTTATTTTAAAAAATGCATTTGACCTAAACTGTCAGTGTTGACCGTCTAAGTTAAGGGGACCCAATTTTTAAAATGTTTAACTTACATTGCACCTGCTAAATATGAGTATAAACAAAATATGCATATGAGCATGCAGAGATACATTCACAGCATGTACACAGAGAAACCATCAAATGCTCTTGCTGGACGGTTGCCCCCACTTGGATTCACTTCCCCTCCGACTCTGCCCCAAGTCACCAAGCCCCAGTTGCTACCTTCTCGTTGGCTGATTGACTGGGAACTGAGAGACAGTCATATTCTGGACAGGCCCCCTTCAGCAATTGGCAGGGCAATGCACACCTCCACCAATTGTCAGGCAGTAACTGCAAGCACCAGTGCAGGAGCAAAGGTGAAAGCAGGACCTGGAGGTGATGGAACGTCTGCCACACAACCCATATTTGGGCTGAGACACATATAGGAGCTGGGGTGATCACTCTCCTTACTCTCTCTCTGCTCCATAAAGGCTGTCTGTGTCAAAGCATGTGAGCAAAGTCTGCAGACAGAGTCCCCTAGCCTGCAAGCAGGACCAGGAAAAACTCCTGAAATGTGAAGTGACAACCTACAATTTTAACCCCAGTTTGAATACACCACATTGAATACAATCAAGTATTTACATTCCCAGTTACCTGTTTTCCATGAATAAATGTGAATCTCCATGTGGAATTCAATATTTGGATGAATATTTAGCAGTCATAGTTTAGTGTCCATCTTATTTTGGTGCTTAATGTTCCCCTTTTAGTCACAGAATCAAATTTGGCTTTCAATTCTATAGGTGCAAATCTCATTGGAATCAATGGGAACTGAAACCCAGAATATTGTGTTTAGATCATCACCCTTTGCTGCAATGGAAATTAATAAGACATCACAAGCAGAAGCTTTTGATTTTGGATGAGGATTAAACAGAACAGACAATTTACTTTTAAAAGTTTATCTTGTTTGTGTATTATTCCTCCTAGTTAAAAAAAAAAAGGGACAAAACACTTTCTTGTCTCTAGATACTTAACCCGCCCTCATCACCACAGTATCTGAATTGTTTTCCTCACAAGAACCCTGTGTGGTAGGTAGGACAGCATCCCCATTATACAGATGGGCAACTAAGGCACCAGGTAAATCAAATGACTCGCCCAATATCACAAAGGAAGTTCGTGGCAGAGCCAGGCATCTGAGTCCCAGACCTGTTTCCCTTCCACTGAAACATCCTGCCTTCTCTTTAAATAATGACATATAGGTCCACATTGATAACAACAACTGCTGTAATCAATAGAAGGTCTGCTATTTCAGGCCCAGGATGAATTAGGCCCATCATGTTACCATTCAGATCCAACCTTTTCCTTCAGTTACATGGAAAAGAACTTTCCACTGAATTCAGTGGATATTTTATCAGGACAGATTTATTTTCTAAGCAAATCTGCTGATATTTAGGCTCAAGGATTTATATTTTGATTGATTATTTCATGTGCATTTTTGATGAAGTGTAAAAAAAACCCAGTAATGCCAAGCACTAAAGTTAGACACTTTCTCTTCATTTTTCTTCCCAGAAACATTTTCAGAATTTTTAATCATTCTTTTGTATCCAGCAAAATGAAAATAAATGTGTCTGTGATAGTTATATTCAGCTAATTAATCGGAATTATGCAAGGTTTTCTTGGTATTAATAAAGTATAATACAATGCACAAGTGCTGAATAATGGATGAAACCAGCCTGATTCTTTAGCAAAGGAGTACAAGGTCCTATCTTATAAGTATTGAGGATGGTCTTCAAGTGCTCAGCAGGGTCATCGGAGAACACGTCAAAACAGTATATCTGAGTAAATGCCATTTTCATTATTTACATTTCTGAGTAAAATCAATGGATACTACAGAGGAATAAAATTGAATTATGGGTCCAGATACCTGTTTCAACAGCTCTTTCTTTTGCCTGCAGTGAATCTGTAGAGACATTCTGGATGCATTATCCTGTAAGAAAGTACCAGTTAAAAGTTAGGGCAGAGGGGCATAGAAAAATCCAACAACCAACATTTGGTAAAGAAGGATTTGAGGGATACAGAAAAGGTGAAATCATGGGATTCTAGGAGCTTGTTCCAGGGAAGGGGTAATTGTGAGCTATCGTAGAACTGCAGCAGCGCTGCTACGATCAGTCAGTGATACATGAACTGTTACAGGGTGTGAGGCTGTTGGAGATTTACAAGTTTCTGCCATTAAAATAGCATCATATCTAATCTGCTGTGTATGTGCATTCTCATACTATTGGATTAATTTTATATTTTCCCACAGTTAGGATCTGGGAGAGGTTAAGGCAGGGAAGTCAGTGGAAAGAGAAGGAATATAAGTCTAGCAACTACTTGCTATCTCCTCCTATGCACTATGGTGAGGAACAAAATATGACTGAAAAGCCCTGATTATTATACCATTATTTTACCTCACTTTCTTTCACATAATTCCTTGGTACATGTACCTATATAACTAAAATAAGATGTTGTCATCGTCGTTGGCGATCTCTTGAAGTGAAGGATGATCTCTTTCGTGGGTTTTATTTTTTCATGGGTCCTTTGGTGACTGAGGAGTCTGATCGTTGAGCCACAAGCTCGTTGGCAGACATTGCAGGTGGTGTTCGAAGAAAGGGTTGGGCTGCGATTGCTGCATGACCATTGCCATTCCTTTCTTTTCTGGCATTTTTCTGCAACCAGAGCAAGGCAATTTCCCTCAAAAGTGGACATTCCTTCTCTGACAAGTCTTCGCCAGTTATCCCTATCCTGAGCTGCTGTCTCCCAGTGTGTGGTGTTGATGCCACATCTCTTGATGTTTATCTTGAAGGTGTCTTTAAAGTGTTTCTTTTGGCCTCCCCATTTCCTTTCTCCTTTGGTGAGTTGGGCATACAGCAGTTGTTTTGGTAAGCATACATCAGGCATGCGCACATAGTGTCTGCTCCACCTCAGCTGGTGCTGGATAATCAGGGCCTCAACACTGAAGATGTTGGTCTCTGTGAGGACACTGACATTAGTGTGATGATCCTCCCGCTTTATGTTGAAGATCTTCTGAAGAAAGTGCTGGTGCTGGCTTCCAAGTTTTTCAGGTGTTTTCTATAGGTCACCCAAGTCTCACAGCCATAGAGGAGAGTTGGGATTACCACCACTCTATAAACTAAAATTCTAGTATGTGTTATGATGTTGTGATTGTTGAACATCCGGTCTGCCAAAGGCAAGGCTGGCACAGTGAATTCTGTGCTGAATCTCAATGTCTATATCTGCCTTTTGTGAGAGATGGCTGCCAAGATAGGCAAAGTATTTATATTTTCCAGTTATTCTTTGTCGATACAGATATTCCTTGCTGAGTCTGATGGTTGACTAGGGACTGGCTGGTGGAGAACTTTTGTTTTGCCGATGTTCAAAGTTAGCCCTAGGCTTTTGTAGGCTTCAGAGAAGCAATTAAGGGCTTTATATAGATCCTCCTTTGAGTGTGCAACTATAACACAATCATCTGCATATTTGAGTTTGGTTATTGCTATTGTTGTTGTTGCTGATATTACTTTTAGTTTCTACACGGAAATGAGAAACTGGATCTGATATTGGATGCCAGTGCCCTGTGGTAGACGGTCTTGGGTTAATGTTTTCATAGCTGCTAAGAAAATGGAGAAAACGGTGGGTGCCAGTACACAACCTTGTTTTATGCCAGTTTGGATGACAAACAGCTCAGAAGTAGAGCCACTGCACAGGATGGAGGCAGTCATCTGGTCATGGAGGAATCCTACAATGGTGATAAGTTTGCTTGGACAGCCAAACTTTGACATGATTTTCCACAGAGCCCCACAGTTGACAGAGTCAAAGGCTTTGATCAGATCGATAAAGGACATATACAGCACCTGCTGTTGAATCTGCTTGGCTGCGAAAATCATGTTGGTGATACCTCATGATGGCCTGAAGCCACACTGGGACTCTGGAAGTACTTCCTCTGCAAGAGGGAGCAGGCAATTCAGTAAGATTCTAGCAAGAACCTTCCCACCAACGGAGAGGATGGCAATGCTTCAATAGTTACCACAGTCATCCCTGCCTCCCATTTTGAAAATGGTGATGAGATTATCATTACATAAGTCAGTGAGGATTTCTTCGGTGTGCCATATTTTGAGGAGCAGCAAGTGAAGATCGTTAGTCAGTGTTTCTTCCTCCATTTTCAGTTCTTCAGCTGGTAAGCCATCATGACCTGGTGCTTTATTGTTCTTCATTTCTTTAATTGCTTTGCAGACCTCCTCAGGTGTTGGTGGGTTGGCAAGAGTTTCCCAGATTGGGTGCTGAGGGATGAAGTCAATGGTGTGTGTGTTATGTCTACTACACCTTTAAATGTAGAGGAGCCTCCCTACATGTTTACTGAGGTAGCTGGGAGATAACTGCGCTTTTGTATTCATTTCAGATTCAGAATGTTGTAGAATGAGTTATTGTGTTCCCCTTTATGGGAACTTTATATGGTTCTTTCTTTGTTTCTTGTTTTCCTTAATCTAAAAGAAAAGTCACCTTATTTGAAAAATACATGTTTGCTTTTGTGCATGAGATAATATAACAATTAAAACAACAAGCTAACCAAAAGTAATGTTCCCTATATATACACACACTCAGGCCTCTCAGGGCCTGATCTAAGTCTCACTGAAACCAGTGGAAAAAGCCCTATTGTTTAGTTCCTCCATCCCAACCCATGATACATTTCTTCTAAACTGAAACCTCTCTTGATTAAGACTACACATTATATACTGAGTTTTGGCAAATGCAGGCACTAGTTTAAAAAGTACATGTACAAATGAAAAAGCAGAGAATTCTACATGCCTTAAGAATACATCATTAATAATCTCTAGAGGAGCTACTGGAGTTATCAAGCATAATGCAGCCATGCTAGTGCCTAGTGTCCTATAGCTTTCTCAATAAAGCTACACTGAATGATTGTTTACTGTATATTATTGAGTTTATTATTTCACCATATTACAGAATTTACAGAACCCCAGGTTCAAGCTTTGGCCTTGGATTTCATGTTTTTGTGGCTAGGGAATGCCTGATATCCTTTTCTAATACAGTACAGAGGACACACTGGTTTTATGTCATCAGCAGTAAGATACTGCTCGTAACATTGAAGAGAATCATGATCAGTAGTTACTGTTTTACTTCAAGGACTTTGAGTTGAAATTCCTCCCACCTATCTGTTGACACTATCAATTTGCCAATGAAAATGTTTTTCCTTCAAAAATATGATGTAAAACTTAAACGTAGGCCTGGCAAAGGGATTTGAAAAACTGCCATTCACAGGGAAGGTTGTCCTTTAGGTGGATGAGAAGGAAAAAATGGGCCGTGATTAATGACCAACCATCTGCCCCCACATATACACCACCAACTGAAATGGTCCTTCCAAAACCAGGTTCATTCCAGTGGTGGAACAATGTGGGAATATCTCCTCTTCCGCTGCAGTTCACGAATATCATTGGCATAAAATTCACTAAAATTTTGAAAGCTAAAATAATTAAAATCCTGTCTTCCTAATAAAGGCCTGGAGTTAGGATAATAGATCAGTATATGCCAGCAAATGGCATCCTGAGTGTCCTTGTTACAATGCTTTTTCAGTTAGAAAAGCACCCACTTAGCAGCAGTACTAACCTACTGTGTTAAGCACAGCACTAAATCTTTTAAAGTGTCACTTTTTCAACGTTAATCTCAGGTTTCCAGCTCTAATGATAAGAGAGAAAGGCAATTGTGTAAGTCATTCTTAACTACACCACTCTGCTACCTGAAACTTCATCAAAACCAGGAGGGACCCCTTTCCTGCGCTGATAGTCTGACCTAGAAGCTCTAATGCCTTTCATTAAAACCATACTGCTTTGATTCCACACCAGTTGCTGGCTGAGCTTTCACAAATCACCAGACACAGATCCAAAACAAAAGTGAGAGTTCTACTTACATCAACTACCATATCCGGTTGCTAGAAATCCACACTGGAGAAGATCTTACTTTTGAATGAGATGTAAAGGTGATATCCTATTGACCACTGATATTCATTAAAATCTCATTACACTTTGTGAAGCATAGGCAGCAGTAGCTCTGCGCAGTCTTCTGGTTAAATTCAAATTAAGTTAATTAGGTTCTGCTTACTTCAAAACTCAGGGCTAGTCTACACTTACCTGCCGGGTCGACGCGGTGAGTTCGACTTCTCGGAGTTCGAACTATCGCGTCTAATCTGGACATGATAGTTCGAACTCCCCGCGTGCTCCGGTCGACTCCGGTACTCCACCACTGCAAACGGCGGTGGCGGAGTCGACCTTGGAGCCGCGGACTTCGATCCCGCGGCGTCTGGATGGGTAAGTAGTTCAAACTAGGGTACTTCGAGTTCAGCTACGCTATTCACGTAGCTGAACTTGCGTACCCTAGTTCGACCCCCGCCCTTAGTGTAGACCTGCCCTCAGTTTTATATTACAGGTTAAACACGCCACCTCCAACATCATAGCATCCCTTACCAGCATGTGGCTCTGGCTCAGAATTGAGTCAAAAGAGCTACCTAAACCAATTTCACTGGTGCCCTGTTTTCTTCTTGGAGGTCTCGCATCCAAATAATAAACAGGTTTGACTCAACATAGTGTTGAGATCTGATGTGATCCCAGCCAAGGTGATACAGTTGCATGCTTTAAAGTATAAGGCTATGTCACTCAGGATTGCTGGTAAGAGACTGCTGATTATTTCCTTGCTCCAGTCATATTACATGGGTCAGAGCAACAAAAAAGTTATACTCTTGTCACATAAGCAGGGGTTAGTACCTACAGGCCTTAATAGCTACTGTTACACTGTCATAGCTATAAATCTCCACAAATATACTCCAGGATATATTACTGCATCAGCATCAGTGCACCACAGATGAAATTGTCAGAAGTAGGTCTGGATAGAAACCAAGAATTCCATTTAGCAAAAGTTTTTGAGGTTTCATAATCTGTTTTCATTCCAATATGGAATGAAAATGAGACCTTCTGAAAAAAAACATATGAGAGAGAGGGAGCGAGGGAGGGATGTAGAGAGAGAGAGAAATAAATCCACCCCAGAATACCAATAGCCTGGAAACTAGGGCATTCATCTGGGATATGGGAGAGCCAGGGGTTTATAGATTCATAGATTACAAGGCCAGAAGGGATCATTATGATAATCTAGTCTGATCTCCTCTACAACACAGGCCATAGAACTTCCCCCCAAATAATTCCTGGAACACCGCTTTTAGAGAAACATCCAATCTTGATTTAAAAAATGCCAGTGATGGAGAATCCACCACAATGTTTGGTGAACTGTTCCAATGGTTAATTGCCCTCAATGTTTATAATGTATGCCTTATTTTCTGTCTTAATTTGTCTTGCTTCAACTTCCAGCCATTGGGGCAAGCACCACCAACAATTATGGGGTAGTCTCACAAAGTATCAATATTGTGATAGACCCAGGCCAGTTGGGAACAGCAGAGTAGTCTTATTGGTAGCCAGGAAGTGGGCGGGCAAAGCCCGCCCATTGCCAAAGGACCTCCCCCCAGCCTAAGGGGAGGATCCACAGGACCTGGATAATCAAGTCATTCCGGGGGACAACAAATGAAATAACAGGGACAGGAGTGTGGTCAAACAGCAGAGTAGTAGAAGGGAGATATACGGGCCACTGGATAAGAAGTTTTCTGTTCCCTGAGTGACCAGAGCAGGGGCTGCTCCAGGCTAATGAAAACACCTGACTCCAATTAACCTGCTAAGAGTCAGGTGAAGCTGTTAAACACCTGACTCTAATTAAGGCCCCTGTGATGCTATAAAAGGGCTCACTCCAGTCAGGCCAGGGAAAGCCAGGGAGCCAGAGGAGACGAAGTGCGTGTGAGGAGCTGGGAGCAAGAGGCGCAAGAAACTGAGAGTGAGCAGGCATACTGCTGGAGGACTGAGAAGTACAAGCATTATCAGACATCAGGAGGAAGGTCCAGTGGTGAGGACAAAGAAGGTGTTGGGAGGAAGCCATGGGGAAGTAGCCCAGGGAGTTGTAGATGTCATACAACTGTACCAGGAGGCACTCTAGACTGCTGCAGTCCACAGGGCCCTGGGCTGGAACCCGGAGTAGAGGACGGGCCCGGGTTCCCCCCAAACCTCCCAACTCCTGATCAAACACAGGAGGAATTGACCTGGACTGTGGCTTCTACCAGAGGGGAAGGTCTCTGGGCTGTTTCCTGACCCACAGGGTAAATCTGTGAGGCGAGCAAATCAGCCAATAAGCGCAGGACCCACCAAGGTAGAGGAGGAACTTTGTCACAATCTCTATAGAGGAGGTGATAGAAACCCTGAATAAGACGAATGATGGTAAAGCGGCTAGTGAAGATGAGATAACAGTTCATATGATCAAGGCAGTTGGAGAGACTGGAATAAACTGATTACTGTGTATTGGTTGAGATCGAGGTCGGATAACAGACAACTGGAGAATGACAGACATTGATTGTGCTTCTTTGGAAGGGTAAGGGTTATGTAAATGATCCAAACACTTACCAAGGCATCACTGTTAAATCAGTCCCATAGAGTCCTTGAGAAAGTTTTAGAAGCAAGGTTGAGGTGCAACCTGGAGGAAAATATAGGAGGGGCGAAACATGGCTTTAGGAAGGGAAAGAGTACTATGGGCACAATATTTGCAATGGGACAAAAATTTGAAAGAATGATAAAGGGAGGCTGTAACTGCTATGTAGCATTTATTTATCTTGAGAAAGCATATGACTTAGGGTATGTCTACACTACAAGAGTAGTTCGATTTAACTTAGGTCGAATTTGTGGATTCGACCTTATGAATTCGAATTTGTGTATCCACACTAAGGACACTAATTCGACTTTGTGAGTCCACACTAACGGGGCAAGCGTCGACATTGGAAGTGGTGCATTCTGGGCAGCTATCCCACAGTTCCCGCAGTCCCCGCTTCCCATTGGAATGCTGGGTAGAGCCCCCAATGCCTGCTGGGGGAAAAATGTGTCGAGTGTGGTTTTGGGTAACTGTTGTCATTCAACCGTCACTCCCGCCCTCTCTCCCTGAAAGCGCCGGCGGGAAATCTGTTTGCGCACTTTTCTGGTCAGTGACAGCGCGGACGCCACAGCACTGCGAGCATAGAGCCCGCTGCGATCATCGCTGCACTTATGGCCGTTGTCAACTCCTCGCACCTTATCGTCCACCTCTTCCACAGTCAGCTGCTGAGAAATCGGGCGAGGAGGCTCCGGCAGCGTGGTGAGGACATGAAGTCTCAGACTGGCACAGACCTCTCACAAAGCACAGTACGCCGCGCCGTGGAGATCATGGTGGCAATGGGTCACGTTCATGCTATGGGACGGCGATTCTGGGCCCGGGAAACAAGCACGGACTGGTGGGACCGCATAGTGCTGCAGGTCTGGGATGAATCACAGTGGCTGCAAAACTTCAGGATGCGTAAGGGCACTTTCCTTGAACTGTGTGACTTGCTGGCCCCTGCCCTGAAGCGCCAGGACACCCGGATGCGAGCAGCCCTGACTGTGCAGAAGCGAGTGGCCATAGCCCTCTGGAAACTTGCCACGCCAGACAGCTACCGGTCAGTAGCGAACCACTTTGGCATGGGCAAATCTACCGTGGGGGTTGCTGTGATGCAAGTAGCCCACGCAATCGTTGACCTACTGCTCTCAAAGGTAGTGACCCTGGGAAACGTCCAGGTCGTCATAGATGGCTTTGCCGCGATGGGATTCCCAAACTGCGGTGGGGCTATAGATGGCACTCACATCCCTATCCTGGGACCGGCCCACCAGGCCAGCCAGTATATTAACCGAAAGGGCTACTTTTCAATGGTGCTGCAAGCACTGGTGGACCATAGGGGATGTTTTACCAACATCTACGACGGGTGGCCAGGCAAGGTTCATGACGCGCGTGTTTTCAGGAACTCTGGTCTGTTTAGACGCCTGCAGGAAGGTAGTTTCTTCCCGGACCACCATATAAGTGTTGGGGATGTGGAGATGCCTACAGTGATCCTCGGGGACCCAGCCTACCCGCTAATGCCCTGGCTCATGAAGCCCTATACAGGCACCCTGGACAGTGACAAGGAGCTCTTCAACTACCGGCTGAGCAAGTGCAGAATGGTGGTGGAGTGTGCTTTCGGACGTCTCAAGGGGAGATGGAGGAGCTTACTCACTCGCTCGGATCTCAGCGAAACCAATATCCCCATTGTTATTGCAGCTTGCTGTGTGCTCCACAATCTCTGTGAGAGCAAGGGGGAGACCTTTATGGCGAGATGGGAGGTTGAGGCAAATCGCCTGGCTGCTGATTACGCTCAGCCAGACACCCGTGCGATTAGAAGAGCCCAGCGGGAAGCGCTGTGCATCCTGGAGGCTTTGAAAGCTAGGTTCCTCAGAGAGCAGGGTAACCTATGACTGTCCAGTCTCTTTACAGAGAAGCTGAACCTGCCCCTGTTTCACTTACTATTTACTTTTTTCAGCGGTTACATACCCCGTTCCCCAGGTTTCCCCCCTTCCAACAGACGTTTAAAAATAAATTTATTGGAACATCTTTAATTCACAAAGTTTTCTTTACTAACGAATTCGCGTTAAAGGGTTCAAACAGGGACGCAGACTGTGGTGGGTACGGTGTGCAGTGATGTACAGACTGCTTCTACACTCGAGGACTGACAGGCTCCTGCTCCTACAGCGGTCTCTGGGGGGAGGACGGTTACAGGAGGGTGTGCAGGAAGGGGTGGGTTTGCAGGAAGGGGTGAGGGGTGTGTGGGAAGGGTGAGTAGGTGTAGGGGGATGATGGCTCTGGCTGGGGCTCAGGGCATCGGAGAGGTTCATGGCTAGGGTGGAAGGGCATGGTATGGGCAGCCTGCCTTGCCATTTGTGGATGCCAGGCGCTCGGACCCTGGGGCAGCAAACACCTCCCAGACTGACCTGGGGCAGCAGACACCTCCCACAGTGACCCGGGTGCCTAGTGACTGCACTCTGTGTGTGACCTGCTGTTGATCCTGCCCCCATGTCTGTACCCTGGTAATGGTGGCTGTCCTATGCAATTAACAAACCCCTCCCCCCCTTCACACAAAGTCTTCTGCAAAGAAACATGACGGAAACAGTAATGAACAGCAAACTATTTTTAATACTCAAGTACACAGTTGGGGGATGAAACTGGGATTTGGGATCGGGTGAGCCAGGAAGGGAAGCAATTCTCATACTTTAGGGAATGAGAGCTGTTTGGTACATGAGCGCTCTGCTGGGGTGGAGTGACAGTTTTCACGGCCCCTAGCGCCCCTCCTTCTTGTGATTTTGGGTGAGGGGGGGACAGGACTTTGTGGCGGGGGAGGGCAGTTGCAGATACAGTTCAGGGGGGCTCTCTGCTCCTGCCTGTGGTCCTGCAGAACATCCACAAGGCGCCGGAGCGTGTCCGTTTGCTCCCTCATTAGTCCAAGCAGCGTTTGAGTCGCCTGCTGGTCTTCCTGCCACCACCTGTCCTCCCGTTCACTGTGTGAGCACTGCTGCTGAGAGAGGGTCTCCCTCCACTGGCTCTGCTGGGCCGCCTCGGCTCTGGAGCAGGCCATCAGTTCAGCGAACATCTCGTCCTGAGTCTTTTTCTTTCGCCACCTAATCTGCGCCAGCCTCTGTGAGGGGGATGCCGGGGCAGTTCGGGAAACAGCCGCAGCTGTGTGATGGGAAAAAGGAAGTGATTTCCTTGCAAAGATACATGTTTGCGAACACTGAACACAGTCTACTCAGTTTCTGTGAACAAGACCATACAGGGCACCTAATCTCATGTGCTCTCAGGACAAGTTCGAATTTTCGGCATTCGCTTTCATTGCCTGGGGTCTTGCACTGGAGATCGGACAAGCGGGGCAGGACAGCAGAATCCGTGTAGCCGTGTAAACTTTAGGCTGCTTAACAGTTAATGGATAGCAGTGCCCTCCTGCTGCAGGCAATCTGGAAAGCATAAAGTCTGACCCTGTTCCAGCCCCTCGTGGCTGTCCCCGGGAAAGATCCCTGTATGCTTTTCCTCTGCAGCCTCCACCACGTGGGTGTTAAACGACGGTCATTGTTATGCAAAGGAAAAGTCAAGCATTCACAATAGTAACATTAAAGTAATTCCCCTAATTAGATGCAGCAGTCGCCGAGCGAGATCACCCTGAGGCAGGTCACCAGGAGAAACAGAGAGCGCATGCTGCGTGAATCCCTGCACAGACCAGGGCCCTATGCTGCCATGCTGGTCGAGGCAATGCTCCCACTATACCTCAGGATGGCCTGGCGCGGAAGAGTGTGCTTCCACGGAGCACCCAATAAGGCACCTCTCCCCAGGAACCTCCTGCGGAGGCTTTTCGAGTACCTCTACGAGAGCTTCGTGGAACTGTCCCAAGAGGATTTCTGTTCCATCCCTATATGCATTGACCTTCTTTTCATATAGTTTTTATTCCTGTTTTTTAAAAAATAAATGTTTACATGTTTATAGCACTTACCGACTGATCCTTCCCCTGATTCAGAGTCCAGGTTAACGGCCGGGGAGGGTTGGTAGGGGATCTCTGTGAGGGTGATGAAGAGATCCTGGCTGTCGGGGAAAGCAGTATTGTAAGCGCTGTCGCCTGCCTCGTCCTCCACAAACCCTTCCTCATCTTCCCCATCGGCGAACATCGCCGAGGAACTGCCCGTCGACACTATCCCATCCTCAGAGTCCACGGTCACTGGTGGGGCAGTGGTGGCAGACCCACCGAGAATGGCATGCAGTGCCTCGTAGAAGCGGCATGTCTGGGGCTGGGCTCCGGACCGTCCGTTTGCCGCTTTGATTTTTTGGTAGCCTTGTCTCAGGTCCTTGATTTTCACGCGGCACTGCGTTGCATCCCGGCTATATCCTCTGAGTGCCATGGCTTTGGAGACCTTCTCGTAGGTCTTTGCATTCCGTTTTTTGGAGTGCAGCTCCGAAAGCACAGACTCATCGCCCTACACAGAGATCAGATCCAAGACTTCCCGGTCAGTCCATGCTGGGGCCCTCTTTCTACTCTAAGATTGCATGGACTCCTCTGCTGGAGAGCTCTGCATCGCTGCCAGTGCTGCTGAGCTCGCCACGATGTCCAACCAGGAATTGAGATTCAAACTGGCCAGACAGGAAAAGGAATTCAAATTTTCCCGGGGCTTTTCCTGTATGGCTGATCAGAACATCTGAGCTCGGACTGCTGTCCAGAGCGTCAACACAGTGGTGCACTGTGGGATAGCTCCCGGAGCTACTAAGTTCGATTTGCATCCACACCTAGCCTAATTCGACATAGCCATGTCGAATTTAGCGCTACTCCCCTCGTCGGGGTGGAGTACCGAATTCGAACTAAAGAGCCCTCTAGGTCGAATTAAATGGCTTCCTGGTGTGGACGGGTGCGCGGTTAATTCGAATTAACGCTGCTAAATTCGAATTAAAGTCCTAGTGTAGACCAGGCCTCAGTCTCAGAGCTGGTGCTTGGAGTATTGAGATGGATGGGAGAGAGTCTTCCAGAAGTAGAGATGATAGAGGAAAGGAGCCGTATAAAGAGCCAAGAGCTGAGGTGGTAATAATACATGGAAATTTTGAGAATGTTGAGGTGATGGTGGGACTGAGACAAGACAGAGTGCTGATTGAGTCCACTTCTCTTGATACTAGTTACTGAGTTAATTGATAGGAAACCAACTCTGTGGAGACACTGAGAAAACTAATGTATGCTAATGATCTAACCCTTTTAGATGACAGCAAAGAGGATTTGGTAAATGTGATATCAGAGTGGGCATTTGTGTTTGAAGATCATGGTTTGAAGGAAAGAAAACAGAAATTACACAAGGATGGAATGTGAAAGAAGAGCTGTTGATTGAAGTTTCAGGAAAGAAGTTGAATCAGAGGGGAAAATTGTGCTTTTGGGAAATACATGTTGTGCCATCAGAGAGAGATCTGGAGAACTGAAAAGAAGAACCCAAGGTTCAAGGGCAACAGTGAAAAAGATGGCAGGAGTACTTTGGAACCATCAATTAAGTAACAAACTGAAAGGAAAGTGTATGCTGCCTGTGTTTGTCCCTGCCTGATCTATAGTTTGGAAATGGTGGGTCTTATGGAAATAGAAGAAAAGAAGATCCAGGTAGTAGAAAATAATATACTGAGAAGAATGCCAGGCCAGCAAAGGGTAGATAGAGGGAGTGTGGAAGAAATTACAGGGAAAATGAATTTAGGACTCTCAGTTATAGGCTGGAGAGCACACATTTGAGGGTATACATGCGGTAAGAATGGAAGAATGACCAGCAAAGGAAGTGTAGGAGGCAGAGGATAGCAAGAAAGGACATGGAAGTCTGAGGATACGAAGGAAAGACTCTCTTAAGAGAAGATTGAAGAGAAAAAGACTGAAATTCCAAGAGTTACAAATCTGTGCCATGGACCAGAAGGAGTGGTGAAGAATTGTGACACCTCCAACCCCATGTAAATAGGAAAAAGAAGAGAAGTAAAGTGAAGTGTCAACTTTCAGCCATTGTATTGTGTTATAATTTTTCTGCTAGATTGAGGAGCCTATTATCAAATATTTTCCCCCCATATAGGTACTTATAAACTGTGATCAAGTCACTCCTTAACCTTCTCTTTGTTAATTTAAATCAATTGAGGTGCTTCAATGTACCACTATAAAGCATGTTTTCAAATCCTTTGATCATTCTTGTAGCTTTTCTCTGAACCCTCTCAAATTTATCAACATCCTTCTTGAATTGTGGGCATCAGAACTAGACACAGTATTCCATCAGTAGTCAAACCAATGTTAAATACTGAGGTAAAATAATCTCTCTACTATCAAGATTCCCGTGTTTATGCATCCAAGGATTGCATTACCCCTTTTGGATACAGCATTGCACGGGGACGTCATGTTCAGCTGATTATCCACCAGAACCACAAATCTTTTTCAGAATCTCTTCTTTTTCAGATAGAATCCCCCATCCTGTAAATATGATTGACATTCTTTGTTTCTAGATGTACATATTTACATCAGCTACCAGGGGTCGACAACCTTTCAGAAATGGTGTGCCAAGTCTTAATTTATTCACTCTAATTTAAGGTTCCGCGTGCCAGTAATACATTTTAATGTTTTTAGAAGGTCTCTTTCTATAAGTCTATAATATATAACTAAACTATTGTTGTATGTAAAGTAAATAAGGTCTTTAAAATGCTTAAGAAGCTTCATTTAAAATTAATTTAAATTCAGAGCCCTCCAGACCGGTGGCCACGACCCGGGCAGTGTGAGTGCCACTGAAAATCAGCTCGCGTGCCATAGGTTGCCTACCCCTGACCTATACTAACATAATGTTTTCTTGCACTCAGCTTAACAACTGATCGTTCTGTATCAGAGTCTTGTTCTCTTCATTCTTTATGACTCCCCTAATTTTTGTGTCATCTTCAAATGATGTGAACCTGGTATCTTTCTCTCAATGAAAATGTACTTGAAACTAATATATTACCCCCAAAAGTTTTGGTTTTGACAAATTGGCATTTTCTGATGAAAAATCTTTTTGTCAAAAAATTCCCAGTTAGCTCTAATTAGAAACCCATATAAATCATGTGTTCATCAGATCTGAAAAGAAAATGAAAATGCATATTTTTTCTAGATTATGTATTTCATGATGTTAAATTATTCTTGTACACAAGTATATATGATCAAAATGTAGCCTGTTATTAAAGTATTGTATACGTTTCAGAAAACTGTGCAGCAAGGAGAAAATAAACAGCTTCTTTCCTCAATTTATAAAGTCTCTGTTAAATGAAGTTTAATTCCTTTCATTGAACAAATCGTTAGGATGATAAGGACTCTCAATAGTTCATCAGATTAATAGTCTGTCTAGTCCAGTATTCTGTCTATGACATAGACCAATACTGCTGCTTCAGAGGAAAGTGCAAGAAATACTTCAGTAGGGAGGTATATAATAACCTGTCTATAAAGGAAGTTTCTTCCTAGCTCCAGGAAATTAGGGGTTGGATTTACTGCAAAACATACCCCTCAAATATTTCTCATTTGAAGGGATGTCAGTCAGTTTTCTCTTAGAGTGTGTAGAGTTACTCCACAATGCCTTCAGTGAAGTCACTCTAATGTAAAAGTAATACAATAGAAAGGAAAATCAGACCTTAGTCTATTCTGCTTAATTCTCCTCATCATAAAGCACAGAAACCCACAAAACAAATGAGAGCAATGGACACACCAAAACTCTAAGCACATTATAAGGAAATTCTAAAATGTAGTACAATCTTCTTGCTAAATTCAAAGCTAGTGTAAGTAGATGCAATTCCATTGAAATCAAGGGAGTAACATCTAGTCTGAATCAGGCCCTTTAGCTTAAAACTCAGCAGAACATTCAATTAGTACAGAATTGAATGCTTTTCATACTATTTATCTGAACAATCTCAAGAGCTGTGCTTGTCTTGTCATTCATTGCACTTTCAACTCTAAGGATAATTTCAGGAGCCCTTTTCTACTTCTACCAAGAAACAGGCAGAAGAGTCCTGGTAAATATATTAATGAAAACAAAAGAGTGAAATCAAAAGCTCAGAGAAGAGGCTAAATCTGTTAACAGAAGATTTTACACCTCATCTGTAAGCCAAATGGAAAATGAATGTCTGTTTTCCTCATGCTTATAACTAGCCTAAGAGACTATGTATGATACCATAGTGCAATACATTGGTAATGTATATGACATGATTATTATATCCCTCTTGTGAGTAAAAATGTGTGACTTTGAACAGTTTCATGTCCAGGGGATCATGCAAGCATTTCACTTCACATGGTTCACTGAGCCTCATAAAAAACATTAGAGCTCAAAACAAAACCCATCCAAAACCTCCAAGCTACAACTGGTTTTCTTTGAGAATCGTGAAACTTTGAACATTTCACATAGTTTTGGTGCAAAACCATAAACTCATTGCAGACCTACTTGAAAGATTCATATTTTTTTTTATCTTCTTACTGAGCCTCGAGTGCATTTGGTGTTTGTAACAAAACAAAAAGCCAAACCAGTTTCACATGATCTTTGGTGGATGCCACCACTTTTCAGAGATCGGAGTGTATATTTTTTACAGTATACGATATATTTTGCTTAAGGAAAAAAAAGAAACGCACTTCTCAGGCAAGAATGGCAACACAGTAGGGGCCAAATCTCCAGAACAGCTCAGCACCCAGCAGAATCACTGAGAACAATGGAAAACAATGAAAACTGGCCAGCTTCATTTAGGGGCCTAAAAAGGGGACTGAACTCTTTAAAATTTGGAACAGTGTGTGTTATTTTAACCCTTGGTAATAAACTCCTTACTCAGCATTTTCTAAATGTCCCCTGCTTTCCTTTGTAACCTGAAGAAAACAAAGGTTTTCTTGCCTTGGGGAGGTAAGCCTACCTGAGACTTCCAAATTACTCATTTCACTATAGCTCGACAGACATGCATATTACAGTCCAGTCAGGCATGATGGCTACATTATCATTCATGACAGAAAAGAAATCCTATGCATTGCTGAACCAATCTCTTTCTATTTGTGTATTGTCTGGCTCATGCTTTTCCTTCTCTATCTCCCCCCTCACCCACACTCTTCACTATATTTGTTTATGAAAAAAAATAATCCTGAGAAGCCAGTTGTTTTCTTATATGATTGTAGGCTCTGGATGCTGTGAATTTTGGCTTTGTCTTTCACCTTCTCCTTGGTTACTGCTGGGCCATGTTGCCTTTGAATTTGTACTATTTTATTTACTTCCTCATGTTGTGCAAGCCAAGGCCTTCAGGCAAAGGATGGCTTGTAAATCAGTACTTATTATTGTCATTACTGTAGGCCACTTTCCAAGGAGTCTCTACAGAAAAGATCTGATCACAAAGAAATGGAGGGCCACCAGTCAAGCCATTGTTGACCCACCTGGTGTAGGAGTGCATGAAGGAGCAGATTGTACATATGAACTCGGTTCTTCAGCTCCCAAAAGCACCTTAGTAGCACCATGTCCTATGTTCATACAGTACGTGTGTCTGTGTATGCAGCTATTCCCTCCACATTTTTGTGTCCTAGTAGCTACCAGCTCTGCTTCCTCCAGAGGATTTGGTGCCTCTCTCTGTCCAGCCCCAGTGCTAGGTCCCCTAACACTCTGTGTCCTCTGTCTCCCACATTCTGAGTCCTCCAGGAAACTCCTGTCCCCATCTCCTCCAGGAGTGCTCTATCTCCCCTCCTCCCCTACTGTTCTCTGACCCTCTGAATCCTCCACCAGGATTGTCACTCCTCACTCTCAGGCTACGTCTTCACTACCCGCCGTATCGGCGGGTAGCAATCGATTTCTCGGGGATCGATATATCGCGTCTCATCTAGACGCGATATATCGATCCCTGAAGGCGCTCCTGTCGACTCCGTAACTCCACCAACCCGAACGGCGGTAGCGGAGTCGAAATGGAGAGCCTCGGACATCGATCCCGCGCCGTGAGGACGGTAGGTAATTCGATATAAGATACTTCGACTTCAGCTACGTTATTCACGTAGCTGAAGTTGCGTATCTTATATCGATTTTCCCCCGTAGTGTAGACCTGCCCTCATACTCGCTCTCCTCCTCCTATGAGCTCCAACCAGGCCTTTGGGAAGGGGACAGCTTCCTTTAAAACAGTCACAACATATACTGGTTAAGTGATGGGGACTTTTTAAGGGTCATTCTTGACGGGAACTTTATAAGATAGAGAGATGGGCCTGACCTATAAAATTGGACCCATATTTCTAGTCTGTGGTTAGTGATATAAGGGTCATCTGTAAAATTAGTATCCAGTGAACACCTGGGTTCAGATTGGGGAGTGTTTTGAACTGGAGTTTTGGGTCAACCCCTGAGGCCTGGTTTTCCTTTCACATGACTGTAAATCAGGATTAGCTCCATTCACACTAATGCCAGTGTAAATAAGTGCAGTCAGGCTCCTAATTTCCAATAATGATGTCTGGATGCTTTGGTAAATAAACACATCCAGTAGCCTATGTTAAATCTGCTGATACAATAGAAATTGCCACATTAGAGCAGACTTACTTTACTCATCCATGGAAATAATGCATACCATACAATCCAGAGGAAAACTAAAGACTCCCGTGACATACCTGGTTTGTTTATGAAGTGCAATGCTGTACTATTGCGGGTGAGGTAAATAGTGTATCAAATCATTAGCCACCTAGAACTTTATAGTTGTCACTATCCTGTACACCGTGGCCACTCAATATGTCATGGTTACAGCAGGGGCTGAATGCAGACTGCTACTTCCAAAGCAGAGGCCCCTACAACTCCTGGTAAAGGAAAATCTCTATTTGCTGTTGGTATCGTAGGACCTATGCCACACAGTTGATCAGTTCTGATTCCATCCAGAAGATGCAGCAAAGAATCCTGTGGCACCTTATAGACTAACAGACGTTTTGCAGCATGAGCTTTCGTGGGTGAATACCCACTTCTTCGGATGCAAGTGGTGGAAATTTCCAGGGGCAGGTATATATAAGCAAGCAAGAAGCAAGCTAGAGATAACGAGGTTAGATCAATCAGGGAGGATGAGGCAGTTCTAGCAGTTGAGGTGTGAAAACCAAGGGAGGAGAAATTGGTTCTGTAATTGGCAAGCCAAATGGGTGAATACCCACGAAAGCTCATGCTGCAAAACGCCTGTTAGTCTATAAGGTGCCACAGGATTCTTTGCTGCATCTTCTGGATGGAATCAGAACTGGCTTGCCAATTACAGAACCAGTTTCTCCTCCCTTGGAATCAGAACTGGCTTGCCAATTACAGAACCAGTTTCTCCTCCCTTGGTTTTCACACCTCAACTGCTAGAACAGGGCCTCATCCTCCCTGATTGATCTAACCTCGTTATCTCTAGCTTGCTTCTTGCTTGCTTATATATACCTGCCCCTGGAAATTTCCACCACTTGCATCCGAAGAAGTGGTATTCACCCACGAAAGCTCATGCTGCAAAACGTCTGTTAGTCTATAAGGTGCCACAGGATTCTTTGCTGCTTCTACAGAACCAGACTAACACGGCTACCCCTCTGATACTTGACATCCAGAAGATAGCAATGGTAAACATGCATGCCAGTCACTTCAGCAAAATAATGATCACATTTTACATCCAATATTTTACCTATGATATTTAAAGTGCAACAAATGAAGATATTTTTTTACTTTAACATTTGAGTAATGGAACAAACAGCCACCCTAGAAAAAAAAAGTTACATCAGAGAAAATGTATGCCAAAAATGAAAGGTAATAGACAATGTCCTGAGATATTAGCACAGATAAGAAACAAAAGACAATAATTTCTCACATGGAAGAAATAAATGTCCCTCTATCTGTCATGTAAACTAAAGGTTCGCTTCAAAATGTGAACACCTCTTTGACAAGACACAAAGGCAGTCTGACGCATTCCTTCCTGCTCAACCTTTGATAAAGAAATCTTTACACAGGAGCTGACTGTAAAATGAAACATAACTTTCAATGCTATCTCCCTTCACCTTTGACATTTGCTCACTGCCACATTAACATTAATGAAATCCAGTTCTTAAAAACCTCATACAAAGCCTCCTTTAGCTGCATTCTATGACCTCTACAAGAGAAATTGTTTGCTTCATGTTGAGGGAGAAAGGATTAATGGAATAGAATTTTGGCTCTGATTCAGCAGAGCACATAAGCATGTGCTTAAGTCAGTCCCTATTTAACAAAGCATTGAGGCCATGATTCAGGAAAGTATCATATTCAGGAGAGCACAAGTGTGTTCTTAACTTTAAGCATTTGTTTAAGTTACTTTGAAGTCAGTTGGGGCCTATGTCCATGGATTTAAATACATGGTCTATTTCTACCCACCATTCTATTTCACCTTGTCCCTTCCTCTCCATTCTCCTTGTGTAATACCATCATCTATCCTTTTGCCATGTCACGACTCTCTTAGGGTCTGCTCCTGCAAAGCCTTTATCAGTATGAGTAGCCCCACTGACTTCAATTGTCTTAGTTATGTGAATGAGGCTTCGATTGTAAGCTTCTCATTTCAGAGATCTGTCTTCTGTTTGCCTGCAAAGAGCTGCACACACAAGTGGTGCTGCATACAATAAATAAACTATTTAATAGTAACTTGTTAGATTGTAAACTGTTGGGGGCAGGGACCATTTTTTGTTCTCAGAATGCAGAGTGCCTAGCACAACAGTGTCAAGGTCCATGACTAGGTTTCCTAGGTACTAAGACATTACAAATCATAGCAACAACAATAATAATAAAATATGAATAGCTGGTAACATCGTCATCAGCTGGAACATTATGACTTGCATATTTTTGCTGGTTTTTTGCTTTTGGTTTCAATAGCAAACAATTACCTTTGAAAGTCTACCTATCTACCTAAGTCAGAAATATTCATGCAGCCCATAAACAAGTAGGATGCTTTCAAAATGACACCAAAAATGACTGGCAAGTTTCTCTTTCATCTTTAATTATATCAGATACTCTGGGAAGTTTTCTTGGCATCTTAACTCAAGGTAATCTCTTTCCCAATCCCTCACCTTTGGTTACTACTAGCCTTTTTACTTCTGCAGAGGCCTATTTTCAAAATTTATGCTTATTTTTGTAGAAGCAGCAAAGAATCCTGTGGCACCTTATAGACTAACAGACGTCTATAAGGTGCCACAGGATTCTTTGCTGCTTCTACAGAACCAGACTAACACGGCTACCCCTCTGATGCTTATTTTTAAATTTCATTAATAAAATGTATAGATTTTAGGGGCAGAAGGGACTATTAGATCATTTAGTCTGGCCTCCTGTAGAACACAGGCCACACAATGGCATCCATTTAACCTTATATTGAGCACTTTGACTAAAAAAAGTCTTCAAGATTTGGAAATCGAAGCTTGATTTTCAGATGAATGCTGTGTTCATAACGGTTCTTATCTGATCTTCATATCACTGGTGTGTATTGGTAGGCAATACAGAAGCTAGTTATTATCAAGCTGAGAAAATAGGGAAGGATTCAAAAGACAAAATATCAATTAGCAAAGGGAGTGGACTCACCATGGCAGTTAGAATTTCCACACTTTAACCACAATCATGCCTCAGCCATCATCTGCAAGGACCATTTGCAGGGATAAGAGTTGTTCAGTCTCCTTTGGCATCTGGACTGCAACTGCCAACAGGGGAATCAATTAGTTCTGAAAGCAGTGAAAGCTGTTGTGACTTAGATGTTTGTCTTCTAAGGACTGGAATAAGACAACTTATTTTTTTTCCACATTTTAAAGTGTGATAGAATTGTTATTATATCTGTTGTTTTCATTTTTAATTTCCGTATAATCCTATGATTCTGAGGAGAACTAGGCTAGCCAATGTATTGATCAGGGTGGGTTACTGTCAGTGTTCTGAGCCAAATCTATTGGATTGGATTCTTTGTTGCCCTGCTTCTCATGTAGTCATTAACACCAATGCAAAGTGAGTGCAAAGTAGGTATGACATGCTACCATCAGGGGCTTGGTTAAACCATCACTCTCGCTAGGCAAACATACACTTCTGGAACCCTCTACTGGCCAGCTAAAGTAGATGCTCCCATACAAAATGGATGCATTTATGTTAATCTTCTTCTGGCCAGCGCAGCTGCACCAGTGCTCTATTAACCCAAGCATGTCTGTCTCCCACTTCATGGCTGTTGCTTAGTTAACCCTCTTTTATTCTAGTCAGTCAGTAACTGGCTCTTTCTGCATGAACACTGCTCTATTAACTCCTTCATCTCTCCCCCAGAGCTCCCTGCCATCCATCTCCTGGACAGCTCCTCTGTGCGGACACTTATCTGAGCTGTTTGTATTTGTAGTACATCTTGAGGCAGTCACTGAGTGAGTCCTGTGTGAAGAGCAGAGGGGACACACACTGCTGGAAGCAGGATGTGCCCAGCCAGGCTCCTGGGAGATGAAGAAGACTGGTGCAGGTGCTGGCCCGACAGCAGCAGCACAAAAAGCAGCACTGATCACCACAATGCCCATTCAGGTTTGGCCCAACCACCCCCTCTCTCATACTCATTCCATGACCCCATAGCATCAACGAGGAGAAGCAGCACTGGCCAACCCACTGCCCTCTCAGATTTGGCCCAGACCTCCTCCCACCCATCAAGACAGAGGAGTTACTGGGCCAGAGGGGAGACCAGGTCAACAGTGAGAGAATGGAGTTGCGACCTGGTGCACAGGGTCTCAGCATCATTCAGGTTGGGTCCACATGGTTGAACCTGGGCCTTAGCCACATGCCTAATTTGTCTATGCATTAATCAGGCCCTGGCTACTGTTCTGAACTTGTAGCATATTACATCAGCATTGTACTCTTTTTGTACCAGGGTAAATCATTACTCATTATTATTTTGCCTCATATCACATTTTAATTACTGCAACATTTACAGTTTCTGTTCCATGCTGTGGTTTTCTGTGCATGCCTATGCAGTTTAATAGAGCATACCCAACGTCCACACCTGAGAAAGGCCATTCCTGTTCTTTTCAATGCACCATCAACTCACACAACATACTGTATATCCATATGGCAGCATAAATACCCCTTTCCTTGGACACACACCATATGTCCTAAGGCACTGAATGGTTTCATGCACTGTTACATATTGTCTCCAATTTCCCAAGATTTCCACATTGCACTCGTGAGAGAAATTGCACTCAGTACTTACCTATTACCATTCGGTTCACATGATGTATAATATAGGATCTAACCTGCAAAGTCTGGTTCAGCATACAGAATTGTTTCTTCCATTTCAATTTTCTTTCCATGTCTTTCTGTTTGTTTGTTTGTTTGTTTGTTTGTTTGTTTTTAATCCCAATCACACATTCCACTTGCTCACATGTAACTGTATAACCAAATAGCTAAGGGCCAAATTCTCTCCCTAGCACTCAGCCCATTTAGGGAAGTGGAAAAAGAAATCCTCCTCACTCTAAGACTCCAGAACAGATCAACAGCCTCTACTGCAGTATTACTGCACCCGTATCTGAGGAGACAAGGATAGGAGGACATATGTAGCTGAACCTCCTGTGCAGCAACTCCTACACCTTGTCCCTTACCTCTTTTTAGACAGCTGATTCAAACTGCAGCACTGACCTTCTTGGTTTGTGGAAGCAGGGGTCTGGGTTGGCTCCCAGTACATTTCCAGAGAGAAAGAAAGATGTTGGGTTGGCTTAAGGGAAATGGAGGCAAACAATGGCTTTGAGGTCATATCTTTGAGACATCAAAGTGATGCATTGAGTCATCCAGTTGCATGCTGTTCTGATTTCACTCAGTGGCTTCACCTATAGGACTACAGAGACGTGGCAACTGAACCCTGGACACCTCTATCCGGCATCTTGAACATCACAAATTATGAGGCAGGCCCTGAACAAATATGTATATCTGGTGTCTGTCTACTGAGTGGGGGATCCAGACTCTTGGGGTTTATTCCCAGTTCTTCTAATGACTTTGGGAAAGTCTCACAACCTCTTTATCACTCAGTTTTACCCATCTGTAAAAAGAATACAGTGAATACTCATCTACCTTATAAGTTGCTGTGAGCATTAGTTGTCTGTAAAGGCTGAAGAACACTATGTCAGTATTATTATAACAGTGTCTGAGACCCATCTGGGACAAAGAGAGACAATTTTTAAAGCTAAAAGTAAACCCACACACCCAACAACCCCATACATATTAAGACATTTTCTCAGATATATGGCAACTTGTGGTCTGACCTCTTGTAAAATCAAATACCAAGCTGGAGGACTGTAAAATCTATGACCTAAGGGTGTTATATGAAATTGTTGATATTATTGTAAGCCAAGAAAGTATGCATATGGATCACTTTATCCACTACTGAAATGTAGCCACCTTTGAGTTGAAACACACCAACTATTGATCAGAACACACTTAGCAACCCAAAAGAACAATTGATGACAAAAATGAAGAATACTGTAGCCAGGAGACAGGAATTTACAGACACATAGTGTAAATACCTCTACTGAAATATGGACCATACAACAGAGGTTAACATTCTTATTCTTACAAAATATATTATCAGATTTTCAATGAGCACAAATGGTCAGAACTTATGTGGAAGAAGATACCTTCAGCAGTTCAGTGCTCCTAGCTACCAAGCCAGTGTATTATAGTTCTTTGCTAACTCACAAGGAAAAGTGTTATTTAACGAATTGCCAACAACATTTCTTGCATCATGTAGGCAACATGAGGTCTCCCATCCAACAAATGAACTGTCTAATCTGACATAGCTTATGATATGTTAAGAGAACACTAGACCAATTGGTACTTGTGTTAAGATCTTTAACTCCTAATACTCCATGAGAAGTATGTGTCTGATTCTTCTCGTTCAGATATTCAGAATGCCTAAACTGATGCCCCATGAAATGTACAACCTAGTCCCTTTAATCTAGTCTCTAATGATCTGCTCTTGTATTTTAGTGTGATTCCCCACCCTTCACCCTGTCTGGTCTGCCAGTGATGTCAGCTTCCATTGCCCACGTGTCTGTTTCTCACACAAGCACCTTTATGTTTTCTTCCCTGCTGACCCTTAGGTTCGGAAAGCTCTCTCACATTGAGCTGTGAAGTCGCTACACCATCATCCTTAACATCCCTCTCCTGGGCCCACTTCTGCTAAATCTGCCAACTGGTAATTGCCATGAAGATAGCCAATAAGGCCTTCTGATATGTCTTATTTACTTGTTTATTTATAAAGTATATACTACATATATTTAAAATTAAACAACTCAAGATCATCTAGGTGTGCAAAATATGGCCTGTTCTCCTTGCACTTTCTGATTGTTTGTTACATCCACTCATTGTCTCTTACCTTGTATTATATTATAGGCTCCTTAGAGAAGAGATCATCTTTTATTTTGTTTGTACAGCTCCTGGCACACTGAGGCCCCAAATGCAATTTGGACCTGAGTACTATTGTATTCCAACTAAAAAATAATAATGAATAATAATGACATACACATATCTAACTAACCAATACAGGATGAATTAGAAAACTGAATATTCACAGTTTACTGTTCATGAGCTATTTATGTAGGGGAAAACAACTGACAAAGGGTGACATTCACTCCTGTGTAGAGGGCCATCACAAGGCCTATGTGCCACGTTAAGCCCTGAGAAGAAATTGTACATGTTTACTTATTTTCTCAGCTGTAATTCTTATTATTGTTTTGTGCACTAAAAATGAAGATGCTATCTTATCAGACTGCTTTCTCCTAATCCTCAAGACTTTATTAAAAAGAGAATGCTACTTTAGCAATATTTTTTTTAGGAAAAAAAGGACAACCTTAGCTTATATTAACTCAACAATTTATCAGTTATGATGGAGAGTTTAAGAGACAACGCAATGTATTTGACAACCTAATGTTTGTTTTTGCTTTATCTCTTCTGTCTCTCCTAGCTGATTTTATCCCATAGGGATGTGGAGGAGAAACCATGTGTGTCTCTCACTCCCAGTATAACTGCAAGATGTAAATCAAAGTCACTTTGCTCTTTTTATAATGCATTACTAATGCACACAGGTGCAGAGAGAAAAAAACTAACTGATATCATCATTTTGACATCTAATTTTCTGTCCTCTGTGAGAAAGTGAATCAAAAATGTCTCAATCTGCTTTGAAAGGTTATCATGTGACAGCATAATTCCATTACTGTTGTTGGATCTCTTCACATGATGTCACTAGGTGAAGCTGTAAATCCAGTTAAACCAAAGGCCTCACAGCACTGTAGCAAAATCGTAGTATCTTAGATGTGGATTTTCAAACAAACCAAAAATTAAGCTTGTTGATATACATGTCTCAAGGTCAAAGATACAAGGACATACTGATAATATAACTATATGCAGCTAACATGATAGAATGAAAACCACCAGGCTCCCCAATGACTCTATAAAGCATAGTGAAACCAGGATTCAGTGATGGAAAAGAAATAAGACTGACACATATTAGGAGCCATCTGGGCTTTGCATCTACTTTTCAAAAATAAATGCTGCATTTATCCTCACTTGGAAAATATGAGATATTGAATTACTGACATAAATGACTCCCTTTCCCCCTGAATTTTAACAAGTCATTCAAGCCTCACTGATTTAAACAATGAAAGAGAACAAATGATTGATCTTTATTATATGATTGAGCTCTATAATAAAATATAGCTGTCACTAATAGATCCAAACAGATGTCACAATTTTTACCCACCGTAGGGGTAGTTGGAAAAGAATATTCAGCAGTTGCAGTATAACTCTGGTTCCTCCCATCTCCTGCTGAGTTAGGGTCTGTCCATTTTAGTCAACTAAAATTTTGCTATGCAGGCCAGTCACAGCAGGTCGATATGTATAGTGAGTTTGTTTGGCTGTTTGTGTTTTTCTTTTCTCTTTCAGGTTATTTTAGTTACAGAGTCAGTTGGGATTGTGTGTCTGGAGACTGTTTGAGCTGGCGCTCTTCCAGCCATGATGAAGATGAGTGACTCAAACAATTCTCTCAGTTGAGCTCTGTCGTCCTCCCTTATCTGTGGTTCCTGTTCCACTGAAGCCCTGTCCTCCAGCAGCACGGTGAGCCTCAGTCTTTGATCCTGCCTCTGAGCATGCCATTGATCCAGTCTTACATACTTCTGCATCTGGTACTGCATTTGCTGGTCAGCCTCTCAAGAACTTCAACCATAACTTCATCATGGAAACCCTTCCGCTAGGAACAGTCCATGAAGGTACGTTGGCCCAGGGGTTAAGTTCTGGATGTACAGCAGCCAGCAGAGGTTGAGGGCCCTGAAATAGGACAAGGAACAGAGAGTTACTGTCTAAAGTAATTCAGTGGAGGAACACAGAAATAATTCTTGTGGCGTCTTAAGGACATAAAAAGTTACATTTCAAAACTGAACTAAAATATGTTGTGAAAGGAATGCTTCAGGCCACAGAATCTCTCTGGACACAGCCTGATTAATCACAGTTTTATAAGATTTGTGTGTAGACAGAACGGGAGTTAGGTTTGAGCCTGAGCCTAGGTTTACATTGCAGTGTAGACATACCCTGAGAAGCTTATGATAATCAAACAAACTTATAGAGCATATAGTATTCATAAAGTATTACAATGCAGACCTATGTCCTGAGTCCTTTTACAGGCTGTCTGCAGACTCAAGCTGACAGCAGTGTACTGGTTTATAGCCATATGAAACACTGACACTACCATTTTTTTATTAAATCCACCTACATTTTGGAAGCTTTTTCATAAAGGCAGGAAACTTTGGGTTTGGACTTTTCTAAAGCACCTAAGGAGTGTTGGAGCACAAGTCCTATTGATTGGTGATGGGACTTTTGCACTGAAATCCCCTAGGGACTTTGAAAATCTCCCCCTAACTTTTTAAATTAGCTTTTACATTCTGGAGCATAAGATTCAGCCCTTGGGTAAAGCAAAGGCTCATGAAGCAAATGGAAGCTGGAAAAATGTGACTCTTCTCTGTACTGCTCTCTCTCTCTTCTCAATCACAGTAATTGGATTAGCTGAAATCATAGAATGCAATCTCCATAATCTATCTTGTGTCTCCCCATCCTCATAAATTCTCATTGGGCAAATGCATTTTGTCCTGTATGATGTTCTGTTCAAGAATGCAGACCAAGTAGACAGTGACTAAAAATTAGCATAAGACAGTTATTTGCTGTTATTTGCTGTCTCTCTGAAATGTGTTGATGGTACCAACCCAAATGTTCAAACCAAAAAAGCCACTACTAAATGTGGCTTTGTTGGAATTCTTCGCTTAGTGGCAAAAGGATGGACTGGACCCATAGAAACTAACTTACCCTGTCAACACAAGCATGGGTTCTTCAAAATCTGAAGTCTGAAGAACACTGGCAGGGAGTAGTGACAAAAAACCTTTGCAGCCATTGCCCATGTTGTGTGTGACCTGTGAATGCAATGAAGACTTCAGTCTTCTGTTAATCCAAGCACTAAAGTGATACAAACATTTTTTTTGTAAATCTTGCATTCGGGGACCGGGAGTAAAGTTCCCTAAAGAAATGAGAATTAATTTTTAACAAATTCTCCAGTACACACATACAGTATCATTCAAAGAACATTCAGAATTAATTATTTTTCAGTTGCTCTATAATGTAATGTGCTTGTCCTCCACTGAGATTTATCACTTGATAAATTGTGTAGTAACCTGTGTAGTCAAATGTAATTTGCCACTGGAGTTTTTAATGAGTCATTCATTTTTTGAGTGGAAAGTGCATAGTTTATTGAATTATAGCCAGCAACTGAAAGTTTTTTATTGACTCCTGCACAGGAAAACTATTATTCTAACTATCCAGGAGACTTGGCTACAGTCCAGTCTATCTTTTACTCTAATTAATTACACACAATTAATTTTGTAAACATGTTTTGAATATTCAGGTTACAACAATAGTATTTCTGTGGGCCCAGCACAATTATCTGTCAGTATAACAATATCAGTACTTATTTTAAATCCTAAAGCATATTTTTCTTTTAGAAGAGATCAGACTACTGCACCCTTCTCCTTCCTGGCTTTCCCATATCTCATCGTATTCCCTTCCTGCCATTCAGAACACAGCAGGAGCCACTCAAACAAATCTCTCCATGAATAAAATAGCAGATTCTAGTCTTTACCTTCAAGGCTCTATAGAACTCAGTCTCCAGCTACATCTCTGCTCTTGCCTTTTAGGCATTTAGCCCAGGTCAGCACCCATGTCTGAACACCCAGGATAGCCTGGGTGCAAGCAGCCACACGGCAAAGCCGTGTCTTCACTGCTGCAGCCCTTCTTTCATGTATCTCTAGGAATCCTGGGGATATATCCCATAGTTCTTTGTACTACAGTAAGCTGAGCAGCTCTATCATTCTTTCCCAGTGAAATATGGGAGAAAATGTCTGTCCTTCTGGACACATGGGGAAAATTGGAGGACTATTAGCACTCAAGCAGTTTAGCCTGTGTCCTTACTGCAAAGTGGGTAAGTTACCAGCTTGAATGAAAGTAGCACCCAGGCTCTAGACTATACTCCTAGGTTGGTACAGCTAGCCTGGGTTTAAAGCACCACCTATTCTGGGTGAAATGGTTGTGTGTGTGTACAGGACGGGGGTTAGAGACAACAACTGAGTAAGAGCCTGAGTTAATTCTGCAGTGAAGAGATACCCTTGTTATGTCCTTCATTTCCAACTTAGCTCAGCCAATGGTTCACCTCATCATTCCCTTTATTTGCTTTTCTTTTTACTGCATGACTAAAATGGCCTCTAGCACCCATCTTCTCTTCATTCAAATCACTCCTACCAACACACCTTCTTCCTCGAATTCCAGAGACACTAATCCATCTTGCAATTACACTATCACTTTCCCAGCTGTATGGAGCAGCTGTTATTGCTGTGTAAGAAGTGTGTGGTGGGGGGGGGGGAGTGGCTGTCGAGGCCAATGTCTATCCTCCATAAGTGCTCTGGACTACTGGCATCAGGGATCTTTGGGGTGCAATCTATGCTATGCTCTGGTTGTTGTTGGGTTAAAAAAGTGGTATTTAAATAAAGGAATTTAATTCTTAAATGTAAGCTCCTGCTTTAATGAGAAGAACCATATATCATTAATCACACACACAAGTTCTAATGTATCCCCATATGGCCTTGCTTTCCCCTTCCCTGTCCTCTTCACTCTTCTCTCCCCCCACCCTCCCTCTTGCTTCAATGATCTTTGTCTTCCTTTTACAATGTAATCTTCTCAGACCAGGGACCGTGTATTTATACATGTCTGCAAGCTCAATGTCTGCCATTTAACTAGCAATGGATAAATAAATAAATAATAGCAGTGGATAAAAGGATTACTGGTATATTATTAAAAGGTTGTTCTAAAAGATTGCCAGGAACAAATTAATACAGGATTGTTGGTGTCCAAGCCATGAAGTCAGAGGGTGATATGTTGTCAGAATGAGTCCAAGATAGAAAACTGGGGGTCTGAACAGCACATCCAGCAGCTGATTGCTGCAGGCTATGGGGAGTAGGATGGGCTGCCATACTTGGAAAGAAGTTAAAGGATTCAGGAGAGAAAGCCCATTTCAAATGAAAAGGAGAAAGAATTGTTTGGGGAGTTTGTTGAAAGAGATTACAGAATAAGTAAAGTGCACTGCCTTCTCCCTCATTTCTTTTGTCTTATTTGTATTGCAGTAGCACCACAGAGCTCCAGTCATTAGAAACTTAATCCACCTTTTAACATTGGTAGGATCATTGGCCAAAAATGTCACCTACCTTTAATTTTCTTTTGTTTTCCTATATTTTACTCTGCTAATGAAGTACAAAATAACAGAAGAGCCTAAAAAGGCATTCAAATGAGGCTGAAACATTTGTCTATGCATTGCTCTGATCGCCGATTTTCATAAATAATATTGAACTATAGCCAAGAATTGCAACCCTATGTCACTGGGGAACAAATCATGACCTGTAGGCCCCAATTCAGCCAAGCAGTTAAGCACGTGCATAATTTAAAACACATGTTTAGCACCTATTGAAATCATTGGGTGTTATGCATATGCTTATGTGCTTTTCTGAATCAGGGCCTTGGCCCCTGGAAGGATTGGGAGCACTGTCCTGTGAAGAGTTTAGGGAGATGCATTGTGCCTCACACAAACATAATCCCTCTCCAAGTGGCCTGATGTGCAGGGAGATAGTGCAGGCTGCATTGTACTTTTAGGTGGTGTTGTCTGCTCTCCTCAGTGTACTCAGCCCCCTCTGTAGGCTTGGACAGAGGGACATGTCTATGGCTCTGTATCCCCCATGCAAGGCAATGTGCGTTACAAGGGGAAACACTCCCTCAAGCATAAGAACTGCAAAGATGTTAGACCTTTACATAGACTGTGAAAAGGGGAGGAGGCTCCATCTTAACCCCATCCTCTGATAGTATCTGAGTATAAGGTCCAGTCACAATATGGACCTCTACCTATACGTATCATTTTCTTCTATTAATTAACATTGCTCCAAACTCTGTCTGAACAACAATTATTAAATTAAGTAATTTGCAATGAATCAATGGACATTAAGCAGATTCCCGTTAACATAAAAAAATATTAATCAGCCAACAAAACATACTTTGAAATCACATTGCTTGTAAGTGCAATGAATTTTAGTATGCAGATGAAAGGACAGGATACAATGTTGATGATTCATTCTCCTGACCAATTTTAATCTTTTGAAAAAATGACCTAAAGTCTTACTTCTACCTCTGCTTTTGGATTTATGGGGACATCATCAATAATGCTTGTAAAGAATTTTTTTCAGGGGATTTCTGAGGTTCTGATGAAACCTCTTGATTTGGTTATTCTTCATAACTAACAACAAAGACTTCCAAATACAGTTCTCAGCTTTTCCTGATTACAGGAGATCGCCCTTCATTTTTAATCCAAATTAACCTCTGTCCTGCACTAGTCTAGCCTTATTTTACATTTGTTGATAAATTACTGTCATAAGAATTTCTGCACTGTAAAACAGAGATTACAGAAAATGTTATTTTTGCTAACATATATCCATGCATCATTTAAACAAGTCTTCAAGAATTGTTTACTTGTGTACCTCATTTTTGTATTATTTTATGTTTGGGTGGACAGGTGGTGACCATTTTAT
Source organism: Mauremys mutica (assembly GCF_020497125.1). Taxonomy (NCBI): domain Eukaryota; kingdom Metazoa; phylum Chordata; order Testudines; family Geoemydidae; genus Mauremys; species Mauremys mutica. The sequence continues at coordinate 79,321,327 of NC_059075.1, forward strand.
TCCTAAAGGCTTTGAGCATGGAAATTTCTGAATTAAGGCTCAGATTTTGTAAGGAGCATAATGCAGTTATGTGTCCAAATCTTACTGGGTACCTAACTCCTGGAGGATCCTTTGAAAATCCACGCTCAACATATTAGGCATGGCATTATTGATGCAAAGGGCATTCCCTTAACAGAGAGTGGGAATACATCTACAACCAGAAATGTTTAACATGATGGTAAATAGATAAAATAAAATTCTTTCATTGTGTTCATTGGTCTGCTGTACCTAACATAAACATAAGAACATACAAATGGGCCATACTGGATCAGATCAATGGTTCATCTATCCCAGTATTCTGTCTTCTGACCATGGCCCGTGCCTGATCCTTCAGAGGGAATGAACAGAACAGGGCAATTATCGAATGATCCATTCCTTGCTATCCAGTCCTAGCTCATGGCAAGCAGAGCTTTAAGGACACCAAGAGCATGGGGTTGCATCTTTAATAGCCATTGATGGATCTCTCCTCCATGAACTTATCTAATTCTTTTTTTTAACCCAGTTATACTTTTGGCTTTTATAACATCCCTTGGCAATAAGTTCCACAGGTTGATTGTGTGTGGCATGGGGAAGTACTTCCTTTTAAATCTGCTTCCTATTAATTTCATTGGGTGACCCCTGGTTCTTGTGTTATGTGAAGGGATAAATAACACTTCCATATTCATTTTCTTTACTCCATTCATGATTTTATAGATCTCTGTCATGTCACCTCAGTTGTCTCTTTTCTAAAATGAACAATCCCTGTTTTTAATCTCTCCTCATATTGAAGCTATTCTATATCCCTAGTCATTTTTATTGCCCGTCTCTGCAATTCTCAATTCTAGTAATTTTTTGAGATAGGATGACCAGAACTGCATGCAATATTCAAGGTGTGGGTGTACCATGGATTTTTATATATTGACATTATGATATTCTCTGTCTTCTTATCTATCCCTTTCCTAATGGTTTCTAACATTCTGGTAGTTTTTTGACTTCTGCTTCACTGAGCAAATGTTTTCAGAGAACTGTCCATGATGACTCCAAGATCTCTTTTTTGAGTAGTAACAGCTTATTTAGACATCATTATTTTGTATGTATATTTGGGATTATGTTTTCCAATGTGCATTACTTTTCACTTATCAACACTGAATTTCATCTGCCATTTTGTTGCCCAGTCATCCAGTTTTGCGAGATCACTTTTTGTAACTCTTGGCAATCAGAATTGGATTTGTCTTGACTAATTTTGTATAGTCTGAAAGTTTGGCCACCTCATTGTTCACCCCTTTTTCCAGATCATTTATGAATCTGTTGAACAGCACAGGTCTCAACACAAATTCTTGGGGGCCCTCACTATTTACCTTGCTTCATTGTGAAAGCTGATCATTTATTCCTGTCCTTTGTTTCCTATCCTTTAACCAGATACTGATCCACGGGAGGACCATCTCTCTTATCCCATGAATGCTTACTTTGCTTAAGAGCCTTTAATGTGAATGTATATGGTCGATTACTAGAGCTGGGCTCTATCTTCAAAATTCTGATCTGAATCTAAACTTTTTCAAAGTTCTGGGCAATACTGATCAATTTTTTTGAATCAGGGTCTATTATTTGTATCTTCAAAGCATTTTACAAGTGAGCATGGTCTAATTTATTCTCACAAATAGCTATGGTCCTGAAATTTTATATAGTCAAGTTTTTATTGTCTTAAAATCAACTCTGGTGTAAATGCCAATGGGTTTATACCAGCACTCAATTTGGCCCACTATCTCCATTTTATAGATGTCAAAAATGAGGAAGAGAAGTTAAGTGAATTGTCCAAGAGCAGAGAGATGAGTCATTGCCAGAGATGGAACGTCTTATCTTGATCAGGGACCACTAGACCAGCCTCGCTGCAGTTATTAATATTATTAGTATTTGTCCTGACATTTTATGGTTTGGCTGCTCCTGTAAGAAGTTTCATTACATAGTACAGTCAACTCCAGACATTCAAAAATTGCCAGTTGGGTCCTCCAAAATCATAATGTGGCAACCAAAGTAAGCAGGGGCCTGTGCAGCAATTTAAATTTGCCCACTTTTGGACTGGCATGTTCTGTGCCCCCGCTGCAGCCCTTTGGGCAGTGTTCTCTCTGCCTGCTGCAGCCTTGGCACCGGAGGAGCTTGCTCTCCCCACCACAGCTCCAGGGCCAGAGGAGTTCTTTGCCCCTGCCAATTATTGGGGGCTCACACCCCTGCTTACTACCCCTTATGCACACCCTGAAAGTAAGAAGGATTGGTAAAAAGCGTAAGTTTCCTTAAAACGTGCACATTTGGATACATTACAAGAGAAAGCACCTTCCCCCTTAAAGAGCTATTAGTAGAACTCTGATATAACATAGGCAATATCTGTAGCACTATTAACAAGGGTACTTTTGTAGATAAGATGTGGGATAAGATAGAAAGGATCGGTTGTAATGGGATTTATCTCGCAATATCAAGATTAATTAAAGGTGATTTGAATACATGGAAGATATATGAGGTTTGCTAATAATAGCAGTGATACTAACTATGGAGTTGTTTTTTCACTGCATCAGGATTGATTTTTTTTTTTAATGTTTAATTCTATTCTTGAAAATTGGGATGAGGATGATTTATATTATAATGTTAGCGTCACAGTTAATGAATCTAATGAGGTATAACCTGGTTTTAGGATTTCTTCCTTTCGAAATGAATAATTTCTTATGAAATGTTAAAGCATATAAATGACAGATGTTTGGAGGTAACTGTTAAATTGTTTCATTTCATGTTGGAATAAATGTTGAATCCATGCCTTTTGAAGGAATGCAGCAGAGAATATATGTCTATTGCCAGCTCCTTGATCTTTCCAACACTTTTTATCCCTCAAGCTAATTACAGAGGTGGACAAAATGTTCATTATGAACAATTTGTCCAAGAGATGCAGCCCTTTTTTTTCTGATTATGAATTACCAGTGAATAGACTTTGATTTCCACAAATTTATCTGCTATTCAGAGTTGTTCAATGAACACTTTATACAAGTGAATTACAGTAAAGGCTGTTCACAAGCTATTCATTTAGGGTGAAATTCACCTTTGTGCAGAGAGGCAGCACAAGCCTGTGTATGTCTTAAATTCCATTTGGGCCTTTAGTAAAACCCAAGTGAAGCATGGACCTTGTGCTGGCCCTCTGTACAGGGATGAATTTCACCCTTTGACAATATTGGACTATTTGCTACTCATTATTTTATGGTTAATGATTGGTCACCAAGTCCCATTATATTGTTTCTACTCCTTCTTTGGATGACTGAGGCCTTTATAAACAGGAGAAGGTGTCTTCCCCACTAGTCTGTCGAGCCCAAACTCACAAAAGTTCAGCTTCACGAGATTCACTCCTGTAGGCACTAACAGCTACCCAGAATGCAGAGGTTCACAGAGAGACTCTTGAGCTGAAGAAGTATGTCGTTTCAGTGAATGATCTGTCCTCTGAAACAGGGTACAGCATACTGTTAAATGCAAGCGCACCCACATTCAAGTGCTCACCTTAAGTCCATTGTTACAAAGTTATTCATTATATATTGTATAAACACTTTCCTGCCTAACAAGATTAGTTTTCTGACTCAGTTGTTTACCTGATTGGACTGCTGACCAAGATGTTCACCTGATGGAACTGCTGACCCAGTTGTTTACCTGATCAGGTTTTCATCTGGCTGTTCTTCCTCCCTGATAGACAAGGAGGCATTTTTTTTACATGTCCCGACACCTAAAATATATATCCTACATATCACATCCTACAGAAGGAAAACCAAGTTTTACTTCACAAACACGTTTACATGAATAAGTATTCATGAGAATTTTACATTGTGTGAATGAAATATCATCTCTAGGAACTGAAAGTCTTTTTGTTCTGAGACTGTTCAGTTGTCAGTGTAATATGAATGGGTGGCTTTAGCATCTATACGCAAAATGCACCCGCAGAATAGCTGGAACTAATGGTTGATTGGTTCCCTTGTTGATAGTCTCACAGATTGACAAGACTGTGGAAAGTGTGCTTAACTGTGATCCATATAAAGGGTCCATCCAAAACAGACTTGAGCAAGCCAGAAAGGGAAAACAAATACAGCTGTTGCCTATGCTGTACTTCTATCAATCTGGCATTTTTTAAAATCACCAAATTCATTTTGGAAAAAAAATAAGTTTCTCCTTTGCTAAATGTTCTGCAGTATGTTTGCTGCCTAAAGCATATCCATGATTACTTACTATCCTGGCATCAATGTGAATTAGAAGTGCCCAGATATCGAGGTGGCACTATCACTCTCTGTGACTGCTATACCCCTTAAGTCTCATCTCAGCACAGAAGAAAAAAAAGTGTGTGTGGGGGCAGAATTTTTGACTACGCTCTGTCCTAAAATTTCAGAGAAAACTATGCTTCTACAGAAAGAGACGCATATATAGTCCCTTGCAGGAAAATATGGCAGTGTTCTTGCTTCACGCTACATGTAAACATACGCAGAAACCTATAATATCTTTTAACCATGAAACAGTATTAACTAGATGCAGTGGGCTTGTTTCTCATTTGCACTAAGGGTACTTCACACATATTTTCAGGTCCCTTAACACTGTCGGAACAATGTAAAGTAGCCTTGCAAAAAATGAGAATCAGGCTCAGTATATCAATACAAAAATCAGAAGAACAAATCTATACTGACATACCTCTTTCAGTTTAATGTGATAAGTATTATATATTGAACACAATATTTGGCCATAAAATAGAGCATTTCAGCAGACTTCTAATATATTATGCCCTTTGGATTGCCAAACAATAACCATTTAGTTAAGGCAGGATTATGCAACCTGAAACACTTTTGCAATTACTGGACACACCCATTCCTGCTATCTGCCCAGGGCTTGGGGACAATTGAAGAAGAGGTTGTTCCACTTAAAAATCCATCCCAAGCTTTTTAGTGAACCCAGTGCATATCAGGACAAGACTTAGCCAGGAAAGGAGTTTTGGGGTCAGATCCTCAGCTGCTCCACTTGAGGGGGAAGATTTCTTCTTCACTAGTCCATTTTACATCTCCGCAGCATCCCGTCTGACTTCTCAGGCTGAGGGCTGTATTCTGGATTTTGATCATGGTTCTATCACTCAGCCAGTAAAGTTCAAAGACATGTACATTACTATTAAGTCTCTTAGTGTATGTCTACACTGCAAAAAAACAATAACAACAACAAAAAAACCTTTCAGCTGTGAGTCTGAATCTGGGTCCACAGACTTGATCTCATAAGGCTAAAGCTCGGGTTCTGAAGCCCACTCTTCTCTCCAGTCTGCAGAGCCACCACATCCACATGGCTATTTTTAGTGCCATAGCACAAGCCCTTGATCCTGGTTCAGTAGACCATGGCTCTGAGCTGTGCTGCCATGTTTTTTGGTTTGGGTTTTTTTTTTTCTGCAGTTAGGGTGACCAGACACCAAGTATGAAAAATCCGGATGGGTGTGGGGGGTAATAGGAGCCTATATAAGAAAAAGACCAAAAAATCGGGACTGTCCCTATAAAATCAGGACATCTGGTCACCCTATCTGTAGTGCAGACATACAGAGTATTTACAGTAACTTGAAATGCAACAAGAACCTCACTGTGCTTCAGCCACTTCTACTTCCCTCCCTGTTGGGCTTTCTGCATGGGGGATGTCAGGAGGGAGATGTAGGGAACCTGCTATACCAGCTCTATGCCAAACTGCGGGTATCCCCAACTAAGGAGTTAGACAGCCTCCTGAGCAGTAAAAAAGTAACAGAACAAGCCAATAAATCTGGTCCAAAGACTTTCCAGGGCTCAGAAATACTTTTTATTTTAGTAAGACAGTTACCCCTGAGCTTAGGGTCCAAATGCAGATTCAAACTTTGAACCTCAGGCCATTGCTTTTAAATACAAACATATAGTATATTTCTCTAGGGTAGATGTTGATGGCAACACTAGACTATTCTGTGAGACCCTCTGGAGGTTCCTTCCTATGATGGCTTTAACAACTAGAATGGTTGTCTTTTCCCTTTCTACCTTGGTTTCTCTAGATTTAACGGTTGTCAGTGCCATGTGTTGTGTCAATGAGTTTTCCAGTTTACCACTGTTTGTGCAACACTCATATCTGATCTATTGCATTGTAGGTGTTTAGATCTCATGGGGACAGCTGCTTGATAAGAAGACCAGAAGACAGCACCCTCTTGTTTCTTGATGCCCCATGCAAATCCCATTTAATGAGACTTAACCTAAACTGCATGAATTTAATCTATTGCGAGTACTCTTCATGTTTAAATGAGTGCCAGAAATATGAAAAATGAAAAATATATATTAGTGAGATATTAGTGATTAAAATATATATAATTGCTTATGTTTGTGGAAAATGTTTCTTCATGTGGGTATAAAAACTATATTTCTCACAGTATGAAATTGTAATCAGTCAAGTATATTGAGAGACCACATCTCATTATTACATGATGGAAAAAGTTCACATACATCTATTGTATGTACAGTATTTGCCTTTTTTTTCCTTGAAGCAAAAATTGGGCATGATATATTTTACTGCTTATTGGAAACTTATATCTCCTGAAATATACTGTATAATTCTATATTTTAAAGTGAACTAAGAGGTCAAAATTTAAATTGGTAATTTTACAGTACCTGAAAATAATAATCACTTGAGTATGTCTAGATTTGAGGCTTGAGTGGATGTGGTATTTAAGGAGTACAGCACAAGACATTTTTTTCATAGTGGTTCCATATTTCCAGGGCTTGCAAAATCATCTTCTGTGACACTGGATTATTATTGTCTGAAGTTGCAAATGTTTTATGTGACTTTACTGCAACACCCAAGGCCCGAGGAGCAGAAATTGCAACGACCTGAGAATGTATATAATCACTGTCCAGAGTAAGATACTACAGTAAGATGGGCCAAATTGAGAATCTGATGCCAAAAGGTAAAGAGCATCTTCAATTCACATTGAAGTGTGTTGTTAAAGTCCAGGAAACTTTTATTTCCATTATTTTTCATTCTTTACTTCTTGGTTACAGCTGAGTTCAGTAGTGAAACTGATGAGCTAAAATGAAGGGGGCTATGCTGGCAGTCATATTAGACATTAGTCATACAGGAATTCTCAAGAAAGTGCCCAGTTTCACTTTGCTACTGACAGTGAAATCTCAGGCTGTGGAATTCTTTAGGGAAGTGATGGAATCCCTGTCACTTGAGCTGGGGTGGCTTTAGGGATTTTACCGCCCCAAGCATGGCAGGGAGGCTGCCTCCAGCGGTTTGCCTGCGGAGGGTCCTCCAAAGCCACGGGACCAGTGGACCCACTGCAAGGATGCCTGCGGGAGGTCCACTGAAGCCACAGGACCAGCAGACCCTCCGCAGGCAAGCCGCCGGAGGCAGCCTGCCTGCCACCCTCGCGGCGCCGGCAGAGCGCCCCCCGCGGCATGCCGCCTCAAGCACGAGCTTAGGACAAAAATGTTTTGTAGGACGGAAAAATGGACTAAATGATCAAAAACGTCTTTTTTCTATCTGGATTTCCAGAGATCAGTTTGGGTGCAGAGAGAAGTTTTCATAAGGATTCAAACTTTTGAATGTTTATCCATCTCCAACATCTAAATCTTTTGAATATAGCTGGTCAAAACTCAGAATTTCCTTTCGTGGAAAATTCCAACTTTTTCAAATTTGTTTTCAGACTGCATCAAAACAAAAAGAAAAACAAAAAAGTCAAAATTTCAAGCAAAACTAAATTTTAAAAAAATCAGATAATCAAAATGTTTCATTTCCATTTTTTTTATTTTATATTGTAATTTATAATCTAAAATAAAATAGATTTCCAAATATAAAGCCATTCTGAAATGAAAAATCAAAATGTTCCATTTCCAAAAATGTAACACTCACAGGGAAGTCCTGGTGCATCACAGGGCCTTCCTGGCACTACAATTATACAAATAAGAAATGATAATTATTGTAATGCTTCATTCTGATTATTTTTTTTCAACATACAATTTTGCCAAATCAACATGTTCCCACAGAATGTTTTGATTTCATCAAAAATATCATTTTCTGATGGAAAAATGTTTGCTTGGAAAATTTTTGACCATCACTACTTTTCAAATGAACCTAAGTTGAACCTGTTCAGCCTTCCTCTACTGCGTGCACTAGGCAGCTGCCACTTCTTTGACCTAGTCTACACTAGAAAATTAGGTCGGTTTAACTATGTTGGTCAAGGGTATGAACAATCCACACCCCCCAGCATCATTTTTAAACTGACACTAGTCCGCATGTAGACAGCACTAGGTCAACCTGTCAACCTAACTACTACCTCTAAGGGAGATGGATTCCCTATGCCAATAGAATAACCCCTCCTGTTGGCAAAGGTAGTGTCTACATGTAAAACGCTAAAGCAGCGCTTCTCCACCATTGCATTTTAAGTGTAGACATACCCCCATTTGTCTGAGAAAGTCAGTGTATCTAAGTTAAAGACAGCATTACCAAGTGCTATTTGTTGCCAATTGCACCTATGCAAATTGATGGCTTAGTTTTCATCAGTGCTTGACACGGACTTGTGTATACATTTGAAACCTCCTTTTCTTCTTCACTAACTTTCTGTATAAGGTTTACAAATGTAAAACATTCCATTTATTGCTTGCTCCTTCACTGGCAGGCTTTGGCCTGTGGGTGGTTTCTTAAGTGCTTCACTGCTTTTCAAAATGACTGTGGTTTAGTCTTACCATGGCAAGGGAATCGATACAGAATAATAATGAGTTCTTTTCTGCATTAGGCAAAGGACTGAAACATGTTGATAACATAAATTACAAGTATTCAGCATTTATAATGAAAGAGTTTAGGATGAATAACACATGCAGTGAGGCAACAATGCTAATTCTGCTCTTGATTTTCTGAAAGACTGATTTGAATACATGAGGCAACAGCTGCCTGGTCAAATACCTTCAAAAATCAGTCTAGTATTATTAATCAGAGCTTTCAGTGAAGTGCATCATATTATAGCACCATGAAGCTGTCACCGTTCCCCAGTGTACTACACTAAATGCTGTTCAGACATGACTTGCTCCAGTGAAATTCTTCAGTTTCCTGCAGTAAAGAAAATGAAATCCAGGTGGGTAGTGTGAACCAGCTGGCAACTCTTTAAATTAGCTAGGCATGAACTACTTATAAGATCGGACATTCCTCCAGTTGCTGCCACAATTAAAAACAAAAGTTTTTGTTATAACGAGACACCCACATAATTTCTTGCTGTCAAGAAACTGACATATTTTGACAATTAAACTAAAATAGATGCTTATAATAAAAAAATAAGAAAACCGAAACTTCTCGTCAAAGAACTATGTTTTTCTCCTCAAAATATAATATACCAAAAAAACAGGCTGTACTGTGATAACTTTAATAGAAATTATTAGACTTGCTCAGAATGTAACAGCAATGATATTGTCTCTCCCCAAGGTACATATTGCTGTGAAGGGACAGATATACTCACCATCTGCTTTTTGCATATGCTTTGTTTAGTATGTAGATTGGTGATGGGAAAATGTCAGAAGGTTCTAGTGCCTTATTTTCATTTCCATTATCTATCCTAGGGTCATTGGAGGGACGTGAGCACTAGTATCACTAGCATATGTCATTTCCATATTTAAATATATGAAGATATTTTTGATCAGGTGAGAAGGTCATTAAGATTGGAAATGCATTACTCCATAGTGAGGAAAGGACAAGGAGGATTGCAAAAATCTCATGTATTCACCTCAGTAGAGTTACTTGGGATGTTCATGGACATACAGGAAATTTCTAGCTCCTATGCTGGGTCTCCTCTCTGATTATTGCCCTGAAGTATGGTTCTGGGTGGAAAAACATACTCTATATTGTTGAAAGCTCCATCTTTTATTAAGGCAGCCCATCTCTTGGGATTTTCATGGTGAAATTTAAAATCTTATGGTACTTAAAACAATAAAATAAAATAATTTAAAAACTAAAAAACAGGGATAGTCCTAGTGCCCTGGACAACAGTCACTTTCTCAGGAAAATGGGGTGTATTATTCAAGGATGTGCGCATACCATTGTAAGATACAAAGTGGCTGCTTTGTTCACCTACATAGTCCCTGTATGGACCATTTTCTAATTTACAAATCTGTGAAGTGTCCTGAAATACCTAGGCCTTAAAAAGCATTGCACAAAATAAAATTCCATTCCATTCTGGTTTTTACTGTGTGAGAGAAATGGTACTACCACTATCCGAGCTATGACACAACATTCTAAATTAAAACTCTGCAGATACCTCCTCTAGTGTTGTGAAGTCTGAGGCATCTCATTTGCATTGTTGTGGCCTCTGCTCAGCACTGATTGATTTGTAATCCAAAGGCTGGTGTCAGGACTCAGACAACAACATTAGTAAATTACTTCAGAGTCTAATAAGCCAGCACGAATTTACCTGCATTATAGCAATCAGTAACCATGAATTTTAATAACCTAAACCTCAAGGAACTTTGTTGTATACTAATGAATTTATTTATAGTGTTGTCAAAAAATAGGAATGTTCCTAATATGAGCTTCATGTCAGTCTGTGAGATTGCACTCTATTCATGTAGAGACCTATCCAACAGCCCTTACCTATGTGAATAATTCCATTGAGGTCAGTGGGAGCTGCAACATCAGGTCCATAATCCTGATCAACTTCATGTGAATTTTGTGCCCCAAGATAGTATGAAAATATGGCTCAAATACTTGCACGGGAATGTCATTGGGACTGCTGTGTTTCCTGTGTTGGTAACAGACAGAAAAGTTTACGTTTGCTTTTAAAATCAGGAAATCCAGCCTCACAGACTGGGACTACCAAAGATAAGGTTAAGTATGCAATAGACAGTGGAGAACACAAACATAGATCATCAGTTGAGGATAGCTTGTGGGAGACTATTAACTCCTGTAAATAAACTGGATTTAGTGTTGAGACACTGACATCTGTTAAAGATAAAATAATTCTGTTCTTATGCTTTACATTTATGTGAACATTAAATAAATGTGCAACCATCAATTGTGAAAATAACAAAACAAGTAAAGTCTTGGCAAGCTAGGTTAGTAAGTGACTGTAGGTGGAATAGACCACTGAGAGCAGAATGATTTTGTTTTAGTGTTATGCTTCATTTCACATGGAATGTCACTTTTTTTTAAAACGAGCTGATTGTTCTGCTATGACAAGTCAAATGTGCATTTAAAGCACATTAAAAAGCACCAAGCACCACTCTAAGGATAAACTTTTTTTTAAGAAGCTTTACTTTTTGGTTCCTTAAATTATTGAATAATCTCATTCCGAGATAAAACTATTAATCAAACTCTGAGTCAGCAACTCCTCAATACTGCAAATTGCACGAGGACAACTCCGTGACAGCCTCAAGGTCAGCAAACTTGATTGTCTCTTCATCAGTCCATTCGCTGCAACTCAGAAATGTCAATCTTCCCAAAGACTCATTTGACACGTATTCCTGCACACTCACTGACTGCTTTTAATGTTCACAACATCTGTTGTCAACAATGAAAAATAAATGGAAATGAGTTTTAATTTGCATCCTTTTATAATAAGGCATTCCAAGCACGTTTTGTCTCTCCTCTCTATACTGACGGCATTGGCATTTGGACCTTTATTTGTTGTTTCTTTTTGTTCAACAAATCTGATTGTTCTCCTTCTTCCTACCCTTCTCTTTAATAGTTAGGTCCCCTACATCTCTGAAAGTGATGTCTTAACACACCTTGTTAAAGATAGCAAACTGTGTGGTATCTCTTGAGGATGCAGCAATGTGGTTTGCAAAAAGCATGCTTCAGGTAACTGTCTAGGGTAATAAACCTCAACCTAAGACATTTTTTCTGAATTAGATGCTATAGCGGGGTGGTTACCTGCTCCTGCCCTGCGGGGCTTGAAACAGCCCAGGAGAGGGCTGTGGCTGGGGTAAGAAGCCTGGGCTGATTGGGGGAAAGTAGGCTCAGCTGGGGCCATGCCCCAATCAGGCCCAGCTGGCCCCTATAAAAGACTGTGAGCCAGAGGCCCAGGTAGTCTCCCTTTGCCTGTAGAGGGAGAAGGGCCTGGCTGCAAGGTGCCAAGCAGGGACCCTAGATTGGAGCAGGGCTGGGGAAAGGCCAAGGGATCCAGGGAGCTCTGGCCTAGGAAAGCCCCAGGCTTCAGGCCTGGTAAGGCCTATTAGGTACTGGTTTGCAGGGAGGCAGCCCATGGGTAGGCAGAGGCAGCAGGTCCAACCCCCCTTTGCACTTTGCACTTTGATGAGTGGTTTACACTGCAGTTTGCCCCAGTCAGTGGGGGCTAGATGGGGACTGGCAGTAGCCTAACACTGAGGCAAAGTGGGGATAGTGGGTGGGCGTTCCCCTGGAAGGGGGAGACCTTGAGGCTGTGAGGGGTTACTGCCAGAGGGGCAACACCCCAGGTAAAAGGGGCACCGGGTCCTGGGAGGGACACGGGCCAGCGGTAAGGCAGATCAATGGCCTGCAGAAGGCGCTCCGGACACTGGAAGAGCTAATTCCTGAGGACAACCAGCAGGAGGCGCCACAGGGGTAAGTCTGCATTGCTACAGATGCCATTAAAGATGAGATAAGTGACTCTCCAGTAATATCAATTTCAGACTAGCAAAGTGGAAGACTGCGGAATATGTGGTGTAGTGGACTAGGAATCAGGCTTTCTTACAGCTGTGTGTCTGTAAAATAGAGATAATAATACATATCATGCATGCAAGTCTTAATTCATGCTTGTAAAATATTATGAAATTATTATTATTTGTATTGGGGTTCTGTCATACTAGGATCATACATAACAAATCATACATCAAGATCAGGGTTCTGTCATACTAGGTGCATACATAACAAAAATAATTTAATTATAAGACAAGATAAAACATGTGGATACAACAAACAGATGGGGAAGGGAGTACAAGGTAACAATGAGACAACAATGGTCAACATGAAAAGCAATGGACATACCACCACCATTGTCAAGGTTTCGTAGGCATTGAGGCAGAGGAAAGAGTTCAGGAGGGAATTAAAATATGACGAGGTGGCTTTGTGGTGTTTCCCAGGAGCTCCTCCCATGCACAAGGGGTGATATGGAAGAAAGCACAAATGTGCCTGTTTGACATTGTAGCAAATTTATGAAGGCCAGCATCACTGGCAGAGTGGTGGTGGGAGTTGACATCTTTAATTAAATTCCTTGATGACACATGCTAGAGAAATATAAAGTGCTTTTGTAAAGGTATAGCTACCTAGACAGCTTGAATTCTGGCAAATTACTCTGAGGCTATGTCTACACTACCACTTATGTCAGTAAAACTTATGTCGCTCAGGGGTGTGAAAAAAACACAGTGCTATGTTGCTGGGAAAGCTTCTCCTGCCAACATAGCAGCCGCCGCTCGTTACGGGTGGTTTAATTATGTTGACAGGCGAGCTGTCTCTCGTCAGCATAGAGCGGCTACACGGGATATCTTATAGCAGCACAGCTGCATCGGTACAACTGGGCTGCCGTAAGATCACTAGTGTAGACATAGCCTAAGTCTGACCCAGATAAAAGGGTCCATAATTTCTAAATGACGTCAGCAGCTCGCTATTATTGGGACCCATGCTAATTTAAAAAAAAACAAAAAACCTATATTGGAGTACCTCTTGTACTCCCTGGGTGAAATCTTGTCTCCACTGGTAGCAAAACTCCCATTGGGCCAGAATTTCACCCCCTTTTATTTATACTTCAGTTATGTTTTCATTTTGTGCGTACTGAGATACTTTAATACTTGCATCTCTATGCTACTACCTAAAATTATTTCATATTTTTTTAAGGACTAGAGCTTCTGCTGCATTCCCAAATTAAAATACCAGGAGAAGAATGTTTCTTTTCTGTATTTTGTAAAACTAAAGGTAGAGATCAAAGAAAAAAAGGTAGTTCACATTTATTTCAAAATTTAGAGGAAACACTATAATGTGTAAGGATTAGAATTGAGATCATTATGGAAAACTTATGCAAGGGTGTGTGTGTGTTAAAAATGGAAGCCAGATCAAGACATCTTGTCTCTGAAAGGAATTTGAATAATACAATATGTTCCTCAAATTCTCAGGAAGCTAGAGAGTGGCAGTTATCACTGATGTAGCGTTTGTCAGAATGCGCACAAGGCTTTCTTATTGTCACTTGGTTAGCATCATTTGTCCTTTCAGCTGCAGAGTATGCAGTGATATTCATATCTTTTCAGGTTCCTTTGGCACATCTGTAATTATAATCCTTATTAGGGTTGTTAATGAGCTTGAATCTCAGTAATGACTTTGAAATGATCTGCCTAAGCTGCCAGCCCCCTCTCATCAGTTGCTAGATTTGGAAAGCTAACCCTCTCCTTTCTTCTCTGCACCACACGTCTGTACCAGAAGACAGCAAAGGGAGGCTGTGGGGAGATGTGTGTTGAACTGAATTCTGTTGTCAATGGTGAAAAAGAATGTCTGTTACTATGACACCAAGGTACCTAGTACTGACTCATTTAATATAGATCACTTTATAGAAGGGCTGGCATTCAAATACTACATCCAACCAGCAAACCAAAGAGACCCACCAGGTGCTTATTGCCTAATCCCAGTGCCTGCATTAATGTGGGAAACAAAGATTTAAGGCCAAATAAAGCTCCTTACAAGGGGAGCTTTGCTGGATTGGGAAAAAGTCTAGCACCCTGCATGGGGCCCTGGAGAAATTACATCTGTAAGATCCAGATGCTAGAAAGATGTGTCCAGGGGAACTGCAGGGTGCACACTCACCATTGTCCCTTCTGACAGCTCTTCTAAAGAAGGGTATGGATTGTGTTCCCCACAGCCCAGATCCCAACCAGAGTGCTAGAGTGGGGCCTTGCCCCCATCCTAGCATACCTACGTATAGCTCTGGCCTTCACCTTGGGCTCTTGTACACACACAACCAAATTCTGGCTGCCTCTTGTTTCAAAACTAAGCTCTGCACCCTCACTCTTTTGAAGAACCAGAACCATAGACAATGGAAGGAAAAGGCATATTTAAGGACCTTTTATTTCATGCATACTCCTTGGGGGTTTGGTGCTCTGGGAAGGCACAGAGGCAGTTAAATGGCAGAATTTCGCCATTTGTTTCTACTGATAGGACCAAACTCAGCCCAAAGAGATTAAATGCTCTAATTTGAAATTGCACCTGCTTGTATCAAAGGCCGTATTTAATTAACAGTTCTTTGCTTACCTGCTCTCTGGGCTATTGTGATGCCTAGTTAATAAATATTTGAAAGCACTTTGATAGCTTTGGATGGAGTGCAAAGTGTTATTTAAAAGCATAGGTACTTAAAACGTTCACATTTACAATGGGCAGGATCAAAATGTATGAGACATGTTAAACCCTCATTCTTTAGTGCATAAACCAACTATCAGTTTCCTGGGGTTGGGAAAAAATTTCCCTCATGGACAGATAATACTGCATTATGAGGGTATTTACACATTCATTGAAACTAATGCTTCTGGCAAGTGTCAGACAAGATACCAGACCAGATGCACTAATGTGTTATGGAAATTCCTGAATTCCTATTTTTTATTATTCTACTCTGATAGTCAGTACATAAATAGGCATTTAAATAAAAAGTGTTCACTGTTGTTACTGATTTTGATAGACAATCATACTCAGATCCTCTCCACTGTATTATTGCCTGCTATTTTCAGAAGGAATGCTGAGCACAGTGTATGACTGTATTTTCGCCAGTAGTATGTGGTGAATAAGCATGGCGGCATCAGAGGGTAATCCCCACAGATGAACTACCTTTCCTGATTCTCTTGCATTGAATTCATTCTGAACATTATTTTAATTTTTTTTTAAAAAAAAAAAGGCTGACTCTCACTTTATGCTGCATCTGTTTTTATCCATTTTAATGAGAGGATTATAATTTTAATTTAATTTTCAGATCAGGAAATTCAAGACCATCCTGATAAATAACTCTTCAGTTTCTTTATTGGATTCAAAACTGAAAATAGAACTATTTGGAATACAATCTGAACCATGCTAGCTATAGGAAATGTATAGAGTCTCATTCCTCTAGCATCTTTCATCTCAGTCTCAAATAGCTTTATACACATTCATTAGACATCACAACTTACTATGACAGGGATCGGCAACCTTTGGCATGTGTCACTCCAGGATAAGCTCCCTGGCAGGCCGGGCCAGTTTGTTTACTTGTCAAGTCCACAGGTTCTGCCGATTGCAGCTCCCTCTGGCCGCAGTTCACTGTCCCAGGCCAATGGGGGCTGCGGGAAGCGGTGGCCAGCACATCCCTTGTCCTGCGCTGCTTCCCACAGCCTCCATTGGCCTGGGATGGCAAACTGCGGCCAGTGGGAGCCGCAGTCGGCCGAACCAACACAAGTAAACAAACCAGCACAGCCAACCAGGGGGCTTACCCTGACAGGCCGCATGCCAAAGGTTGCCAATCCCTGGCATAGAATCTAAATCTCCTGTTTATTAGTAACAATGAACACTTAGAGAATTGAGATGAAAAATGGGATTAATTCCCCAGTGAGTTAGTACATTAATACTTCATACATTCCATATCCTGAGTGAAAATATTAGAGATGGAATCTCCCAAAATTTAAGGCTGTTCAGTGCTGGGTATTTATTTCAGCTCATCACAGAGATGGGGCTCAGCTGCAAATTACAAAAAAAAAGAATTGAATTTCAATCCAAACTTTAGGGAAGTTTGGATCTGGAATTTTGGTTGAGAGCCGTCTCTAGAATATTCATTGTTATGTTTAGAATAGTCCTTTCCATGACCTTGTGCACATTACCAAAAAAAAAAAAAGAGAGAGACTCTATTTGACACAATCTACAGATTTTGCTTCGTCAAGACAAAGGAATGGAATGGTCAGGGTCAGCCTTGGGATGTGTTTATTATAATCTTCATAGTTTGTACAAACAAAGGCCTAAGCCCAGATCCTCAAAGGTATTTAGGTGCCTATATCCCATTGAAATAAATCGGCACCTAAATACCTTTGAGGATCTGGGCCCTAGTGTCTCACAGTGGATTTAAACTATATTGGGCCAGGATCTATGAAAAATAGTGTCATGGCAAATCACAAATCTTGGAGACCCAGCAGAATACTGTGCATATCCTAGGTGAATAGGAGACATATGACTCCTAACTGCTGCTTTGCTTCCTTCAGGTCACATTATCACCTGAGAGGTTGACCGGAGCACCATACAGCAAGCTTTCTTCCTATGCTGTCAGGCAACTATCAGCTATTCACTGTGGTGTCTGCTGCTAAGGGCTGTAATAGGACCCTCTCCGGCTTACCCCACACAGCTTTTATCATGATATCATTTTGTCTATCTAGAAAACTCCAGGCATGCCTATGGTGTGGTAGAAATATCATTCCAGCATCAGAATCATCATCCTTGTGCATCTTAGGGTACGTCTACACTACGGGACTATTCCGAATTTACATAAACCGGTTTTGTAAAACAGATTGTATAAAATCGAGTGCGCGCGGCCACACTAAGCACATTAATTCGGTGGTGTGCGTCCACGGTCCGAGGCTAGCATCGATTTCTGGAGCGTTGCACTGTGGGTAGCTATTCTGCAGCTATCCCATAGTTCCTGGAGTCTCCCCCGCCCCTTGGAATTCCGGGTTGAGATCCCAGTGCCTGATGGGGCAAAAAACATTGCCGCGGATGGTTCTGGGTAAATGTCGTCAGTCACTCCTTCCTCCGGGAAAGCAACGGCAGACAATCATTTCACGCCCTTTTTCCCTGGATTTCCCTGGCAGACGCCATAGCATGGCAACCGTGCAGCCTGTTTTGCCGTTTGTCACTGTCACCGTATGTGTACTAGATGCCGCTGACAGAGGCGATTCAGCAGCGCTACACAGCAGCATTCACTTGCTTTTGCATGATAGCAGAGATGGTTACCAGCCATTTTGTACTATCTACCTTGCCATTGTAAACTGGCAATGATGACAGTTACTAGCCCTTCTGTGCTGTACCCTCTGCTGCTGTCATAGGTGCCCCTGGCTGAGATCGGACGGGGGCACAAAAGCCAAAATTGGGAATGACTCCCTGAGTCAATCTCTCCTTTATGGTATCAAAAAATAGAATCAGTCCTGCTTAGAATATGGGGCAAGTGTACTAGAGATCCAGTGTATCAGAGAACCAGAGAGCACAGCCGCTCTGCATCAGATCCCCCAAGAATGATGAACTGCATGCTATTCACAGAGGGTGCCCCTGCAACAACTCCACCTGTTGATTCCCTCCTCCCCCAGCCTTCCTGGGCTACCGTAGCACTGTCCCCCCACTTGTGTGATGAAGTAATAAAGAATGCAGGAATAAGAAACAGTGACTTGTTAGTGAGATAAAATAAGGGGAAGAAGGCAGCCTCCAGCTGCTATGATAGTCCAGACAGGACATTAAGCAGTGTGGGGGACAGGAGCCCAGCATCCTGCTATGATAGTCCAGGCAGTACAGAATCTTTTCTTTACACATGAAGGGTGGGGGCTGATGGATCTCAGCCCCCTGTTGCTATGATGAAGACGGTTACCAGACCATCTACTTATGGGCTGATGATGAGGACAGATACCAGTCCTTCTGTACTATACAATCTGCCACAAGGCTGATGATGAGGATGGGAGCGCAGTCCTACTGCACTGCACCCTCTGCCACAAGGCTGATGATGACAATGGATATCAGGCATATTGCACCATCAGCCACCAAGGAGGGGGGGAGAGAATACAGCAGCTCGCTACTGCTGAATCGCGTCTATCAGCAGCATTCAGTAGACATAGGGTGACATTTAAAAGAGTCAAGAGAGGATTTTTTTCCCTTTTACTTCTGGGGGTGGGGGGTGGGGTAAATTGATGAGCTATGCCCTGAACCACCCCAGACAATGTGTTTGACCCTACAAGCATTTGGAGCTCAGCCAAGAATGCAAATGCTTTTCGGGGACTGCAGGAACTGTGGGATAGCTTGAGTCCGTCCCCGCTCCCTCCCTCCATGAGCGTCCATTTGATTCTTTGGCTTTCCGTTACGCTTATCACGCAGCAGTGTGCTGAGTCCCTGCTATGGCGTCTGTCTGGAGATTTTTTAAAAATGCTTTGGCATTTCATCTTCTGTATCGGAGCTCGGATAGAACAGATTTGCCTGCCCTTACAGCGATCACATCCGTACAGTCCATGCTGGAGTTCTTTTTGGATTTTGATTTCGGACTGCATTGCCACCCGTGCTGATCGGAGCTCCACGCTGGGCAAACAGGAAATATTCAAAAGTTCGTGGGGCTTTTCCTGTCTACCTGGCCACTGCATCCAAGTTCTGATTGCTGTCCAGAGCGGTCAGTGGTGCACTGTGAGATACCACCCGGAGGCCAATACCGTCGATTTGCGGCCACACTAACCCTAATCCAATATGGCAATTCCGATATTAGCACTACTCCTCTCGTTAGGGAGGAGTACAGAAATCGATTTAAAGAGCCCTTTATATCGATATAAAGGGCCTCTTAGTGTGGACGGGTGTGGCGTTAAATCGGTTTAATGCTCCTAAAACCGGTTTAAACTCGTAGTGTAGACCAGGCCTTACAGTACTACCCATTTCAATATCCACAGTGATGGTGCTTTGCCCACTTCCATTCCACTATCAAACTGCGTTTATGCTTAAGAACTGCCTCCTGCTATCTAGCCTGATACCCAGCAAGGCTATGGGCCTGATCCAAAGCCCACGAAAGTCAATAGGGGGCTTTGGATCAAGTCCTATATGTGAAGGGAAATAGGAGAGGGAGCAAGGCCCTGCCCTTGCAACATGTCTGCAAAAATATACTGGCTAAATGCTGCTTTATTTTTAATCATCCCATTCACAGTTTTCTACAACTTTCTTGAAAGCACCTGCTTCCCATCGCACCCTGAGGAAAGCAAAAGGTATGTGACATATACTGCAGATGGATAAATGCAGCATCAAGCACAGAGAAGCTTCACTTTGCTCTTCGTGTCTTCTGCAAAATAAAATTGGGTGCAGCAGATGGGCTAAGGAGAGAAATGTAACAGCTGATGGCTGTGGAAGAATGAAATGAGAATCTGAGATTACATGTTCCAGCAGCTGGTGTGGCAATTAGGTTATGTTGGTGGCTCTTTTTAATGGAGGTGGAAAATGCTGCATCAACTACAGCTGCTGTTTCATCAGGTGCCATTGCAGTTTTGTGTGTACTGCTGCCATCAATGTAATAGCCACCCTGCCAAGGCTGCTTCCATGACTTCTGAAGCTCCTCTTATCTTTGCTGCTACTTCTGTCTTCCGCTGTGTTCCCCAATTCTGTATCTGTAACTGCAGTACTTGCTTCATTTTCATTCATATGCTGCAGGTACCATAAGTGCAGTATTTGCCATCTCGATTGCAGCTCCTGATGTTGCCTCTATAGCTTCTAGACCTGCCATACCATGTTATGCCCCTGTTTCTAATTTGCAACATTTCCCACAGCTTACTTTGCTGTTTCACCTCATAGGGTACGTCTATACTACCCACTGGATCAGCGGGTAGTGTTCGATGTATCGGGGATTGATTTATCGCGTCTTGTCTGGATGCAATAAATCGATCCGCTAATTGACGCCAATACTCCACCTCGGCAGGAGGAGTAAGCGACGTCGACGGGTGAGCCGTGCCAGTCAACTAGCTGCCATGAGGACAACCAGGTAAGTCAAACTCAGATACTTCAACTTCAGCTATGCAAATAGCGTAGCTGAAGTTGCATATATTAGTTCGAACCCCCACGCTAGTGTAGCCCAGGCCTTAAACAGAAGGAAGTCTTTCAGGTGTACTGCTTTGTTATACCATGAGAAAGGAGGATGCTTCTTTCCTTAGCGTGTATTTTCTCATACTGTGCATCTCCTTTGCGCTTACTGAACATTTTGATGTTGTACAACTTACATCTGCAGTCTCTACACTTCAGCCTCTTATGTGTGGCCAGATCTAGAATACTAACTGCTTTAACTGGGAATAGGATATTACTCATCCTCTATTGCTAATCTGACTTTAATTTCCAATGAAGTCTTGAATAATAAACCCTTGACACATTCTATTTCTTTTTCAAATTGCCAATACTCAAACATCCTCCGGCTACAGTTTCAGGGGAAAAAATTACATCGTGCCTTTAAATATCTTGGCAGACAACGAAAATGTCAAAATCATATCACTCATACTGTGTCATACAGTGCTTGAAACTATCCTTTGTAATGGGTGACATAACTAAGATGAACTGTTTGAAGTAAATATTTTTTTCCCTCTGACAATGGCTGATAGAATCTTTAAAACTAAGGGCTTGTCTACAAGTACAGGACTGCAGCTATACCAGTGCAGCTGTGGCACCGTAACACTTTAGTGAAGACACTTCTACGCCTACAGAAGAGTTTCTCCCATCAGCATAGTTAATTCATCTCTGAAAGAGGCAGCAGCTATGTCAACGGGAGACGTCCTCCCATCAACATAGCGTTGTCTACACCGGGAGTTAGGTCATTATAAGTATGTCGCTCAGGGATGTGGATTTTTCACATTCCTGAGTGATGTAATTATACTGCTGTAAGCTTGTAGTGTAGACCTGGTCTCAGTCATGCCTTGTCCATATCCTGCACCCTGGACCAGTGAGAATTGTCCAGTGTTCCCATATATACTACAGTTTTGTGAGGGTTTTGTTGTTGTTGTTGTTTTTCTGGTACAGTTTGAAATGGTTTGAAGAGCAGAATATCTGACATTTCCTCAGCAAAACTCTTAGGATAATGTTTTCCTGATATTCACTTTAAATTTACTCGCCCAGCTTATTCCTTGTTTCTAATTATGCCTAGGATCATCCTAGATGCCTCTCCTCCCTTGGTTCTTAATCTTTCAAATACTTGCACTTAAAATAATCAAGTATTTTGTTTTCTGACAAAGATG
The DNA here is from genome assembly GCF_020497125.1 of Mauremys mutica. Classification (NCBI taxonomy): domain Eukaryota; kingdom Metazoa; phylum Chordata; order Testudines; family Geoemydidae; genus Mauremys; species Mauremys mutica. Next base: position 79,343,289 of record NC_059075.1, read on the forward strand.
GACTCTGGAAGGAATCAAGCAGAGTCCACAGGGAGAAGGGCTTCAGAGGTGCAAAGCTCTTACAAAGCCTAGTTTCCCAGGGACTCCCACAGCAGACATCACTGCACCAAAACCTGAGTGGCACTGGATAGGCAATTGGTGAAGTCAGGGTATACGGGGATTATGCTGATTAGTTCATCTCCTGGGAAGACTCCACTGGCAGGAATTCTTTGAAAATCCAGTCACATCTCATTTATTGAATGTGACTATATCTATTGGAATTGGCTGTGACATGCAAACTCTACTACCACACACATCCAAGAACCAGGTGGGCCAAGCCATCTTGGAGGTAACATTTTCTGAGATATGAAACAAAGACATATTCTTACAGTGAGGGTTGAGTATGTGTCACGATTGGACCTAAGATACCAGAATTGGAGGCAGAGGCTAAGGGAATGTCTACACTACAAAATTAGGTTGAATTTATATAAGTTGATTTTTTAGGAAGCGATTTTATACAGTCTATTGTGTGTGTCCCCACTAAGCACATTAAGTCAGAGTGTGTCCACAGTACCATGGCTAGTGTCGACTTTCAGAGCATTGCACTGTGGGTAGCTATCCCACAGTTCCTGCAGTCTCCGCCACCCATTGGAATAGGTGATTAAGCTCCCAATGGCTGATGGGGCAAAAACATTGTCGCGGGTAGTTTTGGGTATATGTCATCAGTCGCCCCTCCCACTGTGAAAGCAATGGCAGACAATCATTTCACGCCTTTTTTCCGTGCAGACGCCATACTACTTTCAAACGACCACTTCTTCTGCAACTCTTCTGTCCTGGTGCCATGAATCCACCTTGCAGGTCCTCTCGTCATGCTGAATAAATATCTATTCTCATGGCATCTGCTGCAACTCTGCTCTCCTGCTCTTCTGGTGCCATGAATCCACCTCACAGGTTCTCTATATGACCATCGTCATCCTCCGCTTCTGCTGCAACTCTGCTCTCCTGCTTTTGGCTTGCCATATCACAGCAAGCGTGCAGCCGGCTCAGCTCAGTTAACAGACACCGCCGCTCTCGTGTCCTGGTGCTGCTGGCAGCAGACAGTGCAATAGGTCTGCAAAACTGGTCTTACAACCTTCGCTTCCACTGCCACTCTGTTCTCCTGCTCTTGTCTCTATCAATAGCGAATTTGTCCATGTTGGATGTCATGGGCTCCAACTTCCACTGCAACTCTGCTCTCCTGCTCTTATAAATCCACCTCACAGGCCCTCCCGTCATTCTCTATAAATATCTATTCTCGTGGCATCGGTTGTCAGCTACTGCTTCCACTGCAACTCTGCTCTCCTGATGCCATACCACAGCAAGCATGGAGCCTGCTCAGATCACCGCGGCAGTTATGAGTATTGTAAACACCTAGCACATTATCCTGCAGTATGTTCAGAACCAGAACTTGCAAAAGCAGGCAAGGAGGCGACAGCAGCACTGTAAGAGTGATGATGACATGGACAGAGACTTCTCTCAAAGTACAGGCCCCAGCAATGTGGACATCCTGGTGGCAATGGAGCAGGCTCTTGCCCAGGGGCGGCTCTAGGTTTTTGGCTGCCCCAAGCAGTCATGCCCGGGAGGCGCCCCCGAGCCGCGGGAGCAGCGGACCTCCCGCGGGCATGACTGCAGAGGGTCCACTGGTCGCACGGCTCGGCTGGACCTCCCGCAGCTGCGGGCGGTTCGCAGGTCCGGCGGCTCCGGTTGAGCTGCCGCAGGCATGCCTGCGGGAGGTCCAGCCGAGCCGCGGGAGCAGCGAACCGTCCGCAGTCATGCCTGCGGGAGGTCCACTGGAGCCGCCGGCCGAGCGTCCCCTCCGCAGTCATGCCTGCGGCAGGTCCGTTACTCCCGGGGCTCCGGTGGACCTCCCGCAGGCATGACTGCGGCAGGTCCGCCGGCCCAGCCTGCCGCCCCCCCGGGAAAGGGCCGCCCCAGGCGGGTGCTTGCCCCGCTGGGCTCTGGAGCCGGCCCTGCTCTTGCCATGGAACACCAATTCTGGGCCCAGGAAACAAGCACAGAGTGGTGGGACCGCATAGTGTTGCGGGTATGGGATGATTCCCAGTGGCTGCAAAACTTTTGCATGTATAAGGGCACTTTCATGGAACTTTGACTTGCTTTCCCCTGCCCTGAAGTGCAAGAATACCAATATGAGAGAAGCCCTTACAGTTCACAAGCAAGTGGCAATAGCCCTCTGGGGCTGCTGTGATCCAAGTAGTCAACACAATCACTGAGCTGCTGCTATCAAGGGTAGGACTCTGGGAAATGTGCAGGCCCTAGTGGATGGCTTCGCTGCAATGGGATTCCCTAACTGAGGTGGGGCGATAGACAGAATGCATATCCCTATCTTGGGACTGGACCACCTTGGCAGCCACTACATAAACCGAAAGGGGTACTACTCAGTGGTGCTGCAAGCACTGGTGGATCACAAAGGATGTTTCACCAACATAAGTGTGGGGTGGCCGGGAAAGGTACATGATGCTCGCATCTTTGGGAACTCTGGTCTGTTTCAAAAGCTGCAGGAAGGGACTTTCTTCCCAGACCAGAAAATAACTGTTGGGGTTGTTGAAATGCCTATAGTTTTCCTTGGGGACCCAGCCTACCCCTTAATGCCATGGCTATGATGCTATACACAGGCACCCTGGACAGTAGTAAGGAGCTGTTCAACTATAGGCTGAGCAGGTACAGAATGGTGGTAGAATGTGCATTTGGATGTTTAAAAGCGCGCTGGCGCAGTTTACTGACTCAGTTAGACCTCAGCAATACCAATATTCCCATTGTTATTACTGCTTGCTGTGTGCTCCACCCCATCATAAACATCTCCCCTTACTCTCTCAGATATTGTGGAAGGTTGAGGCAAATTGCCTGGCTGCTGATTACGCACAGCCAGACACCAGGGCGGTTAGAAGAGCACAGCAGGACGTGCTGCGCATCAGAGAAGCTTTGAAAACCAGTTTCATGACTGGTCAGGCTACGGTGTGACAGTTCTGTTTGTTTCTTCTTGATGAAAACCCACCCTCTTGGTTCACTGTACTTCCCTGTAACCCAACCGACCTCCCCTCTTCAATCACCGCTTACAGAGGCAATAAAGTCATTGTTTCAAATTCATGCATTCTTTATTAATTCGTCACACAAATAGGGGGATAACTGCCAAGGCAGCCCAGGAGGAGTGGGGGAGGAGGGAAGCACCAGGTGAGGTGGGAGGAGGGAAGGACAAGGCCACACTGCACTTCAGAATTTATTGAATGCCATTCATTGGCATATTGGAGGCTGCAGGTACAGATCAATTTGCATTGTAGAAGCACCAGCAGGGAAGAACCCAGCATGGAATCTTCTCCATCAGACTCCATAGCACCTTTCCTCACAGCAGGGGCACTGGACTTTGAGAAGGATACATTTCAAAAGTTCACTGGACTATAAAAGAGAGGGGCAAAGAAGCCCAGATTATCTTTCACCTAAGAAGACAAAGGAACTGAGCAGTTTGGACTTAGTGGAGATCCTTAACAAAGATGTGATCAGTCATCTTGCTGGAAGGTGGTGTAGTAAGAATCTTAGCTTGAACCTAGATTTCAGGTTAATCACTAGAAAGCATTTTTCAGTTTTAGTTGCTTGTAACCATTTCTGACTTTATCCCTCACAATTTAACTCATTTAAATTCTACACTCTTTTTGTAAATAAACTTGTTTTATTTTTGCTCTAAACCAACCCAGTGCTGTGTTTGTATTGAAATGATTAACTCCAGTTAAACAACAAACTGCTGTGCTTTTGTCTCTTTAAAGGCACAACCGACCTTATTACTTCCCTAAATGTTCCAGTAGAGGCAGACAGTTTTGTGGAAATTCAGAACTAGGGGTGTGTTGGGTCCATTTGTCTGGTAGTAACCAAGGCTGGTGGAGACCAGAGAGTGGCTGTGGTGTAACAAGCAGGCTGCTGGATTCAGAGTTGCTGAACTAGGGCTGCTTACCACAAAGACAATCAGTGCATGCTTGTATGCTGGCCAGGACCATCCAGACAGGCAGCTGCAACAGCAGGGCATTTTAAGGCACTCGGGGTTACAGAACAAGCAGTGGCCCAACCTCTCAGTGGTCTGGATTGCATCCCAAAATGTGACGGTCACTTTTTTAAATCTTGGGCAGTTGGATTTTGAGTGGAGACCAGATAGAGAAGCTACTACTGCTTGATGAAGGTATTGAACTGGTGGCTGGAGTACTGAAAGGGGAATTATCTTCCTGATGCTTTGCTGTGGCTCTGCTGCTTTTATTCAAGAGTATAAATGGTTGTGGTAAAACAGGCTGGAAGTTTTTTACTCTGCTTCTGAGTTTACACTTTTCTCCTCTTGAAGAATCAGCCCACATCAGAAGTCCAACCGTGTGGGACTTCTTGGAAGCTGGAACAATATGGTGGACAAGGGCTAATAAGGAAACAATTTCCACCTATACCCACCAACTATGAGGATGCTATATGCTATGCCACTGTTCCATATAACATCTGGTTTCAAGTCTTCAATCTCTACCTCTGACTCATCTTCTCTCTCCTTTTTTATTTTCTATTATGTTTCTCCTGATAACACAGTGAAGAAGAAAACTGCATAAGTGAATTTCATTGTCAAATATTCTGGAGCTGATTTTCAGTTACATATTTCAGCACAAGATTGTGCAATCTACATAATGGGGTGGAGGGAGGGAGTAACATCCATGTGTGCACAGGCAGAAGCTAATAAAGAAAGTCCTCCGTTAATTCTGTTTTTTTACTTGGTTACTACCATGAGTAGGAATTAATTCCACCCAAATGCAATTACTTTGCCCTACTACCTACATGCTGAAATATGCTTTTTAAAGCCACAGCTGTCTCAGAAATAAAAGTTAAAATTATTTTCTGAAGTACAGTAGGATCTCTAGAACTTTTTATTTTCCTTTAAACAAAGCTAATCTATTGAAGGGATTTTTTTTTGTTTGACTAACATGGCTCTTGGCCCTATTTCTATGATTTGGTGAAAGAAGTGAAATCAATGATGACTAAACCCAACGTGAATGCACAGATCAAAGGACCACATGAGGAAGTATGTGGAAAAGGAATAAAGGGAAATGGTTTTGGAAAGAGAAGGGACTTCTCCTTCAGCTTTCTCCAACTGGGTTGCTATGTACGCATCTCTGTGACCAATTTGTGATTTTTATAATGGCACATATACCTAGACTGGAAGTTTTCTGGGGGCAGGGTTGTTCTTTGTTCTGTGTTTGTATGTCATCTAGCACAATTGGGTCCTGGTCCATGCTGGGTCTCCAAGGTACTAGCACTAAATAAATAAATAAATAAACAAATGACGTTCACATGCACAAATAAATATCTGTGACCACTTGAGCGCACATTTAAAGTGCATTTTGACACCCAACTGTTCTGAAAATCTGGACCTTAAACTTTAGAATGAAGAGCAATCCGTCCCTCTCTGGACACCTCAAAAAAGCAACCCAACTACTAATTCCTCTCTCTCTTCCCAACAAATCCTCTTCTTACAATCTCTTTTTACCTCCTAAACTACCAAATTCTTTTTATTCAAAAGATCTAATGGAAAATATGTCTAGAAATCTCCATGCATCAAATGAGAATACAATAGGCTCCAAAAGAATTTAACTTGTACTAGGTACTGAGAAGCAACAAATCTAAATGAGACCACAGAGGGGCACATAAAATGTTTGACAAGGACTAAAGAAACCGAAGATAAAAAGTTATGATTTTCACTAGAAAAATTATCATTATAAAACTATAGGCTTTTCTGCTTTGATTAAATCTTAATGCAACTAAGAATTATATTCCTCTGTTGAAAAAATAAAAGACTGAGAAATTAACAGAGTGAATTTGATTGTGAACATATATTAAACTTAGTCTGATCCAAGAGCTTATTTGTTCTCTGTCTTTCTTGCATTTCATTATGAAATGTAATTATCTGTTGGTCATCCTTGTATTTGATTAATCGTCTAAGTTTTGTTTCTGACAAACAAAGTAAAATCTGGCATTCAGCAAACCTTTTTATTCTTGAAAGAGAGTGTCTGATATATAATGAGATCACTGAAGTCTGCAACTTAAAGCATGACCAAGGGCAGAAAAGGGACCATAAAAATGGACATTTTGGTGTTCCTTCATTATTCCTGAGCAATCAAATCTCCATCCTATCCTCATCATTAATAACAACACATGTAATATAATATTTCTTTCTAATTACCACACCACCATGTACATTATTCCTTAGTTGGTGATCTACATTATGGGATTCTAATATTTGTCTTCTGAAACATCAGATATTGACCACTGCTAAAGGGAGGAAGCTAGAATACCTAAACTAGAAGTGTTGTCCTGTATTGCAAAACCAGTGCTCCTAAAGCATTAAGGAAACTTAAGTAACTCATTCCTATTCCTGAAATATCACCAAAAAATGGAGGAGGATGAAAAGTCCCATCACTTCCCTTCCTAGTGGTGAAATATCAGAAAATCTATGGTTAAATGGGCATAATGCTAACTATCTTTTATGCCTTTTTGGAAAGGTGCTAAGAGCAATACATACTAAAAATGTGCTTATTGTACCAGTTTATTACAATGAGAGAGGCTGGGTGCTCTTATAATGGCATTTTAGTGAACTGTGCTTATTATGAACAAGCAAAGTAGTTCCTTACAAGGTGCTTGAGACCAGAGGAAATAGAGGGTGGTAAAACATACAGTATCTCCATACTTGCAGGCATTCAGAATGGATTCCTAAGAATATTTATTTTAGAAACTACTTATGAGGCAAAAGTGCAATTTAAAACAATTGTCCTATTTGTGTGCATTTATGAGTTGAAAAACGAGAGTACATCCTGTATTGTAGCTTCAAATAGTTGCTACATAATGCTAACTAGTTAGGATAACACAGCTGGAAATATCAGTGGCATTTTGCTCTTATCGAAAGTATAATATCTTGTAATAAATATCCTTAGAAGTGACTGGCCACTTCCTTAGGGGAGTCTTGTGGTTAATAAGAGAAAGTCCCTTTTAAACTGTGTGTGGGGAAAAATACGTTTGGTTTATTCCCTTTGGTGCTAAGAGAACTTACAGTTAATTTGCAGGAGGTAAAACAAACTGAAAATAAAATGGTTAAACCCACAACTAATTACATAAAATGACTTAACTTTGCTGTTAATATAGCTCCCCCTAGTCCAACTCCCTGTCTGCCTCTCATGCTGAGAAACAAATGATGACATAGGGTCAAGAAAGCAACATCTCTTTGCAGAGAGAGAAACTCAGTTTAGTGGCATCAGAAAAAAAACCTGAAAGGATGTGGCATGACACTTCACAATTGTTAAAAGACAGGTCATTCAGCTGCAGTGGAACAGCTGCTGAAAAGAAGTTTTCAAGGCACTTATTAATCCTACCCCACCACCCCCTTCTTTCTGACTAAAAGCTAGTCAGATTATTTAGGGGTCCTCATTGTAAAACTTAGCAGCTAATAACAGTTTGTGTTGCCTTCCTGAGGCCCTCTGCACTGATCTGCCTGTGGGAGTGCCCCATTTCTGTCATTTTGCCACCTCACTTTCCAAAAAAAAAAAGACATTAAGAAAAGCAAAAACATTCTATTGGTTATTTGTGAAATAAATTATAACATTCAAAGGGATACATTTCCCAAGTTCATATAGTCACTGTGAACAGAGACACTTAGCAGTTCATGACATAGGAAAAACTGGGTGCCTGGCTGCCTTCCCCTCCAGTTATCAAATGTGGCTGCCTCGGTAACCCTGCTACTGCTTGAACAAAAGGTTCAAGGGTGAGGCCAAATAGCTAGCACTGGTGCTTACAAGACATGTTTACAAGTTTATTTTTTAATTGACCCCTGCAGGGGGACCCTGCAGTTAAGATGGCTTCTACCCCCACTGATATATATAGGCAAGTCATCATAAAGCCAGATAATGCAGTGATGTTTCTAACTTAATCCCAGCAGAAGTTATTAGAATCAGAGCAGGGTGGCATTCTAAACTGGGAGGCAATTAGGTGCAGCTGAGCCTTGTTAGGCTCAGAACCTTTAAAAGCCTTCACTGGAGTTAAGGAAGAGAATGTTAGCTGTCTATAAGATAGGATAGGGAGATAGAAAAGTGCTGTTTATTGATTTGTGTTTATATTGCTGGTGGTGGGGCTGTTTTTATTTCAAATTAATGTTTAAGGAATGGGTCAGAGACAGTGGTTGGTTTTGAGTCATTTTAGCTGTGTTAGAATCATTTAAAATAAAACTAAAAACCCCATAGAGGGGTTTTCTGCTTGACCTAGGTCTCCTGTGAAGTTTTTCAAACAAACAGACCTTAACCTTGCCACCAAGATAAATGACTGAGAATTCATGATGGAGGAGATGAAAATCAAGGGGAACAATCAAACAAACATTGATTAGCTCCAGAGGCAATTGTAATAAAAAACTACTCCTCAGAAAAAAAAAATTCTACCCCTAACAGTATGATCTGGGGACTTATTATTCCCCCTTTCAGGATAATAATCCATTAATATTTTCTATTTCAGACAGATCATATTTGTAATATATACTGTCATCCCATGGTGAACAATCTAAATTAAGCATATTTTAAAAACAGCATATTTAATACAAAATTAAATGCTCATTATCAAAAGATGACTTTGTTTGTTTGTTTTTGTGCGTTGAGTAAGCCAACAGCTCAAATGCCATGGTTTGAGATTTATATGAAAATAGTATGGTCTGTGGACTCTCTATCAGCTTCATTTCTGAGTACTCCAATCCTCATTACATTTCCATTCACAAGCATTTCCTGTTGTTTGGTCTATGGGGGCCATGATATAAAATTAGCTTTTACCAAATTGTCGGTCTAATTAGACTGCAATAAAAATTCCCTCGGGGAGAAGCAGAAGAGCTGAACAAACTGCACAAGAAAGTTCCCACAATGAAACCACATGAGACAAAGCTGGTCTTTCACAGACCATGTTTACTTCATTGGTGTAAGACAAGTTCCAGCATATCATTGTTCAAATTGTTTCCCAGTCAGCACTTAGAGAGAAATTGTGCCACGTTCTTCACAAAGCTAGTCCAATCTTTATCTTGGGATGGGGATAACACTAATGACACAAGAAGCTAGCCATAACAGAGAATTAAAAGGATAGCAGACTCTTAAGGTTCTTGCTAGTGATATATTCATATTCAGGTTACCTAACTTTGTAACTTAAGCTTCCTCTTGTCAGTCCTAAAACATGGAGCTTAGAGGTACTCAAGAGTTTCCTGATGGTTTCATAAACCAGTCAGATGATTAGCAAAGTCTGCTTCAGTTTACAAGTGATATGATATCAAAAGGCATTTGCCAATCTTCTATTTTTTTGTGATATATTTACTTACTGCATTCCTCTACACTGGCAAATGAAACTACCCAAACACTATTGTCTACAGTCTCCAGATTGCCAGCTTCCTATTTTACAAAATGACCTTTTTGACTGACATCTGTGGTTTTCAGTATTCGTTCAGTTTGAAGGAATCCCTTTATGTTGTTCATAGCGCTGGAATATTCTCTTTAATCTCTTCCCTGATATACAGAGAAAATATGAGTTAATACAAAGAAAATATGCCCTGTTTTTCCAGTCAGACAGTAGTTAGCTATCATAAACATTGAAAACGCAGGTGCTGACCTCCAATATACACGTTCCTGTGATTTTAACAGATCCCCTATGACCCACTGTACTTTACCATTATGGAGTTCAGGAAGTGGATATTGTCCATCTCCCCAACAGCAGCTCGAGGACCAATGGAATATTATAGGAATAAGGAATTGCCTACCACACTAGGGATGTGAACTTTGCAAATGTCTAATACTAACTATATGACATTCATAGAATCATAGAATATCAGGGTGGGAAGGGACTAGGGTGACCCAGATGTCCCGATTTTATAGGGACAGTCACGATTTTTGGTTCTTTTTCTTATATAGGCTCCTATTACCAGGGCTGGCTCCAGGCACCAGCTGAACAAGCAGGTGCTTGGGGCAGCCAAGGGGAAGGGGCGGCACGTCGGGCGCTTCAGCGGCAATTCAGCGGTGGGTCCCTCTAGGAGGGAAGGACCTGCCACCGAATTGCTGCTGAAGAAGAAAGTGGTGCAGTGGAGCTGCCACCGATCGCGATTGCAGCTCTTTTTTTTTTTCCCCTGCCGCTTGGGGTGGCAAAAACCCTGGAGCCAGCCCTGCCTATTACTCCCCACCCTCTGTCCTGATTTTTCACACTTGCTGTCTGGTCACCGTAAAAGGGACCTCAGGAGGTCATCCAGTCCAACCCCATGCTCAAAGCAGGACCAATCCCCAACTAAATCATCCCAGCCAGGGCTTCGTCAAGCCTGACTTTAAAAACAGTCAAGTGTGTGTTTTGTTTTGTTTTTTTTTAAACAAAAACCTGTTTTAAGGACGTAACTTTAATATAAGTCTATTCTTTATATTAGACATGGACAAATCTGGAATATCTGGCCCCATCAGGTATGCCACACTACTCTAGACTGTCATGTCACTCACCTCTACAGTACATCTGCGACTGAGTAACTTCAAGGTGATGGCACCCACTGATTCCTAAGAGGCTGAGGTGCTCAACATGTCTAATTTCCGAACAGTGCTCTTGCTACTCCCATGTTTGAAGGTACCTTTCTAGTTTATCTATCCCAGTTGAACAATTATTTCCTTTATAACAAGATTACACTTTCAGAGGTATCTTCTGAAGGTTTTACTCAGTTACCTGCTGAACTCATAATATAGATGTGAATGCAGCACCATTGTGTATAGAGACTTGGATGCATCCCAACTTGTTTTGATTATTTATTGTACTTTGTGGGGAGGATTAAAATCAAATCATCTGTCTTTCTTTCATTTAAGATAAAGGGGAAAGGAACCACAAAAGATGGACCTTGCTAGCTTCCTCTGCTGTATTTAGAATGTGAAATAAACCCTCAGATATTATCGTGCTGAGCCCCTTAGAAATAGACAGATGGATGGACAGAGAGGCAGATATTTACCACTTATAAATGCTGAATTTTCCATGGGGATCACTTTATTTATAATATTTATGGAAAAGTGGAAAGCTCCTTTCATCCATGTGACAGCCCACATTTGGGCTCCTTATTAATGCATACATTCATTAAATAAGTAAAATAGTTTTTACAATATGCCAACTCCTGGTTCTTACTACCATTGAATTCAGTGGGTAAAAAATGTGTTTGAATTTTAATAAAATGAGTAAATAATAAGGGAACTGAATTAGTTATGCCTTAATAGGCTAGTCACAGTGATGAAGCATCCAAACACCTAAAGTGTGTCTCTGAAGAAGGATCATCTCTTGGTTATTCAATGTAGTCTATATTAAATAGATTACCTCTTTCCTGATAGTTCAAAAGTCATTTTTAGCAACCATAAATCTAACAGCACCAATATTTCTACATTTTTGGCAATTGCATTCATGGTGATTTGGTGTGGAGTCCTGTTTAGTATTGCTCTATAGGCCTGATCCAAAGCCCACTGAAATAAATTATATCAGACCCTTAATACATTTCTCCTTTGCAAAGAGGATACCAATTCCTTTGAATTATATGGGGTTCTTATTCCATGCTGCCTTTGTTGCTTACAATGTGCTACCAGGATAATGTTAAGGATATTTAGATTAGACTTTGGGTTGTCTTTGAAACATTTTCCCTGGCCCTTTTGGGAGTGTTTTCCTTGGTTCACTTGGCCACAAAGTATTCTCTTAGGCAATCTTTCACTAACCTTGCAGATTTTGTGGCTCATCTCACTGTCAATAGAACCCTTTGGGGTAGTAAAAGAGTCTCATGCTTTCCTCTCATGGCGAGTACACTTGGGATTTTATTCACAGATTCCATTATAAAAAAGGCATGCCTCATGATCTATGAGGCTGTAATCCAAAGGGAAATTTCTAAATCTAATATTAGACTAACACCCTACCATTCCCAAGACATCCAGACTCAAGATGACAGCACCACAAGCCTACTGTAGGTGCTCGTAGGTGGAGAGTAGCTGTGAGGGGTATAATTTAAAAAAATGTTTAACAGATTTATTGTTTAAATGTTTGTATTGCTTCCGCTTCTCCTACATCCAGACCAGGCAGAAAGTGAAATTGTCCAAAGACAGTAACTCATAACTCATTTGTCCTAAACATAGATCAGAAGTATCAGGCAATGCAAGAGAGAGAGCCTGTTGTCATGAGATTCCCAGCATTGGACAATTCTAATATGGTTCAATTTAAACATATTGAATATTTAACAGAAACAAACTCTCACACTTGTCAGCATAGTACAATCTAAGTAGCTAGCAGCAGATGTAGCTTGCAGCTTGTGGTCTCAGTACTTATCCAGATCCAAAATTGTTTGGCTAAAATCCCCAAAGAAGAACAAACTTAGTTATTCAACAGAACATTTTTAATATATTGTGTGTGTAGTAAGATCCTTAACAAAGGCTATGTCTACATGGCCCTACAGTTCAGTCTATGGGGGTGTGAATTGCAGCCTGCACTAGCATACTGCAGTCACTCCCCCCAAGTGGATGCTGCATGCACAAACTAAAAGGTATCCCGAGTTCATGTTAACATAGTCCTCTTTAAACAGGACTGTGTTAATGCAAACTAGGTACTTTTTAGTTTGCACCTGTAGGGTCCCTGTGGGGGAATTGCAGCTAAGCACATTAGTGCAGACACTCCAATTCACACACCCGTAGTCCAAACTGCAAAGCTGTGTAGACAAGCCCAGGGACTACAAAAGGAATAAAAATAAGAGTCCAGGCAGGCCTTTCAGTAATCGTATGTAGATTTATTAGCCTGGAGACGCTCCTGATACCAGCTACCACTTTCTCCACGGAGGAAAATGACTGATGAGCAAACAGTGATTCAAGGCTGAAGAATCAGACTTCTCCTTAACATTCATTCATCTGAATTCAGGTTCACCATAATGCACACCTGGTCATTAAAATGTGCACTCCATGGGCTTAGAACAGTGGTTCCCAAATTTGTTCTGCCGCTTGTGCAGGGAAAGCCCCTGGCAGGCCAGGCTGGTTTGTGTACTTGCCGTGTCTGCAGGTTCGGGTGATTGTGGCTCCCAGTGGCCACGGTTTGCTGCTCCAGGCCAATGGGAGCTGCTGGAAGTGGCGGAACAAGTTTGGGAACCACTGGCAAACTCTCTGGTGTGCCTGAGCTCTGCTCAGCATACCTGATGCAGGGGTCAGGGAGGGCATAGGCTTTCTGCCACAATTTGCCCCCATGACCAAAGGAGACAGAACAGAAGCAGCCCTCAGCATAAGCTAGAATAGGATTACCACTGTTAGCCTAGGCTTAGGATCACCAGAGAGTGCAGCACTACTCCTCCCAGCTAAGCATGCCCCATAACACCCACTAAGTCGAGGGGGCCAGGAGAAGATAGCACAGAGCCAGCTACACCAGCTTTCAATGACCCTGGGAATCCCTTACACAAGGGGAATCACTATCTGCCCTGTAAGGGAAGTTTTCTATCTCCTTAGTGCTACAGCTACTACTGAGACTCAAAAGGAAGGGAACAGGGAACCTGGGAATGGGTATCTCAGCTGTAGTATGAGGAGCAGAAATAGAAGGAGTATAAGAATTCCAGAGGGGCCTAGACTGGTGAAGGACTAAAGGCTCATGAATGCAAACCTTAGGCTGGGTGGTAGGACACGATCAGCAGAGCTTTGATGCGTTTAATAAAATGATGCATCTTATGACAGACTGCTTGTCTGATTCTTGACTTCATGCATCATGTATTGCTAATGAAACAGCAGTAATCTTTGGGTTATCCAATTCTCAGTTTAGCCTATAACATAATATTTTGATATAATCTAAAATATGCCATTTTATATCTCAATTGCCATTCACATAGTGTAAACACTTCGGTGGTTATCACAGAAATGTCTCAGTGTTACACTGTGGTTCTGGCTGATCTTCGTTTAGTGTATGAAATCAGGCAAACGCCCTTTCCTCCTCAGAGTATTAAAGAATTGTGATATCTAAACACAAGTATCTGCATTAATTGCATATTTTGATCTGTATCTAAATATGTGATTTCTGTGCATTATCTCTAAGACTGGACAGTTTCAAATCAGTCATCAGACCAGTGACTGCAGCTGATTGAGACTGAATGAGTATAACTGGCCAAACAATGGAGCAGCCATCACCTGAGCATTCTCCAGGATAGGTCCTTTCAACTGAGAGAAAAACATTCTCAGGTTCCAGGAGACATCGCAGGTGGGGCCTGGAACAAAGAAACTATTAAGGAAATTGGTAATTGTGCCCAAACAAGCATAGGGATGAAGGGGGGGCATTCCTTAAACCCCAAGACCCTGAGAAAGAGAGAGAGAGAGAGAGTGTGTGTGTTCCGGACTGGCTTGCTAGGAGAATAGAAACAGATTCTATTCTGTTCCTGTAGTTTAAGAGAAACTATCCAATTTACCTTGTAATGAAGTAAAAGATTGGCTAAGACTAAGGCCAGACCTACACTACAAACTTTTGTCAGCATAGCTCTGTATACAGAAGGTAATCAACGCACCAATGTTTCTCACTTCTCAATTTCCTGTGTAAGAAGTACATAAACAGGGGGAATAGATTTAAAAGAAGAACAAGCTTGCAAGGAACTGTTCATCTCTAACAGAGTTCATTATTATCAGTGCTTTTATAATGGGAAATGTTTATTTTGAGTAGCAGTGAGTTCTTTTATCATCTCAACAAAGCAATATAAAAGCATTAAAGATGGGCCCAAAACAGCAACATTTGAATCCAGCTATAAATTATACCCAAATTTGAGTATACTCACATCTCTAAAATGGCTGGAATAGCATGGACAATAATATATGAAGCAATATTTATAATGCAATATTGATCAGAATGTAACCTACTTTGGAGGAGACAATCCATTCCTCTTTGGCAGATAAAACAAAACATTCTTAATGCCAACATCTAATACAGCCTGGTTAGAAGACATCTTCTTGGCATCAGTCATTAAGCACAGCTAATACTGTTATTCAGTGTACTAATAATACTTACCACCTTTCATCAAAAGATCTCAAAGCACTTTAAAAAGATGGGTAAGTACCATTATCTCCATTTTCCAAATGGAGTCCAGGGAGGTAAAGTGCCTTACTGAAAGCTGCAAAACATGTCACTGGCAGAGTCAGGCCCTGATTCCAGTCTCCTGAATCCCAGTCCTACACACTGACTCCTATGCCCACTGTCTCCTCAACAAACACTTGTCTTTTATTTCCTGATATTTACATCATCTTTAGAAAAACAAATAAAAATAAACGTCAGCTCTGAAAAGACCATGCAAACATTCCTGTGATGCAATGGCTACTGAGATTGCAGGAGGTCAAAACAGATGATCAGTGGTCCATTCTGGCCTTGGAATCTACATGGAGGCTGCTTTACTCTAATGGGAAACAAGAACCCAAAACTGCAAAAGAAAGAAATCCATTCAGACATTTGTAAAACCAGTCATTTTGTGGAGTTCTGTAAATGCAGCCTCATCATAACTGGTTAGGTAATATAGCACCTGGTGGTGATGATTTGCTAATTATATTTCAGTTGTGAAAAATTATATATAATTAGCAGGAAAGTATTCACCATAATTGCAGTGTCAGCTTCATAGTCTTGATGCCTGTCCCAGAAAAGCTAAATGTAGTGATGAATTTTCACAGAACAGCTTTCCAGATTTCTGCAACAAGCCATCTAACATGCTTACAGGTGTAATGAGCAACCAAATAATTGGAATGATTTGAAATTTGTTAACATGGCATCTGCTGAGATCACTCTCTGTTTCTAATTGCAATTAGCAAGCCTTTTTTTGACTTAGTCAGTTTCCAGTTCCAACGGGTTACTTACTCTAATCTTTCATTGTTATTGCTCTTCCTTTCTCAGATTCATTCCTTTTGAATTTGATCCTAGGGATTATTGATTGAGGCCATCCGCTCACTTGAAAGATGGTTAATTTTAAAGGC
Organism: Mauremys mutica; assembly: GCF_020497125.1. NCBI lineage: Eukaryota > Metazoa > Chordata > Testudines > Geoemydidae > Mauremys > Mauremys mutica. The sequence continues at coordinate 79,359,311 of NC_059075.1, forward strand.
TGCTAGGCAGTCTGTCTAGAAGAAAAGCCTGGAGTCTGGATTCAAAGCCTCTGTTTCTAGCATCACTGCTGATTTACTGGGTCATGTTGGACTACTCATTGCACCTCTGTTTCTCAGTTCACCCTTATCTAAAAGGTGTTAATACTTCCTTGTCCAGCGGGGGCTCTGTGAATCTTAATAGTGGTCAAATTTCTTTATGGCACTTGCATGACATAGAAAGTATTATTGTGCTTGTTGACTGACACGGGTATGTTTCATACCTCATATCATGTTCTTCGTTGGATGGTTAGTCATTGAAGACCAGCACAGTAAGGTCATATCTACACTAGAAACTTTACCAGTAGCAACTTTAGTGGCATACAGCTGCAAGTATTGCAATGTCACTAGAGCATATACACACTTGGCTGCCTTTGCTATGTCTCTTAGATTCAAGAAGTTCTATTGGTGACAAGGACATGGCACATAGGCAGGCTGAGGGTTGGCCTCCAAGTATACCTCTTTGCCTTTTGGGATATTTTGGAAGTGCATTGCAGGATTCAGCACTCCTCTCAGAATTGTGGGAGCTTGACACTGCTCCATTCCTTAAATCTTTCTTATACCTTTTTAAAATTCCCATGGTTCCTCACACTAGTTTTCAACCTTTCTATAGATTTCAGAGTAGCAGCCGTGTTAGTCTGTATCCGCAAAAAGAACAGGAGTACTTGTGGCACCTTAGAGACTAACGAATTGATTTGAGCATAAGCTTTCATGGGCCACCATCTCATTGGCAGAAGCCTGGATGCCAAAGAGATCACAGAATTTGTGTGTCTTCTACAGACAAGGCGCCTGACCTTCTGTATTTGCAGAACTTCCGCAACTCTTATAGTGGCTGGGTATGCAGTAAGAAAATGAAAAAAACTGAGGAGGAGTGGGATGATAGCAAGGAATGAAAATCACATGTGCTGATGACATTCACTGACCAGCTCTATGTAGTGGTGCGATCAGATTGTGATACAAATTTGGGATGACTAGCAGTAGCTGCAGAGCATTTGCATATGAGAGACGGCATTCCTGAAGTTGTATCCTGAGCTCATCCCAGCCCCCCAGTGCAGAGACACCAAACTGAGACAGTGAAGAAACAGCTGGCAGACATCCTGTGACAACTTGCAAATCCAGATTGCTATCAGTCAGTGGCAATCTGTTTGATGTTGGGAAGTCTCCAGTGGAAGTTGTCATCATCCAGGTGTGCAAGATCATTAAGTATGTCCTGCTGCACAGAAATGTGATTCTGGGCAATCTGTAGGAAATAATTGATGTGTGAGATGCAATGGGCTTCTTGAACTGTGGTGTAGCAATAGACAGGCCACCAGGGCCACCCAAAGGGGGGAGGCAAATGGGGCAATTTGCCCCAGGCCCCGAGCCCCGCAGGGGCCCCATGAGAATTTAATATTCTATAGTTTTGCAACATTTTTTTTATGGAAGGGGCCCCCAACATTGATTTGCCCCGGGCCTCCTGAATCCTCTGGGCAGCTCTGCAGGCCACACATCCTGATTCTGATCTCCTCCCAACCAAACATACACACACACCTTACTTTGGAGTATATATATAAAAATGGATACCTTTGTGTGGTTATGCAAGTGTTTGTGTATCACCAGAGATGTGGCACTTATTTTCTCTCACAAAATTGTGGGAGCTGATAATGAGATGATGGGTTGAAGATCAATCTCAACATCAGGGTGTTGTCTTTTAAATGAAAGATAACTGTGGTATCTTATGTATTTTCATTCTGTACATGCCCCTTTTGGAGTGTATGTGAATCAAAGCTTTCAGAGCAAATTCGCCAATAAGCATTAAGCATGTGTATTTGGATTTAATATAACAACATAAAGAAAGCTTGATTGCTAATGGAAACAAGCTGATTAAAAACTCAGAATTCATTTCTCAGCAGTTGATGACAGTGTTATATCACTAATCTAGGGCACTGTGTACCTGCAAAGTTCTTCAGGGTAATTATTCACTTATTAATGAAAGACACAGCTTACTTTGCAAGAAGTAACTTGATTCAAATCTAACAGCTCCCAATCATTTGAGTAGCAGCAAAAGCAACATCACAAAGTATTTCCACGTGAAATCCCTTTGGAGCTCAATAAAGTAATAAAGAGACTATTTTACAGAAAAGCATAGCTGCTGATGATAAAACAAATCCGCTTGTTAGCACAGACTAGTCAAAGGGTACCCTTCAAAGTTTATTTAAAGCTATTTCCACTTACGTTATCAAAGCACACACAACTGCATAAATAATCCAAAGCCATGTTTACATGGTATTTAGAAATAAATGGGGTGTTTTTCTTCTTTCTTACATTACGTGTTCAGATCCTGTCCAGCCTGGAAGGCTCTATGATGGCTCGAGTATTAGTAAAATGATACTATCACAAGTATCAAAAGAGTGAAAGCTGAACAAGTTTTAGTCATACAATTTAAATCTCTATATTTTAATTTGTTTTTTGTTAATAGCTATTCATTTAAATAACTAACTAACTCTTTGACAAATGGATGTGCTTGTCAACAACCTCACGCTTCAATTTGGGTGTGAAAGCTTATAATATATATCCTCTGATATCCCCAAACTAGTCTTCTAGCAAAACTAGGAAATATCAGCACTGGCATTCCTGGTTTTTCAACAATGAAAGAAAGGAATAAAGGAAGGAAGGAAAACCTTTGCAGAAACTCCTTTCAGGTGCTTTTTATATAAGGTTATGTTGAAAGTAGCGAATGGCTGCCAACAAGGGGGGTGGGTTTTAGATTCACAATCAATCACAGTTCTCATTAAAGTCAATGGTTGTGCCAAGCACTCTTTCCAGATCATCAGAAGGTACAATTAAGCCCCCCATATGTAATAAAGATGGCTGCACAAAATGAAAATTACTGCCCAAGACACTAGGTCTCATGGCAGGTCTGGGCAAGACTGTGTGGACTGAGAGGATTCCCTGGTGGCAAATGCGGGGGGATAGAAAAATGGATTGCAGCTTGTGTGTATTGAGGGACAAAACCTATAGAGGAGTTGTGAGTGTGACCCAGAGAGGAAGCAAAGAAACAAAGCTCTATTGGGTACAGAGCTTGTTGGAGTAGCAGATGTGGTGATTTCTGAGCCAGGAAACTCTCTGGTGTTGTTTGTTTCTTCTGTGTTCAGGGAAACAGGATTTGAATACATGTTTGTAAATAAACAAGATTATACCAAGGATTTTCCTGACTTGTATCACTGATTTCTCCTCCTAGTGGAAAACACCCTGCAAGGCTTCAAATATTGGGCCAACCACGTAGGCCAAAAGAGCAACAATGAAGAAGCTTAAAAAGTCACAAGCCCAACGTTTTTAGAAATACTATGGAGGCCACCATTAAGGATAAAGAAATGACCATATCAGACTCAGACCAATGTCCCAATCTTGTGCTAATCCTGGCTCTAGAAGGGATCTAGATATTATGTGTCGGTGAAAGACCACCCTCATAATGTTGAGGGAAATAATTTCCTGATTTCAACTGGAGAGCAGTATGAAGATAAATAGACCTTGTGATTTTGTTCTTGCACGTGTAACTCCTTTTGCATAGAAGTGCTTCATGAAACTAAGAATTAAAAATTTCTAAACAGAAAATGTTTTCTGATAGTGAAATATATTTGGCAGCAGAATCCCATCCTTAGGAACTTTTAAAACTAGATTAGAGAAAACACTAGAATGTGTGCTGTAAGGAATAATCCTGCATTGGCAAAGGCATTGACTGTGTGATCTAGATTTTGACCCCGTAGGTGTCAATAATGGAAAAAGTCATCCTGACCATAATTGTGGCACCAATGTGAACGGAATTAAAATAAAAAATAATGATGTCATTAGGCTTTAAGACTCCCACATGCTTACATTGATTATTTGTGACAATAAACAAAAATGTATTTATTGTGACCTGAGACAGTCTCTTACATCCCATTGGATTGCACTGATTCCTGTAAAAATTTTGTATGCATGCCAGGATTTAAGTGGCCAGGAGCAGTTCCTGGAAAACTGCAAAATATTCTGTCTGGGATTTTCAAAGGGGCGTAAGGATAGGTGAATTGGAATTGGGCATCTATTGCTGTGACATGGTCCCTAGGGTACAACCTGGACTCTGGGACCGCTGAGCCCTCTGTCCCACCAACCTGCGGTATCCCTTTCATGCTGTGATGCTGTGTCAAGCCACAAACCTCTGGAAGGTACAGCACCTACAGACATCCACATGCAGCGACCCACCCAACTGAGTTACATGAATGCTTTTGCAGCCACTCATGAACCAACAATAGAGAGGCTCCAGCCAATTCCCCTCAGCTCCCCAGTCTTGCATCCCAGAACTGTATTCTCTTGCACTGATCAGAAGCCTGGCCAGTATAAGTTCATTACACAGTCTGCCCCTTCCTCGATGTGAAGATGACACACTAGCCTTTGTAAACTGAGCTGAGATTTCCCAAGCACTTCAACCAAAACACACTTGTAAGTAAAACATAAAACAGATGTATTGACTACAGAAATATAGATTTTAATTGATTATAAGTAGTAGGCTTGGAAATCAGAGTTGGTTACTTAAGAAACAAAAATAAATTCATAATCTGAGTTCTACAAGCTAAACAGGATTTTTGAATCAAGCAGAGTCTCACCCTGATAGATGGTACAAACAGATCCTCAATAACAGGCTGGAACCTGTTATTGTCTTGGACCACCCTCCCCCTTTTCAAAGTCTTTGTCCTCAAGCCGTGTTTCCAGGTGTTGAGTTGTGGGGGGAGTGAGGCCAAGTAATGATGTCACTTCCCCTCTTTTATAGTTTCTTCCAGCTTGCTGGAAAGATCTTTATTGTGAGTTGGGTTAGTCATTACCCACTGGTCAAGCAGTCTGCATTGTCTATGTGTTCTCTCTGAGAAGTCTCCATTGTATGCAGTTCCTGGGATAATAGATTCTTTCCTTGATGGGTGTTGATGCTCCATTGATGTACCTGTTCCCAGCCTCACAACATATTTCAGTAAGACACACACATAGCAAAACTTCATAACTTCCCATACAATGATAGCACATACAATCCAACAGGATATTAATGTTCAACAGATCAAGACTTTTAAAATGATACTTCATAAGGCATATTTTGTAGAAAACATATCATATTTATGTTATATTTTTTGCCAAAAGCTGGGAATGGGCCACAAGGATGGATCACTTGATGTTTACCTGTTCATTCCCTCTGGGGCACCTGGCATTGGCCACTATTGGAAGACAGGATACTAGGCTAGATGGACCTTTGGTCTGACCCAGTATGGCCATTCTTATGTTCTTACAACAGTGGTGAATATGGATGTTCCAGGTGCTGCTTTGAGGTACGGAGTGTCACAATCCCCATTAGGATCCTTTGACCATCTCAGTCTATTTGGAAACAACACTGAAAATATATGTTTCTCCCTTTGTGTGTGAGGGGGTTTGGTTCTGCTTTGTTTTAGTTTTATTGCTAAAGATATTTGCATGAAGATGGAATTTATATTTCTTGGTTCATTTCCTCTTGCTGCTTATTCCACACTTGAAGTCACAATCCTCTGAACGTGCTATCCCAGCCATCTCTGCAACTAACTGTGATATTGCAAGCAGAGGATTATGGCTTCAAGGAAGGAATAAGCAGAAAGAACAGATAAAAGCTTATAAAACAAAGATCCTGGTTGCATGAAAACATATCTTGCGTGTGTGTTTTAATAAAGCAAAGAAAGAGAAACACAAAAGGGGCAAGAGGCCAATTTCATCAGAGATGGGGTGTGATAATGGTCTTAATAGTCATTGGGTTAGAGAAAAAGAGTGAGAATGATTCCATAGTCCAGTGATTAGGTCATCCTGGGAGATGCATAGTCCAGTCCCCCTGCTCCAATCACTCTTTCATCATTTATCCAAATGGAACCACTTCAACAGGAGAGACTGAGGGAGCCCCAGATCAGAACATCCCATTGCTCAGTGGTTAGAGCACTCTCGTGAGAGACCTCCTCTGTTCAAATCCTTTGTTTCCCTCTGGCAGCAAGAGAGAAATTGAATCTGAGTCTCGCACATCCCAGCTAAGTGCTTTAACTACTTGGGTAAAAGTTAGAAGGTGGGCACATCCTCTTCCTCTGGCTGGCTTTTGAATTGGACTCAATCTGGTAGGTGCCCTCTGAGCATGCTTACCAGATCGGGCCCCACACGCGACTTAGGCAACCACACACCTGCCTTACACAGCTGCCTTCCCTGGTTTGTGGATTGCTGTGGGAGGGAGATAGGCATCCAGAAGCCAAGAGGGAGGCAGGAGTGTGCATGCCCATATGCAGAAACATAGATGCCTAGGGAACTTTTACCTTGAAAAACCTAGGCACCTACAGAATTTGGTGGGAGTTTTGTGGAATACAGTAAAGCCAAAACTGGGATTTAGGTGCCTAAATCTGAGGTTTAGGTGGCTACATATTTTTGTGGAACTCACCCAGAGTCCCTGTCTAAGCTTCTCGGGGTAACAGGAGGGTGAGAGTTTGGAGAGGGGAAGGGGCTCTTCTGCCCCAGGTTGCCCCAGTACAGACTATTTAGGCCATAATTCCCAAATACAATTAATTCAATCCACCACCCCCATTACAATTAATTCAGGCCATCCACCAAAATATTAAATTAGGACAGCCTTTCCTCTCTCCAGAGCTGAACAACTGCTGTCCCCAGGAAGGTCCCATCTATTGCTGCTCCAAGAGCAGCTCTGGGACCAACCCTGTTCCTCTGTGCTCAAAGAGGAAGTTCAGCTGCCCAGGAGCTGACCTGTTTCCCATGAGAGGAGACTGGAGTCAGAAGGAGTAGGCTAAGCAGCCACATTTTTCACAAGAGAGAAGAGGGTGGAGTATTTCAGTCTGAGTGGGATTCAACTGCTTAGGGCTTCCTCCACTGCTACTATTCCTTTCCCACTGTGACAATAAAGTGGGCCCATCTGCTCCTTCTCTCCTCACCCCCTTCCCTCCTCAAAATCCTGTCAGTCCCTGGGCTTCCTTCCTGGGATGGTTCTCTTTCCTCCTTGGAGAGGCAGTGCAGAAGAGAGGAGGGAACCCAGAGCTGATGGAGAAGGGTCTCCTCCTTTCCTCAACCTCCCAGTCAGCTGCTGCCCCATGTAGTGTCCCTGCCTTAATATGTGGGGTAACCGGACAGGGAGGCAGAGTCAGCTCTAATGGAAACTGCATGATTCAGAACATTGAGAAGTCTGATTTACAGACTGGTGAATTAGTGTATGCTCGTGTACTTTATAGCCACAGGGCTGGATTCACTCTTGCCCAAAGCTGAGCTTGGCACAAGATTAGAGGCACAAGCTAGGTCTGGCTGCCAACAGCCCCACTGGGTCATTTTAGCAGACAGGAATAGCCGGAGCATAGAAATGACCCAACAATACCCAAATGACCAAAACCAGCCCTGCCATGTTCCCTGTACCTGGGGTTCCTGTGCAGGTGGCAAAAAGCCAACTACACTGTCCACATAACGCCTGTCAGGGCCTTCCTTTATGTCAGGAGAATTTGGGGGGGATGGTTATGGCTTTTTTATGCTGGCTCAAGAAAGTAGTCCTGGGATATTGATAAATCAGTCCCGAAGCATCTGATTCTCTTTTCACTCATACTGGGTTTTAATGTGTATCATTCCTTTGACTTCTGCGGAGTTACTCCTGCTTTTAAGTGAGATCAGCGGGGAAAGGGGCCAAAGCCTGGATTGTAGCAAGAAAAACAGCAGGAGGGTGTATGAAAAAGCAGCTCCACCATCACAACATTGCACACCTTACATTCTTCTTTTGGATGGTTCTCCTGTTATACTTTAGCCTTTTGACCCCTCAGAATTAATGTTACAGCAGCTACCATTCATTCCCACTAACTTACTGATATGTAACTTACATCACCTCTGAACTTGGCCTAGAAACTGGAAGGCATCAGCAGCTCTTTAATATTATTTAGATTGTCAGCTCTTCAGGTGAAGGACTGTCTTTTGTTGTGTGTTTGTACAGCCTCTATCACAACTGGGCCCTGATCCTTGACTGGGGTTCTTAGGTGCTACCACAAAACAAATAATACAATATCAGCAATGCAAAAAAAAAATCCTAATTTTTCTGTTTTAAAAATTTAGCCTAAAGAAAGGCTGTAGCCTGCCAGTTACAAACCCCAGCTTTGCCTCATTCCAGATACTTTATCTGAAATTTCAGCATGACTTGTTCCTTACAATGTTTATTTTTGTTTATCATCTCTCTACAACAATTTTGGCATATGCAAGCAATTCCTACAAAAAAACAGGTGCATGCACTGGCGGCTTTCCTGCTAAAAGAGATTCAGTCAGATGTTTCTCCCACCTGTGAACTGGCTGCCCAATGTCAGCCAGTTCCCATGAATGTAATTATCATGCTCTATTTCAAAAAGCCAAAACACAATAGTTCAAGTTGATTGTGTCTAAAAATTCTGATGCCATCATTTTTCTTCCCCTGCAAGGCACCATTATGAATGACAATTTCTCTAGTTCTCCATTTTACATTGCCTCAAGGGGCTAGATTCAGATCTTAGTTACTTTGGTGTAAATTTGGGGTAACTCCTTTAATTTTATTCTTCAGAAACTGAGATTAACATCTGTCCCATAAAGTCTGAAATGCAAATAGGTAATTATTATGTTTTTGTATTTTTGACCTACTGTATTTCTTACTCACTGAAGTTCTCCTCCTGCTCCTTGAGGTGCATTTCAGAGTCAGCCACTTATGGAGACCACATGGATGTATAGCTTCTGCCATGTGCCATGGGAGAAGGTTTACAGGATGAACTGACTCGGTCCTCCCTGGATCAGTCTGAGAGGCCCTCCTCAGTTGTGAGGAAAGAACAAATTTCCTGAAAGGACTATAAACACAAGTCCTTACCCCTAGGGTGCACCCTTGTGCCCAGACGTTCCATTGCAGCGGACCTTGCCTCTCACTCATTCTGTTGGCCACTTCTTCAACTACGATGGTCAGTTTGAGCCAGTTCCTTCTCTTGACTGCCTTATTGGGTCTTCTGTGCTTCAGCCCTCTGGCTAAGTCATGCACAGTTCAGCCCCCTTCCAGGGTTTAGTCCTAAAATGACCTTTGTCTCTCTTGGGCTCAGCTTGGGTGTTTTTCACCCTTCCTGCGCTCACCTCCAAACAGTAAGTACTTTACTCCTCCTGGGCTTGACTCCGATCCTTCCCCCTTTGTCAGGGTGCTGGCCACCCAGACTTTTCCCTATAGGGAGTCTTAAGTATGCTTTAACCTTACTTTCCACCCTTCATGGGCTTCTATCTCATTCCCTAGTTTTCATAGACCTTATTAGCACAGAGCTCCCCACCACTCTAGGATCTCCACCACAGGAGACAACCCTACTCCTGTCACTCTACCCTGGCTCAGCCAGACCCAGCTTGTCAGATCTTCCTCCAGATCCTTTATCAGGGAGAGAAAACTCTCCTTAGCTACTCTCTTCTGGCTCTCCTCCTGAACTACTATTAATAATTCTTCCTCTTCTTCTTGGATTTTGTAGAGTAATAGACTCACGTCCAGAGTCTATGACCACCATGCACAGAACTTCTAATCTTGTTCATGGTTTAGAGTCTCACATCCTTCCTGGTATACTTAAAGAATTACAGAAGAGCTTTTTTTACTGAGCCCCTTTCCCTTGTATTCTTGATAGAAGTTGCAAGGAAACTTATTATTTTAAGACCTCTGAGTTTCCTCCTGATCTGGGTTCTCTCTCAGTTCCTTATACCACCTACCTCTGTCTCTGCTGGCTAGGAGGCATTCAGTTAATCAGCTTCCAGCTATAAAGCATCCCTAATTAGGTTTTCTCTCTTGAGTTACAGGCGATTAGGATTAGGCCCTGTAACAGGTCCTCTGCCCGCCCCTCTTCCTGGGGCCCACTGGCTGCCCCAATAAAGAACAGAGAGGCTTCTTCTTCAGCAGCACCCATGGCTTTATTTACACATGTGCTCCCACCACCAGTCATATACTATATACAGAGCAGGCCTTACAGTCTCCTCTTCCACCCAGAGTCTGCCCTCAGCCTGGAGACTGACCTTCCCCTGGCCATTCCCCCTTCTTCCGGCTGCCAGCCAGCCTTTATAGCCCTTCAACCCTCAGACAGTTCTAAAATCCAGGCACCAGACTTCTCCCCAGCCCCAATCTATTTTCCCTGATTGGGGCTGGCTGAGCAGGGGCTAATTAGGTGCCTTTGCACCAGCACCCTGCTACAGGCCCTTTCACGGGGACAAAACAAAGAAGACTCATGAAGTTTGTGGGAATAGTCCTGTTCCACAGGTTCCGCCAGAGAAAAGGACCATACTCTGATGAGAAAAAAACCTTTAAAAATGTGAAAAGATTCAAAAATGAAATAAAATGCCATACTGAATGAAATCAGAAAGCTAAAGATGAGATTCATCACATTTCATCTTTATTTCCTCTCCATCTAAACTTAATTGGACACATTTTGTGTTAATGGACTGGAGCTCACAATTTCACACATTTAACAACTAGACAAATATCACTCAATCCTACTGCATTGAATGAAAGCACATGAGTACAAGATGGAAAGGGTCAGGTGTGGCATTTGCAGCAGTCTGCACACAAAGGCATTCACACACAGATCAGTGTAGTTACAAACTGGGAGCAGAGGAAAAACCACATGAACACAGACAGACCCTATAGACTGCATTTCTGGACTGCTTAGGTGGAATCAGGTTCTTCTAAATTCATAGCTTGAGATTCTAAAGCTAGAAGGGACCATTGTGATCATCTAGTCTGACCGCCTGTGTAATACAAGCCACAGAACTTCTCCCAAATAATTCCTAGACCATATTTTTTAGAAAAACATCCATTTTTGATTTTTAAAATTGCCAGTGATAGAGAATCTACCTTGGTAAATTGTTCTCATGGTTAATTAACCTCAGACATTTAAAAATGCATGTCTTTTTCAGACTGAATTTGCCTAGCTTCAACTTCCAGACATTGGATTGTATTATACCTTTCTCTGTTAGTTTGAAAAGCCAATTACCAAATATTTGTTCCCCATGTAGGTACTTATAGACTGTAATGAAGTCATCCCTGAAGCTTGGTTTTGTTAAGCTAAATAATGAGCTCCCTGAATCTGTGCCTGTAAGGCAGTGGTTTTCAAACGGTGAGTCAGGACCCAGTACTGGGTCATGGAATGTAATGCACTGAGTCGCGGTGGCTGTGGTCAGCACCGCTGACTGGGCCATTAAAAGTCCTGTCGGCAGTGCTGCCTGGCTAATGGAGACTAGTCCCTACCTGTTCCTACACCGCCCTGTGCCCCAGGAGCTTTCCTAGGCGGGGGAGGACATGGGGTCTGCGTGCTGCCCCTACCCCGAGCACCGGCTGGGGGGCGGTGCCTGCGGGCGAGAACCATGCGGAGCCATTTGCACATCTCTGCCTAGGAGCCAGACCTGCTGCTAGCTGCTTCCGGGGCACAGCACGGTCTGTGGTGCCATGAAAGGCAAGAAGCCTGCCTTAGCACCCCCGCTGCACCGCTGACTGGGAGCTGCCTGAGGTAAGCCCATGTCCCAGTCCCCTGCCCCAGCCCTGAGCCCCCCCCAACCCAGATCCCGCTCCTGCAGCCCAAACCCCTCATCCCCACCCCCACCCCAGAGCCTGTACCCCCAGCCCAGAGCCCTGCCCCCTGCCCCCTCGCACAGCCCAATCCCCTGCCCCAACCCAGAGCCCACTAACACACCCTCAACCCCTCATTCCCGACCCTACTCTGCAGCCCTCACCCCTGCTCCCCAATCCTCTGCCCCATCCCTGAGCCCCTCCCACACCCCAAACTCCTCATCCCCAGCTCCGTTGGGTCACGGGCATCAACAATTTTATTCAACTGTATCACCAGAAAAAAAGTTTGAAAACCACTGCTGTAAGGCATGTTTTCTAATCCTTTAAGCATTCTTGTGGTTCTCCTCTGAACCCTCTCCAGTTTTTCAGCATCTTTCTTGAACTGTGGACATCAAAACTAGACACAGTATTCCGTTCCTATAAGAATGGACTACTTGACATGGATTAGATTACCCTACTTTAATTGTTTTATGTCCAGGGCCGGCTCCAGACCCCAGCGCGCCAAGCGCGCGCTTGGGGCGGCATTTTGCCGGCAGGGCGGCAGGCGGCTCCGGCGGACGTTCCGCAGTCATGCCTGCGGTCCACCGGAGGTCCACCGGAGGCGCGGGACCAGCGGACCTCCCGCAGGCATAACTGCGGAGGGTTCGCTGGTCCCGCGGCTCGGGTGGACCTCCCGCAGGCATGACTGCGGAAGGTCTGCTGGAGCCGCCTGCCGCCCTTCCAGCGCACCCTCCGCAGGCGCGCCTGCAAGAGATCCCGCGGAGCCACGGGACCGGCAGCGTGCCCCCTGTGGCATGCCGCCCTGCTTGGGGCGGCCAAATTACTAGAGCCGCCCCTGTTTATGTCGAGGCTGATATGGGATAATAAACAGTAAAACAATAAAGTATCCAGGATTGAACACAGACTGTCAGGCCTATGAGTACCTGGGTCATCATCTTTACCCTTTTTAAATATTGGCACAATGTTAGCCTTCTTCCAATCTATTGAAATTTCCTCAGTGTTCCAAGACTTATTGAAAATAAACCTTAACAGTCCAGTGAGTTTGTCAGCCAGCTCTTTTAAAATTCTTGTATTCAAGTTAACTAGACCTGCTGATTTTAATATGACTACTAGTGGAATGGAAAGAGTGTTATCCTCAAATCATGAGATAACTACATCATTTGTTTTCCCCAAATACAGAACAGACATATTTATTGAACACTTCTGCCATTTCTGCATTATTACTGGTAATTCTACAATTTCCATCTAATAATAGACAAATAAAGCTGTTGGTATTCAGTTTGTTCCTAATATACTTTTAAAAATCCTCTTTATAGTCCTTACAACTATAATTTTTTTTCCTTGTGTCCCTTTGCTTCCTAGCTTCATTACTATAGTTGTCTTATATCTGATAGTATATATAGCTGCCTTCACTTCCCCTTCTAAAGCAGGTCATTCTTTTAACAGGGCCACTCAGAGGATTCAGGGGGCCTGGGGTCTTTGGCGGTGGGGGCCCCCCACTTCGGCTGTAATTTGGTGGCGGGGGGGTCCTTCCGCTCCAGGACCCACTGCCGAAGTGCCCCGAAGACCCATGGCGGGGGTCCCCCGCTGCCGAATTACCGCCGAAGACCCGGTACTTCGGGAGTTTTCTGGGGGCCCCAGAGCGAGTGAAGGAACCCGCTCCAGGGGCCCTGAAAAACTCTTGTGGGGGCCCCTGTGGGGCCCGGGGCTTGGGGCAAATTGCCCCACTTGCCCCCATCCCCCCTGGGCGGCCCTGTCTTTGAACTAAGATAGCCTTCATCCTCAGTTGTGAGATTGTGGCTTTTTATTAAGTGTTCTTAAACCATTCCCAATTATCATTCACATTTTTCTTATTAAATTCTTCCTCCTGGCTGATTTGGCTTATTATTGTTTACAGCTTTGTGAAACTGAGCTTTTTAAGGAAACTAAAAGTATTGAGCTTCTTGAGTCTTTCACTATAAGGCTTGTTTTCCAATTCTTTAATCATTCTTTTGGCTCTTCGCTGAACTCTCTCTAATTTTTCAACATCCTTCTTGAACTGTGGACATCAAGACTGGACATAATATTCCAGGAACAGTCATACCAGTGCCAATATAACCTTCCTAGTCCTACATGATATTTCCTATTTATACATCCAAAGTTCATATTAGCCCTTTGCGTAACAGTGTTGCACTGGGAGCTCATGTTCAGCTGATTGTTCGCCATAACCCCAAAGTCTTTTGCAGAGCCCCTGCTTCCTAGAATAGAGTCCCCCATCCTGCAGGTGTTGCTTACATTCTATGATTTTACATTTAGTTGTATTAGAAACCATAACCTTTACTTGTGTCCTGTTTACCAAGCAATCCAGATCACTCTTTAACAGTGATCTGTCCTCTTCATTTTTACCACATCCCCCAGATTGTGTCATATGCAAGCTTTATCAGTAATGATTTTATGTTTTATTTCAGGTATTTGATAAAAATATTAATTAGCATATAACCAAGAACAAATCCCTATATGGGATTCCACTAGAAACACACCCACTTGGACAATTCCCTGTTTACCATTATATTTTTGAGACAATATTTGAGACAATTTTTATTGTTCCAGTTTCTCAAACAAAATGTCATATGATACCAAGTCAAATGCCTTACAGACATTTAAGTATATTACATCACCACTATTACCTTTATTAATGGACCTTGTAATCTCACCAAAAAAAAATTTAGTTTGACAAGATCTATTTTCTATAAACCATTGTTGATTATATCTTGATTACAGGTTATGCAGACATCACTAATAGAGCAACACAGAAGCAGTCCATGTGGAGAAAAGCAGGGTATATCATTATCGTGGGTGTAGTATACCTTTTATTTGGTAGCGGTGGCAAAGTGATATGGTCCTAGGTGAGCAAAGGAGGAAAAGGGACTTTACTGCAAAGTGACATCACTTGAGAAATATTAGTTGTAGCCTGTGCCCATGATCCAGCATGGAATGGTGAGAAGACCACAATGACCTTATTTCCCAGAAAGGCTGAATCTGTTCTGTGCACTCTGCTCTTTACTGTGAACCAGCAGGTCAGTGAAACTGCTGTGATTACAGTTCAGGACAGAAAAATAAAGTCCAAAGAAACTAATGAAGTACTAAGGTTATGTTGCTGCCTCATCTCCAGTGCAACAAAAGAAGGTTGAGGGTAGCAGCAGATGTTATTGCACTGGAAATAAGGATTGTGATTGTGATTACAGTATCAGACTGGGAACTGGAGATCAAATACCTTCCCAATTCTGACACACATTGTGTGACCTTGGACAAGCATGTAACCTCCCAGTGCTTCAGTTTCCTCATGCATAAAATGAGGTTAATAATATTTAACTATATCACAGGGACGTTGTGGTACAACACTAATAATTTGTCTTAAATCACATTGGTATCCTTTGATGGTAACTGCTATACAGCTGCAAAAATATTATGTTCATCTGGTCAATTGAGAGTATTCCACCTTTTTCCTCTCCCACAAAGAGAAATTAAAAAATTAAAGAGGTTACAGACTTATTAACAGTGACTCATCCTCTGTGGAGAAAAAACAGCAGAAGCAGCAAAACTGAAAAGACTAGTAACAGAGCTGGTTGAATAACTTGTGAATTGTTTCTTGTCATGAAACATTTGCTAACTGGCCCATGTTTCTGCTAATATATTTGTTATTCATAAGTATTCATCCAATAATTGGCATGGACAAATGTCTTCTTGGTGAACTGTTCACTTTGACCATTCACTATGTGACTGGTTACCCAATCACTTGGTGTCACTCTCTGACTGAATAATTGAAATCTTTTAAACAGATGAATAACCAATCATGAATAATAAATAGCGAATAATGCACATGCTGGTATGAATTATTTCAATCATGATGCTAAACCTTGTGAAAGTTTTGGAAATAGCTAACATGACTATGAATACTTTGTGGCCATCCCAGTCCTTGCATACAACAAATAATTTGGCACCATAAATTATTGTGAGTCCAACATACTGCTTTTATTCAACAACATATTCACAAATATCTTGCTGTTATTATTCAAGCAGCTCCAGTTAGTAGACTACTACTGTTGAATTACCAGTGCTCCTGTCTGAAGTTTTCCTATACACTAGTGCTTACAGCTGAGGGAGATTCTCTTGCAATCTAAGTGGTAGGGCAGTTGCTTTTGAGTCTCTTGTTCAGGCCTCAGCAGCTAGTATCAACTGAAGTAGGCTGTTACCAAATTGTCAAGGAATAAAGACCAGGGGCAATATTCTGGCTCCATTGAAATTAATAGCAAAACTCCCATTGATTTCAGTGGGACCAGGATTTCACCCCAAAAGTTATTCAGCCAGCAGGGGTTTGGCTGGTCATGTTAATACAAAGGGCATAAGCAAACAATGTCATTTTTGCCATTCTCTTATCTGGATTGGTGGAATTTATCCTGTCTGAGAATCAAAAAGGACTAATATAATAGCACATTTGAAAATAAAAATAACCAAAGCTTTAACATTAAAAATAGAATAATAGAAATGTAGGGCTGGAAGGGACCTCAAGAAGGCATAAAGTCTAGCCCCACTCTACAGAGGCAGGACCAAGTATACCTAGACTATTCCTGACAGGTGTTTGTCCAACCCGTTCTTAAAAACCTCCAATGATGGGGATTCCACAACCTTCTTTGGAAGCCTATCCCAGAGTTTACCTACCCTTATAGTTAGAATTTTTTTTCCTAATATCTAATCTAAATCTCCCTTGCTGCAGATTAAGCCCATTACTTCTTGTCCTATTTTCAGTGGACATAAAGAACAAATTATTAACATCCTCTTTATAACAGCTCTTAACACATTTGAAAACATTACCAGGTCCCCCCTCAGTCTTCTCTTCACGAGACTAAATGTGCCCAGGTTTTTTCACTTTTCCTCGTAGGTCAGATAATTATATGTGATTTGTACTGGATATTTGCAAGTGCTTTCCAGTCTGAAAAAGAGGGGATTTATAAGAGCGCTCAAGCTTAAAATCATTATAATTTACAGTAAAGCATGTTTCTTTATTATAGCCTACAGAAACTCTCTTGCAAGTTATTGTCATAAATTCTCACGGTACTAAATTGATATTGTCTGCTCTTGACTTTTTTATATATAATTAAAGAGGAAGAAAACACATTTGGAAACATTTGATGGCTCTTATTAGATACTAAACCAGTTCCTCAGCTCATGTAAATCAGCCTAACTTGACTTGAATCAATGTAACTGAATTTATTTATTCCAGTTGAGCATCTATGATATTCCAGGGTGCAATCCAGACCAGTGAGGGATTGTTTCACCCCTGCCCAGCACCCTTGGGTGCCTCAGAAGCTTTGCTGCTATAGCTCCCACCTGGGCTGCTCACAAACAAATGCCCAGCATGCAGGTCACATCCTGCATATCTGTGTATAGCCAAAGCCCTGGTCCAGCAACTTTGACCCCACATCCTGTCAGCAACACACCATCACACTCTGACTTCCAGAAGCCTTGGTTACTACTTGCAGGGTGACCCCAACACACTCCCAGTCATAAATTTCCCCCCCAAAATTATGTGTTCTGCACTGTCCAGCCCTCTCCTGCACAGTTCAGGTTTTTTATGTCTGATGCCCTATAAGGAAACAATATCCAACAGTTTGCCACTTTAAATGGAGTTTCCATGCAGCCCAGTTCAACCACAGCACTGGATTAGTTTTAATTAAAGAATAAAGTTTATTTAACCACAAAGAGAGATTTTAAGTGAGTACAAGTATAAGACAAAGTCAGAAATGCAAGAGAAATAAAGATAAAACACTTCGTAGTATGGAAACTTAACAAACTAGACTTGGTTCAAGGTAAAATCCCTTACCATGTGTTCCCAGTAACATAGCTGACCAAATTCTCAGGCTGGGATCTGCTCCTGAAGTCAAAAGGCTGTTTTTGTTTGTTTGTTTGGTTGGTTTTTTTAGGTTAGGTGAAAGAGAGAGGGATAGATAGGGCTTCCCTTCACTTTTTAAATCCAGTGTCCCTTTGAAATGGGTTCTCCTAAGGCTTACCTATCGCAGCAAAGTTTATTCAATCAGTAAAGAAAGTGTCGTGTAGTCTGGAGGTGAAGGTGCCCCCATTGTCTTTCTTCTCCTCTGTATATATTTTCATCAATTGAGCATGCAAAAACCATAGCATAGGATGATGAGGAATCACAAAGGTAAGTACATAGCTAAACATTTCCATGACACACTGACACAGATTTAGCTATAGGCTCCGAAGTGTCTTGTCTCCCTCTTGCTGTCTCAAGGACCTTGTTTGCTACATACATGTAAATGGAGATAAACGTTGTTTAAGATAGACCTGCTTGACCACTCATGCCTAATCAGGGCTATGTGGGTTACAACATGTGCTACCAACATCATTCATGGTAAATTCACAGCTTTACATATAATGTTGCTATATACATTTCACCACGATATAGTTGCGAGTCAGTTTTCAAATGATACCTCATAACATATTTTGTACAAAGATTATTACAATAGTGTGTAGGATGTGAAGACAGAGGTGCATATTGTCACACTAAGGGTACGTCCATACTACCCGCCCGGATCGGCGGGTAGCAATCGACTTCTCGGAGTTCGATATATCGCGCCTAGATGAGACGCGATATATCGAACTCCGAACATGCTCCCGTCGACTCCGGAACTCCACCACCGCGAACGGCGGTGGCGGAGTCGACGGGGGAGCCGCGGACGTCGATCCCGCGCCGTGAGGACGGGTAAGTAGTTCGAACTAAGGTAGTTCGACTTCAGCTATGCTATTCGCGTAGCTGAAGTTGCGTACCTTAGTTCGACCCCCCCCCACCTAGTGTAGACCAGGCCTAACTGAATAATGTGTTTTCACCAGCAGAACACTGGGACCTCTTTTTTCCCTAAAGTCTGTTTTGAACATGGGCTAATGTCAAGTTTAACCCACTGATTGCCAAAAATATCCTGCACAGCAGCCCACAATACATGAAATGCTTTGCACCAAGCTGGATTGCACTGCAGTCTATCAGTGTATTATTCCCTGTGTTTGTCCATACTATCCTCTTTGTGCAAAAGCAAACAGAATTTATGGACCATAGTTTCTTATTTTTAATTGGTTGGTATTAACAACGTGTTCCATTGAATACATGTGAAATGTAAGTAGACGTTTATGAGCTTTGTTTTAAAATCCATTTAAAACTGTAGACTAATTTAAACAGCACTTAGAATCATAGGGCTGAAAGAGACCTCAAGAGGTCATCTAGTCCAGTCCCCTGCTCAGAGTAGGACCAACACCAACTAAATCATCCCACCCAGGGCTTTGTCAATCTGGGCCTTAAAAACCTCTAAGGATGGAGATTCCACCAACCCATTCCAGTGCTTCACCGCCCTCCTAGTGAAAGTGTTTCCTAATATTCAACTTAGACCTCCCCCACTGCAACTTGAGAGCATTGCTTCTTTTTCTGTCATCTGCTACCACTGAGAACAGCCGAGCTCCATCCTCTTTGGAATCCCCCTTCAGGTAGTTGAAGGCTGCTATCAAACCCCTCCCCCCCCGCCCGACTCTTCTCTTCTGCAGACTAAACAAGCCCAGTTCCCTCAGTGTCTCCTCGTAAGTCATGTGCCCCAGCCCCCTGATAATTTTTGTTGCCCTCTGCTGGAGTCTATCAAATTTGTCCGCATCCTTTCTGTAGTGGGGGGACCAAAACTGGACACAATACGCTAGGTGTGGTCTCACCAGTGCCGAATAGAGGGGAATAATCACTTCCCTTGATCTGCTGGCAATGCTCCTACTAATGCAGCCCAATATGCTGTTGGCCTTCTTGGCAACGAGGGCACACTGCTGACTCATATCCAACATCTCATCCACTGTAATCCCCAAGTCCTTTTCTGCAGAACTGCTGCTTAGCCAGTCGGTCCCCAGCCTGTAGTGATGCATGGGATTCTTCTGTCCTAAATGCAGGACTCTGCACTTGTCCTTGTTGAACCTCATCAGAGAACTTAACCATAGAGCACCCAAACATTTCCTCTCTAGGTTATGAGTATTGTTAAACAGGAAAGTTCAAGATACAAATAACACTGGTCTACAATTTTTGAGAAGTCGTCTGCTTCAGAGATAAAATGTGCTGTTTATTATGTATTTTGATGTGCTGAATTCAAATATGACAATTAAAACAACTGATTGGCTACCGTTTCTAAGATATTTAAGTTTTTACATTTTATGTCTATGTATAGTGTGTAGATAGTAGAGTTTTAATCATAATTTGTAAACCTAGGTCTTTTCATGTGTTTATGGTTGCTTTACATGATAATTTTTCATCTGTCCTGTTTATGTAACACTTTAAAAATCAGCAAAAGGGTTATATAAATAACATTTATTATGAAACAAAAGGCAAAAAACTATTACGTACATAGTTTAGTCCTATTCAGTGTCTACTTGGTGCTTCTTGGCTTGTCTCTTGTATTCATTAAATGGAGCATCTCTTGTCACTGTCCAGCAATAGTCTGCAAGCATTGATGGGCTCCATTTGCCCTGATAGCGTTTCTCCATTGTTGCAATGTCCTGGTGAAATCGCTCGCCGTGCTCGTCGCTCACTGCTCCGCAGTTCGGTGGAAAAAAATCTAGATGAGAGTGCAAAAAATGTATCTTTAGTGACATGTTGCAACCAAGGCTTTTGTATGCCTTGAGGAGGTTTTCCACCAACAACCTGTAGCTGTCTGCCTTGTTTCCGAGAAAATTTATTGCCACTAACTGGAAGGCTTTCCACGCCGTCTTTTCCTTGCCACGCAGTGCATGGTCAAATGCATCATCTCGAAGAAGTTCACGAATCTGAGGACCAACAAAGACACCTTTCTTTATCTTAGCTTCACTTAACCTTGGAAATTTTCCACGGAGGTACTTGAAAGCTTGTGTTTTGTCAATGGCCTTGACAAAGTTCTTCATCAGACCCAACTTGATGTGTAAGGGTGGTAACAAAATCTTCCTTGATTCAACAAGTGGTGGATGCTGAACACTTTTCCTCCCAGGCTCCAATGACTTTTCCTCCCAGGCTCCGAAGATCGGAGTGGCCAATCTTCCTTGATGTAGTGGGAATCTCTTGCACGATTATCCCATTCGCAGAGAAAACAGCAGTACTTTGTGTATCCAGTCTGCAGACCAAGCAAGAGAGCAACAACCTTCAAATCGCCACAAAGCTGCCACTGATGTTGGTCATAGTTTATGCACCTCAAAAGTTATTTCATGTTGTCATAGGTTTCCTTCATACGGACTGCATGACCAACTGGAATTGATGGCAAAGCATTGCCATTATGCAGTAAAACAGCTTTAAGACTCGTCTTCGATGAATCAATGAACAGTCTCCACTCATCTGGATCGTGAACGATGTTGAGGGCTGCCATCACACCATCGATGTTGTTGCAGGCTACAAGATCACCTTCCATGAAGAAGAATGGGACAAGATCCTTTTGACGGTCACGGAACATGGAAACTCTAACATCACCTGCCAAGAGATTCCACTGCTGTAGTCTGGAGCCCAACAGCTCTGCCTTACTCTTGAGTAGTTCCAAATCCCTGACAAGGTAATTCAATTCACCTTGTGTTATGAGGTGTGGTTCGGAGGAGGATGGGAGAAAATGTGGGTCCTGTGACATTGATGGTTCAGGACCAGAACTTTCATCCTCTTCCTCTTCCTCGTCTGACTCAAGTGAGAATGATTCTGGTGCATCAGGAACCGGCAGTCCTTCTCCATGGGGTACTGCGCGTATAGCTGATGGAATGTTTGGATAATGCATAGTCCACTTTTTCTTCTTTGACACACCTTTCCCAACTGGAGGCACCATGCAGAAGTAACAATTGCTGGTATGATCTGTTGGCTCTCTCCAAATCATTGGCACTGCAAAAGGCACAGATTTCCTTTTCCTGTTCAACCACTGGCGAAGATTTGTTGCACAAGTGTTGCAGCATATGTGTGGGGCCCACCTCTTGTCCTGATCTCCAATTTTGCAGCCAAAATAAAGGTGATAGGCTTTCTTAACCATACTGTTATACTGCGCTTTTGTGATGCAGAAGTCACTTCACCACAAACATAGCAGAAGTTATCTGCACTGTTCACACAAGTATGAGGCATCTCTGCTCACTTTGGCTAAACAGAAATGTGTCCCTTTGCAAAATCAAACACTGACAAATAAGAGAGCACGACACTGTATGATTTCTAGAGCTGATATAGGGCAATTTGTTCAGCAGAGTGATGTAAGCTTTGTTATGATTGCATCATCCATGACTTCTAGGAATAACATGATGCAATTCATATCAAGTATGACGCAATACCAGCTTCAGATTGCATCATTCATTGTTTTGCCTAAAAAGCAAGTACTGTCCAAACCCAGTCATAGATTTATTCATAGATCCAGTCAAAGATGTATTTTAGTCATTTCTGGTTTAAATTGAGATCCCTTCCCTTTATAACTCACTTATCCTCCGCTATTCCCAAGTCAAGGGTTCTATATACTGACCCAATAGCATAACTTGAAAACTAGAGCCAATCAACAATTTTAAGCATCATTTTCGTTCTCAGTGACCCAGAATTAGTAAAGTTTGACTACATTTATTTCAGAAGCATTTTGGCTGTAGAGCAGTGCAATATGTCTATATTTATCAATGATATTTGCACCCCTCTAAGGTCACCTATCTGAAGATCTTGATGTCTTTTACAATCCTTAATTAATTTAGTTTCATAATACCTCTAAGACAGGCTAGGTATAATTTAGCTCCATTTTACAAATAGGGAAATGAAGATAGAGTGGGCCAGATTATGTATCTGGCTATGCAGCAATGCCAGAGTGGAAGACACCATCCATGGCTGCATTAGATGCGTCATGACTGTGGCACCAGGCACAGAGGAGAGTGCAGAGGGTTCCTGCCTAATACACTTCCCTGCGAGCTAGTGGGCAGGGAGTGGATGGAGCCATGGCAAGGTTATGTAGCCATTCCCAGAGTAAGAAAGAATCAGGAAAGAAATTGTACCTCCTGTGTTGCAGTTTCTAAATCAGACAAACCTTAGGTATCATGACTTAATTTGTCTGAGCCTAATTACTCAGTCAAACCCAGAGAGATTAAAGCATTTGCTTAAAGTTACAGAGAGAGTTTGTGTCAAAAATAGAACCTATGTCCCGTCTATGCAGGATCTATTAACCACAGTCCTCGCCAAAATATATCTAACCAGCTTTGATTCCTGGTCCTCTGATCTAACCATCTTTCTTTTTCACTGTAACCACTCTCACCTTTTGATTTCATGGACTATCATTGACGACTCCTCTACAGACAACAAACCATAACATCAGTAAAAATTAAAAAGAAAAATTAAACAGCAAGCAAACTGTTCTTGTAGTTATTTTTTAAATTGATTTTGCTAGTATAAGGGAAGAGCAAATGATTAGGACAGATGACAGCAAACAAACAGTGTCCCTATAAAATAAAGTAAATAAGACATTCTCAGCTCTGTCTCCTTTCTCTGTGCTGAGGTCTACAGCTTCTTTCCTGGTGCAATGAAGCTGTCTTGACTGAGCAAGTCCACCTTCTTGTGGTACATATAACTAAGAAGGGGTTTTGACCTCTCAGTCTGTCTTCCCAGCCTTGAGGTATTCAGACATTATAGGGCTTAGGGCCTTAAAATACCCAGATAGAATCAAAGCTCCCAATCCTGAAATCCACATGCAATCAAAACTCTCAATAAAGACAACACTAGTTTTGCTTGTGGAAGGCATAGAGCTGGGCAAATCATTTTTGACATAATTTTTCTGTTTATGAATTGTTGACAAATGTGAATTTTTTAGTTTTTGAGAGCTAAAAAATTATTTGCCAATCATTTTCTTAGTTTGCAACTTGTTTGTAAGCAGTTTACTGAATTATTTGATATTTGAAATTCAAGCAGTGTTTATTAGACCAATACCAGTTTGTCACATGGTATGTATCTCTTCCCTGATTGGATGAGCATAATTATTAGAATCAGGTGTTTGGAGCAAATACTCATCATTACATATTCTACATTTGCTTTCTGTTCATATTCTGCAATGTTTGCTTAAAATTCAGTATTTCAACAAACATTACATCCAGCAATCTCATTCACTAGTATACACAGACAATTAACTGAAAGGTTGAAGACCTAGAGAAAATGAATTCATTTTAAAATCTGAACCATAGACAAATATTGTTTGCCATATCCACCCAGCTCTAGAAATGAGTATGGAATTGGAGCCCAAGTCAGTACAGTGAATTGATCAGAAATCAGTCAGTCGTGGCTTTTCCAGTATGAAAATATTCAGTCATCTTATACCCACTCAAAAATCATCTTTACTTCTTCTACATTCTTTTATGGATTCTACTGATTGAAACGAGAGAGAATCATTCTTACCCAATATGTACATCCCTCTTCTTTGAACTATGTAGTTATCTGGAACATCAGTTAAAATCCTTGGTCTTTCACTTTTGATATTTATCACCCACTTTCTGTCAGTAATTGAGACCTGTCTGTTTCCAGCATGAATTAACTTTTATAAATGAAATAAAGATGTGTTGATATTTGTCCATGGTTCATTTGATGGCATGGAGCCATAGAAACCAAGGAAAACAAGACTGAATCCAGCCTCTGATTGTATTTATTTGACGCACAGCTCAAAAGGGCCATCCTGAAAAAATAAGCAGCAAGGCAGTGCAAGGACTGTGCCTTGGTTGATGGCTATGGTGATAATAGGTTTCCCAACTGTTTCAGACCGGAATGTAAATGTAAAAAGAATAAGCTATCAATCCCCATCCAGGTGTGCTTGTCATAAACTAAAGAACAAACAGCACATCTGTACCTGGCATATTAGGTGATATCTTTTCAAGTGCCAGGCACCTACCGGAGCTAGCCATTTATGTGATGTTACTCAGATGGGAAGAAGCTCTGGATGCTGCAATTTTGGGCAGTTGTGCTCCAAACCACTTATAGCTAACCAGCCATCCCCTACTCCATCTTACCTGATATATTATGTATGCTGATAAGCTAACATTACTGTGATATGTTACCACCACTACCACCTGAAATAAATTTTAGTCAGCTTAATAAGTTCAAGTTAACAAGGCAGAAACCACTGCCCATCAATGTTTTTTTCCAAGGAATGCAGCATTTTAGAGCTGTTCAGAATATTCCACACTGAAAGAAATAACTGTTGAATTTCACCTTCTTGATGATTTTAAGCCAGGCCAACCCACTGTGGAGGAAGAGGGTTCTGGATCATTATTGGCAGTGTGTAAATCATAGCCCATTTTTGCTTACTTCAGACCTGACTTGAAGATTGTGATCTGTTAATTTTGTTACTTCGGTGTGTGGCTAAGGCTCAGCTAATAGTCTATTGATTCTATTACTGTGCAGCATTTGGAATGGGTTATTACATGGTGTTTGGTCTTTGATATGCTAGTTCATCATTGGGATTTACTTCTGATTAACAGGATCTCTGAATACAGTATTCATCCTTGGGCTTTCAAGTCTTGTTTTTATCAGCTTGGAGTGGCGACAGTGACATATAAAATGTAAATGAACTATTGTCAGTTGTGTGCTATTTTTTTCCTACTCATTAAACTCTCCATATTTTAATTTGTTTATTAAGGCTCCAGCCATTGGTAACAAAATTCACATTGCACTCTTACTTAAAGATGGCCTTGTCCACAGACATTGGGCCAAATTCTGCTTCCACTTATACCAATATGAATCAGGAGTAACTCCCTTGGCCCACTCCCTTTTAAAAATTGCATCACAGGCTTAAATGGAGTTACTCCAGATATACTCTGATGTACCTGTGAGTAGAATTTGGCTCCAGAGATTAAATTATGCTGTGGTGTAAATAATAATGTAATTTCCATGTTTGGTGTAAATTAGAAAATAGGATATAGTTCCAAAATAGTTGCACCAATTTGGAATGGTGCAGTAGTGTCTACTCTGCTTTGGTGTGTGACATTGCACTCCATATGTTTGTGGAAATATGCTTATGAGTGTAAATATAATGTAACTGGAATATGCTTTATGCAAAAGGTCTCTTGTAAAGTATCATTACAAAGCTTATAATCTACTGTGTTCATCCTGTTTGTATGAATGTATCATTCTTGTATCTGAAGCTAGAAATATGAAGTATTACTCTGAAGTCCTATTGTAACTATGCAAATGTGGGCCATTAATGGTGGCTTGGAATCTTGATGGCTCCCATTAACTAGGACAATTGGTTGTTAATAGCTCTGTTTACTTGTAAGCCTTCCTGTATACTGGGTGCCAGCCAGTGAAGTCTCACAGGACATGTGAACATGTCATGATACTGGAATCCATCTTAAACCTGGAGCTTTTCCATTTAGAAGAAAGGGTGGGAACCCAGAGAGAGACAAAGGATTTCCCCTTTGTGCCAAAGATATAAAAGGAGGTGGAAAAGAACAAATAGGGGAGCCAGTCATGAGAAATCCCCTAGTTACCACCTGAGCTGGAACTAACAAGAACTGTACTGGGGAAAGGATTGGGCCCAGACTAAGTAGGAGTCTAGTCTGTGAACGAAGCTTATTGGAACATCTCTGAGAGTGAGATTTACCTGTATTCAGTTTCTTAAAGGTATTAGAATTAGACTTGCATGTTTTGTTTAATTTGCTTGGTAACTTACTTTGTTCTGTCTGTTATTACTTGAAACCACTTAAATCCTAATTTTTATACTTAATAAAATCACTTTTGTTTATTAGTAAACCCAGAGTAAGTGATTAATACCTGGTGGAGCAAACAGCTGTGCATATCTCTATCAGTGTTATAGAGGGCAGACAATTTATGAGTTTACCCTCTATACGCTTTATACAGAGTAAAATGGATTTATTTGGGGTTTGGATCCCATTGGGAACTGGGTGTCTGGGTGCTGGAGATAGGTGATTTGCTGAGCAGTTTTTGGCTAAAGTCTCCAGCTTTGGGGGCATGGACCAGACCTGGGTCTGTGTTCCAGCAGGCTAGCATGTTTGGCTCAACAAGGCAGGGTTCTGGAGTCCCAAGCTGGCAGTGGAAAATGGGCTCAGAGGTAATTCCATGTCAGATTACAGCCTCAAGGGGGTCTCTGTGACTGAACCTATCATAAGGTGTTCAAAAGCTGGTAGGGAGACATAGCTGCAAATCATGGTGCGAGCTATCAAAAAGAGATCATACCATTGGCTTATCAGTGGAATCCTGCAGTGATGCAACCTATCAAAAAGTGACTAACAGGAGGGAGTAAGATAAAGCAACCTTGACACACATACTTTGGGGACAATTCTGCCATTTGTTTCAGAGGAGTAACTCATACTTAGTCTGAATCTCGAGATTTTACACAGATGTAACTCCACTGCCTTACTGGGAGGAATGAGCCTATTGACATCATTGGATAATGCAACTCAGGGAGGAACTGGGCCCTTGTAGTTAAATCTGAATTGTGGCAGCATTCCAGTACTTCCAGCAGTGCACATAAAGTATTACATTGGCCCCCAGTGATCCTGTGTAACCCAGTTTTGTTCTCTAAGGGGTTCCTTTAAATGGTAGCTTGAATAGTTGTAATAGTTGATTTTTTCTCTCTCTCTTTTTACCTTGTTTCCTCTGGATTCAGCTGCTTTGCCATGAGTACCATAAACTGTGTTATTTTTGCTGCTGTTGTGGGTTGTTGTTGTTTTGCAGATAAGCAATTATTCGGCCATCTCATACCCACAAATAGAAAATTTCCCTTTGTTTCCTCTCTATTCTTTCATGGATTCCACTTATTGACCTTAGACAATATCACACTTATGAATGTGTACATGCCTTTCCTTTTGAGTATGTAGTTATTTGGAATATCAGTTGGTTGCCTTGGCTTTTCACCTCCAATGTTTGCGGTCCACTTTCTCTTAGTAATTGAACCTTGTCTGTTTCCAGTGTAAATTAGCTTTTAAAAATGAAAGAGTAGAGAGGCATTGATATTTGTGCACGGACTATTTGATGGCATGTGAGGAGATGAATCATAGCTTTTGAGGAAAGCAAAATTGATGGCCAGTCCCGGGGCATAAAGAGAGTTCTTGGCCATGCAACCCAAGTGATATCCCTTAAAGATATCCCAGAATGCATTAATCTGTGCTGTCACTGATAACATAGTTTGCAGAGTTTATATTTCACAAAATATAATATGGATAGAAATATTTTCATTATTTTTGTAATTGAAATAAAAATGATCATGATGATGTAAAGCTTCAACTGCAGAATTGGAAACCTGAACACAACAGCCTAATGTTAGCCAAGAAATTGTAAGGTGAAATGTGAAAATTATAATATAACAGCAAGAGAAATGTTTAATTTTTATGTTAAACATTTGAAGTTAATTGTTGGTTAGGAATATTTTGTATTTGATGGGAGTTAATTATTACTATATTGTTAATTATTAGTAACTAGACTTGGGGGGGGGGTGTATTTGTATTCCACCCACCACCCACCTCAAGGCTAGCATACTAATTATAAATATAGCATCCTCTGGTGAGCTGGGGAAAATAAAGTTATTTTGCTGATGGGGCTGATTAGCTGTAGCATATTGTGCACTATTTCTTCAGATAAAGTTTCCAATTTAACCTACTTCTGAGTTCTTGTTTAGGTAAAGAGTATGTTAATTGAATTGCTGTAGTTTAATGATGTCCCCTGATGGGATGAGATAAACCACAGTAAGGTCTCCAGCAGCTGTAGGTTTTTCTTTACATGTGTCTACTCCATACTGTAGGAACATCTACTTTAGAATTGTAATCTCATTCTTTCCCACAGGAAAGAAGAAGACTTGAACACTGGGGACATAAAATATCAGGAAAAGGCTTTTTAAACTGGCTCTGTGGATATGGGGAAAGCAGTGGACATGATATATCTTGTCTTTAGCAAAGCTTTTGATATGGTCTCCCACAGTATTCTTGCCAACAAGTTAAAGAAGTATGGATTGGATGAATGGACTATAAGGTGGATAGAAAGCTGGCTAGATTGTCAGGCTCAATGGGTAGTGATCAATGGCTCGATATGTAATTGGCAGTCGGTATCAAGCGGAGTGCCCCAGGGGTTGATCCTGGGGCCAGTTTTTTTCAACAGCTTTATTAATGATCTAGATGATGGGATGGATTGCACTCTCAGCAAGTTCACAGATGACACTAAGCTTGGGGGAGAGGTAGATACACTGAAGGGTAGGGATAGGGTCCAGAGTGACTGTAATCGGTTGCGCCAGGGCTCGACCCTCCTGTCGGCAGGAGGGGAGCCACACCGACTCGCTCCTTGTCTCCTCTAGCTGGCTGAGCGACAGGAAACAGTATTAGATCGCTCAGGCCCTTCGGTACAGGGGCTGAGCGGCAGTGCAGAACAATAAGCTCAGGCCCTTGGCTGCAGGGATTGAGCTGCAAACAGTCACGGAGCTCCGGCCCTGTGAAGCAGGGGTGAGCAGCAAACAGTCACGGAGCTCCGGCCCTGTGAAGCAGGGGTGAGCAGCAATTAGTCAATGAGCTCAGGCCCTCTGAAGCAGGGGTGAGCAGCAATTAGTCAATGAGCTCCGGCCCTTTGAAGCAGGGGTGAGCAGCAATCAGTTACTAAGCTCCGGCCCTGTGAAGCAGAAGTGAGCAGCAAACAGTCAAGGAGCTCCAGCCCTGTGAAGCAGGGGTGAGCAGCAAACAGTCAAGGAGCTCCGGCCCTGTGAAGCAGGGGTGAGCAGCAAACAGTCAAGGAGCTCCGGCCCTGTGAAGCAGGGGTGAGCAGCAAACAGTCAAGGAGCTCCGGCCCTGTGAAGCAGGGGTGAGCAGCAATTAGTCCAGTAGGCGTATAGGCCCAGGCCCTTACCTGGGTGAGGGGGAAAACTGCCTCCCGTGAGTGGGGTGGCAGGGGGGACACAGGCCCGCCCACTCCACTGTGTCCCAGCCCGGGGCCCTAGCAGCGGCTATCACTGCCGCTGGTCAGTGGGGTCCTGACCGCAACACACTGACATCGGGACCTCTGCTTCTGTAGCCTGACAGGGGTCGGCTACCCCCGGGCTACTGTCCATATCCCCCTCAGGGCCTACCTCGTCGGTCGCACCGGATCCAGGCCAGTCTAACTGCATAGGCTCCTCAGGACCAGGGCTAGGTGGCAGGTCCGGCAGCTCCTCCGGGAAGTCCGACCCGGCGCGGTCAGGCGGCTCCTCCGGGTAGCAGCAGGGACGGGGAAGCTCCGGCGGCTCCTCTTCGTACCGGGCGCGGGGGAGTTCCAGCGGCCCCTCTGGGTACCGGTCACGGGGAAGCTCCGGGGGTTCCTCGTCGTACCAGGCGCGAGGAAGCTCCGGCCAGTCAGGGCAGCTGCCTCGGGCCCTGGAGGGGTCCCAGTCAGGAGCTCCCGCCGGCACGTCTGCTCTCGGCGGTGGCTGGGCTCTGACTGAGCTCTGGCTGCCGGCTTTTCTACTTCCTGTCCCGCCCCTTGACTTCCGGGGGGCGGGGACAGGTGGTGGTAGCTCCGCCCACTTGGGTGTCTGGGAGGGAGCTCCCTCTGCTGGGCAGGAGGGGAGTCACACCGACTCACTACAGTGACCTAGACAAATTGTAGGATTGGGCCAAAAGAAATCTGATGAGGTTCAACAAGGGCAAGTGCAGAGTCCTGCACCTAAGACAGAAGAATCCCATGCACCGCTACACACTGGGGACTAACTGGCTAAGCAGCAGTTCTGCAGAAAAGGACTTGGGGATTACAGTGGATGAGAAGCTGGATATGAGTCAGCAGTGTGCCCTTGTTGCCAAGATGGCTAACAGTATATTGGGCTGCATTAGTAGGAGCATTTCCAGCAGATCAAGGGAAGTGATTATTCCCCTCTATTCGGCACTGGTGAGACCACACCTGGAATATTGTGTCCAGTTTTGGTCCCCCCACTACAGAAAGGAGGTGGACAAATTGGAGACAGTCCAGAGGAGGGCAACTAAAATTATCAGGGGACTGGGGCACATGACTTGTGGGGAGAGGCTGAAGGAACTGGGCTTGTTTATTCTGCAGAAAAGATGAGTGAGGGGGGATTTGATAGCAGCCTTCAACCTACCTGAAGGGGGATTCCAAAGAGGATGGAGCTCGGCTGTTCTCAGTGGTGGCAGATGACATTACAAGGAGCAATGATCTCAAGTTGCAGTGGGGGAGGTCTAGGTTGGATTTTAGGAAACACTATTTCATTAGAAGGGTGGTGAAGCACTGGAATGGGTTACCTATGGCGGTGGCAGAATCTTCATCCTTAGAGGTTTTTAAGGCCTGGCTTGACAAAGCCCTGGCTGGGATGATTTAGTTGGTGCTGGTTCTGCTTTGAGCAGGGAATTGGACTAGATGAACTCCTGAGGTCTCTTCCAACCCTAATCTTCTATGATCCTAAAGGAAAGGGCCAATATTTTCAAGGGTCACTAGTAAATTTGAATGTTGAATGTAAATGACACATCTGAAAGGGACCTGATTTTCAGAGAATGCTAATCAACCATCTTCTGAAAAACTGGCTCATTATACACTAGCATTGGACCGCTTTAGTGTAGTGCTAAAATATACTCTAGGCAACAATCCTATACTGTCAATAGGAGCAAGGTATTTGTCCTGATACATCTTTCCCTCTCTTACTTCTGTGACAGAAAACACCAACTGAAGAGTTTCTGGGCCTTATGGTTGTGGAGGAAAATGTGACCCGAGTGCTTCCTGAAAACTCAAAAGCAAAGACAAATTTAAAAACCCCAAATGTATATTTTTTTAAAATACGACACAATTTTATTATTTTTGTGAGGCTGACCAATTTTTGAATGGTTGTAGTTGGCAAGATTGAAAACCACTGTTTCTCCCCCTGCTGAGTGTAATTTTAAGATAGAAATATACATTGAGGTGTGTACCTAGTAGAAGAGTATATTTGGATGGCTCACCCTGTGGGCTGGAGAGCTTGGGGCTAAAACAAGCCTGATTACAGGATTAGCCCCACCTGAGAGGAATCAGGTGATTTCAGTGTGAAAAGGAGCAGGAAGTTGCAGCGAAAGGGGGAAAGGTCAGGAAGTTGTGGCAGAGTTTGCAGACAGTAAAAGAAAAGCTCTCTAGATAGAGAAGCCTTGGAGAGAGCCTGACCAAGTAGTAGAGGGACTGCAAAGGTTCCAGGCAGGAGGGCCTGGGAGGAGAAGGAGAAACCTTCTGTTTTGTGGACTTATGAATGGACTTTGCTTTGGTGTTTTAGTGACAGTTTATTTTATATTAATAAACCTAGTCCTTATGGAGGGGTATTTTTTGACCAAGAAAAAGTCTGAAGTGAAGCTTATTTTAATGGTCCAAGAGGGGAAACTGAGGGATGCTACCTGTAGCATGACCCTATACAACAGGAACGGTGCATGGGAGATAGCTGGGCCAGTTACAAAGAACATAAGTAGAAAGTGCTTTGCCTGTTTGTTCTCATGCTGTATTGTTTCACAGTACATTTAGAAATCCTTTTTCAATCACTGGGGGCCAGTGCTTTGCATGAGTCACTTTTCCTATGTATTTATTAGTCTGTACTACTTTGATATGCCATATGAGTCAGCATGTGTTTATATAAGCAGAGAGCTTTTTCATTATACCCCTTCCAGCGTGTAATGTGCTTCTTAAAGAACAAAGATTATAGAATCATAGGGAAGGGACCTTGAGAGGTCATCCAGTCCAGCTACCCAGGCTGAGGCAGTACCACGAATACTTAGACCATCTCTGACAGGTGTTTGTCTAACCTGTTCCTTAAAAACCTCTAATGAGAGGGATTCCACAACCTCCCTTGCAAGCCTATTCCAGTACTTAACTATCCCTTTGGTTAGAAGGTTTATCTTAATATCTAATTTAAATCCCTTTGCTGCAGATTAAGTCAATTACTTCTTGTCCTACCTTCAGGGGATGTGGAGAACAATTGATCACTGTCCTTTTATAATAGTTGTAAACATACCTGAAGACTGTAATCAGGTCCTCCCTCCATTTTCTTTTCTAAAGATTAAACATGCCCAATTTTTTTTAACCTTTCCTCAGAGATCAGGTTTTCTAAACTTTTTATCATTCTGGTTGCTCTCCTCTGAACTTTCTCCAATGTATCCATGTCTTTCTGACCCAGTACTCCATCTGAGCCCTCACCAATGCTAAGTAGAGTGGGACAATTACATCCTGTGCTTTACATGTGACAGTCCTGTTAATACACTCCAGAATATTGGCTATTTTCACAACTGCACCACATAGTTCACTCATATCTAACTTGTGATAGTTATAATCTCCAGATCTTTTTCAGCCATATTACTGCTGAGCCAGTTACCCCCCATTTTGTATTTGTGCATTTGATTTTTCCTTCCTAAGTTTAGTACTTTGTACTTATATATATAGATGACTTATTGTTTATCATCTGCAATGCTAATATGGAACAAAACTAGGATGTTCATTTCACTGATAACTTAAAAAAAAACCAAAATATTCACTATTAATATCTGCACCTCTTCTTACCACCGTGTATTTTATTCCACTCCTAAATACATTTGTCCTTACATATTTCCCCATGGGGAATGTCATACTAGCTTGAGAGAAGAGTTTGCTGAAAATTTCTATACTAAGTTTTTATCCATTGGAACTGAAATGTTTCATACAAATGTGGCAGTTTCAATGGAATTTTCCTCCAGAAGGTTTCTCAGGTCCAGGATGGAATATATGAAAGAGAGAGAGAGACTAGAATAGCCAATAGTGCAGTGATTAGGGCACTGACTTAAGATCTGGGAGACCCAGTTCAAATCCCTTCTCCAAATCAGGGAACCTCCCAGACTAGCACCCCACCACCAGACCAATGTCTATTCTCAGGTGGTGATGGGGAGTTTTTTTTTTCTCCATCCCTGGTTTTTACAAAAACATTCAAAAGATCTTGGCTTCCTTCTGTACCAGAATGAACCCAAATTCTGAAACTTGAAATTTTTCACCAAACTCAATTATTGTTTTCCATTGAGCCCTGCAGTCCTACTTGATAGGCCAGTGCAATGTATCAGATTGTTACAGGAGTGCTGTATAAATTTGAAATGCATACATATGTAAAAAGTTAGATAATAGATAAGGTGCCACTAGATTATACTCAAGAATATGTGGCATGTCTTCTGGGTTTTGTAGGACTAATAGAACTTGGTTTTGTGCCCTGCAAAAAGCTTATTTTGTGTAGCTATTTAGATGGAGCTCTTAACACAGATAAGTTAGCTTAAGTCATGTGATACTGCTGTTCTAACTTTTCTAATCTTGTGTATGCAATAAACTGACTATTGTTCATACTCTGTTTGGTAATTTCATCCAGAGTAACTCCTATTCATAGACAAGAGTTACTCCACACTCAAGGTAGATCTTATGGTGCTTTCTACTGGAACATCCAGTTAACTTTTCTAACTGCTTGATAATAGGAACATTGCTATTTATTAATTCCATTTTAACAGGGGAAAATATTATAGCTCAAAACTTTGAGGGCTCCCATAATGTTATCATATATTGGATTGCCAGATATGGTTAACACAAACAAGTGAAGCCATGCATATCAGCACCTGGTCAGCCACCTTCTAGAGACTCTCCAAAGACCGATTCTATACCCTGCTTTATTTCAACATGCAGGAAAGCAAGGAAGTTTTTTAATGCTTCAGTTGGCAGCAGACTAACTGCTTAGAGTAACCAATAACTTATTATTTGTGTATGATACCCCAGGAAGATGATGAAAGAAAATATTATTTAACAAATGGATAAAATTAAGCTTCAGGTTTTGCAACCTTTCAAAAGGATTCAAAAAGTCATTTTCATTTACAAGTCTTATGTCCCTCCCTGAAACTTAAACCTCTATGATTAATAAGGGTGATTTGGAGCCACACCCAAGGTTACAATGTGCTAATTTATACTGGCTCCCAATAGCACTAAAGCAGCCATTACAGCAGCTTGGGGTTCAGCGGGGTATAAGGGAGCACCAACCATGCCCATACATTAGCTGTTGGAAGGAAGGATGACATAGGAGCTGGTCTGGTGGCTCGATGCCATTCAAGGATTCTCCTATGGCATCCAGTTATAACAGTGTTTGACACAAAGCTACTCCAGTGTATAAAAGAATCAGGCTCATTTATTCTAAAATTGTTTTAGAATATTTTCAATTGCCTTGTTGTTTTAATTTGTAGAACAATCAAGTTTGAGCATGATCCCTCTCCCACTGGAGTCAATGGGAGTCTTGCCATAGACTTCATGGAAGTCTTCAGTGTCAGACTTTGTGTTCCAATATTCAACAAGGATTCAACACATGATAAATCTGTCTACTTATAGTATACCAGGAGTAGCTGCCTTTTCTTATTCAGGCTGATAAAATTCAGCACAATGCAAAGCTCCTGAAGTACCAGTCTTATTTTTTCCACTACAAAGAAATAAATTTCAGCCAAAGCAGGCATCAAAAAGTAATTCTTTTGGTATTTCTTGAATAAAAGGCCATTTCTAATCAGAGGAAAGTGCAATCATCCATTATACATGTGCAGGGTGAGACGACCATGGAATTAAATTAAAGGTGGCCTAACATGCAAATGTTTTTCCCTTTAGCCAGTGTTGTCGTATCCTATGGGGAGAAAGTGTGAGGCACAGATCCATATGAAAGTAAAGGACATTTCTGATATGCAGCTATAAATCTTCAATAGTTATAAAAAATGTGTAAGGTCTGTAAACACAAGCACATCAGAAGAATAGGAAAAAGCCCCTACTAGATCCATTCAAATTTGAGGATTTTTAGACTATGCATTTACTAAATCAATGTGCAGCTTTGGTTAATAGCCAGTATTATGGAGTGTTGTTGATTAATATGGGGACTGTCTGCCTGCTGCCAATTCTTAGCAGTTCATTATTAATGTGTGTTTTTAAAACAATTGTAAATGTACCCAGAGGCTTATGCACATATTTTGTAGATGTAAGTATAATAAAGAATAATGATAATCTTTCATAATAATACATTTTAGTGCACTACTGTAAAAAGACTTTACTTTGGTCATTGACTAAACATGTACTGAACAACAAATATCAGTTTCTGCAGCACCTACATTTTCCTTGAAGGCCTCCCACTCAAGAACTGACCAGTCTACTTCCCACTTAGCAATCAATTAGAAATCAATTAGCAATCAATTAGCAATCTGGTAACTAATACAACCCCAATATTTCAGATGACTGGGTACATTAAATACTATGCTGTGCCTATTCCTCAGGTAGGTACAAAGAAAATCCTTAGGAAAATTTTATTTCATTTTATAGTTGTATTAGTATTTATTAGCTTAGTCACATCATGGATCACATCTCTGTGGCAAAGACCAGATCTACCTAGGTGTTTATATAGCACCTAGCGCAATGAGCTCCTTATCCCCACTCAGGCTTTTTAGCACAACTGCAATACAAACAAATATTAACAGTGAATCAATCATTTGCTGAATGTGAATCTTTAAATACAAACTTTTTTGGTGTTAATATATATGCCTGAACTCCCCATCAACTGAATATTTTTAGAATAAGTAACAAATATTGGATTAGGCAAATCAGTCAGGACTGCTCACAGGAGTTAGAGTTTGTGGATCAGGATGCTAAGTATTTTCACACTAAGAAATAGAGTCAGTTTTATAAAACATATGCCCACTCTATTTTATTTGCTTGTCCATATGTTTTGTTTTTCTTCTGTACTAACTGCAATGATATTATTTATATTAAATACATCCATGTGTTTGCTTACTATTTCTCCACCTACTACTGCAATAGGAAGTCATTTTTTTAGCTCATCAGACTTCTGGTTAGTTATACTGTTCGGGTTTCTTGTTTAATTTTATTGTAACATTAACTTTTATTTAAACTATTACAAGCTTAACTACGCCTTGCCCTCTGCAAGCATTTAGAGGGACAAGAGAGGGCATGAGGAATCCTCCTCCCTTACACCCCGCACATTGGTGGGGCACAACTGTAGTCTTTGAAGTCAGAGAGTACAGTGTCTGTCCTCATCTGGTGCTGCTTCTTGTGTTAGGGGAGACCATATACTTGTTATGCATAAGAAGCACATGGGATCTTTTTCAGGGGAAAAGGCAATATGCTGCATTTATTGGAAATACAACAATTAGCATATGCATTCAATCACACACATACACACTGTCCCACCAGTCAATGTTATAGTTACCAGTCCAGAGTCCGGATCAATCTAGTGGCCAGCTAGGTTGATCACGGGTAGGTAGGAGCTGGGTTCTGTCGGTCACAACACAA
Source organism: Mauremys mutica (assembly GCF_020497125.1). Taxonomy (NCBI): domain Eukaryota; kingdom Metazoa; phylum Chordata; order Testudines; family Geoemydidae; genus Mauremys; species Mauremys mutica. The sequence goes on from NC_059075.1 coordinate 79,396,207, forward strand.
TGCTCTGGGGAAGTCTTGGCAGGATGAACCAAAAGTTTCATGGCAAAGCACACTGTTTATATAGTGATCTTCCTGCAATGGGACCAATGAGTTTTGCACCATCATGCTGTAGTCAATTGCTGTTTGGCGAGTGCTTGTTTTCTTAGATTGTTCTTCTTATCCTTTATCTTGTTCTTTCATCAGTCTCTCAGGGAGTTACCCCATGCTGGTTTTGATTACAGCTATCTTGTCCCCGTTGATGGGTGCCTGCCACATCTTTTAGAGTCGTCAATCTGCCCTCCTCTGACAACTCAATAGGGGCCTGTTGCAATCTCCTGGCACCTTTATGTCCATCTTCGATTCCTCCATGGAACACCTGGTCCAGTGATAGCCGTCACATTTATCTTCTAACACACACATTCCTCATTCACACACAAAACAGGATTGATTTACATAAAGCATTTGAACAGGAACATGAAATTGCAATGCAGGAGAAAACAATCATTGCATTCCCTTACTTATTTCAAAAATACTAAACCTACAACAAAGTGGCAAAGAAAAGTGGTGACCCTAAAGGTCTGTCACTGCCTTGAAATCAGCTTCAGACACAAGATTCTGGCTGATGCATCTTTACCAATGGCACACTAAGCCATTCCTTTCTGCTTTCAGAAAGGGTGGCTGGCAGGAATTTATTAAATCATACATCGATACATTTAATGCATGCTAAATAATTATTCTTTATCCTTCATTCTAAATGATACAAAATACAAACATTAAATCCTACTACTACATACTGACCCATATCAAAGAGAGACTCTATAGCCATGCTCACCCTATGCCTCTGGAGGTACTGGAACAGACTTTCCTCTCATTTGTACTGGAGAAACCACACTGAAGTCACTGACATTCCACTGCTGAAAAAGTGGTCTGAGATCAGAATCCATGTGGTACAATGGGCCAGATTTTTTCCTGTGCTGGCGCTGAGACTGGCAAAGGGACTGAGAAGGGAGACAGTGCGCCTCCCCTATTCCAAGCCTGTTTGGCTGCCAGCACAGATTAAAGGAGCCTGGAAAGCTGCCCTAAATATCCCCCAAACTGTAAAACTCTCCATAGGCAGTTGCACCATTGCAGAAGAGTAGAGTAAAATCCTTTCAATGTCCACTCCCTCCCAGTATGCCCCCTGTGCAGGGGATATTTCCTGGAGACCAACAGCTGCTTCATGGCCCCTTTTCACTAGTGCATAGAAGAGAGGGGCTGAATTCCCCCAATGCCTTTGGGATATTCCTGGGGATGATGCGACACCGCAGCCCTGCATTCCCACCCAGGGTTATTCCTTAAAGAGATGAAATAGCTGCATGGCTTTCCTACTTTCTCATGCTCTCTCTCTCTCTCTCTCTCGCATATATGTAAGACAAAATCAATCTCAAGCACCTAACCAGAAATTTCTACCTATTGCTCTGATGATAAATACTTCACAAATAAACACCCCCGTCTTGCACTGTTGCTCGGTGTTAGCTATTATGGGACCAGCGTTAAATGTTAACAACAGCTAGAAAATATATATCCTCGGCTTTGTGGGGAATAACAGAGGTTAAAGGACTGTAGTAATTATGGACAGGGAGAAGGAAATCTAAATTATAAGTTCCTGTAAATCACCTCTGTGAAATATTGTTTTAGTGCACACAGTCGCCTAATAACATATCCATTGACATTGCCATGCTGTGTAAAGCTCTGTGCCCTAATTTTTCTTGACTACAAGATTATCTGCAGTAAATTGCAAGAATCATTGTATGACCATTTAGATGATCAATCTTTTTCAAGGTTTATAGATTAATCACAATCCTTTTCAGCGTTGGGATCAAAATGGGGTTTGTAATATGGGAAGAAATGTAATGATGATGATTTATTATTAACTATTATTTCAAATGCATCACAGTTTGTTAAAAGCAGGTATATCCCCAGGTCAGTTCAAACCTCTGCATGAAAACTTGTGGGAGGAGTACATTTAGGAGGAATCCTCATAGGTTGTCACGGTTGATGGTGCAGATTTGCATCTGCTCTAGATCAAACTCAATCCCCCTTACCCTTTGCTCATCCCTCCTTACACATAGATTTTCATGGGTCTACAGATTGGGGCACATCCACATGAAGAAGCATACCTGTGCATGCAGACCTATGAGGCAAGATATGGTCCTTTACTAAGGCTTGATCCAACATCCACTAAAGTCCATACAAGGTTTTCTATTGATTTCAATAGGCTTTGGATCAGTCCCTTAGGGTATGTCCACACAGCAAAGAAAAACTTGCAGCTGGCCCATGCCAACCGACTTGGGCTTACAGGTGCACAGGCTGTGGGGACGTTTCATTGCTGTGTAGACTTCCAAGCTGGAGCCTGGGCTCCAGGGCCCTGAAGGGTGGGAGGGTCTGTGCTATGTAGACATAAACTTAGTCACCAGTCACCCTGTTCACTAGCATTGGGTAAAATGGGCATTATCTCCTCCCATTAAGCCTGTGGAAGTTTAGCATTTGTGTTCCATGGTAGTAGGACTTGACACTAGATGACTAGGCAATCTAAATGCTAATAATACAGACCCTATTCTGTTGGGACAGGAATCCAAACATTCTGATGCTTATCTGAACTATCCAAATGACTTGGAGCTGCACAATTGAACTGGGAGTCTCATGAGAACAGTCTTTTTGCAGTATTTTTGCTCTTCTGCTTATGATCCCAACCTTTATCCAAGAGGGGGAGATTTGGAGAAAAACCAAATTTAAAATGTTCATTTTTTTCAAACTGCAAAAAATGTTCAATTCAGTTTGTGTTTAGGGCAAAAGTTTAAGATCGTTCTCATTTTATTTGAACTTAGGTCTAATCCTGTACCTCTTTACTTAGCTCAATGATTCACCTAAGTCTGGGATGCAGGATCAAGTTGATCCCTCCCCTGCTGCTGCTTTATACAAAATGGTCTGGATTTGAAATGTGCAGAAAGAATGGGTTGCCACTCTGTTGTTTCCCATTGCTTGTTATTTGTGTCACAAAAAACATGATATAAAATGAGTTGGTGATACATTGATTAAGTTCTTTGTTTTGAAAGCTACAGTGGGTTTTATATATACACACTGAGAGAAAGAGAGAAAAGTATAGATGAGGCAAATAATCAATTGAAAGCAGACACCAGAAGAATTCAAATTTAAAAGTCTTAGTCTCCAATATTAAACTAGTTTTATGCCAGTGCAACTCCACTTATTTCAATAATACTGGTGTAAAAGTGGAGTAATAGGGAAGAGAAGCAGTCTTTGCACCTGATTTTGCACTGCCCCAAATTTTGTGTTATCACTTACACTTGTGCAAAATAAGTGTAAAATCACTGTTAAGTGTTAACATTGTATAAAACACAAGCTACCTTATCAGAATGGTAGCTCTTTCCCCTGTGTACTGGTGTAAATAATGACATAAAGTGCAAGGTAATGAAGAATCAGGCTCATAGACACTAGAAAATTTTGTATTTATTTAATTTCTTTTAACCTAATGCTTCTTTCCCTTGAGCTGAAAGGTAATATATTTCACATATTGTGAATTACAGCAACATTGCTGTAGTGAAAATCGCACAACATTAATCCATTCCTTGGCAACAATCACAGCAAGAATGAGAAACAGTGCGGTAAACATATGTAACTCATTCCTGTTACAAACTGAAGAATTTCTCCTCAGGGTCCTCCTCAGGTGGCGCAATCCAAAGACACTTCGGTGGTTCTGTTTTATGAAAGACTGCAGGATGAAAAAACTCAACCAAAGTATTTCCATATTTAACTTTAAATGATACCAGTTATTGTATTGCTACAGTTACTCCAAATGATTTGACTAGTAGGAGAACAACAAAGCTTAGTTTTGGCATGCAGCCTGGAAATATCTCTACAATTGCACACAATGCGGTATATCAGAAGATTGTTTTCAAAATGAAGTACTATCCTTGATTATTTTGTTTTTACTTCAGTACCTATAATGAGACACTGGCTTGGGCAGAGGACTGGGAATCAAGACTCCGTCATTCTATTTCCAACTCTGAACTATCTACCTGTGTTATGCTATCTCTGTGTGTGACCGTGGCAAGACACAAAAGGTGAAATCCTTGTGTCAGTGACAAAGCTCCCATTGATTTCAGTGGGGCCAGATTTTCACCCAACCTCTGTCTACATAGGGATCACAATATTTATGGGTTGATACCTTTTCAGCAAATACTTCTGAGTAGCAAACACTGAATCACAGACATCAGATTGATCCAAGAATGATTTTCTAACAAATGAATATACTTCACTTTAAACATGTAAGTTGTCCCACTGACTTCACTGGACTATTCAGGTGCTTATGGTTACACATATGTTTAAGTGTTGTGTTGGCTTAGGGCCTAACTATCTCTACCACTTTAAATATCTTTTATGTTACAAACCCAATATATTAAACTTATTTAGCTCAGTTCATTTTTTTAAAGTTAAGCCATGTTACCTACAGTTGAACTTTAATATTAAAAGCATCTAAATATATGTCCATATTATACTGATATTCTCTTTTTAAGATAACGGATTTAAACACTTTAGAAAAATTCTAATAAAATTAATTCACATTTGGCTGATGCGAATAACAAGCTCAAGCCTAATTTAATTTAATTTAATTAATGGAAAAGCCAGCTAAACCTTAATTATAATGTTTTTAGAGTATTCCAAAACATAGATTAAGTGCTATTAATGATAAAAATATAGTACAAGTTTGTTTATTACATTTTCCTTATTTCAATCTTCTTTTAAGTGGCATTTAATTTTATTTTTAACAATATAGATAACTTTTTTTTTTCAAATAAATATCCTCTTTAAGAACAAGAACTTTTAAATTGCTAATTCACTGGCAGTATTCTTTTTTGACAGATCCCAGAATTAATACTGGAAGACAATGGAGAATTCTACCTGCATTAGCAGGGAGTCCAATTATACTGTCTAGATTTTTGAGATTCTAAATGATCAGACAGAAGTTGTTCATTGCAAGTGACTCTGACTAATGCCAGCCTTGGGACATACTTCTTCACCACTGTTATGTATGAATAGTGTCCCTTATTTCTCAGAGGTTTTGTTGCTATTCCAAGTTCTGCTACTTGCCGCACTAAAAATGTCAAGGCAGGTAAATGTGACCCTCGTAATGACAAGGCAATTTCTATACTACTGCCAGTGGTTATCTTCTTTTGCATGTTAGTATTTTTTCCTAAGTTAGGGAGGGAGAATCTGTTTTCCTTTTAATGAAGAAAGGACTTACATATAAATCCCTGTTCACACAAGTGAAAGGAATGCATATAAATGTTCTGAAGGGAGATGCGAACCATTTAGAGACTTATGACTTAGCATTATTATTTGTATTATGGTAGAGTTAGGGGTCCCAGATGAGATCAAGGACCCATTATGCTAGACACTGTAAAAAACAATACTGCCACAAAGAATTTACAGTCTAAATAAATGAGACAGACAAAGGGTTAGAAGGGAACCCGAGGCACAGAGAGGTGAAGTGATTTGCCCAGGGTCTCACACCAGATCAGTGACTGACTCAGTAATAGAATGCAAGTCACCTGACCCCTACGCCAGCACCTAATCCACTACTAGACCTTGTTGCCCTTGGAATCCTGTACTCATTAAAATCAATGGCACTTACTATGGATTTACTCTGGTGCAACTGGAAGAATTTAGCATCCCTATTAAAATATTATTCTAATGTTATTTAGCTCTTGATAATACCTAAAGGCAGCAGTAAACTGCATATCTTGTATATGATATTCTTGAGTATCATATAAAATATTGTACATGCAACATTTTCCTGATGAATTAAAGAGTTTTTCGTTTACTAAATTTCATTTAAAATTAGGATAAGAGATTCTGAGAACTCTAACCTAGTACATATTATTCCACAGGTAATGAGATCCCATAACTCGCTGATAACAGAGGATGGTGAGGTAATTCCTGTATGAAATCAAATAGAAATCAAGTAGTATTTTCTAAAAGTGTCTGGTGATTTGAGCACAAATCTCATTGGAATTTATGGGTAAATCCATCCACGCTAGTGTAAATTGGGAGTAACTCCATTTATTCAAGGCAGTGAAGTTACAGCAATATGAAGCTTCTGTAAAATCAGAATCTGGCATCTAACCTTTTGACATTAACCTAGTCCATGAAGCCTACAGCACAAGTGTCACTTATTAATGAATATAATTCTATTTTCAATGGACACTGTAGTGGGATTTTTGTACTCTATTACTCCCACCAACATGCCAAATACACACACTTTGCATTTCTCACCGCACATTTTTGTTTCAGGAGAAGGAAGGTGAAAGAAAGGTAGTCTTTCTAAAAGACCTGGCAAGTTCAACCACAAGTGTTTAGGCATGATGTAGAAGTCACTGGATAAAATCCTATGGCCTGTGATATACACAAGGTCAGACTAGAGATCACAATTGGTCCCTTGTGTTCTTAAGCTCTACAAATCTATGAACCCATTGTGTGTGGGTCTCAGTTTGTGGCTCACAGCCTGATTCTTTTCTCACATGATGTACATGAGATCAGAACAGTGCTCTTAGAGTTTGGGTAGCAGTGGGTTAGCAGTCTATTAGCCTTCTGTCTTTGTTCAGAGTCATGAAGAGCAGAGTTTTGATAAGTGGGTGGGTAAAGAATACCTGATATGGGAAAATCTTTTGAAGTTATTTCAGGATGAAATGGCACTTAAATAGGTCACCTTCTGCCAGCTGAGGCTGTTGTCATTCGGTTTTTGGATTCTGCCTGCAAGGTTATTTCTTGAGGCAGATGGAAACAGCTGGCAGGAGCTGGAATATTGCATCTTTTTATTTTTCTGTGACTGCTAGGAAAACATGAGAGAGACCTCGAGGTATGGAAAGTGTTCCCAGAGCAATACAATGGAATATCATCATAAGGATACAGCATACACAGAAGGAAGGGGATTTTAGCATCTGTTTCAGAGGCTCACAGTGTACAAGCCAAGAGTCTTAGATTGTGGTAATCAAGTGTAAAAGTGGATATCAGTTGCTAGCATCAGTTTTGATTGGAGGACACCATCTGAATAGTAATCAAGTTTTGTTTCCTTCCAGCACTGTAGTGGTGTAAAAAAACAATGAATTGGCAATTATTACAATTGAGCTTGGTGCATGAAATAATGAGGGCTCTTTTACGTTGTTGAACTTGAAAAGTTCACACAAAAGTGTGGTGTAGAGGTTAACTCTGCAATGTGAGCTAGAAGACTTGTGTTCTATTCATCTGATTTCATCTTTCTGCGCCTCAGTTCCCTATTAATGTTTGTGAGGCACAAAGATACTATGGAATCAGTACCATATAAACATATAAATAAAGAAACCTGAATTCATCTCAAACTGATGTAAACCAGAAGTGACTCAACTGAAGTCAATGGAGTTGTACTAGTGTCAAACCAGTGTGACAACAGAATCATATCCTTTTGTTTGTAATGTTATTTAAGATCCTCAGATGGAAGGATCTACAAAAGCACACTAAGACTCATATATAGTTTAGTACAGGGAGAGGGATTATATGGGTATTAATATTTTAGTATAAGTTAGTGAATTTTCCTCTGTTTTACACCAAGTTGTAACTGCATTGAAATCCATGGGATGGCACAGTGAATTACCTCTGAGAAGCATTTGACTCATTGTACTTACATACCAAACTCACAGAGTGGAAAGGAGTGGACAGTGCCAATTCCAGGCTACATGGGAGTTTGCATGCAGTGTTGTAGCTATATTGGTCCCAGGATATTACAGATACAAAGTGAATGAAGGAATATCTTTTATTGAATCAACTTCTCTTGGTGAGGGAGCTCTCACCAACAGAAGTTGGTCCAACAAAAGCTGTTACCTCACCCACCTTGTCTCTCTACATGGGAGTTTGACAGTTAAGTGCCCGTAGCAGTCTGTGATTCACAGCAGTTTTCAGGCACATAAAAATAGTTCCGAAACATTTGCTAGAAGGGCAGATTGTGTGGATTTTAGAGACTGAACGAGCAAGGGTCCTTTTTAACTAGAGCTGCTTGATAAATAGGTATTAAAGGCTATTGGCACTTAAGTAATTCATTATTGGGTTTTGAATGAGATAAAGGTCAGAGGAATAGGAACGAGGAAGGAGTTGAGTCAAGATGTCTTCCAATATCCATTGTGCTGCAGCAAAATTACCCTGGCTTCTAGCAAGATGCACTCTGTGCTCAAACTCCTATGAAGTGGGGATTATCCATCCTGATGCTGGAATGGCAAAGACATGTTGAGTTCATCGGTGCATATGTAGACCGGTGTGTTGGCAGAAAGAGGCTGCCCTAAGGAGAGATGCTTGTTTGCATATTTCAAGCTACAGCTAGAAATTCTCTACAGCATGCAGTTTTAATTATTATGTGCTTTATTAATTATTAGTTATTAATCATGTTGTTGCCTGTAAATCTGACTGCTTTACAAAGTACCAACCTTCTGCAGTTGAGGTGTGTTGGCGTCAATTAATGGATGTCTGGGGTAAAGACGTAATTTTACAAGAGATGTCACTTACCTGGACTGACTGCAGATGGTTATTTCTTGCTGCTCTTCAGTTCAAAAATAGCAAAGAAAAGCTGATTTGCTTACAACATTCAGAGATGTGTTGTTATCGGCTAATGATTCAGGATTCAATAGAACCCATTGTGTTCCTCCAAGAGACATTGAGGATGCAAAGATGAAGTCTATTCTTGCATCAATTTTCTGATAAAAGGCAGATTCAGAAACCAAATAAAAATAAAATGAATATAAAGAAAAAATGAAAGAAAATGGAGGGATTAACACACAGCTGCAGATCTAGTAACTTCAAAAGAGGATTAGAGATTTTTATCAGATCTATGATTTTCAAGAAAATAATTAGCAATTAGACAATGCAGCAAGTTGTCAAATTAATCCAGTTACTTCACTGATTTAGATATTACATTAAAAATAAACAAACAGGATTTACAATTTAGTTGGACAACAATTAATTTATAACATTCAAAATAAGAGAATTTTTGAGATACCCATAGCTCCCAGTAAGAATCAATCTATCATCTTTTAGCACTCTGTCACTGCCTGAGCTTCTTAATTCTCTTGTGTCAAATTTTTATTTTGTTTCAATACCACAGGAGTTGGGACTATTGAGTTATATCTTTGACTCTGCTATTGTCTTGCTTAGAGGCCTTGTCACACTTAATTTATCTCTGCCTCAATTTCCCCATCTATAACATATATATAATCCTTACCTATCTAAAATGAATGGGTTTTTGTAAGGTGCTTTGAGATCCTCAGATGAAAGGCGCTATAGAAGTGCAAAATATTATTAGGGAAGGACAGAATTTCCACAACGTCCCCAGGCATCATCATCAGAGCATCCCAAATGGATGAAATTCTTCCAACATGAACCTCACCCCACTCAGAGCTACAGTGGGCACATTTAAAATCTTTATTTCAGTTGCAGAGATCTTATTGTTCCAGTGGTATTCCACATTCAAGTATATGGACTATTGCTGAAATAGGGAACATCTCTAACACAGGAATTAATTTCTTAAGTGTGCCCATTGTAAATACAGTATCCAGCTCCCACAATATTACCCTAGCTACCATACTTTATCTGAAAAAGCCCAAGCCTGCATATTGTCAACAGGGGAGAGAGAGAGGGAGAGAGAGAGATCATTGCTGTCATTTCTACTTGTGGGAGATGCTCAGATACTACAGTGATTGATCCTTAAGAACCCAGAGAAAGACTAGGCCAAAGAAAATATCAAATAAAATATTACACTTCAAAGTGAAACACAATGTACAGCTGAAAGACCAGATGATGAAAACAACAATACAGTCTCAAAAGTACTATAGCTGTCATGTTGGATAAAGACCATCATAATTCAGAATAACTGGGCTACATCAACAATGGGCCATATAAATGCTCAGAGAAAACACAGGAATCCTAAACCTTTAACAAACCACAACAATGGTAACTGCAATACCATGGAGTCCATCTGAAACTAGATTCTGTTACCTTTCAAAACTTACATCCCACTCACAAAGTTGGTAATGTATTTTGAATGGTAGAAAAATAACTCAAATTATATGTCCTTGCATGGTAAGGACGTGATTGTAAACCCCTTATTCTCATTGGTGAGATGTTTCTTACATGAGTCATCACACTGATTTCAAGTGAAAGGAGGTTAAGAGGGTTTAGCTACCTGACAAGTGTGTGTTAGGATGCATTCACTAATGCAGTGTTTCCCAAACTTGGGACGCCGCTTGTGTAGGGAAAGCCCCTGGCGGGCCGGGCCGATCTGTGTACCTGCCGTGTCCGCAGGGCCAGCCAATAGTGGCTCCCACTGGCCGCGGATCACTGCTCCAGGCCAATGGGGGCAGCGGGAAGTGGCGGCCAGTACGTCCCTCTGCCTGCAGCCCCCATTGGCCTGGAGCAGCGAACCGCGGCCAGTGGGAGCCGCAATAGGCTGAACCTGCGGGTGCAGCAGGCAAATAAACTGGCCCAGCCCGCCAGGGTCTTTCCCTACACAAGCAGCGTCCCAAGTGTGGGAAACACTGCACTAATGCAAGGAAAGCCTTAACAAATTGTGCTATATAGTCCACATTCTTATTTGTGTCTTTCTGATCTACCGTATTGCCTGCTACATACTTTTGTGAAGGATGAAATCATGGTTGTCCTTAGTTGTAACTAGAGCAACAGAAAACTGCTTGGCTCCAAATCCCCAAATCCAACTCCTACCCCTGAGTATTTTGGTTCTAGATCGATCCAAATCCAGGAGAACCTAATTTCTAGTTCCTGTATGATGTAGACAAGATATTATGAGAATAGCACTTGTGATAGAATTTCATCATTAAAAATGACAGAAATAACCCAACAGCAGTGAGCACTGAAATCTCATGAGCAAAGTTCATGAGATTTCAGTAAAACTGAATTTGATCCCATATTCAGTCTGATTTGGTTTCATATCTGAACTTCAAACCCAATCTGAAAATCACTTCAGCCTATTTCCACTTTTAAGTATTTTCCTTATCAGAATAATCAGAGAGGAAGGAAGAAGAGATTGAAAACATGCACTAACACACCATAGAATGTGATCCTAGAGCAATAAACCTCAGTTATTGCTTGGCTCTCAGGAACTTTTTCCAGCATACTTTTGTTGCCTGTTGGATGCTCTTCTATCATGTATAGAAACCCCTGCATATCCTAAAACCAACATATACAACAGTGATAACTGCCAGCAAACTCGTCACAACTTCATGCTTAAGTTTATCTTCTTTAAACAAGAAAGCTGAGTCCAAAAGACTGGCTGCTTTTGTGTTCTTAAATACTGAGGGTTGATGTCAGTGTTGCTGCACCAATTTACATCAGCAGAAAATGTAGCCCTTTTTTATTAGTTAACATTTGAAACTGAAGATGTTAGCCTGGTCACATTTTTTTTTCATTTACAATTGTGCACCCAAAATTAATTGTACTCATATGTTTTTGTGGTTAATCAATTGGCAGAGATTTTATTGGATGGTGAAGAACTTGTTTTATGCATTTTGCTCTAGTAATTGAAACAATGCAGTCAGCTAGCAGAATGAAGACATTATAGTGTATATACTGTACTATAGTTATCATTAATTGTACCTTACATCAGATGGTCCACTGAGATCCTGACTCACAAAGGCAGATGCTTGCTTTCTATCTTTGAAAATGTTGTCTTGTGTCATAATCCAAATGATTTCTCACTTGTTACTGGAAATTTCAGAATTCCTGTTCTTACTTTTCTATAGATTGAAAAATGCAGTTGCTGACATAGGGAACATGCAAAGCATTTATTCACAGAGCTCGGAATTAGTTTTATGTGTGTTATGCAAAGTGCCTTCTTTTGCAATTTAGCATTTTTGACTGTGTGGCCTACATAAACAAATGTGTCATTTGTTACATTGTCTTATGTATTAACTACTGAAGATCCAGATTAGAGGAAAAACAAGAGTATCATGTAAGTCTTGGTCAAGTCCTCCCTCACATTGGCAGTTTACATCCAGACAATGGCCAAATTCTGTTGGGTTTTCTTCCCCAACATTTTGAAGATCCAAACCTTCTATTCTATCCTGATAGATAACAGTCTTGCACACTTTGATCATCTCCAATCTTGATAACGACAACCACCTTTCTCTCTGACCTCCCTGATGCACATAATGCTTGATTGCTTCTAAGTCCCTCTAATCCATCCAAACTGTGGTTGCTAAAACAATCTTCTTAGTCTGCTGATCTGACTACATCAACTCCTCTTTGTATATCTCCACTAGGACTGATTGTGAGACTTGTGAGTAACTACAACTCCAATGTACTTCATTGGCAGTCACAAGAGGCTCAGTAACTCCCTAGATCAGGCCCAAGGTGCCTCATATTGGACACCCAAAAACTGAGAAACCCAATATTAGAGGATGCTTATGAAAATGTATGTCTTATACTTACTATATCTCAATTTCACTTTCTGTGAAATTGGCAGTATAATATTTTCATACCTCAGTCATATTCCGATGCAGAATTAGTATCTGTTAAGTGTTTTGGCATCTTTGGATGCAAAGTATTATTTGCAAAGCATTTAAGTCAAGAATCAGCTATACCCAAACTGTATGCAAAAGTGAGGTGTAATGTTAAAGACTCTCTCCACACTGAGATAGTCTAGTCTTATATAATGAGCAGTGGCACATAGTTTCACAAGGATAATTGGCTGTACTATTAAAAAACAAATACTGAATGCAGCTTCACATAACATATACCCTTATTCATCTCTTATGAAAGCAACGGAGCAAATCCTTCATGTTTAACATTAATATTGTTCACAAGAGTTTAATAAGTTAGCAAAGAACATAATGAGAAGTGTAACCCAGAAGTGGAACAGGAAAAAGCATGGGGTTAGGGTGGGCTAGATAAACTACAGTAGAACTGGGTCTCTTATTTTTATTTCTCTCTCCCCCCCCTCTCTGGGATGTTTTTAGAACAGACAATTCATTAAGCTTTCCCTCTTAACTCCCATCACAGTTAATACACCAGCAACCTCAAAGAAAAGAAATGCACTATATAGCATAAGTGTACACATGCCTTCAAGGTCAAAGTTGTTTAAAATCACTATTCGGTACATTCTTTGGAGCTTGCTTTGTTCTCAGAATTCAAAGGTATTCCTACTCCAGCTTAGGGTTGGCCAGAAAGCAAGAATTCTGATTCGTGAAAAATGTTGAGGTGTAGACATTTGATTTCATTCCACATCAGAATGAAAATTTGACCTTTTGAATTTTTTTATGAGAGAGTCCCTACCCAGAATAGCCTGATTGGGAGTAGGTATTCGAGCCTGGGGCTCTCACATCCGAGGTGAGTGCCCTAACCACCAGGCTATTAGATATTCTTGGATATCTTGCTCTTTCTCCCTCCATCCTGTACCCGAGAAAACCTCCTAATGAAAATGGTTTTCATAAAAAGTTTCAGTTTTGACAAACTGGCGTTTTCTGATTGAAAACAAGTTTTATCAAAAAAATTCCCAACCAGCTCTACTCCAGATGCTTCTTATTTATCCATTTCAGACTCCCGCCTTCCTCTTTACTGAGTAATGCGGCTGTTTTAATATTGATCCTATTCCTATGAAAAGATCTTCTGTCTAAACTACATATGTCTGACCTGTAGTTGTGGTCAAACCTAAAAAGGAAGGTGAAATGATCACCTGTTAAAATCAATGGGATCAGGATAGGATTTCACCTGAGGTGAATATTTGGCCAGATGCTCAGCTGGTGTATATTTCTGTAGCTCCACCTGCTGAGGATCTGTCCCAATGTTATTTGCTGAACAGAAAGTCAAGCAACCAGGCTGTCTTTGGTCAACAGTATTTAAGGGCAAATAGGAGCTTGTTGCCATAGCCGGTATCGGGGGTGACCCAGATAGCACATGTGAAAAATCGGAACCAGGGAGAAGTAATAGGCACCTATATAAGACAAAATCCTGAATATCCCTATAAAATCAGAACATCTGGTCACCCTACCAGTATCACAACAGTCAATCAAGACAATTAGCATGAGTCACATTCCTTGTTATTATACGCCTTGATCTTTACCTCTAGAAATATAGACACGTTTTTGCATTGTTCCCTTTTTATGCATGTATGTGATTTTCCACATATGGTACTAGGAGCTAAAATGTATCAAAGATAACCTTTAATCTCTGACATAAACCTATCCTAATAAGATGGAGGGATGGTCTTCTGGTTTTGACATAAGACCAGGAAGTCAGGAGATCTGGAGTCTATATCTGACTGCTACACACACTACCTGTGTGATCTTGCTCAGATTATTTCATCTCTTTGTGAACATGAGGCTAATAGTCTCCCACCCAACAGGGTTGTTGTGAGGCTTAATACATCAGTCTTTTCAGGGTGTTCCTATCCAATGGAGATGAGTATCATAGGAAATGAAGTGGATTGAATGCACTGAAAATAAATAATTATCCATGTGCGAAAAACCAAACTAATGCTTCTAGCAGAGATAATTGGAAGCCATGAAGTATGTATCCAGGTCCAATTTTTCCCAGAGTTGAGGGAGTTTGAATCCAGGGCTGTTCATTCAGGTCTGATTTTCAATTTTAATGTTCCAGCAGCACTGAGGCTCACTTCCTTTGTATGTCTTATGTACCTAAAAGCTCATGCTACAGGGTTTCGGCCTGCCATATGAAGGGGTTGTGAAGAGATTCCCCTCTCCCCCCAGTGTATTCTTGGGTTTTTTCATCTGCTTGCTTTTGATCTCCTTTGTGTGAAGCATAAATGGTCACAGCTGGAGATGGGACATTGGGTTGGGAAGGCCAGGGCTCTGAAGTGGCACTGAACTTTCTCTCTCTCAGGTGGTTGGCTACTGGTTCTTGCTCACATGCTAAGGGCCTAACTGATCACCATATGTGGCATAGAGAAGGAAATCCACCCCTCACCCCAAGTCCGACTGGGCTTTTTTTTAATCTTCCTCTACAATGGGTGCATCCAAGTGACTTGCCAAGATTATCTGTGTATATCTCTCTGTCATTTCCCTGCTGTTCTGAGGCCTTGGCACCAGTGCACTATAGTCCCACCAGTTCTCTGCCTGTGGAACATAATAGTCTAGTCTCCCAAGGGCTATAATACTTAGGTCTAATTTTGGTTGTGGGGCTTAGTGTTCATGTGCTAGGTGGTGTTTTTGGCCTGTATGCCAAATCAGACTAGACAATCTGGTAATCCCTTCTGCCCTTAAACTCTATGACCCTCTCCCTATGACAATGGATGAAATCCTGGCCACACTGAAATCAATAGCAACATTTGTCATTAATGGAGCCAGGATTTCACCCCATGTCTCTTCTTCTCCCTATCCATTTATTCTCCAGGAAGTGTTGGTTTAACTTGAGTTCCTTCTCTGCCTCAAAAACTCCTCTTACCCCTGCTCATAATCATTTTTAATTCCAAAGACTGCAGAATTATATCCTTATGTTATGGGGCAATGTTCCGGTCATGCCTGTGTTAAATTCTATGCAACAGTTCATAACAGCATGTCTTTTACCCATTCCTCTGTTTCAGTTTGGTCTTTTATCTTCACTTTGTGAATTATTATAATATTACTATTGTGACGGGTTCCCCCTGGGGTGCCACTTGAAACTGGGGTACCACTAAGCCCCCCTGACCCACCAGCCTGGGGTCCCTTAACACTGTACTGCTGTGACCAGCTGCCAAGCTCCCTCCAGGCTCCAGCCTTCACTTTTACCAGCACTCATACTGCTAGGGACACACCCACCTGCAGTTACATACAGACGCTGTGATCAGCTCTGCATGGGAAGGCTTCAGCTAAGGCACTTCCCAGCTACTTGGGTACACGCAGGGGCGGCTCTAGGCACCAGCTAAACAAGCAGGTGCCTAGGGCGGCGAAATTTAGGGGGCGGCGAAATGACGGGCGTGTATGTGCCCGCTTACCGGAAGAGCGGCGGGAGCTCTTCCCCGGCTGCAGAGGACAGGCCGCTCCTCGGCTTGTCCCCGTGGGTGCACACCAAGAAGCGGCCCCTCCTCTGCAGCCGGGGAAGGGCCGCGCTACCAGCTCCACCTGGGGTGGGGTGGGGTGGGGAGGGGAGGAGGTTGCTTACTGCGGAAAGGCGGGAGCCGGTAGCGCGGCCCTGCCCAGGCTGCAGAGGAGGGGCCGCTTCTCCTCCGCTTGTCCCTGCCGGTGCACTCCGAGAAGTGGCCCCTCCTCTGCAGCTGGGGAAGGGCCGCGCTACCGGCTCCCGCCGCTCTTCCGCAGTAAGGGCCCCCCCCCCGAGGCGGAGCCAGTAGCGCGGCCCTGCCCCAGCTGCAGAGGAGGGGCCGCTCCTCAGCTTGTTCGCGCTGCTCTCCTGCGGGCAGCGGCCACCCCCAACCCTCCAGACCAACCGGTAGCCAGCTGCGGGCCGCCTCCCTGGCGGGGGGGGGGGGCTAGGGCAGCGCTGCGCTGCTCGGGGGGCGGGGGCTCGGGCTGCGGTCGGCGCCGCTTGGGGGGGGGCGGCGCTCTTCTTTTCTGCCTGGGGTGGCAGAAAAGCTAGAGCCGGCCCTGGGTACACGCCTCCCTCTCGGGTGTAAACCCAAAATTATACCATTTTGCACTGCACAGAGAATTGTACAGCATAAGCTCATGAAATTTGCCCCCTCCCTTAATGTGGAGAGGAATATACAACAGCTTTTTGCCCCAAGTTATGACTCCCACACACATTGGTTTTAAACAAAGCAAAAACAAGTTTATTAACTACAAAATTTAGATTTTAAGTAATAAGGGATAGCGAACAGATCAAATTCAGAACAATTCTCACCTTAAGAGATGATATGAGCAGGTTGCAGTTTCTAAAGGGGCAAGCTGCACTAATTTACAGCTTAAAATCCCCAGGTGTTTCATCCACAGGCTTAAAATCCCTTTAGCCTGGGTCCAGCACTTCCCCCCAGTTCAGTCTTTGTTCCTCAGGTATTTCCAGGTGTCTTCTTGGGTGGGGAATCAGTGAAGAAGAACCACGATGATGTCGCTCCCTTGCATTATACAGCTTTTGCATATGGTAGGAACCCTTTGTTTCAAAGCTTGGATCCCAGGTCAGCCAGTGGAAAAAACACTGGTATCCCAAGGTGGAGTCCAGCACCAGGTGACCTGGTCACATGTCCTTGTAGTGTCACATCAGCCATGAGTCAGAGGCTGTTTGTAGCATCTCAGGAAGCCCCCACCCTCCCTGGAGATAAGCTTCTTTTAAGGCCTATTGTTTTCTCTTAATGGCTCATTAACCTGAACAAGCCCTTCCCAGCCAGCCATCTACACTGAGAGTCTTTTGCTTAGTAGGTGTTTCCCATGTATAAACACATTTATTATAGATACATAGACAATATTCCTAACTTCAGAATACAAAGATGATACATGCATAAAAGTAGGATAATCATATTCAGGAAATCATAACCTTTTCAATGATATCTTACATGACCTATCTTGCATAAAATAAATCATAGTTGTGCGATAATCAAATCATAATAATCTCTATGAAGAATGTGGGGTGAGGTGTCACAACCATGGTGAATGTTCAGTGTTACAGACAAATTGTATTAAGAAACAGACAGTTAAAGAAAAAAAAAGTGTATGCAGTCTAGTCATATGTAGAATATTGATAAGTGGTTTTAAAACCCTAAGCAGTGAGGAAATGCTGGGTGATAGGGTTATTTTTGCATTTTTTTCACCATATCTATATTTTATGAATCTTCAGTTACCATCAGCATTCAGAAATAGTGCCACAGACATGCATTTGCAGGTTGAATGAGATATTCCAACTAAATTAGAATTACGTGACACCTCTAAGAGTGAAAGTATGCATTGGAAGTAGTGCTTACATTATAAGGTTCATTTAATTACATATTGTCCAGTGCTTAAGAAGGTAGTGTTTGGGAAAGGCTTCTTAGGTCTTTCAAATTATGCTACAGGAATTCAATGCTGACTCCATCACTGGATTTCTGGCAGGCAAATATTAAGTTCTACCCTTAAAACAACTGTTGAATCCACATTTGTAATTCATTCACTACTGGTTTTGGTTGCTATATCTGATTTACTAGCCATTCAAATGGAATCAGAAAGACATCTAGAAGAACAGTGTGAAAGACAGTATGTGATTGTTACTGTTCGCCAATAGCAATATCAACTTTTGGGCCATTTCTACAAAATTAATGGTGATTTTTTTTAATAGACAAAACTCATAATTTGCTCTCTCTATCCCCACAGCCCAAATGTAAACAATGCCCAGTTCCTTTCGCAATGAAATTTTACTGCTCTCATTATACAGACAAACAATAGACTCACACAAATAACCCCAAACTGTGGGTCAGATCCTTAAGTGGTGTAAATCAGCATAACTCCATTGAAGCCAATTTTTATTTTCCTTTTTATTCCACTTGAAGATGTAGCCTTGTGTTTACTGAAGGCAACAACAAAAATATTCATCCTTTACTAAACTGGTGAATTTCTGTTAAAATTTCTGAAAAAAAAAATTTGTTTGTGTTAAAAATCTCCAGGTGAATAATCGTGTATAGCTCATTACTGACTCTTCTTTGCCAGGTGCCATCTCTCCCTTGAGTAATAATTTGCTTTACAATATACATGTGAATGAAGAATTTGGGACCCTGGGGGGGGAATTCAAAGCACTGAGTTCAATGTCATTTCCAGTTGTTTTACAAGCTCTTCAAAGCCTATCTGGCTCCATTTTTTTCTATTTCTTTTCCAAGTCCATTTTGATCACTTTAAAAATAGTGGCCTAGATGCCAACTTGTGCCTGAGTAGTGCTCAGCACAATTTGAATCATGATATAAGTGGGGCTTCAATCTACTGCAATTATACTCTCCTAATTCTCGGTCAATCTGTTTTGGGAAGCAGCAAGCTTCTTACTCTGAAAAATATGTGGGTGTTGTAGTGAATAATCAGCTGAACATGAGCTCCCAGGATGATGCTGTGACCAAAAGTGTTAAGGAGGTCGACACAGGAATATCAAGTATTTATTATTTGTATTATTGTAGTACCTATGCACCCCAGTCATGTTACTGGTGGTTGTTCTTTAGGAAATTTCAGTCATCCAATCAGAGAGCAAATGTAACCCACACACCTTCTGGATGTGGTGTTTTGTCCCATCTAGTGGCACAAAGACCACTTAGAGAAATAGTTAAATGTGTCTGCTCTACAGCCTTAGCTAACAGCCAGTTGGCTTTTAGCTCATGCAGTAGAGGCTCATGCACTAAGCTCCAGAGGCCCCAGGTTCCATCCTGCCCGCCAACGAACGGGGTCTGTTGGCATTACACAAACACAATGCCATGTTACTTTAGGTGGCCAATTACATGCCATGAATTACAAAGTACAAAGAAGTGAAATGAATATACACACCCTTTATGTTGAAATTGTTTACATAAATTAACCATGAATATCTAGGAATATTTCTGCAAATGTAAGGGCTGCTTCAGAAACAAATAACTGACCAACTCCAGAATTAGTATTTGCAGGTAGCAGCACAACAATAAGGAATGAGCTACAAGATGCAGTTTTCCAATGTGGAGGCCTTAAGGGAATTTATATTTACATATCATAATCACCCCTAATATGGTCCTATTCTAGCTTCCTCTTCTGAAAGCCTCCCACTGAAAATAACTTGATGCTCTTTATGTAAAAGTAAACTGCTCCAGAGGCAGAGGCCAACAGTCAGGATAGGTATGTGGATTTACATATTCTGCTTACTTTGATCCAGCAACTGCAAAGAAATTCAGCAGATGGACATGGTGTCTCTTTTTTCTCACATGCCTATCTGTCTCTGCTTGACCTGAGTTTGACTTTGGAGCTGCAGCAGGCCAAAGTAAAGAGGTATTAACAGCTGGAACAGGTAGTGCAGAAAGAATTAGAAACAAAATGACTGATTAAAGTATTGATCAGCCTCCCTGTTTAAACTAACATACTGTTCCATTTAGAATTAAACCACAGAAACTGCATTCCAATGAGGTGAAAGGTCTAATTCAAACACACTGTAGCCAAGGAGATTTAGAGTTCAGGAAGAGCAGGGTCAGGGAAGAGAAACTTGAGGCCAAGCCTGGAAGTACGAGATTGTGAAATTGGAGAAGGATCTGTTTGGTCCGGGAGGAGATGGGGCATGTAAAATGTTCAGACACATATACCTTTTATATATGCTGGAGTTCTCCCTTCACTAGAAATCATAAGCAGATTCAGTAGAATTAGGAGTGCTGTGACACCCAGCATTTCCACTGTGGCTTGTACTTAAAAAGCAAGATATGTTGATGGTCCCAAGCCTTTATATAGTTAATCCCCATTCTGGTTCCCCAGCTCATCTTTCCTGTCTATATTCAAATACTTCTTAAAGACTCACTTATTTTGCGATGCCCACAAGAAATGAGTTAATGTTCTTTCTTAAAATGCCAAGTTACTACTACTACTGGGTTTCCCACTGTGTCCTGTCTTTTCTGCATCTGTCTTTTAGACAGTAAGCTCTTTAAGCCTGGGGCTTCTTTGAATCTTGTACAGGGTAAAGCACATTGTTGTCACTTAAATAAATAATAAGACTTAATAATCCCTCCCTGCTGACAACCATTACAGTACTGAGTTCTACTATTCCACAGGCTCTCAAACTTTTTCATAGTGTGCACCACATCTTAAACAGAGAAATCCCATTCACAGTTGTGAAGATCATCTCTTCCAATCGTGTTCAAATAACACAACTGCTTATATGGAAAAGTAACATTAGGAAAACATTAAATTTACTCTAACTAGCCTTTAAGGTACATCAGCAGCTGAAATTGGACTAGAACTAGCACCGCATGACTAGTGAGTTCACCACAGACTGCCAGGAAAGGGTCTATGGACTACAGTTGGCAACCAGTGTACTATTGCATGTGATTAATAATTTATCTTAGGAGAGTTCTGAGACAGCCTCTTTATTTTCCCTCCACCTCCACCCATTATCTGTCCATCGAGGCTACAGAGCTGAAGACTGCAGGATACTCTGGAAATCACACACAAAAAAAATTGCTGCTGTAGCGCATGGGAGTTGTTCATCTTTGTAATTATGCTAAACAGTTAATGTTGAAGTTGGTCCTCATTAGATGGAAAAACTCAGGAAGACTCACTTTCTATGAATATGAACCTAACCTTACTGAGTACATTTCTTAATTAATGTTCCATTAACAGGTTGATGATAACTTGTAAACTAAATTAGCTGATCTGAATGTAATTAAAACTTCAGTAAGTGGTGGGCTCCCATTTACTGTCATGACCTGTTTCCTATGGAGAAAAACAACAACAATGCAAAACAAAATATATTTCAGTCTTACCTCTGTGTTCTCTCAATTGGTGCTCACTTTAATTAATGGAAGGTTAAAATAATGCAGTAATAAAGGCTTTGTTCATTATGAGGATACTTATTAAAGCAGTTTGATAATAATCCTTTTTGTGCAGAGGACTCAGCAGAGCACTCTATCATCTATCTCATGAAAGACAGAACAAACAGGAACCAGGAATTTTGGGAGAGGAGGGGAACTTTGTTTAGATTCCAGGGGCTTCTTGTTTTCTTTTGGGTCATAAATATGGTGATAAGAGCCACTCTCAAGCCCCATTTGTGTGAAACTCTCAGTACAAACAAACTAAAGCAAAGGTATTCTAACTTTTTTGGAACCAAGCATAATTTTGGTTTGGTTCTTAGTGTTTTATCTAACTAATTTAACTAATTCATCCTCTCTGTTTTAAACACCACTGGCATTTTGTCCTTGTTGACTCTGCGGATCTAACTCTTTCACTATTTGACATTAAAAGTTCCATTTGTAACAGAAGTAAGATTCACACCAGAATCTGGAGGTGATTACTGCATTTTGAGTGACCACAGTGATGCAGAAACACTCTGCTTTTCTTGTCTTGTCTTGTAACATATGATCTGTTTAGTGTCATATGATCTAAATGCAGTGCAAAACAAAATGGAGACATAGGCCCTGCCCTCAAGAAGTTTACAATCTAAACAGCAAATGAAACAACAGTTTATCAAGGGCAATATCAAGGGCCTGATGCAAAGTGTACCAAGTCAGTGGAAAGACTCCCATTAACTTTAGTGAGCATTAGGCAGATCTACACTAGAAGAGCTACAGCGGTGCAGCTGCTCTGCATCTGGTGAAGACACTATGCCGACAGGAGAGCATCAGCATAATTATGCCACTTCCACGAGAGGCAGAAGCTATGTTGCTGGGAGATCACCCATGTGGACAGCCCTTAGGTTGCTTTAACTTGTGTCACTTGGGGGCTGTTGTGTCTTTCGCGCCCTGACTAACATCAGTTAGATCAACTTAAGCGGTAGTGTAGACCTGCACTTTGAGTCAGGGTCTAAGGTGAATGCTGCAAACAATTTTCTGTGAATATTAACTTGATTTTTTTAAGTGAATTTGTTCCAAATATGTATTGCCCTTTAGTGGTTACTGTCTGCAACTATGGTAGCCAATGTGGTTACAACAGAAAGTTTTAAGCAAATACTGAAGAATACTCACAGAAGGCAAATTTTGAACTCATCATAAGAATGAGGACTTTCACCAGAAATCTGACTCTCACAGATTCACCCATCTGATCAGGAAAAAGAAACATACCATCTATGCCATGTGTCCAATCAAACAGCTTGCATTTTGAATATCAAATGTTCATGCTCATCTGCTTTAATAAGCTACAAATCAACAATTCTTTGCAGAAATTATTTGGTGAATCATTTTAAATAATAAATCTGTGACCAATCACGATCTGTCTGTATATAATTTCCAAATAAAAAAGGAGGGACTATTTGTTGAGAACATAATTTGTTGTGTAAATTATTTGTTGTTTATTTACCCTACTCTACTTAGGACTTTGTTAAATAGGATCTGCTCCTGTCAAGTGCTATAAGTAAGTTGCTGAGAACCCTCTAGCTGTTGAGAATTGAATGGTTTTGGTGTACGTCTATCTATCTGTAGTATTTAAGGAGTGTTATTCTCCCTAGCATCCAGTTGTCATCTAAAATATGGATCCCTAATTTGCTTGTATTTGGTGCATATAACTGGGCTATATGGTTATAAGAGACATTGTTTTCTTTCTTTTTCTTGGTGGGAGAAGAGCATAAATGAACCTATGTCCTGATCCAACATCCACTGAAGCCAATGGAAAGACTTCCATTGACTTCAGTGAGTGTTGGATCAGGACTCTGGCCATAAATTGGCTGGATATGGAGACATGTTAGTGCCTCCAGGTTAATGCCTCCAGAATTGCTAACCTCTTCAAAAGTGATGGGGCGATGTGGCCTGAGGGTGAGGTGCAGTGAGGCCAGGGGAGCTAGGGAAGCTTGGGAAAGGAGAGCAAGGGCTACCTTTCCTTAAAGTGACAGGGCTCTTGCTAAAGCACATCCCATCTGCATATGCCACAGGCCTGATCCTAAGCTCATTAAGGTAAATGGATAGGCTCCTATTTCATTAAGTGGGTTTTGGATCAAACTTATAATGTGGAGTTGTTCTGTAAAGCACAATGTAGTCCTGTGTCTGTCCTGTAACTGGACCCATATGTTCTCAAACTCCCAAAGAAACTGGATGGTATTTCATATAGAAGACAATAAGTCTGTACCAGCTTCTAGCATCAGAACCCCTGGTCTTTAGCTTATTAACTAGCCCATCGTTAAACAATATTAAAGGTCTTTCTCTCCAAGATCATTGTGTGAATCTCTGACATAAAATTGATGCCTTTTTATTCCAATGCACTAAATTATAAGATCAGTTTAAAGTGTGATGCTCATGCACTGTGTCTTGCCAGTCAGAAGTTTATTATTAAAATATTATCCCAAAAGAAGTATATATATTTTCATTTATAAATTGTGTTTCCAGGTAATTTAAAATGTATCTGTGAGTGAGTTAGAGAAAGAAAGAGAATGCAAAAACAGTTTGTTCAAGAAACATGGGTAAAATTCTGTGTCACTTTCTTAGTAACCATTACTTCCAGAGAACAATCATAATTTGGCTGACCATAGCACACCATATTGCCATGTGTTTGTCTCTTCAAGCACATGTAGGTTAGGCCAGAGATCTCAAAAATACTAGGTTATGAGACAGTAGTTCTTGAAATTATATCTTTTTTAAAATTAACATTTCTATAGCCTTAAAATTCTATTTGCTGCCCTGCAAGATGAACACAATTGAATTACATTCAGTTCCTGCAGCAAAGACATTCTTTTTCTGTATGACTGGTGGAATTTTAAGGCTCGCAAATTATAACTAAGAAAATAAATCATTCATAAATGTTCCATTTTGTAATGTTCATTCTAAAGCTGGCTCAGTGATTGGTCAATATGTGTGGATCATAGGAGGTCCAATTATTAACTGAAAATACGGAGTGTCATAGGTCTCACCCCCACTTAGAGCTGTTGGGTTCCAAAGTGGGGACCTGCCTTGGTTTCCCTCTAAACTAAAAATCCTAGTTTAGATCTACTACGCTGCCACCAGTCAGTTTTTAAGTGTCTGACACACTCCCTGTTCCCCCAAAAACTTCCCCTGGGGAACACAGATCCAAACACCTTGAATCTCACCAGAGAGAGAGAGAAACAGCCAGTTCCCCTCCCCACTTCCCTCTCTCCAGCCTGCTCTGGAGAGATTACCCCGAGTCAAATCCTTGACTCAACACAAAGAGGGACTCACCTCTCCTTCCCCTTCCCTTGAATCTCCACAAGAGAAGGAATTAACCAAGTCCTTAATAGAAAAGAATTTATTAAAGAATAAAAAAAAGAAAAGTCACTGTCTCTGTGATACCAAGCTGGAACAATACACAGGGTCTAAACTTATCAATCTCTGGAGAGAATTCCCCCTCCCCCTTTCTTTCTCAGTGAAAGCAAAGTAACAGCAAACAGGAATAAAGAATTTCCTTTAGCAAACACACAATTGCAAATGTAGAAATCAAATTATACGACTAATCCGCCTTTCTAATTAATACTCACTATTAAATAGTAGGAACTACTCCAGGAGAACTTGGAGACATGACTGGCCTCTTTTAGATCCAAAGAGAGCTCTCAGCAAACAAGGAACACAGACAAAGGCTTCCCTCCACAGAGATTTGAAATTATCCTGTTCCTTGATTGGTCCTCTGGTCAGGTGTTTCTCAGGTTACTGAGCTTGTTAACCCTTTCCAGGGAAAAGAGACCTTAACCCTGATCTGTTTATTTATGACACAGAGTGTGTGTAACAGGATGGCCTGCCTCTATCATGGTCTGGGGCCAGTCAGCCCTGTTCAATTATCAGACCCAACTGGGAAAGGGGCAGGTGTTTTCTATAAAGGACTGAGAGAGCACTGTTAGTGTTGTGTATTTGGTTGTCATGTTTTTGTTGCTATGGCAACTGAGTTAGATTATTATGGGTTAGCTCAGCCGGTTTCAACCAGCTGAGTGAGCTCTCTGTATATCTGTAAATAAAATGGAGGTTTTGGTTAGCTGCCTGCTCTCTGGCCTCAAGTGATTGCTTCCTACACCGGCTGCCCCAAGGATATAACACTGGCGACGAGGGTGAGACTCGGTGCTGCTCCAGTAACAGAAGGAAGTAGAAGTTAAGGTAAAGAACAAAGAAAACAAAAAAAAGCTGCTTGTTTGCACTGACTGTGAAAGTGAAACTAAAAATCATGGCTACTCTGACCAGGCCCCTGGAGCCTTTTGATGAGAATACAGAGCAGTGGCATGTGTATACTGAGCGTTTTGAGCTTTTTGGTATTGCAAATGACATTACAGAAGCGAAGAAGGTGCCAATATTCTTAACTGTTGTAGGGGCTAAAACCTACTCTCTGCTACGCAGCTTACTACACCCTGTTAAGCTTGAGACTAAATCTTACAGTGACATTGTGGAAATCCTGGGGTCTCATTTCTCCCCAAAACCACTGGTAATTGCTGAAAGATATAGGTTCCACAAAAGAGACCAAAAGGAAGATGAAACAGTTGTATAATTTGTAGCCATTTTAAAAAAGCTAGCAGAACACTGTGAATTTAAAGAGATGTTAAATGATGCCCTGCGTGACAGGTTAGTGTGTGGCCTCTGCAGTGAAGCTATACGGAAGCGCCTACTGACAGAGGCTCAGCTTACATTACAGAAGGCTGTTGATATTGCTGTCTCCATGGAACTGGCTACAAGGGAGGCACAATACATCGGTGCATCCCCTAGGGTGAAAAAAGTGTCACAAGAACTGACCCACAAAACGGTGTAGAGTCAAGAATGTTACCGCTGTGGTAAGCTGGCTCACCAGGCATCAGAATGCTGGTGTAAGGACCTGGTGTGTCGACACTGTGGCAAAAAGGGACAAATTGAGTATGCCTGTAAACAAAAGAAAAAGAGGCCTGTGGTCTGGCCGACAAAAAGAGGAACCTTGCATACCCTAGAGCAGACACAGGATGATCAAGGTGACACCTCTTCACAAGAGGAAGTGCCACTGCATGTTTTGTCTTTGGCAGCGGGCTCACATGAATACTGGGTAACCCCTTTATTGGAGGGCAAACCTATACGCATGGAACTAGACACCGGTGCAGCTGTCTCGCTGGTTCCTGAGACTGTGTATAAGGAAAAGCTACAGCATCTTCCGCTTAAGGCAACAAAAACTGTTCTGAAGACGTATACAGGTAAAGCTGTGCCCATGTTGGGCACTATTGATGTTAAGGTGGAGCTCAATGGACAGGCGGCTAAATTGCCACTGTTTGTGGTGAGAGGTGACTACCCAGCCTTAATGGGTAGGTCTTGGCTTGGGAAGATTCAACTGAACTGGGCAGAAGTGCACCGGATGACTAAAGAAGAAACCAGTCTAACCCCTATTCTAAGGAAACATGCTGCTGTTTTTGGAGATGATTTGGGAAGTATGAAGGGAATCACTGTGACATTGAACATTAAACCTGACAGTCCACCAAAATATCTGAAAGCCCGAACTGTGCCATATGCCATCAGGCCAAAAGTTGAAGCAGACCTGGAGCGCCTGGTCATCAATGGAGTCCTAATACCAGTTACCCATAGCTCATGGGCCACTCCTATCGTTCCAATCGTGAAGAAAGATGGCTCTCTCCAGATTTGCGGTGATTTTAAAGTCACTGTCAACCCAGTGTTGTGTGCAGAGCAATACCCGCTTCCCCGCATCGATGACCTCTTCGCAGGCCTGGCTGGGGGACAAAAGTTCAGTAAGATTGATCTGAGTCAAGCATATTTACAGATGCACGTCAATGAAAAATCCCAAGAGCTGTTGACTATTGTGACTCATAAGGGGCTTTATCGATACTGTCGCCTACCCTTCGGAATAACATCTGCTCCCGCCCTGTTCCAGAGGGCTATGGACCAGATCTTGTGTGGCTTGTCAGGAGTTCAGTGCTATCTGGATGATATCCTGGTCACTGGAAGAAATGAAGAGGATCACTTAAAGAATTTAGAGGCTACCCTACAAAGACTGGAAGAGTATGGCCTACAAGTTCGCAAAGACAAGTGTGAATTCTTCAAGCCCTCTGTTGAATATTTGGGACACATCATTGATTCTGCAGGTCTTCATAAGGCCCCTGCAAAAGTTAAAGCTATTGTGGAGGCTCCCCCACCTCGAAATGTAAGCCAGCTGCGCTCGTTTCTAGGACTCCTGAACGATTATGGAAAGTTCATCTCACAGTTAGCCACACTGCTAAAACCACTTCATGAGCTCCTTGGGCAGAACAAGGCCTGGAAGTGGACTGAAGCCTGTGATGTTGCATTTAACAAAGCTAAGGATGCATTGCTAAATTCTGAAGTTCTAACGCACTTTGATCCATCCTTACCACTGCAATTGGCCTGCGATGCCTCCCCTTATGGAGTGGGAGCAGTCGTGTCACATATTATGCCTTCAGGAGAAGAGAGACCTATTGCTTTTGCTTCACGCACTCTAAGCAAAGCAGAAACTAACTACGCCCAAATCGAATGTGAGGCATTAGGAATTGTTTTTGGAATTCGGAAGTTTCATCAGTACCTGTTTGGGCGAAAATTTACTCTTCTCACAGACCATCGACCTCTGACATCAATTTTTGGACCCTACACAGGCATTCCCCCATTAGCTGCTAGTCGTATGCAACGTTGGGCATTGTTACTTTCAGCACACACATATGAAATCAAATATCGGAAATCCACTCTGCACGGCAATGCAGATGGCCTCTCAAGGTTGCCTTTGCCGGTCAAACACCAAGATAGTGCCCAAAAGGAAATCTTCTACTTTGAACAGGTAGAGAATACACCCATCACTGCTACTCAGATAAAGAAGGCAACTCGCGTTGACCCAGTATTGTCCCACGTTATGGACCTGGTGATGCACGGAAAATCTCGACAAACCTCTCCGGTCTCATCCGACCTTGTTCCCTACATGTCCAAGCGGACGGAGTTATCGGTCCAATCTGGTTGTTTGTTGTGGGGGAGACGTGTCATTATTCCACCACCACTGAGATCACAGATGTTAGAACAGCTACATTCCGGTCACTGTGGAATAGTGCGCATGAAGGAAATTGCACGAAGCTATTTTTGGTGGCCTGGACTGGACAGCGCTATTGAAGAGAAGGCAAAAGCTTGTATGTCATGTCAGGGTGTGAGGAATGCACCCCAGTGGGCACCCCTACACCCATGGGACTGGCCTGAAAACCCGTGGCAACGTATTCACGTTGACTTTGCTGGCCCCCTTGAAGGAAGCATGTTCTTGGTGGCAATAGATGCCCATTCTAAATGGCCAGAAGTCTCTATAATGCAGTCCACTTCTGCAGAGAGTACTATCCAAAAACTACGAGGACTCTTTAGTCGTTTTGGTCTGCCAGAACAACTTGTGAGCGACAACGGACCGCAGTTCGTTTCTCAGGAGTTTCAAAATTTTATGAAGGCAAATGGGATACACCACATCACGTCAGCACCATATCATCCGTCCATCAACGGATTAGCTGAAAGATTTGTGCAGACAATGAAAAACGCTTTGAAATCAGCAAGGGGACAACACTCCATTCAAAAGCGTCTGGATACCTTTTTACTTTCCTACAGAAACACACCTCATGCTACGACCCACGCATCTCCGGCCTTTCTAATGATGGGACGACAGCTGCGCACTTGCTTTGATCTGCTGAAACCTTCTGAACCCCGACAAATTGTGCAACATCAGCAGCAATATCAAGTCATCAGACGGGCACCCAGAGCAAAAGACCGAACCTTTAGCCCGGGACAGCCAGTTTTGGCTCGGAATTATACTTCCAGAGCTAAATGGGTTCCGGCCACAGTCATCACTCAAACAGGACCTGTTTCCTACACAGTCCGGACTGCAGAGAATCTTACCTGGCGGCGACATGTAGATCAGCTGTTGCCAGGTCATGCCAGTCCTCAGGACCCATCTGCAGTTGAGGGGTCTGACTTCACCTCTTCTGGTGAGGAACCGAATCACGAGTCACCTGTTTCTGACTGTTCTCCTCCATTACTGCCGGCGGCTGAGATACCCCTTTGCCCAGCACGAGCTGATACCACCTCCTCACCTGTTCGTGCTGCGGACCCTGAGCCCCTAGTGCTTTCGGGTACAATAACACCAGAAGTTCGCCGTAATCCACCTAGAGACAGAAGGCCTCCTCATCGGCTGGATCTTTAGCTAGGGCGAACCCACAGTTATGGGGCAAAATAATCCCCAGGGTTTAGCCGGGAATGGAGGCAGTCTACCCTCCTTCTCTAGTCTAGTGTGTGTTTTATTTAGGGGATGTTCTTATTAGGGGGGGAGGAATATGTTGTGTATTTGGTTGTCATGGTTTTTGTTGCTATGGCAACTGAGTTAGATTATTATGGGTTAGCTCAGCCGGTTTCAACCAGCTGAGTGAGCTCTCTGTATATCTGTAAATAAAATGGAGGTTTTGGTTAGCTGCCTGCTCTCTGGCCTCAAGTGATTGCTTCCTACACCAGCTGCCCCAAGGATATAACAGTTAGGAGGAGAGCTGCAGGAGAGAGGTTGATTCATGTGACTGCCCTGGAGTAAAAAGAAAGGTGCAGAGTGAAAGGCCCTGTGTCCCTATGGCCTGTGTTGATTGGGGAATAAGCAGTCAGGTGTTGCTACTCCACCTGAAATAGCACCCACAATTTTACATTCATTCCACAGTAACAAGGCTATTAAACATAAAATATTAACAATTCCATACAATGAAAACAATCTGGACCCCATTTCCATGGAAGATGTAGGTATTCCAACTTTTGGGGGCTTGCCACCTCAAAATCCCATCTGTTATAGTGAGTTGTAGCATTGATCACCTTAGCAATGATAGTTTAGTTTGAGTTATAGGTTATCTTCCACACAAACAAACAAACAAAAAAAGGAACTTAATGTAATAAACTGACTAGTGTGAAAGGCCACTGCCCTTTACTGGAAAAATTAAGAAGTGCTTGGTTGTGTTTCACAGAACCTGTATTGCTAGTTGCCGACAGTTTCTCCTTTAGCTAGCACAATAAGATCCATGCTTTCATTGCAGTAAGATCTGAGTTCCATCCCTTCTGCTGTCACGAAGCTCTGAGTAACTATATTGTGCAGCATAGCGACAACTATGAAGTGGTAGAGGGCCACGGACTTGTTACAATATGCTGGTGCCAGACTACTAACACATTTATACAAAATAGTAAACTTATGTCAACAATTGAATGTTGCTGCCTTTGTTTCACAGAACCTTAACTCATTTGTCCTGCTGTAAGGGTCACAGCGCCGTGCTCTGAATTTACAAGGGAGTACAAACCTACACAATTTCTCACAATGACAGAAGGAATTGTTACACCATAAGGATTAAGTACTGGAGTTTTGCAACTGTCTACAGAAGGAAGAAAATGGAATCACTGGATTCTTCCCTGTATGCATTTTATGATAACTCATTTGTAGGTACCTGATGATGAAAAATATCAATACATTAGCCATTTCTTCATGTTAAATCCTTTTAAAACCACTATACACTATGTGGCTTTTCAAATGAATCATCCTGAATCATGGCCATCATGTTCTAAGAGTCACAGATTTCTGAGTTTACACCAGGGAGAGCTACTTGCTGGCAAATTAGAAGCATCCTTAAGTGTTTTCCCTTTTGTCTTACTTTTTGTGTTTGGGCACGATGTCTTCCCAGCATTATTGATGGCCTGTGTGACTGACATCTGCTGAGGAAATCAATAGAGACT
Organism: Mauremys mutica; assembly: GCF_020497125.1. Taxonomy (NCBI): domain Eukaryota; kingdom Metazoa; phylum Chordata; order Testudines; family Geoemydidae; genus Mauremys; species Mauremys mutica. The sequence continues at coordinate 79,427,456 of NC_059075.1, forward strand.
TGCTTCCTATAAATGATAGGTAAGCACATCAAAAGCTCTGATTGGGCCAAACTCAGCTGTCAGAGGGAAACAAACTCCCATAGTGAATTGTAAACTAAACATGATAGATTTCTGCAGACACTTTTAAGCCAAACTGCTACTACTTTAACATGCTAAACAGATTCAGATTTTGATATGAAAACCAGAAACAACTAGGTGTGTGTGTGTGTGTCTGTATGTGAGTGTGTGTCTTTCTCTTCCACTGGCCTTGTCAAGCTATATAAAAATTATGAGCCATATTGTGGAATGCACAGAGCAGGGATGGTATATGCAAAAACTGGCTTAAAACTCTTCTTTGCACTCCATCGATCTCAGAACAACCTCTATTCAAACCTGTCCTCCCTCGCTCCCTCCCTGGGCAATTAAAGCAGATGAATTACAATAACAACAAAAAGCCACAAGAAACTGAAAACACATCTGAAGTTTGTCATGGTAAACAGGCATTCTGGCCACACTCCCTTTTCTCCAGCCACAATCCCCTTCCTCTGCTATAGCAACAGGGAGATAGAGTTGCATAAAAGCCTGTATACCGGGCTGTACGTCACCAAAGGATCACACTTTACCCTGGGATGGGCTGATCTCATAACAAACATTCAAAAATCATGAGTCAGGCTCTCCAAATTAATGAAACTGCTTTCAAAAATAACAAGAGGTTTTTTAAAAAAAATAATATGCTTTAGTTTTTTGTTATTTATTATTTAAGCCTCTTGTTTCTGGAACTTCAGGGTGCACCCAGGTTTTTCCCTGCATCCAAGAGGACTAGAAACTCACTTTAAAAAAATGTAAGTTAAGATTCTCATGCAATCAATTGCCTCCAGGAGCTGAGGCTTTAAGAAAAATACTGACTAGCATAAGACTTATGATAAAATCATGAGAGTTGCCCACACTGCTGTTCCAGAACCAACCAAGCCAACTTTAAGACTGTGTGAATGTGGTCTGCTGCAAATCAGCCTCCCTGCACCAGAGGTTCTGAGCTTTGGTTTCTTCATTATGTTTACTTCCTCCATTCCATAAATTTGCAGGCAATAACTAGGTCAGAGACTGACAGATTCCTCAACAAAGACGTTGATACAATAGTCACACAACAGTGTGAGGGATAGAAGCAAGTTGCAAACAGATGTACTGGCATTGTTATTCAACAGAAAATGAGCCAAATTCATCCTTGTTGGTAACTCCACTGGGAGGATCATTTTGAAGAGGAGTAAATATGTTGTTTTCTTACCCTTGTATTCCTGCTTTTTGAAGAATGGAGGATGATTTCCAAGTTGCCATGTATTCTTGCAGCTGGTATGTGCTGTGCTCTTAGGAAGTTGTTCTAAGAGGTATGGAGTTTATTGTGTTAGAAAGCAAGCAAGTTGTGACAGCTGCCAAATGAAAATTTTCTCTGGGGCTCACAGGGTTCACATGTCCAGTCAGTTTCATGCACTGTTTCACACAACAGCCAAGCCCAGCAAGGCAGAGAATATCTAAAAATCACTTACCATCTCTCCCAGACATGGATTTAGATTTTCTGTGAAACATGACATTCTTGTTTGGGAAATAGTCTGAAAATAAAATGGCAATTTTCAGTATAGGCTAAGGGACTGGTCCTATAAACAATAACAGACATTGAGCCAGATCCTCAGTAGGTGTAAATTGCTGTAGTTTCATTGGAGTAAATAGAGCTATGACAACTTACACCAGCTGAGGATTTGGCCCAGAATGCTTGCTACTGCAAATAGTCTACAGTGAGGCCAATCGGAGCTATGGGTTCTCAGCACCTTTGAAAATCAGGCCTCTCCATTCATACCTAAGTGCCCAACTATATACTTAGACAACCACATTTGAAGATTGTGCCTTTGGTGACTAGACAGTGGTCCTGATTAATGAGGGCCTAACAGGCTAACCCCACCTGTTAAATCTCCTCTCCTTTACTTCTTTAAACAAACAAAACCTCAGCTTGACAGCTGCCTTTCTTTCCCCTCTTCTCTCCAGCTGCACAATGGAGAAAACAGCAGGGGTGAGCGGAAGGAAGGGGCAGAGGCATCTAGTTTCTTCAGACTGCAGCCAAGGGAGAGAGCGAGCAGGAGTGTCTGGCACCTTCAGTACAGCAGCATAACAGAGTGCAGGCAGGGGAAAGGAGCAGGTGAGCTTGGTAGCCTCCAGCCCATAAGAAAGCTTCTCCTTTCACTGAAAGTATAGAGCAGCCCTGAGATCAGTGCATACTCACAGGCTGCCTTTTCAGTCCTCTTTGAAGCTAAAGAAAGTTAACCCCAAAGAGTATGAGCACAGGAGCAGCCTCAATGCAGAACTCAGTCCCCTCCTCAAGTAGAGCCCAACTGGGGGATAGTAAAGGCAGAGGAGTGAGGATCTGGCCAAGGAGGCAGCAGTTACAGGCCTGTGACCTGGAGAAAGGATGGGAAAGGAAGAGAGGGAAGCAGAGCTCAGGGGCAGCTGTCTTCTGCTTTTTGGAGAAGCAGGGGGAGCAATGTGGAAGCTACAGTAGAGGAGTATTGTGGGGATGGCCCCAGATCAGCTAGCGTGGTGGCTCATTTTATTGGAAGATGTTTTTGTGTCAGAAGGAACATCAAAAAAAGTGTTGTGGTGGAGCATCTAATTATCTATTTGCTAACCCCAGGGCCAACTCTTATTTGGGGCATCAGCCAAATAAGTGCTGTGATCAGGATCCATTTAGCAAATTCAAGAAAGTAGGCAAAGATTTACTGAAGTGTCACAGGGGAAATGTTCAAAAACGAAGTCTATGAACTAATGATTATTAGGTGAGCATTCTGCAATTTGGCCAGTCGGTGCTCAGAGCATGATTGGAAGCAGGATCAGATTAAGATGCTCTAGCCTTGTATATTTCAAGGACCCCAGCTTCTGGAGGCATGATTATTTTACATTAAAATCTCAGGTTTCATTTTTAAAAAGTAAGTTTCTATGCCTGATCTTTGGGAAGAAAAGCCTTAAAATATGACCCATGTGTAACCATTACAGTGATGGTTGCCTGATACAATAGCTCTGAGGGGAACTGCCCCATACATCTCAATGGGGTGTTAACTCTAAGACCCACTACTTTAGGATCCTCACCAGTACCACCCAGCAGAGGATTCTATGTAGCAAGAGGAGAAGAGTGCAGTGGGTCTGTCCCACCCACCCAAACAGATACAATCTAGTGGGGAAGTGGGGAGGAGGCAAAAGCCACCCCTGCCTTTCTGAGGCTCTCTGCTGCCACCTTTGCTACTCCTGATGGGAAGAGAGGCCCCTGATTTCACTTCTGGGGGAAGAAAGGGGCCTTTTCCTCCACCTCTGCTTCTCTTTCAAGAGAAAGCAGGCCCACTGCCACCACCTCTTCAAATAGTACATGGGGTCATGGCACTGTAGGGCACCCTGTGTCTTGGTGTGCACAGGGCCCCAGATTGCCTTCATAGTAGGGGAGAAATGACTCTAGTATGCCTTTGTAGACTCCTGTTCTTCATCTGACTCAATACCAGGTGGGTCTCCTCTCACAGATTATAACAGCTTTAAGGTTGCTCTAAACTGCACCATCTACAACTGTCCCATGACCCATTCTAATGGCTTGAGTCACTGGGGCACAGGAAAGCACCTGACTTTTCTCCAGACAATACCTTCGTGTTGGGCAAAGAGGAGAGGTGGTGTAGGAGTCCTAATCCTAAATCCCCAATGATTCTCCTACCCAGGAAGTTTCCCTCATCAGCTGGACCACAACAAGAGACCTAAAATCTGTCCAATAGAGAAAGGAATCTGGCCTTTGATTTTCAGTATGTTTGGGGTGGACTGTTAAAAAATGAGGTTGCTTTCTTAATGCTCTCTCATACAATTGTCATGAAATGTATTATAAATAGAAGATATAGGGACAGATCCTTAGCTGGGGAAAACCAACTGGGTGAAGCTGTGCCAGTATGCAACATCTGACCTATATTCCCATCTTGGGAGACAAGAAAAGACATTTCACCAGTTAAAAAGCCATCTCAAAGTAGCAGACATTCTTCTTGGCTTTCTAAATGGATTGCAGTCACTCCTCAGCTTGACTGTATTTAGGTAGCACACTCCCTCTCTGTTAATGGCAGCCTTGGTTCCTCAACTCCATGCTATGGAGCTTCAGTACAAGAGTACACCAAAATAATCCACTTAGTATTCACCAGCCCACTGCAATTATGCCATTGCTTTGCTAATTATGCTGGCAGAGTGCTTGCTAATGTCTCCTCCATCTCTATTTGAGTATTTAAACATTTTAATGAATATGTTATTTACTATAATAAAGCCAGAGTCTGCTATTAAATTAATAGAGCAGTGCAACCAAGAATCCCATAAAAGCAATTTATTCTTGCTTTCCATGCAACTGATCTCCAAGTACCACCAGTTTGGCCATTTGAATTCCACACTGTCCCATGGACACTGTATACCTACTATTCAATTACAAATGGTTATCATATTATAGTTAATTTGATTTTTTCCCTACTTTCAGCCAATCACTTCAAACAGCAGTTGGTAATTGGATCTCTGTTGATTTCATTCCTGGATTTATTTTCCTTGAGGTTATTACTTTTCATTTTTTAATACAGATGCAAGATGTGTCAATGTGTTTTCAGTGCCACTGTAAATAATCTTATCAGGGAGCCAAGTTCTTTCCCAAGTGCTAAGCTTGAGTAAACAGGCTTACACTGTTTCTCCAATGGGCATGGAATCCTCCCCACTGGGCTGTGAAGAGTCTAAAATTCAGCTGTTAATACAGTAGCCTCCCCTGCACCTGCTCCAAACACCATAACGTTCCTCTGAGCTGATGCAAATAGAATCCTGGGGGTGATCCTGCAAGTTGCTGAGAATCTGAGTGAAGTCAATGGGAATGGTGGGTATTGAGCCTCTCCCAGGAGATGATTCACACTTTGCAGGATCAGGTCTCTGCATAGCATATGTGTGAACTCACTATATGGACCCCTGCATGCTGTCCTCTACCCTATCCTAGTGGAATTACACCATTTCACTGCTTGTTTGGCATTCTCACCTATGCAAGAAGAGACATAAGTTTCCACCATAGGAAAAGAAATAAAACAACTCCCTCCTCCCCCAGTGTGGTGTATAACTGGTGAAAAGTTCCCATGAAAATTTGTACCATTTTGTTTCTGTGTTGATTTTGTGCCCCATAGATTTCATTTTTATAGCCATTATAAAATTAAATGGCTATTTTCAAACTGCAAAGATGGACAAATGCAAATGCTGAATTTCAGATGAGAGATTCTGAAGCCCTCATTTGCGATGTGTAGGAAGAAAAGTAAATATGGCAGGCGACCAGCTTGGCTTAACAGTGAAATCCTTGCTCGTCTTAAACACACAAAAAAAACGCTTACAAGAAGTGGAAGATTGGACAAATAACCAGGGAGGAGTATAAAAGTATTGCTCAGGCATGCAGGAGTGAAATTAGGAAGGCCAAATCACACTTGGAGTTGCATCTAGCCGGAGATGTTAGGAGTAACAAGAAGGGTTTCTTCAAGTATGTTAGCAACAAGAAGAAAGTCAAGGAAAGTGTGGGCCCCTTGCTGAATGAGGGAGGGAACCTAGTGACAGAGGATGTGGAGAAAGCTAGTGTACTCGATGCTTTTTTTGCCTCTGTCTTCACAGACAAGGTCAGCTCCCAGACAGCTGCACTCTGCAGCACGGTATGGGGAGGAGGTGACCAGCTCTCTGTGGAGAAAGAAGTAGTTCGGGACTATTTAGAAAAGCTGGACAAGCACAAGTCTATGGGGCCGGATGCGCTGCATCCGAGGGTGCTAAAGGACCTGGCCAATGAGATTGCTGAGCCATTGGCCATTATCTTTGAAAAATCATGGCGATCGGGGGAGGTCCCGGATGACTGGAAAAAAGCTAATGTAGTGCCCATCTTTAAAAAAGGGAAGAAGGAAGATCCAGGGAACTACAGGCCAGTCAGTCTCACCTCAGTCCCTGGAAAAATCATGGAACAGGTCCTCAAGGTATCAATTCTGAACCACTTAAAGGAGGGGAAAGTGATCAGGAACAGTCAGCATGGATTCACCAAGGGCAAGTCATGCCTGACTAACCTAATTGCCTTCTATGATGAGATAACCGGCTCTGTGGATGAGGGGAAAGCAGTGGATGTGCTATTTCTGGACTTTAGCAAAGCTTTTGATACAGTCTCCCACAGTATTCTTGCCAGCAAGTTAAAGAAGTATGGGCTGGATGAATGGACGGTAAGGTGGATAGAAAACTGGCTAGATGGTCGGGCTCAATGGGTAGTGATCAATGGTTCCATGTCTAGTTGGCAGCCAGTATCAAGTGGAGTGCCCCAAGGATCGGTGCTGGGGCCGGTTTTGTTCAATATCTTCATTAATGATCTGGAGGATGGTGTGGACTGCACCCTTCGCAAGTTTGCAGATGACACTAAACTGGGAGGAGTGGTTGATACGCTGGAGGGTAGGGATAGGATACAGAGGGACCTAGACAAATTAGAGGATTGGGCCAAAAGAAATATGATGAGGTTCAACAAGGACAAGTGCAGAGTCCTGCACTTAGGACGGAAGAATCCCATGCACTGCTACAGACTAGGGACCGAATGGCTGGGCAGCAGTTCTGCAGAAAAGGACCTAGGGGTTACGGTGGACGAAAAGCTGAATATGAGTCAACAGTGTGCCCTTGTTGCCAAGAAGGCCAACAGCATATTGGGCTGCATTAGTAGGAGCATTGCCAGCAGATCGAGGGATGTGATCATTCCTCTCTATTCAGCACTGGTGAGGCCTCATTTGGAGTACTGTGTCCAGTTTTGGGCCCCACACTACAAGAAGGATGTGGATAAATTGGAGACAACAATGATTAGGGGGCTGGAGCACATGACTTATGAGGAGAGGCTGAGGGAACTGGGATTGTTTAGTCTGCAGAAGAGAAGAATGAGGGGGGATTTGATAGCTGCTTTCAACTACCTGAAAGGGGGTTCCAAAGAGGATGGATCTAGACTGTTCTCAGTGGTAGAAGATGACAGAACAAGGAGTAATGGTCTCAAGTTGCAGATGGGGAGGTTTAGGTTGGACATTAGGAAAAACTTTTTCACTAGTAGGGTGGTGAAGCACTGGAATGGGTTACCTAGGGAGGTGGTGGAATCTCCTTCCTTAGAGGTTTTTAAGGTCAGGCTTGACAAAGCCCTGGCTGGGATGATTTAGTTGGATTTGGTCCTGCTTTGAGCAGGGGGTTGGACTAGATGACCTCCTGAGGTCCCTTCCAACCCTGAGATTCTATGATTCTATGATTCATAATGGGCTGGTTTTCACTGGGAAAGATGTGTGTGTGGAAAAGGAGGGTCATCTTCAAGCAAAGAATTTAAGAAACCTAGCAAAATTCTCAGAAAAATGGACTCATATCTGAGTTTGTAAATAATGAAAAATGCCTCCACTTTTGGGGGGAGGTAATTTTTGTGTTTAAACACTTACTGCATCTCAGCTGAGAACTAATAATACCAACTCTGCAATAACTTTCAAAGCTTCCTCCGCTTTGTGGTGACATAAAAATGAATGCTATGTCTGGAGTCTAGGGATCTGGAATAGATCTGAAGTTTTTAGCCCAGATGCACCTTCAAGGCTGGCTTTTGCCTAAACAGATCCTGCTGGGAAATCAGCTGGGGTGAGGAAGATGCTGTGAAGAAAGGCAAACACACCCTCTTTTATGGCACTTACAGGGGGATCCAAACTACATCTAAGGTGAGCGGTGTAATTGTTGGTATCTTATAATTAAAAGTTGCTTCACCAGTGGAAATCCTAATGGAGATCAGGTGGTTGCAACAGCCCTGCTATGTGAATCTGAAAAGCAGACTACTTCTATTTTGGTGATTAAATATGGATATTGGTACCTAACTTTAGGTCCAAATTTGGAAATTGTTAGCCTTATTTGATTCTGCTCACTATAGTGTCATGAGAGTTTTTCTACAAAACTACAACCTACAACACTGCTGGAATAGTTTTGTGATCTGGAGAAATTATCCCTAGGGTCTAGGCTGAGAACAAGTGTTTAATTCTCTTCCCTGTGCAAAGCTCTGAGAACATGGTCTATTTTCCAGGGAATTCCACAGAAAGGGAGGGACAGAATCCTATTCTCCTCTAAGCTATAGGCTGCTGTCAGAACCAATCCATGGCAGTGGTAGCCTCCACAGCTGCCACACACCTCTAACCCAGGAAAGTGTTTGTCTAGTGGATACGCTGTGTTCCAGCTCCACTGGCTATGTTCCCACCTTATCATTGGCATTCTGGTCCTCAGCATGCGGATAGTTCAACTACCTCAGAGGTGGGTTTTCCAAACCTTGTTGTTCATATGCAGCAGAAATGCTCCAGCTCCTCTGCTTTCAGGCCATTCTACAGACCTCAGTTTGTGCTAGAAGATTTTCCCCCAAGATTGGACCTAACTTCACTTGTGCTGCAGATCAGATTTGAATGCTTAGTGCTACTCTCTGAGAAGAAGATAGAACCCAGAGGTAGTTTCCACTTCAAACTAAATTTGGTATCTTCCATTGTTGGGTACAGTATTAGCTGTCATAAATGGAAACTCCACAACATGAAAAAAAAGGAAGCAAAATTTAAAGCAACATCTACTTCCTGAGCCAATCAAGAAACAAAAAACTATATGTTCCACCTTGCATATTGCTGTTACACTGGGAGTACCTTTCCCAGGTCTAAAAAAGAGCTCTGTGTGGCTCGAAAGCTTGTCTTGCTCACCAAGAAACCTATCCTTGCAACAAGTGTGGTCCAATAAAAAAATATTACCTCACCCGCCTTGTCTCTCTAATATCCTGGGTCTGACAGGGCTAAAATTACACTGCATACATATCTATTAGTAAGTAAGCTGTTTGGAATAGGGACTGTGTTTTTACAATGCATAACAGACAGGGTCATCCTTAGGGTGGTGCGGGGCCTGGGACAAGCCCCGCCTCCCCTCTTCCCACCTCTTCTCCACCCCCATTCCACCCTTCCCCCAAGCCCCTACCCCACCTCTTTCTGGCTTTCACCTCCTTCCCCGAGTGACATTGGGACCCAGCAGGATGGAGCAGAGCGGGGCAGGCTGGGGCTGGGTCCCTCGTTGCTGCCGGCACCAGGCCCCCTGCTAACCTGCCAGACCTCCCTGGACCGCACATCCCGAAGCACGGGGCCCCCCCAAAGTGCAGGGCCCAGGGCGGTTGCCCCAGTCCATCCTATGGACAGGACAACTCTGATAATAGAACAGGGTCCTGTTCCATGACTGGGGCGCCTCAGCACTACAATAATACAAATAATAATTCCACATAGAAACAAAATCCTCTTTCATCTCCTTCATTCAAGCTTTGGGTCCCATGAACAGTCTCAGCACCAACCATGCCTTAGCCCAGGGGAGAGGGATAGATGGAAGAAGTTAGGCAGCTGGTGTGCTAAGACCACCACCTATCATGCCATCCAGAGCTAGTCTACATTTAAAAGTTTGGTGGCATAGCTATGTCAGTTAGGCATGTAAAAAAATCACATCCTTAAACAACATAATGATGCCAACAAAAGCCCTGGTGTAGATGCAGTTATACCGGGAGGTGCGGGGGGGTCCTTTGTTGCAATCATTTATTTCATTTGGTATAAGCTGCATCTCCAGTAGGAGAGTCTGCCAGTATAGCTTTACAGGCAAACTCTTTCTAGTGTAGATAAGACCTAACATTGTTTCATAATTTCTGTGTGTGACCACATCTGTCTGTCTCTGCCACATGTTGTCTCTTGTCTTATACTTGTAATCTCTTTGAGGGCAGAGACCATCTGTTTGTTCTGTGTCCAAGTCACTACCACAATATAAAATAATTATTAAAATTCTAAAAAAAGAACAGGAGTACTTGTGGCACCTTAGAGACTAACAAATTTATTTGAGCATAAGCTTTCGTGGGCTACAGCCCACTTCATTGGACACATAGAATGGAACATATAGTGAGGAGATATATATACATACAGAGAACATGAAAAGGTGGGAGTTCCCCTACAAACTCTAAGAGGTAATTAATTAAGATGAACTGTTGTCCTTAGGAACAAAAAACAACAAAACTTTTGTAGTGCTAATCAAGATAGCCCATTTAAGACAGTTTGACAAGATACTTAACATGGGGGAAATAGATTCAATGTGTGTAATGGCTCAGCCATTCCCAGTCTCTATTTAAGCCTAAATTGATAGTAGCTAGTTTGCATATCAATTCAAGTTCAGCAGTTTCTCCTTGGAGTCTGTTTTTGAAGCTTTTATGTTACAAAATTACCACCTTTAAATCAGTTACTGAATGGCCAGAGAGGTAGAAGTGTTCTCCTACTGGTTTTTGAATGTTATGATTCCTGATGTCAGATTTGTGTCCATTTATTCTTTTGCATAGAGACTGTCCAGTTTGGCCAATGTACATGGCAGTGGGGCATTGCTGGTATATATCACATTGGTAGATGTGCTGGTGAATGAGCCCCTGATGGCGTGGCTGACGTGATTAGGACCTATGATGGTGTCACTTGAATAGATATGTGGACAGAGTTGTCATCGGGCTTTGTTGCAAGGATAGGTTTCTGGGTTAGTGTTTTTGTTCTATGGTGTGTGGTTACTGGTGAGTATTTGCTTCAGGTTGGGGGGCTGTCTGTAGGTGAGGACAGGTCTGTATCCCAAGATCTGTGAGAGTGAGGGATCATCTTTCAGGATAGGTTGTAGATCTTTGATGATGCGCTGGAGAGGTTTTAGTTGGGGGCTGAAGGTAACAGCTAGTGGTGTTCTATTATTTTCTTTGTTGGGCCTGTCTTGTAGTAGGTGACTTCTGGGTACTCTTCTGGCTCTGTCAATCTGTTTTTTCACTTCAGCAGGTGGGTATTGTAGTTTTAAGAATGCTTGATAGAGATCTTGTAGGTGTTTGTCTGAGGGATTGGAGCAAATGTGGTTGTATCTTAGCGCTTGGCTATAGACAATGGATCATGTGGTGTGTCCTGGATGGAAGCTGGAGACATGTAGGTAAGTATAGCGGTCAGCAGATTTCCGGTATAGGGCGGTGTTTATGTGACCATCACTTATTAGCACAGTAGTGTCAAGGAAATGGACCGCTTGTGTGGATTGGTCTAGGCTGAGGTTGATGGTGGGATGGAAATTTTTGAAATCATGGTGGAATTCCTCAAGGGCTTTTTTTTCATGGGTCCAGATGATGAAGATGTCATTAATGTAGCGCAAGTAGAGTAGGGGCATTAGGGGATGAGAGCTAAGGAAGCGTTGTTCTAAGTCAGCCATAAAAATGTTGGCATGCTGTGGGGCCATGCGGGTACCCATAGAAGTGCCACTGGCTTGAAGATATATATTGTCCCCAAATGTGAAATAGTTGTGGGTGAGAACAAAGTCGCAACATTCAGCCACCAGGCTCCATTCTATGCGTCCGATGAAGTGGGCTGTAGCCCACGAAAGCTTATGCTCAAATAAATTTGTTAGTCTCTAAGGTGCCACAAGTACTCCTGTTCTTTTTGCGGATACAGACTAACAGAGCTGTTACTCTGAAACCTGTCATTAAAATTCTAGTTTCTATCATTCCAGCTTTCTATCCTGAATGAACTTAAATGACTTAAACCCTCATTTACTCACTGGCATACTTGTGAAGTGTGTGTCTATGCACTTTTGAAATAGAGTCCCTGGTGGATGATTTACAACCAGTGTGTCCATATACATAAATTTTACTATCATCTGAATCAATATGCAATCCAGTCTACCGCTAAATCCTTTCCACTTTTATTTTGTATAAATTTATTACTTTTCACACAGTGCTCTGAAGTTTAAGTCAGGGGCTGCATCTTGATTACTCTAATTACTCTGCATTCTGATAGTGGTATGTTTGCACCAACAGAGCTAAACGTGCATCAGAGTTACTATCCTTAATCCCCTTACTTTAAGGGGCTTACAGGCACTATCCCATCATAACCTGCTCCTAGCTGATTTTCAATAAACAGGGGGCTGCTTTTCTACCTCATTTTTCATCCATTAATACTCAGTGACTTCAATGGGAATATTAGACATGCAAGGAATGCAGGCTCAGCCTTGAGGCATCAACCTGAGAATGATTTTTTTTTCAGTGAGTCTGAAGGTTTTTGTTTTGTTGTTTTTCCTTTGCTTTTTTAAGTTACAAGACTGCAAATAAAACCAGATGTTTAGATGTTTTCTCCACCACTCTGGAGACGAAGGCAAGTGATTAATTCAAAACATGACAATATCTTATATTTCTATAGCACCTTTCATCTCAAAGAGCACCTATCCCAAAGCACTTTATAACCTAAATAAAGTAGGCATCATTACAATTCAGCATTTGCCATTCATCAGGGATTATAATACTACAGCTCCAGTTTTAAGTATAGGGTAGTTATTGCAGATACCTAGAGTGATGAATGTTGAGTTTTCACTGACAGCCTGTTTGTGGGTGTGTAGAATGTAAACCAATTGTCCCAAAGCTGAAACATAGCCACCTGGGGTGGAACACATCATCTGTTCAACAGCAGACAGGAAAACTATGCAACAGTTTAAAAGAGGCATTGAAAATTACCACATCCATTTGAAACTGAAAGATAAAATTTAGGTAAGTCTGAACTGGAACTAGGCCAGAAATGCTGACATTAACAACCTCTTCTCTAATGAAAAGTGATATGGGTTCTTTAATAGTTGCAGGTAATCAGGACTTTTGTATTAAATATCATCTGAAAAAATGATTTTGTCCAATGCCCCTTCTGGTGCCCTACTGAGGCACTGATTCCAATCTGAGTCAGTGGATGAAGTGCCCCTTAATAAGTCACTAAAACAACACCTCAGTTATCTTTAGAGATTTCCATCTCCTAGTAGTGACAGGTCAGCTCCTGCTTAGCTTGGGAGATCTAATGAGACTACAGTCCATGGTATGGCTGCCAAATATATTAGAATCATTTGATGTTTTTAGAAAAAGTGAGTTTGCTGAGGTAGGCAATGTTTCTTAAATTTACAGTAAGTTCTTGTCAAAGACATTTATCAGAGCTTGTAAAAATGGATAAATGTGCATTTACACAATGGAGTGAAATACAGTAGCTTCAGAAAGAATAATTGTCTTGAACAGTGCCTTAAAAATTGTCTGAAAATGCATATACTTGAGAGACTAGAATAATATTTTAGAAATCTGCAGCAATATATCTATGCTTTAAATGCTCAAATGTAAAGGGGGAGTACGTTGAACCTGAGTGTGAGTCTAGCACAATGATGCACAGTGGGTCCATGATAAAAACCCATAAGAGCTAATTCACCAAAACTTCTGAGTCATCCTTCTCTTTCTCTCATTGCCGGAGCTTGGAGGAGCAAGAACATTAGCTGCCTGAATGATCAACTAGCGTGGGCAGTGAAAGATAAAAATCTGATATCCATTTTAACCACAAGAGATTCATGAGAGAGATTCCATGAGTCACTACAATAATGTTTAGGATGGGATTACAATGCAGAACAAAAAGATGGAAGAAGAGGTTCAGTTGCAGCTATCTTGCCAGTATTATCAAGTATCAAATATTTATGCTAGCTGTCCTTCTGTATTTTTCTATAGGCTGCAAGTGGATGCTGTCATGTAGCATCCCTACTCATAGAACATTTGATCCTTCACATCAGGCTACTCTAAATGGCTGCTAACTTCTGCTGTTAGTCTCTGGGTCAGATCCTTAGGCACACACACAATCCAGGTCAGGGAATGCCATGATAACGGTGCTGCTTGGTTACTTCCATCATGCACAGTGCATTAGAACAGTTTCAGGGCTCCTTCGAAGTCACATCACAAGACACTTAATAACCAGGCCAGGATCAGGGAAGCATGATGCCATCTCAGCCACACCAGCTTCCCCTCTACACTGGCAGCAAGGATGTAGGTGACATATGACTCCTTGTATGTCACTGAATGATTGTACTTCTTGAGTGATCTTTCCAAGGCCTCTTAGCAAGTGTTTGTAGCCAGAACACACTGGCAGTGTGGCACATAGTGATTATGGTATGACACCACATGACACCAATGTGATGCTGTAGCATTTTATTTTATTTAAAGTGGATTTAGTAATGTTGTATTACTAACACCATGGCTTCAGCTCTGGTGGCTGCAGTTTAAAGCTCAACAGAATAAAAGTCACCTCCCCTACTTGCTTCAGATTTAGAGCCTCTAGGAACACACAGAGACCAAGGATATTGACCACACATACATTTACAAGTACAAGGTCCAGTCTGTTTTACAAGTTTTATTAAAGTTACAATTAAAGTTACGATTACCCATGCATACAGAAATCCTATAAAGACCTATGCACAAATTACAAATATAGTCATACTCACATCCTTAATGATATTCTTAGGGTCTGATGGATGCCTTGCCAATTGATCATCAGTAGAGGGCGGGTTCCTGCTGGAGCTTTCCCATAGGTAAGTCATTTTACTCAATCTGGGAGCCCTCTTTTATCTTGTGATTCTGACTACACCTAACACTTTGCACATGTGTGGGAAGGTGTGCACCCTCTTTTTCCTTATTTGTATTGTGTTCGGCAAGAATATTGATGTATCCTGTTTTTCTTAAGTTGTGTATAGTTTTTTACTCTCATTAACATTGACACACAACCTGTACCCTGTGGTTAAGGCATGTGTTAGAAAAAAAGTGCTCCTAGGGCATTTTGTAATAAAAAAATTAATCTTTCGCAATACCACCCATTGGTATATCTTTTCCCATAATCTTGTGGCATGAAGTTATTCTTTGGTCACTTACTTATTTCAAGCATTTCTTAACTCTAAGGCCTAGTATGGCTGAGCTAAAATCTTACGGGCCTCAGCCTGTAAGATATTTAATGCATACTTCGATATTTACTTAGATATTTAATGCATACTTATTCCTTCTAACTACTGATCAATCTTATACTTTGATAATCCTACAGTTTAGATCTATTCAGCACACAATGATTATATCTGACATGACATATTAGTTAATAATAACATCACACAATAAGTGAATTATAAAATGAAATAATTGGCTAAAATGCCAACACTTTCTGGTCATGACTCCATATCAAGTTGTGGTGGCAATGCACAAGCCTCAAGTAATTTTGGGGATACCAATGTCCCTGCAAACCAAACAATAATGCAAGTTGAAAACTTAGATTTCTTTTTTGTGAAAAAGTTATCTTGTTTTTCATTAAAATTTTGAAATTCAGAAAATTTCTGCGAGCTCTAAAGCTGGTTGAAAAACACCCATTAGCTTTAACTAAGTCAACCTATGCAATGATGTATTTAGCACTGAAAATATGGCATACTTTGGTTGCCCAGCTCTTATATTAATTTCTGCCCTGTAGCAAATTTTAATAGGCTTGAGGGTAAAATGGGTGGGAATTAGAGAAAGGCTGGTGCTTCAGAAAAGAATAATGCAATTTACACAAAGTACCAACTTTGGCCAAAATAGGGAAGAGAAGTGGAGGGAAAAAATAGCAATTAGCAGTCCAATTAATAATCATAACTACATTAATCATCCTTCCCATAAAGCAAGCAAGAAATGAATAAGATGAATTACTGTTTGTAACATAAAATGTGTTAATATCTGTTTTGGCTGAGTTTGGAGCTTAAGCCTTAATTCCACCAGTCAGGCCAAATTCTGACAGTCATCGGTGTAATGAATTACCATGCAGATTGGCTGTTATAATTCTTGCTTGGTGTTCAGTAGATGTTTCAATAAAGGGTGGAAAACTGCCAAAAATTCTCTGGAGTTGGGTTTTAAAAAAATTCTGAATCTACGAGCAATTATTTTAAATACATTTGAATTGAAATACTGCAGCTTGTTGGAAGAATATGCTTTGCTCACACCTAAACTCGGTGACAACAGACCCACAGCCTAGAAAGAAATCTGTTTAGCTGGCTTTCTCTAAACACTTGAAAACCTCTTTGCTCTATTGTCTTGACTCCTTTTTTCAGAAATGAGGTTACCGAGAAGAAAGATTACTACTTTCACATGATCTTTGGCTCTGGTTTTAGAAAACTCAAAAAAGAATAAATCTTTGTCATTAATAGAGCAAACAAAAGATTAAAGGTAAGCTGATTACTGCTGATGCAAATGAGATATTCTTTTATTTCACCCAATTCTTAAAAGAGCACAGATAAGCTTCTTCCTGTGCTGAAAGGTCATTGTTTGGCTATGCCGAAAGAATAACAGGAGACCTTAGATATGGGTTTATCAGGCCGCAACTTTATTATTAGATAGATGTTTGGGACTAACCCAGCAGATAAAATGTGCAGTGCAGGTGCAAAATTTATGTCCCTCCAGCAGATCCACTGCCAGGACCCTCCAATTCCAGCCAATCTGGGGGCGAGGGCTTCCACCAGCTCCCCCCCTTCATCCACGTCCCTCCAGCAATTCCCTTGCCAGGACTTTACTAATTCCAGCCAATCTGGGGGGGGAGGCAGTTCCATAGCTCCCCCACTATTCATCCAGGTCCCTCCAGCAATTCCCTTGCTGGGACCTTACCGACCACCCCCCCTCATAGGAGGGGTTAAGGTGGACTATAATGATGAGGCTCCCTGCTGTACAAATCATAGAAGTCCCCAACTGCCCCCAGCTTGCTCAATTACCAAGCACCTCTCCTTAATTCCTTTTCCAAGCCATTTTTCTGTTCTTTTGTGCCTTAATTTATGGAGTACCTACACTGAACATCCCCCACAAGCCGGCGCCAGCCATTAGCTTGGCTGCCTCCTCCCCACACCCAGCTGGGTTCCCAGACATCTCTCAATTCCCTCTTTTATATCAGCCAAAAATATGGCAGCACTTGAGTCTGACAGGTGCACCCCAGCCTCCTGAAATAACTCCAGTGCCCCATAGAATATGCCAGGATGTGAAATTACTTCTGCCCCCTCAAGGGCAACAAGAATGTGTCTACTTCCCTATTTACATACTTTCTGTTTTTGTCCACTCTGGCAGGGTTCATGGCTCCCTGCCAGACCCTGGAAAAATTGCCAGGATGAGCATCAGGTTCCTCCTAGTTCGAAGCATAACTCCACCCCTTTAAGTGTTCCCAGATCATTTTCTCCCAGGTGTATCACCAATATACCTGGTGGCCACTGATGTGCCAGTACAGCATACAACAGCGGTATCAGTTGATCCCATAACATGCCCTTCCGTGCATGCCAGCTGAGTAATGCTTTGCCACCGAATCCCACCGATCCTCATTGATCCTGAAAGCACCAAAAAATACTGTGAAGAATGCTGCCCTGAATAGGGACACCTCCTGTGCACTATTACATATGACACCGAGGAAGTGAAGGAAGTCCCTGAGCATGAAAACCCTGATGGGATGATGGGAATCCTTCCTGGGTCCACCTCTACATGACCATCCTGCCAAAAACCTTTGAACTATGAAACCCCTGCAAGGATCTGGGTAGCCATTTAGCCTACTAAAAAATGTAATGGCCAAAAGGCGATTTGAAACTGTGGAGGACGCCAGTTGATGGGTTGCCAATGACAGTATGTACCGCAGCACCTGTTCCTTTGTAATGGGCCACAGTGCCGACTGGCCCTCCTGCTCCTGAAATGATATGAATTCATTAAAACTTTTCTCATAGCTATGCCACGGGCATGATGCCACCAATCTGTGGACCACATTGACAACTGTCCTACGCCACATTGACAACTGTCCAACTGTCCTACCGTGAACAGCATTTGTCTGAGTTTATGGATGGCGATCCCTGTCCTGTGCATCTACCGTTGCTCCTGAAAGCATCTGACCGGGATGTCCTGGATCTGCATAACCTGTTCCGCTTTGTACAGCCTGTAGTGCTGTGGAAACAACCTCATACGCAATACCCTTAATTAATCGTATCAGCTCCATGCTAACTGCCCCCCCCATCAGATGCCACTAGGTCAGTTGGGTGAGCGAGAGCTGCACCTGGATCCCCCACTTCCCCAAGCCCCATAGGCTGGCTTTGACACTCTGGTGCACTACTCCAGGCACCCCCAGTCACTTGCCCTTGCTGTGTGGACTCTGCCCCTGGCTTGACCTGGGGCCAACGAACTGCACTGGGTCCATCCTGTGTGTGATCTGATTGCTTTCTGGGTTCCTGTGGTAACAAAAATAACTAGGAGGGTGATGCAAATTCCCCCACCCCCATCCCATTGTGTTCTGGCTCCAGCAGGGAAAAACTGCACCATGATTCCCTAAACATTCATATATACTGCAACTGTTATGGGAGGGGACCCCTCCTTCCCTCCTTTTCCTTCCTGTACCTATACCTCCTGTAAAGAACTCTACCTCCCTTTGTGAATCTGTTCTCCTATTGCTACCCCCACTCCACTGGTGCCAGAGGAAAAGGAGAATTAAGCCTTCCCTTTTGTGCACCCCTTTCCCCTCCTTTTTGTGTCCCCCTGGAGCCATGCTGAGACTGCTTACCAGCTTTTGTCCCTTCTGCCTCCTTGACTTAAACAGGGAATGGCTTGTAGCCCCCTATGCACTTCCTATCCCCCAGTGCAGCCCAACCTCTCCTTTCCCAGAGAGTGGGATCCCCCCACCACCATCACTGTATGGACTATATGCAGTTCCTGCCTTTCCCTACCCAACATTGTCTGGCTCTATGTGCAGGGGCGGCTCTAGGAATTTGGCCGCCCCAAGCACGGCGGCATGCCGCAGGGGGCGCGCTGCCGGTCCCGCGGCTCCGGGGGACCTCTTGCAGACGTGCCTGTGGAGGGTGTGCTGGGAGGGCGGCAGGCGGCTCCGGCGGACCTTCCGCAGTCATGCCTGCAGGAGGTCCACCCGAGCCGCGGGACCAGCGAACCCTCCGCAGTCATGCCTGCGGGAGGTCCGCTGGTCCCATGGCTCCAGTGGACCTCCCGCAGGCATGACTGCGGAAGGTCCACCGGAGCCGCCTGCCGCCCTGCCGGCAAAATGCCGCCTCAAGCGCGCGCTTGGCGCGCTGGGGTCTGGAGCTGGCCATGTCTATGTGGGAGTGGCCTGAGCACTATTTTGCCTCTCCCTGATGCCTCACATGGGGTTTCTGCTGCCCCTTGCCACCGTGTCCCAACCGAACCCTGTTTATATGGCCTGAATTGGAGAAGGGGCTGCTCCCCCTTGCTGTTCAGGTTCACCATCCGGACTGAGTGCCTGCTCTCTCCCCTGCTGCCGTGTTCCAAACTGCTGCCTGCTTTTATGCCCTGCAATGGGGGAAGGTGTTGTTTCCCCACCTCATGACCCGCTGATCATCTGGACTGCTTCCACGTGGGGGGGTTCTATGGAGCACTTGCTACCTGTTCTTATGTCCTGAAATCCCCCCCGGCTATCCCTGTTCACCATTTAACTGCACGTGGTCCTGCAGCAAGCCATGCACTGGAGTCTGCTGCCCAGCCTGTTCCGAGTGAATGAGGGGAGTGGCCAGGCCCAGGCTGACCTCTTTAAACCCCTTATTCCTAGGTGGTGAGTCATCCACCACGCTGACTGCTCTTCCAGCAGTTTTACGTCTCCGCTCCTCCCCCAAGCCAGAAAGCATTGCCCTCTTCTCCCAGCGAGCCAGACAAACCCCTCCCTGCTTAAAGTGCAGGGCTGTGAGTGTAACAAGATATCTTGTTTACCTCGCAGAGTGGTGGAAGCTGGTGCTTGGCTGTAGTCATTTGTCTTGAGAAAGATGGTGTGTACTGATATTCAAAACATAATTCAGAATTTTAATAGTGCACCAAGCACTGACTTCTCTCTTTAATAAAAAATCAGATTGCATCTGAAATTTATGAGAACAAAAGGAAATGTGCCACCTTCTAATGACACCCCTGCTTGTCTAATTACTCCTTGGTTACCCAGTCTGCAAAATTAGCACTGATATGGGTCATGCCTCCAGGCAAACATAGTACACTCCATCAACTATTCTTCACAAGAGTATAGTACTTAAGTGGATGTATCATGCTGGGCACCCTTCTGAGTTCTGCAAAATCGTAGAGAGGTTTCTAATTTGGTTTCCCTGGATTCCATTAGGCTATAGCCCTTTTCAGTTTTGTTTTGTGAAGTACTTCACAAGGTTGTTTGCTCTGCTTTTCTTACAAATAGAAAAACAATTTGTTAGGATATATATGTTCAGGCCTCTCTGTAACGGCTTATACTTTAAGAATTTAGGTATATGTTTATCACTTAGCTAGTTACAGAGGTATAAAACAAAGAATCAAAATCCCAGTCCACTTGTGTATGGGCCTTCTCCTACTAGGATAGTCTGAGGCCTGGTTCTTAGGCTAAGGCCTTTGGCTAAGCAGCAGAGGCAGCTACAAACTGGGAAGTGTATGGTCACAGCCTCACAATCCAAACCAGTCACATTGAAATAAGGTGGTGTTGGACTGTTAGGAATACAATCCTGTCCTGATAATGCCTATCACCACCAGATAAAGATGGTTAAAGAAAACTTAGTTTGATAGCATCCTGTCTGGCAAGAAATCACTTCTCAATGGTTGTGGTTGTGAAACCCTCATTTCTGTATGTTTTATCTTTATGGCCCCCACTTTCCTATAGTTAATCTGTCTGGTTCTCTAATTGTTTCTGTCTGCTATATAATTAATTTTGCTAGGTGTAAGTTAATTAGGGTAGTGGAATATAATTGGTTAGAGAATTATATTACAATATGTTAGGATTGGTAGATAGATTTCAGTAAAATGATTGATTGAGGTATAGCTGAGAATATTACTATATAAATTAGGGGCAAACAGTAAGCTGGGATTTGAAAATAAGGAATAAGGAACTTGGATTTAAGCTGTACCTTTACCCCAATAAACATCTAATTGTTGCACCTTCAGACTTTGGATATTTTTGCTCTCTGTTCAGGTGAGAAGAACCAGGGAAGTGGGAGGGTGAAGGAATAAGCCCTCTAACACAATTGTTTCCCTGTCAGTGGCTAGAGTAGAGAATGTTGCCACAATATTTCACACACACACACATTTATAGTTTCATTAAATTTTGAGAATGTTCATTTATCCAATTTCTACATGTGTCTGGATTTGTGTGTTTTAAATAACAGCTTGTCAGTTATGACTTCCCTGAATAAAGAACAGATAACACAGTATTTATTTGAGATGTTAATTGGACTCTGCCAAATAGTTGGGCTTGAAATTTGATCTATTGTACCATAAGGCTCAAATCCTGTACTGGTTTACACTTTACTGCATGCATGGTGTATAAAGCATGGCAAAAATAGGCCATAAACTGTTAAAATTATGTGGGACATGTCTCTGGCATTCTAAACATCTTTCTTTCATTGACCATTTTTCTACTTAGAAATGTTTTAAACTTAGCAACAACTGGCACTTGCAATCCAGAACTACAACCTTGCAATATTTTTTGTCATTAGGATTGGAATATAGCTAGTGAGCAGAAGGAGTAGAAGTTGACTAAAAAAACACAACCTCCAGATATGTGTTGATACAACTAATAATGACATTTAAAGAGGTGATTCATAGATGTAAGGCAAGAAGAACTATCATCTATTTATTAAATCATCTATTCTGAGCTCTGTATAACACAGCTCATTGAATTTCAGCCTGGCTGAATTGAGCCGAATAACTTGGCTGAAGCATATCATCCATGAAGGCATCTGCACAAAGGTACAAATTGTATATTAAAAATGTATCCTTACCTTGTGAATAATTGCTCTGTGAATTAATAACAATTAAAGAAATTTTAAAATCTTCTCTAAACCATGCTTTGTGCTGATTCTTTGCTGCACTTCACTCAACTTGGACAGTTAAAGTAGATTGATCAGTTTTGCTTTTATTTCCAGTCAGCTTCACTTTCTCGATAGCATTAGTTAGACCATGTTATTGTGTTTGGGTTGCAGAGACTGAAGAGAATCATGCTTTGTGCTCTGTGAATTAATAACAATTAA
Organism: Mauremys mutica; assembly: GCF_020497125.1. Taxonomy (NCBI): domain Eukaryota; kingdom Metazoa; phylum Chordata; order Testudines; family Geoemydidae; genus Mauremys; species Mauremys mutica. The sequence continues at coordinate 79,449,356 of NC_059075.1, forward strand.
AGAAATTTTAAAATCTTCTCTAAACCATGCTTTGTGCTGATTCTTTGCTGCACTTCACTCAACTTGGACAGTTAAAGTAGATTGATCAGTTTTGCTTTTATTTCCAGTCAGCTTCACTTTCTCGATAGCATTAGTTGGACCATGTTATTGTGTTTGGGTTGCAGAGACTGAAGAGAAATCTTTATTATTTAAATCTATTGACATTTTAAAAACATTCATGAAAACCTCCTTTTTTTTTACTAGATTTGTAAAATTATTTCTAACGAAAACAAACAAACCTGCACTACATTTTGGATTCAGTGTAAGTTGACATTTTGTCCCTTTAATGAAGCTTTTCTGAAACAAGGCAATAAACAGTCTTTTGCCAAGTTGACATTTTTTCCCAGAATAGAAGGGGTGGGAGGGAAATAAGTGTTGGCAAAATTACAAAGGACAAAACTGGTTTGGAAAGAAATGTTACTTCCACGCTTTTTAGAGAGTGTTACAAACAATGGAGAGGAAAAAATATATTCTATCAAAATGTTCTTAATAATGTCCTATTACACTGGCTCATGCTGAAGACAATTAGAGACACTATTGGCCTGGCCATAGCTGCATACAACCAGGTGGGTTGTCCATGTGGCTTTGTTCAACTCCTGGACCCAGTCTCCTACTCGTCAAGACAGCAAGGCAAAAGGGTGGTATGGAAACAATGGGGAGATTCTACTTTTAGCTACACAAGTGTAAATCTGGAATAACTGGACTGAATTTGTTGGATTTACTCCACATTTAGCCTGATGTCACTGAGTTTGGATTTGGTCCAGTGCACTCAGCCTTTAGGAGGCAAAGAGCAAAAGGCTTGCCTTCAAGGTCCAGGCAGGGTGGGGGAAAGGTTTTTCCCTAGGTACTACTTGGCTATTTGGAGGTCTATGGTTTTTGATGGCCTAACAAGGTGTGTCCTTTCTGAGAGTAGTCTGCCTAGGACGGGGATTATAGAGCAATGAACTACAAGTCCTGGGTATACACTGGTAACTTCTCTGCAATCAGAATCCTTAAGTCAACAAAGCATTTAAGCACATACTTAATTCTTCTCCCACTCCCCTACACCCTCCTGGACTGCCCTGGGTGACTGCATAGGGGAAGGCGGCCATGCTTTGTGTGGTGCTCACTTAGACTCAGGCGGAAGCAGTCAAGCTGCTATCGTTTTTGCCCTGTGGCAGGGAAACCAGCAAAGGAGTAACCGGAGCTACTCTATCCTCCCGCCCCTGTGTTGCAGCAGGCAGCCAGTAGAGTTGCAGATGATGAGCTGCAGAAGGGAAGGAACAGCAGCAGCAGCTGAGCATTCCTGGGTCAGACCAAAGCCTGGGGCTTCTGGGGAAGCTGTGGGAAGTATTAGGGTAAGGAAGTGCCCTTTATCTCCTCCCTGTAGCAATGAGGCTGAGTCAAATACTTTGTTTAAAAATTGCAGATGTAGGTTCAGGGAGCTCATTTTCAATTCATAATCAAATACAGATGTTCTTAAATGATTTGCCCCTGAGGGCCACCATTTAAAGCATTGAGGACCACAAGTTGTGTCCGAGCAGCAGATTGGACACCACTGTTTTATTCATTACTGGGTTATGATACACAGTTCTAAATCATCACATACTTGAGATCTCTTGGCAGGTTACAAATTCACAAATGTCACTACTTTAAATTTCAGCACATGAATAGCCTTAGTGCTAAATCCAATTTTTAAAAAAGAGAGAGAAAATCAACACCTATATCGCATTCCCCCTCTGGCAACTTCTGGCAGGTTGTTATATTGCTTCATGGTGTTCAAGACTGATCACAACATAGACCTGTAGGAAATATCAGTCTATCTGTCTGTCTGATTCTATCTGTGTGTGTTTATGTTGCATTAATCATTGTTGCAATGCACATACAGCCACAGCCACATCCACAGGGAGACTAGCAGAGGGAGGGAGGCAGCTCATCCATCAGAACATACCAATGCAATATTGAAAGCTATCGTGTTGTAAATTGGAGTCACATATAAAATGAATTAAAACCTTTAAGCAGGGGTCTGCTGTTACTGATCTAAAGATATGCAAAATACTGACAGACAACTTTGCTGCAACAAAAGCACCTGCAACTAAGGTACTTACTGATCATGGAAACTCTATACTCTAAGAGCCAGATTCTCAGCCTCTTTGCACCACCTCAGCAGATGAAAATTCCTCCCACAGCAGGGGAATTCTCAAATCTCATCAACTGCCCCTGCCTCGCAGCATACGGGTAAAAACAAGTGGAAAAGGAGCTCTGCTCTGCTCCAATATGCCTGTTTTCATCCGATGTGTGGTCTCAAAGAGACCATAGCCAGCTCTCATAAATCAGAGCAGCCTTGTGTTTATGGATGTTAATAATCTGCATTTCTAAACACAGACAATGAGAGGGTCAGTGGTCCACACTACCATGCTAGGGAATGTCTGTCTGGTCAAGAATTTAAACATTTGAAAGGAAGCTAATTTAACACCCAAAGACCAGCTTTCCCACAGTGGACAATCACGGAGAATGTCACCAATGGCACAGTTACTGACACTTGGGACCAAATTCTCTTTGGGTTTAAAGGGGAGCAGCACCATTTCAATTAAGTATTTTCTATTTATAGTAACAAAGAATTTGGCCTATATTATGTTTGTATACATTCAAAAGACTAGTTGGAGGGCTAGAGTGAGGGAGGAAAGTTCTAGAAATAGGGGATAATTATCACTGTATATAGAAGAGAAACTATTTTATAGACATGATCCAGTGGTATTTTGTTGAAAAGCGGATGTAACTTCCTCCAATGTGACAATGGACTCTCATACCTTCAAGATGAAACAAAGTATAGAGAATAGTGTAGGATAGGATGTGGAAGTTCCCTGGGCCCAAATCTTTGGGCACCTAACTCCCATTGAAATCCATGAATCTGGGCAAAGATCCTTGAAGCACAAAGGGGAATAGGTGTTTCAGGCTGCTTAGCAAAGAGGGTCAGGGACGAATCCTGGATTTCTAGAAATGGAAAGTATTTTTTATTTTTATTTTACATTGGAATTAAGCAGAGGTTCTTTATCTAGATTAGTTTCTGCAGTGTTTAAAAGTAGATACATTATTCAAACCATTTCTTTTGTTTAAATCATCTTTTAATGAGACTGTTGAATTCTTAAAACTATTGTTTGGACTATTTCTCAAATGACACTCCAAAGAGAGAAAATAACTCTCAAACATTAGAGCCCCATGAATGGTCTTCTTCCAGAAGTGTGTCGTGTATAGGATTATGGTTTGAACAATTGCATGAGAGATACATAAGGGCCATATAGGAGACATGAATTTAAGGGGGAACAGGTGGTACCAACATCATCCTACATTATCATGCACAAACTATCATCTGAAAAGGCATATTGGGTACATAGATACCTCATTGTAGCTGTAATTATCCAATTTGTGCATGCAAAATGTGTGCTTTGGCTACGTAATGGGTATTTTGACATTTTAATATTACTGGTTGTGATGGGGTCTATCAGGCCTTCTCTACCTCCTACTGGAGGTGTCAACCCCGGACACCCCATCCTGAGGGGAACCTCTTTAAGACCAGGATAACAACAAAATTTAGTCCTCCAAGAAGGGAAGAGACAACCAACCAGATTCAGGAGCCAGCAGGCCAGCTGAAAAGACTTGCCTGCTTCATCTCTGAGGGAGCACTGGGTGAAACTGGATCAGAAGAGGAGCTCCTCAGTCCTAGCCCAGAACCCTGGGGCTGGGTCAAGGCTTGTGCATAGGTACTGCAATCATGTAGTTCCTTTGTTTTGTGTTTATTTGCAAATTTCAAGGCACAGAGAGCCAAATTTTGAGTTCAATCTTAATCAACCCTTAAAGAACTGGCAGTGCTTGCTGCAAGAGTTGCCTTGCTGTGGACAGGTTGTCGTACTGATACTTAAAAATTCCCCTTCAAGGATCTCAAAATGTTTTGTAAATAATTAATTAACACTCTCTGTGAAGTAGACAAGTTCCCATATTACAGATGAGAAATCTCAGAAATGGGCTAGTAAAAGTGATTTGCCCACAGTTACTCAGGAGGTTTGTGGCAGAGCCAGGAATAGAACTCAAATCACCTATATTTGTATCAATGGGAATTACAGACATGTAACAATGAGTCAACTCCATTGTAATATCAATGTTCCTAAAGTGCATGGACATTGTAATAGCTAATTGGCATGATCCACTAGTAAGAAGAGTAGTTAAATCTACTATCATGAGAGACTTAGTTGACATTTCACATCATGTACACACTCTTCACATCTCAAAATGATAAAATTAGCATGCAGATTGGATGATTTAATATTTTCTACAGTGACACAAACCATCAGGACCCTGAAATAGTCACCTAACTGGATTTCCTCAAATAGCTCTGCGGTGACTGCATTAAAAATGCAAGTTATTAAAACACACATGCATTAATGGAGACCACTGTGTAAACTGCAAAGCTACATTTACCACAGAGTACAATTAGACTCCTACTTAATTCATTTACATCTCCCTCGTTTTGCACATCAAGCATTTTTGGAATTTAATTGGCATGAAAGGCAGAATAAACTATGCACAACAAATTGAGTGTGAAACAATGTTAATTTAGATAATGCCCATTCTGCAAAAGTGCTATTTCAGCAATACAGTATTTGCAAAGTGACAAGAAGAGAAGTGGCTGGCTTTATTTTAATGTCATTGACTGTGTTGCGTCATAGCTGAGTTTTCATGAGTTATCATGTTAGCATTTAGCATTTTAACACCAGCTTTGTTTGCATTTATTTGCATTTAGTTCCAGTGCATCATGATATCAAAAGCCATAGGTTAAGCTACAAAAATATAATGTATATATTCCAAATTACCCTTGCCTGAAAAGAACAAGGTTTGTACAGTCATACTGGTCCTCATTACAGTGAGTTGTTAATAACACAGTGACTGAGTATTAGAAAAACCACAAAAGCAGATGGTTTGCACTTAGCCTGAAAAAGTAGAGGGGCTGATTCTGATAATAAATAGCAAATGGCAAATGTTAAAAATTGCTTTTTTTGAGAAAGACATTTAAAATGGATGGTAAACCTTGGCTTGGCTCAAAATCAGTAACATTGGTTCCCATTGATTTCAATGGAACTTAGGAGCCTAGCTACCTTTTTGTGGCTCTGGGCCTATATGCCTAAATGGGTAAATAACCACCTTTTAATGCAGAGTAGTACACACTTTAATGCATGGGAGTATAGGAAAACATCTTTAACATAGAAATAATAAGTAATTCTATGTTCTTTTGCAAATATTTTACATGAGGATCTAAACTAATTTATTTGAACGAACTTCTAAAAAACTAGTCTCAAAGCAACACTGGTGAAATCCTGGCCCTATTGACCTCAGTGACAATTTTGCCATTGACTTTTATGGGGCCAATATTTCATCCCAGATGTTTTAACATAACATTGTCTGGAAAAGACGCTCTAGAGAACTGGAGACAATGCAACATAGTGTGCTGAAAATGGGAACTGTGATAAACTTTTTAACGTCATATGGAAGAAAGTCCTGAAAGTACCAGTGACTTGAGCAGAGTGGGAAGGCAATAGATTCTGTAAATAATGTCACAAGTGGTAATAATGTAAGACGTACACTTATTTACACATTATTATGGAGTAGAGGGAGCTGGTTCAGAAACAGTTAAGATATATAAGCTAGATTCTCATTATAAGGTTGGGTGAGTGAAGTAAATTGGAAAGGATGCTAGTGAGTGATGAAGGATTACATGGCAATAGAGAACCAGCTGGATCCCATAACTGTTCATTCTAGTGATTTTACAGTTTCTTTTTAAGGTACAAAATTTTAGTAAAGAAAGTACAATATTGTGGTTTGGATGTTAGCCGGAATCCATGTAAACACACTTCCAACTGTAACACACACACACACACACACACACATATATATTCACCATATTATTCAGAGAGCAAAATATGAAAATCAGGAAAGCCAACTTTTATGCATGACTATTGGAAATGTACCCAAATGTACTTATATCAGACTTAAATTGGTACTATAATAGGCAAAATATTTGATATTGTCCTTCCAATGGATTTGAAGATATGCCTATTAGAAATAACAATGGATAAGAAGATTACCAATGTTAGCCTGAAATGAATTACATTTGTGTTAGTCATACATAAAATTGTATTTTAAACTACTGGACTGCAGAAGTTAACTTTACATACACTATGTGGATCGTCATTATTAAACACCAACTTCTACTAAAACAAATTATAGTATATACTGGATTTCATAAGGCAAAGACATATTTGATAGTAAATCAATGCACATAATGAGACTGAAGAAATGTTTGTCTTTACGCTATAGGAAAGAGAGAAAGGAAACGCATTAATGTTATACACTATTTTATAGTTATTAATGCACTGAAATGTATGGGGTCAGATTAACTGGCATGCTCTAGCTGCTTTGTACTGTCTTGGTGATTTTTTTCAAGCTGGATGATGGATCTCAACTACAATGCCGCATCTCTGAGAAACTAAGTGAAAATGGCTAAGAGTGTTGCAAAAAAACCCACGTGGCTGTGAATGTCAGAGCCCGGGTCAAGTGGGTTGGGCTCATGCTGTGGGGCTAAAAATAGCAGTATAGATATTCTGGCTTGAGCTGGACCCTGGGCTCCAAGACCTTCTCCCCTCACCAGATTTCAAAGCTCAGGCTACATACCCTGAGCTGGCATGACTCTCCTTTATCATATGAGATCAAGTTAGCCGATCTGAGATACAGAAGAAATATCATGCACCTTCCATTATATGATTTACTACATATAATTTCTCCTAGTTAATTAGGTATTAGCTTGAACCACCATCTGATAAATGGCCAGATCCTGTGAGATACAGAGCACTTCCTGAAAGGCACTAAGAGCTCATATCACAGTAGAGGATCAGGCCCAAAATTCCTGGATATCCAGATAGCGTCAAATGTTCTCAAAAAGCTACTAAAGTTGGTTCATAGACCCTAACAATGGATGAGCAAATTACAGCTGATTCACACATACAGGTTGAACTCAAACCAAAGCTGATTTTGAGTATTTTAATGCTTTGAGTCAGTTTACACATTTCTTCTCAATCCCTTCATTCAGTAGTTGGTAGAATTCTGAAGGATTTCAGGCTGTAGTTGGTAGAAATTAAGTTCCTCTCATCTGTCACTGAAAGATTGCTTATCAAGATGCTGCAGATGAATTAATGTAATCCTTATCTCCTAATGTAGCCTGGCTTGATACCTTTACTGGAATTAGTTCTCAGAAATAAGAAGCTTAAGAAATGTTAAAGAAGAAAAATGTCAGCTATTAATTTGCAGTTGCAAAAAAAAATCACATCTAATAGAGAAAAAAATATGAAGGAAATAGCTTCTGTGTACAAGCAGAATCCTATGATTCCTGTCTGCAAAGCAAATGTCAGACTACAAATTTTAAATATAATGCAGAAGGTATATGAACTGGATTGTTTTCAACCATGGTTTTGCTTTGGTATAAGGTAATATGTTGTGGCAGAACCTTTTGTGTGTGTGTGTGTGTGTGTGAGAGAGAGAGAGAGAGAGAGAGCTTTGGACTATGCCACGTGCCATCTGCTTTGAAACACTGATACTCTTTTTGAAGAAGTTGTGGTAAATCAGACTATCCAGAAAGGTATTAACTTCAAATAATAATAACTTGGCTTTCATTAAACTTTTAGACAAACTATAAAGTAGCAGCCTCTGGTTTCCAGTGGAGTTTTAAACTGTGCCATATTTCATCTGCTGGAGATACGGGTTTGAGTGTGTCACACTGCTTATGCGCCTTCAAAAGATTTTGCTAATGTACTTTCCAAAAGATTACTTCTCAATTCAGAAATGTGCTGGGATGTAAAGAACAGCCATGTCAAACTCATAATCAGAGTCAGGAGTGGAGAAGGAGTGAAATGGGGTAGAAACAGATGTTTATAAAACTTTCCCTTTTTAGCTCACTGCTAAAGAGAGCAGCTAATTCACAACCTTACTGTACTGAAAGAAAGAATAATATTAATTAATATGCAGGCTTTTGCTTTCTCTCTCCTCATATTTTGCACTTTGAAATCCCCCCCCCCCTCTTTTTAATACTAGCATGAAAAGATGCATGCCAAAAGTGAACCTGATTTGTATATTGCTGGTAAAACTTGAAGGTTCATTGAAGGGCTGAATCACAGCCCATTGGGAGTCTTTGAATTGACTTCAATGGGCTTTGGATCAGGCCCTATCATAAGAGAGGGGATAGCTGAAAGGCCTCAGTATCATATAAACAAGCCATACCAGGTGAGACTTGCCGTCCAGCTCATTTAGTTCCCTGTCTTTGATCAGCTGCTTCAGAGAAATGTGCAGGAAACCCTGCTGTAGGCAGTTTTGGAATAACCTAATATGGGGAAAAATTCTTCCTACCTCCATCACTTTGCAATTGATTTATGCCCTGAAGCCTAAGGATTACATACTTTTCTGAACTCGTGTATTATTTTTGTTTGTTTGTTTTTAACCCTTATTATTCTTACTATTGAATGTTCAGTACCCATATAAACATCCATTTTTATTTTTTAATCCAGTTAAACTCTTGTTACATTTTCAGACAACTACCAAACTGGTAGTACCTGAGTCTCCTTTTATAGACACCAGGTTTACTCAGATGTAACTCCAGTGACTGTGGAGGAGGAGGAACTTCTGATTTACCCTGTCTGAGTGGGGAGTTAGGCCCCAACCCTTTTATAGTGTACTTGATTAAAAATATCATCAAACTGTTCCAGCCATGAATGCCTGTATCTTGTTTCTTGCCTTCATAACTATTCACTGTCCTATATGCACCCACTTAACCTCTGTGGCTGAGATTTTCAAAGCCATCTAAAGTATTAGGACATCCAAATCCTATTAAACATAATGGGAACTGAGCATCCAAATTCCCTAGGCAGTTTTGAAAATCTCAGCCTATATATATATATATAACAATTAATAATAATGTTAATTTTAGTAGTGCCTAAAGACTAAAAAAGAATGAGGCTCCATCTTTCAGTAGAAAGAGCCTGAACCAAAATCCTAGGTCCAAACATCGGCATGTTCTGAGAGAGTTCAGATCTGGAGCACCATCCATCCTCTTTTATAATGGGGAGAAACAAAACCCCAGATGCAAACACCCTTACATTTGTGGAAGTTTGAATCTAAAATATGAAATATGTGGCTCAGGTCCATCTATGGAGTGGAATTTTCAAAAGCACTCAGCAAAGGGAGTCAACGGGGAACTTTACTGTTGACTTTAATGGGAGCAGAATTAAACCAATAATGATTATTTTTGAAAAATCACACCCTGAATTTTAAGTATAATTAATTACCTATTATTTTTCTATGTATTTCACCTGTATATTTGAATAGTCACTTTAAACTGAATTCCTTGCTGCATTTATTTTGTCACTGTGCTATTTCATTCACATTTTCTCAGTACACTTGTGGCCATTAAAAGTTATACCAACCTTGTGTTCGTGGTATCCTAGCAGGAACTCAGCTAGTGCAGACCTACTACCCAGCCGGGTAATAGACAGCCATGTGGAATCGGTGCTTCTTCTCCTGGAAGGAGTGGTTCTAGCTGCACACAGGGCAGAGACAGAGGTGAATCAAGTAATGAATGGAGATAGCTTGGGGTCCTCCTTTTCATGTTCAAAGGCAAGCTGCAAACAGTAGGAGAAAATCCACCCACAGTAAGCTCTGAGCTCAAGTTGCATCACTGTGTTTATGCAGCTGGCCAAGTTACTGTATAGAAAGTTGTATGCAGTGTAGTTGTAGCTGTGTCGGTCCCTCTCTGTAGAAAGTTGTGATGTATTAATTTTGAAGTACTGGTAGAACACAAAGCTCCTTATCAAGAGTAGAGGGATAGCCACAGTAATGAAATGTTCTTAAACAGATTCATTCCCCTTCCACGTCCAATCCCCAGATAGAATCTCTTGGAGTTTTGTCCCAGCAAGATGAGGACAGAAAAATACCAGCAATAGTGTCTTAGTGATACATAGTGAAAGCATCTCTATTTTCTCAAATTAACAGTCATACCAATGAGTGCAGCATTAACAAGGAAGTTTATTTGCCCCCTGTCCTATCCACTGTACCTGTGGTCTCTGAAGGACACCTCAAGATGATTTTTTCCCCTATCCTGTTAACCCAGTCTAATATGACTATATATCTGACCTAGTGTAGTCTGCCTGTATTAGTAGTCATTGTGTCCTCAATTTAGTGAAATGATTTTAATTATCCTGTGGTATGTTTACTTGGAGACATAGAAATAGAAGAGCAGGAGAAATTATAGCAAATATTTGAGCTCAACTATTTTCCATTTCCTCCTCTGTTTTTAGAGATGTGTCCACCTGCCTATGGGAGGCTTAGTACATACAGTCTAGAATGAAAAAGAAGCACTGCAGTAAGTAGGGCATCCAGTCCATCTCTCTTCTGGTGCAAGATTGTTCCCTCTTATACACCTAGCAGTATTTTGACCAGCTCAGTTTTAAACCTGCCAGGCTATGGAGTTTGCATTCCTTCCTGTGGGAGACTATTGCACAGGCTAATATATTTCAGTATCAGGAGGGTATGAATGCACCATAACCATTTTTGTAGCTCTTCTGTGAACTCCTTTCAGTTTGTCAATAGCCTCCTGCTAATGAGATATTCAGAAAATAAACACAATATTCTAAGTAAGCTCACACTAGAGAGAAAGTGAATTCAGCACACAACTGTGTTAGCATTTTTTTACTGAATGATCATATTTTAAATGCATGTCAGAACTAGCATTCAGAAATACTTTTAATTCAGCATTTCTTTGTCCATTTCTCCATCCCAGTCAATTGGAAAACTCAAGATCTCTCAAAGTAGATCTGATTATGTGGTACTTAAGCTATTAATTATCATGATTTTTTTTTACAAGTGCGGTAGACATTTCTTTAAGTAATTATCAAGTACCACAGCAAAACAAAAGTATGAAATCGGGAATTTGGTCAAGTCATCTGCTTGATTGACCTAGGTGTTGAGAAAAATTTCATGAGATACTTCATAATTATACGTGATCAGGGTCTTGGTTTTGCTCCAGAAGCAGAATATCCAATAACACCAAACTGAGGCAAAGTTCAATACTGACTCGATGGGTTTCGTTTTTCTCATGGTGGTCATGCACTACCTCTTGTTTACAGCCCACAATGATACACAACCTTAGTGCCTTACAGTTCAATTTGCCCATATGCTTTCAGATTTGGGCTCAGAAAATTAACAGAAATGTTAAGTTTGCAATAATATAATTCATTTTTTATATATTTGGATTTTGTATGATGTACCCCTAAAAAGACAAAGAATACGATTTTTTAACTTTCAAATTATCCTACACTGAACACCTGCTATTTGCCTGGTGTATTCCAACATTCCTGCTGCCATAATATATGGGGAGATTTTGGCAAACCAGTAAAGTTACTGAAACCACTATGGCTTATTGCTAAAAGCAGCCTAGTCAGCAGTCTCAGCTTGACCAAGTCAGGAGGGGAGGGGGGTTATGTGCCACGGAAAGGGAAGCTTGACCCCACGTCCTTCCTGATAAGAACTGTGTTGAAGTTGCTGATACATGCATTTTAGAAGATCAGGATGTGCCCCAGGAATGTCTATTGGGACCTCAAGGCTGCAAACTCTGAAAAACCCACACCTGGTTAATCAATAATCAGAAGAAACCTCTTGCTTGACCATTGAAACTGCTTACTTAACAAAAGCGACAAAGAGTCCTGTGGCACCTTATAGACTAACAGATGTATTAGAGCATAAGCTTTCATGGGTGAATACCGACTTCGTCAGATGTCACATGCGTCTGACAAAGTGGGTATTCACCCATGAAAGCTTATGCTCCAATACCTCTGTTAGTCTATAAGGTGCCACAGGACTCTTTACCACTTTTTACGGATCCAGACTAACACGGCTACCCCTCTGATACTTATTTAACAAGTTTTCTTTAAGGGACATGTAATTCTATTACTAATGTATAAATAAGGGGGAAAAGTTTGGGGTAGCTGAACTCTTTTGGGACTTGTTTGAACTCTCCCTCTGGATACATCTTGCGGTCCCCACCAGCAGACGGAAGATTTGGCCACCGGAAGCCTGCCGCTGTGTCACTCAAGAGCCACACTCTGCTTTGGCAATTATCGAGGGTTCGAGGTGTTTTACTAACCTCTTGCGGACGTGTGTAAGTGCTTGAGACTAAGTAAAGTTTAGCTTTAAGTGAAAGCACTCTTGTGTTGTCTTGTTTGTGCCAGCCATCTATCGGTCGGATGGCCGTGTCTCCCGATTTATTTCCTGACACCACCTTGCACAGAGTAAAAGTTACCAAGAACTTTGGGTTGAAAGAAACCCGGGTAAAAATAAGAGTTAATAAATGATTGGACATATTGTATTTTGGCTTAAGAGTTTGTTTTCTTGGTTTGATTAAAAAATCCTATTGGAAGTTTTATAATTTTATCTGTAAATTACAAGATTTAGGCAGATAATATATGTTGACTGTATGTGGTCATAAGGATATGCAAATCACAAAAGGATTTATGTGGCACATAACACATCTCTGCTTGGAATAATTTTCCAAATGAAATAAGCTCTGACCGTTAATTAATGATTTCAGAGACACCTTCAGTACCTTCATAATCTCTCTGTGACTGTGAGTGTGGCATTAATTCTGAATGATGCTGCCAAGGCTTTGAATTGCTGGCATCAGAATAAGTAGAATACTTGAGAGAAAAAAAAAGGTGGAAGTTGCTCCAAAATAGGGATCCTAGATTTCTGAGACCTTTCAAAGTGGAATATTGCTACCATCAGAATAAGAGAGTTTGAGATCCAATCTTATTTTTTTGCATTTATTTATTTATGCTGTACTTAATGTTTCTTACGTCAAGGTAACAATAATAATGAACCTGATCCTCAGCCGGTATAAATCAGCTTAGCTCCGTTGACTAATCTAAATCTAAATCAAGTGATTCACTAATTGGAACAATCACATATATCATTCCTTTCTCCCAAGGACTCACCAAAGTACAATAGATTGTGCATGTATTTTGTACACATGAGCAAAAGACAGCCACCAATTAACAGCACACAGCAACATTATATAGCATTTGATAAATACCTAATTGATTAACAGGTATAAGTTTTGGTCAACAGAATAAATTATGCACTTGAAATTTGGTCAAGATGTTTGGGACCATCTATACTTTTGTATAAAGTGCCTTCTGATCTTTAATAACCACAAGTAGTCTGGACTTAATTTTTCATTTCAGGTGAAAGACAGTACCTCCAAAGTCCCTAGCGCTACAGTAGAATGTTGGTTCACTGCTAGCTCAGAAAGAAGAATGGCACTTATATTAATTTATTGACCACAATTCCTGGGAATATCTGGGTTTGCCTCTCTCATGAAAGTACCAGCAACTACGATTTTTCATTGATGAAATCACCAGCACCATATCAGCATACACTGTTCTGAGTCCTAAAGAATGAAGTAAAGAATGGAAGGAGATATGGAATTTCACTGTGTTTTGTGGGTTTGTCAAAAAAAGCAAATTAAAATCCCTATCAGTCTGATGCTATTTTCAAGACCCACTGATTTACTGTGGCTCTTGTTGGCATCTGAAATCAGCTTCCATTCACTCAGGTTCACAGCTTTGCCCTCACTACACCAGATAACACCAAGTTCACATTAGACTATCACTCATAAATCCTAACCTTAACCTCTCTTTGATCCTCTGTTTGCAGTGCAAATATCCCTTTGGCAGCATATGGTATTCTGTGCTTGTAATTATTGTGTCACAGCAGCCAGCTACTATAGTCTACCCAGAGTGTATGTTGTTATTCAGTGGGTCTGACTTATGCACAGTGACCTGCGCTGAAAGGGCATACCCCACGTTAATTCAATGTTCCATCCATTTTCTGTTCAATTTCTCCAGTTTAATTCCCTCGCTGTTGCACATTTGCCTTAATTCAATTGGATGCATGATCTCTCCATCGCAGGCTGCCACTGAATGACCGTGAGCCCCATTGCAATTATAAGTAATCCTAGAAAGAAATGAATAAAGACTCAATTATGGAGTGTGTTAAATGCAGGCTGCACTGTGACTCTGTTAATACATTACCCCCTACCAGCTCTATTCAATGAGAATGGAGATTGGGTCTCTAATATGAATTAGATTTCCACAAGCTCACTTAAGAGTCCATTCCCGCCCCCCTCAAACCCACTCCACAGGCAATTATCTGTTTTTTTCCCCCATTTAATTTAATTTACTTTAAATTCCTAGGTGTCTTTGCCAGTTTCTGTAGATTGCTCCTTGACAAACTGAAGAGGTCATTTTAGTTTCTGGCTGACTTATATTAGTAACATTTCATTTTTAAAGAAAATAAAATCCTGTCCGTTGGTCTGAGCTATACTCACTGGTAATTTGGATAGCAATAACCATGATAGGGACTGGAATGTTGCAGCAGTTATTTTGGTTGGGACCAGTGTGTGGATATCCCTATGTGCCACATAAGCTGGAAGAAAGGACTCAGGTGCCACCCTCCTCTGCCTGCCCGGCCTCCCCGGTCTGAGAAGGAAGGATGTTCTTGTGGTTAAGACATTAGTCTAGACCTGTGTTTAATTCCTTGTTCTGACATACAATTTTTGTGACCTAGGGTCAACAAATCTATATAATGGGGACCAGAGGGGTATAGAGCAACACAATGACTTGTGAATCTCAAGATGCACTCCCAGATAGCTTGTAGTGAGCTCTCCCTCTCCAGTGGGAAGGAAGGCCACTCTGCCTCGTTGTATGGGGCAGTAGTCCTCGGGCTTGGGTCACTCTGGCGGGGCAGAGCCATAAGTACGGTAGTTTATAGTCCTGGGCCCGTCTAACAGAGGCAAACAACCAACAATAGTCTGGTGCTCTTGTCCTCACCCTTGGGCAGGGCAACACACTGATTAGTCTTTAGCTTGCAACCCCTCAGCTGCGGCTGACAGTAATTAACGGTCGGGGTCCTCGCCTTCTAGGTGGGGCCAAGCTGGGAGCAGGCTGTAGCCTAAGTCTCCTGGCCAAGGCAGCCAGCAACACACACAGTCTATGGCTCTAGCCCTTGAGGCAGGGCAGAGCAGCCTTTAGCCTAAGTTTGTGGGCCAAGGCAGCCAGAAAACACACAGTCTTGATGTTCATGCAGGGATGAGCACCCACACAGTATAGGGGCTCTGGAAGGGGTGAGCACCCACACAGTCTAGCATCCTAGTTTGATAGACAGTAGATCCACAGCCCTCCTGGCCTATAGTGGGAGTTCAGCCCCCCCCCCCAGGAATGGGTGGTGGGGTTAGGAGGACACGGGCCTATCCAACTCCACCATGTCCCAGCCCAGGGTCCTAACAGCGGCTGAGTGCTCCACCACTGGGTCAGCGGGGATCCAGCCGCAACATGCTGACCTAGAAGTAGCCCACCACATAGCCAGACCATCGTTGGCTGCCCTTGCGCTGCTTGCTACCTCCCCGGGGTTTGGTATCTCTGGAATCCACAGGTCCTCTTGCTCCTCTGGGTACACAGTGGACAGTAGTCCTGGCAATTCCCCTTCTGGGTCCATCTCCTCCAGGGGCAGGGTGCTGCAGGGTGCGGATTCAGCTCCCGGTTGCCTCAGCAGCAGCGTGGAGGCATCCATTTCCTTCCCTGGCTCCCTCTCAACAGAGCTTCAGAACTCTCCCTTTATACTCCCTGTCCTGCCCTGGTTCTTCTGGCGAGCGGGGTGGGCAGGTTTGGCTGCACCCACCAGGGGGAGCGTAGTGATCCCTCACTCTTCCATCAGGAGGGAGGCCACTCTGCCATAGCTGTATTGCACTATTGTAATGTAAACAATCAGGGTAGCACAGCTATTGCACTAAATTAGAGCTGCTGGCAACAACAGCCTCCTCAACAAAGGGTGGAGAAAAACTGTAAAATTACAATTTTTTTTCGTTACTGTTTTTTTTTCAAAATCACTACAAAAAAAGAAAAGTGCTTTTTAGGTGAAGATACTGTTACTATGGCTGATTTCACCTACCGTATTTCAGCCGCATTCCAACTGAGCTGGGTGATTAATTCCACATGAATAATATACTCACCAAATATCACATCTTTTCCTGTTCATAAATTATCTATGAACATGGCACAATTTATTTAAACTTGTTTATTATTTAAAAGTAGTTGCTGCTAATTTGTCTTGGTCTGCAGCTCATTTTCAAGGTAAGTATTTGATATCTGAATTACAAAATTTTCAGCTGTTTTGACTGGACACATAGATCACATGTCAAATTTATCTTTTCTGATTGGTCATTTGTTTATGTTCTCAGTTTACTTTCATTAGAAGTAAGTTTCCAGTGCAAATACTCATTATCACAAAACTGAAATTGAATGTCAGTGAATTTTCTGCAGTATTCACTTATAACTCATTGTTGCAATGAACAGTCTGGGCACTTAATTTGTGAACACAAACTAACCACAAAAACAGTTAAGATTAATTTGTTTTAAAATCCAAATCAATATTAGTGCACATTTTTATGTATTTTATTTTTTATGCATTTGGTTTTTTAAAATGTGTTTGTCCTATTATATTTGCCAACAGTGTAGTTTTTTAAATGGTAAAGCTTTTTTAAATATTAAGTCTAAAAAATGGATGAGCCAGACACTCGACTGGTGTAAATCAGAATAGCTTCATTGACATCAGTGGAGCTACATCAGTTTACACAGCTGAGTACCTATCCCACAGTACCATTCCACTTTTCTGTCCCCAGTTCATCTAGACTGAGCTTACAAAAGTTTGAGGTTAGGTTTCATTGGAAATTTTGCAGATCGCTGTGATTAAAAGTGATGTATGAGTAGTATTTTTAATTCAAATGTGTTCTAGTCCTTTTCTTTATCCATTTCCAATACCGCTGCTCCATTTACAGAAGTAGATAATTAATAGTGTGACAGAAATTTCTACGCAAATGGGAAAAAATGTTTATTGGATCTGGTCTTATAATCATGCTGAGATATGGGATAACAACTCCCTGGCAAGAAGTGTTTCATTATTTTCTGCCTAGAGTGCCCCCAGCCCTGATGAACTTGTCTTCAATTCTGAAAGAAACAAATGCAATTAGTCCTTTACAGATGTAGATCAAGTGACAGATATAATTCGTTTAAAAAGATCCAAAATGCAGGGCCGGCTCCAAGTTTTTTGCCACCCCAAGCAAAAAATTTTTCCCATGCCCACCCAGCAAACTCCGCCTTTTCCCTGCCCCATTCCAACCCCTTCCCCAAATCCCCGGCCCCGCCTCCTCCCCCGGGCGCACCGCGTTTCCCCTCCTACCTCTCCCTTCCTCCCAGGAAAGCCTGGGAGGGAGCGGGGAGAAGCAGAGTGGCAGCGCACTCAGGGGAGGAGGCGGAGGTGAGCTGGAGGGGGAGCAGTTCCTCTTTCCCCCTGGGTTACTTCCTGCAGCCCTCCCCGCGCCCCCCCCCCCCACCGCCGCAGCTCACCTCCGCTCCACCTGCTCCCCTGAGTGCACCTCTCTGCTTCTTCCCCCTCCCTCCCAGGCTTGCCACAAAATAGCTGACTCACGCGGCAAGCCTGGGAGGGAGAGAGGAGAAGCGGAGCAGCGGCATGCTTGGGGGAGCAGGCGGCAGTGGAACGGAGGTGAGCTGGGGGAGGGAGCTGTTTCCCTGCCCCCCCACCCAGGTTACTTCCTGCAGCCCTCCCCATGCTCCCCACCGCCTCAGCTCACCTCCGCTCAGGGCCAGCTCCTGGCTTTTTGTGCCCCAAGCAAAAAAAAAAAAAAGGAGCCAGAGTGCCACCCTTTGGAAAGTGCCACCCCAAGCACATGCTTGAAGTGCTGGTGCCTAGAGCCAGCCCTGCAAAATGGATTTGAATTTCTGTATGATTTCCAAAGCTTTCTGGCCAAAACTTACTGGAGAGTTTGTGCCACTCCTTTACCTTGGCACAAACCCTCCAGTAAGTTTATTGAGTAAAAAGGTTCACAACTGTTTTTTCTAGTGGATCTCCCAGAGTGGTGAAAGTGGCTGGAATGGCAGCCAGACTCTAATCTTTTGAAAAATCTATGAAACTCTAATATGATATATCGGGTCTTTCTCCTAAGCAAACCCCTTTGTTTAGAATTTTATGCTTTTAGGATGACCAGACAGCAAGTGTGAAAAATCAGGACAGGAGGTGGGGGGTAATAGGAGCCTATATAAGAAAAAGACCCCAAAATCGGGACAGTCCCTATAAAATCGGGACATCTGGTCACTCTGTTTGCTTTGTGCCTCGAGATGTGAAAGATTTAGCATTTAGCTTCTGTGAGTTGTGTTGGGTAAGTGGATTACAATGCGTCACACACAACCTACTATGATACTTCATGATTCTTCACATCAGACAGGGAGTTTGGAGAGCATAACAACACTGTAGTTTGCCAAAGAATGTTGATGGAGAAGTTTCAGCACTGAAGAAGTCTTAGAAGAATTTAGTTTTGTTTTACTCATAAAACTGAAAAGCCCAGTTTCCTTGCAAAAATCTTTAGGACAGGAAGAATGATAAGAGCTACTAAATAGAATGAATAATAATAAAAAAGAAGCTGCAATTATATAGCATCTTCCAAATGAGGATCTCACAAAACTCTACAGACTTTGAATGAAGCCTTACCCTATATGCATTGTAGCCAATAACTTATTTTTGTTTAACTGTTGGCTTAGGTGATTTCTATTAGGTGTTTTATAACCCAGTTCAACTTCCATTGAAGTCAACAGGAGTTTTTTTCATTTACTTCAGTGGGAGCTGTACTGGCTCCTTAGTACCATACATTGCATATACCATGCCAAATTGGGTCCTAACTCCTGGAATCTAGAAAGCAAACATTCCACTAAATCTAGAAGGACATTTTCCTGAGGAAACTGCAGGAACAAGACCCAAAAGGATAATGAATTGCAAAGAATAAGAATTTCAAAATTGGTCTCAGGAAAGGCTCAATGTCCTTGTTTATTTAGTTTTGCTTGGTGACTTTTGATAACCCTGCAATTGGCACAGACATATCCAGAGAGATGTGTTGGGGCTATCACAGTCTGGGTGGATCTATCTAATTTAATAGTCACAATTTCTATATGATAAATTTTGCTTTTGCATTAAATTCTTGCAGGGTGCATTGTGATATGCTCCATTTAGCACCACATCACACAATCTCAGCTAATTGGACTTCATTTCTGGCATAATAAGGCTGCTCTATTATAAATTATTACTACAAGCATTTTGCTATTTAAAACATCTAAGATCCTCTAATGATTTTCACTATTTAGAAACCCGGTGATTCAAAATAGAGACCGTGTGGTTATTGTTCTTGAAGATGCATTGGGATAAATACAGTTATTACCATCTGATACATGCTTCAAACAATTATACAATCTCAGTTATCCAGAATTGGTAAAGGTCTATTAAAAAAATAAAAAATGGCTCTGATCTTTCTTACTGAGGATTGATAAGACAAAGAGGGCCTGATCAAATCATCACTTCTTCTAAAGTTATTGAATTGCATGCATAAAAGATAAAAAACAATGGGCTATATCTTCAGCTGTGGCCAAAATAGGCTTAACACATCTGAGGAAAGGCCAAGATGTCTCTAAGGGTATGTCTACACTGCCATAAATCACCTATGGTTGGCCCATCTCAGCTGACTTGGACTTGCAAGGCTCAGCTCTAGGACTAAATATTGTGGTGTAAACTTTTGGGCTCAGGCTGGAGCCCAGGATCTGAAACCAGGCCAAAGGGGGTGAATTTCAGGCACAGGCTCCAGCCTGAGCCCAAACGTTTACACTGCAATTTTTAGCCCTGGTTATTGCAGAGTAGATGTACCCTAAATCATCTTTATTATTCTCAACCTCTGGGGCTCAGTCTAGTTCTCAGTGTAATTCAGAACAGCAATTCAGGGTTGCTTTAAATTATGCACTGCTGTCTATCAGATGGGGATTGCCAACACATAGGGAAGTCTTTCTCCTAGCAGCAAGCTGAGAAGGGAGATAGCTCTAAGTTCCTTCAGTATTCCACTTGAATATATATAAATTAAGTATGCAGTTGTCTACCCAAAGTACACTGGCAGTTATACATGCTATTGCTATCATAGTCACATGATATTGTTTTCTAATTATACTTTTATTATTCTATTCAGAAGGTCTGATTCAATTCATAGTAATAATTAGTTAGGTATGTGATTTGTTTGTAACAGTCTCCTCTTTTATAATTAGCAAGCCATATGCGCAAGTAGAAACTACACTTTTAAAGGTGACTGACATTCTAGATTTGATTCTCCACTCTCTTTGTACCTTGTATGGTCATTTATACTTGTGTAAAATGGGTCAAATGTTATCATTCTGAATTGTGGAGGTGGTCAAAATATTGGGGGCAAAAATGTTTTCCTACTGAAAAATGGGATTTATTCAAAAATCATCTTTTTTCACTGGGAAATTGTGATTTTTGAGTTAATGTTTCCATTTTTTAATGAGAAATGTCAAAATGAAACCAAATAAAACATTTCATTAGTTTCACTTAGGTCTATATTTTCATTTTATTTTTCTAAACCAAAATTGAATCAACATTAAAATTTCATTTCAAACTAAAATGAAACGAAATATTTTGATTTGATTCATTTTGAAATTTTCCAACAAAAAATATGGTGTTGTAGCCCAGTCAGTTCCAGGATATTAGAGAGACAAGGGGAGTGAGGTAATATCTTTTATTAGACCAACTTCTGTTGGTGAGAAAGACAAGTTTTCGAGTGTACACAGAGCTCTTCTTCAGGTCACAAGCTCTAACGTTTGTCTCTCTCACCAAGAGACGTTGGTCCAATAAAAGATATGTCACCCACCTTCACGCTCTACAAAAAAGAATATTGATAACTGAACAATTTTAGTTTATAATTTTTTTAAGCATCTGTGCTGATTTTGGGAGATTCTAAGCCACTTTGCACTTACTTTGCTCAGGTGTAAATGACTGCAAGGTGCAAGGCAGGAGAGAATTAGGTTCACTGGCAGATGTGAAGCTCTTGTCTTTTGCTGTGATGAATGAGGTGTGAAGGATCTATGATATGGTGTCTAATAGTCTATGGCAGATCACATGCCTATAAGTGTATGCAGAAGGGTAGATCATGACTCAGATCTTGTCTACACTGCCACTTTCCAGTGATGAAATGTTCTCGCTCAGGGGTGTGTTTTTTCACACTGCAAGTTTCAGAGCTGTAGAGTGGCAGTGTAGACACTGCACCAGCGTTGGGAGCCGCACTCCTGGTGCTGGTTGCTACTCCCCATGTGGGGCGCTCTCCCAGTGCTGGTGCCGCAACTACACAGCCACTTTAAAGCACTGCCGCAGTAGCGCTTTAACATTGCTGGTGAAGACATACCCTAACACTGCACAGGTGTATGAGCTGAGGTGAAGACCACCTTCCCTCCCATAGAGGAGCTAGTCAAATTCACAGTCTTTTTGCTCCCTGAAAACTTGCAAAAGGTACAACAGAGGATGCAACTCCCAAAGCCCCAAGAGGAATTATTCCTGAAACAGGCACATTACCTCTGTGTATTGTATCAGAGCAGGAGGAAGTTGGCTTTATTAAAGAAATGGTGAATCGTAGTGTCTTAGATGAAGGATTCCTGTGCATATGATTTTTTTAACATAGTGTGCAGTATGCTTCAGGTGACGCAGAAAGGAAAGGACAAAGACTGCATGCTGAGGGAATGTATCACACAAACAATGGTTTCCAAATCTGTCAGGAATAACCTCATGTAAGCATAGGTGCTGACTTCCCCTCTTTCCCCTGGGAGCTCGACCCCCTCTTCTGCCCCCACCCCCACTCCACTCCTTCCATGAGGCCCCCCTGTCCCACCCTCATTCCAACCCCTTTCTCAAAGTCCCCGCCCTAACTCCGCTCCCTCCCTGATCGTATTCCAACTCCTTCCCCAAATTCCCACTCCGGCCTCACCTCTTTCCCGCCTCCTCCCCCAAGCATGCCACATTCCTCCTCCTACTCCCCCCTCCCAAAGCATGCTTAGTGCCACCAAACAGCTGTTTGGTGGCAGCCTGGCGGGAAGCGCTAGAAGGTAGGCGGAGGAGCAGAGATGCGGCGCACTCAGGGGAGGATGAGGAGGAGAAGGTGGGGCGGAGGGTGAGGGGAGCTTGGCTGCCAGTGGGTGTAGAGCACCCACTAATTTTTCCCTGTGGGTGCTCCAGCCCCAGAGCCTATGCATGTAAGATCAGTTACCCTCATCAAGATTCCGGCTTATGGAAATGCTCAGGGAATTTAATAGATATTGTTACACTGTAAGCCCTGCAGCATACTCTACACAGAACAAGAAAGACCTGGGACCAACATGGCTACAACAACACTTCATATACAGTACACAGAACTATCTTTCTTTGTGACGGTTTTATGGGTAAAAGCTAGATTTAAGTACAAAACTGAGCTTTAACCAAGGAGTCACAACCAGCACCTCATAATGCATGTGACACATTTTAATTCAAAGGGGGACTGCCTTGTCCAAAACATTGGTAATAGAACTTACACACCTAGGCTGCCTCTTAAAATTTAGCCTAGATGTGTACTGACTGAAGTTGTCACTGTGTGATGGCTATTCAGCAGGCTGCTGCATGTGAGATGAGGTTTGTTCTTGTCCCTAGTGGGCAGGTGCCCATCTAACAAAAAAAAGAAACACCTCAGTTGGCATTAAGTGGCATGCTGGTCAAGAATGGAGATGAAGGGCATGGACATTCACTCCCTTCTCATATCTACAGGCAGTTCCTTCAGGACAGAGTTGACCTTGAGAAATATGAGTGCAGCAGTGTGAGGACGCTGTCAATGCTGCTACCTGTTTTGTGAATAAAAGATTTCAGTCTCCAGGGCTGTCAACTCGATACCATTCACAAACAGTAAATTCACTGAAAGAATAAACAATAGGTGGAAAATCTTCAGAGTGCTGAGTTCTTCAGTCTTATGTTATTTTCTTACAAGCCCCTCAATCCTACTGACAAAGAGTTCACTGACATGTAACAGCAACTCTAATCAGGCCTGACAAACTCACTACACCTAACACATTGCTGTCATGGCTTTTGTACAAGAATGTAGTGTAAGATATCAAATGAAAACTTACAACACACTGGCCATTAATATCATTATGAAATGTATGTATTACCACGACAGGCGGAATTATGGACACTTACTGATATCATGCATTAAAGTCTGTAACCAAACAAAAGGAGAACAGGGGTTTTCTTCCAGACAGGAGGGGAGGCAGTTATCTCCTTGTCTCTATTGTAACTTAATTAGGGTTAGCCAAAGACAATGGGGACTATATTTGCATATTGAGGCAACAGGAAAAGAAATTAACAGAAGAACAATATAGACAGCATGTTGGCTACACCCCAAAGAACAAACAGTGTGGGAGAAGAATTTTGTCTGCTGGTATTCCTCAAAGGATACGTTTCAAAGATGTGCTGGGCTATAAAGGGGATGGGGGGGACATGGTGTTTATCTATTTACTGCAGAAATCATTTGTAGGGTGTAGGGATGAAAATCTGGATCCCGGTAGGACTGAATACCAGTATGCTCTACAGAAAAGCTTTTAGGTGAGAAACTGTTTTAAATAAGATTAACTTGTTAGAGTTAAGTTCTGGTCTTGTAGCAGTGTGTTATCTTTTTGTTTTATTTGTAATTCTATCTGTTTCTTAGTTTCTTCTATTATCTTTGCTTAGTATCACTTGATTCTCTATTCTTCATTAATAAGCTTATTCCTGATTTTACTATAAATTCTTCTTGGTCTTATAATACTAAAGTGTGACTCCTCTGCTGATTGTAACAGGCTGGTGTGCATACAATTTCTTTGGAGAAAGCAGACATGGTAATTTCTGTGAGTGTCCAATGACAGGGGCTGGATATGCAGGGGAATGATCTTCCAGGGAATTTGGGGATTGGGATATACCAAGTGTTATCTGCAAGGCAAACCTGGGAGAGCTTTGGAGGAGATTGTTTGGCTAACAGATTGGGGTGACAGGGAGCTGTCACCTAGGTTAGCTCTAGCAAATCTCTCATTTGCTATGACAGAGGGGTTGCAAGGTAGTTCTGGGTTCCCTGAAAGTATCACATCTTGTGGCATGTTTTTTTTTATTATTATTATTCAGTAATGGATATGGCATCAACAGCTACACTTTCTATTGTTGCCATAGATTTGTACAGCCAAAGTGTCACATTGCAGGGTCCCAATACATGGCTGCACAGTCCTTCCTAAACTAACTCTGTGGTCTGCCAGGACTTGAAGTAGTTTGCTTTCAAGCCATCGTCATTACGTTACGGTGACCGCCACCACTCACACTTTCCCAAACAGCGAGGAATGCTATTGAATTATCCCATTGATATTATGCTCCATAGGGCAGTTGGAGAAGAAGCCATGCTATAAAATTGTCAAATTATGTCTTACAGGTGCTGGAAAATGGTAGGCACAGAGTGAGCCTTTGGCTCTACTAGAAAACCTTTAAACTGCAGACATGGTTAGTATGGGAGGGTGAGGGGGGGCAGTAAAGCAACAGGATGGGCCGTTTATAGGTAGAATTATAAGGAATATAATTCACCCCCTTACTGGGAACACAGACAAGGCACTGCCAGCAAACCACTGTAGTACTCCTGCATAGGGGACAGGCCGGGATACCAGCCGCACTGGAAGGATTGTGCACCATGGAGGTGTGGTGAATGTCAGCCCTGAAGGAATGCAGAATGGAGTATTGGAGGGTGTGGACTAGGCAAGAGGTAATTGAATCCTTCTATTTACACAAACCGAGTGGCTGGGAATTCCCACACAGAGGGTGAAGATGGTAATGATGCCTGAGCTCCAAGACCTGGCACAGGCTGGGAAGCTGGATTTATTCCCTTCAGCATAATTTGGCTTGCAACATGACTTTATTAATTATTTCTTCGTGCATGCAACGGCAAAGTGAGTACAAATGAATAAAGCATCTGTCCTTGATGAATTAACATAATCATAAAATTACAGGGCTGGAAGGAACTTCAAGATGTCACATAATGCATCTAATATATTTAGACCATCCCTGATAGGTGTTTGTTTAACCTGTTCTTAAAAACCTCCAATGTGAAGATTCCACTTGTAAACCTGTTCCAGAGCTTAACTATTCTTATACTTAGAATGTTTTTTCTTAGTAGCTAACCTAAATCTCCCTTGCTGCATATTATCTCACTACTTCTTCTCCTACTTTCAGTGGACATGGAGAACAACTGATCACCATCCTCTTTATAATAGCCCTTAACATATTTAAACAATGTTTTCAGGTTCCTCCCTCACCTCCATTCTTGCTTTCGCAACACTAAACATACCCATTTTTTTTTACCCTTTCCTAACAACTCAGATTTTCTAAACCTATTATCATTTTGGTTACTCTGTGTTGAGACTCTCCTATTTATCCATATCTTTCTAAAAGGGTGGTGGCCAAAACTGGACACACTACTCCAACTGAGGCCTCACCAGTACTCAGTAGAGTGAAACTCTACTTCCTATGTTGTCTGTAAATACACCCCAGGATTTTATTGCAGCTTCATCACATTGTTGGCTCATGTTCAATTAGTGATCCACTACAACCCCCAGAACTTTTTCAGCAGTAATATCCCCTAGGCAGTTATTTCCCATTTTGTAGTAATGCATTTGATTTTTTCCTTCCTCAATGAAGAATGTTTTGCTTTTCTTTATTAAATGTCATCTTGTTGATTTAATACCAATTCTCCAATTTATCAAGGTCATTCTGAATTCTAAACCAAAGTCCCTGCAGCCTCTCCCAGCTTGGTGTCATCCACAAATTTTATAAGCATGCTCTCATTTCTGTTATCCAAGTCACCAATGAAAATATTGAATAGTACTGGATCCAGGACAGACCCTGTGGGACTCCACTAGATACATCCTTCCTAATTGACAGGGAACCACTGATAACTGCTCTTTGAGTACAGTTTTTCAACCGGTTGTGTATCCACCTTATAGTAATTTACTGTACATCACATTTCCCTAGTTTGCTTATGAGA
The DNA here is from genome assembly GCF_020497125.1 of Mauremys mutica. Taxonomy (NCBI): domain Eukaryota; kingdom Metazoa; phylum Chordata; order Testudines; family Geoemydidae; genus Mauremys; species Mauremys mutica. Next base: position 79,475,490 of record NC_059075.1, read on the forward strand.
ATATCATGTGGGACAGTGTCAAAAGCTTTACTGAAATCAAGATAAATCATGTCTACAGCTTTCTCCCTGTCAGAGAAGGAATTAGGTTCATTTGGCAAATCCATGTTAGCTATTCTTTATAACACTATTATCCTATCCTAAACAGAGCATTTAATGCTTTGTTCTAGTATCTTCCAGGTATCAAAGTTAGACTGACTGGTCCATCTAGTCTGGTGTTCTGTCTTCTGTCAATGCTAAAACTCAAAGGCGGGGAAATCCCACTGTGGAGCCCACACTCCACAGTTCAGCAATAGTGCTGTGAAGGTTGGCCCTGTCCCTGGACCCTTGATTGGCTGAAGATAGGCAGACAGGGCCTATCCATCCCACAGAGCACTTTTTGGCTAGAGAACTGGCAGGAAATCCCACCTCTACCTCCTACTGTCAGCTCTCCTTTGATTGGAATAGGAAGGGAATGCACAGGCTGCAGCAGATAGGGCACATGCTGCTGCTGCAGGGCCACAACGAGTTCAAATGGAGCCAGAGTTCAGGTTGCGGGTGCAGCCTGAGTGTGTTTCCCTGTGACAGGTATGGCAAAAGCATTCAATATCTTTGGGGACTATGTTCTATTAAGTTTACGAACGGCTTAGGTGTCACTGTTGGCCAGGGATAGTATGCAACGCCTGCGGGGGAGGGATACCACAGCTCCACCAGGAATTAGGTACAGTGTGGGATGATTAAGGTGAATCACCCAGGTTGTAAATACTCCAGAGAGGCACTACCCCCTAGGCAGGCTTGAATGTACTGGTTCAAACTGGGTTTGCTAGAGACCAACAGACAGAGAAAGGGCTATTGGCATAAAGGGACTTCATTTAAATAGAGTCAGGGTCTTCTGTCTCATACAAGACAAACAAGAAACAGACAAAACCTTGTGTCCAAGAGCATCTTACTTTGCAGAAGAGATGGAAAAGCTTTGGCTTAGTAAGGCCTGATAAAACTGATGGGTGACCTCTGCTAAGCAATCAGTAGGTATAAAGGAACTTTTATTATTTTTATATGTTCGTTCTCTCTAATGCTTTTGCCATAAGAATAAATGCAGTTTGCTGGGTGAAGAGTAGTTGATAACTGGTGTACACTGTTGTCAGGGTTCCTTCCTCACTCTGAACTCTGGGGTACAGATGTGGGGACCTGCATGAAAGACTCCCTAAGCTTATTTTTACTAGCTTAGGTTAAAACTTTCCCAAGACACAAGTTCTCCCTTGTCCTTGATCGCTGCCATCACCAAGTGATTTAAACAAACATTCAGGGAGGGCCACTTGGAGCCCTACCTCCCCCCAAAATATCGCCCCAAGACCCTACACCCCCTTTCCTGGCGAGGCTTGAGAATAATATCCTAACCAATTGGCTACAAAGTGAGCACTGATCAACCCCTCTGGAACTTTAGGCTACTGAAAAACAATCAGGTTCTTAAAAAGAATAGGAGTACTTGTGGCACTTCATCGGATGCATAGAATGGAACATATAGTGAAGATATATATATACATACAGAGAACATGAAAAGGTGAGAGTTCCCCTACAAACTCTAAGAGGCTAATTAATTAAGATGAGCTATTGTCAGCAGGAGAAAAAAACTTCTGTAGTGATAATCAAGATGGCCCATTTAAAGAAGATGTGAGGATACTTAACATGGGGGAAATAGATTCAATGTGTGTAATGGCTCAGCCATTCCTAGTCCCTATTTAAGCCTAAATTGATAGTATCTAGTTTGCATATTAATTCGAGTTCAGTAGTTTCTCATTGGAGTCTGTTTTTGAAGCTTTTCTGTTGCAAAATTGCCACCTTTAAATCTGTTACTGAGTGTTTAGAGAGGTTGAAGTGTTCTCCTACTGGTTTTTGAATGTTATGATTCCTCGTTTCAGATTTGTGTCCATTTATTCTTTTGCGTAGAGACTGTCCAGTTTGGCCAATGTACATGGCAGAAAGGCATTGCTGGCACATGATGGCATATATCACATTGATAGATGTGCAGTTGAACGAACCCCTGATGGCGTGGCTGATGTGATTAGGGCCTATGATGGTGTCACTTGAATAGATATGTGGACAGAGTTGGCATTGGGCTTTGTTGCAAAGATAGGTTCCTGGGTTAATGTTTTTGTTCTGTGGTGTGTGGTTGCTGGTGAGTATTTGCTTCAGGTTGGGAGGCTGTCTGTAAGCAAGGACAAGTCTGTCTCCCAAGATCTGTGCCACAAGTACTCCTGTCCTTTTTGCAGATTTAGACTAACATAGCTGCGACTCTGAAACCTATCAGGTTCTTAAAAGAAGTTTATTTTTAAAAAAGATAAAGGAATCACCTCTGTAAAATCAGGATGGAACATAACTTTATAGGGTAACAAAAAGATTCCAAACACAGAGGATTTCCCCTCTAGGCAAAACTTTAAAGTTACAAAAACAGGGATAAACCTCCCTCTTAGCACAGGGAAAATTCACAAGCCAAAACAAAAGATAATCTAATGCATTTCTTTGCTATTACTTACTATTTCTGCAATACTAGATGCTTAGTCCAGATATGGCTTAGGGAGATGTATTTACCCTGCCCCGGTTCCTTTGCTGACTCCGAGAGAACAAAACAAAGACACAAACAAGAACCTTCCCCACAGATTTGAAAGTATCTTCTCCCCTTATTGGTCCTTTTGGTCAGGTGCCAACCAGGTTATCTGAGCTTCTTAACCCTTTACAGGTAAAAGAGGAATTAACCCTTTACAGGATAAAGAGGGATTGTATGCTACCCGTAGCTGTATGTTTATGACAACTGTTCTGGCTCCCAGAGAAAGAGTTAACCACAGATGCTGGACGATGGTCAGACCTGCTGGGAAATATAAGTAGGGTGCAGAGGGACTGCAAACCTAAATCCCTGGCCTGAAGGAAGAGAGATGTGAGTCTGTGCTCCAAGAGAAGTGACAGCAAAGAGGCCTAAAACCTTAAGTGGGTGCTCTCAAGGAGGCAGGTCAAAGATGCAGTTAACCCTGAAAATGTGACAGTGCTTATGAGCCATCACTGCATATAAGAATAGACCATTTCTCAAAAGGAAGGAAATGCCTTAATCAGAATCCAAGAATTCTTCTATAAACCTAGCGTTGTCTATATGGGAAACTTAGATCAGCTTTACTAAGCCACTCAGGGGTGTGGATTTTTAACTTCCTGACCAAAGTAGTTAAACTGAGCTAATTTTCTAGTGTAGACCAGGCCTAAGGAGCCAAGGCTGGAGGGGCCACCAAAACTGTGACTGGTGAAGGCAGAGTTCCTTTTAGACAACTTGCATTTATGTCATGTTCGCACTGCCTGGCCATTCTTTTCAATGACATGGTGGGAGTTCTTTTGATGCTAATAAAGGCATTGGGATAGATTTGTGTATTGGAGTGATTCCTGGGTGAATTCCTATTTCCTCAATGGTTGTAAGATTTTGGAACACTGTAGCAGGGAGAAGAGCCACCCCAAAGATAATTCACTTAATTGTCCCTTGAGAAAGAAACATTTGTTCCTGACTCCAGCTGGTTATTGGCTTATGCTCTGAAACTTGATAGCTCTTGTAATCTGAATCTTACCTTGTGTAACTGCAGATGCGGTATTATTTTGAATATGAAGTTCTCTATAAAATTGTCTCAATAAATTCCATAGTGATTTCCAGACGGCCTTTCACTTATTCATTGTTAGTGTCTGAATACATACAAATATCATCCTTATTTTGTTTTATATAGCTCAGTTTATGAGCAATGTGCTATCCAAATTAAACTCACATACAACAAAGCTATAGTAAAGATGAGCCAACAATGAAGACATAGTAATGAAGGCAGCACTATAAATAAGAAGGTCTTGGGTCTTCAGCTAAAGATGATTCTTGCAGTCTCAACTGTCTGAGTGAGTTTAGGAGCAGGACAGTGAAAACCCACTTATAGCATTTTAAATGGAGAGGAGACAGCACAAGAGAATCCAAACTGGATGACTTGCGAGAAAGACATGGAGAACATGCAGTTGTTTTACAATTCAGTCAGAGTAAAGTGGAAGCAAGACCAGGTAGACTTTGAAATGTCCAGGTGAGAATTTCAAAATCAGTGCAATGTTGCACAAGTATCCAATGTAATGAATAAACAGGAGAGGAAATATGATCCCAGAGTTTGCAGCAAAGACCCAGCAATAAGGGCCTTTGAACATACTACATTCTTGCATTATATTAGACTACACTGGTTAAAACTGGAAGGATGCCAATGCATATCTCAGCCTCTCTATTATATTGGAGATATATCAACAGCTCCAGCGATGAGTGTTATTAGTTACCTACATGCAGAATGACTGTCCTGACAGTGTGATTGATGTAAGCATCAAGAAGGGAATCAAATTTAAAAAACTGTGTTACGCACAGCTAACTTAGAGACAAAAGTAATACAATCAAAGTTTAAAGTAGTGTGTGGACAAAGATGAACAATTTTTGAAGAACAATCCTCCTGGACATCACTCATACATAAAGGACCAGAGCCTCAGCTCATGTAAATCAACCTAGCTTAATTGACTTGAATGGATCTATGCTGATTTATCTGGCCCTCTAGTTTGGTCTACAACACCTACTAAGGAGTTCTTTGTTGTTTTATTTTGCTGTTTCTCTAGCCAGGGCAGAATGCTCTCCCCTGTTGAAAATATTTCTTCGAAATTAGTATGCCCAACATCACAGCTAAAAAAATAGAGCTGGTCAAAAACTTTCTGACAGAAAAATGCCATTTCATTGAAACTGAAACTTCCTGCAGGAATGTGTAGATTCTGAGAAAAAAAAAAGTTTAAAAAACATTGGGGAAGAGGGAGGGTTCCAAGTGGGTCAAAATGTTCAATTTTGACATCTTTGGAATGGAAAATGATTTTTTTGTTTCAGAATGAGGACAGAACTACCCAGTGTCAGTAAGGTTTGTAACATTTGGCCCTGAATGTTTCTAAAGAATTAAACCCTGCCCCTTTCACCAACACACCTAGATTGGTTGCTGGAACTGAACTTCAAAATTAAGGCAGCCAATGGACTTCCAAGGTTGGCCTTTCTTCAGTGTAGTCTCACACCAATGGGACGGTTAGAGGATTTTTAGGTTATTCCCTTCCAAAACTCTACTCACAAATTCTCTCTGAGCTACAAGATAGAGATGAATGAATACACTGGATTAAGATGGATATTTGGTCAAACTGCTGCATGAATTCACTTTGACTGTTTTTGCACACCTTTTGTGCTTGCTTTTGGCAGGTATTTATGCACTTGAGCTTCACTAGTAATCGTATTCAAAGAAAGTAATTTTTAAATTAAAGTCAATGAAGTTATGTGTGAGATGACTTTGGCCCTACATGTTTAATTAGGTCATACTTGCACTGCTGCAACTTTAAAGACAAAGTAAACCTAATGACCACTGTATTGCAGAAATGTGGTGGATTTATCTCTTGGCATTTTCCTTGAGACTCTTTGTGAGTGGAGTCGGAGCTGTAATGCTAATATGTCATCAAGGAAGAGGACGGAAGTCAGGAAGAAAGAATGGAATAGTAGTACATTTAGAATTAATAAAAGGAAATACTTCTGTATGCAGTGTGTAGACAACCTTTGGAATACTACGCATCAGATGATTCAGTTTTATTACGTTTAATATGAATGGTAGCTACCGAAGCTAAAGCCAGGACATAAACAGTCAAATCCCATGCTTCAGGGGTTAGCTAATGAGTCAGGAAGGAAACATCCATACTCTTGTACCAGGTAAAGTGCTCAATATTTCATCTTCTCTGAATCATCAGGTGCTTGCTGTCAGAGACAGCTACCTCACAGTATGGAAGCATTGGTTCCTCTACTCTGGTATCCTATTACAAATAGCCCTAGGACATTTCTTATCCATTGAGGTACTAAATTGCCACCTAATTGCCAAATTTACAGTGTTTCATGAATACCCTTCCCTTAATCATAATGGGCCCAGTCCAACTCCAGTTGACAGCCATGAAAATTACCATTCACTGCAAGGGAAGTTGACTCAGGCCAACAGAAAGAAATAGAGATGCCACTTCATTAATTTTGTGTGGAGAATTGCAATCATCCTTTAAAAATGAATGGTATCCCATCTCCTAACCGATAAGATGTCAGTTAATTTCTGTTGGCTTTCCTACTTGTCCTGCACCTGCAGAGACAATATCTTCAGGATTCAATAATATTTAGAATAAAGACAAAAACAGAATATTGGTAGGTAAAGTAATTTAGGTCTCAGATTGACCGGAATAATTTGGGTGAGCACTGCTGTGAATTAGATGAATGATGGCTGGAAAAGGAGAATCATTGCAGCAACAAAAAAATAAAATCTATTTGTGATGGGCTGGACCCCCGGGGGTGTCACCTGGTGTGCTGGGACGCCACCGAGTCAGACTATTCTTCCTGCCTGGGCTCCCTTTGACCTGATATTGCTCGGCTAGGCTCCCCATCCTTTTCCAGTCAAGTACACAGGCAGGGCCACACCCAGATGCACAGAGAGATAGAGACCCGCTCTGTGAAGGCTCAAGTTAATGGGCTTGTCACAGCCCCCAGATGTCCATCCCTCCCCCCTTGGGGTACAAACCCAAAATTAAATGAAATTTGCCTCTTCCCTCAATATGGAGGAGGATGTACACAACTTCTCTCCCTCCCCCGCCCCAGTTAGTAATCACATAAACTGGGTTATATTATAAACCAGAAATAAAGACAGACAGAGCAAGGCAGACTACTAAGGGTATGTCTACACTACCCGCTGGATCGATGGGGCAGCAATCGATCCAGCTAGGATCAATTTATCACATCTAGTCTAAATCAATGCCCGAGTGGTCGCCCGTCGACTCCTGTACTCCAGCGCCGCAAGAGGCGCAGGCGGAGTCAACGGGGGGAGCGGCAGCAGTTGACTCACCACGGTGAAGTCACCACGGTAAGTCGATCTAAGTATGTTGACTTCAGCTTCGTTATTCACGTAACGGAAGTTGCGTAACTTAGATCGTCCCCTCCCACCCCCGCCCAGTGTAGACCAGGGCTAAGAAAATAAAACAGAGCATGCAACTAAGCTAGATTCACTAAAGAAACTGGTTACAAATAATAATTCTTCACCCTAGATATTGGTTCAGGTAGAGTCCTTCAGAGCTCTTTTCTAGCCTGGGTCCAGCAGTTCTTCCCCTAGTTCAGTCTTAGCTGTTTCCAGCAGTCATCTTGGGTGGGGAAGCAGGGGAGAACTGACCACCTGGATTATCTCATTCCCCACCCTTAATTTGGATTTGCATAAGGCAGGAGTCCTTTGTTTCCTAGTTTGATCCCCCCTCCCCAGCTTCTCATGGAAAAGTACAGAATTCACGATGGGTTCCAGTATCAGGTGAAATGGTTACATGCCTCTGTAGGGCCCTTGTAGCCATTCTTCACAGGCTGACCTGCATGTTCACAGGAAGATTAAGCTCTTTTACAGTTCATTGTCCTTGTTGATGGGCCATCCACCCTGTCTGGCTTTTCCATTGTTGTACCTGAACTGTTAGCAGTCGGCATCACTCAAAGAAGCATAGTTGAAATTCAAATACATAGTCAATATTCCTAATTTCAGATACAGAAATGACACATGCATACAAATAAGATAATCACATTCAGTTAATCATAACCTTTCCAATGATATCTCACATGAGCCATCTCACATAAAGAATATCACAATTATGCCACATTCATATCATAAGCATATTTTCATAAAGAATATGGAATGACATGTCACACTATTTATCTGAGAATCATGTATAAAGAAAAAAAATTTAAAGTATGATTAGCTTTCTGTAGTTACCTGTGTAGCAACATCTCCCATACAAAGAACACACTAAAAATTTTCCAGGGAATATACCTGAACCTGTTATGTTTCCCTTTTTCTAGCTGCAGTACATGTACAACCAAATACTCCACAAGCACAAGCAGGTGAAACTCTAATGGCAGGTTCATTGATTGGCTGTGAGCCAGTCATCAATGAAACATAGAAAGAGAAAAATACAGTTCCTCAGCTTGGTATGCTGCCTGAAACTAAAGGCTCAGGAAAACATGCTTGATCAAAAGTTTTTTTTGGAACAGGCAACATTTATTATATTAACCACCTTCATTTCCCCCCAGATTTTTACATAGAATGGAAAGCATATTTTGGGTACCCAGTGGTGGAAATTTGACCTGATAGGAGCACAATGGTGCATGCTCTGCCTTATCCTCATTCTGCTAGATGCCCAGATATAACCAGTGCTGCCCAGAAAGTGGTTGGGGCAGGGATGGGACCAAGTCACCTGGGAGATGTGCTTGTGTAGCTCCTATGGAACCCAGGCCATAAATTAAAGTGACTTCCTCCAATGGAATTATCCAAGGGAAGGTGGTATAGTGGTGGAAATACCAAAGTAGACCTTCCCCAGGGATGAATCCTCCTCCATTGGGAAGCACCCACCTGACTCTGCAGAGTGAATCACATCCTTTCTCGGGAAAATAAATTTCTTCATATTTAGCTGGTTTTCAAGCTAGGTTTCTGTAGCAAGAGGAAGATTTGAGCAAGAGGAAGAACTACCTCAGTTCAGTTTGATATTTGTGAAGCTCTGGCTTTCTATAAATATAGAAATCCTCATTCCAGATAGTGATGAGCTGGGGCCCATGTGCAAGTCTCAAAAATCATCAGTGTAGTGGTTACCTCTCTTATGAGTCTAGAGACTAAGATCTATCCCTCTCACACACATAAAGTGGTCACTCCCAGTCACATGGTAGGGTGATCCAAAACAAGCTGTCATTGTTGCTTCATGTGCCGTATCTGGGGTGACCTAGTGAATCAACAGCAAAACTTCCATTGATTTCAAGGGGGTCAGGATTTCACCCTGATCTGTAGTTTCCTTTCCCCATGTTGCCAATCTTGTTCTTTTCAAGGGCATGACTTTTTAAAATACGTTTGTTAATTTGCAGTGCAATAGCCTAACCAAAAATACCCTTTTTTAAAAATCTCTCTGCATTCAGCCCAGCCATTCAACATTTGAAATAAAAAAGACAAATATTATTAAATGTGATTTACTTAAATCAGGAAATGGATGAAATATCACTCTTTCTAGCCCTAATTCAGGACAGCACCTCTTTGGGACACCCTTAAGCACATCCTGAATACAGAAGGACTTCAGCAGCATGCTTTCCTGAATCAGGGCCCCATTGAGAGGAAGTGTCATCTCGTCTAGTGGATAGAACAATTAACTTGGAGTCAGGTCACCTGGGTTCTATCCCCTGCTTTTTTTATAGATTTTTTTATGTGACATTGGGAAGGCCACTTAACTTCTCAGGGCCTCGCCTCCCATCTGTAAAATGAATAGAGCTGATCATTTTGGCAGAATGTTTCTCCATTAGATATCACTTATTCAACAAAACTGAAACATTATGTAGGGATTAATCAATTCTGTAGAGGATTTTCAAAGAAAAATATCATAAATGTTTCATATTGACAAGGTCAAAACATTTTGTTTCAGCCTTTGCAAAATATTTTGTTTCACAAATGCTGAAGCATTTCATTTTCATAAAGTCAAAGCTGTTCATTTAGGCTTTGCTTTTTGACATTTATCTTATCATTATAATATTTATAAAAAATAATTGAATATAAAAGTCAGAATGATATAGTCTAAAAGGAAGCACTTTGACCTTACCAAAACAAAATGTTTCAATAAGGTCATTTCAATATTTCAGAAACTTATTTTTTTTCCAGAAATTTTATTTTATGGGAAATTTTGAAAAATTGCTCTTTGGTTCTGATTTGGGCCGAAAGGATAATTTGAAATGTTGGAATATCCCATGGAATAGAAATTCTGTGTTTGAACTAGCTCTAAAAATGAGTTTAATACTCCTGTTTACCTGCTGTGAGATTTTATTAGATAATGTTTTTAAAGTGCTTTGAGATTGCCTAATGAAAGGTGCTCTGTTATGTCAGTATGAAGAGTTATTATTGTATTGGCTCATAGAGCTAACACGGAGAGCAACTCCCATTCCAACAGAGGCAATTTGCGATCCTCATCTAGGCAACCAACTTACATACATAGTTCTCCACTTCAGGGAATATATTTTCTCAAAGTATTTTACTGCAGTTAGATTTTTGTTTAGTTTTGTTCTGTTTCTTGCCAGTAAAAGCTTCACTCAGTTTCTTCAAAAACAAAGCACTCGCAATGGTACATAATGAGTTTTCATCTCTGGGGGTCAAAAATCGCCATGTTATTTACTTCGGTATGTGGAGAGTAGGGGAGTGTTTTATTCCAAGTATATAGATTGAATCAGTAAAGCTAGATTCACCCAGTCGCAAGCAACAAAGGACAAGATCCCCTCTTGTGAGTCTGCATCCCAGTGCTACTCTCCAAGCTGCTTCATTACAGTGAGGACAAAATATCAAGTAAATAAGTCTTCCTTTTTTAATATAATTTTATTGGCTGCACTCATGGGAATGGGCAGATGGGTCAATTGCAAATCTTGAATGAGAAGAAGCAGAGAAAATGTATGGATTATATATATATATATATATATATATACATATATATAATATATATATGTGACTTTATTACTGATGAAAATAAGGAACTGAAAGCACAGGTTACTGTCAGCAGCAGACCACTGGCTGATTACATTTAAGCTTCCTATGCATAGCTCTGCCAATGCATTTCAGTCCTGCAGTTACCTTCACATTTCCAATCTGTGCTGGGTTTAGCTCATGTTATCAGCCCCCAATTTACATCTGGACTAGAACCATATACATCAGTGTACAGTGAGGCAGAATTTTAAAGGACATCAGTTCCCATTTAGGCATCTATAAAGTGGATAGTTTTCCAAAAATGCTGAGCATCCAGCAACTCCCAAAATTTGGGCCAATATGCAAGGCTTGTAGTTTTATGCAGGAGTCTGGCCTGTGTATTTCAGCTCCAACTCTTCTCCATTATCTCTGTCTCTAAACTAAGAGTAGAGATAATTGGATGATCCACTGCAAGTGGGTGTTCCACTATTCATTACCTATGCTGTTCAATGAAAAAAATGCCAATTATTCATGAATACATTTTTCCATTATTTGACCAGGTCTACATTCTCTGATACTAGGGATATTTATTAGTATTCATGCTTTCCACTTCCACCTGAACTTTTAACCTAATGAAAAACAAACTAACAAACAAACAAACACAACCCAAACAGGTGAAACATTCCAGATGGTTATTTTCTCTAGAACACAGTGGAGATAATGGTATCATTCTGATATATGACCAGGAATGGATATAGTGTATTATTTTCTGGAAAGCAATGTCCACCCCCATGTAACTTGAATGGCATACAGATAAAGTAATAAACAGCAAGCTAAAAAATTGTACGGAATGCTTTTCTTCTAAGGTCGGTTAGTTGGGGACCTATCCATACCATTAGCATTGGTCCTATGGTGATAAAAAGTGTATGTATGCCAAGGTCATCTTCCTTCATACTCTTTTCAGAAACAAATTGGATGGAAATGGAAAAAGTGGATGAGGATGCCAATAACTTGGTCTGGACCAAGAATAGCTCCAATCTGGGCTGACATTTAAAGTAGGAAGATTTGAAAGACGCTTCCAAGCCTCTTAGGATTAGATCATCATTTGTTGTAAAACATACAACGCAAGGCATTTATTTGCTAAAATGACACAATCAAAAAAGCACAGAGAAAAAATTGTGCATGGAATTTCAAACAACTCCACAAACAAGTTGTTCAGCACTCTTTCCAGAGCTGCACTAATGGGGAGGATTTGTTGATTGCAGATGATAAAACAGGTTATTCTTTTTCACTGTATTGTCAAAAGGTGAAAGAAAGAGTTCTCATCCTGTTCCTCAACATCCAATAATTCTTAAAATACCCAGGGAATAAGGGCTGGTACAGAGGAAAAAGCTATTGGTTTTCTTTTTATCTTTTTGCAATAATAGGTGATTATAAACCTAACAGAAGGAAAACAACTATACTCAAGTACTGCAGCACTTAGTGGGTTTTATGTTGACAATTTTTGTATAATATCACTTTGCCTTCAGAATGATATAGCTCAAGCAAGAGTAATAGTGGACTCAGTTGGATAGGGTAATTATCTACATGTCCAGGATTTGAAAGTGGGTGAGGAAATATTCTGACAAATGATCTTGTTTACATTCAGTGTTTCAAATACCAACACATTCTGTAAAACAAGTGTAGAGTTGCTGAAGGACCTGACCCTATGAAATACTGCTTGCTTCCTGTGAAATGCTGAGAAACCTCAACTCCTACTGATTTGAATGGGAGTTCGGGGCAACATAGCAGCTGGCATGATGGGTTAAACCTGAGCTTTGACGTGATTCAGTCAGACTGTATTTCATATCAGAAAGGTGTTTTTCAACAAGAGATTTTCTTGCCTGCAAAGGCAGAGGTGATTGGTCCCACAAGGCTTTGGGAATCAAACCTACCAGCCAACCAACCAAAAACAGATGCTAACTGGTTATATTACAAGATAAAGAAAAACTCTGCTCACACTGATGTTATTGGAGCAGTTTTCAATTTTACACTCCCTCTAAGAAGGGATTGCAATCATCAGCATTTAGTCAACTGCCCCAAATACATTTTTAGTATATAGAAGATGATGGTAATCTCTTGCATGGCAAATCTTACAGAGAGGCAAAAAAAAGTGGAAGCTTTGTAAATCACAAGCTTTCTGGAAGATAGGACCTGATTATGTATTCACACATAATTAGCTGCTTTGTCTTTCATTTGAAGATCCCAAGACACTTCATAAGCATCGATTAATTCTCACAGCTTCACCCCTTTAATATGGGTAAGTATTATCCCTATTTTAAAGATGGACAACAGAAAGGTTAAGTGATTTGTACACTTTCACATAGTGAAGCAGTGGCAGAACTAGGAATGACACCTAGTTCTCCTGACTTCCACTGGTGTCTCTTAACCACCAAGGGTAATATGTGGGTCTTTTTAACCTTGTCGTTTCTGCTCCTTTCCTTGTGGGTTGTAATCATATCAGTAAGAAAAAGTTCAGTGTTTGAGGTAACCAAATACTCTCTGGTCATTTCTACTTCTTACAGAGGAATGCACTGCAGAGAAACATGATTTATTCATTCTGGACTTGCAGGCCGCACCTGATGCAGCTCTTTCAATTAAACTAATCTGTGCCTTCAATAATATCCTGAAAGAAGAGAAATTAAGAGAGATAGAGGTCTCTTTCCTATAGTCATAACTAGCACCATCCGGAGGCAATGCCTAATAAAATCTCCAGGAAAATGTACAGTAATATTTCTACCTACACAATATATTTTAATTTGTTTTTAAAAAATTGTTATTACTACTATACAAAGAAAGGACCAGATACTGCCACTTAAGGGAGGAATAATGTTGTCTGAATGTCTGCCTGTCTATTAGGTCCATTCAGGTAGATAGATAGATAAATAATCTGTTCATAAGATAGATAGTCAGTCAGTCAGCCAGTGGATGGAGGAAGAATGTTCTTCGTCTCTGTCTTCCTATCAGGTCGATAGAATAGACTGTCAATTTAATCATTTCAAATTTATTTGCACTCAGAATGGGAAGGGCATGTGAATCCATTTTATGCATATTTTGATCTCCTGCTTAACAATCCACCTCAGGCTTGTATGTGTGCATTGTTTTGTTCCTACACACCATGTTGGGTGTATCACTAACACTCTATGTCGTTTGCTCATTTGGTATATATTTTTAAATATATCTGGGTGGGCACCATAACTGCTTCATAAAATTGTAGATTAAAATGCAGCTAGTGTTTTGCAATATAAATGAAATCATTAGCATGCAGCATTCTCATTTCATGTCAAATGATGTGACTCAATGATGCTTTCAGCTCACTGTAGGCTGGCATCTTGCACCGAAACGTAGCAGAAAGGCTAACTCATTTTGGTTGCATTGTCACAGTTTAAAAGCTAAAACCTTGTAACATAATTTCAATGAGACCTGAAGAAAACAATAACGAGTTTTAATGTAATTTAAATTAACTGGACACATGCTTGCAGTGACAATTATGCAAACATGCTCAAGACCCCGTGGAGCTAACAAGGAAATTAGGGCTCTGAATGAGCAGTGGCTGAAATCCCTTGAAAAATTACATGTTCTGCAAACAAGTAGTCATTTGCTTCCTATTCTGTTTTAACAGTAATATCAAAAGGGAAGATTTTCCAAACACAGCGATGCAAATTTATCTCGGTGTAACTCCACTTACTTCAGTGGAGATATCTCAGTGATGTATTTGACCAACATGCTTAAGACATTTTCCTTGCAAATTGTCTTGTTTAGTAAATAATTTTAGATCTAATCCTAAATATCGATCCTAATATTGAGAGCCTTCTGTTGGCTAGGATCTGATGCTGAGTATTTTGATTCCTGAATTTGGAGCCTAAATATTCTAGAGCTTAGCCCAGTGTAAACAGACATATAAATACTGTACACTATTAGAAAAAATGAAAAGTATCTTATTCTCCAATGATGCACTCAGTCCACATTAAACACTTTGTTAGCCATTGATTAGTGTTTGCATTGTATATTCTTTACACTGGTTTGCTTCACATTGTAGAATTTTCTGCCTAGTTATAATGCTATTTGTTCTAATCCTGTAGTCATTACACAAGCAAAACTCCATTGGGGTTCATGGGTGATAAATTACTTTGAAAATACACAAAAGCCACATGAAGGATGAGAAATCAAAGAAGGTCACACTCAAGAATGAAAGTACAAGGATAGTTTTGAGGTTCCAAGCTTCTTTGAACTTCTTTGAATTAATTCTTCTTATGTACAAGGATTCATCATAGCGTCCTGTTAGTTTAGAAATATACTGCAGGGAGGCACTGGTACTATTATACAGAATTGAACAAAGAATTGATATCTAAGCTAGATACAGATAGATATATTAATTAAAGAAAGAACCTAGGCTGTTCACTGTCTTAGTGAAGTCTTATTCTAAAACTCAAGATGAACTTTATAGATTGCTATAGACCTACATGAATATTACATGCTGTGTCGGATCAAATACTTTAAAAAATAAGTCTTTGGGATAACAAAGAATGTAGTTCAAAAAAAGAACTAGATAAATTCATGGAGGATAGGTCCATCAATGGCTATTAGCCAGGATAGGCAGGGATGGTGTCCCTAGCCTCTGTTTGCTAGAAGCTGGGAATGGGCGACAAGGAATGGATCACTTGATGATTACCTGCTCTGTTCATTCCCTCTGGGGCACCTTGCATTGGCCACTGTTGGAAGACAGGATACTGGGCTAGATGGACCTTTGGTCTAACCCAGTATGGCCATTCTTATTTAGGCAATTTTTATTCCTTTAGCCAGAGTGTTCTGTAGTTGGTGATTGTAGCAGGGTGGACCCCTGCTCCGGCCCTGAAGGGGTTAAAAACTCCCCTGGGAAGGGGCAAAGGCTTGAGAAAGCAGCTTAAAAGCTGGGCTGATTGGGGAAGTGGCTGCAGCTGGGCCACACCCAGTCAGGCCACAGCTGGCCCCTATAAAAGGCCAGGGAAGCCAGAAGCACAGATGGTCTCTCTCTGCCTTCAGAGAGAGAAGGGCCTAGCTGCAGGGAGCTAGAGACCGGATACCTGAGTGGAGCAGGGCTGGGGAAAGGCTGGGGAGCTCCAGCCTGGAAAGCCCCAGGCTGCGGCCTAGCGAAGGGCTAACAGGTACTGGGGGTTGCAGAGGGCAGCCCAGGGGTAGGCCAAAGCAGCAGGTCCAAACCCTCCTTGCCAGTGATGAGTAGGCTGATACTGCATTCTGCCCCAGGATGTGGGGCTAGACAATGACTGGCAGTAGCCATATACTGAGGCAAGGTAGGGATAGAGGGAGGGGGTTCCCTGAGGAGGGGAAACTCAGAGAGAAAGGGGTTACTGCTAGGGGGCAGCACCCCATGTAAAAGGGCACCGGGTCCAGGGAGGGACATGGGGAGCCAGAAGACAGGCGGATCACCAGCCTGCAGAGGGCGCTCCCGTGCTGGAAATAGAGCTAATTCCCAGAGTCACCAGCAGGAGGCGCCGCAGGGGTGAGTCCGACCCGTCTACAGTGATAAAAACACAACAACCCACAACATCATCACCTGCCTGAAATGGGCAGGACCCCCAAATCACCAAGAGTTGATAATATCCACACATATTCTCAAAGAACCCAATTCAAGTATGTACTACAGTACATATATGGTTATTTTTCATTATGTTGTTATTCACTGTATCCCATGTACCCATCACCATGGTAGCCAGGTGCCAAATACAAGAATTAAAAATCTTATCATTATTCAAATGTGGATCAGATCCTCCCTTGATGAGGTATTAGACAAAGTGGGAGTCCCTTTATAAATATTATAGGTAGATCATATTATTCCATAGACACTCCTATGAAGAGGTTGTCTAGGAGCGGAAAGGGAACTTCCTGACCTTACACTGCTGTCTTTATTGAAGAAATGTCTTTACTATGAGGTGTGGCTTGCACTGTGCTCTAAAGAGGCAATACAGGAATACAGTCTGATCTTTCAACAAGGCAAAATCTCTCCTGTAGCTCCCAGCATGCAAGGTCTGCATACCTACCATACCACCCTGTATGAAAATGAGGCATAACCCCTCCTACATATCTACCCATTCTCTAATGGTAGGTGTAGAAGTCATCCCCCTGGAATGCTAGGAGGGACCAGTCCCTGCTTTGAGGAGACCTCAGCATCTGTAGTTGGGCCTGGCCCTCTACAGGGAATACAAACTGGGGTGAAGGCTCCTGTCACCCTCCTCTTGCTCTGCACACCCATTCATGGACCAGACTTAATCTTGCCAGAATCAGTTAATTCCACATTTCTTAATTTATCCCTTGATGCAGGGCTCTGTTGCTTTTGTTTTTATCTTTATTTCAATGACATACATGCAATCTGCCACAGGCATTTGGAACAGGCTATCATCCACATAAATAGGATTAGAGAGCATAACATTACTGATGTAAAGGCAAAAAAGGAGTCATATGGCAACTTGTGAAAACATCTGTCTTACTAGTTTGGGAAAGCTGTGTCTTTCACAGCCAGCCAAGCTCTTCTCCTTTTGGTCTTCTCAAAAGTGATACCATTCAGAATCAGAGCATTATATTAAGAAGTCAACTGGCAGGCAAACAATGCAGGAACTCATGCCAAGGGAAGAAGTGCAGCACACTATTTCTAGGACAACTACAGTAGCAGAAATGTTGTTTGAGTAAAAATAACAAAAAGCACTAAACTAGTGGGGAGAGGAGCAGAGAACAAAATAAAAGAGGCTGGAGAGAATCTGACACAGTCATTTCTTTTTTCCAACTTCTTTGTGGTGCGCATTAGGGCATCTCCAGAAACATTTAAAAGAACTCTTTCTGATTTGAATAGGATTTCAACCAGAGAATTACTGATGTCAACAGATACTAAATTGAATTACTAACAGACAAGAAGGATAAATTCATCAGGCAAGTTTCTTTTTGGTTGATTCACTGCTGGCAGTCTATTAGGCATTATCAAGTACATCTCAGGAGCTGTCTTATTTCCATGGCTACTGACTTACCAACCTACCCTGAATTTCCCGTGTCCCATCATGTTAGTGAAAGAAAGTGTGTCATAAATAGGCTTAGAAGGATTACATTTGTTTCTGTAAATGTTGTTTTCAATGTACATACACAAACCAATGAAAAAATATTTCTATAGAAAATAATTGAAATGTACTGATAGGCAAAGTAAGAAAAATGCTCCTTGAGAACTAGAGTTTGATTTAAGGATATTTACTTTATATTTTGACCATGTACAGTTGATTATAATAGTTATAAAGATTTAACTTCTTGCATCTCAACACCTACTGTGATTAAATTATTATTGTTTCACCTTCCCCCATCATTTCCCTCAACTGTAAACATTTAAATCAATGAAAATGGAAAAAAAAATGCTTAAAACCCATTATGTCACACAGCTGTCAAAATTTAGATCAATAAAAATTAAAAAAATACTTTAAAATAACCATTGATATTAGTCATCAAAATTATAAAAAACCACAAATTAAATTCTGCCAAGCATAACTGTACCAATGCTGTAGGCTGATGGTGCCAGAGGCACTGTGTTGCCTTTTGCATGAGATATAAATGAGAAGTGGGGTTATTGACAATCCCATTGCACTTTTCAGAACAGTGAGGGTGTGTTAACCCTAGTTTACTGGCTGAACTCCAAGTTGGTTAATTATATTCTGCCTCCCTAAAGTTCACCCTCCAGTTTCAATTAAAGAAGTTATTAATTACTTCCTCTCCTAAAAACTGTTAGTAGTACTGCTGACCCAGAAAGACTGCTATATTCCAGTAGTGCTGTGTTTACACAGCAAAGTGCTTTGGGATCCTTATGATGAAAGTCTCTATGTAAGTGTGAAGTATTATTAGTTTTATTATTACCAGTGTGTCAACAGCAACGCTACAGGATTATTATTATTTTTGGTAATTAATAGATTTTATTTTTATGGCAACCTGGGCACCTTACAATCAAAGAATGCAGCTCACATTCTAATTAAAAGTCCACATCTTAAACATAATAGGTAATATTATTAACAATCAGGCTGAAATACCAAGGTTTGTTGTTGTTTTTTGTTTTGTTTTTGTTTGTTTTGTTGTTGTTCTTTTGTTTTAGTTTGTTTTGTTGTTTTTGTTTTGTTTTTTGTTTGTTTTGTTGTTGTTGTTTTTTCAAATTAAAGAGTCTGGATTTAAAAGTTCTAAACAATGGACTTGAAATCACTTGTTTGTGGAGACTATTCCGAAATCCACTGGCTGTAATTCTGCAGTGATCTCTGAACTCATTAAGAGGTAATTTCAGGATCAGACACATTGTTAGGAAATTTCTCCTTTTTAATTATTTTTAATTACTCTTAGTCATACTTCTTTGTATCACATTAAAGGCTTGTATACACGGCGAGGTAATGAACTCTACACAGGTGTTATTTCTAAAGCACACTAATGTGTTGTGCATTCATTGGTCCATGTAGACCCTGCTGGTGAGAACTAAAGGTTGCCTAGAGTGCTCTGATGTACTACTGTTTCAAACAGCACTACATTAAAGTGCACCAGAGGGATCATCACTCAGGCATAGTTTAGCTCTTTAATCGTTCCTCCTAAAGTAATCCCTGCAGGACTTTATCATTTCTGCTGTTCTTCTCTCTGTCAGGATAAAGGTCTCTCAGCCCTGAAATCCCACCACCCTCTGACTTGAGAAAACACAATAGCAAAGGGTACTCAAAGTCAGTGAGATACTTGGCAGTATCTCAAGTATGCCAGCTGACATATTCAATCAAACCATTGGAAACAGGGAGTCTGGAACTCTTGCAGTTAATACATAATATGTTTGACATAGTAACTGGAACCTTATTGGTTCAACATGGAGTCCCTACCAGGAATTGAGTAAATTGGTTCCATAAAGTTTAAAGCTCACTGTGGCAAAGCCCCTCCTTTTCTGCCTTCCAAGTTTCATAAATAAATAAATGTTGAGATCACCAAGGCTCTATTCTTTCTTTCCAGGGCCGGCTCCAGACCCCAGCGTGCCAAGCCTTTAGCCGGCAGGGTGGCAGGCGGGTCCGGCGGACCTTCCGCAGTCATGCCTGCGGGAGGTCCAACGGAGCCGTGGGATGACCGGACCTCACGCAGGCATGACTGCGGCGGGTGCACTGGTCCCGCGGCTCGTGTGGACCTCCCGCAGGCATGACTGCGGAAGCTCCACCGTAGGCGCGGGACCAGAATTCGTAGAGCCGCCCCTGTTTCTTTCCAAAGAAATAATCAATATAATATTTTGGAAGTATTGTGCAACTTTTTTTTTCTCCTTGGATATGGATAGAGGAAACTAAAGAAGCTCAGAGATTTGGGTAAATATATGGAACTAAGTGTAGCTAAATAAGCACTCAGTCCCATACAAATGATCTGGACTTCCTGACAATGGCCTGGAAATGTAACTAGAAAATGCTTCCTCATAGTTCCTATTCATACTGTTCCTGGTGATGCCTGAAAATACCAGTGTGAGACAGCAAATGTGCAATGAAAAATAATTTCAAGGAAAAGAGAGAAATATTTAAGAATTTTGTGGAAAATGTTCACATTTTCTAATCAACCTTAGAAAACACTATGGGCCAAACACAGAAGGATGTGCCACAAAATAAAACAAAACAAATGGTTAAAAAAACCCATAATCTACCCAAGCAGTTTACTCCTATCCACAGGAAAGTAAGAAAAATAAATATTGTTATTGTCCCTAAACACCCAGCAAATGGCTCAGGGTATCATATAAATAAACAATATATTTTTCAGGGTTATTAATTTCATTTTGGGGGATTCTTTTTAGTAATTATTGAGCTTTGTGTGTAGATGTCAAAAAATCAACATTTTTGGATGATTTTGTACATACTGTAATGACGAATGTATATTATATCTGCTTCTTATTATATAGCATCTCCATTACTGAAGATTTGCAACCATGGTAGCTCATTCTGTACAATCCTCTGCTAATCTCTTTGCAGACGAATAGTCCATTTGATCCACCCAGGATACTACCTTGTCCATCCAAGATCTTCTTTTTTCTGCCTTGTGTTCTTCTGCCATCAGCTTTCCCTTCCAATGCCTGTAAACATGCATTGTCTGCAGAATACCATTAAAAATGCTCTGCAAATCAAATCTTTGTTTTCATAAGATTTCTGACTAGCATTTGCTAAGGTCCTATATTTTTTTCACTGGTTATGCAGTCTACACAGGATATTTTCAGAATTCTTCTATAACACCATAATTTGAAGGATTGTAGTTTCTTTATTATTGATTGCTTGAATGTCAGTGTTTCACAACCGCAATTTAACACAGACCAAATATAAGTTTTTAAGAGTTGGAATTTAGTCATCAGATTTATGTCCCTTCACATCAGATGTTTATTCTTCCATTCTCTGGGGTTAAGTCTATGACTACAGTGTATAAGGTGTTGGGATTCTTTCCAAGACTTCTTTCCACTTGGATTCCCAAGAAATCAGTTTGACTCAAGACTTCATCAATCAGGTATCTTTATCTGGCATATAGCATATGCTATGCTGAGTTGATCAGATTCAAACACAGATTCCATTTACTATATCAGGGGTCGGCAACCTTTCAGAAGTGCTGTGCCGAGTCTTCATTTATTCACTCTAATTTAAGGTTTCGTGTGCCAGTAATACATTTTAACGTTTTTAGAAGGTCACTTTCTATAAGTGTATAATATATAACTAAACAATTGTTGTATGTAAAGTAAATAAGGTTTTTAAAATGTTTAAGAAGCTTCATTTAAAATTAAATTAAAATGTAGAGCCCCCCGGACCGGTGGCCAGGACCTGAGCAATGTGAGTGCCACAGAAAACCAGCTCACGTGCCACCTTCGGCACCCATACCATAGGTTGCCTACCCCTGTACTATATATTACATCACAAGTTTTTTGGATTGGATTGGTTACTTTGCAGGAACCAATCCCTGTGCAGTATGCTCTGTCCACATATTGTCCATGTTTGACTTACTCTCCAGCCCATCTTTACATTCCTAACTTATTTTATCCATTGTTATCTTGTTCATAGTAAATGGTTCCCTGGGTGTTCTCCCTCTTATCTTAGCTGGCTTAGACATTCTGTCTCTTTACCCTACTAACCTACTTACTTATTTTTGCTAGCACAAATGTTCTGTTTTCAGTCTGATGATTTATTTACCTCCCTAATTCTATCTTTCAAGGAATAAGGCCACATGTCACATGTTTAATTACTCATGTCAAGCCAGGCCTACCTACCTTCCATTGATTTTTTTTAATGTTACCATTACTTTCATTTGCTTCATATTCCTGTCTTTCTGTGCTTTCTTTTTCAAGTTTATTACCCAGCAACATATCTCCAAGCCCACAGTAGTTGTAATCCTTTGAACCACCATTAAAATTAAGTTCAAAGTACAAAGGGTGCAGGCTTACTTCCCTTGGTATAGGTTGCTAAGGTGTCTCCACTGCCTGTACAGTACTGTCCGCCATTTCCTGTTGCTCAGCTATTAGTTGGTCAATGGGCTCCAATTACTCTAGTTTTCTTGGTACCAAATCAATGGTATTAATGGACAAGGGAGGTATGGGCGCAGAGACTGGCACCAGTAACTCCCGTTCGGTGTTGTCTGTCACAGCCTCTGTCACATTCTTCTTCCTCTGTGCACTTGGCCACAGGAAAGAGGTCCTGATCTGAGTCAGAGAGCTGAGGTTCAGACAAAATCTATCCAAGCTCTCTTGGTATGGTGTTGTCCCACCAAAAAGTTGTGGTGTCCCAGAGCAGATACTGTGTATCTGAGCCATACCACCTCCTCCATAAATTCATAGAATATCAGGTTGGAAGGGACTTCAGGAGATCATCTAGTCCAAGCCCCTGCTCAAAGCAGGATCAATCCCAGACAGATTTTTGCCCCTGATCCCTTCAAGGAGTGAACTCACAACCCTGAATTTAGCGGTCCAATGCCAAACCACTGAGCTATCCTTCCCCACTTTTTCTTTAATGACTAGTCAGGCCTGACCTCCCTCACTTGTGCTCAGGTTTCTTCATGCTGAGCACTCACAGAACCATCTATTCTTTGATTTGTTTACATCAGGCTGTGTTGATTTCCAATTTTTTCCAAGTGGAATCTGGCCCCAGGGTCAAGAGATTCTGGTAGAAGGGACGGGAAGATCAGGAATGTGAAAAACTGTAAGTGCTGTTTTAGCAGCTTTAGAAAAAGAAGAAAAAATGGAAGAAAACGCTCCGCAGGAGGGCCAGCCCAATGAGTATACTCACCCAGTAAACTCCCAATAGGGCTGCCAGACCCCCTCACCACAGCTCTCCGTTGTAGTGCCCCTTTCACAGGACAGCTGGGGACACCCCATGGCAAAAACCATGATAGCAGGGGTGGTAAATAAAAAGTGTTTAGACAGCAGGGCAGCAACAACTATAACAGGATGCTTGTCAAAAAGGAAAAGGGAGGACAGAACATGCCTGCATGGGTACCCCAACTAGTGAAGACCTTTTCGAAGGTGTGGGCAAAGTCCAAATTGAAATGTGGTCAGATGGACACCAAAATTTTACTTGAAGGAGAGGACCCACCCGCCCCAGCAGCTTGCAGCTGAAGTCACAGAATGAGTTATCTTAGATTCTTTATGGTAACAACATAGTCACAGATTTAGCACCTAGTCCAACTCACATTGAATTTAATTAAAGTTAGATATTGACTTCACTGGGAGAAGAATTGAACCCTAATTTTTATCTGATTTTCAGAAGTGCCGAGCACCTATAGCTCCCACAGATTTCAATCAGAATTACAGGTGCTCAGCACCTTAGGAATCAGCATGAGGCTCTCTGCATTCAGTACATGATGACATTGCAACTATGATCACTAGGGGAATCTGTCTGTACAATTTATTAATTCTATTTGAGATTATAAACTCTGTATATGTAATGCAAATTCCATGGACAAACAGGATAAATGGTCTGAAGTTAATAGGATAAAATTCAATACCGATAAATGAAAAGTATAAACTTAGGAAGGAACAATTGGTTGGACACATACAAAATGGGAAATGACTGCCTAGGAAGGAGTACTGCAGAAAGGGATCTGGGGGGTCATAGTGGATCACAAGCTAAATATTAGTCAACTGCCGTAACACTTGCAAAAAGAAAAGCAAACATCATTCTGGATTGTATTAGCAGGAGTGTTGTAAGCAAGACACGAAAAGTAATTCTTCCACTCCATTCCACACTGATTAGGCCTACAGTGGAGTATTGTGTCCAGTTCTGGTCACCACATTTCAGGAAAGATGTGTACAAATTGGAGAAAGTCCAGAGGAGAGCAACAAAAATTATTTAAGGTCTAGAAAACATAAGCTATGAGGAAAGATTGACAAAATTGGGTTTGTTCAGTCTGGAGAAGAGAATAGTGAGGCAGGACATGATAATAGTTTTCAAGTACATAAAAGGTTGTTACAAGGAGGAGGGAGAAAAATTGTTCTTGTTAACCTCTGAGGATAGGACAAGAAGCAATGGGCTTAAATTGCGGTAAGGGCAGTTTAGGTTGGACATTAGGAAAAACTTCCTGTCAGGCTGGTTAAGCACTGGAATAAATTGTTTAGGGTGGTTGTGGAATCTCCATCATTTAAGGTTTTTAGGAGCAGGTTAGACAAACACCTGTCAGGGATGGTCTACAAGATAATACTTAATCCTACCATAGGTGCAGAGGACTGGACTAGATAACCTCTTGAGGTTCCTTCCAGTCCTATGATTCTATGATTCTTATTGTGAGTCTTGATCCCAGAGCACCTCCTTCAGTTGACTAAATCTTTTCTCCCTAATTGCTGCTAAATGTTGCATGGTCCATCCAATTAGACTACTTCTGCTATTATTGCAATTGGTTGGATTAAAACTCCCTTAATCTCAATGGAATATTACTGGATAACAGAAGTAAGGCAAGATATGTTGGAAGGGAGATTGTGAAAGGGTTAACAGCAGTGTAAAGCGTGCTGGATTGTAGCATTGCTAATCCTTCTGAATTTGAATGCCTACTGCAAGAGCACTGATAGCAAAAAGGTGAAATAAAAGGTGCTCAGAAGCTCCTGGGATCATAAAACAACAAAACTAATTTTGCCACTAAGTGAGTTCTGCTCCACCAAAGATGGATTTTGGTGACTAGAAGGAAAAGGTCGAACATCCTCATAATTCTCCACATCACAATATTTATCATTTTGCTTACAATCTAAAGGACTTTACCAGCAATAATAGTTCAGACTGCTATCCTAGAAGGACACCTAATAACTTTAATGAACTTCTGCCAGATGTGAAAAAATACCCTTTTATGACTAATTTAGCCTTAAGATATAAACTCGACCAACTCTCTTCAATGAACTGCCTGGTCTAGTAACCGCCATCATCTTCAAAAGTCTCCTTATAATGAGAAAAAATTGAATTAGACTTTAGAGCCTGGGGCCATTATAATAGTTAAATCCTATTTCTCTATTTTGAAGCCAAGCATCTATATTTCTGCTACATAAAGGCACCAGAATTCAATGATGAGATAGGTAATAAATGAGAGAATATTGTAAGGTAATAACTACAATTCTCTTTAAAGGTCATTGATAGATGAGAAATTATTATGTTCTGTTAATGTTACTTCTCATGGTCTGACTGGGCTTCATCCCTTGTCAAAATGTAACCTGGAAAGCTACTCATTCTCCCATTTAAAACAAAAACTAAAAAAACTAGATTAGTATCTGACAAAACATTCATAGCAAAGAATGCCTTGCTTTGTAAAGTAGTTATTTAAAAGGAAAGAGAAAGTTGCTGAGCAAGTGACATTTTTCTCCTCCAGAGGTTGGGAATTGGAGTCCAACTTGAGTTTCTTTTGCATGCTCCTGGAGGGAAATCCAGAAAAAGCTCCTGAGAATGCTGACCATCTTGAAATGGTGCTGTAGCAGGGTACACTTCACTCTGTTCCTGCTCCCTAGTGCCATAGAAACTACTCAGACTTCACTGGTTAAGTATCCCACTGTGCTGTTTATTTCAGATCCCATAACCAACACTTTTACAGCTTCATGCTTCAATACTGTTTACAGTATCTCATGTAACATACTATCAGCCCTTTCCCCTGGGCCCATTAAGGGAAGAGATCTCCCTTTCTTGAAATCTTTTCAAGTCTGGGCTCAGTCAGCCCTGTGCCTCTCCCCTGCATGTCCTTCCTGTAACTTTTAATCAGTCCTCAGCCGATGGGCTAATTAATCCTTTATCTCAACCAGCTTTCTAGCTTGATTAGCTAATTACACTCCATTCCCCAAACAGGCCTCTCTAGGGAAACGAATTAGTGCCAGTGATCAGAGTGCTGGCTCGCCTGCTAGTTCCCAGCACTCTGTCACAGGTGCCCTTCATATAGGTTGTATCCTCAAACTGTTTCGTGTTAAATAGTACAGTTACAAAATCAACTAATAAAGGACAGCAGAGGGAAAGTAATTAAGAGGGATAAGAAAAGGAGGAAATATATGTGATCAGATGTCTCCTGAAAAGCAATGGAGAATCAGTAATAATAATACTTGCATTTTAATTTGGCAGAACTTTTTTCCCCTAACAATTGCAAAGCACTTTCCAAACATGAAATAATGAAGCAAAGAAAAATTCCTCTGAGATAGACAGATATTTCTGTTTCCAGGTGTATAGGGGTAGACTGAGGGACCATAAGTCACTGATGGAGCCTAAGATCCCTGAATAATGGATTCTTTTTTCTAACCACTAGATAACACTTCCTTCTGGAGTCTCTAGATGCTAGGAGTTGAATAGGAGAAGACTCCCATATGAACTTTGGTAATATTGTTTAGAAGGACAGAGACATGCTTAGTGCTATACAAGTATAATGCTGAAGCAGTATGAGATAAGGTCCATGAGACAGGCAGGATGAATTAGGACAAGAAGAAACATTTAGGCCATAATCAGCATCTCTGAAAAATATTTATTTAGGTCTCTAACCTTTGACACACATGTTAGAAAAAATTCAACTTAGGGACTTATATGGCTCTTAGTGAACATGTCTAGCTCTCATGGCTGCCAGTTAAGAACTGAATGTGTGGGAATAAGTAAAGTCTATCTCTGTGGTGCTTGGAAAGTATCAAAATAATAATTAAGGTCTAGATTGTGCCCGTGCCAGAAGTAGGGGGTTTGTAACAATTTGGGGAATCTGTCTGCACAATTTATGAATTCTAGTTGCTATTGTGAGGTTGTTCTTATGAAAATTTCTATATCATGGAATGCCTGACAAGCCTAAAAGCATGTCTTTCCCAGTCTAGGTACAATGGAGAGTAATTAACCTTGACAAACTGTACTCTGACTGGACAATAGGCATGCTAAGGAGGTTGGCTGGAGCTGGAAGAAGTCACTTCCTCCAGCGTGTCAATAGGAGGCTGGGGTCTGGAGAGTGAAAAATTACAAAAAGCAGGACAAAGAAACCAGGTGGTGGTGATGGGACATATAAACTCGAGCAACTCACAGAGAGAGACAGGAAAGTTTGGGCATGAGAGAGAGAGAGAAAGAGATGGGCACGTTTTTGTAGCATGGGGGTGGGGTGAGTTTAGCTGTGGACCAATAACATCAGAGAAAGCAAGTTGATCTAGAGCGTGAGGCTCCATGGAAGTCTCGCCATGGCCTGCAGCAGAAGAGTCCTAGACACCTCCAGAGGACCCAGACCCCTGTCCAGAGTATGCTCCTGAAGAAACTGAAGCAGTAAAATGAGTGTATGGTTTTGTATAGATCTCTGCATTTCTCATGCTGTTAGAGAGTAGTGGTGTTTTAGAATGCTGTGCAAAGTCTGCCTGTGTATTTATGTCTATCACATGCCCCTTAGTCTCATAGACTTTAAAGCCAGAAAGGACCATTGGGATCATCTAGTCTGACCTCCTGCACATTGCAGGCCACAGAACCTCACCCACCCACCCCTGTAATAGACCCCTAACCTCTGGCTAAGTTACTGAAGTCCTCAATCATGGTTTAAAGATGTCAAGTTACAGAGAAACCACCATTTACTCTAGTTCAAACCAACAAATGACCTGTGCCCCACCCTGCAGAGGAAAGTGGAAAAAACCCCATGCCAATCTGACATGTGGGAAAACTCCTTCCTGACCCCAAATATAGCAGACAGTTAAACCCTGAGCATGCTGGTGTGACCTACCAGCCAGACACCAGGGAAAGAATTTGATGTAGTAACTCAGAGCCCTCCCCATCTAGTTTCCCATCTCAAGCCATTGGAGATATTTGCTACTAGCAGCTGCAGATAGGCACATGCTATTGTAGGCAATTTCATCATACTATCTAAATTCTTATCAAGCTCAGTCCTGAAACCAGTTAGGTTTCAAACCCGTGAATAGTGAACCTGTGGACCCAGAACACCCACAAGATGGAGTTTAAACTTCAGGGGATCCTGAGGGGTCAGCATAGTAACACAGGCTAGTGGGGTGTACAAGACATGTTGCTCAGCCCCAAGATATGGCGCAACAACAGAGGGGAACGAGTTTGGAATCTTACTCTCCCTGATGCCCTTATCCAAACTTGCAAGGGTTAACCATGACCTGGCCCGAAATAATACCTTTCACTTAAATAGCACCTTTCATTGGTAAGTTTCAAGGTATGTTATAAAATCGATAGGCATCATTACACTCATAGGTACAGATGTAACGCTGTAGGTAAGAGGAATGTCCAAGGTCACACAGTCAAGTCACAGACAGAAAGGATGGTCCAGTGGTTAGGCTCCCACCCCAACTTCCTGTGTGACCCTGGGAAATCACTCAGGCCTGGTCTACACTACGGGGGGGGGAGGGGTTGAACTAAGGTACGCGACTTCAGCTACGCGAATAGCGTAGCTGAAGTCGAACTACCTTAGTTCGAATTTCCTACCTGTCCAGATGCCGCGGGATCGAACTCCGCGGCTCCCCCGTCGACTCCGCCACCGCCGTTCGTGGTGGTGGAGTTCCGGAGTCGACGGGAGCGCGTTCGGAGTTCGAACTCTCCGCATCGACCCGGCGGGTAAGTATGGTCCTAGCCTTAGGCTTTCTGTGCCTCAATTCCCCATCTGTGAAATGGGGTAGTAGCACTTCTCCACTTCAAAGGGGATTATGAGTGAAGGGCCAAAATCCATTTGCTGTGGATGTAAAATCTTAACTACAGTTTCTGCTAAGAACTTTTCATATAGGCCCGTATGAGGACTAGCTAACAAAGAACAATATATAGCTAAGAGAAAGCCGGGGTAAACAGATAACCTTTTGTGTTTCAAGTCGGTGAGCGGAGTCAGCATAACTCCAAATGTAATCGGGCGTCCTTATCACGAGTTATAGACACATGAAGCGCTGAGAAAGGCCTCATGGTTACTCCCTAATGCAGGGAGGACATAGTGGTACAACACCTCTCACATCCCAGACAGAGTTTGGGGAGAGGCCCAATATGATTGACATGAATTATGACACCCTCCCCTCACAGATGTTTGCCAATCCTAGCCCACAGAAATGCAAGGGTAAACTTATAAACAATTGTTATTGTTAAGTACTAATTAATGCTTTTTTGCTTTAAATCTCCAAGAATGTACCTGTTGGTCAACCGGGAGAGCTGCTACCTCATTCCCTTGGACCCCAAAATTAGGATTTAACCTATACGCTTTAATAGACATAGTTTGGGGGTAATTACCTGTGTGTCAGCAATATGTTAATTTGAGCCTTGGGTGGAGCCATTATGTAATCTTTTAGACCATTGGCTTATTGTGCTTGTCTTGTTTTGCTGCTAGAACCTATCCAGGGGCTTGGGAAACCCATCCCCATCGCTATTCTCTGCCCAATGAGCACCCTATATAATCTATTGTAATTAATTGTTCTGCAGTGTCTCTGAGCCTAATAAGCAAAGTGATACTCCGCCAGCGCTGTGCATAATAAACTCCTGTGCTTGACTCTACACGGTGTGGATTACTGTTCCTTCAATGAGGGTAAAAGCATTAAAGATTATGAGTTGCTCAGACACTGGTGGTGATGAGAGCATGTACGTACTATAGATAGGAGAGGGGATGGTCTATTCTGACTCTTATCCTTTGGATAACGCTGCTCCCCCGTGAAGAAAATTCACTTTTTGCTTCTAAGTACCATGTAGGCATGAATAGATTCAAATGAAATGATGTTCAAAACACACACACAAAATAGTTAAAGATCAAGTATTCACAATCATTTCTGTGTCTGCCTGTTAGTACTTGCCAAGTGAAAACTTGTATATAGAGCTTTAACAATCATCGATGGAACTTTGTCCATCCCTTTACTTTATTTTTAGTCCATACTGTGTCTTTTGTGCCCATGTTCTCTTTGATTTCTAAATAAAAAAACTACAGCTTCAGTCAATTAGGGTGAAATTCACCCTGCGTGACATGGCCTATGTCCCACTTCAATGCTCAAAACAGCACTTAAGCGATGTGAACGTTTTGTGCTGGCTCCTCTGTACAGGGATGAATTTCACCCTAAGAGAAGTTTCCATTTCCTGAAATTAAAGTTACAGCCTTGTTGCACTGTCTATTTTTACTCCTTTGCTTACGAGAGTGGCAAGTTTAACCACAAAACATCAAGCTGCCAATAATGACATCTGGTTAATTACAGCCCTCAGGGATATAGCACACTTAACTAATTCTGTGAGCGAGAACTAGTGTTTTTCTCATTGTACGTTCCAAGAGCAGAGAGATCCGGAGAACATTTGGTATTGTGCAGCCCAAAGGGTGCTATAGGCTGAATGAGAATATATCTGCCACTTACTCAAGCAAGAACCTGGAAGCCTAAAGAACAGAAAGAATGCAATGTTGGCCCATTTGCTCCTGTAGTGGGATTTCCAGCCCCAAAATCCACATTACATTAAAACCAGGAACAACCTTAGGTGCCCCTTGTCATTCTCTCAGTTCCTGTCCTCTCTCAAGCCCACAGTCTCTTCTCTATTTCATTTCCTCTTCCAAAAGGGTACACATGTTTTTGTGGGCGGTAGGGGGTCTTTAGGCGCCCAACACCCTTTTGAATTCTCTGCAACATAAGAGTGGTGATATATAACCTTGAGGTAACAAACACATGTATCACAGTTGCCAGGTCTTTGTCCACTCTTCCTCCCAACTGCATACCCACAAAGGACCATATTCCATCTTGTTCAAAGTTTTGTACATGGTTGCTTCTGTGTCACAGTCGAAGAACCTCTCTGTTATCTGCATCAGTAAAGTAAACTTCAAATAAGGACAGTTAACTCTGCCAAGCCTTTTCATCTGTTGGTAAACTCCTTGGCTGTTAGCTACAAATTGAAAATAAGCACTACTTACATCCAATATGTTTTTCTTTTTCAGTTACTGCATGAAATATTTAATACGCAGCAGGGTTTTTTTTTCTTTCCATAAAATATTACAAACAAAATGTGTCAATTTGTCAAAATTTGTACCTTTAGGCAGATGTTCAGCTCTGAAAAATAATTTTTCTTTTTTCCAGTAATATTTGAAGAAAGTGATGTGAATATGGCACAAGGCACTTTTGTCAGAATTGAACCAGATTTTATTAAATTATATGCTTGTCAAACCTTTTTAAGGCTAACCCTTTCTTGTATATCATTTTGATATGAAGTAGTTTATATATCATAACACACACATGAACATGCACTCATGCACACATCCCACTCTAGAAAGTATCCTGCATGTATCCAACTTTGCAGTATGGAGATTTGTATTATTTTAATGTTACATTTTTTGTCTAGATGTATTTTTATCCCTTGTTTACTTTTTTATTTTATTTTCTAGCCACTTTGGAAGGCAAGAGAGGACAATCACATTAGGCATTAGTTATTCTATGAGATTAATCCTAGTGCACAGCATGACCCAAATATGGTTTGTAAACAAGACACTGTATTTCTTATCATTGGGAACACATTAACTAGTTTAGCTGTACTTGAAAACATTTTCTATAACTGCCAAAATCATTTGACTGCCATAGGCAAGAAGTGAAGGGAAAGTGGAAACCATTACGACAAAGATAATAGGCCT
Organism: Mauremys mutica; assembly: GCF_020497125.1. Classification (NCBI taxonomy): domain Eukaryota; kingdom Metazoa; phylum Chordata; order Testudines; family Geoemydidae; genus Mauremys; species Mauremys mutica. The sequence continues at coordinate 79,507,088 of NC_059075.1, forward strand.
TATTCTACACTGCCTTGAACATTGTGTTATAGTCTACATCTTTAATGAGTAGATATAAAATGCTATGTAAGTGAGCATAGACTTCTGATTTGCTAGCATTTTGCACCCACTTTGCACAAGTACAGATGACATAAGGACCTTCATTTTCTGTTTTTACCAATTTTTACTGAACATTTCCTGGGATTTACATAAACCATTATTCAGTTTTTTCCAATTTTCACATGAATTATGGAAGTGCTGGAACTTCCTGGACACAGCTCCTCTCTTGGGAAGGAAAGACGGCAGTTCAGGAGAGCTGCCACCTCTCCATCCAGAGCAGGCCTGGAAGCAGATGAGATGGAGGAGCCAAGGGCACTATCTCTTCATGCTGCCTCCTCCGCCATCTCTCCTGCCAGAGTGGGGAGCCAGGTCAGAAATACCTGAAGAATTTGAGCACTGGTGTACATACTGTTGTCAATCCCATGCCCAACACATGCACATTACCAGCTTTACAGATAATACAGATAGTTATAAGCATTCAAAGCAAATAAAAGTTAGTGAACCACTTTTCATGCTAAAATGGGTTGAAAATGTAAATCTATATCCAACTATGTTTCAGAACATATGGGTTGTTTTTTTTAAAAGTTGTTAAAAAAAAAAACAGGCGAAGAGAGTGATATTTACCCTGATATTTACCCAGAAAACTGCAAAGTTATTTTTACGCCAATTTTCACACCTTTTTAGTTTTTTTTTTAAATAAACACTGATAAATTCTTGGGACTTTTGAAACAAAAATCTGAAAACAAAGTGCCTTAAAATGACTTTACAAGGTGTAAGGCAGGAAAAAAATCATACCCATTGTGTGTTTATTGCAGCTTGCACAACCTAGAGATGAAAGAGGAAATAAGGAAATGGATCTGTAAACCTGGGCATTTTAAAATAGCAATCAGTGCTTTTTTATTAGTAGTTGTGTTACAGTAGCACTAAAGGCCCCTGCTGAAATTAGGGCCCATAGCAGGATTGCCAATTTAGGTGGGACGTATTCCTGGAGGTTTCATCACATGACATATTTTTAATTAAAGATTAATCTTTAATTCCTGGAGATTCCAGGCCAATCCTTGAGGGCTGGCAACCCTCGCCCTAGTAAAAGATAGTTCCTGCACCAGGGAGCATTCAGTCTAAACAGGCAATGCAGACAAACGAAGGATTATTATCCTCATTGTATAGGTGGGACAACAAGGCACAGAGAAATTAAATATTTTGCCCAAGGCCACACAGAAAGTCTGTAGTGCAGCTGGGAACTTGCACTCAGGAGATCTGGGGTTAGTCCAGTGCCTTAACCACAAGATCATCCTTACCGTCTTGTTTTTGAAAGATGTGTAAGCTTTTGGTGGTTGATATCATTTGAATAGTGGACTGCGAGGTTATTATTATATGGGGTTAAAACTCTGGCTTCTTCCTTGGTCTGGTAGATCTCTTCATACAGAGGAAGAATGAGTATATTTGGATTTTCCGCTCATTGCAACATTAGGAAAAGAGATGAAGATTGTAAACTTATCAGAGAGGACATGTAACCCAGTGATAAAGAATAAACAGGGAACACCCCCTTAAACAGTTGCCTTCACACAACTGAATTCGAACAAAAGAGCTGTTAGTAGTTCCTTGTGCTTATACTGACTGTCTATAAGGAAGGATTCCCCTATGGCTGGCATTGATGGAATTCATATTGCACCTCCTTTGAAATTCAGTATTAATTAATGTACCATTAAGCCGACACTTAGCGCCTCAGCTGTAGTAATAACTATATTAAGCACATTTTTTATTTTTATTTTCAATATGGAGTTTATTTGGCATTGTTAGACGCTGTGCATTGGAACTAGCAGAAAGGCTTGAAAAATAACAATCCCGACAGTACAGTAGAAAAGTCAAGTGAGTTCCTCCACAGATGGTGCAACTAGACACAATAAGCCGTTTTAAACACTCCAGCATGCATGCTAAATTACTCATAAAGTTTTTATCATCCAAATTCATAAACATTTTATACATCAAAATTAAAAACCCTGTAGAAAAAAACCCCCAAAAACTAGGCCCATGCTGGGCAATCCAATAGACACAGGTAAGAAGCAAAATGGAAAGTCATGTGGAGCAGTGAGATGACAAGCTCAGAGTAGGCAGCTGAGCAATCAGTGATGACACAAGACTGATTACATCAGACAAATGCATTATTCTGGGCTGGTCTACACTACGGGGGGAAATCGATCTAAGATACGCAACTTCAGCTACGTAAATAACGTAGCTGAAGTTGAAGTATCTTAGATCGAATTATCTACCGTCCTCACGGCGCGGGATCAACATCCGCGGCTCCCCATGTCGACTCTGCTACCGCCGTTCGGGTTGGTGGAGTTCCGGAGTCGACAGGAGCGCATTCGGGGATCGATTGCTACCTGCTGATACTGCGGGTAGTGAAGACGTAGCCTCAGCAACTTTTCAAAGTCATAGCTCTGACCATCTGGAGATTAGGATGAACAGGTGAAAGCATAGACGCCATATTACCACCAGAGGACTTTCTTAAACCAAAAATGCAGAACTCATTCTCAAAATTCTTTATAGAGATCCAGCCATAGGGGAACAGACTAGCCAAAAATAAAACAACAAAAAAACACTTTCTGATAAAAAATACAGGCTTTGGTGCTGAAATGATATAGGGCCAGAGCCTTCATCCATTCAAGTCAACAACAAAACTTTCCATTGAATTCAGTGAGATCAGCATTTCACCCAAGGTGTTTCTTTTCCTTTTCCTTTACTGTCAGGCTCTCTGAACAACCTGAAGAATTTTCCTCATCCTCCATTAGTTCAGAGGCAACAGGCATTAGAAAAAGCCTCCAAGAGTTCTTCCTCCTGAACTATTCATCACTAATGGCAGATAGCAGAATGATCAGTGGATTTCATGGAGCCCAGAGCAACTAGAATGCAGTTTGATTTTCACTGACTTGATGATGCCTAGATGGAAGCAATAATACAATATTTTATCCAACTTGCATTGCAAGTTATAAGTACATCAAGAGACATTAGACTCATGCAGGTGGACCCTTGCTTCCAAATAGAGCCCATTGTTCTACACTGATGCAAGAATCTGCTTGTGTTGATCTTATTGCAAGATTAGGGTCTCGCTATATATTAGGCAAAGGCATACTGGTGCAGAAAAAATTGATTCAAATATGGGCCTAGAATTCCATGGATTCTAAGCCCATATTTGAATCAAACAGTTGTAATGGATCTGAAAAGTTTGAATATATATTTTTTCATATCCCCTTTTCAGATGACTCTTGAATAGCAAGTGCCAAAACAACCCTCTCCTTGAAGTGGTTCTAGCCATGGTAAAAAGCAGACATGCCAGAAATCTGCTAAGAACTCATGCTTCTGTGAGATTTCCAGCCCAGTTTTCCAGATCCCCAGAGTGTCCAATTTTGGGTGCTTATGCAGACAAAACCAGAACTCTCTGCCTATTCCTGATCATTGCTTTAGCAATCTATTTTCACAGGTTAGCATGTGCTGCTGCAAGTTGAATTGTTCTGCCAGTATAAGCAGATGCTTATAAGCCAAGTCTTTTCTGAAAGCGAGATATTTCCAGCTCTAGCACAAAAAGGTTTTAAATTTTTCTTCTATTTACTGTATTAAAATTAGGTGCCTTGTAATTTAAATTACATTAATTATAAATTTCAAAATATAAAACATATATATCTAATCTATATCTATTTCTAGATATAGATATAATCTGCTGCCTGTGGAGCAGAGAAATAGTAATGAGCTGCAGTCTGCCAAATGGTGAGCAATAATGATTTCAAGGTCATGGACTGCAATATCATGAGGGGAGACAGGGAAGGCTGGTAAATATCAAAGACACAAATGAAATCGCCTTATCCCCAGGATCCGCTGAAATCATGTTAACTATAGGAATTTGTTTAAATAGCTTGGCAAGAAGGAAATTAGTGAGTTTGCTAGAAATGGCTTTGCATGTACATTTTCCCTTCTCTATTGATTCAGAAATTAGCTACAAAAGGGAAAGAAATGAGGGAATTAAATAATTGATTTTTTTCCTCCATATTTAAAAGACATGTAAAGAAAAAATACACACTTATATCTGAACTCCAAAAAAATGAGATGTCATCTGAACTAGTGAGAAAGGCAGCATGGTCTGTTTTTTGGTATACAGCATTAGAAGCCAGGACTCCTGGGTTCAGTGATTGCCTGTGCCTCAGTTTCTCCATCTATATAATGGAGTTAATCTATAATATCTGAAACCCAACTGTAAAATGGTAATTACTTGCACTATGTGTTGGTGTATTATGGGGCTTTATTAATCATTACAAATCACTTTTCAGACCTTCCACAGAAAGGTGCTATGGAGCTTCACTGTGTTGCTGTTAGTATTCAGAAAACATATTTTTCTAAGAAAGTTCCTTTAGAATCCCTTTATTTTCTTCCATGTTTATTTCCTATCCCTCCCCCTAGGTTTTTGCATTTCAGTAAGACATGAGAGGAGGGCTTCACATAACCTTCTTTGGAGCTTTCATACCCTGCCTTGCCTGGCAGCTAGAGAGAATCTGTGGAGAATGATCACCAAAAGCAGCTAGTTGCAGCTCTCTGATCTTTGACTACCCAGTCATAGAGGATGTTAAAGCAAGAGGGGGTCTACTCTCAATCTGCTACTGCCATAAATCCTGTAATGTATCTTACATTGGCTGAGGATCAGGGTGTGCCATGTCCTGTGACACACCCCCAAGCATAGGAAGGGCAGCTCGTGTACAAGGCAGCTTCCCTGGTGGCAATCTTCACCTGATTTAAAGCTATTTTGTGCTTTTTAGTGGCCTTATAAGACCAGAGACTCCAGCCTTTCAGAGACTGACTGCATTGCATTTGCAGAGCCCCCAGCACAAGAATATAAGTTTTACCATGTTAGATCAGATCATTGGTCCATCAAGTCCTTAGCTAATGCTCAATGCCTGATAATTAAGATGAAGAGTATCCATAAAGCACCTAATATTTGTGTAGTGCTGTAAATGTGGGGAAATAGTTCTCCCTGATTCCTGCAGTTCTGAATTTAGAACATGAAGTGAGACCTTTGATCCCTCTGACCTTTGATCACCGTGACCTACATGCATGAACAGACATTCAAATAATGGTTGTAAATTTTTCCAGCCCTTAGTTTCATTATTTGAGTCAGTGACCTCCTGTTGCAGTGAATTTCAGATGTTTAGTCTACTCTCTGCGGCCTTGCAGATTTGTGATAATATTAAGTAATCAAACACATACTGCAACAATAGAATGACAATTCTTCATAAAATATAGTTTGTTCAATTGTCATTAGTATTACTTAATTTTAATTGCTTATCTTTGAAGATGAACCCAAGTCACAGAGTTTAGAATCCAATAAGAATTTCTACTTTCCATAAATTATTGAAGTTTAGCTCTGAGATTTCAGTTCAGGCCCAGTATAGTATAAGCTCCTGAGTTATTAAATTCAGATCTGTATCTGGACCTCATGAGTAGTTCCTCAAAGTTCAGGGAGTTCAGATTTAGTGATCTGGTTCAGGACCATCTCTGTTTAAAGCATGTCATAGTTCACTACTAAATGTTCTGCAGTGAATTTTGTAAAAGTAATGCTGTTAGACACATTAAGAGTAACAAGAAAACATTCTACAAATACGTTAGAAGCAAGAGGAAAGCCAGGGACAAGGTAACAGAAAATATGGACGTGGCAGAAGTACTAAACGACTTTTGTGCTTCGGTTTTCCAAAAAGTTGAGTAGAGATTGGACGTCTGACATAGTGAATGGCATTAAAATGAAGTAGAAGCTAAAACAAGTTAACAATTACTTAGACAAGTAGGTGTCATCAAGTCACCAGGGACTTATGAAATACATCCTAGAAATTCAAATAGCTGACTAAGGGGATAGTTAAGCTATTAACAATTATTTTCAAAAAGTCATGGAAGTTGAGATAGATTCCAGAGGACTGGAAAAGGGCAAATATAGTGCCAATGTATAAAAAGGGAAATAAGGACAACCTGAGGAATTACAGACTAGTCAGTTTAACTTCAGTACCCAGAAAGATAATGGAGCAAATAATGAAGCAATCAGTCTGCAAACACATAGAAGATAATAAGGTGATAAGTAACAGTCAGCATAGATTTGCCAAGAACAAATCATGTCAAACCAACCTGATAGCCTTCTTTGACAGGGTAACAAGCCTTGTGGATATGGAGGAAGTGGTAGATGTGGTATATCTTGACTTTAGTAAGGCTTTTGATACTGTCTCACACGACCGTCTCATAAGCAAACTAGGGAACTACAACCTAGTCAGAGCTACTATAAGGTGGGTGCTTAACTGGTTGGAAAACAGTTCACAGAGAGTAGTTATCAGTGGTTCACAGTCAAGCTGCAAGGGCATATTTAGTGGGATTCTGCAGGGATCAGTTGTGGGTCTGGTTCTCTTCAATATCTTCATCAGTGATTTAGATAATGGCATAGAGAGTACACTTATAAAGTTTGTGGATGATACCAAACTGGGAGTGGTTGCAAATGCTTTGGAGGATTGGATTTAAATTCAAAATGATCTGAACAAATTGGAGAAATGGTCTGAAGTAAACAGGATGAAATTCCATAAGGACAAATGCAAAGTGCTCAACTTAGGACGGAACAACCAGTTCCACACATACAAAATGGGAAACTGCCTGGGAAGGGGTACTGAAGAAAGGGATCTGGAGATCATTGATAAATATGAATCAACAGTCTAACACTGTTGCAAAAAACAAACATCATTATGGGATGTATTAGCAGGCGTGTTGTAAGCAAGACACAAGAAATAATTCTTCAGCTCTACTCTGCACTGATTAGGCCTCAACTGGAATAGTGTGCCCAGTTTTAGGCACCACATTTCAGGAAATATGTGGTCAAATTGGAGAAAGTCCAGAGAAGAGTAACAAAAATGACTGAAGGTCTAGAAAGCATGATCTATGAGGAAAGACTGAAGAAATTGGGTTTATTTAGTCTGTAGAAGAGATGACCGAGGGACACATGATAACAGTTTTCAAGTACATAAAAAGGTTGTTACAAGGAGGGAGAAAAATTGTTCTCATTAATCTCTGAGGATAGGACAAGAAGCAATGGGCTTAAATTACAGCAAGGGAGCTTTAGGTTGGACATTAGGAAAAACTTCCCAACTGTCAGGGTATTTAAACACTGGAATGAATTGCCTAGGGAGGTTGTAAAATCTCCATCATTGGAGATTTTTAAGAGCAAGTTAGACAGTCACCTGTCAGGGATGATCTAGATAATACTTAGTCTTGCCTTGAGTGCAGAGGATTGGACTAGAAGACCTCTAGAGGTCCCTTCCAGTCCTACAATTCTATGATTCTATGATTGTCATCACTGAAGAATTAGGCCCTAAATTAGACATCACTGAAGCATTTGTATATTTTATCTTTGCTAATAAGTGAGGAGAGGCAGATGAACTTTTGGTGTGCATGTGCTGTGATGGCAGATTAGCAAAGTGTAAATCCAAAGGGTTCTAACTGTTAAACTTCATTTTAGGGCTGTCAATTAATCGCAGTTAACTCACATGATTCATTCAAAAAAAAATTAATTGTGATTAATTGCAGTTTTAATTGAACTGTTAAATAATAGAATACCAATTGGCATTTATTAAATACTTTGAATGTTTTTCTACATTTTCAAATATATTTATTTCAATTACAACATAGAATACAAAGTATACAGTGCTCACTTCATATTCTTATTTTTTATTACAAATATTTGGACTTTAAAAATGATAAACAAAAGAAATAGTATTTTTCAATTCACCTCATACAAGTACTGTAGTGTAATCTTTTTATTGTGTAAGTGCAACTTACAAATGTAGATTTTTATTTTATGTTTTGTTACCTACCTAACTACACTCAGAGACAAAACAATGTAAAACTTTAGAACCTACAAGTCCATTCAGTCCTACTTCTTGGTCAGCCAATCACTAAGAGAAACAAGTTTGTTTACATTTATGGTAGATAATGCTGCCAAATTCTTATTTACAGTGTTACCTGAAAGTGAGAACTGATGTTTGCATGGCATTTTTGTAGCCTGCATTGCAAGATATTTGCACGCCAGATATCCTAAACATTTGTATGTCCTTTCATGCTTTGGCCACCATTCTAGAGGACATGCATTATCGAGCAGAACCCATCATCAGCATGGACTCATGTCCTCTGAAATGGTGGTTGAAGCATGAAGGGACATATGAATTTTTAGCACTTCTGGCACATAACTATCTTGTGACACTGGCTAGAACAGTGCCATGTGAATACCTGTTCTTACGTTCAGGTGACATTGTAAACAAGAAGCAAGCAGCATTATCTCCTGCAAATGTAAACGCACTTGTTTCTCTAAGTGATTGGCTGAACAATATGTAGGACTGAGTGGACTTGTAGGCTCTAAAGTTTTACATTGTTTTATTTTTAATGCAGTTTTTTGTACATAATTCTACATTTCTAAGTTCAACTTTCATGATAAAGAGATTGCACTACAATACTTGTATTAGGTGAATTGAAAAATACTATTTCTTTTATTTGTTACAGTGCAAATATTTGTAATCAAAAATAAATATAAAGTGAGCACCGTACACTTTGTATTCTGTATTGAAATTGAAATCAGTATATTGGAAAATGTGTAAAATATTCAAAAATATTTAAATAAATGATATTCTAATATTGTTTAACAGCATGATTAATTGCAGGATTAATCGCAATTATTTTTTTTAATTGCACAATTAATTGCAATTAACTTTTTTAATCACTTGACAGGCCTACTTCATTTGTTTAGTTCCCATTCATTTCAGCCAGTGACTCTGTTTTCTGTTATGGGGCAGGGTTAAAAAGAAGAACCTGAGCAGTTTTCATTAACCATCATAATATTTAGCAACAACTCTAGCTAGCTTTACAAGCTCTGAATACCTAAAGAAATGGATTCATCATCTCCTATCTCTAGTCCCAGTACCAAAACTGAGGGCACATCTTTTAGTTCTGAAGAGCATCTCTTGATCACTCAGCCTATAACTACTTATTTCTTTAACACTTTTTTTATAGACTCGTCAAATCTTTCAAGCTATTATGTCCGCCCTTTCCTACCACATTATAAACTACCTCAATGAGGTTAGTGAGTCCCAGTTTCCCCTTGAAAAAGCTAGGTTGGTGTGACTGTGTCAGGCTATATACATACTTACTTCATTCCTTAATTAGACTCTCTGTGAATTTCCCCAGAGCAGAGCTGAGACTTGCCAAGCTATATATCCCAAGATTTTCCCTGGCTTCTGTTTCAGTACAAGGAATCACAAAAGTGACATTCTCATCTTCAAGAATGGTCACTGTTTTAAAGGTACACTGCAATATCTTCCTCATTAACTCCGCTACTTCACTTTCTTTACTTCAGACCCCTCTGATGAATACTATGCTGTCCTAGTTGTTGAGCTCCTCCATAACTTCCTCCTTAGAGACTTCAGTCTCTGTCAAGGCCACGCTCTGATTTCCATTAAAAAGTGTCCTTGGAATAGGAATTTCCCTGTTGGCTTCTACAGTAAAGACTAAATGATTTTATTTTATTTTTTGCATCAGTTTGTCTGCTACTCCACTCTCAGCTTTAATTGCCTACATCAACTCTATTCCCTCATTGGTCTAGAGAATCCTCAAGTTATACATGCAGCTTTCTTGTCTATAATGTATTTAAAGAATGTTTTATTGTTTACTGTGACATCCTTTCCTATGTGTCTCTGACTTTATCATTTCTTCTTTGCATCTTGCCAGCATAGGCTATATGAAAATCAACTTGTGTTGTCTGAACAATCAGGGACCTCCCCATTAGTGCAGCTACAATGCAGCCACAATGCCAGGGAGCTGTGGGGAGCCCTGGCATGCTGGGGGACAAATTAAGCCCTGGATGAGGAGGTGGGTAAGAAGGCAGGGAGGCCAGGGGCAATGGGGGTCTGGAGGAGGCAGTGGGAGTCAAGGTTGGTTGGGGGTGAGTCCAGGGATGGAGCCCCAAACCCTGAGGCTTGGGGGGGCAGAGTCCGCTGCTGCATGGCCAGAGCCTGCCACCCACCACCCCAGGGCAGAAGCCTGAAGCCTGAGCCACACCACCCCTGGGAAGCTGGGGAATTCACACTGGTTGCCTGCTCCTACAGTGTTTGTCGCTCCGGAATGGGGTAGGGACCAACCCCTGCAGGCAGCACCAGGGGAAGACCCATTGCTTTGCTGTCCCTCCCCAGTCACAGCCCAGGAAGCTGTGGCCACAAGAAAAGCCTCTGGTGGCCGTATTTGAGAATGCTGATGTAGACGCTTCAGTTATAGGAGGGGTTCTCCCATAGGCACATGTAATCCAGCTCCCCGAGAGATGGTAGCTAGGTCAATAGAAAAGTTCTTCCATCAATCTAGTGCTGTCTACACCAGGGGCTAAATTGGCTTAACTACATCTGTCAGGGGTGTGAATTTTTCATTCTCCTGAGAGACATAGATATGCCAGTGAAACTTTTCAGTGTAGACCAGCCCTCAGGGGATCAGCTAAAGCAAAGTAAGGTCACTTTACTTCCACACACGAGGCCCATGTAAGTTTCACCAACAAAAGCGGCAGTGTGGACAGCGCTATGTCGGCGGGAGATGCCCTCCTGCCAACATAGCTACTGCCACTCGTTGGGGGTGGTTTAACTATGCCAGCTACACAGGAGACCGTAGTGTAGACATAGACTAATTCACTTTAACTTTACACCTTTATTTAATTCACCTTAACTTTCCTGAAGCCTGGTCTACACTAGAAAATAAGGTCAATATAACTATGTCTTTCAGGGGCATGAAAAATCCACATCCCCAAATGATGCAGTTAAACTGACCAGAGGAGACAGCACTAGGTCAACAGGAGAATCCTTCTGTCAGCCTAGCTACCACTTCTCCAGGAGGCATCGGTAGCATTTTCATTGTAACACTATAGCAGCACCGCTACAGCAGTGTTTTAAGTGTAGACAAGCCCTGAGTGTCCCCACATAGATGAGCCCTTATTTCCATGGGGAATTTCTGAGGGAGAACTGAGTAAAGACTTCGGGATTTGACACAAAGCTTGTAATTTAGTCAAGATTCTCATAATCATAAACAGTAACAAAGCTACCACTGTGCATTTAGTCATGCACATTGGGAGACAGTGGCACTAGTCTATTGCTTTGTTTTTATGAAGTAGCATCCATAGTTTTCTGAAAGCTGCATGAGAATTACCCAGCCATTATGAATAATGCTATTGATCTAATGATGCAGTGAGGGTGAGTGATCTCTCCCCATTTAATTGATGGTGTTTGTTCACTATTGCATGCAGTGTTGTAGCTGGTGTTGGTATCAGGATATTAGAGTGCTGAGTGAAACCAGACAATCACTAAACTCTAAAATGAACTCACACAGGAAAATGATAAAAGACAAAAACACCACATCACCTGTGGGTGAGCACTTTTCACAAAATGATCACTCTATATCTGACCTATCAGTCCTCATCCTCAAAGGAAACCTGCACAACACTTTCAAAAGACAAGCCTGGGTGCTTAAATTCATAACTTTGCTAGACACTAAAAATCTTGTTTTTAATAAAGACACTGGAATTATGGCTCATTACAACAATCCGTAACCCACTTACCCCACTTTTGTTCTGTGACTGCAGTTAACAAGCCACTTCACATTGAATGGTCCTTAGGAATATGTGTTAACTACTTATGTTAAACTGTTCTACCTTGTATTTAACTGTGACACTCTGAGTACCTTTCCTAGTCCTGAAGAAGAGCTCTGTGTAGCTCAAAAGCTTGTCTCTCTCTCCAACAGAAATTGGCCTAATACAAGATATTATCTCACCCACCTTGTCTGTCTTTGTCCACTATTGGTGACTTGTATTTATAATCTACAGATACTGTTGGCTCCTCAGATGCTGATCATATAGCAACCACAGCCAGGATTATTATTAATTATTATTATTATTATTAATCTGTATCTGGGTAGGAGTTTGCAGCCATTCCCTTTGGATACCATTGTTGCTATCATAACCTATGCCTTTGGCACATTAAGATTGGAGTATTGCAATGTATGGTATACGAGGCTACATTTTAAGGCCGTTCAGAAATTTAAGGTAATGCAGACTGCAGCAGCCTGCATAGTAAGTAGTACTTCCAGTTTTTCCACTTCCAAGCTGTCATAAACAGATAGTTAAGGGTTAATGTCTCTTTTACCTGTAAAGGGTTAAGAAGCTCAGTAAACCTGGCTGACACCTGACCAGAGGACCAATAAGGGGACAAGATACTTTCAGATCTTGGTGGAGGGAAGTCCTCTGTTTGTGCTCTTTGTTTGGGGGTTGTTCGTTCTCGGGACTGAGAGGGACCAGACATCAATCCAGGCTCTCCAAATCTTTCTGAATCAGCCTCTCATGTTTCAAACTTGTAAGTAATAGCCAGGCAAGGCGTGTTAGTCTTATTTTTGTTTTCTCAACTTGTAAATGTTCCTTTTTGCTGAGAGGACTTTACCTCTGTTTGCTGTAACTTTGAACCTAAGGCTGGGGGGGGGTTCCCTCTGGGTCATAAGAATCTGATTACCCTGTAAAATATTTTCCATCCTGATTTTACAGAGATGATTTTTACCTTTCTTTTTCTTTAATTAAAAGTTTTCTTTTTAAGAACCTGATTGATTTTTTTTCTTTCTTGTTTTAAGATCCCAGGGAATTGGGTCTGGACTCACCAGGAGTTGGTGGGAGAAAGGAGGGGGAATGGTTAATTTCTCCTTGTGTTAAGATCCAAGGGGTTGGATCGGTATCACCAGGGAGGGGAAAGTTTTGGGGGGACAGGGAGTATGCTGGTGGCAATGTTACCGGATCTAAGCTTGTAATTAAGCTTAGAAGTGTCCATGCAGGTCCCCACATCTGTACCCTAAAGTTCAGAGTGGGGAAGGTGAGTAAATCATGGTAACTGGGAAGTGGAAGTGGAATAAACTGGATGTTGTGTGTTAAGAAAGGTATACAAGGAGGATGGGAGAGCTCTGTAAACTGGAGCTCATGATCAGGAGACGGGGAAGAAATTTTCTAAGGCTTAGTCTACACTAGTACTTTTGTCAGCAACATTTTTGGTGGTAAGGGATGTAAAAAAACACACCCCGATGGACATAAGTATCACTGACAAAAGCACCAGTGTGGACAGCACAATGTTGGCAGGAGAGCATCTCCCACCGACATAGCTACAGCTGGTTGTTGGGGGTGGTTTAATTTTGCCAATGGGAGAACTCTCTCCTGCAGGCACAGATCAGCTACACGGGAGATTTTACAGCAACACAGCCACAGAGGTACAGCTATGCCGCTGTAAGGTCTGTATTGTAGACATAGCCTAATAGCAGCACCATGCCATATCATAAGGAACCTGTTGAAGGACTCCTGCTTTTGCATTCTTGACATGCCATTTATGTGTCATGTCAGAGTTAACTATTCAACACCTTCCTTATCTTATACTGGTCATGCTTATTTTGGCATATGGCTCATGGTGGAGCAGTATAAAATAATTTATTAAGGTATTGCATATCTCCTTCACAATTTCTTAGGAAAAATATAAAGATAAAGGGTGCTGAAATTTTGGTTTTCTCAGAAGTGCCGAATAAACCACAGCTCCAGGAAAGGAAACTGTGGATGCCTTTAAACTCTGAAAATCAAGTCATTAGTATTCTAGATACTTTATAATTAATGGCACACCCAAGTCTTGATGTCCAAAAAGGGAGTGTTTCTGCCCAATGTAAAGCACTCCAGCTCTCCAAATTCAAATCTGTATGCCTCCTGAAGTGACTTCCACATATGCTGTTACCTAAAAAATAAGATTAAAGTAAAAGCCATAGGAGAAGTGTCAAATTCAACTTACAGAATGTGCTCACACACTAAGGCCTGGTCTACCCTGGGGAGGTGGAGGGGGGAATCGATCTAAGTTACGCAACTTCAGCTAGGTGAATAACGTAGATGAAGTCAACGTACTTAGACTAGGCTTAGTAGTGTCAACGTACTTAGTCTAGACTAGACATGATAAATCGACCCCCGCTGGATCGATCGCTGCCTGCCGATCAGGCGGGTAGTGTAGACATACCCTAAGGGTATATTCACGTTACAGGCGCAACACCAGCACAGCTGTAGTGTGCAGCTGTGCCATTGTAGTGCTGTAGGGTAGGCACTCGCTACAGTGATGAAAGGGTTTTTTCCATCAGTGTAGTTAATCCTCCCCCTCAAGAAGCAGTAGCAGTTCTCAAACTTTTGTATTGGTGACCGCTTTCACATAGCAAGCCTGTGAGTGCGATCCCTTCCTGTTATAAATTAAAAACACTTTTAAAATATTTAACGCTATTATAAATGCGGAGGCGTAGCAGGGTTTGGTTGTAAAGGCTGACAGCTCGTGACTCCCCAGATAATAACCTTGAGATGCCCTGAGGGGTCATGACTCCCAGTTTGAGAACCCTGGAGCTAGATCAACAGAAGAATTCTTCCTTCAGCCTAGCCACGTCTACGCTGGGGGTTAGGTCAACCTAACTATGGCATTTGGGGCGTGAAATGTTTCACAAGTGGCATAGCTGGGTCAACCTACATTTTAGGTGTAGACCAGGCCTGAGTGTCACCAGTTATTACAATTCTACCGTGCAGACCCATGGAAATGCACGTCAATTGATACAATAAAAAAAATGTACATTTGCATGTGCCCTCACACTGTTTTCAGCTCAGCTTTAACTAAGTCTCTGATGTTTTCCTTGCACATTTACAAGCTCTACATAGGTCATTTAAACATCTAACCAACTAATTTCCAGGTGCAGTCATGTACCTAGACATTTACATTATGCCAGTTACCACCTAAAAATATTACACATGCATAATTCTTAACTTGCAGTGGCAAAAACAGAAGCTAGTATTTTCCTTTGCTGCTCATTATTTTATATATAATCATTTGAATACTTATTGACATTATAAGCAGAAATAATAGTATGTGATCATGAAGTTAAAAACTACCATAACACATACACACATGGGGGCCATAAGGTTACATGGGAAACCTCAAGTCTGGCATTTCCTAACTTTTGAGTGCTTGACTTTGCAACATAATAATTTTAAATTTAAATTATTGGATTAATATATTTACCGTCTGGTGTATTATATCTTAACTAACATGAATGTTTCCTATATGTTGCCCTGATCCTAAATAATTTTAACAACAGTGCAGGACAATATAAAAAGGGCATATTGATCATATTCATAGTATTATTATTGCAATATAACTCAATATAACTTTGTATGTTGCCTAAACTAGCTAACTTCATGGCTGCCATAGAGATACAATCCATAATCTCCTATTCCAAGGACACACCTGTCATAAACAGATAGTTAAGAGTTAATGCCTCTTTTACCTGTAAAGGGTTAAGAAGTTCACCTAGCCTAGCTTACACCTGACCAGAGGAACCAATAAGGGAACAAGATGTTTCAAAAGAAAGGAGTGAAGTTTCCTTTGTTTAGTCAGTTTCAGTTTCAGCCGGAGTGAAAAAGATCAAGAAACCAGCCTCTTATCAGAGTAGTAAGTTTTAGAAAGGAATAAATAGGTTTATGTTTATTTTCTTTTTGTAACTTGTCTTGGTGCAATTAGGGGAATTATCAAATTGGGTATTCTTGTGTGTATTAAGGTTTTGCCCAGGGGAACATCCTGTGTTTTCTATCTATTGTCTGTGAGATTAGCTGGTATGCTGTCTCTCAGGGGTTTGTTTGTTTTTACTTTCTTTTACCTTTCTTTTCTTTAATTAAAAGCCTTCTTTTTAAGAACCTGATTGATTTTTCCCTGTTTTTTAGATCCAAGGGAATTGGATCTGGACTCACCAGAGAATTGGTGGAGGAGTCTCTCAAGACTACCCAGGGAGGGGAAGGTTTTGGGGGGAAAGAGAGTGTTCCAGGTACTCAGAAATCTGGATGGTGGCAGCGAGACCAGATCTAAGCTGGTAATTAAGCTTAGAAGTGTCCATGCAGGTCCCCACATCTGTACCCTAAAGTTCAGAGTGGGGGTGAGACCTATGACAACACCCCTTTACAATTTAGCTAGAGCCTCTTGGCTAGTTGTTAATACAGGGTCTATGACAAACAGTTGAGCAGTTCAGATACCATTCAGTAGAGGGCAGAGGTTCACATATATTGGCTGATTCATTCAAGCATTTCAGCCTTCTTTCTTGTCTGTTCTGTACTTAAATTTTAGTTAATAATAACCCCAACCATAAGTAGAAAACAAGAATTTCTACAGATTGTGCATAGGGATAAATCCTAACACATGTATGGGAAGGCCCTCTTAAAGGATTTTAGTGTCCCCATAAATATATGTTACTGATACCTGCAAATTGTATCGCACATTCTTTAACATTGACAATCACTATTTCACTACTGTATTTAGGTTTAAAAGTGGTGTAGGAAATAACTTCATATGTGACAGTAAAATAATTACAAGGGCATATGAGAGCCACACAGAAAGGTGGGGGAAACTCCCGGATGGCCACATGTGGAAATGAAGTATGAATGGCTTTGAGGGAAAAGGTTTTGTGTGCTATCTGTAAAGAAAATCCCCAAGCTTTACTTTATACAAGAGTTTTCAAAAGATCCCTGGCTTTTGTTGAAAAGAAAGGCTAATGAATAGCCTATGTGAAGCCATTTACTGCTGGAAGACATGCAGATCCTTTGGTAAATTCTGCGAATAGTGCCAAACACTCTTTCCATTCAACATATGCTTTGGTGGCTACTCCTCTGAAGCTTCTGGGAGCCTTTATCTCTTGATATTTTTAATTACCAACTGGGCCAGTGACTGGCTGATGCTATTTTGTTCTGGCACAAGAATAATAGTACTTGGTACACAGTGTTCCCTCTAATTTTTTCCATCCATGTGTGGAATAAATTTTGTTATGTGCACCGAGGTATGTGTGGATGTGCACCACCAGTAGAAACAAAAAACCTAGATATAATAATTTTTTTTAAAGTTACCACAGGGATAATTACTCCAGCCAGAACAGGTTAGGCATTTTAGAACTCACTACTCAAAGAATAAAATTTAACTGTAAGAGAAATAAAAATTATGAAATATATAGACCAGTCAAAACATTAAAATAAAACACTTTGAAAGAATAAAATTACAGAGAATATATGTGCATTGCAGAAAGTACCAAGAAGTAACAACAACAATAATACGTGTGTGTGTGTGTGTGTGTGTGTGTGTGTGTGTGTGTGTGTGAGAGAGAGAGAGAGAGAGAGAGAGAGCGCCAGAAACTGTGAGAGCTGGCTGCTGGGGAAATCTCAGAAAGAGTGCACTGTCTCTTTAAGAAAAGCACTCACTTGGTGTTCACTACAGCAGCTCTGAGTCCTGAGCCAGGCTGTGTCATCTGTCCCCTGCTCTACAGAGGTGAGGTACAGGGGTGGAGGGAGGGGGACACCCTGACATTAGCACCCTCCTTCCACCACCCCTTCCTCTGCACAGACAGCAGAAGGGTCCCGGGAGCAGCTGCAGGACAGAGCAACATGGGGCAAGGGCACCTGAACACGCACTGCTGGCTGTGCATGCTCTGCTAATCAGCTGGGAGGCATTTGAATTTCTCCTGGGTGGCTGCACAAGTGCGCGGCTTACAGGGAACACAGCTTGGCTGTTATATAGCACGTTAAATTTTCAAAGGCTGCAAAAACATTATTTTTCACAACACCCCAGTAACTATTATTAACTGCATTTTTTCAGAACAAGGCGTTGTGAATATAAGAAGGGAAAGTTACTCACCCAAAGCCACGCACAACAATTTAGTGGTAGATGGGGATTAGAACTTTGTAGTTTTTCACTCTCAGATGTCAGTTTAGGCCACTGGACTGTGATTACATGTTTCAGAAACATTGTGACCTTTCTCTTTTACAGCTTATCTACACTTGGAGATTTACCAAAATAGCTATTCTGGAATAATTATTTCCGTATAACAATCTGTGTGGACATTCTTATTCTGGAATAGCTTTTTTAGTAACTTTCCAAATGTAGACAAGCCTTTAATGAAGTTTCTGAGTTTTGCTATGAACTGATAATTTTTGATGAAGTGTCTGGGAGCTTTGTAGCCCTCTAGCTATGAATCTCTCGGCCTGTTCTTATTCACACTAAGGGTATGTCTACACTGTACATTGAGTAGACATGCCCACACTAGCATTGATTGAACTAGCATGGTAACAGAAGTATAGCCATGGTAGTGCAAGCAGGTAGGTGCCCTGAGTTTGTAACTAGGGTCTTGGATAAGATTGTACTTGACTCTCTCACTGCTTGTGCTGCCACAGGTACACTTCTATTTTTAGTGCACTCAGATCAAGTGCAAGTATGTCTCCTCAAGCTGGAATTAAATCACCATCTCTGACAGTGTAAGGGGGCCTTAAGGTTGGAATAATTTGCATTTACATCCACTTTAAGGCCCTTTTACACTGCCAGGGATTTAGGACCTCATCCAAAGATAATTAAAGTCAACTGAGGGTCTTTCCATTTACTTCAGTGGGCTTTGGATCAGGCCCTTAGTGTAAATGAGAATCAGGCTCTCGATGTCCAAATGTCAAGCTTGGGTGCATGAGTTAAGACACATAATTTTGCATTTGGGCATTAACTCCAATGCTTAAGGGTGAATTTTGGCCCTGTTTAAGTCAATTAGTTGGAGTTTTGCCAATGAGTCCAATGGAGCCAAGATTTTACCCTGATCCCACATTTAGGTACCCTCCTCAGTTCAACACCCAGGTGCCTTAAACTGCTGTTTGAGTATGTGAGTGTACTAATAATCATTGCTCATTTACAATACATAAACAAATCATTTGGATAAAGTAAGAAGCAGTCTGCACTTTCATCCCAAATTCAAAATTCAAACTCAGCAAATACCAGTCTTTACTTGTTTAAGCATTTGCTACAACAATTGTTTTTCTTTCTCAAACCCCCACTTCATTGCTCACTTCCTTGCCTGTTATTTTGGACTAGTTGAGAAAAACTTTTTCTCACTAAAAAGACTCAATGCTTGTGTGACATGTGTGCTCTTTTTCATTTGTCATTAAGTTTCATAGTTCCAGTAACAGGTGTTTATCCTTCTGGATTAGGCTGCTGCATGAGATTTCATCATGAAACATTTTATATAATGTAACAAGACAGACATGCAAAAAACACAATAGCTAGCATCTTCAGTATGGCTCAGCACCCTCAATGGGGTTTTTGAAACAGCTCAATTCCCACCAAAATAAGTGGCCAGATTTTCAAGTGAACACAGCATAAGAAATTATGAAAATTTAGCCTCAGCTGTGGGTACTGAGTACTTACAAATCTGATCCATTAAGAAATAAAGTAGTAAAAAACCATATACACAATTTGATACAGTTAACTAGTACTGTGGGATCTACATATGAGTCCATTGGGGCACCATGTTCTCTGGTTTCCACATGGCTGCGTCTAGACAGATCATCATTTGATGATTAAGATCTGTGGTCCTATTTGAAGGGCTATAAAACAGCTATTCAATGAGTCCAAAGGTAAGCATATTACAGTTTTGACCTTATTCCCACCTGCCACTCAATGATATTGCCTGATTGATCAGCTAATATAAAGAGAGATTGAATCTCTAATGAGGGATTGAAGTAAAATTACTCCCACAACGAGTATAATCCAAGTCAATATTTTATAAACTTTGACTTAGGTCAAAATTTTGTTTGCCTCCTTTTTCATAAAAAGATTTACCTGCCCCGTGATAGCCTTTTCCTTAGATAGTTAGCACATCTCTTATATTTAAGTAATTATGTGACTGACCGATTATGGTACATCAGTTCAAGGCTCTTTGGATCTGGTTGTCATTGCCTGAAATGGAGTTACTCCTGGTTTACACTAGTGTAAAAGCAGAATCAAGTCATTTGTCCCCAGGTTCAAGAGCAACTACAGGCCAATTCCTGAATTCCTTTCTCAAATTTCACTCAGTCCTTATTCGGCCAAAAAAATTCCTGTGACTGTTTTAGTTTCCCATTGTGAGAAGATTTGCTGCTTTCTCCTGGACTAGGTTCATGCATTCATTGGGGGTGAAATTCACTCCTGTTCAGCAGGCCAGCAGAAGGGCTGTGCACCTCTTAACCTTATTTTGAAAGTTTGTGATGGATTTCAGTGGTGCTTAGACCAAGCCCTAATCCTCTGTACAGGGTTGAATTTTTCTCTTGAAAAATTTGCAAAACTTACATGTGCGGTGGTTCGGGGATCACCCAGCTCAACACAGAGTTCTAACACCCCACACCTTGCAACTGTAGATGCCTTAATACTCTGCTGCTATGGCTCCAAGCCCTGACACCAGTAGCCAGCCCAAAATCATAAAGGTCTCACCCTGGCTTCCACCAGCCTAGTTACTCCTTACAGGGTGACCCCAACAGCCTTTGCAGTCCCAAATTTCCTCAAATCCATCTTTTGCCAGCTCTTAACTCCCAGACATTCAGACTTCCCCCGCTGGTTCAGCACTGCTAAAGGAGTGAAAACAGCCTCCAGTACTTAGTTCACTTTGGGACACATACTCCACAGCGTTTGCACAACAGAGACTTGCTTGGGGTAAAAATAAACAAAAAATGCATTTAATAGGAAAACCACAGATTCACAAGCTGAAAGAAAAGGAAAAAGCAAACATATACAAGTTGCACAGAAAACAAACAAAGAGGCAACTTCAAGATTGTACACTTCTCTATTAGATACATAATTTTTTCTAATACAAGTTACCTACTACCTTTGAACAGTTTCCTAGTATGCCCCCTGTCAGAGAGGTGATCCAGCATTTCATGGGCATCTTCCTACTTGAAGGTTCGCCCTAAGTTTCTGGATCACCTTCACTTCAAACCATGACTCTTTTAAAGGTTTGCAGGTTTGTTTGTTTTGTATTTTTCTTTCTCACAGGCTACGGTGATTCATGCTAGGGAAAATTGCCTCTCGACTTGGCAGTTAGGATGTCCCAATGTCTTCCCACCAACAGTAATGGTCCATCATTTTTCTCTTCTGGGGTTGTAGCATGGATTGTTACTTGCATCTGGTTTTGTGTAAGCATTTGGCTTTGGAGAAGCGCCTCCCTGCTGTGAGATGTATTTGAAATTGCAGTACAGGTCATGAGCATAGTATTCTATATACTTATATGCACGGATTCATAACCACAGTCTATATATCATAATGACCATCAAATTCAGAACATTGCAGGCTTTCATAAAAGACCTTACTCAACATATTTTTATACACAATTACATTTTATATAAACAGTTGATTCAATTGCTTACTCTTTTGGGTTCAGATCCTCTGTTCTCCCACTACGGTGTCTAGACCCTAACAGTCACATGTAAACTAGGCAATGGGTGTTCTGAGTTGGTAAAAATTAAAGCCTTCACCCATGTGATTTTGTCCATTTGAATACCTGACCGCAAAAGACAGGGTTGTTCTTTTAAGGGTATGAAATGTTCATTTGACTTTTTCTTCCATGTTTCAGGTGATAGGCATGGTGTAAGAAAGTTAATAGAATACTAACATATAACATTGGGGAAGAAAATTGGGCTAGTCATTTCACCTGTCTGTGCTTCAGTTTAATATCCACATCACAGAAGTGTCATGAGGTTACAATTTTTAGTGTTTATACAGTGTTTTCTGAAAAAGGAGGGTGTTTTAGAAGGATTAAGTGTGTGCATCTGTCTACACATATATAATCTTTTACAAACAGCCATTGTTAAAATATGGAGTAGAATGGAAAGATATTTGATGCAAGCAAATTAAATGCATTTCTTGAAAGAATATACCGGTGTGTACCATAATAACAGATGCTTCACAATTTTTCTTAATATGAAAACAGTTGTATTACTCGTAAACAACGGAGATCCATAAAAGCCTGCCTTAACTTGCAAACTTGTTTTTTGTAATAATTCTTTTCACCAGCCTAGAAAAGAAAAACACCTTCCATTTAAAGTAGTAATGTAATAATAGCAAGTTTGTTTATAATTCATCTGTAAAATCATGCACCTGATGCCTAGACCTTTGGGCACATTTACGTGGATAAAACACAATTACACTAAATTAATATATAACCTCTTGTTAAGAAGGCAAAGGATTTCCCATGTGTTTGATGGTATTTTTCAACTTACAGCTGAGTCCATGCTTTTTTTCACTCGCTGCTTTCTAACATGTTCCCCTATTTAATCGGGACCTGCCATGCCATGCAGTCTGTACCACAGTAACTACAGTAGAGACCAGTGTTAGATATAGTGGATTATTAGCAAAAGGTTCAGATGTATCATCTTAAACTGCAATTTTTGTCTACTGTACTCCAGGCTGTAAGATACCCATAGACAGAGTGCCGTATTGCTGCACACAACAAACTCGACTGGAGAAAGTAGCCTGAATACCAACTACTTGGCTACTTGGCCTTTTCTTTTTCAGCTTCATATGCTTCATGTTTTCTGTCAGGGCTCACACTATACAGCTCAGTTCTTCTTAGCACTTTTCCATGTCACGTCTCACAACTCTGTGGAGAAATGAAATCAAAGTTTGGCTTTCTCATATCTCAGAACAGCCTGGAGATTTTTTTGATCTGATCCATTAGGTTATGGTGTTAAATGAACCAACCTATGGTTTTTTTCCCCCCTGATTTCTTCAGTGGAGTTTATAAGAAGAAAGAAAAAGTTAATTCAAATCATACTCTGTAACCATAAGAGGAAAAAGAACACACAAATATGCCCTACTAATCAAATCTAGCTTGCTCTATGGCCAATCGAATGCATTGACTGAAAATATAGGGACAGGTAACTGCAAGTCCAAGAATTGGATTCCACCAATGATTACATTAGATGTAATTAAGGAACAGGTCCCGTGGCAAAGGAAAGTCCATCAAGAAGGTGTTTGTAGTGCCACAAATTGTCCATAAGCTCCTCTCCAATGGAAATGCTCTCAGACACCTTGCGCAGCCCCAAAAGTGGGCAGCACTGGCCTAGTTAGAGGGGGAGGGCAGACAGCTTGCAGCAACTGAGACCCCAGTAGTTGTTACCACCTTCCCAGGCAGAAATGTCAAGGGCAGGCAGGGGGTGTTACTTTTGCCTGTCCTTTCTGTAGGTTAATCCCTGAAGAGATGTAGCAAATGAGGCAGCTGGAGGGAGGTGTATTTACAGCAAAAGAAAATCTGACCAGTATCCTTAGAAAGATGAATGAAGCAATCATATTTCAAATGTATATGAGAATAAATAAATAGATTAAATCAAGATATAACTAGATAGATGCTAGGTCATTTAACAATTCACAGTATCCCAAACACTCCTAGAAGATTACCCAGTAGAGAACTTTATAATGGCCAATATAATGCATTGACTGGTCTCTGCATCAAATCTGAGTAAATGGGTTTGGCACAGCAGGTGAACTAGTGGTTTAAGTGGAGGGAGATCCAAAATCCCTCTCATACACCTCAGTTGCCATTGCAATAGCTTCTGGCTGCACTCCCTACTGGATTATACGAATGTCATGGCGGTAATGGGGACAGGTAACTGCAAGCCCAAGAATTGGATTCCACCAATGATTACATTAGATGTAATTAAGGAACAGGTCCCGTGGCAAAGGGAAGTCCATCAAGAAGGTGTCTGTAGTGCCACAAATTGTCCATAAGCTCCTCTCCAATGGAAATGGTCTCAGCTGCATTCTCATCAAGACCATCCAAACACCCCTATGCGCCCACTATGGCAATAATAGAGCCCTGACAGAGCAGAGTTCTGTGAGATGCATTTTCTTGTAGTGCTCACATCTGCCCCCACCATTCACGATGCAGTGGAATCCACTAGTTCCTCTTCCCTATGGGAAAGGGAACAAGATTTGCTCTAGGGTAGTTATGTTCATGTCCTGAAGTGCTCACAAAGTTGGATTGGAACTACCGCTTTGTAACCTATGATGGTTACATAAAGGGATACATTTCTGAATTTGTTCAAGATTCTTCAGGTCACTCAGATATTCACAATTTTTAATTAGGTGGCAATAATATTCTTCTTCCTCCTGTTGCTGATGCCTGGCCAGACATGAGTAGTTAACACATGAAGGGAGACTTCATTTCTTAGAGGATAGAATAAGGGAGGTAAATAGATCATTAGTAAGGCTAAGATTTTGTCATGAATATTTTTAGTAAAAGTCAGGGACAGGTCACAGGCAAAAAAAGAAAAAAATTATGGACACTGTGACCTGTCCCTGACTTTTACTAAAAATATACCTGACAAAATGGGGATCTGTGAGTCCCCAAACTGCCTGAAGTGGGGCAGATGTGCAGGGGCTAGGAGCAGCTTGTAGCAGCTGGGCCTGCGGGATACCCCTGCCACTCCAGGGGCCCCCACTGCCCATGGGAGCCAGGAGCTGTGGGATTCCCGCGGTGGTCAGAGGCTCGGGGATTCTCCTGCCACCATCGGCCAGGGCCTCAGGGATTCCCCCACTGCCGCCAGTGGGTTCCCCCACTGCAGCCACCACTGGAGGGCTTCCCCCGCCAGGGGTCCTCTGCCAGGGGCTCAGGGAACCCCCTGCCACCCACGACAGCTGAGGGCTCCCACAGCAGCTGGGGCCTCAGGAGTTCCCCTGCTGGAGGCCGGGGACTTGGGGGTTCTCTGCTGGGGGTTCAGGGATTTCCCCTCTGTCCGCAGCAGCCGGGGCTCAAGGATTCTCCTGCCATCGCCAGTGGCAGCCAGGGCTCAGGCCCAAGGTTCCCCCACAGGGGGGCCTCTGCCGGGGGTTTGGAGATTCCTCCACTGCTGCCAGTGGCTGGGGTCTGGGGTGTTCTTCCGCTGCTGCCGGCGGCTGGGGGGTTCTCCCACTGGTGACCCTCCACCAGAGGCACCAGGGGGACCCCACAGCTCCCTGCCCCCACTGGAGGCGGGAGACCCTGCATCTTCCAACCACTGCAGGCTGAAGTCACAGAGGTGGCTGGAAGTCACGAATTCCATGACTTTCGCGATGTCTGTGACTAAATCGTAGCTTTAAACATTTGGCTAAAGTAAATAGGTCAATAGGCTAAAAAGACAGACTGTCTGAACAAGCTAAGATAAGAGGGAGACCATCCAGGGAATTATTTGCTAACAATGAACAAGATAAGTTAGGAATGTACAGAGGAGGTGGGGCAAGGACAATGCATAGATAAAGCATGCTGCACAGGGATTGGTTCCAGCAAAGTAATCAAGTGAACCCAAAAATGTGTGACGTAATGTACAGCAAATGCAATGAGATGTGTAAATGTATATGAAGGGAGAAGGTTTCTAGGTAACATTGGATGTGTGGTCTACCTTATGCCTACCCTATATACTTGAGTCTGGTCAACTCAGTGTAGCTTTGCTGTATGCAAAATAAAGGAACATGGGTGATGAAATCTAGAGTTAAACTGAGTTTTTTGGATCCCAGAGAACTGCATGAAGTGTTCTCCCAGAACTGAAGAAGGTGTTCTGGATAAGCTGAGTGGAAAAGGTCTTGAAGGGAATCCCAATACTGCGCAGCCCAGTCAGATATTTTCCCTTTTCTCCCAACTTGTCTGATCCCCTGAATTCCCCAACCCTGTTTTTCTCTTTCTTAACTCTAAGCACAATCATCTCTTCAGTTGATTTCCATGATTTGGATCTAGGGGCTTCCATTCTCCTTGGTGTTTGTCCTTCCTCTCTCAATTTCCTTCTCCTCAAGCTCCATTTGCCCATTTCTGTAGTCTTGGAAAGCTTGGGCTAGTATCCACAAGTTGGGGTACTTCCTCAGGTATGCGTAGATGAGGTTGTCAAAAATGGGGATAGCCTATTTGAAATATACCTGTATCTATGATGTTGCACATTGCATCACTTCATCTCCTCAGCATACACAAAATGTGGATCTCTCTCTTTTTGTTAATAAGTTTGCATAAATGCAATGAAACAGATATAGTTTCTTTTCCTCCTCCTCCATCACTCCAGAGCAGCAAGAAGAGTGGTAAAGTGAAAACCTTGAAATCTCTATCAGATACTGAATCATAGGGCTTGTCTACACTACTGCTTAAATTGATGTAACTTAGTCGCTCAGGGTGTAAAAAAACCACCCTCCCTGAGCGACATAGAAGGTGTGAGGAGAACTTAACAAGGTTCTTAACTTAAGTTCTCCTCACACCTTCTATGGGCCATCTTAATTATCACTTCAAAAAGTTTTTTTTCCTCCTGCTAACGATAGCTCATCTCAATTGATTAGACTCTGCCTGTTGGTATGCATACTTCCACCTTTTCATGTTCTCTGTATGTATAAATATCTCCTGTCTGTGTGTTCCATTCTATGCATCCGAAGAAGTGAGCTTTAGCTCACGAAAGCTCATGCTACAATAAATTTGTTAGTCTTTAAGGTGCCACAAGTACTCCTGGTTTTTTTTTTTTTTTTTTTTGCGGATACAGACTAACACGGCTGCTACTCTGAAACCTATTAAAATAGTACACTGGGAACAACTGGAAAATGTCAAAGAGCTATAGGGTAAACTTCCCTCAGTATTGAGCCAGTTCTGCAATTCCACCACTGACTTCTGCTCTTTTCCTGAAGGCTCAAAACATCTTCCTGGCAACAATCCACTGCATGTAACTGCAGCTCCCCCCTTTCAGCCAGCTAGCAAAACTGCAGCTGCATTGACTGACTGTTCACACCTGCTGGATCCCTCTTCTACTGCTGCTCCCCCATAAGCTCACCTCTATGCATTGATCTGGCCTCTACCAGACATCTGCTCCTGCTAGCTCAGCTGCTATTGATTTTTACCTCCTTTCTTAATTTTAAAAGCTAAGTAGAAATGAAGGGGCTAATGGTACTATAAATTGATAGGTAGAAATGATGACACAATAAAACCCCATTTCTAAATAGTGACAAGCATGTGGCTGGAACTCCCAGTAGCAACACAAGCTTTGACAATGTACTGTCACAATGGGTTACAAAAACTAAAATGCAGTGGTCGGGAGAAAAGACACTGCATATGGGTAATGAACAAGCTGCTAATTGGGTTAAGTGAGTGAGACTATAAAGGAAGCACAGGTGCTACCTGCAAGGTTTGGGCTGTGACCAGAGCAGTTTGGAGGACTGAGATCTAGGAACAGTCTTAAAACTGACTGAACTGTGTTTTTCTGAACTCTTTGTTACCAATAGCGAGCAGAGACAGAGAAACAGTGTGTGCTGTAAACAGAGAGCAACAGGGCTCTTTGAGAAGAGAGGAAACAGAGTGAACCCTAGAACAAAGGCAGAGCCTTGGAAAGGAGAGAGGCTGTTCCCTAAACAGCTAAACTAAACTATTAGTGTAATAGAATGTGAAGTAGAAAATCTTTTAGCTTATTTAGCTTGTCCCCCCACTAGCTAGTGCAAGATTTTTTTTAAAATTAACTAATCCTTTGTCCATTTCAATTTCAAATATCCTAATGAATGAGGCTTCCACAATTTCACCTGGGAAACCTTTTCAATTTAATATGCAAAGAAATCTTTGTGATATGTTCTCCTTAAATTTCCCTCTTATTGTCCTTTCACTTTTATTTAGCTAGCCTCCCTAATTTCTACCCTAATTTCTCAGTTTTTTTCAAACCATTTCTTAACAAAGTCTTATGAAGACTCAACACATTAAAGGGGGTAAAATATTCTATTGATTAAGGATATGACAGAAAAGACCCAGCTGCTTATGGACTTTTTTGTGTTAACCATTCAGCAGTTTAGTTCTACTTTATCAACTCACATTTAGGAGCATGCATCTATCACTCAGTTTATGATGCTGATATGAGCTGGATTTGTATTAGGGCAAATAAGTCTCTTCGGGATGTGTGCAGGAAGTTAAAGAAACACAAGAACGATACCTGAGGTATTTTCCTTCTCATCTTTTAGGAATTCATCCAGCTGGCATGATCCCAGGACAACCATACCACAGACAGACTTTTCATTTGTTGTCACTAGCTTGTGGTATTTGGGGAGTGGTCAGGGATTTTTGGGGAGGTTTTTTGGGTTTTTTGTTTTGATCTCTTTGTGCTGCTCTGAAGATCTGATGAGAGGCGGGCTCTGAGAGAGGCAGTACACAGGATTGCAAACCCTCCAGTATTGTCCTGGAGTCTCCAGGGATTAAAGATTATGTCTTGGGATGTAACCTCCAAGAATACATCCAACCAAAATTGGCAACCCTAGCAGTACCTGATAGCCTCATGATCTCTTCTTACACTACAGTCAGCTTCCTCTGTTTCAGTGGCTCCAATTAGTGGTGACTGGGAGGGGGCTTTTTGCCCCTTTCCCCCTCTCCCAAGATTTTTGCCTTTGCTCAGTGTTCCATAGGCTGTGGAGCTTGGGGGGGGTGTGGAGGTGGGGAGAGCGGCCTGGTCACTTCTAAGCAGTGGTCCCATATTAAATCAGTATGGCTGTTGCTGGAGCAGTCAGGAGCATGAGTGTTGCTCCAGCTGTGTGGTCACTAC
This sequence comes from Mauremys mutica, assembly GCF_020497125.1. NCBI lineage: Eukaryota > Metazoa > Chordata > Testudines > Geoemydidae > Mauremys > Mauremys mutica. The sequence goes on from NC_059075.1 coordinate 79,535,598, forward strand.
GCCACTGATATTTGACCCAGCCATCCCTCCACTCAGATTCAGTGGTGACTGGGCCAAATTTCTGCGAGTGGCATGGCAACCTGGCAGACAGGATTGCAATGCTGCTCAAATCTGGGGGGCCAGCTATTCCAAATGGTGGTGTGACAAGGTGCAGAGAGTCTGTACCTATAGGGCAGAGCGCTGGGGAATCCATCAAGAACTTGACTCCTGGCAGCACCAGCTCATGCTCTAAGTGGGTAAGAGAGGAGTGACTCCCCAGCAGAAGGTCCCTATGGGAAGAGTGAGGGGGTGAGCAGAGACTGGAATGGGATCCCTGCTGATGGGGGACACCAGAATTTCCCATCACCCAAGAAACATCTGAGTTGGTGCTGCGGCTCCATTTATCCTCCCACCTTGGTCTTCACCTGAACCTTTCCTTAGGTCAGATCATCCCGTATAGGCTTTGAGTGGGGGACAGGAAACTGTAAGCAAAAACTTTGTAGTTTCTTCCTAATGATTCTGTCAGAGGGGCAGAGAATGGGCTTTACTCTTAGGTCTTGGCTACACTGGCACTTTATACAGTAATAAAGCCTCCCAGAGTGCTCTACCTTACTCCCCGTCCACACTGGCAAGGCACATAGAGCGCTCTGACTCCCTGGCTAGAGCGCTTCTGGTGTCCCCCGAACTCAGTTGGGTTTTGAGGTCCTGTAGATCCTCCCCTTAGGCTGGGGGGGTGGGATCCTTTAGCAGTGGGCGGGCTTCCGCCCACCCACTTCCCAGAACACAATAGGCAGAGCGCTCCTGGTACTCCACCTCCACGAGAAGGATAACAGCTGTTGTGTATTCGCTGAGAGGCCCCAGGGACAGTGTAAACAGGGAGTTCAGTTACAGCATTCTGACTGACCTCCAGAAATGTCCCATAATCCCCTTAAGTCAAGTGGCCTCTCTTCTCTTTGTTGTGAAATCGGCTGAGGAATGCGGAAGTGCCTTTTCAGAGCTCCATTTCAGACAGCAGCTGCTTATCTGCAATGGGGCAAAGCAAATGTTTACTGAGTGAGTGAGGGGGATCTGAACTTACAAGACAGTGTGCTGACACACTCTCAGCACTCCAAAAACCCACTCTCTCTCCCCCCACATACTAACAACACACTCCACCCCACCCCCCTCATTTGAAAAGCACGTTGCAGCCACTTGAACGCTGGAATAGCTGCCCATAATGCACCGCTCCCAATGCCACTGCAAATGCCGCAAATGTGGCCATGCCAGTGCGCTTGCAGCTGCCAGTGTGGACAGACTGGAGCGCTTTCTGTAGTGCGCTCTCCGAAGGCTGGTTTAACCCAAAGCACTCTACAGCTGCAGGCATAGCCAGGGCCTTAGTAAGCCTTGCCCCCGCTCCTTCCCACAATGAGTGCACAGCTCTTGTGGTCCCCCCCAGCAACTGCTTCTCAAATCTCCCACTTCCTAATGGTGAAATGTCACTATGAGGAGGAGCAACCCAGCATAAGATATTATGATCTGAAGGGGAATGATGCTGCAAAGAGCAATTTGCTCACTAGCCCAAGCCCTCCTGACCTGCACAGACACAACATCTTGGTCCACTTGCAAGGGGGTCTAGCATGTTCGGGGAAATAAATGATGATGCTCTGGATCCACCGCTTTCCCTGGCCCTTCTGATTCCAGATATACCTGGCTTTTCATGCATGTAAGTTGAAGGAACAAACCAGGCCCTGTGACTAAGAAAACCGCAAACAAAGGGATTAGATTAGATTTTAAATGATCCCAGAATGAGACAAGATGTAAATGTAAGCATCAGTCACATGAGCCTGTCATTTGTATTTCAACAGAGGGTTGTTAATTGCTTTGTTGTACACCTGAAGAAAGGCCCTGTCTATGCATGCTATAAATCGTGCTGCTAAAGAATGCATGCCAGTGGTCTCAATCTGTAAAGAGATTAATGAGCAAAAATCTGAAGAAGGGGAGGAAAAAAAAGATAATGAGACTTGAAATATATGGTTCTGTAAATGTCATTTCTTTTCTTAAGACAAGGTGGGTGAGATAAAATCTTTTATTGGACCAACTTCTGTTGATGTAAGAGACAAGCTTTTGAGCTTCACGAAGCACCTCCTTTCTTTTGGTGAATATTGAAGCTAAAATGAATGAATTAACCAAAGCCCAGAAAAAATAAATGTCATTGTATTGCAACATTAGTAGTAGTTCTTTGGATATAATTGTAAAGAAGGGCACTGATATAAGGCCCTATGCTTCCATCTCACAGGTTACAAGGCTGATAATTTAATAGCAGCATGCACCCAGGAAACAGCAGAATTCAGCCCCCAGTACAATACAAAACTCCCTTCCCTTCCCCCATGTAGATCTAAGCTTCAATAAGCATTAACAATCCATGTATGTTCCTTGCAGTGTGAGTATGACACCCGATAAAAGGTTAAATTATATACAGCTAAATCATCCACTAGCAGCTAGCAATAACATCATGTCCTTTAGGACATGATTGACCAATGGGAGTTTATTCCAGTGATGTGCTTTTGGCTTGATATCCAGACAATGTTCCTTTGGACCCAGATGGAACTGGAATGCTCTCTCCTGCAGTTTTATTAACCTCTAATGTATACATCTCTTACTCTTAATAAAATCACCAGTTGTTTCCATTTCCTTCAGATTTTGAAATAGGATCAACTGTCCCTAGCTGCTGTTTGATTTGATTTCACTGCCTGATTTCATTGTGAAATCAGAAATGCCTGATCCAAAAAGATGATAAAATGTCAGTTACTCTTTCTTTCTCTCTCTCCCTCTCCCCCTCCCCCTCCCCCTCCCCCCTTGAATTAATATAATAGTGATAGTAATATAATATTAATAAAATAACAATCAGAATTGGAGCTGAGTCGGAACCCCAAATTTAGTTCTTCATTGCAATTTAAACTGTCCCTAACATATACAAAAATTCCTGATGCACACAGTTGCCAGATGTTTAGAGATCCTCAGGCAGACCCCAAAGGCAACTAGCATCCAGCTTGAATTTCTTAACCATTCTCTGAAGGTGATTTTTGTTGCCTTTTCAGATACATTTTATTATCCAAAATGCTTTGAACAGTATATCCAAAATAATACAATCCTGTCAGTATACGTGAAGGGTTCAACACAGAGTTAATGACCGAAAGCTCAGCATTCTTGGTCAAGGAATGAGGCTATCGAATGAACTTCCAGAGGAGAATCGATGTTTTATGACATTTAGGTTATGCTGCAATATCTCTTTGAGAGAACATTTCCATCATAACCAGGATAAAAGTTACAAGAAGTGTTCTTATTCCACAACCTTCCAAAAAATCCTCTACTTTAAACATTACTTCCAATAGTAACCAGAGAAGGGAAAAGAACCAAAGACTTCATAAACTTTTTGAGGGATTTTAAGTATCAGAGGGGTAGCCGTGTTAGTCTGGATCTGTAAAAGCAGCAAAGAGTCTTGTGGCACCTATTGTCTGTTAGTCTATAAGGTGCCACAAGACTCTTTGCTGCTTTGAGGGATTTTGTTATGCTAATCTAATGAAGATGAGATACTGAAGATAAATAAAGTCTCTAAACAACCTCTATGAGATCCATTTGTACTCTCTCATGTAAACAGGTCCTCCTCATTGCAGAAAACCTCCATAACTATTCTGTAACAGTTTATGGGACATTGTGAGACTCCTGGTGGAGTTTATAAGTTACTGATTTTCCAGCGATTTTTAGGGGAACTATACCAGTTAGATTGGTTCTATCAGTGGAACATTCTAAGTGAATTTATGAGGTTTCAATAAATGGGAAATACAGTCTGAGACTACCGATCAGGGAATGGAAACACCATTAGCAGCTGTAGGGGGCTTTCACATGATCAAAGTGAGTTTGAAAGCTAGCATAATGTGTGGTATACAAGCTGCTTTGTGGTGACTCTAGGCTGTATGAGGCTAACTGGGGCCCTCTTGAAATTAGGGATATTTCTTCCAAATGCAGCTCCAGTCGGGGAGCTGGCAGGAGTATAGCACAGGTTTCCCTTCACACACATCCTCCTCCTGTTTAGAAAGAAATCTTGATCTATTATCCCTTTGCCCCCTGCATCCTTAAACACATGCAATAGCTACGGGCATAGTCCCTGTCTTCTCCCAGCTTGCACATGGCAGAGCAGTTTGGGGACAGATCACACATAGAATCCTGGATCATGCAGAAGGAGATCCCCATTCAAATGACTTTGCTGGAGACCTTGAATTTACTTGAGCCAAACCTTGGTCCTAAAGATGACCCGTGTGCATGTAGATAGATTGATATATGCACGCTTGTTCTACAAGTACCTAGTCCCATGGCCCTTCCTCACGCAAAATGCCTATTGAAATCAATAGTTTTGCCTCAGGTAGGAAAGCAAGGTCAAGTTCAAAATGTATTATTCAAAGAAGTTCTAATAAAGAGCTTGTGCAGCCCACAGCAACAAAAATACATCAGATTAGAGCAGCAGCGAGTGGCAACTGCTTTTCTGAAGGAAATACAAAGCAAAGCGATTTCCTGTGTGCAGGATAATTTGCAAAGACATTCATCCTACCAACACCCTCACTGCCTAATTAGCAACTCATGCATCATTGTTCAGCAAAAGGCAGAGAGTGATTCTAACATTTGTATTTAGCAATGAGTGGGAAATGAATGTACAAAACCCCCTCACCATACAAAATCCCATTGTCTCTGGGAATCCAGCTCATACCTGCTCTGTACAAGTGCACAAACTTCCTGCTGGCTCCACAAACAGCAGTTGCTTGGCAACAGGAGCCCAGCTCCCAATAATAACCTGAGCGGTTTTACAACTGCTGCTAGCCCCCGTCTTCCTACACCCAAATTTATTTATTTATTTTAAACAGGAAAAAAAATCTTTCCTTATCTACGGTGGAGCAAGTTGAAGATTCTTAATGAATTCAAAGTCAGATGAAATCTTAATCAAGTGGGGGAACAAATAAAAACGAGACATAGATGTGTCCTTTTCCATCTCTTCTTCTCCTCTGCTCTTGAAGCATTATTATTTAAAACACCTATCCAATTTGGTGCAGGGGCCTAGTACACTGTGGTGTCATAGCCCATTGAAATCCAAGAAGGACAGGTCTGACCCCGACCAGCAAGCTAATTAGAACTGCAGCTGCAGCAGAAGCAAGGAGCTGAGCTAAACTAACAGGCAGGGTGGGTAAATGTGCAGTTGGGATTTGTAGCTAATATCCTCTGAAAGAAATTAAATCTTGTTTGAGTGAGTTGGTAGGTGGAATGGGATGGGAGAGGGTTAGAAAGTGAGTGAACCAGCCACACTGTGAAATTAATAGATACAAAATAGACTGCATCACTAAAGCAGCTAAACTTCCTTGTATAATAACTTTCGGAGGAGGCTGGCATGAAAGATGTGGCACAGAGCAATATAAATGTTTAACGCCTAGGAGGGAGCTTTTAGAACTGTGTTAGAATAACTGTGTTGAATGTAATGTAAAGATTTACTGTGTGCTGTTGGGGTGAATGATGTAAAACAAACTTCAGTTCCTCTGAATATCTGGCAGATAATGACTTAAGCACAGGTACAACCATTTGAGACTTTTTTCAAATCACAGATGATCCATCTGCATGCATGTCACTTTGATTCAATCCCCAAGTTTGTCATGTTGCACTGAGAGCCTTTTCCTCCATTCAATTCCTTTTTTCCTTATTCTCCTCTACTAAAGGCAGATAACACAGCATCTTCTATTAACTTAGAATCATAGAAGTTGTCAAAAGTAGCTTTGGAAAGAACTGTGTTCTTGTCACTTATTAAAAAGTAACTTCCTTGCAAAGTGGGTATTTTCAATATCCAAAAACTCTCCCACATGAGAACCTGTGTGGAGAAACTCTTTGGCTGTGAGGTATACTGGGGGACAGAGAAAAAAACAGTTTTGGATCTTTTTGAATGAAATTAATTGGAATCCAAGTGCATAGCTACAATAAATAGAACAGGGGGAAATATCATTGCAGAATGAAGCAGTGATGTGCTTGGCTTTCATAATGGCTCTTCTAGAGCATTAGGTGCCTGTGCGCACATCTTCATTATTAGTATTTCATACTGTCATCTTTCATCTGCAGGAGAAACCCACATTAGTGAGAGGCTCTTTTGTCCAGGGAGACTAGATTCTTACCACTCTTACGTTTTCGTTTCACAAATTCCTTTTGTGGAGTGGTGGGCGGGAGAAGTGTGTGCTGTTGCTGCTCAAGAGCAGAAATGCTTGGCAAGTCACATCAGATCAGGCTAGTGTGGCATTATTCGGCTTTACTGGGGGGACGACAGGAGACACTGGATGTGGTTTAATTAGACCGCAACTTTATTATTAACTGTCTGAATGTTGCTGGCAGATAAGTGTACAGTGCAGGTAATTCTATGATCATTTCAATATATACCCAGGGGCTTCTGTCAGCCTCCCCCTATTTTCCCATCCTGGTCGTCAGCCAACCCACTGCTGGAACCTTATCCTGTCTGCCGTTGCTCTGACGGAGGGAGGGGTGACTGACGACATGGCTTACAGGGAATTAAAATCAACAAAGGGGGTGGCTTTGCATCAAGAAGAAACACAAACAACTGTCACACAGAATGGACACCTCAACGATTGAACTCAAAACCCTGGGTTTAGCAGGCCGTCGATTTCACGGAGGGAGGGAGGGAAGAGGGAGCAAATGAATACAAAACAAATCGGGTCAATTTCTTGTTTTGATCCACTCCGTCTAACTTATACATCTTAGGCTGGCAGCAGACAGTGAAGTACGACTGCTAGTCATCGTCATCTCCTGGGTGCTCGGCAGAAGATGCTGCATTACGACTGCTAGCCATCGTCACCTCCTGGCTCCTCGCCAGAAGATGGGAATGACCTGGCTGAGTCACTCCCATGTCTGCCCAGGTGCCCCTGACAGACCTCACCGAGGTTGGCTAAAAGAGCACCCAGGAGTACGATGACAATGGCTACCAGTCATAATGCACCATCTGCTGCCAAAAGGCAATGAGCTGCTGCTGTGTAGCAATGCAGTCCCACATCTGCCAGCACCCAGGAGACATACGGTGAAGGTTAGCTGAGCAGGTTCCATGCTGTGGTATGGCATCTGCACAGGTAACCCAGGAAAAAAGGTGCGAAACGATTGTCTGCCGTTGCTTTCACGGAGGGAGGGAGGGAGGGAGGGAGGGAGGGGAGGGGGGCCTGACGACATGTACCCAGAACCACCCGCAACAATGTTTTTTGCCCCATCAGCCAATGGGATCTCAACCCAGAATTCCAATGGGCGGGGGAGACTGCGGGAACTATGGGCAGGGCTGCCCAGAAGATTCAGAGGCCCTGGGGTCTTCGGCGGCGGGGGGCCCCCGCTAAGAGCCGGCACTTCAGCAGCGAGTCCCAGAGCGAAAGGACCCCCCGCTGCCAAATTGCTGCCAAAGACCCAGAGCGGAAGAAGCTTCAGGGGCCCAGGCCCTGCGAGAGTTTTCCGGGGCTCCCAGAGCGAGTGAAGGACCCCGATCCAGAGGCCCCAAAAAACTCTCGTGGGGGCCCCTGGGGGGCCTGGGGCCTAGGGCAAATTGCCCCACTTGCCCCCGTCTCTGAGTGGCCCTGACTATGGTATAGCTATGGGATAGCTACCCATAGTGCAACGCTCCAGAAGTCGACGCTAGCCTCGGTACTATGATGCACACTGCCGAATTAATGTGCTTAGTGTGGACGCATGCACTCGACTTTATACAATCTGTTGCCAAAAATCGAATTCTGTAAAATCGGAGTAATTTCGTAGTGTAGACATACCCTCAGCCAGTATTGTAAAAGCAGTAGGGTTTCTTAGATGTCTGGAACACAGCATAGAAAGTTCTTGGTTAGCACAGAGAAAAGAAAGTTATAGCATGGTCCATTCTGGATACCCAGAGCCCCAGCCAAACAGTGTCCACCCTTGGCTTCTGCTCTGCCCCTTTGTCCTCTTTTTCAAATTCCTGAGCTAGTCCCACCTGGCCCCTCCTCAGTCCTTTGTTGTCCAGCTGGTCAAACACGGCTGGCTTCCAGGAAAGATGGGCCATCCAGAGTTGTTAGTTGTTAGATAGTAAATGTCACGCTGATTGGATTTGCCATTGTCTTCATGGATCCTCCACTGACCTGGGCCACAAACCCCAGACAGCTAGACTCCACCACCAACCCTGGTAAGATATGCACTAGGAACTATTTTCTATACATTCTATGGCCTGTGCTATATAGGAAGTCAGATTAAATGATCACAATAGTCCCTTCTGGCCTGGGAATCTACAAATCCCTTCATTCCTTTTTACACAAATTAGGCCTAATTCCCAACATATCAGTTTTGGTCCATTAATTTCTGGTTCCATTCTCCTGTTATTCAATAGTCAAGATCTCAACACAGTCTTTGGGACGGTATCTGTCGACCTTTTAGTTTGAACTAATCCAGTCTCTCTCTCTATTGTAATTTAGAGTGCAGGTATCTGCATAACATGTGGACGTGAATGGGATTTCTCATATGCCAAAAGTTGCACACATGCTTGGGCACCATGTTGAATTCAGGTATAACTGCAGCTCTTTCAAGAGAGGGCAAACTGTGATAATCAGTAAAATGTATTTTCCAGTTTAGAGCCCAGAGACAGTGCATGTATGTCTTTGCATACTGTCTCTGTATATTACCTTTGGGGGACCTTTCAGTGCTGTGCCAACATAGGGAGGGATTCCTCCCCAGGGTGATTGTGGGGTTCAGGGTACTATGTGGAATGTCAGATGGAATTATTGCAATATTCTTTTCTGTGCACATTGAAACTCTGGGACATACATTCCTTATCACTTTCTTTCATGAGGAATACCTTCCCAGGTATCAGATCCGCTGGTTTTTCAACAATTTCTAAGACATGGCTACTCTACTGAGTACTGAATACTGGCTATCGGTGGAATATGAGGTTCACTGCAAGATTCTGCAGCTTTTATATAAGGCCATAGATAGATGGGCCCAGATTTGTTTGCAGGACATATAGCCCTTCAATCTCTTATGGCCTTTTCTTTATTCCTCACATGAAAACTTGATAGATTAATCACACTATGCTCACCTGGTATGACACCTCAAAACTTCTCCTTTTTGTAGTTCTTCTTGGAAGAGCTTACAAAGATTTACATCTAACCCCAATACCTGCTTGTCAAGTCAAACTTTTTAAAAATTCCCTGTTGCAAAGCATTTTGACATTGCTTGCTAGGAAGATTCTGTGAAGAGAGAGATGAAGAGAGGAAATAACCTGGTGATACACATTAGCAGCCATGAAATATAGCGCGAATTGACAGTGAATTGACTGCAGATTCTGGTGGCTCACTGTGAATTACAATAAAGTAGCTGCAGTATTACTATTGGGAAACAGTGGTAACTACATCATGGCTATCCCACAGCATGGCAAATAACTTGTGCCTCACTATTTCTCAGATTATAATTGGTCTAGGGTTTTTTTTTAGTTATTATTTTAAGGAAGGGAGGAAGTCAGCTTGCTAGGTGTGGACTTCAGTGGGAGTCGAGGTCACTCAGCATTTTAAAGAAGGCTCTCAGAGCCTTCATAGAGATTTTGAAGGGTTTTTGTATATCAAAGACGCCTCTGGATTTTTTTAGGTGATTTCCAAAATCAGACCAGCCAAGTAATAAGGGGCACACTGAGGCCCTTTAAGATATAAAGGTATTCCTATTTTGATTTTATCCCTTCCTTTATGTGTCACTTGAAGCAGGAAGAGGGTCTTCCTTTTTGTTTATATAGGACCTGATCCTGATCAGGGTCTCTGGGTTCTACTTCAATGTAAATACTCAGTATAATATTATGCTGAAAGGGGCTAATGGCCACCAGCAGGTGAGTCTTGGATGCAAAGACCATAACAGATCTCATTAAAGCCAATGGGTGTGCCAAGTACAACTCTTTCAGGCTCTACAGGAACAATGAAGCCTCTTTATTTAGTAAAAACAGCTGGAGTTCATGGAGCAAGCAATTGCCCTCGGCATGGTAGGTTAGAGCTAAGCCATGTGGACTAAGGGGTTTCCCTGGTTGCAAACGCAGGGGCTAGGAGCCTGGGTGTAGGCTGTGTATGTTGGAGTCAGTGAAAGCCAGAAGAAACAGTTGTGAGTGTGACCCTGAGAAAAAGCTAAGGGACATGGATTGCTTGGGCACAGAGCTCACTGGAGTAGCTGATTTGGGGATTTCTGAGCAAGGAACTATCTGTTGATGTTGGTTTCTACTGGCAGAGAAAAATGACTTTTTGGCCTTTTTCAAAACAAACATGGTTACATTGTGAATATACCTGTCACGTCACCAATTTCTAATTCTAATAGAAACAATCCGGCAAGGCCTCAAATTTTGGCTAACTGCTTTGGCCAGAGGGGCAATAATCATAACAATAATAAGCATAAGCATAATGTAAGAAATTTGCTACCATGTTGTAAAAATAAGTATTGGTGAACTTCCTTAGTAGAATTTCTCTAGCCAACTCTTCTTCTAAGGAATGGCCAGCAACATTCTAAGCCATCCCTTTGCACTTCAGTATCTGCAGCAAAGTGTTCTTTTAAACAAAATGACTTTTATACAATTGCATTAGGTTCAGAAATGAAAGTGCAATATATTAAACTCAGATTTTAGAATGCCCTGGGAATACATAGATTCAGGCCTTTTATTGTCGTTAGACAGAGACAATTTGTACAATTGCTCTGCTAGCAGAGCTCCTGTGCTAGACAAACACCTATATTTCAATATTAGATTTGGCATATGAAATATATCTGAGGGATTTCTTCCATTTTCCCTCTTGCCTTGTACACTGTTGTTGTTGTTGTTATTATTATTATTAGTTTGTTTCCATTGGAGAGTCGCACAGTAAATCTACAGACCTTACAAACCCTACAGTCCTTGAAGAGAACAACCAGGGGCCAAATACACAGCCTTGTGTTATGGAAACAACTGCGAGTCTGAAACAGAGGAGTCTCCAGGAGGAATTCTGGGATTGCAGCTGGTGGGAGGTATGGCTAAAACTAAAAACTACCTTTCTGTTCTCTCCCAGTCTTGATCTAGCCAGAAGCCAAAATACCCACGGGTATAACTAAAAGCAGACCTAGGAATGCAGTTAGTTGCTGCAACAGCTGAAGATCTGGTATATATCATTCACTCTGCCTTTCCTCAAAATACACCCCTACCCATGCCCAGTGCACTCTTACCCAGCGATCTGAGGGGAGGAACAGTCTGTGGTGTAAAGTTGACTACTTGTGGCTTTGTGCAACCCCAGTGCTCCCTGGCGGGATCCTCTGCTGCCCCTTTCTGCCTGAATCAGAGAGAATTCCTCCTGGGGAGTGCGTGCAGCAGCTGTGCCACCGATTAAATAGATCCAGTGTGTGTTGTGCAGCCCAGATGCAGAAGAGAACGAGGCATGGTCCTACCCTCATTTCCTTCACTCCTCTGATAAGCTAGTGTCACTGCTGGGGCTAGCATGGAGCAGCATCAGTGGTCCCCAGCCACATTGTCCAGGAAAAAATAGAGGAGGAAGATTCCTGGGCCCTCAACTCTCAACCCTTTTCACACTATGGAGGGCCAGCTACAATTTGGCCTGGTAAATTTAAAGAGGTTTGATAAACTGTTTGATCAGCATGTGCTAATTCAGTTTTGCACTACCTAAATGCAAAGGGGTAAATCCACAGATGGTATGAACTGGCATAGCTCCACTGATTTCAAATGGATCTGCCTCCAAGTGTTTATATTTTTTCTCTTCCACTATTGAGTTCTAAATATACTGTATATGGAGCACTATCTCTTGGATTAGGAAGATGTGGTGAACCACAAATCACCATGGCCAACAGATGGGATTTAGATCTGAGCGTTCTTAACGCTTAAGGATGTTTGGATCTGGGTTTTGGTTCAGGACCATCTCTAACTAAAATTTTTCTTGATTTTTTTAATCAAGTTTTTACCACTATTAAATGTTTCTCAGAAAGATGTACAGAACAAAGGACTAATTCTGATCTCACTCAGGTCAGTTTTACACTAATGTAACTTTGTAGATACCAGTGGAGTTTCTCCTAATTTCCACTGGTAGAACTGAGATCTGAATCTTGCTCCAACTCTGTGTGGACAGATACTGTACACAGCATGAGTTGCACTTGGAATAATCTAGAAGGAAAGTGTCACAGTATCTTAACACATATCCCTTATAAAAGATGTAAAACCACTGCAGTTCATACACAAGGTAATTCAGTCTATCATCAAATTGCAGGTGTTACTCCTGCATGAAAGTTAGCATTGCTGACATTTTTCCTAGTCAAGACAGCAGCAGATCTAACAGCTACCTACTCAATCACCTATTCAAATATAGTAAAGAGTTTTGAAGCTTCTCAAAAGCAAACCTTTTTTAAAATCCCTTTGGGAAATTTATGTCTTTTCTAAGTCACTGGGAAAAAAATGAACTAATAGAACATTTTGGAATCTGAGTTACGAATGCAGTCTCATGGGATTTTTTAAACATTCAGAGACTAGATAGAGAGAAGCACATTAAAGAGTGATGAAATAAAGAATGATACTCACCTTTGTCTAACTGTCAGATCATACATTATCCAAAACTTGGGAGTGATGAACCTGTGAAGCACAGGAAGCAGTCAGAGAACTGTGAGCTTCAAGGTTCCATCTGAACATAAAGCTACATAAAGAACAGAGCAATGAAATAAAGAAGGCTACACACATTAACCTAGCAGAGTAATGGAGAAGAATTCAGCCTCAAGGTAAAGGCCTTGTCTACACTACAAACAAAACCATCCCAGGGGGTCATTTTGAAATGTAGTTGTCTCCTGACACAGTTAAAACACTCATCCATTTGGCAGCCAAGATGGATCCTTCATGGTGTTAAAGCCTTGGACTAGCTTGCAGTGGCAGAGCTAGATTTCCGCGCTAATAGGTGCTTCCCAGCCTTCCTGTTATTCAAGATGCTACGGAAGGCTTTAGTTCAGTCCAGTGTACACTATCAAATGAACTGTGGATTAGCCATGTCAAGGACCAGGTGCATTTTAATCAGATCCCCTAACTAGTTTGTATTTGAAGTGAGCAAGGGGGAAGAATTTCATTTTGGATAACATTTCATGAAATGCTAAAAAATTCCTTCTGGGTTTTTTAACTCTTGTCCAAATTTCAGCTGCCTGAATTTCGGATATAGTCAATCTCAAGTTATTTAGCTGTCACCAAATGCAAATTTTAAACCTGATAAGCAATTTTAATTCCTCTGCATCTTTACCCTGAACTGTGGGTGAGGAGGTTCACCTCCCCAGTTCCCTCACACTGCGTCTGTATGACGTCCTCAAGTCTTTGGGCTTTAGGTGGATAGAGTGGATTTCATTCACTCAATCTGAACGCAGAAACAAATCACATCTATGTGAATAAAGAGGGACAGACAGCATAAGGGAAAAAAATGAAAATCCTTTTCCAGGTCTGGAGCCAGCCAGTATTCCCAAAGATTTTATAACATATCCCACTGTAATCTATACATATCGCACATAAAATGAACTGTAAATCTAAGCATCACTGAACACTGAATTTTTCCAATATGTCACAACTACAGAAATATCTGCACTAAATTTATTTTAGCTGATCCAGGAAGAAAACATAAAGAGTGTTTTCAATCCCTCAGAATATAGGCTTTTGTTCCTGTGGTGGGATGGCTCTCTCCTTGAGTCTCTCATAGACTTCCTCTGAAACCCTGGAGAACTCATTTATCCTCTCTCTCTCGCCAATCCATCCGTCTGTAAAATTAAGGTAATATTTCCCCATTTTCCAGACTCAATTCCTGAATGTTCAAAGCACTCTGAATTTCTGGGATGGAGGGCACAATATAGGCATGAAGTTCTGTTGTTATTTATTGGAGGGTGTTAATGTGCTTAGTAAATATAATCCAGCAATTGAAGGATTAATTATCTGTTTCTGTTGTATATGTAAATAAAACAAGTGGTGCCTGCTGTGCCCCTATTTGCTCAAAGCGCCTGGGAATAGGGAACATATACAGTGCCTTGTTGAATCTAAAGTTGTAGCATTCTTTTGTGTTCATCCTTTCAGATGATGTCACAGCATCCTTCATGCTGAGGATACCCCTCCAGGCAAAGGAACCCCAGTTATTAGGAAGAATTGGGTAATAGTAATGAGGGATTTATTATTACAAATATAGATAGTTGGATTTGTGATGACTGGGATAACCATTTGGTAAATTCACTGCTGTATGTGAAGGTAGGCACACAGGATCTGGTTCAAGAGATAAATATAGCTGAACTACTCAGTAATAACGACTATAATATCATTAAATTTAACATCCTTGTAGGGGAAAAATGCCTAAGAAACCCATCACAGTAGCATTTAACTTCAAAAAGAGGAACTACAAAAAAATGAGGAAGTTAGTTAAATGGGAATTAAAAGGAACAGTCACAAGACTGAAATGCCCACAGGCTGCATCGTAACTATTTATAAACACCATAATAGAAGCTCAAACTACATGTATATATCCCCAAATAAAAAAAGAAAAGCAGTAAGAGGACCAAAAAATGCCATCATGGCTAAACAACAGCGTTAAAGGGTCAGTTAGAGACAAAAAGATATCCTTTTAAAATCTAGAAGTCATATCCTAATAAGTAAAATAGAAAGAGAAAATCAAGTATAATATACTTAAGCAGGTCAAAAAAGAATTTGAAGAGCAACTAGTGAAAGACAAAAAAAAATTAACAGCAAACTTTTTTTCAAATATATGAGAAACAGGAAGCCTGCCAAAAAATCAGTGGGGCCACTGGATGATCAGGTTGCTAAAGGAGTACTCAAGGAAGACAAGACCATTTAGAAGAAGCTAAATGAACTCTTTGCATTGGTCTTCACTGCAGATAATGTGGGGCAAATTCCCACACCTGAGTCATATTCTTTCTCAGTGACAAATCTGATGGACAGTCACAAATTGAGAGTCAATAGAGGAGATTTTGGAACAAATTGATAAATTAAACAGTAATAAGTCACCAAGGCAAGATGATCTTCACCCAAGAGTTCTGAAGGAACTCAGATATGAAATTGAAGAACTACTAACTGTGGTATGCAACCTATAGCTTAATTCAGCCTCTGTACCATATGACTGAAGGATAGCTAATGTAACATGGATTTTCAAAAAGGTTCCAGAGGAAATCCTGGCAATTATCGGCAGGGCCGGCTCCAGACCCCAGCGCGCCAAGCGCGCGCTTGGGGCGGCATTTTGCCAGCAGGGCGGCAGGCGGCTCCGGCGGACCTTCCGCAGTCATGCCTGCGGGAGGTCCACCGGAGCCGCAGGAGAAGCGGACCTCCCGCAGGCATGACTGCGGAGGGTTTGCTGGTCCCGCGGCTCCGGTGGACCTCCCGCAGGCATGACTGTGGAAGGTCCGCCGGAGCTGCCTGCCGCCCTCCCAGCGCACCCTCCGCAGGCACGTCTGCAAGAGGTGCCCCGGAGCCGCGGGACCGGCAGCACGCCCCCTGCGGCATGCCGCCCTTCTTGGGGCGGCCAAATTCCTAGAGCCGCCCCTGATTATAGGCCAGTAAGCTTAATTTCAGTACCAGGAAAATTGTTTGAAACTACAGTAAAGAACAGAATTATCAGACACACAGATAAACATGGTATGTTGGAGAACAGTAAACACAGCAGTTGTAAAGGGAAATCGCTCCTCAACAATCTATCAGAACTTTTTGAGGGTGTCAACAACCATGTGGACAAGGGTGATCCAGTCGATATAATGTGTTTGGACTTTTAGAAAGCCTTTGACAAGGTCTCACACTAAAGGCTCTCAAGCAAAGTCTGCAGTCATGGGATAAGAGGGAAGGTCCCCTCATAGATCAGTAACTGGTTAAAAGACAGGAAACAAAGGGTAGGAATAAATGGTCAGTTTTCACTGCAAAGAGAGGTAAACAGTGGGGTCCCCCAAGGGATCTGTACATGGACCAGTGCTTTTCAACATTTTCATAAATGATCTGGAAAAGGGGATAAACAGTGAGGTGACAAATTTGCAGATGAAACAGAATTGCTTAAGATAGTTAAGTCTGAAGCTGATTGCAAAGAGTTACAAAGGGATCTCACAAAACTGGGTGGCCGGGGCAACAAAATGGCAGATGAAATTCAATGTTTATAAGTAATGCACATTGAAAAACATAATCCCCCCTACACATACAAAATGATGGAGTCTAAATTAGCTGTTACCACTCAAAAAAGAGATCTACGAATCATGGTGTACAGTTCTCTGAAAACATCTGCTCAATGTGCAGTGGCAGTCAAAAAAGCAAACAATGTTAGGAACCATTAAGAAAGGGATAGATAATAAAACAGAAAATATCATAATGTCATTATATAAATCTATTGTGTGCCCACATCTTCAATACTGTGTGCAGTTCTGGTTGCCCCAGCTCAAAAAAGATATATTAGAATTGGAAAAAGTAGAGAAGGGCAACTCAAATTATTAGGTATATGGAACAACTTCCATATGAGGAGAGATTAAAACGACTGGGACTGTTCAACTTAAAAAAGATATGACTAAGGCGGGATATGACAGAGGTGTATAAAATCATGAATGGTGTGGAGAAAATTAATAAGGAAGTGTTATTACCCCCTTCACTTAACACAAGAACCAGGGGTTACAAAACGAAATTAATAGGCAGCAAGTTCTAAACAAGTACTTCTTCACACAATGCACAGTCAACTTGTGGAACTCATTGCCAGGGGATGATGTGAAGACCAAAAGTATGACTGGATTAAAAAAAGAATTAGATAAGTTTCTGGAGGATAGGTACATCAATGGTTATTAGCCAAGATGGTCAGGGACAAAACCCCATGTTCCTGATGTCCCTAAACCTTGACTATCAGAAGCTGGGACTGGATGATAGGATGGATCACTCAATAATTGCTCTCTTCTATTCATTCCCTCTAAAGCATCTGGCACCAGCTGCTGTCAGAAGACCCCCTTTGGACATTCTTATGTTCCTATTAATTACTCTAAAAACAGTCCTGCAAAAGAACAATTTAAGAGGTACAAAGGAGAGGTGTGTTGACTTTGAGTAGACTTCTGTTTTGATCTTTCATTTAAAAAAAATGTCTCTGTATAATAAATGTTACAGAAATCTTTGCTTTGAGATTCTTCAATATAATGTGGAATAAAATAAGCTTCACCTAGATAAGATCATTATAAGTTGTCATGACAGTCATGGAAATAGAAAGAGTAAGGGAAAGAAATACAAAAGGTTAACCAGAGGGTGGGGGGCGGAACAAAAGACTCGGCAATCTTAATACAGAGCCCAAAGACTGAATAAGCCTAAAGACAATTACAAATGATCTTTCAGACCAAGGATGAGGACCAGCCAGGGATGGACTGCAATTGCTTTGTGTTCTGTTCTACCCTGTCCTATAATGGAGACTCTCATTTTGTATATAAGTTTTCATCACTACTCATTTAAATTTTAGATATCGGGTGCTTTTTTAGCAGTATATTTAACAGTGTTTCTAAAAAATGCCCAGGTTTATGGTAAATCATGTGTGTATTCTTTCCTACATTTTTAAGTCAATTTGGTTAATTTAGTGTGGTGCTGATTAGATAACCACCTAATGCCCAAAATCCTCTATATCTCCTTAGAAGCTTATTGCCAAAAGCTTCAGATCATCATTTAAACTTTTGGCTGCTTATTATAGCCCACATCTCTGAATCTTTTGAGGTTACTGCTTTCAACCTCAGTTGAATTTAAAATTGGGCTTCCAAAGGTTAAAGCCTACCCCAGTAACCACTGGACCACCCAACAATATGTCGAGGTCCAATTTTCAATAATCAAAGCTGGAAAGTTTTATGGGAAGATTTCAAAGGCAACAATGGGAGTTAGGTGCCCAGCACCCAGTGAAATACTTGATTAGACATAATTAGACTTTCAACGAAAGCTGATCATTTGTGCCTTTGAACCTCTCCCCCTTAATATCTAATTTTAACTACCAATTTTGTTTGTTATTTGTATGTTTGACCATCCCCACTTAAGTGCCATAGCAAGTGCTCTGAGTTACACTTACAGATGAAATATATGGGGGGTAATTCATCCTTGTGAGTGCAGGGAAGGGCAATTTTGTACTCTTTGCACAGAAGGGAGCCACAACACCTAAGCAGGATTCTACATAGTGTATAATACCCGCCGCCACCTTCTACCAGCAGGGGGTAACTTTATATTCTGACTAAGGCTCCCTGAGCCTCCAACAACAGAGGCTGCAGGAGAAATCTGCTGTATCAGCACATCTCTCGTGTGCACTTACCAGCCTGCTCGGTGGGTTGTGCCAGTCAGGTCCACTCTCCTCAACAGAATAGGGCTTACAGGTAACTTGCACCACTCTACCCCTGCTCCAAGTGGACTTTTTACCATCAGAAGCTTACAGTCTTCATCCTCCTAGCAGTAAACTAGTCCATCATTGTCTTGATGTCCTCTGGAGACATTCTAAGTGACTGGCTATGCATTTTTGCTGTTTCTAATGTTACATGATCATCAAACAGAAGCAATGGCATCTGAAATGCACAGTAAATAATATATGATTCAGACAAGAATTACCTGTGTTCACACTGCTATTTATAAAATACACTGACAATAAGATGAAGTAGTCAGCTTCCTATATGCTTCCACTGCCAGTGCATCTATAACCAAACCCAATAAGTACATACACTCGCAGCATTAAATAGATTTCCTTTTTTGTTCTATTACGCTATGCCCTAGAGTTCCAAAGCTGGGATGTATGAGTTTAGATACAAGTCAATTGGTAGCTGCCAGATAAATTGTGTCTAAATAAATAGAAGTTCTAGATAAAATTAAACAGCCTGTGGCAAGACACTTGTGGAAATAAACCCACTGATACTTTGTATATGATATATGAAAATTGTATTTGTCAGACCCAAAAGAATGAACACATATTGTGCATGCGAGCACAAAAAAGGCAACTCGTTCAGGACAAAATGATGTCGTTCAATGAAAAGATTTATTGTGTGACTAAAATTAAAATTAAATTCCTGTTAAAATATTTATGTAGATGTGGCTGAAACGTTCTGCTTAGAGATAAATCAGAGAGGCCTTTGGCATTTCACAGGGATATAATTCCACTATTCTTCTGCTGCAAATTTAGTGCTTACAAGATGTTAATGGCAGTTCAGTTTTCAGGACAGTCTCCAAAGACTATTTTTGTTCAGCAGGTGGTGAGGATTTGCATCCATATTTCAAATATACTTCTATCTCATTACTGGCTTCTTATTTCTTTGTGATTTATATCTCTATAAAATTCTGGCTTGCTCAATGGGGAATGGGATTTCAAAAAGGCAAATTCTGCATAATGTGGACATTTATCATTTTCCTTTTTTTTCTTTGACTTCACTTCTTGAGAGAGTGTGGGAGAATGACGTGCTGCATTTAACCAAAAAAAAAAAAAAAGAAGGAAGGAAGAAAGAAAAAGAAAAAAGACTTTTCTATCTAAAATTCAACCACTTTAAAAAAGCTTTAAAAATTGGGGTACTGTATACAGAAATGGTACTCCACAGTGAGTGGCAATATTATTTTGCTGTTACCTCTGTTAAACTGAACTGTAATATTTAAATAATATATGTACATCGGAAAGTGAGTGCACTTGGATAACTGTTCATTTGTAAGAGTTGTAATCAGTACAAATTCAGTAAGTGCTTTTTGTAATAGGGCTGAACATAATGAATCGATTTGGTATTCATGCAGATGTCACAAGTAATTTCAGAGCTGTTACACTGTAATTTTGTAGCACTTAATAGAGATTATGGTGGTGGTAATTTTGTCACTGTAGATAAGGGGCTCTTAGTGTTGCCTTCATAAATTTTCAGCTCCTGCTTTTCAGGTATTTATGATTTAGGCCAAAGTTGAAATCCTCTGGCCTAATAAAACCAGGGCATAATTGACCAAACCCAGAAGCAGAGATGGGCCAAGCAGCAAAATTCAGAGCAGATTTTGAAAACCACAAAGTTTGGGAAGAGAGTTCAGATCTGGAGCTTTGGTTCAACCCATTATACAATCAGATATTCAGAATCACATTATGTTTTTGGAAACTCTGCATGCATTTCCTTGCAACTCACTACACAAAGTTTGGGGTGTTCGAATCTAGAGGGGAAAAGGTCCAGCTATTACATTTGGATTTGAATGTCAAATCCTTCCAACATCCCACTCTGGAAAAAAAAATTCTCTCCCATCATACCTCTCTCCATTCCTTTACAGAAAGAAACATTAGGGTTGTTTGTACTCATTTATCTCCAGGAGATAGATCATTTGGAGATGACAGGAAAAAGAAAGCAATTCTCCTTATATATGAAACAAATGAATGACTTTCTTTCAAGTACCTGGATAGCAAAAAGAAAATAAATTCAAACCTGAGTATTTTCAGCATCTGACCTTTAAAATAGCCAGGTTTGTGGAAAGGGATGCCTCTGCATCTCCCTCACCTCTGAATTTCCCTGGCCCTTAACATTACTTTCAGTGCATGTGGATTTCTTGTTTAGACTATGGAACTCTTCAGTACAGGGCTTGTGTTCTTCACACGCTACCTATTGTCTGTGTCCCATGCAATTAAAGTGCTATAGACAAAATAATAATCAATAAAAAGGGAATTTATTGCTGTGGCAGCCCAAAGACTGGAGTCCTACATCCACAGAAAAACAGCAGAGATGCAAGGTTCACCACACCACCATTATTTACACTTTGAGGTAGAGTTCAGAGAATAATTTAGTCTCCACATCTTTCAGTCCTGCCCTCTCTGCTAGGCTGGAAAGTAAAGTGCCAAGTGGTTCCAAATGTGATGGTCTCTTTGTGTTAGAGAGACTAGGAATGATTTGAGCCTACTAATGCATTTCATAACAAAGCAAACTGCAAAGAGAAGATATCTTTTGATCTGGCACAGATTCAGATGAATGACCTAGAAATGAAAGTTTCCATACCCTGTTACCACTCACTGGAGCCAAATATGCTTTGGGGATTGATATATTTATATATATATAAAGAACTAGAGATGTGCGGCAGAGCTGCTAATTTTGACACACAACAGTTTACAGTTTGAATGTGATGCTCCACAAGGGTCAGGATTTCTGTTCTAGTTTGACAGCATCACATTCTTGTAATACAGTCTCACAAAATTCTGGCTACCTCCAAGTCACAAACCAATGATATGATCCTTTAGGGTTTAGATGTGACCCAGAACCAAACCTATGTGACAGGTTTGGATCCCCTTCGTCCTTGCAACCCTCAAATATAAAGGGGTTTAGATTCAAGGTTCAAGTTTGGAACATCTCTGTAATAATATTGTAATTAAATGGCTACTGTGTGTATGTCACCAGTGCCCTGCCCTGTGTGAAATTAAGCTGGTCAAATGTGACTCGAACGGCCTATGCTATTAACAGCTAATGGAAATTCACTTTTACATCAAGGGGTAAGAAAGAGCTATTATTTTTGAGGCAATGGAATTTGGACTGTCAGCTCTTTCCTTGTTGCAGCTGGGGAATTCCAAGTGACCATAGTGGGCACCATAGTGACAAGTCAACCATGAAGTACTTAGCTACATGTCTGCCACAGTTAGAGATGGATAACTAAATAAAATAGTAAATAAAATTATTGTCATGTTTTTACTGAAAATATTTGTCAATGGAAATTTTCCAGACAGTTGTAGAGTAGGTCAGAAGCCCTTTTAAAAATCACAAAAATATGTATGGCATTTGTTTCACAGGTTAAAAAACCTTTTCGACAAAAAATTCAACCAGTTCTAGATACAAGGGTAGCTTTCTGATGTATCTGGTTTGTGCATGCTTAGAGAACAGATAGCCTGGGGATGGTTTATGATATGAGAACATAAATAGAACAAATTAGAAGAGAAGTAGATTATTTATATAATTGTCCTTTTAAAAGAAGTTGTGTAGCTAGTGCAGTCATTTGCAATGTGTAATAACCCATAAAGAATATATGTTAAGCATTATATTTCCATGTAGTTATATTTTCCTTATAATGATACAACAGAATCAAATCACTTGTCTATTTATTTTTTTGTTTCCCTTTAAAATATTATTTTGCCATCAGCTAATTTTCCATATTTATTTATACCAAAAATTTCTATGAACTTCCTTTACAAATGAGCCTGTCTTACTGCCATCCAGCAAAAGAGTCAGAAGGCAAGGATATGAGCCACTAAAATGAGAAGAAATGCTTTAATTTATTACTCACCAATCTCTGGGGCTTCTATGCCACTCAGACTTAACTTCTTTCCCATATTAATTATTTGACAATTTACTGTTCCACACTGGTAATGAAAACGACTTACATTTATATACCACCTTATTTCCAGAAGGAACTCAAACAGTGCCGGCGCTAGGCATAAGCAGACTAAGCAATTGCAGCTCAAGGTGGCCCCTTATTCACTTTTTATTATTATCAAGGCTACAAATCGGTCCCGGAGGTCACAGATTCCATGAGTTTATGTGACCGACATGACTTCAGCCCCGTAAGGCAGGGCTCAGGCTGTCAGTGTTGTAGGCGGCGTCCAAAAATATTCCTGCTTAGGGCCCTAATGGGCTAGCACTGCCTCTGATTTCAAAGCACTACATACTTGAGGCTTGAGCCAAAGCCCATTGAAGTCAATGGGAGTCTTACGATCAGACCCTTACAGATCATATTCTGTTCAGAAGAACAAACTCTCAGTATATTTGAGGAGAGAAATTGGCCATATGTATGGAACAACTCATCTATCACTGGCAAGCAGTCTCTGGCGTGAAAGGCAACAGCAGTTAGACAGTGCACAGTGACACTACACAACAGTTCAGGATCAGAAATGAAGATACATGAAATGATCATTACAAGGACAAACAGAAGAGGTACTGTTCAGTAGAAGGTAAAATGATCTTTCCTTCAGTCATCAAACCTGCTTCCCCCACCCTGCCAAACCCCAAAGTTAATCTTCTGAAGAAAAATCTCAAAGCACTTAGAATCAAAATCTGATTTCAGTTACACAGGTGCATTTCTTTTGCCTTCTGCAAAACTACTTTGGATTTACACCAGCATAGTGGAGATTTACACCAGATTTTGGCTCTTAAAGTTATCAATTTAATGACAAGCTTGCACAACCTTGACTTTAATAAAATAGCCTTATATTATGCACTGTATTATGAACTCACCACTACAGAATATTTAATGAGACATGTAGCTTAGGATCATCTTATTTAGGCTGCTACATATAGTGAGTCCCAGAAGACCAGATAAACTGCCTGTGCAGTAGGCTGATCTTCTGAGGAAAAGATTGGCCCAACTCACAGGGACAAAAGCCCAACATCACCAGTCCACATAGATTGGTCGTAAAGAAACAGGGGGAGAGAATACATGCAAATAACTCTTCCCATGCCACCAGCCACCCTTCTTCTAATTCTCTGTTGCCTTTTCTCCATTCTGCTGGGGTCACTCCGTTTTTTAGTTGTTTTATGCAGCTGAGGTCTTACTTTATTCTCTATTATTGATTAGCATATACTTTTGGTAAGAATGTTTATTTAGAACATGTCAGTAAGGAAGCCAAAGAATTATGTATGGGAGTACAAATTGCTTCTGTTTTTTATTTGCTCAGGGAACATGGAAAACCCTTTGTGGGAGCTAATAAAAAAAAGAGAAAATGCATTCGAGTTTGCAAAAATATTAGTCTGCATCATGAAACTTGGCACCTATCAAAAATTCCACTCATTAAACAAAGCAATTCCCTCCCCGTCATGAATCAAATTAGTAAAAAATAGAAAACAATGTACTGTTTATAAATTGTGTAGTCACGCTACTTCAAAATTTAGTAAGAACTCTTTCTGATTTCTAAGGTTTTGTCATATATGGAACAAAAATGCATAGGTATTTCCCCCCAGAAAATGTATTTCCTTCGGTGGAATTCCTACTGTGCAAAATATCTGCTGCTGTCTTCTCTGTGTAAGGTCCTTCTGTTCGTAACACTGTCAGAGGGTTATATCTGGAGCTGTAGTGAGCCACAAGACCAAGATTTTTAAAAAGCAATAGTATGCCTGCTTTTCGAAAGTGCTGAGCACCCAACAGCTGCTCAGAACATGCTGTTGAGATATTGGAGGTTCTATGCCTTGACAAATTGGGCAGGTACCTAAAATGTACATTCAGGAGCCTAACATTAGGCGGCTGTTTTTCAAAATCTTTGCTCCAAAATGTTCAACAATCTTTATAAGGAATATAAGAGTAAAGAGACTTTTAAAAGGGATTTTGTATTATAAGGCACTGTAAACCTCAAAAAGTCTTTTTGGTTTTGTTCTATACCATGTTGTGTGCCAGTGGGCAGGACCATCAACCAGAGAAGATGAATAACACTCTCACCAGCAGCAGAGTTACAATCCTTTTCCTCGGGACCTTCTTTTATTGATTCCTAAACAAAGGATTCCAGACAAAAACAAACCATTTAGAACAGTGGATCTCAGTTGCCACAGACCTTTCAAGCTTCTTAGGTAGCTGGAAGGGGAAGGGCACGCGCCCTTTTCCCCCTAGGTAGCCATCACCAGTGCTGCATCCTCTCTATCTTTATATTCCCATCCCCAATCACCTACGTTACAGGAAGGGTTGGGAGTTATTTTCTCACCCACTGGGGCTTTGGAGCACCTTTCTACCATTTATCACATGTCTCATGTACTCTCCTGTGAGACATCACAGTTATTTTCCTGAGAAGTATATTTATTGAATCTAGTAATGTTATCTCTTTAAGATTGAGTCTGAACTGCTATGTAGCCCTGTCTTTCCTTGGTGGGTAAAAGATCTATATGAATGCCTGAGAGGTGGAGCTGACTAAGCCTGATGCTAGGAAGCAAATGCTGGAGGCTGCTTGGAGTATTCTTGAGTCTCGGACAACTGCTTCTTAATTCTCTCTATGGACTCACCATCTATTGCCACTAAGTGCTGCCTTGTGGGAATTTGATGCTTGTACAGTGTGAGAAAAGTTGGTCTCTGCTGGAACTGGCTGTAAAGAACCTTCTACAAATGGCAGGAGACTGGGTAGCTGGATACACTGAAGAATTGACACTCAACCCAGATAGCATCTTTTAGTCCAAATTGAAGAGTCTCAAGGGAGGTGTTAGGTCAGGTGTTCTAGTATGTGTCCATCTCCAACATGTATTGCTCATACACTAGCATATATAACCTGCAGGGATCTAGCACTGGTTATTAACTGGATAGCTAGGTCAATGGAGATAAAGAGGTGCCTTTCATCTTTAGAAGGCAGTTCTGAATCCAGCCCACATTGGTAGTGACTAAAATATGTCACCATTTGATGGCTCTTCAGTGTTCTATGTGTTATCTTAGTCCAGTCCCATCTTGCTAAAGGAGAGGTGTCCACGTCACAAAATCCACCTCTGCCAATACTAATCTAGTTGGCAATCTCTGCAGAGAAACCAGGGACTGAATGAGTCAGGAAAGTAGATGACCATCTTTCTCTTAGAGGCGGTCCCTCCAGAAAAGGGGGCAAGGCACATTTGCAGGCCCACGTATGGGGAACTGGCACTGGCCATGTTGTTCCTGGTCTAGAAATTCAGTCTCCAGAGCTCTCTGTCCAGTACTAAAACTGGTCAGAAAATTCCAGTGAAAATGAAATTTTGACTGAAACCTGTTCAGAAGTGAACTTTTGTGAAAATTATTGTGACAATATTTTTCTGTCTTCTGACCAACTCTGCCCAGCCAGTGTTGACAGTGGGACCACTGGAGAGTCAGCCACGTTTGCATTTACATTAATGGAGTTCATGCTATTAAATCCCTGTACATCATCTAGAAAGTTTAGCTTAACATATTGTGAATACCCTTCAGTGTATGTAAAATATAATGTCATTTATTTTTAAACAATAGGAAAGCTAGACAGTGTCATATTTTTAATTTCTTTTATCCATTGTTTTCCAGCTATTTTGCCTTTAGTGCATTCATCAGCGCAACCTGTGTTAACAGGGGGCTGACAAAACCTATGTCAAGCAAAATTCAGAATATATTTTCCGTCCCTCCCTCATGTGATGCCATCTTCTCCCCACAAGACCCACTGCCAGACAAAAGAGCTGGGAGCCTGCAAGAAGGTTCACCAACCAGAAAAGGTTAAAAAAAAAGGAAGTTCCAAGGACAAGTCACAAAACTCTCTTTGCCATGATGCCTACAAAAAACTTGAGAACAGTTGGGCTGTGGGTGCACTAGAGCACTGTCTCTTATTGTTTATACTCACTTGTTTGTCTGTAACCATCAGTTACCTACTTAGATTGTAAGCTTTTGGGGGCAGGAACTGTCTTTTTATTCTGTAAAACAACTAGGCGTCCTTGTGGCACCTTAGAGACTAAAACATTTATTTGGGCATAAGCTTTCATGGGCTAGAACCCAACTTCATCAGATGCATGGAGTGGAAAATACAGTAGCAGGTATATATATACATAGTACATGAAAAGATGGGAGTTGCCTTACCAAGTGGGGGGTCAATCTAATGAGACAATTCAATTAACAGTAGAATACCAAGGGAGGAAAAATCACTTTCATAGTGGTAATGAGGGTGGCCCATTTCAAACAGTTGACAAGAAGGTGTGAGTGACTGTAGGGGAAAATTAGCATCATAAAATCAGTCCATTTATTCTTTTGCATAGAGACTGTCCGGTTTGGCCAATGTACATGGCAGAGGGGCATTGCTGGCACATGATGGCATATATCACATTGGTAGATGTGCAGGTGAATGAGCCTACTATAAGACAGGCCCAATATAGAAAGTAACAGAACGCCTCTAGCCATCACCTAGAGCCCCAACTAAAACCTCTCCAGTGCATCGTCAAGGATCTACAGCCTATCCTGAAGGATGATCCCTCACTTTCACAGACCTTGGGAGACAGGCCAGTCCTCGCTTACAGACAGGCCCCCAACCTGAGGCAAATATCACCAGCAACTACACAACAAAAACACTAACCCAGGAACCAAACCCTCCAATAAATCCTGGTGCCAACTCTGTCCACATATCTATTCAAGGGACAACATCTTAGGACCTAACCACATCAGCCACACCATCAGGGTCTCATTCACCCGCACATCTACCAATGTGATATATGCCATCATGTGCCAGCAATGCCCCTCTGCCATGTACATTGGCCAAACCAGACAGTCTCTACGCAAAAGAATAAATGGACACAAATCTGACATCAGTAATTATAACATTCAAAAACCAGTAGGAGAACATTTCAACCTCCCTGGTCACTCAATAACAGACCTAAAAGTGGCAATTCTTCAACAAAAAAACTTCAAAAACAGACTCCAACGCGAAACTGCAGAACTGGAATTAATTTGCAAACTGGACACCATCAAATTAAAGACTGGGAGTGGATGGGTCATTACAAAAACTGATTTCCCCATACTAATTTCCCCTACTGTTACTCACACCTTCTTGTCAACTGTTTGAAATGGGTCTCTCATTGGTATTCCTCCCTTGGTATTCTACTATGAATTGAATTGTCTCATTAGACTGCTCCCCAACTTGGTAAGGCAACTCCCATCTTTTCATGTTCTATCTATATATATACCAGCTACTGTATTTTCCACTCCATGCATCTGATGAAGTGGGTTTTAGCCCACGAAAGCTTATGCCCAAATAAATTTGTTAGTCTTTAAGGTGCCACAAGGACTCCTCATTGTTTTTGCTGATAGACTAACACGGCTACCACTCTGAAACCTTTTTCTTCTCTGTTTGCATAGCACCTAGTGCAATGGGATCCTAGTATGTTACCTGGGTTCCTAAGCACTCTGGTAAATACAAATAATAAATAATAATAATAATTTCAAGTGCTTTTCCAAAGGAATTATTGTCTGACCAAACAAAAGGAGAGAACAAAGCAACTCAGAATATTCTCAGCTGCCACTTAGGATCTTGTCCCAGCCCTCTTCTCTCTCATACTTAGCTCAGGCTATTCTTTACATAATTCCCAAATATGGTCATCGTCTTCCCTAATCATGTGACTTCTAGACTCTCAATCCCTCCTAGGAAACTACATTTCTCAGAGTGTCTGTTCTTAAAGGGCCCAAGGCCTGTAATTCTGAAACCTGTCCATCAGCCCAAGGCCCAGTGGAAAAAAAACTAAAAGCTTTTACAGTTCTATGACCCTTCTGAGGACTAGTACCCCTACATTTCTTAAAATATATTAGTTCTGTGTTTTCCCATCTCTGATTAGAACTGAGCAAAAAAGAAAACATGAAAGTGCCACAACAAACATTTCATCAGAAACATTCCACAACACCAGAACTCTTACATCAGGACAAAGCCTACTTGCCTTACTTATGCAGGAAATCCCAGTGAAGTCAGTACATCCCCAGATTCAGAACTGCACTTAAGAATATACTTGAGTCCATTTCTATTGAGTAAAGCACTTAAGCACATGCCTAACTTTGTCATTGATTTGACATCAGTGGGTCTTAAAGTTAAACAAGTACTTAAGGGCTTTGCTGAATCAGGCTCTAAAAGAATTGAAGCTCTGAATGGAACAAATAGTGCAATTGAACCCAGTGGGACCACTCTCATGAGTTAAGTCAGGCAGGATGTTGCCTGTACATATAAGTATGTCTCTGAACCAGATTAATTTAGGAAATGGATAAACAAGCATCCATTCTATTTAAGTAGCAAAACACATGGAAACCTGGTCATGTAAGGAACAATGAACTGTACACATTTGTTTAAAAGCTTTGAAAGCAAATATTTATCTAATATTGTTTTCAAAGTTATCAAACAGTATTTCCTATCACATTGTTCACATTTGCCACAGACTAATAGTTCTTCTTCATCTTTATTTATTATTTTCTGATTTCAAAAAACACAAAGAAGTGAATAATTTAAGGGTAGAGTCCTTGACAGGCGGGTAGATGATTACAAGTCCACAAGGTAACAAAGGCAGATGAAAGGTTTGGAAGGAAACTACCATTTGCTGTACTACCTTCCAGCTCCCCTACTTGCTTCTCTCCAATTAAAAAGGCCCAGATGCTGAACTGCAGAACATATTGTGTCAAGCACAGTACCTAGCTCCCTTGTGGATGATGTTGAAAGCTGCCCTGGCAGCTTTGGAATTCATGCTTCAGACATTTCACACCCATGGGAAGGCCATAAAGCCTGCAACACGCTGCCACTACCTTCTGGACATATTTCGTCTCAATACATAGGAAATTGTTGTCTGGAAAATATGGTTGCTTTTAACGATTTATTCAGATGGTCATTGTATAGCAAACAGGAAAGGCAGGAAGCTTCAGGAAAGCCTCTTACTGCAGTCTTGTAGTTGCAACACTACAAATAAAGTTTTCTCAAAGTGTTTATTATTATTTTATTACTATCTAATTGGCAACAGTGTGCTCTAGAGACAAAATAAAGACAACCCCTGTCCCAAGAAGTTCATAATAAGAACATAAGAGCGGCCATACTGGATCAGACCAAAGGTCCATCTAGCCCAGTATCCTGTCTTCTGACAGTGGCCAGTGCCAGGTGCCCCAGAGGGAATGAACAGAGCAGTGATTCTGTTGAACATCAAGTGATTCATCCCCTGTCGCCCATTCCCAGCTTCTGGCATACAGAGGCTAGGGACACCATCCCTGCCCATCCTGGCTAATAGCCATTGAATCCTGCATAGAAACAGAGAAAACTTCAGCACATTATGAAACCAAAAGAAAAGAATAATTTAATTTTGTTGTTTGGTTTCTTGCATGTGCCACAGAACTGAGGAGCGAGGAATGTAACTGCAGAAGATGTGTTGGCCTGGTGAATCAGTATATGGACTGCATATTCCATACATATGGGGAGGTGTGGGAGAGGGGTGAGGTACCCAGGGTTAGATCAGTGGAGTGGATGGTAACATAATTTAAGACAAGATTAAAGGTAGAGACTAGAGTGAACTCAGGTAGGACTAGTAGTGTCTCATATATTGAGGCATCTAGAACTCTTTGAAAAACATTTCCTTTTAGGCTGAGAAGTGACTAATAGAATCTTAACCAGGAAAGAGATTGTTTCTACAATTTGGTACAATCAGTTGATTTATTTTTCTATTAAAGAAGAGTTATCCAATAGATTTTCATCTGTTAACTGCTAACGATAAGTAGTCTGTTACTCATGGCAGATGGGATCCCAACGAGAGAGAGAAAATTCATTCTCCTCATAGTTGTTTTCCACACAGGTACAGGCACATTAGAATCTGATCCAATCCCCCTTAACACATCCAGATGCCTTAGGGATGTCAAGGGAGGAACTAAGTGAAATTCCATGGGGAAACTCAAATATGTCTTCTTCTAAATAAACAAACAAACAAAAAGAAAATTTCCAAACATAGGACTGTCACACAAACCATTACAAGCAAGAAGCACAGCTAAGGAGCAAATATTCCATACTGCGAGACAGATTATGATCTCAGTTACAGTAGCACAAATCTGGAATAACTCCCTGAACATTCCATTGGAGTCAATCAGAATTTACACCAGCACATGTAAGATTGAGATCTGGCTCTGTTTGTCAGCTTCTACCCGCTGATATTGGAATCTGCCTTAGCTGTTTGACTTTCATTTTGTTTCTGAATATGGCAAAATGCCTCCATTTATGGAACATATCCCTCTTAATTCTCCCTTGTTTTGCTTTTATTTGTTCAGATCACTATCTCAATATTCTTTTAATGATTTTTTTGTATTATAATAAAAAAGGGCTTGAAAAAATTGTTTCTAGGCTAAGGAAAAGTAAATCTAGTATTTTTTTCTGTGTGTTCTTTCCTATTCCACCTCAAAAATTTCTTCAAAACTGAGGTATTTGACACAGAATGGAAAATTTCAGAGAAATAGCAAACATTTTGTGAAACACATGTGCCACCTAAAGCTTCATAGTTGTCCTTCTGGGCCTCATGGCCACTTGCAACTCCATGGTACTATAGCAATCAGGATGAAACCTAAATCTACCTGCTCCAAACCTCCAGGTCTTCAGCAGCTAAAAATAGAATCCCAGTTAATCATTAGCAGTACAGGGGCAATGGCATACAGGTGAACAGTTCTCATTCCATCCAGCAGATGGCTATGGTTCATATACACAGTCCATCACATTCTATTGGATTCTTGTCTCTCCACATCCTTTTGTAGCAGTGTTTTACATATATATACTTTCATTTCTTCTGTGAGGCTACACTAAATTCACAGCCTCCCAATGAACTCACATATTTTTGATATGCATACACATGAGCTCTCTGTTGGAACAGGCCTTGAATTTCCCCAGCTAATTCAAATCATTTTAATAATTACATCTTGTCCAACTTTTCATTTTTAATTTATATTTTAGCCTCAACTCCATGTCACTCAAGTGATTCCTTCAAAGAGAAAATGACTTTGCTGGCAAGAGACTACTTTCCTCCCCTTCCTCAAGCCATAAGGCTCTTTAAGTATTTCCATAATCTGATATTCTGCAGCTAATGTTCATTTACATATCTGCAGAGATCTTGGTAGGGAATTTAACAGAGCTTGCAGCTAACTCATACATTTCCTTCAATCAAGATGGAAGGGAAATTGATTGTGGGATAAGGTACATTGCTGAGCCGCAGGACTATGCCAAATGCATGTAGAAAGCAAATGGTTCCCTAACTGTGCTGTATTCCCCCTCCTGTGAAATCTGATACTGTGCTCAAAGATCCCACGGAGCCTCGGAAGGTTAGAGGTTACCTGTAAAGGAAAGAGGTTTGTCATATAGCTATTTTATGATCTAAAGGAAAGCACAAAGGCTGAATCTTTTTCTAAGCATAGTGGGCCAAATACGTCCCTGATGTAACACCACTGTTATGTTTATTGTGAGCAGAGGATTTTTCATCTGCTGTCCATGGTGATAATCATAGGCAGTAAAAATTGGTGCTACTAATAAAGATATTATAAGGGGAATGTATGCAATTTATTAGAAAACCATTTTAAGAAGCAGCAAATATTATACTAATATATCTTCTTCTTGACCCCACAGTCTATTACCGTGTATGCAAAGAGACGATTATTTCCATGAGTTTTTCCTACAGGCTTTCATGACATCATGCCATTGATTTTAACATTAAATATGATTAGTTTGCATTTTGCTTCTTTCCTATGGCTTACTGCCAAAAGATCAATAGTGTTTTAATTTAGTGTTTAAACTGAGGTAAATCAAGTCTCTGCTCCACACACACCTCAGAATCTCAGATCAGTACCAACTGCTTATTATGGGACTAAACAGGCCTTTCTTCTTCATATGAAATTATTCCAGCTTCTGAAATAAATGACTGTTGTAAACAAAATAAACTATATTATTTCTCTTACCATGAAGTCAGGCCATCTCCAGCTGTGACTGGTTAAGATTTCTTAGGCCACTGTGTTACCTATTCACCTAGCTTGGTTAAGTCCCTCTGAAGTTCTTCAAAAGCAGCAAAGAGTCTTGTGGCACCTTATAGACTAACAGACGTTTTGGAGCATGAGCTTTCGTGGTGAATACCCACTTCGTCGGATGCATGTGCATGTGAAAAGAAGTTCTTCACTGTTTTTTCTAGACTTGACTAATCTAAACTTTGTTCCATCTGCGAATTTTGCTACTTCACTGCTTACCCCCAGTTTCCAGATCATTGATAAATATATTAACCACAGGACCTCCTATAGAACCATGACACACCCACCTGCTAACCATGATGAAAACTGACCCAGCAGTGCAAAATGGATTGTGCATGTTTGTGTATTTCACAGAGTGAGAATTTCTATGGGTGTGTTATATGCATACCCATCACATTTGAAGAAATAATACTCTTTATTTCCTGTTTCTTAGCCAGTTTTGGATCCATGACAATACTTTGCTTCTCACCCCAAGACTAGGAGGGATCCTGTGGAAATAGGCCATCACATAATTAAAGACTGTATCATAATGCACAAAAAGGGCTGAAATAAAGTTGCTCACACAACCTTCCTTCTGGTATTTCCTAACTTTTTAGTTCTTGACTTTGCAAATTTAATGCTTTTTTAACATAGTTTTTATGTTTTTTATAAAATTGTTTTTACTATTAATTCCAATAACTTCACCTTTAATATTCCCTGAAGCATGAGGACTGAAAACTCTTATATTTCAGCACAGAGAATGTAATTTTTGGTACTGTTCTTATTCATATACTTGATGATGTTTTCTATTTAAAAAGTGCATAGCAATTTGCTTCAATAATATCCTGCTGTAGTAAGTTCCAAAGGTTATTCTTGACCGTTAGTCCAGAATAGCAGTGTTGATATAATCATAACTAAGTTTCTACATAAAAATTATTTTATTTTGTTTGTTTTGTAATTTAGCTATTTAGCATCCTTTACTCCTAAATCTATCCTGAATATTTGTAAAATGATTGTGTGTGTATATGCATGCTAATGTGTTCAGCAACCCTCAGATGAATCTCACTCATTACCAA
This sequence comes from Mauremys mutica, assembly GCF_020497125.1. NCBI lineage: Eukaryota > Metazoa > Chordata > Testudines > Geoemydidae > Mauremys > Mauremys mutica. The sequence goes on from NC_059075.1 coordinate 79,569,081, forward strand.
CTGGGCAGCCTTCCTTCAGAGTATTTTCTGACTGCCATTTGTGTACTAACAGAATGACATTCAGTGGCTACTTTGGTTATTCACAGACATTCACTCTGTGTGATGAAAAACAAAGCCTTATCCTCTCCTCCCTGATGAATCTCATAAGTGGATAGAGTTGCTCTCTACATGTGCAATTTCTTTAAATCCAGAGACCAAATGAGATTACAGATTTTGGAATTAAGACTGGGAAAAGCAGCATTCAGACAAAAAATCTTCACTGATGGATTTTTATCATTAATTACTACTTGAAACAAAAATGAGCAAATCCCCCATTAGCTAGGGCTCTCATTTTGAGGTGACAGTTGAATTTGATACCTGAATCATCCTACCGAACCAATGTGATATATTCCTAATTTTGAAACTGGGATAATACAGCCTTCAGGAAGCATATTGAAATCTTTGCTATTACATCTTTTTTCTTTGGCTTTTCTATACAACTTAAGGTAACTGTCTGTAGGACAAACCAAGACAGGGAAATGATATTTGATGTGTGTGTACATGTGTGCATAAGGAGGTTGGATGGGAGGTGGTTGGCTGAGTTTTCAACCCTATAAATTCTGTCCTAGATTTTGTTCTCCCTAATTAGTTGGTTTGTACTACTTAAGGGCCACAAGGTAGCTAGAATCTGTCAGTATCTGGTGGGACGGTGATGGATGTTAGTTGATATACTGCGTGCCTACATCAACTACCCCCTTTTTTTAACTTGGCCCCATGTAGGGGATGTTGTGGGGACAGCAGCGGAGTGCAGCTATGTTCTGCCATTCCCAGCTGACACATGTGGTCCCCTGGGACTGGCACAAACTGGCCCTCAGGATCATGAAGATGTAATGGTGGTCCCCAAAATCCTACTTCCCTGTACTGACTGCATCTCAGCAAAGGTGAGAATCTGCCCATCTGTTGTTAGTGTTAGATGCAGTTGATGTTTAACCCAGTAAGGCAAAAAGGATCACAAAGAGAAAAATCTGTGTGTGTGCATATACTATGCATACACACCATGAATAAAGAAGTAATATCCATGTATGGTAATTTTCAGAGCTGTGTAATACATTGCCTTTCTTGTGGATCTTTGACCACTTCTCCTGCCATTTCAGATCCGACAGGACTATTTCCAATATTCTAGACCTTCAAGGCCCTTCCAAAAACTCCCACCCTCCCTTTTTAAGATAAATATTTACTTTCCTCCTTCCCCAACATGTGGAATTTTCTCCTCTTCCCTCATACCCCATTCAACCCCATTCCCCACCCTTCTCCAAAAAAAATCATGGGTCTGAGAATAAGGACAGCCACTATTCAGTCCCTAAACACTGAGAGTTTTAAAGTCAGTGTCTAATAACGTATTTGGACTAGAAATTGGGTGCCATAGAGCATTGTAAAGGATGGTTCCTAGCTTTACAGTGCAACACACAGCAGGAAGAACCTGAGATACCAAACCATTTACAAAGTATTGTGGGTAAGATATTGTGGGGAGAGGTCTCTTTTTGAAGACTATACAGTGGGAATAATTGGTAACAAGGCATCTTGCTGTACAGGCAGAGGGACATAAAATTTAAACATAAGATCAATTAAACTCTAAAATATTTATTAAAAAGGGCTTTTCTGTAAAATATGTAGCTTAGTGAAGGCATAAGAAACATGACTGTGGTTCTAACATTCTAGCTGTGTGCAGGGCCAGATTTTCACCTTACGTGCCCCTAGGCACAGCATCTTCAGCACCCCCATCTACAGCTGACCTTTGTCTTGCACAGTTTTAGAGAGATGAGGCACCCCTAGAATGCCAGCACCCCTAGGCACGTACTGTGTGTCACCTTGGCAAGTCACTTAGAGTGAGTTTCACAAATGTATTTAGGCAACTTACTCACTGATTTTAATGGGAGTTAGGTGCCTAAGTATTTTTATGAATCTCACCCTTAAAAAAACCCTGTACCTCAGTTTCTCCATTTCTAAAATGAGGAAGATGATACTTCCTTTCCCTTTGTGTGTTTTGTTTAGATTGTATGCTATTTGGGGCAGGACATAACTCTTAGCATGTGTTAGTACAGTGCCTAGAACAATGGGGACTTAACCTCTACTGAAGCCTGTAGAAGCTACCATAATACAATTAAATAACGATAATAATGAGGTATGATATAATGGGTTTATCAACACTTGTTTGGGCTGACCTGCATACCTCATTTGTGGCTTTGCTATTTGTAAATAATGCAGCTTATTCCAAACTCATCAATCTGATAACAACCGTATCAGTGTGTCACCCCAAACTCATATGGATAAAACCTTTATACCACAATACATGGGTATATGGTTCCTAGAGAGAGCAAAAACACCTTCGTTTTTCTTTCAATTTTTTTCCAGACTGAACTCCATAGTGGATGAAATCCTTCCTGGGAATGGGATGGTAAAAGGACTGGCAGCTGGTGTTTTACAGACTTAAAGGATTCAGTGTCTTAGTAAGCAGCATTAGAGAGAGCCATATGAAAAATGAGAGCTACTAGAATGGGCTGCTTCTCTTTGAAAATATTATAAATGGATAGAATTGCTCTCTCCATGTGCAATTTCTTTAAATCCAGAGAGCAAATCAGATTAACAATGTTATAGTTCTTTCTGGAGGAAGCGGCATTTTGGCCATAAAATCCTGTGTGATTAATTTTGATCCCTAAATATTGCTGTATAGAAACATTCTAAAATATATATATATATATTAGAGATGCCTTGCTTGAAGAGTAAAGACCTCAGCAGATGCAAAATTAAAGGGGCTAGACTTATACAGCCCACCTAGAACCATTCAGTTCTGTTTATAGCAATTTCTATGGTAAAATAAAATGAAATAATAATTAATGATTGGGAGAACACATTAACTTCCAGGAATTAATCCACTAAATTGCTGGGAAAGCAAAGGAATACCTAAGATCGTCTTTTCAATTCATCCCATTGAAGAGAATGAGACCACATGCTGTGCTATCAGCGCAATAAATTGGAGAGCCAAATGAGTCTTTGAAATATAAGAAATGGACAACTTTCATCCACACACAGAACTTTGCTAAAGTACCATTACTCGCTGATTAACTGCAACCAAAGTGATAAAAAGCAAGGACCTGTATGTGTTATAGTCTGTTTACAAACTGGACAGACAACTATTTTATGCAAAAACACCCCTACACATCCATTTGTTTGTTTCATCTACTTGTGCATCTTGCCTTTACCCAAGACTGCAAACTCTTTCAGGCAATGGATGTCTGCTACTATATATCTAAACAGCACCTATCACAATGAGGCTGTCATCTCTTTGGGGTCTCTAAGCACTATGGTAATGCAGATAAATCTTGACAATAATGTGAATATCCACACTTAATTACTTTGTGATTCCTTATTCTTCCTTCAGTTCATACATAAAGGTTTGAAAGTACATTTTTATTGAATGGGATAACTCAAATAAGAATAAACCTGAACCTACACCTAACCTTGGACTGAAACTTTCTTGGGTTCGTGAATGTTCTTTTTGTACTGACTGTGCTTGGAGTGGAAACAGGCTGAAATATCACAAGGGGAGATCTCAACATAGAATTTATGGCCCTGTTATGGACTGGGCCATGGGTGGCCTTGCCTAATGACCAGGGTGGGAAGTTGTCCTAATGATTGGAACTGGAGTGATTGGGCCTAGTGGCCAGAACCCAAATCTGAAGTTGAATTACCAAGTCCAGGACACAAGCTAGAGTAGGGGACCAGGAATCAGGAGTCAAGGATCAGAGATGGGATCAGAAGCCAAATATAAAATCTAGGGAGTGAGCCGGGGCCAGGAGTAGAAGGTCAGAAACAGAGTATCAGCTGGAGCAAGGGCAGGAGCAAGAATCAAGAACCGAGAGCAAGGATAAGGAGACCAGGAGTGGTAACAACAAACTGGAGGAAGTAGCAAGGGCCAGAGTGAAGAGATTGTTGAGAACAGGAGCAAGAAACAGGAAGTGGATCAGAAACGCAACTGTGGGCCTGGAATACTGTTGAGCAGCCAGGGACCTAGTGCTGCTGCAGGGTTTAAGATTGTACCTTCTGGAATCTTCAGCCAATCCAGAGACCAGGCTCATTAGCTGAATCAGGAGAAGGCAATGAGCTGAATCTGGTTCAGCTATGGGTCTCTGACAGGCGCAAGCAGAAGTGGAAAGTCTCTCACATATCTCACATGAGCCTTTTTACTGGAGATTTTCATCTCAGTTTTGCAGATTGCAGAGATTCAGATGCTTTGGAGAATAATCAGAGACATATTCAAACTTCTGGATGATATCATGAATAGAAGCCATAAGCCTTTGAGGATCATTTGTCAGCAGATCTGGACAAAAAAAATTAAATGAAACATCTTTTAATGAAAAATGATGGGTTTTTTTACTGATTTTTTTCCTTCAAATTTTAGTTTTGGAGCAAATTTTTCAGTTTCTTGATCAAAACAAGTGTTTTGGTTCAGTGGAAAAAAGAAGAGGGGAAAAACAAAACCTAATTTTCTTATTTAAGAAAGTTTAATCAGCCTAAAATTTTTGCAATATTTTAACAAAAGAAAAATATTATATTTTGATTTTTAGCACAATTCTGACCAGTTTTACTTGCTGTGGTTAGCAGCAACCCAATCTCTTCCTTTATCACAAAATTTGTTTCTAAGGTGAAGTTTCACAATGACACTAAAGCCTGGTCTACACTAGGCGTTTAAATCGGTTTTAGGAGCGTAAAACCGATTTAACGCCAAAACCGTCCACACTAGGAGGCACCTTATATCGATTTTAATGGCTCTTTAAACCGGTTTCTGTACTCCTCCCTAACGAGAGGAGTAACGCTAGTATCGGTATTAACATATCGGATTAGGGTTAGTGTGGACGCTGATCGATGGTATTGGCCTCCGGGAGCTATCCCACAGTGCACCAGTGACCGCTCTGGACCGCAATCTGAACTCGCATGCAGTGGTCAGGTAAACAGGAAAAGCCCCACGAACTTTTGAATATTTCCTGTTTGCCCAGCGTGGAGCTCCGATCAGCACGGGTGGCGATGCAGTCCGAAATCAAAATAAAAAAAGAGCTCCGCATGGACCATGCGGATGTGATCGCTGTAAGGGCAGGCAAATCCGTTCTAATCAGCGCTCCGTTACAGAAGATGAAATTCAGAATCCTTTTTTAAAAATCTCCAGACAGACGCCATTAGCAGGGACTCAGCGCACTGCAGCATGACAAGCGTAACGGAAAGCCAAAGAATCAAATGGATGCGCATGGACTGGAGGACTGAAGCTATCCCACAGTTCCTGCAGCCTCCAAAAATTATTTGCATTCTTGGCTGAGCTCCAAATGCTTCTAGGGTCAAACACAGTGTCCGCGGGTCAGGGCATAGCTTGGCAATCTACTCACCCACCCCCCACCCACCCCCAGAAGCGAAAGGTAAAACAATCCTCTGACTCTTTTACATGTCACCCTATCTTTACTGAATGCTGCAGATAGACGCGATAGTGCAGCACTCAACACCAACATCCTTGCTCCCCCCCCCGCCATGGGCGGCTGATGGTACAATACGATGGAAAATCCATCCTCATCATCAGCATAAGCTGATCGTAAAAAAAGAGGGAAATCCATCCTCTTCATCAGCCTCAGCTGATGGTACAAAAGGACTGGTAACCGTCCTCGTCATCAGCCTATTGGCCCTAATTTTTTCTGGTGGATGGATGGTGCAATATGGCTGGTAACCATCCTCATCATAGCAACAGGGGGCTGAGCTCCATCAGCCCCCACCCTTCATGTGTAAGAAGAAAGATTCAGTTGCCCCTGGACTAGCAGTGGGATGCTGGGCTTCTCTCCTACACACTGCTTAATGTCCTGTCTGGACTATCATAGCAGCTGGAGGCTGCCTTCCACTCATTTCTCACTAACAAGTCAGTGTGTCTTATTCCTGCATTCTTTATTAATTCATCACATAAGTGGGGGGACAATGCTACGGTAGCCAAGAAAGGCTGGGGGAAGAACGGAATCAACAGGTGGGGTTGTTACAGGAGCACCCCCTGTGAATAGCATACAGATAATAATTTCTGCAGGCTCTGACAGAGCAGCTGTGCTCTCTGGTTCTATGATACGGTGGTTCTCTAGCACACTTGCCTATATTAGGCAGCACTGATTCTATTTTTAGATACCAAAAAGGAGGGATTGACTCAGGGAGTCATTCCCAATTTTTGCTTTTGCGCCCCTGGCTGATCGGCCAGGGGCACTTATGACAGCAGCTAATGGTACAAAACGATGGAAGGTGCAATATGGCTAGTAACCAATCTTGGCTTTTGCGCCCCTGGCTGATTGGCCAGGGGCACTAGCAGCAAATGGTACAAAAGGACTGGTAGCCATGATCATCCTCAGTTCCAATTTATGGAAGGATTTGGATGGTGCAATATGCTAGTAACCATCTTCTGCTGTCATGCAAAAGCAAAAGCATGCTTCTGTGTAGCGCTGCTGAATCGCCTCTTGTGAGCGGCATCTAGTACACATACGGTGAGAGTCACAAACGGCAAAACAAGCTCCATGATTGCCATGCTATGGCATCTGCCAGGGCAATCCAGGGGAAAAAGGCGCGAAATGCTTGTCTGCCGTTGCTTTCCCAGACGAAGGAGTGACTGACGACATTTACCCAGAACCACCCGCGACAATGATTTTTGCCCCATCAGGCACTGGGATCTCAACCCGGAAGTTCCAAGGGGCGGGGGAGGCTGCGGGAACTATGGGATAGCTAGGGAATAGCTACCCACAGTGCAACGCTCCAGAAATCGACGCTAGCCACGGACCATGGACGCACACCACCGATTTAATGTGCTTAGTATGGCCACGCTCCACCCGATTTTATAAATTCTGTTTTACAAAACCGGTTTATGCACATTCGGAATAATCCCGTAGTGTAGACGTACCCTAAGATAGCAACAGCTACTAAATCACTGCAGATGTTCAGTGATGATCTATAGAAACTATTTAGCTGTGTGAGAATTGTCTGCTCCTTTTTATACATGCGTACACACAAAAGAAATCCTTCTACTCATACTATGAGTTTCTGTTTCGAGCACAAGTCATTATGGACTACTTCTTACTCACATCAGTGATCCTATTGATGTGAATAAAGGCTACAGGATTAAGGCCTGTATGAGAGAGAATAAAGTTTCCAATTACCCACTTTGTGAGCAGATTCAACCCAACAGGTGCCAGCCATCAAGAATGAGAGTAAATCCCTGCTGTATACAGTGGTGCTGTGATGTCCTCCTCTATGTTGTCCAAAATCCTATTTCCCATTGTATTTGTATTTCAGCCAGCAGCCACTGAAGTGGTATGGTTCTTCATTTACTTTCACTTATCTTAAAAATTGACAATGATCTTTCTGGATTTACTAAGACATAAACTCCCTAGGTGACATGATGATGTACCATGGGCATTTGATAATGATAATTTGTTTTATTATTGCACATGCACAGATGAAATAGAAAAAGGAACTAGAAATGCACTAACCTATCCTCAGCTGCCATGCTTTCAACTACATTCATTGGACACTGAAACTTACTACACTGGTGGTGAACTGGTCATCTACTTGTTCTTAGTCAAAGAGAGATGCTATGAATAACAAACACATGCAGGGTTTTTTTCCTTGGGGAAAATACATATTATTAGTGAAGTGTTACTGGTGATAAGAATCTACCATAACAGTTGTGCAGAGCACTTAATCCAAGACAGTGTGGCTAGTGCTTAGAGCACTTGGAACTCCTGTGTTTATTCCTTGGTCTGCCACTGACACGCTGTTAGACCTTGAGCAAGAAACGTATACATTCTTTACCTCAGTTTCCCCATCTAAAATAGGGGCAATACTGCTGACTGGCCTAGCCATAGGGAGGTTGTGAGCTTAGTTAATTATAGTTTGTAAAGCACTTGAGATGCTTGCTACTAGAAGGGGACACATTTATAATTATTGTTTGTTTGTGTAAGCATATGAACTGTAAACAAATGTAAGATTCTGGGCTAAAAGGATGACTGAAGGTCTCTGTTTACTCACAGTCAATATAAGCTTCAGACCTGACTTGGATGGACTCCCTTTAGTCATGAGATGATAGTTAAGTTTTTATTTCCATTGAATCCATGGCATCTTCACTCTTTTATTCTTATTGTGAATCTGGCATGTAGGGGGTAATGAATGAGTAATAGCCTCCCCAGGCCATTTTTTGATCCAGTCTCCTTTAAGATGTTAGGACCAGTTGCATACAGTGTGGATGATTTGTTGGTTTCACCTTCCCTTAACTTATTCAATATCTCTGCCTCACTAGCTCTGAAGTCATCCGTGATAGTGGATACAACAGACAGTTTCAGTTGGCACTTCTTTTAGTGTTCTTGCCTGTAAAGTATTCATTTAATGCTTCAGCTCTTTTCACATCCTCAGTGACTTAATTTCCCATTCATTCCTGTACTGTTGCCACTTCCTCTCTGGCCACTGTTTCATTTCAAAAGAGCCATGAGAACCTAGTCAATCTTTTCAGTATCATCCATCACTCAAAGACTTTTTCAGCTTTGCCAACCTCCTCCTGCATTCTTGTTATTGTAATTAATCCTTTAGTACGAGACATTCTGAAAACAAAAGCCACACATTTCAGAATACGTACTCTGCAACTGAGAGCATTCTGCAGAATGACCCATTGTAATACTTCGTGTGAGTATGTATGTATGTATATGTATGGATGTATTGAATATAAGATTATAGTACAGGACATGAATTTAGGATTCCTGAATTCTGTCACTACATTGTGTCAAGTTGGGCAAATCCCACTGGCTGTGGATCACTGCTCTGGGCCAATGGGAGTTGCTGGAAGCGGTGGCCAGGATGTCCCTCGACCCGTACCGCTTCCAGCAGTTCCCATTGGCCCGGAGCAGCGATCCGCGGCCAGTGGGAGCCACGATCGGCCGGACCTGCGGATGGGGCAGGTAAACACACTGGTCTGGCCCGCCAGGGGCTTTCCCTACAGAAGCGGCGACCCCTGTTTGAGAAACCCTGCCCTACACCAACCCCTTCCCAGTTCCAAAGGGGCCCCGTTGAAGGTGAGGCATTGCTTAGAGCAGTTCTGCAGCATCTCTGAACTAGCCCCAAGATAAGGGACCTGCAACGGGTTCCTTTAGAAGCAGCAAAGAGTCCTGTGGCACCTTATAGATTAACAGACGTTTTGGAGCATGAGCTTTCGTGGGTGAATACCCACTTTGTCGGATGCAAGTAGTGGAAATTTCCAGAGGCAGGTATATATATGCAAGCAAGAAGCAAGCTAGAGATAATGAGGTTAGTTCAATCAGGGAGGATGAGGCCCTGTTCTAACATTTGAGGTATGAAAAGGGAGGAGACACTGGTTTTGTAGTTGGCAAGCCATTCACAGTCTTTGTTCCTTTAGGGCTCTCCCACTTTTGCCACTCAACAGCAACTGGGTACAGTAGGTGAGTGAGTCCCTGTGGCTGGAGCTGAAAATGAACTTCTTTCCACTTGAAACACAGGCGTTTTCTGCACAACCCAAGCACAAATAAAAACAAAGGGGTATACAAAAAAAGAGACAAAATATTGTTCAGAATGAGTGTGCCAAAGAAATGTGCAAAGGAGAAGTTCTGTGGCAACAGGATAAGAGATTAATATCTGTGAAAGCAGTATAATTAGCACCCAAGTAACACTGAAGATAAATTAGTAACAGCAATTCCCCTGGGGGAATCTGGTTTGTCATTACCACAGTCTTGGTATAGCCATGTAAGTCTTATGACATTGCAGTACTTACAATTAAAAACACTGTACACAACTGTTGGTCTTACTACTGCCATTCATGGCCCGCTCAGTACTCAAGACAAGACTCCTAGTGTTTAGAGCTCTCACTTTGCCCCAGAGCTATTCTTGCTCTTGCTGCTGCTTCCCATGGCACTGCCAGCCACACCCAATGATGTTTGTGGTGAATAGAGCCCATGGGTTGTATTTGATGCTTGGGATTCTCCTAGCGCAGTCTACCATTCCTGAGGATTCTCCTGACATCCAGTGCCCCTGAGCTAAGTGTGTGTTCTCCTCACTTACCTTTGGGGGTTCTCCTCACTTCCTTTTTTACTTGTTTCTGTTCACTGAGGTGAAACGTTATATCTGATGCATGAGTGATGCATGGGTGAGCTTGTAAGTGTATGTGCTTGTATTTGTAATTGATCAGTGGGTACATGTGTATGCATGGGTAAAACACATATAATTTCTATTTTTGTCCCTCACCATGGCACTGTAAGCAGCCCATCTTGTTCTTGACTTGTTTCCCCCCATCTCCATCCTGACCCCTGTCCCTGTCTCCCCGACCCATAAGAATAGCAGCTATTAGCTATGAATCAACACTGCTTTGGTGCATGGCTAGTGATCCCTGAAGAGGGGAGCCATTCTCTATCTCCCATCTCAGGGGATGGAGAAAGAGGACATGGCTGGATCTCCCCCACACCTGGCAATCCCCAGGTGTTCAAATGATCTCAGAGTTCACTAGGCAGCTGATGTGAATAAAAACAGGTATCAGGCTGCTCTAATGTGCGACTGATCTAGAGCACGGACAGCCCGAGATCAGAGAAGCACAAAGTGCAGTGTTGGGCCACTTTATCAGCTGTACTAAGTGCCCCTTCGCCCCTTTTTTCATTCACAGTTGCCTTTTCACCAACAGAAGACAAACACCTCCACACCCTTCCTTTCTTTCTTTTCCAGGAAGCAAGGATACACTCCTTCTCTCTCTCTAGAAGACACCAGAATTTGTTTTTGTGGTGAATCCAAAAAGGCAGAGCTTTCATTGCCTGCAAATATCAAGTTATAACTCTAGACTAATAGATTAGAAATAGAAAAGACCTATTAGATCAGGTGCTCTTGTCCACCATCCCAGAGAGTCCCCCCCCCACCACCACCACCCCTGCCAGGATTCTCCAGTGCTTGGTTCTGACAAGTTTTGAGTGATTTGTGGGTTTAGTTTTCCTGTTCTTTAATGGAAGGAATTTTTTAAAGGACTTGTGAAATCTTTTTTTGTTCTAAGTATTGTATTTCTCTTGGGATGTCATCTAGCTAGTTATTTTAATTTTTGTGTCAGTAACCTGTTGCGCTGTAACACACATTTGTATTATTCTTTTTGTAAGAAAAACTGCTTCCGACAGTCTGTTCTGAATTCATTTGTCTTTCAGTTTCCATTTAGGGCTCTTTGTTCCACTATCCAATAGCGAGGCACAGTATGAGCAGCCACAAAGGGCCTTGAGATTGCAATCTTTGGAGTGTAATGAGAGTGGGAGAAATTGATACCATTAGTCCTTTCTCATCTCTTATCCCAAGGATGGATTAATGCATGGGGGTCATTTTGTATTCCCCTTGCAATCTTTCTCATTAAATGAAACATCAGAATGTAAAAGCCTTTATACCTTGGGTGAAATATAGCAATGGGCTGTACTTCTCTAGCCTTTCGGTGTTTGATAGTTTAATTGACTGGCAATACCAACCCCATTCCTGCAGCTTCAGGGGTTTAAAGGAGGGAGAGAAGAAGGATGGTCCAGCAGTTAGGGTGCTTAGGCCCACACATTTGAAGATATTTAAGCATTGTTCTGTTAAGCATTGCAATGCCTGACTGCTTTAGTATCCTAAGGGCCAGATTTTTAGGCCCCTTACTCCCATTGAAATCATGGGCAGTTAGGCACCTAAATACCTTTAAAAATTTGGCATAAGTCTCATTGCCAAAATTGACTTAAGAATTTAGGAGCCAAATTCTGATTGAAAGTCAGCAGGACTTATATAGCTCTATTGGCCATCGTGTCTGAATACCTCATAATTTTTAATGTACCTATCCTCACAATGCCACTGTTAGGTAGAGAAGTGGCATTATCCCCATTTACAGATGGGGAACTAAGCACAGACAGGCAAAGGCCCAGATGTTTAAAGGTATTTAGACTCAGTGTTTCAATTTCTAAATACTTTTACAAATCTGGGCCTTACGATTCTAAACCTCAGTTCCTGATCTGTAAACGGGGATAATAGCACTTCCCTGCCTCCTGAGAGTGTTGTGAGCATAGGTAAATTAAAGATTATGAGGTGCTCAGATACTATGTAAATGGAGCAATATACATATCTAAACTAAATATCTAGATAGACAGGAGGGGGCAGTGAATGGCCAACTTATCATAAATGGTTGGAGAACTCAATGTTCACAGCATGGCCATGAAAACTCCCTGGGACATTAAAATGACATTCCAATCTCATAACAAGGCTTAATGAAAACAGAAAATGGCACAATGTTAATCCCGCCTTGAGACAATGACGGTAATGGGAACAGGAACTGGCTGAGATTTAACCCATTCTTGTTATGCTCTTAAAACTGTAATCTCATAATCCTCTTTAGAAGATGGACTTCGTGAGGCTGGAAATAGTAATTTGTGATGACATTGTCTAAACCATTTAAGAATGTATGTACCTCAGTACAATGCCACATGTCACTATCTTTTTCCAGGCTGCAAAGAGTTTGGGATTATTTTTGTTTTGTCTGTTTTTTGAGCTCTCAGCCTTTTTATCCCCAGATCTAATCTGCTGCCTGTTTTCCCTATGCCTTTTTGTTCCAAAATGCTATCACATCAACAAGGACATTCTAGGTGCTGTCTCCCTGAACACCAAGGACTTGATGTAAAGTCCATAGAAGTCTATGGGAATCTTTCCATTGACTTTGCTGGCAATTGGATTGGGTCCAAATCATTACTACACTACCCCAGTAAAGTGACTGTGACAATGCTAAATATTACTGACCCTCTTATTCATGAAGGTAGTGATGGAGTTAGGGAAATATGAGAATCCAAAAAAAAAATAGAATTATTGTGAACCTTTGAGAACTTTTGTGAAAGTTCTGGGGTAGAAGATATAGCCAAAAATACTCTGAAAGTGAGGTGCACAATTTATGCACAACTGGTCCCTTCTCCAATATGTGTTCAAGCAGTGGATGTCATGATCCCTGACCTGAAGAGTTTATAGTCTAACTAGGGTTGGGCATATCCATACTGGAGATTATGGAGGTACTTTAAAAAGGTCTCTTGGAACAGGAGGGAGCCTAGTTGAGTGGAATCCTTCACGGAGGTTTCATTTTATTACTTTCTTTAGCCCAGCTTTTGAAGGCTTGCCCATCTTGCTTTCCCATCTGACTCAGCCCTGTTTGTAGTGCTCCTTTCATCCTTTGGTGCTCCCCTAGGCTAAGCACCTGAAGAGAAGGAAGCTGATGTAATTATCTACAAACTATTCTTCCATGGTATCTGCACAAATCTGGCATTTGTTTTTTCCCTACAAAGCCCTTACCCATAAATTATACTTGACAGAAGTTTTTGTCTGATGATAATTTAACTAAGGGAATAAAGGGCAAAGAAATAGCTTTGAAATAATAATAAAAAAGACTAATAATAGTATTTTTTAAAGTAACAATTCAGCTTCCAGCACAGAAGACCAGCTGTCAGTTGAAAATACAATTAGAAGGATTTTTCAATAGCTCTGAACAAAAAAAAACACCACCTCATGATGAAGATATTCAAGGAAAATCCAGCTTTATATCAGGTGTCCAATATATTCAAGCTTATTAATGTGGATTGAAAACATGATCTGCTTAATTTTGAATTGTAGCATTGTTTGGACATGAGAAACAGGTCACTCTGAGATACTATCTCTTTGTTATCGATGTATGTTGGAACTGGAGGGCTCCAGTCAATTTATGACAGGGACATGCACAGCCCACATGAAGGTCCACATTTTAATCCCAAACTTGGATTGCTCTTCTTGAACAATTAAGGCCTGCATTCCTGTGGAAATAGTGTACTTTTAGTTGGGGCAGAGAATGGAATTCTGACCTTATATCCATCACCGCACAGCAAAACAGTGCCACATAATCTCACACTAGGATGTGAGCTGTCACAAAAACTTCCAACCTTTAGGTTTGACCAAAATTCAAGATATAGTACCAGAGAAGGTGTATGAATCCCTACTGCTCTCTGTTGGAAGGAATTTGAGAGCTGCTTAAACCACAATTTGAGGTTGATAAAGTAGATTCTCCTTTAGCTGCTAAGTGATAGAAACCTGCACTTGTGCAATTCTGGATAGTCGCAGATTATTTTTTTTAATAACTCTGCCCACAGGGCCTGTTCCAAAGCCCATTGGTGGCAATAGAGAGATGCCTGTTGTCTTCAATGGACTTTAGATCAAGCCCATATTGCACATGACTATAGTACCAATCTCAAAATCCATGCTTCTGGTGAGCATATAAATTAGAAGGAATGACGTCATTCAAAATGGAGAAAGGTCAGACTGCATGTCCCCAGGGAATTTTTCTGGCACTGTCATCTAATATTAAGAGACAAAGTGACTAATTAATAAGGCTGATGGATGATATTCTTACATAAAAGCTATTCCCTCCCTACTACCTTTGTATCAGGAAAATTAAATGTAGATTATGAGAAGTACAGTTGTGATCTTCACATCTGGAACTTAATGGCATTCCTGTAAGCATGATGTTCCATTGGAATGTCACTGCCCTAATGATGAGGTTCCTGGACAGCACTGGAGGTGTGTTTTGCCACATTTATAGGTGTGTTAGACATCATTAAGTGTTTATTGTTGTTTTCATATTGCAGTAAAGGTGGAAAAACTGGCATGGAAAAAACAAAGACTGAACTTTTATGGGGTTCAATATTCAGTCATCTCTGTTTTCCATTACCTTAAATTTTGTCTCATCATTACATTATATTGTTGTTATTATTTATTATTTATTTTCTTTAGATGGAATGTTAAGAGAAATGCCAAAGTACTCAAAGAAAATTTATCCTGTGAGAGTCAAATTTTGGTCCCACTGAAGTCAATGGAACCAGGATTTGACCCACCATTGCATTCTGACAAACTTTGAGGTGAAATAATTTTATCTGAATTGAATCCCATGACGCCTTCACTATGGCATGTCACTGAACTGCAATGGCTAGAAAATAATCCTGGCAATGATTTTTCACAAATTATTTACTAAATTATTTCTTTGTGAATACATTGACTTAGATTGGAATTATGTTGCCAGATTTTCTGCTACTTGGGCCCATCTGATGTCACTAACTTCATAAGGGAAAGTAGTTTTTCGGGTACAATGGAGATATATAAAGAGAAAAGAAAGCCTGCACTATGCAGATTACTTACTGGAGTATTGTACAAGGAAAAACTAACACCTAACCATTTATAAATAAGGATTCTGCTAAATCTAGTTATACTGGGGGGTGGGGGTTGGCCTGTTTTAACTATCCCTAAAACATGTATTCTCTGAAGGTTCCTAATATAGTTTATAAATAAACAATAGTTGCACTGTGTGCCAAATCTTTCAGGATTTAATGATCATCTGCTCACATCCGCTCCATATATCTCCATTGCCAAATGGAAGGAGTTTTAGTTTGGGGCAAAGGAAACCCATGAAGCCCTTCAGTTCACAGTAACATTAAAAAATACTTAAAAAGAAGTGTACTTATGGGAACATAGAAGTATGGCTGTCTTAAAACAATACAGTTGTAGCACAATGTATTAGCTAATATCTGTAAAGCAGATATTAAAGCAAAACTAGGGCAATAAGCAAAGTATATGTAGCTATACCACTTTGACAATTATGATGGAGGTCATGCAGATTCCCTCCCCAGCCCTCAATTTGCACCCATGTGCCCAAAAGACTAGCAGCATTTCTGGAAGGGAGTTGTTCACAGGGTACCCCACCAGGGAGTTCCAGCAGGACAGAGTGAGAAGCTTTAAAAGTTGGCCAAGGCTCCACTGAAATCCCTCCAGCTGAATCTGCCTGGAAAAGGCACTGAATCAGTGTCTCTCTTCTAGCTAGGTTGTCCCTGCCCACTTATACTGATGCACCATTTTTCAGCCAGAACCTGGGATGTGCTGACTTCACAAACCTGATGCTTCAGGGCAATGGCTTGAAGGGATTAGGAAGCCAGTTGTATTATGGGTTTGGTTTGGTGTTTGTCTTCCTCTGAACCATAAGGTATTGCCAGCTGCTTGACTTGCTGAACCAGTGGTTGGTTATGGTATGGAAAATATTATATTGCTATATGTAGCAGAGAAATACAAACATCAAGTACTTCAAAGTGGAATTTAAAAACCAGCTCTTGCCCAAACCACCTAACAGTCTAAAAATAATAGCAACATAATACAGTGTGTGACTCGGCAATTAAAGGCTCTCATAGCTCATGGTCCAATTACGCCAAATCAGAAAATCTTTATGGAAACATTACATTACAAGAGAAATACTTAACAGAGAAAAAATGAAAAAGAATTATTCAGTGAAAATATTGCACCAAACGAGCAATTATTCCACTGAGACATTGCACAAAGCCATCAATTATTATTTCGTAAGACGTTATGCAGAATGTGAACACTTCTTCAGAAATGCATCCCATGCTTTCAGTAAGAAAGTATGTCATTTACTGAGCAATAATGATACCCCAAGAAGGCTGGTCTTTGACTTGAACGCTGGAAATAATTGTACAGATTAAGCAATAGCAAACACCCCCAAAATTCAGATTTGGAGGGTCTGTTACCTGCTCAGTCAGGAGAAGATTCAGATTAAAGAAGTATTATGGGAGTTAACTGGAAAAACACCTACCATACATTTGGGTATTATAAGCATCGTAAATAATAATGATTAACTATAATAGAATAGGTGGTGGAGTGAGGGCAGCAGCATAAAAAAGGTAGGAGGGATGGGGATTTGGTTCTATTTTTCTTTTTAGTAGGTATGGAACTAGATACATGTGAATGAAATTTGCCTGGGTCACATGACTGACAGCCTAACTCCAAGCACTTATTGTCTGGAATGCTTTCATGAGACTTGGAAACTTTCCCTGCATTCATTTTGGCACATGCTCTCCAAGATATCAGCAGCTGAATGCAATAAGTTCCAACTGACATTTGGAAACTTTTGGCTAGCTGAATGGTGCTGTACAGCAAATTGAATATTTAGGACCTGATCCAAAGATCAGTGAAGTCAATGTGAGCCTCTCCAGTCAATGGGAGGCCTTAAGTTTTCTTGGCCTTAACAGTTCCTGTCAACCTCTGTGCACCCATGACTTTAAAAAAAAGGGATAAGTAACAAGTGATCTGTACCAGCAAAACATTCCCTGAGTTACTTCTGCTATTCCTTTACATTTTCTGTGGAAAGGAATGAAACTCCACCTTTGAAAATTGTAATGAAATACTTTTGCATTCCTCTAACAATTTATTTGAAATACCCTTTCCAAGAATCGATCCTCTCTCCCTGATTCTTCTCTCAGTTTACACTGTACAAATCAAGGGTGCCAAAAGACTGAGAAGAGACTCGGGCTCTTTTACTTGCCCTTGTAAACATCCTACTAGTTAGTTTCCCTTAATATCAGATCATATTGTAACTAGGCGAAGTGTTTCAAAATCTCTAAGCCAAACTGAACACATGGACACAGTCACTAATCATCACTCTGCCAAAGAAAGGCAACCTGCAATTGTGTCAAAATTACTGGACTATAAGCTTAATTAGCCATCCCAGCAAAGTGATGTTGAAAGTCATATTGAACAGATTGAAGCCACAAGCGGAGAATTTCATTGCTGAAGAACAGACTGGCTTTCATGCTGGAAGAAGTACCACAGAACAGATTTTCAACCTTTGTGTTCTATGTGAGAAGTACTTACAATACTAGCAGGACATTTACCACATCTTTGTTGACTTCAAGAAGGCGTTTGACAGAGTATGGCATGAAGCTCTCTGGGCAACCATGAAGAAGTATGATGTTGGATGTAAGCTTATTCTTACCATTAAACAACTGTATGCCAAGGCCAGCAGTGCAGTTCTCATCAATGGCACAATAGGATCGTGGTTTTGCACCACTGTTGGAGTCCAGCAAGGCTGCCTTCTTTCGCCCACACTGTTCAACATCTACTTGGAGCGCATAATGACTGATGCCCTGGAAGATCACAATCAGCATTGGGGGGGTGAACAATCTCAAATCTTTGGTTTGCGATGACATTGACAGTGAAGATGAACTTGCCAACCTTGTGAAACAATTGGATGAAACCTTTGCAAAATACGGCATGGAAATCAGTGCAGAGAAAACCAAGCTGATGACAAACAAACGTATCACTGTCAGTGGACAAGAGCTGGAGACACTGAAACAGTTCAAGTATTTGGGGGCAATCATCACTGATGAAGGATCAAAGGCAGAAATTCTGGCAAGAACTCCACAAACACCAGCAGCAGTGACAAAGCTAAAGCCAATTTGGAGGAATAAGAACATCTCTCTGGAATCCAAACTGAAACTGCTGCACGCATTGGTCATTTCCATTTTTGTGTGTGTGCGCAAGACATGGACCCTTACAACAGAACTTGAATGGAAAATACAGGTAGTAGAGATGAGATACTTCTGTAAAATCCTGGGCATCTTCTACTTCAACCATGTCACTAATGAAGAGGTGCGCAACATCAACACCCAATACGCTGGGTCATATGAAGGCGTCCTGACGACTGTGAAGAAACGCAAGCTGAAGTGTTACGGCCATGTAAATAAGATCTGGCCTATCAAGATCATCCTCCAAGGGACAGTACAGAGGAAGAGAAGAAGAGGTAGACAGAAGAAGAGATGGATTGACAACATAAAAGAGTGGACAGGAATGGACTTTGCAGAGACTCAAGCACTGACACAATCATTAGGGGTGGAGAAAATTGGTTGATTGCTCATTAATGATGGTGCCCCAATGACCAATGTGGTTATGGGAGTAGTGATGATGATGATGAATTTGAATTGGCTCTTTGGAGATTATACTTGTTTGAAATCAGGTGCCAAAGGTGCAAGGGCAATATTCAAGATCTCCAAAAATGAACTTCTAGCCTAAATAAGCAGTTTAAACTTCAAAGCTGTATGAATCATATTTCTACATATGGGTGATAAATATTAGATATCCTACTTCCTTGTAATTACAAATAATGTTTATTTTTTAAAAGGCACTTCTAGACCAGCCTGCAATAAAATGATAAGATGGTTTATGCTGTTAATGAACCACCATATCCCTATAGCCTTTATTCTTAATATATTCAACATATCCCTATACAACTAATTGGACCTTGGAATTAATGGAATAATTGTTATTTTTAAATTTTGTTTTCTAGACCAGGGGTTCTCAAACTTGCACCATGACCCCCTTCTGACAACAAAAATTACTGCATGACCCAAGGAGGGGGGACCTAAACCTGAGTCCATCTGAACCCTGCTTCCCCGGGTGGGGCTGGGGGGAGGAGTGGGAAAGCCCGAGCCCCACTGCCCTGGATGGAGTTAGGGAGTGAAAGCCAAAGCCAAAGTCTTCAGCCCCAGGCAGGGGGCTTGTAACCTGATCCCTGCCACCCAGGGCTGAAGCCCTTGGCTTTCAGTTTCAGCCCTGGGCTGTGGGACTCGGGCTTTGGCTTCAGCCCCATACTGTGGGGCCCAGGCTTTGGCTTCAGCCCCGGGCTTGGGCCTGGGCCCCAACAAGTCTAAACCAGCCTTGGAGACCCCATTAAAATGGGGTTATGACCCACTTTGAGGTCCTGACCCACAGTTTGAGAACCGCTGTTCTAGACCTATTACATTGGGGGGTTTACAGCCAACTGCTGAAAATATACATAGCAAATAAAAACAGAGAGGAAGGTGGGTCTTTTGGTTGAAACATTTGGCTGGGACTCAGGAGATCTGGTTCAATTCCCCGACCGGCCACAGAATTTCCTGTGACCTCAGGAAAATCAGTTAATCTCTTTGTAAAGGGGATGTAGTTCTATGTTCCCACCTCACAAAGTTGTCATGAGAAGACATCCATAAATGGTGTGGGGGCCTTCAGATACTATTGTGATGGAGACCATTAAATATCTATGTAGACTTCAGAGCCCCAGTGTTCTAGGTGAAGGACAAGAAGGTCTCTAAACTGGGATGAAATGGTTCATTAAAAAGAACTGGTGAAATGTTTACTCAGAACTCCCCAAATTTGAAGTTGATTTGACTGTGAGATTTTGATTTGCTGTATTACAAAGACTGAGGAACAGCCACAACATTTGGATCTGGGAGCTCTGACGTTTGGGGGAGTTTGAATCTGGGGTTGTGGTTGGGTCCCATCTTTACTTTTGAGGTTAGAAGATGGTGAAAGGGTACAATTTAACACAGACTAAAGAAAATTATTATAAAATACATTATAAGACTTAGCAACAAATCCTCCATACAAACCAAACTGCTCACTCAAGCTATATTTCAGGTAAAGGTGTTCTTTTTGGTTTTGGTTTTGTTTATTATGCTCTGTGGAAATTATCCTATTCATTTTTCCTGTGGACAGCACAGTTATTTTTTTGCTCCAGTCTTGGGTTCAGATTGTGACAAACACTAACATGCTTCTCTGACAGCAGAGCAGATAAATCAAATGTAAGAATAACCTGAATCAAAAGACTGACTGGCTGCTAGTCAATCACAAGAAATAATACATCAATAGCCAGTCTGCAGAATTAAAATGGCGCAGCAAGTGTAGGAGTGAAAAGAGAGTGCTGAAAAGGATATTGTGAGAAGCTATACAAGATACTTCAGGGTATCTGAGACTTTACCTAAAGTAAGGCAATCATCTTCACAGTCAGGGAAGAACTTCTGATTTTGCAAGCCAAGATTAAAAAAGCTCCGACAAGGACAGATACCCAGCAGTGTTCCAGCTAAGCTCATAAAAGAGGCTCAAGATTGCACAGCCACATGAGTTCTGACTCTCTGGCTTAGAGCAGACAGTGAGTGCAGAGTGTGAAAATGAACATACTTCACTCTACCTTGCAGGGTGAAATGGGTTGGAACATTGTATTTTATGCACCTGCTGGGGCTGTGTCTGCACAGTGATACAAAAAATGCATTGGCAGTGCCTAGGCATCTCATGCTTTGAGGTCATTCCTTCTAGAGCCGCCGTTTGGAGATAGACAACTACAAAAAAGCAGTACAGAGGTTTATTAGGAAGGCAAAAGACCATTGTGCTCTGAAGGATCTACTAGATCCATTCCTCTTTAAAACATATCCCAATGAAGCCAAAGTTTTTCAGTTTTAACATAGTATTCAAATATGATCCCTATTGAAGGAGACAAAAAATAATTTCAATATATACTAACCCTGAAAGTCCAATAGTCTAAAAGATTGAGTACATATGAGATTAGGACCTGATTTTCCACTATCGGGCATGTTGCTCGGTCATTTAAATGTGTGCAAAGTGAGTGTAAAACACAACCATTCTTTAGCCTCTTATATTCACTTTGCATAGCTGTAAATAATTTAAGGGGATAATTTTCAACGGCACAAATGGCAATTAGACGTTGAACTCACATTGACTTACAGTGGGAGTGGAAGCTGGAGTTAGGGGCCTCACTGCCATTTGTGCCCTTGGAAATATTTCCAAAGAAGCAAGGCAGTTAACAATAAGTCTCACATTGTCAAAACAGAGGAGAGATGAATACCCAAAGAACCATGCAGTTAGCCAGTGTTCAGAATGAAAGCATTTAGACTTTTCATGTTCCAGTTGTCTGTGATATTTCTAGAGTATCTATCACCAGATTCTAAATACAGAAGTTTAGACTAATCTGGATGTCCATAGAGGATTCTCCCCTTCTTTTCTTTTGCAGTAGGAAGCCTTTGTTTGATTTCTTAATTATTATTATTATTTATTTGTGTGCATTAACAATTCCCATATTTGCATATGATGGGAAGGCTAGGGCCCAAAGTTGGGTTTTACAGCGGGCAGAAAAGTGTTGATTTAATCAGTTCTCCATCAGGTACTTGTTCAACACAGAATATGATGTGTATTTCAGTAGTGTTGGCTGAATCCTTTAGCATGTTTTCATCTCATTGTTCATATGCTAGCAATAACATGTGGGACTAAATTGAGTGCTTTTCTACAGTAAGGAAAACAGCAGGAGTTGTGGAATTAGGGATATCCAGTAAAACTTGCACTACTGGTGAAGGGAGGAGAAATAATCAGCTGTTTAACAGCTCAATGAAACTCTAAATGACAGTTTAGGACAGGAAGTAAATAACAGGCCAGGACACTAGAGCTAACATTTCTATATTTTTAATAGAATATCAGGGTTGGAAGGGACCTCAGGAGGTCATTTAGTCCAACCCCCTGCTGAAAGCAGGACCAATCCTCAGATGGTTTTTTGACCCAAATCGACCCCTCAAGGATTGAACTCACAACCCTGGGTTTAGCAGGTCAATGCTGAAACCACTGAGTTATCCCCTGTGAAAACTGCCATCAGATTGTTAATGAGTGTAAGTGGTCTCAGCCTGTTTTATGTCTCATCCCAAAGACTGCCCCTATCACAGCATAGTGCCTAGTATCACAATGCTTGGGCATTGATTTATACCAATTTAGAGGGAAGAGAGCCACATACTGAGGGTAATTCACCTTCCAAAAACACCCTCAATTTTCCTTTCATGTCTCCATGCTATTATTGGTCATGCCCAATTGTGAGATCTAAGCCTGATGTGGTTTCCCTTTGCACAAAGTTAAACCATTTCATTAAATGTAAGTTATTTTTTCCCAGTCTCCTCCCTTCAGGCTCTTGGGTTTACCGTGGAATTTAATCCAGGACCCTCATAATTGCCAGTACCTTAGCAACAGTCATTACCTTCTCCTCCGTACACATGGTCGAGGGTGATCTGAGGGCCACATGATGTGACAATTGTGTGCTTGGTTCTGAATCCACCTGTGAATCAGTCTGTCTTTGGGCCTACTTATATTTTGTCTGCCAGTTTGCAGTTTAATATGATGTCAAAATTGTCATCTCTATAAAAACATGTTTAACAGCCACATATCAATCAGTAGCAAATAAGGATGACATATTTACTAGTTATGACTTTTATTACAGCAAAGAATATCCCAGAGGTCATTCAGCACTACAGGAGTGATGGTTTCACAGAACTCCAGCTCTGCCTCTTCAAAAAATGAGGCTGTAAAATGAAAAATTGATTAAAAATGTAAGATATACTGCTCTGGTTATATTTCTATTGAAAGTAATATAAAAATACTGCAGCACATCTGTTTGTAACTGTTTCTGTATCACAGGGGGTCCCCCTAATGGTTTGTATTTGTGGTGTTGGGCACCTGAATATATATATATATATATATATATATATATATATATATAATGCACATATAATTTTTTTACTCTCTTAAGGGTGTCATTTTTCAGTCTTTGTTTCTGTTGAATTATTTTTTGTTTTTTATTTTTTAAGGGGAAGACTCAAGGTTGTATCAGCATACAGAACATGATTTGTGATTATATTCTACCCTGCAAAGTCAGGGTAGAGTGGAAGACACAATGCCTTCTCCTCCCCTCTCCTTCTCCAGCCTGAGAGCAAATGATACCCCTGCACGCACTGAACATCAAATGCTTAAACTGCTCTTCTTCAAATAATAGCACAGCACAGTCATGGGCACTCACCCATTTGCTCACAGCCACATCAGAGATGCACCTGCAGTCACCTGTGAGCTAACATTCAGTGCTCAAAGTGCCATGCTCAATCACTTTTATTCCCAGCAAGAGTTGAGTACCAACACTTCTGAATTTAAGGAAAATAATCTGATAGTTTTGCTTGAATAAGGAATGTAGCGTGACAGGATTCTCAGAATGAAGTAGGAGATTAAAGGTTATAAAATATGAACAAGAGAAAAAGAGACAACAATTAATTTCTCCTCTGGTGTGCACACTCCTGTGCCATACCCCCAGATAGCTTGCTTTGTGGCTCAGAATTGTACTGCAGCATTGAAGAAGTTTGCTTATTCCACCGACATTCTGCGCTCTGAAGTTTCTTTCAAACCTAGGCTGCTGCTCCCTTCATAAATTACTCCCTGTGATGGGCGGGGCCTTGCTGATTGAGCTGGGGCGCCCCCATCAGTCCAGTATGGCGGTGGTCTGCTCTGCCACTTGGTATTGGGCTTCCCCATTAAGTGCCAAGTGTGGCCCGGACCCTGGACGGGGTCACCTAAAGGCGTGGCACATGGATTCTGAGAAGCAAAACAATCAAACAGTCAGGGGAATTGACCATGATTTGAGGACTTCAATAACTCAGACAGAGATTAGGGGTTTGTTACAGGAGTGGGTGGGTGAGGTTCTGTGGCCTGCGTTGTGCAGGAGGTCAGACTAGATGATCATAATGGTCCCTTCTGACCTTAAAGTCTATGAGTCTATGAGAATTAGCTCCCTGGTCAGGGTGAAACAGCAAGCAGACTGCAACCCTGTGGTGGGACAAGGGAAGCAAACAGTCTATAGGCCTCATGTGTCTCAGGACTGGGGCATAGTTTAGGCAGCTTCCTCAACGGGCGGTGGCTCAGGTTCCACAGCAGTGTCTGTGGTTGGCGGGTCATCTGGCAAGTAGTCCAGGTTCCTGGGCTTTACCGCCAGGGGCACAGCAGGTGCCTTCCTCCTTTGTCCCCTTCCCCTCCCACCCCGTGGTGGCCTGGGCTGCCTCCTTTTATCTGAGCTCTCCACTTAGAACATGTGCAGCAGGGAAGAGGGGGTATGGCTTCCTGGGCCCACAATGATTGGTCTGCCCCTGACGGCCCAGTGCGGGGCTGGTACACTCTATCACACACCCCTTCAATATGAGCTCTATCATGCAAAGTGCTGAACACCCACAACTCCTGTTGAGCTCCAAGGAAATTAAAGGGGTGCACAGCTCCTCCCAAGAGACATGCAGCATCTCCCAGCAGCTCCATTGTTACAATCAGGGCTGGCTTTATTAACTGCGGGGCCCGATTCGAATACCCGGCAGCGCTCCGGGGCTTCGGTGGCACTTTGGCGGCAGGGGGTCCGCTCTGGGTCTTCTGCAGCACCGAAGGACCCCCACCACCAAAATGATGCCGGAGACACCCGGAGCGGACCCCCCACTGCCAAATTGCACCGGACCCCACCACCACCACCACCACCACCTGGACCGCCGCCGGGTAAGTTAAAAAAAAATTAAAAAGGTGCCTAAGGCATAGGCCCTGGCACGGGGCCCTCTTTGGCGCGGGGCCCGAATCCAGGGGAATTGGGCGAATCAACCTAAAGCCGGCCCTGGTTACCACAAAACTTTGCAGTGCCATTGTAATCTTCATCCAATTAGACCAATACATTTACTTACATTTACTTTACTGCACTTACAGGAAGCCCCACCTCGACATCTAAAACAGTTTTGTGACTTTCCAACATTAAACTGATATTGCTTTACATTAGAATAAAGCCAAATTTTATAATGTTCCTGGCACAGACTACTCTGCACACAAACCATGCCAGGTTTCATCCTGGATTTTGATTCCCAAATCTCTTTCCCATTTGCTTTTTATCAGCAGGGTTGGTCTTATTAGACTGAGGCCAGAATATTAGTCTAAAGAACTGTTACCACCTACCCTAAGTGATGTTTCTTTGGGCAAGGAGTCTACTGTAGCTGTGGTTATTATTTATAACTAATTTTGTAGTGCAATGTGCTTTATAAAGAATTCAAGAGAGAGGTCACTGACCCAAAGGCCTTAACATATAAGTCCCATGGAAGTTTCATCGTGTTAGTTATCCGTTCCTGGAAATAACTTTGGCCCAACCATCAGCTGTCCACTGCCTGCGAAAACCCATGTTGTGAAGTCAATGGAGCTACATCGATTTACCAGCTGAGGATTGGCTCCTTAACTAAAGTTACTATCAGACCTTCTCTGTGCAATCCCTCAAACTAAAGGTATTATAACAATGGAGTTTTTGAACAAAATCATCCTCTCCCACAAGCTGCAGAACTGTTGGCACCTGTCACATAGTTATCTGAAATAATATTGACCCCTCATCCTTTTTCTTTGTCTTTCCATATTCTGAAGGTGCTTATTTTGGTGAGTTTGAATTCCTTTGTAAGCTTTATCAGAGATTACTGATAGATCTGCTGCACTTCCCCATGTTTCAAGGTGGACAGATATATAACGTAACATTCTCCTCTGGGTTTTTTCCCCTCTATTTTCATGAGAGGGAGGTTTTTTCCCCTGAATTTCTAAACTAAAGTTTAGCACCATAGTAATTCATGCTCCGTAATAGAACCTTGTAAACATGTAGTAAAATTAACTATCATGAGTTAGATAGGAGCAATTTCATAATAATACGCTGCATCCACAGTAGTCGTTTCTTTGAAGTCACTTTGTGGGTCTCTCATTTGTAATAGATAGGAAATTCCCCCAGTCTTTTCAATTGCGCACTGTAGTAGAGCACTGCACAGATGCAAAATTTGTATCCACATCCAATCTATGATCCACAAACATGGTCCACAGATATCCGCATCTGCCGATATAAAGTGGATATCCACAGATTTGCAGGGCTCTAGATATAAAATTTGGATCTGCGTACATCTGCAATCCACAAACATGGTCCAATATAAAGCAGATAGCCACAGATTTCCAGGGTCTACACTGTAATCTTCTTCACATCCTGTCCTAAATTGCCTTTTTTTTTCTTCTTTGTATTGATCTTAGAATGTTGTATTACACTTCAAAAGTTGAGCACAAAATATCCTTATATATAGTTCATTAAAGCATTTTGGAGGGGATCATTCAGAATGAAAGCACTAAATATTAGATACTGCATTACTATTATAACCTTAGGCAAAGAATTGGGCTTCCAGCATTTCAGAAGATTGCTATTACTTAGTAACTTTCACCCTACAGTGTTCATTTACCATACACTCAATATTATGATCATACACTTCCTTTTATGTGCATTGAAGAAAATCTACTCATCAAAAAGGGAGAAGAAAAGATACATTATTTTAAGAGCAATAATGTTGTGAATCATGTGTCAGAAGACTATTTTGCTATCACTTTTGTTGATAAACACTGTAAACAACCAGTATATATAGTCAGACTCCATAAAAGCTTAAGAATACCCAGGGGGGAAATAGTACCATAAAGCTATGATGAATTGTAATTTACCAGAGAATTTCTATGGTATCTAGAACAACTTCTACAGTGAAATCTTTGAAAAGGGTGCTACAAATTGTGACTTTTTCGGGATCATCCAGACCAGTAAGGGGTTCTGTTACTGCCCACCTTGTAACCTTCAGTGCCTTAATACTATGCTGCTATGGCTCACAGCCCTGACACCAGTAGCCAGCCCACAAGCATAAAGGTCTCTCCAGGTTCCACCAGCCTAGTTAGTCCTTGCAGAGTGACCCCAACAGCCCTTCCAGTTCTGAGTCTCCCCAAATCCATCTACTCGAGTTCTTATCACACACTCAGGGCACGTCTACACTTACCTCCAGAGTAATCAATCCAGCGGGGGTCAATTTATCGCATCTAGTGAAGACGCGATAAATCAACCACCGAGCACTCTCCCGTCGACTCCGGTACTCCACCGGAGTGAGAAGCGTGGGCGGAGTCAACAGTGGAGCGTCAGCAGTCAACCTACTGCAGTGAAGACACCGCAGTAAGTAGATCTAAGTACCTCGACTTCAGCTACATTATTCATGTAGCTGAAGTTGCATAACTTAGATTGATTCCCCCCCACCACCACCACCACCAGTGTAGACCAGGCTTCAGAATTTCCCCTTTGATTCATCACCCCCAAAGGCATGAAATGTGCCCCTCAGTTATCCGTTAGCACGCACTTCACATAGTTTGCACACCAGAGACCTGCTATGGGCAAAAATAAACAAAAAGTGTATGTAGTAGAAACATCACAGATTCAAAGATAAAATAGTAAGGGAAAAGCAAACATATACAAGTTACACAGAGAAGAAACATAAAGACTCAACTTCAGGCTTTACACTTCCATATTAGCTAAATTCCCTTTTCTTTTACAAGTTACCTATTGTCTTTCAACAGTTTTCCAGGGTGCCCCCTAACTCTAAGGGAGATCCAGCATATGCAGCATTCACAGATAGCCCTCTGCCTTAGAGACTGTGTTGCAGTTCTGCATGAAGACTTCAGTTTCAAGCCTTCTTTTAAAAGGGCTTTTTTCCTTTTTCCATTTTTTTGCAGGGGGAGGTGGAGTTGGCCGTTTTGTTTTGTTTTTTTATTTTTATTCCTGGCATGGTGTCTCATGGTTACTTAGGGTGGGGCAATTCTAGCTGGGATGTCTCAGTGTTTTCCCATTAACCCTAATGACCCTTCATTTGACTTTTCCTGGGTTGTACAATGCTAGGAGCTTGTCTTGTCTGTCTGCAGCCCCTGCATGCCTGACTGTGGCTATATCTACACTGGAGACTATATAGCGGCACAGCTGTACTGATGCAGTTGCGCCGCTGGAAGATCTCCCGTGTAGCCATTCTTTGATGATGGGAGAGAGCTCTCCTGTTGGCATAATTAAACCACCCCCAATGAGCAACAATGGCTATATCATACTATCTGCTGACATAGCACTCTGCACACTACCACTTATGTCACTCAGGTAGGTGTTTTTTTCTGACCCCTGAATGACATAAGTTTTGCCAACATAAGTGGTAGTGTAGACATGGCCTGCGTCACTGGCCTGTTCTGAGGTGATACTGAAGTTGCACCACTTTACAATGACAGTTTTCTGCATATATGTGTGTGTGTGCATGTGTGTGTACATTCATAACCATAACCGGCATACGTATTTCATAATGCCCATAAAGCTCAGAACATTACAAGCTTTCATAAATACCTTACTTGACATATTTTAAACACAATAACATTGTACGCAACCAGTTGATTCAACTGCTTATTCTTTGGGGTCCAGATCCCCTTGGGGACTCTGGATTTTTATTGTCACACACCCCTTGTAAGTCTGATGCTGGAGTTTTGGCCATGGCCATGACGTAAGTTTCACCTCTGCCCCATCTTTTCTGGACAAGGTGTTTGCTACCTTGTTCTCCAACTCCTGAATATGTTTAATTTGCATATCATAGTCCTCCAAAGCTATTTGGAGTACTGTGTCCAGTTTTGGGCCCCACACTACAAGAAGGATGTGGATAAATTGGAGAGAGTCCAGCGGAGGGCAACAAAAATGATTAGGGGGCTGGAGCACATGACTTATGAGGAGAGGCTGAGGGAACTGGGATTGTTTAGTCTGCAGAAGAGAAGAATGATAGCTGCTTTCAACTACCTGAAAGGGGGTTCCAAAGAGGATGGATCTAGACTGTTCTCAGTGGTAGAAGATGACAGAACAAGGAGTAATAGTCTCAAGTTGCAGAGGGGGAGGTTTAGGTTGGACATTAGGAAAAACTTTTTCACTAGTAGGGTGGTGAAGCACTGGAATGGGTTACCTAGGGAGGTAGTGGAATCTCCTTCCTTAGAGGTTTTTAAGGTCAGGCTTGACAAAGCCCTGGCTGGGATGATTTAGTTGGGGTTGGACTAGATGACCTCCTGAGGTCCCTTCCAACCCTGAGATTCTATGATTCCATTGTAGCAATCTGGAATTGGTTAATTTTGTTCTAAGGAGCCAAACTAATGGGTTGTCTGTTACCCTGTACACACTGAATCACCTATTAACAGAT
This sequence comes from Mauremys mutica, assembly GCF_020497125.1. NCBI lineage: Eukaryota > Metazoa > Chordata > Testudines > Geoemydidae > Mauremys > Mauremys mutica. The sequence goes on from NC_059075.1 coordinate 79,598,642, forward strand.
AGGGTCTGAGCTATAAAAAGGGAAATAAGGACAACTCATGGAATTACAGACCAATCGTCTTAACTTCATTACCCAGAAAGATAATGGAGCAAATAATTAAGCAATCAATCTGCAAATACCTAAAGATAATAAGATGATAAGTAACAGTCAGCAAGGATTTGTCAAGAACAAATCATGTCAAACCAACCTAATAGCTTTCTTTGATGGGTTAACAAGCCTTGTACATGGAGGGAAGTGGTAGATGTGATATATCTTGTCTTTAGTACGGCTTTTTATACTGTCTCGCATGACCGTCTCATAAACAAACAAGAGAAATGCAACCTAGATGGAGCTACTATAAAGTGGGTGCTTAACTGGTTGGAAAACAGTTCCCAGAGAGTAATCATCTGTGGTTCCCAGTCAAGCTAGAAGGGCATATTGAGTGGAGTCCCACAGGGATCAGTTGTGGGTCTGGTTCTCTTCAATATCTTCATCAATGATATAGATAATGGCATAGAGAATACATTTATAAAGTTTGCGGACGATACCAAGCTGGAAGGGGTTGCAAGTGCTTTGCAGGATAGGATTAAAATTCATATCTGGACAAATTAGAGAAATGGTCTGAAGTAAATAGGATGAAATTTCATAAGGACAAATGAAAAGTACTCCATTTAGGAAGGAACAATCAGTTGCACACATACAAATTGGGAAATGACTGCCTTGGAAGGAGTACTGCAGAAAAGGATCTGGGGGTTATAGTGAACCACAAACTAAATATGAGTCAACAGTGTAATACTGTTGCAAAAAAAAGTGAACATCATTCTGGGATGTATTAGCAGGAGTGTTGTAAGCAAGACACAAGAAGTAATTCTTCCACTCTACTCTGTGCTGATTAGGCCTCAGCTGGAGTATTGTGTCCAGTTCTGGGTGCCACATTTCAGGAAAGATGTAGACAAATTGGAGAAAGTCCAGAGAACAGCAGCAAAAATAATTAAAGATCTAGAACACATGATCTATGAGGGAAGATTGAAAAAACTGGGTTTGTTTAGTCTGGAGAAGAGAAAACTGAGGAAGGAACATAACAGTTTTCAAGTACATAAATGGTTGTTACAAGGAGGAGAGAAAAAATTGTTCTTGTTAACCTCTCAGGGTAGGACAAGAAGCAATGGGCTTAAATTGCAGAAAGGGCCATTTAGGTTGGACATTAGGAAAAACTTCCTAACTGTCAGGTTGGTAAAGCACTGGAATAAATTGCCTAGGGAGGTTGTGGAATCTCAGTCATTGGAGATTTTTAAGAGCAGGTTAGACAAACATCTGTCAGGGAGGTTCTAGATAATACTTAGTCCTGCCATGAGTGCAGAGGACTGGACTAGGTAACCTCTGAAGGTCTCTTCCAGTCTTATGAGTCTACGATTCTATTATTCTATTTTATAGCTCACACAATAGCGTAACATTTGTCTATTACAGAGTAGTTCTGTTCAGTGGGAGACATTTTTGCTCAGAAATTCAATGTGTGTTTATTGTCATAATTCCTGGTCTACATTCATACAGGTTTGACACCTGTATTGGATGTATCAGTGCACAGTTAAAATATCTTAAAATCTGGACTGGCCAAAATGGGTGTCTTTGATAGAATTTGCTTCACTGTAACAAAACCCTTTAGACAGGCATCTAACCAAACCACTTTTTCTGGTTTTGTTTTCTGACATAGGCTTTTTATAGGAGTGACTATGTCACTGAAACCTCTCAGCAATGTTGAATAATAGTTAGCCAGACCTATAAAAGATTGACCTCTATTTAGTTTTGGGGATGGCCAATTCACAATAGCTTCCACTTTCAGGGAATCTGGGTGGACTTTGCCTTGGCCTACCCTATGGCCCAGGTAAAGGATCTTTGCTGTCCCCACCATACACTTTGACACCTTGACTGTGAGGTCTGCCTCCCTGAGGCTTTTCAATATCTTCCTCACATGTGTTTAGTGTTCCTCCCAGATGTTGCTAAATATAGTAATGTCATTTATATACCTGAAACCAAAGTCCTGGAACTCTGTGAAATACCTGAGTAACCAGCTCTCACGCTGTCTTGTGTGGCTCAAGAGCATGAGTACCTACCATAGGGCAGACTGTTAGGAAGTGGGGCACAAACCCCAAATTGGTTGTCAGTTCTGTACTTAGATTTCATCAACCAATTACCAAATATAAATGCCCCATGAACTGTAACAGCCTCAACATGGAGTCACAGGCAGTCCCCTTGGGTAAGTCTACCTTTGTAAAAGATGATCCCTTATATCAAGGCTCAGAGCAATACTTAGGTTATTTCCAATCCAAAAGGACGAGTCACTTATCCCCAGTCAATTGCTCTTTATCTCTCATACCAAAGATAAAGCAAGGTTAAAGCAGGTGAACATGCACACACAAATAAATTTCAATAAAGTTTCAAAAGCAAATAGAAACTTCTGTAATAAGCAAGCTCTATATGCCCTTTAGGGCTAACCCAGGCAAAGCACTCTTGCTTATGCCAAGAAAACATTGCCCCTCGGAGTCCAAGCAGCATAAAGATCCCATTCCTCCTTGTTAGAGGGTTTTATCCCCTTCTCCACTTCTCCTCTGAGCTGCAAGCACAGCTGATGGGAGGAATTCACTTGCATCACTCATCTTCATGAGGAGGAAGGTAAACCACAAAGTCTTTTGTCCTCTTTAATGTTCCACATTCGTCCATCTGGTGTTGATGGGCCTTCCTTGTTGGGCAGGACATAGCACCTTCTGTTGGAGACCAGCATTTCACACGCGTTAATGTCTCCCTTCTTCTGATGATTTACACAGAGGCTTACAATACAAATGGTTAAATATGACTTCACAATATGGGATACAGAAGTTATCAGTGAGATTAATGCATGCATCAACTCACAAGCATTCAATAGAGTCTAAACACATTCATACAATCCTAATGCCTATTTTAACAATAATAACACACAGGTGAGCTAGACTGATTCAAGCTATGCATTTGTCAGTGTTTAGCTGAGACATGGGGACCTTGGCATGAGCTGGAACTTGGTCTTCCAGCATCACACTAGTCTCTTGAATGTGGCTCCTGCATTAATTAATCTGAAGGGCAGTACCTTAATCTCAAAAAGTCCAAAATTAGTAATAATTAGTAATAAATTAATAAAGTAATAAAATTAGTAATAAATGCAGACTTTCCCTGTGACTCAGTTTCCAAGGGAATTTAGTTAAATCTAAAGTTGTTAAATATTTAGGTCCATCCATGTGAGTCATAGGGTAAGCCTCTGGGACTGTAACAGCATTAAGTTGTCTATAAACCACACAAAACCTTACTGTCTGGTCTTTCTTTGGGACTAGATCAACTGGGGGAGCCCAGGGGTCATCTAACACTGCTATGATTCCATGTCTAGTCCTTCGTTGTCCCTATAGTCCTGTAAGCACTACTAGTTACAGGGTGTGCCTCACTGCTGTTAATGTGGTGTTTTTTCAGGTGAGTCAGACTAGGTTTGTTAGAAAATACCTCTTTTGGCTTTGAAACACAGCCATGACTTCTCTCCTTTCTATTGGGGTTAGCCTTCATTTAAATTAATGATTTCTAAAGGGATCCTTTCCTTACTCTAACACATTAAGTCTAGAAGAGACAAAACTTTGTGGTCCTCATCTGCATAGTACATCATGTTTTCTATAGTCCCCCTGGTATAGTAAGCTTTAATAGATACATTTGAGATAAGCCCAGACCATCCTCTGGTTTCTGTACATGGTAAGAGACTTCATTCAGTCTCTTTATCACCTCACAGGGACCCTCCTGTGAAAGCATAGCTTGTGAAGATAGTATTGCTTTGGTGCCATTGTTGCTCAGTTTGCCTTTTAGAAGTTATTTGATCTAATTCCCTTTATGCATTTAGATGAGGGTTACCGCCTTTGAAATGCAAGCCCCTGGCAACCTCAGCCCCCAACCACAAGGCAACTTCACAACCCTCCTCCTTCAACGGCCACTTATAGTATGGAGAGAGAACACATATATAGATAAGACTGATAAAATTTCAGCATTTCCTCACTCGTATGCAAACCCTCTCTCACACACACTTGTGGTGCCCCTTGCATGTTGGTGGGCAGACAGTTGCAGTATTTTCAACAGTTTTGATCTGTTATTGCTTAAACTGCAGAAGTGGGAACACTGCTACATCTTTAGCTGGACACAGAAACTTTTAACATTAGATATCCCAGTGTATTGTGATGATAAGGCAAATCTCTAGACCCACATTAAAAAAAAAACAACCCAGCAGATTATTTCTCTGGCAACTGGCAAATGGGGTATGTAACACATACTGACCATTAGGTTATGCACTCATGCACAAATCAGCTCATGTCATGCTACTCAAGTTTTGGGTGTTTCTCTGAACTGGAAATTTGAACTTCCAAACATGACTATTTATAACAGTAACACTACCAGAGTGAAAACTGGAGAATTCAGCATACAGAGAGGGAATTTTAGATGCAGACTGTTTTTCCCTCTCAGCTTTCAGACTGCATGATCACCATTATTTTGTTCTATTTTATTTTTTAATTCTTTCCATGTCTGCCTTGGAAACACCACCAGCCACAGAACACCAGACTCGACTGAACTCTTCTCCCTTTTAGCTAGAACCGTCTTTTCTTTGTTATCTAATTATTTTCCCTCTCTCTTCTTCCCGGTACCATTTTCCACCTCTACTCCTCCATAAGTTTAATTTACCTTGATGCATTATTTTAGAGCAGTTTTTTCACAAACTGGGGGTCCTGGCCCAAAAAGGTGTCAGGAGACTATTGTGTTTGGGTGGGGGAAGAGATGTGTTGCAGTATTGGCACCCTTATTTCTATGCTGCCTTCACAGCTGAAAGGCCGGAGCATGGTGGCTGATGGCCAGGCGCCCATCTCTGAAGGCAGCACCTACACTAGCAGCAGCGCAGAAGGAAGAGTGGCATGGTATGGGGGCACATCACTTTTGGGGTGTGTCACAACCTGAAATAGTTTCAAAGGGGTGCCCAGAAAAAATAGTTCAAGAACCCTCATTTTAGAACCTATGGATTTTTATGCCCCCAAGTTGTCCCTCGTCTAATTTTTTCCTCCTTTTTGGCATTATCTTTCTAGGCTGTTAATGTTTTGTGTCAGTCTGTCTTGTTAACTTTGATCTCCACTTAATATCTCTTATCTCAAATGAAGGAGACAGAAAATCAAGCAAAGAATAAAAATATCTTACATTCTTATTCTCCAACTCATTTTAATTTTCATTGTCAAAAAAATAGTGCTAATGAAAGGTGTTGGATTTATAGCACTTTTCTTTATCCTCAGAATGGGTACAGCACTGGTAGTGGTAGTCAAGCTTCCATACCCTGTCCTATCAATGTGTTTGAACCTAAGCATTCACTTTCCATGCCTCCACAGTCCTTGGCCTCTCTGCTAAAATTGCCAAGTAGTGCTAAGAGTTGTCATGGCTTTAGCCATGGGGGAGGGAGGAAGGAAGGCATGGTCTAGAGTGCGCTAGGAAATACATTAAATTGTCAATTCATCACATACAGGCCACTGAACTGTAATAAAATTGGTCCAACCTATGACCTAAAGGTTGAAGGCTGCATTTGCCATTACTAATCTCCAGACCACATGAATTTTCCACAGCAAAGCTGCAGCTTTAAATGATTCAGACACAATGGATAAGGTTAGGACAAATTTCCAGTCACCTGGCACACTAGGGAACTTCTAGTATGTGCCAGCAGTGTCTGCACATGGTCCAGTTAGTGCGCACATCTTGGTGCATTGTAGAATTCATGCCCTACTAGTGTGCATTGAGGAGATTGTGTAGATAAGTCCTTAGAATGTATGGTGCTTACCAATTTATCACAAATCTAAATCTATCCTGGTGAAAAATGTTGCTAAAAGTTCTGTGTATATGTCTAACAAAATTGGTCCCATTTTCAACTGGGAAAAAATGGGTTTCACGTAGAAAATTCGTGTTTTTGATGCCAAACAACAGTAATTTATTGAAAATTAAAAGTTAGTTGAAATCTAGGAGTGGGAGGCAAAAATCAGAGCAGAAAAATCACAAAAAGTTTCATATGGTATTCCACATGTAAGTAGTGTCATTTTCATACCTCTTTTTCTGGGTTGTCCTCTCTAACTCTCTCCTAAAAGATGTTGGAAAACAAATACCTTATCAATGGATAAAGAGCTGCAAAGATGATCTGCAGACATGAACAAAGGTGACTTCTTAGTAATTAAATCTCAGTGCTCTCTTTGTAGCAGATTAATGTATTTTATGGTCAGAAGAGGGACCATAACCATCATTTGATCTTCTAGCTTCCTACATAGTACGGGCCATAGAACTTCACTCCATAATTCAGTGGGATACTTGCAGAGTAAGGTACTGCTCAACAGGAGAAGGCTGGCAGAATCTGGTCCTCTCCAGTTAGATTAATCGAAGTTCATATTTTATCCTGCAATGCAGCTTTGCCTTTAAGATTAGAATGGTAGGTTAATCATTTTTATCCAGTACAACTCCATATAAGATATTTTTAATTAGCACATTTTCCCTTGGCTTTGTTCCTGCTTGAAACTTCTCAACATGTTCTTGACGGCACAATTGGTCTTTATTAATGTCTGACAGCTCAGAGCTGCAGTGAGCTTTTTGCCAGATGTTTGAACTCTGGTGAACTGCTGTTCGCTTGTCAGGCTGGCAATGAGGAGCGAACAAATACCGCGCTACTCAGCGTCTTCCCTCCTGAGCTGCCAGAGAATTTCAAACCACTTCAAATGCTGGAGCCAAGGGATCTGCTGAGAAAGAATAAGGTATGTTCCTAATGAGATCAGTGAGCCATGACTTTACTTGGAAAGAAACCTAATTTTTTATTTTGTGCCCTGTGCATGTGAGAAAGAGAACTGAGGGTTTGGCATCAGAGGAACCAAGAGAGGAAGAGACAATAGAGACAGAGAGTGAAAGAGAGAGAGAAAGAGGCCTCAACAGGACAACTCTTTCATGGATTTCCTCTCTTCCTTTAGGCACTGATAAGCAGAGGAGGGAATGGGGTGGGTTTGGACTTCTGTAAAACATTTATAGGTGGGAAGATTTGATTCTGAAGATCAGAAGAGGGAGAGATTATGAGAGAAGCACACACATGAAAAACTTGTCTACTGACAGTGCTTGTGTTGGTGGAGGGCAGGGCTTGGGAGCCCTGGGGGTTCCTTCCAGTTTATGTCTTTTGTTGCTAAGAGCTCATACTTCAGGGATTCAGCTATCACCTGTAGGGGTCAGGAGGGTATTCCCCACCCCCCAATGTACTCTGGTTGGGTTTTTGTTGTTTGTTTGTTGTTGTTTTGTCTCCTTACTCTGAAACATCAGCAATGATCGTAGCTGAAGATGGGATACTGGACAGAGCATTCTCTCTCTCTCTCGCTCGCTGCTTAGCTGGCTGGTTCTTGCTCAGAGTTTAACTGATTACCATATGTGGGGTCAGGAAGGGATTTTCCCCCAGGTCAGATTGTTAGTGACCTTGGGAGCTTTCATCTTCCTCTGCAACATGGGGTGCAGGTCAATTGCTGGGATTATCTGGGTATATCTCAATCAATTCCTGCCATTGATGGGGCTTTGGGCATTGCTGCACTTTGGTCCCATCTATTATCTGCCTGTAACCTCCTGTGGGCTATAAAACTTTGGTCTAATTTCAGTTGTTGGGTTTTAATATGTACATGCTGGGTACTGTTGGTGGCCTGATGTACAGGAGATCAAACTAGATGATCTGGTGCTTCCTTCTGGCCATAAACTCCATGACAGAGGAATGGAATATTTCTTGGAAAGCTACTTTGAGTTGTCTTTGTTTTGAGATTTCTTCCTGAAATAGCTGGAAAAAGTTACTTGATTCATTAAAACATGGAGGGGCAACTTAACCATGGATCTCTAAAAGGATCGTCAGTTATTTGAGTAAACCAGACAGGCTAACGCTAAAGTCACTGATCTCCATCCTTCTATGTTGTTTGGTGTTAGTGTAATACATTGGCCTATGGCATGATACTGATTGCATTGACTACAGTAGGAATTGGGTCAGGCTTCTTGAGCATATGTTCCTTTAGAGGCTGGTCTTAATGATTGTATGTCTTACTACCATCTCACAGCTAAAAGAGCTCTCCTTTGGTACAGGTTTCAATTTTGGTGTTGAAGTTCCTGTTAAATCATTGAAGATGAGCATGGTATAAGGCCGTGGTTCTTTATATAGAGCAAAGAGTTCTATGGTTTTGCTGCATCTGGGCCCCATTTTGTTTTAATCCAGTGCTGAAAGCAGGAAGCCATATTGCTTAATCCATGATTTTATGACAAGGGTGGCTCTAGCTTTTTTGCTGCCCCAAGCACGTCGAGCAGGCTGCCTTCGTTGGCGTGCCTGCGGGAGGCCCCGGTCCCATGGATTCGGCGGCATGCCTGCGGGAGGTCTGTCGGTCCCGTGGCTTCAGCGTACCCACCGCCAAATTGCTGCCGAATCCGTGGGACCGGCGGACCTCCCGCAGGCAAGTGGCCAAAGGATGCCTGACTGCCACCCTCGCAGGGACCAGCAGGGCGCCTCCCGCGGCTTGCTGCCCCAGGCACGCGCTTGGAGCGCTGGAGCCACCGCTGTTTATGAAGCCTTGTCAGCGTTAAAAGGATTGAAGTTGTGGCTGCTCAGTGTTACTACCATATGCTGAGTGTCTCATACTATATTGTTTACACTGCACTGAAGGATACTTGAACAGCATTATGGTTGAAGTCCCCTGGGATGCTCGTGGAAACAAAATGTGTATTTCCTGAGGCTACAGCAGTAAACACAAATTTTAAAAGTGTTCAGCATTGGTATAAACCCAAAGCAAGTAAAATAGGCTAATTATTTTACTGGGGATTTGTTTTTCTTTTTATTATGACTTCACTGAAGAATTCAGGCAGAAGAAGGATGACAGGTTGCAAAGTAATAAGCACTCTCTAGTCACAAATACCCAAAATAAAAGCAAAGAAAATGATTGGCAAAGAGTGAGGGGTTTTGTTGTTGGCTATGGTGGTGGTGCGTGTGTGTGTTTATGTATCTCTATCTCTGCTCTCCTTTCATGTTTATTCCAGTGTGAGAGCCCCTATGTTTTGGATGCAAAGGGCCCATTTTTCTAGGCACATATCCTTTGTAACAAAGAGAGGAAAAACAGAGTGTAGAGGAAATATTTTTAAATGTGATATTTTTCATTTCAAAATTTGTTTCTTAGTTGGACTTGCAGCAATGTTATGTATTATACATATCTAAGAAAATGGGATTCGGCGGCATGCCTGTAAGATTAGGGGGAATACAGCAATAATATCTACCATTTTAAGACAGGAAGGAAAGAGTGCTTTGTCTACCTGATAGCACAAGTAGAAGGGGATATTTTATTGGGATGTTCTTATCTAGATTGGATTTTATCCTGGCTGCCAGTGTTAATCCCTCCACTAGGATGAACATTGCAATTGGCCTTGGTTGTACACCTCACTCGATTCTGTGCTGTGACCCCTGGTAGCATAGGGGTGAAGGTGCAAAGTTGGCTTCAAGGAGCTCCTCCCTGTTCTGAACTGCTCCAGTAACCAGTGCAGCCCCCAACCCACCTAAAATAGAGCACCCAGGAGCTTCTCTACATTGCCACATTACACCATCTATACCCAAGATGCCAATGGGCTGCTTTGCAGTGCAATGAAGAATCCCCATACCCCCAAGGATTTCTCCACTGGGGCTTACAAGGGGACCTTTGTGGTGCATCCTACAGCTGTTTCACATGATAGCTGATCTGGGGGAGTGCTTCCACAGCCTGCCACCACCACAGAAGCATATTGGAAAATCCCACACATAAATATGAAGGAAATTTTGAAGCAGGTTTTAAGGTGCTTTGCAAGATGTGCTTTGTTACTATGAGTTCACCTAGTCCAAACTTCTTTGATTTTCATAATTATCTGACTGAGATCAGGAGAAATTGTAAATGGGACTAAGATTTCACCCAGCATCATTTCATCCAGGTCACGCCTGGGCCTAATAACTTGTGTTAATGGGGTAGCTAATTATATATAATCATATAATTATATAATCAATGTACGGTTAATATATTAGGTTTGAGTTGTAGGTTAAAATGGTACGGTAGAAATATGTATTACTGATCAGTGTGTATTAGATATATAAGTAAGATAAGCTGTAATGCAAGGCCTGCAGTTTTTAGATTTATAAGATATGTAGTTTGGCCATAGAAAGCCTCTGGCCTGACACAGGCTGGGATGACTGACTGAGAGATAACCCTGTACTGGTAAAGTGTAAGATTATAGCAAAAGATGTGTTAAGTACTAATGTTCTAGAAACTGTGCAGCAAAAGATTGGAAAGTATGTCACAATGTATCAGTTAATATCGCAAGATGACTTTTAGTTACACCTTGGGGAATTTTAGCTTGACCACAGGTTGCCATGGAAACTATTTGAAGAAGGTTAATGAGCAAAAAGGGAACTAATGAAGTAGCCTATGAAAAATCGGGCACTCCTAAATTAGTGGTGTGTGGAAGTATGGAAAAGGAAAAAGGGGTTGGAACCCTTATTCATATGTATGAGCCTTAGTAGGTATATATGTACCTCAGGATAAAACTTATTACCCGGCCTCTCTTCTTGGGGGAATGCATGCCAGGATGACAACTCCAAATAATTGGAAGATAGCAATTGACACTATGAGGTCCTCCAGCAGCAGATGGAAGATGGGAGTGAGGCCAGTCATAGGGCTAAACACTTTGCACTCTCTCTCTACTATTACACTTCGGTGTTTGTGGGATTGTTTATCTGCTTAGAGGATTTGTTAATAAAGGCACTTGTGACAAATTGAAATTCTTTCTCATGTGCTTCTAGGGTCTCTTATTCTAATGATACAGTGCTCATAATATTCCTGATGCTGTAGCCCTCAGGAGACCAAATCTTTACTGACCATTGCAGGCTAAGACATTAATCAATAATCAGTACTGTTGGAAAATCATAGTGCTAATGAAGCCTTTCCGTATTAGGCCTGAGTAAACCAAAGTTATGTTATGCTTGTCCAAACTGTGTTGGAAAGCTTACAGAACTCATTAGACTGAAGGCCGTGTATCTACCTAAGTCAGCTATTTCACTTATCAGTTTTGTTTGGCTCCCCAAGTATATGTTGGCTCCCCAAGATTATGCAGCTGTGTTCCCATGTATGTCTTCAAGATATTTAGTACAAAGGGTCAACAGATGTACCTTGTTTCCCCTTCAGAATGACAAATGTATCCTCAACAGCTGTATGTCTCTTGTAGCCCCCACAAAATGATATATGTATCCTGCGTACCCAATTATCCCCTAACAGATACATGTACAGGTTCTACAGGTCAACCAAATGACGTAGACAAATGTAGGCTAAGTTGTTTGTTACTGATTATAAAAAGGCCTGTTCGGGCTTGTGGGGTGTGTCTCTCTCTTTGGCACGAGCCGAGATGAGAGCACCCGCTCAGCTGACCGATCAATAAAGATAATGGTACTCGTCTCTCTGATCCTCCGTGCCTCCTTGGTGTAATTAGGTAAGCTCCGGGGGGAAAACGAGCCCTTTTGGCTAACAGTACCTCAACCAATCAAATAAGGCTACACTATGTACAAAACCATCTTTTCATAAGTACTCTCTGAGCTGAGATATTGTTTCCTTACTTACAGTTTGCAAGCACTCCTGAAGCATCAGCAATTCTTTGTTATAGTTTGCATTGCTCTGGGTCATTTCATTCACTTCCAGCTCTTCATGGACACTGTGTTTAAAAAAATATGCTCTTGAAGGTGCTTTTTGACTTTCCTAAATTGAAGTGGCCATATAGGTAATCAAAATCTTCTTTAAAATCCTGTTTTCTTAGACTTTTAATTAGCCAGAGCATGATTACCAACGATACATATCAGAGATGTGATGTATCAGAGTGAATAAATCTCATCACAGTGTTTTCTTTTGTGTGTGCCTTGATTTTTATTCTATATCCTTAGGTGCTTAGCTTCAGTTGTAATGCATGGGACCTTGTCAGCTGTGTTTTAATTGAAGATCCCTCCTACAGACATCCACAGCAAACCAGATGAAACTGTGTGTGGTAAATGAAGTAATTACGTTCTTGTTTAGTTGAGTCTTGTGTTTTGATAGAGTTTAAAGGAGTTCTAAGGCAATATTATCTTCTCAAAGGCTTCATTTGATCTAGAAGAAAAAATAATTAGCTTGTATTATGTAACTTTAATAGCCTCCATGCTTTGCCACAGTCTGGCCATGAAGCTTGTTCTGTTGTTGTTTGCATCAGAATTGTGTTGTATGCCTACCACATCAAGAATGGGTTCTGGCATGCTCTCCGGCACTTTTATATGCCAAGATTACTGGACACTCTCAAATTTCCTGTATAGATTGGGAATTCTGATTTCTGAGAGATTAAAACCATTTTGTTTTGAACAATAATAATCTACAGTAACTCCTCGCTTAACGTTGTAGTTATGTTCCTGAAAAATGCGACTTTAAGTGAAACAATGTTAAGCGAATCCAATTTCCCCATAACAATGAATGTAAATGGGGAGGTTAGGGTCCAGGAATTTTTTTTTTTGCCATACAGTACACTACTATAGTTGGGAGGTGCCCCCGCCTTACCCTACACAGGCACAATCCATTGGCACTGGAGACAATGAGGCAGGCAAGTAGGCTGAAGGTGCTTTAGGCTAGGACAAGCACATTGTGCAGCAGCAGCGGCAGTTTCCCCTACTCTGCAAGCACCAGGGGACAGGGGTTCAAACCTTGGCCCGCCCACACCATCCCTTCCCCCAAGCTCCCACCCTTAACCCGCCTCTTCTTCCCCCTCCGCCTCCCCCTTTACTCAGCATGCTGCGTCCTCGCTCCTCCCCCCTCTCTCCCCTGCCTCCTGCCCGCGGCAATCAGCTGGCTTGGAGTGTTCCGGGGACAGAAGGGAGGGGTGAGGAGCAAGGACTCAGCGCACAGGCTCCCCTCTCCCTCTCCTGCCTCCTGCCTGCGGCAATCAGCTGGTTTGCAGCGTTCAGGAGGCAGGGGAGGGAGGGGGAACCTGCTCACCGATTCCTCGCTCCTCCCCCCTCCCTCTTGAACACCACAAGCCAGCTGATTGCTGCGGGCAGGAGGCAGGGAGGGCAGGGGGAAAGTGCTGATCCGCGGGGTCTGTCAGCGGGCAGGAGGCACTGTGGGAGGGCGTAGGGGAGCTGATAGGGGGGCTGCCAGCTGTGGACAAAGCTGGCAGCCAAACGATGTTATAGCGAAGCATTGCACAGCTTTAAATGGAGCAAGTTCTGTAATTGAGCAGGAATGTAAGATCGAAACAACTTAAAGTGAGAGGATGTTAAGTGAGGAGTTACTGTACCATGATGCCGTCAAAATTTGACAAAGGTTAGGAAGTTGGTGTGTTGCAAGCTTCTTATATTGTTTATAATTATCACACTATCACCATGTGGTTGCCTCCTCCCCTCATCTGTCTGTCATACCTTCTGTGGTCTCTCATCTTAAAGTTTAGATTGTCAACTCTTTTGGGCAATGACTATCTCTTTATCCAGTGCCCAGCTCCCACAATAAAAATAAATTAATAATAATAATAAATAAATAAAAGCCTACTCCAACCCTAGCTTTATCTCACACTCCTCGCACACACATCAGCTTTAATGTTAGCCTGGACTTCTTGCCAACTCTACCGGTCACTCTCAGGCACCAAGGGAAGAGCATGTCTGGCAGAATGAGAAGTTTTGTGAGTTAGTTTACCAGCAGGGCAGAGGATTTGCAGTTGTTCTAATTGAAAGGAGCATCTATGTTTGTTTTTTTCTCCTTCCCTACCTTCCCGTTAGTTTCTGTTAAGTTCTATTGTGCTCTTCCCAATGCAGTTATTATAATCTCAAGATATACAATTTACATAATTGAGGCAGTCCAGCTAATTTTAGGAAAATTACCACTTTGTGGGGAAAAAATAACTTATACAATAATTACGGTGAAGATGTTCTGCTTTGTGTCAGGTACAGGGAAATTAGTGGGTTTAAAAATTAAGAACAAGGGCCTCAAAGCTCTCAGTGGCATTTTTAAAATAAGACTGAATACTGTTAAGAAACAGCTTTGCATGTTAATCACAGTAGTTGGGAACATTTCATGTTAAGATATACGATTTTCAACATTGTTAAAAGAAATATTGAAAGAAGGAAATTGATTTTTTTACAGTAAAATTTACCTGTCATGTAGTAAGATAAATTACCACTGTATATGTCCATTAAAGAAGATGATTATATGAAAAGTCGCATACCAAGGAGAAAGAAATGTTAAGTCCATGTTGACTTCATCCAGGATTTATACAATCTATTTCAATTCAAGAAACCAAGGTTATAAGTGGTTTTCTTCTTATTAATATTCCATTCAAATATATATAATATCCATGTCTCACAGAACAAAAGAAAATTATAGTACAGATTGGAAAATGTATCACTGAAAAAGAAAGGCTTTTGGAAACTTATGTCCAAAAAATAAAAAATAAAAAAACTAAAGATTGTGCAAGTCATAATGGACCATGCTGCATGCTGGGAACAGGAAAGCACAGATAAAAGCTATAGAGTATCAGAGGGGTAGCCGTGTTAGTCTGGATCTGTAAAAGCTGCAAAGAGTCCTACAGGACTTTGCTGCTATAGAGTAGATACTAGAGTTGATACTAGAGTTGTGAGAACCAGTATGGGTAAAATAAAAACAGACCTGTGATGTATCTGGAACTTGGAGCTGTGCTTTGCCAACCAATGCAGGGTCTGAGCTTTGAACAATGCTCAATTCTCAGCTGCTGTTTTCTCTTAGACTTATTATTTGTTATTTCTGTTACAGTAGCCTAGGGTTTAAATTCAGCCAGAGCTGTCCGGAGCAGAAATCTGATAAATACTTTCAAAACCACAGGGCTTAAGCCCTGAGCCCCAGTGCACCCCATGGGACTAAAGCCCCGAGACCCTACGCCCTGCAGTTGAAGCCTAGAGTCCGAAATGGGGGGCAGGCATAGGGGCTCCAGGAAATACTCTATAAGAATTTAAGCCCTGCAGTAGCCGCAGTGTGCTCGGCACTGTACAAACACAGAGTAAGTTACAGTCCCTACCTGAAAGAGTTTACAGTCTAAATAGATAAGACAGACAAAGGTGGGTAGGGGAAACAAGTAAAGCGATGTGCCCAAGGTAAAGCCAGGAATAGAACTCATGTTTTCTCAGTCCCAATCCAGGTTCCTACCCACGCTGTCTCTCAGTACACTCTCTTTGTTGTAATAACACAGGTTGGAATGACTTTTTCCTCTTATTAAATTATGCTGCACACCAAATGTTAGCAAGGGACATAAAATTCAGAACTTCCTCAGCACACACCCAAAAGCACGCACCCAAACAGCTCAAGCTAATGGTGAATCTTAATTAACGTCAGCTGTTAACATTATAAGGCCTACTGCACACAATTTAATGGTTCTGTTTATGTCCAGTAGAGGACAGTCACACACAGCCAGTTCATTACAATGTGTTTTTTTAACATCCCAGTTGTTGCTCTCATACAGACATGGCATAACTTCTGTGTATATGTATATTAATTATACTAATGAGAAGGGAAAGCCAGTTTTAAGTTCACTAGGATCATCTGTTCTTCCCCTTCTATGGTTATCCAGATAGCTTCACTGTTTTCTTCTTCAGAAAGAACACATACTATTCATAGATTCATAGACTCTAGGACTGGAAAGGACCTCAAGAGGTCATTGAGTCCAGTTCCCTGCCCTCATGGCAGGACCAAATACTGTCTAGAACCTTCCTGATAGACATTTCTCTAACCTACTCTTAAATATCTCCAGAGATGGAGATTCCACAACTTCCCTAGGCAGTTTATTCCAGTGTTTAACCACCCTGACAGTTAGGAACTTTTTCCTAATGTCCAACCTAAACCTCCCTTGCTGAAGTTTAAGCCCATTGCTTCTTGTTCTATCCTTAGAGGCTAAGATGAACAAGTGTTCTCCCTCCTCTTTATGACTCCCTTTTAGATACCTGAAAACTGCTATCATGTCCCCTCTCAGTCTTCTCTTTTCCAAACTAAACAAACCCAATTCTTTCAGCCTTCCTTCATAGGTCATGTTCTCTAGACCTTTAATCATTCTTGTTGCTCTTCTCTGGACCCTCTCCAATTTCTCCACATCTTTCTTGAAATGCGGTGCCCAGAACTGGACACAATACTCCAGCTGAGGCCTGACCAGCGCAGAGTAGAGGGGAAGAATGACTTCTTGTGTCTTGCTCACAACACACCTGTTAATGCATCCCAGAATCACATTTGCTTTTTTTGCAACAGCATCTTACTGTTGACTCATATTTAGCTTGTGGTCCACTATAACTGCTAGATCCCTTTCTGCCGTACTCCTTCCTAGACAGTCTCTTCCCATTCTGTATGTGTGAAACTGATTGTTACTTCCTAAGTGGAGCACTTGTCCCCATTATCACTACACAACAAATTTCACATGCACTTGGCCTTTCCTGTTAGTAAAAGCTTGTGTTTTATGTATAGCCACATGTTTAGTCCTGGATTCCCATAGTGTGAGCAGCAGGCTGTCAAAGTATTGCTGATTTTCCAGTGAGAGAAATATGTTTTTATTTCAACATATTAAGGTAAACAGAAAACCTTTCCCAGATTCTAGGCATTCCTGACAGATAATTAAAAATACAACCCTTCTAGGACAAAACCCACAGCAAAGGGTCAACTTTTTTCTACAAAAAGGAAGTAAGTCCACATGCCAAAATTTCCTTTCCTGAGCTCCAACAAAATCCTAATCCAAGCCCCATCTGAACCATCCAAACCTCAGGGCTTCCTAAGCACCTTCCGAAATAGATATACTTTGCAGCATATCTTTAAATGTTAAACTTTTGGCTATTTCCAACCAAGCTGGGGAGTGAATTCAAAGTCACGCAACCCTTTTCAAAAATGCCCTGCTAGCAGCCACCTCTCTTATATATCAAGGGAGCTTCACGTTGATTGCTCCTGCTGATCACATGTAGGCAGGTTAAAGTCATTCAAGCTCACTGTAAGGGTCAGAGTTAATTCTTTAAACTCCTTCCAGAAACTAACTGGCAGCTGATGCAGATTCTGGCAAGACACACTATCTAACAAGCAGACTGCTGCCTTCTGCACAAGTTTCCATTTCTAAGCCCTGGTCTACACTACGAGTTTAGATCGAATTTAGCAGCGTTGGGTCAATTTAACCCTGCACCCGTCCACACGACCAAGCCTGTTTTGTTGACTTAAAGGCTCTTAAAATCGATTTCTGTACTCCTCCCTGGTGAGGGGTTTAGCGCTAAAATCGACCTCGCTGGGTCGAATTTGGGGTAGACTGGATGCAATTTGACGGTATTGGCCTCCAGGAGCTATCCCAGAATGCTCCATTGTGCCCGCTCTGGACAGCACTCTCAACTCAGATGCACTGGCCAGGTAGATAGGAAAAGCCCTGGGAACTTTTGAATTTCATTTCCTGTTTGGCCAAAGTGGTGAGCTGATCAATACAGGTGACCATGAAGTCCTACTGCACTGTCTGCTTCACCAGTGGAGAACCACAATTACCATAAAGCTCCACTCATTCCATTCCACCAAGCTGTCAAAGCCCGGCAGCGGCAGCAGCTCACTCAGCCAGACAGCGCGTTGGGTGCCGCTCAGCCCCAGCACACTGCAGCCGGGGAGTGCCCGGCCAGCCCAGGCCAGCGCCACTTCCTCGACTCAGCCCTGCTCCCGTGTGTGGCGTGGGCTCTCGGCCCTCTTTCCACAACTCCCCCTACTGCACACCTTTTAGCCTCGCTTCCAGCCTCCTCTCTCCCCCCAGTGCTCATCACGGCTCCACACCATGTCTGAGCAGCCCCTGGCTCGCCGGCCTCCCACAGCTACCCACACCAAGCCTCTTGCAGCAGCCCCCTTCCCAAGTGGCAGTGTTGTGTTGTGTTGGGGGGATTAGCTCTTTATTCCTTGCTCCCACTCTTCATTCTCAGTCACATGCCCCCCCCCAGTGCTATCCCAGCCCTCCCCAACTTTTCCATCACAAGTGTTTTCCCCACCTCCCCCCACGCCACAACATGGCCACTTTTAAAATCTCATTCACAATGGTCCTCTAGTGGAAGATTGCCTGTATCCCCCCTCTCCGAAACACACTTTCCACTTCACTCCCCCCCACTTCCAATACTGCATCCCTTGCTCTTCAGCCCTTTCCCCAAAAATGTCTTTCTCCACATCGCAACACTCAGCTTCTCATTCTCACTGCACACCCCTCCACTGGACTGCTCTACTTATCCCCACATTTCCCTTCTTATCCCGTTTCTCAACGCCTCCTTTTCGGTGTGGAAATGCCACCCTGATTATAAATCTTTTGCCTGATCCAAGGCTGAGACTCCTTAACAAATTTTCATAGCGTGTGAATTATTTGGAAATAGTGGGGTGGGGTGGTGCGTGAAGAACGCAGTTCTTCTTCCTGGATTTAAGCTTTCTGCATGGGTTTTTGGAGCCCTTCAGTCTACTGCATCTATTTACTTTAGCAGTGCAGCTTTTGGCTCAGGCAGCTCAGCTGGTAAATTTCATGTTCATAACACCTGACTTGATAGATACTCATATATTTGGTTGCTCTGCATTAGCGGTATAGTTATATATTCAATACAAATACAATACAGACACAAAAGGTATTGGTTCATAAAGGTTTATTAATGACAGGAGTGACTTATCTTTAAAGGTGGAAAAACAGAAGTTCCCTAAAGAAGACTGGACTAAAAAACAACTGAAGTTGTGACTCTTAGTTACCAACAGTGTTTTACCAGTCAGATAAAAAATAAAAAAGTTCCGACAATAGTTACCAACAGTGTTTTACCAGTCAGATAAAAAATAAAAAAGTTCTGACAATAGAGTTGGTATTCTGTGAGATTTTATTCTTACTGTTTTAGCTTTTGGTATGTATCTATTTTAAAATATCATCCCTTTCAAAGCCGAAGCGAAATATCAACTGTTTGAAACCCAAAACTCTAGACACACAACTGAATTGCTTTTCCTTGGAGCCTCTAAAAATAGCTGATGCAAATGAATTGGGATTTTTAAGCAGCACCCAGGACACAATAGCAGCGGTGACAGTGAGGTGAGCTGAGCTGAGCAGGCTCCATGATTGCCATGGTATGGCGTCTGCATGGAAAAAAGGTGCAAAACGATTGTCTGCCGTTGCTTTCATGGAGGGAGGGGCAACTGATGACATGTACCCAAAACCACCCGCAACAATGTTTTTGCACCATCAGGCACTGGGAGCTCAACCCAGAATTCCAATGGGCAGCAGAGACTGCGGGAACTGTGGAATAACTAACCAAAGTGCAATGCTCCAAAAGTCAATGCTAGCCATGGTACTGTGGACGCACTCTGCCGACTTAATGCGCTTAGTGGGGACACACACAATCGACTGTATAAAATCGCTTCCTAAAAATCGACTTCTATAAATTCAACCTAGTTTCGTAGTGTAGACATACCCTTAGTTGATTTTAAGGGGTAATGCCATGTAGACTGCATTGCAATAGTGTGATCTTGAAGATGATTATAGATGATGGTAGCAAGGTCCAGGCCAGAGAGAGACTACTGTTACATGCAGTGTACAAATCCTTTCCTGCAGACAAATCAGAAAGTAGTTACAGACTTCATGCATTATTTTATTAGTCATGCAATGCTACTGTTTCCATTGAAAAACCCACCTCTATTCACCTCTGAAAGCCAGCATTGCTGAATAGTTTCGCTGTAAAACTTACTACACAAAACAGTCATACAATTAATCCTCATTCAAATACATCATGAGACCGAAAACTCAAACCAAACCAAATTTCAAACAAATTTTTTCCAAGTCTACATTTTACAATCTATACTTCTGTTTCTTTGGTTTTGTAATGAATAAATGTTAAATGTTATATTTTTTCTTGTTTAAACACAGAGAGAGTCTTCTGAATGGTACATAGACTCTTCATGCTGAAAAGTACCATATTCCGTGGGTGACCCTACTAAAGTCAATGGGACCACTTATGAAATAAGGTTATATCAGATAGGACTAAATGCATCAGAATCTGGTTTAAATGTAGCAGTACAATGCCTTTAATTGATGGTTAATCTGATCTTTTATCTAATTTGATCCAATTATTCAAATGACAAATAACAAAATGTCTACCTTTAAAGCAGGTGTTACTGTGTAATTTGTTCACTGGCTAGAAAAAGATGCTATATTTTAATTAGTTAAGAAGGGTCACTTATGTGGATGAAACAGGAGAAAAAGCTTTTGTGATTACCGTTGCGTTATTTAGACATTATTAGTGACAAATTTCTAGACCTTATAAGATCTTGACCTTATAAGTAGTGGTGTGTAATGTGCAAGCTGCAATATGCACTTCAGTTAATCACATGAATGTGATCACCCGCTTATTTCAGCCAAAGTGACAGGAATGTATTAGATCCAAGTAAGAGGAAGGCTGCTATGTATCTAAATGTTTCAATACTTACCAAATGGCTCACTTGAAGACAACACTCTAAAATGAAATTAAAATATAGAGAATGCTGTGAGAAAGGAAAAAAAATAGGAGAGGACTGTGACATCAAAGCAGTTTTAGCGCCCTTTCATTTTTTATTTTATTATATTATATTATATTATATTATATTATATTATATTATATTATATGTGAAATGTACCCCATGCAACAATGGTGTAAACTTATGGAATTACACCAGGGATGAATTTGGTCCTATATGCCATATATGGATAGGCAGTGAGCATATGTAGTTAGAGAATATCCCAGTGAATACACTGAAGAGCCTTTGGCAGATACTACTTCCCATAAAAGCAGCAAAGAATCCTGTGGCACCTTATAGACTAACAGACGTTTTGCAGCATGAGCTTTCGTGGGTGAATACCCACTTCTTTGGATGCAAGACATCTCTTGCATCCGAAGAAGTGGGTATTCACCCACGAAAGCTCATGCTGCAAAACGTCTGTTAGTCTATAAGGTGCCACAGGATTCTTTGCTGCTTTTACAGAACCAGATTAACACGGCTACCCCTCTGATACTTCCCATAACTAACTTGAAAAGACAAATATGGAGTAATTTGGTAGAAAAGCACCAATCAACGTTTAGAATTCTAGTGTAAAATGTTGCAGAAAAGTTCACTATAGAAGAATAACAAATAGTGTTCCCAGCACAGGGACTTTGGAAGAACTGAGTCAGGCAGCGGAATGAGATTGGATGAAGGCTATAGAACTCCTTATAAGACTATAACATACCAGTGTTGGTATAGTTGTGTTGGTCCCAGGATATTAGAGAGACAAGGTGGGTGAGGTATTATCTTTTATTGGACCAACTTCTGTTAGTGAGAGAGACAAGCTTTCAAGCTACACAGAGCTCTTCTTCATGTCTGGGAAAGGTACTCAGAGTGTCACAGCTAAATATAAGATGGAACAGATTCTTTAGCATAAGTAGTTATCATATATTTTAAGAGCTTGTCTACACCACACAGATTTTAGCGACAAGGCGTCAGCATGTGTAAACTCTCTTTGTCGGTACTTTGTCGGCACTTTTGCCAACAAAATACTTCCAGCCCCACAAGCAGCATTAGCTTTGTTGGCAGGACAGCGCTCCTGTCGACAAAGCTGCATTCACACTGCCACTTGTGTTGGCAAAACTTTTGTCTTTCATGGGAGAGCTTTTTTAAGTACCCATGAAAAACAAAAGTTTTGTTGACAACTTCGCAGTCTAGATATACCCTAAGGGACCATTCAAGGTGAAGTGGCCCATTAACAACTCTGTAGTCACAGGAGAAAAAGGGGAATGGAGGCTGTGGGCTACAGAGTGTTGTAATAAACCATAAATCCAGTGTCTCTATTAAGACTATGACCACAACTTCAGCAACCACCACCCACCCACCAAACTCTCTCTAGAATACTCCCACACCAGCTTCAAATTCCTGGACACCACAGTCAGCTTCAGCAATGGAACCCTACAGACAACTATATAAGAGAAACCCATGGATCACCATACTTACCTTCACAGATGCAGTAACAATTGAAAACACATCAAGAAAACTGTTATCTACAGCCAGGAACTCAGATACCAGAGAATATGCTCCAAGGAGAAAGTCCAGGATATACACCTTAATGCACTTAAAACTGCCTTCACCAAACAAGGACACTCCATCAGATAAGTAGATTGCTTCATGGAATGTGTCACCCAAATAACACGAAAGAACATAATTCAGTACAGAAAACCCCCCACCTCCAACCACATACCTCTTGTGGTCACCTACCACTGCACACTGGAACCCATACCAGCTATCATTAAGCAATTACAACCTATACTGGATGTGGACCACATCCTGAAAGAAATCTTTCCTGTACCACCTCTTCTGGTCTTCAAACAACCCCACCACCACCACTACCTGTCTAAGCTCATCATAAGAAGCAAGGTCCTCACAGACCAGGACTCACCAACTGAAAGTGGCACCAAACCCTGCCAGAACAACAGATGCAATACCTGAAGACATATCTCCACTGCTACAATGATCAGTACTCCCCACAACACACCTTTCAAGATCTGTGGTCCTATACATGCCTATCACAACATGCGGCGTACCTCATCCAGTGCACTAAATGCCCCAATAACAACTATGTAGGTGAAACCAGACAATCACTACACTCTTGAATGAACTCACACAGAAAAATAATAAAAGACCATGGCTGAACACTTTCCACAAAATGATCGCTCTAGTTTGGATCTCTCAGTCCTCGTCATCAAAGGAAACCCACACAAAACCTACAAGATGGGAGCTTAAATGTATAGCTTTGCTAGATACTAAAAATCATGGTATTATTACAACAATCTGTAACCCACTAACCCCCCTTTTTCATCCTATGACTGCGGAGTGTTAACAGGTCACTTCACCTTGAAAGATCCCTTAACATATGTGGTAATTACTTATGCTAAACTATTTATCTGTGACACTCTTTTGAGTATCTTTCCCAGACCTGAAGAAGAGCCCTGTGTAGCAGCTCAAAAGCTTGTCTCTTTCACCAACAAAAGTTGGTTCAGTAAAAGATATTACCTCACCCATCTTGCCTCTATAACATACCAAAGTAATCATCTCCCATCCTAACTGAATGATTGACAACTGCAGATAAAGCAGCAGTTAAAGTCAAGCCTTCTTGGTTATTGCTTCAGATTAGCCATCAAGAGGAAATAGCAGATCTTTTTTTGGCATTCACCTGTCTTACAACCCTGCCTACTTTGCCCATAAACCCTGCTGAGCATTAGCTTTGTAATTCAGACTAATATTTACTTTAATCTTCTTTTCAAATGAGTTTTCCCACTTCTCCATACTTCACTCTCAAATGCAATCCGCTGATTATATTTTGGATAAATCTACTGAACTCTTGTTCCCCATAGCAGGGAAGTATTTGTTTTATGTACAGGTATTTTTTTTCTTGGTAATTCAATTAGCGAAATGCAAAAGCAGTATACATTATACATCACTTTCCACCGTTTGGAATTAGCGACAGATTATGGAGCCCTGTTTTGTAAAAATTCATTTCATGCAAGATGTTGCACACAGTGTCCTCCTACAAACTTCTTTAATCGGTCTTAATGTATTTGATGTAAGCGAGTACAACCTTGTAACATATGGTTTAAGGCCTTTTTACATAACCTCCTTCTTGCTGATGCATTTTGAAAATAGCTCTAGGGGGACAATCTGGATAAGCTATGGCTAAGTGCTACAGTTTGATACAAATCCTCGTGTTTACCCCGTAAGCACTGAATAGTTTGATTTCCTATCTAGTGTTGATTAGTGTTACAAATGGAATACAGTGATAACTCTATATTGCAGAGAATAACTTCTAGCCTAAAAGGGCTAGTTACCCAATTGTAGACTTAGGGCTTTTTACATCAGGGATGTCTGCACCAGCATAACTACACTGAGGTACCTACACCAGTGCAAGTCCCCAAGGCAGAAGGGCTGCAATGGTGAAAAGAGGGGCTTCCCCTGATACAATTTGCCACTTACTAGTGGCAGCCTAGCTTAATTTGGGAAGAGGGGGGCAGAGGCAATTCTTCTATTACTAAGACATAGAGCAAACTGCCAACTAATAAGAAAAAGCATGTCATTAAATTTAGATATAGATTTACATTTCAAAATTGGGTTCATCAAACTTGATGTGGTTTTGTGGACCCCGAGTATTGTAGCCCCGGCTTTTTTGGAGTAATTAGTTCTGTGGACATTTTTTTTTAGTGGATCCTATCTTGTATGGAGCCAAAACAAAACCAACTCCCACTGATTTGTAAAACCTCTGAAGGTTAGACATCCCTACTTTAACATGAACCCCTTCGCCAAGTGATGACATATTTTGTGGCCTTGCAGATCAATTCCCTGTTTGGAGCAGAAATTGAGCATCAAGTATTTTCTTAGTTCCGTTTGTTTATTTTCAAACTATGCACTAGTCCTGTTTCCTTGATCAGTGGTGGTAACAAATGGCACACAGGAAACTTGTTATTGCACAGGCCACAGGTTAGGTACCTCTGGCCTGTCCCAAGTAAACAACTGCCTTGTGTTGAAGGGTATGTCTATACTGCAAAGAGAAATCCATGGCTGACCTGTGCCAGCTGCCTCGGGCTCAGGCTGTGGGGCTGTTTTATTGCTGTGTAGACTTTAGAGCTTGGGCTGGAGCCTGGGCTCTGGGATCCTCCCACCCCCCAGGATCCTAGAGCTCAGGCTCCAGCCCAAGCCCAGAAGTCTACACGGCGATGAAACAGCCCCGCAGCCCGAGGCCTGCGAGCCCAAGTCAGCTGGCACAGGCCAGCCACAGGTTTTTCTTTGATGTGTAGATATACTCTTAGTATCTCTCTAGAACAGCATTTTTCAGATGCGTCCACTGTTGCCACATGCAGTCATCAGGGTCTTTTCTTGTGTCCACAGCCTCCTGGGCAGTGACTGTGTTATATCCTTGGGGGGAGCCGGTTTAGGAAGAAATCAGTTGAGGCCAGAGAGCTGACAGCTAACAAAACCACCATTTTATTTACAGAGAGAGAGAGCTCACTCAGCCGGCTGAAGCTGGCTGAGCTAACCCATAATAATCTAACTCAGTTACCATAGCAACAAAAACCATGACAACCAAATACACAACATATTCCTCCCCCCCTAATAAGAACATCCCCTAAATAAAACACACACTAGACTAGAGAAGGAGGGTAGACTGCCTCCATTCCCGGCTAAACCCTGGGGATTATTTTGCCCCATAACCGTGGGTTCGCCCTAGCTAAAGATCCAGCCGATGAGGAGGCCTTCTGTCTCTAGGTGGATTACGGTGAACTTCTGGTGTTATTGCACCCGAAAGCACTAGGGGCTCAGGGTCCGCAGCACGAACGGGTGAGGAGGTGGTATCAGCTCGTGCTGGGCAAAGGGGTATCTCAGCCGCCGGCAGTAATGGAGGAGAACAGTCAGGAACAGGTGACTCGTGATTCGGTGCCTCACCAGAAGAGGTGAAGTCAGACCCCTCAACTGCAGATGGGTCCTGAGGACTGGCATGACCTGGCAACAGCTGATCTACATGTCGCCGCCAGGTAAGATTCTCTGCAATCCGGACTGTGTAGGAAACAGGTCCTGTTTGAGTGATGACTGTGGCCGGGACCCATTTAGCTCTGGAAGTATAATTCCGAGCCAAAACTGGCTGTCCTGGGCTAAAGGTTCGGTCTTTTGCTCTGGGTGCCCGTCTGATGACTTGATATTGCTGCTGATGTTGCACAATTTGTCGGGGTTCAGAAGGTTTCAGCAGATCAAAGCAAGTGCGCAGCTGTCGTCCCATCATTAGAAAGGCCGGAGATGCGTGGGTCGTAGCATGAGGTGTGTTTCTGTAGGAAAGTAAAAAGGTATCCAGACGCTTTTGAATGGAGTGTTGTCCCTTTGCTGATTTCAAAGCGTTTTTCATTGTCTGCACAAATCTTTCAGCTAATCCGTTGGTGGACGGATGATATGGTGCTGACGTGATGTGGTGTATCCCATTTGCCTTCATAAAATTTTGAAACTCCTGAGAAACGAACTGCGGTCCATTGTCGCTCACAAGTTGTTCTGGCAGACCAAAACGACTAA
This sequence comes from Mauremys mutica, assembly GCF_020497125.1. Lineage (NCBI taxonomy): Eukaryota > Metazoa > Chordata > Testudines > Geoemydidae > Mauremys > Mauremys mutica. Next base: position 79,624,801 of record NC_059075.1, read on the forward strand.
AGAGTCCTCGTAGTTTTTGGATAGTACTCTCTGCAGAAGTGGACTGCATTATAGAGACTTCTGGCCATTTAGAATGGGCATCTATTGCCACCAAGAACATGCTTCCTTCAAGGGGGCCAGCAAAGTCAACGTGAATACGTTGCCACGGGTTTTCAGGCCAGTCCCATGGGTGTAGGGGTGCCCACTGGGGTGCATTCCTCACACCCTGACATGACATACAAGCTTTTGCCTTCTCTTCAATAGCGCTGTCCAATCCAGGCCACCAAAAATAGCTTCGTGCAATTTCCTTCATGCGCACTATTCCACAGTGACCGGAATGTAGCTGTTCTAACATCTGTGATCTCAGTGGTGGTGGAATAATGACACGTCTCCCCCACAACAAACAACCAGATTGGACCGATAACTCCGTCCGCTTGGACATGTAGGGAACAAGGTCGGATGAGACCGGAGAGGTTTGTCGAGATTTTCCATGCATCACCAGGTCCATAACTTGGGACAATACTGGATCAACGCGAGTTGCCTTCTTTATCTGAGTAGCAGTGATGGGTGTATTCTCTACCTGTTCAAAGTAGAAGATTTCCTTTTGGGCACTATCTTGATGTTTGACCGGCAAAGGCAACCTTGAGAGGCCATCTGCATTGCCGTGCAGAGTGGATTTCCGATATTTGATTTCATATGTGTGTGCTGAAAGTAACAATGCCCAACGTTGCATATGACTAGCAGCTAATGGGGGAATGCCTGTGTAGGGTCCAAAAATTGATGTGAGAGGTCGATGGTCTGTGAGAAGAGTAAACTTTCGCCCAAACAGGTACTGATGAAACTTCCGAATTCCAAAAACAATTCCTAATGCCTCACGTTCGATTTGGGCGTAGTTAGTTTCTGCTTTGCTTAGAGTGCGTGAAGCAAAAGCAATAGGTCTCTCTTCTCCTGAAGGCATAATATGTGACACGACTGCTCCCACTCCATAAGGGGAGGCGTCGCAGGCCAATTGCAGTGGTAAGGATGGATCAAAGTGCGTTAGAACTTCAGAATTTAGCAATGCATCCTTAGCTTTGTTAAATGCAACATCACAGGCTTCGGTCCACTTCCAGGCCTTTTTCTGCCCAAGGAGCTCATGAAGTGGTTTTAGCAGTGTGGCTAACTGTGAGATGAACTTTCCATAATAGTTCAGGAGTCCTAGAAACGAGCGCAGCTGGCTTACATTTTGAGGTGGGGGAGCCTCCACAATAGCTTTAACTTTTGCAGGGGCCTTATGAAGACCTGCAGAATCAATGATGTGTCCCAAATATTCAACAGAGGGCTTGAAGAATTCACACTTGTCTTTGCGAACTCGTAGGCCATACTCTTCCAGTCTTTGTAGGGTAGCCTCTAAATTCTTTAAGTGATCCTCTTCATTTCTTCCAGTGACCAGGATATCATCCAGATAGCACTGAACTCCTGACAAGCCACACAAGATCTGGTCCATAGCCCTCTGGAACAGGGCGGGAGCAGATGTTATTCCGAAGGGTAGGCGACAGTATCGATAAAGTCCCTTATGAGTCGCAATAGTCAACAGCTCTTGGGACTTTTCATCGACGTGCATCTGTAAATATGCTTGACTCAGATCAATCTTACTGAACTTTTGTCCCCCAGCCAGGCCGGCGAAGAGGTCATCGATGTGGGGAAGCGGGTATTGCTCTGCACACAACACTGGGTTGACAGTGACTTTAAAATCACCGCAAATCCGGAGAGAGCCATCTTTCTTCACGATTGGAACGATAGGAGTGGCCCATGAGCTATGGGTAACTGGTATTAGGACTCCATTGGTGACCAGGCGCTCCAGGTCTGCTTCAACTTTTGGCCTGATGGCATATGGCACAGTTCGGGCTTTCAGATATTTTGGTGGACTGTCAGGTTTAATGTTCAATGTCACAGTGATTCCCTTCATACTTCCAAAATCATCTCCAAAAACAGCAGCATGTTTCCTTAGTATAGGGGTTAGACTGGTTTCTTCTTTAGTCATCCGGTGCACTTCTGCCCAGTTCAGTTGAATCTTCCCAAGCCGAGACCTACCCTTTAGGGCTGGGTAGTTACCTTTCACCACAAACAGTGGCAATTTAGCAGCCTGTCCATTGAGCTCCACCTTAACATCAATAGTGCCCAACATGGGCACAGCTTCTCCCGTATACGTCTTCAGAACAGTTTTTGTTGCCTTAAGCGGAAGATGCTGTAGCTTTTCTTTATACACAGTCTCTGAGACCAGCGAGACAGCTGCACCGGTGTCCAGTTCCATGCGTATAGGTTTGCCATCCAATAACGGGGTTACCCAGTATTCATGTGAGCCCATTGCCAAAGACAAAACATGCAGTAGCACTTCCTCTTGCGATGAGGTGTCACCTTGATCATCCTGGGTCTGCTCTAGGGTATGCAGGGTTCCTCTTTTTGTCGGCCAGACCACAGGCCTCTTTTTCTTTTGTTTACAGGCATACTCAACGTGTCCCTTTTTGCCACAGTGTCGACACACCAGGTCCTTACACCAGCATTCTGATGCCTGGTGACCCGGCTTACCACAGCGGTAACATTCTTGACTCTGCACAGTTTTGTGGGTCGGTTCTTGTGACACTTTTTGCACCCTAGGGGATGCACCGATGTATTGCGCCTCCCTTGTAGCCAGTTCCATGGAGACAGCAATATCAACAGCCTTCTGTAAGGTAAGCTGAGCCTCTATCAGTAGGCGTTTCCGTATAGCTTCACTGTACAGGCCACACACTAACCTGTCACGCAGGGCATCATTTAACATTTCTTTAAATTCACAGTGTTCTGCTAGCTTTTTTAAAATGGCTACAAATTGTACAACTGTTTCATCTTCCTTTTGGTCTCTTTTGTGGAACCTATATCTTTCAGCAATTACCAGTGGTTTTGGGGAAAAATGGGACCCCAGGATTTCCACAATGTCACTGTAAGATTTAGTTGCTGGCTTAACAGGGTGTAGTAAGCTGCGTAGCAGGGAGTAGGTTTTAGCCCCTACAACACTTAAGAATATTGGCACCTTCTTCGCTTCTGTAATGTCATTTGCAATAAAAAAAAGCTCAAAACGCTCAGTATACACATGCCACTGCTCTATATTCTCATCAAAAGGTTCCAGTGGCCTGGTCAGAGTAGCCATGATTTTAGTTTCACTTTCACAGTCAGTGCAAACAAGCAGCTTTTTTGTTTGTTTGTTCTTTACCTTGACTTCTACTTCCTTCTGTTACTGGAGCAGCACCGGAATCCCACCCTCGTCGCCACTTGTTATATCCTTGGGGGAAGCCGGTTTAGGAAGAAATCAGTTGAGGCCAGAGAGCTGACAGCTAACAAAACCACCATTTTATTTACAGAGAGAGAGAGCTCACTCAGCCGGCTGAAGCTGGCTGAGCTAACCCATAATAATCTAACTCAGTTACCATAGCAACAAAAACCATGACAACCAAATACACAACAGACTGGGACTGGGGGGTAGGAGGAGGTGGCAAAGCAGTGGATCCTCGCCCAGGGCCACCAGCAGGGGTTGGGTCTTGTCCCACTCTGGAGCCACAAACACTGGAGGACCAGGCACCAGTGAGTTCCACACCTTCCCGGGGGCAGTGAGGCAGGCTCTGGTCCTTGGGCTTCAGGCTCCAGCCGCGGACTTTGGCTGCACAGCGGCAGGTGCCGATCCTCAGCTCACCACCACCACCACCACCTTGCATTGCCCCTGGCCCCCGCTGCCTCCCTACTTACCTCCCTATCTAAGGCTTAATTTGTCCCCTGGTGTGTTAGGGTTGAGTAAATCTGCTGTGGAAATTGGTATATGTATGTTTGTTAATATCACTTTTCACATCCTCCCAGATAGCTAGTAAGTCTGCTGTGAAAAGCGATATTAACAAACATACAAATATTACTTTTCACAGCAGCAGACTTGCTAGCTAGCAGGTCTTTAAAAAAAATAAAGCAAAAAGCAAAAGAAACAACAACAAAAGACAAGAATGTGCAAAGCGCCTTGTGTTCCTATTCTGTGTAGGTCCAGTAAAGAATAGAGACAACTGTACATTACTTTTATTATTGAGTCTGCAAAAAAGAAAAAACTCATCATAAAGAAATTACAATGATTTGGACATACATATGTGCTTATTTATTTGTTTTGCCTGAAGTTAATTAAGTATTTTAGTAAAAATTGTCAGAGCGGCCACCAGCAAAAGTTGGTGACCACACTCTGAGGCCACCCAAAAATTTGTTATGAGAACCCCTGCTCTAGGGTCTCAAACCAATCTGAAAGATTTCAGAGTGCCAACTCTGTCCACATATCTATTCAAGGGACACATCATAGAACCTAATCACATCAGCCACACTATCAGAGGCTCGTTCACCTGCACATGTACCAATGTGATATATGCCATCATGTGCCAGCAATGCCCCTCTGCCATGTACATTGGCCAAACCAGACAGTCTGTATGCAAAAGAATAAATAGACACAAATCAGACGTCAAGAATTATAACATTTAAAAACCAGTTGGAGAACACTTCAATCTCCCTGGTCACGCGATACAGACCTAAAAGTTGCAATACTCCACCAAAAAACTTCAAAAACAAACTCCAATGAGAAACTGCTGAATTGGAATTAATTTGCAAACTGGACACCATTAAATTAGGCTTGAATAAAGACTGGGAGTGGATGGGTCATTACACAAAGTAAAAACTATTTCCCCATGTTTGAAATGGGCCATCCTGATTATCACTACAAATGTTTTTTTTCTCCTGCTGATAATAGGCCACCTTAGTTGATTCGTCTCATTAGAGTTAGTATGGCAACACCCATATTTTCATGTTCTCTGTGTATATATACTTTCCTACTGAATTTTCCACTGCATGCATCTGATGAAGTGGGTTTTAGCCCACAAAAGCTTATGCCCAAATAAATGTTAGTCTCTAAGGTGCCACAAGTACTCCTAGTTCTTTTTTCAATCTGAAAGACTAACTCTTATCTTTCTGCCTCAGTCCCTGAGCTTTTCACCTTAGGGCTTGTGTTCACATGCAGCACTACAGCTACAACCACTGCAGCGCTTTAGCGAAGATGCTCCTATGCCTTGTCTTACTCATATTCTGGCACTGACATGGCTACAACAACACTGCAAACATAAATGCTAATTGTCATTTTCACAGCATGGGTATTCAGGACATTATGAGCCGCCTGGGTTTGGAACTTAAAAGTTCCTGAGGTAAGGAAAATGGATTTACCTCTCCTTCAAGGAAGCCAACAGGGCTTTTGAATATTACAGCATTCAGAGACAGTTTACCCACAGTGGCAGCCAAATGTGAAGTGTTAAAAGGTTGCATTGGGGCCAGTACAGAAGCAATTTGGTATGCAGATTATTTACAGGGGCACTGCAGTTTTTCATGTATTTGATACATCGCTTTGGGATGCTGGGGTGAAAATTACACATCTTTTAAGTATTTTAAACTGACTTCTCTTGCATTCTAATTTTTGGTAGAATTCATTGCTGAAATACTAGCTATGACTGGAATTTCTTTATCCTGCGTGTGGCGGAGGGCGGGATTCTCAGGATTCCAAATCTTCGTGACACCAATATCCTGTTATTACTGGAATCTAAATATTCATGTGATGAAATACAGTTAGTGTAATTATTAACAATCTGTGATCTTTAACATTGAGATGCAGCTTTTGGAAGACATTTGGTTTTGATGTGAAATGCCACAAGCTGAACAAATGCTTCAGAGCAGAAAAATAAAGTAAGCTTTCTTCCTTTCTCATTGTTTGTCCCACTCTGCTCTGCTGGCAATGCTCACTTTTAAAAGAGTAATTCAGAGAGCTGTGGTTCATTATTTTTCACCTATAACTATTACAAATATGAGTTTTGGTGTCAGATGTATTCGAAATCAGGATTCATTTAAAAATAGGGGATAAAAGAATGTCTTTTAGTGGTCAATGCAGGGGATGGAGTCAGGTATCCTAGGCCCGGTCTACACCTAAAACTTAAATGAACCTAGTTGTGTCAGTCAGGGATGTGTGAAAAATTCACACCCCTGAGACACATAGGGCTTGGCTACACTGGAGAGTTGCAGCGCTGGTGGTGGGTTTACAGTGCTGCAACTTACTCACCGTCCACACTTGCAAGGCACATACAGTGCTGCATCTCCCTGGCTGCAGCGCTGGCTGTACTTCTGCTCTGCCTCGGGTATAACTATTGCAGCGCTGGTGATGCAGCGCTGCTCCGCCAGTGTGGCCACCAAAAGCGCTGTAATTGGCCTCCAGAATTTTCCCATAATGTTTTTAACTAAAGAACTCTCGTTGTTTTGTTATGATGCCTCTCTTTGTTTTGTTGTGAACTCGGGGCTCCCAGAGCTGCTTATCTAAAAAACAAACACAGCTCCTGTTTGCTGTGAATGAGGCAGGCAGGGGGATGAATGTCTACAGCTAGTGTTTGCTTTAGGAGAGAAACAGCACGGCGGGGCGGGAGGGGAGGAAAGGGAGTCTGTCGGAGCAGCTGCTTATCTGGTCTACAGGCTATTTGCATTTAAGAGTGAATGAGGGGTCGGGGAAATGGTCAGAATTTGCAAGGCAGGGAGCTGACACAGTGGGAGCATGAACGAGGAGGTGAGAGGAGCCGAGGGTTGCACTGATATCGCCTTGGGCAAACTTAAAAGAAAGGAAGGGATCGGAACTTGCAAGGCAGGGATTGTGTCAGCTCCAAAAATCCACTCTCTCTCTCCCCCATGCTCCCTGTCACACTCCACCCCACCCCCCTCTTTTGAAAAGCATGTTGCAGCCACTTGAACACTGGGATAGCTGCCCATAATGCACCACTCCCAACACCGCTGCAAATGCTGCAAATGTGGCCACACTGCAGCACTGGTAGCTGTCAGTGTGGCCACACTCCAGCGCTTTCCCTACACAGCTGTACGAAGACAGCTGTAACTCACAGCGCTGCACACCTGCAAGTGTAGCCAAGCCCATAGTTAAGTTGACCAAAGCCCCCATGTAGACACCAGTTACACTGCTCTGTGGATGGAAGAATTCTTCCATTTATCTAGTTCCTAGCTCTTAAGAGGGTGGATTTAATTCAGCAATGGAAAAACCCTTTCCATCACTGTAGACAGTGCCTACACTAGAGTACTATAGCGGGATAGCTGCCACACTGAGGCTGTGCTGCTGCAGAGTGTGTAGTGTACATACCCCTAGTTTCTATTCTAGGCTTTGTCTTCACTGCTAAAAAAATAGGTGTATTTTTACCACAGGACAATTAGTTATCCCTCTGTAAAATCCCAGTGGAGACAAGACCCTGTAGTTTTCTTGTGAGATAAACTAGGCAAGCCCGCCATCAGCGGTGGTACAATGCTGATCTGCCTAGCTACTTGTGGTAACTACAGGAGCCTGGTCTCCATTAGGATTTTACAGCAGGATACTTAATGCATGTCAGCTATTTCACTGTAAAAAAAAGTCTTTTAGGCTAGTGAAGATATAGCCCAAGCCTCTTAATTATCTGTGCCTCAATTTCCTAAAATGAGAGTAAAAATACATATCTGCATCACAAGGGGCTGGTGAGTTAACGACTGCAAAGTGGTTGGAGATTTCAAACTGATGGGTCTGTAGAAATGTAAATTAGCATTATTATTTACATAGCTCTAATACAAACATGAGTCTTTTATGTCAAACACATCTGAAATCCCAGATAGGGAGGGAATCATAAATAGGAGACCCCAGGCTATTTGCCACACTCAGACTAAATGTAAAGTGAAATATTCCATACAGAAAACACCATATCTTGCATGATCCTGTTCTGCAAACGAAAAAAGGCAACGCTACCATGATTTACAGTTTTCCTTTGACAGTTTCACAGAACAGGCCACTTCACCTTGAACCGTCCCTTAGAATATGTGCTAACTACTTATGCTAAACTTATCTGTTTGATCTTGTATTTAGCTGTGACACTCTTCCTTTCTCAGATCTGAAGAAAAGCTCCATATAGCTCAAAAGCCTGTCTCTTTCACCAACAAAAGTTGGTCTATAAAAGATTCTACCTCACTCACCTTGTCTCTGTAGGTTTCACGGAAGGGGAGTTTTGAAGATGGATGAGATTTTGACTTGCCACCTACACTTTAAAACCCTCCTAAACTGTTCAAGCCCTCTTGTGCTTTGTCTTCACTGCAGAAAAGATGTGTTTTTAACATTGAGATAACTATCTCAATATAAAATCCTAGTGGAGACAAGGCACACGTAGCTTTTACCTCTGAGTGAAGCTATAACCCCCACCTGTGGTTATCTTGACTTGCTACATCAAGGTAAAAACCACAGTGCTTGCCTCTGCTGGGATTTTACATTGATCTAGCTATCCTGGTATAAAAACATACCTTTTTTTTTACTTCACTTTTGATGGTTGATGTTATTATGTGCCATGATGAACAGTACTTCACATCTCTAATGGATATTGCACAGGGATATCTTCATACTAGTATGTCTACTAAGAACAGCTATCAAAAGTAATGGTACTTCCTGAAGACACCAGAAGGTTTGCATTTTTCTAAACAATCTCTTATGGCTGTGACATAAATGTGAGCATGTCACATTGCCATGTTAATTAACACAACACAAAATATTTTTTTCTAGATTCTCCACTTCTGTTTTTAAAAGAAAAAATTAATTAGAGGCAGAAACACATAGCTCAGAATAAAAGCTTTTTCAATTGAATAATGAAATACAGAAGAGATGCAAATTGCCATTTTGATGTCTTAAATATAAAAAGTAGAGCAAAATAACAAATACAAATGATTTTGGTTCAAAATCCACCTTAGGCTATAGTGACAGAAGGTTATCATCTGACAACTTTTCAGTGACCTACATGCTGCCTGGTAGTATTCAGTCCAGTTCCTTGGCCCTATATCACACTATCCACCACTATTATAATTAGCACTAATTGCTTGGTAGTCTCATCAGAAAGGCCAGTAATTAAATGGCGATGGAGACTGAATTCTCCTACTGTATCAGCCCTAAAAAGTGTCTTATCCAAGCACTCTGGTGCTTTACCTAAGTTATGATACTGTTACCTAAGCTTATGATTTCAGTTTTCAGGGTTGCCAGTCTAGTATCTCTCACCAACACAAAGTGTACTTTAAAGGCGGGAAAGAAAATTTTGGGGGAAAAAAATGTAAACATGGAGATTAACCAAAGATTCCATATTTGTGTTTACACTCCTGAACTCCAGAGAAACACTTTAAAAGTAACTAGTAAGACAGATGTTAGTTTCACTTCATCCAGAGCAAGAAAATAACCTTTCCTGCATCTGGAAGGGAGATCTAGACCAGAGCCCTTTGGAAAGAGAAGCCTAAAGAAATGGAAAAAACCACAGAACTGGAGCTAACCATAGAGGCTGCACAAGAAAGGAACCCAGCCCTGAGGGCACAGTTCCCTGAGACCAAGCTAGAGGTAAATGCTGCTACACAAAGGGTACGTCTACACTACGGGACTATTCTGAATTTGCATAAACCGGTTTTGTAAAACAGATTTTATAAAATCGATTGCGCGCAGCCACACTAAGCACATTAATTCGGCGGTGTGCGTCCGCGGTCCGAGGCTAGCGTCGGCTTCTGGAGCGTTGCACTGTGGGTAGCTATTGCCTAGCTATCCCATAGTTCCCGCAGCCTCCCCTGCCGCCCCTTGAAACTTCCGGGTTGAGATCCCAGTGCCTGATGGGGCAAAAATCATTGTCGCGGGTGGTTCTGGGTAAATGTCGTTAGTCACTCCTTCCTCTGGGAAAGCAATGGCAGACAAGCATTTCGCGCCTTTTTCCCCTGGATTGCCCTGGCAGATGCCATAGCATGGCAATCATGGAGCTTGTTTTGCCTTTTGTGACTCTCACCGTATGTGTACTAGATGCCGCTCACAGAGGCGATTCAGCAGCGCTACACAGAAGCATGCTTTTGCTTTTGCATGACAGCAGAGATGGTTACCAGCCATATTGCACCATCCAAACCCTTCCATAAATTGGAACTAAGATGATCATGGCTACCAGTCCTTTTGTACCATTTGCTGCTGTCATAAGTGCCCCTGGCTGCTCTTAGCCAGGGGCGCAAAAGCCAAAATTGGGAATGACTTCCTGAGTCAATCCCTCCTTTTTGGTATCTAAAAATAGAATCAGTCCTGCCTAGAATATAGGCAAGTGTACTAGATAACCACTGTATCATAGAACCAGAGAGCACAGCTGCTCTGTGTCAGATCCTGCAGAAATTATGATCTGTATGCTATTCACAGGGGGTGCTCCTGTAACAACACCACCTGTTCATTCCGTTCTTACCCCAGCCTTCCTGGGCTACCATACCATTGTCCCCCCACTTGTGTGATGAAGTAATAAAGAATGCAGGAATAAGACATGGTGACTTGTTAGTGAGAAATGAGTAGAAGGCATCCTCCAGCTGCTATGATAGTCCAGACAGGACATTAAGCAGTGTGTAGGAGAGAAGCCCAGCATCCCTCTGCTAGTCCAGGGGCAACTGAATCTTTTCTTTACACATGAAGGGTGGGGGCTGATGGAGCTCAGCCCCCTGTTGCTATGATGACGATGGTTACCAGACATATTGCACCATCCACCACCAGAAAAAAATTAGGGCCAGGTGCCCTTGATCGACCTGACGGATGCTAGTCAGCATGGTTACTGCCCCATGTGCCAATAGGCTGATGACGAGGACGGTTACCAGTCCTTTTGTACCATCAGCCACCCATGGCAGGTGGGGAGTGATGATGTTGGTGTTGACGGCTGCAGCATCGTGTGTATCTGCAGCATTCAGTAAAGATAGGGTGACATGTAAAAGAGTCAGAGGATTGTTTTCCCTTTCGCTTCTGGGGGTGTGTGTGGGGGGTGAGTAGATTGCCAAGCTATGCCCTGACCCACCGCGGACACTGTGTTTGACCCTAGAAGCATTTGGAGCTCAGCCAAGAATGCAAATACTTTTCGGAGGCTGCAGGAACTGTGGGATAGCTTCAGTCCTCCAGTCCATGAGTGTCCATTTGATTCTTTGGCTTTCCGTTACGCTTGTCACGCTGCAGTGCGCTGAGTCCCTGCTATGGCGTCTGTCTGGAGATTTTTAAAAAAGGATTCTGAATTTCATCTTCTGTAACGGAGCGCTGATAGAACGGATTTGCCTGCCCTTACAGCGATCACATCCGCATGGTCCGTGCTGGAGTTCTTTTTTTATTTTGATTTCGGACTGCATCGCCACCCGTGCTGATCGGAGCTCCACGCTGGGCAAACAGGAAATATTCAAAAGTTCGCGGGGCTTTTCCTGTCTACCTGAGCACTGCATCCGAGTTCAGATTGCGGTCCAGAGCGGTCACTGGTGCACTGTGGGATAGCTCCCAGAGGCCAATGCCGTCGATCAGCGTCCACACTAACCCTAATCCGATATGTTAATACCGATACTAGCGTTACTCCTCTCGTTAGGGAGGAGTACAGAAATCGGTTTAAAGAGCCATTAAAATCGATATAAGGTGCCTCCTAGTGTGGACGGTTGTGGCGTTAAATCGGTTTTACGCTCCTAAAACCGGTTTAAACGCCTAGTGTAGACCAGGCCAAAGTATAGGGGATTTGAGCCTGCATGAGACTACAGCAATGCAGCTTGTTGTCACAAGTTAATACCATACTGTGACGCTCATTGTAAACCACTTTTAGTGCTACTGGATCTGATTCTGATCCCATACCACTGCAATCTGGGAATAACTCCAGTTTAGTCAGTGGAGTTACTCCAAGATAAAACTAGCATGAGACCAGAATCAAGTCTATTAAATTGTAAAAAGAACCCTCTTATCACTACAATTTTATGGATGAATATTTTACCATAGATTCAAGTAGGGCTAGTTTATTTGTTGCATGTAGGAATCATAATAGATACATTTAAAGTTTACAAAACCTGGGGATTATTGCAACAATTATTTTAATTCTCATTAGACTCTAGTAAATTTCAGGTCAGGTGTTCCTACTACCCCTTTCTGGGGTAACAGGAAAGTGTAATTAACTATTGAAATTCTTACATTTAAATGTATGCGAAAGCTCAGATCTAGTGTGTCAAGCCCACTATGTGTCTGCACATGTTGTGACCCTATTTGCAGACAATGTGTGTTTTATAATGTTATAGTCATGGAATCGATAACATAAAATGTATCTCAGTATAATCCTACAGTGATTAGTGACTTATGAGAATTATGTTCTTTGTCATTAAGATCAGCTGGAATGCACTTGCTGTTGGTGCCTTAATGTTTCTGTGGGACCAATAGCAGCAGTGGGCTCTCCTTGCATGCCTTTGGGATCAAGTCTCCTTGGTGGATTGCAATATTTTGAGTCTGGAGGAGTGTCAGGGCACAACATAAGGACCATTTATTTTGTTCAACAGTCGGCTCAATGTAGAGCTGGGACTCAGACCTGGATCAGACAGTGTCAAATCTCAATAGCTGTTGTGATATTTTAGTCCCAAATGGTGGAAATCTTACAAGATCACTGATCTCCCTAGATTTCTACCAACTTGGGAAGAAACAGCTGTTCTCACAAAATGTTGGTTATATCTGAAACAGCACTGGAAAACTGACTCTCTTCTGGGTAGGAGCCAGCCAAAACCCAGAGGGCATGGATTTAGCTAGAGGGAGTTGAATCCAAAACCCTATGGAAACCAAATGGATTTGAATGTGCAGAGTTGGTTTTTTTGTTGTTGGTGGTGGTGGTGCAAATTTCTCTTTGATGGTTTTCTTTTTCTGAGCCACATTCTTCTTACTCCCTCGATCCTGGCCTGGCCAAATGCCAAAACTGCTCTAAGTTATGCTGACCTCATTCAGCCACTATGTCAGCTGATGATGTGGAAGAGTCAGCAGGAGTTCCAGATTATCTTTTTAGGGCCCATTTCTGGTTGTTTGCCTTGCCTAAAGAGTCAGGGAGTGGGGTTTGAATCTTTATTATTTTGTTGATTGGGGTTTTGGCTGTTCTTTTACAGTGTCTAGCACAATAGGCTCCTGAACTGTGGTATGCTATACTTCAAACAGGATTCCCCCAACTTAATTCCTAAGGCCAAACAGGGGTTCTCAACCAGGGATCCATGCCCCCCCCTGGGGGTCACAAGCCCTTTCAAGGGGGCCACAGGACCCTGCAGCTGAAACCCAGAGCTTGAGCCCCAGCACTTCCCATGGGGCTGAAATCAGGAGCCAGAGCTGATCCCCAGCGCCCCCCTCGGGGCTGAAGCTGAGAGGCGTGGAGCTGAAGTCCCTATTCCTGACACCCCCAACAGGGCGGAGGCCCCTATTTCCAGCACCCCCTGGAGGGCTGAAGCTCCAGTCTCTGGCACCCCCCCCCCCCACACACAGGACTGTTGCTGGAAGCAGCAGGGCTGAATCCCAGAGCCCGAGCCCTGGTGCTCCCCTTGGGGCAGAGTTAGGGGGCATGAAGGTGTGACACTGCACTCCATATGATTTTATGAAAATATGATAACGAGTATGAATATAATGTAATTGGAATATGCTTCATGCAAAAGGTCTCTTATAAGGTATCATTACAAAGCTTAGAATCTACTGAGTGTGGGCATCCTATTTGTATAAATGTATCATTCTTGTATCTGAAACTAGAATAATTAAATATAACTTTGAAGTTCTATTGTAATTATGGAAAGTGTGGGCCATTAACGGTGCTTTGGAATCTTGATGGCTCCCATCAACTAGGATAATTGCTTGTAAATGGCTCTGTTTACTTGCAAGCCTCCCTGTGAGTCAGGCCAGGAAGAATGATGGCTTGGGGGTCCCACAGGACATGTGACCATGTCACCTGGTACTGGACTCCATCTTAAACCTGGGGCTTTTCCATTGAGAAGGAGGGGTGGGGACCCAGACAGACAAAAGATCCCGGCTTGTGCCAAAGCTAGATGATGGGGGGGGCGGGGGTGGAACAGAACAAAGGAGGTTCCAGTCATGAGAAATCCCCTGGTTACCACCTGAGCTGGAGCTAACAAGGACTGTACCGGGGGAAAGGGTTGGGCCCAGACTAGGGAGGAGTCTAGTCTGTGAAAGTCCAAGTCTTATTGGAACATCTCTGAGGGTGAGATTTTATCTGAAATCAGTTTCTTAATGTATTAGGCTAAGACTTGCGTGTTTTGTTTAATTTGCTTGGTAACTTACTTTGTTCTGTCTGTTATTACTTGAAACCACTTAAATACTACTTTTTATACTTAATAAAATCACTTTTTGCTATTAATTAACTCAGAGTAAGTAATTTACCCCTGGGGGAGCAAACAGCTGTGCATATCTCTATCAGTGTTATAGAGTTTAGAGAGTAAAATGGATTTATTTGGGGTTTGGATCCCATTGGGATCTGGGTGTCTGGGTTGCTAGAGACAGGAGCACTTGCTAAGCCATTTTAAGTTAAGTCTGCAGCTTTGGGGGATGTGGTTCAGACCTGGGTCTGTGTTTGCAGCAGGCTAGCATGTCTGGCTTGACAAGGCAGGGTTCTGAAATCCCAAGCTGGCCAGAAAACGGGCTCAGAGATAGTCTCAGCTCATCAGGTGACAGTCCCAAGGGGGTCTCTGTGACCCAACCCATCACAGGAGGGTGTTGCCTCCTCCCCTAAACTGCAGCATCCCCTCTCCATCGCCTTCTCTCCCTGCCCCTTGGCCAAGTCGGAGGTAGGAAGTCAGAGCCGGGCAGTGCAGGGCAGAAACCCCCTTGGGAGCTGCCAACCGATGTGCCAAGACTACTTCTATCCCTGTTTTCCCTGCCAGCTCAGGACTTCAGCACCCTGTCTTGCTGAGCCAGAGTCTGAAATACCTTCCCCAAAGCTGCAGGTTTACCTGAAAACAGCTCACAGAAGTGTGCTTGTCTTTAGCACCCAGATGCCCAACTCCCAATGGGGTCTAAACCCAAGTAAATCTGTTTTACCCTGTATAAAGCTTATACAGGGTAAACTCATAAATTGTTCGCCCTCTATAACACTGATAGAGAGAGATGCACAGCTGTTTGCTCCCCCAGGTATTAATACATACTCTGAGTTAACTAATAAGTAAAAAGTGATTTTATTAAATACAGAAAGTAGGATTTAAGTGGTTCCAAGTAGTAACAGACAGAACAAACTAAGTTACCAAGCAAAATAAAATAAAATGTGCAAATTTATGTCTAATCAAACTAAATACAGATAAGATCCTCACCAGTTCCAGAATGCTCCCTTTTACAGGCTAATCTCCTTTTAGCCTGGGTCCAGTAATCACTCACACCCCCTGTAGTTACTGTCCTTTGTTCAAGTATCCTCGGGGGGTGGAGAGGCTCCTTCTTTAGCCAGCTCCTGACAAAATGGAGAGGTCTCTCATGGGTTTAAATAGACTCTCTCTTGTGGGTGGAGATCCCCTTTCTCACTCCTATGCAAAGTGCAGCTCCAGGATAGAGTTCTGGAGTCACCTGGGCAAGTCACATGTCCATGCATGACTCAGTCTTTACAGGCAGAAGCCAATTTACACATGGTATCTTGTATGTTTCCAGGAAGCGTTCTTATGTGGATTGGCGCTTTCCAAGCTCTTTTGTCTGTTAAGTGCATCTGGACTGAGCACTTAATTTGCATATTCCTTTCCCAAGAAGTGACCAAATGTTTTAACTAAGGCTACTTAGAAATCAAGCAATTATACAGCCAATGTTCATAACTTTGAACACACAAATGGTGCCTGCATACAACTAGGATGAACATAACCAGTAGATCATAACCTTTACATAGATATGTTACATGGCATACGTAGCAAAACCCTATTCCAGTTATATAATACATACTTTTATGAGCACCCCCACCCCATAAAGCCTTATGGGGTACACTGTCACAGCCTCCTCACCCAAACTGCAGCGCAAGAGCAGGGCAGTCCCAAGGGCAGGGCAGTCCCAAGGGCAGCTCCACACGTCCCCTCTCCATCGCCTTCTCTCCCTGCCCCCTGGCCAGGTCGGAGGTAGGAAGTCAGAGCCGGGCAGTGCAGGGCAGCTGCTGCTCTGGCTGGTGCCATGGAGCAGGCAGCCACAGTGTTCCCTCATCGCCTGCTGCTGCTGGTGCCCAGGTTGAAGTTGCCCCTCAGCTCCCAGCCTCCTTTGCTCTTGCAGAGGCAGCCGGTAGTAGCCACCCTGGTTGGGAGACCTAGATCCATGGCTGGCAGAGTCCTCTGGGAACAGGGACCACAGGGGAGCCCTCCCAGCACACAGCTCCTAGTACCCTTCTCCCTGCACCCTGAGATACGCCCCCGTCTGCACACAGCCTGAGCGCACCCTCTTCCCCTCCTATCCCCCCCCACCCCCCTAGGCCCTGGAGTTTTTATAGCATATGCAAGGGGTGCTCAGAAAGAAAATGGTTGAGAATCCCTGAACTAGATGATCACAATTGTCTTTCTGGCTTTATAATCTATGAATCCATGAATGACTGGGGTTCCCAGGTGCTACTGCAATACAGATAATAAATATTGTGCTGGAGGGTGTTGGTGGCTACCAGTAAGCAAGTATTTGATCTATGCTGACGGGCAGTCACCTTCCACTCAGGCTAAAGGGAAGAAACAATTAAGCTCCTCTGTGGAGTAAGATAGTTGAAACAATAGAAGACATTGCCAAAGCCACAGGGCCAATTGGGAAGACATGAGCAAGAACTAACAGAATAAGAAGGGTTTCCTTGGGACTGATTGAAACCCCAGAAGCCTGGGCATTGATTGGTAGAGCTGTGTGTGTCAAAAGCTGAAAACATCTAGATTGAAAGCCAACTGACAGTGAAAGAACAGTCTGAGTGTATCCGTGAAGGAAAGGCAAGAGAAAGAGATTTTTTTAATGGCACAGGACTGGCTGGGAAGTAGGCTTGAACTTCTGAACAAGGAACATGGCTGCTGATTTTGTTCCTACTGTGTTCAGGGAAACAGAATATTATGTACATTCTTCGTAAATGTACAGGATTTCACCAAAGAAATACCTTCCCCTGAATATTGGCTAGCTACTCAAGTAGCCAAGCAGCATCACTACAAATGTTACCAATAAAAACGTGGTTTTGTATCTTGGGTAACATTTGACTTCCAAAAGTTTGCTGATGGCAGTTATGCTAGTGGTAGTTTTAGTTTTCATGCCATGCCCTGTCAATGTAGGGAGAGGGTGGCATACGTTACTTATGGTTTTATTTTATTTTTTTAATTAAAACCCTTAGTTGCTATATTGATGGGAGATGTACAAAAGTAAATAAATGCAAAGTAATAAAAGAAGTGGGCCAAATTCTAAGATCACTAACTGTCTCTGAATCAAGAGTAATGCCAGTTAATTTAATAGATTTGCCTATATAAAAGCAGTGTAAGTAAGGCCTTGTCTACACACATATACTGGTACACTGTACTGGTATTATAGCTAGAGTGTACAACCACTCTGGTGTGAAGCCAGTTCTAACAATATAAACCTGCTTATACTGGTATGACTCATTCTCATATGGTTTATACAGTACTGGAGTTTATAGTGATGTAACTACATTAGGGGATGTATCAGTATAAATATATTACACCCCTGAACAAAATAGTTATATGGGTACCAGGCATGAAAGAAGAACCACCTCTCTATTGTTTGTTGTTCTGCCAATGAAACAAAAGCAATGTTAATCACATTACCCTAAGGTCTTGAACACAATTAGCAAGCATGCCGAAGTGAACAAAAATTCACTTTAGTGCCCTTGGAAGCCTTATTGCACTTAGCAAGTGATCATTTTCATAATCATATAATTGCCAGAATGGGAAATTACAGATAATTGCTGTTGTTGTGACCTTGCTCCTTCAGTAATGAAATTAATGTAATTGTTACTATTTAGATTCTTACTAATTCAGGGGCTGCTGCAAAGTTTTTTTCAGGGGAGCATAGACATGTATTTTTTAATTATGTTTCTCCTTTTCCCAGATGGATTAACAAATGGAATGAATCTTTCACACTTCTGACACAGGTTAATTTTGTTTCTTGTTCTTCACTGGCTTACTGTCATCTACTTAAAAGTATGGCGTCTACCTACTGGTCTTTGTGAGTGTCATGGCAACTAGAATTATTGAATCCATTTAGAACACCATGGAATCACAGAAATTAGAAATGGGGAAAATGCCTTTGATATATTTCTGAGTGCTTTGTCTAATCCATTTCCAAATGACTCATAGGATGGGACTTCTATTTCCT
Source organism: Mauremys mutica (assembly GCF_020497125.1). Taxonomy (NCBI): domain Eukaryota; kingdom Metazoa; phylum Chordata; order Testudines; family Geoemydidae; genus Mauremys; species Mauremys mutica. Next base: position 79,642,979 of record NC_059075.1, read on the forward strand.
GAGGATACTATTTCATGCTCTAACAGATCTCACCATTACGAGTGTTTTCCTGATATTCAGCCTGTTTTAAATTTTCCCTTCACTAATTTAATCCCTTCAATCATCCTAAACAATTCCTCTCTCTCCTTGATCTTTAACTTTTTCAAATATATGAAGACACCATAAGAACCAAATTTTGATCTCCATTAGACTGCTGTAAATCTGGAGTAACTAAAGTAACTCAAATGAGCTCAGACATTTATTTCAAGTTCTTTTTTGTTTATTTTTCCCCCAATTAATGTATTTATATTCCAGTTTCCCAAAAGGACTGGAATCCTAAAATAACACATTATTTTAACACTGATGACAAACCTATAAAATAAGTACGAACAAATCAATAAAAATGTGATTAAATAGCCAAAAAATCACACCAATTTGGTTTAATTACTGGAAAATCCACTTTGCACTTCTTTAGATAAATATTATTATGACCTTTTCACAGATGAGTAAATTGATATAATGAAAGGTTAATGATATATTCATGGTCACATATCAAAACTATGGCAGAACTAGATATTAAGATCCAGGAGTCCTGACAACTACCATGCTCAAACCAAAAGATCACACTCAGACCTGGACTCAAATGATCTGTTTCATCTTTAGTTTAAATCCTTTCTTTCTTTCTTTCTTTCTTTTTCTTATCTGGTGTTTCTGTTTGTTGTATGTCCTGTCTCTTTAGGTTAAGTTCTCTTTCTTCTTCCTGACATCCTCATCCACATCACTGTCATACCATCAACAAGTAAGAGCCAGGCTCTGAGCTGCTGGAACACTGATTCTTACAGATAGATACCACAGCTTTAGCTCCCAAGTTTATGTGATTCTATCATTTCAAGAGAAAAACAATCCTGATCTAATTCCAACTCATTCATTCTTTGTCATTGTAGCTTCCTCCCTTTCCATGCCATATTTTGGAATCGTGCCATAGAGGAACAGGTTTCTTGCATGGTGGTTCTACTTTTTAGCAAAGTCCCATTGTAGTCTGTACCCACTCAGATCAGCCCAAACGCAGTTAGGCACAGACAGGACTGATTTAACAGTGTGGAGAAGTTAATCGAAGGAGCTAATGACAAAAAGGCTATGGGACAAAAAAACAAAACAAAACAAAACCCACCTTGTAATGGAATTTAAGGGCCAAAATGTATCCTTAGAAGTCTGTTGATGGCTGCCAAGGAATTCACCGGGAATTTCATCTGCAAGAAAGATCGTGGCCCCTTTTCCACCCACTTAGCACTGTTCCGGCAACAAAAAGCAGGCAGAAAACCCAGCTTAACCAGCTATCTGCTGCTCCCACCTTCATGAAGGTATTCCCAGGAGCAAAGGGCTTGCATGGGGCATTCCAGCACTGGTGGTATAATGAAGAAAAAGGAGGCATGGCCAAGGAACTAATACATCCAGCCAATCCTCTTCTACGGTAGTATTCATTTGGGGCCATTGTAACTTATAGCTGCCCCTAGTCCAGCAAAGCAACCTCAGTATTGGGAAACCCTCTTTATGCCACTTCACCGTCCCCAGTCAGGAGCATCTTTTGTGTGAGATTTCCAGGCTCAGGGATTTTGGGTAAATTGTGAATAAGTATCTTTCTGTCTATTTAGGTTATTATACCATATCCATCATGATAGTATATGATCTTGGTGTGGGATATGTGCATGTGTTGCATGTGAGTGTATGTGTATATGATCATGGTCTGAGTGTATGATGCAAACCACAAACTGAACCAAAACTTGTAACCTCCTGTCATCTGCTCATTGCAGGGAATTGTCTGCTACTTTTCAGCTACTAGTAGAACTTGTTTGATAAACAGATGGAAAGCTCTGAAAATACACACAGTCCTGCTCAAGGGAAGTCTCAACAAATCCTACGCAGAATAATAAGGTTTTTGTGAAGTTATAAGAGGTACATTCACATTAACTCTTCACAGTCAGAGACACAAGGAACTGTTGTAGTGTTATAGTAGCAATGTCATCTCCTTCTTGTGTCCCTGCTTCTCACCTTGTCACTGTTAAAAGTTCCTTTTTCACCTGCTGCACCAGCAACCTGGTCCCTTCACTGTCTTCCTCTTGGCTGACATATCAAGTTCAAACTTCTCATCCTCACTTTCAAGGTTCTGTGCATCCCCTCTCTTGTCTACACTTCTCTTCTCCTCTTCTTAGTCACTATTTCATTCTCTTCCTCTCACACAAGGCTTTTGTTCATTCGTCCACTACTTCATTCTTCACTCCTTTGTCCAGCTCACCACTTAGGGCCTGAACTCGCTGTGTTCCCTAGTGCACCAAGCCAGCCACCACTTTCTCTACATTCACATTCCAGTAAGTGAGATCAGTTGGTATTATAGCACTATACCGTATTTCTTAACAACAAAATAAATAGAGAGCCATAACTGGGTTTTCCTCTGTGTTTTGTACAGCACCAAGTACACAGCTGTATAATAATGGGCCAATTCCCCAGGGCTTACTTTGCTTTTAATCACCTAGAACTCCTTCTGAAATAAATTCTTCTTCCATTTACACTTCTGTAAATCTGGAAACTTTACTAAAGTCAATAGTTAATCTGGATTTAATCCAGTGTAAATGGAAGCAGAATTGAGCCCAATGATTCAAGGCAAGTTTTGCATGAGTTTGGATTTGGCCCCATAAAATCAGCTCATTAACATAGGAGATGAGAAATGAACTGGACCTCAGACTGAATAAGCAGCACAGAAGTTTTCCCTATCCCAATATAACTCAGAGATATAGCTGAATTTTTCAGACATGCACAGCAGCAGCTAACGCTCCTGTTTTGTGTGGGTTTATGATACCCTATTGAATAAGAGAGTAAATTTACTGATCAGAATTGATTTGGCGCTACTTTGTCACAGAAGAAAAATCTCAAATTTCAATCCCTTCTGAAAACAGCCACAGAAATAACTGTGCTGATTTTCAACCCATCCTTCACCTAATTGGTCAAAATGAACCAAGTGAATATTTTGGCTGCTACTTCTCTGAGTCATGTTCTAATTCCAGATGTACTTTTTATTTAGACATACAACATGCCTGAGATTAGAATGCATTAAAGTGTTGTGTGAGCCCAAACACTAGTGGCAGGTCCCAAAGCACTATTTTGTGTTTGTGGTGAAGAATGTATACATATTTTGTGAGCACTGACTGTCTGGAAACAAGTGTAACATCGTCATTCTGAATTCATCTTAAAACAAACGTCACCAGAGGCTAGTCTAAACTGGCAATGCCGTGGCAATGCTTTAACGTGGCTTGTGTGGTTGCGGCGCTCTAAAAAATCCCACCTCCATGAGAGGCGTAGCTCCCAGCACTGGTACACTGTTTACACTGGCACTTTACAGTGCTGAAACTTGCTGCGCTCAGGGGGGTGTTTTTTCAGCCCCTTCAAGTGGGATTTGTCTGGTAAACAGCTCCTGTCACACAGAATGTTCTTCCATAGTGAAAGAAGATTATGTCAAGTATTCCACTGTCAATTCTATGAGTTCTGAACATATCATTTGCTTGAGGTAGTTTTCTTTAGGTCAGCAAAACAATACTAAACAATGGCTTAGCATGGATTGTGTAGCAAAGAGGAGGATTTAAGGTGGGCATATTTGTGTTCTAAGAGAACCAATAAGAGCTGGAAAGAGACTTGCAATTAATTCATACTGGAAAAGTTAGCCAAACTGCATACTTTCTAAAGAACCCTCAGATTATTCAGATACAATGTCTGGCTGAGATTTTGCCTTCACAGGGGACTGTGTCTCAGGACTCATGGGTTCTGGTCCTAGCTCTGCTACTGACTTGCTATGTGACCTTGGGCAAGTCACTTAGACACATATTTTTAAATGTTTGCCGAGAAGTGAATGCACATTTTTGCACTCTATAAAATAACCTCTGGAATTTTGTCATCTTTTGTAACAATACCTAATAAATTCTGTCATGTTCCAGCCTCCAGGAAATTACCACCCATAAAGTCCTAAAAAGTAGAGGCAAAAGGCCATATCCTGTGCTCATAGTTTCATACGTGGATTGTTTGCCTCCAAGACTAGTATTCAAGTCCAGATCCTGGAAGATATTTAGGCACCTAACTCCCATTGATTTCAAGGCCTGGGCCTCAGTGCCTATAGTTGTTGTTATTATTTATACTACAGTAACATCTAGAGGCCCCAGTCTCTTTGGGAGAGGTGCTGTACAGACATATGACGAAAGATAGTGCCCTAAAGAGCAAACAGTATAAGTTAAGATGAGAAACAACACGCAGATGCAACAAAGCAGTGAGAAGGGGGAATTGCCAGGTAAGAACAAGATGCTTGTGATTTTGTGTGATAAGTGATAGTCACATAATACCAGCTGCCTAACTAGTGTCAAATTTGGAATGGAAACAAATGCCAACTGGCTACCCTAATGTTTGCTGTACAAATGGCATCTCTATAAATGAATGAGCATCTGTTCTCCCTCTACCTGCATATAGCTGTAAAGTAAAGGAAAATTATATGAATGCACTGACAAAGTGAGAAGGTCAAAAGTTTCAGTTTGTTTAGGCACCCAACCATTTGGATGCTTTGGCGCATTACACAGACCCTATGGCTCTGTAAAATTTTGATTTGAAGTCTAACTAAAATGCCTTTTCATATGGGATTTTGTCAGTTCATTCCTGGTTGCAGTAAGGATGTTCAAAAATGCCCTGGAGAAAGTGAATTGAATTTTTCTGAGGTTCTAAAAATATTTTCCTTGAGATCGCAACAAAGTTTCAGTTTCTTATCAATTGAAAACCATAACACCAATCCCCAATAACGGAGCGAATAAAGCCCAAAGAGATCAGAAAAACGAAAAAAGAGCGACAGAGAAAAAACAAAAAGAGAGAGAAAGATTTAATTTGAATTCATTCAGTAATTCTTCATCTATATGCTTGGCTTCCACTTATGACAATGCAAAGATGTGCAGAAATATTGCTTAAGCATTGTACGTGCCATTTATACTAATCAGAACAAAAGTTCATTTGAATACTAAAATATTTTCCTTTTCAAAAACAAAATACTAATAAAATTCTTGCACAAGCACATGAAAATAAACATTTTTAATTTAATAAAAAGCAACAAAATTGGTTAAAAAAAACTCCAAAAATGAAAATGATCAAACAGAAGATTTGCCTGCCACTAACCCTCACTTTCAGTTTCATTATGTTATTTAAATGACACCTATCCACATTTTAATCCTTGTGCAAAAGTCTGCTGGCAGAATTAATAATTATGATCAAAAACCATGAAAGTCCATGCTAATGATAAGATAAAGAACTTATTCCCACCACCTACCGTGAGAAGCTAATCTTCCTCCATGTCCTAATCTACTGACATACAGGGTTTGATCTGAAATAAGCTCTTAATAATGAATAATCTGGCCATGAATATGATTCTGCAGAGCAGAAAATGGAGGATTAAAGAAGAAGCTCTAGAAGAATTAGTTCTCACATTTTTTCCAATTTTAAGGGGTTTTATTTCCCTTTAAATACTTTTTTGATTGTTGCTGCCACCTTAAGGATGCAAACTGTGGTGGCTATTCTGCTGATGCACTGAAAGTGTCTGATTTAAGAAGTCGCTACTTTGCATTTATCAGGGGAAGGGAACAAAAACAGCAAACTGACACTTACTCAAGTGCACAGTCTCTTTAATTGAGGGATGTCTGGAGAGCCAAGTATATATATTTTAACACACAGTCAATGAGTTTGAATTAGGCACTTCTGGGAACAAGCTGCCTGCCCGTTACATATTAGAAAATCAATCTCGGTGTGTATGTGTGTGTATTTTAAAAAGCCAGGTGAGATAAGACAAATCACAACTCATATTTATTTCCTTATACATTGCAATGTAAAAGAAGATGTTTGTTTAGCAGATGTTTCATCATTGCCACAGACTTCCTGATTTCTTGCCATGTAAGGCAGGCTGAATACACAACTGAGGACAATGAGTTTCAAAAATGACTAAATATTTTGGATGCCTCAGTTTTTGAATGGCAATCTTGAGACACCAGAATGGTGTCTGGTTTTCAGAAAATGTTGAGCACCCATACATTAAAATCCAGGCCCCATTAAGGTGCCTCAAATTGGGCGCTCAAAAACTGAGGAAGCTGAATTGACTATTCACTTTTGAGACTTCTGAGACATTAGCTGTTCATGGGTTCCATTCTTGACTCTGCCCCTGCTGTGTGATCTCATCTCCGGGTGAGGGAGGAGCCGGGGGTAAGGGGCTAAGGGGCAGGGAGTCCCGGGGACAGTCAGGGGATAGGGGATGGCGGTCAGGGAATGGGGGGGTTGGATTGTGGGCATTCTGGGGGTCTGTCAGGACTCAGTGGGGGGGTGGATAGGGGTCGGGGCAGTCAGGGGACAGGGAGCAGGGGTGGGGTCCTGGGGTGGTGGGTGGGGGTGGGGTCTCTGGGAGATGCTGAGGGGGACAAGGAGCAGGATGGCTTGGGCATTCTGAGGGAGGCAGGCAGTTAGAGGGGCAGGAAGTGGGTGGGGGTCAGATAGGGGGCAGGGCCAGGCTGTTTGGGAGGCACAGCCTTCCCTACCCTAAAGCTAATTCAGCAGTTTGAGGCTTGCAGAAGAGCCAAGCTGTTAGCTTTTCCTTTAGGGCTACCGTCCCTTTCACTTCTCAAATGCCAAATTGTAATCTATATTTCATTTCAGTGCCATAGGGAGATTCATGTCAGGGGAGGGTAGCTTTATTTAAAATTAGTCACTAGTGGAGGGATCACATGAGAAGAGCAATATCCTTCCCAACCCTACCAAGGGAGACCTCCCTCCCCTACATTCCCTGAGGCTCCAGAGGGGTTAATTCAGTGGTTCTCAAACTTTTGTACTGGTGACCCCTTTCACACAGCAAACCTCTGAGTGTGACCCCCCCACACTTATAAATTAAAAACACTTTTTAATATATTTAACACTGTTATAAATGCTGGAGGCAAAGTGGGGTTTGAGGTGGAAGCTGACAGCTCGCGACCCCCAGTAATAACCTCGTGACCCCCTGCGAGGTCCTGACCCCCAGTTTGAGAACCCCTGGGTTAATTTAATTTTAGCACCCTGTGTCCATTCACATGCATGTGCTATTTGAGCATTTCGGTTTTCACAACAAAGGCTTGTCCCAGATTCTGGAACAAGCTCAAATGCTCAGTTCGTGGAGTATGTACATAAGCTATACTAAAGACAAACCCACAGTAACCGTCTCCAGTTTGTGAGAGAGCCCATGGAGCCAGTCTCTAGGAAACAGATAAATGCATGGAGGTTAAGTCCATTAATGGCTATTAGCCAGGATGGGTAAGGAATGGTGTCCCTGGCTCCATTTGTCAGAGGGTGAAGATGGATGGCAGGAGAGAGATCATTTGATCATTGCCTGTTAGGTTTACTCCCTCTGGGGCACTTGGCATTGGCCATTGTCGGTAGACAGGATACTGGGCTGGATGGACCTTTGGTTTGACCCAATATGGCTGTTCTTATGTTCTAACCTAAATGAACCCAAAGTTATGGAGACAGAGATAAGTCAAGGAAGCCAGCAGAGTATCAGAAACCTGGAAAAATCTGACTGAATGGGCTCAGGCATTTGTCACAAGCTTAGGGTGAGCAGACAGCAAATGTGAAAAATCGGGATGGGAGTGGGGGGTAATAGGAGCCTATATAAGAAAAAGACCCAAAAATAGGGACTGTCCCTATAAAATCGGGACATCTGGTCACTCTACACAAGCTGAGATGGTTCAAAAGTTTTGGATTTTTTTTAAGCAGAATTTTTTTATTGTTTCTTTAAACAATCAAACACAGCAAGCAGCAAATATTTGGCCACATACTTCTGAAACCCCAAACCATGTTCTGGTTTTGGCAGACTAATTTCAGCTTTTCAATTAAAAAAAACACAACAAATTTTGAAGGAAAGCAGACATTGTCCGTGATTTTTTTCTGCTTTTTAAAAACCTGTAGTTTTCGATCCAGAAAAATTTTTGACAGAAAATATTTGTCCAACCCTTTTAATGAGCTTTAGTGCCTTTTAGCACTAGCTGATGCTGAGAACCAGTGATGCCTTGTAAAGAAGTTTTCTCAAAACTGGGTTTGTGCTGAGATGCAGAAGGTTTATTTTTCCCAGGGCCGCCCGTGAGTGCGGAGCAAATGGGGTAATTTGCGCCAGGCCCCGCAGGGGCCCCCATGAGAATATAGTATTCTATAGTATTGCAATTTTTTTTATGGAAGGGGCCCCTGAAATTGCTTTGCCCCAGGTCCCCTGAATCCTCTGGGTGGCCCTGCTCTATTCCCAATGTATATAAAAGAATATTACATAAGCTTTTGGATAAGCTTTTGCTCCCAGGAGTTTGATTCCAAAGATTTCAAGAACGTTCATTTTAAAACCATCCAAACTCCCAGGAGTTTGATTCCAAAGATTTCAAGAACATTCATTTTAAAACCATCCAAACAATTCCATTGTTCATCACTGGACATATGAGGGAGGATTGCACCACCCCACCAAGCAAACATAGAACTAGGTCCTCAGGTGTGCAGAATTTACATCAGTGCATCTTGGATGGGGAAGAGGTAGCACTGTCTGACCTTTCCATTTCTATAATCCTGGGTTGCCAAAATCACCTCAGAGAAGTCTAAGCTTTGTGCTTTCCACCTCTACCTCAACACACCTCTTATGCCTGAGGGCAAGGCATAGGAGACATAAACCCTATGCCAATTGAGGCTTCAACCACACAGGGGCAAGGCTACATTAAGGGCAATCAGGACCCTAGACACACCACAGCATAGAGCCCCACCCCTCATGGCCTCATCCCTGCAATGTGGCCCCATCCCCTACTTGGAGTGGCAGAGGCCCTCCTCCCTTAAAGGCAAGAGCAGCAGCAGCTATCCACACATTCCCGCCACTACCCCCCATTACTTAGACCAGCAGCCAGGGTATGTGCACTAGAGTAAGACCTGGTCTACCCTTAAAATTTAGGTCGACATAGCCACATCACTCAGGGTGTGAAAAATCCTACATCCATACTACAGGGATAGTAGTTGTCATAGCATAGTCCTCGTAGTGTAAAAATTACCTCAGTGAGCTGAGCCTTTTGCACTCTGCTTCTCCTGCAACACAGAATCCCCTGATAGGGTGGTGTTGGGCATGGGGGGGGGAGTGGGGAGCGGGGATCTCTCTGGGCAGTTAACACCCCATTCAGATGCCTGGGGCATGTCACACATTCAGAACTATAGTCTCAGGCTCCCTGCTGACCCAGGCAGACATCTCCGCATTGGTTTACACTCAGTTGTGTTTTCAAGTTTTTCATCGCAATTATGAGAACTAAAGACATACTTTAAAAAAAGAAAAGAGCAGCTGAAATTCTGATGTAATCATGTGATTCCAGGAGCTGGGGTCTAGGACCATCTTTATAGTGCCTCTGTCTAAGGGCTTGGCTACACTTGCAAGTTAGAGCACATTAAATCAGCCGTGTGCACCCTAACTCCTGAGGTGTCTACACTGGCAAGGCACATAGAGCACCGGAACTCTGCAGCTGGAGCGCTCCTGGTAATTCACCTCCACGAGAAGCACAGAGCTTGCTGTGCCCCAGCTGAAATGCCCGGGTGTCAGTGTGAACGATGTGTTGCATTACTGTGCTGTGATTGGCCTCCGGAAACATCTCATAATCCCCTGAAGTCAAGTGGCCACTCTTCTCATTGTTTTGAACTCGGCTGCAGGCATGCAGATATCCCCTTTCAAAGCTCCATTTCTGACAGCCAGCATGCTTATCTGCTCCGGGACAAAGCAAACCATTAGTGTGGAATGCTGCTGTTGTGAGTGTGTATGAGAGAGAGAGGCAGGAGGGGAGGAGGGTCTGCTGCTGTCTGACAAGACAGCATGTTGACACACTCTCTGCCCCCCAAAACACACTGTCTCTCTCCCCCACATACACACAACACACTCCCTGTCACACTCCACCCCGCTCCCATTTGAAAAGCACACTGCAGCCACTTACACACTGGGATAGCTACCACAATGCACTGCTCTTTGTGGCATTGCAAGAGCTGCTAACGTGGCCATACCAGTGCGCTTGCAGCTGTCAGTGTAAACATACGGCAGCGTTTTCCCTGCTGCGGTCTCCAAAGGCTGGTCTAGCTCCCAGCATTCTACATCTGCACGTGTAGCCAAGCCCTTAATTTGGCCCTTCCCACAGGGAAATCTCTCTTTTTGTTTTTGTTTTTTTGTTTGAAGCAGCTTTAAAATAGGACAGAACTGAATTTCTGGCCCAAATATTTCAATTCTGCTCTCTTAATTATTTTATTTACAGAGCACATTTCACCGAGGCATACCAAAGTTGTTTACAAACAGAATTAATTGAAATCTGCAACAATCTATGAAGTTAGATATTGTTAGATCTGTTTCACAGATGTGTAAAATGAAGCCAGGAGAGCAAGTGATTGCTCAAGGTCACAGAGTCAGTGAAAGAGCTGGGAATGGAACCCAGGAGTCCTGTTTCCAATCCCCTGCTCTGTCCACCAACCACACTTGAGGACAATTTAACCTACATATCTGCAAATATTTTTCAAATAATAGCTAACAATGAGTGGGATAGCCCACCCACTAATAAGATATTTCATATTGCCAAGCAACTGGATGGCAGGCACATCACAAGAATTCAGAATGAAAGGGGCTTGGAAAGGGAGTTAGCTTTCTTTCAAATGGTGGATCAGAAGGGAAATGATTCATTTGGGAGGTGAATTTCAAACAGGTGGGTGAGGCAGGAGGAAAGCACCACCAGACACTGAACAGGCGAGCAGCATCAGACAGCCAGGGAGAAAGGACACATAAGGGCAACACCAGTCAATCAAGCAGCTGCACAGGGCACTGGGAAGAGCAGCATCAGTCACTCAAGAGAGGCAAATGATTGCTAGGCAAGTGGCAAGTGAGTCTGCAGGAGAGCAAGAAAACAGGAGAGCAGAGCCACTTGCTGCTCCTTTTGATGTTAAATGCACCTGCTGGGATTCTGCAGACTTTTTAAACCATTCAGCAATGAAACTAGTCGACGCCGCATGGCACTTGCTTTTGCCCTTCTACTAATGCTAAGAATTTTGGGAGGGAAAATATAGAAGCTTGATGGACAATGTTTCTTTTCATTCTATTTGAGCTGATGCGTTTTGCTAACAATGAAAAAGCAATCATAACAATATTAATGCAACATTGACACTATGGCACATCCATTCCCTGCTGACTGAGTTGTGGGCATCTCTGCTCTGAGCACTGGCCTTCAATATTCTTAACATAGGCCACCAAACTAGGTCACACGGCTATGACCAAAACCCGCATACATGCTCCACCATAATAGAACCAACTTCCATGACAGCAACCCCTACATTCTGCTGCAGTTTTAACCCTGTTTCTTCTCTTCTCCATCCCGACAAACTCTCCCATACATGCACCACTATGGCTCGTAACTAAAAACACCCATTCATGTAAAATCAGGTGATAACCCTTTTCGAGTGATTATTTTTGTGGATATGTTTTTTGCTGTTCTTTCCAGGCAGCTGACTCCACTCCCAGCTTCTCAGCTCCTGCAGTGTTCTCCAGGTGGTCCAGTTGAGAGTTTTCTTCCACAAGGTGTACCTGGGAAGGAGGGAGCTCATAGCTAGCTAGATCAACTCAACCCCACAACTTCCTGTGCCCTGCCTGCTGTGGTGTTCTACAGGAAACCAAGTTCACCCACATATGCTTCTGATCCCCACCCCCAGCCTTGGCACAAAAAGGACTCCCTCTCTGGTTCCCCAGCCTCCCAATGGCCTGGCTCTATGTAATTGCTGGGAGCATGCACTGTACACCAATTAGCTCCTCCTTGGGGAGAAAGCTATAGATAGGGGCCTACCAAATTCCCGGCCATGGAAAACGTGTCATGGACCGTGCAATAATATATGGAGCTATACCTATCTCATAGAACTGGAAGGGACCCTGAAAGGTCATCAAGTCCAGCCCCCTGCCTTCACTAGCAGGACCAATCTGGTCTCACCCGTGCAATCTGGTCTTGTATGTGTTTTTACCGTATACTATACAGATTTCACAGGGGAGACCAGCGTTTCTCAAACTGGGGGTCCTGACCCAAAAGGGATTGCGGAGGGGTTACAAGGTTATTTTAGGCGGAGTCTTCGCGGTATGGCCACTCTTCCTTCTGTGCTGCCTTAAGAGCTGGGTGGCCGGAGAGCAGCAGCTGTTGGCCAGGTGCCCAGATCTGAAGGCAGCCATACCATGCCACCCTTATTTCTGCACTGCTGCCTTCAGAACTGGGCAGCCAACGAGTGGTGGCTGCTGGACAAGGACCCAGCTCGGCAGGCAGCAGCACAGAAGTAAGGGTGGCTATACCATACCATGCCATCCTTACTTCTGCGCTGCTGCTGGCGGTGTGCTGCCTTCAGAGATGGGCTCCCAGCCAGCAGCCGCCTCTCTTTGGCCACCCAGCGAGCCTAATGACTAATTATTATTAATATTATTAATTAAATAAATAAAATTAAATAAGTATTAAATTAATATTATCCGTACACCCTAAATCAGGCTACACTAGCAGAAAGAATTCTGAGCTTGGGAAAAATACCAAAGCATGTGGCTGAAGAATGGTAGATTCCCCAGGATCCTAGTAGAGATAAATGGGGAGCTGTTGCTTCAGGCTCCCTGCAGACTCAGACAGGTTATCGCCACAGCGGTTACACTCAATTCACATTTTCTTGGTTCTCGCTGCAACCATAAGGGCTAAACACTTGGTTTTTTTAAAGGAAAGCTGAGATTCCGAAGCACCAGTCTGCAGCAAGGGATGAATTCTGTGACCACAGCACTATATGGGCCCTGGTCATAGCACCTCGTTTCTACAAGCAATGGTCAGCTGTGACAGTGACTTGGCATTGAAAGTGTCTGTGTCACGTTACCTATCTCCTAAGCATGCCATCTACGACCCACTATTCTGAGGATGCGCTATATAGACTTTCAGGAACATTTACTGTTACAAAGATCCCACTGCCTGTGATCAGTACTTCCTTTCTTCAGCGTATTTTTTCAGACTTATTTGTGCCAGACAGTAATCTATTGAAAACAGCAGGGACCGGCTACAGTTCTCATGATAGCAAGAAGCTGTAATGTTCCTACGCTGTTGCATCACTAGCATCCCCAAAGGTCAGGAAATGTAAAGGTTAGACAGGCTTTGTTGGGTTTATGAGATCTAGAGATCATGTGTGTGGAAGAAATGCCAATCAATGGGCTTTAAGTGCAGCCTGCACACACGGTGGAGAATTTAAGGATTTGAATTGTCAACAAACATTAAGCACAAGTTGACAATAGATCTTCTAGAAATGTTTAATCTCTCAAGATAAAATAACTCTCTTTCCATATTATACATTTGTAATACTTGAGTACAGTTGAAACACCATTTCCCTTCAAATGTTTTCTGTTTGGCCTTACTAGATCACAGAGAAGAGATTTCTTTTTCTATTTTCCCTACTTGTTTTTGTCATCTCTGATAAAAGTGTATCTTGATCACTGCTTTTGTCTTCCAAATGAGTGAATCTCATTGACCTTCCTTATCTCTTGCAGATCCTTGCCAGAAATATATGAATGGTTATAGAGGCACTTTTATTAGAGGAAGAAAAATTTCAAAGAGCTAGATCCACAGCTCATATAAAATGTATAGCTCCACTGACATCAATAATGTTGTGCTGATTTTCACCAGCTGAAGATCTGGTTGAAGGCACAGAAGTTCACTGTCCTGTCCACTTCAAATGCATTTATCCTCAAAAGTATCTGCAGCTTAAACTGTTCAACTAAAATAGCTGAGTGGGAATCAGAGAAACTGCAGGTGGAAAACAGCTAGAAATGAGTGAATAGAACAAAAAAAGCATTCCCAAATATATTTGTAAATAAATATTATCAATCCACTTCACTAGTACCTGCAGTCCTTCAGTGGTGTCAAACAGGGATGTGTTTTGGCACCAACATGCTTTGATGTATTCTTCTCTCTCCTGCTTTGTCATACTTTCTCATTTAGCACCAAGAGAGAAGATTTCTGTACACGATCATATGGAAAACTCTTCAATATTGCACGTCTAAGAGCCAAAAGCAAAATCAAACACCTGCTGATAAAATAACTTCTTTTCACTGATGACGCAGTGCTCATAATGCTGATGACGCAGTGGAGAGGAGCTCCAGCAGCTTTGCAATAGTTTTGCGCTAGCTTGTGAGGAATTTGAACTAACCATGAGTCCAAAGAAAACAATGATTATGGCGCAAATATAAGAATGGTCATACTAGGTCAGACCACCAGTCCATCTAGCCCAATTTCTTGTCTTCAGATAACAGCTGGTGCCAGATGCTTTAGAGGGAATGAACAGAACAGGGCAATGTATCAAGTAATCTGTTCCCTGTTGTCCAGTCCCAGCTTCTGGCAGTCGGAGGTCTAGCGACACCCAGAGCATTGAGTGGTGTCCCTGACCATCTTGGCTAATAGCCACTGATGAACCTATCCTCCATACATTTATCTAATTCTTTTTTTATCTAGTTAACCTGTTTCAGAGTTGCTAATTATTGTGACTTTAGCATGAATGTCACAATATTAAGTGTTTTTCTTAAAAGCCTCAGCTCCTGAAATGAACTGATTACATGAAATGTCAGCTTTTGCTTTTTTTAAAAAGTACATTTTCAGCCCTGATGATTGCAGAGAAAATAATGACCCTTTAAAGCTCAAAACCACAATGCAAATAAAAAGAACTCCAAACTTTTTTGTTTGTTTGTTTTTTTAAATCTCATGATTTTTAAGTGCTTGGCAACACAAGCTTAGGTTAACCAGTAAGGAAACAGAAACAATACCAAGTAGATGAGTAATCTCACAGAGTGAATAGCGAATACTCACAGTGACCACTATGAAATTTAACTCAATGAGAGAGCTAAATTCATTAAACAAACCGTTAACTGGAAATAGTCAACCCAGCTCTAGAAAAGACCTGGTGGCTCATCAAGTATATCTTCATCCCTTCTTGGCCTATACCGTTCTTTGTTCAGTCTAATTTAAACACCCTTGATATGGCCAGGGAGCCAAACTTTGAGAACCAGATTCTGATCTCATTTGCAGCAATATAAATCCAGAGTAATTTCAGTGAAGGAAATGAAGTTACACTCATGTGAAACTCATGTGAATAAGGTCAAATTCTGAACATCTGTCTGCTCTGCCCTTACAGAGTCATTTTGCTCTTTGGCAAAATCAAGCACTGTGTTATAGTATGATGAGTGGAAATAGAGAAAGAGGATCATGTTTCAGGTGGCCCTAGATTGTGAGGTACTGGGGTTTAGGAACACAGGCTTGCGGCTGGCTGAAATGACAAATAGCAGATTCTCAGCCTGTAACACTGACCTCTCAGCGTGGTTAATAAAGCTCTGCTTCTTACAAATCTAGCTTATTGCTGCATCACCAAATGCTAATGAAAGTGTTAAAGCAATTGTGTCCTCAGACTAGAAAGAAGTTTTGCCCCTGGATTTTATCTTCCTAATATCACTAGTTGAAAGTAGGGGGTGGTGTGGGAAGTA
Source organism: Mauremys mutica (assembly GCF_020497125.1). Classification (NCBI taxonomy): domain Eukaryota; kingdom Metazoa; phylum Chordata; order Testudines; family Geoemydidae; genus Mauremys; species Mauremys mutica. Next base: position 79,658,559 of record NC_059075.1, read on the forward strand.
AGTAACTGAGATGATTTTGTGATTCAAGGATTACTATTGATACCACTAGCTTAGAGGTATTGTGCATTTTAGGCTAACAGCTGACTTTACCTAGCAATTACTTTTAAACTCTTATCATTTCATTATAGCTCAAAAGACACTGCAAATGAACAACATTGTTACTCCATTTTCTACTTTAATCAGATTAGTCTCCTGAGTTTCTGGGCATTTTTTCCCCCAATAACTAAATGATTTATCTTTTGTATTTGGGTGCATGGATTCCTATCCCACTTTTTATGTTAGAAAATTAATGTGCTTTTGCAATATCATTCTGTTAGTGATGCATGAGCTGTTATACAACAAACATAGCTTCCTGTTGTCCTAAATAAATATTGCTACTTAAAGTAGTCATGTTAAGTTTTGAGATAATTGGATATATATCACCTGCAAATGTTCCCTCCAAATATGAAATCAATTAAATTGGGTACAATTAAATAGCTAACACTGTGTGCATGTAAAGTCAATAAATAAAGGTGCCATTCCTGCTGTGTTCAAGTTTGCATATCTTTTTGATGATTAAACATGGCAATTCAAGCCAACTAAGATGCAGCACCATGCTTGCAGTGGTTGTCTATTAAGAACATTAAACACTAGATTTTCAAAAGAGCTCAACATTCAACAGCTCCCAATCAAGCCTCTTAATCACATCTCTGGAACTGTTATTTACAACCTCCTGAGGTCCCTTCCAACTGTGATAGTCTATGATTCTATGAAATATGGTTGTAGTGCACCTAACACAATGGGGCCCAGACTTATTTGGTCTGCAGGCACTACAGCAATATTAATCTAATAATAAAAGACGAGGCCAGGTTTTCAGAAGTATTCAGCAGCACCCACAAGCTCCCATTATTCTGAATGCTTTCTTCTCAAACATGCTGTTTTTCAGTTTGACTCTGGGCTTGGTAATCACAGGGGCGGCTCTACGTTTTTGGCCGCCCCAAGCAGTCATGCCCGGGAGGCGCCCCGGAGCCGCGGGAGCAGCGGACTCCCGCGGGCATGACTGCGGAGGGTCCGCTGGTCGCGCGGCTCGGCTGGACCTCCCGCAGCTGCGGACGGTTCGCAGGTCCGGGGGCTCCGCTGGAGCTGCCGCAGGAGAGATCCAGCCGAGCCGCGCAACCAGCGAACCGTCCGCAGTCATGCCTGTGGCAGGTCCGGTCATCCCGGGGCTCCGGTGGACCTCCCGCAGGCATGACTGCGGCAGGTCCGCCGGTCCAGCCTGCCGCCACCCCGGGAAAGGGCCGCCCCACGCGCGTGCTTGCCGCGCTGGGGTCTAGAGCCGGCCCTGGTAATCAGCAGCTGAGTGGTGAATCATATATAGAGAGCACATGACAGAGATCATGTGGGTTTTCACTACCACAAAGACAAGGGGGGACTCATCTAACCTTCCTCGCCTCCATACTCAAAACCCTCTAAAGTAAGATTCAGCTAGGAAAAGCAGCATTGCCAGGATGACACTGCGCAGTCCCTTCCATATTTATTGTGCCTCAATTATTTCTATTTCAAATCTGATGTTTACAAGTAAAAAGAAGGTTGGTCATTGCCTCTGCCCAAACTTAACTCTGAATCTGAAAACCAAGGTCTAAGTTCTTCCTATCTTAGCTTACAGTTCTGTTGATAGGTTTGGGGGTTGGACTAGATGACCTCCTGAGGTCCCTTCCAACCCTGAGATTCTATGATTCAGAGTAGCAGACATGTTAGTCTGTATCCGCAAAAAGAACAGGAGTACTTGTGGCACCTTAGAGACTAACAAATTTATTTCACCATAAGCTTTCGTGGGCTACAGCTCACTTCTTCGGATGCATAGAATGGAACACACAGACAGGAGATATTTATACATACAGAGAACATGAAAAGCTGGAAGTATGCATACCAACTGGAAGAGTCCAATCAATTGAGACTGTTGATGATGCACAAACCACAATAGAGTCCAGCTAATGTCTTTGTTAACAAGTGTAAAATAGAGAAAAAGTGACTTTAGGCCTGATTCAGCAAAGTATTTAAGCATGTGCATAAATTTAAGTACATAAATTGTTCCAGTGACTGCAATGAAACTGCTCACACAGTTAAAATTAGGAACATGGGAGACCTATCCTGCAAAATGCTGTGCACTCGCTGAAGTCAGTGGGAGCCAGCTGCTTGGTGCTTCTCAGGATCAGGCCCACTTTTAATAAGTACCTTGCTGAACTGGGGTTATAACCAGTAAAATAAACAGATATGACTCTAAATGCATATTGAAAGCAGATCTCTTTAATAAGAAGTTGCCATTTTTATAGTCACTTTTCAGAGTAGAACTATAATTTTAAAACAGCCGGTTCCCAGTTGGTATCTGCCTGGCCAGTGTCCAAAGGGTTAATATCTATGCAGAGAAAACTGGCTGTAACCATGTGTAAAATACCATTTTCCCTAGAGGATTTCTGTTCAGTGCCATCTGAAGTTTTAGGCTCTGAAGAGCTACAGATACATAATGTTTTCTATAAACGAGTTCAGATAATTCGTGTGAAATAACTGATGGCAATGGTTTAATGGAGGTAACAGCATGAAAACATACCACAGTTTGCATCATACTGTATTTGTATTATCTATCTTTTTACTTTTAGAACAAAAGGTCATGGCAGGGTTTAACATATTGTATCCTAGTAAAAAAAGCATATGTTACTCTTAATTAGTTGTTGTAGTTGCTGCTGTTAATAACATATCCTCCCACTTGCTTGCATAATAAGTTTTTAAAATTCATAAAGCAACTTGGTAATGTGTTTTAAATAAAATCTGGCTCCAAAGTAGCTTTGTTTTTTATAGCCAACAGGAAAAGTATGAGCACTAGTGATGAGCAGTTTCAAAAAACACCTGCGCTTCCAATGGCTATTCCAGTTGGACCTCAGAAAGTCTCCTCCAGCTCACTGATACCTCCAGAAAATTAGACAGGTATATGAACCACGATTAAAGTTTATAGATGTAAAGTGCATGTATCCTACATGACAGATAATCAAAACTATTCATCGTCTATTCTGCACACATGTCCAATGCAGGCCACTTATGTGCTTTTTTGTAAGTATGTTTGTATTCACATTATTATCCCTGAACAGAAGGCATAAATCCTATATCAGTTAAAGCACATGATTTTTATTAGCCTTAGAATGGACCAAGGTACAGCACCCATAGAAGATTACATGAAAAAAGAGGCAGCTCTTTAAGATATGGAGAAGGCAGCAAGCTTCTATAGCCATCTCCTAAGCCTCTGTTACAAAAGGCACCACAAAACCAGATAGTTAGCAATTCCTCTGGGAAAGGGCCAAAGCTGAGCTGTTAGAGGAGTATGGAAAATCCTGTTACATAGGTTTCACAGGGCTGCAGGCTTCAATTCTTAATATATCCCAAGTTCCAGTTTCACTTCCATAGCAAGATGTTTCAGTGTCTTTACTGATTAGAAATTTCTACCTTTTTTAAGAAGCACAGGGAGGTCTGGTCTCGCATGATCATAACCAAACAAAATCACTCTCATAGGATATTTCAGGGCATCCTGAGCTGCAGTGGTTCTGCAAGAGCCATGAGACTAGACCTGAAAACAATAACAGATAAGCAGTAGGAAGCTCAGATATTCCCAATAATTTCTCGTTTAAAAAAAAAAAGTTAATGTCCTCATTAGACTATAGCCTCTTCCAGCTGTACAACACATAAGACACTAGTAATCCCTCAGATTCTAGTAGGGTTGCATGTGTACGGAAGAGAGTGGGGAGAGTTTTTAAACACTCTTTTTACCATAAATCCTCTTTGATCAGATATGTTGGTCTTCTTTAAACACTCTCCATTGTGTCTATATTTTTCTGGTATCAGAGAGGCTGGAACTGAACAGACATGACCAGATTCCCTGGCTCATTCAGCTCCCAAGTGGCATAAAGGAACAAGAATCTGCAGTCATCTCTTCTGCTAGGGTAGAGAAGTTCACAGTGGGCATAAAGCCAGCAGAACTACCCCCTACCCCACCATCTAGGCAGCTCCAGCATATAGAACAGGCATTCTGTGGGCATTCTGCACTCTGGTTATCCCCAACTGACAGAAAGTCTCTTCCGGGCTGTTGTCAGCTGATGGAGCTTAGAACAGCCCCTAGCCTCCCTTGTGGCCCTCTCTCTGTTGGATGCAGCAAGGAATTTAAGGCAACATTCTAAATGTGATCACACTATATTAGCCATATGGAAAGCAGCTGTGACCCCTCCCCCTCCTGCATGTGTGCATTTTTGCTCAGGCACTAACTTTGTCTGCTGTAATCACATTGATTTTTTTTCCATATTCTATATATATGCAAGCTTGGGTATAACTTTTTTAAAAATCTGGTTATTGTGGCTTATTGATAAAAATTATAGTACGTCACGCTAAGGCTTAAAGCTGATGTGTCTCTAAAAGTATCCTCATTGATTTAATAATTTCCTAATCAGCTGCAATAAAACTTGGAGGACAGCGATCTAAGCTTTCCTAATGCTTATCTGAGCTAAATAACTATTCTCCAGCTGATCCCATGAGACTGGAAGGCAGCTGTCATGTAGTGATCCCTGCGGCTGGACCACATTGAAGCAGGAATTTTTAGTGATTCTGTCAATATCAGTAAAGCTGGTTCCATTCTATGGGAGACATGCAAAGTAGGGGCTGGTCTTGAGGTTTGCTAATTGCACTCATTGAAGTCAGTGGGACTTGAGGGTATTCAACCAGAAGTTTTCGCCATCTTGCTTCTAAGGGATGGATGACCACATTGGGATAAAATAAGAGCCAACTTTAATCTTCACCCATGAGAGAAACTTTTATGGGATTCATATTAGTATGGCTAACTTCTTTTCCTGTTATATATCATTTCTGTGTGAAACCTGCACCTCTGTATTCCAGCCACTATTGGGAAGTGATCATTTATACAATCCATCAAATTATTGTTATTATTTGTATTACAGAAATACCTTGAGATCAAGACCATATTGTGCTAAGCAAATACACTAAGCAATTGTCCCTGCCCCCAAAAAGCTGACAATCTAAATAGACAGAAGACACATTATTATTCCAATTTCACAGGTGGAAAATCAAGGCACAGAGAGATAAAGTTACATGTTGTAGGCTACTCAAAAATCTGTAGCAGAGCCAGAAACTGAACCAAGGTTTCTTCAGTCCCAAACCAGTGCTTAGCCACAACACCATCTTTCATTAGTTACTCTTCTAAAATTACTTTACAGAGATCAGATGACTCAGGGAAAAAAAATAACGAGGCAGTTAGCAATGTCTTTTCTTTAAGGGATAATAAGTACCACAAATGTGGCTGGTAAAAAGTGACCAAATGCACTCCTGTATTCACACCCTACAACTACTGTAATAATCTTTGTACAAAATATGCCTTGTGAGGTATCATAATAACTGACTGGTCAATAACATCACAGTGAAATGTATGTAGCAAGCTTATGTGTAGAGTTATGAAATGCCCCCTTCCCTGTAAGATGCTAAAGGCACATGTTCAAACTCATGTAGTCCCGATTAGGTAGAACTGGTCAAGCAGGCCTGTCTTAAACAAAGGGATGTATGTTTCTGACTTTAATGCCTTATACTTGTACTCACCTAAAAGCTACCTCTTTGTATGTAAATAAACTTGTTTTATTCTTCAACCAAAACTAATCCAGTGTGGTGAACTGGGTGGGTAACTCCATTTAAGGTGACAAATTATTGTATCTTGATCCACCTTAGAGCTGTAATGGACCTAATATATCTGGACTGTCCATGAGAGGGCTGGACAGTGCAGAACACACATTATGGAGGGGAAATCCGGGACTGGGAATGTGTTGGGATCATCCTGCATGCAAGGATCCTGCATCATCTGTAACAATTTGTACTGTTGGGGTGCTGAGAGCCATTGAACCAAACGGTAAACCCAGTATATGATGGAAACCATTTGAAGCCAGCGGGTCATACACCTAGTTCCAGCACCTATGCCAACTGTGGCTGGCGTGTTTCTGACAGGCTGCTGGGGTCGGAGCTGCTGGAGTAGGGCTGTGGCTATGCACAGACACAAAGGGCATGACCTGTCTGCTGTTTAGCTGTTTGTGAGGAGCCCAGGCTGGGACCCACAGCAGCAAAACATGGTGAGGTACCCCAGCTTGCAGGGCTGGCGGTGAAGCCCCTCAGTGGTCTGCATTGCACCCTGGAATGTCATAGCTACACTGAGCAGATGACTCAGCAGAAAAAAATAATGACACAGTTAGGAATGACTTTTCCTTAAGGGATAATATGTACAACAAATACAGCTGGTACCAAAAAACAAATTAATGAGAAATTTCTTCCCTTTTCAATGAAATTTCAAAGGTTCTGAAATGTTTCAATCTGCTTTAATAACAAAAATGCAAAATAAGTTAACATAAGCAAAAAAGGAAACAGGAAATGCCCCATCTTCGAGTTCAAGCCTTGGCTTCAAGTCCTATAACTTCTGGAGTACAGCTCATATTTCCTATGTGTTCTCTCCAGGCTCCCTCCCGTGCAGCAATTTACAGCCTCTCCTGAGTATTTATGCAAGCGGAGGAAGAAGCTCAGCCAGGGTTCACCACAGACAGCCCATCCCAGATACACATGAGATATACATTCAATTGGAGTGTATTTGTGGCACCTTGTTCTCATTCATATCTGTTCCCTGTGTGACTTTCTAATCATATATGCTGTAGTGAGCTAACAAAATCAAGTTTTACTCCACTGCTGTAAGCTCTTCAGAGTCAACATCATTGCAGAAGAGCAAGTTGGCTTTTCTTGTGTCTCAGGAATCACTAACAGATGAAGTTTTGGTTCTAGACCCTGTTATGGTGGGTGATGGCTGATGATGATGAAGAAAGAACACAGCTTGAGTGGAAGCCTCCACCTGAATGAGCCAGCAGTGTTGACATTTCAGAAATGTTAATTTTGACCTGACAAGTTACCTAAAACACTACTATATTGTCTGGGAAAAGGGAGTTAATAGGATATTTTTCTACCTTAAGCTGCCTTTCACAAACAGTGTGTCTGTTTATTTGCTAATGGGATTTGTAAGCAGAATTCATAGTGGTACAGTCTTTGCTCAATGTGAGGATGTCAACACTAATTGCATCAATATGAATTATTGCATACAAAGAACTCAATGGTGAACATTTAATAAGGGGATTTGTGACCTTCTGCACTGTTTCAAGCTCAGCCCAATTTAGTCATGACTAAAGAAGAGTACCATCTTGATCTCTGTGTGGCTGTGTATCTGAAATATATGTTTGATGTGAACTATCTAGTGATAGTTTAAGTTTAGTTCCTAGTGGAAAGGTCAGCCAAATGACTATCAAAACTGGCACTGACTGGCATCTGGTTTATATGCAGTGTTGTTGTAGCCATGTTGGACCCAGGATATTAGACACAAGGTGGGTGAGATAATATCTTTTATTAGACCAGCTTCTGTTGGCAAGGGAGACAAGCTTTGGCACCTGGTTTGACAGTCTTAGGAGAAAGGCCATGTGAGTGGGCAAAGTCTGGACTAACGTCTCACTTCTAGAAATGGTCCCTGCAAGACCCTGCTGAGGCATTGAGTCACATTAATAAGCTAGAAGGGAAGCTTGTACTATTCCAACCAGCACAGTACCAGATCTATGGAAAAATAGAGGACTTCAGTCAACATGGTTCCTTTCATTTCCAGGCTATATGGCTATGCTAACAATAGCAACCATTCACTCCATGCAACAATTTTCTGAATGCTCTGTGGAGTTCTTCTGCCATGCTCTGTCCTGGTCTTTAGTGTAGAAATCACCCAAGAATATGATGGAAATACATATTTGTTGCATTTATATGATCTTTTTGGTATTTGCTGGGTAAAATAGTTTGTAACTGACTTCTGTAAATTGTTGCCATTATACTGCATATATTATGTCCCTTCTTGGCTACAGAAGGTTCAGTAGCATTACAAGTTGCTGAAGAAAATATTTTATTTTCTTCTGCAATTATCAATACACACAATAAAACTTGTGATTGTAAAGGATGCTGAAAAAACAAAAACATATTTCCCCTTTCCACTGTGCTCAGGCACACACCATTAATTAAATGATTTCACCACTGGATATGCACAGTGCTGTAGTGTAGATTGCACACACAGTACAGCAACAACACCTTGGCTCTTTCCATGTATGCAGAGAATGACCATGTTTATTTTACCCACACTGCTACAATCCAACAACACTGCTTTCATATTAGCCAGAGCTGTTAGAGTCCCGGATGGGATGGCTGTAACTTTCAGCCTGCTCAGGCTCAAGTGTGATTAAAATCCCAGCCTGAAAAACACAAGTACAATAAAAGTGCAGGAAGCTGAAAATGATACTAGGATTCATTATTTTAGCATAGGTAACGTTCTTTTACCTCAGTGTCATGAGTCTTCATTCCAGAGGCAAATAACCACACAGTGGAAGACTCTGCTTACTTGCAGTCATGACTGATTTCAATGTACATGCAACCAAAACATTGGAGGGGTGCATTTTTGCAACTCTACATAAATAAAATAATGAAATCTTAGTAATAAGGAGACATCACTAGAGTGAGTCATCTAATAAATCTTCATAGAGAACTGGGGTCTGGGGATTTTTGTGATAGTTCTCGAAGAAGTGTGTCATGGGATCTCACCCCCACTTTGAGCTTGTGGGTTCAAAGATGGGGACCCGCATGTATTCTGCCACCACCCTAACCCTTAGGGTGGGGTTCCTTCTCGCTGCCACCACTCAATCAAGAAATGTGGATTGAGACACAGTCCTTCCCCAAAATCCTAGGGGATTCCAAGAGCCCCAAATCCATGGAGTTCTCACACCCAGGAGAAACAAACCATTCCCCCTGCTTCCTCCCCCCTCCCTTTTCCTAGGAGAGATACCGGGATCCAACTACAGAGGGATACCTCCCCCTCCCCTTTCCCTGAGAATCCACCCAAGGAAAGACCAACAAGTCCTTAATAGAAAATAATTTATTAAGAGAACAAAAAGAAAGTACAGAATCTCTATGAGCCCAAGCTGGACACTCATAGGGTATAACCTTATCAATCTCTGGAGAGAATCCCCTCTCCCCCTTTTCTCAGTAAAAGTAATATCAGCAAACAGGAATAAAGCATTTCCTTTAGCAAACACACAATTGCAAATATAGAAATCAAATCATAAGACTAATTCGCCTTTCTAATTAATACTCACTATTAATTAGTAGAAACTACTCCAGGAGAACTTGGAGACATGACTGTCCTCTGTTAGATCCAAAAACAGTTCTCACCCCGACAAAGGCTTCCCTCCACAGAGATTTGAAAAAATCTTATCTCTGATTGGTCCTCTGGTCAGGTGGTCACCAGGTACTACATGTTAACCCTTTACAGGTAAAACAGACCTTAACCCTTAACTATCTGTTTATGACAAAGTGACATTACCATTGAGGGTATATTAGACAACTTAGAACAGTGGGTCTGGAGCATTTATTAAATGTCACCCACTTCTGGAAAAAGATTATTTTTAAGAGGAAGAGTGCAGAGGAGGAAGGATCAGGTGAAATCACCAAAACAATGAACCAGAAAGAAACATGAATCACCTAATGACTATTTTAATTTCCAATGAATAACAATAGCCTTGGTCACTTTCCAGAGATGGCATATGTCTAGTGGTTAGCACCAAATACTGTGATTTAGGAGTTCTGGGTTCTATTTCCATCTCTACCAATATCTCATTATTTGGCCTCGGACAAGTCACCCAACTGCTCTTTGCCACAGTTTCCCCAACTGTAACATGGGAATAATAATACTTACTGCACTTACCTCTTAGGGATACTGTGAGACTTAGGACTTGTCAACACTGGCAAGTTTCTGCACAGTAAAGCAGCTTTCTGAAGTGTAACTCCCGAAGTGTACACACTGCCAAGCCACTTAGTGCGCAGAAACTGTGCAGCTGGGAGGTGTCCCACAATGCCTGTTCTTGCCTCTCCGGTCATCGGTTTGAACTCTACTGCCCTGCCCTCAGGTGACCACCCGTGAGCCCCACCCCTTAAATTCCTTGGGAATTTTGAAACTCCCCTTCCTGTTTGTTCGGTGATGCGTGTGGTGGTCTCGGCACATCTTTCCAGGTGACCATGCCTGCTCCACGCACCAGGCGATTCCCCACTTGGAGCAATGCCGAGCTGCTGGACCTCATCAGCATTTGGGGAGAGGAGGCTGGTGGCTTTGATTTTGTGAATCGCTGAAGCAAATTAATGTGGGCAGGAGGGTTGCAGAAAGCAGGCTTGTGTCTGTATGATGCGCGTACCACCACATCCCTAGTCTGAGCAGCGGAACAGGGTGTTGATTGACTCCCTCACTTCACGGGAATCTGCCTCAGATCTCCAAGAAACTCTCATGGAGATACTGGACAATCCACTGCTGCAGGTTCTTTGACCGAGCTGCTTTGTTTCTTACCCATTAAGAGTAACATTCCCGCGCCACTCTGCCATCATGGGGAAAACCATTGCTGCACACAGGGGAGCCGCATAAGGGCCAAGGCAGAAGTCACAGTTTTGGAGAAGACCCTCCCTTGATTCCACTGCTCACCCTCAGCAGTGAGATATATTCCATAATGAACACAGCCAGTGGAAAATGTGGGGATAGTAATGCTAGTAAGCCCCCCCACAAACACACACACAGTGTTGGCTCTCCCCAAGAGCCACACGCCCAGTGTACAGTACAGATCTGGAACACTGATTTCCCCTGCCCCTGCAGTTACTCACCATTTTGGGGGTGTTGTGGCTCATCTTTGCTTGCTGTGTTTTAAATCACTGAAGCAAAGGTCTGTGTGTTGCAAACAATACTACCTCTGTAAAATGTTGCATTTTGCCTTCACAGATATGACCTTGGGAGCCCAGCCTCCCTCTTTGTTATCACCAGCTGAATGGCTGCGCAGAATTAGAAAGTGGCCACAAAGAACTAAAGAGGACTTTCTGCGTGATGTTATGATGCACGTTGCGGCCGAAAAACAGGAATTGAAGGAGTGGCAGGACAGCGAGAAGAGGGACCATAAGAACCCAGCGCACCAGAACAAAGCCATGGATCAGCTCTTAAAAATTATGGACCATCATGCGCTACTAGCACTACAAACCGAGCGCTCCGCGCCCGCCCTTCCCTACAACTGCGGTCACAAAAGTCTTTCCGATATGCCCCCCCAGACACCGCCAACACACTCTTATCAACCTCCTGGCTCCAGTCTGTAGTCGCTGCATTCCACTCCTGCCCCGTCACAGCCCAGCCCTATGGACTCCCAGTACCCACTGCACTCAACACCCATCCCTCTGTAGTTTAGCCCTGCTGAAGTACAGTACCCGCTGTACTGTTCTCCAAAGGACAAGGTTGCATATGGTACCTGGACATACACAAATCTTAAACAATCCCAGGACTCCATCTCCTCCTGGGACCTCCCTTCCCCCATCCCCCACAGTGCTGATGTGTTTTTTGTCTGTCTTCTCCGGTTGTTGTTTTTTAACAGAAGAATTGTTTTGGTTTGAAAGCAATCTTTATTCCATTAATTGAAAGCAAACAGAGCCCCGATAAGCAGCAGGAAATTTTCTTAAACCTTCATATTGCATCATCTGCACCAATCACAATCACTTCCTAGCATTACAAACACTGCACTCCCAAGCATAGCAATAAATATTAGTAGCTTTCAGCTTCAAATTGCTGCCTCAAGGCATCCCTGATCCGTATGGCCCCGTGCTGTGCCCCTCTAATAGCCCTGGTCTCTGGCTGTTCAAATTCAGCCTCCAGGCACTGAGCCTCAGTGGTCCAGCCCTGAGTGAAGCTTTCACACTTCCCTTCACAAATTTTATGAAGCGTACAGCACGTGGCTATAAGCATAGAAATATTGTAATCAGCCAGGGCCAGCCTCCCCTATAGGCAGTGACAGCGGGTCTTTAAATGGCCAAACACACACTCAGTCATTCTGAACTTGCTCAGCCTGTTGTTGAACTGCTCCTTGCTGCTGTCAAGGTGTCCTGTGTATGGCTTCCTAAGCCACAGCATTAAGGGGTAGGCAGAGTCTCCCAGGATCACAATGGACATTTCGACTTTCCCTACAAGTGATCTTCTGGTCTGGGAAGAAAGTACCTGCCTGCAGCTTCCTGAACAGGCCAGTGTTCCGAAAGATGCATGCATCATGCACCTTTCCAGACCAGCTTGAATTAATGTCAATGAAACACCCCAGTGATCCACAAGCACCTGGAGAACCATAGAGAAATACCCCTTCTGATTAATGTACTTGGTGGCTAGGTGGTCTGATACCAGACTTGGAATATACGTGTCATCTATTGCCCCTCCAGAGTTAGGGAAGCCCATTTGTGCAAAGCCATCCACAATGTCATGCGTGTTGCCCAGAATCATGGTCTTTTGGAGTAGGATGCGATTACTGGGCCTGAACATTTCCATCAACACAACTCCAACAGTTGACTTTCCCACTCCTAACTGGTTAGCAACCGATCAGTAGCAGTTTGGAGTAACCAGCTTCCATGGTTACTCCATGGCAAGCTGTTGTGTGTTCACACTGTCAGCTGCCTGTGCAATAGCGTGTTCACACTTGTAGTGCTTGCAGCAATCGCCACGTGCTTCTCCAATGACAGGGCAGCTCTCATTCTTATGTCCTTGCGCCACAGGGTTGGGGAAAGCTCATCACACAGTCTCATGAATGTGGCTTTCCTCATCCGAAAGTTCTGCAGCCACTGCTCGTCATCCCAGACATGCATCACAATGTGATCCAATCACTCAGTGCTTGTTTCCTGAGCTCGAAAGCAGCATTCCACTTTGGTAGGCACCTCCGTGAAAGCCACAAGCAATCTCGTGTCATAGCTACTACGCATGGCGAGATCAATGTTGAACTCCTCTTGCCTTTGTAGTTTAAGGAATAATTCCACTGCCACTCTTGATGTATTAGTGAGAGCAAGCAACACATTGGTCAGCAGTGCGGGATCCATTCCTGCAGATTGAAAAGGCAGGGTGCGCAGTACACAATCAGTTGAAAGATGGCGCCAAATGCGGACGGAAGCCCAGGGATTGCTGGGATGTGAAGCAATGCATCACGGGGCATTGGAACAGGACCCAGAATGCCCCGCAGCCCCCTCCACCTTCCCACAACTCTTAGCAGCAGAAGAGGAGGAGATGCTCTGTAGGATAGCTGCCCAGAGTGCACCACTCCAAATACTGCTGCAAGCACTACAAGTGTGAACACGCTATTGCACAGGCAGCTGACAGTGTGAACACACAACAGCAGTTTCCCTTCAGCGCTCTCTGAGCAGCACTGTAACTGCCAGCAATATAACTCTGCCAGTGTAGTCATACCCTTATTTAATATTTGAGATTGTTAGATAGAAGATGTTAGAAAAGAGGGAAGGATTATTTCTTCATGCCAATTAAGGATGAGAAACGAGGTCTAGATAAAATAACAACCTTCATGAGTCTTCACCCAAAACATTTGAGGCTGGAAAAAGAACAACTCTTTTTTTTAACCCATTTATGTTTTCTTTCAATTCTCCCAGCCATTACTAGAGTCCCAGCTAGAAGTGGAGGTGGCAAAACCAATCCAAACAAAATAAATACTAGAAATCTGATAAAAGAAACTGTTCTCACAAGATTTGCAACTGAGTATCACAGATACAAGGGGATCAGATGAGTTTTAGGACTTGTCCTCACTGCAGAGTTAGCTCAAGTGTTGCCCCTAACTTGAATCCTGTCCATACACAAAAACCCTTTACTCAAGCGTGATGGCGTTTTTAACTCGAGTTTTTTGGCCCACCAGGCTAAAGCATGAGTTAACACAACTTGTCAGTTGCTAACACAAACACTCTAAGCAGCCCAAGTGTTATTTCACTATGTGGCTGCTCTCACTCGAACTAGGTTAATACAAAGGTACTTAAATTGAGCTAGCTTTGCAGTGAAGGCAAAACTTCAGCAAAGTTTTTTCCAAATTGTGATTGCTGAATCTGAATCTAGGAGGTTCACCTAATGCTGGCCTCAGTAATCTTTAGGATCAAATCTTGATTTCATTTATATTATTATACTGGTGTAAATCAAGAGTGTAAGTGAGATCAGAATTAGTCCCTTGATTTTAGGTAATTAAAGATGGATCCAACCTGGAATATAAGATTTAAACTCTGGAATATAAGATTTGAACTTTGGAGCTGTATCCAGACTTCTGAACTCAGGCCCACCTCTATAGCAAGTATGTCAAGCAAAGGCAGGTTAAGGTTTCCCAGGGCCCTGGGCCAGAACAAGTGGGAGACCCCTGCCCACCCCTTCCACCTGCAGTCCTGTCCCTGTTCTACCCCTTCCACCTGTGGCCCTTCCCACAGCCCCACCCCTTTCTGCCCCTTCCCTGGGACCCTGCCCCTGTTCCACCCAGAGTCCTCTACCCCACAACCCGTTTGCTCCTTTCTTTCCACCCTCCCCTCACTGCGGCTCCAAGACCAGAGAAGCTCTGTCCCCGTGCCATGGCCCCGGACCCATAGCAGGGAGTGAAAGCTCCTCCAGTCCCAGGGCCAGAGCAGGGGCGGGTGCTGGGGCTTCCCCTGCTACTCCACGCTTCTGCAGAGGACCAGGGACAGGGCTCTGGGGCTTCTCCCACTCCACCTACCCAGTGCTTCTGCCAGAGAGTGGGATCGGGTATGGGGGCTTCCCCTGCCACCCTGTGGCTTCTCCTGGGGATGGGGAGGGGCACTGGGAGCTTCCTGTACTGGGGATGGGGTTCGGAGCAACTGGGAGGGCTTCCCCCACCCAGGGGACTTCTGCCAGGAAGGCTTCCCCATCCCATGGCTTCTGCCAGGGTTGGGGGACTGCTGTGGGGACTTCCCCTGTCCCGTGGCTTCTTCTGGGGTCAGGGGCCATTGGGGAGCTTCCCCCATCCTGCAGCTTCTGTTGGGGATGCGGTCAGGGGACATGGGGTCTTCCCTCACCCCACCCACCAGGTGGCAGAAGTGAGGGACCCCTCAGTTGGCGGGAACCCATGGGCCCATTGGCTAATCTGCCACTAGTAGGTAACTTTCAAAGGCACTACAAATTTAAGGGGACTAATTCTACCTGATTTAAACCTCAGGCAATTATGTCAATGGAATTACTGAGGCTATGGCTACACTAGAGAGCTTACAGTGGTGCAGCTGAGTCGCCGCTCTAAACCAACAGGAGAGAGCTCTCACATCAGCTTAATTGCTCCATTCCCCGCAAGTGGTCATAGCTGTGAGTGGGCGAAGCTCTCCTTACCACTGTCCACACTGGCACTTAAGTCGGTATAAGTTATGTCACTCAGGGGGTGGCTAATTCAACTTAATCGGTCATGTAGCCATAGCCTTAGGGTGTAAATCACAGCTTGATTTGTCCCAAGGCATCTTGACATGACCTTAATCATTCAGACTCAGGACTGAGCTGCAAATATCATCTGAGCTAACTCACCAGCAGGAGGACTACTTCCCAAGGGCGAATTCATTTAGACAGCAGCATAAGAATTCATCTTTGATGAAAACCATAATAATGAATCTTATTCTATTATTCTAATGTTTTGAATCTTTATACAGAGAGCCCACCCTGTGGAGATATATATATATATATATATTTGTAAAGAATTTTAACTGTTTTCAGCTAATCTTTATCTTAAAAAAGAGCCCCTGCCTCTGTTCTGCTGAGAGGATTATATTTGATGAATGCTTTTGTGACCGCAAAGTGGAAAGTGGTCTTTTTTTTGTCATTTTATTATTGTAATCTGTTGCATTGTTAGAATCTAATACTTGAGAACAGAATGTTGTAACTCTTTAAATTTAAAGGGACACCACTGGGTTGTTGGTTTTTTTTCTTTTTAAAATTCATTTAGAGCTGGTGAAAGGTGTTAGACTGACAACCCCAAAGATTAGCTCTGCAAGCTTCACCCATCCTGCCTCACTAATGTGCCTCAATCTTCACTTGTAAGAACCACCTGAAGAGCTGAGAGGAGAATGCAGAGCCACATACTCAGCTGGTGTAAGTGGGCAAGCTCCACTGTCTTCTGTCTCCATTCCCATTGAAATAAAGGGGCTGCTATCAAATATGGATCAGGCAAGATTGTTTGCACGTTCCTTTCTTGGGTTCACAAAACAATGTGGAGAGGGTCATGCAGTTTAAATCCATGTTGTATTTTGAGTTTTGTTCAAGTATGATTCTATTGGGGAAAAAAAGAAAACTCATGTCTTTCAAATTAAAAGGAACCCATGTGCTAAGGATAAAAGAACTTCTTAAAAACTATGTTGGTCCAAATGTGTGGGGGAAGAGAGATGCAGTTGAGTTTAAGTACAACTTTTGAACCCACAATATTCAAATGAATTCAAAATGAGGCAAATGAGTTCAGACATTCCTAATTTCTAGACTGTTGTTATGTCTCCACCTTAGCCAAGCAACACATAATCACACCTCTACCTTGATATAACGCTGTCCTCAGGAGCCAAAAAATCTTATCGCATTATAGGTGAAACCGTCTTATATCGAACTTGCTTTGATCCACCAGAGTGCGCAGCCTCGCCCCCCCGGAGCACTGCTTTACCATGTTATATCCGCATTCGTGTTATATCGCGTCGCGTTATATCGAGGTAGAGGTGTATCTCTTTTAAACTCTTTCCTAATAAATTGATCCCCATAACCTCCTAACATTTTTTATTCTCCTGTCTGAATACCCTCTCATTTATCCATAGCTGTCTGACTCCAAGATGCCCAGGTACAGTTGCACATCAGCTGTAGAGAGAATTCTTACATCCCTGCTCCATGACATGGTGCCTCTAGTTATGCAGACTAGAAGTGCTCGTATTGCTCTAATTAGCTATTAAACAGTCCAGTTCAGTTCTTTTTCTAGTTTTCTTGCTGTCTTCCTGCTGTTTATTCTTCTCTCAGATTTCACAGAAAATGCTCTGTAATTCACTTATACTTAAAATATGGTATACAGACTTTTAAACAGATAGATATCATGCACCCAAATCCTATCCATTGTGGCTCAACAAAAGTCTTTTATTACAAATATAACCTTAAACATTTATTTAAGGTTACATTTTCAACTAAACCCAAACATAACTGCCTGAGGCATCATTTAATGTTATCCAGGGGTACATAATTAGAAACAAGCTTCCTAAAGCCACATGGCAATTCTTTAACTGATTCTGCTCCCATTAAAGTCAATGAAAGGTTTACCATTGTTTTCAATGGGAACAGGATCAGGCCTTTACATACAAGATTGTGCATGTACTTCGACACATTTGTCCCTCTGAGCAAACTTGCAGAGACTTTAATATTGCCCCCTCAGAAAAATAAAGCTATAGTGTATTGTAAATCTCAGAGGAAGCATCCCACAGGTTCTATTTCAACAACCCTCTTTAACAAAAATTCGCAGTGAACATTAACTTTTTCTAATGGCTTAATTAAGGAGAAAGATTAGCAGAGCCTGTGGAATATGGTCATTTTCTCTGCCTTTTAGAGAGAGCAATAAAAGCTAGTGAAATCATGTATTTACTTAGTGTGTATAGGTGTTTAGAATCACACTACACAGAGCCCGGTGTTTGCAAGGTGGAGCGGTTGTGATAAAAGACTTTCCATGGAATGTCATTCGGTGATAAATATAACCAAATTCTCCAAGAATCTTTCCTTTCCTCCCTCAGAGATAACTGTTTGCCACAACCATTCAAATCAAGGAATTACACTCTAAACCAGCAAAGTGCTTGGCAACTAGTTATCTTTAAAGACATGATTAGTGCCAATGACTTCAATGGGATTATTCATGCATAAAATTAAGCAAGTGCTTAAGTGCTTTGCTGGATCAGGGCGTTAAAGGGGGTTGTGCACCAATGCTCACTGTTTAATCCTCTCATATTCAGTAAGATTATTTCAATGCTCAGCATGCCCAGTTTCTTTCACCTCCCTGGAGGTAGCAGGTATGACGGCATTGTGTGCTTTCTGTATAGCAGGATACTTGGATGGGGGTCGTTTCTCATTTTCTTACTCTGTTTATTAAGAATAAAAATTTTGGAAGTGGCTAAGTCTCATTGATTTTCCATGAGATTTAGGCTCTTTGGTATCTAACTCACTTTTGAAAATGGGACTTGGGCGCCTACATTATTTAGGTACTTCACATGTTTTACCCTGAAAGAAACTATGAGACATAACTGTGATCCTGGGAAAAGATAAGCTGCGTATTGAAGTTTAGTGAAATTTGCAAAGTAGGTAATCCTAGACCAGGAAATCTGATTTCTTGCTAATTGGTCTATGGGCCAAATCTTGCAGTCTTTATTTAGGCATGTGACTGGAAGCTGAAGGAATGAGGAGGTGGTATTTTCTAGCTGAATGTGTATGTGTTATATAAGAAGATACACCATTGCGCCTCTTCTTTCCAACATCTTTCAAACCAGTATGCAGAATGACACTACACTGGTTTTTTTCCCAAAAAGCACAGGAATAATCGCTTTATGCCACACTAATTTATAATCCCTGATTCAAGGTTTCTACAGAGGAACTAATTCTTTACCCTGACAAAGAAAATAAGCAAATAAAGCTGATATTTAATGAATGCTTGGCAGGTGGCTGGTAAAAGATGGTATATTAAAAAATAGCTATTTATTGATTTTCAGTTAAATGAAACAAAACAAGATGCTTTCTCATTCTAGCACATTCATAGGACCTTTTGCTGTCCAAAATACAAAATGTTTTTACAAAATAAATCATAAATCTTGCACAGACCGAGCTTTCCAGCTTCCATAAAAAATACTTAAGCTGATTCTTTCTGCATAAATTATTGTTAAATAAAGAAAGGAAAGGACTCCTCAAACCTTGGTAGTTTTTTCTTGTAAAATAAATCCTGCACTTCAAATGTAAAAGGCTGTGCCAGATTCCCTATCATTTATAGTGTCTTTAATACATCATGTACGTTTTTCAGTGCTTTCTCTAACTCTCACTTTCCCTATCAGGCTGTCTGTGATGATGACTGCGTAATCTTCTGTTTTGAAGCTGGCACCCACAATCAAGGCATTTACTGAACAACCAAGTCTTTGCAGAAATGAACTAAAATTGCAAGGCAACGTAAATGCCAAGTATGATGGGAGGAGTGAGCATTTCCTTAGGTAGGAGATCTCACAGCTAGGCAAGGCAGTATCCTTTTAAATGTCCCTTGTCAATGAATGTGTCTGTGATGCTGACAAACCAGGTGCCAACTCTTACCAAGTCTTTAGGACTCAGCCAAGCACTGGCAAATTCATTGCAGAAAACCAGTCCAGCTCATCTGTGTGTTGGTATGGGTAAGATGAGTATTAGGCCTGGTCTACACTAGGCGTTTAAACCGGTTTTAGGAGCGTAAAACCGATTTAACGCCACACCCGTCCACACTAAGAGGCCCTTTATATCGGTATAAAGGGCTCTTTAAACCGGTTTCTGTACTCCTCCCTAACGAGAGGAGTAGCGCTAATATCGGTATTACCATATCGGATTGGGGTTAGTGTGGCCGCAGATCGACGGTATTGGCCTCCGGGCAGTATCCCACAGTGCACCACTGACCGCTCTGGACAGCAATCTGAACTCGGATGCAGTGGCCAGGTAGACAGGAAAAGCCCCGCGAACTTTTGAATATTTCCTGTTTGCCCAGCGTGGAGCTCCGATCAGCACGGGTGGTGATGCAGTCCGAAATCAAAATAAAAAAAGAGCTCCAGCATGGACCATGCGGATGTGATCGCAGTAAGGGCAGGCAAATCTGTTCTATCAGCGCTCCATTACAGAAGACGAAATTCAAAATCATTTTAAAAAAATCTCCAGACAGATGCCATAGCAGGGACTCAGCGCACTGCTGCGTGACAAGCGTAACGGAAAGCCAAAGAATCAAATGGACCCTCATGGACTAGAGGACTCAAGCTATCCCACAGTTCCTGCAGTCTCTGAAAAGCATTTGCATTCTTGGCTGAGCGCCAAATGCTTCTAGGGTTAAAAACAGTGTCCACGGTGGGTCAGGGCATAGCTAGGCAATTTACGCACCCCCCCTACCCACCCACCCACCCCCAGAAGTGAAAGGGAAAACAATCCTCTCTTGACTCTTTTACATGTCACCCTATCTTTACTGAATGCTGCAGATAGACGCGATGGTGCAGCACTCAACACCAACATCCTTGCACCCCCCACGCTATGGATGGCTGATGGTACAATATGGCTGGTATCCGTCCTCATCATCAGCCTATTGGCACATGGGGCAGTGCAAAAGGACTGGTAACCATGCTGACTAGCATCGGTAAGGTCAATCAAGGGCGCCTGGTCCTAATTTTTCGTGGTAGATGGTACAGTATGGCTGATAACCATCTTCATCAAAGCAACAGGGGGCTGAGCTCCATCAGCCCCCACCCTTCATGTGTAAAGAAAAGATTCAATTGCCCCTGGACTAGCAGAGGGATGCTGGGCTCCTCTCCTACACACTCCTTACTGTCCTGTCTGGACTATCATAGCAGCTGGAGGCTGCCTTCCACTCATATCTCACTAACAAGTCACTGTGTCTTATTCCTGCATTCTTTATTACTTCATCACACAAGTGGGGGGACAATGCTACGGTAGCCCAGGAAGGCTGGGGGAAGAACGGAATCAACAGGTGGGGTTGTTGCAGGAGCACCCCCTGTGAATAGCATACAGCTCATAATTTCTGCAGGATCTGACACAGAGCAGCTGTGCTCTCTGGTTCTATGATACAGTGGTTCTCTAGTACACTTGCCCATATTCTAGGCAGGACTGATTCTATTTTTAGATACAAAAAGGAGGGATTGACTCAGGGAGTCATTCCCAATTTTGGCTTTTGCGCCCCTGGCTAAGAGCAGCCAGGGGCACTTATGACAGCAACAGATGGTGCAGTGCAAAAGGACTGGTAGCCACGATCATCTTATTACCAATTTATGGCATGGTAGATGGTACAATATGGCTGGTAACCATCTCTGCTATCATGCAAAAGCAAAAGCATGCTGCTGTGTAGCGCTGCTGAATCGCCTCTGTGAGCGGCATCTAGTACACATACGGTGACAGTCACAAAAGGCTAAACAGGCTCCATGATTGTCATGCTATGGCATCTGCCAGGGCAATCCAGGGAAAAAAGGCACGAAATGCTTGTCTGCCGTTGCTTTCCCAGCAGAAGGAGTGACTGACGACATTTACCCAGAACCACCCGCGACAATGATTTTTGCCGCATCAGGCACTGGGATCTCAACCCGGAAATTCCAAGGGGCGGGGGAGGCTGCGGGAACTATGGGATAGCTACGGAATAGCTACCCACAGTGCAATGCTCCAGAAATCGACGCTAGCCTTGGACCGTGGATGCACACCACCGATTTAATGTGTTTAGTGTGGCCGCACACACTCGATTTTATACAATCTGTTTTGTTGAACCGGTTTATGTAAATTCGGAATAATCCCTTAGTGTAGATGTACCCTTAGACTTATAACAATGTGTTTAGCTTTTAAAATTTGAAATGCTTCTAAGTTCTGCATGCATTAATCTCACTTATAATATCTTTATCACATGCTATAAGGTAATGTTTAAGTTTTTGCTATATGACGGTAAAATATGTTTGCCCTGAAACTGTCAGTCTGTCAGAAGGGATCCTCTCCTGCTCATTAAGAAGGATATCAAAACTAAATGGGCCATTGTGGGACATCACAATACAAAGAATTTGTTAATTGTCCCTTCATACTCATGAAGAGGCTATGTGCAAAAAGTCTCAACCCATCAGCTTGACTTCTGGAAGAAGGAAATAAAGATAGTGAACAAGAAAATTTTTCATCTCTTTTATTGTTTGGACTCTCACGGGCTGGAGCTATGAAACAGAAGCAGAGAGCCCTAGGGTCAACCTAGGTTAGCCCTAAAAGATATTCAGTGCTGACAGATTGCTGCAACTCTATCCCCTTTTGGAACCCCAGACTGCAACTCATTTGTGTATATATGTTTGCCTGTTTTAATCTGTAAATAACTCTCTCATTTCTTTTCTTAATTAATAAATCCTTAGTTGATTTACTCTAGAATTGGCTACAAGCGCAATCTTTGGAATGGGATCTTAGGTACAAATTGATCTGGGGTAACAAACTGATCTGGTCTCTTGGGACTGGAAGCAACCTCTTTTGTGATCTTTGGTGTCTAGCAGCCAACTATCACTAAATCCAGCTTGCCTGGGTAGCAAGATAGACTGGAATGCCCTAGGGGATTGTCGGTGACTCCGTAAGACTGTTCTAGTGCTTCAAGAGTTCACGCTTGTTATTGGGTTGGTGAAATCTAATTATAGAACATACCACGAGTTTGGGGTATCTGCCCTGAGATTGGCTCTCACAGTCATGAACCATTCCAGACAGTGTCATAGAATCACAGAATATCAGGGTTGGAAGGGACCTCAGGAGGTCATCTAGTCCAACTCCCTGCTCAAAGCAAGACCAATCCCCAGACAGATTTTTGCCCCAGATTCCTAAATGGCTCCCTCAAGGATTGAACTCACAACCCTGGGTTTAGCAAACCACTGAGCTATCCCTCCCCCATTTGTTATACTGAGACTTTCATAATCTGGCATAAATCAGACATTCCTGAAACCCACTGGAGAAGCTAGTGAGCTGCTCATAGCCAAAAAGTTACAAAGTCAAATAATGAGTGTAATGAGCTAAAATTATAGGTGTATGCTCTTATCCATGCATTGTGTGATATCACTGCACCAAGTTCAGTATTTGCTTGGATCCAACAATACTTACCCAAATACACCAGAATCTCACTTGTCCACAAACCCTTCAATTTGAATTAATAATCAGCACATGTAACACAACAGTTCCACTAGCTCCCACATTCACACTCTTGAGCTCAGGTCTAGAAGCATATGCTGGAGATTCAGAACTGCTGCTACACTACACTGCTCAAGTATTGGGGGTTTTTTTTCATTAATTTTCAAAGAAAGTGCCCAGTACAGTTCCTTGTCAGCGACAGAAACACATTTTTATTTTAAATACAACAAAATTGGTTTTCCGGTGTTTAACTAAAAATAGACTCTACTTTCTTCTTCCCAGAAACAAATCTCTATGCCCATTGCCCCCTACCACCAAACTTCCAGAGTCAAAGTTAATTATGGCTCTATATTCGGCTTGCTTTGTGTCATCCCTTAAGAAGGCACAGTTTTGAACTCCCTTCTCTTGTCATGTATCGAGAGGATTCATGCCATAAGTCCGCCCGCTCCCTGCCTCTGTTTTGGTGGCTTTTACCACAGAAGTTGATAGCAGGAAGCTGAACTTTTGCACAGCAGAGCTCCTTGTGTCCCCTGCTTTGCACATTCATGCAAGCGTTAGCCACAGTCTGGCTCTGTAAATCAAATTACCTTGGTTTTCTTTTGCTTGCAGGAGAAGCAAATTCTAGAGTTAAGGACCCTCTGCTGATTATAATCTGCCTCCAGGGACACAGCTCTGCGGATTGTCGTTTCAAGCATAACATCTTGTCACAATAGCCTTGGTGCTGCACAGAAAGAGAGGTGTCCACTGATCAAGAAGTCAGACATCCCAGTTCTGTCACCTGCACCTACAATGAATTGTGGGTAGAAAACTGGAGACTTGATTAAGATTACAAAATCAGGTCCATAATTTTTCAGTGGCAGCATTTTTATTGATATGTGTTAGATAATATTTCTGGGCTTTGCAGAAGAAGTAGTTGTGACCAAAAGCACCCCTGTATTCACATCCTAGAGTATTGTAATAATCTTTGTACAGAACATGCCTTGTAAGGTATCATTTGAAAACTAATAACTCACTGGTCAATAATATTGCAAAATGTATGTAACAACTTTATATGTAAAGTTATGGATTCCCCTTGGATGATGCTATTTTTTTCAAAACCAGACAGCCCTGCCTAATCAAAAGTTATTAAGTGGACAATCCTAAACAAAGGAATGTGTGTTTACCTCAGTTTGCATAGAAGTAATAAACACGACCATCAAGAGCACTAGGAGGAAATGGCAGGAAACAGACCAATTTCCATTACAGCAAACACAAATTGGGGGGGAAAGAAGAGCATGAAGCCTACTTCACCACCAGACTCCATGTAGCCTTCCTCACTGCTAGAATAAACTTTACTTTGAAGGATAACCTTCAGCAGAATCCATTTCAAAGATTCATTGGAGTATAAAAGAAAGGGGCAGAAAACCCCCAAATATGTCTTTCACCAAAGAAGACAAAGGCAGCAGTAACTTTTGGCCTCTAGCAAACATCCTGACCAAGGAGTCACTCTCCATCTTGCTGGAAGACTGTGGGTAAGAAAGTCCATCTTGAATGAAGCCTTGAACTGAAACTTTCTAGATTAAGTTTCAGACTTTTATATTTTGTTTTACTATTAATCTAAACTAACAGTGCTGTGTTTGTACTAAAGTGAATGTTGGCTCCACTTAATGTGGCAAACTGGTGTGTTTTGTCTCCTTAAAGGAGCAAATGAACCATAGTATAGAGCAATTTTCAAAGAAAGATGACTACCAAGGACACTGCTGTCTATCTCCACATGAAATTTAAATAAAATTGAAATGTGTCTCTCAAGCAGTGCATCTACATATCTACAAACCATGTTATTCTTCCAACTATGCTAATTATCTGAGTGTCCACATACTGAAAGGCAGCAAAGCTACTGACACTGTTGAGGGAGTGGATGTCTTACAGGATTAGTAAAGGGATAGCACAGCCTTTCAATTCTAGGCCTTTTTGACATTCAATCTAGGGCAAACTAATCGTGGCTGAAAACTATCTCCATCTAAGGGTTGTTAAGGATGAGCTGTGGTCTCCCCTCTATACCATGTCTGATGGCCAAGTGTCCACTGTCACAACTGGCAGAAAGGCCAAAGCTGTGACTGAGCCATGGACACTGAAGTGATGTTTCCAGATCCACAGCAGGACAGTGTATGGATGTTTTCACTTCCTGAATCCCCAATCTGGGTCTCAAATAAGTGTAATTGCAG
Source organism: Mauremys mutica (assembly GCF_020497125.1). NCBI lineage: Eukaryota > Metazoa > Chordata > Testudines > Geoemydidae > Mauremys > Mauremys mutica. Next base: position 79,683,570 of record NC_059075.1, read on the forward strand.
CACTCTGTGCCAGTTTAACGGGAAATGGACAGAAAATGCTAGGATACATCACAGTATTGAAGAGAATGATCCATTTTATAAGTACTCTCCACTAGCATGAAACTTCTTTAATGTCACACTGTCCCATTGCTCTGGAAGCTGCATGGACTCAGGGCACTGGTAATGGGATAAGGAGTTATAAATCTCCAGATCAGATAATTTTGGTTGTGGTGGTCATAAACATTCAGAACCCTTATCTCCCTGCACCACTTTTCACCACACTTCTAGGTTCCAGCTAGACATGAAAGTGCTGAAGCAGTGAGAGGCAGAATTGTTCCCGTGGCATTTGGGGCTTGAGTGACAGCAGAGAGTAAATATAATCTCACAGGAAAGCCCAGTCCTTCATGAGTTTTCCTGCACCATATAGCTGGCAGAAATTCAATAGTTCCAATAAGAATAGTCATTGCTATTTACGTGGCATGGTGGGTTTTCAGAATGCTGCACAGCAGGTAAAGGGCACAAGTACAATAACAGATTCCCTGTCTGGAAGAGTTTACAATCTGAAAACAGTACAGTGCTGGAAGTCTTCATAGACCACTGAGATCCTCAGAAGACACTGGAAAGAGAAGAGGCAGGATGCTTGGAAGCTGTACCAAAACTAAGATTATGTCTAAAATGTAGTCTCAGCCCATGCTTCTAAAAGTTTTTCCCCCAATACCCTGTACCATCCACACACCCTCAAGTATATAATTATTTGCTCTTGAACCCATGCATGCCTGCACAGCTGGGGTATTGGTTAAAGCCTGAGCATTAGCTCAGGTTGGAATCTGCCTACTTTGTAGTGAGGATGCAGGCAAGATCACATGAAGGTTGATAGTCCTCCAGTGCCCTTCCCACAATTCCCCCAAAGGGGCAGACAGGTTATCCCACACTTGGTACAATTGACTGGTAAAGAATCCTAGAGCATCTCAGAACAAAGAACCATAGGATAAGCACACACACACACACAGGTGAGTGCAGAAACAATGAAGGCACAGTGACAAGTAGGACTTTGGGAACACTCATATTTGGGCTAGGCTAACCCAAGTGCCCAGATCTTGGTTAAATGTGCAGTGTAGACATACCTAGGACATCATAAGTAAGAGGTGCCAGAAGTGAGAGGAGGTAGAAGACAGAGGAGATGTATCGGTGGAAATGTTAGGCCAAAGTTCCTCCTTTCCTCCTTGGGCAAAGCAGGTCTGACATGGAGAGGAGTGTACACTGGGTATATCAGGGGCCAACAGACTTGTGACTCACAGAGGTACTGTATCTGCCTCAGGCACACTGCCTCTGTCTAGGACCAGTTGCAGCTGAGCCAACCCCTCTTTATCCCACAGTGCAGGCATTGGTTTATAGCCACTATCCGTCCCTTTATTTTTAGTTGCATTTGCTCATGGGTGTGTCACCTGTGTATGTATCTCACAGGAATATGAAAACGTCTTGCAGATGTACCAAGTGTACCATATTTTATTCACTTTTTGGTTCATTCAGTCCTCTCCTGCTCTAATGCTGTATCACATGTGATGTTAGTCCAGCTAGCTAGTTGCTAGGACTAAGCTCCAGATTTTCTTTAAAAAATAAATATTGAATTTTCATGTGAATGTACTGTGCAAAAAAATGGATGCAGCCTCCATTACCTTCCAGTTATCAACCAGTAGGGGGCAGCCATGTATTGGAAAAGGTGGGACTCCTTCCTCTGCTCTTCACAGCTTCCTACAGTCATGTGGACTCAGGAGACAGAATTTCAACCTCTGTTCTTCTGATGATTTGCAGATGGTGGGTTTCCTTTATAAGCACAATACAGTACACCTTGTGTGACAGCTAGATAATCAGAACTAAAAGAGTCTGCATGCGAAAAGAAGGTGGGGAGAAAGCCATTGGTCTGTCTGGGGAAAATGCTGAAAACACAAATAAGTAAGAAGGGCTCTGCTAAAAAAGTAGTATAATGAACAGAGATGGATGCCTGGGTCTCACAAACGATGTAAGATTTCCCATCATAGCAAATGACTTTCAGAGTTGTTCAGCTGCTAATGAAACCTTGTGGGAATGCACGAAGGTGACCCCTGATGGAAGAAAATATAAAACAAGATGTGTATAAACAACCATCCCCAAATCAGATCAAGTTTTCTATCTGATTGAAGTAAATGTTAACTCTCTAAACAGCACTCTATCAAGCATGGCTTGCAGCCTGCTGCCTCAGGTTTAGCCAAGCAAACCAGCAATACTACTGAGCTATCATTTTCCTAAAATGGATGGGGGACTGAATTACTCAGGGGCAAAGGGACACAGAACCTTTTGCCTCTAAATTGCTATTTCTAATCTAGCCCAATTCAGTAGTGTCTGAAAGTTAATCCCACCCACTTGCTGCTTAATGGCCAGTGTGAAATGGGTTTGGTGTTCTTGCTCCATTTCCTACTGAACAAGTATCCATGTTACAAAGCCATCATCACAGCTAGCAGTAACCTCACTTGGTCGGTCTCTCTCTCTATCTATCTAGTTTCTTGCTTTTGCCACCCATCTCCATAGTATTTGGCATCCTTTCTCTTGGGTGATATTCAAAAATATCTTTTTCTTACTTAACTCCCATAGGTATAGTCCCTTCAGTCAAGTGCCAGGCACACTGAGGGTCAAGGTGAGGAATGAAACTTGTAGTGTTGCTGCCCCTGGTATGGATGAAGAAGACTTTAATCTCCAGATCTGCCAATCGGCACCTTTAACCGTCATCAAATTATTAACTGCACATACACACGCACACACTCATTTGGCAGAATACTCTGGATAATATAATAAGAACTAAACGGTAACGGAGAGGAAAGGAATTATCTTTGCTGTGCTGCAAAAGGACAAATCCAATGCCTAATCTGATGCAAACTTAATTACTTTTTGTTAAACAAAAGGTAAGGACAAGCAGAAAAGTTGCTGTTTTGGGCACTTACTGCCTTCCTCAGAACCAAGCAATTACATTTGCTTCTGATACATTTTGACCATGTCTCTTATTTTGGTGTGGACCAGAGATGGCTCTTCAATTTCTGATAAGAAACTAAGCACCTCATGCTTAAAATAGCTCTCTGTGCCCGCCTGCTCTTCTAGCTTTTGCTTTTTCATGTTTGTTTCTGACTGTCTCGCTTGCTGTCTCCTGATTTTAGTTCACAGATCTTCATGCGGGACAATGCCTGTTAAATTCACCAGTTTCATGAGCTATCTGTCCTCTTAACTGCTTTTGGCCAATTCAGCTTCACTAATACTCACTCTCATGTATATAGCACCTAGCAGCCTGGAGACTCTTAAAAGTACTTCATGGGTAAAATTCTGGCTAATGCACACAGGTACATTGGACTGGGGGGGAAGATCATGCTGCCAACCTCCCTCTATCCCACTTGTGCACCTGCACAGGAACCCTGCCTTTGCCCTACCTAGACTATCTCTGTTCAGTCACTACAGCTCCCCCTCCACTGTATTCCCAGGTTCCCTTCCAATAAAAGCCAAAGTTTGACTGTAGATGCATGAATGCTTGTATTGTCCACCTCCTGTGGTGTGAAGGGCAGCAACCGGTCAGATAAACTATGCAACAGAACAGGGATACCATCTCAAACCCCTGCTTGTTATATGAAAAGTGTTGTGGGATCTTTAAGACCCATATTTGAAAGAGTATCCCTTTTGTACATAGGAAAAAATTGCCAGTGCGTCCATATGCACATTCACATAAAGATTTGGCCAGGGAAACTGGCCTCAGCAGTATCTAAATTCTCTGGAACCGCTTGTCTGAATCCCAGCAGACTCAACTTCTCCCTTCACCCTTCTGCAATGGATGAGCTGAGATCCATACAGTCACTTTCAAAATAGCCCTTACAAACTGAGATGCTTTCTGAGTCTGAAACCCATGGAGTTACAACAGGGCTGGATTTGGCCCATGGTCTTATGAGCACAACATGCATGTGCAGTGACATTACTGAGTCAAACAGAGCCTGACCAATCTGCTCATAGGGACTGTCACAAATCCAAACAAGAAATGTTAGAAATAATGTTTCTGGTAACCTGTATAGCTGTCCTATAAACCATTTACAGAGTGGTGTCTTTCTATAGATCCCCGAATTTGTATAAATGGTGCCACAGCCTATTTTTACCTTTGATATGTACAGCCACACTGGCATTTGTGTAGAGATTTGGAAGGCTGCTGTCAAATCAGTGAATTAATAAGAAGAGCAGCTCCATCCTACACTGTCAGCGTTTATGGATGGTCTCCCTGACAGCCATCTGTCAGTTTTTGATATTGATACCAGAAAATGAGCCTTGGAATTACATAATAGTGGTAGCTCTTTAGAAGTGATCCATTGCATGTACAGTATGCCGGGGGGGGGGGGGGAGGAAAAGCTGGGGTGAAGTGCTCTGCCAGTGAGAGCTCTACAGCTGGGCTGGCAAGTGCAAAACAGCTTAAATAATATCAGTGAGTAGCTTGAAAACATGGGAGACAGGGGAGATATATTCACTGTAGAGAGAAGAGCAATATTTGTAGAAGGGAAGAATAAGGCCCTCTTAGAGATCTCTGGTGGTATTTTTATGAGCCCGATTCCCTACCCATGGCAAAGTAGATCTGTAACAGGGGACTGGGACTCAGCTGCATCTGTACCATACTTAGCTCAGCTCTCCAGGTGGAGCCAATGAGTGATAAAGGATCAGGTGACTAAGAGCAGGTCTGCCAGGGAAGAAATAAGAGTAGTCTGTAGCCCAGTAAGTGGTTGCTGAACAGAAAGGAGCATAGTCCTGGCAGATCAAACGATGAGTGCAGGGAGATGAGCCTAGGGAATCAGCACTCTATAAAGAGTGGAAGGCAGCCAGGGGGCTGGGAGAATAGGAAGATGTCCTAGGAAGAAGAGGGCAGATGGAGGCTTTGGGGACATACAGTCCAGTTGTTTAGGGTTCCTGGGGCTGGGAACTATACCAGAGGGTGGGGGTGGATTTCCCCCAACCTGCCTATGTCCCCTTGAGTTGCTCCACTTGTGTTTGTCAGCTGGGTTGGGGAGACATCCTGCAGTACGGCTGCTGAAACTGTGGGGAAATGCACATGATCTGTACTGAGAGCAGCAGCAGCAGTCTGAGATATGCTTCTCCTTTTGATGTGCAAGGTGCTCTCCAGGCAGAGAAGAAGCCACAGCCCCTGCCCAAGGAATTCTGGCTGCTTGTGCACTGTGCTGGGATTCAGAACAGCACCCCTTCTAGCCAGCCAGTGGAGCTGTCTCCTCAAACAGCCTATTGCTCTGATACCCAGCTGTTGTCAAGTTTGCATTTGTCCACTAGGTACTGCAAGTAAAAGTCATGGGCTAAATTCTGCTTTCAGAGTAACTCCACTGAAGTCAATACTATTACTCCTCCCTCACACTAGTGTAAATGAAAGCAGAATTTGATCCCTCCCTCTCTAGCTAAGGAAAATAAGAGGGATGGAAAGGATCTTCCAGTGTGACAACCAGCTTTAGTCTGAAATGGGCTGGTTTTCTGCCCATCAAGCAAGAGACTGGTAGTGTAGTTATAGTGCTGCAGTGTTGCTCAACAGTGACCCCTTCAGATTAAGGTGCAATGCTGTTAGGTAACAAAGTCCCCTCCAGATTTCCTCAGTCAGAAGAATGGTGGTTAAGATTTAGGGCCTTTAAGATGGCAGAGTGAAAAAACATTGTAGAAGACTCCTCAGAGGTGAACTAGTGATGTAGGGGAAATACAGCTCTTTAAACCAGCATTTCTTAAAAGTACAGTATGATGTACACAACAAAAATGACCTAAAGACATATATGCCAGACACTCAGCTGGATATTAGTCCAGCTATGCTCATTCATACCAGTTGAGGATCTGGCCCTCATGAATATATGCCACCTTCTAAGTCTTCATTAAAAACCAGACCAGACTTGAACCACGAACGTGAATTAAAACCTATAGAACACCACCAGCCATCTTTGGTAATCTCACAATGACTTTTGAAAGCCTCACTGACTTAAATAATTCTATTACTACATATTACATATTATATTTAACCTGCCAAACCCTTATTTCATTTTGGTTTTCCCAAACTGACACAATAGTGTGCTGTTAAATTTATATAAATGTTAAGCCCTGTGTATTTTTTTATGTAAGGAGAAAAAATTAATAGATGCTACACAATGGAAACAATTATTATAACAAAGCTTCAGCACTGTTACAGTATCTTTGTTGTTAAAGATGGAAAAAAGATTTGAAGAGAATACTCCTTGTGTTCATTAAATTATCATAGTGGGTACTTAATTTTCTTTTTAATTTCCCTTTCTGGTAGCTGCTGAGTTTTTACATTAAGAGCAGACATAATCAGAATCTGTTAAAGAGACTTGGAATAAAACAATTGCTGACATAGCAGCAGAAAACAAAAAACATCAGTAAATCATATTACTTCTGCAACATATACTAATAACACTTGTAACTCTAGGAAAATCAAATACTGTACCTAGCAATTGCTCTGCAAATAGTTCATGAGGAACCTTGGATGCCTTTTTGTAGACAGTACATGAATGCAAGATTAAACCATCCACAGATGAGATCTAGCACTCAGGATCATTTCCGTTAACAAAAGTATTGGGATTCTGTTCTGATTTATACGAGTGTACCTCCATTTACCCCAGTGAATTTACAGCTGAGTTTAAATGAGATTAGAACCAAGCTCTTAAATTCTACTGCTAAGACTATAGGAGAAACTCTGTTGTCACTAGTATAAAGGTGTTTATCCTTTTGGGAGCCAACAACCAGAGAGTGACATAGTCACCAACACTTCATCAGGTGGACCCTCCTGTGTGAGGACAGTGGTGCTCATCATGCACAGTCTTCCATTATATTACAGTACAATCTTCTTCTAGTATTGATATTGTACACAGAAATAGTCAATACCATGCAATTTCCATTCAGCTGATGGCTATGTACAGCTCACATGTGAGTTCATTTTGTGCTCATCATTGATTAAAACAAAGCATAACTTTCACTATCCACCATCAAGTATATGTGTGGGCAGCATGCCCAGAAACACAGACAGAGAACAAACTAAAAAATAGCATTAATGCAACATTAGGGTTGAAATCGAGCTCTCTAAAGTCAAGAAAGCTCATAAATTAGACTGGAAGTTCAATCATAACTCTAGTCTCTTCTTTAAAATATGGTTTCTTTATATTGTGAATTCAATATGACCCACAACAGAGTTTCTTATATCAGCACCAGAGACTGTATGAAAGCTTTCTTTAAGCACTGAAGTAAATAAAAGTTGTAGGCTACAGCACAGTGTATACTGTCTTCAGACTTGACTTAAAGTCCCAAAGAGAACTACAAAATAAACTGAGGTTTGAAGAAAATAGTATGTAGATGAAAACTAGATCCTTGCCCCCAGGACCATACATCCCCCGTCCTTGGCTCTTGTGTGGACAATACAGCCTGGAAGGGTGAAGGTAGTCTCCTCCTGTACCCCCTTGCATACTTTGCATAAGCATCAGAGAAGATCAATCCCTGCTCTCTCAGTGTGCCCCTGACGGTGCACACCAGCCCAGTGAGGCAGGAAAGAGTGCAGAAAGGATGAGAGCTATGGCCCTGACTCTTGCTCCCCACTGGCCCACAGACAATGCCGCATACCTGAACATATGCCATGCACATAAGAGAGCTCAGGGAGTCAGTGGGCCTGCCTGAATCACAACGCACCCTGACCTCCTCAAGGGCAAGTCCAGTGCAGAGCTGTGCCTTACAAACTCAATCAGTACCCAGCACGCATTGCCTGAAACAGAGATCAAGGAGCTTTCTCCTCTTCTCCATATATTCTCTGAGAGCTAATCAACAAAAGATAGGTAAACCCAGCCTGCACATTTCCAAGCCATTAAATCACTCTAAAATATTTCATTAAATTGGATTTGCATCTAAGTGCCATTGTCCCATATTGCGCTGTGAAACACCTGATCATTTTTGGTAAGGGGATTACAATAGATGCTTTGTGTTGCATCTCAGGGCTACATGTCCATTAAGAAAATCATGAAGGCCAGAATGCTTAACCACAATGCTCACTAATCCCTCTGAGCCTGACTGTGTGTGAGATGCCCTTGATTAAGGTGTAATTTTGTCACAGAAAACAATTTAGTGTTCTTTACCTTCCCTGCTTTCCAAACCTCCTAGAAGCAGAGTGACAGTGTTATGTCAATAAATCATCAATCACTTGTATGTGCTAATGAAAAAGAAACAATTATTGATAGGGAGAAAGCACAGTTAATCAGTAATACGATTGGTTTGACAGGACAGTCAAGGTTTGATTGACCAGCCCAGTTGTCTAAATATAAATAGTTTCTATTTATCATTTTTAATTTGAGAATATGCTTTACAGATATGCTAATAGAAGGAAAAACTCGCATTGCAGGGAGGATTAATTCAGGTTTGTACAGTATTCTGACAACCATGGATGAAAAGTGATACCCAAATGTAGGAGACCCATACCGTTTGGGCTAACAGCAGGACTTCTAGTCAGGATCTTCGGCATGAAAGCATGAGCCACTACTGCCTGCGCTAAAGCCTATATTTTTTAAGGTACTTAAGCATTACTGCACACAGTGTTGCTACACCTAACTGATTTAAGAGTCTAAATCTCATTTTCAAAAGGGATTTAGGCACTTAGGAGTCTAAATTCCATCCCTACCACAAACCTTGCCACTTTGTGTTCCAGGAGTCAGATACATTTCTTCAGCCTGGTCATCACTAATACAAACTCTTAGGGCACCATACAACCAAAAAACCCACCCACATGTAATTTTCCCTCCAGGGAGTGGAAGGAATGATTAAGAAAGAAAGAAGAAAGACACCACCCATGACTGATGCTAGTCATGTCACTTGCTGCATTATTGAAAGGTGTCCAGATACTATAACTATGGTCATCATGCATAAAAAACTGAATGGAGTAAAATAAAACTTAGCCGTCCGATGGAGAAGATCCACTAATTTCTTAAGTGGACCAGCCACTAGTAGGGGATGAAGACCCACGTGCTGCTAAAGGAGGGTTATATACACTTCCCATGCCTGGGAATGATGCACTCATCCTGAGTGTCTACAGTCTTTGGGATTTCAAGTTCCAGGTTGGGTACCATGTATATAAGCAATCTGTCTTTGGCTGACAGCAGAGTTTGAACCCCAGACCTTCAATGCTAAAGATCAAGGGAGAAGACTAACAGCCAGATTTTTAAAGATATTTAGGTGCCTAGTAGGACTTTCAAAAGCATCTGGGTGGCTATCATCCATTGAACTCAATGAGTTTTAGGTGCCTAGGTGCTTTTGAAAACCCATGAGGCACCTAAATACCTTTAAAAATCTGGCTATAAGTCCCTTAGGAGTCAGATATAGCAGACTTATTACCCTCTTTTCGGACTACTCGCTCAGGGGGTACATTGTGTTTTGCTGAATAGGGATAAACTCAAATACACGCTTAAATGATTAGCTGAATTGGGTCCTATGTGACTGGTGACTGCTTTTAGTTCAAGCACTGGACTAGCAAACAGTGTATCAAGGTTTCCTCAGTACCAGTTATTGGTGGGAAATATAATACATCAAACCACAGCAGAGATGCAATCGTACAGTGAGCGATTTCGAAAACTTTAATGAACCATTTGAAATAAACTCATTGGAAGGTAATTTGACAACACCACTTTTACATTTAAATATACTGTTTTAGCATGCAAATGCAGCACATTAATTCCATGTCAGGATGGAAAATGAAGTGAAACTGAAGGGATTCTGATACATGAAAGTCTTCTCAGTAATTTCTCATCACTCCACGGTGCTCTTAAGCAGCGTAATGAAAGAATGAATTGATTTAAACAACATTTTGTTGGAGCAATGGGGTTTGAGGAATTAAATTAACTTGATGGTTTGTTGTAAGAGCCAAGCCTAGAATTGCATTATATTACTCCTGGATATTTTTTCCTCTCCAGTTTTTTTTTTCTTTTGAGTTGATATTTTACTTTTGTTTATTTCCATAACATCAGTTAAGGGCTTCAGCTCTTGTCTTTCTGCATTCATCACTTCATTAAAATGAATAAAAAACTGCTTATTCAGATCCATGTTATATGGGTCCTGGAGAAGTGGGGGATAAGCAAGAAATTTCTATGACAATTTATTTAATAAAAACAATGGAACGTTCCTTTTCTATTTTGCACTGTTGGTAAAATCCTTGTTTTCGTTCCTCTTTTATTTAAGAAGCAGGGCTCAGGAAACAGAGGACGGTGGAGTTGACAAATGGGAGCAAAGAAATACTTATTACATAGCTTTATCAAAGAAAATCTGGTACAATTTTTTGTAATGAAGCAAAACACTGCATCTTTCAACAGATCCACTATAATATTCTGGGTTACCAATGTAAATACTGCAGTATTTTATAAGAGTATGTACTGTGCATTATAGATAAGTATAGACATGATTTCAGTTTAATCTTCAATGGATTTTAGACTGAGACTCTGATGCTCAGCACCTCTGCAAATCAGGTCATAACTCTCTTTATTTCTGTTGGTTTTGTTCCATTGCTGGTACTTAGCTAATGCATCCTGTGATATTATACCCTGAGTCATATAATATCTTTTACACTCCCATGTGAAACTTCCATTGATATAAATGGGAGTTATATAGATGGAGCAAGGAATTTTTAATTCCTTTCCCTCCAGTCTTTATAACATCAAAAATACATCTTTCCATTCGGGAGTCAGACTGGGAAGACCAGCTCTCAGCCTGGGAAGAATTTACATTTGGTCAAACTGGAGAGAAATCAATCCATTTGAGGAGTTGGGTGTGTGTTTGAAACGAGTAAAAGTAAACATTTATTCTTAGATGATAAGATTTCTTTCTTATTGCAAAAAGAAATTAAACAAAATAGTGGACTTTAACCAAAAAAAAAAAAAAGCCAGATTTGTGGCCCTAAATCTGGACTTGGTGACTTTTGAAAGAGAAAAAAATAATACTTGAGATATTAAAGTAGCTGATTCAATATGGTTTTGAACTTATTGAATTTACTGGAAAACCACTGAAAAATCCAAGTTTCTTGCTGTATTATAGGTATAGGAACACAAAGTCTTTGCGATACTAGATCAGACCATTGGTTTATTTAATTATGTTAATACACCAATTTTTTAATCCCTACCCCCATCGCTGCAACTTGTTACCAATAAAAGCACGCTATCAAGTCCCTGATTGAAAGCCAGTTGCATTCAGTGTAGATTCCTACTGACTTCAGTGGACTTTGGATCAATCCCAATGTGATGGGAAAGGATATTGGTTGGCCCCAAGTCATGGCAAGTCAGCCTTTTTCAGTATGCCATTCTTCATCTGTTCACAATCTGGTCTCTGCTCCCTACTTGAATGAATTTCTCTATCTGGTTAATCAGCTGCCAGCTGTTTCTAGTACAGTTACATTACATTAGCCAGAGCCCGAGAGAAAGGTGAAGCAGTTTGCCCCAGGCCCCGTAGCTGGACTCTTTGTGAGAGAGATGGCATTAGGATCCTGGAATGCCTCTTTTATCTCCCAGTCCTGTACTCAGACCACTTGAACATGCCTCTCTCAGTACATCACATCTCTCTGTGCTTCTTCCTGCTTTTATCAGCTTGCCCTTTATATGACTGGCATGCAGTATGTGTGCCTGGTCCTTACAGATACAGTATGAAAATAATATGAAATTCGGGGCACTTTTCAAGCACAAGCCAGGACTTCTTAATTTTGCTGGTGGGGAAATGACAAATTGCATCCTAATGTTCTAAAGCTCTTTATTGGGCATATAAAGGGAAGATTAAGCACTGAGAGGATTTGTGGGTAACAACTTCTCCCCCACCCTCTTTCCTCCTCCCATGTTCTGTATAGTATTGGAGCTGGGCGGAATCCGTTTCAAAGCACTCCTCCATACTGATCAACTTTAGGCAACAATACCAGACAACCCAGCTCTTTTGTTGTTTTTGTAGGTCACCACGTGCCTTTTCTGGACTCTTTCCTGTTTCCATCTAAGAGGACTAGAGAATTGTCATTCTGCACTACATGCTCAGTTTCTTCTCAGTCATACAAGCCTGCTCTCTCAAGCAAGGATCTCAGGATTAGGTCTATATGAAAGTCTAAGAGGCTTATAACAAAGAACCAGATGTGGAAGCCTTGTAAATTACAAATGCCCCCTTCACAGCCAGCTGTGTCATATTAAAAATAAAAACTTTTATTTACATGCCCTTCTGGTAGTGTCATATGGTTTTATCTTCTAGCCAGTCCTCTCCACAACTCCCATTCATATATAATATAACACGATATATACATTATATTTGCATAAGTTATTTTCAAAGACACTTTCAATTCATGGTCAGTATTTGCTTTTTCCTGGAAGTTCTGTCCTTAGATTTTTAGTAGAATTTCATTGAAGCACAAGAAAAGCCCGTTCATATGTTAAGTCCACACAAAGAATCAGTGTATTAGAACCCCAGACACTGCAGTTTTCACACTCCACAGATGATTATGAGTGTGTAAGTTAGAGTTACAATTTTGCAGCCATTGTCTGGTAACAGATGTGCATTTATGACACCTACAGACTTCAGCGGGAGTTGAATTTATGTGTCCAAAGGCAGAATATTGCCCATGATTTGTAAGTATCAGAATCAATAAACTCAATGGACCAAATTCTTTCATGGTTCAACTTCATTGACTTCAACACAAGTACACCAGAGGTAAATTTGTCCCAGTGAAAGCATGTAATTTAGTTTAAGTATTTTGACACCTGCACGATAAACCAAACCACAACAAAACAAAGCAGGTTTTTCATACTGTCTCACATGACCTTCTCATTAACAAACTAGGGAAATACAACCTAAATGGAGATACTATAAGGAGGGTGAATAACTGCTTGGAAAATTGTTCCCAAAGAGTAGATATTAGTGGTTCACTGGAAGGGCATATCAAATGTGATCCCACAGGGATCAGTTCAGTGTCCGGTTCTGTTCAATATCTTCATCAGTGATTTAGATAATGGCATAGAGAGTAAATTTACAAAGTTTGCCAATGACATCAAGCTGGGAGGGATTGCAAATGCTTTGGAGGTTAGGATTAAAATTCAAAATGATCTGGACAAACTGGAGAAATGGTCTGAAGTAAATAGGATGAAATTCCATACGGCCAAATGCAAAGTACTCCACTTTGGAGGAACAATCAGTTGCACACATACAAAATGGGAAACGAATCGCCTAGGAAGTACTGCAGAAAGGGATCTGGGGGTCATAGTGGATCACAAGCTAACTATGAGTCAACAGTGTAACACTGTTGCAAACAAAAGCAAACATCATTCTGGGATGTATTAGCAGGAGTATTGTAAGCAAGACACAAGAAGAAATTCTTCTACTCTACTCCATACTGATTAGGCCTCAACTGGAGTACTGTATTGTGTCCAGTTCTGGGTGCCACATTTCAGGAAAGATGTGGACAAATTGGAGAAAGTCCATAGAAGAGCAACAAAAATGATTAAAGGTCAGAAGCTGAGCTTGTGCAGGGGAGCAGCATGCTGCCACAGCCAGGCACTGTCCCAGGAAGCTGTTGCACTGCACCAGGCAGTGTACCAACATGACTGGAAGAGGCTCTGGCACCACCCCATCTGTTCCAGCTCGGGCCCCACACCCTCCGCTCCCCACCCTGGGCAGCTACTGGGGGGGCACTCGACCCTTCATGCCCTCCCTCTGACGAGTCACCTCAGGCAGACAGTAACATAATAGAGCCATATGTCAATCTATCCTATCTGTAAAGATTTTATCTTGCACTGTAAGAACTGAAATTATAGTGATCTGAACTGCTATCCCTTCAGATAGTCTTGAAGGGACAGAAGGAGCTTGGAGAAAAAAATTCTTTACCAAAGGTTTGCTACTGGTGCATACTACTTGGTATACTAAGTTTCTCCAGAGCACCTCCGTAAGGGCAGGAGTTGAGACTTTTCTGTTGCTGTTATAGTTTGTGTTTGATATGGGGTTTGTATTTTGGGTGTTGAGAGGTGGGATACTGGGTGTTATTTTATTTTTCCAGGTAAATGTATTCAGGTAGCTGGATATGGTTAGTTAATCTTTAAGGTGTCCAGAGGAATCTGGCCATGTGCCTATTAAAAATAAAAATGCATTATTTTAATTATACATGTATAATTATTAAGTTACGTTCTACAGTTGAGTTTCCCATAAAAATGCAAAGAAGCATTTACACATTATTTTTAATTAATTATTTTTTACTTTAAAAATAATTGTTTCCCCTGGTGACCGTCTATCAGAATGTATTTATTTTACATGAGACAAACTGCTGAAATCAAGATTTTGCAATAATTGAAGGGACAGATTCTCTGCTTGTGTAAATTGCTGCAGGTCCATTGGCTTCAATGAAGCTACAGCAATTCATATCAGCTGAGGACCTGGCTCACAGTTTTTAAATAGTTACGTTCTTTGGGCTGTATCATGCTGTGAGGTTTATTTATACAGGATTCCCCACATTGATTTCAATGGGGTGTTCTGCTTAAAAATTGTTGGGATGCTCTGGACTTTTATTTTTGCACATAACGCATCTGCTTCAGTGAGTGTTCTGCTTCTGCTAGGGTACAACACTCTTGTGAAGTAGATGCTTGGAGCCGTCAGCCTGGGACTGAACAGAAAAAAGTCTTATTGGGTGAAATTTATCCCATGGAGAGGCTCAACACAAGATTACTGCACCAATTAAGTCCTACTTAGGCCCTTAGTTAGGACAAAAATGGGATTTAAGTGGTTCATAGGATCCTGAACTAACCCTCTCCAAAGAACTGAATTTCACCCATTGTGAATCTTGTCAAAATAACTCCTTGCTATGTTATCTATAGATAAACATATATACCTACACATATAAAGATATACAATTTCTGCTGGGATTATGAGGGCCAAATCCAGACCTTGGACTTAATTCAGAAGATTTTATTCAGTTAACATTGACACCAGTGAGAGTTTTGCTAAATATGAACTTCATGATTGGACCCTAGAGGAATAAAGCTAGCTATACCGTATAGCTATGGCAGAAATCACTTGCTTATGACAATGTTTTAATTTTAAAGGGCTCTACCAGGTTCTCACCTGTAGTTGTTGAGGGGATTAAATTAAACCTTCAGGTATTAGCGAATGCTAGCTATTAAAAATAAATAGAAACACCAGGATTTTCCATACTGGAACAGACCACTGAACCATTCAGTTTCTTTTCCCATCTCCAGAAATGGCCCTTTCCAAATGCTTTGGAGAAAACACACAACAGAGCCCATATACTGACAAAGCTGTGCCATTTCCTGCCACAGGAATCTTGAATGACTGTAAATAACACTACAAGAAAATTAAAATTCCACTTTGGAAAGTACAGTAGTTTACATTTTGTACTTCAAGAACTTTTCAGCCTACTTTTGAAGTCAGATGTGATGCAAAATTTGGGGACTGCCAAGTTTATTTAGATTTGAGAAGGGTCGTATATCACATATCAGTCTGACAACACCTCAACAATAACAATTCCATTTTGTCTTGATTTTAATTCAAGAAGTGGATCTGGTAGTTTGATACAGAACAGTTATATATTATTTAAAGAAAAAAAAAAGGAATATTTATCCACTTTACTATTACTAAACAGACCAATCCATTCATAGACTTCAGTGGGCATAGGATAAGGTCCTTAAACTTTGAATAGAACAATATTCTTTTCAGTCAGGCAAAAAAAAAAACCCACTGTGTATTTGCATAACAATGCTAGGACACTTTTTTTTTTAAATCTGATGACAGATTTATGCTTTCAGCTGCCTCTGGTTCAACTAGACTTGCCTGAGCCCATAATAAATCTTGTGAGAGGCCAAATAGGCTGAAACTATCAAGTCCTATACTGGAAAATTTAAACCCATTTAAAACATTACCTTCCTCTTCATTTAATTTTTGATTGCTAAGGGTTTATAACTGATTTTATGGCCCTATTGTGATTAATTTTAATGCAGTTCTTTCTTTGTTCTTTGATCAACTTTTCTCATTTTCAGTTCTGATTTAATTGTACTTCTCTAAAATGATCTGTTGCCTTCTTTTTTGCATATTCATTTTGAAACAGTAAAATATTCTCAAGACACTGCCGTGTTGGCTTAAGGTTATTGGAAGGTGCCCCTGCAAACTGTTATTGAAAGATATAGTGCCTCTGAGCCCTTTTAATGTCACCCAATTTGATCATGTGAACCCTTTATCCTAGATAAATCTCCAGCACCTTCCATATCTGAGACTTCCTAGTAAGCACCAGTATTGTCACTGAATTGATTCATATGTTTCAACCTACCAGGACCCAAATTTGAGACACACTTCTCTGACCAAACCGCAGCACAATGAGAGGCACAAAGGAAACTAGCAATGGAAGGTAAATTTAATGTGGCTTTATTAGTGACAATAATATTTCCTATAATCTCAGCTCCATTTCTGAAGTGAAGGCGGAGATAAGACAAGAGAGAACACCATAAAATCTGGTTTTAAAATGCAGTGTTTCCTTTACAGTGAGGGGACAGGTGACAGTGCCACAATAACTATATTTTCTAACAGTTCATAGACAAATGCCTCACTCCAGAAGGAGCTTGGAGAAAAAAATTGTGACTTAGAGAACACCCCATTTGCTCTCAGAAGTAGAGTGTGTCATCTTTTTACAGAATGCAGCTTACTGCCATTAACCAAGCTATTCCGGGCAGCAAACAGGGGAGTAAAGCCAAGTCTGTGACCCACTCCCTGCAAATTTGCTTATAAGGGGGTATTACCAGCTTTGCCCGTTACTTTGAGGTACACTCATTTATTAGGGTTATTCTTCTGGGGAGGGGGTCCTGTACGTCTATCAATGTACGGCTTTTGTCACTTTTTGTCAAAGCTGAATCCCCACTGTGTCACTCCGAGTGCAGGAAGTGGGAGCCCTCAAGGATTTTAAAAATTAATCGCTGCCACTCCAGGCTTGTATTACACTCCCAAGGTCACAGCTTCTCTCTGACCTTGGCTTGCTAAACACTGCCACCACCCAAATGCAAAAAACCCTTTGAACCCAGGAAGGCGCACTTGGGAATTCCTCCCTGTGGGGCACCCTGTCCCTCCGGGGAAGAGCTGAGAAATAAAACAAAGGAAATTAGCTGCGCTACCAGCTAATCAAACAACATGCACAAACCTCTTAGGACACCAAAAATCTAATCTTGTTCTTTAAAAAGATAAATTTTATTTAAAACAAAAAGGAAAAAATTACATCTGGAACTTAGGCTTTTTGCTAGATCTTAAAAGAAACAATTACAAAAATTAAGCACCCAAACTAGCTTTCTTGGGGGTTCATCTTAAAGATTACAAGCAAACAAAATCATCAGGAGTTAGCACAGAGGAGAGCCACAAGCCAAAATAAAAAATAAATCTGATAATGTCTAACGAAACATTCCCTATCCAAATAATTTCTTCTAGGTATGGAAGATACTTTTTCATACCTGGTTCAAACTTTACACAGCATTTCCGCTTATAGCATTGCTGCCCCGTGTCCCTGCTGCCCAGAGAACAACAGACAAAGGGTAATGTTTCTTTCCCAATATTAAAAAGTTCTACCCTCCCATTGGCTCTTTTGGTCAGGTGCCCACTTTTCTTTACCTGGGGGACTTTTAACCCTTTACAGGTAAAGCAAGCGGAGAACAGCTACCAAGAGGGATTTTACAGCTAATTGGCTGGTTGGGTGCCCATAAAAGGGAGCTACCCCGGGCTTCATTTATCATAGGGTTACTCTTCTGGGGAGGGGTGTCCTGTACTACTATTAAGATACGGCTTGTGTCACTTGTGTTCTCATACAGAGCTCTACTTCTCCATGCTCCATGCTCCTCCCAAAGGAGCTATCCTACAGGACCTAGGTTCCCCAGGGATGGGTTCTTCCAGCCCCAGAATCAGACAAACACATGCACACACACATACATTAACAGAGTGCATCTGAGATGACTGGGTTATTCAGCACTCCCAGACTGACCCCTTATATGTCCCTGGACTCAGCAGACTGGGTAGAGCAGCACTTCCAACCTGCCACCCTCATATGTCCCAGGTTCAGCATGTCCCTATCCCCACTTTCACGTTGCAATTGTTCTGGTAGTAACCCACTTGATGAGAAAACCCCACCGGATTTTGGAGTGCTGCAGGGATCTTTTAGTTTAGGTACGAGGAGCATTGCTGCAGAGCAAATGAGGAAACCAAAAAACACACATGAGTGGGAGAACATAAGAATGGCCATACTGGGTCAGACCAAAGGTCCATCAAGCCCAGTATCCAATGGCAGGTGCCCCAAAGGGAATGAACAGACAGGTTATCATCAAATGAACCATGCCTTGTCACCCGATCCCAGCTTTTGGCAAACAGAGGCTAGGGACACCATTCCTGCCCATCCTGGCTAATAGCCATTGATGGACCTATCTTCCATGAATATATCTAGCTGCCTTTTGAACCCTGTTATAGTATTGGCCTTCACAACACCCTCTGTCAAAGAGTTCCAGAGGTTGACAGTGTGTTGCGTGAAAAAATACTTCTTTGTGTTTGTTTTAAACCTGCTACCTATTAATTTCATTTGGTGGCCCCTTGTTCTTGTATTATGAGAAGGAGTAAATTAACTCTTCCTTATTTACTTTCTCTATACCACTCATAATTTTATAGACTTCATTCATAACCCCTCTTTGTCGCCTCTTTTCCAAGCTGAAAAGTCCCAGTCTTATTAATCTCTCCTCATATGGAAGCCATTCTATACCCTTAATCATTTTGTTGCCCTTTTCTGAACCTTTTCCAATTCCAATATATCTTTTTTGAGATGGGGTGACCACATCTGCATGCAGTATTCAAGGTGTGCACATACCATGGATTTATATAGAGGAAATATGATATTTTTTGTCTTATTATCTATCCCTATCTTGATGATTCCCAACATTCTGTTTGCTTTTTTGACTGCTGCTGCACATTGAATGGATGATTTCAGAGAACTATCCACAATGTCTCCAAGATCTCTTTCTTGAGTGGTAACAGCTAATTTAGACCTCATCATTGTACATGTATAGTTAGGATTATGTTTTCCAGTGTGCATTACTTTGCATTTATCAACATTAAATTTCATCTGCCATTTTGTTGCCCAGTCACCCAGTTTTGTGAGATCCTTTTGTAGCTCTTTACAGTCTGCCTAGGACTTAACTATTTTGAGTAGTTTTGTATCATCTGCAAGCTTTGCCACCTCACTGTTTACC
Organism: Mauremys mutica; assembly: GCF_020497125.1. NCBI lineage: Eukaryota > Metazoa > Chordata > Testudines > Geoemydidae > Mauremys > Mauremys mutica. The sequence goes on from NC_059075.1 coordinate 79,702,859, forward strand.
CCTTTTCCAGATTGTTTATGGATATGTTAAATAGGACTGATCCCAGTACAGATCCCTGGGGATATCATTTACCTCTCTGACCATTTATTCCTACCCTTTGTTTCCTATCTTTTAACCAGTTACCAATCCATGAGAGAACCTTCCCTCTTATCCCATTGACTGCTTATTTTGCTTAAGAGCCTTTGGTGAGGGACCTTATCAAAGGCTTTCTGAAAACCTAAATACACTATATCCACTGGATCTCCTTTGTCCACATGCTTGTTGACCCCCTCAAAGAATTCTAGTAGATTGGAGAGGCATGATTTCCCTTTACAAAAACCATGTTTACTATTTCCCAACAAATTATGTTCATCTATGTGTCTGACAATTTTGTTCTTTATGATAGTTTCAACCAATTTGTCCGGTACTGAAGTGAGGCTTACTGGTTTGTAGTTACTAGGGTCACCTCTGGAGACCTTTTTAAAAATTGGCATCGCATTAGCTATCCTCCAGTCATTTGGTACAGAAGCTGATTTAAATGATAGGTTACAGATGACAGTTAGTAGTCCTGCAATTTCACATTTTATTTCCTTCAGAACACTTGGGTGAATACCATCAGGTCCTGGAGACTTATTACTGTTTAGTTTATCAATTTGTTCCAAAACCTCCTCTAATGATACCTCAATTTGGGACAGTTCCTCAGATCTGTCACCCAAAAAGAATGGCTCAGGTTTGGGAATCTCCCTCACATCCTCTACAGTGAAGACTGATGCAAAGAATTCATTTAGTTTCTCTGCAATGGCCTCATCGTCTTTGAGTGCTCCTTTAGCATCTCGATTGTCCAGTGGGCCCCACTGGTTGTTTAGCAGGCTTTCTGCTTCTGATATATTTAAACAAATATTTGTTATTATTTTTGGAGTCTTTGGCTAGCTTCAAATTATTTTTTGGTCTTTCTAATTATATTTTTACACTTCATTTGCCAGAGTTTATGCTCTTTTCTATTTTCCTCATTAGGATTTATCTTCCGCTTTTTAAAGGATGCCTTTTTGCCTCTCGCTGCTTCTTTTACTTTGTTGTTTAACCACGGTGGATCTTTTTTGGTTCTCTTACTATGTTTTTTTTAAATTGGGGTATGCATTTAAGTTGAGGCTCTATTATGGTGTCTTTAAAAAGTTTCCACAGAGCTTGCAGGGATTTTACTTTTGGTACTGTACCTTTTAATTTCTGTTTTACTAACCTTCTCATTTTTGTGTAGTTCCCCTTTCTGAAATTAAATGCTACAGTGTTGGGCCACTGTGGAGTTTTCTCCACCACAGGGATGTTAAATTTCATTATGTTATGGTCACTATTACCAAGCAGTCCAGCTATATTCACCTCTTGGACCTGATCCTGTGCTCCACTGAGGACTAAATCAAGAATTACCTCTCCTCTGGTGGGTTCCAGGACGAACTGCTCCAAGAAGCAGTCATTTAAGGTGTCAAGAAACTTTATCTCAGCATCCCTTCTTGAGGTGATATGTACCCAGTCAATATGGGGATAGTTGAAATCCCCCATTATTATTATTGAGTTTTTTATTTTAATAGCCTCTCTAATCTCTCTGAACATTTCAGAGTCACTAACACCATCCTGGTCAGGTGGTCTGTAATTTAGCCCTACTGCTATATTCTTATTTTTCAAGCATGGAATTACTATCCATAGAGATTTTATAGTACAATTTAGTTCATTTAAGATTTTTACTTCATTTATTCTATGCTTTATTTCACATATAGTGCCACTCCCTCACCAGCACAACCTGTTCTGTCCGTCTGATATATTTTGTACTCTGGTATTACTGAGAGAGAGAAGCAACCAGTCAGGGTCAGAAGGCTACAGAGAGAGAGAGAGAGGGAGCTGGGTTCTCACCACTCCATGAAGCTTGAATTGATCGGGGGTCCCAGGTGGTGGTGGTAGCTGAGAGTCCAGAGTGCTGGAGTCAGGCAGAGCCCCCAGCATGATCTGTCAGGAGAAGATGAAGTCCCAATGGAACTGATACAGATTCTGGATCCAGGCATCAGAACTTTAGCATAGGTAAGGTTTTTTGTAGTGAAACAACAATGGTTCAAGGGAGAACACTAGATTTGTTTATGTGTAAACAAGGGAGCATACCAAAGTTGTTTTTTCAGGCTAGGTCTGTCTCTCCCTGTCTTTTCATTGCTTTTTGTAAGTCTTTCTTCTGATCAGTTTTGGTTCAAGCAGAGGTGGGGGAGGGGGGGAGAGAAGGTCTTTTGTGAGTCAGACACACTGGGTACTGCACCCTGGTTCCCCAAGAACACAGAGCTGACATGTAACAGGGGAGTATAAGAGAACCAGCCACTGTCTGCTCTCCCCATTATGGCTAGAACCACAATGCTTTGCTCAGGGGAGTAAATCAGGGAGAGGAGAGGGGGACTTCTCCACCTTGTTCTTCCATGCAGCCAAATAAAGGCTAAGAACAATATATTCTAATGTGTTTATTGAAATACAGATAACTAAGGTCAAAAGGTTTGAGATCCCATTGATCTCCTGATAGAATTGTTTTGAGAGGATACTGATAACAATAGGGTTTTTTATTATTATTATTATTATTATTATTACTTAGTTTATTATACTGCTAACAAAATGAATGGATAGCAAGCATCCACATACATATGTGAAAGGCATGCTCTTAATAACATAAAGATGACAAGCTGATAGTACATTTTTGCAGTAAAGCAATGATTATTGTGAAGATATCGATAAGAGGATTTCACAAATATAATTCCTCCTTTTAAAGATACTATTTTGTGTTTCACTTTTTTCCTCTCAGCTTTTCCTTTGGACGCTTAAAGCTGATTTACTTCTAATTCCAAGTGCTTTTTTACAGTAAACAGCTTCATTAAGAATATTTTCCTTTTTCTCTATGAAAGTTACAAAGTGAAAATGATTTCACTGCAGAAATGAATGTCACGGCAAATGGATTAAGAAAACAATCTTTTAAAAAAGGGAGGAACTTGGTTTGGTTGTTGTTGTTTTAACCCCCATGGTACAAAAAGTGTTCCTTTGTATGGATAGAATGATATTTAGTGGCACCTAGAAACCACAGGGATGGGCACACTAGGAGATCCAGTCTTGTCTAATCCTTATTCACTCTAGTTCTCCTCTTGCACATGAATGTGTGAAGTCAATTAGGATCAGGGCCCTAGTGATAGATGGACAGATTCCAGAGAGGTGGTAAAGAAGATTAGGCCAGTGGTCCTCAAGCTTTGTCCATACTGGGCTCCCCTTGTCTATTGCAAGATCCTTTCTAGAGCTGCCCCCTATCTAACTGGGGAGACCCTCCTCCCATTCGCCAGTATGGGAACAGCACCATGGTTGTGACCTCTTGACACCTGTTTATGACCCACTTGGGGGTCTTTAGAGTAAAGCAACTTCTTTCCAGACTAAAAAGAAGAGTTTGTTTTGTCATTAAGTGATTTTCCTCTGTTGTTTTAGTAACAGCAAACATCAATCACATTGCAGGAGTACAACAGTTTTTAAGAAAATTGTTCTCTTTTATATCTGATTTAACAGTAATCGTGCTTTCCTAGTGAACAATGAACAGCCTTTTCTATTCTCTGTGTAATGGGTATGGATTTCAGATGGGGAAAACTATTGAGTGGATTGAAAGAGGATATAGGTTTAATATTTATAGATACATACAAGAAGAAAATTTCATGTGAAATTGCTATCAATATACACCAGTACATCAGAATGAGGGTTTATTTTCCTTCTCCCTGTCAGGTACCCATGTATGAAAATATTGACCTAACTGTATAGTGTTTTAATTTAGGCTCCTAAATCAAAATTTAAGCACCTAAGTAAGTAACCTGGTTTTTAAAGTCACTTCAGTGAGAGTTGTGAATGCTCAACACCTCTGAAAATCAGTTCACTTATTTAGGTGCTTAAATATTAATGTAGGTGCTAACTTTGGTATCCAAGGGCCAGGATTTTGGGGATTTTCATCACCCTCTGAAAATCAAGACACAAGTTTGAAAATGTTGTTCTAGGTGCCTTACGGGAGTGTTCAAACTATATCATCGTAGTTGAACTCCGAAGGACATTCAGACTCTCCCTTTGGTAAAATCCTGAATTTAGAAACTTGGATTTGACAGTTTATCAGAAAAGAATGGCAGAATTAATTCCAGAATATGTGGTCAGTTTAACCCTTCTTTGACCACCTTCTTTGTTATAATTCATGTGTTGTAGCATCATCTTCAGTTAAGTATACTATATGAGCGATCTCACTGCAGGGACTCTGGAGTGCATTTTGTGCAATCCTATGACCTTCAAGACAAGACAGACATTTTGTCTCTAGTCTTTCATCCCATATAGGATTAACTTCAGTGGAACAAAATTACAAACTTTACATTTGATTTTTCTTTTGGAAAGCCACATAAATAGGTTTTTATTTTATAACCCCTGGAGAAACACTCCTAGATAATCAATTTGAATCCAGCCCATGAGTGAGTGACTAATTACCTGTGTGGTTACCATCTGACCCTTTTCGGTATAGAGTGGTGTTAACGTGATCGTCACTTATTTGTACCGTGGTGTCTCGGAAGTGGACCTCCCGTGTAGATTGGTCCAGGCTGAGGTTGATGGTGAGGTGGAAGCTGTTGAAATCATGGTGGAATTCTTCCAGAGTCTCCTTCCCAAGGGTCCAGATGATGAAGATGTCATCAATGCAGCGTAGGTAGAGAAGGGGCGTGAGTGGATGAGAGCTGAGGAAGCGTTGTTCCAGGTCAGCCATAAAAATGTTGGCATATTGTGGGGCCATCCGGGTGCCCGTAGGGGTGCCACTGATCTGGAGGTATATATTGTCACCAAATTTGAAATGATTTTGCGTGAGGATAAAGTCACAGAGCTCAGCAACCAGTTGTGTTGTGGCATCATCAGGGATACTGTTCCTGACAGCTTGTATTACATCTATGTGTGGGATGTTTGTGTAGAGAGCCTCCACATCCATGGTGGTTAGGATGGTGTTCTCTGGAAGATCACCAATGCATTGTAGTTTTCTCAGGAAATCAGTGGTGTCACGGAGATAGCTGGGACTGTTGGTGGCATAGGGTCTGAGTAAAGAGTCCGCATATCTGACAGTCCTTCAGTGAGAGTGCCAATTCCAGAGATGATGCGGCGTCCAGGATTTCCAGGTTTGTGGATCTTGGGTAGTAGATAGAATAACCCCAGTCGGGGCTCTAAGGGTATGTTGATTTGTTCCTGTGTTAGTGTAGAAAGTGTCTTGAGTAGATGGTGCAGTTTCTTAGTATATTCTTCAGTGGGATCTGAGGAAAGTGACCTGTAGAATTTGGTATTGGAGAGTTGTCTGTCAGCCTCCTTTTGGTAGTCAGACCTGTTCATGATGACAACAGCACCTCCTTTATCAGCCTCTTTGATTATAATGTCAGGGTTGTGCAGAGACACATTGATGAATGTATTGCTCTGATGCACCAGGCTCTCTATTAGCCTCCCATTGAATTCCAGTTCCACTTTCTGGTGGTCCTAGATCTTTTCTATAAAATCTTCAATGGACCACAGATTGGTTACTTAAAGGGCCATCTCTTTTTATGCAACCCACTAAAATGCTTTTCTCCCTTGCTGAGCAGTAGCAGTTTTGGGGGCTTTTGGAATGGGTCATTTTACTGTTGGGAAAGAAATTGGTGGCACAGAGAGTCACGATATTTCCCAGGGTCTGTTTTTGTTCAGAACATATCCACCAGTCCTTTTGTCTTTGAAGAGAGATGGTAAATAAAAAAACAAACTATACACTGGCAATTGTAGGAACCCCATTTAAGACAGCCCTGTGGCCAGGAAGGAGCTCCCTATCAGGAACTCTCAACATACTGCCTACCTCTCTCCCGCACTCAGTTGCACGCCATCCCTTCCTATGGTTTGCCAATTCTCAGCATTCTGACCTGGAAAACGCCTCAGTCTAAAACCACATGGATCTTGAACTGTTTGGAGCCCATTGTCTCAATGCTGTGCATGAGCTAATTCAGGTCCACCTTCTCAGCAAAGGAACTCTTCACACAAATTCAGCTACAACCAACATCCACTTGAAATGGCTTTTCTGTGTGTTTCCATTTGACAAAATAGAGGGCTTAACCCACATAATACCCTTTATGCCCATCTGGATGAAATTGCTGTCACTGGCCCTTCTGGGATCCATTGAGGAAAGCACACTCTGGTTAACCTTTTTCATGGAGAGTTTAATAACAAATATTCATATATCAGAATTTCAGAGCATGAAACTGCCTTTGCCAAACAATGCATTTACAACAGATGGAAACCAAGGGAAACCTTTTGGGAGCTTGAGGAGGAGCATTTTTGGCAAAGGATCCTCCGCTGGGAAATACCGTCATACTAGTGATCAGAACAAGCCCACGTTTCTCCTTTTTTTATTATAAAATCAATGTTATTCCCAACAGAGCGACTACATAAACACATGGAGCAGGCAAGATTTTCCCTTCTCCTAAATCCCTACTCCATATATGTCCCATAAGAAGCATTACTACGCATGCAAAGAGTGAAGAAATTGATCTGTTCATGAAAAAATAATTCTTGCCATTGTTGCATTTGGCTCTTAGTTACCATGGTGCTGGGTGCTTTACAAATGCCTCGATAGTATAGATTGAAAGCTACTGCCCTGCCAGTAGCTTCTTCCATTACACTAGTTTATTGCAGAGAACTGTACTGACATAGATTTAATTATATCTGCTCTTCACAAGACCCACAAATTTGCATTTATTGACTTTTTGTACCACAACTTTATGTAACTGAAGTGAATTTGTTTACATAGCTCATTGTCTTGTTTGTAAGATAAAGCCAATCAGCAAGCTGCTATTAACCCAATTCATTTACCAGAAGTGTTTTCCAAGCAAAGCGAAATTACAGCAATTGTTCATCATTAATTTTGTTAATAGATGTTTGTTCATTTGTATTACCTTGTAAACAAGGCACACTGTATTATACAGTAGGCATACAGCTAAACTTCAGATGTTGTTTAATGTCCTCAATATTATTATGTATAATCACAACATTTCCAGGAACCCATGACTAATAACCTTGAGGCAGGATTCTTTGTGAATTTTGAAGAACCAAGAAGCTGAGATTTGGAACCAATCTTGAATATTACAAATCTTCACCTACATCAGCACCAGAGCAATGTAAAGTGAATTATCGAGGCAGCTAGCTTAGCAAGATTCAAAAAAAGGATTCGACACATCTGAATACCATGAGAAAAGCATCTGCAGTTACACTAGCTAGGATAAAATTACAAGGTCTATCAGTCCTCATGCTTCAAGGCATACGCCAATCACCAGCTTGAGTCAGGAAGAAATTTTTCTCCTTAGGAATTATTTTCCTTCATGTTGCATTTATATGCATTATGAGAGGAGTTCAATTTTCAGTGAATCAGTCATTGACTATTGTTAGAGACAGGAACTAAAAGAGACAATTGATCTGTTCTGGTATGGAAATTCCTAAGCTAATAATAATAATAATAATACCTAGCTCTGACATAGGCTTCTTCATCCATAGATCTTAAAGCAATTTATAAAGGGGATAAATATAATTATCCACATTTTACAGATAGAGAACCTGAGGCACAGCAAGGTGAAGTGACTTCCCAAAGTCACCCAGCAGACCAGAGCCAAGACCAAAACCCAGGTTTCCTGAGTTTGAGTCCTGTGCTCTGTCAACTGGACCGGGGCCTGTTTTGATCTGTTTGGCTTTTTGTTCTCCACAGAATTGCCCGACAACAAATTCACCATGAATATGTTCTGCTAAGAACATGCGGGTAATTCAGCTGGTCAAGAATCTTCCACTAAATCATGTGAAGTCCTACTGCTTCATGTGTGGTGTTCAGTGCTCACAGAGAGCCAAGGAGGCTCACAGAGGACTGTTGCATTCAGCGGCTGAGTTCTAACTGATCTGCATTGTGTAACATGAGCCTCCGCATAACATAACAACTAGTTCCAACTAGCTTTTGCCAGGGCCTCTTAAAGGTACAGTTCCCCACATCTTTCTTTCCCAGCCAAACATAGCAGGGCCGCCCAGAGGATTCCAGAGGCCCGGGGTCTTCGGCGGCGGGGGGCCCTTCCGTTCCGGGACCCGCCGCCGAAGTGCCCCGAAGACCCGCGGCGGGAGCCCCCTGCCGCCGAATTACCGCTGAAGCGGGACCCGCCGCCGAAGTGCAGCCCGGTGTTCGGGGCACTTCGGCGGCGGGTCCCGGAACGGAAGGGCCACTCGCCGCCGAATTGCCGCCGAAGACCTGGCTGCACGTCGGCGGCGGGTCCCGCTTCGGCGGTAATTCGCCAGTGGGGGGTCCTTCCGCCCCGGCGCGGAAGGACCCCCCGCTGGCGAAGACCGGGAGCGAAGAAGCTCCTGCGCCCTCTTGCCCCGCCCCCTCTGGGTGGCCCTGACCCTATCCACCCCCCCCAGAACACCCACAATCCAAACCCCCCCATTCCCTGCCCCCTGACCACTCCCCCAACCTCTGCCCCCTCCCTGTGCCCTGACTGTCCCCAGGACTCCCTGCCCCTTAGCCAACCCCCCCGGCCCCAGCCTCTTACCCCCGGCTCCCTCCTCATCCAGTGCCTCAGCGCCTCGCCCGACAGCCGCAGCGTGTCCCCGGCGGGGCCTGAGCCCCGCCCCGCTCAGAGCCGCGTGGTGAGGGGGCGGGGCTGCGAGCTCCGGGCCGAACGGAGGGAGCTGAGCTCAGCCCGGAGCTCCCAGCCCCGCCCCCTCACCACGCGGCTCTGAGCGGGGCGGGGCTCAGGGGCCCCAGCGGAGACACGCTGCGGTTCTGTCTGAGGACGCCGCTTGATGCACTAGGGCTCCAGGAGAGGGGCAGAGGCGGGAGCCTCAGCTGTTCTCTTGGGGGCCCCTGCGGAGCCCGGGGCCCGGGGCAAATTGCCCCCTTTGCCCCCCCCTCTGGGCAGCCCTGAAACATAGCAATAACCACTGACAATCAACATTAGCATAACACAGAATATCAAATACTTATAACCAACCTACTAACTAAAGTAAATGATAATGTTCAGTTAGTCTCTAAGGTGCCCTGCACTGTCACAAAGACTTGTGAGTGTCTCCTGAGACATCAGCACCATTGTTGTCATGCGGTGGGAGGAGGGCAGTAAATCCATTAGTTCCAGTTGTGCCATGTCCTAGGACTCAGCTATCTCAGCCTGCTGTGATTGTTGCCTGTCTGATACCTTCTCGGGCAACGTGGCCAACTCAATGTCCCTGATCTCCCTTCCTTCTGGGTTTGGAGACGGTATCACCTATTCCTGTATAGCATGTGTCTGTCAGGGGTGACAACCTCATACAACCGCAGGATAGCCTCTTGTGATACCACTGCTGTTTGTGACCCTTTTGGGTGAGAGAGAGAGCAGAAGCATGAGAATGACTCTATAGGAGTGTATACCTATGATGGGTACCAAGGGTCACAAACAGCAGTGGTAATTCGAGCACTAGCCTGGGATATGGAAGACCCATTAGCCAACCCCCAGTTCCAATAACTATTTAATTATTTATCCAGAATGCAATATCTCCAAACAGCAGAGACTGAGGCAATACCATATCAGAATTTCCCAGAGCCCAGTGTTTAGCACACTCTCCTGCGTGGTGGAAGATCCCTATTCAAACCCCTTTTCCCACTCAGGTGGATGTGGGGCAGGGGGAACTTGAACTGGGAGGTCTCCTACATTCCAGGTGAGTACCCTAACCACTTGCCTAAAAGTTGTGAGGGCATGCCTCCTTCCCCCTCTCCCCCACACTTTTTTTCAAAAACTGCATAGACACCTAACTCCAAAGAGAATACCCAGTGATGGATCACTGGCAGAGATATCTGCTATCTCTTATCTCTGTGAGTGGGGCGGGATTTAGCAAACACCGCTCTTGTGGGCATCTCCTACTGGCTAGCTTGGGAGGGTCCCTGTCTAGCAAGCTGGTGTTTGTTGATCTCTTACCCCATTCATTGTATAGTACCTTAGGTGCCTAACTTAGGTTTTGTGACTCCCAGTGATTGTCTACACCCCTACAAGTTAGGCGTTGTGATGCTTACCATCACAACAACTAATGCCATGGTCCTTAGGCATTAGCCTGTGCCATCCTTCTAAAGCACCACAGTTGAAACAAGGGGCCTGCTTCTGATCTAAGCTACCCCAGTGTAAATTTAGAAAAACTTGACTAGAAATCAAGGGTGCTGGAACAATTTGTACAGTGGGGGTGCCGAGAGCCATTTAACCGAACTGTAAACCCTGTATAGAATGGAAACCACTTCAAGCCCGGGGGTGAGGCAGCATCCCCAGCACCTAGTTCCAGCACCTATGCTGTACATCCATGTGTAAGTGAGATCAGAATCAGGCAAAAAGTTGAATTTTTACCAAACACCTTGTATGAAAGGCAGTAAAACAACTGTCCCAAATTGTTATTTAGGGGTTATATTTGGCCTGATGCTCTCTCACATCTGGCCTGATGTGTTTGTTATGCTGCAATGTAGGTGACCTTTTATTTTTTTGAACATGCATATGTTCTCATTTTGTCTGTTCTTGATACTGTTGTAACTGGCTGATATGTCCTTGTGATTCCTAAATCACTGCAGTGACATTTTGTCATAAGATTAAATATATTTCTTCTCAGCTGTCAAAAGGAAAAAAACTAATGACAGTATTACATTTTATTGGAACACAGATGTCAAATCAAATCAATTGTTTTGCCCAATGGTCACTAAATCTGTCTTTATGCATAAAAAAAAAGTCCAAGCTAAACGAAATTGAATTAAATCATATAAATATTAAAGTTATGTAAGAGCTGATGAGAATAGACATTTGATATTATGGGATTTGTAAATCAATTTATGAACTGTGTGACATATAGTATTGGAATGAATGCAAGATAACCATTTTATGAAAAAATAAAATCATGTAACTGACTGAAAGTCTATCTTGGCATGCACAATGGACTATTGAAAGCTGAATAAATGAGGCTACTGAAGACCTTGCTGAGCAAAGTTAATGAATTTCTAATTTTACTATTAGTACCATCTTTTTAATGACAAAAAAGATAATTTATTCCTGCTTTCACAATATGGCCATTTATACAGAGCCTCTTAGGAGTTACTGAATCTCTCTGAAAACCAATAATCTAATGAAGATTTTTTTCATATATCTCAATATTTATTAAATTCGCTATCCCCTTGACTTTATGCTAGCCTGGTCCTAATGTCTTTGTGTTATCACCTTGTCTCTTGTCAGACAAAAATGGATTATATTGTGAGTTGACGCACCCTTTTGCAAAGAGCAATCTTGGAAATCCTGATCCGTAACACAGCAGCAGAATGGTTACAGTGAGTGTACATAAGAACAATACAGAGGATAAAATAGCTATCAAATTTAAAACCCTGGCAGAGAACATTCTCTGCTGTTTCATATTCCAACTGTGTCAGGGGAAATGCTAGTTACTACTCCTGACTATATTTTTCTTTTCTTTTAGGTTTTGGGCAGTGTCAACATCTGTCAAAAGAACTGCAGATAACATAAATACTCAACAGACTATGATGAAACCCTGTTACATAAAACTATTATAAATAATGCATTTTCCCTTAAATCTTTTAATTGGATTAAGGAGATAAAACAGACACATCATGCAAATGTTATTCAATAACTAGTTTATATCTGCCAGGAACTAGGAAAATCAAAGGGCTCCACTTTAAAGTATTCTTGCATCACAGTTAATCAGCATTTTTAACTTGCAGATCACAAGCTGTTATATAAGCTTTGGCTGCTGTGCTAAGACATCAAATTAGAAATTCCTTTTCTAATTCAAAATGCACTTGTCAATACACAAGCTACAGTAGGACATGTGCACAGTTACTTCATTGTTCTCACTGACAATAGCCATTTCCTGTCAAACATCAACGTAAAGTACAATCATAAAATAAAACTCCAGTGTTTGAATTCATTCATGCAACTATTAACTACAGTTAGTGGTCACTGCCAGGTGACTGCTATAATGTTTTGCACTTCTATAAGCACCTTTCAGCTGAAGATGTCAGAGTGGTTTTTACAAACATGAATTAATTCAGCCTCACAGCACATTCCCTCTCTGGTACTGTCAATATTATTGGAGTCATTTTTCAGTAGGATAAAGTGAAGCACAGAGCACCTAGGTGATTTGCATAAAGTCAACCCAGTGATACAATCTGGGACCTGGAACAGAACCCCAGGATCCTGACTCACGTCCTCTCTTCTAATCAAGGCACTTTTCCAGATAAGAAGCTAAATGCTGATTTTTAGATCCCGTTTTATTTTGAGAGAAGAAATGTTGAATACAGGCACTCTCCTCTCCCTCTTTGAAAGTATGTCATGAGTTCTTTAACTTCCACCTGATCAGATACCAAAGGCAGGCAGCAGTGACCTCAGTTTAATATCTGATCTATAGATCTGAAGCCCTGAGATTCTGTGCATAACTTTTATGGTAATATTTTGTATTTCTCAGGTGTGTGTGACAAATTTCTGAATCAGATTTAATTTGCACACAAATCCAGTCTCGCCCAGGCAATCCAAAATTGTTAAAAACCTGACACACCCCGACCTCCAAAAAAACCTGTATACAGCATGTTCCCTGGCTGAATGCTCAGATTGCCGTGTGTTTGCGTAGATCCATTGTTTAAAATCAACCAACTGGGCTCACTGGATGTACAAAATGCATTTTGAATTTCTGCCTTCTTAGAAATTCCAGTTGACAGTTTTTGTTGGCTTCTACAGAACCAGGAGTCCCAGGAGCCAATTATAGCTAAGGTCTGTAGGGTAGACATTCTAGAAGGAATGTTATGTATTAGCTATTCTGTGTCTGCCAGGAGAAAGCAAAAAGAAATCAAACATCCAAAAGTCTGTGGATGCACCAGTGAATGGGTTAATAGAGAATACCATTGACAGAGCTGAAACCACCTCCCAAGCACCAAGAATCCTGTTGAGAACCAAGGAGGAGAATACAGCTCAAAGGGAGCTATCAACATGGATCCCCCAAAAGGAAGATCCTATCAAGTTCATCACAAAAGGATCAAGTCATGCTGGAGTTCCCAGTGGCACTGTTGTGCTCTTTCACTGTCTGATCTCCGCACCTTTGTTCTGGCACTGCTCATTTTGGGAATACCGCAGTTCAGCCATCTGCTCACTTGTAAACCTTTGCATCCTGGCAAGATACATGAGCCCAAGGTGTAGCCCCAAGAGCGGTACCTTCTTATTTTATACTAAAGGATGGCTTGATCTAGCTAGTGTGAAGCTATTACTGAGGTTTTGGGGGCAGATTTTGTGCCACAATCTGTTCCTCTTACAACACTTAGGCAGCATGAAGTGAGGGAAAACCTTACTGCAAATCCCTGTAGAGCAGGGGCGGCTCCAGGCCCCAGCACGCCAAGCGCATGCTTGGGGTGGCAAGCCGCGGGGGGCGCTCTGCCAGTAGCCGCAAGGGCGGCAGGCAGGCTGCGGCTTGGCGGACCTTCTGAAGCCGCAGGACCAGCGGACCCTCCGCAGGCAAGCCGCCGAAGGCAGCCTGCCTGCCGTGCTTGGGGCGGCAAAATGCCTAGAGCCGCCCCTGCTGTAGAGACTATTCCTGCCATAGAGGGATCCCTAGCAGGGGTAGAGCCGGTGGAGTTGGTTCCGACCCTTCCCATAGGACTTGGTTCAAGGGTGTGTTAGCAATGGAGAGGGACATGCTGAGGGCAAGAAAGGATGAGGAGTGGGGACTAGTTGGCATATGCTGCACTCCAACTACCCCCAGTTGGCATGCAGTCCCTATGAGACCATAACCTGGAAGATACTCTAACTTGTGAGGGAGTTGGGCAGAGAATCAGGGAGCCTTAGCCATCTCCTGCCATTCCCTCTCTCTGCTCTGCACAGTGCAAACTGAACATAGCACAGAACCTGCCTCATTAATAAGTATGGCACCATCTAAATTTAAATATAAACTTCCAACCCATCTCTCTCCATTTGAGAGACACCTTATTTAATATTTGTAAAAATACAAGGTGATCAGAGAACAAGATCAGTCGCTGCCCCGTTTACATTCTGAATTTGTTTAATAAAATAAAATGTGGGGCTTCTTGATCTTGAGATAAAATCATAGAATCATAGAATATCAGGGTTGGAAGGGACCTCAGGAGGTCATCTAGTCTAACCCCCTGCTCAAAGCAGGACCAATTCCCAACTAAATCATCCCAGCCAGGGCTTTGTCAAGCCTGACCTTAAAAACCTCTAAGGAAGGAGCTTCCACCACCTCCTTAGGTAACCCATTCCAGTGCTTCACCACCCTCCTAGTAAAAAAGTTTTTCCTAATATCCAACCTAAACATCCCCCACTGCAACTTGAGACCATTGCAGATAGATTCTGTATAACCCAGTAAGGGGGAGAAAACTCTTCCTGTTCTATGGTGCTATTGGGTGTGTGTGCGGGTGTGTGGGGGTGTACATTCCTGTCGCATCGTCCTGTAATACGGTGTTTATAGCAACATGATTCTGAGCAAAATGAATAAAAGATAATTCAGTGCATATGTCACTTCTGTGTATGGAAAAGACTTGATTTGATATTTATTTGAAGAAGGCTCCTGGTGATTGTCTATTGTCATAGCATTAGATGAGAGGAGAGAGAGCGAGTGACTCTTTGAATGTGACTGCAGTGACAAGGAGAGCCTGCAGTCATGTCTTGTTAATTTACTGTGGAGGAGAATGTCACATTTACATTTCAAATTATCCCATTGCACTGCTCACTACTTGCTAGGATCATCTTGAGTTTTAAGCCATCAAGATTCAGGTTTCATTGTTTACCCATTACGGTAATCGGCCTCTTCTCCCCGCCTCTCTCCCCCCACACACACACCAGAAAAGGAAAAGAAGCCACTCCTGAAAAATCTAACTCTAAAGAGAGTGATCATTGTCACTCAGGAAGTACAAGATGATTCAATACAAAAGGGTAAAATGTCATTTTTATTCTTTCTTTTCACCCCCTCCTACTTGCAGTCAGGTGCCAGGAGTAAATTTTCATCATGATGGGCAGGGATTTAGCTGTGTGAATCCTATTACTGTTGTTAATGAGAATACATTAGCACAGCAAGATGAATGTGTGCACCCTTTAATGTGTATCTGAATGCTCTGGGGCCCAGATCTTAAAAGGTATTTAGACACCTATCTCTCATTGAAATCAATAGGAGATAAGTGCCTAGATACTTCTGGTTATCTGGGCCACAATCTTCGTCTCTATCCTGGGCCTGATTCTGATTTCATACTGGTTTTACACGGATGTAATATCAGTGATGTCAGTGGAGTTATCCCTGACTTTCACTGGTGTGAGATCAGACTTATACCCTCTTCCCATCTTCCACAGATGCCACATGTGCCAAATCCTTCAACCATCATCCGCAATTGTCATGTTCATGTCCTAATGCCTTTTATTTAAAGGGGCACTGCCAAGAAACTAGGGCCCAACTATTAAAACAATAAATGAGACATTTGCAGAATGTACGGTGAAAATAAATGTTTTCATGGCTTGTTATATAATGCAGTAAAACAAGGAATTTGTTTTCTTTTATTAAAAAAACACCCTTCCAGTAAATGAAACACAGATAAGTTAATAAATAAAATAAATGTTCAGTGTGTGAAAAGGAGAATGTGTCAGAAACTATAAACGTAAAGTGAAACTGACCACTTTAGTGTCATTGTCCAAGCTGAATGAATTGCAAAAAGCAAATGAATGACACAGATGCCAGTGAAAAGGAAATCAGATTTGTAAAGTGCTTGTAGTTATAATTTATGGCATTAGTAGTAAATAGAACAGGGAAAGATTTATTTGAACAGCTGATTTTTATGTTGACAATGTTCCTTTTAAATGCTTCTAGATCTAATGCATTGAACTTTTACTTTGAGGTTGAGAAATACAAATTGGCCTAACTCTGCACCTGTCAGAGCCAATAAAAGCTTTACTATTGATTTCAGAAGACATAGAGTTAGGCCAATGCTGAGTGCTTTTGAAAACCCCGTCTATAGGCCTTCAATGGCAGTGGTTAATATAGATTGTAACAGGAGTGGGAGCTTACGTGACATCAGCCAAGGGAGGAGGGGATGCTCTGACTGAGAACTGTGCTCCAAAGCCTGGCAGCTTTCCCCTATGCTCTCCCTTACTATAACGTCTTATCAAAGGCCTCACACCACTCCTGAAAGTGCAGGAGGTAGCCTTATACCCATTCTGCAGATGGGTAAGACAAAGAGAAAGGGATGTTATATGAATCACAGAATGAGTCAGTGGCTGAGTCAGAATGAGATGCTGTGAGTTTAGACTCCCTACCCCCTTTTTTAACTATTAGCTATTATTGTTATTTACTATCTGAGCTGCTAGAAATCTTCCAAATTTTGATTTTTCAGTGAAGAAAAAAAGGATGATTTTTCTTTTTTTGTGACTAATGTTTGTAGTTTTTGATCAGCTCTGTGTAATATTTATTTGCACTGTGGTAGTGCTTATAAGTCCCAGTCAAGCACTGTGTTATGTGCTGTACAAACATGTAGCAAAAAGACAGTCTCTGCCCCAAGGAGCTTACAATCAAAGTATAAGACAAGAGAGAACAAGTGAGTGTGACAAACAGATGGGTGAGGAGCACCAGATAACAGTAAGACCATTACGGTTAGTGTAATAAGCAGCCACTGTAGCACAATAGTTCTTAACCACCACACTGCTGCACATAGGCAATGTTAAAAAATAGGTGGGAATGCAAGTACAAGTGAGACTAGATCCCAGGGTGCCCTAACTAGGCAAAAGCACTTAATTGAGGTAGATAGGAATAATACTTATCTTCAAAGTGCTAATTAACTAATTAATTAGTCAATCACAAGATAACCCTCTAGCTGATACTTACAGAACATTGCAAGGACCACAGAGGGTTGGTTTTCACTCAACTGAACTGTCGTGAATGATTTCTGCAATTCATTGTGGACAAGAAGGGTTTTCTTCCCGTGCCAAGAGTGCTTTCAGTTCCAACCCTTCTTTTGCAGGCACATTGTAAAAGGGTATGCCATACAACCATGAAAGGAAAAGTTCACTTTCCAATTGTGTTGCCCACATCCCTCGCCCATTACACGAAGGAACTGCTGGAGTATTCTCTGACATTGAGAACATCTGTTTTTTACATCCAACCTTCAGAATCCAACACTAAAACAGCAATTGAGACCACTTAATTACCTTCTGCATTGGAGGGTCTCTTGCAAAGAGTACAAATAGTGCATATATAATGGCTCAATTCCTGCTTCCTTTACTCACCTGAACATTTCCATTGACTTCAGTAAGACCAGTGGTGTGAGTAAGCTAGCAGGGTTGGGCCCAGTCAACCAGGATACATGCCAGGAAAAGACAGATATATTGCAATATAATGCACTGTATATTTCAAGCATTTATACTTCTCATTTAGAACAGAGAAGACAAAAATGACAAGTATCTGTGTTTTCCTTTTTGTTGTAGTCATGTTGGCCCCCAGATATGAGAGAGCCAAGATGGGTGAGGTAAAATCTTTTATTGGACCCAAGTCTGGTGGTTCTATTTATATGAAATGGACAGCCCAGTAGGTGGCCATGCCTTTGTAACTATGACAGTATATATGTCAGATTAACCGGGTAGTCCAGCAATCGTCCTGTGTTCACAGATGCTCGCTCCCAAATTCCACTGTGCGTCGTAGGAAATAAGAGATGTTCTTTTAAAGACACTGAATTGTTTCTGCAAGCGTGTTTGCCACAGAGGAGAAATTCAGTAAAAAAGTACAATTTCTCTCTCCCTCCCCGCCCCTTCCCCTGTTCTAGATGATTGCTTATGAGATAAATAATCAGGAGACATTTATTGCTTAAGGGACCAATTTGCCAGAGATAGAACAGTTGATTGTAATATCCTAAAGAAATGATACATAGTAGCTCAAAATAATTCCAACTTGTTGCTCTCAACTCACTTAATGCATTAGACTAGCACCAATCTGACAGTCCATTTTTCATTGACACTTTTTTCATTTACTTCAAAAAAGGGGATTTTTTTAATTATTATTATTAAATAGGTTGATAGTTTTGTATTCTTATACATCTTTTTTAAAATTAAATTCATTTATTTTACTTCTTTTTGTCTTATTAAATTTCAACAAACACATGAGTCATTCTGAGCATTTCATTTTCCGAGGCTAGCCTATGCATAACACAGCAGCTTCTGTGTTATAGATAAAAAAGGATAAGCTGCAGGTTTTTTTGGAGCTTGTCAGATTTAATCATACCTATTGATGTACTTATATGGAACCATGATTGCATGATTTGAATACCTCCCGGGTTTTTATAGATTTGTTCTCCTAACACCCCGTGAGGTAGGGAAATATTATTTCCATCTTATATCTGAGGAAACAAAGGCATAGAGAGATGTAAGTGATTTATCCAAGGTCACAAAGGAAGTTTGGGGAAGGATCCCTGGAGTCACAGACTAGTGCCTTAACAAGGACATCCTTCCCCCACTTCATATCTTGCCAAATTCATTCATATCAGTGTAAATCCAAAGTAACTCTATTTACTTCAGTGGAGTTACTCAGATTTACATTAATGTAATTGAAAGCAAAATTACAGCCTTACTGAATCTGAGCTCTATGTGATCAGATTTATGAAACAACAAAGTCACAAGAGCACTAAGACATTAGACATTGGAGTGGGGGAGGCTGATATGTAAAGCATGTTGACTCATTGTTTCCTTTAAGACTCTGTCCTATGTAGCAAGACTCGGATATCACAGAAAGTGTCAACTGATAATATTATTATCTAGTATTAACACTATATGGTAAATTGTTGGATTAGATCTATTTTGACATTATAACGGCTTTAGCATGAAACGGCAAATGCATGCAGAGTCAGGCAATGAAAATTAATTATGATCATGATGGTGAACCTTATCCTCAAACACAACACATTTAATATGGAGTTTGGGGGGGGGGGTTGTTGTTGTTTTGTTTTTTCCAAAACAGCATCTGCCCAAAGCAGTTTTTGGAAAAGAGTGAAAATTAAAATAACAGAAATCTGATCTGAAACTTTCATGGATAATAAGCACAGCCAGTTCCCAGAGGAAGCAGTTAATTCTAATAACCCTACACAGCTCATTTTGGATGATAGTTCAATACTGACTTATTACATATATCTAAATGGTATTGTATTGCTTTAATGTTGTTAAGGCATTTGAACTCTTTTGTACCCTTAAATGTCATCCTTTGAGAAGAAAAAAATAAATAAACGTGTACTGATATGCCTCCTAGGTGCTTACAGCCTCATCCTGTGAGGTGCTGAGCATTGTCAACCTCCCTGACTTCGCTAGGAGATAGCTCAGCACCTTCCAGATGACAGTCAGCCCTTATAGAATCAGGGCTTTATTCCCTTGAAACATAATGGGTTTTCTCACATTATTACCAGTGATAGAAGCACTCACTGACTCCTGCCCAGCCCTGCCAACTCAGAAAAGAACCACCAATAACTTGAACAGAAAATATCACTGACATTGTGTGTGTGATACTAGGGTGTTGGAATGGAAGGATGAAACTTTCCATCCTTTTCTTATGGGGGCCCCTGCACCCAAAATCTCAGCCATCCTAAAGCACTTGTTAAAGTACTGGATGAGAGAGAAAGCCCAAACAGCTTGACTGCTTTATGATCATTTGCAATCCCATGACACTTTTTACAAGGGCTAAAGGTGTTAAGCCCAGGGACCTGAGCAAGCTCCATTGCTGCCAGAACTGAAGGGCAGGTCATTGAATTTCAAATGAGTTTCCAACAGTAAGAAAATTTTCTAGAAAATCTCCTACCCTTTCTAAAACCAGATCCCCCCAAGGGTGTTAGCAATGCTGGCAGTCCTAGTAAGGATGGGCCACCTGCTGTTGTCACCATTTTATGCTTCATGTAAACTAGACTTGTTTGGAGCAGAGTTAAATGATGTGGTGCTTAGATGATCAGTTCATTTCCATTGCTCTAAGCATGTCTAGGGGACCTAGAGTAGTTAGGCCACTGGCCACCATCAGTGGCCTAAGCACAGTGTTGATTAAACATGGTAAGAGCAGGTTTCTAGGGTATCATGGTAAAAATGCCTGAGTCCTGTCTACACTAGTGCTCCGATCATTGCCTCCCTTTGCAAGACCAGTGGAACTGCTCAAGTGGTAGCACTGTTGTAGGAAATTTCCCCAAAATAACCACTGTACGCAAGGTCAGAAAGAATAATCGGAGTGGGAGAAAGCAGGATACAGAGACAGACAGCAGCTGCTACTGGCACACGGATGTATTTTCTTTGAAATCCTGAGGGTGAATTGCTTATGTGACAGTTGATTGTTGCTTTTGCTATCTTTATACAAAGTGAATAAGAAGTGACATACATATTGTTTGTGAACTAGACTAGGAGGAATATCTTGAATCTCAGCATCATTCATTGCTTTTCCATGGACAAATCAACCCACTTCAGAAGTCTCAGGGCCAGACCCTCATTTGGTATAAATGCTCATAGCTCCATTGACTTCAATGGAGCTATGACAATTTACACAACCTGAGGATTTGCCTCCCTCCCCAGTACCCCACCCCACCCCACCCCACGCTCTACTCTGACTGCTCAGGAAATGGGAAAGCATTAAGTTTTTTAACTCCTGCATAATCTGTTGGGATGAAAGCTGCACAATATACACTGAAGATATTTAATTATATAAGTGTATAATATGAAGACTGTTCTGCTGGAAAGTCTATTTATTTATCAACCCAGAAGAGAGAGATCATTTCTGTCCACTTGTATGTGCATTTCAAACGCTGAGTGCCAGATCCTCATTTGATGTACATCAGAATAGCTCGAGTACCCTGAAAGTGGGAGTTGCTATGGCTGCCTTCAAATGAAGGCAGCAGCTTGGCAGTGGTGGGGGTAATGCACAGTTAAACATTTTGCTGTAATCCAGTACCGGCGCTACTCAGAATCTTTTAATAACCTTGTCAACTTGGACAAGCCAGTTTGCCCTACAGCAAGATTGCCTTCCCAGCCTTATTGCTCTCCCTGTTGTTCTTGTCGGGCTCAAGAGACTAAGAAGCAAAGTTGCTTATATTTTTTAATCTCACTGAAGCCAAGTGGGAATGTTTATTTTCTCACTTGCTTCAGCCATGTTCTCTGATGGGATTATATAGTTATTCGGTTTGTGAAGCAGACACTTCTCCAATTGTTGACAAGGGATACAGCACAGCTATTGCTTTCCTTCTTAGGCTTTTGACCATTCCCATTAGGTGCATTCTCTCTCTCTCTCTCTCTCTCTCTCTCTCTCTCTGTGTATATGGGGTCAAAGTGAGCCGGTACAGGCCAGTACAGCGTACCAGTAAGAACCCGCACCAGCCCATATCCAGCCCACATTAAAGCACTGAGGCAGCAGCGCTTTAATGTCCCTGCCCCTTTTGCCTCCCCTGTCGATGGCCCTGCTGGTAGGGTCCCTACCGGCAGGGCCACCGACAGGGGGAAGGGGCAGCAACCTTAAAGCGCTGCTGCGGCAGCGCTTTAAGGATTGTCCTTTGCTGCGGCAGCGCTTTAAGGATCCTCAACGTACTGCAGCGGCAAAGGACCCTGCAGCGCTTTAATGTCCCTTCTGCCCCCCAACACCGCAGATGCCAATGGGTCAGGGGGGCAAAGGGAGCAGTTGCCCTGGGGCCAGCAATTTAAAAGGGCCTGGGGATCCAGACGCTGCTGCCGCTAGCACAGCAGCAGCATCCAGAGCCCCAGGCCCTTTAAATCAACACAGGAACCCTGGGTGGGCGCAGGCCAATCAGCCTGGAAGGCCTGGTTGGGGGATGCTGACCCGCCAGCCTTGCCCCTTCTGCCTGAGGCCCCGCCCCTTCTGGGAACCGGACCCCCCCACTGGCCCCGTACCGGTAAGTGTCCTGACTTAATTTCACCCCTGGGGTATTTATATAGATTCCTAAAAAATCAACAATTCTCTCTTTTTGGTTTGAAGAAATTATTTAAAAGTGATTAAGTTCTAGGCCACTGTTCATCATTCATTGATTTTTTCCATTAGTCAAAAAAAAAAAAGAGGCATCAACACTCATCCACTGCATAAATGAATTCATTTAGGGCTGACTAGTAGGATGATCTGTACTACACAGCCCCAGGGATAATACATGGCCTGTGGGTGCCTCCATCTTCTGAGTCACCCAGGCTTTTCTGAACAAAGTTATTTTGGGCATCTCATTAATTAATGTCTGGATTTCAGATAGCTTATTGTGGGAACAATGTTTTATTAAAAATTCTTAATGCACAGAGTGAAGAGGTCTAATTAAGTGGCATATATGGGGATTTATAGCTGCATTGAGATGGATGCAGGTTTCATTACTTACTTCCCAGTTCACCAGGTACATAAGAATATAAGAGTGCTACTGGGTCAGACCATCTAGCTCAGCATCATGTCTTCCAACAGTGGCCAACACCAGATGCTACAAAGAGAATGAACAGAACAGGGCAATTGTCAAGTGATTCCTGTCATCCAGTCCCAGCTTCTAGCAGTCAGAGGCTTAGGTACAGCCAGAGCATGGGGTTGCATCCCTGATCATGTTGACTAATAGCCATGGATGGACCTATTCTCTATGAATTTATCTAATTCTTTTTTTAACCCAAATATACTTTTGGCCTTTACACCATCCCCTGGCAATAAGTTTGATAGGTTGACTATGCATTGTGTGAAGAAATACTTTCTTTTGTTTATTTAAACCTGTTGTCTATTAATTTCATCAGGAGACCACTGGTTATTGTGTTACGTGAAGGGATACATAACACTTCCTTATTCGCTTTCTCCACACCATTCATGATTTTATAGACCTCTATCATATTCCCACTTAGTCATCTCTTTTCCAAACTGCACACAGTATTCAAGGTGTGGATGTACCATGGATTTATATAGCGGCATTATGATATTTACTGTCTTATTATCTATCCCTTTACTAATGGTTCCTAACATGTTAGCTTTTTTGACTGCCACTGCCATTGAGCAGATTGTTTCAGAGAACTATCCATGATGAGTCAAAGATCTCTCTCTTAAGTGGTAACAGCTAATTTCGACCCCATCATTTTGTACGTATAGTTGGGATTACGTTTTCAAATATGCAGTATTGTGCATTTATTGACATTGAATTTCATCTGCCATTTTGTCGCCCAGTCACCCAGTTTTGTGAGACCCCTTTGTAACTGTTTGCAGTCAGTTTTGGAATTGTGTGCTGAGGAAGCAGCACATCTTTTGCCCTAGAGGGAGCAAGTGCCTTGCATCTTTGTATAGCTATCCATCTAGCTGCTTAAGGATCAAAATTGATAGGCTCCAGAGGTCCTCTCCAGAACTTCTGACCTAGTAAGGTAGCACTCATGACACAGGATATTCAGAAAGGACATGGAGAATCCTTAGGGAGATTAGGATTGGGAGACAGGTTGCAAATCTTAACAAGAAAATAGTGTGCTGATAGATAATGGCAACATACATACCTTGTGGATTCCATATGTCAGCGGAGCAATTTGCGATGTTCAAATTATTGATAATAACATAATTAATGGTATTGTTCTAATCCCTTCAGTAAAGCCATTGACCAAACACTTTACTGGGTTTTGTCCATGTAAATCATATCGTACCACTATGTATGATTTGTTCAATATTACAGAGCACTAAGAAAATCCATAATTATATCTACAGAGCTATCATGAATTCAATTTAGCTTTTCAAAATCAGCTTCAGCTATTGGAGTAATTATTGACCCACAGTTGTCAAGTCTGTGGGCTACCAACTTGAGTGAACAGATCTTTTTTACAAATAGAAACCATTCATCTTTTAGGGATTGTCAGCTTAGTCCTTTCAAATGATTAATAATCCAGTTGTTATCTTGAGCATTTTGACACATCTGCAATAGCACAGGTTTAGCAAATGTTTCCTTCTCTATCTTCCCATGTTTAAACACAAGACAGAGAGAGTTGAGGAAAGCTAACACACTGGTATAATTATACTGTGCTCTGAAGCCTAGTCCTCTGGGATATTATGTTATTTCATGAAAGAGGCGAAAAAATGGAAGATTTCCATCTTCATAACATTGCCAACTTAGCCGAGAGAGTGTGAGACCTCATAAACAAATATTGCAACTACAGGGCGAATTTCAGGTTTGGTTTGGCAGATTACAAGTTCTTGTCCAATTAGAGTCGGACTGTATATTTTCCTCTTATTCTCTATTTTATACTACCTTTTTAAAAGAGACAGTGGGCCAAAATCATCCCTGGGATAATTCCACTTGAAGTTTGGCCCAAGTATCTTTCAGGAAACAAAGAAAATCACATGGCTGTTAGCAGGCACTACTAACAAAAACACAGAGAGAAAACAAAACTTTGTAGTACATTTTAGAATATAAGCCGGTATGCTGTCTAGTGCCTATAGGAGAAGAAGACTGGGAGTTAGAACTCCTGATTCTATTCCAGGATGTGCCACTGACTCACTTAGTGACCATGAGCAAGTCATTTAACTTGTGTTTCCATTTCCCCACCTGTTAAATGTGTATAATGCACCCTGCTTGTTTTTCTCTACCTTTTGTCTCATGTCATGATTGTAAGCTCTTCAGGGCAGGGACTTTTTATGACACGTGTGTGCAGTGCCCAGCACAATGAGGCCCTGATCTCCAAACTGGGACTTCTCAGAGCTATTGCAATACAAAGAAATAGTTGTTATGAATGTAATAATTTGTTATTGTTATCTGAGTAACCAGCAAAGTTGCACCCAGGAAGTGGATGAGTTTGGGCTAAGTATAGCGGGCCAAAGTCTCTTATGACATCTGATCCTTTTGTGCCATACAGCTGGTGTAAAGTGGCCAAACTCTAGCCACAAATCACTGGCAGAGAATTTCCCCTATCGAAGGGGAACTCCTTGCTTATTTATCTGTGCTGGATTTGGGCTCTGCACCTCTATACACCTGCTTACAGAGTAGGGATCATATTGTGCGTGAAAGGTTAGGGGAAGGAGGTGAGACACTGCTATGCTATATCTGTCCTCTATTGGCATAGGGTCTGACATATAAGTGAAGTAACTTCTAGCTGCTCTGCAGCAACTCCAAGCATTGTGGGAGCCTACACCTGAGAATCACAAAGATTTAACCAGCTCACCCATGTGCGTAGGCTTGAGCAGCATGGGAACTCCATCAGCAAAATGAATATAATTATAATAATAATACTTAGATTTTATTAATGCTGCAAAAAAGGTACTTAAATTCTTGAATGAAAGGCAGTGAATAATTGCAAAATATTATTACTAATCATACTAGTCAAATGAAATATTGTTATTATAAAAGCAAAATAAATTCTCATTGCTCTTTTTAATGAGTAAGTGTAAAGAAGAATATAAAGTGGTGCCCTATCTTGATCCAATGCTTGACAGGAGCATCATTCCTGTGAATAAGCGGGCATTCACCCATGACTGCTATTCATTAATGGCCCAACTAATCTTATTTTGTGTAGGCACAAAGATTCCAAGATCCCAATGTGGATCTGAGCACGGCCTTGGGATGCTCTGAGAGACAAGGTGGGTGAGTAATAGCCTTTATTGGACCAACTTTCACCAATGGAAGTGCTTCCAATAAAAGCTATGACCTCACCCACCTTCTTTCTTTAATATCCTGGGACCAGCATGGCTACAAAAACACTACAAACAATTTAGGATGCTCTGTCATTCCATTGTATTGACAGAGTTGATTGATAGAGTTCCTGGCAGTGGATTTAAGCATTTTCATGCATGATAATCTCAGTTTGGATTCTTTTTCAAAGCCAGGCATGTAATATACTCAATTAGCATTATACTGTAGCATTTCCATTTTGATGGGTATTAGAGAGGAAGGTACTTCTAGGTATCCAGCATTCATCAGCTGTAATTACCCAGATTTTTTTGTTAGCACTACAGCCAAGTGTAATATACAATTATGCATTTCTGCATATACACAGTAAGGAGAGAAAAGTTTATAAAATAGACTCTGTAATAACAACAACATCATGTTTAAATTATAGTGACATGAATTACTTTGTAATACTTTAGAACCCTATAAGCCAACAAGAGCTGAAAGGTCTATTATAGTTAATGAGGCTGGTAGATGTGTTATTATTACAGGAACAAATGAATAGATGTATGAATCACCAAAACAGAGTGCAATCTTAATAATTTTTTCTAATCTAAACCAAGCCATTACCTCTGTACTGAACATTTGTCTAAATGAAACATGAAGTGCTACTTTAGGTGTTAAATTATAGTGTTTAAGGACAAAAGTTGGACACAACAACTATTGAAAGAAAGAATAAATAGATGGAATCCTCTGAGTGCAGTCTCAGACAGCTGCCACTCCTTGAAAAGATGCCAGTAAAAGTGTAAATGATGACTTTCCTTCTGACTTCATTCTCACATGTCAGTTAAAAACCAACATAATTTCCACCATTCTTTGTTAGTTTGGTGGGAGAAATGCAGAAAACAAAGACCACTTCATGGCTGAAATGCATTTGACCCTACAGCTTTCACCTTACAATGCTCTGAAACCAGCTGTGCTGCGCCCAGCACATCACCAAAGAAAATGTTCAATTTTGCCTTCATCTCGTAGAGATAATTTCATCCAGCCGGGGTAGTTACCCTCTTGTTCTCAAGGGAGTGTCATTCATCACCTAAAGCATGATTCCTCTCTTCCTCCCATGATGGACCCAGCCTACCCTGGAAAAGCAATCATGTTCGACACCTAAGCTAACAACCACTTCCTACTGCTCCTTTTGATTGCTGGTGAACCAGACAGTGCTAAGCAAATGATGCAATAACAAAAAAGTGATCAGCCCTATTGAATGAGAGGTCGTGCGTGATTTTTTCAAAGAGCTATTTAATTTCTTCATATTTCTTTTCTCTTTTGTAATATTGAGCCAAAAATGACAACATTACATTATTCTCTTCTGCTTTCTTGTCCTCTTTAATTTAATGCTTGTGAAAGGTCTTGGAGATAAAGCACAGACAGCAGCAACATGAGCTTTCCTCATGTTGGCCTGCTGTTGTGCACCAACCCTGCTACTTACAGTGGCAAGAGGATAGTTCAGTATTTGTTATCCATTTTGTCTGCTGTTTGTCTGCTGGGATTGCCAGCAAGGGGGTGTGATGCTGTGTATAGGAAAGATGACCATTTATATCATTAATATTACCCCAGTTATACTTTGTACAAGATTTGTTGCAATTGTATGTCATGTAAGGTGTCAATGGAAAAGTTACAATCTATCAAATATTATTATCCAGGTTAAATCCATGTATCATCTCTGTGGCTAAAGTAATGAATATTGGCCATGGACTTGTATCATATGCCTGTGGTATTCCTGGTTAACACCCACCAGATATGATTTACATCAAGGCTAGACAGCTGTGTGTTGATGGTCCATTAAGGACACTTCACTCTAACAGTGGGCCATAGAAGAAACTCATCCGTTCATTAGGCCTCCTTGTAGATGCCTCAGCAGGGATATGGGCAATGGCTACCCCCTGTGAGTCATCAAGCTATGTAAGGATGTGTAATATGCTCATGTGACCCTGCAATCCATCTTGAGCCAGTAACTTTCCACAAATGGGACTGTGAGCATGGTTTGAGACAATAAATGTCCAGGCATGTGGCAGAGGATATTAAAAAAAAAACCACCCTGAGATATCTCCATTATGCATCTTTCCTGCTCTAATTCTCTGCACTATAGATTTACAACTAAAAGGAGGATTTTGAACTATGGACTGAGGACTTTCCAATCTTTTGAAAGTTACCAGTGAGACTTTATAAGCCAGCAATCTATTCCATCAGTGCTACAAACCTGGTATGAGAACTTTGCAATTATTTGTATGTATATGATCTATTAACCATTATTAACTCTGTTCTTCTTTTCTTTTATTATTCAACCTTTAGTTTTTAGTTACTAAAGTATTGGCATCAGCATGATTATTGGGTAAGGTCTGAGTTATATATTGACCTAAGTGGCTTATCTCTTGGGATTAGAAAGACCCTATATTTGGCCAATAATTGGTTTTCATTAATCACTCGTCATAAAATCTAGTGTCTGGGTGCTGAGATAAGGGCTGGAATGCCTAAGGAAACTGCATTTTTGGCTTCTTGTTACCCAATGTGGTGATACAGAAGTTTACTTTTGTTACCGGCTTGGTATAACCTAATGAGAGAATAACCACCCGCTTAGGGTGAGTCTGCCCTAATTCTTAGCAGTCTGTCCTGAATTTGGCATTCTCAGCTGAGATCCAGTGAGGCACGGTGACAGGGTGTCAATTAGTCCCAGATGGATTTGTGGTCTTTGAAATAAGGACCCTTCTCTGGAACTGGACTGAGGCCGCCAAATCCTTCCCTTTTATTTTCTAAACAAATGTTCATAGAATAACTTCCACCCTTCCTATAGACTGGATCCAGCACAACAAGCAATGAAAACATGCCTCTTCCCTGCTCTTTGTGCAATCAAGAAAAATAGGGCAGCAGATGGCACGTAGTCACATATGCCTGAGAAGTTATATGCATCCTAACCTCCAACTTTAAAAAATGATATAAAAAAACCAGAGAAAATACAAAGAAGGGCCACCAAGAGGTTACTATAGAAAGATTATAGACTAAGAGATAGGAGAGTAAGAGAAAGAGGAAACAAAATTAATATGTGCTGTAAAAAAGAAAGACTCAGGGGAAGCATGACCAAGGTCTATAAATATTTCCAAGAAGATAATATAAATTAAGGAAGGAGATTTCTAACGTTATCACAAGATGGTAGGATAAGGAGCAGTAGCCTAAAACTGAGAGAGAGAAAGGCAATAAATAAATAAATAAATAACCATAATAAGGGATAGGCAGACTTCACGGGTTTGCAAGCCATTCCAATGATATCTTGGGTTAACAGGGCTCATAAAACTAATTTGAATTTATTAATATTTCCTCCCCTTCTCTGTAATTTAAGCCAATGCCTTTGCCAAAGGAGATCTAGCTTAACAATTGTTTCTCTAACTAAAGGGAAGCCTCAGAGTTGATGCTCCAAGTCGTACTAAGAGTAGAACAGTCCCGCAAGGCCTGACACAACGGGTCCCCAATAGCAGGCCTAACCACTATAGTTAGGGCAGCCTAAGTGATGATGCTCCAAGACTGATCTTCTCCTGTTTCTCCTATGGATTTGGTGAGGTACACAAGAAAGTAGCTCGCCTGCTGCATAGCTTTTTGTCTAGTAGAACACTGCTCTGCTCTGCTCAAAACATGCCAATTGGAGCTATTAGTGTTCCAGTAAATCAGTGGCTCCCAAACCATGTTCGGCAGACCACTGGTTGTAAGTGGAAAGCTGGCTGGTCACATGATGCTGACTCCTTTTCCATACTTACAGATATTACATCAGAACATTTTCCCCCATTTCTCAGTCAGCTCAAATACACATAAACCATATGAGAAGGGAAGAGAGAAACATTCATTTACAGCTTTTTTGAAGATGCTACACAGCATCTATTCCCATCTCCTTTAGAAGGGAGGTTCTAGTCCTGGAATCTTTCTCTCAAATCTGTTTACAATGATCTTGTGCCAATTTTGTACTTGCCAGGGGCGGCTTCAGGCCCCAGCAGGCCAAGCACATGCTTGGGGCGGCATGCCGCGGGGGGCGCTCTGCCGGTCGCCAGGAGGGCAGCAGGCGGCTCCGGTGGACCTCCCGCAGGCGTGCCTGTGGAGGGTCTGCTGGTCCCGCGGCTCCAGTGGACCTCCCACAAACGTGCCTGCGGGAGGTCCACCGGAGCCACGGGACCAGCAGACCCTCCACAGGCACGTCTGCGGGAGGTCCACCGGAGCCGCGGGACTGGCAACCGGCAGAGCGCCCCCCGCGGCGTGCCGCCGTGCTTGGGGCGGCAAAATGGCTAGAGCCGCCCCTGGTACTTGCCATCCTGAAGCAGTCATCACTTCCTCCCAGGCTGACCAGTGAAACTGCCTATTAAGCATGCTGCATCAGTGTCATGACATTTAATTTTATAGCAGTACTTTTATAGTCATTAAATAAGTCAATCAGAGCAGATCTAACTCTGTATTGAAATGGAAAGACTCCCACTGACTTCACTGGACGTTGTAGTCAGTAAGTGGCCTTGATGCAGAGTCCAAGGGCTTTTATCTGCAGTCCTCTCTGGGATCTAATGATAATTTCATATAAAGAATAAGGAAAAGATGAAGGGATCGGGATTTCAATGCTTTGTGAAAGGGCTTAGATATGAGAGAGAAACACAAACACATTACAACTACAATGAAGTCAATTTTCAAGATATTGAAAATTTTCACCAGGAGTGACTTTTCAATTAGATCATTGATTTAAAGAGACCCTAAAAATCTTTCTTCCTGAAGAAAACTGTGTTTGGTGTGGTGCTTTTTGACACGTGCAAGATCTCTCAGGGAACTACTGGCATTGGATATTTTCATTTATTCTTTAATATGGTAGCCAGAGAAGTTTTGGTTCCCCACATGCTGCTACCACTGGTGCAGTAAAATTAGAATTACATTCTGTAGTGTCTATTTTAGTCTAGTCTATATAACTTCTTATACTTAATATTTCCACTGCACCCAAAGAGTGGAATGATAGCCCTTTGCTTATTTATTCCTTAGCCTCACTGCTGAGATTTCCCTATGGTAATGATTTTCTCCTGTCCACTAGAAAGTGACCCACAACTGCTAAATCATATGACTAGGTAGTAATAAATTTTAGCTCTTGTGGCCCTGTTTGATTTGAGCCAATGGACTGCAATTTGAACCAGTTTTAACCAACTATCTCTGTAGTTTAGTTCCAATCCTTTGAGCCACCAAGTCCTCCCCTGAATATGGCATGATGAGTGGAACTGGAGCAAAGATCAGACTTAAGGATGGACTTACACTGGTGAAGGACCAGAGGCTCAGAAATGCAAGCCAGGGGCTGGCTGATAATGGGTAAACAACAGTACCTCAACATGTAGCATGTTTAATGAAGCTCTTTTTCTTATAACTCTGCTTCCTTGAGGTATTATTTACAGGGGCAGCTCCAGGCCCCAGCACGCCAAGCGCGTGCTTGGGGCGGCAAGCCACAGGGGGCGCTCTGCTGGTCGCCGCGAGGGCAGTAGGCAGGCTGCCTTCGGTGGCTTGCCTGCGGAGGGTCCGCTGGTCCCCCGGCTTTGGCGGACCTCCCGCAGGCGTGACTGGAGTCAGCCTGTCTGCCATGCTTGGGGCGGCAAAATGCCTAGAGCCGCCCCTGATTATTTAGTGCTGATGAAACAGAGAAGTGTCTCTTCCTTCAAGTCTTCTTTGTCAACTATGTCTCACTTTCATATCACCCAGACATAGACCTTCTGCTGTGCTCAAATAGACAGGGTCCTGCTACCACTGTAGTCCTTTGAAGGCAACATATCAGAAATTACTTTTTAGATTCACCATGGTTCTAAAAAAAGATAAAATTCTCAAAAACCTATACGTGACTGTAACGCTCCCTCACTTACCCCGGAGGAGGGAGGTCCCTGGAGGGCCGCGATAGCCTGTCTCCAGGCCTGTCTCTGTTTATCTGAGTACTGGGCTTGCCGGGGCTCAGGCAGCCAGCAAACAAACAGTCCTACAGGTAGGCTGGGGCCTGGGCTTGCAGGGCTCAGGCAGCCGGCACACAATACAGTCTTAAGCGGGGCTGGCTATAGTGTGGGTAGGGCTCAGGCTGCCAGCAAACAAACAGTCTTACAGGTAGGCTGGGGTCACTTCTCTTCAGGGTGAGAGCCCTTTGCAGAGGAATGCGGGTCAGCCACCCAGGGGGATGGCCAGGGGGACGCAGGCCCTCCCTACTCCACCGCTTCCCAGCCCAGGGCCCTGGCAGGGGCAGAGTCGGCTACCCCGGGGTCAGCGGGGATCCAGCCGCAACACGCCGACGCTGGGAGTCTGGGCTTTGCATCCAGCCCTACAGCAGCTGCCCCTGGGCCACTTCCTGCCTCCCCTGGGGTGGGTACCTCCTGCGTCCAGGCATTGTCCAGCTCCTCCAGGTAAACAGCAGCGGGCACTCCAGGCCAGTCGTCGTCCGGGTCTGGGGCCTGGACTGGGCTAGGCGGGGGATCTGCCTCGAGCTGCTCCAGACCCAGCAGGACGTCCTTCCCCCCTGCAGGTTTCCCCCTGAATGGGCTGCGGGTCTGGACTTTTATACTTCCTGCCCCGCCCTTCGCCTTCTGGCGAGGGGGGCGGGGAGGCTTAGTCCCTACCCTCCCAGGGGCAGGTAACGCTCCCTCACCCACCCTGGAGGAGGGAGGCACGTCTGCCTCACTTTAGTGACTTAGGAGGTCACATCCCGTACTAAAAGTGACTTGGGCTTCTAAATGCCTAAGTCCCATTGACCTTCAGTAAGACTTTAGCTTTTCAATGTCTAAGTCACTTCAGAAAAAGGGAATTAAGCTTCTCTCTAAGGCTTTGTTTACACTGGCAGAGTTACAGTGCTGGCAGTTACAGTGCCCCTCAGAGAGTGCTGAAGGGAAACCGCTGTTGTGTGTTCACACTGTCGGCTGCCTGGGTAATAGCATGTTTACACTTGCGGCATTTGCAGTGGTATTCGGAGCGGTGACTCTGGGCAGCTATCCCACAGAGCATCTCTTCCTCTTCTGCCACTAAGAGTTATGGGAAGGCGGAGGAGGTTGCGGGGCATCCTGGGTCCTGTTCCAATGCCCTGTGATGCATTGCTTTGCATCCCACCAATCCCTGTACTTCCGTCCGCATTTGGCGCCATCTTTCAACCATTTGTGTATTGCACACTCTGCTCTGCCTCTTCGGTCTGCAGGAATGGATCCCAATATGCTGCTCACTCTCACTAACACATCATGAGTGGCAGTGAAGTTATTTCTTAAACTATAAAGGCAAGAGCAGTTTGACACTGATCTCACCACACCACTTCTGGGCTCAGGAAACAAGCACTGAGTGGTGGGATCACATCGTGATGCAGGTCTGGGATGACAAGCAGTGGCTGCAGAACTTTTGGATGAAGAAAGTAACATTCATGGGAGTGTGTGATGAGCTCACTCCAGCCCTGCAGCGCAAGAACATGAGAATGAGAGCTGCCCTGTCGCTTGAGAAGCGCGTGGCGATTGCACTGTGGAAGCTGGCTACTCCAGACTTCTACCGATCGGACGCTAACCAATTTGGAGTGAGAAAGTCAACTGTTGGACTCGTGTTGATGGAAGTGTGCAGGGCCATTAATCACATCCTGCTTCGAAAGACCTTGACTCTGGGCAATGTGTGTGACATTGTGGATGTCTTTGCACAAATGCCAGAAGGGCGATAGATGGCATGCATATTCCAAATCTGGCACCAGACCACCTAGCCATCAAGTACATTAATTGTAAAGGGTATTTATCAGTGGTTCTCCAGGCGCTTGTGGATCACTGTGTGCATTTCATGGACATTAACTCAGGCTGGTCCAGAAAGGTGCCTGATGCACACATCTTTCAGAATACTGGCCTGTTCAGGAAGCTGCAGGCAGGGATTTTCTTCCCAGACCATAAGATCACTGTAGGGGAAGTCGAAATGCCCATTGTGATTCTGGGAGACTGTGCCTACCCCTTAATGCTGTGGCTTATGAAGCCATACGTGGGGTACCTTGACAGCAGCTAGGAGCAGTTCAACAACATGCTGAGCAAGTGCAGTATGCCTGTGGAGTGTGATTTTGGCTGTTTAAAGGCCCGCTGGCGCTGACTATATGGGAGGCTGGACCGCACCAATGACAATATTCCTATGCTTATAGCCACGTGCTGTACGCTCCATGATATTTGTGTAGGAAAGGGTGAAAGCTTCACTCAGGGCTGGAGACTGAGGCTCAGCGCCTGGAGGCTGAATTTGAACAGCCAGAAACCAAGGCTATTAGAGGGGTGCAGCGTGAGACCATAAGGATCAGGGATGCCTTGAGGCAGCAATTTGAAGCTGAAAGCCACTAATATTTGTTGCTATGCTCAGAAGTTCAGTGCTTGTAATGCTAGGAGGTGATTGTGATTGGTGCAGACGATGCATTATGAAAGTTTAAGAAAATTGCCTGTTGCCCTGCTGGGCTCTGTTTGCTTTCATTTAATGGAATAAAGATTGCTTTCAAGCCAAACAAAATTCTTTTATTAAAAAACAACAACCAGAGGAGAGAGACAAATTAAAAAAACACATCAGCACTGTGGGGGATTGGGGAAGGGAGGGTCCCAGGAGGAGGTGGTGTCTCAGGATGGTTAAAAATTTGTGTATGTCCAGGTATCCAACCTTCTCCTTTGGAGTACAATGCAGAGTACTTCAGCAGGGCTAAACTACAGAGGGACGGGTGTTGAGTGCAATGGGTACTGGGAGCCTGCAGGACTGGACTGTGACAGGGCAGTGGTGCAGCGGGTGCAGACTGGAGCCAGGAGGTTGATAAGAGTGTGTTGGCGGTGTCTGGGGGGCACATGGGAAAGAGTTTTCTGACAGTGGCTGCAGGGGAGGGCAGGTGTGGAGCTGCTCGATTTACAGTATGAGAAGGACCTGGAACGTGTCCACTTGGTGCTCCATAAAGTTTAAGAGCCGCTCCATGGCTTCATTCTGGTGCACTGCATTCTCCTTTCAGTCCCTCTTCTCGCTGTTATACCACTCCTTCAATTCTTGTTTTTCGGCCGCGGAGTGCATCATGACCTCATGCAAAAAGTCCTCTTTAGTTCTTTGTGGCCGCTTTATAATTCTGCATAGCCGTTCAGCCGGTGATAACAAAGCGGGAGTCTGGGCTCCCAAGGTCATACCTCTGAAGTCAAAATGCAACATTTTACAGAAGCAGTATTGTTTGCAACACACAGAGCACTGATTTAAAACACAGCCACTGTTCACATACCTGTCACTAACTGGCTGACCCCAGGCAAGCACACTTGAGCCACAAGATCCCCAAAATAGTGAGTAACCACAGGGGCAGGGGAAATCAGTGTTCCAGGATTGTACTGTGCACTGGGCATGTGGGTCTTGGAGAGAGCCAGCACTGTAGCGGCGGGGGCCTTATAATCATTACTGTCCCCACATTTTCCACAGACTGTGTTCTTTATGGAAGATATCTCGCTGCTGAGGGTGAGCAGGAAATCAAGGGAGGGTCTTCTCCAAGACTGCAGCTTCTGCCCTGGCCCTTATACGGCTACCTGTGTGCAGCTATAGAGTCGTCCTCTCCCCCTCCCCCGCCATGATGGCAGAGTGGTGCAGGAAAGTTACCCTTAATGGGGCAAGAAACAAAGCAGCTCTGTCAAAGAACCTGCAGCAGCGAATGGCCCAGTGTCTGCATGAGTTTCCTGGAGATCTCTGAGGCAGATTCCTGTGAAGTGAGGGAGTCAATCAACACCCTGTTCCGCCGCTCAGACTAAGCACGTGGTGGTACGTGCATCAAACAGACACAAGCCTGCTTTCTGCAACCCTCCTGCCCCCAACAACTCACTTCAGTGATTCCGAAAATCAAAGCCACTTACCAGGGGCCTCCTCTCCTGTCTGCGCTTCACCAAGTTCTGACAACTGTGACTGGCTAGCCTCCTCTGGGGTAGAGAAGAGCTCCTGGCTGCATGAAGCTCTGACCTCCGAGTCATCCTCTGCCTCTGGATCTCCCTCCTCCTCCACAGCCTTGTCCAAGATTTCCTCCTCCTGGCTCAGTCCACTCTTGACTGGCATGCAAGCCACCGAAGTATCTATAGTGGCCTTCGCAATGGAGGTGGGGTAGCCATGAAGTATCACATCCAGCTCTTTGTAGACCCGGCAGCTTGTGGGTGCAGCACCAAAGCAGCAGTTTGCCTACCACGCCTTGTGGTAGGTGTTCCGCAGCTCCTTCACTTTGACCCTGCACTGCAGTGTGTCCCAGTCATGGCCCCTTTCTGTCATGCATTGTGAAATCTGTCCGTAGGTATCATAATTCCTATGGCTGGAGTGCAACAGAGACTGGACAACTTCCTCCCCCCAAATGCTGATGAGGTTCAGCAGCTCGGCATTGCTCCAAGCAGGGGATCGCCTGGTGCATGGAGCAGGAATGGTCACCTGGAAAGATGCACTGAGAGCACTGGACGCATCACTGAGCAAACAGGAAGGGGACTTTCAAAATTCCCAAGGAATTTAAGGGGTGGGGATGACGATTGGTCACCTGAGGGCAGGGCAGTAGAGTTTAAATCAATGACCAGAGAAGTGAGAACAGGCATTGTGGGACACCTCCCAGGGCCAATCACAGTGCTGTAATTGACCACTGTGTCTACACTGGCACTGGGGCGCTGTATCCCCGGTGCAGAAAGCTGTACCCCTCTCGTCGGTGTGTTTTTTTTACAGCGCTGCAACTGTGCAGTTTCTGCGCACTAAGTGGCTTCGCAGCGCGTACACCTCGGGAGTTACAACGCAGGAAGCTGCTTTACTACGCAGAAACTTGCCAGTATAGACATGGGCTGATGTACTCCAGAACTACAGGCTCAAAACTTTCAGCACAAAAGATTCAAGAAGGCTCAAACTGAAAAGCCATCTTACAGTCTAAAGACATTTTAGCAACATCCAAAGAGGACTGTCTGTATCAGTTGCCTGGAACACAATTGCATGCATCTCAGAATGTATGTTTTCATTGTTAATTGGAATTGTTATTCAATAGGTGTTCATCTTAAAATAACAACAAAATGTTACAGCTATTTGAGAAGTGAAAGAAAAACCCCTCTATAGACACAGCAAGCCTGTGGTGCAGCACTTTCTGTACTAAGGTGGATTTCAAGTTGTCCATTGTGATTTTTCTATTTTTATAATCACTCTTGACTGTCAGAATAGCTAAACTGTCCCAGCTCAGGGACACATGTTTCTCCTCACAATAAAATGAGAAACAAATATTACAAAGAGCAAAGAAGAAACTATTACAGAAGAAAGAGTTTATTCTTTTTTCTTCCACCCCACCCCCCCATGCATTGGAAGCTTGGCCCCTGGAATTTTGTTGCTTTCTTTCTATGATGTGTCTTCACTGTACTTTGGGGAATGAAAATACTTACAGTCTCTATTTCTTTTAAATTAAATCTTTTAAAGAGTATCTTACATCTCCCTCATACACACAATAATAATAACATCTTCATCAGTAAGCATGTTGAGGGAGGAGAGGTTGCCAAAGGCAGAAGTTTAAAAATAGCAATATTATTGAGAGACATTTTTAAGTAGCATTCCCTGATCCCAAGTTACCATTTTTGCTTTCTGTCTATTTCACACCACTTACATAAATAAACAAGTTGATGTTTTATTGCTAGGAAGCGTGGCTCATGTGAAAAAAATGGGTATTAATAGCATCAACTTATTGCATAACAAATGTATTAAAGATATGATTAAATAATAGTAATACCTTAACTTAATGAAATGCCTTTCATTCTGAAGATCCCAAAGTTCTGTATAAACCTATCTATCTGCTATCTAGGGAACACATTACGGTCTGCTATGGTATGAAGGGTTTATTGGTATTTGTCTGAAATGGCTGTAATCCAAATGAGTTGCAATAAAACCATCATCCACCATCCACGACGTGGGAGGGTCCCAGAGCTCAGGCTTCAGCTTGAGCCCAAATGTCTACACAACAATTAAACAGCCCTGAAGGCCTAGCCCCACGAGCCCCAGGAGCCCAGCTGACACGGGCCAGCCGTGGGTGTTTAATTGCCAGTGTAGATATACCCTTTGGGTCCAACTTCAGAGGGCTCAGCAGGAGTCATAAATTCCAAGGCCAGAAGGGACCATTGGGATCATCTGGTCTGACCTCCTCTATAGCACAGGCCACAGAACTTCTCCAAAATAATTCCTAGAGTATAGTTTTTAGGGGGGAGGGGAAATCCAATCTCGATTTAAATTGGATCCTTCTAAAAATCTTTTAAAAATAACCAAATAGCGTTCTAAGCATAGCAGTGCCATGACTTTAAATCTGTTATTTCAGGCTCTTCCAGGGCTAGAAGCAAGGGCCAGAGGAGCTGTGAGTCTCCCCGTTCAAACTGAATAATGCTCCCTCTTCTAGCCATGCAGGGCTGTGAGATAATGGGCTTCAGATTTTGCCATTTTTACAGGGCCAGTGCTTCCATTAGGCAACCCTAGGCGGTGGCCTAGGGCGGCAGGATTCGGGGAGCGGCATTTTGTGCGCTCCCCATGGGGCACACGGGAGCTTCCGGTTCCGCTCCCGTCGCACCACCGAAGAAGGACCTTCTGCCGACGTGCCGCGGAAAACAGCGGCAGGCAATTGAGCAGCTCAATGACTGCCGCTGTCGCCTGCGGCATTTCGGCGGAGGGTCCTCTTCGGTGGTGTGATGGGAGTGGAACCGGAAGCTCCCACGCGCCCCGTGGGAAACGCACAAAATGCCGCCCCCCAAATTCTGCCTAGGGCACCAGAAACTCTGGTGCCACTCCTGCATTTTTACATATAGGAAACCCAGCAACATCCCCTGAACAATTCTTGACCACCTTGGGGTAATGTTGAGGGAAAATATCCCTTTGACTGAAGAAAAAAGAAACATTTCTCCAGCCAGTTGATTTCAAAAGAAATGTTGAGTGTTTGGAGCTGCTCAAGGGATTAGAATTATTGCTTCATTCCCAGGATGGTGGGCTAGTGCGCAGAGCATAAGTGAGGCATAATAATGTACTCAAGCAAGGTAAACATACATAAAAGGAGCTATCACTTCACCCACCACTGAATTACAACCACATGATCTGAGGTGGATTTGCTAATTATTTAACACTGACAACCAGACTACACGACAGTTTAGACAGAGCAAGAAGTGAAGAATGCTATATCCAACTGAAACTAGAGAGGGAGAATTTAGGCCCTCATTCCGCAAAGCATTTACTCACATGCTTAATTTTAAGCACAAGCTAAGTCCCATTGACTTCAAGTAAAACTAAGCACATATTTTCATACTTTGCTGAATCAGGGATTTGCTTAGGTAGAAAGTAATTGCCAAGTTAGATTTTGTTCAGGCCTTGGGGTTAACATCCCTATTCTTAGAAAAATGTCATGTGATCTGTAATGACCATTAGCACTCAGGGATTCCTTGTGACATTTGCTCGGAAATACAGTAGGGTATCTTCAGCAACAGCACACATTTGCTTCTATGATGTTTGAGCACTTAAATTCTCAAAGAGTATCTGCTACAGATTCACCTATACCACTTCCTGTAGCAATTAAATGTTCCCTTCCAATTACTGGCCCAACTGAACCCTTCTTAGACTCAGCATTATGCAACAGCTTTAGAACTGTCTGTTCACAACTGAGATATTTAATATTCCGTCCAGGCTGTTTTGTGCATGTAGTGCCCAGACAGTGCATGGTTTTCCTTCATTTCACTGATAATAACATACTCTTCAGGCAGGGAATTTCTATGGTAGTTGATTATTGAGCACCTCAGATGAGTAGTAAAGGTAATCAGACTTCATGCATTTCCTGTATAGTACCACCCAAGGCGTGCAATAACCATTCAGAAACGGACTACTGCCGAGCCTTATTGCTTAATTAAGTATTGTTTGAGTGTTAAATATTAAACAGCTTGTAATATTGAAGAGCTTTATTCATGTTCTAATGCCCACCATGGATAAAAACACAGAAAGTTAGCAATATACCAGTGCACAGGACAATGATCAGCCACTATCCAAAAAGCCATATGATGACTTGGAATTTCCCAAGTAAGAGACTTTGTAAAAGGGTGACCTCTGCGAAAGGGTGATATCCAGGAGAGGCCTGATTTCCAAACTCTGGGGGCATAAATTAAATATTGTGAGTTAATTAAGAAAAACACCTTTTAGAAGTCCAATCGAAAGGCCTGTACAGCTATTAAAAACCTATACATTCCATGATCAGTATTTAAAGCCCATTTCCATAGGCATATTTACACATAGCTTTCCACTGAAAGCTCCCAGTTGTGGCATTCTATAGCTGTAAGCTGTATTTATGTGCAGTTCTACTAATCCCTGGTCCCAGAGCTGCCTGCAGTCTGTAGAAACACTTTGTCTCTGTAGACAAGTCCTTGTAAATCTCTTCTTGTCGAAGGATTTAGTTCACTGATTGTCAGCCATGAGATACTTCATAAAACAACTCACAGAGGAATATAGCCTTCTGCTTTTGCCTTTTACTGGCTAGGTTGTTACACTAGATAACCTTTTAATGACTGTATTCCATTTTAACTTGACTCCAGAGAGAGAATAAAAAGAAAGGAAAGCTCCTTCCTTATTGCTATGCATTTTTCATATTGCATCTAGAGCAGCAGATTAGTAAAGATTGATCAGGGTGATTTTTTACTCTGAAATGCCAGTATCCTATATCATGGAAAGTGGCATGGTACTCCCAGAAGGGTTTTGGGGGATGTGGAAATTGTCAGGCACATCGCTCTAGTAGTTAGCATTCTCTGCTTCTCCAAACACCTTCACTCCTGGGAAAAGAATGTGTGTCAGGAAAATTAAATTTCCAATGCCAAGACAGTAATTTAGCATTTTCTTTAAAATAAATTAGAGATAGGCCTTGTAACCGTAGCTATCAAAAGCATGCAGAGCAGCAGCATCAACCAGGTTTCCCCTTATTTGGTGGGTGTCAATAGGGTGTGGCTCTCATCAGAACATCTTTGTACAGATAAACCTTCCCACAAGCTGTATCACCCATTGCTGAGTCCCTATCAAATCCAATGACAGATCAACCCAGTCACCTTTGAGCTACACCTGCCTCAATCCCTCAGGATCCATCCTATTTTCCAGTTTCATTACTAAAACCATACACAGAAAACCCCTACCCTCATTTGGGATCAATCACCTCCTCCACCAGTGTGTGCACGAGACCTTGAAGAGTACATCATCCATACTAGATTCCAAAATTAGGCGTGGCAAATTCTGGTACCTAATAGACTGGGAAGGATATGGCCCAGAAAAGCATACTTGGGAGCTTTTAGAAAATGTTCACACCTCTGCTCTGCTGAAGGTGTTCCACAAAAGTACCCTGAGAAACTTGGTCTGGCACTGCCCCAAAGACATCCCAAGGGGAGGGAATACTGTCATGACCCCACAGGTCTCAAATCTGAGTTCACAGGGTTCCCCGTTGTCTAATGCTTCCCTGCTCTCACCCAGTGACTCACTACCAAACAGCTGGGTGGAGAAGCCGTAAAACCTGAAGCTACATCAGGGAGGCTCCCTTTGGTCCTTGCGTGGAGGAACACAAGGGCCTATTTAAACCCAAAGAGAGGCACAGGAAGTTGTCCGCACAACTGGGCACTGCCTGACTGCTGCTTGGACCCCTTGCCTGGCTGGCACTACAGACTC
This sequence comes from Mauremys mutica, assembly GCF_020497125.1. Lineage (NCBI taxonomy): Eukaryota > Metazoa > Chordata > Testudines > Geoemydidae > Mauremys > Mauremys mutica. The sequence continues at coordinate 79,744,197 of NC_059075.1, forward strand.
TGACCTGCCTGTTTCCTGGTATCTTGACTTTGGCCTGAATCCTGGTGACCCAAATAGTGCCTGACCCCAGCCAGTTTAGTTTGACTGGCTCCTGTCTGATTTCAGTATCCGAACCTTAACCTGACTTCATAGAATCATAGGAAAGATAGGGACCTTGAGAGGTCATCTAATCCATACCACTGCACTCATGGCAGGACTAAGTATTATCTAGACCCCCCCGACAGGTGTTTGTCTAACCTGCTTTTTAAAATCTCCAATGATGGAGATTCCATGACCTCTCTAGGCAATTTATTCCAGGGCTTATCCACTCAATTGTCCAACCTAAACCTCCCTTGCTGCAATTTAAGCCCATTGCTTCTTGTCCTATCCTCAGATGTTAAGAACGATTTTTCTCCATCCTCCATGTAACAACCTTTTATGTACTTGAAAACTGTTATCATGTCCCCCTTTCAGTCTTTTCTTTTCCAGACTAAACAAACCCAGTTTTTTTCAATCTTCCCTCATAGGTCATGTTTACTAGACTTTTAATCTTTTTTGCGGGTAGTGGTCCAGTAGCACCCAATCCCATTTGAATTAGTCTGACTGGCTCCTGCCTGATTCCCAGCAACCTGAACATGACTCTTTTGAACTAGGTTGCTAACCACTCAAGCTGGCCACCTACATCCCATACACTTGAGACCTGCTACACACCCCCACTGCAAACCATGGAGATGTACCCTTGGAAAACTCAAACACATTTCTGTGTCAATGGCTGTCCCTTGTGGTTAGCCATAAGAGCCGGAAGCTTAATATTCTTTTAAATAAAAGCTTCAAGTCTTCAGTAACTGGGGGCCAGGGTGGTGGGGGGGAAGGGGTCGTCAAGAGGCTGCAGTAGCATGTTGAGGCCCACAGGTGGCTGACAGGCCATGAGTTTCAGAGTTAGACCAGGGGTCTCAAACTCAATTTACCTTAGGCCAGTGCCAGTCCTCAGATCCTCCCAGCGAGCCAATAACGTCACTGAAGATGGTGTTCACACCACCTCCCAGCCCGTTTCCCACTCTTTTCCCTCACTCCCTTGGCCTCATGCCACCCCGGCTGACTCGGCCTGGCAACTAATGATGCTGCCTCCACGGCTGACTGCCCAGTAACTAGTGATGGTATCTCTGTCCCTCTCCCCAGTCAATGGGAACTGTGGGGGGTGGTGCCTGCAGCAGACAGCCGGCAGCGTGACTGCATGGGTCTCTCCTCCGCAGCTCCACCGGCAACAGCAGGGATATGGAACTGCTTGCAGGGAACTGAGCTGCCCAAGGTGAATGACACGTTGCCAAGTGCAACCCCTGGGAGGGTCCCAGGAGCAGCAGGATGGAGCAACGTTCTCCTGCCTGCTCCGCTCCCGCCCCCCGCCCCCCAAATTCAGCCGGCAGCCATGAGGACCGGATGAAAAAACGTTTTAAAAAGTTTCTGCGGGCCGCAGTGGGTCGATTCTCGGGCCGCAGATGGCCCGCGGGCCGGGATTTTGAGCCCCCTGAGTTAGATGTCATTCAGTGTCTGCTTTTGCATGTGTCTGGTGTCTTTTTGTATAGCAACTGCAGATGGGACTTGTAAAGAGCGATTTTGTCCTACTCAACAACTGAAAATGGCATTATTAATGCAAAGATTCCATTATTATATTTTGTATAATGCTTCAGCTTTATTTGACTATTGGTAATACATTCTGATGAGGGCAGAACTAACAATGGTGAGGTTAAAAGGATGCTGGCCTCAGCCAAATCATCTCAACTTATACTAGCCAGCAAATGTTTTGTACTTTATAAGTCACTAAAAATGTGCATGAAAAAATGTTTATCTCTATAAATTTATCACTCATGGTTGGAAATAGACTTTATAGTTGCTATGTGTATCTAATATTGTTGAGAGACAAGGTGGGTGAGGTAATATCTTTTATTGGATCAACTTCTGTTGGTGGAAGGGAGAAAATTCTAGCTAACACAGAGCTCTTCTTCAGGTCTGGAGAAGGTAAATACAAGTTGGAACAGGTTGCTAAGCATAAATAGTTAATACATGTTGTAGAAGATGACTTAAGATTAAATCGGCACCTAATACCTCTGCAGACATAGGTCAATGGAGAGTTAGTAGCAGCAGGGTTTGTTACAAATTGTTGTAGTGATTTATAAAACCACTCTAAGGGCAAGTCTATGCTACAAAATTAAGTTGACCTATGTTACATGGACGTACAGCCACAGCAGTAATTAAATGGCTTTTGCATGTCCACACTACATTCCTTGTGTCAGTAGTGTGCATCCTCACCAGGGGCACTTGCACCAATTTAACTGTCAGTGTGGCATATTGTGGGATGGCTTCTGAAAGGCAGAAACACTCAACATAAGCAATGAAGTGTGTACACTGACACGGCATCGACCTAAGTGCTACACCTCTCACGGAGGTGGAGTTATTATGTTGGTGTAGGGGGTCAGTCACATCAGTGGGAGCTACATTGTAGTGTAGACACTTACAGAATTAGGTCAACATAAGCAGCCTTATGTCAACCTAATTCTGTAGTGTAGACCAGGCCTGTGCCCATGTTTTTTGGTGTCTAGCAGAGTTATGAATTTAAGTTCCCACGCATGTCTTTTGAAGGTGCTGTGCAGGTTTGCTTTGCATATTGTAATATATATTATATATAATATTGACTATTCCTTATAATATTGTTATTTGTTTCCTCCCCAGAACATTAGCTAGGAGCACAGCAATTGTTCTCCATCAGAAAGAGAGCTGGGTAGACAGAATTAAAAAAGGATCTGTGAATAACACCCACTTTAGTGATATTCATGACCTCTTTCTTCAACTATCCTTGAGCATCCAGGTAAGCAAGTTTTTGTATGCAAGAATGTTTGTGGATATTAATATCACAAGTACTAGTGTGTATAAAATATTCATCAGAGTATTTGCATTAGAAATGCGCTCTCAGCCACTTTGAATACAATGTTTTATTATTCACACAGTGGTTTTACTGAACAACTACAGATATTCAAGAGTAATTTGTGAGTAAAAAGAAAGGACTCCGGTTTATAAAGCTTATGTCATCCAGTCAGGGAACAAAACAAATACCATGTGACTTAGATGACTGACCAACTGGTGCAAATAACTAGGAAATGCTCATAGTGATGAAACAACTATCCTTTCACAAGAAACCAAAGAATGAATTTGTTTTGTTGATTGATCTCTTGTTGTTTCCTGTCTCCATATAAAGATACTGATCAAACAACTGGGCAAAATAACAGGCTTGGATTGGTATATGTGTGATTATCACAACTTTGATCAATTAAAAAGAGTAGGTCTCTGGCTTTTTGTATCAAGTGTCTAGGGCAGGAGTGATAAAATCTTATATAATACAAAATCCTTATAATAACAAAAAATATGTTTCTGCCTCGTAAAGACAGATTGTCAAGCAGAAGTTGTAAATGAACCAAGATGATTTACATATAGATTAATCCATATTAGACCATATGAATCATTCGGCTCAGTTAAGAGAATGATCATCTTCCAATTACTTTGCTCGCTTAATCCAAGTGAGTTTATAACTTTAATTGTGGTGTATGTTCCATAAATATCCATCATAAGTGGACCAGGTTTGAAATAATTAGGTAGAGACTACGGTTACTGGATCTTGTGTTTTGATTTTGTTGCAGATGGGCCCACATAGCAAAATCTAGATCTGCAGTTTAAATTCTCACCAAAGATCATGGATGGAGAAAGTGATACTTGAATCTGGGATTTTGCTTCAGACCTGTAGTAGGGGTCTAACACACAGGAGTGATGGGGAAAGGCTGGACTTTGGTTGCTGGCTCCAGTTATAGGATATGGGTCAAGGTGGCAAAGGTGAATACCCCAGGGCCGGCTCCAGGCACCAGCTTATCAAGCAAGTGCTTGGGGCGGCAACTCTGGAGCGGGGCGGCACTTTCAGGAATTCGGCGGAAGGTCTCTCGCTCCCGCTCCGAGCGAAGGACCTCCCGCTGAATTGCTGCAGATCGCGATCACGATCGCGGCTTTTGTTTTTGTTTTTTTGTTTTTGGGGGTTTTTTTTGGCTGCTTGGGCTGGCAAAACCCCTGGAGCCGGCCCAGCCCCTGTCACATGACTATAATCAGTTTCCACCAACTCCAGTGGCTACTGTTACAAGGCCTGTCTCTAATTTATACTAAAGAAACTGCTAAAATAGAACCATAGATGATATTTTCAGTGCCATTCCTCCTGTTCAAGGACACACTGCTGGTGAGCTAGGTTTATCTGCTTTGGTTCAATATGCTGGTCATCCACCAGTGGACCTGGACAGGGTGGTTGAGGGGACCCCTTTTTTTCCTCTCTCCATTTTCACAATCAGTATCAGTTTGGATAGCAAGGTTAACAAAAGCATTTTGGCCAGCAGGATTCTCTATCTGGGCTAACTTATCCTTAGCTTCCTCCCGCAGACCCCATTGGAACTGGTATCACTACATTGCCTGACTCCACTCAGTGTCCATGACAAGCCAGTGGAAGTGCACTGCGTAAGACGCAATGATGCCTGACCCTGCTGAAGCTTCTTTAAAGTGCTTTCTGCCAAGTGGGCACAATGAGGGTTATCATAAACTGATAGTATTTCCTGAAGAAAAGTGTCCCAGTTTGTCAATACTTGGCTATGGCCCTCCAGCAAGGGGAAAGACCCAATCCAAAGCTTCCCCAGACAGTAAAGTAGCTATCAGGCATGTTTTGTCCTGTTCTAGAGGCATAGGCCTGGTGACAGAGTAAGAACTGGAGGCGGCACTGATTCATAAAATCCTGGAACCACTGACAATTAAAATCAAATTGTTCCAGCAGGAGTTTCGAGGTACTCTGCTCAGGGGCAGGTATCATGGTCATGCCCACAGCGTTGTATTCTCATTGCAGAGTTGGCTTATCTGCTTTTGCAACAGTCTTAGCAGTCAATTGTACAACTCAAGCCTGTAGTGCTTGATTGTCTGCCTGGAGACAGGCGAGGCCGGTTCTTCTTGAAGCTGAGGTTGACCATTTGGCTCCATTCTCATTCTTTTCCTGGGCCCACTTCTTGTGGTTGCAGTCCAAACAAATTGTCAGGATCAGGATGGAGGCAGCTGGGTCTAGTGGTCAGCGACCTAGTTCAGCAGAGTCATGTTCAGGTTGCCAGTCATCAGGCAGGAGCCAGTCAAACTAATCCAGATGGGGATGGGTACTGGTTGGGTCAAGGTCAGGATGTTTGGAATCAGGCATGTCAGAGTCTGTATCGTCTGGTGAGGGACCTGAGCAGCAGCCAGGTAGTCCCTGTTCCTCTCTTTGGGTTTAAACAGGAAACCCTGACCAATCAGAAGCCCTAGTGTTTCTCCAATCCAGGCCCAAGGGAAGCCTCCCTGGTGTAGCTTCAGGTTTCATGGTCTCTCCACCCCCAGTTGCTTGATAGCGAGCTGCTGGGTGAGAGCATGATGACATCAGTTAACATGGACCCCTCAGGTTCAAGACCCACAGGGTCATGACACTGAGTTTCAGTAGTCCTCCACACCCATTCCCACAATGCTCTAAACCCTTTCCTTCCTGACCTTCACACAGTCTAAGGTGGCTGAAATGGGGAAAGCAGTACAGTTGTGTTTTATTGACTTCCAAAAAGCATTTGACAGAATCTACCACTACAAATTGCTCAACATATTAAGATCCATAGGGATTGATGGATATGAACTCTGAGTAATAAAATAATTATATTGGAATCAGCAGGTGATTATAATGGGAGTTGAAAATGAAAATCTAATAGAGATCAAGAGAGGAGTGAGACAAGGTTGTATAATGTCACCAACTTCATTCAACATTTATAGCAAGTGTTTGATTAAATTAATCAAAGAAAGAGAAGAAGATATTAAGATGAATGAAAAAAGGGTGAATAACATTTGCTATGCAGATGATAGTGCTGCTGGCAGATTCAGAATAAAGTCTAAAAAAGTTAGTGGAGATTATATATAAATATAGCAAAGAATATGGTCTAGTGCTGAATGTGGAACAGACAAAAACTATGGTGGTATACGATGATGCTGGGAAAACATGCTAGATTCCAATGAATGACACAGCCATACAGCAAGTGAGAAATTATTGCTGCTTAGGAAGCATCATTACAGAAGATGGAAGATCAGATACTGAAGTCAGCACCAGAATAGCAAGAGAAAAAGAGACATTCTGAAAGAATAAACATCTGATGATAAAGAATATAAATCTGAAGACTTAATTCCAACCCTGAAAAACTTACATTTGGTCTGTGTTAAATTATGGCTGTGAAGCATGGACATTCAAATAATCAATAAAAAAAGAAACTACAGTCCTTCAAATTATGGTGTTATAGAAGACTTCTGAAAATATCATAGATAGACTGCATAACCAGTCAAGAAGTATTGGGGATTGCTGGAACTCAGCAAACGCTAGTCAGAGATCTTATGAAAAGATCATTTGATTTGCAGGACACATTTTAAGAGGCTTAACAGGATGCATGTTTATGGATACTGGAAGGGAAAGTTGATAGCTGAAGACCACAGGGCAAAAAAAGAAGATCTGGATGGACAACATGGTATCCTGTATGGATCAAAAGGACTATTCATCCACAATGAAATTAGCAGACTATCAAACAGAATGGGCTAGCATGGTTGCAACCCTCAAGTAATAGTAATAAGAAAGGTGCCTGTCCCCCTATATGAACCCCTAATGCATGCAAGAATGGTGGAAGCTCCCTAAAAATGGGGGAGCCACCAGCACCTGAACCATGGATGCACCCCCCATGCCACCCCTTTGCCCTGAGTCCCCCACCTCGCGCTGCCCCTTCCCCCGAGACCCTACCCCCCCACTTGCTTCTCTCCGCCTCCTCCCTCTCATCGCTTGCCCTTACAGCCAGTAAAAGTGATGGGGCCATGGCCCCTGTCCCCCGCCTCCTGTTCCGGCACCCCTGTATGCAGGTAGTAGCATGCTGCACAGATCACATCAGAATAGCTTTCCACTGTGTTCTTTACAAATCACTACAGGTGACAATCCAGCTCCAAAAGCAGCCGCTTGGCCTGCAGAGGATACCCAAGTACTAATCACTGTCTGAGTGGAGTGCAGCACCCTCCATAATTCTGGCGAGAGTGGCAGAAACTTTAACCTGTAAAGGCAAATTTCATTGAGTCTGGGGTAGACTGGCATTCACAGGATTGCACGACACTTGTGTTTCCCGTACAGGAAGGCCAAGGACTCAGACAGTTCCAGGGGGGCTTATTGTAAAAGATGTTGTCAAGGCCCCCAGTATTGAGCCTAAAGTGGCTCATGATGCAGTCCTCAACCCAGCCAGCCTCATTGTCTGACAAGACAGTGATAAGGGCCAGACTGAGGCAGCAGCAGGGACTGTGGAGGTCCCCCCCAAAAAACCTGGAGGGTGAGGAGGAGGTTATTCTGCATCTTTACCCAGTGCTTTACCGGAAACCACTCCACTGTGACACCCCATACCCACACCAAACTCCTCCAACTTTCTTAGCCACTGCTCTGCTCCACTCCAAAATGGCCATCACCTGAGACAGAGGCTACATCTATGTGGCAAAACAAACAAAAAACATGGCAGCAAGTTTCAGAGCCTGGGTCAACAGACCCAGCTTGAAAAAAAACAGTGTAGACATTCTGGCTCAGGCTGGAGCTGGTGCTCTGTAACTCATCATCTCCCTGGATTTCAGACCCCAGCCAGAATGTCTACACATCTACTTTTAGCACCATCGAGAAAGCCCAAATCAATAGATCCTGACTCTAAGAATCACTGTTGTGGGAGTTTTTTGGTTGGTTGATTGCAGGGGATGAGGGGTTCTGTGTAGACATACCCTGAGTTACAAATCAATGATTTTATTTGATTTTTGAGAAACCACAGTTACAAAGTCTAAGCATTGGATTCTTATGCAATTTTTTAAAAGTTTGCAAAGTAAAAATCAGTCTACCCCCATGTCTGTCTATTTCTCTATCCTCTGTCAGGCAGTGATGGTCCTAAGGCCACACAACCTAGGGGGTGGGGGCAGAGAGTGGCTAAAAAGGCCATTCTTGTGAAAGCGGGAACACTTGTCAAGCGAATTTACAGTTCTCTCAGGAAAGGGTTGATACAACATTGATTTCTCCCTGTCCCTGTGAAGTTTGCAAAGTTAAAGTGTCTGTCACTGCTCTTTTCCTTCTCCCCACATAAGCTGGGCTGAGTAGGGGAGACAAGTGTCTGGTCCAATGGTCATAGTAAAACCAGTGTAGTTTCCTTTTCCCGTTGTCTGAGGTGAAGGCTTGCGGTGCTGAGATGTGTCCCTTCTGTCTGCACTCTCCCCACAAAGAGCTATGCTGCTTAAGCCAGGCTGCACAGTGCGGGATAAGGGTCCAGTCAGGTAACCAAAGAAAAAGTAATTTAGTGTCCCTTTCTGGTTGTCTGAGGCAAAGACTTGTGGTGCTGACCTGGATTTTCAGGAAAATTAATAAAGATGTATTCTGTGGCTCTCATTCCCTCTCCATTTCACCATTGTCATGTAGGCATAGGGGCAGGATTTGTTTGCTGCAGCTGAGTTGGAGGCACAGTTTGTGGTTCAGAGCTACCTTTGCATGAAATCTTCATATTCTAGGTTAGAATGTAGTTGATTTCCATTCTGATTCTCTCCCCCTTCTGTAAGCATCTCTCAGCAACTTTCTCTTGCAGCAGAAACTCCAGCTCATTCTTGAGGTTCACCAGCAGCGCAAATCTGAGTTGACCAAAACACTCCGTTCAGCAATTTATAGAGTGACCATTAGCAGAAACATTTCTCTGGCATAGCCTGATGGAACCCTTCCACAGGACTGAAAAGCCACTTCTCTGTTCCATTGTGATACTTTGAATATTGCTATGTTATCCCAATGTTGGCCAGCCGTAAAAGAAGAAATTGTAAACTGGCAACATAGACCCTGCAAGGACTTTTTCCACCTCCCCTCAATCCCTTGAGACAGTATGAACATTGTAAATTGTTAGAATCACATCTGAATGTTTCTCACCATTATGTGTTTCTTCTTCTTCCTTATAGGCTGCAAACAGCTTATGAGTAAAGCTAAGATTATGTCATGGAGGTCACGGAAGTCACAGAATCCGTGACTTCCAGCAACCTCCATGACATTGGGGACCCCGCAGCAGCCCAGCCTCAACAGGCAGTGGGGGACCCTCCTGTGGGCGGCAAGACTCCTGCAACTGACCGGCTGCCTCTGGTGACCCCTGAGCTGCCCGGCTGCTGCTGCTGGCAGGGATCTCCCCTGCAGCGGCTCAGCTGCTGGTGGCAGAGGGTCCCCAGAGCTGCTTAGCGGCCACAGGTGGGGGGACACCTGGGGGGCCCTCCATCACTCCCCAGCTGCCGCAGCTGGCAGGGGCCTCCCTGCAGCTCCACTGCTGCCGTGAGCAGTCGGCTCCCCCCACAGCTCCCAGCCACCAGCAGTAGAGGGCCCCCAGAGTTGCTCAGTGGCTGAGCTCCCCACACAGCTCCCCAGACTCCACCACTGGCAGCTCCCAGCCCTGCGGGGGTGGGGCAGCTCTAACCCCACAGGGTGGTGGAGGACCACTCCCAGCCACTGGGCAATGGGGTCCCTGCTGTTCCCAGCTACTGGGGCGGAGAGGCAGCAGGGTGCTGCATCCTCCTCCATTCCCATTTTGTTAGGGATGTTTTTAATAAAAGTCGGGGCAGGTCATGATTTCCATGACTTTTTGTTTATTGCCTGTGACCTGTCCCTGACTTTTACTAAAAATATCCACAACAAAATCAGAGCCTTACTTATGAGAACTAAGAATGTTGAGACAGTTACATTCCTGAAATGCTCAAAAGTATCAAAATTGTGGTCTTCTACAGCAAAGTTATATTATATGGGGTGATTTCTTAGCTTGTTCCCAAGTAGGGTGACCAGACAGCAAATGTGAAAAATCGGGACAGTGGGTGGGGGTAATAGTAGCCTATATAAGAAAAAGTCCCAAAAATTGGGACTGTCCCTATAAAATCAGGACATCTGGTCACCCTATTCCCAAGGTCCAAAATATAATGCTCTCCTTTGCTTTCTATGGGCAGGACCTTTGGCTCCAGAGAGGGGAAACATGCTGTCAAGAAGGCAGGAGCAGAACCTCAGAGAGGGCCAGAGTAGACAGAGAAGGACCATGGAGGATTTGCTCACAGGAATGGAGAGGAGAATCCAGGAGTAATCTGAGTCTCTCAGGAAAAGGGAGGAGTAGTCTCTTCAGTAGGAAGAGAGATTTATGACCCAGTTTTTGGAGGAGGGCAGACAGCATAGGGATTAGTGGCTAAAAGGGCTGGTGGCTGACAGAATGCAGCCTCCTCCAGCTGCCGAGGCCCCTGGAAGAACCCATCAGCTCCTTTCTTCTCCTCCTCCTCCTCCTCCTCTGGCTCCCACCCAGGTACTGTTAAGCTTGGAGATCCTCTGCCAAATACTATACAGGAGGACAACAATGGGCCTGCAACATCCCAGGACACCAGCATGTATGTCCTGGGATGACACCCAACATGTCACCAAGAGCCATCACCCCTGCCCCCACCCCACCGTTATTCACCCTTTCTGATTAGGAGGGGCAGGAGACAGGTGCAAAGCCATTGAAGTGTGAGCGGTCTTCTAGGTAGTCATTACTACATTTTAAAAAAGACATTATTGTTGTACTTTCAAAATATGTCCTTTAAAATATTCCAAAGAAAATTTCACTTTTGAAACAGTTTCAATAGTTTATTGGCTGCATATCTTGCCTTAATTGTTCTTTTTACATTTCTCTAGAAAATACACCTTCTACCTCAGAGTTTCAATACATTTTATAATTTGTTTAATGGTGTGTCTCCTCCTTCCTGGGTGTGGCAAACTTAAGATGGGGGGAGGGGAGTGTTTTGTTTGTTTGTTTGTTTTTGGTTTATGAATGAGCCCTAAGCCTTGTGAGTAATGTAATGGCATCATGTGTAATGTAATGGCATCAACTGTAATGTTTTGGTGCCATTATAATGGAAATTTTGCATCTTCCCCCTAGGTTCACAAATATCTGAAGTCCTAGGGATAAGCACGAGGAATGGGGAAAGTGAAGTGTATGTTTTCTCTGCTATAAAAAGCCTCTACTAATTCTCACCAGAGCAGATGTCTTAAACGTAGGCACTAAGGGTGGATTGATGTCTTTCTTCATGACTTTATTGAACATGTTGAAAATCAAAAACAGAGAAAAAAAATACTTGAAATCACACAGCATCTGTCAGTACCCTATACTGAAATCACCACCCTCCCCCAAACCTTAAGCAGACATTGGATTAAGGCCAGGGTATCTAACAACTGTGAATTGTACTTAGCACTGGTGAGCATTCTTAATCGATAAATTAACACAACAGCCATTTTTGTCCATTGAGGTGGCATTAGTTGGGGTCCTTGGGTGCATCTGGACCCATAGAAATCAGGCCAGGTCAGGTCAAATCTGAGTGGCACTGCAACTTGGCATTCAGGGTTGCAACACCACTCACTCAAATTTGGTTTGGCAGCCCTTCTTCATGAAGGTTGGGCCAGAAATTTGAATGAGCACTGTGACAACCTAGTGCATGGGGTGGTAGCATCACTCAGGTTTAGTGTCTGTCATTGATAGTATGGGGAGCAACTCCCCCACCCCAGCAAGGCCCAAGTCTCATTGTCAACTATTTACACTAAACAATCTGTTCAAACCTTGTATTTAGCAGGGACACTTTGAGTTAATTTCCCAGACCTGAAGAAGAGCTCTGTGTAGCTCGAAAGCTTGTCTCTCTCACCAACAGAAGTTGGTCCAATAAAATATATTGCCTCCCCCACCTTATCTCTGTAACTGCCACTTAATGTCATTGTGCCAGGCCCAAGGCAACCCATCTGATCAAGAGCCCAGACATAGGAGCAAGGTTGGGGATACTGCTTCCACCAGCAGAGGGACTGGAGTTCAATGAAAGGTGGGACAAGGAGTGGCCACCTGGCTGCATGCAGGACAGAGCCCATGCTGCCACCTCTTCCCTTCTGCCCCCCCTCCGCAGGGAGAGCAGAAACTCCACAGGCCTGGGCCCTCTCTGTCCCCACACCCATGGAATCCGGAGACTATATCTGCCCCTATCACCAACAGCAATCAATAACACCTTAGGAAAGTTTAAATACAGATAGCAGGGTTTTAAAAGAGATGTGAAGTGTGACAGGCACTTGAGACATTGAAAAGTTATTCAGGCACACAATGACAGCATTTATCTCCATCACTAGGAAAATCCCACACCTTCAACAGCGCTCGAAAGGCTGAAATTAGGGGTTGCATTCATCAGTGAAATGTTTTATTGATTAAAGTATTTGGAAATCCAGTATTTCACAAAAAGAAGTGCAAATGGGTCCTTCACTTTTCCAAGCAGAAACCACTGTGTGAACTGGGTTAAGTGAAGCTCCTCATACAGCTGTACATGTAGTTAGGAAGAGGAGAAATTTAAAAAAAAAAAAAAAAAGGTCAAGTACAAATGGATGAAACAGTCGCCATCATCAGACCTACCCCATTTGTGTTTTACAATGAATCACAAGTGAGGAACTGGCTTACTTTCAGGCATCAATAGTGAGAAGAACAAAGATATTGAACAGTGAGTGCATAACAACACAGCCACCATCCTCAACAGCAGAAACCCAGACAAAAGCTCTTAACCCAATGTAAGTGCCCTGTAATAATTGGGTTTGTAAATGTTTGCAATGTAACTTGCAGGAGTGGATAACAAACTTCAGCAACAGCACATAAAGTGGAAACAAAACCCTTAAAAAGATATGTAACCCTATAAGAATATAGGTATGTTCCCTGATGTAAAGCAGCTTCACAGAAAGATGGGAAGGTGTCCTTTGCCACAAGTACAAGGCAGATGTCATCCTCTGCCTCCCTGCTGTGCCAGGATGTGTGCACATATGGTGTCCTTAATTTCCCTTTCCCTCTGGGACCCAGAACCAATATGCATGTGTATGGGATCTGGCTGCCTGTACAGAGTTTGCATACTGAATGTGTTCTCAGCCCACTTTGGATGAAAATACACTCCCTTACACTCTCAGATACTGTGTAGCACAGCAGCCGATGATCATACAACCACGCTGGCATCCAGATGGATCTGTAAGCAGTGCCAATGAGCCTTGAGCCTATCAAGTGTGCAGTTACTTAGCTTGAAATTGAATTCCCTTTTTCCTGGGCCATTTACGTCAGGGTATGGTTTCATGACCCAAGGCAAGGAGCTGGTATGCAGGATCCCTCAAAATAACAGTTAGCATAGATACACCATACAGACCAATCTCCATTCTGGGGAATAAAGTCACTTCTTCCTGCATCAAGTAAATCCTGATCTTCACAGAACTCTGGCATCATGAGCCTTTCTAGCATTCCCCACATTAGTATTCATGAGTCTGCCTCCATGTCCACTACGCCTTGCAGAATGATGGAATAGTAACCATTTTTGGTTCACACACTCACTAGCTTCTTGTGGTGGGCAAACTATTGGGATATGAGTGGTTTTGATGGTCTGGCACAGTTTGGCAATCGCAGCCTCTGAAAACCAGCTATTATTTCTGGAATGTTTCTTATGGAAACCCCTGTGGGTAAACCACAGTGTTAATTGCCTCACAAACCTGCACAACCATGACCCCAACAGTGACATTTCCAACCCCAAAGCTGTTTGCAAAGGCCGCATAGCTGGGGTAACCAGCTTTCATAGACAATAGCAACCTGCTTCTGAACTGATTGAGTGTTCCAGTGTCGGAGAGTTGGTTAAAACTCCTTACACAGCTCCTCACATGACTCCATGAAGGTTTGTGTCCTCATGCAGATGTTCTGCAGCCACTACTGGTCATCCCAGGTTTGCAAGACTATGTGATTCCACCACACCGTGAAGCAACAGTGAACCAAAAAGGATAGCATGGCAATAGCAGCAATCAATATATTGGTCATCAGTGACATAGCTGAATTTTTATTGACCCTCAAGGCCTGACATCTTTGAATCAGAAATTGCTGCTGAAAAGGCATCTGGCATCTCCCAGAGCACATCCTACACTGCATAAAGATTTTTCCCACAATGAGGGAATAAGGGCAGAACATTGTCAACCAGTTGATCCATAAGTTCGATCTAGTTTTTCAGGGAAACAAGTGAGGGGCTACATGATCCAGAAGTGCCATTGGCACATGTGTGAAGGCAGGGAAAGGTACTAAAAACACATGACAAAGCAGTTCCTAGAGTATCTCCCTGTAACAAAAAGGACCCTGGGATACAGCCTATGAAATGATAGCGGTAACCTCACTTACTGGAGTGGCAATGTGGATTCAGGTACACAGCATTATATCTGTCTCCAGCACAGCATATGTGGATTCTCAGGTATGGGTATGGGGAGCATGCACAACCATGGACATGATCCAGTACTCAGGTATGCACTCCAGTGTAGACATATTCTAAGAAAGCAATATCTCTCACAGGTCGATATTCAGTACCCAATGGCTTATTCTAGGTGCAATGGCCTTGCAGCCTACCATACAAGAGAGAATAAGGATGGACTTGGGGTTAATGTTCTAAACTGTGTCTGAGGAAAAATGGGATCAACTCCTGACTCTGCCCTAGATTCCCTAGGTTACTTGATTTCTCTGGGCCTCACTCCCCCCTCTGTAAAATGGGATAATAAGACTTCCTTTCTCACACTCTGGCTTTTCTATTTACACTGTAAACTCTTTGGGGCAAGAACTGTATTTTACTATGTGTTTACACAATGCCCAGCACAATGAGGCCTTGATCTCATCTTGGCTGGAGCCTCTCCAAGCTATAATAATAATAATCCTGTAGTACCTGCTCTCTTTAATTTATATAAACTTATTAGATTGCAAATAGCAAAGCAGCACAGTTAACAGCCTCACTGGCGTTTCAGCACAGCTCTCTCCCATCCCTCATTCAAACCTCTACAGGATAGAACACTACCTGTGACGTCTTACTACCATCAAGTTGCAGTGCATCACTTTGCACTGCCCAAGATATATACCACTGGTGTGATCACTCTGACTACAACATTATATTCATGCTGCAGTACACCTGTTCCAGCAGGTATCCACAGAGTCCATATTACTGGAGTTCAAAAGGAAAAAAATATGACATTTTCTTAGATGCCAAAGGTATCTCAGTACCCTTACTACTATTAGATACTTAACCCCGGAGGTTTTTATTCATGAGTTTGAGGATGAATTGATCACCCAACTTGGAGGAGTGAGAATTTTCCCCAAAGACACATTGACAGGGATCTTGGAGATTTTTCATCTCCCCCTTTGGCAATGAGCACAGAATAGCCATTTGGTTCAGATGGGTGTTAAAATACAATTCCTGTGATTAGAGGGGTAGGCACTGCGAGACGAGACCTCCAGTCATCTCATCTCTATGTCTCCCAGAGGTCACATTTTGAATCACCTTTGCTCACTCGCCTTAATGCTAACAGCAGGCACTAAAATAATTTGATTGAACATTTTTTAATGCAAGAAGTATAGAATAGATTCTTAAATGTCCCGGCTCTTAGCAAGAGGGCTAAGGCTTCAGAGCTTCCCAGTGCCTCATTACATACTCCCCTTTCCTTCTCTTAATAGGAAAGATGGAGACAGGTTTATTGACAAGTCAGAGTTCACGTGTTCAGTACAGGTGTTGGCTACAGTCAAACTAGTGGGTCTATGATGCCAATTTATACAAGTCTTAAGCAATGATAAAATGTTACTTGTGCCAAGAAATGTCCCATATTAAATTTGATTAGTTGCAAAGGTGTCTCTGTGGATTAATTACTGGAATTTCTTGTGCAGAATCTGGCACAGCTCCAAGGTCTGACTAGAATAGCCAAAAAGTCAATCTCATCAAATAGCTTAACATCTTAGAGCAATGCAATTTCTCCCCTCCCCCTTCTCAGTTACTTTCTGAAAGTTGTCGGCCTCATAAAATCATTCTTTGTATGTTACAGATGGCTGATCTTTGCTCTTGCCAAGCCAGTACATGAAGTCTAGAGAGGAAAGGAAGAAGTCGCTTTTATGTGTTTCAGCTTCTGCTTTTTGCCCCTCTGCGAAATAAACCCCATGTGTTAATTAACAATTGTGGAATTAAATGTTTTGGGTCCAGTCCTGCAATCCATATTCAGGGAATATTCTCATGGAAGTCAGTGAGGTTAATGCACGATGGAGGGCTACTCATATGATACTGTTAGCAAAACTGTGCCCTTTATATTTCTGCCTCTACACAGACTTTTTTTCTCTCCCTGTAAAACAGTCCATGCAAAAATAAACAGATCTTTCATGAAGCTTGCTACATGCCTATGTGATGCTGACATACTTGTATTAAGTTGCCATCCATTCTTATTTTTCCCCTAACCTGCACATTTCTGTTTTTAAGGCCATGAAATACAGCTCCTGAATGAGTCTGCTGCAGTGCAGTTAATATTGCTCTTTTCTGACATTTAATTTAATGCTGCCAACTCCTTCCCATTTCCTCATATTCCCCACTCTCTCTCTTTGACGTTGGTCTTTTATAGCTTTTGAAAAACACACCATCAAGTGGATAATATTGTGGGATTTGCTCCTTGAAGTTTTTCCCTAAAGACTGGAAATTGAATTCTCCATTTTATGGCAACCGGAAGGTTTGGTGGAACTTCCAAATATTTCCTACTCTCAATTTTTCCCCCCTTAAAATCTCAGTACCATGTTTGGCTTGTCATTAGTCTCACTGAGAATTCAAGCCACAATACATTCAAAAGGCCTTACATTAACGAATGAGACACAGTACATAAATAATGTAGGCTATATGTAGCAGCTATAAAGACCAGCGACACTACTGTAAACTACATGCTATAACAGAAATGTCATAAAATGCAGCAGAAGCAAAGAAAATTCTTCCATGCTTAGCATCTGATTAAACTGACTGATAGCAAGAAAGACAAATACCAAAAATATAATAAAGCTATAATTTTGTTATATGATGTGTCGAGAGAGCTGTGACACCTGCAGGTAATGCCAAAAGGCCTACATTTCCCAAAGTGACTAGACATTTTGGGTATTTCAGTTATTTGGTACCTATTTTGAGACACCTGAAAGAGCTGTTTTCACAAAGTGTTGAGCATCAACCCTCTGAAAGCCAGAATTTTTTAAGGGAATGAAAAAAGGGAGGCACCCAAAGTCAGTAGTCACTCTGGAAAATTTAGGCCAACATTTTCAAAAAGGCCCAATCATTTGGGATGCTTCATTTTTTGGGAACTCATCTGACACCTTGAGCCTGCTTTTCAGAAGTACTGAGCTCCTACAGCTTTTCAACAGCTGCTGTGGTGCTCAGCACTTCTGAAAAAATCAGACCCCAGGTGCTTCTATGAGGTGTCAGAAGCATTCTAGAAGGGATGTAGCAGGCCATCAATTCTCCACATTCCCCAGAAACCACCACCAGGTCTCAAGCTGATTGTAAAAATACTGGCTTAATATAATACACTTTGGGTGAAGGAACATGTGATACATGAAAGGCGTGGGAGGATAACTCACTTTTATGGACACCCAGCCAGCCAGTTAGCTATAAAATCCCATTTAGTAGCTGTTCTCTACTTGCTTTACCTGTAAAGGGTTAAAAAGTCTCACTGCTATGCATAGGTAAAAGGAAGTGAGTGGGCACCTGACCAAAAGAGCCAATGGGAAGGCTAGAACTTTTTAAAATTGAGAAAAAACTTCCCCTTTGTCTGTCTGTGGGGGTACTACTGGCTAGAGAGGGTACAGGGTAGCAGTGATGCTGTAAGATGCTCGGGGACAGGTATGAAAAAATCATGAGTATCATATCTAGAAACTACTCATTTAAAACCCCAGATATGTAGGTAGATCAGGAAATGTCTAGGAAGACGCAATTAGGTTTATCCCTTTTATTTATTTATGGCTTGTGGATTCTTCTGTGCTAACCCAGGTGCTTTTGTTTTGCCTGTAACCTTTAAGTTGGACCTCAAGAAAGCTATTCTTGATGCTTAATCCTTGTATTTGCTCTTTTAATATCTAGCAATAGCCTTAATTCCCAGATGTATTTTCTTCCATTTTTTTAAATAAAATTTACCTTTTTAAGGACAGAATTGGATTTTTGTGTCTTAAGAGGTTTGTGCACATGTTGTTTAACTAGCTGGTGGCAACAGCTGATTTCCCCTATTTTTTTTCTTTCTCAGCTTTTCCCTGAACGGGGGATGAAAGGGCTTGAGGTTACCCCATAGGAAGAAATTTCCAAGTGTGCCTTCCTGGGCTCTCAAAGAGGTTCTGAACTTGGGTGGTGGCAGCATCTACCAATCCAAGGTCAGAGAAAAACTGTAACCTTGGGAGCTTAATACAAGCCTGGAGTGGCCAGTATTAATTTTTAGAATCCTTGTGGCACCCCACCTTCTGCACTGCAAGTGCCAGAATGGGGAATTAGCCTAGACATGGTGGCAGAGCGGTGGGATCATTTTGAACCAGAGACATAGACCTCAGGATTTTAAAAGAACTGCAGTGTTGCCAACTCAAAGAATTACAAAATCATGAGTCAGGCCCCCCAAAATCATGAAAATGACATTAAAATCATGATTTGTTAAAATAATAAATAAATTTTACTTCATTTAGGTTTTGGAGCTTCTCTAGGGTTAATGTTTTCAAGCTTTTCTTTGGGTTAGAGCATCATTTTTTTAATAGAAAATGAAAGCTGGTTTCTCATGTAATCACATGACTCCAGGAGTTGGGCTTTAAAAAACTTCTTTAATCATCACAAGATTTGTGATAAAATCATGCGTTGGCAATATTGGCAACTGATTGATCAGTTGTACTACTACAAACCAGATCACAGTACCTCCCATCTAGGAGAGGATGCCAGGAGTCAGCACTGTGTATTCTAAGCAGCATATAGGGACATCTCGCAGATGCTATTAGCATGCACACTGAGGGGCAGTAGTAGCATCAGCAGTACTTATGGTTTGATCTGAAAGTGAATGGGAACTAAGGGCACTCAATACTCTTACCCAACAGGATTGAGCCTATAATAAGCAGGGTCCTACCTGGAAGATTCCAGGATCAGAAGTCTACACTCAACAGCCTGGATAAACTGAAATTAAATTATGCTTTAATAGTTTAAATGATATAGTCTAAGGGTTTTGCAAAAGCAGCCCAGGTATTTTTCATAGTCATCATCGGCGCATGCGCAATGTGCCCAGCCATTTAATGGCCTCATCATTAGCCAGGCAGATAGCCGGTAGCTTGCTATTAGAATAGGTCAGTGGGCACTCAACAATGATATGCAACATTGTCTGAAGCTGACCACAGCTGCATTGCAGGTCATTAGAAAAACACCATTTAAAGAGATTGGTCACACAGATGGTTGGGTCAGTGAGGAGAGAGTGATTAACAACTGGGGGCAATGGATCAGCATTCACGTCATGCTCCCCATCAGTACCCAGGCCGGGGAAGCTAATGATCCAACTAGAGAACCAAATTCGGTGACGAATCCTGGTCACGTGTCATCTGACTGCAACCTCCATGTACCACCACTCTTTGACTTTTTTCATTGTGTTTTTTTTACTATATATATATTAATGAAATGTTAAAAAGTTGTCCAACTATAGATTTCCTGTATATGAGACAGTACTGCAGCTTCAAACCAAACTTACTTTTGTCTTTTGTTTTTGTCTTCTTCAGGACTAAAGGTGCACAGCTCAATGTATACTGAGAGTCAATGCTGAGATTGTTTACTTTGGATGTGCTACTGTTCTGCTACAATTTTGTCTTTGACCTCAGGTCTTGCAAAATCTCAGGAGTCTGTTCATCCCTTTGATCTGTGTCTTCAGCTCCAATTAGTCAAAAATAAATGAAATGCGCATTCTGAAGGGACAATAGGCTCCTTATTTTGGAAGACTCTTGTCACTCAAGCTCCCAGGTCACATGGTGTATATTATGACCCTCTGATGTCACAAGCTATGCAATTTTGTCAAATAAAGCATAACAATAATCTTAATTAACTTTATGAAGCCACGGGTAGCATTCATCTTTCAGCTTCATGGAAACAAACAGAAAAATAGAACAACCCTCTCTTATTAGCAAACTGAGGAATAATTAAAAACTTGAAAGAGATTAAGAGGAAGGAGTAGGATGAACTAACACTGTCTCTTTAAGATTATCTGTGTGAGGAAGAAAAAGGCCTCAGTGTCAGTGGAAAGGTATGAGATACCATACTTTGTGTTTGCAGATGAAATGTTCCTGCTTGTAGACAGTAAATTTGATCTCTAAGAGCTTATAGAGGAGCTCCGCTCCAAAGTAAAACTGATGAAAGTGAACTTGTCATGGTAATGATCAGGCTCAATAAACTGTATTGCTATTATTTGGGGAACAAATAGGCTAAGAAAGCATTATATGTCTCATCCCCAAATTGCTCCAACAATGTACTACAATGCTGTACAGGGATATCTTTCAGAGACTAGTTCGCAAGTCAAGTGCTTATTATGTAGCTATTCACAATGCATAAACAACACCCTGATCTTTTCAAAGAAGTCTGCATTAAAGAGGCAATTCTAACTTCCAGTACAAATAACCCAAGCTCCCATACATGATATGACCAGGACTGCATAGATTCTGTATCAAAGTTTGTTTTGCAGGCTGATTTGTTCTTAAATTTTTTTTTAAACTTCAGACAGACTGGCCCCAATGCTGATCTCATTTACACTGGTCTAAATCAGCAGTAATGTCCATTTAAATGAGAATCAGGTCCAACTTCTTTCAACACCAGGCATTCAAATCTCCACTTCTTCTCTGTCAAAATTTGGTATAAAAAAAATCAGCAGTAAAGCTAAGAAGAAAATGAGAAAAGTCCTCTTCTGGGTTCTTTACATCACTGTGTTGACCAACTTTTACTCCAAAAATCAAGCCAGAGCATTGGTTCTGTACCAGTTCAGGGTACATCTACACTTGAGCTTGGAGGTGTGATTCCCAGTTTGCAATGGATGTACCCGCACTAACTCTGCTTGAGCCAGCACCTACAAATACACCACTACCTCGATATAACGCTGCCCGATATAACACAAATTTGGATATAATGCGGTAAAGCAGTGCTCCGGTGGAGGTGGGGGGCTGTGCAGTCCCGTGAATCAAAGCAAGTTCAATATAACACAGTTTCACCTATAACGCGGTAAGATTTTTTGGCTCCCAAGGACAGCGTTATATCGAGGTAGAGGCATACCAGTGTGTCTGCAGTGGTACAGGTGGCCATTTGGGCTAGCTTCCCCAAGTACAGTCTGCCCAACCCCCTGGGTACATACTCAAGTGGCTAACCTGGAGACACACTGATATTTATAAGCACTAGCTTGAGCAGAGCGGTGCGAGCTGGGAATCACGCCTCCCTGCTCAAATGTAGATGCACCCTCAGAGGGAAGAGTGGCACCTATACCTCACCAATGCCATTTCCTTAAGGTTACTGGAGAGCTCCCATCCAATCATTGACAAGGTTTGACCCCACTTACTTTGTGGCTATTTGCTTATCATTAACTAGCTAATGTTGGTAGAGCAGTTGAGGACATAAAGCTCTATTTCATTGCTATGCTTCTTTATTGTTATGAGGGTCTGTCAAGATCGTCGCTTCATGACAAGGTTAAAGGTCCCCAAGTCCATGTGTTCCATGCAACACTTGAAGAAGGAAGAAAAAAGTGAGTTGACATCACCTTTCTACCACTACCACACCATCCCCTTCTAGAGCTGGCAAGAGGCCAATTTGAACTCTGCTCTAATTGAGTTCATTAAAAATGTTCTGTCACGTTTCCAACAGAAAATGGCTCATTTGTCATAATGGAAATATCTGTGGGAAATGTCCATTTTCAAACAAAAGTTTTCAGATTTTACTCAACAAAAAACCTCATCAAAACCTGAAAAAAAATGGCAGAAAATTATAAAATGTGGGCGTAGGGTTGATTTTTTCAACCAAGCCACCCAAAAAAAATCTAAGAAAAATGTTTTTTCTTTGAAAGTTTTTCATGGGGAAAAAAAAATTCCAACAAGCTCTGGGCAGCAAATTGGGCTGTAATAGTTTCACCTGCTAGAAATGCCCCTTTTCACCCTCTCCTAATATGCCTCCTATGTCAGGTCGGAAGCAGATAGTGTAGCGCTGTATTAAGCCATCTCTGTCAGAGGGATCTCTAGCTGCTTCACTAGGTGTTTGACTGGCTGGGTTGATCGCCTTATGTGGGGTCAGGAAAGAATTTTCCATCAGGTCAGATTGGCAGTGACCTTGGGTTTTTTTTCCCCCTTCCTCTGTAGCTTGTGAGTGCAGACCTGTTACCAGAATTAACTGTGTATATCTCATTCAATCAATTCCCTGCCATTGCAGGGGCTTCAGACGCTGGTGCACCTTGGTCTCTTCTATTAGCAGACTTTGGCATATAATAGTCTAGTCTCCTGTGGGTTGGTCTCATTTCTGTTGCTGGGTTTAGAGTGCAGGTGTTTTGTGGTATTGGTGGCCTGTGATATACAGGAGTCAGACTAAATGATCTAGTGGTCCCTTTTGGCTTCTTTGCATTGCCTGAGCAGTGCAAAGTAGCCAGATGGAGGGTCATGGATCTGGCCCTAGATGTTAACAAGGCAGTTCACGGAGCTGTTTCATAAACATGTGATTTGCTTATGCAGTATTACAGAGCACCTAGGAACTGATGTTGCTCCTGTAAACACTGTAGAAAATTTGTTTTATCTGCTTAATAATGTGTCTAGATTTAACCTCTCCTTTGCAACAAACAAAATTAAACAGAGTAAATCTGCCTTGGGCTATGAGCCTGTTATTAATATGGATCTGCTTTCTGTATGCTAAAATACTATTGCATTCCCTAACATGCTCAGTTCCATTTGCATTATGGAGAGCGAGTTCATCAAATTGGAAATAAAAATGCATGGCCTTCCGAAATGAATGTCCTGGATGAATGAATCCTGCTGGTGCCACACACAGCCCCAATGTGTTGCTTGTATGCTCTTGTTTTTCGCAAGGGTGAATAATAGAAACAGTCCCATGTTCAGCAGCTTGTTTTGCATATAACTTACACACAGTAATAATCCAATGCCAAATTTACCTTTTTAAAGAATCCTTAAGCAGAAACCCAGTGTGTTATCTTTGCATTGCTCTCCTTCTCTTAAGGTAGCATAAAGGGTTCTATTTGTAACATATCATCATTGGTTTGCTACAAAATATGGCAGACCTCAGCCAACTTCTTTAAATATGATTGTCTATGCTTCACAAGCTATGCTTTCAATCTACAGAACATTTTAAAATATTTCAACAGCTCTGTTCCAAGCTGTGATTATCCAGGAAACTAAAAATGAAGCACATTTACTGTCTTATGTTCACTGCATCTCATCTTTTCAGATTCACTACTTCACCGCCTGTTAGGTTCTTATGTGTCTACACGTGCCCTTGAGAGCCTCTGAATGAATCCAAAACATTAACTCAGCAGGGTATATTGATGTGAAGGCTACAGAAAGGGTATTAATGGCCTTGTAGGTATAGCCATGTGAAAATTTCAAGCTGACCTAAACAACTCTTTTGAAATCTCCAGATAGTATGCTATGAGGATGAAAAAAAGACCAAGCATCTCTTTGGCTGATGCCTGGAAAGAGCACCTTCCCAATTAATACCCACTTCTTGCATCTGAAGAAGTGGGTATTCACCCACGAAAGCTCATGCTGCAAAACGTCTGTTAGTCTATAAGGTGCCACAGGATTCTTTGCTGCTTCTACAGAACCAGACTAACACGGCTACCCCTCTGATACTTCCCAATTAATGGCTCAGCTATTGTTCCCTTTGCTCTTCTATCCTATCTCTGACTGTTGTTTTCTTTTCAGTTTGCTCTTCCTAACAGCCCTTTTTAATTCAATTCCATTTTTTTCAGAATAATAGTATCAAGCAAGTAAACTGAGGCATATATAATATGTATCAAAAATAGAGATATCTCTCTCATTCTCCATACCTACCTCAAAAGGGATTTTTCTCTTATAAAGAACAGCCATGTTACTAGAGCCTGAGGTACCTTCTGATCACAATTGTGATGGGGTTTGTAACTGTACAGTTATACTACAAACATGGCTGGAAATGATTTCATGTCTTAGGGCCAAGTATATCCCTGGAGTCACTTCACTGACTCCAGTCTCTACTGCTCTCAGTCAGCTCATTACCATGTTTTAAAGGGTGCTTCCTTGGAGCTGACTGCAATATGAAGCGGGAGAGGGAGGAGAGGAAGCAACTACTAGTCTCTACCCAGCCTCTTTCATCAATTTCACCACTCAGCAGCACCACCATCTTGCTGCACCAGTATGACCCCCTCCACAAGCACCTTCTGACCCTTCCCAGCACCAGCTGTCATCCATTCACCATGCCCTCCCTCAGAGTCTTCAGCACCTCCCCACCTAAGTACCAGCATGCCCATGACCAGTCCACTCCCAGTGTAACCCCCTCTGATGAAAATGGATTCCATTTCAGCTGTCCAGACCATCCAAATATCTTATGTACCCATGTCATCCAAAACATCTGAGCTTCTGTTTTTGAAAGTGTGATCCTTCATTCTGGACCATTAGAGATGGACAGAGTGGGGTAATGACTTGAATCATGGTTGACAGATCCTCCTATATTTTTACCCAAATTGTCTAGATTATAATACATTCCCAAAAGTACTGACAGAAAGCTAGTGTGGTTTCTAAACACCAGTATATTTGGTAATAGTCTGTTAGATCTGCTGTATAATTTGGGAAATAAACCATTTCCAAACAATAAAATCCTGAGCTTCTATTCAACTTTGAGTAATAAATAAGATTGTATGTTGTCTATAATTATTTTTCCAATCCCAAATGGTAAACTCCAACTTCATATTCATTTCCCACATGAAATGACACTTACCATGGATTATAAGTGGGTATTTAACATGCAGCTTTCAGTGTAGGCCTCTACCACTTGAGCTAAAGGAATAAATCTATTAACTGGTAGCAATATTAAACTGTTATCCTCTATACATTGACCAGCCAGTAGGGGAGGCCATAATCATACACACTTAACCATTATATTATAAATACAATTGAGGGCTTCCTTTCTGAGAATTCAGGCAAGATTACAAGGGCTGTGTATGGATATTCACAGGTCACCCGGTAATGTCCAACAAAAGTTCATATTAGAGATGGATCAATGAAGCAATAATCAGATCTGGATCCAGAGAGATCCATCATAAATTTAGTCTAGGGTTGAGCCAGACATATCAGAAAGAGAGGGCAAAGAGAGAGACGAGAGAGAGAGAGAAAGTAAGAAATGTCTGGTCTAACTTGTAGGTTGTGTAAATACATAACTTTAGTGATTCCCATCTCTGTTCATGATTTATACATCCACTCAGTGTACCAATTAGACCATCACACCACAGGTATGAAATGAGAAATGTTGAAAGTCATTGAACATAGTTATTTAGTGAGGGTGTTTCTGCAACTTTGATACACTGAGAAAAAATCACAGTGTTTAATGGCCATCACATAAAGACTTCTTTTGCACTCTAACATTAAAGTACACTAGACTGTAATATACTGTAAAACACGTAAGAACACCAGCTGGCCTGACACCTGCTTGGAACAAGGTTTGCTTTCTTTCTTATTATTATTATATTTAACTGTCTCTCTTTTTAAAAAAAAATTAAACATATTTGAGTGGCAAATATAATGAAGTGAAGATATAAATAAAACAGTGAAATCTATTTCACCCTTTCAACTGTGCCTGATCCTGTAATTGCTCTGCATGTGGAATTCCCATTGAAATCAACAGAGCCCTTCTCCATGCAGTCTTCTTTAGCCTACTTTCTATTTGCCCTTTCCACAAGGTGGAGGACTGAGCTAGTGGCAGATCTGGGCTCATCCATACCAGTGCCCTCCTGCACAGGGAACCATACAAGGGTACCATACAAGGGTTGTGTACCTATGTACCCCCAATCTGCCTTTTTGTATAGTAGAACCACATTAGTTCCATCACCAGGAGAGACTCTGAGCTAAGGATTTTTCTCAGGTGTCCCAGTTTTTCATTCTGAAAGTGGAAGAGCGTGGGGGATGGGAAAGGGCTCCCACTGACACAGCCTCCCTTATCTCCAACTACAGTTTTTCTCTTTGAAACTAAGATCTACCTGCAGCAGAAGGAAAGATGTTAGGAGTGGAAGAGGGGAGCAGGCCACCTGCAGTGCCTTCATTTATTCTGAGCGCCCTCCACCGGGGGTACATACCAGCTTTTGCCCTTTTTTGTTTGTTTGTTTTGTTTTGTTTGTTTTTGCTATTTGACTATATTGAGCAAGGGCCAGACAACAATGGACATTTGGACCAACAGTATTTGCCTGGGAGGTCTCTAGGGGGATGTGGATGCAAATTCCCCCTTCCAAAAGCAAAAGCCCAGTCTTTTGAAGCTATGCCCTGAGGAAGGGACCATTGTCTACTGATTACCTCTTCCCGGAATCTGAAGATCAAAGGCCTAAGCTGTATAAAGGAAAGATTAACCAAATGGATGTGTTTGTTCTGAGCAGAGGCTGTTATGAACTTATAACCACAGAAAATAACCCTTTATGGGGTTGAAGGACTGCTCCTACCAGAGCCCCTGCTGGAGCTGAGGGTGCACTCTCTGGTAAGCTTATTAGCATGTGTGTAGATTCTTTAGCTGTTTTTGATATATTTTCTCAGTAATGCTTTCATTTTAAGAATAAATGTGCTTGCTTAGAAAGAACTGTGTGGTAACTGATAATGGTGGGCAATTAGACTGTTTATAGCCTTTGGAGACAGAGCAAAGAGCATATGCTGGCCTGTTTAGTCAGTCTAGCTTGGGAATAACACAGTGTAGGCAGGGAAATCTGCAGCCTGGAAAATCCCCATTCACGAGAGAGAAAGATGTGGGTCTCTGTCCAAGAGAGGTAGTGGCTGAGAAGGCAGGAACCTGGAATGGGTGTCCTTGCTGGACTACAGAGAGGGAATACAGGTGCAGTTGCCCTTAACTGTGACAAATATTAGAGAGAGAAAAAAATAAAGGGGATAATAATAGGAAAAGTCTTACATAAAAATTCCCTTTTATGCGGATGATGATTTATAGTCTATTTGAAACCCTTCAAAATCAATTCCAGAACTATTCAGAACAATAAAGGAATATGACCCGATTTCTGGCTATAAGATAAATGACAAGAAAACAGCAGCTATGATGCTAAACAACAGGTAAACAGATAATACTGGTATTATGGATATATTTAAATGGAACCAAAGAGGACTGGAGTACATAGGAAGCACAAATAAAGCTAGCTCTCATTGATTCATTTAAAGAACATTACAGTAAATTAGTCCAAGGAATAAACGATTATTTAAATAGATGGGATAGTCTGCCCTTATCTTTACTAGATCTAATAGAAATAATCAAAGGGCCTAGAAATATTGGGTTTCTTCCAATATTTTCTACTAACAATACCTCAGAGACAGAATTAATTGATAAGCACATGTAAAGATTCATATGAACCAGAAATTATGGGAGAGTATCTGGGTCAAATGTATGATTATGCTATTGCATATCTCACTTCAAGTTTATGGTAGACTCGGTCAAAGATGATGAGATCAAAATGGTTACCAGACTGGAAAAGATGAGACCCAATTAATAACATTGAAAGAGGTATGTATTGGTCAACTAAATCAGAAACAAACACAAAATCTCAGGAAACAATTTGTGGATTTCCATTGGGCAGACAATGTCAGAAAACACTAGTGCTTTTGATCACCTTTTTATAATGTCCCATATGATTGATACTTAATTTCACAAGAGATGTAAGGGAAAAATGGACACAGACTCAGACCCTGCTACCCTTACCTAGGGACTGGTCCTTAGCCTATTGACATCAATGGAAAGATTGTCATCGATTTCAATGGACTTTGGATCAGATTCATTTTGTAGTACTTTACTCAGTGCGTAGATATATTGTACCAAATTCTCATTTACACTAAGGGCCCTTTACACCAGTCTGGTAGTGTAAAGGGGTTTTATTGCAGAACTCAATTATGTTGCATGGGGAGTACTAAGGGGGTTTAGTGTAAATGGCAATCTCTCCCATTAAAACCAGTGGTTAACGGTGACAGAATCCAGCCCTAGGAAATGTTTTGACAAAACATAGAATGGCAAGAGAAATATGTTCCTAAAGCAGGACTTTTCCATCTTCTTACGGTGAAGATATTAGGCCTGTTTCTCCCCACACGCAAGTGTAAATGAGGAGTAACTCCACTGAAGTCAATGGACATTTTCTGGGGTAAAATCAGAACCATACCCATTATTTACAAAATCATAAGACCTGGAGGTAGTTTGAATCAGATTTATCCTTAGTAGAGAGCTATGTGCAGAAATTAGAAGATAATAAGGTCTCTAGTGAAAAATAAATTAAAAATAGGTACATTGTTTTCACATTTCTCTGCAGAACTATAAGGTCATATTGATATTGTGCAGCTAGGTTGGGGGAAGGAAATGAACCAACAAATCTCTCTGGAGTATTGGAAGAATATAATGCATAGCACTATGATCCCTCATGAGGTGAATACCAGTAGAAAAATTTCATTAGATATTATCACACATCAGTCTTACAAAAGAAAATAGACACGGAATTCATAGCAAAACGCTGGAAGGAACCTGATGGTATGGGCAAGCCAATCCACATATTTCATAGCAACAGGCCAGAATATGGAGCTCACTGCATGCATAAGAGGGAGTCAGACCTTGGGTCCAGGTGTGCAGAGGTAACTGGGCACTATGTACCCACCTTTCTCTGAGCAGGTGAGTGGGCAATATGCAGAACCTGGGCTCTGCCCCTCCAACACACCAGCCAGTGCAACTGAGCCAGTACATGATGGAATAGTACTATACTGGTGGTCCATTCCAGTAGCATTTTACTATCCCCTTGGAGGAAGGGGACAGCAGGGGAGGCACAGTTCTTTCCATATATTGCTTCTAAAGTAGAACACACCACCCTCTAATCATGGCTGGAAGCAAAGGGACAATCTTGCCCCTTGGCTTCAAATAACTAATACCTACTATAGAAATGTGGTAGGCAAGAATAAAAGGATTAAACAAAATGGCTTCATTCTCTTCTTAATACTATTGGAGAAAAGAATGGCCCAAGACAGAAGAGCTGATTAAAAAATAAACCAATCACATTTTGTTTTGCTTGGCAAATACTAAATAATAATTAACAACTTTTCTAAAAGCAGGCATGCTTACTATAACCCATATATATTCAACTCTACAGTACGCCCTTACATCTACAACCACACATTGGCTGCTTATGTAGAAAATAGCTTTTATTGTCAACAGTTCTGTTTTATCTTCCATACAAAATTGTTAACTAAAATAGACAGTATTTGATTTCTTCAGTATCATTTTAAGAAATCACACATATCAAAGTTTAAAACTGTTTTCAAGAAACATATGAGCAATTACTGTGTGCGGTGTTTACTTAGTGATGTGCATATTTGAGTTAACAATACCTTAATATTACTATGGCAAAATTGGTAGTAGTCTTTCTACATAAAGGATCTTAGAAAAAAATATTATAAAAAAATGCAGGATATATGTAAATGGAGCAGGATGAGATTTTTCCTTAAATGGAAATCTGCAAATAAAATTGTAAACAGAGACAAAATGTCATGTGGGGAAACATTATGATGTCTGAGGAACATGAACCCATAGTTTCCAATCTAACCCCCTTAGAAGGAGAAGAGTTAGTCTAGCAAGAGTGTATGGTTTGTTTTTCCATGTCTCAAGTGGTAGTTGCGTCTGGGTGATTTATTTTAGATTATGGTAACCAGCAAAACAAGAAAAAATAAAAAGTCGTCATAACGAAGCACAGTGTATGTCTCTCTGTAACATGCTGCATCTGTTCTACCTCACAAAATAGAAGCTGGTTCTGTACACAGCAAGATCCCGTAAATGTAATGGAGCCATCGGCAGAAAACAGGATCATTACAGTTATTTAGCTAAATATGTCAACGTGAGAACCCTGGGATGGTTTCTCTACTGCATTATTCTCCTATGTGGGGTGGCACTTAGGCCAGGGATCCTCAGGAAATTCCTTTCCCTCTGACAACATGGCTAGCTCATGTGCCATGCTACATTAGGCTATCTTCACAGGCAGTTAATACTGAAATGTGGGAGTTAATACATTTCTGGCCAATATTGTCATCCAGGGCAATTTACTATGAGCTTTAGAAAACCATGCCAGTTAGAGTGCTGCTCCCCAGCTTCTCCTCCCCTTTGAGGAGGAGAGCATCAGCCAGAGTCATTGCTCCCATCTAACCAGACATCCTCCAGTCCACCTTGAATGTCTTTCCTATACTGTCATAAGGAAAGGGGAGCACTGGGTCTATAGTTGTGGTAAGACACTGAAGTGTAGTCTGGTCTCTCCTGTAGCACAATCCATCTATAATACCTGAAATCAAAAAGTATTGGAGAAAATTAGGCTAACTGGCCTCACACCATAGAAAAAATATGTGGGATATTGAGTCGGGACTTTTTCCCTTGATGGTAGCATTCCCAGGTAGCTGTAGTCTTGATTAGCCTAAGCATAACTATCTCCTGTTACCAGAAAAGGTTACAATCACCGTGTGCCATTCCATGCCAAGTATAGGCACAAAATAGCCCACATAACCCACCTTTCTGATATCAACAAAATAGTTCAGGAATTTTTGCATGGCAAATTCCATTAATGTAGAGAAAAGTGTCATGAAAATAACCTCGATGTGTAACCCACACACCTCCTGGGTGTGGTGCTCTGTCTCATCTAGTGGCCCTGAGACCACTTACAGAGAGATTAATGAGTTTGCTCTAGAGCTTTAGCTAAAAGTCATATGGCTTTTAGTTCATGCAGTAGAGGCTCATGCATTTAGCTCCAGAGGTCCAAGGTTCGATTCTGCCCACTACCAACTGGGATCTGTCAGTGTTACACATGTGTTAAAGGGTAACCCAGACACCTGAAGACCTTGGAATTGGCTTCAATACTGACCTCAGTTGTGCAATCTACACCTGTCTGCAGGAGAAGATGAGCCGAACATTCAGTATGAAGTAATTTACTAGAAATGTTCAGATCTGGAGACATTCAGCTGTGGCCCAGCCTTTTAAACTTTCCTGCATTGTAGAATGGGAGCTGGTGGCATGAGACATGGGTATTTGCTTGAAAATGTTGCACAACAATGCATCAGTACCTGCAGATGTGATGTCATGTTGCCATGGCACAACCATTTAAAAGACCTAGCTCCAAACCTCCAGCATCAGAGTTGTGTTTGTCAGAGTCAGATGCAGTTGGCTTATCCCAGACCATATGTCCTCTCCTGCTCGTGATACATGTCTGCATACTTGAGGTCACAGATGAGCCTTTACGTCATACACGTCCCCATGTTAGGTTATATATTCTACATAAAATATTCTGTCACCATAATGCTTTTTTCTCCCCCAGTTGCATTAATTTCCAGTTTTCATTAAGCTTGCTTTCCAGATAGTTGGTTAAGTTAATATATTTGCACTTGGCTCATGCATTAATCTCTGCAAACTCTTTGACATTTTTGCATACTGTACACCTATTCACAAATTATTATTTAATTCACAATATGTTATGTATCACTCTGTAAGTCTAGCCATTCTAAATATAGGTAAAGCAAGACTTCAGCTATTAGCAACTCACAAAATAAAGCCAGCTGAAGGCAGCTTTATTCACAAATAAAGAAGCAATGCAGGGTTGTTTTTTTTCAATTTTCAATCTAATGAGTATTAGAGAAAAAAAATTAAAGTTCAGCAAGTAGTTTTGAATTTTAATATACACATTTACTAACACAATTCTTAGATGTGGTCTAGAATTCTAATCATGAGAAAATGTCAGTGCACTGTGAGGTAAGGAGTCATTTAATCTCCTCTGTCTTATCCCTTTCTCTATTCAAATTTCTTTTATTAACAAGAGAACATCATCAGGTTTCTTCAGACCCTGTCATATTATTATTTGTTTCTCATCTCTAAAATGCAGCTCTGTAGTTAAAAAAAACAACAACTAGCTGGAGTTCACCAAAGTCCATCGCTCCAAAGTCCATTACTGGGTAGAATGGATTGAAGCAGGAGGGGGAGCTCTCACCACCACACCATGAAAGAGGAGTGCATGCTCTCCCTATGGATACGTCTACACTGCAGCTGGGAGGCTGCTTCCCAGAGTGGTAGATGGGCATATACTATCTCTGCTTGAGCTAGCGTGCTAAAAATAGCAGCATAGCTGGGGTAGCGTGGGTGTGTGCTCAGGCTAGCCCAAACAGGTTTGTGCTCAGGCAGCTAGCCCAACCCGCTGTCTACGCTACCCATGGCTATACTGCTATTTTCAGCGTAGTAGCTCAAACAGAGCTAGCACGTGTCTATCTAGCCACACTGAGAAACACGCTCACAACTGCAATGTAGATATGCCCTATACCAGTGGAGGGCAACCTGTGGCCTGTGGGCCACCCGTAACCTGCCAGTGTAATCCGCTGGCGGGCCACAAGACAGTGTTTACATTGACCATCTGCAGGCACAGTGGCCGCAGTTTGCTGTTCCCAACCAATGGGAACTGCGGGAAGCGGCAGGCAGCACATCCCTGGGAGCTGTGGGCAGCCATGCCTGTGATGGTCAATATAAACACTGTCTCATGGCCTGCCGGCGGATTACCCTGATGGGCCGCAGGTTGCCCACCACTGCCCTATACTCTAAGCAGAGAAGGAGCTGTGCTCCCCCGCACCCAAATCACACTTACTTGACTCCTACTCTGTATATATTCCAAAAACCTTACAACTCCTTCTCTTCTGTAGTGTGAATTTCATTGAATAACATTGAGTTCCTCTAAAAAAACATTTAAAAGACCAGGATTAATTTTAAGGTCTTTTGTTACTGAGCAATTAGAAAATCTACCCACTTCTACAGTGGCTGGGAAAAGTACACTGCATAGTAGTTGAAGAGTAGCAGGGGAAGACTTCTAGTTAGGACACTAGGAAAAACCTCTAGTCTTACAAAAACTGCCACAGGATCTTAAATATCCAAGCAGCGCAGACAGAGTACTATTTTAAGGACTCATCCCCCTCCCCCCAAATACAACCCAGAGTAAACTGCACTCTATCTGCTTTAGAAGGTTTTGAAGCTGTAATTCTAGGGATTTTAGGTGTCTCAGAGAAGATGTTTAAATGACTAAGCCATTAACATTTAACAGCTTATCTACTGCACTTATACTGTTGTCTGGGTGCATGCTGATGCTGATATTTTCCACCATGCTGGATTCCCATGAATACAGCTCCTGCAAAATTCTGCAGCTGTTAAGCTCCTTTATATTTGAATGGTTCTGAGCCATATTATTAACACTGGTGTAGATAGTGACTGACTAACCATGTTTGTATCTTGAATTTTACTATTAATTAATGATAGTGACTCAGAGCACTGGTTAGAGCAAAGGCACAGCATGCAGCACCTACCTGTACAATTTCAGGCTCAAGTTGGCAATGTTGCACAGTCCCTACCTATGGTGACTACTCCTGGGCTTTTTCTGAACAAAGACTGGCAGCCACGCAGCAATGCAGCCAACTGCGAGGTGAATTTATGAGGAAGATACATTTCCAGAGTGGAATGGACTGTTATCAGTAAGCTTATGTCCTGAGCAGCAAAAGGCTGGGGCAAATGACTCGTAAGAGTTATTTCGTGCTTCTTGAATACAGCAGTCTTATTGCTTATTTTGACAACACTTCGCTATCCAGCCAGTTCCTGGATTTCATCGATGACTTGATCATTCTGTGTTTACTTACATTCTCCATACTGTTTAGTGATATTAGACCCCTCTGTCTCCCTGTTCAACAACTCGGGGTGCCATTTTTTGTCACTGATTGCCTTTATTCATGGTATTAGAGGCCTATTTCTTCCTTTTCCTACCTGAAATCTGGATAAAATCCAGGCTTTATTTTATTACATGGCTTTTCCCATGTGAATTCTTTGATTTTTTAGAAGCCAATTACACTAGTTAATCATAAAGCATCTGAGACTTCATGTGATATAAGTGGGGGGGAGTTCAATGTGAACTCTTGCTGCTGTAGGCTAGAAAGAAATGCTCCTTATGTAATGAGGAGTTAGAAACTGAAAAGGACAGTATTTCTAGGCCAAAGTTTACTAGCAACATTAGTGCCTTTATCCCTGAAATCCAGGCAGCATAAAAACTGAAAACAGTGTAGTGATGTTTTTTTAATTTTTTTTCAAACATCCTCATTCACCCCAAGGGAAACATTTAAATGAAACAAAAGTTGGGCAAGAAGGGTTTTTTTCCCCCCATTGGGATAGTTTTTTCTTTCCATTTCTCTCCTACAAATGTCTAGAACAGCAAAAAATCCTTGGTAGCAATAACACCATGCACCCATCATAGAAAGAAAAATAACAGGCATTCCATCATGGGACCGGCATATCCCAAAATGTTCTCTGTTAAGATGCCACATGACACATGAAAGGAGCAGGACAGGGTTGTAACCTGTAATCTGTGGTGTATTTCTGTTGCACTTGCTGTGTCAAACAAGACATTCAGCCATTTGGTCAAAAATCTCCATTTCATTTGGACAAATAGTTTAAACTTTCAGGTATTTGGTCAAAAGGGTGAAAGGAAACATTGGTGTTTTACCTAGTGTTGAAATCTGTCCACAGAATTAAACAACCTAAGATATATGAGGGAAAGGCAGAGAGTATAGTTCTTATGATATGACAGCCCTGAGCCCAGCACTGGACTCTGGAGTCATTGCGATGTAGCATATGCCCAGTCTCACCTTTAGGTGCACATGTGCACCAGTGTTAGTAGCATGGTCATCTTCACATGCCTCTTCTCAATATTATACCTTCTGGAAAGGCCAGGTTAACATGTAGTGCAGGTGGCAGAGCTTGCTGCAGTAGAGCCTTCCTTAGGGAGGTGTTGAATTTACTCCTAACATTGCTTCAAATGGGGCCATGACACCTGATTCAAGCAAAGGATCCCTTTGTTTCTCCAGTTATACCCCTATACCTCCCACCTGCTGCTTCTGAAACCACCTGATGACAGGAGATGGCTTTTCCCATCCTGGGAGGGTGAGGAGACGGGCTAACCAAAAGTGACTAAGAAATAGTGTCCTGAAGGCAGGACACTGATCAACCGATGAGAATTGTTCCAGTGCTGCAATGCATCTGTTATCACTTATTAACCTGTTCATCTTTATGTTCTTTGTTCCCCTGCCCCAATATAGGACTCAGGAAATACCATGAGGTTCCCCTCACTGTATTTCCATCTGATCACTGCATCAGGAAAGGAAGCTTTCCCCCTGCGGAATGGGGGGAAGGGGAAATCTAACCACCCCAAAGGTGCAGGTCTATGGGAGGCCAAGGCTGTCCACACATCCTACTCCAGCCTTCTTCCGCTCCCTCTGAGCATGATTCCCATGGAGCATGCTGACAGGGCTTCCAATGCAGATAGCTGCCTCCAGAACCCTCTTAGTGCAGGATGGAGGTGCACAAACATTAATACAGCCTCAACTGGTATTAACTTCAAAGTGGATGGCCTAGTGGTTCGAAGGCATTGAGGATGGGGGGATGAGAAGGATAATCCATATGGCACAGCCATATCTCCACCAGCTCTTTCTCTCCTGACCCCATCCCTTCCTAGTCTGGATCTACTTCCTGTATGGGAGCAAAGGGGATTATGTTGGTGCAAAGGTGGATGACTCTATTTCTTTGCCCCCCAACTGGGAATTTACTAGGTTTTCATCCCCTCTACCTGCTGAGAAGGAATTTGGCCCTATGCTTCAAAAACCATTTGTGGACTCCCTGGAAAATCAAGTTCTCAAACCGAAGCAATGCATGCCTGCACAGGCTTAGATAGTCTCTGCTTCCATAAAAACAAGATGATAGATCCAGAAGATTCTAGTAAGCTTCACACTTTTTTCTGTGTATTAGTCTCAAAAAGAAAAATCACACAAAGCAAAGACATTTTTTTCAAACAACACCCAAGTAAAATAGTACCACTGTGGGAAGGGAGGTTACCTCAGATGTGAAATAATGGCCAGGACCAGACTCAACAATCTCAGTAATTTTCTATCCCTCGGGCAATGCTTTTACAGAACCTGCCCTCAAAGCTATCTGTAACTACTGTATTTCTCTACAGTATATTTCACATCCTGAAGTATTTCCAGCTGTATAGTGGAAATAAATCTGCATGCTAAGGAATCCTTGCAAGGGATTCTAGGGACTTGTTGCCTAACATTACTCACACCATCCTTTAAGCAAGATGGGCAGAGACCACTGCAAAGGATCATCATGCCATTAATATAAAGCCCTGAGGGCGCAATTTGTTTTCTTAATCAATATCAAAGCTACTTTTCTTAGTGCTTGTTTGAGACTAGAGAACTACTATATTTTATCAGTGTGTACTGCCGGGGAGAGAGAGAGAGCCCAAAGCCTTTTTTTAAAAAGGAGGAGACGAGAAGTGGAAGTAGTAAGGAAGGAATCTTAATGTCCCTTTTAAAAATAAAAATATTAGGCCTCACATCTTCTCTGTAGATCACAGATAGTAATTTTTACAAAGGGAAATTATTATTTTCTTAATAATGGGGATAAATGTGTTCCACTTCATTTTCAATTCAAGCTTACTTTATTTTAAAAAAGAAAAAGAAGAAGAAGAAGAGGAAGCATGTAAGTCAAATTGTTTGGAAATACAGAAGTTGTATATTTCCTTGCCTCATGCCTGTCCAGATTAGGGTCAACAGCACATAATTAAAATCCCACTCATTTGTAATCCTCACAAGACCAAAAGAACAGTCTGAGAGGCAATAGATGTTGAAACTTGCACAGTATAGTGCAATTGAAAGGTAGTATTTAAGGAGATATAACGCAGATGGGAACTTGGAAGAGGTTGAATACAGGAAATAAAAGAAAAAATACCTTTGAAATGTACCTTCTCAGCTCCTTCAAAAAAACAAACACTTCTTACAGTCCCTTAATCAAAGAACAAGATATCTGTTGGGATTAGTAGCTGGGTACAAAGATAATAACCAGTATCAATCAACCCTGGTAAATAGTGCCATCTGAAGGCTATTTGTTGGCCTATGTGAAATGAATGTGATGGTCTCTGTTCAATTTCTAGTCATACCTCTCAAGTACAGTTCATTTCAAGGAATGTTACTCATTTTAGTCCCAAAGTTACCACCATTCCACACAAATTTGGCTTTTCACTTCTCTTGTTCAAAGTTATTGATGTCAGAAATAAAGAATCCTAAAACTCAGGTTACATAGATTGGTATCTACACCCAAAGGAATGACATTTTAAGTTTCCTGCATGAAGAATATTTTTTGGAGTTGGCAAGTTCAGAGACATATTTCTAGTTTTCTTTCTCAGAACTGAGACCAGTGACTATAGATACTGAACTCCTGATTAGCAGTCAAAGTGGCCTCTCCATCTAAAATTTGAGGCAGCGATAAATGAGGAACATTTCCCTATTACTGCTAATGCTTTGCTTGTTCTGTAGATAAAGAGATAATTTAAGAGTTCTAGGGTTACCAGTCTTCACCTTAAACAGGCATAGGCAACGTACCTTTTACATTATTTTTATAAACCAATTGGTCCAAAGTCATCCCTGGTGTAAGTCATCCCTGAATTCAGGATTTGAATTCACTTCTATAGAAGTGAAGGGCTATCGCAATAACCCAATGGTGACAGGTGGTAGCTCTCCCCTAGAGCCTAACAGCCTTAAAAAATGCCCCCTTAAAATGTTAATTTAGTGGTGGTGGAAGATATCAGTGTATATGACATCTAAGCAGGGCATGGAGCTACAGGAAAAGCAATGTCCTCCTTTTTGCAAGAGGGAAGGGGCCACAAAGACATAGAGGTCAGCTAATATGGGAGACAACCAAACAAGGGACAGGCACAGGTGTAAAGTCAGAGGTACAATAACAGAGCAGGACATCATGAAGGGTGTTAGATTGATAGTCCTGGAGACTGAAATCCTCTATACAGCACTGGCGATGGCAGTGCGAGCTTCTCCCATGCTGAGCAAGGTGGGGGTGGCTCTTAGCTAAGGAAGGGGCGGGGCTGTGGCCAGACTCCCCCAGCCAGTCCTTCAGTGCTACCTGGTCCGCACCGCCCGGGGCTCCAGTGGCGACTTAAAGGGTCCAGGGCTCCAGTGCTGCCAGGAGCCCTGAGCCCTTTTAAATCCCTGGGCCCTGGGGCAGCTGCCCCTTTCCCCTCCATCCTCCCCTCCCCATCAACAGGCCTGCTGGTATGGTGCTTAAAGCGCTGCCATGGCAGCGCTTTCATGTGTACCCGCCCGTACCGGGGGCCACTTTCTCACCAGTAGGCTGTACCAGCCCGTACTGGCTTACTTTCACCTCTGGTGTCATCTTTAGCTTTGGAGGAACTTTCTGCAGGGCTGAGAGGGTAGTGAAGATCCATGGCCCATCGACTCTTTGGCTGCTATGCTGAGTTTGTCAACAAGGAAGGTCAATTATAATACCACGGGTGGTAGGTTTAGTGATGTGGACACTTGTGCGCTGGCAACTGGACCAGCACACTCATGCTAACGTCCCTCTTGAAGATTTTCCTGTTGAGCTCTGTGAAACATTTTGCAGTGGCACCATTTTTTCAAAGATGTTTTTGGGTATTCAAGTTAAGGGGGAAGTTTATATTTAGAATAGAGAGCTTTCTGACAGAGAGAGAGAGAAAGAGAGAGAGTTCACGGTAAGCACATCAGAGCAGTAAATCTTTCTTCCGAGAGGTAAAAGAACTCTGCCTTGTAACATTGGCGCGATGCATCTGCTGGTTTCTTTGTGTGGTTGGTGGGTGGTTTGTTTTACTACATTAAATGTTCCTCTCAGGCAGGTACTGTTGGTTTGGTGGAATAAAACTAATTAGTCAGATCTTTTCTGCAAAACTGGGTATATTATTGCTCTGGAATTCAAGCTGTATCTGTGTTTATTATGCATTTGAATTATACAAGTGTTATAAAAAGACAAAAATGTATTTTTCCCATACCATACTCTATATTTTATTAGAAAACATAGTCAGTGCTACCAAGCACAAGTATAATGTTCCCTGGTTAAAGCACCACTGTGCATCTCCCTATTTATTGCTTAGTAAATTAATATTGGTTGGGTAAGTACTCTGAACTACTATATAGTCAGAAATGGTGCAACACTGCCACCATGTGTTCTCAAATGAGAATTTTTTTTAGATGACTTATTTTCCTGTTTTCCATCGTATGTAGTTTAAAAAAACTAAGTGCTTCCAAAGGATGTGTTTTTTCCATTACAATGTAGATGATTATTTTGAACTTGGAAGCAGGAAATCAGTGCACAGAAATATCAAAGTAGTGTCCTAGGACTGCAAAATGATGCCAATCAAAGCAGCCCAATATTAATTTTGTAATCAAGTTTTCCACACTCAAACTCACATTTTTACTGTCATTCATTTAATCTTTCTTCCTCCACAGACAATAGCTTCCTAGTTAGTAGCCATTGTGCTACCCTCTCTTAATCAACCTTCCCTGAAAGCCTGTCCATCATCCTTTAACCTCTTATGGAAGTTCAACAACACTAGAATCACACTTCATATTCTCTTTCTGGTTTCCTCTATTCTCAGGGCACAATTTGAGTTATTAATTAATGATCCCTGATCTGGGTGGGAAACTCATAAATCAAAATATCCTACATCCTAATTTCCCAAAACAAACAAACAAATAAAAGGACACTGCCCTGAAACGGCTCTATGTTTTTTACCACCCCAAGCTCAGCAGTCAGGCGGCCTTCGGCAACATCCCTGCAGCAGCGTTTCTGCTGGTGATCTGCCGGTCCTGCGTCTTCAGCGTACCCACCGCCAAATTGCCACCGAGGCTGCGGGACTGGCGGACCTCCCGCCGAACGCTGCCTGACTGCCGCCCTCACAGCAACCAGCAGGCCGCCCCCCAGGCATGCCTAGAGCTGCCCCTCACACTGCCTAAAACTCTGACCCAAATTCATCACTAGTGTAACTCTATTGTGATTACATTTGAGTTACGCCAGGAATTAATTTGTCCCTGTGTGACTGTGTTAAGGACCAAAGGTTAGGCCTTTGCAGTCGTGGTTCTTCAGCTCTAGAGTTCATTCCTGCCAAAGATTCACCTTGAGAGCATGCTGCAAGAAACCTCTCTCTCTTCAGGATTTTTTCCTAGCTATGAATATTAGCTTCCCTTTCAACTCTCACTCTGGTTTGCTCATCTCTAAGAAAGCAGAAATGGTTGATAATAGTGGGCTACAGTCAGAGTACTGTTCCCTAACTGTGAAGTATTTTATTTTTCCAGCTAGATTATATAAAGGTATCTGCTCTGGGATATTAGACATGCTGAGATAATGAGTTCTCCTAGCTTTGACTTCTGCGGACAATTTCATAAAACAGAGAAATGTTCTCGTGGGGAATCTGCCTCTCCAAACATTTAATCCCACTAGTTGGTTCTCAGAATATTTAATCCCACAGTACAGCAGGAAAGCCCCCACAACTGCACTTTGAGATTGTGCAGATGATTATAGCACCAATTCATAAGAACCAGAAAGTGAAACTGACCAGTCTGGTTTCACTGCCCTAACTGAACAAAATGTGAAAACAAACAGTGGAGACAACTAAAGGAGATTCTTTACATTCTTTTTGTTTTAATAATCTGCTATGATATTAATAACACAGGACACATTTTTGTAAATACAGCATTTTACTCTTGGCATTGTCTCTACATGTAAGTCACATTTTGAACATAAGGAATTGACAATATGTAAATCTTTCAAATTATTAACACCTTGGGTCAGGGACCATACTTTCTGTTGTGTTTGGAAAGTACCTACAATATTGTATATGCTACCAGAAACTAATAAAATCATAATAGTATTAATCATATTATTAAAAATAATAATTGTGCAATTTGGGGGGAATTTTTTTCTTATGTAGTGACAGGACAAATTTAGAAACCAATTTGACTTCTCACTTGAATCATGTTCAGCCACTGACCAGTAGAAATAAGAATTTAGATCCAAACCTGAATGTTTCCAAAACTCTGGTGTGTTTGAATCTGGGGCTCTGGTTCAGCACCTGCAGTGATACAAGCCAGCTCTGAAGTTCAAATCCAAACTTCTCTAAAATTCAGAGGTGCTCTGAACCAGGGAGATTTGTTTCAATCTCATTTCAACTATGTAGGCAATTTGTTTACTACTTCTACCTTTCTGAATATAACAGTAATAATTTTTGTTTTAACATGTATGGTAATGAACAGCTAGTTGTGCCAACTCAGCAAAAAGTGAGACTGACTGAGTGAGCAATATTTATTTTCTACAGGAGACAAATATCGGTGAAGGCTAATTTAATCGTTCCATGATACAATTTAGCACCACTATAGCATGTAGCAATTAATTAACAGGCTTCCCTTCCCATCAAACATATAATCAAGGCAATTTGCTTCCAAACATAATCAAAAAACTATGCAAGGTGAGCTTAGC
Source organism: Mauremys mutica (assembly GCF_020497125.1). NCBI lineage: Eukaryota > Metazoa > Chordata > Testudines > Geoemydidae > Mauremys > Mauremys mutica. The sequence continues at coordinate 79,785,747 of NC_059075.1, forward strand.
CACCATATGAGGCATTTTTTCATGTGGAAAGTTAATTGAATTTCTAACATTTTTTCCTGTGGCTTTCAAATGAAGCTTTATAAAAGTTGTGGTGCTTTTATGTGTAATCAGTCCTCTTGAGCTCTTAGAGGTTACTTCAAATTAGATCATCAAGCTACTTGTTTCTTCCCGTCTTGTGACAGATTGCATCAACCATCATAAAAAATGTGACTCAGAGGCCACTGAAATCTCGAGTGCATACAATTAATATTTAAAACAGAGAAACTTTAACATGAGGTAGCAATCAGCACCCTCTTTTACTGAATTCTTCAGCAAACATCTTTCAGAGTGCTAATAAGCTGGTGATGGTTTGAAAGACCCACAACTTTTTGTTTCCCCTGTGCTTGTGGGTTATGTAAATTCCATATAGAAATAAAAGGTTGGGAAAGGTGATCTGCAAAGCAAAATTGAAAACTGAGTAAAAGCAGACACATATGCTGAATGAGCTGTCTAAAGTATTTGGGATATGCCCCTTACAATAGCAATGGTGGGCACTTTCCAATCATACTTTTCTTTGTAGGGGGTTGTAGACATGCAGACTCACCCCTGCAGCGCCTCCTGCTGGTTGTCTTCGGGAATTAGCTCTTTTTCCAGCCAGGAGCGCCCTCTGTGGGCCAGTGATCCGCCTATCCTCTTGGCCCTGTGTCTCTCCCTGGACCCCGGTGCCCTTTTAACTGGGGTGCTGCCCCATGGCAGTACCCCATCAATCTAGGTCTCTCCTCCCTGGGGAACCCCCAACCCAATATCCCCACTTTGCCTCCATTTTAGCTACTGCCCAGTCTCTATCTAGCCTCCGTTCACTGGGGCAGACTGCAGTGTCAGCCACTCATCACTGGCAAGGATGGGTTTGGACCTGCTGCCTAACTTTGCTTAATTTCATCCATTACTTCTGTTCAAACCACCTGAAATTATTCAGGCTATGTGGCCATTTGATCTGATCCTTGTTGGACTGCGCCAAACATCTACTTATGAAAAAGTAACGGCCTGGTAGATATCTACTTTGCTGCTGTGGCTTAGGAGAAGGGAGCATATGGAATGGGTTGCAAAGCACAATACTGACTGAGTTGCAAATATGATTTGCAGAAGTTTGATGTCCAGTTTTTGATCCTTTAAAATATCAATATCAGTCCTGTGTGTCAATACAGCTGCATGAGTAAGGAAAAAACAGGTCACTGAACATCTTGTCAAGCAATTCAATTTGCAGCTATTCATGGGGTCCTTCATTATGCGCCCCATTCTACAAGGCACTCTCATTAAAAACAATGGAAGGTGAGGGTATTCAACATCTTGTAGGATGAGGCCTTGTTTGTGAATACTAATATCATTGTAAGTATTCATGGTGGTGTTAGTGACAGCAAAATTTCCACAAATTTGCACCAGAGATGCATTATTCACTATTCACATCTCATTTCCATTATTGTCTGCTCGTTATCTACTATCCCTCGTTCATATTCTCCTGATTAAAGCGTTTCAGTCTTCCAATGACTGAGAGAGCAAAAAATATGCCATGTGACAAATCACATGCCACAAACAGTAAAAGTAAATCTTTCTGCATCCAGTCCTTATACAAGCGGAAGTCAGGAAATTATTCATCCAGTCTATCTGATGAAAGCTTATGAGTGACAGACATCTGCTGAATTCAGGAACTGTTTGCAAGTGTTACATAAACCAAACAAAAAGGCCTTAAATTGGTCACATTTTTGATTCAGTGAATACTATTCAGCTAGTGCTAGCTGTCAGTGTTTTGACAGCCTGGATTTTGAACTAGACTAGTTAATAGAACTTTTGGTAGGCTGGGAAACTATGTCTAAGCATCTAACTTTAAAAAAGGACAATTCTGCATTACATTGTCATTCAATAAACAGTCTGACCATAATTTGTACTTTCCTGATTCTTTGTTTTTGAAAGCTTTGTAAATAATAAGCTTATGCATAAAAATACTAACACAGAATCGATGGTGCCTGGGACAGACACTAGCCTTCCATCTTCTTTTACTGTAAAAATGTATCCAGCAGGAAAATAGCTCATTGGACAAATGTATTGTCTTGTCATGTTTAGGGAAGCTAGTTGTAAATCTGACACAAACCAAAAAAATGCATCTCAGCTTCCATCTTTTAAAGAGTGAATGTGCAATTTGCAGCAAATCTAAATGGCAGCGTCAACACTTCTAAGTAATGGGTGGAATTTGTCCTCTAGCTGATTTATTCTGAGAAACAGGAGTAATATGATGGATGACACTTGCATCTTTCTGAAAGTTATGCATATTAGATATTCTAAGGTTTTATTCATAGGAACAGAATAGCAGATGTGTTCTACAATACCTATGAATCTTGAGGTTTATTTACTGCTAGGGCCTGTTTGCATGACAAAAACAACCATGTCTGAAGGCCCGGTTACAACATAGTTCAAAAATGTTGTGCTGATGGGCTCTAACTCTGTTGTAATCATCGCATGCAACCAAGAAAAAGCCTTGGACTTTAGCATAGTTATGAAACACAATTAAGTCCTGCCTACAAATTTTAACCTTATTGTAATGGGGTCAAAGGACAGCAGTGTTGTAATCATCTTCATGACAAAAATCATAAACTTCCTATAGGTTTTTGAACCATTCTATAAAATTAACTAGAGAATTATATCCATGCTATAGAATTTATATAGGCTGATTCAACTTACAGAAAAGATAATTTTCCATGTAATTTCTCTGTTTTTACAATAATTTCTATAGACCACTATTACATTTCTATAGAACCCAATTGTTTTCATTATTATTAAATTCCATGGGACTTTTCCATACGGGCAGGTCCCCTTACTCCGTTATTTTTGTAGTACAGATGGGCCCTTAGAAACAGCACTAAGAAACATTTGGATACAGGTCCAAGTTTGAACTTCCCCAAGTTTGGGGGTGTTCAGACCTGGGAGTGTGATTTGGTCCTTGATATAGTGAGTGGGGTTAGCCCCTGCAGCTCAGCTTGAAATCAGACCCGGGGTTTGGTTTACATCTATCCTTACATGCTATTTTGAAACATGAGTATGTGAATAGTTGTTCTGAAGATACCCAATATCTTGTATAAGATCGCAATTGATTGCTCTGGGGAATTTTCATTGCCATTGTCTTTGTCAGAGATTATGTAAATAAGACAACCATTTTGCTTTCTCAGAATTTATTACAATTGATTTCCATTTAGCTGTGAGTCCATGTGATCTCATATAAATTAGCTTGACTATAAGAATGACAGTACATCTTAACCCTTGCTTTTCTTCTTGCAAATATTTCATAAACAAGTGGTAAAGCTAAAATATCTCCACTTTACTTCCTTAGTATCTGACAGTATCATAAACATGTGATATGGCTGTACAATAGTCCTGCCAACACAGAACAAGATGTCTCCTCAAGCGGCTTTACCAAACTCATAATCATTTGAGGAGTTTAGAACTTAATTAAAGCCCTTTAAGAGAAAACGCCCTTTTTGTTTTCAGAAAGGACAGGCAGACATTTAACACCTGGTAGAATTTCAGATGCCAGGGATTGGCCAAAGCAACCAACCAATCCGTGAAAAGGATACATTCCCTTCAAGAGAACCCCCAAGGTACATGTGGCACCTCACGCCCACCTGTGCTAACTGCCAGTTCACCACAAAAAAGTTCGTAGTGGTGGGAATGCCCTTACTTATCACAAGTGCTCATCTCTGTGGTGCAGGGAACTCATCTCGTGAGGCTGTCAAGAATCATTATCAAGGGTTTCCTCATCTTTCATGTGTCACTTGAACTATCGTGAGCTGAATTTTTGCGGTTTGTGAAGCCAACATTTTCAAGCCCTCTCGGCAGCAGTCAGCCTCAGTAAATGAACTATGTGCTGATGAGGTCTGCTGGGATCAGAGCAAATGAATCTTTGCCCAACCCTTTTCAGTTGCCACTCTGCATCCAATACTACAGCTTCAGGGCTGCAGTAGCAGCCACAGCTGCTCCACCACAATTCTTTATGCAGGGAGTTTTGACCAGCAGATGTGCATACCTGCATGCAACTGAACTAGGGCTTAGGACCCTTCGTGGTGCAGCCTGAAAGAGGCTCCAGGCCCCTGGTGAAGTGAAACTGAACAGGTTCCACTCTCTGCTTGGCCTTTCCTGCCCTCACTTGGACTGAAGAATCTGGGCCAAAGTGAAAATCATGCTATCACTGAGTGCTACTGAAAATGAGTGGTAAAAACCATAGTGGGCATAGTTCATCCTGCTAGCCAAGTGGATATTTTGACATCCAAGCTGTTGGTTAGTCAAACTGTGCAACATATGGGGTTGTTGGATTTGCGCCATACATGGAATTTAGTTCCACGTTGATTTCTATACCACAAAGGTTTGGCTCTGAGCCCAATATCTGAACCTCTTCAACAACCTGTCACTATTTCTGAGTAATGTGGGGACTTCTAAAAACAATTCCAAAGTGTACATAAGGCCCAGTTTTGCCCTAGGTTTTCCCAATCCTCATATAGATAGGTTAGATTAAAAGACTTTAAAAGAAATGGGTGTGTGTATGTGTGTGTGTGTCTGTTTTAGCACCACTTGCCAGCAAGTTATCCTCTTAAAAAATTATTAATCTTTATTATAATTAACACTAACTTGTATTGGGGAAATAACTGCTTTAAACATGATTTGAAAATGTATTAGATTTTTTTTCTTAAATATACCAAATTTGGTGTTCTGAAGTGTCTGTAGGTAGAGAAGGAGTGCAAGAGGACTTTGTGTTGAAACTAACAAATGAACAATTTAAGCTCTGTTTTCTACATTTTCCCTCTAAAGTTTCTGCATTCTGATGAATCCTCCAAGATCCATGAGATTTCCAGTTCAAAATCCTGGTCATTTTGGGAGGGGGGAAAACCCCACACTGAAGGAACAATCCAGAGAAAAACTCAAGGGGGAACCTTGAACTATTTCTTGTCCCTTGTGTGGATTTTTGCCATGTACAGGAGAACTGATTCTGGAGGAGAGGAAAATTAATTTAGTACAATTGGCTGCAAATAAAAAGTTAGAGAGAGAGAGAGTGTGTGTGTGTGTGTGTGTGTGTTAGTTAGGTCATTCTCTCCCCCTCTTTCCCTTCTCCTTCCTCTCCCCTTCCCCTCCCCCAGCCAAATGCTAATTACTGGGTGGGGAGGAAGGAATCTACCAGTCAGGCCCCAAAGTCTTATTATGCAGACAATTAAACAATACCAGATATCTATCTATCTATATCTATCTAGGTATCAATATCAACTGAATAAAGACTTGATGAATAATTACAGGATAGGAAATATGATTTCCCAGCAGCAGATAAGCAATGAAACGGTACATTAACAACTCAATTACATCTAAGCAGGTCAATAAAATGAGCTGACCAGCAAGTCTAACTTACTGTGCCTGCTCTCCATTATGATATTTATCTCTATAAGCAGAGGGAGAACGGATAACTCATGAGAGGCCTAAGTGAAGTATCCCACCTCTCTGCACAAGATGAATGGTGCACCAGAGTTTAACCATTGTTCAGCATTAACCAATGAGGTGTATTTCTTTATCCCAAACTGAACCATGTAATGATCCGTCTGAATGACAGTGTATGGAACATAATATAGACCCTGAGAAGTAGGTAAGAGAAGTGCATCCATCTGAAAGAAAGGGAAGGGAGTGGCTAACTTCATCCCTAGGGTCGGGGACACAACTGTTACTGGAGTCAATAGTAGATGTGCTTACATTTACCAGGGCTAGATTGGGCCTACTGATACATTATGCAAGTTTGGCCAAGTTTTGTCATTGACCTCAATGAAAGCGGAATTGACCCTTAACTTCGCTGTGCCTGAGTTTGCCCTTCTGAAAAATAGGGCAACAAATGCAATGAAACACGGCTTAAACAAATCATCCCATGGACCTGCAAAACTCTGTTTCCGAATAGTGTTGGTTCTTCAGCTTGGGGTTGAACAAAGTCTGGAAACTATGGGGATGTTTCATAGTGGTCTCTTAAACAGAGGGTTGCCTACTAGAGGTAGTCCAGCTTCACTGAACTTACATAACAGGGATGCAGTGAGCCATGGTTAATGGTTTTAAGGGAGGCCTGGATGTCTTAATACACTGGATCTCAAGGGAGATCTCTATGCCCTTCCAGGTCTCCCTTCTCATCCAGCTGAAATCTAGCCATGGCTCCCCTCCCCCCACCCCCTCATTTTATACACAGGACTCTAGCAAAACACCTGGCAAAACAAAATGAATTAAGGACAGTGTTTTCAGTCCATTTTACCACAGCTTTAGCATAGTTTTAAAGACAGTTTTAAAAAATGTTCTCATGTTCTCCCACCAGGTTGGTTCTATACTGTTTACCTTCTCTACCTAGCCTATCTTAGGGTTTTATATGACTGCCTATCTGCTTAGTATCTGGGCACTCTCTTCTTCCTTTCCCCTGTTTATTAACTCTACCTCAAATGATGTTGTCTAATCAATCAAAACAAAAAATATCCTGCTGTCAGTGGTGCCTGTTTATAATTTGCCATATAATTGAAACAAATCATTTCCTTTGGAACGAGGATGCCCCTTTTTCACTCCTGGAAACTGTTGGCTTTGGAGCAGCCATCCAGCCTTATGGATTTCATTCAAAGTATTTAAACTGCATGTTGTTCAATCCCAAAGCTATCTAACCAGGCATTCTTACCACACTCATCACTGTAATCTTCTATCGCAAAGGTAATGGTGTTATGCCAACGATGGATTGTTGGTTCATAAACTAAAATTAATGGAATTACACCAGTATGTATCTGACCCATTATGGACCAGGTGTTGGTACTTTTACTCATGCAATAGCCCCAGTGGCTCATGAAAATTAAGAAGGACTGAGTCTTACATATCTCATGACTCTCTGTGTAAGAGTAAGCATCTTCCCCAGGGCCTTTGGCCACATGGTCTCCTTTCCTCACATGCTATGCAGTATGATGTATGCACTTTTCATTCTCCACTCCAAGGTTGCTGCATTTCAGTGGTGCTGAATGTATGTCACGTGGTGAAAAACCTTGGGACCATTTCCTATATAAATGTATGAAACGTGCGTCTTTACAGTCTAAATTTTGCTTGTCAAGTTAGGTAATGGGTTAAATCACTGCTATTCTGCTTCTCCTGCCCTGAAGACTTTTTTGTGGCCAAAAAAAAGAGAAAAGATGTTACTGTGATTTTCAGGAATTATACACACTTAATTCAAACCCACATAAGGAAAAAACATTGAAAAAATAGGAATATTACTGGTCTGAAATCACACAGAAGGTATCAAAATCCTTCCTGGGTTTGATCATTGGTCCACACTTCTGTATCTTTTCACCTTATAATGCCAGAAAAAGAGACTAAAGGCTGAATGCTGAGTTGCCACAAGCTAATGTTTACACTCCTGAGGGAGCCAGGCAAAAATGGCCCTGAGACAACTCTGGGCTGGTTGGGGACTGAAGCCAGCACAAAACGTAGTCTAATTTACACCGGTTTATACTGACCCCTAAGGAGTCATTATTCTAGCACTGCACACATTATATACCACTCACAGATTTTTTCTTCAACACAGGAATTCCTAGCTGCCTTTTAAGGAACCATTCCTGTCGCTTCGTGCTGCCAGAGAACAACAAAGCAATTGGAACTGGGGCTGAGAACCAGGGCTTAAGTCTTTCAAAACCCACTGATATATGTAGGAATTGTATGCATATAGGAATCAATCCAGACCCTAGCATCCAGTATGAGTACCTAGGCAAGTTGCTCTAGGGATATTTAAAGGGGGCAGAGAGAGAGAGAGGCATCTACCCTCCAGGCGGTGGAGCTGCTATGCTTAGATTGTAAACTCTTTGGAACAGGGACCACCTTTTGGTTCTGTGTTTGAAGAGCAGCTAGCACAATGGGGTCCTGATCGATGATTAGAGCTCCTAGGCACTACAGTAATACACATAATATAGATAATGCTTTCCCAGCCAGAAGGCCGAGAAGGCTACTTCAGCCCAGTGCTGCGCAGGGTTTATCAGGGGTTCTCAAACTGGGAGTCAGGACCCCTCAGGGGGTCGCAAGGTTATTACATGGGGGGTCGTGAGCTGTCAGCCTCCACCCCAAACCCCACTTTGCCTCCAGAATTTATAATGGAGTTAAATATATAAAAAAGTGTTTTAATGTATAAGGGGGGGTCACACACAGAGGCTTGCTGTGTGAAAGGGGTCACCAGGACAAAAGTTTGAGAGACACTGGAGTATATGAACATCCCACAGGCTCTATGACAGACCCACGCTGGCTCTCATTGCAAAAGAGCCCTCTATGATTGCAGAAGAGGGAGTTGGATTTTCCCCTTACAAATATTTTTCCAGCTGAATAACAGAGAATGCCCAGCAAGGTCCATCAGCTTCAGTCTTCAGACTTAAGGCCGATCCTTACTTTTTTCTGTTCAGACAAGTTTATAATGGCCTTCATCTCAGCCTCAGAGAACTTGGGGGTCAATGGCACACTGTCATAGTCAAATTCTTCATCAAGGGAGAACAGCTGAACTTCATCCCCACATAGCTGCAACAGGGAAAAATACAGAAATATAAATAAAACAGCAGCAAGTAACGATAAAGAAGCTCAAAACATAAACTCCTGATTAATATTTAATTAAACTACTTTTTAGACTCCAGCACTCTCAGCTGATTAAGCTGTTTTTAAGTAAAAGAACAAATTCAATTATTCAATTTGACCTCATTTAAGCCATTTAATGTGCCCCATTTGTACCATACTGTATCGGAATGAATATCATTAACTAATTTTTGCTCAAGGCAAAGAATCAAAAAACCTCCCTTGCATACATCTATTACATTTCCACCACTTGTAGCAGCAGGGTTGTGAGGATACGGAAAAAATAGGTAGAGCTACATTACGTTGCAAGGATAGGTCCCGCAACTTTAAGGTTTTGGCTAGTTTTAAGTGCTGTTTACTCAACTGATACTACATTTTGTAGCAACGGGAATGCCTATAAGGAGCAAAGAAGCATAATCAATTTTCAGTTATTCAGTCACTGCAAGGTCTGTTTCCTTTAACCAAAGAAGTTGCTTGCAGAGGTGTGCAATGGATTATTTGGTCGATGGGAGGTACAGTATTGCAGAATTAGTCAGTATTGGGTCAGCTGACATAGGCTGCATTGAATATTTTTAATTATAAATGTGTTTGGAAAAGACTTCAGTTGGCACAATTTATAAATAGGATAAATAAGTAAATCATAATATTTTAAAGTCTGCATATTAATAAGGACAAGCAGAGGGACCATAGCATAATATGTTTTCAATAAGACACTAGATAAAATTAATCCTAGAAATTACAGATGGGGACATCTTGTTAGCAAATCTTTTACATCCTCCCTGCTATCCACCAGTACAGGATTGTTCCCTGTGCTTTGCTCAATTTAGCATAATATGTCTATGGGTAGGTCTACATTGCACTGTAAACCCGGGTGTGTGGCACCTAGGTTTGTTTGTGGACTTGTTGTTTCCAACCCCATGCCTGAGCGTCCACACTGCTTTGTAAACCTGGGTTTATAGTTGCTGGACCTGGGTCTCACAGTTGGACTAACATGTCCATACTGTACTACACAGACCTTCTGACTCGAGACTGTGGTTCAAGCTGTATCCACACTGCTAAATGACAGGGCTTCAACCCAAGTCGCAGTGGGACTCAGGCTCTGATCCACCCAACAGGCAGGGCCCTAGTTCTCAGGACCTGAGTGCTTGCTGACCCAAATCAGACTGATTTGTGTGTGGACAGAAGTGGGGCTTGGACTCTAACCTGAGTCAGAGCCGGGCCTCAGTGCACAGTGTAGACAACCCTATGGGGCTTCAATAATCATAGACAATTCATTATTAGTAAGATGTTTTTTTCTTGAGCATCAAGAAATCTATGCTACACAGTGCTGAACACTCCAGCCACACTCCAGCAAAGCATTTAAACATGCTTAATGTCACACATGTGGTTAATCCCACTGAAGTCAATGAGGCTATTCATGTGCTTAAAGTTAAGCACTTTAGGTGCTGTACTGGATAAGATCATTTTGCAAGATTGAGCCCCAAATGCTTTGCATGTGATGGGACACTTCAGAATTCACAAGTTGAAAATATCAAGAGTGTGGCACAAATCAGCATGTTACACCACTTTGAGTGCAAAACAGAGAAAAGATGTGTGCCTTAATCCCCTGAGCACCTTTGAAAATCTCAGCCTAGACTTGTTTTGCTCTGTTTTCTGTTTTCCACTTGAATTTGTGTAACATGCAGCTTTGTGCCAGATGCTCAACATCTTACTATTTGCACACTGGGGTTGAGGTTTTTTCATCAATTAGTAACACCTTGGATTGTTCAAGGGAGATGTAACAAGGGGCAATGGGATAAAATTAATGGGAAAATGTGAGTGGAATATCAGGAACAATTTCCTGAGTATGAGCTCTGTTACACTGCCAACTAGTCTCCCATGGGGACTGCCCCATCTCTTGAGTCAGTTTAAATAAGACCGGACAAAGCACTGGAGAATAATTTTGTACTGTCGAGAGGGTTGGCCTGATGACCCCACAGTCATAGATCTTTCCTATTTCTAATTCCTGTGATACTATTATTAACTTTTGTCACTCGCACTTTCATGACAGAAAATCTGGTATCAACAATGACCTTGGCCGAAGCAGTAAAATGTAACTTGAAGCAGGCACACATAGGTTTTCTATTATAATCCACCTATTTTTCCTCAAACAAGTTCATTAAATTGTAGTCTGTGGAAGGAAATATCTAGCCTTTACCTTAGATTTCTTACAGTACAGAATCCTGGTGCAGAAGTGTTCGCCCCACCTCTTCCCCCCTCCCCGCCCCCATATTCCCTTGAAGTTCACAGGACCACCTAAATTGATGACCTTTTGCATCAGTTTTCTACCTTTTGGGATGAAAATTGATTTTGATTATCATGGCATTTAAAGATCTTACATCAATGTCTTTGCAGGATGAGCAGCTATTCAGGCTGCAGAAGTGAAAGCAGGCATGGAAGCTGGTGTGAGAAAACTGCTAAGAATTCTATGCCATAGCATGAAATCCAATCTCAGCTCTTTTTTGTTTCTTGCATACGGATGAAAGCTGTAAAATCTTCACGGTCTTATTAGGAATTGCCATCTAGTGGAAATTCCTGTTCAGAAGACTCCTGCTTCCTATTCATTCTAGTTGGCAACAAAGTTTTGAAACACAGTAACAGGTCTACTGGACTACTAGTTTCAGTGCAAACTTGTAATTTACCTGAAATCAACAGAGTCCAGCAGAATTCAATCAAGACCTATTGAAGGGTTCTAATGGAGCTAACTGGAATTTCCAATCAGGACTGTACAATGGAACAGGCTTGTGCATCAAGGGAAAGTGACATTTAAATCATAGCACAATGACAAAGTAGTGCGTCATCCTGTTGTGTCAAAATGTCATTAGGTCATAGTTCAACAATATTTAGGAGTCTCTGAAATTTATTTTGAGACTCACAAACATCCATCAGTGAGCTAGGATTAAAAACATAGGATCACTTCATCACTTTGGGGATAATCCTGGAAAAAAGAGGCTTCCTCAAAAGAAGAGGAAATCACTCTAGCCCATATTTAAAATTCACACTTGTGTTCATTAGCTATTCAATTTAGGAGTCACATTATCCCATGGGATTTCTGCTGAGATTATGCAAGAGGTCATATTGCCACAATGAATCTCACATAATAAATCATAGACATTAGAGTTAGATATAGAAAAGATCTGTAAAATCACTAGATCCACCTCCTGCAAGAGTAGGTTTTGATCATACAGTAGATATTAAACTGATCATACTCTACACTTGATTTTAGTCACAAGGCTAAGAAGCAATCATTATAATTTTAATGAGGTTTTTTTGATGGTGCAGAGCTAACAATGCAGCAATGTGTACCCTCATTATGTTGAAGCATGACTCTTGTTTTGTTTTGTTTTGGTGGCAGGAGGAGGGGATGGCTTACAACAAAAAATATTTACCCTCCAGTTTGCAAAATCTGCTGGAAAAAACCCCAAAGGAAATGCACAACATTAAATATGTGGGAGTAGAATCTTCCAGGTCTCAATGAGTCTGACCAGTATTAACTTAGCTTTAAGTCTCTTTGGAAGAATTAGAATGCTTTCTCTTCACTTTTTGGATGCACTTTCAGAAGTTCAATTTCTATATTTCTGTTCTATGCAACCAGCTTAAATTTCATCACCCTTCTGGTGCTGAACAGACTTACAGTTAGGAAATAAGAGTCTGATCCTGCACATGAATCGTCCCACTGACTTCGGTAAGGAATGGATCAGATTCCGGATCTGCAGGAGGTCAGTAACTGTGGCTCCGCTGCAAGGATTAGTGTTGCCACCAAAAACCTTGTTCTCTGCAAAAGCTAAAACTACTGACTCTAGAACTGAACAGACTGCATGGATGGTATTTATGTGTCTTGATTTGTTTAATTTCCTTTCATCAGCTGAACCTGTCTAATTCCTGAAAGTCTTTCTATTGATTTAAGTGTGCTTTGGGTCAAATCTTAGGTGCAGAATGGTATACCCATGGTTTTTTTATAAATAACATTCAAATAAAGCTCAATTGAATCAATATCCACAAACAAGCTCTCTTGACCCACCAAAACTAAAATCCTACTCCCTCAATCCACTCAGTACCCATTCCACTAATTCTCCCAGGAGAAGCCTGTTAGAATACCATGCCATGGAGGATGCCCTTAAGATCTAACAGTGATCTATCTTAATTGTCTAAGTATTCACTTAAGAGAAAAATCCAAAAACAAACTCTATAAAGTATTATTTAATCTCAAAATGTATTTCCATTTGCTGTAGCTGTAATAGTGTCTAATACCATGATTACAGGTAATTAAATTAAGAAAACTTCAGATTGCCGTAAACCTTTGTAGCAGTTCTACAAAATCAAATCTGTCACCTCTGCACCAAAGCTATTATGGTATTGAGAATACACATTCAGCCACTATGACCTTGTCTTGATTTGCATTTAACTAAACCATTTCATGAACGTGCAGATGTGTAATGGAAAAGTGTAAAAAAGAAAAATGTACATGTAATTCCAAATGAAATTGGATATAAGAGTAGACCACACCAGACTTCACTCTGTTATCTCCTCATTGCAAGTTTCAAAAAGTCTAGTTCAGCTGTATGTCTATTTGTGTGCTTCATCTCTCAGGCAAGCGTTGAAAGCAGTGGGTTTGGTTGGTTTTTATCTTCTCCCAAGTATTAGTTCATTTCAGCCTCGTATGAAGGAAATCAGTCCAAAGGCCTTTAGATTGCAAACTGAAATTCTGATTTATTTCGAAAGGAAAAAATTCTGCTACGGACCACTGAATCCCTCACAGCTGAACAAAAACAACAGTCAATCAAGTTATTATCTTGTTATTTTTGCCTAAGGAGCTGAGAGAAATATGTGTATGTCTAATTTAACACCTAATTGAAATCTTTTCTGGAAGCTCTCTGGGAATAGAATTTGTGCTCTATTAGAGAACTGCCAATTTTCTTAAGATTGCCCATGTGATTTACTCAAACGGAGACACCTCTGAAGGAAGAATCATTTTCATTCACAGCTACCACAAGTCCAAATTAAAGAGGAAAGAATGTAATGTTCAGATTAATAACTGGAGCATTTTGCTGGAGGCCACTTTGCAAAGTAATGTTGTAAATAAAACACCCTAAATTGAGAGTTTCAAAAGTCTATTAATAGTTGGCAATTCAGTGTCTTTTTATTTAATCTCTGTGCAGATACATTGAACTAAAAGCCTTGATTCTGTCCTTCCTAACCTCTATTTTTGCATAACTCGGGGCAATCTACAGTTCTCTTGTTTAAATTATGTAAAGGGTTTTCCCCACAGATAAACACTGCTGAATGTATTATACGTTCAAGGGAAAACTGATCAGCTCAATACCCATGTGGAAAAGATAGAAAAAATGTGTGTAGGCAGAGTACACCTGTACGTAATGTTGAGTTAAGATACTTGGAGAAAGGAAGGATTGTCTAGATGTTAAGGCACTGAGGTGGGAATCAGAAAACCTAGCTTCAATTCACACTTTTGCCATAGATTTCCTGTGTGACACTGGACAAGTCACTTAACCTATAGGTACGTCTACACTGGAGAAAAACCCCAAACCCATGGCAACGATTCTCAGACCCCAGCTTAATGGATCCGGGCTCATGTAGCTCACACTGTGGGGCTAAACATAGCAGTGTAGATATTCCCACTCTGGAGCCCGGGCTCTGAAACCCAGAGAGAAGGGTGGATCTCAGAAGCCAAGCTCCAATTCAAGCGGGAACATCTGCAATGCTATTTTTAGCACTGTAGCAGGAGCCACGCGATCTTGAGTCAGGTGACCTGGGCTATGAGACTTGCTGCCGCAGGGGGGGTTTGCAGCATAGACGTATGGCATTTTCTTCCTCTCACCCTTTGTCTGTCTTGTCTTGAGACTAGAGGTTCTTTGAGGCAAGCCCTTGCTTTTACTATGGGTATGTACAGCACTTAACACAATAGGACCCTGATCTTGGTACAAGACTACAGGTAAAATTGTGAACCTATTGAAATCAATGGGAGTTTTGCTACTGACTTCAGTGGGGACAGAATTTTATCTTGCAGGTGCTACCATAATACAAATAATAATAATAATAACAATTAATAATGACACAGTGATTGGCACTATATAAATACTTTAACTGGACAGAGATAGGTGATGAGGGAAGAAAGCATATATGTATCATGGGATGGAAAGTTTATGTTCATCTAGAGAACATGGGGGGGAAGAGAGCAAGAAAGGAGGGAACTGGGGAAGCAGAAATGAATACACGGGGTGGAGAAAAAGGATGGCGGGGTTGAAAGAAAGGCATGAGTAGGAGTCAAGAAAGGGATGGCTGTCTGGGCTAGAGATATGAGTATTCTAGGGTAATGGACTCAAATCCTGCAGTAACACTGTCACAAGCTGCAGTTTGTGACAGCATTCATACAGCACATGGTACTTTTACTATAAGGGGAAGCACACATGCCTAAAACCACTAGAGAAAGTGGAAGCTAAGTTGCTAGCCAAAATGAACAAGTTACTGAGTCGCTCATCCTTGTTCTCATTGCATCTGAGAGAGGGATACATTTCAGGAAGATGAGCGTCTCTTTAACAATTAGGCACACTTGCATGTAATTTCCCCTCAGTAAACACATTAACTGTGGCCATTTGATGAAAACTACACGTTCTCCCAAATCCCTCACACAGTATGTCAGGGACATGGTCTCTCCTTCAGCATCCTGTAGCATACTAGTGGTTTGGAGTATTTTTAGGGGGTGGGGCATGGAAAAGCCAAATCCCAGTAACACAGCATAGATAGCCATTATTTTATTGCCCTCCTCCAACAGCTGTTTTGATGGGCTGGGACATGTTTGGGTTGAAAGAAGGGATGGGGATGATTTTGTGCTCTTTTGAGCCTCTGGAAATAATCTTCTCCCATGTCCCATGGCAGGTTCCCTGCCCTGAAGAGCTTAGGACTTGTTTATCAAGGTATTGAGCACTCACATCACCCATTGACTTCAACTGGAATTGTGGGAGCTCAGCAACTCTGAAAATTAGCCCCTAACTATATTGTCTAAGTGGATGGCCATAAACACTTGTATAATTTAAGGTAGGAACTAGCTTCATTTGTATCCGGTAAAGCATTGAGCATGTTGGCACACCTTCACATCCTTCCATTGTCCCCTACAACACTCCGTTTATTTTATGTACAGTAAAACCTCAGAGTTAGAACACATCAGGAATGAAGGTTGTTCATAACTCTGAAATGTTCATAACTCTGAACAAAATGTTATGGTTCTTTCAAAGTTTACAACTGAACATTGTCTTAATACAGCTTTGAAATTTTACTATACAGAAGAAAAATGCTGCCTTCCCTTTTTTTTAAATAGTTTACTTTTAACACAGTACTGTACTGTATTTGTTTGGGGGGGGGGAGCGGTCTCTGCTGCTGCCTGATTGTGTACTTCTGGTTCCGAATGAGGTGTGTGTGGTTGACTGGTCAGTTCATAACTCTGGCGTTCATAACTCCAAGGTTCTACTGTATGATCAAACTGTTCCTCTCATAGAAATAAATGCTGCAGTGAATGGGATTTTCATCCACTTCTCACAAGCTGTAGCTTCCAGTATCATGTGCACTCATTTGTTAACATGTGAGATTTTTGCAACCCCCTTCTTCTTTATGTCCTCATACATTAATCTCCTGGGATATGCATTTCAATATGTCATAGTATTTTTGTGTAAAAAAGTATATTTCTAAAGGTATAAAGATGGAGGTTAACTACCATGTTATACGTCATTCAGAGGTTTTTGTTTTAATCACAGAACCATATGGGTCAGAACTGGAAAAGACCTATTAGAGCATCTAGTCCATCTCCCTGCCAATGCAGAATTGTTAACGGTATATTTTCTAGTGCTGATTGCAAAGAATCAAATACATTTAAGCTCAGCAGACAAAACTGCATATGCAATGCAGTAGCATCAATCCTTCATTGGTCAAACATCTTTATCATCTTGATTTAAGCCTCATAGGATATCAATAACCAAATGAAACTAGCAAAGCTGCCTGATTTTAGCCAGAAGTAATCTTAACATTTCAGCGTCTATTATAATGATTAACCAAAAAAAACCCAAAACAAAACAAAACAAAAAACCAACAACAACACACCACCTCTGCAACAGAAAAATTCCTTATTCTAAAGTTAATGTTCACACTGGCTGATTTGTCGGGAGGTTAAAAGACTTAAAATAAGCCTGAAAGCATTCTAGACCTACATTTCTGATTTGAGTGGGGCTGAAATTCTCAGAGAAAGGGGCAATTTAAATTAAAACATATACTGATTGCTGACATGCCATGGTCCAGTCCTCTGCACTTCACCTGGTACACAGTGCTAATACTGAATTGCATCTCAGTGACACTAATTTCCAAAAGATAAATGCTGTGATCAAGATATGTTCTAGGGATTCTTTTTTGTTTTGTTTTTTTTCTTTTTTGTTTTGTTTTGGTTTTAATGTGGCATTAAAGGAATTGTTCGCTAGCTGCAATTTGGGACATGGATTTCTGCACTCACTCCAGCAAGAATTTGTGTAGTGTAATACTGTCAATGCCATCAGGAAATTAAATGGTCCCTCATTTTATGTAATCTAATGTTTTGTTAAAAGGCCAGGAGCTACAAAGGTTTGCTTGAATAGCATGTGAGTGTTACCAATTATAAAAAATGTATTGGCTAAACTTACAGGTAAGCAAAAAAGTGATATATTTCACTGGCTCGCTTATTATACAACAGCAGTGTGCATCACAAATCAGGAGCTGTTCCATCAAAGAGCATAATTACTTTAACTTGTTAATTTTTTTTTTAATATATTTAAAAATGAATTGCTAACTCAGTTCAAGGATCACAAAGCTCTCTCTACATCCCTCTGTTCCTGCATGGAAATAGCATTAAAATCCACTCGGGAAAAAGAAAACTATGTTTAAATAAATCTGACCTCATACCTCTTGTGTTCTGCTGATTGATGGTTGTGTAATTGACAAGGTCCCAAACTCCAGATTAGTAGGCTGATCAAAGGAAGGTGTATAGCAAGTTGCTGTCTGTTCCACCTCTCCTGGAAGCACTAATGACCCTGCTGAATACAAAATACTTGACTCAATCCTTCCACTCAATGTATAATTTAGCAAAATCATACTCTAAAATCTCGCAGAGCTCAGAAGCTTGGTAGCACTTGTATTATACTTTTCTTGTTGTACAAAATATAATACAGGTACTTATCTTTAGAGCAGATGCAGTCCTGAACCAAAAGCCAGCTCAAAAAAATGCCTGTACTTTGGGGAAGTCAAACTGGATTTGAACTTGATGGCTGGCCCCAATTTCTCAAATAAGTTAAATCAAAACCATAGATCGTGGAGACCCCCAAACTCTTGGGAAGTTTAGGTCTGGATGCTCCTCTATTCAAAAGAGGAGGCAAGGGCCAGTGCAGAGGTCAGTGGACTGGGAGACAGGAAACATGAGTTCTATCCCCAACTCTGACCTGCTGGGTGACCTTTGGCAAATCACTTCACTTCAGTTTCTTCATCTGTAAACTAGATAGGATGGAGCCTGTCCCCGTGGACCCTGGAGACAGAGACTTCTTGGGGTGACTTGTGGGTGTGGTGGGGCACCTGGGAAGTTCACAAGAGAGCAATGATCCAGCCGCATCTCTTCACTTCCCAGTTTTGCTGACAGGAGATGAATTTACATAGTCCCATTGTTCCATTTAGGTTATGGATGTCCCAGGGAGGCCTAGCTTCATCTAGCTTCTCCTCTGAAGATTATTTATTGTGTCAAAGTCAGCAAGATTATACACAGTGGCTTTGTAAAAGGGACTCTTCTTTATTAAAGAGCTGAAGCTCATCCCCACTAGGATCTCAAATTAGGTTCAAATCATGAGCCAGAAGATGAAAGTTGAGGAATTAAAGTTTTCACCTTTCAGCCTAATTTCTTTGTAGTTTGCTCCATAAATCTTTGTATCTTAGGGGTTTGTATTGGCTCTCATTTCCATAATATTTGAGCATCTTCCAGGTCAATTAGATAGGCAAAGCCTTTTGAACAGTAGAAAGAACCTGGGTAAGGTTGCTAATAGGTGTGTGCTAAGCCTTGACATGTTCAACCACTCATAGACTTTAAGGCCACAAAACCATCATGATGATCTAGTCTGACCTCCTGCACATTGCCACAGAACCACACCCACCCACTCCTGTCACAGACCCCAACCTCTGGCTGAGTTACTGAAGTCCTCAAATCATGATTCAAAGATTTTAAGTTACAGAGACTCCACCATTTACACTAGTTTAAACCTTCAAGTGACCCATGCCCCATGCTGCAAAGGAAGCTCCTTCCATTATTCATCAATTCCAAGGCCAGAAGGGACCACAGTGATCATCTAGTCTACCCTCCTGCATCACACAGGCCATGGAACTTCCCAGAGCATATAGTTTAGGAAAAGAGCCAACCTTAACTTTAAAATGGTGAGTGATGGAGAATCCACTATGACTCTTAGTAAATGGTTTCAGTGGTTAATTACTGTCACTATTTAAAAAGTATGCCTTATTCCCAGTCTGAATTTATCTAACTTCAACTTTGAGCCATTGGATCAAGTTTTACCTTTGTCTGCTACACTGAAGAGCCGATTTTTAAATGTTTGTTCCCATGTAGGTGTAATAGATATGGCCATTTTCTGTGGGATCTTTAGGAGATCTTACTATATTAAGTATATGTATCATTTTGGGCCAGGGATTGTATATAATTCCATGAAGGAGGGTGACCACAGTCTTCCAGGAATTAAGAACAGTGGGGAGGAGGGTGGGCTGGTTAGACCAATTTATTCATGTTGTAACACCTGCAGAGAGGTACCACCATCTGGAGTGGCTCACATATATTGGGTCAAATTGGATTCTCCAGAGACCAACAGACAAAGAAAGGACTTTTGGATAAATAGCCGGAGTTTACACTGTCTCAGGGTCTTCTTCCTGATCCAGCAAACAGACAGAACCTTCTCCCCAGGGGGCGGGGAGCAAGTTTTAGGGAAGGGTTGGAAGGACTGATACCTGCCAGAGCCCTTACTGGAATTGGGGATGATCTCTGGTAAACTTATTAGCATGCATGTAGGTATTTTTGTTGTTTGTAATATTTTCTCTGCAATGCTTTTATATTAAGAATAACTGTGTTTGCTTATAAAGGGTTGTGTGGCCTCTGAAGATAAAGCAAAGTGCAGTGCTGGTCTGTCTAGGCAGTCTGGCTTGCTGGGGAATTCACAACGAAGGCAGGGAACCATGCAGCCTAGAAAAACTCTGGTCAGGAGGGAGACAGTCACGGTCTCCACCCAAGAGACGTCATACCTGTGAGCTGGAAACCTAAAAGTTGGTGCCCTTGCTGGATCATGATGGGGAGATACAGTTGAATTTGTCCTGAATTGTGACAATAGGTACTTATAGACTGTAATCAAGTCAACCTTTGACCTTTTCTTTGTTAAATAGACTAAGCTCCTTGAGTCTATCACTGTAAGGCTTGTTTTCTAATTCTTTAATCATTCTCATGATCCTTCTCTGAAATCGCTCCAATTTAGCAACATCCTTGAATTGTGGACACCACAGCTGGACATAGTATTCAGCAGCAAATACAGTGGTACTAGTAACCGTTAATGCCAAATACAGTGGTAAAATAACCTCTCTACTCCTACTTGAGCTTCCCCTCCAAGGATTGCATTTGCCCTTTTGGCCACAGCATCACACTGGGAGCCCGTGTTCATCTGATTGAGGGGCCTGATGGCTAAATCTTTTTTAGAGTCACTGCTTCCCAAGATACAATCCCCCCACCCCATCCTGTAAGAAAGGCCTACATTCTTTGTTCCTAGATGTATACACTTACATTTAGCTATATTTTTGTGTAGGACCAAGAACCAATCCCTGCCGGACCTCACTAGAACACACCCATTTGTTTATGACTCATAGGGATCAAAACTATTCCTTTGCTACAGAAGGAAGAAGTGGGCCAACATCTAAATATGGTGGGATCTCCCCCAACTTGTTTCAAATTCACTTGCTCAATGTACTTATTGCAGGAGGTACGCCTGAGCATTCCCTCCTGATGTAAATCGTTAATCATTTCTGTATAAAGAACAAATATGTCACTGTTTATTCCCAATAGACCAATTTGTGGAGGGGAGGGGGACCCCCATAATGAAACCATCTGGCAAAATCTCCAAAAGACAACACTTAAAAATTGGGACAACAGAAGGAAATGTAGTTTTGCTTTCAGCAAGAAGTGCTTTGTCATACTCAGGATGTCAGTCCTAATTTTTTTAAGCTTGTTAGTAATGCAAACAATGTTTCAGATTTCTTTCAATCCATAAGAATGTGGTAATCAACCTTTGTTTGCCAGTAGACATGTCAGAAATGAGCATTTTCTCTGTACCCTGGCTGTGCGACAGCAAATGAGAGCCTAATCAGTAAATGCTGCTTTCCTTGGTAATGTTTCATCAAGAAACTCCTTCGGAGATTAAAATTAGGGAGTCTTGACAGCCTTCCTTCTCAGTGGGAGGTTCCACAGGAACTGTAGGGTTCTGTAAGATCTAGCCAGTACCTCACAGCTGGCTTAGCCCAATGCTATAGCACTAGTGGAAGATGATGATCCTAATTAAGCTGCTAATTACATTGTCACTGGTGGTGATTAATTAGCAACAGGATTGCCTTGGACACTGCCAGTGACATCATATAGATAGAGATAATTGAGGAGGTACTGATATCAGAAAAGCAAGAAGGATTTGGAATGCACCTTTCTTAATACTATGGAGAATCACCTTCCTAGATGAGGTGGTTGTGAAATCCTGGAATTCTAGTAACATACAACACAGCATAGCAGGTCAGATTCGGAAACTGAGCAATTCTCTTATCTTTAGTCTTTGGTGTTATGATGGATCAGCAGCAAGTGGTTGCTAAATCAGTGAACACTGTTAAATAAGCCAGTTTCTTAGGTAGTTATGTAGCACTGACATATTAATTAAACTTTAAAAAAAAACTAATGCTAATGTTATGGATCTGGTTTGAACTCACAAGTGTGAAGAAATTCCAAGTCTTGACTGTATATCTTCATTCCAACCCACCATGTCTAACTATAGTGGGCCCAAGTAGCTTACCACTTTCAGAACTCATCTGACAAAAAAAAATTTGCTAGGGGGTGTAAGGAGGTCTGGTAAATAAATAGAAAGCTTAAAAGCTCAATTTTCCTATCTCCTCTGATTCTCAAGCGCCAGGTTGTCAGCCCTAAAGAGCTACCTCATGTGAAACTCTCTTGAAGCAGCGCTAAAACTAGGTTGCAGAGGCTGGGAACAACAAGCTATTCATGGATTTTTTTCCAAGTATTAAAAAAAACTCACAGTACTTACTCTGAATCTGGTTCCCCACGCTGTTTTATTGCATGTAAATGTAGGTTCAAAATGTAAACAAGGAAGCATGGATTATGCAAAATAATGGGTAATTATCCTTTTCACCACAGAAAAACATATTAAAGTGGTTGTTAACTGTTGATATCTGGCCTGATTTTTCAGAGGTACTGAGCACCTACTGCCCTCATTTGTCTTCAGCTGGAGTTGTGGGTATTAAGCACCTCTGAATATCAGATCCATAGTGTCCTGTGGTCCTAAACCAGCTTAGTGCTAGGTTGTGATACCTTTACCCATGTGGAATAGTTTGTTACTCTTCAATTACATTGATTCAAATGGGACTATTTGCAGAGAAAGGTACTACTCAATATGAGTGTATCACAATTAGACCATTAGGTCCCATTTTGTAAAATGCTTACATCCATACCTATTCAGCAAATTCCTTACTTAAGCACATACTGGGGTGATTTGCTGAATAGGGATGGTGCTCTGAACTGGGGCCTTAGAAAATTATTCCCTTCTGCATTTACCCTGCAGTTTCAACAGGATACTGTATTATTCTTTGCTGCTGGCCCTAAGGCCCAATACTGCAAACCCTTACTCACACAAGCAGCCCCATTGGCAGGCTTCTTGTACTGGTATCATTGTATTTAAGGCCTGATCCTGCTCTCACTTAAGTCAATGATAAAACTCCCATTTACTTCAATGGGGTAAGATCAGGCTCTAGATGAGTCACACACTAGGTTCTCCATCCCAGTGCAGTACGTGGAACATTCCCCCAGTAAAACAAAATGGTTCCTCAGAACCATTATAATCTGCACTGCCAAGAATTATTTGAAGCAGTGTTAGCTCATGTCTCATAACTTGAGAGTGGTTCCTAGCAATGAAAAAATAATATTTCCATATATGTGCCCTGATTCCCTTATTACAAGGAAATGTTTGTCCTAGTCACAAATTTTCCATAGAGATTTAAAAAAACAGTGAGTCCTGGGGAGTGAGAGATCACAACATGCAATAAAATTTCTTTACACCCAAATATTATCTATCATAGATCTTTTATTATCTCTTTGGATTATTTGAATACGTCTCTGTGTGTAGGCACCATTTTACTTTAGTTCTCTTGCACATCACCTTTAAAATAGGTTTTGGAAGTGACAGTGACTGTCTTTTACAGAATGCCAAGTCCCAATGAGCTCGTATTTGGAGGGCATTTTTACCATGAAGTTATGAACCCCTAAAAATCAGGAGGTTATATATTGAAAGCTTAAGCTTAACTGGGAGATGGTAGGTCCATGAAAAGGCCCTAAAAATGGAAGTCAGGAGGGTTCTGTTTGCAACTCTGCTAGTGACTTTGGACAAATCTCTCAAGCCCCTCTTTGTGCTTCCATTTCCCCATCAGTAAAATGGGGGAAATGAGTAAGCATTTGAAAGCTACAGATGAAAAGTGCAAAATAAGTGCTAAGTGGTATTATTTCTGATGCTCTTCCCCTCGCCCAGCACTCAGAATCATTTTGAATTTATATTTACTTGTGTCCTTAACACAGTTTGAGATGTTTATAGATGTTATGCGTATAGGATTTTTTTATTTTATTTTACATTTTATTTAGAGAAGACCCAGTAATTGAGCCATTCTTGGAGCAGTGCAGAAAATGATTTGTCAACACTCTTGAAAAAGGTTAGATGTAAAATTAATCATACTGCCACGGTGTGGACACCAGGTATTTCTCAATGTCCCATGAGAATTCATGATCCTTTGTATTGTTGCCTTAAGCTACTTACAGTCAGAGATTAAATTTAATGAGAAAGAGAGAGATTAAATGGCATGCACCATGCACGTGCTGTCTGTACACTGTGGGTTAAAGCTCTGGTTTGGGGAATCAGATTTGCATGGCTAACTAGAGTTATTATGCCAAATTCCCACAATTCAAAGACTAGTTCCAGCTTTTAGTTGCAAGACTGCTGTCTAACTAAAATAACTACAATTTATTTGTATATTGGCAAACTGATTTATAGAGATCATTGTATTTCTATGAATTCTTTTGTTCATAAGCAGCAGCTACAACCGGCCCTGAAAGGACAGGTTAGTTGGACACAGAATTTTAAAAAGGAAAGAAAAGAGTGTGATTTCCTCCAGGACACACCCGAAAAAAGTATTAGTTCAACTGGGACATTTTAACACCTGCGATCAATTATGCTTGTGTTCATTAATGTTTAAGATTTACACTTTTTACAGGTGTGTACTCTACAGTATAGAGGACAGTACCTTCATTCTCATTAGGCTTATTATGATGGTTTTACCATACAAGATACAAACCAGTCAGTGAAGTCTAGTAGTCGGAGCACTGGACCAGGAGCCCAGAACTCTTGAATTCTATCTCAGCTTTGCAACTGTCTCCACTGTTGCCACAGGCAATATACAGCTAACTCCCGTGCCTCAGTTTCCCCATCTGTAACTTTGGATGCTATTTGCCTTATTCACAGGGGATTATGAGGAATTAGTTCATATCTGTGCAGCGCTTTCAAGGCTATAATACACTATATAAACTCTTAGTGTTGTTATCTACGCTGTAGATTGCTGAGAGTTGATAAGGATTACTCCTGCATGAAGGGGCAATGAAGGTTTTCTCATGGGACAAGCCGAGGAGAGCAGCTATTGCAAATCAAGTGTCACATAAAAGGATAGTAGTTAGCTCAGTGATAATCTGCAGTAGTGACGGTAGACCGTTACGATTGTTTTATAATCACCCATAAAAGCAGCAATTGCCATATTAACCCAATATGGTTTGCATTCCTACCATAAATCTGTTTTTAGGCAGGGCAAGCAGATGATCATTTTTGTAGTTTTCAACCTCTTTAAATGCAATCTGTTTAACTTGGTGTTTTTAAATGTATGTGATTAATATTAATGCTCACAAAAAAGACTGATAGTGCATCATACAGCTAGGCAAGAGTGGGAAGCTTCAGTGTAAGCTATTATACACCTTTGCCAGTGCTCTTCACTCCTGACCATCATCTGTGCTATTCTAGTGCCGGACCTGCCATGAGTGAGAACTGCCAATTAGGGCTGTCAAGCGATTAAAATAATTAATCACGATTAATCGTGCGATTAATTGCACTGTTAAGCAATAATGGAGTATCATTTATTTAAATATTTGTGGATGTTTTCTACATTTTCAAATGTATTGATTTCAATTAAAACACAGAATACAAAGTGTACAGTGCTCACTTTATATTTAATTTTTTATTACAAATATTTGACTGTAAAAAACAAAAGAAATAGTATTTTTCAATTCACCTAACACAAGTACTGTAGTGCAATCTCTTTACCATGAAAGTTGAACTTACAAATGTAGAATTATGTACAAAAAAATAACTGCATTCAAAAATAAAACAACGTAAAACTTTAGAGCCTACAAGTCCACCTATTCCTACTTCAGCCAATCACTCAGACAAAGTTTGGTTAAAATTTGCAGGAGATAAAGCTGCCCGCTTCTTGTTTACAATATCACCTGAAAGTGAGAAGAGGCATTCAGATGGCACTATTGTAGCCAGAATCGCATGGTATTTACATGCCAGATGTACTAAAGATTCGTATGTCCCTTCATGCTTCAACCACCATTCCAGAGGACACGTGTCCATGCTGATGATGGGTTCTGCTTGATAACGATCCAAAGCAGAGCAGACCGACACATGGTCATTTTCATCATCTGAGTCAGATGCCACCAGCAGAAGGTTGATTTTCTTTTTGGTGGTTTGAGTTCTGTAGTTTCCAGATCTGAGAGTTGCTCTTTTAAGACTTCTGAAAGCATGCTCCACACCTCGTCCCTCTCAGATTTTGGACGGCACTTCAGATTCTTAAACCTTAAGTCGAGTGCTGTAGCTATTTTTAGAAATCTCACATTGGTACCTTTTTTGCGTTTTGTCAAATCTGCAGTGGAAGTGTTTTTAAAATGAACATGTGCTGGGTCATCATCCGAGACTCCTATAACATGAAATATATGGCAGAATGCAGGTAAATCAGAACAGGAGACATACAATCCTCCCCTAAGGCGTTCAGTCACAAATTTAATTAACACATTAACACATTTAATGAGAAAGAGAGAGATTAAATGGCATGCACCATGCACGTGCTGTCTGTACACTGTGGTTTAAATAATTAACACATTATTTTTTTAACAAGCATCATCAGCATGGAAGCATGTCCTCTGGAATGGTGGCTGAAACATGGAAGAGGCGTACGAATGTTTAGTATATCTAGCATGTAAATACCTTGCAACAACGGCAAAAGTTCCACGCGAAAGCCTGTTCTCACTTTCAGATGACATTGTAAATAAGACGCAGGCAGCAGTAGCTCCCATAAATGTAAATAAACATGTTTGTCTTAGCGATTGGCTGAACAAGAAGTAGGACTGAGTGGATTTGTAGGCTCTAAAATTTTACATTGTTTTATTTTTGAATGCAGTTATGTAACAAAAAAACTCTATATTTGTAAATTGCACTTTCACGATAAAGAGATTGCACTACAGTACTTGTATGAGATTAATTGAAAAATAATTTTTGTTTATCATATTTACAGTGCAAATATTTGTAATAAAAATAATATACAGTTAGCACTGTACACTTTGTATTGTGTTGTAATAGAAATCAATATATTTGAAAATGTAGAAAAACATCCCAAAATATTTAATAAATTTCAATTAGTATTCTAATGTTTACAAGTGTGATTAATTTTTTTTGAGTTAATTGTGTGAGTTAACTGCGATTAATCAACAGCCCTACTGCCAATTATTTCAGACCTATCACCTTGTCACCTGTTCTGAAATAGGAACAGATGTTCACTATGGATTAGATTAAGATCACTTAATTCATTTTGCTAGTGATATAAACCAGATCTGAATTCAGGTTTCCAGTCAAAAGGCAGCCTAGAGAGTAAACTCACCGCACCTATGGAACCTTTAATTCTTTAACAGATATACTTAGAATTTGAGACGTGTACACAGCAATTTTACAGCCACATGAGTCTGAGTCAGCTGGCCTGGGCCAGCCACAAGTGTTTAATTGCTGTGTAGTCTGTGCCTCAGTTTCCCATCTGCACTTTCCTATTTCACAGGTGTGTTGTGAGGATAAATCTGTTAAAGACTGTGTAAGGTGCTCTGAAGCACAGTGGTAATGGTGGGTGTTAGGGGACACACAAGTATCTAGGATACACTCTGGCAGAATTTCACCTGTAGGATTTTTTTTTGAGGGGAGGAGGTTAAAATTACTATAGGTGTATGAAATATCTGCAATGAAATATTTGCAATTTTGTGGGGCACATCTCTACAAATTCAAAATGGGTCCAACTTTGTGAAATGTTAACACTATAATGAAATATTTATAGTGAACATGGGTCCACATTTGAGTGAAATTGTTTTTCTACCGTAAAAACAGACAGAACTTCAGGATTCTGCATCTCTTGGTAGACTTGTTGAGAAATTTTGCAAGAATTAGAATGATTAAAATTAAAATGTGGACAAAAATTCAGGAACAGTTATCAAAAAATACCATTCACCAGGAGCCAGAATAATAAATCTTAGGCTGTTACTTGTACTGAACTCCTCACAACCTTGGATAAAGAAATTATTTCAATATTCTCTTCCAGAGTGAAGGCATGAGTTATTTTTTCCTAACCACAGCCTGATTCAGAATCTAAAGAGGAAGGAAAATTCATACATTTGGAGTTAGGGACAGAGAGCATGCACAAGAGTGAAAGAAAAGAAACATACCACTATATGTCCCTTGACCGAATTCATCATCTGTGTCAAAATCTTTCAACTCCAAATTGTCCACCTGTGAAAAGACCCAAAACCAAAAGATTGAACAAATAAAATTAAGTCTATTCTTTCCATTGTTCTCACTACAACTTGGCAAAGCAAAAATTATGACTGTTAACATCAGTTTCTCCGTTCCCTTTGTAGCTTTTACAGGAATTTGAAAGTTTATTAAAATTATTATTATTATTATTTGAAAGAAAGAAATGTTTGGTATACTTCCTGTATTTTTAAAAGTAGTTAAAGAAACACTGACAAATAGTTTAGTATCAACTTTAGGTTTTGGGGAGGAGAAAAAAGATTTCATAAATTCTACTATGCCTAATTTGAATAGCAATGTTTTCATAACTTACAATAATGTAAAAACATTTTTCTTTGTAAATGGAATAAGAGACAAATGTTACTCTGCAGTCTTGGGAATCCACTGCCTGAGACCCAGAAAGTGAAACTGACTCTAAACAAAAGAGAAACTGACCATTATAGTTTCATTTTTCAAGGGGTTAAGTGAAAAAAGCAAAGAAACAACTTACTTGAATTTTTTTCAGACTTAAATCAGGAGGTTTTTTGTTATTTTTTTTAGCCTTAACAATGGTAGTTTTAAAATGACTTAGGCGTATTTAAAGTGCTTTGTAAGAATACTGCTTTATCATTAAAATTCTCCACGGGTGCATAGTGGGAGCGGGCACAAAGATTCTCCCCACAAGCGTTGCCTACATAAGGCCTGACAAAATTTCACTCACTGAAGTCACCCTCTGTGCTGATGGGTGTAGAGGGCCAGAAAAAGTCCTCAGTCCCATATGAGACCTTCTTAACAATTCAAAATAGAATTCCCTCCTAAGTGCCTATAAATGTTAAAATGAGTTCATTGATTAAATACATAACATATACAAGAGAAATGACAGGAAACTTTTCCTCCTTGGGCTTGGAACTTGCTTTTCTTAGAGGAGAGATGTAGAAAACTATGCTAATAAACAATGTGCCTAGAACATATGAACAGTCTGGTCTCTACACACACATTACAAAAAAATCTCAAAATGACTCAACCTCATGCTAAAAAACTGAGACCTTCCCTACCCATTCCACTCAACCAAGCCCCTTTAGAAAAAAGCCTGGAAAAATGGATTGCCCGGGCAACATGGGATGAAGGTCAATGAATCTGAACTCAGTAAGAGCGAAGTGGGGAGTAACTTTCACAGTCGAAACCGTACATTGGGAATGCCTTTCCCCCAACTCGCAGACAAACATATTCAGGGATTGTCAGGTAGAGCATCTCAACTGATCTCAGGTCATAGGTTAAAAGAAGGGAGGAGACACAATCCTGAATGGGATTTGTAGGTCAAAATGAGCATCTTGAACTACACCTGGAAGTGAACTGGTAACCAGAGCAAACATCGGAGCACAGCTGTACTATTCTCCTTTGAAGTAGCATTGCTGAGTTGGAGAGTTGCCCCATATTGCACTGAGTTTACAGCACAGAACCACAGAGAAATTAGAGATACAGAAGGTTTAATCATCTCATCCAGTTCAAGACCAATCCCTCCAACCAGCCCCTTGCAATTTAAGCCCTTACAAAGAGAACACTTTTATATCATATTAAAGGTACAAACTTGTTAACAGAAAAAAACTGGTTAGATGGTGCTGTTAGAGTTCTTCCTTCCCTCAGAATGATCGTGGAAGCAAACACTGTATTTCCAGACACTTTCCCCACCCCAAGTAAAATAATTTGTAAATCAGTGCATGAGACAGAGATTAGATGTGTTCTGCTTATAATTCCTACCCTGAAAAGCACTGAAGCAAATCTTACCTTCACTCTTCTTGCCAGACTGAGGTCACCTTGGTTAGAGCAGCCAACTTTCCAGCCTTCACCCATCATTATCTGTAGAGATATTTACGTGCATTAAAATGAAGCAAGAATACAGATCACATTCAAAGCTCTCACTGATTTACATTTGCAAAAGGGCTGCATGTTTGGGTCCTTTAAAATGTATGTGGAATAAAAAAAAAGAGTGAATGAAATGGTTTCTGAACAGAGGTTAGGGAATATCATCATAAATATATCCAAACTAGGTCCAATGGAGAAACACAATGAGCAATCAAAATAAGCACAACAGCAGTGTTTAGAACAGAAGCAATAGTTTCAATGGCAGTTGTTCTCTCTATTCTTTTCCCAAAGGCAGGTGTAAAGGTTACAGCAGCCAATTCATTGCATTACGAATGCTTTTTGCTATTACTGGAGCAATGTTTCCAGTGCATCCAGTTATTACTGGATTTGTTTCTTAAACTACTACTGTGATAAAAACGTGCAATCGTTCCTGAAACTTTAGTTCTATAGCAACAATGATAAATATTAGGCTATTCTGTTAACTAAGAGATAGTGGAGGTCTCATCATGCTTTACAAGGCACAAAGCCAGTTCCCAAGTGGCTAAGACAAGAGACCGAAAGGCAGTTTATCCAAAGATGGAACCATATTCTTGATGAGAGAAACAGCACAAAGTTTCTGTTATCAGTAGTATTAATACAAGAGTCTGAAAGGCTGTGATTCTTTTAAAACTCTTATCTGAGTTTCATTCACACAGGACTATGATCCCTGCAGGAGCCTGACCACCACTGTATACTATAGCTGTTCTACAGGTAGAGCAAATGGCTGGCGTGTTCCCCTCAAGTGCCTCTTGTGTTCCCTCCCTCCCACACCTTATATAGGATTCTACAGAATCTGCTTCAGATCAGATATTGCCTTCAGTCACTACCACTCAGCCAGTGCATCTCCTCTACTTCACTCTCTAAGGGCATTTAGAGCCAGAAGAGAGCATCTTCCTCTCCATGAATGAATATTTTTGCCTGTCTTCTCTTTAATTTAATGTTTGCCTCTGTGGACTGATGCCAGTCTCGTTACCTGGTCTTCATCCACAGTCTGTGATGAGAGAGACACTGATGGCTCTTTGTTTCTTACAGGAGAGACATTCTGTTTATTTCTGTTTGACAACTCAAGCATTGAAAATGTATTTTCTATGGAATCCATTTCAGATACTCGGCTTTTCATTTTCACCTCTTCTGCAGGGAGAAATCATAGTGCATTAGAAACCATAATACACCCTCCAAGAAAAAAGAAAGATGCATAACAAATGCACATTGTATCTTGTTGGAACAAGCATTATTACTATAACTGCTTCTTTTGTCTATTCAATGTCGTTTTCCATTCATACTTGGAGCTTAAGATACATGCGTGTGTTTTGTGGCATGTATTGTGTGGTCTTTTTCATAAAATTGAATAAACAATTTGAA
This sequence comes from Mauremys mutica, assembly GCF_020497125.1. Lineage (NCBI taxonomy): Eukaryota > Metazoa > Chordata > Testudines > Geoemydidae > Mauremys > Mauremys mutica. The sequence continues at coordinate 79,816,856 of NC_059075.1, forward strand.
TATGCAAAACACAGTAAGTCCCCTTTGCCTTTGTTCTTCAAGTACTCACTGCTGTCATGCAGTCTCATATGTTGTACAGAAAACTAGATAAAATAACACAATGAATGAAAAACAGAAAGACAAAAGCCCAGTTCCTAATGAAGGTTGCTACTTTGTTCTTCATTTAAACACTTTGGGGTACTTGTTCACGGGTTGGCCACCATGTATATGCTGTGCAAAATGGCACGCACTTGTGCATGTGCCCTCACTTGACAAGTAAACACCAGTGCAGACAGAACCAGAATCTTCTGTGATACCAGTGAAATCTGGAGTAACTGTATTTAACAGAGTTACGTCAGATTTACACCAATATAACTCCAATCAGAATGTGACTCCTGCTCCTCAACACCAGAACACACTCCAGCAACTATATATCTACTTTCCAATAATCTAACACATTTGCATATACAGCTGTGGAAGCTGTATTCACAAAATCCCACTGGCCATTTCTCATGCTACTCCCTGCACCCAGAAGGCTATCTCCCACGCAAAGTACTAAGTCCGAGGTTCTCAAACTAGGGCTCCATTGGCCTGGAGCGGCAAACCGCAGCCAGTGGGAGCTGCGATCGCCCAAACCTGCAGACGTGGTAGGTAAACAAACCGGTCCGGCCCGCCAGGGGCTTTCCCTGAACAAGCGGCAGCCCTAGTTTGAGAACCCTGTACTAAGTAACTTCCCTCTCCTCCTTCATATTCCTATACTGTGGGAGCATCTTCTTGCCATACAAGATAGGAGTAGTTCTTGTACCTCCTATCTCCTCCTCTAGTGTGAAGGCCAGGTCAAGCTTCTACCCTTATGTATGTGGATATGGAGACCATCTGGGAGAATCCCATGGTGAATAAAGAAGAAATATGGCACTGAGGTTTCTTCGTCAGAGTCATTGCTACTGTGGGTGTTTGAAGTCTCCCAGGACAACAGGATTGGGGAACTCAAGCACCTTTATGGACAATGTTTCTGCTAGCTCTGCTTGTCTAGGTCCTAGGACATACAGACAAGAGATTCTGGGGTGGGCTTGTAGCCTATTGTCACCCACACTGCAGCAGCTGGCAGGAAGGAGGCAGGAGGCAAATGCTATAACTGGATAACAGGGGTACAATGTGGAGGGGCCTCAGTGACATATCTCAGGGACTGAGATCTGGCCACAGCAATCTACAAGCCCTCTCACAAAGGAACAGACTAGAAGAGACACCAAAGGTATTATGTGAACCCCATGGGACAAGGTTAGCATTCTACCCTGTATTGGACACCCACCTAAAGGCTAAATTGGGAATTACTATATTCATCCCTGTCTGTATGCAACTAAGCTGTTGTACTAGTTTATTTGTATCCTTTCCTTCTTGGCAGCCCTAGTAAAGAATCCTCTCATTTGAGCCATGCATGAGTGCTTATTGGGATCCCTCCAAGATAGCTTACAGGGCAGAGTGCAGATCACCCTCTGCACTGGCATGTTCCTGGTTTGGTTTTCCAAAGCATTCCTGAAAACCCACTGGATGGGGGCAATTACACTAGGAAACACTTGCTGTTTGGTAGACAACTGTCAGTAGGATGCCAGTATTGGTCTTGTTCCTGAGTGCAAAGATTAAGTGGATGCATTCAAACAAGGTTGGTTCTCTTGGAGGACTTCTCTGGCACTGAAGGTTAGATTAGAATAGTATGGCTACTCTGACTTCTAGGTTGGATTTTCAAAAGTACTCAGTACTGGCCTCACTCTGCACCCACTGAAGTTTTACCGTAATGGGGAAGATTTTCAAAGACACAAATGACTTTCATTAGTAGATGGGTGACACCTAATGGCCCTTTGTGCCTTTGAAAATCTCCCCAACTTCAATAGAAGCAGAGTTAGGACCACTGTGAGTGCTTCTGAAAATCCCAACACCAGTATCTGTGGTGTACCTGCTGAGATAGGACTTAGATAGCAGTGTCACCTAACCAGATTTCAGCAATGTAAGCTCAGTCTAGGCATTCCTGACCGATCAGGACATGTTTAATAACTGGCTTTTGATTACTGACCAAGCATTGAACAATAGGAGGGTTTTCTCCCTGCAGCACTATAAAAAATATTTTGGAGGATGCCAAGAGGAAAATAGTAAAGTGTGACTTTGTTTTTTTCTATAAAAAAGAATTACATTGTAAATTATTAAATGGCTTTAGAAGAACAGGCACAAATGGATGTCTCACTTCATGCCAAGAGCATACCTATGCTCATAATGCATAATAAATGCACAAGTCTATCTGCCTTATTTTTAATTTGAAAATTACATTTTCTAATAACAACAAGAAGCAATCAGCAATGCATTTCTAAGGCACGATTACATGTCTCATGCATTTAAAGTCACTCATGCATTATAACACCACTCAATGTACAATGTGGATGGAGCATTTTCCAAGAATTTAATGACAGTCTCAGGATTAGTATCCTCAGAAATCAACTCTCCCAGTTAATTATTAATCCCCAGGGGCACCTCTGTGCTCCAGTCATTATTGTATACAAATCATGACAATACTATGGCCACAGCCCTGCAGTCCTCACTCATATAAGTAAAGGCTGCAGTAGTAGGCCTATATTACTAGGAATTAATGAAGCAAGATGCACTTTACAGGCCAGAGTAAAATAACAGAAAGGTTTCTCTCTCCGCTAATATATGGCTCAAGATTCTCTGAGCATTTCCTACCTCCTAGATATCCCACTTGAACACTGGACTTTGCACTGCTTTTTTACAACTCCACAGGCTTCTTTTTTGAAAGAAGACAAAATGAAAACGACACAAGGGCATTCGCCACTTATTCCTCTCATCACCATCCCTTTTTTCAAGCCAATGAAACAACTTTGTATCTCACTAGAAGCAGTACCGGCTCCAGGGTTTTTGCCGCCCCAAGCAGCAAAAAGAAAAAACAAAAAAAGCCGTGATCGCGATCTGCAGCTCTACCGCTGCTGCTTCAGTCTTTGGCGGCAATTCAGTGGCTGGTCCTTCGCCCCGAGGGGGAGTGAGGGACCCGCCGCCGAATTGCCGCCAAAGACCTGGACGTGCTGCCCCTCACAGTTGGCCGCCCCATGCAACTGCTTGCTCGGCTGATGCCTGGAGCCGGCCCTGACAAGAAGACCTCTCCTAAATACCCTTCAGATGAGATGGTTGGTTTCTATCTGAAGGCATCCTTCTTTTTCCCCAAAATAACAGAAACAGCAAACTGAGTCATTGGAAAAGCTTGAATTTTTTTTTTTAAAGATCAAAAGTTAAGCAGCCTGCTTTAAGGACTGAAAGAGAAAAGGTCGTTTTCAGAGCTATCAAGTCACAAAAGGATGTTTGTGAGCCCCAGAATAGAGTTTGGCCTGAAGCTCTGATTACTTTGTTAGCCAGATGCTTCCCATGTCTATGCATTTGGCAACATAAATTTGATACATAAATGTCTGTCTCATCTCATTTTCGTTTCTATTTTTCATCAGAGCTTTGTGCCACTCTTTCATCCCACCCCTAATATTTCTTGCTTTGCAATAAGTGTCAGACATATGTTTTACAAAATCTACCAGTGTTTCATGGAACAACAAGGCTCCACCACCTGAAAGAGAGCTTTCTTTTGGCATTTTTAAAATCACAATTTTAATACACATGAAACAAAAGTTTTTCCAAAGGTTTTTTTAATGTTTCATTACTCTGCAGGAATGGTATCTCAGTGTATTTTGATACCAGGCAAACTTCCAGCTGATCGCCCTTACCAGGCCACCAGGGCAACTGGTATCTTTGTTTCAGAAATGCAACAAATGTAACACTGGAAAAGTAAGGGGTCCAATCCAATTCTCAGTGAAGTCAATGAAGAAGAATCTCAGTGATTTCAAAGGAAGAAGAATCAAGCCCATGCTTTGTAAAGCTGACATTCTATGATCCTCCTGGTACAAATCCATATCAACGTACAAAACTGCACGGTGGCCTAGTGCATAGAGCTGTAACTCAGGAAACCTGGATTCTATTCCTGGCTCTGTCACTGGCCTCCTAGATGACCCTGGGCAAGTCATTTCATCATTCTGTGCCTCTGTTTCCCCATCTGTAAAATGGGGATAATAATATTGACCTCTATTTGTAAAGCACTTTAAGATGTGCTGATTAAAAGCACTATATGAGTAATAAAAGGTATTACTACTATACTGTCGAGCAGGGATCGGCAACCTTTGGCACAAGGCTCAACAGGGAAATCCACTGGTGGGCCAGGACGGTTTGTTTACCTGCGACATCCGCAGGTTCGGCCGATCGCAGCACCCACTGGCCGCAGTTGCCATTCCAGGCCAATGGGGGCTGCAAGAAGCGGCAGCCAGCACATCCCTCGGCCCGCACCATTTCCTGCAGCCATCATTGGATTGGAAAGATGAACCACGGCCAGTGGGAGCTGTCATCGGCCGAATCTGCGGATGCTGCAGGTAAACAAACCGCACTGGCCCGCTAGCAGATTTCCCTGACAGGCCGCGTGCCAAAGGTTGCTGATCCCTGCTGTAGAGCATAGCCATTCAGAACTTCATGGCAGCAATGAAGATAGAACTCATTCTTCAGCTCCAAAACCTCAGCTAATGGAATGTCTTCATTAGCCTTATAGGGCCTATGATACATAGAAGAGCAGTTCCGATTCAACACATCCACGAAACACACACACAAGCTCATTATACTGTGTCGATTATATATTTTCTGGGGGCACAGTTATTTCCTTGATTTCAAAAGGAAAAGCTATTCAGATCAAATGAACAAATAAGCAATCAAGTGTCATTTCGACAGATTCAGGCCTTTCATCTCCACAGGTAGTATTCCCAACCCCAAAAAACCAACCAATAGAACTCTCCCTATCCCCAAGCCAAAGGTGAGGCACTTGGGTCAGACGTGAAGTACTGTCAGAAACGTTTTTGTTGCCAAGACCCTTCCAGGGCTGTTGGGTTATATAATACCAAGCATTTCATTTGATGAAATGTTCACAGAAGCAATGAGATTCATGACTGGAAAGGAAGCAAAAGTCACAGGGAAGAAAAAAATCCAAGCAACCCAAGGCAGTTGAAAATGCATGCTGCAGCGGAATACAAGCTATGCTATCGTGTCTGTAATGAGGCTACATCATATAAATTGGGGATTGATTTTAACATTACAGTGGTAGCCTGGGGCACAGTCCCTCTGGGCTAGTGAGATTTACTCTTGATTTGTACATTCTAGCTAAAGCAGTCCATAGCTTCCTTACCAAGTGGATCTCAGTAACTGGCCTCCCCTGAAGCGGATGCAGTAGAGATTATAAATAAGTAATTTAAAAACACTCCATCATAAACTGGTCTAAACCTAAAGAAACTACAATTTGTAGACAAATGTTTTGGCTAAATTCCTCTCTCAGTGGTCTGAAAGCTAACCATCTGTTTGTCCTTCCTTGTGAAGGACACGGAGGAAGAAGGAGGGACCACATTCCAGCCAGCGGGAGGATCAGTCTGCCTTCCCCCTGGCTAAGCAATAATTGACTCATTATTCACAGCCATATTTCTCTACCTGCCAAGACCCAAATATACAACACTGGCCTTTATAATGTGTCACAAAGGCCCAAAATAAAGGACACAAACACAATAAAAAGAAGCAGAGCAGGATGCCTAAAATAACACAGGGATTCATTTATTTGACTTGCAGAAAGTCTTCCAAACTCGGTTTTACTTTTTATAATTTCCACTGCCAATATCTTATAGCAATGAAGAAACAAACAGGTATGGGTGAGTGAGAAAGCAAAATATGAACCTCTAAGGAAGTCTTGATAAAGTCTATAGGGCGGAAGGTATGATGAGGTTCCCTACAATAGCATATGGCCCATCTACAACTGCTACTAGCAAATATCTCCAACAGCCGGAGACAGGACACGAGGTGGGGAGAGCTCTGAGCTACTACAGAGAATTCTTTCCCAGGTGTCTGGCTGTTGGGTCTTGCCCACATATGGCTGTATTTGGGGTTGTTGCGGAATTTCCCCCAGGTCAGATTGGTAGAGACCCTGGGGGATTTTGCCTTTCTCTGCAGAGTGGGGCACGGGCCACTTGCCAGTCTAACGCAGAGTAAAAGGTGGATTCTCTATAACTTGAAGTCTTTAAATCAAGATTTGAGGACTTGAATAACTCAGCCAGATGTTATGGGTCTAATACAGGCATGTGGGTGGGTAGGTTCTGTGGCCTGCAATGGTCAGGAGTCTGACTAGATTATCATGATGATCCCTTCTGGCCTTAAAGTCTATGAGTCTGTGAGGTACATAAATTATAATCAGGTGTCTCTGAGAAGTAGGTGGCAGGCTTTATAAACACATTAGTATCAGAGAAGCGTATCCAACTTGATGTGCTTTCTCTGTCCATCTATCCAAACTTTATATTGTTTAAAATAGTTCTTGTCATCCCATTTGGACTGGCTTCTCTCAGAGATGCCCACTGGTCACCCACCTATTTAAAAAAAATAGTGAAATCAGTTATCACAAAGTCAAAGAAGAGTGGTATCAGGATTATCTGATAATTTCCCAACAGTAAAATCTATTAAATTAAACAGTAGCCAAAGAAGAATGACAGAAGCCCTATAGCTTGAAATATTTTAAAACAAGACTAGAGCCAACAATCAATATAATACTGTAGGGAATCTTTCCTGGGATCTTTCCCGACTATTCCCCTCTGTATCATATTATAACTCCTCCTTCCATAACGAGGACATTTATGGGGCTGATTCTCCTCTCGCTGATACCTGTTTTAAGACAGTGTACCTCTGCTCACTTCAATGGAGTTATTCCCAATTTATACTGGTGTAAGTCAGAGGAGAATCAGGCCCTTCTAGATCTCTCCCTCATACTCCTTTGGTCTTACCCAGACCAGACCTAGGTAAACTGCAAAGATTGCTTAGCTATAGATTTTCATTAAAAGTTCTACTACAACCAATAAGGGTCTGATTCTCCTTTCACTTATGCCAGTTTTATTCTGGTGTAACTCCACTGTCTCAGACCCTTAGCTGGTGTAAATCAGTGCTCCATGAATCTGGCCAATTGATTGTGTTGGAATTACGTCTGATTACACTGTTGTGAATAAAGAATCAAATCCTAAGTATTAGATTTTGACTGTTATGTCCAAGTGCTTTATGTTTAGTCCTTTCTTTTTGAGGTTCTTTGTCTTGTTTGTTTATCATCCTGCAATAACAAACTGATTGCTGCTGGCAGGTACAATTCAACAATTCAACTACTACTGACATATCTACCTTATTTTGGTGTGCCACACTACTTCCCTGTAACAAAATGCAGCTCTAAATTTGCAGAAGCCTAACTATTCTCTTACTGTATCAATGTTTCTCCTTTTTCCTTATGTAACCTAAATACAATATTTAAAAAATAATTCCTTGTCTATGCTTTGCTTTACATGTTGTCAATGTTTGGACTTTGTAGAGGAAACATTTCCTGTTTGTGCCACTTTTTTGCCCATCTGACCATTTTTTAAAAAAATATATTTTTCTTCCACGGTTCAACAGTGATGTTGCTAAAAACTTTCCATATTTGAATATGCACCCACTCAGTTGAATCACAAGGCACATGTTCACCTGACCATTTCAGCTTCCTGATTGGGCAAGATCCTACCTTTTCCAACACAGAAACAAACGTCTGTGCCACAACAATGGCCAAAAATAATTCTGTAAAGGTCCAAAACATCCAAGACAAAAATATAAGGTCAGAACCTCAGCTGATGTAAATCGGTGTAGCTCCTCTATTAATGGAGCTACATCAATTTACATCAGCTGAGGATCTGGCCCAGACAGGGTAAAAACAGTAGATCATATACGTAACTCTGGCTAAAAAAAAATCAAGTGAATGGTGAGTGACTGTGAAAAAAAATAGGAGCAATTTCTTAAAGGTATATATTGTACAATTTGCATTGGACTTGAGAGTTTATATGCACATGTGGTTGGGATATAGACTCTCTCCAGAAATTGGTTGGGGAAAACTGGTCTGCTCCATCTGTCTACAGGGTGATCTTACCATTGCTTGACCGCAGGTGAGCCAGATGTGAGGAAATAATTAATTCCTTCCAAAAAAACTTACGATAAGAGGGGCATTCTTTAGGGAAAACTGGGCACAAGTCTGTCAGGGAGCATCAAAAAGAAGGCTCTCAGAAGAAGATGAAGGACACCTAGAGGTAATTACCACTTCTTCTCTTCAACTTGACTGATAGAGCCACAGTTTAGACCTTTACTTTCACCTTGACTGAGGGAAGCCTGGTGTATTTGTCTTTGGTTCTTAAAGGCATTCATTATATTAACTTTTCTGTTTTATAACAAAGCCTACCACAAGCTTTTAAGCTCTACTCGGGAAGTTAGAATCCTTTCTTGCTTCCCCAGCACAATTCCTAGCTGCTAAATATGTATATACACTGGGAACTGCCAAGGAGAGAGAGACAGTAGGAGGTTGAGTGATACACTAACAATATTCAAATAAGGACCGAGACAGACTTGAAAAGTTGTATGTAGATCTCATAAAGGTGGAATTCAATAAACTGCTAGATATCTCAGCTGGTTTCATTAAGCATTGCATGTACTGTCGAAATTGGATGCAATTTAAATGGCCCATTCCCCTGACACTAATAGTTCCATACAATTTCTTTCTCCCATACCAATTACTATCATAGAACATATGAGACAAACAGGGAACAGGATAAAAAGAAGAAACAGACAAGATTTTAAAAAGCGATTAGTGATTTGGAGTTCATCAATTTTGAGGTGCCCAATTTGAGACACTTTGATATATTTTGGGAAACCTTCGTCAGGGTGTCTAGTGTCTACTGCACAAGACTGGGATGTAGCCCTCTTAGATTATGCTCCTGGCTTTCCCACAGATCCACTATATGACTTTGGGAAATTTTGTTTACCTTGTGCCTCTATTTGCCCATGTGTAAAAGGGAATGATAGTATTTCCCTACCTCACCTGGGTGCTGTGAGGCTTAGCTAACTGATATGTACAAAGCATTTTGGTATCATTGGTGGAAGAATGCTCTGGCAACCCAAACTATTGTCACATACTGTGTATTACGATTTCATAAATAAGCATACTACACAACCATGCAATGTATAAAACTGTAGAAAGAGATTTACAGCAAAATATCCAAACCAGAAATGACTTAATCTGCTCTAAACCTTTCTTTCTGGAAACAGAAAAAAATCCCAAGCTAGCAATATTTTATCTTTTACAATTTAAAAGAAAATAATAACTTTTTTAAAAAATTGTTTGATTATAATACGTAAAAATCCCACACAACAGCAAGAAACAATTGCTGACATGCACTTTTGAGAGGCAGTGTCATTCAATGGCTATTAGCAGCTGCCACACTAAATTTGCCCTGACCTACTTTGCAAACTTGGGCTGATAACTTCCCTGCTCTTGGCCTCAGTTTCCCCATCTGTAAAATGGAGATAATGCTACTTACCTCCCTTGATAAATATTTTGAGATCTATGGATGAAAATCATTCAGAGGACAGATAAGCTATTATTATTGCAATACAAATCTGTTACAGTCCATTGTATCCACATAACTGTTTTTTAACTTCAGGGCTCTGTATGATATTTGCTTTTACACCATGATAAAAGAGATTACATAGAGATGGGCAGTGAATTTATGATCAATAGAAAATTGCAAACCTTTTTTTCTCCCCACCAATTATTTTCCAATGATCTGGCAAAACACATCAATAAAAAGCTCTGAATTGAGGCTGTTTCCCTATTTCATGCCCTGCTTAAGTTCCCTGGGGATGACAGATTAATTTAATTAGTTTTATTGAACTGCCTAGTTGCTTTTATTGGCAAATCCACTCATACGAGGCCTACTACAAATTTCTCTTGGGGTTAACGCCATCCTATTGGTCCATTTTTTAAATTAAAGTAAATTTATTGCTGTCCCTTGTGTTATTTTCAGCCGTGCTTCATGCTGTTAAACTCACATGTGTAAAGGGCCTTCATAGCCACTTATGCTGAAATTTAAACTTGTTTTTTTTTAAACGTGGTTAACGAAAAAAAGGAAGCAGATAGATATTGCTAAATGGAGTGTGAACTAACTACACCACTCAACATTCACTGGGGAATTAAATTAACCTGATCACAACAGCACAGAAAATGCCTCTTAAATGCCACCTGGAAGCACAAAAGTGGCCAGTCAGTTTCCAACTTCCTCTGCTAGCCAGCCTGCTGCTGGGTGCAAAAGTATCAAAACAACAACGTTGAGGGTCAAGGTGGGTGCAGTAATATGTTTTATTGGACCAACTTCTGTTGGTGAGAAGAGGGACAAACCTCACCCACCTTGTCTCTCTAATACCTTGGGACCAACACGGCTACAACAGCACTGCATACAAAAAGGACTTAGTTTTCTTAATGTGTCTGATCAAAAATCCAAGATCCAAACTAAACCCCTATATTTGAGATGTGAACTATAGAACATATAATAACTATAATGGACTGAACTTAAATTAAGGTGACCAGATGTCCTGATTTTATAGAGACAGTCCTGATATTTGGGGCTTTTTTTTTATATGGGCTCCTATTACACCCCACCCTCTGTCCCGATTTTTCACACTTGCTATCTGGCCATACTAACTTAAGCACAGTACCCAAACACTCTCAAACTCAAATTCAGATCAGAATTTAACTACTGACAGCCTCTGTCTATATAACAGGCTAATCCAGGTGCTGGATCAAAACACCTCCAGATTTTCAGAAGGGTGATTTAAAATCCAGATGCAAATTTTGCAGCTTGGACCATTTCTAATTTTTCTCTGTGTTTCTGTGGAAGGGAGGAAGAAGATACTTTATGCTCTACTGAACTTCCCATTCCACTCTGAAGTTAGAAAAACAAGCAGATGCTGTCTTATTATTTTGTACCAGCAGATTTCAAAACATGTTTTTAAAGCTGGAAAAGGCAGTTAAAATATGTGATTTTTTTGGCTCAAATCAAAGAGATGTGGGGCATAAATCAGTTCTACTGAATGGTCAGTATTGAAAATATCACTCATCTGCCAACCTAAATAAAGCCGTGTCATCAGTTCTATTGTAAACCCACTTTTCCCAGGCTTCTAACTCAGGCCTTGATCCTGCAACTGGATCTCTGTATCCACGCAGAGCTCCACTGACATCGAGGGGATTTCGCCAAGCCACGAAAGTCCATCCAATTGGGTCCAATTGCACAATCAGACTATTCTTGTTAATATTTGCTCTGCACTGAAACTTCCCAGAGCCTGGAAGTAAATGTTATTTATTTATTTCTATTTCATCATTTTATATTAAAAATGTAAAGGCGCAAACGAACCAAAAAGAAATGCATATACTAGCATGAGCACAATAGGTTACAATGGAACTGGGAAAAATATAAATGAATATGTTGAAAGAAATATGATCTATAAAAGAACGCTGCTTTCCACTGCCTTTATTATGGATTTACCCAAATCCCATTATATAAGCAGGCGGTTGTATTCTGCCCATGCTGAAGCTTCTGAGAGCCCTTCAAGGAGAATGCAGGAGTTTCTTTCTACCAGAAACAAACTGTACCACTAGACTATATTGCCTGTCTGAAGGTCCATCAATACCCTAAACACTACATGCCCCTTGTTAATGCTATCCTAAGGATGAAGGAAATACCCGGGACAGTATTCACAGGAAAACCATAGGACTTACTGGAGCTGCAATTTAGCCTTCAAGTGTTTATCCACTATAGGGGTCAATAAAAATTATTATAATCTCTACCAACTATGCATGGAGTGCTGCCATGTACTGTCAATTTTTAAAAAGATGATATATTAAAAATATCTGGGTCATCTTTTGTAGGAGTGCTGACCTTTAAAATGCTGCGTTCACTCTTTTTTAAATGACATTAACCATCTGCCATTGTTATCAGATCTGGCAGAAGTGAGGTATAACACTTCGTTTCTTGAACGCTCACACTGCCACTGGTAGTATGCATGCAGTAATAGCGACTCAATCTAGCTCTGCTTAGGAATCCCAAAATAAAAAAAATTTAATTTCTTGTACTAAACACCCAGCTTTTTCCCCACCCAAGTTACCATGGCTCCATGGGCTACTTATAACAGACACAGTTACTATTAGATAAATCACACAAAACTGGGGAAACAGGCTGAGAACCCTAGCCTTCGTCTCCAAAACCATAGACCTGGACCACTTGAGCTAAAGGAGAATTTCCTTACTAGGAGTAGTAATAGATCCTCTACCTTTCCTGTAGAGTAGCCAATAGAGGGTAACATCACACATTCATATATAGACAGTATTATAAAAAAATAGTTTTGTTTTATTGGGATCATAGCCTTTATCAGAGCCATAGAAAATGGGAAGTACCAAGATTCCATTAATACTCAGCTTTCTACAATTCCAAGAAACAGGTTTTGGAATACAAAACCAAGCGATGACCCCTACATGCACACCATGGGAAACTCCTGGGTGACGTACTTGTACTGCCAAAAGGCCCCCTCCTCCTGATCTCCCATTGTATTTTGTCCCTGTCTGTTTAGATCAGGAGTAGGCAACCTATGGCACAGGTGCCGAAGGCGGCACGTGAGCTGATTTTCAGTGGCACTCACACTGCTCAGGTCCTGGCCACCAGTCCGGGGGGCTCTGCATTTTAATTTAATTTTAAATAAAGCTTCTTAAACATTTTAAAGCCTTATTTACTTTACATACAATAACAGTTTAGTTATATATTATAGACTTATAGAAAGAGACCTTCTAAAAACATTAAAATTTTTACTGGCACACGAGACCTTAAATTCAAGTGAATAAATGAAGACTCAGCACACCACTTCTGAAAGGTTGCCGACCCCTGGTTTAGATCATGAGTTCCCTAGGACAGAGACCATCCAATCTTCTGTGTTTTCTTGGAGCTATTGATGCTTAGCAAATAAAGATAAAATAATGTATTAAAAATAGGCAGATAGGGCCTTACAGGATGCTTGAGTGATAAAAAAAAAAACCTCTAGGAAAAATTTCCTCCTGACCCCAAATCAGGAAGGCAGTTTGACCCCATGCACATGAACAAGAATCACCATGAGTAAGAATCTAAACACACAGACACCCTGACATACCAACGGGATCCAAGTAACTCTGTGATTTTTTTCTCCTAATTTCCCAGCAGTTTGACCACCGAAGAGCCATTAGATGGGGATCACTTGCAAGAAAAATTGTTTTTAAAAAGATGCCCATAGTCCACATGTTAAAAATGTGTGTATACCTAAGTATCTCAATTTGCACACACAAGGACATATGCACATTGGATATTTGAGGATGCAAATAAATGGGCAAAACATCAGCAGTCTTTTATTTTTACGCCTGGCCATACAAGGGACTTGAACTGGTGCTTACCTAGAAGTAAAAAGCTATGAGCTTCATTATCAGATATACCCTGAGCTACCTCAGTTGCCCTTTTAAATTATTTTCATTCAAATCCAAATGGCTCTTCTTCATGATATTTGAGTACCAAAGAAATAAAATTGGAGTCCAATAGTTTAAAATGCATTTTTGCACTGTTCCAGCTCTTAAGGCTTTGTGCTTTAAGTGGAATTTTTGCAGGTCATTAGTTTATAATGTGAACCGGTGCCTTTGGGTATTCTGAAAGAGGAAAAAAAAGCAACCCAAGTTATTTTGTTTAGAAATGGAGTTTCCTGGGCTGGTACAATCATTTATTTCTGCTAGAATTTCAGATATGTTTTATACACACATTTAGAGCCAGATGCCGTGTTGAGAACCAAGGTGAATGAAGTACATGCTGTGGCTTTCTGCAAGCTGCATAGCGAGATGCACCCTGTGTCTTGGATCTGAGTTCTCCCCAGTGTAGTAGCTGTACATAAAGAAGCTTGTTGCAGACACTAGTATTAACCCTCTTATCTGATCCCCCCAGTGTCTCACCTTCTCTCTGGTTTTCTGGGAGTGGGAAGACTAGCATGGGAGCACTGCTGAGATCGTTTCCACTCCCCCCGACTGCTTTTTCTACTCTAGTGCCTGTGAATGACAAGGCTCTAGTGCCTGAGAGACAAGGACAGAGCAGGGTTCTGAGTGCCAATCAATAGAGCATGCCACATGGTGTAATTGGAAAATACTCTGCTTCTGGAATAAGATGAAGATATCACTCTTAATAGAAAGCTGTAAAGAGCAATGTAATTGTGGAATATTAAATAGACATATTCATTTTGTAAGGCTGATTTAAAGAACCCAGGGGTGCAGTTCTTACCAGTGATGAGCCTGAGCTGTAGACTTTGAAACCAGATCTGAACTTTGCTAGAGTTTGTGGGTGTTTGGATCTCGGAGACTGTTTCAGCTCCACCTGCTATGCTTACTTCATTCAGAAAGCATGGCTGACTGAAAGAAATACTTTAGTCTTCCATTCACTACAGGGTCTTCCTTCACTTTAAATCTTTCCTTATCAATTATCAATCTAAGTTATCCATATGACCAGCTCAGTGCATAGCAGAGATTGCAGAACACATGTAATCAGCGCTTATAATGCCAATCAGAGTGCCTGAATAACACAACCACGAGTAAGGAAATGTTTAGTAAATTTCACAGCACAGAAGCAGGGCAAAAAACCAGTAAGTCCCAGAAAGGTCACCAAATAATATAGTTTTTTCTACATCATACACAGGAATAAAGTGGAGGTGCTGAAAGATGAGACCTGGAGGGTGAGGGGTTGGAGAGAGAGCTCACCACACATTCACCCTGCAGCGGCAGCTCTTGTACCACAGGGCTGAGCCTTGTGACTTGTCTTACTGGGTCTCGGCACCACCCATGTTTGGCCCCACCCTCACCCCTCCATACATGGAGATGGAGTGGCGGACAGGCTGAACCTGTGTCCCTGTGCACCAGTTCGCAACGCCATTTGGTTTGGGGGCCTAATCAAATGTGTGTTTAGCAGCCATTTTCAAGATTTCACAAACTTTACAGTGGCCATGGAAAGCATGAATTTGAATAATCTCCATGTCAAAATCACAGCCCTAACCATGAGCCACAAGGCATCTTTTATTATTGTGTATCTTCCTTGGGCTCTTTATCTTTCTTGCATTCAAATTTTTGGTCCCCTCCTTATTAGTGATAAACTCAAGACAGATATTGAATCACCCAATAAAAACTGACTAATGTGGTCAAAACTGATCAAAATAAAGGAACGAAGTTTTGCTATTTTTATTAACATTGTTCCTGAGGGGTTGACCAAATCAATCAGAAAGTCAAATCAACTGGCAATTGAAGTCAGTGAAATCCACTATACTTTGTGGTCAAAATTTTCAAACATGGGGAAACTAAATCCATATTCAGGCATCTACATAACAATGATCTGATTTCAGAGGTGCTGAACACTCACAGCTTCCACTGACATCACCCAGGGTTTGAAATTCTAGCCTGCACTCTTCCAAGCAGCCTGCAATCTTCCACCTTCCTACACTCACTGAACTGCATGCCCAACAAAGATTCAGAACTTCTTATACAATACACATCTAGCATTATGTCAAGACCAACAGCCTATAAACCAGGTGAAGTAAAGTTGTGGATAGCAGTGTGGTTGTGAATTCCACTCGTACTGTATCTTAAAAACGCAAAAAACCTGGCCAACCTATTATCATTCCACTAGTACCTGGAGATCCCAACCAACACTGAGACCTCATCATGCTAGGCACTGTACATACAAAGAGAGAGAGACAGAGTCCCTGCCCCCAAAAGATTATAATCTAAACAGATATAGCAAACAAAAGGTGGCAGGGGAAATTAAGGCACAGTTAGTTGAAGTGACTTGCCCAAGGTCACACAGTAGGTCAGTGGCAAAACCAGGTGTCCTGACTCCCAGTAGAGCGCCCTATCCAGTAGACAGCACTGCCTCTCTTTATGCTTACACTCTTTCTTTCTCAATGTAATTTGTTATGGGAAACTCTAGAAGCTGACATACCTTTCCAAAGATAAGTGAACGTGCTGAGAAATTCTTCATATGTCTGCTCCTGGCTATTAATAAACTGATCGAGGATACTGTTGTTTGACGGTTGCTTTTCCATCATCCACGACCACGGCAGTCAAACAGGCATACCTATGCTAAGAGGATTCCTGTATAATGAAAAAAGGGAGAACCATATATAATAACAAAGTCTTTTTTATTCTTCAGGCAGAAAACAAATCAGAGAGTCTTTTAACTTCAGAGGGAGTTTCTCTAGTTAGCATAGTGCAGGTGAGCACTGGAATTCAGAGAATCAGCTATTTCTCTCCTTCTGTAGGCCGTGATTCCTTCATTGGGGTTCTTGGAAGGCACAGGGGAAGGCATTTGTAGAATTAGTGCCATAGTTATTTCAGGTGCATTTAGGTGACAAATAAGTGGTTTATTTGAATGCTGGGAGAAAGAAGGTGTCTATCCATAGAACAGGTACTGTGTAGGCAGCGCAGCAGTGCTTGTGTCTCCCAGAACGTTCTACCAACATGCTTCCACCCTGTTCAGGAGGGACCATGTCTAAGTAATTCAGTAACACTGCCTGTCCAACCCTTGCTTTCTTTGCTGAGAGGGTGCCACTTAGCACTAGTTGTGGTGTTGGATTTTATGATAGGGACACCTGTACATAGGGAATTTGGACTGAATCCACCAGCTCGTTTCACAGGTGCATCTTGTACTATATTCTCAAAGCCACTAAACCCAAGCTTTGGAAGAATGTGATATTACATTATTATTTACTTGTATTGAGGTAGAACACAAAGGCCCCAATCAGCTCAAGGGACACAGTGTGGAAGGCAAAGAACAAATGCCAAGAACTACGGGGCCTCCACTGACAATGCTCAGCCTGTCTCCAGGAATTTAACGCTCTGGCTAGACAGCTGCAGCATCCAACTGATCTTGACTCTTTCAATAGGGCATAAGGAAAGTGACGGCCTCTGAGACAGTTGCATTTCAACTACATCGTTAATGTTGTTGTACAGTGCTTCAAAGTGCTATGTATTATTATGATGGAAATTTAGTACATATAGGACCAGATTACCTAACGGAGAGAATCCAGGCTCGCGTGCACACATACATAATTTCTACACATTACTGCAATCCCACACTCAAGTGGCCATGCGGGAGCCTAGCTGTGCATGTGTAACTACCCAGTTTGTATACACACTTTTTATAGATGTGTATGCATATTAAGCGTGCAGTTACACACAAATGTTTTCACACTGCCCAGGGCTTCCTGCCTTTGGGAAATGCAGTCTTTAATTTACAGGAGCACTAAGAAATAACTTTAGAGGTGAAAACCTGCTCCACTGAAGTCAATGGCAATATTACCGTTGAGCTCAATGGAGCTACGTTTATTTACCCTTTTATTTTGGATTTGCAGCTAAAGCAGAATGAACCCGGAACATCCAAACCACAGCATCAAAATAAACCATGAATTCTAACTCTGTCGTGATGTTGACTGTCACAGGAGGTGACTGTTCTGAAGTTTAAAATAAACCAAAACACATAGAGTCCAAAACACAGAACTTTAAGTTTCACTAAAAACAAGCTAATATTAACCACTCTAGGCACTGACCGAGCAGATAATCATTTACCAGACGGACAATGTGGTTTATGCAAATTCTAGTGGTTTTCAGGAGGAAGCAATGCTTTGTTTTATATTTTCATCACTGTTCAGTTATTAGTGTCACTACTCCAAGTAAATTTCACCGTGCGAAAGGCTAAGACTTGTAAGGATTTATGAAAGAACCTCATTTGTTAATCTAAGATCTAAATACTAATGATAATGCTTCGCCCTTCTGCAGCACCTGCTAGCTAAGGATTTCTAAGAGCTTTACAAACATAAATTAATTCAACTCACAACCCTCCTGGGTGGTACGTGCCAAGAAATATTATCCCCCTTTTACAAATGGTGAAACTGAGGCACGGAGAGTTAAAGTGATTTTCCAGTGAGCCAGCGGTAAAGTTGGGAATACAGCCAAGATCTCCTAATGATCGTTTGCTCTATTATGTGCTAGTACAGAGATCGGCAACCTTTGGCATGCAGCCCGTCAGGGAAATCCGCTGGCAGGCTGGGATAGTTTGTTTACCTGCAGCGTCTGCAGGTTCAGCCAATCGCAGATCCCACTGGCCACGGTTCGCTGTTCCAGGCCAATGGGGGCTGTGGGAAGCGGTGCGGGCCGAGGGATGGAACGGAGAACCACGGCCAATGGGAACTGCGATCAGCCGAACCTGCAGACACTGCAGGTAAACAAACCATCCTGGCCCGCCAGCGGATTTCCCTGTCAAGCTGCGTGCCAAAGGTTGTTGATCCCTGTTCTAGTAACTTATACCAGTGATTCCCAACTTTGGGGGGCAACTGTAACTCTTTACCAAACTAAGACTCCAGCTGTGCTCATCGGTGACTTCCCCATCCAGCAGGCTCTGCAACCACCCTTCCTTAATGATCAGCTTGAGGCTCTTCGTGCTGGCTCTTCGACCAAGGCCCCTGCCCATCTCTCACTCACTTGTGTACTCGCTAACTTGTAACAGAACTTGAGAGGCTCTAAATGCTGGAACTGGAGCAGGCTAAGCTCAGTTGTAGGTGCGAACATCCCCTGCTGAATAACAGGCAGGGCAGCAATGGCACACCAGGATTCGACACAAAAAGCTGGACCTTGGTTTTATAATTAAGGTTGGAGAGAAGATGCAATGCTGACCTCCAGGTGAGGATGTCCAGTCAAATAACGGGGGTAAAGTCTGGAACCCTAATCTCTTCAAGAGCCAGTCCTGGATACTGGCATTTATACATGCACTATAGGGAGAAAACCCACTGATTCTATTGCTGCTTCTTAAAGATATGAGAGAAAATTTCCCAGTGGTTTTCCAGGTTTGGCAAATGGTCACTTTCTCAAGTTTTGAAAAGTCTCTCTGCAAAAGAATGGACCAGATTCTGTGGAGTCAGTGGAGTTACTCCAGTTGCTCCAGTAAATGAGACCAGTGTCTGGCCTTAGCTCTGCTGAAGAGTGAAATATAGTTCATCTTGGTTAAGGAAATAAAATAAGTACTGTAACCTGTATAATTTATAGGGTGAATTTCCTTTTATATTTTTTGAAAACCACAAAAGCGCATTACAGAACAAAATAATTAGTTATACGTTTGATAAATCCTGAGATGGGAGATAAAAAACACACCTCCATTTTATTTATTGTCACCCGCATGTATATTTTACCCCTGCTGATGTGTGTTAGGGTTTTGCTATTTTATTTAAAAAAACAAGAGCAAGAAATCCAACAATATAAACTAAAGATAGGCCCAAGATGTAGTGTTTCAATCAGGATACAAACTTTCCCCAAATTTCCAGGGGTCTATTGCAGGCCTAATAACATTAGGAGATGGTGACTAGGAAGAATCAGGTGGCTTCTTTATAGAAGCATAAGGTTCTATCAATCATAAAAACCCTCCAGTTTTTCACACCATGAAATATGCAGATAGCTTTGTATGCGGATTCTACACCCAAATGGTCTATTCATTCTAATTCTAGTCACTCTGGAGAAGTTTTGGGTTCTATGTTGCATGGGTCTGGATGATAAGGGTTGAGACTTGGATTATTAGCATTCTTGAAATTGACAAGTTGTACATGGCTGGAAATGTGTTAGAAAAACTGTCCCAACACTATCTACCTACATTCTTATACTGACACATTTTTACTCCATTGTGACTTCCTGCTGCATCGCTTCTACACCAGTCCCGTGTCTCTCTTAAATAAAGACCAGCAGTTGTTTCAGACTGTCAGCCCTGTGCAGAAGTTTTGTGGTGCAAACAAGGGAAACCAGGCTGACCAGCAAACTCTCATTTTCGTTTTTGAACTAACCCATATCTGAACCCTGCTCTCCAAAAGCGAAACATTCATGCAATTCACAATATACAAGAGGCACCCTAGCTGAACTCACATCAACAAAGCAACTGAGTTTCTCTTAGCTCAGCATTCTGGATCTCCTAATGCTTGAGAATCCTTCAGGATTTCTACGTTTGATGTGGCCATATTTCTCAGAATGCTACTTTTTAAGGATTCGTTACACTGTGGTACCTCCACCCAAAGCTAGAGGAAAAGAGACAATATAGAACCAGAAAGTTGGCAGGGATTGAAGTCAATTTTTTGTCTTGCAGAGGAGAGAATCACACTGAAGGAAGACGAGGGGCATATAGAGCCTTTCAAAGGAGGATGGCTTAGTAGTAAGGTGCTCAGTGACAGTCCTGAAAGACCTGGGTTTGAGTCTTGATCAATCTTACCGCGAACGGCCCCCTCCAGCTCACCCAGCTGTAAAACAGATACCTGATCCATTGGGCTAGGGCAGTCAAAGGCAGTTGGACGTGATGCTGGCTACATCGTTCCCTTGGGTACTATTAGCTATGACTTGGAGGTGCCTGAACTGATCAGCCTGATGAGCCCTTGGCTTGGGGGAGCTTTGACTGCTAGGTCATCAGTTCAAACTCAGCTCAGGTTGATATCAGCCAAAAGGCACTGTCACATGACAGTTGTTTGGCTGCCTATGTAAAAGATGTTGGTGAATTAGTCCACTTCCTAGTGGATCTGATGTCTGCTGTTGGTAACAGTCTCAATAATGAGAACAAGGCTTGAATAGACCATGGTGACTGATATCATCCTTCTTCTCCCCAGAGGAGGTCCCTCCAATACATCAAAGGAGTTATGAAGTTTCTCCTTGGGGGAAGAAGATGTCAAAGACTCTTGAATCATTTCCACTTGTTAGAAGCACTGGAGAGAAAGTATAACTGGGTTCAAAAAATAATTAGGTAAGTTCATGGAGGATAGGTCCCTCAATGGCTATTAGCCAAGATGATCAGGGATGCAACCCCATGCTCTGGTTTCCCTAAACTTCCAATTGCCAGAAGCTGGGACTGGATGACGGGATGGATCAGTTGATAATTGCCCTGTTCTGTTCATTCCCTCTGAAGTATCTATACTGGCTACTGTCTGAAGACAGGATACTGAGCTAGGTGGGCCATTGGCCCAGTATGATTGTTTTTACATTCTTATGAATAGTAACAGAATAAGAGTTTCTGAAAATGATGTGTTTAAGCAGAAACCAAATTTTTTCTTTTAGAAAAATTTGCATTCCTCTCCTGCTCATCCATCCAAGTTACAGTAATGAGGTTACTTCAGGCTATCATTCATTAAGGCTTGCTGATCATCAGCAGATTGTGCAGAATCAATTTTATTTCCAAAATGTAGTCTTCCTCTCAGCTGTTTAAACCAAACCAGAGATGTCTGCAGTGTATCCCAGAGGCAAGTTGGCTGAGTATTAGCATGATTTCAATTACACAGTTATTAATTCCATTAAACAATGAAAAATGTAGTAGCTATGAAACATGGACTTCTTGTTTTATACAGCATTTTTGAGCACTTCATTATTATTTTTTAAAGTCGTTATATTTTTAAACCAGTGAAAGCAAAATGAACTTACAAACTTTTAAACTGAGAAAGCAGCAGTGCCTAACCGCACATAGAAAAATCCTACATAATTCTACTGTTCAGAAATAAATATTCCACTACTGCATTATGTGGTATAGTCTTTTTGATTATCATACAAAGGGGAAAGTCACATTCCAATGCTGGGAATTTGGATCTGCCAACAATCATCCTCAATAAAAACAGGTAATTCATTAGTATATTTATTCATAGAACCGTATTTAGATGCATGCAGAGATACAGGAAGACAGAGTCACTGTCCTGAAGAGTTTATAATCTAAATCTGAATGTCTCAGGCTCCACAACTGTATTAGTTTAACGTCAGATGCTCTGTTTTCATTGTATAGTGCCTGATTCATTCCCCTACACAGTCACTCCACTAACTATATCGGACTCAAATCATTGTTTTCCAAATCTCCTTGAGATACCCAGATTATAAAACCAAAATCTGTTCTCTTCCATCCTAGATGACAGTGATGTGCTACAGAAATGTATGTGGCCTCTTTCATCAGTAAAATGTACTAACTTTGCTCTTGCACCAGCAAAACCTCCATGCAAGGAACTTCCTTTGGGCTGAATTGTGGCCTGGCCAGGGTGGCAGCATAGGGGCTAAGGGAGAGCCAGGCATGCAGCAGTGTAGGCGGGGAAGCAAGCCAGGAAAGTCTGTTACCTCCATTCCTCATGCAGTTGGGCGGGGCAGGGTGGGAAATAGATGAAGCCTTGGCTACATAGTTATACTGGCAAATTGGGAAGCATACACTGTAGCAGGTATAGACCCAATACTCCCTCTCCAGAGCAGCAGGCTGACCAGAAGGGAGATTGTACCTCTCTGAGTAACACTGTCCCTCCCAGGCTCCTCCAGTGACTGTGCAACAATATGCTGTCCCTTACACAGGGCAGACTGTAATGTCACAATTTACCCCTTTGACATCAATACCATAGAAATCCCATAGATTATTAGATAGAGAGATAGATGGATATAGATATTGTAATGACTTCATTAATGAGGCTAATGTACTACTATCCTCTATTGCATAGAATTAGGACAGCTGAACTGTGTCTCATAGACCCTATACTGCTAACACCTACAGCCATTTCTCACTTAGCCTTAGTAGTAGGGGTCTATGCTTCTGAAGCAAGAGGGTCTGAATTCTGTCCCCACTGTCACAATGGTGATCAGCATGAAGGTCACCATGAAGTCTTAGGTGGCTATGGATTTGCTACAATATTATTATTATTGCAATAAACAATGAGTTAGCATCAGGTCTCTGTAGGGCAGAAGTAAATGTGAGTCTAAATTAAGCAAGTGTGCTTCGTAACATGTTGCAATTGACAGATGGGTCATAAGTACCCTACATTTCACAGTCCTATCCCCTGCCTACTGGACAGCTCAAGAACCTCAGTGACAAACTCCTCAGAAAGCTGTGGTCCATCCACCTTGGCCAGAATGGCAGTCCCTGTAATATGTTTACTCACAGTATATCATTCAGCCTCTAGATGGTCCTGTGTGCTGTATAGTTCCAAACAGGGTGTAGTCCCTGGTAAACAATAGAGACAAAGATGGAACTCAAGCTGAATGGAAGCCTGTTTTGTCTGTAGTTGTAGCTTTTTTCTTCCTGTTGAAGAAGAGCTTAAATTGATTCCATACATCAGAAAAGTCACTACAACATGGTACCTCAAGAGAACAGAGAATAAAAAAGGTATAAGAGGGGTGATGCTTGGGGATCCCTAATTTTCTGGAGACAGGAGCACCAACTTTTTAAAAACTACATTCCTCTATAGCAGTTTGTCATGTTGGTTGGATTGCAGCACTGCAGTTGTACAGAAAAACTCCCTCCCCACCCTTGTGTTACAGTCCTACCCTACCTACCTCTTCCCCCAACCCCCAGCCACCTGCAGCTAGACAGCAGCTCTGGAATGAACTTTAAAGAAGACCCTAAGCCTCTGGTTATGAGCAGGTGCAGATCAACTGAACTATATGAACAAACTCAAAGCATGGATGTTTCAGTTATGAAGGAGAAAAACTTTCAAATGATTCTTGGATGCTTCTTGTTTTAGTTCAAACTGTTTTCAAGAGCTAGGGGCCTGATCCCACTGAAGTCACTGGAAGTTTCCCACTGACTTTAGTGGGAGAAGGAGCAGGCCTTTAGAAGCACATGTGTGCAGCACCCATTTACTTGACTGGGATTTGCTTGTGCTTTTATAATACTTGGCCCTAAATCTCTTCTTTGCAGATGCCCTGCTATCTAAGAACTTTAACTGCAAGCAACCATATTGCTCTCGTTTGATTGTGGAAATATTACCTGAGTTTAGTGCCTAATGGCTCTGACAGTGCTGCCTACTTAAAAGATTATTTAGGAAAAGAAAAGAATTGGACTGGCTACAAAGGTAAATTTCTTTTTCTAAAACCAGCAGCCACAATCCCATGACCTTTTCAGATCTCAGAGACTAAATGCTGGTGGGTTTCATCAGCTCACACTACAGAGCTAA
This sequence comes from Mauremys mutica, assembly GCF_020497125.1. Classification (NCBI taxonomy): domain Eukaryota; kingdom Metazoa; phylum Chordata; order Testudines; family Geoemydidae; genus Mauremys; species Mauremys mutica. Next base: position 79,840,817 of record NC_059075.1, read on the forward strand.
AAATAGCTATGCAGACATTGCGTCTTGGCCTGGAGCTTGGCCAACCCCCCTCCCTTGGCTTCAGAACCTGAGCCCAAATGTCTACACTGCTAATTTTAGTGCTATAGCACAGGCGTCGCGAGCCCAAGTCTGTCTCTGAGCCTCGCTGCTGCAGGCAGTATAGACAAAGCCCATGTCAGTGCTGAATGCCCAGCAGGGCCATCCCTAGGGGGGTGAGGGGCCTGGGGCGGAAGTGACGAATCCGTTACTTCCGGGACCGACCCGTCACTTCCAGGACCAACCCTGCCTGGCGCCAGTCAATCACACCAGCAGCCCAAAGCGCGGGGCCCAGAGCAGTCGCCCCAATTCACCATACCGAGGGATGGCTCTGATGCCCAGTAGGTATAGTGTTAAAGGGCACTGTTCTGAGGTCATTAAGGACCTCATGGTACTTTTCACCAGAGCCAGTGTCAGCTCTACAGCCCTCTTGCAATTGAATAAGACATCTCCATAGCAAACTGCAGTGCACGGTTAGCCAACTGATGAGGTCCACCTCAAAGGTGACTGCATGTTTTCTGAAATTTGTAAAGCAATTTGGGATCATTTGGAATGAAGGATCCTGTATTAAATGTAAGAGATATATTTCAAATGAATTCCCATAGAAGAAATAAACCAATTGAAACAATATGCCCAGGATAGCAAGTGACTAGTTAAAGGCCTGCTACCTAAATTCATTTTATTAAAATATTATTTTTAAAGGAATGGGTCTGTTAAATGGATACAGTTTTTGTATGGTGCGATGCCTTTAACTGCCAAACAAATTCAGGAGGAGAATCCAACATTTTCATGTTAGGAATCTGAGTGTTCTGAGCACACATAATTGTGAACAGGATTCTTCTGATTTCCCTTGTGAACAGGTGACTCCAAAACTACCTACTGCAGGATTTCATGCCCCTTCCTTTGAAGGAGCTGATCACTGTTGGAGAAAGGCAACTGGACTAAAAAGACCACTGTTCTCATCCAGTAGGGCATTACTTGTGATTAGTATTTTGTTGCAGGCAAAGTTTAACCTCCCTTTCCTCTGAACCAAATTAATTATGTCAGAAAGACAAGCATTTTCTAAGGACAAGACACACTAAGTGACACAGGGAGAGTAAAATGAATCTAAAATACGAGGTGAGGCACTAGAAAAAAATTGTCAATTTGCTTTTGAAATCTGTGCAGCACTTCTGCAGTGAGACCAACTTTTCCTCTGATCATACAAACTAAAGAGGGTCAGGCTGGGTCAATACTTGGATGGGAAACTGACAAATATCATCTAGGTGCTACTGGAAATAGAAATGAACCTGATCTGAACAGCCCAGAATTTATTGGGGAAGTTCAATTCTGGATCTGAACATTGTGGTTCAAGTCCATCTTTATTAATGTGATGGTCTCCAAGTGTCAGCACTGAAGCAATGTACCAACACGGGTATTAGAGGACGTTGTGCTGCTGGAGATGCCATATTTCAGATGAGACATAAAGCCACCCTTATGTTTGCATTACAGTCATTAAAGGTCTCCTGGCACTTTTTACAAGAGTGTATTCACCCTGATGTCCTGGCCAAATTCCAATTCAGGCTCTTTCCATTGAGGGCTTGGCTACACTTGCAGATGTGGAGCGCTGTGAGTTAAACCAGCCCTCGGAGACCGCATCAGGGAAAGCGCTGCAGTGTGTTCACACTGTCAGCTGCAAGCCCACTGGCGTGGCCACATTTGCGGCACTTGCAGCGGCATTGGGAGTGGTGCATTATGGGCAGCTATCCTACAGAGCACCTCTTTCCATTCTGGCGCTGTGGCTTCTGCGAAGGGGGCAGGGAGGTGTGGGTCATTCTGGGTCCTGTCCCGTTGCCCCGTGATGCATCGCTTCGCATCCCAACAATCCCTGTGCTTCCGTCCACATTTGGCACCATCTTTCAACGTTTTTTGTACTGTGCGCTCTGTCTTCCCTTTTGGTCTGAGGGAATGGATCCTGAACTGCTGAGGAATATGCTAATAGGTTTTGCCAGCACGTCACGAATTGCAGTCGAGTTACAGCTTAAGCTACAAACTGACAGTGAGGACTCCAACAATGACGTCGACTTGCATAACGCATACAACACGAGATTGCTTGTGGCATTCACGGACATGCTCATGACAGTGGAACGCCACTTTTGGGCTCGGGAAACAAGCACTGAGTGGTGGGATCACATCGTCATGCAAGTCTGGGATGACGAGCAGTGGCTGCAGAATTTTTGATGAGAAAAGCCACTTTTCTCATGGGACTGTGTGCTGAGCTCACCCCCAGCCTACAGCGCAAGGACACAAGATTGAGAGCTGCCCTGCCAGTGGAGATGCAGGTGGCTATTGCAATCTGAAAGCTGGCCACTCCAGACAGCTACCGATCGGTCGCTAACCAGTTTGGAGTGGGAAAATCGACCATTGGAATCGTGCTGATGCAAGTTTGCAGGGCCATTAATTGCATCCTGCTCAGAAGAACCGTGACTTTGGGTAACGTGTATGACATTGTGGCTGGCTTTGCACAAATGGGTTTCCCTAACTGCGGGGAGGCGATAGATGGGACACATATTCCAATTCTGACAACAGCCCACCTAGCCTCCGAGTACATAAATCGGAAGAGGTATTTCTCTATGGTTCTCCAGGAACTTGTGGATCACCGTACGTGTTTGATTGACATTAACATAGGTTGGTCCGGAAAGATGCATGCATGCATCTTTCAGAACACAGGCCTGTTCAGGAAACTGCAAGCCGGGACATTCTTTCCAGACCAGAAGATCACCATAGGGGAAGTCGAAATGCCCATTGGGATCCTTGGAGACCCTGCTTACCCTTTAATGTCGTGGCTCATGAAACCCTACACAGGGAGCCTTGACAGCAGCACGGAACGGTTCAACAACAGGCTGAGTCAGTGCAGAATGACTGTGGAGTGTGCTTTTCACCGTTTAAAGGGCTGCTGGTCCTGTCTGTATGGGAAGCTGGACCTGGCCAATGACAACATTCCCATGCTTATATCCATATGCTGTACTCTTCATAACATTTGTGAAGGGAAGGGTGAAAGATTCACTCAGGCATGGACCTCGGAGGTTCAATACCTGGAGGCTGAATTTGAACAGTCAGAGAGCAGGGCTATTAGAGGGGCCCAGCGTGGGGCTGCAAGGATTAGGGATGCATTGAGGGAGCAATTTGAGGCTGAAAGCCACCAGTAATGTTTGGTGCCCTGCACGGGAGTGAAGTGAAGTTCAGTGGTTCCAAGGTTAATAGGAATCTATGTTTGCTACATATAATGCACAGACTTGCCTGTTGCTTTCCTTGGATATGGTTGAATTTTTTCTTAATGAAATAATAAAGAATGTTTTCAAAGCCAAAAAAGTCATTTATTGAAAAGAAACACAACTACTTGGGAAACAGAAAGGACATGACACAACTGTGCTGTTTGGGAAGAGGGTGAGGTGGGGAACAGGACAATCACAGATTTGCGTATGTCCTGTTATCATGCTCAGCCTTCCTGTCTGGAGTGCCTTGCAATGAGAGCTGCACACTTCAGGCTGGCTAAATTGCATGGTGATGGGGGTTGAGTGCAGTGGGTAAGGGTTGTAGTTTGCAGGGATGGGTGGTGAAGCTACAGGTGTTGGAAGCGATAAGAACCGGATGTTGTGGAAAGTGGGTTGGCGGTGACATTGGGGCAGAAGGGAAAGAGTTTTGGGACAAGGGCTGCGGGGGGGCACAGACGTGTTCCACCTACACTGCTACAAGCACCTGTATCAAGTCCACTTGATGCTCCATGACGCTTAGCAGCCGCTCCGTGCTTTGGTGCCGGCAATCTGCATTCTGCTGGCGTACCCTCCTTTCACTCTCCTGCCACTCCTTGATTTTCATTAAGAGATTGCTGCATTACTTCATGCAGCATGTCCTCTTTCATAGAATATTAGAGTTTGAAGGGACCTCAGGAGATCATCTAGTCCAACCCCCTGCTCAAAGCAGGACCAATCCCCAAATCCCTAAATGTCCCCCTCAAGGATTGAACTCACAACCCTGGGTTTAGCAGGCCAATGCTCAAACCACTGAGCTATCCCTCCCCACCTTCTATGCGTCCGCTTCCTGATTCTTTGGAATCTTTCGGCCGTTGATAACAAGGACAGCTGGGATCTCCAGGTTGCATCTGTAAAGCCAAAATGCAACACTTAACAGAGGCAGCATCGTTCACACTAGTCAGAGCAATGATTCAGCCATTGTACACAATAGCAGAAATTGCCCATCCCAAAGCGAGCGCACATAACCCACACGAGCCCCAAAATGGTGAGTAAGCACAAGGGCAAGGGGGACTGATTGTTTCACGGCTGTATTGTCCTCTTGGGTGCTGTGCCTTGGGGAGAGCCAACATCTGCAAGGGGCCCCATACTGAACACTGTCCACACATTTTCCACAGGATGAGTTCATCCCGGAAGATATCTCGCTGCTGAGGGTGACCTGGGAAGCAAGGGAGGGTCTTCTACTACAATGCGGCTTCTGCCCTGGCCCATATGCAGCTTGCCTGTGTGCAGCAATGGTCCCCCCGCCCCTCACAGCACAGTGGCGCAGATATGTTAGCCTTACTGGGACAAGCAGCACAGTAGCTCTGCCAAGGAACCTGCGCAAGCAGATTGCCCAGCTTCTGCATGAGACCTTTGAAGAGATCACTGAAGCCGGTTTCCGTGATGTGAGAGCACACCAACGCTCTATTCTGCATCTAGGCATGCATGCAGCCCTAGTCCTCCTCGCCCCAAGAGCCCGCACCGAACAACTTCCTTCCCAAAATAAAAGCCGGTTACCAGGCACCTCCTCTGGTGTTGGTTCTTCCCCAAGCAGCATCCGCTGCAACTGACTACCATGCTCCTGGCTTGAAAACAGCTCCTGGCTGCATGCATCTGGGGATGCCGGGCTGTCTCCCTCCTCCTCAGCACCCACACTCCCGCTTTCCTCCTCCTCCTGCCTTGTTGAACTGGGCTCTGAAGTGTCCATGGTGGTCTTCAGAGTGGAAGTGGGGTCGCCCCCAAGTATTGCGTCCAGCTCTTTGTAGAAACGGCAGGTCGTGGGTGCAGCACCGGAGCGGCAGTTTGCCTTGCACACTTTGCAGTACGCATTCCACAGCTCCTTCACTTTAATGCTGCACTGCTGTGCGTCCCGGTCATAGCCCCTTCCCATCATGTCCCTTGATATCTGCCCGAAGGTATCGTAATTCCTACAGCTGGAGCGCAGCCGGGACTGGACAGCTTCTTCTCCCTAAACACTGATGAGGTCCAGGACCTCGCCATTGCTCCATACTGGGGATCGCCTGGCACATGTAGGCATGGTCACCTGGAAAGATTTGCTGAGAGCACTCCATGCCTGGCTGAGCAAGCATTATGCTTCTCGTGGAGGTGGATTACCAGGAGCGCTCCAGCAGTGGAGTCTGGGCACTCTACGTGACTTGCCAGTGTGGAGGCGTAATGAATTAGGGTGCCCGGGGCTGCTTTAATGCGCTCTAACTTGCAAGTGTAGCCAAGCCCTTAAATTCCCACTGCACTTTCAATTGGCTATAGGGTAACCAGACAGCAAATGTGAAAAATCGGGACAGTGGGTAGGGAGTAATAGGCACCTATATAAGACAAAGCCCTGAATATCGGGACTGTCCCTATAAAATCTGGACATCTGGTCACTCTAATTGGATACCAGATTGTTCTTAACAGTTGTGCAGAGTTGCTCGGTGACATAAAACAGCTGCTGTGTCCCACCTTCAGAGGCTGCTGTATTTCAGTGGTAGCTGAAATGATCCCTTGCCAACCACAGAAGGGAGCTGGTGAGGCAGCTGTGAACTCTGTTCCTGCTTCTTCCACTGAGTTGCTGAGTGATCATATAGGCAAGTCACTTACCCTCTCTGAGCCCCAGTTGCTCCATCTGTAAAAGGGATCTATTCTCAGGGGAATTAGTAGGCTCAATTACGGTTTGTGTGAAAAGGGTTCTGAGGAACTCTGATGAAAAGAGCCACAGAAGTGTGCAGTGTATTAATATTCTTTTAGAGCCTGATCCAAAGCCCTTTGAAGTCAATGGAAAAGTTTCTATTCACTTCAATGGGCTTTGAATCAGAGCTTAAGCCTTCACTTATTGGGTTGCACACACTAACTACTTCTTTTACTCAGTTTCAATGTCATAATCTAGTTATAGCCTAAGAATTCCTAGGGGAAAAAATTATTCCAATCAAAGTGTTGGGGCTGTTTAAGATTGTAGAAATTAGAATTCCAAACGTTGTCTTTGAATTTAGCAGTGACTTTATAATACAGTAGTATCCAAAAGCCACAGCAAAAATCGGACCCCACTGGGTTGGTCACTGTACAAATATCAAATAAAAAATAGCATCTATCCCCAATGAATTTGCAATCTAAGTGACAGATGTCTATTGTCACTCTGAGCTGACGAGGCATGAACAGGTTAAACTTTTAAAGGTGCAAGATGGATTTCTTTTTGCACCATCTGAAGAAAAAAAAAACGGTCACAGACAGTTAGCCACATTAGAGGAGTACTAAGGAGCACATCTGCAAGCTAAGCATACATACCTTCTGCCTGCCTGCTTGTCCATGCCACAGCCCCTCTTTGTGCAGTCACAGAGGATTCCACAAGTGCTGACTTTTGAATCCCCGTTACAAACAAAGGTTTCAGGAGGAAGCAAAAACCCTCCATCAGCCAGGTAGGTCTAATATGTTTATTGTTTTACCCAAACAAACCCTGGATGCCAAAGTTAGAGAAAGCTTTGAGAAATGTTATCTACATGTTTCAATAGTTGGCTAGTTTAGACTAGAGCTGTCTTGGGGGGGTCCAGATGGGAATCTGATCCCAAAGAATTTAGAAGCCACATTTGCTTCTCAGTCTACAAGTCTTGGGTATGTGCTGTGGGGAGTTAGCCCCAGCTCCTTCAGAAGGCCCTGGGTTAATCTTTTTGAAGAAAATGCTGCAATGGCAGAATCATCAGAGAGGAAAATAAATGTAATCTTGCAAAGTAGCTTTTAATCCCTGCACTAAGCACCTGTGTTCCTGCCAAGATACCAGTGATTGCAGACTGATGGGAGAATTCGAGAAACAGCAGAGGGAGCATTTACCAATTAAGACTGTGTTACCCTGGGATCTGATCTCTTAGAAAGTCAGCAGTCTAACATTCTAATAAAAGCTATTCAAATAGCAAATAAAGTGCTTTGTTAATCTGTTTGTGACCAGAAGCTTAGTTGGTTCACTAGATTCATGGGGTCATATCATTCATTACTTGCAATTTACTATCCAGACACCTACCAGGTATTTGTGAAAACAGCTGTGGGTACTAAACATTTTATGAATTTTAGCCAAATGATTATATATTTGAAAATTCATATTAAATAGCGATGTTTGTTATTCATTATCCTCCTGTTTAAATTGCTTCAGTCATCCAATTGGAGAGCAGAAACATTATCATGTGACTTAGATGATCAATCAAACAGCATTTATAGTCAAAGAGGACACAGTTAAGGGGAAAAAACAGTTATCTGAAAACTATATATCCCAAGCTTTTCAATGGCTACTTCTGAAAAAACAAAGACATTTGTGCTGGACATGTTGGTAACACAGGCTCTCCCCTAGGTTCTAACACAATCCCCACAATACGATTTTAAAGGTGCAGATCTGTATCCAGTGGGCACGACGGGATACAGATCCTCTAGGACTTCATAACACCCACATGGTGACATTAAATCTGACATGAATTTGGCCCATACATTTAAATAATTTTTACAGTATTTTTATAGTGAATTCTCAAATTTCTCAATGTTCAACTGGATTTTCACTGAGAAATATTACAGTACATCAGGTCTTGTGTGTGTATGGAGAAGAGAGTCATTTTTGGACCGCCTGGTCTTAAATGTTTCCTCACTCGCAGACTCCATATTATTGAACAGGGTTTGTGGATTACAATTCACAGCCCAACCATTGTATTTATTCTGCCACAAGTATCTTTCTGATACTTGTGGCAGATGGGACAGTATCATGTTTATGCCAAGCTCAGTCCATATTCTAAACAACATGACTAGGGGGGAGAAGGAAAAACATATACAACTGGATTTTCCCACCAGCATATTGGTCTTTAAGTTTTTGTAACCCAGACCAGGGGGTTCTTAACCTTTTTCTTTGAGCCCCCTCCCCCAACATGCTATAAAAACTCCATGGTCACAACTATTTTTCTGCATATAAAAACCAGTGCAGGGATGAGGCTGGACTTTGGCTTTCTGCCCTGGGCCCTAGTAAGTCTAACACTGGCCCTGGTTGGCAGACCCCCTGAAACCTGCTTGTGTGCCCCTGGTTGAGAACTGCCCCAGGAGGGGCAGACCCTGATTGAGAACTGCTGACCCAGCCTACATGGAGGTTCCTTGTGCTCTGCCCCCTTCCCTCACAGCCCGTACACTGTGCAAAATAGGGCAAGGAAAATAAACCAGTCTCTGTGGCATCCAGAGTGTACTAGGAGCGTCAAGGAGAGAAATGGAGGGGAGATACCCGCTCCGCCTGGCCAGGAGTGCAGCCTGCAGTGCGATAGCTTCACGTACACTACCCTGGGGAAACTAAGGCACAAAGGCAGCGAAGTGACTTGCCCCCAGTCACAGAACAGGTCAGCGGCAGAGCCAGACGCAGAGCCCAGGGCAGACAGGACCTCCCTGCCTCCGGGACGCTGCACGCTGCGATCTGAAGCTGGGAGGCGGCCCGGCGGCCACCCCTGCCCCTGACATGATGTTGACAAACACATGGAGGGAGCCTCCCCCATTTACCCACCCCCAGGCCCTGGCGCGTCTCCCGCGCCCAGATCGGTCTGCAGCCTCCCCCCTCTCCCATCTCCCGGCTTTCACCAGACCTGTGCTCGCACCTAACGAGCCTGCAGCTTCACCCTCCACCCCAGCGCTGACAACTCCCCTACCTGAAACCCACTCGGCGGAGATCACGGCAAATCGGCAACGTGCTCGGGCTCAGGCAGCTGCTGGGAAATGTAGTGCCCTCGGCTGGGCAGTTCCCTATTGGGAGACTGACGCTAACGAGAGAGAAAACTCCAGTTCCCAGAAGGGGCCTGATTCCAAGTGTCCCTTTTAAAGCAATCCCGGCTGGCAGGCAGTGTAGGTGCAGAATGGTTCTGATATAGGTTTATAGGGGATGGGGATGTGAACAGGTAGGGGAAAGCGTCCCTCTTTATTAACATTTAAAATACCAGTAGTAATTAAATACAGCAAAACCTGACCTCAGCAACCAACCAAGCAACAGGCTGAGATTAGTTACTTAGTATAGATGGTGGCCATTTAAAGATCAAACTAAGCCCAGGGAAGGCCTGGTTCTCCTACCTTTACCCACAAAAGTGGTATTTGCTCAAGTGAGTAGTGTCAAGCAATGGAGTAAATGTTACTTAACATATGCAAAAGTTATGGAGTCCAATCCAGAGTTACTATCCAAACACCAAATTCAACCTATGAATACATTTTAAGGAAATATTTTATTTATGCTCAGCCTTGTTAAATTATAGAACAACTTGAACCTACATTTAGGAGAAGCTGATGTAGTGAACCATGATATGGTAGGTAGCACAAGGTACAAAAAAACCAGGAGACCTGGGATGATCCTGAGCCCATAAAACTGGACAGTTGGCTGTGTGTACTGAGCACCCTTTTAGATTTCCCAGGGCTGCCATATTAAAGAAAGGATGATCCTGGGAAAACCTGGACAGGTGGCAACCCTTGTTAGAGTCCATGCTAATAAATTCATAACAAATTTATTTTGCAGGAGATTCAGGTGGAGAGGGGAGATTTCTGTAGATTGTGATTTACTCAGCTAATTTGTTTTTTAAAATGCACCAAATAATTTCTGTGACTAATTCTTGGTCTATAGCTCACCTATAAGTAGTGTTGATATTCAAAATGCAAACTTTTAATTGTCACATGGTATGTTTCTGTTCTCTGACTGGGCACGACTCTGAGAATCAGATTTCTGGTTCAGATAGTCATGATTAGTAATTCAGAATTTGCCTTTCTTGAACATTCTGCATTATTCACCCTTTCAGTGAACATTCTCCCCCCATTCCCTCCGTTATACTTGTTACCTAGTAAGTTCACAGAAAAAGGGTCACAAATGCAGTCAAATATTCAAAGGGGTATTTTTTTTACAATATTCACCCAGTTCTGGCATAATTCCTTATTTAGACCTTAATAGCTCTTATATTGTGCTTTTCATTTGTAGATCTCAAAGCATTTTACAAGGCTGAGTAAATATCATTATTCCATTTTATAGGTGAGGAAACTGAGGTACAGAATTGACATGGCTTGTCCAAGGTCACACAGTCAGTCAGTTGCCTAGCTGATCACCTTGACATTGTTTAAAGCGTGCCTGATATGGCTTTCTGTATCTTTTTTTTTTTCAGATACTGACAGTACCATGACACAATCACCGGACATAATGTCCCTGCAGATGATATCAGCTATTAATAATTCATCCTTGATTCAGCCAGGCTTTTCTCTGCTGAATTTTGATGGGCAGGTTTTCTTTTTTGGACAGAAAGGCTGGCCAAAAAGATCTTGCCCCACTGGAGTTTTTCTCCTTGACTTAAAAAAAAATGAGCTCAAATTGAAGCCTGCATTTTTCTCTAAGGATTCCTGCTATCTTCCCCCTCTCCGTTACCCTGCTGTCTGCGCTCTCAGGGGCAGAACAGAGTCTGAGAAATGCCAGTATGTCATCCATGGTGGGAAAACACCAAACAATGAACTATCTGATAAGATTTATGTTATGGCTATAGTATGCAAGTCTAGCAAAAAAATCACCTTTAAATGCACTGAGAAAGAGTTAGTTGGGGATGTTCCTGAAGCCAGATATGGCCATACCATTAATGTAGTTCATAGCCGAGGTAAAAGCATGAGTGTTATATTTGGGGGAAGGTCATATATCCCTCTTGGACAAAGAACCACAGAAAAATGGAATAGTGTAGTAGACTGTATGCCCCATGTGTTTTTGGTTGATTTTGAGTTTGGGTGCTGTACCTCATACATCCTTCCAGAGCTTCAGGATGGAGTTTCTTTCCATGTCTCCATTGCCAGAAATGATACCATCTACATCCTAGGGGGTCATTCCCTTGAAAATAACATCAGACCCCCCAACCTATACAGACTAAAAATTGACCTGCCACTAGGCAGCCCAGCTGTGAGCTGCACCATCTTGCCTGGGGGGATCTCTGTCTCCAGTGCTCTTGTGACTCAGACTGGTGATAAAGAGTTTGTCATGGTTGGAGGCTACCAGTGTGACAACCAGAAGAGGATGTTTTGTAATACAATCACTTTAGAAGATAACAACATAGAGATTGGGGAAAGGGAGACCCCAGATTGGACACCAGATATTAAACACTGCAAGATATGGTTTGGTAGTGATATGGGTAATGGGGCCATATTGCTTGGTATACCAGGGGACAACAGGCAACTAATTTCAGATGCAAACTACTTTTACATTTTGAGATGTGGAGGAACAAGAGAGGATGAGGAGGAGGTGGCACAAACTTGCAGTCAGACATCTACAGAAGACCCAGGGGACTCCACACCATTTGAAGATTCAGAGGAGTTCTGTTTTAGTGCTGAAGCCAATAGTTTTGACGATGATGATATTGACACCTATAATGAAGATGATGAAGAAGATGAATCAGAAACAGGCTACTGGATCACCTGCTCTGCCAACTGTGACATTGGCATCAACACTTGGGTCCCTTTCTATTCGACTGAACTGAACAAGCCAGCTATGATCTACTGTTCCAATGGAAATGGCCACTGGGTCCATGCTCAGTGTATGGACCTGTCTGAGCGCATGCTCATACATCTTTCAGAGGCAAATGTCAAGTACTTCTGCAATGAGCATGTTGATCTTGCTAGAGGGCTGCAAACACCGAAGAAGGTTCTGCCTGTGAAAAAACAACCTATGAAACCACTGCGCAGAAAAATATCCATGAAGATAGCAACTCCAGTGAAAAAATCTTTTCTTCGGAGGTTATTTGAGTAGATTTGAGCTAATGATTAAGGTTCTGCTAGGATTAAATGAAGAAATCACAAACCAAGGATAGTTAATGATGGTTGCAACTGAATTTAATATTAGAGCTCCTAGTGGTGTTTTATTTTATTAATTTTAATTATTAGATTATTTCAGTTTAATGTAGCTCACAAATCAATGTTTATTATGTGTATTGTAGTAGCTGTCAGTGGTCCCAATCAAGATTAGTGCCCCATTGTGCTGGGCACTATACAAACACATAGGATCATATTTAGATAGCATTCCTCAAATAGAATAGTACAATTACTTCATAAATATCCCCCATTGACTTTACAGAAACTATTTGAAGAGTAAAGCACTACCCTGTGTGAATAATGATGTAGACTCTGGTCCATAGGAAGCACAGTGTTACCCATTCTGCTTTTGCAAATCAATCTATTCAATCAGTAGAACTAGAAGTATCAGATCTAATTCATGATTGTATTGCTCAAGTTTTTCGCTGGTCTAATGAATTAAAATCAGATGACTTAAGCTGATGTTAAATTGGAGGAAAGCCATGTTAGTTCAGGCCCATTGTATCAAAAATATGAAGACAGTTTTCAAAAGGGATCTCTAATTTGGGAAGCCTCTATTTTGGGGTGACTAATTTAGGACCTAATTTTGATTTTGAGAGGTACTGGGCAGCCACAGATCAGCACCAGCTGGAGTTGTGGAAGCTCAGCTCATCAAAAAATCAGGCCACTTATTTAGGTGCCGAAATACTTGTTTTGTTTTCATTTTTCAAGGTGAGTCTCATGGACAGGCCTCCCCATGTAAGAAAGATCACTTTGTTCAGCCTGCCATTTGTGTTTGTATTTTAAAAAGTATAATGAACTAATAAAGTTTATAATAAAAATGGCCTTTACGTTTGTTTCCACCTATTATGTGGGTAGCTAAGTACTGTGAATCTCAGGTTGGAAATAGCTCTGTCTTCATTTGCAAACAATGACTATAATTGGTATAGTATATATGTCTGAGATGCCTATGTGAAGTCTGATAAAGAGCCTGATTCTGCAGCTGCTCCGTGCCCAGAATTCCCATTGACTTCAAAAGGAGTTCCTCACATTGAACAGGACTTATATCATTTCCCTTGGGTCCACTGCTACCCTGCTATTTCTTTACCCGCCCCCCACCCCACCCCAGGGTGACTCTGCAGTCTGTGAAAGTATTGAAATGTAGACTGTAGCTCATAGTGGTTCATTTTGCCATTGGGCCATTGTGAGGGGTGGAAACTAATACCGTTGTGTGCTCAAAGCAGAATGGGCAGATTGGATTGCAAAAGTCACTGTCAAGGTTGACGGGCCGAATATTTTATTAACTTTTTGTGGTGTCTTGGATTACCTGTTTGTAAAGTCCCTGTAAGTCTTTAATTTATTTTATTTTATTTTTGTTAGAATTACTGTTCCAATTCACTTTAAAAAAAATATCAATATAATCAGATCAACACTTGTGAGCCTATGATACTAAAGCAGTGTGTTCATAGTCCAACTCGTGTGTCTGGCCCTTGGATAAAAAAGAAAAACAACATGAGCAGACCAGTACTCTTGAGTAACCTGTGCAGCTCTGGCCACGTGCAACCCTTACAAACCAGTATATGTAGTCAAACATTCCTGAGCAACCCTATAGTCACCAAGGAATGCTCGCAGCACCACACTCATGTCCAATCCTACAATAACATTCAGTATGCACATAAGCAATAGAGGAAAACAAAGATCTACAATAAACAAATGTCAGTTTCCAGCTTCTAAGTGTGTTGGGGGCTGCAGTGCAGAAAGGGTCGTAACTCAGAAGTGAGTCAACCTGATTCTCCTCTCACACTAAATTTACACTAGTGTAAGTCCATTGGCTTCAATGATGTTACTCCTTTTTCATGCCATCATAAATGAGAGCAGAATCAAGCTCAATATATTCTTCCAAATAACATGAAAAATATCCCTTAAAATTGGTAGAAATTTGGCTGCCAAAATCCATATTCTGTGGGGCAGATTCTACTCTGCTAAGGCCACACTGTTCTAGAGCCATAAAGGGCCAGAAACAATCTCCAGGGACTAACTCTAGCACAGGGGTGGCATAGGTGACTTTTGCCACACTGCCACCATCACATCCTGCAGCATGAGATCACATCAGAGGAATGATTAATGGTAGGAGGTGTCATGTCCAAAGTTCTCTGTGCTCAGGCTATTCTGAACTACATATCAGCCCATTGACAGACCTGAAGAGGCTTCAATATGTTAGAATAGCCCCTGGGGTTGCTGAAATTTACACTGGGGTCTACATCAGCTTCCAGACCACTATATAATATAGAAGACTAGAATCTACCAGGCACAAAAAATGGCTTACAGCCACCTTTTGTCTAGTCACTGCCCTGTGCCCCTCCACTCCTGGGATGTGCCTTCTGAGAAAAATAGCACAGAAGCTGGCCTTATCTCGTGTCCAGCCAGGGGCCCAGTCCATTGTACTAATACAGTGTATATTTGTGTTGCCTTTTATTTCAAATAGAGAAGAAAATTGCTAAGTGAAACCATGAGTCCAGCTTTGATGCGAGAGGCCGCTTAACAGGTATCATATCACAAATCAGAAAATACAATTACTGCAGGAAAAGGAAGTCATAAGCAGTATAAAATATAATATCCCAGATGGACTGAAATAAGAGATCAGTGGTCATTAGTCATTATTGTGAAGATGCTTAACATAGCATTCAAGATTAGAGAATATACTGTATATACTTGTTCATAAGCCAAATATTTTTGGTAAAAAAAGTGATGCATCAAAGAGTGGGGGTCAGCTTATAAATGGGTCTACACCAAAATTTGATGATTTTAAACTCTATGGAATCATTGAATTGAATATCTAATACATTGTTGTTTTGTTTACCTGGAGCATCTGCAGGCATGGAGCCCCTCAGCTCCCGTTGGGGCTCCATGCCTGCAGATGCTCCAAGTAAACAAAATGTCCTGACCCGCCAGTGGCTTACCCTGATGGACTGGGAGCCAACATTTTCCAACCCCTGAAATATAAGTTTGGCTTATGAAAGGGTCATACAGTTTTTGCTATTTTTACCTATCCATTTTGGGGGGTCGGCTTATAAACGAACAGGCTAATGAACAAGTATATACGGTAGTTGATTTTGTGGTGTCTCCAATGCCACTGGAAAGCAGACGTGTGTTGTGAAAAAGTGCTGATTGGTTCCAAAAGATGTATAATCAATAGAAAATATTCCTTCTTCACAGAGGGTTGGTTAAGAAGATAAAATATAGCAGATATTAACGTATAGATAAGTAAACCTCTTTCACATCTGCATCTATCTGACCTCTGTGTTTTGTAACAAGTATGGGCAATATCATGATCTCCAATCTCCTTTTAGGGACATGATTTTGCTATTGGCTTTCAAAAGATTCATTCGTGGATTTTAATGATTATGAAAGGGACCTGGAGTCTGACATGTCTTCTATCTATATAACAGGTACAGCATAAATAGTGGCAATGCAGGCTTCCAAGGCACATCTCTCTGCCATAAATCTTCTGTAAAGAATCCATGTGTTACAGACAAAACAATCAGGTATAGTTTTAAAAAAATGACTAGAGATTATGGGTACCTCCACTATTGGGTATCTAAGTTGAGACATTTAAGAAAGATGTGGACAAATTGGAGAGGGGCCAGAGGGGAGCAACAAAAATGATAAAGGGGTTAGAAAACTTGATCTATGGGGAAAGATTAAAAACACTGGGCATGTTTAGTCTTGAGAAAAGAAGACTGAGGGGGGACCTGATAACAATCTTCAAATATGTTAAGGGCTGTTATAAAGAAGATGATGATCAATTGTTCCCTCTGTACACTGAAGGTAGGACAAGAAGTAATGGGCTTAATCTGCAGCAATGGAGATTTAGGTTAGATTTTAGGAAAAACTTTCCAACTATAATGATATTTAAACTCCGGAATAGGCTTCTAAGGGAGGTTGCGGAATCCCTGTCATTGGAGGCTTTTAAGAACAGGTTGGACAAACACCTCTCAAGGATGGTCTAGGTTTACTTGGTCCTGCCTCAGCACGGGGGGACTGGACTAGATTGCCTCTCAAAGTTCCTTCCAGCCCTACATTTCTATGATTCTATCATCTTTTAAAGGGAACTGACTTCTGAGAAATTGCTAAGCACCAGCCCTCTGAAAATCAGGCCCCATTGCCATTAAGGCATCTCAGTTTGGGCCTCAAAAATTGAGACTCCCAAACTCACTAGTCACTTTTTGATAAATATAGGCTCCAATTAGTTTATAAACCTCCATCTTTGACACACACATATATCTGTTGGGCGGGATGGGGAAGCGGACACACAGAACTCTATACCACGTGAGCCAATAAACTTCTTTACCTCATAGCAGTAGTAGGTACCTTAGCCTCTTTGTGGTGTACTCATAAACACAAAGCTAGCATGTTATACTGTCACAATGACTACCTTTTGGGATGAAAAGGTAGTTCAAACTCCAAGCATCTTCATTTCTTGGTCCCACTCCTGAGACTGCCAAGGGGGCCAATTACTGCTTTCTGAATGCTGTAGTTTTAAGATGTTGATATTTGTATGATGTAAACAATACTAAGAACAATTTGGCCTGATTTCAATGGTAATAAGCACCAGAGTTGTTGGGAGGTGCTGGTGCTCAAAACCTTTGCAAATCAGGTCAAATTTAATCAGGCCACCAAATATCAAGTGGTGGATTTGAACCAGTGCCCTGGAGATGAAAGGGGCTCTACCTCCTTACAAGTGCTTTTTATCCTCCAGTTCCCCCATGATTCTGATGCTATATGTGGAACGTGAAACCGAGCCAAGGAATTAAGCTAATCCAAAATCTCAGGAGACTCACTGGGCTATGTTTTTTAACATGTTCTCAATTTTCCACCCACCATTTTGTGTCAAATGTCAATTGAAAGTATAACATTGGAGGTGCAAAGTATAGCATTTAGATGTCTAATTACCTGACTGTACAAGAAAAGCAGATAGCGAAAAGACTAAACATTGTCATTTGTGCTCACAAAACTGATAGATGTTTCACATACATTTTTGAGCTATCACTGTGATGGGCACAAAGAGAGAGAGAGAAAGAGAGAGAGAGATTGTATATCTTGGGTGGAGTGGAGGCAATGAAAGGAGACAAGAACTAAGAGGTAGGTGAGTTATTTTTGCAGTTGACTTTAAAGCCAAGGATGGCAAGCTAGAATTTGATGCAGAGGATGTGAGGAAGCCAGTGGAGAAACGGGCCGGACATGGTCAGAGCAAGGTAGATGAATTTAAACCGAGACCAGATGTCATTTCTAAATGAAGCAGTAGGAGATTCCAAGGAAAGTAAAAGAGTTTTTAACTTTGCTATAGTGCACGTAATGTCCTATGGAGTGAGGGGTTGGAGTGGGCTTTTGGGCTTCATGGGGAATCTTCATATGTGTTTGTGTAACGGCTACCACAGCGGGGCCCCAGATCCTGCCTGGGCCCTTTGGCTTTACTATAATGTAAATGTTGACAAATACTCATAATTTGAATGAAAGATACTGAATAAATGCAAAATGATTATCATTAAATTGCACAGCTAAAAAAGTGTCCAAGACATACAAATCCAAAGTCTATTTATAAGAACTTTATTTAAAACCAATTTTAAAAATAAAAAAACTGGGATACAATAAGAAACAATAAAAACCTTAGACAAATGCTGTGTTACAATGCACTGAAAACATCTTATTCAAATTGGAAATTATGGTGTTGTAAATATCTAGGGTCTAGTTCTAAACTCCTTTATTCCAGCATAAATCAGGACTGATTCCATTAAAATCAACGGAGATATCCTTATGAAAAAAAAAATGGTATGAGACCAGAATCAGGACCCTAGCTTGCTACACAACATTTCACAGCACAATAATTGAATATGCCTTTAATAAGTTCTTACAGAAACTTTAAACAAAGAAAGATAGAGTATGATTGTATAAAAATATCAAGAATTCAATACAATTTTCACAACAAGAAAACCATTGCCCACAAAGTAATCATCTGAGGTATTTATACTAATTATTAGAGAAGGAAAAAATGTGATTTTTGAAAGCATAAAATGAATACAAGTGTCTCCACTTATTTAAAGCCACTTCAAAATCAAACAGCTTAATGATAGATCATTTCTCAAATATGGAGGGAAAACACAGTGCACCTTTTAGCAATCAATAATCACTTGCATTCAGATGCATACCTGTGTGTCTGTAGTATTGTTTTTCTAGTCTCTGTGTACAAAAGCTTCACTTGCAGCAGGTGTTTAGCATTTGAATTGTTTGGTTTAATGAGTTCAAAACTTTCAAGCAGAAAGTCTCTTGATTTAAATAATATGACAACAACGGAAAAAAAGAGATGAAACTAAATTCAAGTTTGTTAAAAAAAATAAAAATAACAATTGCCTTTCTGATGAATGCCAGCCAAACTGTACATAGTTGCTAGTACTTGTAATATGTTTTGCTGGCTTAATAGTGTAACTTCCACACTGTTATTTCACAAAAGAATATGTTTAAATTCCATTGCACTCCTAAGTCCCAGTCCATGTACTGTTCAGTGTACTGAACTTCCCCAGAGTATGTGCCCAGTCTTGTAAATCCTTAAGTGCATGAGTAATCCTTACTTAGTCCTGTTGAAGTCAGTGAGTCAAAACTCACTTGCTTTTACATAAGCAGTTTGTTGAAGTCATTTTTTGATTTGAGAATTTCAGTAAAAGTACTGAGATAATTTGCGCAAAAGGAGCAGATTTTGGCCCATTGACTTGGATGGAACTACATGTGTGAGTAAGGACTACTTGTGGGTGAAATTCACTCCTGTCCAGAGGGCTAGCATACACTACTTAAATCCCATTTGAACCCTACTTTAAAGACTAGTCTTAAATGTTGCATTTGCTTTATGCTGACCCTCAGCACAGGGATGAATTTCACCATGAATGAGGGTTGCTAGATTGGGCGCTGTGGTATTGAAACGGATTCAAGTATAAAAAACATGGTATATTACAATCACAGCACATAAACATACAAAAAAACGGATACAACATATTTGCATGATGAAATATTTCCAAACCAAACCAAAAATATTGTTTGAGTTGGTTTCTGAATTTATTAGAAAAGTTTGCTACATTATGTAAAACTGACATTTATACATTATTGAAAATATCTGCTTTAGTCTATAAAGAGTTAAAAAAATTGATCTGGGAAGAAAAAGAATTAAAATGATCAAAATCAGCACTACGCTATAAATGGAAAATTATGCTGCAAAATATATAAAAGGCACCATTTTTGCAGTGCTTCTGAAAAACGATTTGGAAGCATGTAAGTTCCAAAAAACCTTGTATTAAATATTGGCAACCCTGATGTAATGCTTAAAGTTTGTTTAAGGAAATGATATGAAGTGTGAAATCTAAATTATAAAATTATTTTATGAGAAGTAGATATTGCATCCAACAAAATCAAAATAATCAGTCAGAATAACACTAAAATATATTTAGGAATTACTAGCACTTAATTCTCCCTATAAATTGTCTATAAATGGTAAATACCAAATTCTAAAAGATACAGTATATAATCAAAACTAAAAACTACTACAAAAGATAAAAACAATTAGCTCTTTACAGTTTAATTGCCTATGAGCCAAATGCAATATCAAAACAGAAAATAAAAGCAGAATTGAATTGCTTTAAAAAAACACATGTGCAGTAGTTATTTGTGCATTTAATCCTGTGTCATGTATAATTCTCCAAATATCAAAATACCTCAGCTAATCATTGCGTAATGAGCATTCAGTGTGGGATTTTCAAAAGTGCATAAGTGTTTAGGAGCATAACTCCCAGTCATTTAGGTACTTTTGAATTATATTTCCTGAAAAAAATTTTGGATTAATTTTGTAATTTAAATTTGAATCCCAACCAGCAAGGCACTTAAGCACAGGCTTAACTTTAAGCATCTGAGTAGTCATACTGAATTTAATGGGACAATTCACATGCTTAAAATTAAGCATGTGCTTAAGTGCTTTGCCACATCAGGGTCATAAAACTATGCTATTAATTCAATTAGTATGTTCAGGAATAATTTGGTTGCCAAATTTCACAACATTTTTTAATAAATATTTAATGAATATATTAAAATCATTTTACCCATGGTCACTATTAAAGACTGGATGTTTATCACCTGTAAGAGTCAAGTTTGCTGTGCTAAATTATGTATTTCTATTATGTATATAAGGCATCTATCAATATCACTGTACAGGAAAATTGCCACCATTTTAATGATGCCCCTAGTACAATGTAAACTGTTCTTATGAGCTTTCTAAATATTGAAGTAATAATGCTTAGCATTTAAATAGCTATTTCATTTTCAAAGCAGTTCACCATTATTGACTAAATAATTCTCACAACATACCTGTGAGATAGGTAAAAACTATTTCCATTTTATAGGCATGGAAACTGAGGCAGAGAAATTAAATGACATGCCCCAGACAGCAGTGTCAACATTAGAGCCAGGACTGGAACACAATAAAAGGTTCCCTTAGTCTGTGAAATATACCCTATAGAAGAGCATAATAGCAATATACAGAACTGAGGAATCTCTATAGGCCAGATCCTTGGCTGCTGTATATGTGTTGCTTCATTAAGGTCAATAGGGGAAATTCTGCATCTGGAAGTCAATATGAATTGTGACATTGTCTTCACTGGATTTCACCCAACGGAGCTAAGATGATATACACCATTTGGGATCTAATTTTGGAAGTACAGATTGCCTATTGAACAAAATTCCTTGTAGGTGCCAGCTGTTAGCAAGGTTTGTAGCAAAGCTTGAAAGTATACAATGTACAAAGACAAAAAAATTCATTTTAAGGTCTGATTTCAAAGCCTATGCACAAGCTTGCATTATAGAACAATTTGACTAGGTTATAGTTATTATTTTAAAATGCTGACTAATTTTTCTCTGTGCTTGTACAGTACCTAGCACAATGAGCCCCAAACCTGATTGGTCTCTAGGCACTACCACAATATAAATGTTAAATAAAATAATAATATTTTAAACTGTTGGTGAGGTCAGCCTTTGAATCAATGTGTTATACAATGTGTTATACAAAAAATACTGACTCTGTACTTCAGAATGGTTGTCTAAATGTCTCCATGTTTTAAGAAATGAGAGACCATCAATTTAAAAAAAGAAAAACTATTCTTAAATAGTAAATAAAATGCAATGATGCAAACAGAAAAAAAACCCATCCTCACTTTCTTTGCAACTGTCATAAATCTTCTGAATCCTCTTCATTTCACACACATCACATAGTCTAAAAACTTAGGGTCACTTTGGCTATTTATTAAACAATAATCTGAGACCAAAGTAAATTGACCACCTTTCTTTCCACTTTTACCTCACAAAATGGCTGGAAAATGACACCAACCAGTTACTCTGTATTACCATTTGCTGGAAACTACCATCCAGATGTTTACCAAACTCCTCTGAGCAGGGACAGATTCCCTTTAACACTCAGTGTAAAAGTGATATTTGCAGGCCTTACTGCACCCCGTCTAGGAAGACTTAATTGCAAACCCAATTCAAATGATCATTATGTTTAGAATTCCATAGAATCAGTTATTTCTAAAGTGCCTTCCAATGCCAGAGAGTCTTCTAAACTCTGCCCTGGATTGATTGTGAAGCCCTGGCTTTTCAATGTATTATGGGCATTCATGAACTTCTGCAGGTACTTAGAGGTATATAGCCAGTGGTGCTTCAAGACATCCTCCATTTCATAGCATTTTGACTGCCTGGCATTCATTTTTCGGAAACGCCTAAATAATTTGTTCCCAGACTCATTCCCTTCACTTGCCCAGGCGCCAATGGAGCCATCTCTTTCAATGATTTCAGGAACATGAGCAAGAGTTTTGTGAAAGTAATTCGTAATCTTGCCCTCATATCTGTACTTGAACTTTGTGGACAGGAGCTCAGCAAAACGTTGTGAGTTGAAGCTATACTGACACAGCAATTCTGGGCACTCTTTGGCTGGGCATGAAGACCTCCACACTGGTTTCATCTTAAGGTAAAGGTCCATCAGTTCTCTTAGGGCTTCATGCCTTTCCTCACACTTTATTAATTCACATACTGCTTCCACTGTCTCTTTGGTCATAAGCTTTCTAGCAAAGTTTCCATTCATCCTCATTATGGGCTTCAGGTTCATCTTCTTCCTAAGATGCTTGTCAAGAGTCGACTGCCACCTTTTCCTCTCTTCTTTAGATATGTCAGGTTTCTTGTACACCTCACCTATCTCAAACTGGAATATCTTGTAGAACTCAGCCGCATTGCCAATGTCACAATGCAGAGCATCTATGGAAGGAACAGTCTCAATGAAAGGTTTGGCAGAAACACCCTTCACTCTGTCACGTAACTCATCAACAGATTCATTATATGGGTTGGACCTCCATACCTCATAGCGCTCCAGGTTTTCAGCATGACTTCTTGTTATGGAGTGGAGGACCAAGTTCTGAGATGCTTCCAGGCGAGTTGCATCACAAAGAGTGCAGATGTAAGTAGAGCCTGAGGCTTCAAGGCCTTCCACTTCACGGACAAGTTTCTCATCATAACCTGTACCCCTAAAGATGAATTTGAATGTTCTGAGGATGCCTCCCATTTCAAGAAGCAAAACGCTGCTTTTCATGGTCTCTCTTTCTGCTATGAGAGGGCTCAGGATGGCTGTCAGAGTCTCATGGTCTGATTCATCGGCCAGCATAAGGCACAAGGGCTTGCAACACAGCTCTGAATTGGGCTTGACTTCTTCAAAGATCCTTATATTTTCATTACCATGAGATATACTGATGTTCATGAGGGTGAAAGAAAATCGAACTGCCTTCTCAGGGACAGGTGGTCCACTTCCATGCTTCTCACTGACATCTCCCATCCCATCACAAGACTCCTTCACCACCACAGTGAAGGGACCATTCAAATAGTCATCCAGGTCTTGTGCTTTCATGCCTTCCAAAATGTCTTCCTCCAGGTCCATTAAGGCAGAAACCAAGGCTGCATCATATCGAAACCTCTTGGCAATTGTGTCTACTGGGTAGTCATCAACTGAGTGTGGCAGCCCTGACAGCCCATCTATAATTCCCACTTCTGTATTAGTGGACACATTTTTCAAAGGGGGTTTCCACTCAAATGGATGATAACCTGGCAAGAGTGCCTTCTCAGCAGTGCGGAGAGCATGCAATGGCTGGAAGATCTGCCTCCCACTTATAGCTTTTACAGTTCTGTACATTTTATGGTACTGGCTACAGCTGAGAAAGGTGTTGACTCGGATTGCCAGGCAAACAGCTGGGTGAAGCCCTGATCCCTTCCCTTGCATTATAGCTTCCAACTCATCTGCTTGTCTGTGTTCATTTCTTGCTCTCAGAGCCAGCAGGAACAAAGTTAGGCACACAGCCTTTATATCACCTCCTTCTTCTTTCTCAGCAAAAGCTTTGACTTGAAGCTTGAGTTCTCTCAGACGATGCTTTTGCGCTCTCCTGGTCAATGAGAGTAAGTGTTGCCTCGGTCGGCCGCCTTTATTTACGTGCGTGTAAATCTCTTTCCTTTTCACCTCTTTGTGGCTGGACAGATGATGGCAGTATTTGCCCAGCAAAACCTCCTCATCACATTCTTTCACTGGGCATCGCACAGCCAGGGAATTGAGGATGTTCAGGAAGGATTTCACTGGACTCACCAGGTCAGTAGGGAAGCAAGGGTATCGGCAGGAGGGACAATAGCTGCCCATAACTTTGAGGCACTTAAGGATGCAGGTTCTGCAGAATAAGTGGCTACATGTCGTTTCCACTGGGTCTGCCAGAATATGCTCACAGACCTGGCAAGAGATGGACTTAACGAAATCTGCAGGGTAGTCAACTGCAAGAAGTTTGGTGCTAAGATGTATCTTCTTGCAGTTGGCAATCTTTTTCATAAGATTTTTGTTGTTCACCTGTACTTGTTTTTTTACACTTTTAGTTTTTCTGGCACGTTCTGCAATGATCTTGAGCCTTTTGCCCAGCTGTAAATTGGATGGCTGGTTCTTTCTCTTAACCCCATGACGAGCAGTATAACAAACAGTGCAGTTTGGGGAGTGGGACTTCCAATCCATGGTGCTGTTCCTCGGGAAATACACTTCACATGGGGCGTTGCTGAACTTTCTGTGGATGATGCTCCAGCAGTTGTGACAAAACCGAGTGGGGTGGATTGTGTCGATATCTCCTCGCACGTCAATCTTAAAAATCTTGGCAATAAGATCTGGCCAAGATGTTGCTCTTTTCTCTTTCTTTCTCAGAAGTCCCTGAGTTTCACTGTCCACTGGTCCATGCACAGGATGACTTCTCTTGTAGCGATCAGTTTTAAATGAAACTCCACAGATGCGGCAGAGCTGCTGCAGGTTTGCTTGATGAGCTGCATTCTCTTGCATTTTCAGGTTGTCAGCATCTTTTTCGAGAGCCTGCTTATTGTGATTTAAGTCTGTATCTGCCAGAAGTGGCTTTTCTGCCACTGGAACTGCCGCATCCATCTGCACTATAGTGCCTTTGTCCAAAGAGGCCACCTTTTCCGCTTTCTCTTTATTTGCCTCTTGGTTGTCTCCAGAAGGTGCCTTTTCAAATGATCTCACTTTAAAAAGCTTGAACTTCCATTCAGAAAATTTAGTATATGGGTGCTGGATTTCTTCCGGCATGGTGTGCAGGCCCATGCTTGGTGATGTCAGCACGTCCATTCTGGTGGGAACTGGATCACCTGAGGGGAGAAAGAGAGCACTGTAGGTAAGTGAAATACTCCAAAATGAACAATAGTGCAAATGTATGAAGCATGTGGATTTTAAGAGGCATAAGTCTACAGGCATTAATGACTGGTAGATGCTTTGACAATAAGTTTTTCCCAAAGTCTGAAATACTATTGTAGATATAAATTATGTCACGCCAATAAGATATCTGGACAATCACAAACAGTAAAATTCACTCTTGTGCAGAGGGCCAACAAAAGACCTATGCACCACTTCAGATCCATTTAAACCCTCAAATCAGGGTTTAAGTAAGGCTTATGTGCTGCCTAGGCTTTGTGCTGCCACTCTACTCGGGACTCTCGAGTAAATTTCACCCATATTGCAAAATAAGCAAATGTTTCCATGAAAGAAATTCCATGATTGAATTAAACAGACACAGGCTACAGCATAGTACCATCTTAAATTGGGGGTAATAATAGTGTAATGAAATGGCTAGTGTATGTGCCATTGCCCTCTACTGGACAGAATTGGAACAGATCTAGTGTGTGCCATAGGCTCTATACTGCTAACAACTAAAGGAGAGTTTCCTTTAGTTCAAGTGGTAGGAGCCTAGGCTTTTGGATGAAAAAGATTTGATTCTATTGCCACATTTATTTTAAAGATCTGAGTGGCCCTGGTGTGTGACAACTGTTAATCCTTAGAGAGCCACACATTTGGTACTACTAAAGATGCTGGGAGAGATGTTAAAGTACGGATGGGACTGTGTGCAAATGCAATAGATTTTCACCAGTTTTCAAGTACCTCTGGTTACAAGTAAAATCAATTTGGTGACTTCAGTGTAAACTGAGGATATTTACCCACACTGCAAAGTTCCTGTACAACACTACGCAATTGGTAATCTTTGCCCAGGCTGGAGATGGAACCAGGAGAGAAGAGTACTGAGAAGTAAGTACGCTGGCAGGCCTGTGTAAAGGATGCTTGCACGTGAAGAGCAGCTGCACTATGCTTTCTGCACTCCCCTGACCCCAAACACTCCTTTGCCTGTATGTTGCCTATTGAGATTATAAACTCTTTTGGGTAGGGTTCTATTTACTTATATGTCAGTAAAGCACCTTACACATTTTGGGTGTAATAAGAATACACAGTAATACTGATTAATATGCATACTCTGATTTTATCCAGAAGGGGATGGGATTAAACTATTGAGTGTGCATGAAAGGTACTAGATTGAGATCCCTAAAACTGGCAGTCCATCTGTTTATCTACAGGACAGAAGCAGCATAGGTAGGGGCACTGTACACTTCCCCACACAGCCCTACCTATGTGCCTCAGCCCTGATCCTGTGGACAAGTGGCCATAAAAACTGCACTGAGACTACCAACTCACTTCACACACCATAGGACAGTGAACAACTAACAGATAGCAGCATCCAATCCTCCAACCTTAACTGCTCACACCTATATCCATGTTCACACAGGTAGTCCTACTGAAGTCAGTGGAACTACTTCAGTGAGTAAGGACTATGATATCTGATGACTTATGATAACTGCTTATATGAAATTGAGTTAAACTGGAGGCTGAAAAGTGGAAATATACAACTCTCATACATGTTTTTAAGTCATCAACACCACTACCACCACTTCACTTTTTAGGCCCTGATCCTGAAGTGGGATCATTAGTTTGTGGTTCCTTTAAAGGCATTCCATGCTAGCCGATCCCAGTGCAGAATCGTGACCTCATTTAGGGGCCCAGTTCAGAAGGCACTTAACCACATACTGACTTAAATGCAATGGAACAGGTCCTCAGCTGACGTCAATGGAGCCATGACAATTTACTGCCCCAAAGGGACAACTCACATGCTTAAAGACAGGCATGTGCTTGAATACCTTGCTGAGCTGCGACCTTATTTGGAAGAGTTACCTGGTTTGGACAATTGAAAATGTCTGGTCAAATTTTAGATTTTGTAAAAACAATCTTTTATCAAATACACCACTGATGTTGTTGCTGTGGAAAAATGACATTTTATACAAATAAATATTCCTCTGAGGGGCTTGCAATTCAAACATTGCAACTTTGTGCTAGTGGATGAGAGCCTGAAAATGAAATTGGCTAGTAATGAAAATGAAATTGAAAATGAAATTGGTTAATAACAGAAACAAAGTAAAAATGTATTTTAAGAATATATTATTTTAACCTTACAGTATTTGTTTTAAATAAAGGCTGTATCTTCACTTAGCTATAATGCTCTCTAAAACTCTAGACCACCGTATCTATTCTGAGGATGCCTGCGTTCCTTTCAGTGTCTGAAATTTTTATTTGTCTTTCCTGCATTATGTTTCTGAGATTATCTCTTTTAAAAAAATATAACCTTTCAATAGAGCAATATTTCAATACAATCTTCCAAAGTCCAGCTGGAAAGGATTACTGGCTCTGATTAAGTTCCAAATCCAGAGTGACATGTCAACCTGCTCAGCTCTTGCTTTAAGAGTTTAACTTCAAAATCCTTCAAGTGGACCTTGGCAAAAAAATTAAGGGTTTGTTTTCTTTCCAGCTTGTCCTAATTCCATCCCACTGAGAACAAGTTGCTTGCATTGCTATATCCACTGCTATGCCCCGCTGCCTACAATGCTGAATATGAGCGCCTGCACTGCCATCCCCTGCTCTCCCTTTGGGCTATAGCCTGCTGTCCTGCTTGTTTCTACCCCGTTTTCTATAAAACTGTAACCTACTATCTGGTGCAGATGTATGGCGGCTGTACCCGTTGTCTTGCTTGACTGGACCCTGCTGTGGACCCTGCTGACCTCGTTGTCGAAATCTCCTACCAGCAGAGCAGTGTCCTGCTTGCCCCGCAAAAGTCCTGTTTGCCTATTGAGCTATACTCTGCTGCCTGCAGAGGGACTGAATGACTTGTTGTTCTTCATTCACTGTTTTACCCTATTCTCCTACAGTCCTTTGAGCTGCTCTATTGCCTTGCTACAATTCAAATGGGAGGAGAAGAGGTGAGATCAGCAAGACAAAAATAAATATTACAAAATATCTTTTCCTTAGGTGATTGTCAATCCAGAGATAATACCTGCCTGTCTCACATTAGAGTACTTCGCAGTGCACTAAATATAGAGTTACTTGTGTGGTGCCTCCAAAGGTTTTACCTGGGAATACTGAACTACCTCGTTTGATAAGGTCAAATGCAGAAGCTGGGAGTTTTGCCTGAGTAAGGATTTAGGATTTGGCCCATTAACCTGTGAATTATTTGGTATCTGAACTGTGCTATAAAATTATAGTTGTAGACATGCTGATCCCAGGATATGAGAGAGACAAGGTGGGTGAGGTAATAGCTTTTATTGGACCAATTTCTGCTGGTGAGAGAGACAAGCTTTTGGGTGACACTGAGCCCTTATTCAGGAGCTCTGTGTGGCTGGAAAGCTTTGTCTCTCTCTCACCAGCAGAAGTTGGTCCAATAAAAGCTATTACCTCACCCACCTTGTCTGTGTTATAAAAGACCGACATAATCATGTAGTGAATTTGTAACCACATAGTACTTTCCTGTTTAATTATCCTGCTACTGCATAGTATTTATTCATCAGTTAAATGGCCAATATTTATTCTGCAAGTAACATATAAAGCTGTTGCTTGCTTATAGTCTTTTCCGAAACATTTGTCAGTGGGATATCTGAGCACCTTATACACATTAGTCAGTTTATCTTTTCAGCATACCTGTGACATAGGGAAGTGTTATTATTCCCATTTTACTGATTACACACACACTCAACATGATCCTGGATCTTGTGGTTTTGCAGCCAAAGCAAAAACCTGTTTACAGGGACTTTCATTGAGATTCCCAGTGTCTCTAACTGCATCATCAGCACCTCTCCAGCTCTGGAGAGCAGCCAACAAGCTATGCCCCCTAAGGTTTCCTCAGGGGTATCATTTGCTTGGGGGCCACAAGGGGCAGTTGCAAACCTTAGTTTGCCCCTAAAAAACTTTTCAAGGGTCTATATGCTCTATTATGTTTTCCACTTTTTGCCCCCCACAGACTTTGCAGGATATAATATAATCACACCTAATGTTCTATATGCTGATACAACTTTGGCCTTCCCACCACCATATTTTTTCTGAAATGACACCCCTGAGTTTGCTCACTAGTTATTGTGATGAACCAGCCAGCCATAGGTATGTTCCAAATCCAGTGCAAAGTAGCTAATACCTTCTTTCCTTGTCCCACCCTTGTATGGTGTGTCATCTTAGTACCACACCTGAGCCCACGCCCATGGCCTTGCTGTCAAACTGCAGCTCAAATATAGCAGATGGCTCTTACCCCCTGCTGAGAAAAAGTTCAAAAATTCATTTGTTTCCTTTCAGCAAATATGTCCTGAAGAGATGAGAGACAAAGAAGCCCTGTTAGGTCACCTGATCGTCCATTCCGCCAGTCCAGGATTGTTCCCTACAGTCTATTCATCAAATACTTTATCTAGTCTAATTCTCCAGCTCCTAAGCAATGGAGCTTCCACCTGTTCCCTTGGAAGACTACTCCACAGACCTGAGTGCTGGGAACATTTCACTGACATTCACTAGAAATTTGCCTTTGCTGTGTTGTTCTAATTGGGCTGCACTGAACAATCCTCCATCATGAACCCCACGCCCCAACCATTAAATACACTCGTAATTTAACTGGATCTGACAGCTGTGTTTAATGTTACCTCTTTTTAGCTTGGAAAGAAAAAGAAAATTCCTTTTCTGGCCACCTCAGAATATCTCAGGTCCTTCTAAAACAGGGTCAGATTGTCATGCTCATACTCACACTGAGTAATACCTTACTCTGTGAGTAGCCCCACTGAAATGAGGGGGACTGTTTGTGGAGTGAGGTGCTACTTGTTGGGAGAAAGCGTTTATAAAATCAGATTAATGACATGTACATTAATACAGGGAAATAGTTAAATCAAGTCTTGTATGTCTCACAAGCAGCTGGGTTATTGCAGTTAAGACTGTTAGCCTACCTTTCTCTCACTGCCAGTTTGTAGAGTCGTTTGTACGTCTGCTCAGTTGGTTCCAAACGTCAAGATCTCTCTCGATCTCTCTCTCTCTCCCCCTCTCCCCTCTGATTTTTAAAGCTCACTGCAGTGCTGTTTGTCTCACCCTATCCCTGTCCCTCCCATCTCCCAGTACCGCTCTGGTGCTAACCACAAGTTACCATCAACCACAACACAATACAGAAGTCTCTACTCCAGGTGGCACCTGGTAACTTATGAGGCTTAACTATGAAGTTAATAAAAACAAGGTCCTTCTTTGAGAGACCCCTGGCCTCTAAGATGAGTTTTAATTCCATGCAGAGGCATTCCAGGAGAGTGCCTGCACCTTTACGTGACTAAACTTTTGTATTTGCTTTTTTATGTCTGTAGCTCCAGAGCTAATTTCTGCACTTGGCTACACATTGGGGAGAAGAATGTGGGACCCAGTCATGCCACCCTTTTCCACAGGATTAATCCCTTTTAAGGACCCTGACATTTAAGCCTACATTATCAATCCAGACATAACCATGCTTCCATTTTTGTTTCTGGAATTTTGTGCTGATAATATGAATCATATTGTTTCCCTTTCTTCTGACACCAGTGTAATGTCCCATACTAACAATAGTGTTACCCCTCTGATGAATGCAGATGGCCAGGGTCTTGCAGGTCAGCTACCCACTGGACGATAAATCAGTTATGTAGATTCTAGGTATAGTCTCTGTGTAACTTGTTTCACTTGTTCACGTGGTCTGAATTCAACAAGCTGAATTTTAATAAAGGCAAGTGCAAAGTACTTCACTTGGGAAGGAAAAATCAAATGCACAGCTACAAAATGGGGAATAACTGGTGAGGTGATAGTACTGCTGAAAAGGATCTGGGGATTATAGTGGACCATAAACTGAAATGTGAGGCAGCAATGTGAGGCAGCTGCAAAAAAAGGCTAACATGATTCTGAGGTGTATTAGCTGAAGTGTTGTATGTAAGACATAGGAGGTAGTTGTCTCACTCTACTCGACATTGGTGAAGCCTCAGCTGAGGTATTGTGTCCAGTTCTGTGTACCACAAATTTAGGAAGGATGTGGACAAATCGGAAAGAATCCAGAGGAGAACAAGAAAATGATAAAAGGTTTAGAACAGCGGTTCTCAAACTATGGGTTGGGTCCTCAAAGTGGGTCACAGTCCCATTTTAATGGGGTCGCCAGCGCTGGCTTAGACTTGCTCAGGGGCTGAGCCCCACTGTCTGGGGCCGAAGCCTGAGGGTGTCAGCCTTGGGCAGTAGGGCTCAGCTTGCAGGCCCCCCTGCCTGGGGCTGAAGCCGTTGGGTTTCAGCATTCCCACTGCCCCAGGGCAGTTGGGCTTTGGCTTTGACCCCCGCTTACCCGGGGTGGTGGGGCTTGGGCGGGCTCAGGCTTTGGTCCCCGCCCCTGGGATCGTGTAGCAATTTTTGTTGTCAGAAGGGGGTCGCGGTGCAATGATGTTAGAGAACACCTGGTTTAAAAAATCTGACCTATGAGGAAAGGTTGAAAAAACTGGGCATGTTTAGTCTTAAGAAAAGAGGACTGAGGCAGGGGATCTGATAGTCTTCCAGTATGTTAAGGGCTGTTATAAAGAGGTTGATTGTTCTCCATGTTTCCTGAAGGTAGGACAAGAAGTGAGGGGCTTAATCTGCAACAAGTGAGATTTAAGTTATATATTAGGAAAAAACTTTCTAACTAGAAGGGTAGTTACACTTTGGAATAGGCTTCCAAGGGAGGTCATGGAGTCCACATCATTGGAAGCTTTTAAAAACAAGTTGAACACACACCTATTAGGGCATGGCTACATTTGCAGATGCCAGGAGCTAAACCAGCCCTCGGAGACCGCAACAAGGAAAACGCTGCCATGTGTTCACACTGTCAGCTGCAAGCTCAGTGGTGTGGCCACATTAGCAGCTCTTGCAATGCCACAGAGAGAAGTGCAGTGTGGTAGCTGTCCCAGTGTGCAAGTGGCTGCAGCGTGCTTTTCAAATGGGGGAGAGGGGGAGTGTGACAGGGAATGTGTTGTGTGTATGTGGGTGGAGAGACAGTGTGTTTTGGGGGGCAGAGTGTGTCAGCATGCTGTCTTGTAAGTTCAGACAGCTGCAGGGGGAAGGGGGAAACCCCGACATCAGACCCACTCCTGCCTCTCTCTCTCTCACACACACACACACACATACACACGGGCACACACATGCACAAACGCCTGCCTCTGCAGCAGGAGCATTCCACAGTAATGGTTTGCTTTGTCCCGGAGCAGATAAGCATGTCGGCTGTCAGAAACGGAGCTTTGAAAGGGGATATCCGCATGCCTGCAGCTGAGTTCAAAACAATGACCAGAGTGGCCACTTGACTTCAAGGGATTATGGGACATTTCCGGAGGCCAATCACAGCACAGTAATGCAACATGTGGTCCACACTGACAACCTGGAGTTTCAGTGAGGGCACAGCAAGCTCTGTGCTTCTTGTGGAGGTGGATTACCAGGGGCCTGCCAGCTGCAGAGTCCAGGCACTCTAAGTGCCTTGCCAGTGTGGACACCTCAGGAGTTAGGGCACCCGGGGCTGATTTAATGCACTCTAACTTGCAAGTGTAGCCAAGGCCTTAGGAATGGTCTAGGTTTACTTGTTCCTGCCACAGCACAGGGGGCTGGACTTGATGACTTCTCAAGATCCCTTCCAGCCCTACTATATGATTCTGTGATATACACCAGGTCTGGAACAGAGGTGGTCACAAAAAGCATGCAGACAATCCCCTTTTTAGGAATCTCATCCCCCAAACCATAACCAGTTCCCAGGAAGAAGCTTTGCCTCAAGAATTGACTCTGATCAAAGAGCAAAGAGGAGAGCAAACTCTCCTGTTGCTCACACAGTAAGCTCTTCAAGGACCAGTCTCCTACACAGAACCTTGCATAACAAAATCTAACCACCCATTTAGTCTTCCCAGTACTGAACTTTTGCTCACATGCTAAAAACAGGATGTTAGCAGACTAAGACTACATCTACACTTGGAGCTGGTCTTTGATTCCCACCTTATGCAGACGTACCCATGCTAGCTCTGCTCAATCTAGCATGCTAAAAATTGTACTGTAGCTGTGACAGCATGGGCAGTGACAAGCGACAGCACAAGCTAGCCACCCTGAGTGCAACACCCCATCACCACCACCACCACACACACACTCACCACTGGCCATGCTACTTCTGCTACATCGCTATTTTTAGTGTGCTACCTTGAGCAGATCTAGTGCATGTATGTCTGCGCAAGCTGAGAATGACACCCCCAGCTCCAAGCATAGACATAGCTTCAGTGTAACACACTACCTTGTGATTCCTGCCATAACTACACCTACATCCCTGACTGCACATGCAAATTGCTCTTCTTTCATAGAGTGCTGTCACTGTGTTTTCCCAAGATTCCAGCTTGTCTTCCTTCTCCCCCTCCCTGCACATACCCTTATTCAACGGGAATATGGGACAGTTTGAGGGTTAGTAAGGAAACATGGGCTATCATGCTTTCATTATGCTGAAGACCAACAGCCCCATGTCTCCATATCTACGATTCCCAGTTAATGCAATCAAGTGCTTTATATGGTGTCTGGGGCAGGGATGAGGACTAGCTGGCTGAGGCTGAATCAAGATAAGATTGCAGTGATGCTGACAGACTGAGGAAAGCAATCAGAAGATGTGGCAAAAGTTATATCTACTCCCAAAATCCCATATTTTGTTCACATATGCCCTGATTAAATGATATATCCAAACAAGGGATTCAGACATCTTGCTTAGGCACCCACTTTCGGGAATTGGGCCCTTAAAAAAGTACTCTAGATCAAATAGTGAGAAAGTGTCACAACTGCTATTAGGTCCCAAGAGTCTAACACCCCCACCTCCTTCTCTAGCTATGAATACCTAGCTTTTCTATAGCACTTGTCATCCAGAGATCTAAAAGCATTTTATAAATGAGAGCAAATATCACCGTTTTCATTTTACAGATGGGAAAAATGAGGCACTTAGAGGTAAAGTGACTTGCCCAGATCACAGAGCAGACAGAGCCAGGGAGACACCTAGGTTTCCTGATTCACAGTCAGGTGCCCTTTCCTCTGGATCACTTTGCTTCTCTTTGATTAGACTGTGCTCGCTAAGATGTTATTTATCTAAATCTTCCCATACAAGACACAGTAGCACCTTTCTTGCTACTGGGGAAAGAGGTGGGAGGGTTCCCTATTTCCCAACTCCAGTGCCCCTTAAGAAAAGAGTACTTGCTTCAAGAGTGATGAGGCCTATAGAAGTGCAGCTACTCCTGAGTCAGTGGTTCAACTTGCACCATGTACCATAATGGATGCTAACCGTGCCCCAGTAAATGGGTTTAATGAGCCACTGCAGAGCAAATTGTTCACAATGATCCAAACCAAATGCAGAGCCAAGGCCTGATAACCTGACTCAAATTTGGACCCGGGCAAAATTCTCACTGAAATGAGTGGAAGTTTGGGGGAGCAAGGACATCACTGAGATTTCTGCTTGAGTAACAAATTAGCAGGGATTTCAGGATTGGGTCCATAGTGAAAAAGAAAACACAGAGCTTATTCCCAGACTAAGACAGTCCCTGCCAAGTGTCAGCAGGAAAGTGGAAATCTCACAACTGAACTGTTAATTTCTGTAAATGTTGGAGCCTTAACTAGAGTGCCTCTGGTGGGCCCAGCTGCCTCTCCAATCCCCCTTCTGCCGGGACTTCCTTGTAACCTACCTGAGTGGAACTATTCGCCCACTAGCTCTTGGAGAAAACATTTCAAAAGCCCTCCAAGTCAGGCTGCAATAGCAGGTATCAATCAGAATCTCTCTCCACTGACACAGGCTATGCTTTCCTTCCTTACATGAAGCAGCACAGATGCAGTTCACTAACAATGGAGATTGTTGGAGGGGCTGTTTGGTAAGGAGATTAGCAAATCCGTCTCTGAGGTGTTTACTCAGAACATCACCTAGATGGCTGGATGCCTGCTCTGTCTCCCTGCAGGGATTTTAGCACAGACTATCAGGTACTCTAGGAAATAGCTCAATTATCGCAGTAACCATTTGAGTTCTTATGCATGAAGTTTAATTCTTTGCTTCTCAAGAAGTCAGCTTGTAAATGTTTTAATTCATCCTGAATTGCAGTAGCCTAGGCATCGGCTGGGGTTAATTCCCAGCCAAAGCCTAATTGCTGCAGTAGTGTGTGCAGTGTTAAGCCAGATGGGTATTTGTTTTCCCCATGCAGCTGGCACCACCAAGTGGTGAACAGTGTTTCAGCGTCACTTTATGTCACAAGGTGGGCATCTGGCAGCAATTGGTATGTCTACATTTGAGCAGGAGATGAAATTTCCTCTCGAGGAGACATGTCTGCGCTCTGATCAAACTATCTTGCTAAAAATAGAGTGTACCTGCAGGGAAAGATCACCTTCCCTAGTACATACCTATCCAAGGTGCTAGGCACATTTTTAAGGTGGCTAACCTATCCTGCCAGGACTATACTCTATTTTTAGTGGGCAAGCTCAATCAAAGCTAGCAGGGGTATGTTCCTTGAAATGCAATTTACACTTCCAGCTCCAAGTGTAGACACAACCTAAAGGGCTGTCTATAAATTACCT
The DNA here is from genome assembly GCF_020497125.1 of Mauremys mutica. Lineage (NCBI taxonomy): Eukaryota > Metazoa > Chordata > Testudines > Geoemydidae > Mauremys > Mauremys mutica. The sequence continues at coordinate 79,876,292 of NC_059075.1, forward strand.
AATGCAGGAGGGGGTGGGTAGGTCCTTAATTTTGCCCATTTTGTTTTGGTGTTACAACGGTTGGGTCGCAAAAAAATCACCAAAAAGGGTGTTATGTAATTTATGGACAGCCCCTATGGGCCACAGTGCCTCATAAATCATTAGAAGTTGGAGGTTGCACTGAATATGGTATTTTAAACTAAATTTGAAATAAAGTGTCAGAATAAACTCTGACTGGGATTTCAGAATCCTGAATATTCCCATTCCTAGGATGAGCACCTGCACTAGTATTATTTTGTGGGTTACAGGAACAGCAAGAGTACTTTGCAAATATGTAGCATTTTTCATCCGAAGCTTTCAAAGCGCTTTACAAAGGTATCATTATTCCCATTTTACAGATAGGGAGACTGAGGCACAAAAAGCCTAAATGACTTACCCAAGGTCACACTGAGGCACATGTTGGGTCTTTTTCTCTTTACACAACAAGTATAATATGAAAGAACCCCATGGCCACGTTGATGTCCAAATCACAGTGTTTATTAAAACTATATTACTCACAAGACCTAGCCATTTTCAGGAGTAAGGCCCTGCAGCTGCACCCACTCAGTACTCCTGACACCCTGCCTGATTGGCTGCAGAAGGTAGCAGGCCAGTTCTTAAGCTCAGCAGCAGCAGTAGCTTGCTGGGTGCTCAACATATGTGTCCATAGACTCTCTTCCCCCTGCTCTGCTCCTCCACAGCTCTAGATCAGATCCTGCGGGCCTTCACCCAGCCTTGTTCCTGTCTCAGAACCAACCCTGATCCTGCCTTCTCTGACTCCTGTTAATCTTTTCTGATGCTTGGCTCTTATTCCTAACTCCAATTCTGTCTTGATAGCTATTAGCCAGGCTGGGCAGGGATGGTGTCCCTAGCCTCTGTTTGCCAGAAGCTGGGAATGGGAGACAGGGGATGGATCACTTGATGATTGCCTGTTCTGTTCATTTCCTCTGGTGCACCTGGAATTGGCCTCTGTCGGAAGACAGGATACTGGGCTAGTTGGACCATTGATCTGACCCAGTATGGCTGGTCTTATGTTGTTATATTGACCCTTGGTACTGGCATTTGGACTCTGACCACTAGGTCTGACCATCTACAAGCTGGTCTCCTGACAACTACCTATATGTATTGCTGCTCTTGCAGGGTTCTGGTGCCTTCTGAAATACAGTAGACAGAAAGGGTCATTAGAGGACTCACAAACTATTTAAAGAGACCCAACAGAAAGAGAGCCCAACTCTCCTGCTCCAACTACTGACCAATGGTGCCTCCCAAAGAGAATTATTTTGTGTGTCGGTGGCTTTTTTTGACACAGGATGTCCTCTCACTCATCTCCTTTGTGTCTGGGAAGGAATGTGGTGTGTTTCTCCTCCCTTCCTTCCTGGCTGGCTGAGATAGATGCCGGCAGATCCAGTATGTTTGCTCAGTGCTCCCTGTAGCACCTTGTGTGCATCAGGTATCAGGGAAGAGTATTCCAGTAATCCGCATTCTGTTTGATCTGCCTGAAATATGACTCCAGTGTGGGTTCCTGGAAGAACATCTTCAATGCCCTGACAAGTCTCACCAGCTCTGGAACCACTAGCTGAAAATTAATGAGGTAAGGCCATCGCTTTGCATTCCTCCACTCTTGGAATGGAAATGACTATCCCATTAACAGAGAGATAAACCACTTGTTAATCTCCCCTGCACAACAGCTTTGTACAGGGGCAGCTCCCATTGCAATATAATGTCTTAGGGACTTTTGGTGATTCTGGGCAACAGAAGCTATGTTTGGGAACTAGAGAGCCAGGGAGAACCACAGATTCTGTCTAAATCCAAAAGCTTCAATAAAGAATTTGTTCATTATAGCTGAGTCCTGTCATTACTCTGTCACAAGAGACATAACCACTGAGAGATTTGTATCTGGGCTTGGATTCTTGAATCCCTCAGAATGTGTGCATTTTCAAATCTAGACTGTTGTGTTGGTTCAGAGCCATCTCTGCTTGGAATCAGACAAGGTGAATTAGCTTACACCATAAACATCCATAGGGCAAATGTCACATGTCCCTTCCAAATTGTACTGTGGCCTTGTCCCTATTGCTTATTGTGATCTCAAGCCTCACAAAGAACTCCCTTTGACATCAGTGCACATGCTTATTTGAGCCACATGTGAACCCTGTTTTTTTTTTATTTAATGTAGATCTGGTAGAAAATTTTCAGAGTATTTTTCACTGAAAAATTGCCTTGTTCTCTTAAAAGACCCAACCCCACATTTTCCAAAAGAATGTTGATTATTTTTAAACCAAAAATTTGCTTTTCAAAACATTCCTCCAACATTTTTAATTGAGATGTTTATCAAAAACATGATTGAAGTAGTAATCAAAATGCTGCATATACTGAAACACAGGTTTGGTATTTTTAAAAATCAATAACCATTTTAATAACTTTCATAATATTTCCACTAAAAATCTCAATTAAAAAGTCACTAACATTTTTGAAAAAATGGTTCTGTATTGAGCCCTGCAAACTAAAATCAGCTTTGACATTTCAAAAATGTTCATGATGTAGACTTCTTAAAATTTCAAGCAGCTCCAAAGTTTGGATTTTCCAAAGTTTGAGCCAGGAACAGAAAGAAGCATTGACTACTCATAGCTCTAGGGCCAGAAGCTGCCCTATGTATTTTTAAATTCCTCTGACCCCTAACAGTGGAAGGATTGAGAGAAAATCAATCTGACTGAATTACACAATTGTAAAAGTATCTATGAATTGGTTGCAGATTTTTGAAATTCAAAATTTCAATGCGAGATGTAAGTGAAATTTTCAAATTTTAACAAAAAACACAAAGTTTTGGATGGAAATTTGTGTTAAAACTACATTTTAATACCAATTTTGATCACCTCTACTCTATGGACCCAACTCCCTTCCTCAAGGGCCAGATTCCTTGTTTTAGCAAAACTGCTAATTCAGGGGCTACCAGAAATCCTACAGCAGCTCATCAGTCATTTTTGCAAATCTTGTTCTCCTGTTTGAAAGAGAAGGTTAAGAATTTTCAGTCCTCGTTTTTACCAACTACCCTTAATGGGGCAGACACATGCAGAGACCTTACATGTCCCTTGGGTGCATGTGCTAATGACAAAACCTAAATCTTGACCATCCCCTGAAATTGAAAGGCTGATAACTCTTTGGATGTGGAGTCCCTATTTAATAAATACTGATGGCTACTCTTTGGCATTTGATCAAAGAGAGAGAAAGTGGAGAGCTCCCATCCCTATTAATTCCATTCTGGTTCCCTAAATGCCCTTGCAATTTCAACGGGACACTCCTATTCTTCTGTACTTCTTGTCCTCTGCTGCGTTCCATTGCAGAGGTGGCTACCTTTCAGTGGTGGGTTAAATGTTTTGGCATTCTTTGGGCGAAAAATCACAACAGAAATAAAAAATATTTTTCTTTTTTTCTGTTCAATGGGATCCTCAGCCCCCCTAAAAACTCTTCCTTCAGCCCCTACCCTCACAATAGCTTTCCCTCGGACAGAGCCAAACACCGCTTTCTCTATCCCATTGATGAGTTGACTAGAGGAAGTCACTGTATTCTCAGTCCTGGTCCTTGTAGGTGCAGGATTCCCCTTTTCTGCCATCTGGATCAGCCTTCACGCCTCTTTTTTCAAATTGCTCTTTCCCTGTGTTGTGATTTATTGTTTAGCGCTATGCCAGTGCTATTTATCTAAATGCTGTGGGGTACAGTTTGAAAGGATATATATAAAATACACATATGATATGAATTCCAAAGCAAAGGAGGAGGTTAATGAAAAATAACAGCTTCTAAAAAGAACCTCTGAGCATGGAAAAGTGAATATACTGCTCTGTTTTTGAAAACATAAAAGATAATTTAGTGTTTCCTAAGTAGAACTCATTTTCATTCCCCCTGCCTGAAGTGACAAGGCAATTTTATAAGTCTACCACAGGATGGCACTGTTGACATACAAAAGAGATGCAGGTGTAGTTCTAATATTTTCATTCAATCTATCAGGCAACCCTTAAACAGGGGCGGCTCCAGGCCCCAGCACGCCAAGCGCGTGCTTGGGGCGGCAAGCCGTGGGGGGCGCTCTGCCGGCCGCCAGGAGGGCAGCAGGCAGGGTGCCTTCAGCGGCATGCCTGCAGAGGGTCCGCTGGTTCCGCGGCTCAGAGGTCCACTGGAGCCGAGGGACCGGCGACCGGCAGAGCGCCTCCGGCGGCATGACGCTGTGCTTGGGGCGGCGAAATGTCTAGAGCCACCTCTGCCCTTAAACAAGGTTAGATGGTACTGTGGTAGACCAGCCTGTGCCTTGTCTATGGTATCTCTCTCCCCATTGCTAGTACCAGTGGAGCTGAGCCAGTGGTAGTGCAAAATACAGAAATCACAGTGACAAAAAATTTCCCAGTTGTCCACCCAAAAAGCTGTAGTTGCAAAAGCACTTCCAAGAACAAGTGCTTACAAGTTCTCAAGATAATTGCTAGGTCAACATTTTGATCTGTGGTGCAGTAGAGTTGTGGGTACCTAATACGCAGTGCAGTTAATCGCAGGGGGTATGTTAGCTATGTGGCTGGATGAGTATAGAAGTATAGAAGCACCGGCCACTTTAACCCACAGCATTACATGGTGTATTTCATACAAGGTCTCAAAACACTTTACACCATTACTATAAAAAGGAGGACCACTTTTCCATTCACCATCAGCATGCACAATAATGGTCATTATGCACAAAAAGGCCCCCATCCTATGAACAATTATTTGGAAACCAGTGGGACTACATACCTACTTAAAATAAAGCATATATGTGTTTGTAGGAATGGGGGCAAAAATAATCTGCTTGTACAAGTGCCTATTTTGCAACCTGCGGTTGTGTTACTCCATGTAGAAGTGTAAGTATGGTGTTTCATGTGTATTTTTGTCTGAACAAATGGGCCTTTTTAAAAGACTTTTTTTGAACTAATTAATTAAGCCTTCTGTGAGTGGAAAAGTGCTCTTATCTTCATTTTATAGATAGAGAAAAGAAGGCACAGAGTGGGAAAGGTCCAGATGCCCAAAGGGACTTAAGTGTTATTCAACTCAGGGTTGAAACACCTACCCCCTAGGTGCCCTGCCAGCTACGGGAATTCTCAGCCCCGAGCTAGGCACCCAGGTTCACCACAAGGCATGGAGAGAGTTAGGCACCTAAGAAAGAGATCCGCAAAATCTGAGCGGGAAGCTACTTACATTAGCTACTAGGAAATGCCAAAGAAAGGGGCAGGGAGCGGAGAGGGGGCTTAGACACCTAAGTAGCTGACTGGGTGCACCTGGCTGATGGGCTGGTGCTAGGTGACCTGGCTCCTTCTGCTCAGGGTACGTCTACACTACAAGACTATTTCGATTCATCTTAATTCGAATTTCTGGAATCGACCTAATGAAGTCGAAGTTGTGTATCCACAATAAATACACTAATTCGACTGTGTGAGTCCACAGTAACGGGCGAAGCGTCGACTTTTGAAGCGGTGCACTGTGGGAAGCTATCCCACAGTTCCCGCACTCCCCGCCACCCATTGGAATGCTGGGATTTCCCACCAATGCATGCTGGGGGGGGGGGGAATTGTGTGGAAGGTGGTTTTGGGTAACTGTCATCATTGAACCGTCAATCACGCCCAGCATCCCTCCCTGAAAGTGCCAGCTGGCAATCTGTTCGTGCACTTTTCTTCTCAGTGACAGCGCGGGCGCCACAGCACTGCGAGCACGGATCCCACTGCAGTTGTGGCCGCTGTCAGCTCCTCGCAACTTATCGTCCACCTCTTCCGCAGTCAGCTGCTGAGAAATTTGGCTAATTTTCAATGGTGCTGCGAGCAGTGGTGGACCATGGGGGACGTTTTACCAACATCAACGTCGGGTGGCCAGGCAAAGTTCATGACGCGCGTGTTTTCAGGAACTCTGGTCTGCTTAGACGCCTGCAGGAAGGTAGTTTCTTCCCGGACCACAAAATAACGCTTGGGATGTGCAGATGCCCATACTGATCTTAGGGGACCCAGCCTACCCGCTAATGCCCTGGCTCGTCATGCCCTATGCAGGCACCTTGCACAGCGACAAGGAAGTCTTCAAGTACCAGCGAGCAGCGAGCAGCGTGAACTGTGACTGTTCAGTTTCTTCACAGAGAAGCTGAACCTGCCCCTGTTTCTTTACCAAGTTACTGTTGACTAGCCTCTGCAGTTACATACCCCGTCCACCCCGCTTCCCCAACTTCTAACACACATTTAAAAATTAAAGTACGTGCTCCACTATAGCTTTACAACGGTGTCTTTATTGATGACTTTGCGTTAAAGGGTTGAAACTGGGACGCACATTGTGCTGGGTAGGGTGTGTGGTCATGTAAAGACCGCCTCTAAAGTCGAGGTTTGACATGCTCCCGCTCCCAGACCGGTCAGCAGTGCCGGACTGGTTGTTTCAACGGATCCTGCCACCCCTCCTTTTTTGGACTCTGTGTGCGTGGGCTATGTGGCCTTGTTGCAGGGGAGGACGGATACAGATTCCTCTGCTGCGTGGCTCTGCGGTCCATTACAGGGACCGTTGCATGACATCTGTAACCCCCCTCCCCCGCTACAAATGCACGTACCACCCCCAACGACAGAAAACCTGCAAACCACCTCCCATACCAGCTAACCGCCTACTGACTGCACTGTGCGTGTGACATGCTGCTGATCCAGCCCCCGTCTCTGTACCCTGCTAAAGGTGACTGTCCTATGCATTACACTACCCCCTCAACCACCCAACGACCCACCCAAGACATCTAACACAGCGTTGTGTAAAAAACCATGACGGAAAAAGTAAGTAACAGAAAACTACTTTTAATAATCAACAACACAGTAAGGGAAGGACTTTTCAAAATGTAGTGACTGATAGCTTTTGGGTAATTTAACACTGTCCTGTGGTGCAGTGACAGTTTTCACGGCCCCTGGTGACCCTCCTTCTTGTTATTTTTGATGAGGGGGGGATTGGAGTTTGAGGCGGGGGTGGGCGGTTGCAGATACAGTGCAGGGGGGCTCTGTCTTCCTGCCTGCGGTCCTGCAGAACATCGACAAGGCGCCTGAGCGTGTCCGTTTGCTCCCTCATTAGTCCAAGCAGCGTTTGAGTCGCCTGCTGGTCCTCCTGACGCCACCTGTCCTCCTGTTTGCAGAGTGAGCGGTGCTGCTGAGTGAGGTTCTCCCTCCACTGGCTCTGCTGGTCCACCTCGGCTCTGGAGCAGCCCATAAGTTCAGCAAACATCTCGTCCCTTGTCTTTTTCTTACGCCTTCTAGTTTGCGCCATCATCTGTGAGGGGCATGGTGGATCAGGTCGTGATACAGTTGCACCTGTGTGATGTCAAAAAGGTAGTGAATTTCTTACAATGATACATTTTTTAAACAAAGAAACATAGTCTACTCGGTGTCTGTGAACAAGAGTATGCACAGCACCTGTCTCATGCGCACTCACTAATGGAAAGTTCGAGTTCTCTGAATGCGCTTTCATTGCCTGGGATATTGGGCTGCAGATCAGAGAACCTTTGCAGGAAAGAAAAATTTGTGTAGCAGCAAGGCATGGTAAGCCAAACACTTTTGGATTCATAGAAGTGAATGTACAGCTCTGTCCTCTTGATGCAGGCAATCCTGAAAGCATAAACTCGGCCCCTGTTGCACCCCCTCGCGGCTGTTCACTGGGAAAGATCCCTGTATGCTGCCACTCTCTAGACTGCAGCACGTGGCTGTTAAGTGAGGCTTCTTGTTATGCAAAGGAACAATTAAGCGCTCCCATTACTAATAGTACCCCAATTACTCTAATTTCATGCAGGAGTGTGCGAGAGAGATCACCCTGAGGAGAGTCTCACGGGCAGAGAGAGCACGCATGCTTGAAGAAAGCCACCACAACCCAGGGGCCTACTCTGCCATGCTCGTGAGGGCAATGGTCCCGGAGTTCCAACTTATAGCATGGCACGGCAAAGTGTGCTACCTCGGGGCACACGATAAGCTAGCTCTGCCAAGGAACCTCCTGCATAGACTTTCAGATTACCTCCAGGAGAGTTTCCTGGAGATCTCTTATGAAGATAAAAGTTCCATCCCCCTGTATGTAGACCTTCTGTTCTCCTAATGTCTCTCCCTGTTTAGTTACTAAAAAAATGTTAACTCGTTGGTCTTAGCTGCTTTTAATAAATAAATGTTAACTTGTTTAAAGCACTTACGGACTGATCCTTCTCCCGATTCAGGGTCCGTGGTAACGGCTGGGGAGGGTTGGTAGGGGATCTCAGTGAGGGTGAGGAAGAGATCCTGGCTGTCGGGGAAAGCGCCGTCGACTGCCTCGTCCTCCTCATCTTCCCCGTCCGTGAACATCTCCGAGGAACAGTCCGTCGACACTATCCCATCCTCAGAGTCCACGCACACTGGTGGGGCAGTGGTGGCAGACCCACCGAGAATGGCATGCAGTGCCTCGTAGAAGCGGCATGTCTGGGGCTGGGCTCCGGAGCGTCCGTTTGCCGCTCTGAGTTTCTGGTAGCCTTGTCTCAGCTCCTTGACTTTCACGCGGCACTGCATTGCATCCCGGCTGTATCCTCTGTCTCTCATGGCTTTGGAGACCTTCTCGAAGGTCTTTGCATTCCGCTTGTTGGAGCGCAGCTCCGAGAGCACAGACTCATCACCCCACACACCGATCAGATCTGAGACTTCCCGGTCAGTCCATGCTGGGGACCTCTTTCTAGTCTGAGATTGCCTGGACTCCTCTGCTGGAGAGCTCTGCATCGTTGCCGGTGCTGCTGAGCTCGCCCCGATGAGCAACCAGGAAATGGGATTCAAACTGTCCAGACAGGAAAAGGAATTCAAATTTTCCCGGGGCATTTCCTGTGTGGCTGGTCAGAGCATCCAAGCTCCGACTGGCGTCCAGAGCGTCAACAGAGTGTTGCACTGTGGGATAGCTCCCGGAGCTACTAAGATCGATTAGCATCCACACCTAGCCTAATTCGACATAGCCATGTCGAATTTAGCGCTACTCCCCTCGTCGGGGTGGAGTACCGAAGTCGAACTAAGGAGCCCTCTATGTCGAATTAAATGGCTTCCTGGTGTGGACGGGTGCACGCTTAATTCGATTTAACGCTGCTAAATTCGATTTAAAGAGCTAGTGTGGACCAGCCTTCAGAGTCTCCAACTGCAAACCCTACGCTTGTGTGAGGCACCTAAGCCTCATCAGCTGTTTAGGTAGCCCATGCAACCCCCATTTGCTTTTTATTTGCCTGTTTTAGTATTATGGGAGGGGGGCCCAAAAATATGGGCTAGCACCGGCTCTGAGCCCTGACTTGCCCTCGGCTGACCCCCATGCTGGGGCGCTGCGGGGGGTGGGCTGCCAGGAGAGGCTCAGCCAGAGCAGGGATCCCTGCACGGGGCCGCTGAGCGGGGAGTCAGGCACCAGCCTGCAGCGCAGGGAGGCTCAGGCTGGTAAATCTCCAGCGGGGCCGGGGGGGCACAAACGCTCCTCCCCGCCGCGTGCTGCGCAGGGCGGACACCCAGCCCGGGCGGTGCCACAGCCGCCGGCGGCGCGGGGTGAGTCCCCGCGGGAGCGGCCCTGCCGGGCGGACCGGCCGCAGGGGGCGCTGTGCCGCGCTGGCCGCCTTCCTGCCTCCGGGGCGCGGCGCCGCCCGCCCGCCCGTCCGGCCTTCTCCGGAGCCGGAAGTGGGGACCTGGCTGGGGCCAGACAGCCAAGGCGGCGGCGGCGGCGGCGGTGAGTGTCCGGGCGGGGATCGCTGGGCCCCACCGGCCCCTCCCCGCAGCCCGGACGCGGGTCGGGGCCGCCGGGTTCCGTTCCCAGCTCCCTGCCCGAGCTCCGGGGCATGGGGCGAGCTCCGGGCCTGGGAGCGGGGCCCGCGGCGTCTCCCTGCCCCCGGGAGCGGGGCTGGCGGAAAGGCGGGGCGAGCTCGGAGGCGCTTCGGGCCGCGCGGGGCCCAGGCAGTTGGGTTTCAGAGCGGCCGCGGGTTGCGGGTGAAAGGGCAAAATCCTGGACGTTGATAATCGCGAGAGGGGTCAGAGACGAGCCCGGAAGGCGAGAACCCGCCTCAGGGTGACAGGTGAGCTCCTGGGGGCTGCTCGGCTTCACAAGGAGAAGGCCAAGGGGTGACTTGGTCACAGTCTGTAGGTGTCTGTAGGGGGAGCGAATGTTTGATAAGGGGCTTCAGCCTAGCAGAGAAGGGTAAAACCCATCCCAGTGGTTCCTGGAAGTTGACACTAGCCTTATTTCCTGTCTGAATTTGTCATGTTTTTCAACAGGGGAGTAAACCTCTGGAACAAATTACCAAGGGTGGGTGGGGATTCTCCATCACTTAAACTAAAATTAGATGTTTTTAAAGCTCTGCTCTGGGAATTATTTGGGGGAAGTTCTGTGTCCTGTGTTATACAGAAGGTCAGACTAGAGCAGTGGTGGGCAACCTGCAGCCTGTCAGGGTAATTTGCTGGCGGGCCGTGAGACACTTTTGTTTACATGGACCGTCCACAGGCATGGCAGCTCCCAGTGGCCGTGGTCGCGTTCCATGGGAGCTGTGGGAAGCGGCAGCCAGCCCGCGCCACTTCCCGCAGCTCCCATTGACTGGGAACAGCGAACCACAGCCACTGGGGGCTGCGGGTGGGCGGCCGCGCCTGTGGGCGGTCAATGTAAACAAACTGTCTTGCGGGCTGCCAGCGAATTACTCTGACGGCCACATTCAGCCCGTGAGCCACAGGTTGCCTGTCACTGGACTAGAGGATTCCAATGGTCCTTTTTCAGGCCTTGGAATCTCTAAAGCAGCATGATTTTTTTTCTTAAATGGAAACTATGACTCAGTCTGGGCTGTGTTGGTAGACATTGTGAGCCAGATTCTTCTCTCACTCTTTACAGCAAGCACCAGTCCCATTGAGATTAGATTTGTATTGGTTTACATGAGGGGACTATTTGGCCACTGATTAATTGATCCTACTTCATGATATCCAGATGGACTTCTTTTTGTGTGATCTAGTGGCTTGCATCCTGAGTTCTACCCAAACTCTGTCAGAGCCCTTGTACAGTCTTGGACAAATCACTTGATTTCCATCTGTGTCTCCATTTTCCTGTCTGTAAAATGGGGATAATATCTACTTTAAGTGCTTTAGGAATTGGTTAATTGATTTCTAAGTTCTTTAAAAATGAGATTTGAGAGAGCATACAATTTGCTTGCAAGAATGATAGGTGCTCTCTGGTACAGACCGGCAGTATTTAATATTTATAACAAATATTTTAAGTACTTCCCTTGCCAAGTATAATAGCTTGAAGGGTTTTTATTTGGGATAAATTCTTGGGGTAGATACTGTGTGTTTTCTCACTTGATCCTGATCCCTGCTGCCTTCTATTAGTTTTCTAATGCCAATGCTGGCTTTAAAAAATGATCATCCTATATTTGTTTGTTCAGTTCTTTGGGCCTAAAAACTGGTGGTAGATTCTCTTTTGAGCTTTTTCTGACTTTTCATCTGTTAAACTATGGCCTCATTAATGGGATTGCGGTATTTTTCTGACATTCATAGGATGAAACACAAATAATGGTATTCAAAAAGAGAGACTGACTTAGCTGTGTATATGTGAGTTTACAGCTCTTAGTGTGTTGGATGTGAAGATTATTCTTGGTGGTGTGGGGAGAGGAAGGGAAACCAAGCCTAGTATAACTTGCCTTACCTGGTATCCCTCTCCATCTGTGCAATAACAGTGGTTTCATTTAATACATTTTGCCTCAAACAAGGTTACCTCTAGAGAGTTGCAAAACTGATCAGATTGTCAGACCAGTTTGGATTGCATCCATTGTTTAAGATGACGGGAAACCTTCCTCCTATTAAGTGATAGTCTGTAATCATAGAGAATTAGTGTGGTCATAATATTAAAAATGATTAAGAATGGAACCACCTTGTCAGAGACAAAGTATGCCTCTGACAAATGTGTAGCACTGCACAGCCGACAGCTATTCATGAGCAATGTGGATTCTGTTCTGTCTCATATCAACAGAATGGTTAAGTTCTGAATGCCATCTTCAGTGATGGAAAAGATAAAAATAATATAGTTTGGGAGTCAGCGCTTTTCATTAGAAAGTCACCTTTTGATTTAAAAGTTCTAAACATGGAACCCCTTTAAGTGATTTTTCTGCTTATAATTGCATTAACGCTATAGCATCTTGTTTCCATACACTTCTATAAGCTACAGGCGATGAGAAGAGTGCTAGCAAACTGAGTTTCTCTACAGATCCCATGAAGAAATTTAATATCAAGAGCCATAGTTATCTAGTCCATGACTTTATATTCATGTTATTTCAACTTTTGCTGTAGCATGAAAGGACCACAAAATGAGTCTCAATACCATGCAGAGAACTTATTCACATACTATGTACACTTGATTAAAAAAACAGAACTGTTTTGGTGATGGCCAGCAAATGGGTCTCTTCCCCACACTACATACACACCGGTCTGCTGCTCATTCCATGTTCCTCTCCAGTTTTTCCTTACAATTAAGCTTTTTCTGGAGTTTCACCAGGTACTAGTGAATCAGAAGGGAAACACCATGTAGGTCTCAGGTTTTAATGTTGTAAACTAATGTGCTGTGCTGTTTGTTTGTTTTTTAAAAATCATACTGCAAATAGTTTTGCTACTAAAAATCCATTCCATGGAAAATCTTTGGAGATGAAGTGTACATGTTTTCAGTTCAGTGTCAGTGAACTTAATTAATCCAGCACCTCCAGAAAAATAACTTTTTATTTGTATCACAATAGTGCCCAGAAGCCCAAGTTAATTTCAGAGCTCAATTGTGTTAGTGGCTCTACAAACACATAGTGCAACACAAATGATCTCTTGCTTTCACCTGCCAAAGGGGAAATAAAAGTAAATATAAGAGTAAAAAGAGGAGGGATATTTCAGTTGTTTAACAATAGTATGGTTGTGTAGGACCATCTTATCCAAAAGTCTCGCAGCATTTCTACAAACACAAACTAATCTTCATGACCATCTTATGAGGTTAGAAGACGCCTTAAAATAAGGCACTGAGACTTGACACGGGTCACTCTGCAGATCAATGGCAGAGCCAAAAATAGAACCTAGGAGTCCTATTTGGCCCTGATTTTGAAAGTAGGCATATTTTGAACTTTAAGTACGTGGCTGCTCCCACTGAAGTCAATAGGACTAGTTATATAAATAAATATAATCATGCACAAAGTGTTTTCAGGATCAGAAGAGTGTCTGCTTAAAGCAGACAATCTTAGGTACTTGTATCATCCCCTTTACCACCATATCTGAGCACCTCCTAATTCAGGGATCAGCAACGTTTGGTCCTGGCGGGCCGAGCCGGTTTGTTTACTTGCCGTGTCTGCAGGTTCGGCCGATCACAGCTCTCATTGGCGGCGATTCACCACTGCAGGCCAATGGGGGCTGCGAGAAGCGGCGCAGGATGAGGGATGTGCTGGCCGCGGCTTCCCGCAGCCCCCATTGGCCTGCAGTGGCAAACCACAGCCAGTGGGAGCCGCGATTGGCTGAACCTGCGGATGCGGCAGGTAAACAAACCAGCCCGGTCCGCCAGGGGGCTTACCCTGGCGGGGCTTACCCTGGCGGGCCGTGTGCCAAACATAAGAACATAACATAAGAACATAAGAAAGGCCGTACCGGGTCAGACCAAAGGTCCATCTAGCCCAGTATCTGTCTACCGACAGTGGCCAATGCCAGGTGCCCCAGAGGGAGTGAACCTAACAGGCAATGATCAAGTGATCTCTCTCCTGCCATCCATCTCCATCCTCTGACGAACAGAGGCTAGGGACACCATTCCTACCCATTCTGGCTAATAGCCATTTATGGACTTAGCCACCATGAATTTATCCAGTCCCCTTTTAAACATTGTTATAGTCCTAGCCTTCACAACCTCCTCAGGTAAGGAGTTCCACAAGTTGACTGTGCGCTGCATGAAGAAGAACTTCCTTTTATTTGTTTTAAACCTGCTGCCTATTAATTTCATTTGGTGACCCCTAGTTCTTGTATTATGGGAATAAGTAAATAACTTTTCCTTATCCACTTTCTCAACATCACTCATGATTTTATATACCTCTATCATGTCCCCCCTTAGTCTTCTCTTTTCCAAGCTGAAGAGTCCTAGCCTCTTTAATCTTTCCTCGTATGGGGCCCTCTCTAAACCCCTAATCATTTTAGTTGCCCTTTTCTGAACCTTTTCTAGTGCTAGAATATCTTTTTTGAGGTGAGGAGACCACATCTGTACGCTGTATTCGAGATGTGGGCGTACCATGGATTTATATAAGGGCAATAATATATTCTTAGTCTTATTCTCTATCCCCTTTTTAATGATACCTAACATCCTGTTTGCTTTTTTGACCGCCTCTGCACACTGCATGGACATCTTCAGAGAACTATCCACGATGACGCCAAGATCTTTTTCCTGACTCGTTGTAGCTAAATTAGCCCCCATCATGTTGTATGTATAGTTGGGGTTATTTTTTCCAATGTGCATTACTTTACATTTATCCACATTAAATTTCATTTGCCATTTTGTTGCCCAATCACTTAGTTTTGTGAGATCTTTTTGAAGTTCTTCACAATCTGCTTTGGTCTTAACTATCTTGAGAAGTTTAGTATCATCTGCAAACTTGGCCACCTCACTGTTTACCCCTTTCTCCAGATCATTTATGAATAAATTGAATAGGATTGGTCCTAGGACTGACCCTTGGGGAACATCACTAGTTACCCCTCTCCATTCTGAGAATTTACCATTAATTCCTACCCTTTGTTCCCTGTCCTTTAACCAGTTCTCAATCCATGAAAGGACCTTCCCTTTTATCCCATGACAGCTTAATTTACGTAAGAGCCTTTGGTGAGGGACCTTGTCAAAGGCTTTCTGGAAATCCAAGTACACTATGTCCACCGGATCCCCCTTGTCCATATGTTTGTTGACCCCTTCAAAGAACTCTAATAGATTAGTAAGACACGATTTCCCTTTACAGAAACCATGTTGACTATTGCTCAAGAGTTTATGTTTTTCTATGTGTCTGACAATTTTATTCTTTACTATTGTTTCAACTAATTTGCCCGGTACCAACGTTAGACTTACCGGTCTGTAATTGCCGGGATCACCCCTAGAGCCCTTTTTAAATATTGGCGTTACATTAGCTAACTTCCAGTCATTGGGTACCGAAGCCGATTTAAAGGACAGGTTACAAACCTTAGTTAATAGTTCCGCAACTTCACATTTGAGTTCTTTTAGAACTCTTGGGTGAATGCCATCTGGTCCCGGTGACTTGTTAATGTTGAGTTTATCAATTAATTCCAAAACGTCCTCTAGTGACACTTCAATCTGTGACAGTTCCTCAGATTTGTCACTTACAAAAGCCAGCTCAGGTTTGGGAATCTCCCTAACATCCTCAGCCGTGAAGACTGAAGCAAAGAATCCATTTAGTTTCTCCGCAATGACTTGATCGTCTTTAAGCGCTCCTTTTGTATTTCGATCATCAAGGGGCCCCACTGGTTGTTTAGCAGGCTTCCTGCTTCTGATGTACTTAAAAAACATTTTGTTATTACCTTTGGAGTTTTTGGCTAGCCGTTCTTCAAACTCCTCTTTGGCTTTTCTTATTACACTCTTGCACTTAAGTTGGCAGTGTTTGTGCTCCTTTCTATTTGCCTCACTAGGATTTGACTTCCACTTTTTAAAGGAAGTCTTTTTATCTCTCACTGCTTCTTTTACATGGTTGTTAAACCACGGTGGCCCTTTTTTAGTTCTTTTACTGTTTTTCTTAATTTGGGGTATACATTGAAGTTGGGCCTCTATTATGGTGTCTTTAAAAAGGGCCCATGCAACTTGCAGGGATTTCACTTTAATCACTGTACCTTTTAACTTTTGTCTAACTAACCCCCTCATTTTTGTATAGTTCCCCCTTTTGAAATTAAATGCCACAGTGTTGGGCAGTTGTGTTCTTCCCACCACAGGGATGTTGAATGCTATTGTATTATGGTCACTATTTCCAAGCGGTCCTGCTATAGTTACCTCTTGGACCAGCTCCTGCGCTCCACTCAGGATTAAATCTAGAGTTGCCTCTCCCCTTGTGGGTTCCCATACCAGCTGCTCCATGAAGCAGTCATTTAAAGTATCGAGAAATTTTATCTCTGCATTTATCTCTACATTGCCGATCCCTGTTCTAATCTTTAATATAAATCTTCACAGCACCTCTGAGTATGGGGAACTGTGGCATAGAGAGAAACGCAAATCTGTAGACGATCAGGAAATTAAACCTGGTTTTCTTCATCCCAAACTGGCATCCTAATCAGTGAACCATCTTTTATGTGTCATAAATGACACTTGCTCTGTATTTATTTATATCAATACAATCTCTCTAAAGTATTATTTTGAGAAACTGAATATAGCTGAGAAATATTTCAACCAAATTTAAAAAGTGTCAACAGATGTACTGGCTCTTTAAATTATTTAATAAGCTTTTTTAAATTACTCATTTGCTATTTATTTGCCATCTGATGTTCAAGGGCAGTCACACCTGGGGCCATTTAAAACAAACTCAATTGAAATGAGAACCTTTTCTTAGTGTTCTACCTTGGACTGTGAATGCATTTTTGTTTATCATAATTTGCCTCCTGTTCAAGAAATCTTATTAAAGTAAGAAAAGCCAAAAAAAAAAGGTGGTTTTGATTAACCAGGACAGGCGCCCTCCAGGGAGAGACTACATGCATAACTGAGTAGCTCCCATCTAATCTCCTAAGTAACACTAAGTATGCAATTACTTAATCATAGAATATTGTCAACATTCTCGCCAAGCAAAGAGAAACTAGCTAAAAAGCTTCAGAAATTCCCAGGGGCCTAAAGAAAGAGCAATTATATCCAGCACCAATGACTGGAACTGAAATGAAATCTTACAGACTTTAGTTATTGCTGTGGGTTTTTTTGTTTGTTCTTCTGCTTTGAACAAGAACATTTTCTCCCTTTTCATAGTCTTAGGTTGACAGTTAAATAATATTTAATCACAGTTGTTATTGGCCAAGTGATTAGGGAGTTTTAACTGTCACTAGTAAAGAACTTCTATGTCTCAAGGAAAAATTTGGAATGAAAATCGACTATTACTAAAGGCATTAGCAAGAAAACAAAAATTCTGTTTTTTGCATTTGCTCTGTTTGAATGTATTACATTTTGCTTCTCTAGAACCTTCCAGTGTAAGGATCTCAATGTTCATTACAGATATTAGCGTAAACTTGCAACACTCTTTGCATTGTTATCCCCAAATGGGATGAAAGTGACTGAGTCACAGAGACTAAGGACCTGATCCTGTACCCTTCTCTGGATATAGTGTGCATTAAAGTAGTGAGTAGTCCCATTGACTAATATGCCTTGTAGTAGTGTTTATGGGATTGAGCTCAAGTAAGGTGCCCAAAGTCACATGGCAAATTTGCGGCAGAGATTGGAATTAGAATGGCAGTCTCTTGACTTCCAAACCTGCATCTGCATCAAGACCATCTCCTTCCTTGCACTGAAGTAATTGCCTATGCTAGCAACATTGTATAGACTGGAGGGCTGAAACAACAGGGTTAGATTTCTGTTTAGTAACTTCATGTAAGGAATATGGTATTGGAAGACTATTGTTCCATAACTATTCCGGTCTGTTTTCATTTTATTGATTTTTCCTTATCATGATTAATCAATATGTATTTTTCTTTTTGTCAGCCCTATACATGAGGCAGAGAAATAATAGTAAAAATTTATAGAAAATTCCTAGTGTCTAGTATACATGACTTCAGATTGTTATAACAATGTGGAGTCCTTGTGGCACCTTAGAGACTTCCAAATGTATTTGGGCATAAGCTTTCGTGGGCTAGAACCCACTTCATCAGATGCATGGAGTGGAAAATACAGTAGCTGGTATATATACATAGTACGTGAAAAGATGAGAGTTGCCTTACCAATGGGGGAAGGGGAGTGTCACTCTAACGAGACAATTTAATTAACAGTAGAATACCAAGGGAGGAAAAATCACTTTTATAGTGGTAATGAGGACAGCCCATTTCAAACAGTTGACAAGAAGGTGTGAGTAACAGTAGGGGAAAATTAGTATGGGGAAATTTGTTTTTTGTAATGACCCATCCACTCCTAGTCTTTATTCAGGCCTAATTTGATGGTGTCCAGTTTCCAAATTAATTCCAGTTTTGCAGTTTCACATTGGAGTCTGTTTCTGAAGGTTTTTTTGTTGAAGAATTGCCACTTTTAAGTCTGTTACTGAGTGATCAGGGAGACTGAAGTGTTTTCCTACTGATTTTTGAATGTAATAATTCCTGATGTCAGATTTGTGTCCGGTTTGGCCAATGTACATGGCACAGGGGCATTGCTGGCACATGATGGTATATATCACATTGGTAGATGTGCAGGTGAACGAGCCCCTGATGGTGTGGCTGATGTGGTTAGATCCTATGATGGTGTCCCTTGAATAGATATGTAGACAGAGTTGGCACTGGGGTTTGTTGCAGGGTTTGGTTCCTGGGTTAGTGTTTTTGTTGTGTGGTGTGTAATTGCTGGTGAGTATTTGCTTCAGGTTGGGGGCCTATCTGTAAGCGAGGACTGGCCTGTCTCCCAAGATCTGTGAGCATGAGGGATTGTCCTTCAGGATAGGCTGTAGATCCTTGACGATGCACTGGAGAGGTTTTAGTTGGGGGCTGTAGGTGATGGCTAGTGGCGTTCTGTTACTTTCTATGTTGGGCCTGTCTTGTAGTAGGTGACTTCTGGGTACCCTTCTGGCTCTGTCAATCTGTTTCTTCACTTTAGCAGGTGGGTATTGTAGTTTTAAGAACGCTTGATAGATCCTGTAGGTGTTTGTCGCTGTCTGAGGGATTGGAGCAAATGCAGAGCAAAGAGCTTTGCTGTAGTAGACAATGGATCATGTGATGTGGTCTGGATAAAAGCTGGAGGCATGTAGGGTAAGTATAGCGGTGAGTAGGTTTCCAGCATAGGGTGATGTTTGTGACCATCGCCTCCTTCCCATGGGTACAGATAATGAAGATGTCTTCAGTGTAGCGCAAGTAGAGTAAGGGCGTTGGGTGATGAGAGCTGAGGAAGCGTTGTTCTAAGTCAGCCATAAAAATGTTGGCATACTGTGGAGCCACGCGGGTACCCATAGCAGTCACAGGCACAGATTGTTATAGTGACTAATACATCTCTCATATTGATTCTAGAAAGCCTAGCAAGGTACATACCAAATATGTAGAATATAAGTTCTATACAATGTGTGGGGAGAGAGCAACAGGATTTGTTAACTATTTAAATCTTTTTTCTCTCTCACTAGTCACTCTAACTCTAACCATTTACTGTGTGATTCTGCCTTTCTTGTACATCCAAAATGCTTGCTGACTTCAACAGGAGTCTTGAGTGCAAAAGAGATTTAGGACTGGTTGTGTGACTTGTAGATTGGGCATTTAAATTATTTTACCTAAACTTGGAGTTGTCTTTGTTTTAAGTAAAACATCTTTACTGTGTTACAAAAATTAAGTTCGAATGTAGACTCTTATCTTGCAATATAGTCTAAAGAAATGGCTATTGGTATTTTGAGCCTTTTGGCTGGGGGAGGGTAAATCATGAGACGTGTTGTTCATGTCAGAGCCAGCTCTTCTGGTCTGACTGAGATAACCCGTTTAGTCTCATTGCTTCATAGTGCAGGAGTGCAAGTAGCTTCACAGCATCAAGTTACCTTTTGGTTAAAAGTTCAGTTGCAGTTTGATCTTAAAGCACAAGAGGCAATACTGAGGGGCCTTTGGAGTCTTAAAATGTAGCCTTGGGCCTGCTCTCTGTACCTAGGGATGTGACTGACACAGACGTGTTCAGCATTACCTTCTCCATTTTTATCAGAGTAGCTTTCCCTGTTGGTAGCAGTGTGAGTAAATTCGATGTAAATTGTGACAACCAGCACCAGCCATCAGCAGCTATCAAGAAAAGCCATGCCTGACTACCCAACTCAGAAAGCATCTCTTCAGCTACTGCCCCCTTAGAGGCGAAGTCTTCAGGCTCCTGTCAAATAGTCATCTGTAGGACAAATCTGAGTGCATCTTACAGTAACTCCTCACTTAACGTCGTCCTGGTTAATGTTGTTTCTTTGTTACATCGCTGATCAATTAGAGAACGTGCTCGTTTAAAGTTGCACAATGCTCCCTTATAATGTTGTTTGACAGCTGCCTGCTTTGTCCACTGCTTGCAGAAAGAGCAGCCCGTTGGAGCTAGCTGGCTGGGGCTTGGAACCAGGGTGGACCGGCAGCCCCCCCCCATCAGCTCCCCTAAGTTTCCTGTGCAGCAGCTGCCCAGCAGGCTATCCCCGGGCAGTTCAGCTGTGTCCCTCCCTGCATGGCGCTGCTCCTGCCCTCTGCCTTGGAGCTGCTCTCGAGAGCCTCCTGCTTTCTGTGCAGGGAATGGGAGGGGAAGAGGAGTGCTGATGTCAGGGTGTCCCCTTCCCCCCCCCGCTCTTGTACCCCATCTCCACAGATCATGTTGGGGACAGGACAGGGCTCAGGATGGAGGGAGCTTGCTGGCAGCAGCTGCTGTTTCAACTTGCTGATCTACTTAAAAGGCAGTATACTTAGAGTGGGGTTAGCATCCTTAAAGGGGCAATGCGCGTCTCTGTCTCTCTCACATGCGGTGTTTGTGTGTCTGTCTCACACACATGCACACCTTCTCTTCCCCCTCCCCCCCCCGCACTTTGGATAGTTGGAGTGGTGCGCTCCAGTGGGATAGCATGGGTTTATCATCACATTCAGTTTCCACAGGGAATGTTTGCAGCCACTTTTGTCTACCAAAAAAAATTTCCCTGGAACCTAACACCTCCCCCCCTCCATTTACATTAATTCTTATGGGGAAATTGGATTAACTTAAAGTAGCATTTTTCAGGAACATAACTACAATGTTAAGCGAGGAGTTACTGTATTTTACAGGCTAAAAACTCTACACAGCCAGTAAACTACATAGTTCATTAAAAAGAGAAGCATTACTGAATTTAATTCTCAGCTTGTTCCCTTTGGTTTTTTTGAAATAGTTACTGAGTGAATTTGTAGACATATATATGCACTGCAATTTAGTTTCAGATGTTCAATTAATTGAATAAAATATAACCTGAGCTGCTTAGTTTGGCATTGCCTTTAGTTACTAAGGATAAATGGCCGACATTTAGGCCACAGTGTGTGTATAAAGCATTCCACATAACTTGTCCAGGCTTCTGAATTGCAGACAAATTCTGGTGCCTCTGGTCTATGGACATGTTTATTGAGTAGGTAAACTTGAAGAGAACAGTTCTTGAATTCTATGCTCTTGTCGCTGGGGAGGTGGTACCACCCCCTTTCACAGCTATTCTGATGACTATAGCTGTGTGGTACTGGGCTAAAGGAATATCATGGCTGACAAAACATCATTTTTCCAGATGAATCTGAATATATGAGTGCTAATATGTGACCAGAGAAGTATTGTTCAGGAGAGAAGGGGATAAATATTTGAGCTGAATATCAGGGAAGGATTCCTGAGACTTCTAGACTGGAGAATAAATTCCAAGTGAAGTGGCGAAGAAAGGGTTAAATTTGACATGGTGTTGGGAATAACCTGCATTTTCAAATCTATCCTCTTCACCTGAACTACAAGCAATTTAAAATTCCCCTTGCAGGGAAATTCCCCAGGAAAGAATCATGCTAGTGCACATGCACTGCTTCCATAACTAAGGGTTTGGCTACACTTGCATGTGTGCAGCGCTGGCAGTTAAAGCTGTCTTTGTACAACTGTGTAGGGAAAGCGCTGCAGTGTGGCCACACTGACAGCTACCAGCGCTGCAGTGTGGCCACATTTGCAGCAGTGTTGGGAGTGGTGCATTATGGGCAGCTATCCCACAGAGCACCTCTTCCCATTCTGGCGCTGTGGGTTGTGGGAAGGGGGTGGAGGGTGCGGGTCATTCCGCTTCCTGTCCCAACGCCCCGTGATGCATCGCTTCACATCCCAGCAATCACTTTTTTTTCCTTCCACGTTTGGCACCATCTTGACTCTCAACGGTTTCTGTGCAGCGCGATTTCTGTGGGAAATGGAGCCCGAACTGTTGAGGAGTATGCTGATGAGTCTCGCCGGCACATCACGTTTGGCAGTTGAGCTATTCCTTAAGATCCAAAGTGATGAGGAATCCGATGATGATAGCGAGTCACGTGACGCGTACGACACGAAATTGCTTGTGGCATTCACGGAAATGCTCAGCACCGTGGAATGCTGCTTTTGGGCTCGGGAAACAAGCACTGAGTGGTGGGATCACATCGTCATGGAAGTCTGGGATGACGAGCAGTGGCTGCAGAACTTTCGGATGAGAAAAGCCACTTTCATGGGACTGTGTGCTGAGCTTGCCCCCACCCTGCGGCGCAAGGACACGAGATTGAGAGCTGCCCTGCCGGTGGAGAAGCGGGTGTCTATTGCAATCTGGAAGCTGGCAACTCCAGACAGCTACTGATCGGTCAGGAACCAGTTTGGAGTGGGAAAGTCGACCGTTGGAATCGTGTTGATGCAAGTTTGCAGGGCCATTAATCGCATCCTGCTAAGAAGAACCGTGACTCTGGGGAACGTGCAGGACATTGTGGATGGCTTTGCACAAATGGGTTTCCCTAACTGTGGAGGGGCGATAGATGGGACGCATATCCCTATTCTGGCACCACCCCACCTAGCATCCGAGTACGTTAATCGGAAAGGGTATTTCTACATGGTTCTCCAGGCGCTTGTGGATCACCGTGGGCGTTTCATTGACATTAACACAGGCTAGCCTGGAAAGGTGCATGATGCACGCATCTTTCGGAACACTGGCCTCTTCAGGAAGCTGCAGGCCGGGACTTTTTTCCCCAGACTGGAAGATCACAGTAGGGGACGTTGAAATGCCCATTGTGATCCTTGGAGACCCCGCTTACCCGTTAATGCCGTAGCTCAAGAAACCATATACAGGGAACCTTGACAGGAGCAAGGACCAGTTCAACTACAGGCTGAGCCAGTGCCGAATGACTGTGGAGTGTGCTTTTGGCCATTTAAAAGGGCGCTGGAGATCTCTGTATGGGAAGCTAGACTTGGGGGAAAGCAGCATCCCCGCGGTTATATCTGTGTGCTGTACCCTCCATAATATTTGTGAAGGGAAGGGTGAAAGGTTCAGTCAGGCATGGACCTCCGAGGTTCAACGCCTGGAGGCTGAATTTGCACAGCCAGAGAGCAGGGCTACTAGAGAGGCCCAGCACAGGGCTGCAAGGATTAGGGATGCCTTGAGGGAGGAATTTGAGGCTGAAAACCAACAGTAATGTTTGGTGCCTTGCACGGGAGTGAAGTGCAATGGTTACAATGTTAGTAGGAATCTGTGTTTGCTAAGCTGATTTGCAGTGCCTGTTTCTTTCCTGGGCTAAGGTATCTTTGACTTTCTGCAATAAGAAAGACTGTTTTCAAAGCCAAGAATTCATTTATTGAAAATAAAATTACTTTATTGACAGACACACTACTTTTTGGGAACCTAAAAGGGCAGGGGGGTGGGGTGGGGAACTGTACAGTCACAGGCTTGAATATGTCCTGTCTGGAGTGCTGTGCAATGACTGCTGCACTTCAGGATGGCTATACTGCATGGTGATGGGGGTTGAGTGCAGAGGGTAAGGGTCGTAGTTCTCAGGGCTAGTTGGTGAACGTACGGGTGTTAGAGGCAGCTGGTGGTGGTAAGAACCTGGATGCTGGGGAAGGGGGTTTTGAGCTGACGTTGGGGCACGAAGGCAAGAGCTTTGGGCCGGGGGGGGGAGGGGGCGGCACGGTAGTGCTCTGCCTGCATAGCTACGAGCGCCTGGATAGAGTCCACTTGGCGCGCCAGGATGCTTATCAGCTGCTTTGTGCTTTTCTTCCTGTCCGCTGCGTTTTTCTGGCGGATCCTGCTTTCCCTTTCCCTCCAGTCCTGCACTTCTTGATTCTCTGTGACAGAGTGCTTCATAACTGCTTGCAGCATGTCGTCTTTGCTTTTTCGCAGCTTCTTCCGGAGGTTTTGTAGTCTTTGAGATGTTGATAACACGGGCAGCCGAGATCTCAAGGTTGCTTCTGTAAAGGCAAAAAATGCAACACTTAACAGAGGCAGCATTGTTTATACCAGACAGTTATTCCCACACAGCTAAGTAGTGTAACAGTCTTCACAATCGCATAATTTTCCCATCCCAAAGAGAGTGCACATAACCCCCGGGAGCCCCGAAATGGTGAGTAAGGGGGACTGATTGCTTCAGGGCTCTACTGTCCTTGGGCTTTCTGTGCGTTGGGGAAAGCAAACAGCTGCAGGGGGCACCTACACTGAACACTCCCAACATTTTCCACAGGAGTTGATCCTGGAAGATATCTCGCTGCTGCAGGTCACCTGGGAAGCGCGGGAGGGTCTTCTACAGCAATGCGGATTCCGCCCTGGCCCCTATGCAGCTTGCCTGTGTGCAGCAATGGTGCCCCCACCCCTCGCGGCACAGTGGCACGGACGCGTTAGCCTGACCGGGACAAGGACCACAGTGGCTCTCCCAATAAACTTGCGCAAGCGCATTGCCCACGCTCTGGCTGAAACTTTTGAAGAGATTACCGAGGCCGATTACCGCGACGTGATAGACCACATAATACGCTATTCCGCATCAAGGCATGCATGCATGCAGCCCTAACCCTCCCTCCTCTCCCGAAAAATGTCCATCATGAAAATAAAAGCCGCTTACCGGGAACCCGCTCCTCTGTTTGTCCTCCACCAAGTACCGGCTGCTGTGACTGGCTACCTTCCTCTTGGCTTGAGAAGAGCTCCTGGCTGCATGCCTCCAGGGACTCCGGGGTGTCTCCCCCCACCCCAGTACCCTCACTCTCACTTTCCTCCTCCTCCTCCTCCCGCTCTGAAGCGTCCAGCTCTTTGTAAAAATGGCAGGTCGTGGGGGCAGCACCGGAGCGGCGGTTTCCCTCGCGGGCTTTGCAATAGGCACTCCGCAGCTCCTTCACTTTAACCCTGCACTGCAGCGCGTCCCGGTCATGGCCCCTTTCCAGCATGGCCCTTGATATCTGCCCATAGGTATCGTAATTCCTACGACTGGAGCACAGCTGGAACTGCACAGCTTCCCCCCCCCAAACACTGATGAGGTCCAGCAACTTGCCATTGCTCCATGCTGGGGCTCGTTTGCCACATGGAGCCATGGTCACCTGGGAAGATTCACTGATTGCACGCCACACCTGACTGAGCAAACAGGAAGGGGATTTTTAAAATTGCCGGGGCATTTAAGGGGTGGGTCACCTGAGGCCAGGGCAGTAGAGTTCGAACTGATGAGCAGAGTGGCTGAACAGGCATTCTGGGATACCTCCGAATACCTCTGGAGGCCAGTAACAGCGCTTTTGGTGGCCACACTGGCGGAGCAGCGCTGCATCAGCAGCGCTATAGTCGTTATTCCCTAGGCCGAGGTGGAGTACAACCAGCGCTGTAGCCAGGGAGATACAGCACTGTATGTGCCTTGCAAGTGTGGACGGTGAGTGAGTTGCAGCGCTGTAAAGCCACTACCAGCGCTGCAACTCTCCAGTGTAGCCAAGCCCTAAGTCACTGTTGGTTCATTTCATTGTCTGCCCCAGCTCAACCAAGGGAGAAGTGTCTGATCCTGCAATGAAAGAGATTAGGTTTATGTCTGTCTCCCTCTGGTATGCTACTCCAGTACTGCTATTTTGCAGGAGTACAGGTGCAGTATTGGAGGATGAGGAAACAGATGCAAACACAAAGAATAAAGGATCTCAATTTTTTTTAAAAAGCACATGAAGAAATTGTTTAAAATTAGGGTTAAGTAATTGTTAGACTTTCAGTTGTTCGTCTACAGCTACATTGTAAACTTCAAGATTTAGAAACATCCTCTCCATTTTTTGTAAGAACATGTGGGGAGGGACTTCCCTTTAAGACAAAATAAAACTAAGGCCTTGTCTACACTGGCACTTTACAGAGCTGCAACTTTCTCACTCAGGAGTGTGAAAAAACACCTCCCTGAGCGCTGCAAGTTTCAGCGCTGTAAAGTGGCAGTGTAGACAGTGAACCAGCACTGGGAGCTACTCCCCTCATAGCTTTAACATTGCTAGTGAAGACATGCCCTGAGTCACTGGGTGTTGGAAGGAACCCCACCACAACTCATTTAAAACTGACTTGATTAATTTGTTTAAAGTATTATCTCTCTGTGCCTGAAGTTTCCCCATAAAACAGAGGTAAAACAGATGGCCACCTTTTATAAACCTCTTCAAGCTGTGCAGAAGGAAAGCTCCATATAAGAAAGGAGTATTAGTTTATAATTTAAATTAGGGATTTTTCTATGCAGTAATAGGATGCTGATTGGTTTCACTGACTCATCCATTAAGATGACTCTGATGTTTTTCCCCATAGACTGAATTGTTCATAGCTACTCTAGTTACAGGAAAGCAATTCAAATTGGAGAGGAGTAAGTGTAATGCTTCAAACTCCTGTAGAAACTGTGAAGTGCTGTAAATGATAAATTGTTAGGATTATACTGGGTAAAATCCTACTGTCCTGGAGTACTACTTTAGTAGGATTTTCCAGAAGATTAAAATGATGATCACAAGGAAGAGATCTGTCTTTAACAGATGCTGCTCTATAAACTAGATGGAATGCTCATACTTGTGATGAAAGCACAAGGCCTACTCTATTTCTTTTCTTCCTTTCAGCTTGACTTCTTGAATACCTGTGTCACGGTTACAGGATTAGCTGCATCCTTGTCTGTTTCCTCATCTCTTCTGAGTGCACTCCCTTAGGTCTCATGCCTTCCCTTTTCCTGGGGTGGAATCCTGTCATTCTCTCAAATTAGGCACCAATCTACAGTACAAGTTCTTACCCTGAAGGTTTGATTGGGTTTGAGCAGCTGTGGTTTTTCCCTTCAGGAGCTGTGACCAGTGAATTAATAACCCAAAACAGCCTTCTTAAAACAGAAGTATTGTTTGTTTAACCATAGGAACAAAGTATTTCAGAGAAAAGGATCTTAAAATAACAAAAGGTTTACATGCATATCTAGCTTACCTAGAGTCTAAACACCCTTCTGAGGGGATGCCAGGAGTCTAATTCCTGAAGGCCCCACACAGCAGACTGGTTTCTCAGTCTATATGGCAGAGGTGGGCAGACTATGGCCCGCGGGACCGTCCTGCCCGGCCCTTAAGCTCCCGGCCAGGGAGGTTAGTCCCCAGCCCCTCCCCCGCTGGGGTCTCCCTCCCCCACAGCCTCAGCTCGCTGTGCTGCCAGCGCTCTGGGTGGTGGGCTGCAAGCTCCTGCTGGGCAGTGCGGCAGCATGGCTGGCTCCGGCCAGGTGGCACGGCTGCCAGTCTTGCTGCTCTGAGCAGCATGGTAAGGGGTGGGGAGTGGGGGCGTTGGATGGGTGGAGGGTTCTGAGGGGGGCAGTCGGGGTGGGAAGTGGGAGGGGCGGATAGGGGATGGGGACCAGGCTGTTTGGGGAGGCACAGCCTTTCCTACCCAGCCCTCCATACAGTTTTGGAACCCCGATGTGGCCCTCAGGCCAAAAAGTTTGCGCACCCTGCTATATGGCCTCACTAAAGAGTGTACAGCCACTGTAAACTCTAGTGACAGGAGAGTGTCCCAGTGATGGTGGCTCTCCCACAGACATAGCACTGTCCATACCGGCGCTTAAATCAGCATAAATTATGTCACTCGGGGGAGGGGGGGAGCCAATTCACACCACTGAGCGACATAACTTTATGTCAACTTAAGCTGTAATGTAGCCGTAAGGTCATTCTCAAAAACCTGTGTCCCCGTGAATGTGATTCTTTAAGCCCTCTTGAGTCTTATTTTTCTCCCTTCCCCCTTCACAGGTACTGATTTGTACCTGGAAAAACCTGTCTGACCAGTCCACCAGGGGGTCTCACTGGAGGATCAAGGTGAATGACTCCTACGTTGTGCTTCAAGTGTATACTGAGAAACCTATGTATGGATCCACCCTTCCCCTTCCTTAGTGCATTTCCTGACAATTCCACAGCAGTATTCACTCGTATACGCATACAGTAAATATCACAATAACCAGGTCAATTTAACATGTTTATAAATTATTACAGAAAACTCCAGATCCATCACATTGTTGATCTGATCTGTATCTTAAGTGGTTTGATACTATTCCCTTTTAGACGCATTACTTATTATTCAGAATCTGCCTATCAGCACCTCAGCATGCCTGTACAGAATATAAAAGCACACAAGAGATGGTCTCAAACTTGAGAACTACACACCCCATCCTGCCAGCTTGGCCTTGCCTAGCTTTTGAGGCAACCCACTGAATGGCTAGATTAGACTTTGCCTTTGAGTTCAGCAAACTCAAACTGTCAGTGATGGAGAATTCCAGAGATGAGAGCCTCCTGAGAACCCCCAGTCCTAGTTCTACAAATCCAGTGGCTCTTAACTTGAGCATCCCAGGATAGCTCACTTGCCAGGTTGAAGTGTGTGCCTGTAGGGTTGCGGTTTTCTAGTAGCCTGAACCCGAAATCATAGAATAGTTTATAAATTAAACTAGCACCTTGAATTAAACCTGTAAACCACTTACTGTACTATACTATTCCAAGTAGTCTATCCTAAATGACATATCTCAGAACTAACTGATATGAAGTTACTAAAATTCCACTACTCAGACTACACCAAAAAAAGTGGATATTCCTTTTCAGTCCTCCTGACAACTAAAAATAGAATGCCTAGAAATTAGCACCTGGGAACAGAAAGCCGTATTACATTTTTCTATACCATTCCCTACACCAGTGGTTGACTGTTAGATAAAGTATATCCCACAGTATATCCCATGAGGCCATTTCCAGTTTAGTTCTAAGTGACCCAAACATGGGAACTTAATGACTATTCCAGAATCTAATAGATTTGACTATTAGAAACTTTTTTGTTTTGTTATTTGGCCAAAATTGTACTACTTATCCCATTATTATAGGTGGTGTTGGTAACGCCACCAATGCCTATATTTTAGCTTGCCTAACGCTTTCCATTAGTAGACCCTATTTTTGGTAGCATTTCTGTAGTGTTTTGTGTTCAAAGCACAGCTTCAGTCTGCTTCAGTTGCATCTGGGAGCACGCTCCTCTTCTGCAAATCTGACCTTCCAAGTTTGGCCACTCGGAAAATGAGGAACACACAATCAATGGCCACCTGTTAACATTTTGGTTTAAGAGGCAGGGATGTCATCCAGTTATCCAGGATGGCATTCAACTTCCTTAACCATAAAACCATCCTGTCTCTTCCTGCAATCCCATGCTTCATTCATCATTAACCTTCTAGGTTCTGTAGTAAGTGAGACTGGAGTCGTACAGGCAACAGCCTCACTCTGTACAACAACTCTGATTAACCTCCAGAGCACATCCATCTTTTGTGCTGACTGAGGTAGGGGTCCAGTAAAATAAATACATAAAAAAGTAGGTAACTGAAGCTGAATTAAGATCACACAGGCAACATTAATGTTGACATTCCTTAACATTTGAGCGCTTGACTTTTCAACCTTAACATTCTCTTCTTTTTTCATGTAATATCTAGCTATGCTCCCTTGTGTCATGCTTCTGTGGACTTCATGTCCTTTGGAGAAGTGATAATACAAAAACTAGGGGAGACCCAACCATCGTCATTACACATACAAGAAGAAAACCAATCTTTGTGAAATAATAAATGACAAAATTGATGCAGAGAGACTTTTTCAGGCTTGTAAAAGTATTGTTAAAAAGAACAGGAGGGCTTTAAAGAAATAGACTTAAGCGATGAATATCAAAGAAGAGTTGGCAGTGTCCCTAAAGCTTTGATCGCTAGGAACTGTCCTTTATCAGCTTTATTGCTATATGAATTCAACATGTTTGAGAGCAGCATTTGAAAAACTAACTTTGCTAACAATATTCTCCCTTCTGCAGGTAAATAGGATTCATTTCCTGTTTTGATGCTGTCTTTCCAGCTATATTGGAGGAGGTACAGAAGAGCAGGAAAGCATTTTAGAGTACTATTAGCCTGTGTCTAGCCTTTCCAGATCGTACTGCAGAAATTTGACCCTTATCTCATGTTTTGTAGATTCTGACTAAATTGAAAATCTTGTTGCTGATATAAAAATCTTATCAGCGTTGCAATATTGTTTGACTTGCATTTGCAGCTGAACATCTACTTTGTTTCTTGTACTATTTTATTCACTGATGTACATCCAGAATACTCATATCAAATAATTTGAAACCTAAACCATGAATCCTACTTTCCTAAAAATGTCAAAGATGACTTACAGTGGCACAGAATGTGAAGCTGAGATTGCTTCATACAATAAAACGGTTTTGTACAGCATTTTTCATACAAACTATCTCAGAACGCTTTATGGGGGTAAATAATATTAGAGAGAGACCCTTCTAATAGGGAGAAAAGATGTTTTCTTTTGAGTTTGAAATAACATGGCAAATCAGAGATGGAGCAGACTGCAAGAGTGGTTAAAAAAAAATTTAAGGCTGCTTCTCCCCTACAGGTGGTAAGATTGTGAGGTGAGATGAAAGGGAAGTTGGGGCAATAAAAAGATAGTCCATGAGCTGAAACAACTCCGCTGAAGGTTTTACATATCGGGACCCAGTGACCCCCTTTTTATGCCCAAGATGAGGGCTGAGTGCGGGAGGGAGAATGGTCCTGGAAAGCCAGCTTTTAGAATACTTGATTTAACATGACTTTGTTCTTTCAGATCGTCTCCTCGGGACTCAGCTAGTTACTATGAGCTTGATACAGAGTGACAACAGCTATAGAGCCAGAGATCTGGAGACTGGCTGCTGTGCAGCCATGGCCAGTGCGTGCAGTGCTGGAGCTAAAGAAGACAGCATAGGTGTCTCTGTCAGCAGTGGGACTGGAAACCTTCCAAACTCCTTCACGGAGGAGACTCAAGGATATGATGTGGAGTTTGATCCCCCCCTGGAAAGTAAATATGAATGTCCAATCTGTTTGATGGCTCTCCGGGAAGCAGTGCAGACGCCATGCGGACACCGGTTTTGCAAAGGCTGCATTGTCAAATCAATAAGGTAAAGGAGTGCTCAGAGGAATTGGATTTAGGAAGAATGTTGACCTGAGTGTAGCAGCTCTGTGGCAACATAACTAAGTGCAACTTGTGAGGATAAATTATATATGTCTTATTGTTGCAATATTTTCAATGTGTTATGACTGAGCATGTCTTTAAAGATGCTATATTATGGGTGGCCTAGTTAACAATGCCTATAGTTAATGTTGCCCCATTATAAGACCCTATTTTTATTGCTTATAACTTTGCCAGACTTCACCTGTTCAGGCTGAAATTTTCCATATTTGGTGTCTGCCTCAGAATTAAGTTTTCTGAAACTTTCAGTAAAAACAATTCAGCTGTTTCTCAGAACTAGTTTGTTTGGGTTTTTTTTTTTCTGGGGGGTGTTGGGGGAAATAAATGTTTAGGCCATGAGCTTCAAAATTTGTTGAGAAGCTCTAGAGCCTCCTTGCCTTGGAGCAAGGACTTGAAATTTGGCACAGAGGTCACCCTGGAGTCAGGGATGCGCCTTTTGCCATCTCTGTGAACATTTGCCCATCTTTGACCAAGTTATGAGCCTCTGAAAATCTGTTTGTACAAGCTCAATAGAAACTTATTTGGCAAGTAAATTCTCTGATTTCATCTGCATTAGGCATGCTGTGAGGCTGAGTAGGATTTTCAGTTCCTTCCTATAGCCAGGGACCACTGTGACACCAGGTACAGGAATTGAGCAGGAAGATTACTTTGCTTTAAGTGCCCGACCCCTCCCACCCCACAGTGGTACCCAGGCAGTGAGGAGAAGGATGCTGCCTGCCTGGAATGCAGAGGGATAAGTGGGGAGAGTGGTGAGAAAACAAGCTGGGACAAAGCCATTGGGGGACTTAGATGACGAGCTAGGGGGTGGAAAGAACTGGAAGAAAAGCAGGCTGGGGCTTGGGGGGCAGGGAGTAGGGCAGAAGAGTCTATCTCTGTTAGAATACACTTGCCTTAGAACCTGAAATAGAACCCAGAATTCCTGGGTCTCAATATTTCTCTGTCAGCAAGTAACTGTGGAACTGTCACATTCCGGGGTACAGTCCAGACCAATGAGACGTTGTCACTGCCTGCCCTGCAACCTTGGGTGCCTCACAATGCTTTGCTGGGCTGCTCAGAAACAGCCTACCGGCATGCAGGTCACACACTGCGTGTCTGTGTATAGGTACAGCTCTGACCCCAGCAGCCTGTCAGCAACACACCAGCCACACTCTGGCTTCCAGAAGCCTTGGTTACTACTTGCTGGGTCACCCCAACACGCTCCCAGTCCAAAATTTCCCCCCAAAACCTGTGTTCTGCACTGTACAGCCCTCGCCTGGACAGTTCAGATATTAGAGGTTCATTGCCCTTGTGACTGGTCAATGGTCAACAGTTTGCTACTTTAACTGGAGTTATCAAACAGCTCAGTTGAAACACAACATTTAATTAGTTTAGATTGTAGCTAAATAGACTTCTTTTATTTTTAAAGAGAGGTTTTAAGTGAGTACAAATATGAGGTATTAAAGTCAGAAATGATTCCAAGAGAAATAAAGATAAAATGCTTTCTGGTAGCTAAAACTTAACAAGCTAGACTTGGTTCAATGTGTAATCCTTACTGTATGTTCCCAACAACATTGCTGACCAAATTATCAGGTCAGGATCTCCCCCAAAGTGCAGGGGCTGGTTCCTTTGTCATCTTAGGTAAAAGAGAGAGATAAGAAGAGATGTCTTGGGGTGTTTTTGGCCTTCGGTTTTGTAGTCCAGCCACCCTTTTGAATCGGATTCTTCTGAGGATTACCCATCAAAGCAAAGTTTATTCAAACCGTAAAGAAGGCGACATGGAGGCTGATGATGAGGGTGGCTGCATGCTCTTTCTTCTCCCCTGTGTATGCTTGCCTCCTGCCATTTCACCCTCTAGCTGGCTCAAGGGCCCTGTTTACTACTTGAATGTATATTTACCTGAATTTACATATCTTTGTTTAGGATGACCTGCTTAACGACTTTTGCCTAGTCAGGGCTGCATGAGTTTGAACATGTGTTAACACCATCACACAGGAGGAACTCGTAACTTTACATATAATGTTGCTACATACATTTCACAAGCATTTAAAATTTCATGTTGAGCAGCAAGTTATTAGTTTTCAAATGATACCTTACAAGGCGTATTTTGTACCACGATTATTACAGTAGTATGTAGGGTGTGAACACAGGGGTGCTTTTGGTCACAGGAACCCGTTAGTAAAATGTGCCTATCCTACAGAGAGGATGACAAACTACTATTGCACTCTGCCACTGAGCAAAGTGAGTAAGTAGCTGAGATCTGTGCTGTGGATCAGCAGGGTTAGTACCTTTTAGGTGACCCATGTAAAAATCAGTGGGTTTCCACCTGATAGAATTTGTGGGGGTTTTTTAGTTTGCTTTTTAAAAAACCTAGGAAATAACATCCATAAAAACTACATCAAAATGTTAAGGCTGCAAAGTCAAGCACTCAGAAGTTAGTAAATGCCAGAATTAAGATTGCCTGTGCCACCTTAATTTGTCACCCTTGTGTGTGCCCATTATAGAATCATAGAATATCAGGGTTGGAAGGGACCTCAGGAGGTCGTCTAGTCCAACCCCCTGCTCAAAGCAGGACCAATCCCCAACTAAATCATCCCAGCCAGCGCTTTGTCAAGCTTGACCTTAAAAACCTCTAAGGAAGGAGATTCCACCACCTCCCTAGGTAACACATTCCAGTTCTTCACCCCTTAATTATGATACAGTCTTTAATTACATGATCACATACTGTCTTTCCTGCAGGTTCCCTGCCCCATTCTGTGCATGGGATGGACAATGCTCATGGAATTAATCAGTTGTGTTGCGATATGAGGCTGTTGTCTGGCCTCACTCCTTGTAGAAGTTGGAAGGTGTGTAGTGAATGGGATGTGGGATTACAGGGAGAGAAAAGATGGTCTCGTGGCTTAGGCAGTTGAATGCTGCCCTAGAGACTTGGATTCTATCCCTATCTCTGCCGGAGTTCCTATGTGACACTAGGCAAGTTACTTAAACCAAACTTTTCACCGGTGTCCACTGACTCTGTTTCTCATTTTCTGGATGCCTGACTTGAGAACCTGGGATCTGATTTGCAAGAATGTTGAATGCTCACAGCTGCAACTGAAGTCAGTGGGAGCTGTATTTGAATGTGTGAAGTGCCAAGTACTCTGAAAAAATCGGGTCCTAGTTACTTTTCAAACTTGACACCCAAAATTAGTGGATACTTTTGACTTGTTATGAAGATAGATGCATTAATGTTTGTGAAGCATTCGTACTATAGTGATGATAGCCACAGAAAAGCCATGAAGAATTTAATTCTGTATTCATAACAGAACTTGAATGGTGAGCAGTAAACAAGTATAAAATGAAATATTAAATAGCTGCTCATTAAATGAGCACAGTCAGTCCTGTGCACTGAATAAGACAGGGACTTATAGATGTGCGGGAGCGGGGAGTATATGACCATGTAATTAAAGACTGTTTTATAAAGCACAGTTGCA
This sequence comes from Mauremys mutica, assembly GCF_020497125.1. NCBI lineage: Eukaryota > Metazoa > Chordata > Testudines > Geoemydidae > Mauremys > Mauremys mutica. Next base: position 79,910,875 of record NC_059075.1, read on the forward strand.
TAGGTAACCTTAATTCTAACACTTGCTTTTTTTTCATAGATCCCAAGGCCAGAAGGGACCATTGTGATCATCTAGTCTGACTTCCTGCATAATACAGGCCATAGAACTTTCCCCAAAATAATTTCTAGAGCATAGCTTTTAGAAAAACATCCAGTCTTGATTTTAAAATTGCCAGTGATGGATGGAAAATCCACCGTGACCTTTGGTAAATTGTCCCAATGGTTAATTACCTTCACTGTCAATAATTTACACCTTACTTCTTTTGCTTTTGGGTGCATGACTTTGCAATCTTAATTTTCTTAATATAGTTCTTGTGTGCAATTTATATATAGTATACACCTCTCACTAGAACTGAGTTATCCAGTACATACCTGGATAACTTACAAGTCTTCGATACCAGGCTTTTAAGTATTTTTATATGAAGTTAGGCCAGGCCACTGGGAGTCAGGACTCCAGGATTTATTTCTGCCTGACTTCTTGTGTGCAGTAGCACCAGCATATGTCCTCTGCTCAAACTAATCTTAGGATTTTATGACTAAGTTTGCACAAGGAATCAAAACACTCAAAGGGGTTGTAGAATCTATTGATCTTGCAAGCAGATCACCTAGATACTTAGGTGAATATGGAGCTTTAGAAATGCCTTAGTCTCCCAACCACTTCAAAGAAAAACAGCTTCACTGATTAAAAAGGCAGATTTTTTTAATTAAAATTTTCTGTCAGAGTTCTGTCATGGATACACAAGAGCTCTGCTATGTCCCAGCTTTTAAACAGGACCCTTGGAGGAACCACTCTGTGTCAGACCCTCAAGAGGTCCCACTCTTCCTTGAGGGTAGGCCACATGGACTCAGAACCTATAAGACTGAGCATTTGGGCTCCAGCACTGCTGTTTCACACTGTGAGCTCTGCTCAGTGAATCCAACAGAGATAGACTTCTGGTCAGAATTTTACAATCTTCAGGGACCAGTGCACCTCAGCAAGTATTTGCAATAACATCTGGCAGCCTTTCAAAGCAGAGTCAGATTTATTAGTCAGCTGGAACACAGCATGGGGAAGTCCTTAGGTTAGCATCAAGAAATAAAGGTTAAAACATAGGCCATTGTGGGCAAGTCAGCTTTCCATCTGGCCAAGCTGCTATGGAATCTGCTTCTGGCTCTGGGTGGCTCTGTCTCATGGTCATTCCCGGGTGAGAGCTGCTGAACCCATCCCAAAAGCCAACTCTTATCCAGAGCTTGTTGGCCCATGTTGAGTTTACATGGTCTGCCTGCCAGAGATTTCCCATAAGTGTCAGTTGCTTAGTCCTTGAGGCTTCCATTGTATTTCCATTCTCCATTGATATAGGTTGGTTTCAGCCAATCCTTTAATAACCCATTCATTCCACCCCACGCTTAGGTGACCCAACACCACATGTGTTTAACCCTTTTGTATGCCCAGAGAGCGATGCAAAATACATACTGAAACTGAGGCGTGCATAGGAATCATAAAAATATTACAGAAAATTCTCACTTGGTGAGAGCTTCCTCATATTCACTTTACTTTAGGATCCTTGCATACCTAAAACTGTGTTATTTTCCAATTCTTCTGCTCTTGAGATACTTTTATAGTCTGCCACTTAATGACTGCACCCCAGATTCTGTTTCTTAATAGGTGCTTGCCATCATATTGCTTAATGTGGAACATGGAGAAATAAGGTGTTCAAAAGAAAACACATTTACTTGCAGGTGGAGAAACTTCCATTCTAAACCTCAGTGCATGGGAATTGGTTTCTCTTCCTTGTTACTACAGTGCAGTTGCTCAGTCTAAAGTGACACCTATTTGACCTGTAAGAAGGTACTAATAACAAAAGGCTTTTATTTCACAGAAAAGGAACTTTCTCCTTTCATTTCAGCACTTACTATTTTAGTGAATACTAAACAGAGGTGCCACATCTTTTAGATCTGGGAAACTGCAGATCATCCCCATGATATTTTGAGTGGTGTTAGTAATTCCCTCTCTGGTTCATTGCTATTGAAGTTTGTCTCTGCAGTGTGGTTTGAGTGGGGACTAGTGATAGTGAAAATAGGGGATTTGCAGTGCAAGTGTCAAACATTTGGAGGACAGGGCTGAATTCCATGCTTAATTGTGGCCCATCAGTCAGGTTATTAATTCAGGGTGCATACTTTTCACAGCACACTTACTGATATCAACAGGAGGCTTCCACAGAGATCAAGGGGAGAACTGACTTTTATATAGTAACTGTTTAGTTATTTGTTCAGTATGTGATTGTCACAGAGGGAAAATCTGTTCCCCTTTAAACCATCTCTACTTCTGTCTTTTCTTGTCCTTCCCCATCTCTGTTTTCCCCTTTTCCATGCCTCTGAGTTAATTAGATACTGAAGTGCCATCATTGGGCTTTGGAATTAATACTCTAATCCAATTAGTAAGGGGCAGAGGAGTTCAGACATCAGTGCATTGTTTCAAGCTTTCTGCAGACTTGGGAAGATGTTACTGCATTGGTTACATTTAGTCCACATTTGAAAAATGATCTCTGCATCCGGGCTAGAAGTTTTTAAAAATGAACTTTAGATTACATCATGTAGGCTACAAATACATCATGTGGGTTGGATCGCAGTAAATTACATTGCTTCTCAGAAAGTGTTGGATTTTTTGTAAGTAAAGCATTAGAAAATATTTTTAGGTACTATTATGGGATGGGTTATTTGACCTACAGTAGCAAAGAAAATGGCTTCTTTAGGTGACTGTTAGTGTGTGTGTTTCCATACTAGAGGTATTGGCTTTTATTTTTACTTCTAAAATTTGCTAACCAAAAACAATCTGTAAGCACCAATATAATACTTAAAAAATAAAATGTCACTCCAGTTTTCTGTCCCCTATAATCTCATCAGACCAAAACTTATGTAGCACTTGAGGAGTTTTCTCACATTTGAGATATGATATATCTGATGGACCAACAGAAATGAGTGGCTTGAGTTCTACAGTCAAATGCCCTCACTGGAAAAACACTGTGCCTCCACTTTCCCTCCCATTTCAGTTTGGGGGGGGTCATAAGCAGAAGCACTTCAGCTGATTATATGTGCTGTGATACTACAGGAAAAGAGAGGCTATCTCTGAAACAGCCACTACAGCTGGTTGAAAACTTCCAGAAAAATCAGCAAATAATTTGACAAATAATTTCCAACAATCTTTAGAGCTGCACAGTAGGAAAAAAGATATCTGCAAATAATGCATTCAACAGCTGAAAGGAAAAACTAGTCAAATGACTTGCAAATGCCATATAGTTTTTATTTATAGGGCAAAACAACAAAGGGGATTCAGCAAACCAAAGCTGCCAAGCCTATAGCTGTTCCAGTGCAGCATCATTGCTCACGTTGTCCAAGAGAGCCCATCCACAAAACATCTAGAACATAGGATTAAAATGTTCTTGCACATCCTTAATATGGGATTGTACTTCAAGGGACGTGCCTACCTTGGTCAGTGCATCCATCCATATTATCCAATCTGAAGCTATAGTAGCAATAGTCATAAAACCTCTTTAGAAACTAATCTAAAACTCCTCGAGGAATCTGAATGTGCAAGGCACACTATGCTTCTACTTTTTACTAGTAATGTTTAAAACACTGAAGAGTTTTAAAAATGTTTTTAACTCAGTAACTTCACTGAAAATCCTAATGTTTCAATTACTGCTGTAGGTGAGGGGCTTGCCTGCCTGTGGTGTTAGGCGAACTGTTGCCAAGGAAGTCTGTGACCTAACCAGAATGTGACTGGGGCTTAAAAAAAATCTTAAACAGGCTACTCTATTAAATATCAGGCTGAGGATGAAGTAAATCTTATCTTTTTCAGGTTTCTCCAACTAACTTTTGCCATTGAGTGTCTTACTGAGCTATCTCTAGTAGCAATGGCTACTTATAGCCTGACTAGGCTAGTTCACTTTCTGTCTTTTTTTTCTTTAAGCTTCCTGCCTCTTTCCCAATCTAAATATTCATTGATAGGCATAGGTAAGATACAATCACAATAAAGCAATCATGTACAGAGGCACCATTACACTTCTCAGTTAAGCTGCTCAGACATGCAAAGGTTTGTTGAGCAGTTTTTAGAGGCTGGTTGGTGCTTTGGCTTTGAATTCAGATCACAATGTACTTAGTAGTAGATTCTTGGCCATTTCACAAGAACCACTCATCGTGGCACAACTTACCCTGATTCTCAGTCATTTTTCAGGAAAGCATAGGCACTGATGCTGTGGGTGGTCCGGGGTGGAGCACCCATAGAAAAACAATAATGGGTGCTGAGCACCCACTGGCAGCCCTGCTGATCAGCTCCTCCCTGCCCCCCCAGCACCTCCCACCCACTGGCAGGCCACAGCTCCTCCACCACTAACCCATCATCTCCTGCCTGTTGGCAGGCCCCCAGCTCCTCCCTCTCCCTTCCAGCGCCTCCCACCCACCAGGAGCAGCTGTTCAACGGTGTGCAGGAGGCATTGAGGGGGAGGCGGCAGGCAGAGGCAGGGTGGAGGCTTGGGGGAAGGGGCTGAGCTGGGGGTTGAGCACCCCCAGAGAACTCAGAAAGTCGGCGCCTCTGCAGGAAAGCTCCCAGTCTTGAATAACAAGCAGTGCAAATTGGTACTAGGGTGCATATATTGAACTGTGTATGGGAAGTGTGTATAGCATCTTTCCACACTGAGCCCGGCTCTAACCAGTCTTGGTGTCACATTTGCGAACACTTAAGTGCATCAAATTCCCAAATACATTATTTAAAATATTTGTTGTAAATAATTGGCATTTATGTACTACGCTGCACTCATTGATTAGCTAATCCTTATCCCATCACTGGGTAGGTGTTATCCCCATTTTAGAGCTGAGGCAATTCCCATTCCCCTGGCCATGAAAAATTGCTGATTTTTATTTAATGTGGTTCAGTTGCTAACTGTAAACTTAATTAAAAGCAGGAAGTTTGTAATGCGTTACACCACATTGTACCTGTAACAACCAGCTTCCGGTTGTAGGTGTAAGTAGAATGAGTGTTTGTGTATTGTGACACTGAGAGCACAGTGTTTGGACTGGGGAGCTATGAGATCTGAAACTGCAGACCACTGCTTTGTTTTTTCCGTTTGTTTAGGAGTGAGATTCTTGTGGCAAACCATCTCCTGAAAGCAAAACCATAAAAAGGAAGGTCATGGTCTCTTTCTAAAGTCTAAACTTACCTCCCTTTTCTGTAGCAGTAATGCTAACAGAGTAGGTGCTGGCCAATGATTTTCTTATCAAGTGAACAACACTATTTATCTACCTCTCCCCACTTCCAAATCCAATGATCTTTGAACCTCAAAGGCCTTCTGACTCTCAACCCACTCAGAGTATTGTTAATCCATGTTTTTTCACACTAGCAGTATTGTCCATTAGCATCACAATTCAGAATTCTTCTGTTTAACTATATTACTTAACTTTGTACATTCCCATATGCATGTGTTGGTTCACACCTGAAGGCAGGTACCAGATAATCTCCCCTGTTCCAGACAAAAATTGGGGAGTGGGGGACAGTATGGGTGAATTGCTATTTGAATTGCATTACATAGCAGCTCTTTTTTTTAAAATGTGTCCTGTGCCTATATGAGTGTAAAAGGAGGAAAATGATACATTAAACTTTTATGGGGCACCACTTGAAATCTAGTCAATTTCAATTTCTTTTCTTAAAGTGGCTTGAGATACACCTGCCCCAAATCCCTTGTCGTTTTTATATCTTGAGCATTACTTTAAGACTTCTTACCTGTGGCTTTTCTCATTCCTGTTGCTGTGTGAGACACAAAATAAAGGAGTCTAACTGATTATACAAAGGTAATGGGGAAACTGACTAGACAAAAGTGCTGTCAAATATAAAGTAAACAAACTGGAAAAAATAGAAATACTTGCTTCTCAACTTCTAATTATGGTAATCATGGGTGTTACTTGTAACAATGGTATGTTTTCACTTTTAAAAAAAAAAGTGAGAGGAGAAGGGACAAAAGGTGCAGAACTCTTTAAATGTCTGATTCCAAATCCTTTTTGTGTGTGGAACAAACACCCATAGACTTCAATAGGAATTGTTCATGAAATGGGAACCTAAATTATTAGCCTTTGTGCATCCTCCTTGCAGGTTTATTCCCAGAATGCTTACCAGTGCAATCATCCAGCTGGATCTGAGCAAATTTAACACTATTCTAACCCAAGGGAATGCTGCTACAAATGGAATTCTTTTGAAACCTACGTACATGTAGTATTCTGGTAACGTTAGTTATCAGGATATTTTATGGTATAATTCATGCTAGTTGCTGTGTAACTGCCATTATTTCCAACGACTGCCTTAACGGTTTATTCTGACAATATTATGAAATTTTCATTAGTGTAAGAGAAGAGTTTAAAGTAAGGGTAGGGAAAAGACTGAGATTTGCTAGGTATTTTTTTCTTGTGCATACAGATCACCTCATCCTCTTCTTTTTATGGTAGAGATGCAGGTCACAAATGTCCAGTAGACAATGAAATTCTACTCGAAAACCAACTCTTCCCTGACAACTTTGCCAAACGGGAAATCCTCTCACTGAAGGTGAGATGTCCTAACAAGGGCTGTCTTCTGAAGATGGAGCTGAGACATCTAGAGGTAAGAATCATTTGAAAAATGGAAAATAGTTTCCCACTTTGAAATTTAAAAAAAATCTCTAAAATGACTCTGTGTAGATGGTCTTCATCTTATTGGTGGTTGTGGTTTCAAATCCACTGTTTGTTTGATCAAGGCTGGTTCTGTTTCTCTAATTGAAAGAAATAAGTGGCTGATCTTAGGGCTGGTCCACACTAAGAAGCGGGGTCGAACTAGGGTACGCAAATTCAGCTACGTGAATAGCGTAACTGAATTCGAAGTACCCTAGTTCGAACTACTCACCCGTCCAGACGCCACGGAATCGAAGTCCGCGGCTCCAAGGTCGACTCCGCCACCGCCTTTTGCAGTGGTGGAGTACCGGAGTCGACCACGGCGCTTCCGGAGTTCGAACTATCGCGTCCAGATTAGACGCGATAGTTCGAACTCCGAGAAGTCGTACTCACCGCGTCAACCCGGCTCGTAAGTGTAGACTAGCCCTTAGTTACCTTACCGCAAGCCATATGTCACAGCTTGCATATAGGAAAAGATAGTGCCTATAATGTTGTTAACAGTGGTATTAGTTTCATCATGTTAGTCTCCCTTTGGCCTGTCTTTGTTACCAACCGTATGCTTTCTATATCCAGTGTCCAAAATGCCAGTTAATACCTGCTCAAAGCAATCTGAATAAAATATAAACAATTTTTAAATATTCCTGGAAGTTGTCCAATTAAACAGTGTGTTAAGCTGTAAAAAGTAGCCATATGATGACTCTTCAGTATTAATGTTTGTGCAGAGCTTTGAATTTATAGTCCTGTTCAAACCCTGGCTCTGCTATGGAGCTCTTACATATGGACTGCAATAAAAGTCATTGAGGTTCTGGGTTTAAGGGCTAATGTGGGCAAATCCTTTTGCAGGATCGGGGCCTGAAAGAATATTAAAAGTGCCTGTTGTATTCCTCTTGGAGCCATTTTGCTCCATCTTGGATATGTATGAGTAGCTGGTACCTGGAGCACTTTTGGGGGTTTCTAATACCACGTCGTTTTGTTGCTCCTTATGCAGGAGCATCAGTTGAATTGTGACTTCTGCTCTGTGGAATGCCTACAATGCCAGAGCTTCTTCCCGAAGAACCAGCTGCAAAACCACATGACACTGGAATGCCCACGGCGGCAGGTCTGCTGTCCAAACTGTGCTACATCTATGGCTTATGAAGATAAAGAGGCACGTGTTGAAACACATTGGAGTGGATGAAAAATACTGTAACATTTATCCTCGATTGTTAATGCAATATCAATGGAGGGTGTTCATTAGGATAGTAAATTGATCCAGAAACAGCTTTGTGTCCTGCTTTGCTGGACATTAGGAGGATGTGACCTCCGGATTGTCCTCTCTTGGGCAGGTGAAGACTAGCGCCCCCCCCCCTTTGTGTGTGTGTGTGTAGTCACGGTGGGGTCATGCTTGGTTAAACCTTTTTTGGAGACCCTATGGTACATGGAGAGGTGAAAGGGTTTGAATAAGAGGGGACCTTTAATTTTGACCTTACAAAGAGCTGGCAGCATTAGCATCCCACAATGACCTTAAAAAGAAAAGGGGGAGGGGCCAGAATAACAGGATAGGACAAAAATACTGGTGTTTGGTGGGCTTTTTTGCTCTGCACACAAATATGTTACCTGCTGGAAAGATGGACGAGTGCAGAGAGGGAGAGCTGTACTCCAATGCCTAAATCTCTGCTTAGAACAAGAGAGTTGGAGCAAAACTGTTCTTAGCTCTGATTCTGACTCCTGGGTGACACTGAGTATCTGGCTTCCATGTTTTGAGCTTTCATTTCCTTATCTCTATATAGACATAATCTGTCTCAGGGGGTATATTAGGTTTATCTGAAAAGCACTTCAAAATCTGCCATTGAAAATTCCCACATTAATGCACATCATGTTTGTGACCCCTTTTGTCAAATGTTAAGACTTCTTAATATATTCATTAATATCAATTACACAAGAAAATTATTTAAAATGTTTACATCCTTAATACAGTTAATTAAACCCAAACTTCACAAATGTCAAATGAATCAGAATTTTGTAGAATCAGAAATAGGACTTACCACTATGAATTTCTGATGAGACAAGAATAAAATTCCAGAAAGTGAAAAGACTCATTCAGGAATCTGAAAGGGGGTACTTTCCTATTTCCTAATTAAATCCAGCAAGATACAAAGCTTGAGACTTAAAAAATAAATGATCAAGAATTTTACATAGACATCTAGAACACAGGCTAATCAATGCTCCTTTCTCTTTTAATAATCATTTAATTGTTACTAATAGTTCTCGTTTTCTTTCTCACCTTTTCAAAAAATGAAGCTTCATGACCAGAACTGTCCACTTGCAAATGTGTTTTGTGAATATTGCAATACAGTGCTGATCAGAGAACAGGTAAGAGCCTATCTTTTCACCATATATCTGTCTGTCAGGTTGGAGTGCATCCTAAAAATATTTAACCTATCTGGCTGCAAACAATTTAAGATTTTATGGTAACCCATGTAAGTGTCTGATTCCTCACATGTCAAACTTCCTCTAAATCTGGGGTTTTCAACCTTTTTCTTTGACGTCCCCCCAGCATGCTATAAAAACTCCACGGCCCACCGGTGCCACAACAGCTGTTTTTCTCCATATAAAAGTCATGGCTGGCATTAATGGGTAGAAAGCGGGGCAATTGCCTGGGGCCCCACACCACTAGGGGCACCGCGAAGCTAAGTGGCTCAGGCTTCAGCTTCAGCCCCGGATACTGGAGCTCAGGGTCCCGGGCCACAGTCCTGCGCACTGGAGCTTCAGCTTTCTTCCCTGAGCCCTAGTGAGTCTTAATGCCAGCCATGCTTGGTAGACCCCCTGAAACCTGAACACCCCCTGGGATCCCTGATCGAGAACCACTGCTCTAAATGGTGTTCCAGTCTGCAGTTGCAGTTCAGGTGAACTTTAAACACATGGATTGTTGACAGCAAACTACGTTATGCAGAAATCTGGATTGGAACCATGGAGTACATGGCAAAGTGCCTGGCTATTGTGTTGATCGTACATGGAGTCAAATAGGACTTCAAGCAACTGCTTGTACTTATGGCTGATCCTGGAAGGCCAGTTTGTTCAAGGCTCTGATCAGTTCTAAAGTCAACTGTACACACATTGTGTAAGAATGTGCACTGAGGTGACTGTCATTGGAGACGTCCTGTCACCCTCTAGGTCAACATAACTAATCCCTTTCCTGGAGTCTGAAATTTACGGAGAATAACAGTTATCAAGGAATATTACGCTGGGGTGACTTGCAGTGATGTTGCTGCATTACTTTGCAATAATTTACTAAATGCCTTTGACACTTAGTGTTTACTGAAGTGCAGATTAGTGGTGTGTGGTTGCTCATTATTCCATTAAAATGTTGAAATCTGTTGTATTTAAGTATAGCCACGTATTTCGGCTGGATCCTGAGAGTTGGAACGTTGCTGTGCGCTTAACATACACAGTCGCCAATTCTTTCATCGTGTTCTGTGATCGAATGGCATAATTTCTTTTCTGAAACAAGACTTTGATCTGAAGAGGAGAATGTAAACAATTCATCGTAAAAAAAAAAAAATTAACCTTAACTCTCATTTTGGTTTTAGATGCCTAATCATTATGATAATGACTGCCCTACCGCCCCAGTACCATGTACATACAGTGCCTTTGGATGTCCTGAAAAGGTAAATCTTTCTTTTATGCACATCAATGCAAAGAACTCCTCAGAACTTCTCATCCAGTCTGTGTCACAGATTTTCCTGGCTTGATTTTTACAGTTCGACTTTCAAAAGCTGTCAGCATTGACCTGACTCAGCTTCTGTTGAAGGCAATGAGAGCTTGATTAGACAAGTGCCCGGATGCTTTAGCAAAGTCTACCCTAAATCTAATAATTTTCTGGGGTGGTTTTAATTTGGTGTTCTTACCTGTGTTGATTTCAGAGTATATTTTAAGCTTAAATACCAATTGTCTTCTGTAACTTTGCCTTATGAAAGTTTTTAAATGCCAGGTATGTAACTCTTGTAGTTTAGGGAAAGCAAGTGGCGAATACTTCAAATCCGCATGATCCTCAAACTTATGATTTTTGGTGAAACAGTGCTAATTGTGGGGAAAGTTCCAAGTTTTCTAATTACAGTACTTCCTTTTAACGGTACATTTCTCTCATCTTCAACTGTGTGCTCTCCTTGCCTTTCCTGAATACGCTGTCATATTCAGGGCTCTGGTGCCACTACTGCAGTGCAATGTAGGGAATACATTGCTGATTGCTAACAGGATAGTCGCAGTATTAAATTTATGCAAAGTAGTGGAGGAATTCTATTACCTTTTACATCATGATTTTAACAGATCATTTTGACTTAAACGCTATTTTTCTCTACAGGCACATGGACTGGTTATTTTTCTGAGCTGTCTGATCTTAAGGCTGGTCCAAAACAAAGTCCCCTCAGTTGGACTTGACTTGACTTCGTCACATCATTTATTTTGTCTTAGTTTTTGTTCCAGCTGATCTGTGTTAGCTAAAGCCATTTCTATTATGCACTGCAGTTTATCTTTGAAGCCCAATATTTTGTGGCTTAGTTGCAGGAAATGTTTTTGCTGCTCGAGAGTTTATGATGTCATGTCTCTTTAAATTCTAGATGCAGAGGAATGATTTGGCACGTCATATGCAAGAGTACACTCAGGTTCACATGAGAATGATGGCTCAGACTCTCCGGAGTATTAGTGTTACTACCACAACTCCCATGTCCTACCTCAGTGGCCTATCCTTTGAGCCATCTGTCTTCTCACATGTCCCACCTGCCACATATGACTGCAACCCAGAAGTTGAGAACTTCAGGGAAACCATTCAGCAGTTGGAAGGTCGCCTGGTAAGACAAGATCACCAGATCAGAGAGCTTATTGCTAAAATGGAGACTCAGAGCGCTCACGTAGGAGACCTCAAACGTACTATCCAAAATCTAGAGGAAAAAATTGCCGAAATGGAGGCACAACAATGTAACGGCATTTACATCTGGAAAATTGAGAACTTCAGTACACATCTGAGAGCCCAAGAAGAAGAGAGACCTGTTGTGATCCACAGCCCTGGCTTCTACACTGGGAAACCAGGCTACAAACTGTGTTTGCGCCTGCATATCCAGTTACCAAATTCTCAGCGGTGTGCTAACTTTATATCCCTCTTTGTCCATACTATGCAAGGAGAATATGACAGTCATCTGCCTTGGCCATTTCAGGGCACCATACGACTTTCTATTTTGGATCAATCAGAAGGACTTGCAAGGCAGAATCACGAAGAAGTAATGGAAGCCAAACCTGAGCTTCTAGCCTTCCAGAGACCTACAATCCACCGCAACCCAAAAGGTTTTGGTTATGTGACATTCATGCACCTGCAAGCTTTGAAGCAAAGAACCTATGTAAAAGATGATACTCTTCTGGTGCGCTGTGAGGTTGTAACACGTTTAGACTTGAACAATGTACGGAAAGAGGGCTTTCAACCTCGCAGTACTGATGGGGCTGTATAGTCTGTTGCGCCCTAACTAAGGGAGCCCCACACTGCTGTTCTTCCACAACAGATTGGAAGGACAAGAGCATGAACGAAGGGATTTTCCAGAGGGGAAAAGCTTCATGATAAGAGCAGTTATCTGGGTTGAACAATGCCATTCTGCAGGCTAATGCAGCTAATTTAACAGAATAGGATTTGCTGCCTTTGATATACAAGCTTTTTCCTCTGTGAGTCATGTATTAAATATTTCTTCTTCTCTGTTAATGTATTAAGCTAACTGAGGGAAGTATTGCTGTGTTATCAAAGGTGAAATTCTTCAGTAAGAATTTATTGAAGCAACTCTCTTCCTACACTGGGGGAGTTTGGGTCAAATTCCACTTCTAGAAGTCTGTGAGAAAGTGAAGCATTGAAGCTGAATGCCCCAGATGTCCTAAATATGGAAGTATTGGAAAGCTACTAAAAGGAGCAGAAAGCAGGGGATGAGGATGGGGAAGCAGCTGGGAGTAGTGGGGGTCATGTGGGGGTGGTAGAGGATAAAGCAGGGGGATTACTTTGGGCTCAGGCTGGCAGTGTCTAGCATAAGGGGACTAAGGGCCAGGGGACAGGCAGGGAGAGAGCGGTACAACTAGTTCAGGCTGGTCCAGGTCACATCTCCCTGGGGAGTTAACGCAGCAGGACCCAGAATCCCAGGGAAGTTTCTCCTGTATGCACCTGGGAAATGGCCCCTCCAGCTTCTGGCTCCAGTGTCAGCTAGTGCTCTGAGATCATCCCCCTCCATGCCCTTCCTTGAGGGCTAAATAGCAGCTGCCCCCACTGACCACTTTGTATATGCCTGTCTGCCCCTGTGTCCTGTGGGATCCTTTCTGTACTTGTGCACCTGCCTAAGCGCCTCTGTCCTGATTGACCTCTTGTGCTCCTACCCCATAGACCTTCCCCCCATTTGTCCTGCTCTCTGCCCATCTGCCCTTCAGTCTCAGCTGGTTTGTCCTTTTGTCTGTCAATCTCCCTCTCACCTATCTCAGCCAGAGGCTTGAAGCACCAGGGCCAAAACTCTGCTGCTGCTGGTCAAGGCTCCCGACCAGACACAGCAGCCTCTTGTCCCTGGGAGCATCTGAGCTGCCCTGCACCCACTGCCACCATCATAGAATCATAGAATATCAGGGTTGGAAGGGACCTCAGGAGGTCATCTAGTCCAACCCCCTGCTCAAAGCAAGTCACTGCTGAGCATCTGCTTTAACTAAAATAGATATGAAGCCGCCAGGAGGCTGTTGGTGGTGCTAGTGCTGGGACAGGCACCAAGTGGCAGCAGCATGCAAAGTTGTGACCAGCTGCTGCCAGGCAGCAGAAACACTGAGAGAAGCAGCAGCATGGCAGGGAGCAGGGGCTGAGCTGGGCAGGGTAGGTGAGCAGACTGCTCCCCCCCCCCCCATGGGGCGGTGTCATGGGGCTGCTTAAAGGGAGACAGTTCAGAGTGAGGGTTTCCCCTGCTATCTAGAGAGGTGGATTGACTTCATTGCCACAGCTGCTGCTTAATAGTACCAGAATGGTGTTCCGGCGTGACTACACCACTGCCCGAGGGGATGCAATGCACATACTGTAGCAGAAGTGAACTAGCTCAACTATGGAAGATGGTCTCATGCTACAGATTCAGGAGATATTCACCTTGGTTGGAATACAGACCGTTTCTAAATGGACTTAAATCCAAATGGCAAGAATAGAGGAAGGAAACAAAAGTACAGACTATTTAAGTGCCTTTATAGCTTAGCCAGGGAATGCACAGCAAGGGAAACTCCAACACTTTGAATTTACCATGTTCCTTTTGGAATATGAAGTAAGATTAGGACTCAGTCCACGGTCCCTACACATCTGTCGGTCTCTATCTTCCTCCTCCCAGGGAATTATGTTCAGGAACATTCAAACAGGAACCCGCATGATGGTGTTGAATCAATCTTGGACTTCTGAAAAGCTTTCTACAAAACCCATGAAATACAGCCCCAGAAAAGGCTAAACAAATGTTTCTGCTGAATGTGCTAAGATCAGTGAGGAAATGCTGATAGAAACTATGGCTTTTAGGCCTCCCTGTAACTTATTTTTTCTTTTCCCCCCTCCCATAATGTGTTTACACCTTGTTTGCAATTGTGTAAAAACATTGCTGACACTCTTCCACTATAACTAAGGTGGTGCTGGATGGGTTAAAGTTCTGCATTGGTAGGGATGCTTTTTGTGGTGATAGATCATGTTGGTGTGAGAATTGTTCAACAGAGAGGAAGAGGACATATACTAGGTGGCTCAGGGATCATGGAAACTTTTACCTCTTGGTCACACCTGACTTGTGCCAAACTTACCAGAGATCTAAAATCATTCCTATCAAATGACACTCAGGTGGCCTGTGTGAAATGTGGTGGAGGGTCTATCACTAGTTCTCAGCAAACAATTGTACACATAGTGCCAAAAGTGATGGTGGCTTGTTGAACTAGAGAGCTCCAGGGCATAGTAGGTTAGCCACCCTCACCACCTAGAAAAGAACAGGATGGTAGCCCGCTATTAGGGCAGTGTTGGTGAACTTGCATTGCTATGTGTTCTTATAATAAACAAGCACATTCTAGTTTCTGTAGTGGCATCTTTCACAAACACTACATTTACTTAAAAAAAAACCCAAAACACCTTGGAGATTCCTGTGCCTATTTCTTGGCTTTCTAGACTGATTGTCTGCATCCCATGTTAATGTTGTAGTCTTGTGCATTAGAAGCTGGTTAGTCCAAACGCTCTGCTGCTAATAGGAAAATAATGGATTTTAATGTATAGAATTTTTTCAACTCTACAATATCTTCAGATTTGTATATAAACACAGAGATTACTTTTTTAAAGTACAAAAAAAAGCCTTATTTGTCCTGTGGTAGGCACATAGACAATCCGATACAGAAAATACAGAACCAGGCCATGCATAAATGTATGAATATCTCCCAGTCAGCATGGAACATTTTTCTGAGTTGGGGAAGCTGGCAAGTGGGGTTTGCTTCACCTCTATTGTGTAAATATTGCTACAGGGCAGCCCAAGTATCGGTCCCGTTCTAAGCAGCCCAACAAGGACCAACCACAGGGAGGGAGGACAGTTAACGCACAAAGGCCCAGTCTGTTACAAACTTCATTGTTGGAGCACCATGTTATAACAGGTGGTTTTATGTGTGTGTGCTTTGGGTTGGTTTCCCCCCCCCCCCCCACCTGCATGGGATCAGAAATGTACTATGCCCTGGAAGACCACTGTTTTCATGGCGTCCCAGCCTACTAAAATATGTAATGTGAATGGAGTGTGGGAGGGAATGTTATTTTGCAGGCTGAGTGGCTATACTCTGCACATCTAGACCACCTTCTCCAGGGAAAATACTGACAAACATGAGGACAGACTTGTTGAATTGAGTGTCTGCATGTATGGGTTTGCTGCTTAAGGGACAAAATTTGTTCTTGCACAAGATGTTACCAAACAGTTTAGCTGGAACCATATTTAGACAAAGTTGAAGCATTCTTAATGCTAGGCTTTGATTGTGCTTAACAGTGCCTATGTCATATATACGTGTAAGGCATTTGTTAGTGTTGCATCGTCACTTACACACATACCAATTCTCCGCTTCCTTTTCAGACAGCCATTCTTTTCCAAGGACAGACTTGCTTCTCATATTACTCCTCTCTTTATTGTGTAGGAAATAAAATGAGATTCTCTTTCTGGGGATAGAGGAAGAAAGGAGGGGTAACTTCTAATTTATTCAGGTACCTCTTACTTCCTCTGGCTCCCTCTTCATATAAATTGTATAGTGCATCATTTAAAAAAACCTGTCCCCTATGTACGGGTCTTTGAAGTGCCAACTTAACACCTCTAGGAGTTCCATTTTCATTACCCTTTCAAAATCGTTAAGATTTGTTTTTACAAAAGACCGTCAATTCCCAGGCACAACTATCTCCTTCTTAAAAATCTCAATCTAGTCTACTTTTTACTTGAAATGAAATTCAGCATGGTGGCAGCTCTGTAGTATATATAAGATTTTATTATTTCAATTGGATAATGTAAAATAGCACAGCCTAATAGGAAATAGCAAAGTTGGTGCATGGTACACTGGCAGAAAAAAATATGGAACATTAACAGTTTTAGCTGCTGCTGATATTGTATCTATTGCGTACTTATTAAAGGTTGCACTATGGAATTCTAACCCAATGCTAAGCTGATTTAACCACAGGGCTTACATGGGAGACTTTCTGAGCTGATATGTTAAATATCAGCCAAATATATTCTCTCTTACTAACCGTATGTACTTATCTATGCAGACCTCTCAACTACTTAATTTTTTTTTTCAAATTATCTTTGCTACAGTGCAGTTCCAGAATTGTCTGTCACATCACACATGGGAATGTAATTTCAGCTGGTGGAAAGAAATTTGTAGAACTTAAATGCTGGATTGAGTTGCCGTCCAGATATGTACAATCTCAGTTGTTAAAGTTATTTTATTTAATCTCTTTTTGAGTTGGCATTGTTTGAGAGTTCAATTTCCGTGATAAAATACAGCTTTATAGTGTATTTGCTTCACCTTTTCCCCTAGAGGTCTGTTTTCTTCTCTTTTAAGAAATCATTATGCTATGACGGTTGAAGAATGATCTTGAAAAATACTTAAAAGGAGAATGGATTTTGGATCACAACTGCCACAGATTTATGAAAATTTCTGGAATAAAGCAATCTAAAACAAATGTGGAGTTGCAATGATTAGCCTAGTTTTCAACTGTTAACTTTTTAAGGGAAGTGCTGAATTTAGGCTTTGTGTATAGTTCTTTCTCTGTGACTCTTGGTGCTTTTGCAATATTTTGTGTGTGTGTGTGTGTGTGTGTATATATATATATCTTATGTTTAGAAGCTGGATTACTTTCCCCTTCTATTTTTTTAAATCAGATTTCTGTTACCTGTGTCAAACAGTCTTAGAATAATAGAATTGTAGGACTGAAAGGAACCTCAAAAGATCTTTTAGTCCAGTCCCCCATTTTTCCCCTTAAACTTGCTTCCGATGGGATCTTACCTACCAACTCCCTGAGTTTGCTAAAGCCTGCCTTCTTAAAATCCATTATCTTTATTATGCTGTTTTTCCTACCATTCTTTAGAATCATGAACTCTACCATTGTGTGATCACTTTCACCCAAGCTGCCTTCCACTTTCGGATTCTCAACCAGTTCCTCCATATTTGTCTAAATCAAGTCTAGAACTGCGTCTCCCCTAGTAGTTTTCTCTACCTTCTGAAATAAAAAAATCTCTAATACATTCCAAGAACTTTTTGGATAATCTGTGCCTTGTTGTGTTATATTCCCAACAGATGTTTGGGTAGTGAAGTCCCCCATCACCACCAAGTCCTGTGTTTTGCATGATTTTGTTTAGTTTTAAAAAAAAGTCTTATCCACCTTTTCTTCCTGAGTAGGTGGTCTGTAGTAAATCCTTGCCATGACATCACCCTTGTTTTTTATCCCTTTTATCCTTACCAGAGACTTTCAACAAATCTGTCTCCTATTTCCAAGTGTATACATTTAATATATACACAAAGCAACATCTCCCGTTTTTTTCCCTGCCTGTCCTTCCTGAGCAACCTGTATCCTTCTATACCAATATACTAGTCATATATTATCCCACCAAGCCTATGATGCCAACTATGTCATAGTGTTTTCAATAACTAGCATTTCTAGTTCTTACTATACTTCCTACATTAGTGTACAGTCATCTAAGATACTTATTTGATTGCCCCCTCCCTTCTCCCATGTTCTCTTTTGTCTCTCCCTTATTCCTGCTGTGTATTCTTTATGTATGGGTGCACTTGCAAGGTTGCTGCTCTCAGAATTCTCTGGGTATCATATATTGCATATGAGATTCCTTTTTAGCTCAGTGTCCCCCTGCAGGGCAGGGGGAGTAATTCTTTAAAAATTGTCAGCACGTAATTATATACAGACAATTATATTTGTGAGATGGAAAAACTCATTCTATGAGCTGGCTATGTAGCAAGTGGTCCTGCCTATTGAATAATTTAAATCTGGTAGTAAACAAAATGGATGGCCTTTGTTTGCCTTACTAGAAGACATTCTTTTTCTCATCAAATGTGCACTAATGCTTTGGTGCAAACAAGTACTCTCGTCAGTGTTATTGAAGAAACGCTCTGATCTGCATTTGAACACAATGCACACTCCGCTGGTTTCACTGAAGTATCTCTCAATAGATTAATATATTTTGTAACTAATGCACAAGCTTATTTCATTCAAACAACTTTTTAGAAATAAACTCATTAAACTTTTCCAGTACTAATTGTGTATTTAATGATAAGCACTTTAACTGCAGAGGCCCAGCTCTGAGAGGTCATGGAGGTTGGTTCATTGTGAGGAGCCTTGACTCCAAACTTCACAGTGGACACAGCCTGTTTGCTTTATGCTCTGCTCAGACCAGTGCTCCTAATCTCTGTGTGAATGCTAAATTTCCTCGGCTTTATTTCAAGGTGGGTGGGGGAAGAGTATTCTGCTTCCAACATTTTTAAATACTAAAACCGTTCTAAAGTTTCTGTCCTCTTTGGAATAATGTGTCTGTCTTTAAGAGTCATAGAAACTGTTAGCAAGAAACATGATCCTGATTACTATGAATGTAGTATTTAATGTGATCTATATTTAATTGTAAATGTCATACACCTAGAAAGCCAGTCGTCAAACTAATAAAAGGGGGAGGTCAAATTTGCTTATTACAGGATTGGGTTTCCAGATACCTTCATCTGTTGCATTATTTCCTCTGCCCATACTTCAAAGTGTGTCATCATGTACCTTTGGATAGATGGAAGAAAAATATGATCACTTTTTGCAGTAAAATATGACACACGCACCTGTGTCTAACCATTTTTCAGGTAAAGAGACAGGCAGTTACAAGGTATCTAGCTAATCTGTGCGTATTCCCCAGTCTGTGTGCAAATGTGGGTGCATAAACATTATTGTGTATATGAAGAGCTCTGCCCTCAGTCTTTGCCCCAAAGGTGCTTTCTAAAGCTGAAACCTTGAATTATGGAGTCATCCCCAGCCCAGTTTCCTATTCTTGCTAATCCATAAACCAATAAAACATGCAGCTGTCTGAGCTGTAGGGGGCAGTATATGGTGATTTCAGCTCAGCTGTTGAAGAGGCTGGAGCTGGTGCCTACTTGCTTTGTGTCAAAATAAGGTCTTCAACTGAAGCCCCAGAGCTAGCTGCTTTTTGGTGTGGCTTTACCTAGTTACTAGGTTACCACATTCCAACGAGTTTGATGCTGTGCGGGCTTCAGCTCTTGTTCTGTGACCCTGTCATAGGTCTCACCCCCACTTAGAGCTGTTGGGTTCCAAAATGGGGACCTGCATTGGCTCCCCTAAACTAAAATCCTAGTTTAGATCTGGTAAAAGCTGCCACCACCCAATAATGTACGTGTATTGGGACACAGTCCTTCCCCAAAAATCCTTGGGGATCCCAAGAGCCCCAAATCCATGGAGTTCTTACACCTAGGAGAAATAAACCATTCCCCGCTGCTTCCTCCCCCATCCCTTTTCCTAGGAGAGATACCGGGATCCAACTACAGAGGGATGCCTCCCTCCTCCCCTTTCCCTGAGAATTCACCCAAGGAAAGATTAACCAAGTCCTTAACAGAAAAGATTTATTAAGGAACAAAAAGAAAGTAACTGTCTCTGTATTACCAGGATGCAAAAATACAGGGTCTAAACTTATCCATCTCTGGAGAGAATCCCCCCTCCTTTCTTTCTCAGTAAAAGCAATAACAGTACAGAATTAAAGAAATTCTATAGCAAACACACAATTGCAGATACAGAAAACAACTCAAAAGACTAATTCGCCTTTCTAATTAATACTCACTATTGGATAGTAGGAACTACTCCAGGAGAACTTGGAGACATGTCTGGCCTCTCTTAGATCCAAAAAGAGAACACAGAGCCAACAAGGAACACAGACAAAGGCTTCCCTCCACAGAGATTTGAAATTATCCTGTCCCTTGATTGGTCCTCTGGTCAGGTGTTTCTCAGGTTACTGAGCTTGTTAACCCTTTCCAGGGAAAAGAGACCTTAACCCTGATCTGTTTATTTATGACAGACCCACTTTGCCATGTAACTCAAATGAGTTGGATGAAAGGAACTATATAATTGCTAAACTGCTTAGATATTATAAAGTGATTATTTAACCTGTTACTGAACCTGTGAAGAGTGTACAGAAGGAAGTGAGGGATAGCTCAGTGGTTTGAGCATTGGCCTGCTAAACCCAGGGTTTGTGAGTTCAATCCTTGAGGGGGCTAGTTGGGGATCTGGGGCAAAAATCTGGGGATTGGTCCTGCTTTGAGCAGGGGGTTGGACTAGATGACCTTAGGTCCCTTCCAATCCCGATATTCTATGATACTTGTCTGTCTTGCACAGTATCAGTTCTTCTCCTGCAGAACTTATAGTCATCATAACACTCACACCAGAGACCCTGCAGGTTCTACCTTAGATTGTTGTTGCTTTATAGGCTCACAGTTTGTAGGCTTCACAGAAGAAGTGCATTGGAAGGATGAATAATAATGAGCCTGTGTGGGAGGATGGGAGTTTCCACCACATCTGAATGAACATCTTCAGCAAAGTGCCACCTAACATAATACTGCACCATCCAATTCAATACTTTATGTACTTACACCTACTGCTTTGACCTCTGTTCCTGTATATTTTTAAGTTAATCTGAGTTTCTCATCTGAGTATTAGCCAGTTTCACCCTGCTTAAATTGAGACCTGGCTAGGTTATAGCCTGTGGTGATATGGATGTAGGATCTACTTGAACATTCTTTGGTAGTTTTCCATGATAGTCTATTCTCCCTTGAAAGCTTGGAGCAGTAATATGCATAAATACTCTCGTGATTCATCAGTTACAGGGTGTTCACAGCTGCAGACAATCCGTTAAATTCCCCCACTTCCTACTCACTCAAAAATGAGTGAAGCCCTGCTATGAGAATACACTAGCTCTGAAAAATGTGGCTTTCCAGTGCCTACAACTGCTGCTGTTCTGCTTTCCCCAGTGTAGTGAAACTGCCTTTCATTTTCATTTCTTTGTTACCCATCTATTGCAGTGGTTCTGGTCTGTGGACTTAGTCTAAGGGGTCTGCAAAAAACTTACGACTGAAAACTGACTGATCATAAGTCAACTATATGAACAGATAATAGATTCCCAAAGGGGTCCACACCTCCATTTGAAATTTTTTAGGGGGCGGCAAAAGGAAAAATGGTTAAGACCCAATGATCTATTGCTTTCTCAATAGATGAAAAGAAATAGACAATCTTAACTTCATTGGCTGCTGCTTGGAGATGCCATTAGCTGAAGCACTGGAGTTGTCTGAAGTCTCGGAAAGTTCTGACACTGCAGCAGGACTGTGTTTGGTAGCTTTTCTTACTACCATGAGAACTAGATGCTCTTCTTTGTGGATGCTAGCAAAGTGTGGAGAAAGGAGGAGTTATGTGTTTTTTGTTTTTTTATAAATGTCCTTTTGCCCACAGATTATCTGCTAACTGCCTGGTTGCCAGCATTCAGTCAATAGTGAAGGGGAAAGCAAATAGAAAACCAAACAATGGCAAAGATAAGGCACCTGGCATGAACAGCTACAAAGGAGTTAAGATAGCAAAGGCTGGGCCATTGATTGGGAAGAAGCAACCTGCTTGGCTCGTAGTTTACTCTTCCAAAACCTGACAGCGTAGGATTAAATGGAATTATAAACCTTTAAAGATGCTGGCCTCGGGAAGGAGTGAGGGATTGCCAAGTGAGTCAGTGACTGTTGTCAGGGTTGCAAGAAGACAGAGCATGCTGTGAGGACAGTCTGTTTCTGCCAGCCAGAGATGCATTTACCTGAGCTATGACTAGAGAAGTTAATCTTAGTAAAGAAATGTGTATAGGACTCTGTGTTAACCCATTTTCCTAAATGCTGTGTTTCCTTGAGCAGTTAAATACTACTAAGTTTTGATGATGCTGTTTTTGAGTCACTTTAATCAGCTGCTGTTACAGGTGCCCAACAGAGTCAGGCCTGTTGGAATAACATGGTTGTGTAAACGGGGCTGCAGCCCAGAGACCCGGTCTGAATGGTTGGAGTAGGTGGTTCCACCCAGAGTGAGGCATATGATGATGCACTCAAGTGACCACAAGAGCTCTATGGCACAGCTCACCTGGTAACCATAACACACATTCTGCAGAAATTTATGCTTTCGGCCACTGGAGTGCCTCAAATAAATCCCATTCCTCAATCTCAAGTAGAAGAGTAGATTCTTTCAAACCCTGGGATAGTATGTGTGGGCTCAACACTTTTATTTTTGCCTGTTTTCTTTCCTGCTTGCTAGTGTTTGTTTCCCACACAACAGGTTTTCTATTACATCAGTCTACAAAAGAGAAATAGTTCAGGCTGGCAGCTGTTCTTTAATTCTTCTTAAAACAAGATCAGCACTCCTAGGATTTATGACATCACAATGTGGATGTTACATATGGGTTTCTTATGGTTTTAGTATCTTAATGTAA
Source organism: Mauremys mutica (assembly GCF_020497125.1). Lineage (NCBI taxonomy): Eukaryota > Metazoa > Chordata > Testudines > Geoemydidae > Mauremys > Mauremys mutica. The sequence goes on from NC_059075.1 coordinate 79,933,556, forward strand.
TTTGTAACCTTAAGCAAACAATATGATTCACTCAGCAAAAGTATCCAATCTGAACTAGCTTTGAATTCTGTTATTCAAAGCTCTGGTTTTCTGTTTCTCCTTCAATTTTCTAGAAAAGAAAGTGAATTAATTGTCGCTTTTTAAATGTTGAAGTGTCCTGTGGCACCTTATAGACTAACAGACAAGATAAGGTGCCACGGGACTCTTTGTTGCTTTTTACAGATCCAGACTAACACGGCTACCCCTCTGATACTAGACATTTAAAATTACAGACCCAGACTGCCGCAAGTTTTTCTGAGTTCATCTACCTGCTGCTTCTAATCTTTGAATTCTGTGCATTGTCCCTAAACCCACTGACCCTGCTTTTGGATCCCCTTAAGGAATAAAAACCCTATATCTAATAATACTTATGCTGCACTCTCTATCCAAGGATCTCAGTGCTTTGCATAGGAGGGTAACATCAGTGTATGTAGTTTACTGACTGGAAAATGGAGGCATAAAGAGGAGAAGTGACTTCCCCAAGATCACAAACCAAGCCAATGGCCTCAAGCAGGGCTAGCATGCATCTGTGTGCCTGTATCAGGAAACACCCTCCCCGTTGCTGTGTTGACACTCTCTATATATCCTCACTCCCCTTCCACAGGAAAGGGTAGGGCAGGCTCAACCCACTCTTCTTGCTGTCTATGGACAGACCTTAGTGGTGTCCATCTACTTACCCCATAGCTCTCCTTTATTAGTATTAATATGTTAGTTACTTTAGTAGTTAACATTTTATTTAGCCTGTTGGAAACATAAATTATATTTGGAAAATCTGAGGATTCTTGTACTGACGCATCGACTGCCTGGCTGAGGCAGTCTCCTGTCTTTGTGTCCTGCCCTCACTATGTGGTGGCAGTGCCCCTGAATGATGGGCATTCTAAATGCCTTTTTTGCCTTGGAGCTGGCCACATTTCCAATGAGTGCTCCAGCTGTCGATCTTTCTCCACATGGACCTAGAAAGCCCATGATACTAACCTGAGTGATCAATGAAGGGCACTTCTGACTCAGAGAATCCTGAGTTGAAAGGTTTTTCATCTTCTCATAAACAGCATTTAGTCAGTGCTCCAGTAAGCCGGGATGCTACCGCTAGTATCCACATCTCTGCAGTACCAAAAGGCCTCAGACCTCATCTAGAGGTAGAGAACAATCAGTACAACATCCATAAGTCAGTCAGTCTCCTTTTGCTGATTGTGGCAGAAGGGAACACCGTTCTAAGACACAAACATGGCACTGATCGCCTTTTCCGCTATCGTCAAAGAGAAAGCTGAAGAGTTCTGATTTCATCTTGGTGCCTTCTTCGAAGCCTGACCCACACTGCAAATCAGCTATACCACCCGATACACACACTATGGTTGGGTGACCAGATAGCAACTGTGGAGAAAAAAACGTGACGGGGGTGGGAGGTAATAGGCATCTATATAAGAAAAAGTCCCAAAAAATGAGACTGTCCCTTTAAAAATGGAACATCTGGTCACCCTACTCTGTGGCACCGTGCCAATTGAGGTTGGTTGCCAACCTTTCTATATCAGCACCAGCTACATTGGTACTGTCATCACTAGATAGAGCTTCCACATTTAGCCATACCTCAATGACTGACTGATTTGGATGCCGTATGAATGGTTCTCCACCTCTTCTCACAAGGACTCAAGATCTATCAAGCGACATCCACTCACACTCTAACAAAAGCATTCATAGAAGCAATTTTCTATTTGAGCTTACTGAGAACTTATTTCCAGGGGGACTGACTTTGCATCATGATGCACCTCATTTGAAATCTATGCCATCATCGGGATACCTCAGCAAAGGAGAGTATCAGATTGTTGAGACTCGTGCATTTTCATCAGGCCTGATGCCAGACTTGGCCTTCAGCTCTTCAAGCGTGGTTAAAATCAGTTTATCAACCTGGCAGGCACAGCACAAATGTGCAGGGTTTAGCTCCCCCACACATTTTATCCTTGCTACTCTGGTGGAAGGTCTCAGAAAAAGTCTGCCAAGGTGTCCCATTCGCCTTGCCATCCACACTCTGCTTCCAAACAGGACTAGTGAGCACACCTAGACCATCTTCACACTCAAGGCTGGTGGTTCATAACAGATTCTTATCTGCAGATAAATGTTAGAACTCAGAGCCATGTTTAGCATGCAGAGCTTTCCTGCCCCTGCTCAAAGGGATCACCATTCAAGTCCTGACAGACAATACTACAGCGATGCACTGCCTCAACAGACAAGGTGTAGTGAGCTCATCCCTCTCTGTCAGGATTGATGCATATAAAACCAGGACAATCTCATAGTCCTAAGCTAACAAGATCTTCAGAACAACCTGGCAGTCCAACTCAGCTGGTAATGCTTCATTGGTCATGAATGGACCCTCAAAGACTCTGTTCTCAGTCAAATCTTCCTCAGATGGGGTCTTTGCACCACAGACCTCTCTCCTACCAATTTGAACATGAAGTGCCTGCCATTTTGCTCCTGAAGAGGCATGAGCCCAGGCCCCTTGTCAAAGCCATTCCAAATCCAGTGGAAAAAAGACCTGATGTATCCCTGGAGTCCTCACAAAAGTAAGACTGGACAAACAGTGCTATGATGGATAGCACCAGCATGGCCTTCAGAACTGAAACCAATATCAGCTTGGCCTCCCGTGTCTCTTTCAGCTGTCCCAGATGTTGTTTTACAGAATCAGGGCTTTATCCTATAATCAGACTCCTTATCTTTACATCTGACAACATAGGTACTAGCTGATTCAGTGCTCTAGATAGGAGCTGCTTCACTGAGGTACAAAACATTCTGATTCCAAGCAAGACTAATGTATAGAACCAAATGGAAATGATTTTCTCCCAGGGCTGTTCAAGGTGACCGTCAACGCTGAGACATCATTCTGGAGTATTATCAGAGGGGTAGCCGTGGACGATTGTACTTGAAACATTCAAGAATCTTAATCAACTTGATTAAGGTTCATTAAGCTGCAATATCTGACTGTCACCCTCCAATTCAAGGTCACGCTATATTCTCACATCATGGCTACATTCTTGAAAGATCTAATTCATGGATTTCCTCCAGTGAGGGATTTCTCCCTTCCTGAGGATCTGCAGTTTGACCTTCAGGTCCTAATGGATCCCTTTTTGAGTCTTGAGCATTGTGCTCCTTCATCTCCATCAAGACAGCATATTTGGTGCCTGCTTCCTCTGCATTAAGGGTAAGAGATCCAGGCATTAATGGCAGGACCTCCTTACACAAAGACAAGGTGATCCTCACCCTAAGTTCTTACCCTAAGTCCTCACCCTAAGTTCTTACCCAGAGTGGTCTCAGACTTTCATTTGAATCAATGTGTGCGTCTTCTAGGGTTTTTCCCCAAACCGCATTTGACTCTTGGAGAAGCAAGACGTCAAATGCTCGATTGTCTTGAGGGCACTCTCCTCCTACTTCCATAGAACAAAGCCCTTGTACAAGCCACTCACATTCTTTGTAGTATTTAGCAACAAAGCAATCTTGACGCAGAGATGCTCAACACATATAAGAGTGCATTAAGATCTCCTATGAACTAAATAAATTAGCTCCACACTCATATGTTACTACTATGGTCCACATCCAGCACCTAGGACCACTCGGTCCCCATCACCAAGAGAACCACCGCCATCAGAAGTCCAGGAGGAAGAGAGAGAGGAGCCCGAAGAGGCCCCTGAAGGTGATACACTGCCACCCACTTGTATTTCATTCTCATCCCCGGATGAAACAATTATGCCACCGCCTCCCACTACAGAAGTTCTGGGACAGCCTTCCAAGGGGAGTAGTGGGGGCAAAAGACATATCTGGCTTCAAGACTAAGCTTGATAAATTTATGGAGGGGATGGTATGATGGGATAGCCTAATTTTGGCAATTAATTGATCTTTGATTATTAGCAGGTAAATATGCCCAATGGTCTGTGATGGGATGTTAGATGGGGTGGGATCTGAATTACTACAGAAATTCTTTCCTGGGTGCTGGCTGGTGAGTCTTGCCCATGTGCTCAGGGCTTAACTGATCGCCATACTTGGGGTTGGGAAGGAATTTTCCTCCAGGGCCTCTGCAGCGTGGGGCACGGGTCACCTTGCTGGAGGATTCTCTGCACCTTGAGGTCTTTAAACCACGATTTGAGGACTTCAATAACTCAGACATAGGTTAGGGGTTTGTTACAGAAGTGGGTGGGTGAGATTCTGTGGCCTGCATTGTGCAGGTCAGACTAGATGATCATAATGGTCCCTTCTGACCTTAAAGTCTATGAGTCGGAGTCTATAACCTCCCTGGCATACTTGAAGAATGTCCCTGTATCAGAAATTTGCAGGGCAGCCACTTAGAGTATACTTCTATTCAGTACCATGTGCTGATGGCAGCTACTAGATCTGCTGCCTTGTTTTATAGGACAGTCCTGCAGTCTTTATTTCAGAAGAACTCAAGACAGCCACCTCCTTAGGGAGACAATTGCTAGCCAGACACCTAGAATGGGAGCCTTGTGTACAATTATTCTAAAAACAACACAGTTATTTACCTTACAGCAACTGGTTCTTCAAGACATGTTGTCAATTTGGATCCTAGAAGCTACTCTCCTTCTCTGCCACTACTGCAGAGTCCCTTAACTCTGGGATTCTGTACTGGCAAAGGAACTGAGAGACAGTTGGGCCCACTCTATCTCTTATAAGCTTTGGGGGGGGGGGGTGAGGGGCATGCAAGGACATGAAGGTCACAGTTGTGGACACTGCTGGCCCAAACAATCCAATCTTGCATGCATGGGGCACATGTGCACCTAGAGTTTAATCCAAGTGGACGACACATCTCTAATGACCAGAGTTGTTATAGGGTAAGTAACCATTCTTCCTGCAGGATAAATTCTGCACCCAGTTACACCTTTTGTAACCCCTTGTTTTCAGTTGGTTTATGAATGCCTATGTTTGCAAGAGTGGACTATAATTTTTGAGCACCTCAGTTGTTGAGTATCCTTATTTGGATATTTAGTTCTGATATTTAACAGGTGCTGAGCATTCAACTTTCCCTGAAGCTAAAGTGAACCACGTGTGCAGAGCTCCATTTCAGCTGTGCAAGTGTCACTAAGGCAGAAGTGGGCCCTCCAATTTGAGCTATGTTACTTTTATTGATGTTGCTTTAAGACGAATGGAATCATAAGACTACTCCCACTGTTGAGGCAGTGAATTGGGAAGGGCTGCGCTTTTGTGTGTGTGTGTGAGCCAGGAAAGCCGCAGAGGAGGCCTGCGCCCTAGTGTGGGCCATGACCGGAGGGACAGGGGTCTTAGCTATACAGTAGCATTCCCGGATGCAGGTCGCAATCCACGAAGAGATTCGCTGAGAGGAGACCGGGAGACCCTTCATCCTCTCTGCCACTGCAACAAAGAGCTGAGCCGAGCGTCTGAAGGGCTTGGTATGCTCTATGTAAAACGCCAAGGCCCGGCGGACATCCAGGGAATGTAGCCTCCACTCCTCGCTGGAGGAGTGTGGTTTTGGATAAAACACCGGGAGAAATATATCTTGGCCCATGTGGAACTGGGATACGACCTTAGGTAGAAAGGCTGGGTGAGGTCTAAGTTGGACTTTGTCCTTGTAGAAGACAGTGTACGGGGGCTCAGATGTTAATGCCCAAAGCTCCGACACCCTTCTGGCCGAGGTGATCGCCACCAGGAAGGCGGTCTTGTATGACAGGTATAGCAGGGAGCACGAAGCCAGAGGCTCAAAGGGAGGCCCTGAGAGGACGGAGAGGACCAGATTCAGGTCCCAGGCAGGGGTCGGCGGATGAACATGCGGGAAGAGCCTGTCCATACCCTTAAGGAAACGCCCACCCAGCAGGTTCGCAAACACTGAGGCACCCCCTTCCCCAGGATGGAAGGCGGATATAGCCGCCAAGTGAATGTGAATGGAGGAAAGGGAGAGGCCCAGATATCTTAGGTGAAGCAAATAGTCTAGGACAATGGAGATTGAGACCCGCAGCGGGTCGTGGCCTCGCTGACCCGACCATATGGAGAAGTGCTTCCATTTTGCCAGGTAGGTGGCCCTAGTGGATGGTTTCCTGCTACCCAGCAGCACCTGCCTAACCTGCTGGGAGCACTGCAACTCCACCGGGTTCAGCCATGGAGCATCCAGGCTGTGAGGTGAAGGGATTCGAGGTTCGAATGGCGGAGGGAGCCCTGGTCCTGCGTAATCAGGTCCAGTAGCAGGAGCAACATCAGGGGCGCTTGAACTGACGTGCAGGAGAGACGTGTACCAATGCTGGCGCGGCCATGCCGGGGCTATCAGGATTACCCTCGCGTGGTCCCTGTGAATTTTCAAGAGCACCCTGTGTATCAGGGGGAACGGAGGGAAGGCCGACAGCCCAGGACTGTAGGAAGGCGTCCGACAGAGACCCCCGGCTGTGGCCCAGGAGGGAGCAGAACTGTCGGCACTTCCTGTTCTCCCTCGAAGCAAACAGGTCTAACCGGGGAAAACCCCAGAGCTGGAAAATTGAGCACACCACCTCCCACCGAAGGGACCACTCGTGACCCCGGAACGAGCGGCTGAGGGTGTCTGCCAGACCATTCTGCTCCCCCGGGAGGTAGAACACCGTCAGGTGGGTGGCATTGAGAATGCAGAAATCCCACAGCGCAAGGGCTTCCCTGCACAGGGGAGAGGAGCGTGCATCCCCCTGTTTGTTGATATAGAAAACTATCGCCGTATTGTTCGAGAGGACCGAAACACATCTGCTAGCCAGGTGGGACCGGAAGGTCAGACAAGCCAGGCGGACCGCCCTCAGCTCCCTGACATTGATATGCAACTCGAGGTCCTCCAGCGACCACAAGCCCTGCGTCCTGAGGTGACCCAGGTGCGCTCCCCAACCTTGATCCGAGCCGTCCGTCACCAGGGAGAGGGAGGGCTGCGGGGCAGCGAAGGGGACACCCATGCATACTTCCCGCGGGTCGAGCCACCACCGCAGCGAGCTTAGCACCAAACTGGGAATGGACACCACCAAGTCCAGGGGGTCCCTGGCCGGGTGGTAAACTGTCGCTAACCAGGACTGTAGCGGGCAGAGCCGGAGTCTGGCGTGGGCCACCACATAGGTGCATGCCGCCATGTGGCCCAACAGCCGAAGGCACACTCGCGCCGTGGTTACCGGGGCGCGGTGCAGTCCGAGGATGAGCTTGGAATTCGCACGGAACCTGGATTCCGGCAAATACGCTTTGGCATGAGTGGAGTCCAGAACAGCTCCTATGAACTCTATTCGTTGTGTCGGAGACAGGGTCGACTTGGCTTCGTTCAAGAGGAGGCCGAGATCGAGAAAGGTCCGCCTGATGAACGACACCTGTGTCTCTACCTGCTCCTTGGAGCGACCTTTTATGAGCCAGTCGTCCAGGTAGGGAAATACCTGGATGCCCCCCCTGCGCAGGAAGGCGGCCACGACTGCCATGCACTTCGTGAAGACCCTGGGAGCAGCCGACAGGCCGAACGGGAGCACCGTGAACTGCAGATAGGCACCGGCCACGACGAACCTGAGGTACCGACGGTGTCGGGGAATTATGGCAATGTGGAAATAGGCGTCCTTCAAGTCGAGGGCGGCATACCAATCTCCTGGATCCAGGGAGGGAATGATCGAGGACAGGGAGACCATGCGGAACTTGAGTTTTCGTACAAACTTGTTCAGCCGCCGCAGATCTAGAATGGGCCTTAGGCCCCCTTTCGCCTTCGGTCTGAGGAAATACCGGGAGTAGAAGCCTTTGCCCCTGAGCTCCCGAGGAACTTCCTCCACCGCCCCAGCCTGCGTGAGGGACTGCACTTCTTGAGTTAGAAGATGCTCGTGAGATGGGTCCCTGAAGAGGGACGGGGAAGGGGGTTGGTGGGGCGGACGGGAGGAGAACTGGATAGAATATCCCCTCTCTACCATGCAGAGCATCCACTTGTCTGACGTGATGCGGGACTAGGCACAGTAGAAGGGGGACAGACGTGACCCAAAGGTAGGGGTGGAAGGATCCAGAGTCTCGATTGGTAGGTCTCCCTCGACCGTACCATCAAATAGGAGGTCTAGGCCCTGATGATGGCCTCGATTGACCCGACGCCTGGCCGGAGGGGTGGCGTTGGGGACGCCTCCTGCCATTTCTGCCCCGCCTCCTGGCAAGTCTGTGGCTGGTACGGGCGAGGGGCCGTCTGCGGCCTAAACTGTCTGCGCTGGGATGCAGGGGTATGCAGGCCTAGCAAGCGAAGCGTGGCCCTCGAGTCCTTTAAGCTGTGCAGACGTTTGTCCGTTTTCTCCAAAAACAGGAGCTGCCCCTCGAAGGGGAGATCTTGAATCGTCTGCTGGACCTCATAGGGCAGGCCCGAGACCTGGAGCCAGGCTTCCCGCCGCATGACCAGGGACTCAGGACTTATATACGGAGAACTAATCAGCTAACTATAATATAACTTTATACACTAAACGGTAAGGATAGGACACTGCCGACTTTCTATTCACAAGAGAAGTTCCAGCTAGCCATCACCGGCGGTAAGAAGGAACTGAGGGGGTGGAGGGTCGGCAGGCCCCTTTATAGGGCGCTGCGGTGGCGCCACTCCAGGGGGCGCCCGGGCCGACCCTACGGACGCTGCTAGGGAAAATCTTCCGCCTGGCGTACACGCGGCGCGCGCACACCTACTTTGAATGGACATGAACAACCACTCGAAGAATAGGACTGGCTCAGACTGACCCTCTATCAGTGGAGAATCTGAGAAGACATTGGTAAATCCAGTCAGCAAGACATTGACACTAGCACCCAATGCCCCAGAGGGAGATGGATTTCTCCACCTCTCAGCAGGGAAGCTGTTTTACAAAGATGCCAGCTCCAGAACAAAGGACTGGAGAGGTGTGAGGTAGGGGATAAGAGTTGGCTGCTGGAAGCTGGGGTGTCACCCGAGAAGTGACTAAGGAGGTCAGATTGAGAGACAGAGCTTGACCACGGAGAGCTTGTTCTCTGAAGTGTGACTGGGCTCTGGGCTAACCAGAATGGACAACACTTTAACCTTCAGTTCCCAATGCTAACCTAAGGACTTTGTATGTTGTGTTCCAGGTGACTAATAAACCCTACTGTTTTGACAATGCTTGTTGAGCGTTACTGCAAATGCTGTGTTAGGTGCATTAATCCCTGAACCATGTTCAAGTCTCTACAAACTGAGGTAGCTCACAGGGTGAAGCAGGGGTCCCATGTAAGGAGGCAGTGAAGCCATATCGACTACGCAGGAAGAGTGAGAGCCCTTGGGGTCTGGCCTACAGGTTCCTCCTGAAGACTTTTCCAAAGGTGATGGCGTAATACCAATCCTGTGGATATGTGAGAGTGTACAACAGGCACTCTGCCATTCGGTGACATACAGTAGGGGATAATCTTCCTTCAGCAGAGGAGCAATTAGATAACCTGAGAGCTCTTCAACTGCTGTCATTTTTTAATGCCAGCATACTAAGGATGAGCCATTAAACCATTTTAATTAGGGTTAAAACTACAGGCTCCCAGGCAAAGCAGCAGGAACAGCTGTTGGATCTGTACTCACTGTGCATTGCAGTCACCCAGTGAGGCAAGGTTATAATAAAAAACTGAAGGCTTATTCTGCTCAGAGAGCTGCAGGAAACATCTGCCTGCAGGGGGCAGCATCACTCCAGCCCTCAAATGAAGTCGACTTAGGCTGTCACACACAAACCCTTCACATTCTGCAGAGATTTGAACAGCTCTTACTTCAGCAGCTTGAATTTTCATTCTATTATCTGCAGTTTGTTAATGCAAATACATGTTCACAGTAAGCCATAAAATGCATCCGCCAAAGGGGAACAGTATCAGTTTGTTTACTCATACAGGTGTTGGATTTAGTTCTAAGCAGGGGGGCCTCTGTGTGGTGTTAGGAATCTTGTCAGTTCATATAAACTTAAGCTTTCATTTTACAAAAGTAATAATGCTGTAGTGCTTATGGGTATGGAAGAGAACTGCTGTGGGTTAAAAGCAACAGGGACCATTGTCATCTCACGGGCTAGGACAGGTTACTGCTTTTCAGCCTCTACCACTTACTGGAGCACAGAGATGAAGCCCATTGAGCTACAGTGGGAATTAACTCTGAAGCCTACTGACTAGAGCTACACCAGGAAATCCTCTGATTGTTAAAGCCAAATCCTATAGCTCTTCTACAAGAATTAGGGAAGAGACACATCACTCCACCTTCCATCTGAAAGCATTCAAGCTACTATTTTAGCTGGGTTTTTCTTTCCTTAATGTAGGGACTGTGGGCTGAGACCAGTTCAACAGCTGTAACTGAGCTATAGTTAACCCTCTATCATTATGTGATGAGAGAGCATACAGTTGCTCAGCTGATTCAGTATGTGTATCACGCCCCCACATAGGCAGATTGCCCAGGCCAACTTGAAATTTTTATGGAAGGCCAGTAACTCTCCACATCATGACAGTAATTTTCAAATCTCCTAATATTACTCAGCTTTGCAATGCTGGGATTGACTTAGGCTTCAGAGTCCCAGCCGAGCACCATAGTACAACCAAAGCTGCCACTGCTGTGGAGCTAAGTGAGATCAAGTTGGACAGGCAAAGTGAGTTAATCAAGACCCTCCCGAGGGAAGGAATTACAAGCAGGGCAGCATGCCCCAAAACCACCATCCCATTTATTACAGCGTATATAAGCGATATAGGTGGAAGGGGAGGAAGCCACACACTACAGTGGTACCATCAAAGGGTAGATGCTGACCCTTTATTTGGGGGGGGGGACAACTCAGGCCTGTGAACCCATTAAAGATAGGTGCCATGGGTATGGTATGGCTGAGGAGTCTACACCCAACTGCACCTTCCCTTTAACAGGGGGATGCAGCCAGCTCTAGGGTGGAAGCTGGCAGTTGCTTTACAAAGGGCATTTAGATCATAAGATAATATAGGGCACCAGTTCTCAAACTGTGACTGTCAGATTGCTGATGGGCCTCCCCTCAGCTCCATGTGCTAAACCCTAGTAATTGTTTTCTCAGCTAGTCATTGGCTATCATCAATCCAAGGTTATGACTGCAGAGAGGAGGGCAGGTGCTCTGTGAAATGCATTTGGAGGGATGGTGGGAGGTTCTGGTTTCATGCCACCATCACGCTTTCAAAGCGTGGTCCACACAACAGTTTGACAGACCCTGCCTTCTCCAAATGAAGGTAACGAATCTGATTACCCACACTGGGCTGAGGACAGCCCAGGAGGCCCAGCAGGGTGAGCTCTTCAAAAGCATTCAGCATTGCCTCCATTTTGCTTCTCTTGAATTAACAGTCAAAATTCCATTGACTTCATGGGCTACAGGCACGCTGCCCTCTAGGAAAGTCCCGGAATATAGTGGTGGTTGGTTGCTTGGAAGCGGCAATGTGTCTCTCCGGGTGCCTTTGAGTTAAATTACAATGGAAGTGTCAGACTTGGGCAGCTAACACCACCTCCAGGTCCTTCCTGACACATTTTGTGTTAGAAAAGGGCTTGTTTTCCACTCTCTATCACGAGTTTCCTGAACTCTGCTGACAGGTTGTTTTTCACAGGAAGTAGCAATTACCAAAATGGCTCAAGCTTCAAACAAACATACACTGACCGAGTCAACAACACTGGGCAGCAGCAACAGCTGGAGCTCAACTCCAAAATACGGAGGCAGCACTTCCTCATACTGCTCTGAGGCAGCTGCAATGAGGATGTAAAGCTAAAAATTTACTAGTGAGCCCCTGACAGTTGCATCTAAGCAGCAGGAGGGGAGCAATGTAGATGCTTCATCACCACCAGGGGGACACACCCATCCTCCCTCACTTCCTAGGCTCCAGCCTGCACAACCAGCTGGATCTCCTTATGAAGGCTACCCAAAGGGGCTTTGCAACTGTGACAGCAAAGGGCTGCTGACAAGGCCCATGGAGCCCTTTCAGAGGAGTGCAGGAAGAGCTGGCGTTTGCCAAGCAGAAACTATGTAACTATACCAGGTGCTGAAAGAGTCTATGGGGAAAAAAAAGTGCATTTCTTTGCTTCTGGCTACTGCCTCAAGCCCAGGCACAGCTGCTAAAAGGATCATTGTTGCCCTACTTCCTTCTCCAAATCACCTTCCCCACCATTTACAGTCCTCAGCCTCCCTTTCCAATCCAACTCCTTTGGCCTTCAGCCGGATTGTTGTGTCAGCTGATGTCCCCTTCACTCCAAGCACACTACCAGCCCCAAACCCACCTCCCATCCCTCCCTGCATGGACCCACTAGATGTTCCCAAAGTGGGGAGAGGGAGGGTGACTGACAAATGCTAACCCTAGCCCCACAGATGTTATCCTCCCCTTGAAGGAGTGTGGAGCGGGCAACTGGATGAAAAAGGCCAGATCCTCAGCTCCTACGAGTCAGGCTAGCACTCATTTCAACAGCACTATGGTGAGTTACACCAGCTGATCTTCTCTGGCTCTTCCAATGCATCTTGCATCAGAGGGGCTGACTGTCTTGTACAGCACCAGCCCATAAACAATGAGCCCTTTAGGCATTCTTCCTACCAGAAAGGCCAATATGTGTCCTTTGCAGGTCAGCTTTAGGTGGTCCAGAGCAGGGCCATTGTAACAGCCTGCTGCACTAGGGTAATTTGTTCAAACCCCAGAGGGTGAACGCCTCATTCCACTGAGGTCAATGGCTGCAACAGGGTCAGGACTACACCCGACGGGTTGAAAAGATAACTCAGGCTGGCAGGCAGTGGCGCTGGAAGTACAAGTTCCCTTGGGGCTGCAGTAGAACTGCATTGTTCAAAAACCAATTCCGTATAAAAATTTAACTTTAAGAGCAAAAGTAGACACACATGGCTAGTGTAAAACAACGTCTAGTGAGTAAGAAGGATGTCAATGCACAATCAAAGCAATCCATAAAATGAGAGTTTTCAGACTACAGCAGTGGGGTTTTTTTTAACTTTTTTCAGTTGCGGGCCCCTAAAAAATTTCAAATGGAGGTGCAGACCCCTTTGGCAATCTTAGCCATAGTATGTGGACCAAAACCACTGTTCTGCAGCTTCAACACAGAGTTGCGGGGTTTTACTCCCCAGCGAACCCCAGCACTAAGATTGGGGAGGGTGGGAACCTAAAGGAAAAGTACTACACGAAGTTCCTTCCAAACCCAGCTGCAATTCGTGTGCGGTCAGGGACAACCAAGCTTTAATAGCACCAGGATTTACTGCCTGTGTTTGGACTGAGAATTAAAATATAAAAGCAGGTGGCTGCCCATCCCAGTAGTGGACTGGAGGAGACCAAACTTGCTAGGGATAAAACCATACCATTTGACCCATGAGGGCGGTAGAAAAATGAGAAGTTTTACTAAAATTTAGGTTTCAATCTGAACCCTTAAGTAAATCTGCATCACAGACTACAGCAAAACTATGGATACATGGAGGTGATAACAAACACTTGTCCATGTGGTCGTGAATCTGGTAGGAGTAAGACAGAGCAACTGAGGTGGGAAGTGGGTTACTCTCTCTGTTAATCCAATAAGGAGGTACTGTACAGCCTTGGGGGGTAGGAGGGGAATCATTTCATCACTTGTTGGCAGCTTATAGAGGTTTGCATCAAATGGCAGGATATAGGGGAGTTGAACCCCTCCCACCTCCCTTCCCTATTGTCCATAGCAATGCAAGAAGGCACGTACATAGGAGGTCTAGGACCTGCCTTGGACCAATATCAAAGCAGCTCTGTCTGGCTGTTTGAATCAAGATAGATCACTGCATGCTAGAAACCTTCCACAGGTCATATTTTCTATTGAGCAGCAGGGATCACTGTTGTCATTGGCTCCTTTTACTCCTAGAGCTCCTAGCCTGTTGCCATCCCCTGGGCAAATATGATGCAACCCATGCCCTAGCACTCAGCAGTGTCCTGCCATTCAATGCAACCCCTTCCTCTCGCCTATCATGAAAGTCACAGCAGGCAGGCTACTCACCTTCTACAACACTAGTTTGCATTGGCTGCTCACAGGAGACCTAGCCTCTTTGTGCTTCCAAAAGCTTGTGCACCTTATACGTTCATTTGGTGGCCCAGTAAGCACCACCTTTCCCACCTCATTTCTAAACACCCTCGCTCTTTCCTTGAGCCTCGCACGTTGTTTACAAAATGTAACCACCAGCTTTACCTTCCTCTCCCCTGCCAAAATCAAACGCGGGACGTGCCCAACTCAGACTGTCTTGGTACAAATTTTTGCAAAGTAGCAGACCCACACAAATGTTGAAAAGTCAAACAAGTGGATAGAGCTAGATAAAAAAGAAATTCAAGTTAAAACCAGGCATGGAGTCCCATACTCCTCAGAGATTTCCCCTCCCCGGAGAGGGAAATGGATGATGATCCCAGAGTACGTCAGGAAACCAACAGCCATTTCTAATTGTTTAGTCATAAAAAGAAGCTCGTACACGCTATTGAAAAACGTTCCTGATATTTACTAAATGGGGGGAAGAGGTTGAACTGAAATGCGGGGAAGAGCTTATCTTCCCCGCACCACATCCCATCACTGGTATCCAATAGAGCCATAAAAGTACCACAAGTGGCCAGAGAAGAATTATCTTGGTGCAGGGGCGGTGTAGGGTCAACATAATGAGCCCAATCCTGCACCCCACCTTGAAAGCCTTAATGTAGGGGGCATGCCAAGTAACGGCCAGCAGGGGAAGTCTTTGTAACACATGCCATTGGCAATATTCTGGGCTCTGACACAGTCCTTAGGCAACCTGGGTAAGCTGGTAAATTAGAACAGCCACCATTTACACTGGGTGGCACAGCACAGGCCCACAATCTAGTAGAGCAAAAGTGGCTTAAAGCCCCTCCTCCTGCTGGGCTGCACATTCTGTGCTGCTCCTCCTTGGGAGGCTTGAACATAAGGGCAGACCAGGGTTTTAAAGTCCAAACAGCTGGTTGCATTCCCAGATCAGTGCACTTCTGCTAGAGCCAACAGCAAAACTCCAGGCAGCTTGCCCAGGGGCAGGAGCAGGCCCTTGTCAAATGCATTTGTAGACCGACAGTTACCAACCACAGGAGCTGCAAAGAGCTCCAGTGCTCAGGGCTCCTCCCTGGTATTTCTGATGCTAACAGCAGCTTCGGAAGACTCTCTACTCCCAACATTGCCTGGGCGATTGAGGCCCAATCCTGAGAGATGCCCAACAACCTCCACTTTCATTGAAGTCAATGGGAATGGAGCTGTGCTCACTGCCTTGCAAAAGCCGACCTTACACAAAGTCATTACCTATAGCATGAGAATTCAGGTCCTGGCAGGTAGAGAAAATCTTTCCACTTATGGATTTATTTATCATCCACATGTGCATGTTGATGACCATGGGGACATCAATGGGGTGCACATCTGGGCTGAACATGGGCAGGCAACACTGAGAGATGATGGGGAGGTGTCTCCTTTTTAAATGGAGTCTGAAATTCAAAGCAGCTTGTAATTACACTTACAATTCTGTTTAGCAAGACATCAGCAGAATATTTAGGGGGATTTGTGGAGCAGGTTGACTCCACTCTTACAGGAGTAGCTTCTGGAGTACCTACCGGTCCCTCTGTAACAGACAGAGTGGAATTCACTGTATGGCGCTGTCAGACAGACACTAACATTGCTTAAGAACTGGACAAGTTGCAGCTTTCCAGATAAAACAAAAACAACAACCCCAGACCTAGCTGCAAACAGAGTTAGAGTTCCTGTCTCTACACCCAGATGGTTATCTTTGATTTCATAAATTCTGTAAGAGCTAGAAGTTCAGGCACCAATCGAAAAGCTGATTTCCCCCATGTTAGCTCCAGGGTTGGACCCATGCATGCCTGGGCTCGAAAAGCCACTTTCAAGTCACCTTTCGAATGCAGGAGCGCACCCTCACTTACCATATTGCCCCTTTTCTCTTGGATGCCACCTGTTTCGGTTTCTCCTTATGGTGGAATTCTAATAACCCTAACATTTTTGACAGCACGCCTGATGCCAAAGCCCAAGTAGGGCATGTGAGACCAAATCCTGCCCCGATTTATTCCCCATAAGACTCCACTGACCTCAAATTGGGGTGCACACTGGGGCTGAACATGGACAGGCAATACTCTCAAAGGAAAAACCATTCAGAGCTTTTTAGCTCACTTTGATTTGGGCTTCTCGCTAAGTCAGGTGAAGTCTCTCCCCTGTATGCAGTGGGAGCAAAGAAGAAAGGAAATCCCTCCTCCACCCTCAGAAACCACAAAGCATCTGGGGCAGAGTTCTCCACAAGACTCACAAAGTTTAATCCCTGAGTACAATACATGTAAAATAAAAACCCAACCTCAGGCATCACCATCCTAGCAACAAAGGCCAAGGACCAAGTGAGCTTTTAGCACAGTCTCGCCAGCTGCTGCTGGGAGTTGGAGGAGGGCTCCATTTAATGAGACCAAGGAGTTCGGCATGAGATTGAAAAATGTTCAGATTAATTTCTTTCACTAAAAAGAAAAGGGAAGGAATCTGAGGCTACAGCAGTGGAACTTGGATGTTGAACAGCTCAAGAAGAAACTCTACAGAACACAGAGACAGTGGCATTTAACGCTGAAACCCTTTCAGTCCTGAATGCTCTCCTGGGAGCAGCCTGGTACCTCCATTGACAATGATCCTAGAAAGTCAGAGAGAAAAATCTAAGGTGCCTTTCCCAAGAGACGTGAGAACATAGGCCGTTCCCACAACATGAGCAAATACATCCCCAAGGCTCATGTTCTCCACCGTTCCCAGCAGGAACATCCTTTGGTTTAGTGCACATGGTTATCTCTCCTGGAGGGGACATCCCTTCTAGCTGACTGAGGTGCAGTTCAGTTCCGTAGGTTCCTGCCTGCCCGTTGCTACCAGTCCTTCCGGCCCATCAGCAATACTGGGCTCACTGGAGCATTGCCTGTGGCTGAAGCTGGGCTGCAGGAGGAGGCATTTGTCACTGTTGTCTGGCTCTTCTATCACGATCCCGGTGTGCATCATGGAGGCCATGGCCAGGAGCTGGATATCCGAGTGAGCATTGGCAACGGTGTGGCGACGGATGCTGCCACATTTCTCCAAGTAAGCCTCGCCCTCCTGCTCCGTCAGTGGCGTCAGGGCCGTCTCGCTGGGCTGCCGAGCCGTCACGCTGTGGGAAGAGTAGCTCAGCAGGTTTGCCTTGGGACGAGATCTGGAATACCGTCTCTCTGGAAAATAAAAATGAAGCAGGAGAGATCAGCAGGGCATAGATAAATCCAATAGCATCCCGCTGAATTGAAGAGCTTGCCTTAGGGTATCCTGAAAGTGCATGCAGCAGAGGCAATGCCACCTGCTGGGAAAGTGGGACAAAAACGGACAGGGAGTTTGCAACTCAAGACACTTCTTCAGTGTATGAATCTGACACTCCTCTTACTTATGACAGTGGGAATCAGGTGTAGCTGCACTGAAGCCAATGAGTTAACTTGGGATAAATACGAGTGGTAAATTGTCAAGACACAAATGGCACCTGGGGGCCCAACGTCCACTGAAAGTCAATGGGAGTTGGGTGCCTAACTTCCCTCCTCAACTGTCTCCTAAGAAAGCCCCAGAGAGGATTTGGGGAGCCATTCTTTTGGCCTAACAAATGTATTGCAAGAAAATGCTTTGCCATCAGCTAAAGTCAATATGAAACATACTACACTAGTGTAGTCCACTCTTTGGGGCAGGGCACAGGTTGTTTTGTCACAGCTGCACACACCTATGGTGCCAGCATTATCCTCGTGCACTATACAGATTACATGTGCAACAAGCATGTCACTCGCTGCTGCAATGTGGCCACTTCTGGGGTGGGACACAAAGTGTCATAGAATTTGAGGCCAGAAGGGACCACTAGATCATCTAGTCTGACCTCCTGTGTTTCCCAGGCCACCACCAACACCCACACATTAAACCCAACAACTGAAATGAGGCCAACGTTAGGGTGAACATATTTCCCAAAGGGAAAATAAGACACCGTGAGGGGCCTGAGCTAGTCACCCGAGTCCCCCGACCCCACCTGAGCCTCCTCCCACCCCCATGTGGGGCTGGCCAGAGCCACTTACCCAAGCCCCTCTCCCCTCGCAGGGGGCAGGCAAGACTTGGGTGAGCAGCGATCCACATACTGGATAGGGTTAGCATACTTCCCAAAGGCTGGGGCTGGTGTTGCTGCTCACTTGAGCCCTGCCTGCCCCCCACCAGGCATCGCCACATGCCCCCCTCCATGTTTCTCCGCTCCTAAGTTCCCCCTAAACTGCACGGCCGTGCAGCTGCGCTGGGGGAGAGAGACCTCCCCAGAAGTCCTGGACCTACCATGGTGCCCCTCCCCTGGCCCCAACCAAGCCCAACGTGGAACCTGCCACGTCTGGTGGACACGTGCCCCTCTCCCAGCCCCGACCCAGCCTGGCATACAGCTGCTGCAGCCGAGGGACAGGCACCCCTCCCCCAGCCCCGACCAACGCAGCCTGGACCTGCCGCAGCGGGAAGAGGCGCCTCTCCCTTCCCACAGCCCAGGTGCTGCTGGTGCTGCAAGGAGAGAGAGCTGCGGGAAGGAGTCCTCTCTTCCCATTGTTGCCCAGCTGTTCATCCCCAGCCCCACTCCAGAGCCTGCACCCCAGCCAGAGCCCTCACCCCTTTGCACCCCAACCCTCTGCCCCAGCCCTGAGCCGCTCATCCCTGGCCCCACCCCAGAGCCTGCTACCCCAGCCAGAGCCCTCACCCCATCGTCCCCCAACCCTCTGCCCCAGCCCTGAGCTGCTCATCCCTGGCCCCACCCCAGAGCCTGCACCCCATTCGGAGCCCTCATCCCCATGCACGCCAACCTTCTGCCCCAGCCCTGAGCCCCCTCTCACAGTCCGAACCCGACAGCCTCACCCCACCACATGAATTTTGTTAGTAGCACCAGGTGCGGTGGAGCTGCCGCCAATCATGATCACGGCTTTTTTTTTTTTTTTTTCCCCTCTGGCCGCTTGGGGAGGCAAAAACCCTGGAGCCAGCCCTGTATCCAAGGAAACTAGACTATTATGCACCACAGGCAAAGAATAGGAGGAACCGAGGTGGAGCAGTGCCCAAGGCCCCCACAATTGCAGGTAAATGGTTAAATGAGAGATACCCAGATAATCCTGGCAAGTGACCCACACCCACACACTGCAGTGGAAGATGGACCGCCCCTCCCCCAAGGTCACTCCCAATCTGACCTGGGGGGAAATTCCTCCCTGACCCCACATATGGTGATCAGTAAAACCCTAAGCATGTGAGCAAGAACCAGCGAGCCAAGCAACTGAGACAGAGACTGTTCGGTGCCACCTCAGAGTCCTGGCCCACCCTGCCTAGTGTCCCATCTCCAGCCATGGCCAACAGTTTAGGACAGGAAGTGAAGAACTCAGTGTTCAGTTAGAACTGCTGGGGGAAATTTAGTATGCAGACTGGAATGACCAGAACAGCCAGGACTTGGGGCCTACCACCTTCTCTGCAAAACATCCAAGAAGGCTGAAAAGAGTTCCTTAATTTTAAACTCAACATCTAAGATGTCACCTCCTGCACCACAGTGCATCCCACCAGCGTTCTGAGGCACTGATTCAATACTGACTTTGGTATTTTTAGGAGGAGATGGAGTTTTAACTCCTGTGTCCCGGCTAATTGCCATTCAGGTAATTCCAATCTTCATAACTAAATTCCCCCAGCAGTTCTAACTGAACACAGCATTCTTTCTCATCTCCTGCTCTAAACCAGGGGTCTCAAACATGCGGCCCGCGGGCTGCATGCGGCCCGCAAAGTTATTTTCTGCGGCCCATGAGCTCCTCGCCCCCCCCCCCACAGTGTTTACCTAGAGCTCCAGCCCAGCACACACCGGGGGCAGGGCAGGCTCCCTGCCTGCCTGCCCTGCCCCCGCACTGCTCCGGGAAGCGGAAAGAACGTGGGGAAGAGAGGCGCAGGGGTGTGTGTTGCTGTTGCTTCAGGAAGCTCCCACTGGCCGTGGTTCCCTGTTCCCAGCCAATGGGAGATGCTGGGCCCCTCCTGCACCCCAACCCACTGTCCTATGCCCCCTGCTGCACCCCAACCCCCTGCTGTATCCTGCACCCCGACACCCTGCCCTGAGCCCCCTGCTGCACCCTGCACCCCAACCCCCTTCCCTGAGCCACCTGCCGCACCCCGCACCCCTCCTGCACCCCAGTCCCCTTCCCTGAGCTGCCTGCCGCACCCCTGCCCCCATGCCCTGAGCCCCCTGCCACACCCCACCCCCATCCTGCACGCCAACCCACTGCCGCACCCCTCATCCCTCCTGCACCCCACACCCCAACTCCCCGCCCTGAGCCCCTGCCACATGCCACATCCTTCCTGCACCCCCTGGGGGCAGGAGGGGGCGGAGTTGGGGTGGGGATTTCAGGGAAGGGGTTGGAATGAGGGCAGGGAAGGGGTGGGAAGAGGCAGGGCAGGGGCAGGGCCTCATGGAAGGGGTGGAGTGGGGGCGGGGCTGAGGGCGGTGGGGGGAGGTGTCAGTAATGCAGCCCTCAGGCCAATGTACTAGTCCTCATGTGGCCCTCGTGGTCATTTGAGTTTGAGACCCCCCTGCTCTAAACCATTGTGCAGAGTTGCTATGCATTGTTAAATAGATGGTATGCACTACCCCAGAAATGGCTGTTTTCCAATAGCAGATAAAGTGGATCCCTGTATCTCTCCTACCTATGATCTAAGAGAGTGTCAAGGAACAATTAATTCTTAGGCAGCACTTTTGAGATCCTATAAAATCTGTCCAGCCAAAAAGTGAAAAGCATGAGACACAGAATAACAAACTGCAAAGCACTAGTCGTTGAAGGTTATGAAACATTTTTGGAAGCTTGCATCAGTAAGAAAGGCACGAAACAAACTCTATATTGTGACAGGGAGGGATGAGGGACCAGCCAAAACTCCACCACTGGCAGCAGCCAGGCTATGACAAAACTTCACCCTGATGCTGCCAATAATGCACTCATTCAAAAAGGTTCATTTCAGGCTCAAGGCTTAAGAGAATGGTGGAATCAGTTTTAGGCATGTTACAGGCACAGTAAATGCATTGTTTCCGACCCAACTCCAACTAGCCCCACTGCGAGCTGGACTGGGTATATGGGAGAGTTGTTGGGGATGTCCACATTAGTCCTTTTCTCCTAAAATGTCTCACCATTGCCCACATGTGCACCTCCAATGATAGTAACAATGGGCAACACTGTTGTAGACTGGCCAACAGCATTTTAACCACTGGGTCATAGGCACCAACTCCATGGGTGCTCCAGTTACGGAGCATCCACGGGAGAAAAAATAGTGGGTACTCAGGACCCTCTAGCCACAGTTGTCCAGCAGCAATTGCCGATCAGCTGTTCAGGCAGCTGCCACCAATCAGTTGTTTGGTGGCTGGGAGCGGCGCTTGGGGGAGGGCGGAGAGCAGGGAGCAGTGGGTGGACTGGGCCTTGGGGGAAGGCTTGGAGCGGGGCAGGAAGAAGCAGGCTGAGGGCGGGGCCTTGGAGGAGGGAAGAGGCTGAGCAAGGTGAAGCCTCAGGGGGAGGTGGAGCGGGGGAGCAGGACCTCAGGGGAGGGGGTGGAGCAGGGGGTGGATACCCCCAGGGAAAAAGAAAACTCAGTGACTATGCCCTGGGTCATCTAAGTGTGCTAGTGTGCTGCTGGCTGAGAGTTTACCCTAATGCTCCCAAGGGAGGAGTGGTCACTGAGCGACATTTTTATTTGTAGGAAAATTAGTCTAGCATAGACAAGACCTAAATTACTCAGTGGCAGTCGCTGCCTCTCCATCTTTCCTGGTGAAACATAGGACTGGAAGGGACCTCCCTGGTCATAGAGTCCAGTCCCCTGCTATCGCAGGTAACCACGTCATATCAGCCTGTTCATAAATGTATCAAGTCCCATCATAAACTAGTTAGGTTGTTTGCCCCCAATACCCCTAACAAGAGGCTGTTCCAGGACTTCACTCCTCCGATGGTTAGAAACCTAATTTCCAGCCTAAGCTTGCTCATGGCCATTCATTCTTGTGCCAACATTGTCCTTAACCTTAAATAGATTTTCTCCCTCTCTGGTGTTTACCCCCTAGTGTATTTATAGAGAGCAATCATATGATAGCTTCTGCTTTTCTGACTGAAGTAAACAAACCCAAAGGTTGACACAGTGAGAGACAGAAGCCAGGGCAACAGTTACTTAGCTCAGTAACTTCAATCTCGCTAGACTTTAACCCTCTCAGGCTTGACAAACCCCAAGGGCCAGGAGGCAAGGTGGCTCAATTGCTTTTTTTGTGTGTGGGGGGGGGCGGGGGGGGTTCATCTCAACCCCCAGGGTTTACTGCATTAGTACTTAGTCTCCAGGAGATCAAACTGAACTAAGCTGTGGAAAATGCTGCCCACTTCCCTTTTTGTTTTGTTGCAGGTTCTGCCTCAGAAGATGGAATTTTGGTTCTTTTCTCTGTTTCTAAACACTCCATTTTTAAAAACGGTTATATCCTTCATCATAGCAGGGCAGATTTGAGGACTACCCAAACCCAAGACCGTTCACCTGGCAAATTCACAGCCAGAACAAACAGGGGACTCAACACAAGGAGAAAAATCACAAGCAAATAGGCCTCTTGCATTAACTTAAAAAATTACTTCTCTAGGAATAAAGCTCCATTGGGTTTTGAGTGTGTGTAAATGTTCGTTCTGTTGAAAGAGGCAAGTCTGACAACCCTGCAGATTAAAGTCCTTCCAGAGCAAGTACAGCAGTGCAAGCCTCCCCACAAACCAGGCTCCCACTATGCCTGAGACCAACCCCAGGCCTCAAAAGAGAGCGCATTTGCCTTTCGCTCCTTGGCCTCTCTGTTGGCAATTTCTGTGATGTGGACAGCCAGCCAGTCCCCACCCACATCCGCTCTCACATGCTAAATAGAGTCAAGCCTGGTCAGAATTTGGATTGGGAGATTTTAAATAAAGAGTTGCAACAAGTGGTGATAGTGATTCAATGGGTGGTGCTCTTAGCCTTAAATCAGTGCCCAGGCATGGCTATAGGGTGCTTTGCTGCTGTCCTTTGTGTGAGGATCAAAGCCGAGGTGCTACTCAGCCTTCCCAAGACATCTTTTGCAAGAACATAGGTAGACAAATTTCAGTAACTTATCGCCAGTGACTGAACTCCTTCTCCTGGGTTTTCAGCTGGAGAAGTTAAATCCTAACTCTCTCTGCTAAAAATTGTTCTGTACAGCTGCTGATGCAGACAAACTGACGCATTCCACCCCACAGATTGCTGCATTTCACTGATTTCTTCCTGCAGTCTAAAATGCTTTGGGATGAAAAGTGCTGCTCAAGTTGGTATTATGAGCCAGTTGCAGTGCAATAGTACATAATGGGAAGCATATGACAACAGACTTGAT
Organism: Mauremys mutica; assembly: GCF_020497125.1. Taxonomy (NCBI): domain Eukaryota; kingdom Metazoa; phylum Chordata; order Testudines; family Geoemydidae; genus Mauremys; species Mauremys mutica. Next base: position 79,956,913 of record NC_059075.1, read on the forward strand.
AACCAAGCAAAGTGGACTTTAATAGAAAGGGACAGCTTCAAAAATTACAGGGATAAGATCTCCTGTGCTGCTGGAATTTGCTAGGACTGAGGCTGTTTAAACTGTAGGCCAGGGGTCGGCAACCTTTCAGAAGTGCTGTGCCGAGTCTTCATTTATTCACTCTGATTTAAAGTTTCCCGTGCCGGTAATACATTTTAACGTTTTTAGAAGATCTCTTTCTATAAGTCTATAATATATAACTATTGTTGTATGTAAAGTAAATAAAGTTTTTAAAATGTTTAAGAAGCTTCATTTAAAATTAAATTAAAAGGCAGAGCCCCCCGGACTGGTGGCCAGGACCCGGGCAGTGTGAGTGCCACTGAAAACCAGCTCGCGTGCCGCCTTCGGCATGTGTGCCATAAGTTGCTTACCCCTGCTGTAGGTTATTTATTGCAGTTAGCTGGGGTAAGGAGAGAGCTGAATGGCAGCATTCTACTGGGCCAGCATATGACCCCACTTTTCTAAATTAGATTTTGCAGTGGCTTCACATGTCTCTCATTTGTTTAGAGCTCTGGATTCCATACTTTCAATTATCCCTTCCAGCTGCCAGCTTGAAATGAAAGCAACAAAGGCAACTAGAAAACCTCTGTGAAGCTGGCAAGCAAGGCCTGAGGAGATCTCTCCAACCCAAATGCAACAGAGCAGATAGTTACACCAACTGGAGCCAGATGAAGGGGCAAGAGCCCATTCAGAAGAAGTATAGAGGCAATGAAGATCTTAGCTGAGCTTAAGGGAGGAAAGATGGTCCAGTAGTTAGGGCCCTAGACTAGGACTTGGAAGACCCAGGTTCAGTTCCATGTGATCTTGGGCCAGTCAGTTAGACCCAGATCTGCAAAGGTATTTAGGCTCCTAACTTTCACTGAAAGATGATCATTGATTTCAATGGATGTTAGGAGCCTAAAGTCTCTCAGGACAAATCCTGAAAGGTTACTTTGGCATTGCAACCCCTAATGGCTATCTGGCCTGCTGCTTTGTGGAATCCTCAGCAGGCACTTAGCCCAACTCTTCCCCCTTATTTAGTGCATCTAAGTCCTGCTAGAGAAAGGGCTCCTCAGAAGCCAGCAAACTGAATAGGGCGCCACATAAACTCATACAGCAGGGAAATCCTGGGGAGAAGGCAGGGTTTAGACAACTAAGTGTTTGTCCTGATGTGCCAGGTCAAAAGAGAGGGGCCTCTCTCTGTGCAGGATCCTCAGCTGTGAACTCTCTCCTGGGAGGAGGCACCCAAGGCAGCTTAGAATCTGAGCAACTGAAACCCTCTCTCGCCTGCTCATGCTTGATACCTCTTGTGACACTCGCAGCGTACCCCCTGTATTCATTATTAGTATATCATTGTGATATTGCATATAAAGCATGCCTTGTAAAGTATCATGGGAAAGGTTCTGATCTGCTAAAACCCACTGTTCCAGCTAAATATGTATATCATCAGTGCATATGAACTTATGAGACTGTGTTGGATGGTTGTCACTAAAATATGCAGTGGGTTTGGGAAGCCCCCAGATTCTAGCTCCCCAAAGACAATAACGAGGGGCATAACCAATACCCGGGCAGATGTCAAACAACTATCAACAGCCATTGTCCAGCAAGGGAGCTACAATGCAATGACACACTTGCACAAGGCACACCAGGGGAATTGCTTAACCTTGCCTGGTGAATCAGCAATACTTACCAGACATGCCTGGACTTATGCTCTCCAAGCACATGGACTAAGGGTATAAAACAGAACAGCGTGGCCCCAGGCTTTGCCTTTCCTCCTCCCTCACCTATGCTGCAAGCAACAAGGACACTCAGAAGACTGAAGCCTCCAACAGAGGAGACTGGCCCAGGTTTCAAGGGTGAAACCTGGGTATTATGAACTGTAACATCCAGTGGGGTGAGAAAACTGCTTGATCTAAATACTGCTTAGTGTCTTACAGGTTTAAAATTTAGATTGTGCGCGTATTTTGTTTTCTTTGGTAACTAATTCTGACTTTTTGCCTCTCACTTATAATCACTTTAAGTCTACCTTTTGTAGCCAATAAACTTGTTTTACTATTTATCTTTACCCAGTGAGTTTGCCTGAAGTGTGTGGTAAATCTGCTCAGGTTTACAAAGGCTGGTGTATATCCACTTTCCATTGATGAAGTGGAGAACTCATTAATAAACTTGCACTGCTCATCGTGAGCAGTGCACGATGGTATATTCCTGAGGTACAAGGCTGGGAGTTAGGGGGATTTGGCTGGCGCCTTTCTCTGTGTGATTCATGAGCAGCTCTGGAAGCATTCATGCAATTCTAGCTGGACGGGGGGCTCCACATGCGGTTGTGCTGAGTGATAACAGTGCCTGGAGGGGATTGCTGCTTGTCACTAGCAAAGCATTGTGAGAGACAGCCCAGGGTGGAGACTTAAGGGGTCACAGTGACCCCACAATCCCAGGCTGCACCCTGGGGCTCCCAGCACACTTCTCTTACATTTACCTTAGGTCTCCCTGTGCCCCAGCTGTCTTTTCTGACAGTATCATGCTTCAGCCCATCTATCAGGAATCAGGTCTGTGCTCAGGTCAGGCCTCTCTGGTGAGACAGGTATTCTCCTGCCTAGTTTGAGAATCCTGCTTTGGGGCACCCGGGGCTCTGAGCAGCTTGTTAGCTGTGGCATGGAACTGGGGCATAAGCAGCTTTGGGAATGTCCACTGACAGAAATGTAGGCACCTAAAGGGTCAGTCGGCAGGGTTAAGGTGGAAGTTTTGAAAGTGTCAGTGGCACCTAAAGGAGGATTTAGGCCTCAGTTCCCTGTCTGTGAAATGGGGGATAACAGCTCTTCTCTACCACACAGGGGTGTTGTGAGATAAATAAATATATTAAAGATTGTGGTGGGCTTAGATACTAATGTAATGGGGAACACATATATACTCCAGAAGGGATCACACCGTAACATGTAGTGGAAAGGAACTGACTCTGCACTACTATGAAAGAAGCTAGAATAATTCTTTGCCCTGTCTGTACCTGGAAATGAATAGCCTCAAATTACAGCTATCAGAAGAAGAGAGATCAATGGATTCACCTGGGCAGATGATGTGTGGAGAGGTGCTAAAAATAGACAGAGGGCAGGGAGTTTAGTGGCCCTCAGTTGAACCAAAGCTCATCTCCTCTTGGCCAGATTGAGCAATTAGCATGGCTGGCACCAGAATTTGTTAAACCTGATTAGACCAAGAGTCCAGCAAGTCTAATGTTGCCACCAACGGTGGCAAATGTGCTTCAGCCCATTTTGCTTTGTTCTCTCCTAAGCTCTGCGCATTGCTCACTATGCAGCATGCCATTGCATCAAATCCATAACAACCAGCCAATCCCAGTTGCAATGTACCTAGACAGTTGTGTATGGCTGTCATGCAGAGGAGTAGGAGAGAAGAAAATTCCTTCCTGGCCCCTCGAAGAGAGTACCAGAAGGTGCTCTGGAGTGCGAAGCAGAGTTCTGACACATGCAACACCAGAGACCTCACTCTATTCCTTTCTGATCTTCAAAACTTTCCTGCAGGGCAGGACTCTGGAGAAAAAGGTGTTCTGGTTTTCCATTTCCAAAACTCAGTCACCCTAGCTTAGAGCCAAGGGCTGAAAGCCAGGATGAGTTTGGGCTCAATCCCAGTGCAGCCAACTCGCTGTGCAGAAGGTGAAGGGAGCGCTGGCTGTGGGTATGGACAGCATTACTCATGGGTTTATAGGAGATGATTCAAACCAGAAACAAGGCCATATCTCACATCCTCCCAGAAGCCACACAAGATTCTGCTCTGAGGAAATTCTCATGAATAGCTGAGCTGGGATTTTAGTTCACGTTTGATTTGTTAGGAGTGAAATAGGAACTTGAATGGGAGGTTTTTGGAGGGAATCTTTGGATACATACCCAGATGAGCACTGACATTCCTGCCAAACAGCCTCTGCATGTTGGGTCAGTCACGCAGTTCCACCTTCTTCCCCATTTATAATGCAAACACTTGTTTTCTGGGGCAGCTGTGGTAAGTTATACGGGACAGAACTACAAACAGGAAGGGGGTAAGGCAAGAGCAGCGAAAGAGAACTTGAAAGAATAGGGGAGGCTAATCTCTAACAGTGTCACGTTGCCAAGATCCAACCTCATTCACAGTGACAGGCTGCTTGTATGACAGGACAGAAGTAAAATGAGTTCTCAAGGGCTGAATCCAGCCTCCCTATGCTCAGGCTCTCAGATCCTGCCTTCCCTGCCAGTGCCACATTTTATCTTTGTAAATTGCTGCTTTTGGTGCTACTCCTACTAATATCCCCAGTCTCCATCATCCCCTTTCATTTTGGTTCCGGCTGCATTCCCTGCCCATTTTAAAATCAAGTTTAATGTGAATTGAAGGTAGGCAGATTGACAACCCTGGAGGCTGAAGTCCTTTCTTTACCTACAGCAGGGCCTGGCCAGTGCAAACTTCCTGATCTCAAAAAAACAAAACAAACCAAGCTTTATTCCCTAATCCTGACCTGAAGGATCCAGCTCTAGGGAGGAGAGGTTAATTCAGGTTCAACAGCCCTTTTATTCAGTCCTTGGATTCTGTTATCCAGAGTCCAACTAATCATTCTGCAGAGGCTACTACAGTGCTATGTAATCACATGGACCCCTCTGGATTTCACAGCTGTTATGCTGCACATTGAGATCCCAGATTGCTACCTCTTGGCTCTTTCAGAACCAGAGAGAGAGGAGCCTGCAGACTAGGGAGAGGGTTTTGCAAAATGTGCGTGTGCTTTTGAAATGCCAAGATTATCTGGGGAAGAGTTCTGCTTTGCTGTCAAGACTGTGTAACACAAACACAAGTTTTCCCTTCTTCTTTTTCCCTGCCAGTTCAGAAAAGGAAGGGTCTGGAGCAAAAGACCATCTGGGGAAAAAAAACACACAAATGAACAGCAACTAAATCAAAGTAAACACAATGATTTTAAGTGCACAAACTTTACAAGGCCAGATTGGATTTAACTGGTTTTTATGACACTAGCTCCTTCTTTATTTGGCAGGAAACAAGATGGCTAGAAACTTTCACAGGGGTCAGGTGGCTACACTTAAAACTATTCCAGCAGGATGCAAATTCCCTTAAGCGACCAGACACATAGACCCATCGGGTCAACACTCAGTTGCCCTGTGTGGGGTAAGGGTTAATCATCTAGGACAAGCAGTCTGTACAGTGATCAGGTTTGCACGTGGAAGTGCAGGTGGCCTAACCACTTCTAGCTTCATGAATGGATGTAAGAATGACGGCAACTTAGCACTGCTACAGCATATATTGAATATTTGCTAATTTGTCCAACATCCCCATTTTATTGAGCGAGGGAGGAACAAAAGGCCCATAGAAATAACTCACCTGAAGGTCACACAGTGAGTCTTTGATAGAGCCAGGATGGAGGCCAAGTCCCAGTCAGGTGCCATAACCACAAGGCTATCTTTTCTCCCCTGCTCTAGAGACTGAGGAGGAGGGGCTATGTGTCTCCAGTTATCATACTGAGATTCCTGTGACAGATATGGACATTTCCTGCAATATCCTTAAATGGCCTTACTCTATTAAATTTATGTATTATCATGGGCCAGGGTTGTATGTAACTTCTCATACAGATATAACAGATGTGACAGATATAAGACCTGGGAGTTCAAAGCACTACACTGAAAATGTGTATTGTTCTAAAAGTATGGACTTTTAGAACAATACATGTTAAGTAGATTTCTTGGGGAAGTCCTACAGAGAAGTTAATGCAAATTTCCCAACTCCACTTATGCAAATACCCAGCCTTTTGAAGCTATGCCATGAGGAAAAGGGCATTGTCTCCGGATTACTTGTTACAGAAGGCCAGGATCAAAGGCCCAAGCTGTATAAAGAAATGGCTGATGTGCCCAGCCTTTGTTCTGGTTCTGGATCTAAGAGGTATATGAACTTGTAACCATAGGAAAAACCCAGCTGTGAGTTTGAACCTACCCAACCCTGAGGTTGGAGTTAGGGATGACCTCTGGTTAGCTAGCATGCATGTAGGAATTCTTATAGTTTTTTATAGGTTTTCTCTGTAGTGCTTTCACCTTAAGAATAAATGTGCTTGCCTAGAGGAGCTGTGTGGTAACATAACTGAGGGCAACACACCAATTTTAGCCCTCAGGGAGAAGCAAAGCACAGACGCTGGGATTTTCAGACAATATGGCTTACTGCGGATATCACAGTGTAATATAAGGAGCAGAGTTGCGCAGCCTTAAAATTCCAAGGGAGAGTCAGCCACAGGTCTCCAACCAAAAGAGATGATAGCCGGGAGCTGGAAGCCTAAATTAGGAACCACAGAGTGGGAATATAGGTGTAGTTACCCTGAAACTGTGACCCCTTTCTAAAATGAGGCCTATCGTCTATGAAATGCTACAAACTGAACAGGGGACGCTTTTTTATACCATCCCTTTGGTTGCAGAGTCAGATTGTGATCTTTCACTCCAGTTAGTTCTGCCTTCTCCCGAAAGCCAGGATCCAAAGCTGGGCTTCTGGAGCATGGTAACTCATTGGAGAGATTCCTTTTGTAGAGGGACGTCTCCTGGAGTCACAGCATACCCTCACTCAGAGTGTAGTGCTCTAGATAGCCACCTAAGTAGTCAAGACCTAAACCACCCCTTTTTATTCACAATCTTTGGGGTAGCTTTTCTTGCCCAGAAACCCCAGGCGGTGAACACCAAAAGACAGTAGAAAATCTCTGTAAGAAAAACTTAACCATTGAGAACCAACACCTGGAAACTCATTGCCTTAACGATCTGGCAGATGTAACAGCTACTCCAGAAACTGAGGGGGAGAGGAGAACACCGGCAACTGGAAGTGGTTGTGGAATGAGGGGATCAGATAGAAGAGGGAGGAGGTGAGTGTTGAAGGAGGAGAGATCAGATCTCGTGCTGGCTGAGAGGGTGAGCAATCTAAAAGCCAAGATGCTGGAAATAAGCAGAGTGCAGTGACAGCTTGTAATCATTCCACCCACAGGAGCAACCTGAGAGTGGGGAGTGTTGTGGGGTTTCATTACAGCTCACTGTGGCATGAGAAAAGATTAAAGCCTTTCACATGTGCATAAATTACATCCAGGGCTGTATTGATCAGAATCCACTTGGGGACATTTTAACCTTTGATTCTTTCTCTCTCACAGAGCTGTGCACCTGTCAGTTCCCATCTCTTTGTCTGGCACAGCTGCACATTTCCTTACATGAACCAGTGGGGGTGCCTGAATAAGAGGACTTACATCAGCTTCAGTGTGACATGTCTTACCGAGTGCGCAGGTGCCGCCAGGGAAGCTGTGATCCTCACACAAGCCCAGGTATGGAGAGACCACCTGTTTGACCAGCTCTTCCAGCAGTACGTAGCCCTTGCTGGGGCCTGTAGGTTCATGGACTCCCTGCAATTCAAGCATTAAAGCAAATGTGTCATCACACAACTACACAGCTTCCAGTCACATATTCTGGGAGCCAGAATGCCTGGGGTCTACTTCCAGTTCTAAAGGAGTAGAAACATGGGGATATTTATGGCAGAATTATACCACTGAAGTTATACCAGTATAACTCCACATGTAAACATCTTATTCTGGAACAAGAGTGCCTTTATGACACTTAGCAACATAATCTAAACCAGAAAAAGGCACTCTTCATGTGTGGACACACTTATTCTGCAAGAAGAATGCCTTTTCTGGTTTAGCTTATGTTGCAAAGCATCATAAAGACCCTAGTCTTCCAGAATAAGAGTGTCCACTGTATCAGTATAACTGTACTAATATAATTATACTGGTAAAGTTCTGCCAGTAAATTTCCCTATAAAGATAAGTCCCTACATTGACTTGGGCAAATCACTGCCCCTCCCTGAACAGGAACTGTGAGTCACCACCCCTCTCTTCTCCTTCTTTTACCTGTAAAGCTAACCTGTCTAACCCAGGTGTTTGATGCTAGAAACTCATTATAGATTTCCATAGTTTTCTTGCAAAGACTAGCTAAGAATTTCTCCTTTTAGTGATAAATTCCTCACTCTGGCAATTGCCCCTCTACACTCTCAACCTTCTTTTCCTAAAATCTTTAAAAGAGAAATTCAACCTTCACTCGGATGGCTCCTGTTAGCACCACTTGGGTTACAATAATTATGGTTGGAAAACTAAAAGTTCTTAGGTAAACACAAGCTTAGCCACTTTCCACACTGATTGTGCTTCAGAAACTTTAATTGCTGTTGGTTTTTCTCTCTCTCTTCCTTTTAAAGGAAAAAAAAAACCATGGAAACTGTATGGAAATAAAACCCAGAGGAGCCTACATAAAGGTCTGGAATCTGGATATTTTCCATGGTTTCCACATCAGGCTGTATAGGATGACACAGCTGGTACACTTGGATGCGCAGATCATACGTGGAAGATTCTGTTCCTGTTCCCTTGAGGTTTGGATGGGTAGGCTGGTTCCCTTAGAACATTTGTGTTGCTTGAGAGGGGCCCTTGGAAGATCTATAGCCCATTGCCTGCTGCCAAGAGTACTCCTCCCATCAATGCTCTTCCCCTCACAGGCAAAGCTGGACCCCAGCTCAACCCCCTCCCTAGCTGAGAAAGCCTGTATTAGAAGTGAATGGCCAGTGCTCATCAGATTCCATTGTGTCTTGTGAGTGAGAGAGAGCACTTCCCTGTCAGTGTAAAGCTGTTGAACTAGAAGAACTCGTATATGGGGGTCGCAACTATGAGAACTGTAATCAGAAGTGAAAGGCATTTGGAGATGCTCTAAGATCCGTGTGTAAGTGAAGCAAGAGCACTGGGACTTCTCAGTCACCAAGGGAAAAGCCCCAAGACCCCAGAGTTTGGTTCATTTCCTTTCCACTGGGACAGCTTGACCCCCTTCGACCCATTTGCTCAGGAAACTCAAGCCACAATGATAATGTTCAGTTTAGTTCATTTTCATGTCCAGCTTCCCCACATGAACACACACAACTCTTTCCCCAGCCTCATCATGCCAACTGATTTTCCTCTTTCCAGGGGCAATATGAATTGGTAGCTGTGAGATGTGTATGCATGGGTGAGAGACAGATAGAAGGAGAAAAAAGAAAGGAAATTCCCTACCTGTAGAACCAGCAGCATCTGGACAATGGAAGCTGGGAGCTTTGTTTGGACTAGAGGAAGAATCTCTTCCAACTTCACCTTTAATAAGACCAAGTCTCTGAAGCCGAGCAGGGCAATCTGGCGGATAGTCAATTCCTGACCCTGAAAAAATACAGTTTGGAAATGTGTGTGTGCATAATGCGCACGCACACACACACACACACACAAAGCCTGTCTTGCAAATTATTGTTGTGTGTGCTGTTACGGTAGAGCACCCATCAGCTGCTCAGCCTCATGATTCCTTGTACTGTTGAGCAGCCTATCTAGAGAGCACCTTTCCTGCCCCATTTCTAATCTATGAGTGACAAACTCCTGAAGCCCATGACTGATGACAGTCATGCAAAAAATAAGCCATGATCTCAGCAGAAAATGACACATTCACAAAACCCAAACCACTGTTTTGGTTGTTATTAGAATTAGCAGTCTGAAACCCAGGACTGGTACAGCCACTGTTGTGTTGCTGGTCAGACTTCAGGCACATTGGCTATGCTGGGAGAGGATGAATTTGTATAGCATGCACCTGAACTATGACTGCTTCTAGTCTGTGTCAGACCCCATATTGAACACCAACATTTAGCGTTGGAAATTGCAAATGAAAATACAATTTAATTAATTATTAGGTTTACTATTCACTTTGGGCCAGAGCCAACCCCTGTCTCATTCTTTCCACTGAAGGCAAGGGAAGCAACAGCTTTGGCTTTCCAATGTGACTAGATTAAAAGAGGGTTTTGTTTTCATTTTCAACATTAATGATAGGGCACCTGTAAAGGTTTAACAGATGAAGATGTTGAAATATTTCACAGCATATTTAAACACAATTGAGCTCAGTCCAATATTCCAGCATCACAGTAACCCAGTGCTATGCCTAACATGCACAACACAGTCTACTATACCATTAAACCAGTGGTTCCCAAACTGGGGTTCGTGAACCCCTGGGGGTTCGCAAAGTGTTACAGGGGGTTCTCGGGAAAAAATTCCCTAATGGCAGACAGAATTGTCCCTAGGGACCCTGGGCAGCATGGGGCCAGCAGCACGGAGCCCCTGGACTTCCAAGAGCTAAGCAGATCAAAGCAAGCATATCTATCATACTGAGGAGATTAAAACTTCAAGACTCCTTATAAGCAATTGAAAGGGAGGTGGATATTTTTTGGTGTTTTTAAAATTAAATAGGCAACTAGTGTTGTTTTTAAAATGATTATGAAGAACAAGTTTAAGCTATGTTTTAACATGCATTGTTTGCCTGGACTGCTCAAGACCTGAACACTTGTGTAGGAGGAACTCTTTGAGTTGGCTTCTTAAATACCTTCATGCTGTTTCACATCTGATACTCCTTGATGAAACATAGGAGCCTTGTCTTATAACAGGCTTATTCAAAGTGATGCAAGATACGAAAGTGAGATCTTGGAAGAGTGTTGCCATTTTCATATGTAATATAAAATTTATCATTACAGTATTTTTATTTCCAAGATCACTGCTTTTATAATTTATACTCAGATAAAGGAGAAAACCCCTGGACATACTCATTATTAGAAGGGGGTTTGCGAGACTTGACATTTTAGTGAAAGGGGTTCACAGGTTGTTAAAGTTTGGGAACCACTGCATTAAACCAATTGCAGCTAAGATTTCACTGCTCAAACTTTCTTCCCATCCCTCCCCAATGCTTTCCAGTGTGGAGTCTCTCCCCCTCTTTCTTGAGGGAATTAAACTCTGCCGCATATTCTGCTTTGGGATCCATAACACACACACAGTGAAGCAACGCCAGTTAACCATAAATTTAAAATAGGGTTAATGTTGCAATTAACAGCTACATCAATGTGCAAATAACTTAAGACCTATAGCCAAGACTGGCCTGGCCATTACATGAGTGTTTTGTTCTTCTAAGACATCAGAATGCTTGTTTGAGAATGCCAGGTGTAAAAAGGAGCTGCACAAAGCTGAGAAATGTATCTCAGCAATAACATGACACTCTTTTTCCATTTATTCCTATTGTCCAATTTAATCCAACTAATTTACTATCTCAGTTAAAAACAACATCCCATAGAAAACAGAAAGATTTGATCCCATTTTTCTTCCCAAGCCCAGCAGAGCAGTCACTCAGTGAGAGCAATGTGACTTGTATAAACTATTTGCATGTAACTGGCAATTTAGGGGACTGGTTGTCTTAGGGTCATACCTAGGTCACAGGTTCAAACCTAGCTGAAGTTGTTAGTAATCAGAAGTCACTTCCATATGATGAAGGTTCGGAAGCTTATCATTGAAGGGCTCAGTTATTTTTCCAAATGGACACTTGTCCCCATCACAAAAGCCACTACTATACCCTTAACAGCATTTGCAGTAAAAAAAGTCACAGGCTGAATGAGTCCGAAGACTGACAGGACCCTCTCACCCAAAGACATAATTCCTCCTGAACAGTGCCACGTGTGGATCAATACAGTTCCTTTCTGCAGGGAGAGGAGGCTGTTCTTGTTATTAAGGCACTGGACTTCAGAGTCCAGTGATCTGGATTCAGTCCCCAGATCCACCACCAATTCCCTGTGTGATGGTGGCAAGTCACTTAGACACTCAAAAAGAACAGGAGTACTTGTGGCACCTTAAAGACTAACAAATTTATTTTAGCATGAGCTTTCGTGAGCTACAGCTCACTTCTTCGGATGCATAGAATGGAACACACATCCATTGCATCCGAAGAAGTGAGCTGTAGCTCACGAAAGCTCATGCTAAAATAAATTTGTTAGTCTTTAAGGTGGCACAAGTACTCCTGTTCTTTTTGCGGATACAGACTAACACGGCTGCTACTCTGAAACCTGTCATTAGACACTCAGTTCTTCATCTGTAAAATGAGAATAATGCTTCCTTAACTCAAAAGGGAGTGGCAAGGATATGTTTATGTGGTTCTCCAATACTACTGGGATGTATGCCTTAGGAAAATGTAAAAATAAATAAAATACAAAGGATCTCGATTTCCTTCATATCATTTACTTTAAAAATTCACAAAGTTATACAGTAACTTTTGTTCAGTTTCTCATTATTGAGACACCATATAGCAGCAAAGAGATTTTCCCTGGAGCCATTAGTGGAAAAGGGTGTCACCACTGAGCCACATGGTATCACTTTTTCTGTAGCCAGGAGAGCTGTTAAAATACAAGGAGAGCAGAAGCAACTCCCAATAAAATGGAAAGAAAGATTCTTCTCCTCAAGGAATTTAGTACATTAAAAACCAGGTTTTGGCATCTCACCCTGCTAGATTAGGTCCCTCCATGTCTCCAGAGTATGTGCACACATGAACATGCGCACACACACACGCAGCACGAAAAGAGTAAAAAGACTTCTCAGTTGCACAATTTCACCTGTATCCCACCCCCACACATACCTTCTAGCATCTGCAGCAAGTACAGACAGGAGAGAGTAAAAACAAATATATTGGACAGTTAGCAATCATCTTTAGATAAGTTCTCTTGGCCACTTTTAGGGAATGCCAACTTTAATCATTAGGAAAGGGCAACCTTCAAATTTCAACTGCTGACTTTCAAGTGATAAAAGGAAAAATCGATTGTATCTAGAGTCTGGTTCTCCAGGAGCAGAGATAGGCCAAAAGGGAAGGCCTAACATTTCTAAGAATTTCATTCTACACAGATGATGTGGTTTTGGTGCCTTTTCAGACCCCTCCCTCCACTGCCTTCCTCATGACTGGCGAGAACCTATAAACGTGCTCATTTGTCAATAGCTCCTCAACAATTAGACTCATAGACTTTAAGGTCAGAAGGGACCATTATGATCATCTAGTCTGACCTCCTGCACAATGCAGGCCACAGAATCTCACCCACCCACTTCAATTAGGATTGCTGGTGCTGGAAATTCTGACCAAAACTATTATTATTTGTATTATCGTAGCGCCTAGGAGCCCTAAGTCGTGAGCCAGGACCCCACATCGCTAAGCACTGTACAAAGAGAACAAAAAGACAGTCCCTGCCCCCAAAAGGTTTACAGTCTAAGCAAATTAAAGAAGTAAAATATAGGTTTAAAATCAAAACTCCTTCAGGAATCCGACACTCGGCTGCTTAGCCTTGTAAACGGGACTTAGAGAGAAACCAGAGTGATGTCACTTTGCAGGTACTGTACATATATGGCCACTCATCACAAAAGCATCCGAGACCCCAGGGAGACATTTTCAAAGGCACAAATGACAGTTAGGTGCCTAACTTCAGATTAAAGTCAATGGGAGTTAGAAATCTTTCATATGCGCCTTTACAAATTTCTCCCCTGGACTAGATTCAGGATTTGCCCCAGTGTCAACCAGACATTGGAATAGCTGTGCCAGTGCTATCCTTAATGCAGACAGGGCAAAGCCACTACTTGCAGTGATGGAGCTATAGCTACCGCAGTGACTAAAGAACTAATGAAAATAACTGGAACAAATCCTCAGTCTAGACAAGGCCCAAGTACAGTCCAGTTGTATCAGTGCTTAAGCACTGTTTAAACTCCGCCACAGACAGGCTCCTAACAGCCGGAGAGGACAGGACCAAACAGGATTCAAAACATTGCACTCTACCTTAGGTTACCTAGTTTATTACACTAGTTCCATTTACATAGTCCACTAGGACAAACTTCACTAGGAGCCCATGGTTTAAAGTTTTTAAAACCTGTTTAGCCAGCAGAGATGGAGCCTTAATTGCTGCAGGGAGAGAAGGGAAGCACCAAGGGACCATTAAGTAGGTACTGTAGTTGCATTCCCTCCCCATCTCCCAGACTATATTTTAATCAGGTTTACCTGGACGGGGTAGAATATCGCCTGGAGTGTGGGAAGGGTCTCTGTGAAGAAGTGATCCCAGATTTCAGACAGGATATCAATGCGATCCTCACCTAAAAGCACAGGAATTTGGAGGGAGAAAAACCCTTTAGCAATTAGGACACTACAGTCAGGTTCAAATGTCCCAGTGCTCTTTACCTTTCTAGGTGAGCATCACAAACCCACCTCATTTAGGACCTCCTACCCCAAAGCAGACAAGTCCTGGCAGCTTTAGCTGAGTTTTGCTCTGTATTTGTTCACAACAAAGAAGTGAGGGGGCATAAATCTATGATCAGAAACTGCTGAGTCCCTCCCAGCTCTAAGAACACAGTTCCACGTGAAATGTAAAACAGCCCAATTAAATTAAAAGGGTGATGCTGCTCCTTAGACAATAGGGTCTATCTCCACTGGCCAAGTATGTTGCAATTACAAAGCACCTAATAAACATTAAGCTGATATTCCAGTATGGTCTCACTGACCAGCCCAGGAAGAGCCCAGAGGCTGAAGTCAGGGAGCCAATGCTGTACAGATACCTCTTTAACCAGCTACATTAACTCTGAGATTCTCCCTGCCCCAAACATAGATCTAGAAGTCACAGAACAAACCCACCCGCGGTAACAAGCCACAAAGCCAGAATGAGGAGAGCGTCTCTTCTACTGAAGAGAAGTTTTAAACTTGGCAACTCACAAGGTTCAACTGCTCCCATTGCATCCAGCCAGCCATAACAAAAGCCCCAACTGTCCCAAGTTTAGATATTTAAAATAAATGCAGTCTGAAAGTCATGCAACCCGTAACTCACATGGCTAGCACGTAACCTTCATCACAAGGTGATGTAGAAATGATCATGCAATGGGTACATTTGGTCATTTAGATGGAATATTTTTAATTAACTCACGAATAAACTCAATTCACAAAGCTTCTTGTGTTTCTAAAAAGTTAGGCTGAGATTTCCAAGCTGCCTAGTGGATTTGGACATCCAGTTTTCCATCCCCATGGCCAGTGGTTCTCAACCAGGGGTTTGGGTCCCACTGGGGTGCTGTGAGCAGGTTTCTGGGGGTCTGCCAAGTAGGGCTGGCATTACACCTGCTGGGGCTCAGGGCAGAAAGCGAAAGCCCCACCACCTGGGGCTGAAGCCCGGGGCTCCAAGTCCTGCCACCGGGGGCTGAAGCCAAAGCCTGAGCAACTTAGCTTCACAGGGCGCCCTGTGGCATGGGGCACCGGGAAATTGCCCTGTTTGCTATCCCCTAATGCTGGCCCCAAAACAACTGTTGTGGCACAGGTGGGCCATAGAGTTTTTATAGCATGCTGGTGGGGGGGGTGCACTCAGAAAGAAAAAGATTAAGAAACCCTGCCCTAGACAGCTTTGAAATCTCAGTCTTAAACTTGAGTGTAGCAGTTATATCAGTTCCTCACAGAGGGACTTATATTTAATTGCGTCTCACAAGAGCATTATTTACCTGTACTGAAATGTTTTCCAAATGCAGGAAAATTCCAAAGACTTTGTGTTTTCATGTTTACTACTGATTGTTTCCCCTAGCATGACTGTAGCACACCTTACTTGTGATATAAACCATCAGAAAGAGAACGTGCAACCATAGGGCCTGATTCTGCAAGCTTTACCTCCCAGGAGCAAAGGCCCCTTGACTTCAACGGATTACAGGATCAGGTCCTATGTCTGCTTTTTAATCCCAACTGCAAGAATTCACCAAAAAAATCATCCTTCCAACCATCCATGGAGCCATGCTTTATTCACACTGTCTGTAATGACAGGGAAGAGAGAAGTAGGACCCCGCTAAGCACTGAGGATAGGATAGAAATTAAAGATAATCTAGGTATGGCCCAACCTAACTGAATACTTTGTTTCAGTTTTCAATAAGGGTAATGAGAAGCATGGGGGCAGTGTCAGGGTGGCTAATGCGAACAAGGATATGAAAGTAGAAATTACCACATCCGAGGTGGAAGCCATTTTCAAACAGCTTAATAGAACCAAATCGGGGGACCCAGATAATCTCCATCCAAGAATATAAAAGGAACTGCACATGAAACTGCAAACCCAATAGCAAGAGTTTTTAATGAATCTGTAAACATGGGGGTAGTATCCTATGCCTGGAGAATTGCAAACATAGTATCTTTATTTAAGAAAGGGAAAGAAAGTGATCTGGAAAACTATGGGCCCGTTATTTTTGCCTCAGTTGTATGCAAGGTCTTAGAACAAATTTTGAAAGAGTAGATAAAGACATAGAGGTAAACAGTAATTGGGATGAAATACTAAATGTTTTTGCAAAAAGTAGATCATGCCACACCACCCTGATCTCCTTCTTTGAGAAGATAACAGATTTTCTAGATAAAGGAAATGCAGTAAAGATTTCAGTACAGTTCCACATGGGAAATTATTAAACTGAAGAAAATGGGGATTAAAATGAGAATCAAAAAGTGGGAAAAAACTGGTTTAAGGGGAGACTACAAGGTCATGATGAAAGGTGAACTATCAGGCTGGAGGGAGGTTACTAGTGGAGTTACTCAATGATCAGTCTTGGGACCAATCTTATTTAACATTTACATTAAATGACTTTGGCACAAAAAGTAGAAATGTGCTAATAAAATCTGTGGATGACACAAAGTTGAGAGGTATTGCCAATACAGGAGGAGGACTGGATTATCATGCAAGAAGATTTGGACAACCTTGAAAACTGAACTAATAGGAAAAGGATGAAATTTAATACTGTAATAGTGAATTTAGGGACTACCACAAGAATGTTTGCTATAAGCCGTGGAGGTATCAGTTGAAAGCGAAAGAGGAGGAGAAAGCCCTGGGGGTATGAGCCACCAATGTGATGCAACCAGGAAAAAAAAACAATGTAATCCTAGGATGCATTAGGCCAGGTATTTCCAGTAGAGATAGAGAAGTGTTATTGCCATTATACAAGGTAGTAGTGAGACCCCACCTGATATACTGTGTGCAGCTCTGTTCTCTCGTGTTCAAGAAAGATTAATTCAAACTGGAACAGGTTCAGAGAAGGGCTACTAGGGTGATCAGAGGAATGGAGAACTTGCTTAATGAGAGAAGACTTAAGGAGCTAGGCTTGTTTAGCCTAACAGAAAGGAGGCCAATGGAAGATATGATTGCTCTTTATAAATACATCAGAGGGAAACACCAGGGAGGGAGAGGAATTACTTAAGTTAAGGGCCAATGTTGGCACAAGAACAAAGGTATATAAGCTGGCCATCAATAAGTTTTAGCTTGAAACTAGATGTAGGCCATGTCTACACTAGCAAACTTCAGCGGCACAGCTGTAGCGATGCAGCTGCACTGCTGTAAGATCACTCATGTAGCCGCTCTATGCCAACGGGAGAGAGCTCTCCCATCGACATAGCACTGTGCACATACGCTCTTATGATGGCAAAACTTATGTCACTCAGGGCAACATGAGTTTTGCCTACATAAGTAGCAGTGTAGACATGACCACTTATGTAACTATCAGAAGAGTGAAATTTTGGATCAGCTTTCCAAGAGAAGTAGTGGGGGCAAAAAAACTAATTTTTTTCAAGTTTGATAAAAGGGATAGTATGATGAATTGCCTACAATGGCACGCGGGCCACCTGTGACTGCTATTAGCAAATATCTGCAATGGCCAGAGATGGGATGCAAGATGGGGAGGGCTCTGAGTTACTACAGAGAATTCTGTCCCAGGTGTCTCTCTGGTGGGTCTTCCCCACATGCTCAGGGTCTAATAGCCATATTTGGGGATGGGAAGGAATTTCATCCCAGGTCAGATTGGCAGACACCGGAGGTAGGACGGAGGAGTGAGGGGATGTTAGCCTCCCTGTCAGCATGGGGCACAGATCATTTGCAGGTTTGAATTAGAGTAAACAGTGGATTCTCTGTAACTTGAAGTCTTTAAATTAAGATTTGAGGACTTCAGTAACTCAGCCAAAAGTTTTGGGCCTAATACAGGATGGGTGGGTGAGGTTCTGTGGCCTGCGATGTGCAGGAGGTCAGACTAGATGATCATGATGGCCCTTTCTGACCTTAATGTCTCTGAGTGTGTGGTTAGGTTTTAGGATCCCCCTCCTACCTGTCTCGGGGCTGAGCTGTTGCAGTGTGTGGGAATGGAAATAAAAAGGAAAGATAATCTTTAGGATGGGGAAGTGGTGTATTTGTGCAAGAGATCATAAATCCTACAGAAATCTGAAGTGCTGCATTAAGAGAAGAAGTTCTGATTAAGACAAACATGTACTTAAAACGTTGCTGCTCTCTGCAGCATGGGCATTACTTCGACTCAGAGCTGGGAAGGGAGCTCCCTTTTTGGAAGTCAAAGCTAACTGGGAAGTGGGCACAAGTGGCTCTTGTTGCAGTGACCACAAGCCAGATTCTCTGGAACAAAGTGATAAATTTATGAAAGAACGGAGAAGAAAAAAAATCAGTGCTTGGAAATTCCATGAATCATCTGGCTCCTAACTGCATCACAGTGATCTTAGCTCCTGTAAGCACCGTGTTTACAATGCCACTTCAGACAAATGAAAGGGCAGCAGGAAGGCCCTTGTCTGTCTAGTTGGAACATCTTTCCCAAGCAATCAGCAGCCACATGCTGGCACCTTTGTTTCATTTTAACATGATGATGGATGACTCACAAAACCGCAGCCAACAGGAGCTGTATGTTTTAATCTGCATCGCAAATTGGGACAGTTTTACAAGGGTTTTTTTGTCTGTTTGTTTTAGAGTTTTGTTAACTGGCTAGTGTTTGTTCTTTAGAAAGCTGAGGGGGTGGTAACAGCAAGACAAAGATCCCTGTTTAGGATACTGAGTGCAGCACATCCTTGGGGCTAGTCTACGCTAGCAGAGCTACAGCAGCGCAGCCGTACCAATGCAGCTGTAGCTTGTCTGGTAGAGACGCCCTATGCCAATGGGAAAGAGTTCTCCCCTCGACCGTGAGTAGCAATGCCGTCAGGAGAAGCTCTCCCGCCAACATAGTGCTGTCCACATTAGGTTGGTGTAACTTACATCGTTCTGGAGGTGGCTTATTCACATCCCTGAGCGACATGAGTTATACTGATACAAGTGGTCATGTCTACAAGCCCTTAGATATAGTGTGCAGATTCCATTCCTCCCATATTCTCCTTTACAGGACTGCACCAAACAAGTGGGCAGTAAGTCAAATGGAAAGTGGCCCCTGTAAGGAGGAGGTTAGCAAACTCTGCGGCTCCTGCACACTGGGATTACTGACCTGCTCACTGGCAACACGTGGTCATGGGCGCCAACTTATATGGGCTCTTGGAGCTAAAGCCCCAGGAATATTCATAATCAGGGGCTCTGCTCCACCAATATTTGGAGCTAGATTTTTCCCCCTCCCCGGAGCTTCCCTGCCTGAATGTAAAGAGAGCGCACAGTGCGTCTCTCTCTCCGTTGCTGCTGCTGCCGTAGCCTAAGGGCTGCAG
Source organism: Mauremys mutica (assembly GCF_020497125.1). Lineage (NCBI taxonomy): Eukaryota > Metazoa > Chordata > Testudines > Geoemydidae > Mauremys > Mauremys mutica. The sequence continues at coordinate 79,976,274 of NC_059075.1, forward strand.
CATTAGCATAAGAGGAATGCTAACTGCTGCTGAAGCACTCAGGAGGGGGGAGGGGAGGGGAGGGGAGGGGGCCTCCCCTCCCCTCCCCTCCCCTCTCCTGCCCCTACCTGGAGGAGACACAAACGGGCCAGGAGAGGGACATCACTCACCTTAGCAGCTGTTGGGGCTTCCGTGAGTGTTTGACCCTATGATTTTTTATTATGTTTGAGTGTTTGACCCTATGATTCCCCCCCTGCCCCAGCCCCAGTCCCAGCCCCTACTCCTACCCCCAGTGAGGCACAGCAGGCTGCACAGGGGAGGCAGGAAGCCACATGTGAAGGCAATGCCCCCTCCCCCAGCACCCACCAACCCACCCGCCACAGGAGGGATGGGAGAGGGAGGCTTCATAGACCTGAGCAGCTGGGGCTTGGATGAATTTTATGACACCCTGCTCCCCCACCCCATAGCCAGCCACCACCCTGCAGACCCCACTTCTGCCCCATGCTGGGCAAGGGGCAGCCCCATCCACAGTGAAGTTATGGTGAGGGGCAGCAACATGGAAGGCCACCTGTGCCCCCCCCAGTACCCATCATAGGGGAGGGGAGTGAGCTTTCTGGACCTGAGAGGGGCCCAAGGAGCATGTGCAGAGTGTGTGTGCCGTGGGGGGCAGGAGGGGTCCCTCGCCTGGAGCTTGCTGCTGCCAGTGGTGGTGATGGGGAGTCCTCTCTGGCCCTAGCCCTGGGACAGCCTGTCTGCACCCCAAGTTCCTCATCCTCAGCCCTGCCTCACCCCAAAGCCTGCACCCCCAGCACCGAGCACGCTCCTGCACTGTGAACCCCTCATCCCCAGCCCCACCCCAGAACCCTCACCTGAGGGGAAAAACATGCAACTTAAATTTGGTGGTCAGTTTGGAGTATCATTGTATTTAGCACAATATTTGATTATTTTACACCCTTCAAAGTATGTAACTGGTCATATACAGGTGTTTTCTCTGAATACTGTCTGTGTGCCTCAGTTTCCCCAAGCATTTCTTAAGGCTCTAGATGGTGGGATAAGGGGGTGTGATTGTTGTAAAGCCCTAGAGGGCCAGTGTGATGCTGTCTGCACAGAGAATGGCTGACACCTTGTCTCCAGGCAACTGATGGCCTGGGCCACTCTCCTGCAAGGTGCCAACTGAAGGTGTTTGGAGTATCATTGTATTTAGCACAATATTTGATTATTTTACACCCTTCAAAGTATGTAACTGGTCGTATACAGGTGTTTTCTTGAATACTGTCTGTGTGCCTCAGTTTCCCCAATGCATTTCTTAAGGCTCTAGATGGTGGGATAATGGGGTGTGATTGTTGTAAAGCCCTAGAGGGCCAGTGTGATGCCGTCTGCACAGAGAATGGCTGCAACCCTGCCTCCAGGCAACTGATGGCCTGGGTCACTCTCCTGCAAGGTGCCAACTGAAGGTGTTGGAGAACAAAGAGATCAGGTGGCCTCCTAATGCCTGGAAAAGAGACAAAGGCCAGAGGAGGGAGTGTCAGTGCCTGTGCAGACTTCCGGGAAGCGCATGGTGTGGAAGGGGATGCTGGGATGCTTTGGAACAACTCCATACAAAGCCAGTCAGGACTCTGGGGGAGCCTCCTCTCTGAGCATACTGTCTCCAGAGCAAGAAGCTTACACCTTCCTGGGTCTGACCTCGGAGCATTCAGCATGCCCTTCCACACCATGCACTTTCCGCAGCGAGTGTGCCCAGGCAGGTCCTGGGGCAACCAGAGGTCCCTGCACCCCAACTCCGCAGTCAGATGTGACTCTCAGCCAGACAGTAAAACAGAAGGTTTATTAGATGACAGGGATACAGTCTAAAACAGAGCTTGTAGGTACAGAAAACAGGACCCCTCAGTCAGGTCCATCTTGGGGGGTGGGGAGCCCAGACCCAAGTTTTGGGCCTCTCCCGATTTCCCCAGCCAGCTCCAAACTGACACTCCCTCATCTGGCCTTTGTGTCTCTTCCGGACAAGGAGGCCACCTGATCTCTTTGTCCCCAACACCGTCAGTTGGCACTTTGCAGGGGAAACTGAGGCACCCACAAAGTATTCAGAGAAAACATTAAGAACATTCCCACTTTGTCACAACAGGTGCAACAAAATTTAATACTGTATATTGAAGCAGGCAAGTGCTGCTTCTGATTTTCCACTTTTAATTGACCCTTGTAATCTTGTGGTGCTGACGCATTGTAGCTTCATTTTATATCAGCTTACAGGGTGAGAGCGGGGCAGGGGGACCACCATTTTGGGCCCCACCAAAAATTATACGAACCTGCCGCCTATGCGTGGGTTGAGATATCAGCTTAAAAGAAAGCAGTGCTAAGGAATCTAGCAGTGTAGGAGTATGTGTCTTTACTGGCATTTAATGACCCAGAAAAAGCGGGTCAATGGGGAAGCTTGCTTGCTGATGATCAGAGGCTACAAAACTGGGTCAGCAAATGGCAATCTAGTTTTCAAGAGCCAGAGCTGCACAAGTCAATTAGGCAAACCTAATAAAAGTGACTTATCACCAAAGATCAACCATAACAGCCGCTGTCCCACTGTTCTCCCCCCACCAGACCTTCAGGTGCAACTGGAGCATGACACTGTGGGGCCAGCAGTTTGAATGGCCACTAGCTCTTCACATATGGAGAGTTTGAGTCCTAATGGGGTTTCATCCCCATCTTGGTGAAACACACACTCATTCTAGTACATTTGTTGAGGGCTTTCGACAGAACAAAGGTATGATATGATAGGATATATGATATGATATATGATTGATTATGATATATGATATGATATGATAAGGTTATAGTCACAAGACTCATGAGTTCTGGCCTTTCTGCACAGTTTCAAACCATCTTAAGAAATAAGGCAAAAGCCTGTAGGGGCTTAACACTGTTTAAAAGCAGAGAAATAGGATTCACACCAAGGATTGGCACCATTTGGAAACTGGGTTTAAATTACACTGCAGAACCATGTGTGAGTCTTCCTGGTGAAGAGAGGGGCTGATGGAAAAGCCTCAGTCATGCTTCTTACTCAACAAGATCCAACATCCCTCAAGTAACATACAGGCTACAGTACAATGTCATTCCCAGAGGGGTAGCATGGATATGTTAAACTAGTTCAGCTGTATGCTAGCTTGAACTGGGCTTAGCCAGTGATTGTGATCTCAGTTTCATAGAAGGGGCCTTAGAATTTCCAGTCGTGTGAACCATTTGGAGATGACGGGGTTATGACAGATGAATCTCAGCTGTCCAATCATCAAAGGCTGACTCACAAGGGCCCTCCAGGACTCCATTCCAAAACAGTCTCTCTATACTTGCCTTCGCACAGCTTAACCTTCTCCTCTATAAACAGCAAGCCCTTCGCAAGCAGCTGGTTCTGCCAAGAGAGAAGAGAGAGACATGCATTTGCTTTTCCCAAGACTTAAAATAAATTTTGAAGACAGAGTTTTATTGCTGTTATTTGCTTGACATGCAGGTGTCTAAAGTTCAGTCAGTGCACTCCCAGCCCTAACACTAGACTTGGCACGTTAAGAATCTCACACATGGTATTAACCCCTACCTAACCTACAGCTATTTTTGAAGCACAACAGGTGCAGCAGATACATGGAGCATTTCACAAAACAACTGGACTTCCAGGTGAACTGAAGGATGAGCTTGTTTTAGGCCACAAGACTGGGAGTCAGGAGAATCAGGTAAGTCTCTTCCTGGGACTGCCACAGCCTTCCCATGTGCCCCTGGGAAAAGCCATTTAGGGCAGATTTATCCAAGTATTTAGGCACCTAAAAACGCAGCTAGACACCTGAATTTACAAAGGTGCCTAATCTTCTTAGGCACTTCTGTAAATCCCAGTAAGCACCTAGTTGCATCATTAGGTGCCTAAATGCTTTTGTAAATCCAGCCTTAGACTGTCTGTGGCTCAGTTTCCACATCTGTAAAAAGGGTTAACCCTTACCGATCTGCTAGCACTGTTGTGGGAAGAAAATCAATTATTGGGAAATGATTTCAGATCCTTGGATGGAAGAGCTAGAGACGAGTAATGCACATATTCTCATCTCAGAAAGGTTGGGCCCTACCACAGGCATTGCATCAATAGAGAATGTGCCTCATGCTCATGGGAAATGCTGTACCATCAGAGCAAAATGGATATTCAGGGGGTATCTCTCTCTCCCACTGTGCAAAGTGTGGTATCTACCAGGTTGTTGTTTCTTTTCATTGCCATAATATCCCTGAGAATGGCTACTCTGAACAGGTAATTGTGTGGGAGTCACAACCTTTGTCCCCTATTCTCCTTTAACCAATGGGGAAGCAGTGCCAGTCTGAATGCCCAATGTACACTGTCCGCACAATATTCTGTAACACAGAAGCATCCTTTAGGCCAGCAGGAGTCACAGGCCTCCATAGCACATAGCCATCCCTACGCTGCCACTTTAGATGCCTGAAAAACTGTTGCATCCAGGATGTTGGCAGACCAGGTGCGAGCTCATGCCAAGGTCCCAAGGCCTCAACTGAACACTGACCAATACATAGCTGGAAGCCAGTCTGACTCACCTATGTGTTAGTATTGTTAAAACAGGTATTAGATTTATAAAACTGTGTTTAACATTTAGACTTCATGAAATGCATGTAGGTTGCTGTATGCATTCATCTCACTTATAATATCTGTATCCCATGTTGCAGGGAGTAATATTTAAGTGTTTGCACTGTAACTGTAAATAAACAGTCAGAACAGAAGCATTACCAAGTGTGAAATACTAGTTTGCCACAGGAGGTGTTATCTCCTGCCCACAAAGGAAGGCCCACAGACACCAGACAAACCATTGTGGATCATCAGAGGACAAAAGACTTTGTTGATTGTCCCCACACACATACACCCAGGAAAAGGAAAAGTGCATGCGGACTCATCCCATCAGCTTGCACTCTGCTGCTTGGACTCTGAGGAACCAGGATTACTAAACACAAGCAAAGGATTGCCAGTGCTTGGCCTGACTAGCTGTAAAGGACATACAGAGCTTGCTCATTATAGAAGCTTCTACCATCTTTTGAAATCCAAGACTAAGGGTACGTCTACACTACCTGCTGGATCAGCGGGTAGCAATCGATCTATCGGGGATCGATTTATTGCGTGTAGTGTAGATGCGATAAATCAATCCCCGATCGCTCTCCCGTTGACTGCTGAACTCCAGCTCGGAGAGAGGAGGAAGCAAAGTCGACGGGGGAGCAGCGGCCGTTGATCCCACGCCACGAGGCCGCGAAGTAAGTGATTCTAAGTCGATCTAAGATACGTCGACTTCAGCTACGCTATTCTCGTAGCTGAAGTTGCACATCTTAGACTGATCCCCCCCAGTGTAGACCAGGCCAAACTCGCGCGTGTGTGTGTGTATATATGTTTATCTTCTTTAACCTTGTAAATAACTATTTTATTTTTCTTAGCTAACAAATCTTTAGTTAGTTTATTATAGGATTGGCTACCAGTGTTGTCTTTGGTATAAAATCTAAAGTGCAATTGACCTGGGGTAAGTGACAGGTCCTTTGGGACTGGGAGCAACCTGAATATATTAGTGTGATTGTTGGTGTAAGAGACCATCTATGCAGGGCCGCCCAGAGGATTCCGGGGGCCCGGGGTCTTCGGTGGCGGGGGGCCCTTCCGTTCCTGGACCCGCCGCCGAAGTGCCCCGAAGACCCGCGGCGGGGACCCCCCGCCGCTGAATTACCGCCGAAGTGGGACCCGCCGCCGAAGTGCAGCCCAGTCTTCGGCAGTAATTCGGCGGAGGGGGGCCCCACCCCGGGTCTTCGGGGCACTTCGGCGGCGGGTCCCGGAACGGAAGAGCCCCCCGCCGCCGAATTACCGCCGAAGACTGAGCTGCGCTTCGGCGGCGGGTCCCGCTCCGTCTTCGGCGGTAATTCGCCAGCGGGGGGTCCTTCCGCCCCGGAGCGGAAGGACCCCCCCGCCGGCAAAGACCGGGAGCGGCAGAAGCTCCTGCGCCCGGCCGCACAAGAGTTTGCCAGGCACCCCGGAGCGAGTGAGGGACCCCGCTCCAGGGCCCCCGAAAAACTCTGGTGGGGGCCCCCGTGGGGCTAGGGGCCTGGGGCAAATTGCCCCTCTTGCCCCCCCCTCTGGGCGGCCCTGCATCTATGCATGCATGCCCTAGACTTAAGAATTTATCCATGTAGGTAGGGGGTGTGTGTGTGTGTGTGTGTGTGTGTGTGTGTGTGTGTGTGTGTGTGTGTGTGTGTGTGTGTGTGTGTGTGTGTGTGTGTGTGTGTGTGTGTGTGTGTGTGTGTGTGTGTGTGTGTGTGTGTGTGTGTGAGTTAAATCTGACCCCTCAATGTTGCCAAGGTCAACAAGACCCCAAAGTTCTCAGCTAGGCAAATCAGTCATTCTCCTTCTGCCCTGGAATCTTATGCAATTAAAGCTTAGCACTTACATGTTACGTTGATAGGTGCCCTAGAAATATCTGAGATTAAAAAGCAACCTTCTTCCCTTGGCATCTTTACTTTAGTCTGAAATTTTGGCAAAGAGCCTTTAAGAAAGAGAACAGCTCCAGTAACTTGATTTGGGGCCATCCCGTATGCAACTCACCCACTAGAAAGTTCCCCAAATACACAGAAAGGGCCAAAATCTGCCTTCAAGTCAATGATGTTGCATGGAAGGCAAGTCAAGACAGAACTTGTTTCAAGGAATATACATATGATGGAGCCAGAGATGGTTAAGACATTTGGACTGGACAGCATGTATGGGAGCTGCAATGTGGATGGAGTGCTGGCTATTGCTGGCTTTCTAAAACCACGTTATCTGACCCTGTTCAAAGCAGGTCTAATTATTCCAGTACTTTACCAAAGTTGCCAACAATGGGGAAATTGGTGGCACAGAAAGGGCCAAGGATGTCATCAGAGATCAGAAATTCAAGCTGTCAAACTGGAAGCCATTCTCACAATGCCAAGAGCAGCTATTCTGCAATCATAGGCTTGCCAGCACATTGCTTTTTCCTGTTGGCATCCACAAGCTTTTAACTAAGGTTAACGAGAATCATTTGTGCCTCATTTGCAAGCAGATTAAGGAATTCAACTGTATAGGCCCTTAGGGCTCCATTCCCCACATACTAGCCCCTGCATGCAGGCAATTTCACATCCCTGGAACAAACAAGCAGAGCTACCCAGATCAGTGTGGATGCAATGGTGCTAGGGGACTAGATAACAGCACTTTAGTCCACAGAAACAATTTATGGTTTGGGCATACATCATAGATGGCACTGTGTTTCTGCATCGTGCTACAGCCCTGCAAAGGTCAAAGGCTTTTGCATGATTTAGAAATGCAATTACAATATGCTTTTTAGTAGGGTCACATAACACAGTGCTTTGAATGCCAGCAGCAGATGTCACCCCATCCATGCTACAGCTCCAAAGGTGCTAGGATTAGTCGAGCATTTTCCACTAAAACTTTTTTCCAGTGGATAATTTGGGGTTTGTGAGAACAGCTCTACACTTAAACCACTTCAGTGAAGACGTTATTACGCCAACAGGAAATCCTCTCCCATCAGCATAGTTAATTCACCTCCGCGAGAGACAGCAGCTATGTCGAGAGAGAAGCCCACCAGTCGAAATAGCAGTGTCTGTACTGGGGGCTAGGTCAGTATAAGTGTGTCGCTCAGGGATGTGGATTTTTCAATCCCCTGAGCGATGTAGTTATACTAATGTATGTTTGTACTGTAGGCCTGGCCTGACTAAACTAAGGTTTTTGCAAACAGGGTCTGCCTTTTGTGAAAAATTTCAACTTTCTGATTTGGGTTTTTGACAAAACGTCAAACATTTCTGCAGAAAATCCCACCCCCTATTTTCCAACCTGCTCTATAGTGGAGACTAACCTTGTGCCCACAAAGCTTCAGGCTTCCTACACTGCAAATACTGGTGGAACTTTAATTGTCTCAAAGTTTCCCGAGGGTGAAGACAAGTCCTTTGAGAGACACATTCACTTTTCTGGGTACGTCCCTACAGATTTTGGGTGCCGGGGTAGCCATGGTGGGCCCAGGATCTGAGAGAGACAAGGTGGGTGAGGTAATAGCTTTTATTGTGCCAACTTCTGTTGGTGAGAGAGAGAGAGAGAGACAAGCTTTCGAGTCACACAGAGCAAGGGGCACTGGAACAGGGGGGCCACAGGGCCATGGACACATCACTTTTTACCGACCACAAGGGTGAGCAACGGGGGGGGAGGGGGACGAACAGGGGCAGGGTTTTGGGGAGAAGTGACGATATGAGAATGGGGCCTCAGGGAAAGGGGCGGCGCAGGGGCAGGGCTTCAGGGGGAAGGGGCAGCAAGAGGGGGGCAGGGCCACAGTTCAGGCACTGGTGCCCCCACACTCCCCTGCTTTTAGGGAGCTTCCATCGGTCCTGCACCGAGCTCTTCTGTGGGTCTGAGAGTATCACAGCTAAATACAAGATTGAACAGATAGTTAAGCACAGGTAGTTAGCACATATTCTAAGGGACAACTCAAGGTGAAGTGACACCGAAGTTGGTCCAATAAAAGATATTACCTCACCCACCTCATCTCTCTACAGATTTTGGATTCATTTAGCAGAACAGGTTTTTCTGTTGATTAATCCAGGAGCTGCTTTGCTTTACTGCCAAAAGACACCAAGATTGGAAACAGATTGAATTTAAGCTTCCTCCTCCCAAAATCAAGCACTCAGCCAGATATATTTGCATTTTAAAAAAATCCAACAGTGTAGTTTGCTGAGGAACGAATACACTTTAACAAACACAGAATGAAGCAAAGGTTTGCACCAGACCTTATCTAGATTACAGGTCTCATTACTGCTTTATCCCTAGTTGCTATAGGCAACATAAAGGGATATAGCCTAGGGAAAAACCAATCTGATACAGTTACAAGCAGGAGCAGATAAAAGCTCACACACCAAGCAAGCTTGAAGGACACATGTCTATATGAAAGGGAACTACGCTGCCCACCCACCTTCTTCCCACTTGCTATTATAGAAGAATTGTATGCTTGGGTAAGAGATTATTCCCCTTCTGAATCAACTTTCTCCTGAATCCCATAGTGAAATTTTAACCTTACAGTCAGGGCATCACAAGTTGCTGTAGGTCTAGTGATGGGTGCCACAAACATTGTATTACTACTTCACTGTGGGAAGAGGAGATGGACTGAGAAGGAACAAGACACTGGATTAACTCCCAAACAGTTGGCAAACATGGCCCAGGTAAGTTTGGGAAGGTGTGTGTTTGATAGCAGATACAAACAAATGGATTTATGAAGTCTGATAGGATGAGAACTCCTATGTTTTTATAATGCATATAAAATCACAGTAACTCTGTTACAGGTCTATGGCTGGAAGGAGCATCTGAGAGGGCCAAGAATCCCAGCCAAGTCAACTCAGATCTTTCTCCTCAAGGAAGATGAGCACAGTACATTTTCCAGTGAGTGAGTCAGAGTGAGAGAGAGAGACAGAGACAGAGAAAGTGCATGCACGTGATGGGGGCAGGTGTGCGGCAGGGAGGCTCTTTGGATAAAGCCTCAAACACTGAGTCCTGTCTGCTCTGTATGGACATTGTTGGACTAGAAAGTTCCCAAAGGGAGTCACATGCCCATCAGTAAAATGCAGTCACTTGGTGGGTGACAGCTTCTTTGTCCGAGTGACAAAGCACGGAAGTTTTTTTCTCCTGTAGGGGAACGAAGCAAACCTCTCCAATTGTATCTGGAGGGTGAATTTTAAGTAGGCAGAATGCAATTACCTGAGCTGGAAATTGGCCAGGATGCTACAGTAAACACCCCAAATCTTATGAAAAGCATCAGGGGAATATTTAGCCATCACAAGCAGTTTCACATCTTGTCTGGAAGATGGATATGCCTGTGACCACGTTCCTGAAGTTCAAAAGGGGGTGGAGGAATTCTCCAACTAACCAAAGAAAGCAATTAACATTCTTCAACATGCCTCTCTTCTTCTTTACAAAAGAAAATACACACACACACACAAAATCAGAAACGACTTCAGGATTCTTTTCCCTTCAAATTTCAGCACTAGAGATGTCCTATATTTCTAAAAAATATACTCACCAAGGACAAACAACTGTTTAAAATGAAAGGCTTATTTCCATATCAATTTTTAAAAAATTGAGCCTGTTTCACTAAATTTTTTTTACATCATATTTCATAATTTCTTTAGCTCAATACAAGCTCCATCTCTGATCAATTTGCACAGGTCTTGCTTTGAACATGTAGCTCTGGCATCAAATTTTGCAAGGAAACAGACATCTGAAGGACAAGTGTCACCTAAAATTATGCTCCCAGAATTTTTCAGAAAGCCATTTGCCAGTTCTGTACAGCTCCAGATTGTAGATACACATCTTCCCACTTGTAGGAGTTGCTTTAAAACCGTAATTGGGCCTTAGCTGCAGAGTTCAGCCCTGAAACTCTCCAAAATTTAGCTAGATGGATGGATATGGGAGCTTATTTTGGCCCAATAGACAGAATAAGCCACAACATTCCGGAGCAGAAGAGATACCTGTGACATACCAGGGCACAATCCAGACTATTTGGGGCTGTCTCACCCCTGCCCTGCAACCTTGGGTGCCTTATAATGCCTTGCAGTAGAAGCTCCCACCTGGGCCGCTCACAAACAACCTTCCAGCATGTAAGCCACACCAGAGTGTCTGTGTGTAACTGCACTCTGGCAGCTGCATCCTGGCTCTCAGCAGCCTGGGTTATACTGCAGGGTGACCCCCTAATCCCAGATCTTCCCCCAGAAATGTATATCCTGTACTGCACAGCCCTCTCCTGAACAGTACAAATATATTAACTCTGTTATTCCTTTAAGGGAATAATATGCCATCTTATTATTATAAACAGCGTGCCCAGACCTCCATCTTCAACGAACTGTATTAGATAAAAAGTAAAACAAGTTTATTAACTACAAAGAGAGAGATTTTAAGTGAGTACAAGTAATGAGGCATAAATGTCAGAAATAGGTGCAAGAAAAATAAAGGTTAAATGCTTACTAGTAACTACTTAAGAAACTATCTTAGCTGCAAAGCAAATTCTCACCACTTGCTTCCAGCAAGGTTACTGACCAAACTCTTTAGCGGACCAAAGTCCAATAGCTGTTTCCTTTGATCATCTCAGATGCACAGACTGATTTGGGCAGGGAGAGGAAGCAGGGTGCATTGGGATTTTTGTCCCTTCTTTTTACTGTTTCAGTCCCTCTCTTGAAAAACATTTCCAGCTGAGACCCAGGAGACAAAGACTCTATGTGGAAGGATGTTCCCTGCAGATTTTTTCACCCGTTTGAACTTCCTTTTTTTCCCCCTTCCTGCATGATGACTCTGTTTACTGCTTAAATGCAAATTAAGGCAAACACACGTTCCTTCCTTTGTTTAGGACACATCTGACTTCTGCTTGGGCAGGGCAGTGGGGTTTGGAACATGTGTTACCACCACCATACAAGGAAATCTTGTAACTTCACATACAATGTTGCCACACACATTTTACCAGAACAATACTGACCAGCAAATTAGGAGTTTTCAGATGATACCTTACAAGGCATACCTTATACAAAGATTATTACAACAGTGTGTAGGGTGTGAATACAGGGATGTATTCTGTCACACCTTTCACCTTTGTATGTCACAGTGCCTCAAAAATACAAAGCAGTTTAGATCTAGGGAGCTTGGGCAAGCCTTTCACTACTTTTAATGCAAAGAAATCAGAGGGAGGCTTTACGGGCAGACAAAGCGAGAAAGTGACTGAAGCCATGTCTGCACAACGGGCACAGCTACAGCGCCAGAACGATGCCACTGCAGTGCCCCAGTGTGGACGTTTCCTACAGTGGGTTGTTCCATCGCTGTAGGAACTCCACTTTGCCAAGTGACAGTAGTTAAGTCAACTGAAACATTTTTCGGTCAGCATAGCTGCATCTACATCGAGGGTGAGATTGGCATAGATTGGCATACAGGCATTGGCATAGATAGGGTGCTCAGAGGTGTGAACCAGGCCTAAGCATGAGGAAAGAGGACAGAGTGTGTGCCAGGCAGAGTTGCAGCCTTTCACAAAGAGGGTGTTACTGTAAGAATCCAGCCCACAGTGTTTCAGTGTTACAGCAGCTACAGGGAAAACGGACAACACTCCTGCCCACATACGGTTGCATTTCAGAGTAAAGTGACTAAGCAGGGCCCACAGTTTCATGTAAATTTTAGTGGCAACAGCTAAAATTCAGAGTCCCTGCTGGTGAATCAGTCAGCTCCGCAAAGGAGCTTTGGGCTAGCCCTGCGAGGTGATGAACACCTTCCACGGCCACCTGCACCAGGCAGGACTGGGCCCTCTAGTGGGATCATACCCTACACACACACAGTCCATTAGGGTTGCTTTGCCTATTAAGCCCCTCCAAGATCAGAGGACTGGACCAATCCTAAGGAGTCTCTGGTGGAGCTGTCCCCCTAAGAGCCTAGCAGGGGAAAGTGCGAGGTGCAGGGGAAATTTTATTAGTCCTCTGGCTCGGCTCCTCAAGGCTTCGGCCTTATGCAGTTTTAACCCAATAGGCTGGGCGTAGGATAGAGGGGCCATGGCCGTCAGCAGGAGAAAAAGCAGATTTGCGCTACAGAACATTCGGGCTAAAATCATCTTCTTCTTCTTTCAAGAACTGGGTGGGATAGAGGAGGAGACGTGATTTTTATTTTTATTTTTTTTAAGCACAGCTCTAGCATAAATTTGTCTATTTTCTTTGAAAATCTGGACACCCTAGTGGGGATTTAGCTATCCCATATATGGGTTATTTGCAAAGCTCTGTATATGCCTCAGCAAACTGGACCTAAACTCTGGGACAAGGTCTCTGGATTCTGCAACCCTCTGGTGCCACAGGCTTGAAAATTCAGCAGCAGCTTCATTTCAATTTTAAGAAATTGAGGTTTTGATTAAATTAAATATGAGAACACAATCAGTACAGAAGCCTATTACTGATTTTGATGTCAAAGTAAATATATTTTATGTTGTCTCTATGCTTTCAGTACACCACAGTTTTGTACTGTATGTAGATGTTGGAGGAAGCTGGAGGTTTTGGCAGCTGGGCAAGGAATAGCTTGGGTTTCCACACCTCAGAAGGAGTCAGTTTGGGGTAAGCACATTAGCTGGGTATTTTGGCTAAAGCGGTCAGCAGTTAAATACTTAACATTTACATTTTCCACCGCTGGATTTGAGAGTTAGCAACCCACTGGGATATGAGAAGAAGCAATTCACCCATCCAAAGCTATCATTTCAGGCTGCCTGCAGACTCAGGTACATAATTTATCAATATGTCAATCTGCAATAGGTTTACATTTTTAAGGCTTTCTTCACATCCATGAGGGATAGCAAGATAACTGAAAATGTGGATTCAGAAACATTCAGCACAGGGTAGATCCTGCAGAAAATCAGGAGTGGCAGAATATACTGGGTGCTGGTTATTTGGTCTTTAGAAGCTCAAAGATCACTTTCAGTAACATGGCCTATAGCGCCTCTAAAGTTACTAAGGCAGCAGATTAGTAACACAAACCTCCTTCAGAATCAAACATTTGAATTTCCACTGAGATCTTAATGAGTGGGTGCATTAGTCTGTTATATTATGGCTTGGTTTAACTACAAGACAGACTTGATAACACTGGGGCCATGGGGATTTTGAAGATAAAATCTCCCTAGACTTCATTAGGACAATCTAAGAAATATGAAGATACTTACTAGCTCATTCCATTCTTGAAGATTCCATGCAGTGTAAGAACTGGAAATTTCCATGAGTGTTGGTGAAAATTACTTCTGAGCAACCAATTCAAGTGACTCACAAAGTTAGCTTTGTCTTAGCATTGAACTATGTTCCATGGAAAACCTTCAGTGGTTGAAACAATTCTTTAAAAAATAATGTAAGAGCCAGCACTCAAACTATGGAAAATATGATTTGACAATTATCTTAGCACTTACTAATAGTGTAGTGTACTCTGTAATGTAACAGGATGAAAAATGTTGAAGGCACTTTATAATTTTCAAACTTTGGAAGATTCAGGTAATTGTCCTGCTTGCCACTAGAGTATTGCGCACATCATCTTGAGGGGAAAACAGATCTATCCTTGGGACAGAGGAGGGCAGGTTGTACATTTTAAACTCATAGACGTTAAGGCCAGAAGGACCATCATGATCATCTAGTCTGACCTCCTGCACATCACAGGCCACAGAATCTCACACCCCCTCCTGTAACAGGCCAATAACCTCCAGCTGAGTTACTGAGGTCCTCAAATCTTAATTTAAATGCTTCAAGTTACAGAGAATCCACCATTTACTCTAGTTTAAACCAGTAAGTGACCCATGCAAAGGAAGGTGGAAAACAAAAATAGAGAACTTTAGAGAACCTAATGAGAAAAGAGTTCTTCTCTGATAGAGAAACCCCAACAAGTTAGTTTGGTTAGTAACACATAGACTGCCCCATTCCACTACCTCGCTACTTCTTGAACAGAGATCCATGGAAAGGGATGTCAACTTTTTATAGTCAATTATGTGCACTGTAAGTTTCTAATTTCACAAACACACCAGGGGAAGATAAATTGCATCCTTCTTTAGTCTACATCTCATATTGCTTGTCCTCTTATGGAATGCCTGCACTGAAGCTTTTTTGCAGCAGTGAGAGCCAGACTGGGGCAAGTCACATTTTTAGCACTTGACTATACTAGAGGTAAAACTCTGGCCCTGTTGACTTCAATGGCTCGTGTTTGGACTGGTGCCGCTGCATGAATGTAGTTATACCAGTGCAGCCCCCACCCTCCTCCCAACAACCTAAAATTAACTCAAGTGTAGACTAGCCCTTGCACAGCCAGCATTTTGGGGCATGGACCATCATGTCTTCTGTATTTGTATAGTGCTGAGCATATATGGATCCTAATCCTGATTGTGGTCTTAGGGGCCAATAATATAATAATATCATTACTCTGCTGTTCTATCAAAGTGATATATTTTACAATTCTATCTGAGTTCCAGTGTTACTGATTGACAACCTTGGTGAAAGAATCCCCATGTTGTCCACAAAACAAGGCAAGGTTCCACTTACTAATATGACTTGGCCCTGAACTGGAGGCCCAGTCAATAAGGATCAGAGGGGATTTTAGTCTATCATTGGTTGTACTGTGGAGAGGTTGAGCAAGCATCAGTTAATGTCACAGGTATCCATTTGGCCTAGACAGCATTTGAACCTAAGTCCTCCAGGACTTTTCTGATTGGCTTGCATAGTGTAAGCACATCTTATTCAAAGTTAAAAAACAAAACTTGCCTCTTTCAGTATAGTCCAGAACATAGAACATTCAGAGCCAATCAGTGCTTATATACTAGCACTGTATATTGTTCCTTCTAGCATGCATTGCTTCACACTTGTCCACACTGTGATAAAAAAACGGCAGCACTGAGTCTCAGAGCCCGGGTTAGCTGATTCAGGGGGCTCAGGCTGTGGGCCTATAAAATTGCAGTGTACAGGTTCTCACAGCCTGGGCTCCAGCCCAAACCCAAACACCAACCGTTCAATTTTATAGCCCTCCGAGCCCAAGTCAGCTCACTTGGGCCAGCCATGGCCATGACACAGGTCTTTTATCGCAGTGTAGACGTACCCCCAAGTGTATGTTTTCTCTTGTGTTGTAGTTTTTATATCAGGCCTGTCTGTAATATCCGACCACCTGTGTAGGCCCTTCTGGAGTCCTTCACAAATCTAAACAAATATAATGGTTTGCAATGTTTAACTAAAAACAAAAAACCCCAAAGCCAGTTACAGTAATAGTGGATTTCCACTCAGACCAAACTCTTTGTAATATGGACTCACTGCATTACTGTCTCACTGCTGCTAGACTCTTGGCTCACATTCTAGGAAATGTCCTCCCATTAAGTGAATCAAAAGATTTCTCCTTCCAGTAAAGAGGGTTGTGAAGATAGGGTCTGAAGAGGTGAAACACAGCTGCCCGCAACACAGGAGTTTATTTTTCACTCAACAGCAATTTTTTTTTTTTTAAGTCATGCAATCTAATACTGAAAGGAAACAACACCAGTCAGTTATTTTTTTTTTTTTACTACAGACACAGTGCACAAGCTACTTCAGCCACCTCAGGAAGTGGTGCAATTTTTTCTTCTCTTTTACTGGTAGAGAATAAAACCAACACTGAAATCCCTGTTGTTCTCAGCAGTCCTGCTCTTTTTTAAATAGCGCCACTGAATGATTGCAGTACTGAAACCATCAGCATGCCCCTGCACTCATCTCAAACATACTTTCATGTGGTTACGTCTAACCACAGATAATGACATTATTAGTTAAAGGCTGTTACATTTGTGCACATTTGTGACTAATTACTGTACCTCTTCTCCAGGCTTTAGATTTTTGCTCCACCACAAACTGGAATTACATTTCTGGGATCCCAAGATAGTGATCAGACTAAATTCCTGCTGATAGGGTGGGGTAGGGTTTGTCCCCCCGCCTCTAGAGAGAGAAACTTTCATCCACTATTTCTAAATATTGGGGGTGGGGCGGGTTTAAGTTACACTCTGAGAAACTGAGCATCAGTGTTGGAAACATAGGAATTCCCGTACCATATTAGTTTATCCAGTCCATGCTTTGCACTTATCTCAAAGGGTTCTCAAAGCACTTTATAAAAGGTGGGCATCAGCCCTAGTTTACAGAGGGGAAGTGATTTACTCAAGGCAATACATCAAATTATTGACAGAACCGGGAGCAGATCACTTTTTTTCCTGGACCCAGCTCCACCCCTGCCTCCCAGTCCTGTGCGCTAACCACTAGAGACTGCTGCCAACCCAAGGCAAAAAGAAACATCAGTGCACCCAGTTCTCTATTAGAGAGCTCAGGAGAGGCATTTCCTTCCTGATCCCAGCAGGTGATCACATCACATACTGAAGCATGGGAGCTGGTCATCTTTATTTTACTATGTATAACAACAAATACTATTGAACATAAAACTATGCAGCCCTTAGTAAAAAAAAAATCCAGATACTGTATTTGATTCCATGAACCTGTGTGGCAGAGAACACTGAATTCAGGCTACCTACTTGTAAGAAGCGATTCTATTTATTTTTCTACATATGAAAAAGTTTTCAAGAGCAAACTAAACCAAATTAAAAACTGAGCAACGTTTAGTTATCTGTTAAGGAACACGTCTTACCTGGAAATAATCTGTGATGAAGGATCCAAGTTCACTTTTCAGCAAACGTCTGAAAAGAAATGGAACATGAGTTATAAACTGGTTGCAGGCAGGGGTGTCATTCGCTATGGGGCAAAGGAGGCAGTGGCCTCCTCGACATGGATTCACCCCTCCAACCCCCAGACTTTACATAGGTCTATGGCAAACCATTATGTCTTCCAGTTTTTGTCCTTCCCCACTTTCCCTGGACCTTGCAGGGTATAATATAATCACATATAATGTTCTATACTCTGACACAAATTTGCCTCCCACAGAATTTTTCTAAAATAACTCCTCCACTCATACATAAATTTACACTGCCATCACCTCCATAGTCATACCACAGACATCCTGATATGTGTAAGTGGAACACCATGAAGAAAGGAGAGAGTCATTCTGGTCAAAGGTAGATTCCCTTCATGTCTCTGCATATAATAACCTCCTATAATGCCAATGGAGGTTATGTACAGACTAGGGAGGAATTCATCCTCTTCCCTAAAGTCCGGTATAGAAAGGCCTTACAACTAGAGGTGGCTGAAAAACATGGTTCCCTACCGCATAAAAGATTTTTTTTTAAACAATAAACCGTTTTCATTGTAGTCAACATTTTACCTGTTTTGTTTTAAACCATGTGACAAAATTTCTACGCAAAAATTTGTTTCATTTCAAATTTAGGGGATTTCCCCCACTCACAGTCTTCATTTGGAGAATGGAGGGTACAGGGGAAGTAAAGTGAGAGAAAGTTGTTACCCTCCCTTTAAACAAAAAACCCCCACAATATTTCCAGTTTGGGGGCGGGGGGAGCGTGGGGAAAGTTATTAAATTGAGAGAATGTTGTTGTTGGGTTTTTTTTAAATGCTAATTTTTTTGACTAAATAGATTTTCAAACCAAACATGGGGGAGGGGTTGCAGCATGCCCAGAAGATTAGTACTGTAATGCCTATTTTACAGATGGGGATACTGAGGCACCGAGAGGTGACTGTGCACAAGGTAAGAACATAAGAATAGCCATATTGGGTCAGTCCAATGGCCTATCTAGCCCAGTATCCTGTCTTCTGACAGTGGCCAATGCCAGGTGCTTCCGAGGGAATGAACAGAACAGGACAATTACAGAGTGATCCATCCCATGTCATCCAGGCCCAGCGTCTGGCAGTCAGAGGTTTAGAGACACCCACAGCAAGGGTTGTGTCCCTGACCATCTTGGCTAATAGCCATTGATGAACTTATCCTTTTTTTGAACTCAGTTATACTTTTGGCCTTTACAGCGTCCCCTGGCAATGAGTTCCATAGGCTGACTCTGCATTGTGTGAAGAAGTACTTCCTTATGCTAGTTTTAAACCTGCTGCCTCTTAATTTCACTGGATGACCTCTGGTTTGTGTGTTATGGGAAGGGTAAATAACACTTCCTTATTCACTTTCTCCACACCTTTCATGAGAGGTCATATAGAAAGTCTCTAGTGGAACTAATATTAGAGCTAGGGAGATGTTTGACTCCCAGGTTCATGATCAAAGCACTAGACAATATTACCACTATTTTTGCAGTTTTCAGAAAAAGTCAATTTTCATGATAAAATATTTCTTACATAAAATTACCTTTTGGTGCTTCAACCCTCTGAGGATGTATAAAGGTCTTTACATAGGAACATATGTATTATGTGTACATATTTCCCCTTAGATCTCTGCATATATGTACACACATGAGGGCCTTTTGGACGATAACAAAGGTCTGTAGAGTTTTCAGCATATGTACCTATCTCCCACTAATGCAAAGGGATGTGGGAGATGAGGAACGAGGGGGAGTGGAATATGCTATATGGGCTCAATGACAGGGAGAAAACACCACCATAATGCTGCATCAGGAGCGACTGGAACAGGACTGTATTTTGTCAACCAGTTTAATTTGGCAATTTCGAGCATTTTGCAGGAGTGATTGAATTGCACAACACTAAAATTAAACATCCCTGTTTACCAGCAGAATCTTTCCTTAAAGGGTGGACGGAGCTGGAATAAGAGACTCAGACTCATTGTTAAGTTCTTTCTCTAGGGGATGGCAACTATACGAAGGTTAGTCTTTTGGGGCCTGATTTTCAGAAGTGCTCCCACTGGCTTCAGGCAGATCACTGATGTGAAAAAAACAGGATATTTAGTCAGTGGACGCTGAATGAATCTGAGGACTCAGAGAGTGAAGCACTGGTGACAATTCCTCTCCCTTGCAACTGAAGGCTCTAGGCAGAGTGGTACATGTACCACTGGTGGTACGCGAGGCTGATGTTCCAGCCATTCACCTCACAACATTTTAAGAAGGTGAGACATGAACCAACCTGCTGCACTGGGGAATCGTAATTGTCTCACACTAACATGTGAGCTATACTTAGATGGACCTAGCTACATACCTCAGCAGTGTGAAAAATTCATACCCTGAGCACCATAGTTAAACTGAACTAACCCCCAGAACAGATGAAGCTCAAGAATTCTTCTGGTGACCTAACTACCACCTCTTGGAGAAGTAGATTACTTACAGCAATAGAAAACCCCCTTCCATCTATACTATGGCACAGTAGCCCATCGCTATAGGGCCTGTAGTGTAGACATGGCCTTACTATGGCCAGCTCATTTCCTGCTTCCTGAAATTCCACCTCTCTGCAGCATTCTGTCGCCTTGGATGTGTCTATGGTGGATATGAAGGATATATTGGCCTAGCTATGCCAGCATAGCACCGCAGCACAGATGCAGCCTATACCAAAATAAGGGTTTATTCCATTGGTGCAGGAACACTGCCTCCCCGAACAAAAATACTTACATCACGGGAAGCATCAACATAGCTGCCTCTGCACTGGGACTAAGGTTGGCATAACTATGTAGGTCAGGGGTCTGGTTTTTACTATGTGGACTTAAGTATAGACCAAGCTTTCCCCTGGCTGAGCTCCTTACCTCTTCAGTACAGGAAAACAAAAGAGGAGCTATTGAAGCAATCTCAAATGTCAGGGAGCTGGGAAACTCTGTGGCAGCGATCCAGAGCAGAATGTTCCCACTCTCTTGTTCCCTAGTCCCATCTTTGCTACCCCATTTAGCGCCCTCTCATTCCTCCCCCATATCACGTAAATAACTCCGTGGAGCATCGGTGGGATTCCGTTAGTGGTTTTGTTTTTTCTTTTAAAAAACATCTTGCATCGGGCGATGTCAGTGGGTAACATGAACGAAGCAATACAAACCAGGAAAACACACTGACTCAATCTCATGGCACGCAAGAACTAGCCTTTCACCAGGTTTGTTTCTTTGCCAGGTCTCAGGCTAGTGTGCACATCTACTGACAGTTTGCCAGAAAAAAGATTTAGAATCACAGGTGCTGAGTGCAGATCTGCATGTGTGCAAATCCATATCCTTTGCTCCGTAGGTTGAAATTAATACATTACCCAATGAATTGGGAGGCTATTTTTTTAAGAACGGACACTCTGAGATGTAACCAACGCTGGGAACACTTAGAACATTAAATAAAAGTAACTGTGTTTATTTCATGATTGTGCTCCCAAGCTCTAGAAGTGTCTCTCTATTTGGAGGAACACACTCTACATTTAAAGGTGGTGGGAATATTTCTAAATTTCACCAAAAAAATCCTGTTCTTTAACAAGCTCTTTACAGTCTGTATTAATTTCAGCAAGATAAACCAAATGCACCACAGACTACACTCTTTTGAAATCATTAAGACATTTATTTCTAAACTATTTCTTCATGTAGATCAAATGCAGCTCCCCTTATGGGGCACTAAATCTGGGGACTTCTGACTCCTGTGGCAGCAGCTACAGAGGTAATTAAAGGCACGGAAGGTACGGTTTTGTTACTCAGAGGATCTTAAAAGTGGCTGCATGGAATTTTTTGAAGCTTTGACCTTTGGGCTGAGATAAAGTGGGAAGAGTTTCGTGCCCTTTAGGTTTTATTTTGAAAGTAGGGAAAGGGTTGGTTAGGCTGCTGAAAATAAGGGTTTCAGTTGGAACAGCCATCTGAACTTAGTGTACAACAGAACTGCAATAATGCCACATGGTTAATCTTTTACATAAAAGGTGTCAACTTCCCCTTCTGTGACAACATTCAAATTGAGTACATGTGTATGTAATGAGATAGCTGATGGAAGGAAAACCACCACATAATAGTAATATCTGTGGGTGTCCGCCCCAGGAAAGTATCTTAACCAGTACTGAAGTCAGTTTAAAGTTCTCAAGTAGACCAGACTGAAAAATTTTCAATACAGCTTCAGTCAGTGTAACCTAGCTACACTGGGGAAGTTTTCCTAACAATTTGAACCCATTTTCAAACTAGTTTAGCAAAACTGATAGTAAAAACAGTTGGGAGTTGTAGTATAGGCCTGGATTCAAGCAGTCAGGGACTTTTTCACTGAACTGGTTTTGACGCTGCATTCAGCAGGTTTTGAAATAAGAAAATTTCTCAATGTAGGAAAGACCAGAAAGTGAAAGGGTGAATGGACTCTACTACAGAATCAAAGTAGAACCAAAATTCAGTCTCAGTGTCTCAACAATATTGAAAATAGCTCGGTCTGGTCTCCATAAGAAAGTAAACCATTTTGCAGACCTGTTGCTGAAGTCCGTTTTCAGCCAAGATTCAAGTCGCCTAATGTAGAGTGGGTTTTTAAGTCACCCTTGACTAGGAGGTCTTAGTTGAATCAACCCTGACAACCATAAGCATTCAAACATCCGTGAGATTTGCCTAAAAATCATGGGCTTTTAAAAATAACTAATGTTAGGCAAATAAAAAGAATCTTCTAGTTTGAACCATTAGGGTTCACATTTTCAAGCTTTTCTTCATCACCATGAAGGCTAGTATCTTATTTATTTATTACAAGAAAGCAGAGAGTCTTCCATAATCACATGACTCTGGGAGCTGGAGCTTTAGGAAAAACACCAAATATCATGTGGCTAATGAAAAAATTGTAAGAGTTGGCAAGACTGCTTTAGTATCTAACAAAGAAGATAAAATCCCAAAGAAGGGAAAAAATCCCCTGTACCCAAATCAACGCGCATCCATGCAGGCCAGAACAGCAGATTCCAAACCTTAGATACATATCTCCCATCCCCCAATGGCAAAAGAAGAGGAAGTTGAACACAGCCTTTTCCCTTCCCCCACAAAACTCCACCCCACCTCACCACCTGGTTGACACCAAAAGGGCTCTCTGCACACAACTTGGCAACATACCTGATGTTTTCGTTGAGGGTGTAAAGTTCATTGTTTTGCAAGCCTCCCCCTTTGAACACATTTATCACTGCTGTTTGAACACTGCCAAAGAGAAATAAGACAGTACAACATCCATAAATAACACACGTCTGGATGATTTAACGCACCGAGCAATGTGAGCTAGCTGCCAACAGCTGAGTGGACATAATGGGGTGGGGAGTTTAACTGCACTTATATACTTCCACTTTTTCTCCCCTGGAAATCACTGCTCTTGTTTGTCTGTGTTCTACAGGGGAGACAAATGTATCTACAGTGATTAAAGGGAAAACCATTACACAAAATGCATAGAAGTTCTGGGCTGTGGCACATACTATACATCTTACAATCACGGCTGTACCAGTGCTTCTGGATTCCTGCAGCACCTAACCCAAAGCATCCAGCGTTGTTCCTGGGATAGATGACTAACTAAACCAGTGCATCTGAAATATTTGTGGGTTCTTGTCCACATTGGAGCGAGTTCTGTAGACAGCACCAGTGTGTACAATGGTTTGATTGTTAGTGGAGATGAACACAGTCTCTCAACACCATTAAAGAAAGGACAGTTGAAGATTGTTAGAACCAACCTGTATCAACAATGAGTCAGTTTCCCAATGCAGACAAAATCTGAGGAGCACCCAAAATTCATTCATCCTCACTAGCAGACTGAATAAGCTGAAAAAAAGTCTGAAATACCTTGGATCAGTCACCTGAGGTCAAAATCTAGAGATCTTTACAAACAGAGCTACTTCGGGCCTGGTACTGGCAGGGCCTCACCTGTTCCACGCAGAGTTGGAGCTAAGCTGCAAAGCCTGTCGTGCTGCTTGAAAACGTGGCAAGTCACTGAGCACCGGGGAGCTCATGAAGCGAGGCCTGGGCCTTCGAAATGAACCCATTTTCTGGAATGGGACAGCAAAGGGCGGGGCTAGGGTGGAACCCCCAGTCATAGATTCAGCTGGACTGAAAGGTGTCAAGGGGGCCAGAAGTCTTCCCCTCTTGAAGGTCAAACTAAGGAGGGTATCAAGGTTGTGAGTTCTCTGGCAAACACTGGGCTTCCTTCCTTCAAATCCAAGGGTTCACCCTGTAACAAAAGCAAAGAGTTGATTCGTAATTGCTGGGCCTAAACAAACATGCACAGTATGAAATGCCTTAAGATAGGTGTTTTCCAAGATACCATTCAGGAAACAAAATAGTTCTGAAGACTGGTGAAGAGAAGGAAGAGCGTAGGGCACATGAAGGGAGCAAGGAAACCTACATACCCCCTAATCCACCCCTCCCACAAGTGTACACTTAGGACAAGTGGCAGGTAGCTCTTTGAAAGCAGCCCCCCTTCCCAGCCTGCCCCTGCAGCAGTACCTAATGGCAGCCAGCCATGGGAACAAGCCATGTAAATGAGGTAACAGCCCAATGGCCCAAGCATCTCTTCTCTCCTCCCAATTAATTTAGCTCTGCTGTGAGAGCATAAGTGCCTAAATACTTCTGTTAGAGCCACTTCAATCTGGAGCCACTAGTGCCATGCCCATCCCAGGCAGCATGGAGGGAAAGACACTGAGAATAGAAGAAAGAAACAATCATACAGGGAGAAAGAAGATGAAGAGACAATGTCATCTGTAACTTTTCTGGGCCGTGAGGACATGATGGGGAGGAAGTGAAGGCTACCCAAACACCCATTGCAAGGAACAAAATAAGGGGACTGCAAAAGTGATTTGAGAATCAATGATGTAACATAAGGAGGCCTGGAGGTTTTACTCCACAAGCCAGGTGCAACTGATAGACCAAGTTTAAAATGTAGAAACACTTCCCTCCCAACTGTCATCTTCCAAGACATGATTAAGTAGCCTTGGGTAAACTGCAGAAGGGTCAGAAGTTAGGTGGAATTTGGATAAACTCTCAAAAATTCGTACACTTAGCCCAAACTTTTGAAGCCTCTCTACTCCACCTCCTACCCATCTCCTCCTGTAGTATTTGGAGAGATGGTACTTTAGAAGTTTTCCCCCTGAACTGCTTGAAAACAACAGCTATGCTTAGCTAAGCTGCACAGATGGAAGGCAGGAACCCCTCTTTTCCACTATGCCTCCAACAGGATAGCAAAAGACAATATAGTCAGCCAGTGAAAATCCAGTTTAGAAACACTGCACCAACACAACAAATTCCCGTTGACTGGTGGTTCCCTGAAGACATGAACCCATTTCTAGCAGCTTTCAAATTAACCTTTTCATGAGTGACAGGCACATTTTTTCCCTACCAAACTAGTCCTGACTTCACCTCCCCACCCCCACCCTTCGTATCCATCTGCCAGGTTATGACCTACTGATTTAAGACTTGTTTGTCCTCAGGACCTGGTCTCAGACTTCAAGGAAGCCCCAGAATCTATGACAGCTAAAGAGCCTGACTGATTTAGGCATGGTTGCTGTGACCCTCCTCACACTGCATTTTTTCCACAGAGATGCCATTCATTACAAGGGTATCAGAACACTGTGTTATGACTACAGATTGGTGAATCATCTTAAAGAAAATAACAAGACTTGAACCTCATTCTTGTTAAGCACCAAGAATGTTCTCAGTGCTATACGAGACACTAATAAATAGTCATCACCCCCAAAGAACTTAAAGTCTATACATCTCTGTCCAAAGCTTCACCCAGATCCTTTGTATACGTTCAATACAGTTTGGATAAGAGCTCTGTGGCACATGCAGCAGTGATGTTCCAATTCATTTTTTTTCTTGGCACTGCCCCTTTAAATGATGCAGAACCCAGTTAATCTGCTGCAAGATGAGCCTAAATTCTACACAGATGCTCAATGGGGTGGTAGACTGGAGATTCTACATCTACTATATTTCAATTAAAAATATGGAGGTTTTATAAGTTAATTATGAAAATGAATAATACGATCAGGACAGTATCACAGCTGTGTCATATTAAATTTCATGTGTTTTACACTGTCCTGACATTTAAGTGTGCTACAGATTTTGGTATTGAAAATGTCCAGCCACATTGCAGAAGTTGCCAAGGGAGAAGCTGAAAGTTTGGGTAGCTGGGTACAGGGAAGTCAGCTCTTTTGGAAACAAAGATTTAACATTTAGAACAAAGGTTTGGAATAAGTAAGTTAGCTGGATGCTTCTGCCTAAAAGATTAGCAGTGAGATAGTTAAGTGATGACATGTATCATCTTTAGGTTTCAGAGTTAAAACAGCCTATTGAAATGAATAAGGGTAAGTTCACACCTCTCAGAGTTATTAATTCAGGATATACATCCAAGATATGTGTATGCATTTTTCAGTGCTGATGCAGTGCAGTATAAACATTATTTTACACCAGGTACACACTATGTCACAAGACAGTGTACATAACCATAGTTAAGACACATGCGCTAGTCCTTAAAAAATGCATACAGGTTTTCCTAACTACGATGACTGCACTGAATTAGGTTCATATTCTTAATTGTAGTTAAGAGGGCTAAAACTTTTCTTAAAATGAAAGCTTAGATTCTGGAACATAAATTTGTAGGAGGAAATGGGTTCTGCAGCAAATTCCACTACTACAGCTGCAGAATCTTTCAGGGCCCTCCAACAGATTTCTTGAATGGCTCTTACTAAAGAACGTGCTCACTCTTGCTGATTGCAATTTACATATTGTTTTCCTTAAGCTTTTGTAAGTCACACAGACAGATAGTTCATGTTCTGGTCTGTGGATAAAAGATGAATATTCCCCTATGCCAAATCATACTTTCATGCACATCTTCAATTCCTGTGCAACAATCCTAACTACAGGTCATCAGCAGGAACTGAACCTGAGACCTACAGCACCAAGGGCCTGATCCAAAATCCACGGAAGTCATTGGGAGTCTTTCCATTGCTTCAGGACCCAAAGACAAAAGCCTCTTCCATTTAAGTTAAAGCAGCAAATGTTAACTAGTAAGAATAGTAGGCTATTATCCTTTATGTGCACCAGTTACTAGAGGGCATCAAAACACAATTAGCCAGTGTGTTGCCTGTCTCCAAATGGAAGTGTCAAAAACTGTGGGAGCCCATTTTCCCCATCCTACAGTCTACTTTTGTTATTTTCAGACCACCAAAAAGCAGGAGAAAAGAGAATGCTCACGAGACAACATTCTGTTGATAGAACAAGCTTAAATTTTGCAGACCTGGGATAGCTCAGTGGTTTGAGCATTGGCCAGCTAAACCCAGGATTATAAACTCAATCCTTGAGTGGGGATTGGTCCTGCTGTTAGCAGAGGGTTGGACTAGATGACCCCCTGAGGTCCCTTCCAACCCTGATATTCTATGATCATTTTACATTTTGCTAAGCATCCAAACCAGATCCTGAACCTCCCATCACTACTCTGCAGTATCTGCCAAACAGATGCATTTCCTAGACTTGATGGAAACCAAATTTTCCTTCTACAGTAATGAGACCCGCACTCCACCCCCAGACAAAAGGTCCCCAAAACAAGGCTTCCTTATAAACTCTGTATCTTCTATGCAAGCAAATCTTGTTAGTTGGCTGTGTCCATTTTGCGTGTTCTGTAATGTGTAATTTACAGCTTGTGCTGACTATCTTTGTGGTTAGAGAGGCATTAATATAGTTATAGTTTTGTAAGGAGGCTTCATGATATTCCAGCTATTTTGGCTACCAGGAATGCCACAGTGCGTAACAAAATGCTGAGTATGACAAGTTTATAACTCTTTCTCCTCTGTTTGGTATGAAAATGCTAAAGAACCAATTAGATTTTAAAAGATTTCAGCAAAAGGTATCCCCCGTTCCTACTGCTCTTCACTGAGTCCTGTCCAAGATTTTTCCTCTCCATGTCTCTAAAATGTTTCATGAGATTATAATAATAATAATGCCACCCAGCCTTATATAGCACTTTTCATCCATAGATCTCAAAGTGCTTTACAAAAGGAGGGAAGTATCATTTCCCCATTTTACAGATGGGAAACTGAGGCATAGAGAAGTAAAGCAACTTGCCCACAGTCATCCAGCAGGCCAATGGCAGACCTGGAAATAGCGCCTAAGCCTCCCAAGTCCCAGTCTAGTGCTCTAGCAGCTAGGCAATACTGCCTTTCATTAGTGCTCATGAAAGGTGTCAAGCTCTGGAGACACAAGTTCAGGAGCTGTAGGCCACATATAGCACTGGGCAGCAGCATTGCAACCTATCCCAGTACAAGCACATGGTTCAGTGCTGTGACACACCTCTAGATGCAAGAGAGTAGCGCCCTCTTCATGGTAATTTAGTCATTGTCTTCTTTGGCAACACGATCCTCCTCCCAATCTACTTAATTATGTTGGATGTTTTTCAGATATGAAGTTTGTCAAAGTTCAAGAAGATGTTTTATTGTTGTCTTCTCCCCACCCCAATCCCACAGGCCCGCACCCAAACTGATTCACTCATCCCTAATTATAAGCTTAATATCTGTCTGCCAAAAAGCCTTTGAAGCCCAAACAAAGCAGATCTGTAGTTGATACACACACAAGATAGCCCACAGAGTTTTGTGGTCTTTAAGTGCACAAACAATGCATGATTGGGCACCAGCTTTCTAAACTGGAGAATATGCGTAACCTGACAATGAAGCAACGTTATCCATCTGCAATATGTTACATTTCAGAAAACGCTTTCATTACAGATTCCAAACAGGGCAAGAGGAAACACATGTACAGACACATGTCTGTTGGAAGCTGATATTTCCAAAAGTTAGGTAAGAAATAGCCTCACCACCAGTCAAATTAAGGGACCAATGCTAGTTTATAATTGTTTGTCTCCAGATAGTTATGAAAACCACCGACGAATTCATTATAAAAAGATTTTAGCCAAAGGTGTCCCTGCAGTAGGCAAAATACATCTGGCTGCCTGGAAGAGAAGAAAGATCAGCAAAAAGACTTGCTCCTTATTGAAACTTCAGGAATACCAAAGAAGGGGTGACAAAGGGAGAAAGTTGGCAGCACTTCTTCAAGAATATGCATCTTCCAGATGATGCAGCGCTGATTAAAAAAAACACAAATATTTAAACAACAAATATTTAAATAACAAGAGAACAGACTGTTTGTGTCTTCAATTATTTTTACTTTTCCCTGGTATTTTCTCTGCAGATCCAGGGCAGCAGGGTCCAATATGCACTGGAATCCAGTTCCTTTGGAAAGGCAGCACGGGTGTTGGATGGCTGCCAGCGGAGGCAGGCGTTGCAGTAGCACAAGGGACAGAAAGGCTTGCAATAGAATAACTGGCACCACTTGTATTTGTCAAGACCAAAAGTAAATTCACACCAAGCTGCCACAAGCCAAAAAGCAACTTTAAACCAGATGCAGAAGGAAAAAATCAAATGAGCATTCTTCACCCAACAAAACCTTCACAGCCCTCCTCAAATCTAGCCACAGAGAACGGGGGGGTTCAGTTAGACTCAAGAGGTAGCACCAAAGCAACACAGATATTATTGTAAGGCACACTTAAAATGGAATTAAAAATTCATGCAACTGGAAAAAACAACATATACCAGAAACTTTAAGGACTCTTGCATAAAAATCTAGGAAAAATAATAATTTCAAAAGGGATTTCCCACTGTGTCAGCTTTACAATTCCATGAATGGCTTCCCGCAGTAAAAACACAGCTCCACCCCACTCAGCCAACTTAAATAGATACAAAACGGTGCAAAAAGAACCAGGCAGGAATTTTGTTAGCTGCTTCTTTTTCAAGCCCGGTAAATATTTAACAAAACACGTGATCAATTAAATGATGTGTGTTCAGCTGATACAATCCAGTCACGATTCTTTCTGAATCACATTTCTTTACATTATTTACTTCAAGGCCACACTGACAAAGGCAGATAGTCCACAAAATTCTACCTCAGTGCCCTTCAGTTCATCAAAACAATGTGTGCATGCGCATGAACATAAGGGCTTGTCTACACTTACAGAGCTGCCCTGGTGCAGCTGCGTTGCTTAGCTTAGCTGCCATCAGCATTGGTACTTCACCTCCCTGAGAGGCGGCAGCTGTGTCGACAGAAGTCCTCTCACCAACATAGCATTGTCTACATGGGGAGTTAGATTGTAATAACTGCATGATTTTCCATGCCTCTGAGCAACGTAGTTATACTGACATTAGTCAATAGTGTCGACAAGGGCTCAGTTGTGGTGTTTTTAAAGTGAGCGCAGATAGTGCCTGCTACCCTTAAGGTTGCAATCCAATTTCCATTTGTTTTTCCAGTTGCTCAGTTTCCTCAAGGAAACGTCACGTGAGTTAGATTTTTGGAGGGGTAGAGTGAGAGAAGGAAGAATGAATTTAAACCAAGTCAATTAAGGTTTTAATCCTCATGCCCACCCCTCCCCCCCAAAAATCACATAGTTAACAAAACCCCACTCTAAAACAACAGGTCCTGATCAGAAATTATTTTAGCTAATTCAAGGATAGGTGAAACTTCAAAACTGGCTTGTTTTGTAGCTCCCATAGGGCCTGATCAAAGTCGATGGGAGTCTTCCCACTGACTTCCATGGGATTTGAATTAGGCCCACTGAGCCAAGGTATTTAGGTGCCTAAAGACACAGATAGAGATTTTCAATGGCACTTATGTGCTGTTGAAAATCTCTATGGGAGTTAGGTGCCTTTGAAAACCCCACTATGTGCCTCTCTCTTTCTTTCGGCATCTAAATACCTTTTAAAATCTGGTCCATAGCAACTACAGGACCTGATCCAAAGCCCACTGAAAGTAATGGGAATCTAACCATTGACTTCAAAGGGCTTTGGATCAGCCTCTTAGAAAGCAAGGCAAGGATCTAATCCTGCAAACCTTTATTCATGTAAGCAGTCCTATTGTCTTCAATAGGACTTCTCCTGGGAATAAGGATTACTCATTATTTATTTACTCTAGTGCTCAGTATAGACTAGGTATTTCCAAACACTGAACAAACACAGCCCATGCTCCTAAGAGCTCACAGTCCAAGGATGAGAGTAGGGTTTGCAGGGTCAGACTACAAGTTTGAATACACCCCTCTGATAAGATTGTCAAATTCTCAGCATTAAGAGACAACAGCTTCCGCATGCTTTTAGGTCTTGTCTACACTGCCAAGCTTCTGTGTAGTAAAGCAGCTTTCTGCATTGTAACTCCCAAGGTATATACACTGCCAGGCCACTTAGTGCACAGAAACTGCGCAGTTGCAGTGCTGTAAAAAAAACCACCCTGACGAGAAGCATACAGCTTTCTGCGCCAGGGCTACAGCACCCCGGTGCCAGTGTAGACACCTTGGTCAATTACAGCGTAGCGATTGGCCTCCGGAAGGTTTCCCACAATGCCTGTTCTCGCCTCTCTAGTCATCGGTTTGAACTCTACTGCCCTGCCCTCAGGTGACCAACTGGCATCCCCACCCCATAAATTCCTTTGGAATTTTGAAAGTCCCTTTCCTGTTTGATCAGTGATGGATGCAGTGGTCTCAGGACATCTTTCCAGGTGACCATGCCTGCTCCATGCACCAGGCGATCCCCCACTTGGAACAATGCTGAGCTGCTGAACGTCATTGGCATTTGGGGATAGGAAGCTGTCCAGTCCCAGCTATGCTCCAGCCATAGGAATTATGATACCTACGGACAGATTTCATGATGCATGACAGAAAGGGGCCATGACTGGGACACACTGCAGTGCAGGGTCAAAGTGAAGGAGCTGCGGAACACCTACCAGAAGGCAAGAGAGGCAAACCGCCACTCTGGTGCTGCGCCCATGAGCTGCGGGATCTACAAAGAGCTGGACACGATACTCAGCGGCGACCCCACCTCCACTGCGAAGGCCACTGTGGAGACTTCAGTGGCTCACATGCCAGTCGAGAGTGGAACGAGGCCAGAGAAGGAAATCTTGGATGTGGATGTGGATGTGAAGGGGGACCCAGAGGCAGAGGACAACTCGAAGGTCAGAGATGCATGCAGCCAGGAGCTCTTCTCTACCCCTAGCCAGTCACAGTTGTCAGAGCTTGGTGAAGCGAAAACAGGAGAGCAGGCCCCTGGTAAGTGGCTTTGATTTTGGGAATCACTGAAGTGAGTTGTTGCGGGGCAGGAGGGTTGCAGAAAGCAGGCTTGTGTCTGTAGGATGCACGTACCACCACATGCCTCGTCTGAGCGGCGGAACAGGGTGTTGACTTACTCCCTCACTTCACAGGAATTTGCCTCAGATCTCCCTGAAACTCTCATGGAGATACTGGGCAGGTTCTTTGGCACAGCTGCTTTGTTTCTTGTCCCATTAAGGTAACTTTCCCATGCCACTCTGCCATCACTGGGGGCTGGGACGGGGGGGGGAGGGGGCGATGACACCATTGCTGCACACAGGCGAGCCGCATAAGGGCCAGGGCAGAAGCCGCAGTGGTGGAGAAGACCCTCCCTTGATTCCCTGCTCACCCCTAGCAGCAAGATATCTTCCATAATGAACACAGCCTGTGGAAAATGTGGGGACAATAATGATTATAAGCCCCCCTTTACAGTGCTGGCTCTCTCCAAGAGCCACGTGCCCAGTGTACAATATGGTCCTGGAACTCAGATTTCCCCTGCCCCTGCGGTTACTCACCATTTTGGGAGGCTTGTGGCTCATGTGTGCTTGCCTGGGGTCAGCCAGTTAGTGACAGGTGTGTGACTAGTAGCTATGTTTTGAATCAGTGGTCTGTGTGTTGCAAACAATGCCGCTTCTGTAAAATGTGGCATTTTGTTCTTCACAGATATAACCTTGGGAGCCCAGCCTCCCTCTTTGTTATGACCGGCTGAATGGCTGCACAGAATTAGAAAGCAACCACGAAGAAATAAAGAGGACTTTCTGCATAGAATCATAGAATCTCAGGGTTGGAAGGGACCTCAGGAGGTCATCTAGTCCAACCCCCTGCTCAAAGCAGGACCAAACCCAACTAAATCATCCCAGCCAGGGCTTTGTCAAGCCTGACCTTAAAAACCTCTAAGGAAGGAGATTCCACCACCTCCCTAGGTAACCCATTCCAGTTCTTCACCACCCTACTAGTGAAAAAGTTTTTCCTAATGTCCAACCTAAACCTCCCCCTCTGCAACTTGAGACCATTACTCCTTGTTCTGTCATCTTCTACCACTGAGAACAGTCTAGATCCATCCTCTTTGGAACCCCCTTTCAGGTAGTTGAAAGCAGCTATCAAATCCCCCCTCATTCTTCTCTTCTGCAGGCTAAACAATCTCAGTTCCCTCAGCCTCTCCTCATAAGTCATGTGCTCCAGCCCCCTAATCATTTTTGTTGCCCTCCGCTGGACTCTCTCCAATTTATCCACATCCTTCTTGTAGTGTGGGGCCCAAAACTGGACACAGTACTCCAAATGAGGCCCCAGTGCTGAATAGAGGGGAATGATCACATCCCTCGATCTGCTGGAAATGCCCCTACTTATACAACCCAAAATGCCATTA
Organism: Mauremys mutica; assembly: GCF_020497125.1. Classification (NCBI taxonomy): domain Eukaryota; kingdom Metazoa; phylum Chordata; order Testudines; family Geoemydidae; genus Mauremys; species Mauremys mutica. The sequence continues at coordinate 80,009,070 of NC_059075.1, forward strand.
GCCTTCTTGGCAACAAGGGCACACTGTTGACTCATATTCAGCTTTTCGTCCACCGTAACCCCTAGGTCCTTTTATGCAGAACTGCTGCCCAGCCATTCGGTCCTTAGTCTGTAGCAGTGCATGGGATTCTTCCGTCCTAAGTGCAGGACTCTGCACTTGTCCTTGTTGAACCTCATCATATTTCTTTTGGCCCAATCCTCTAATTTGTCTAGGTCCCTCTGTATCCTATCCCTACCCTCCAGCATATCAACCACTCCTCCCAGTTTAGTGTCATCTGCAAACTTGCTAAGGGTGCAGTCCACACCATCCTCCAGATCGTTAATGAAGATATTGAACAAAACCGGCCCCAGCACCGACCCTTGGGGCACTCCACTTGATACCGGCTGCCAACTAGACATGGAACCATTGATCACTACCCGTTGAGCCCGACCATCTAGCCAGTTTTCTATCCAGCTTACCGTCCATTCATCCAGCCCATACTTCTTTAACTTGCTGGCAAGAATACTGTGGGAGACTGTATCAAATGCTTTGCTAAAGTCCAGAAATAGCACATCCACTGCTTTCCCCTCATCCACAGAGCCAGTTATCTCATCATAGAAGGCAATTAGGTTAGTCATTCCAACTTGCCCTTGGTGAATCCATGCTGACTGTTCCTGATCACTTTCCCCTCCTTTAAGTGGTTCAGAATTGATTCCTTGAGGACCTGTTCCATGATTTTTCCAGGGACTGAGGTGAGACTGACTGGCCTGTAGTTCCCTGGATCTTCCTTCTTCCCTTTTTTAAAAGATGGGCACTACATTAGCTTTTTTCCAGTCATCCGGGACCTCCCCTGTCATGCATGATGTCATGATGCACTCCGTGGCCAAAAAACAAGAATTGAAGCCCCCCCCAGACACCGGCAACACACTATCATCAACCTCCTGGCTCCAGTCTGTACTCGCTGCATTCCACTCCTGACCCGTCACAGTCCAGCCCTGCGGACTCCCAGTACCCACTGCACTCAACACCCGTCCCTCTGCAGTTTAGCCCTGCTGAAGTACAATACCCGCTGTACTGTACTCCATAGGACAAGGTTGCACATGATACCTGGACATACACAAATCTTTAACCATCCTGGGACCCCACCTCCTCCTGGGACCCTCCCTTCCCCCCATCCCCCACAGTGCTGATGTGTTTTTTTGTTTGTCTCTCTTCTCCGGTTGTTGTTTTTTATTAAAAGAATTGTTTAGGTTAGAAAGCAATCTTTATTCCATTAACTGAAAGCAAACAGAGCCCTGCAAGGCTACAGGCAATTTTCTTAAACCTTCACAGTGCATCATCTGCACCAATCACAAATCACCTCCTAGCATTACAAACACTGCACTCCTGAGCATAGCAACAAATATTAGTGGCTTTCAGCTTCAAATTGCTGCCTCAAGGCATCCCTGATCCATATAGCCCCACGCTGCACCCCTCTAATAGGTCCAGTCCTGAGTGAAGCTTTTACCCTTCCCTTCAGAAATATTATGGAGCGTACAGCACACAGATATAAGCATAGGAATATTGTAATCGGCCAGGTCCAGCTTCCCATAGAGGCAGCGCCAGCAGGCCTTTAAATGGCCAAAAGCACACTCAGTCATTCTGCACTTGTTCAGCCTGTTGTTGAACTGCTCCTTGATGCTGTCAAGGTGCCCAGTGTATGGCTTCATAAGCCACGGCATTTAGGGGTAGGCGAGGACTCCCAGGACCATAATGGGCATTTCGACTTTCCCTACGGTGATCTTCTGGTCTGGGAAGAAAGTCCTTGCTTGCAGCTTCCTGAACAGGCCACTGTTCCAAAAGATGCATGTGTCATGCACCTTTCCGGACCAGTCAACATTAATGTCCATGAAATGCCCACGGTGATCCATAAGCACCTGGAGAATCATCAAGAAATATCCCTTCAGACTAATGTACTCGGTGGCTAGGTGGTCTGGTGCCAGAATTGGAATGTGTGTGCCATCTATCGCCCCTCCGGAGTTAGGAAAGCCCATTTGTGCAAAGCCATCCACAATGTCACACATGTTGCCCAGAATCACGGTCTTTCAAAGCAGGATGTGATTAATAGCCTTGCACCCTTCTGTCAACACAAGTCCAACGGTCGACTTTCCCACTCCGAACTGGTTAGCAACCGATCCGTACCAGTCTGGAGTAGCCAGCTTCCACATTGCAATCGCCATGCACTTCTCCAATGACAAGGCAACTCTCCTTCTCGTGTCCTTGCACCACTCATCACACACTCCCATGAATGTGGCTTTCGTCATCCGAAAGTTCTGCAGCCACTGCTCGTCATCCCAGATGTGCATCATGATGTGATCCCACCCCTCAGTGCTTGTTTCCCAAGTGCTAAAGGGCGTTCCACTGTGGTCAGCACCTCCGTGAATGCCACAAGCAATTTCATATCATAGCTACTACGTGTGGCAAGATCAGTGTCAAACTCTTCTTGCCTTTGTAGTTTAAGGAATAACTCCACTGCCACTCATGAGATATTAGTGAGAGCAAGCAGCATATTGGTCAACAGTACAGGATCCATTCCTGCAGACCAAAGAGGTAGAGCATGCAATACACAAACCATTGAAAGATGGTGCCAAATGCGGACGGAAGCACAGGGATTGCTGGGATGCGAAGCAATGCATCACAGGGCATTGGAACAGGACTCAGGATGCCCCATGACCTCCTCCACCTTCCCACAATTCTTAGCGGCAGAAGAGGAAGAGATGCTCTGTGGGACAGCTGCCCAGAATGCACTGTTCTGAATACCGCTGCAAGTGTGAACACGCTATTGCGCAGACAGCTGACAATGTGAACACACAACAGCGGTTTCCCTTCAGCACTCTCTGAGTGGCGATGTAACTGCCAGCGATGTAAGTCTGCCAGTGTAGGCATACCCTTAATCACCAATTTTGCTGGTAAAACCAGTAAAGTGTGTAAATTCTGTGAGCAGAAAGTCTAGTTCAAGGAATTAATGAATTTAGTTAAAGACATTAGACTGTAAGTAAAGGACTATGTTAGGGTTCATCCTGTTTCTATTCCACAAAATCAGAACAGGATTAAACATGAGGGGGAAGAAAACATTCCTCATGGCCAACTGCCATCTTACCGGCACTATTTGCCAGTGTTGCTGTACCACTGCAAAGTCATATGTCAATGACTCAAGTTTGCTGTGCTGGTTGCAAGCCAATTTGCAAAGCAGAAAACTTCAACCGGATGAGTATTAACATCACCACCCCCATGGAGGTACTGGAGCTGATGCCACCACTCCACTGCACCCACGCTAACCCAACTTGCAGGTAGATATTTTACTAGTGTAGACCCTGAATGAAACAACATAATGAAAAACAGGCAACTGCTGCTATAACAAATCATTATTTTTAGAAAGAGATTCACTGTTTTCAGTTTGTCAAAATCAGCTTTTTAAGTACAGGCTTTGATACCAAACCTAAGCTAACAAACATTTTTACTCTAATATAACAAAATAAAATTTAAAACCTGCCCCTCAAAATAAATAAATAAATAAATGCTGTCACTTCTCTCTGGAAAAAAAAAAAAGCCAGATGATAGTGGCAAGTGTGACTTGCGATTAGGGCTATGTTTTGTTTGAAAACTCTTGTATTGTACTAACACCACCCCACCCACTTAACTGGCATCTCCTCCTCCAGGTTAGTTCTGATTTCTCCTAGAAAGTTATTTAACAGCAATAAAAGCCGAAAAAACCTAAACACAAGCAAATTGGAAGGTGGGGACTGAAGCTTCTAGTCATCATTTGCTTAAAACAAACATGCTCACAAAATTATCTGTATGCTGAAAAACAAAATTACTGGGGGAGGGGAGAGAGAACTGGATTGTATGTAAGAATTGGTTTAGGTGCTCATGAAGTTAGTGTCATGCCAGCGGTACAGCAGTAGTAAAACAAACAATTATATAAGAAAATATCCAAGTTCAAGACCTACAAAATGACAATATCAGACTCCCCTTTTAATGCATGTTGTTGTAGGTCCCTTACCTTTGGTCAAGAACATGTACATACGCATCTCCTTTCCAAAGTGCCAGAGCAACAACTGCTGCATGCAATTTCACAGCTGCAAGGAGGAGGGGTGATATGACCAGGATTCCCCGCCTCCAGCTCCTCCCCTCTGCTGTCCCCAACAAGAAGCCTGAACTTACCGCTTCACCATTCCTCAGATCCAAAAATCCAAAAAAGTCTCAGGCTCCCAGCTAGACTAAAACACTACGTGCCACACTGGGCCGGCTGGACTTCAGAGCAAAAGACAGAGAAGAATGCAGGAATAGCCAGCCAAGAAACACAAAGCACATGCTTCATGACCCAGACAAAAACACATGTACTATAATTAAATACCAAAAATTAATGATTAAAGAATGTGAATGGCAGCCATGTTTAGCTGGACTAAAGCCCGGAAGCTCAACTAACTTAAGGCTGACGATATCTCCAAATTATAACACAGAGGAAAACATGTACCTCGGCTTATATCTCCCACCATCTCACCCCGATCTAAGAGCAGTGATGCAACTGCGGATGGGAGTAGTAACAAGTTCAAAACACAGTCTTGGCAAGTACTTGAACCCCTCACATGAGCCCTTCCAACATATCATGCTTTGCAGCCCCTCTTTCATTTCGGTAAATAATCTCGCATGAAAGATCACAAGGGATCCCGACAGCTTTGTGATGTGTTCATCCTTAGCACTCCACAGGATCCCAAAGTGCTTTACAAAGGAGGGCAAGAATCATTATATCATTTTACAAATGAGGGAATGCAATTACAGAGCCCTAGAGTGACTCCCTCAGATGAGTGAGCAGCAGAGGTAGCAATAGAGCCCAGGTCTCCCAACCCACTGGATGCAACCATCTCTCCAGTGTTTGCCGGGAAACTTCCACGGTGATAGATTCCATTATAGCCTCTAAACAGATTCAGTGAAAGTTCTCTCAAACCCGGGCCCATGTATGGTTTGACAGCAAAACCATGTAAAGTTTACAAAGAAACTCGTGGTTTCAAGTAACTTTTGCTTTGAGCTGTTGAGGCTGAATCACACCTGAAACTCCAAGCAAGACACTTGGTGGGGGTGGTAGGAACAGTATGAGAACCGAAGCATAAGAAAACCTTTGCACGCAGCCCACCATGGTTTGAAAAGACCCGCTCTATTTCTGACACCACAGAACCTCTTTGGACCCTATGGTGTGAAATAGGTGTATGTCGCACATGTACTATGAGCATTAAAATTCCTTATGAAAATTCTAAGAAAATAAAAGAGTGAACTTCTTTATGACCAGTTAGTTTAGTTTTGAGCCAAAGAGATCAGATCATTCTTTTTCTATATGTTCTGGAGCATGATGTTGTAATTAAGGCATTGGATTAGTAATCAAGAGAACTCGGTTCTATTCCTGTCTGTACAACAGATTTCCTGTCTGATCTTTGGCAAGTTACTTAACTCCTGTGCTTCAGTTTTTTCATTTGAAAAATGGGGGAAATAATGCCTACCTTTTATGGGTGTCAAGAGGCCTAAAATGTTTGTAGAACACTTTAAAATGCTTGGGTGGAAAGTGCTAGAGAAGAACTCATTCATATAGTCACATAGCAGATCTGCCTGAAATTAAAAGCACTTTTGAATTACAGACTTTAAGAGAAGTGAATTGATTTAATCTAGATTAAGAAGAGTAGGTTAGATAAATGTCTATCAGGGATGGTCTAGACAGTATTTGGTCCTCCCATGAGGGCAGGGTACTGGACTCGATGACCTCTCAAGGTCCCTTCCAGTCCTAGAATCTATGAATCTAACACAAACTAGATTTCCCGCTAAGCAACAACCACAGTACAAGACTGATTACAGCCTGAGGCAAAAGAATACAACCAAATTTTAGAACTAAAATGATACAGATCCAGTACCAGGCCTTAAGAAAACTATACACCATTTGCCAGGGACAAGTAAGAACCTTTTCCTGATTGGGGGAAGGGGAGAATAGAGAAACATGGAGTGCTAAACCATCATTTTTTGCAGAATTTAAAGATTTCATTTAAAAAGAACATTTTAGCTCAGTGGTTCTCAAACTTTTGTACTGGTGATCTCTTTTACATAGCAAACCTCTGAGTGCGACCCCCCCCTTATACATTAAAACACTTTTTAATATATTTAACACCATTATAAATGCTGGAGGCAAAGCAAGGTTTGGGGGTGGAGGCCGACAGAATGTGATCCCCTGAGGGGTCCCAACCCCCAGCTGCAGAACCTCTGTTCTAGCTATTCTGGCTAATGTAACCTTTTAAACATGACCCAATCCAATGCTGTCTGAGTCTGCAGACAGAGAGCTTTAGTGCCTCCACTGCTCATAGCTTTGCCAAGCAGCAAGCTTAGCAGCATCCAAACATCTGAGGTTCTCCCATCATAGTGTAGCTAGTCAAGATAACCCCCTGGTGTTGTTGACGGTGATTAACTACAGCAAGTTAATCTTATGCTTTTTGAGGGCCTGATTCATGATTCTTGAATGCTTTGGGTTGGCAATACTACTAACCATAGAAGTAAGGCCTTCTCTACAGTCGGTTTATTTTCTTAAAATTTACCACTGATGGGAGTGCTAGTGTAGATTTAAAACACTGACAAAAGCTGTGCCATGGGCCCTCTCTAGAGCTTGTACAGTAAAGGATAATTGCCTGCTGCTAAGGGGTTTAACTTTACATCGTACATGCTAAGGGGTTAACTTTAACTCAAATGGTAGAGGTCTGTGCTGAAGGTTTTCACTTCAAACCTTGCTGAAAACCCATAGAGGGAACTGTTTTATACCTAGTCTCCACTAGAATTTTACCGTGAGATAGCTAACTCCAGCTATTCCCCTGCAAAATCACATTTTGTTTTGGCAATGAAGACACAGGGCTTGTTGACACTTCAAATGTGGCACGGCTGCAGCGCTGCAGTTGTGGCATTGTAGCACATCAGTGTAGATACTGTCTTCACTGATGGGAGGGGTTCTCCTGTCAGCGTAGGAATTCTCTTCCCTGAGGGTATGTCTACACTACGAAATTACTCTGATTTTACAGAAGTCGATTTTTGGGAACAGATTGTATAAAGTCGAGTGCATGCGGCCACACTAAGCACATTAATTTGGTGGTGTACGTCCATAGAACCGTGGCTAGCGTCGACTTTTGGAGCAGTGCACTGTGGTAGCTATCCCACAGTTCCCGCAGTCCCCGCTGCCCATTGGAATTCTGGGTTGAGCTCCCAGTGCCTGATGGGGCCAAAAATTTGTTGCGGGTGGTTATGGGTAAATATCGTCAGTCAACCCCCTCATCCATGAAAGCAACAGCAGACAATCATTCCGCACCATTTTCCCTGGATTGCCTGGGCAGACGCCATAGCATGGCAACCATGGGGCCCATTCAGCCTTTTTTCACTGTCACCGTATGTCTACTGGATGCTGCTGACAGATGCGGTACTACAGTGCTACACAGCAACAGCAGCATCCCCTTGCCTTTGCAAGTTAGCAAAGGCAGTTACCAGTCATACTGTACCGTCTGCTGCTGTCATGGGTGCTCCTGGCTGGCCTTGGTGAGGTCGGTCGGGGGCACCTAGACAAAAATGGGAATGACTCCCCAGGTGATTTTCTTCTTTAAGTTTTGTCTAATGGAGATTCAGTGCTGCCTAGAATATCAGGCAAGCCTACTAAAAAACCACAGATGCAAACGGCCGCTCCGGGTCAGAGCCCCAGACATCCCGCAGAAATGATGAGCTGCATGCCATTCTAGGGGTGCCAGTACAAGAACCCCACCCGTTGCTTCCCTCCTCCCCCACCCATTCTGGGCTACCATGGCAGTTATCCCCCCATTTGTGTGATGAAGTAATAAAGAATGCATGAATTTGAAACAACACTGACTTTATTGCCTCTGCAAGCAGAGATCAAAGGAGGGAGGGGAGGGCGGTTGGCTTACAGGGAAGTAGAGTGAACCACCATTCTGCACTTGCTCAACCTATAGTTGGACTGCTCCTTACTACTGTCCTGGCTTCACGAGCCATGGGAGCAAGGGGTAGGCACGACCGTGCGGTGCTGCCGGCTGGGAGAGCAGCCTGAGGCAGAAGCCTCCCGCTCGCATGATATTCCAGGCAGGACTGAATCTCCATTACACAGAACTTAAAGAAGTCATTCCCTTTTTTTTCCAGGTGCCCCCGACCGACCTTACCGAGGCCAGCCAGGAGCACCCACAGGATGACAATGACGGATACCAGTCAAACTGTACCATCTACCGCAAAGCAAGGGGATGCTGCTGTGTAGCGCTGCAGTACTGCGTCTGCCAGCAGCATCCAGTAGACATACGGTGACAGTGAAAAAAGGCAAGAAACGATTTTTTCCTGTTGCTCTCATGGGGGGGCTTGAGGGGACTGACGACAATGTTTTTGCCACATCAGCTCAACCCAGAATTCAAATGGTTGGCGGAGACTGCAGGAACTGTGGGATAGCTACAGTCATCAGTCGCCCCTCCCTCCATGACAGCAACAGCAGACAATCATTTCACACCTTTTTTCCACACAGACGCCACAACACAGAAAGCATAGAGGCCATTCAGCTCACCACAGCAGTTATGAGCATTGTAAACATCTCACGCAATATCGTGCAGTTTATGCAGAACCAGATGCTGAAAAACCAGGTGAGGAGGCGACGGCAGCGTGGTGACGAGAGTGATGAGGACATGGACACGGACTTCTCTCAAAGCGCAGGCCCCGGCAATGTGGACATCATGGTGTTAATGGGGCAGGTTCATGCTGTGGAACGCCAATTCTCGGCCCAGGAAACAAGCACAGACTGGTGGGACCGCATAGTGTTGCAGGTCTGGGATGATTCCCAGTGGCTGCAAAACTTTCGCATGCGTAAGGGCACTTTCATGGAACTTTATGACTTGCTTTCCCCTGCCCTGAAGCACAAGAATACCAAGATGAGAGCAGCTCTCACAGTTCACAAGCAAGTGGCGATAGCCCTGTGGAAGCTTGCAACGCCAGACAGCTACTGGTCAGTCGGGCATCAATTTGGAATGGGCAAATCTACTGTGGGGGCTGCTGTCATGCAAGTAGCTAACGCAATCACTGAGCTGCTGATATCAAGGATAGTGACTCTGGGAAATGTGCAGGTCATAGTAGATGGTTTTGCTGCAATGGGATTCCCTAACTGTGGTAGGGCGATAGATGGAACCCATATCCCTATCTTGGGACCGGACCACCAAGGCAGCCAGTACATAAACCGCAAGGGGTACTTTTCAATGGGTATATTCTTTCACGGTGAGCAACACTATTCACATGACATAGAACATGTGATTTCGGTACAAACTAACCTCCCCCCCATCCTTTTCTCCGGGATTAACCCTCCCCCCACCGCACCGCATGGCTGGTATCAGGGAAGATCCCTGATAGCCAAACGCGAACAGCTCAGTGCCAATGCCCCCCCCCGCCCGGCTAACTGCGGGGAGGATTTCTTTTCTGCCACAGGCAAACAGCCCAGTAGGAACGGCCACCTATGAATGTCCCCTTAATTAAATTCCCGTATTTCAACCAGGTTACCATGAACGATATCACTCTCCTGAGGATAACACAGAGAGATAAAGAATGGATGTTGTTTGAATGCCAGCAAACACCGGTACCATATGCTGCCAGGCTTTGTCATGCAATGATACCAGATTACTTGCTATTAGCATGGCGTCGTCAAGTGTCCTACCATGGAGGATGGAATAAGGCTGATCTCCCCAGAAACCTTCTGGAAAGGCTTTTGGAGTACCTCCAGGAGAGCTCCATCCCCAGACACGTTAACAGTCTTTTCCAGTAGCTGTACTGGCCACAAACGCATCCCAAGTCCTCAGGGAAAATTAATCATTAAAAAACGCTTGCCTTTAAACTATGTTTTATATTTACAAAAGGTACACTTACCAGAGGTCCCTTCTCCGGCTTCATGGTCCTGGATACTGCCTTGGGAAGGTTGGGAGGGTATTTCAGTCATGCTGAGAAAAAGATCCTGGCTGCTGGGGAGAACCGTGTGGTCTCCTCAACCTTCCACTCCTCCTCCTCCTCCTCCTCCCCCCTGTCTGCAAAATCCTCAGGCACAGCGACTGAGAGTACCCCATCATCGGAATCCACGGACAGGGGTGGGGTAGTGGTGGCGGCCCCTCCAGAATTGCCTGCAGCTCAGCGTAGAAGCGGCATGTCTGCGGCTCTGTCCCGGAGCGTCCATTTGATTCTTTGGCTTTCTAATATGCTTTCTCAGCTCCTTAAGTTTCACGCGGCACTGTGCTGAGTCCCTGTTGTGGCCTCTGTCCATCATGGCCTTGGAGATTTTTTCAAATGTTTTGGCATTCCGTCTTTTGGAACGGAGTTCTGATAGCACGGATTCATCTCCCCATACAGCGATCAGATCCAATACCTCCCGTACGGTCCATGCTGGAGTTCTTTTTCGATTCTCAAGACTGCATGGTCACCTGTGCTGATCAGCTCTCCACGCTGGGCAAACAGGAAATTAAATTCAAAAGTTCGTGGGGCTTCTCCCATCTACCTGGCCAGTGCATCCGAGTTCATATCGCTGTCCAGAGTGGTCACAATGGGGCACTGTGGGATAGCTCCCGGAAGCTAATACCGTCGAATTGCATCCACACTAACCCTAATTCCAACCGGAAATGTCAATTTCAGCACTACTCCCCTCATTGGGGAGGAGTACAGAAATTGATTTTAAGAGCCCTTTATGTCGACAAAAACGGCTTCGTTGTGTGGACGGGTGCAGGGTTAATTCGATTTAATGCTGCTAAATTTGACCTAAACTCGTAGTGTAGACCAGGCCTGAGAGGTGGTATCTAGATCAACGGAAGAATTCTGCTATCAATCTAGTGCTGTCTATACCAGGGGTTAAGTCAGCATAGCTATGTCTCTCCCGGGTGTGGATTTTTCATGCACCATGAGTAAGCAACAACACTTTCTAGCGTAGACAGGGCCTAAATTTTTTGCATGATTGGGCCTTGGCTAACCGGAGGAATAACTAGCACATTTATGTATTCAAACTCAAAAACCAACATGAACTTTCAACTGCTGTATCCTGTTTTCAGTCTTTCTCCAATGATACTAGTAACATCTGCAGCAAAATACATTTACATACTTCCTGGAGTTAATTCAGACAAAGTGTACTGTCCTAGTCACACATAATAGTTTGTGAAGATTAGAAGAGCTTTGCTCTGCATATGGAGAAATCTGGCAAAATGATTTTTTTTTAAAAAAAGAAAAATGTAGCTGATCAACTGCTCAAATTCAATTTAAAAAAATCCCACATCACAGGTGAAAGCAAGCAAGCCATGTCCGTTTAAATTTAATCACATATTTTATTGCTTATGAGATGCTAATTAGAGAGATGTAAGATCTCTTTAGATATGACTTAGTCCAATTCAAATAACCACAAATCTTTTAGGGTCCATCCATACAGTAAGTGGAAGTGATCTAGCAAAATTAAACCTTTTCTGCACTGGACACTTCCTTAGCATTTCCCACCTTTGCAGTTCCACCAGTAGTAACAACAGTGGGAGAACTTGAACAGACCAGCCACCAGTGTTTTCACCATCAGTTGTCTTATCACTGGGTTAGAAAACGTGCCCATTAAGAACACCAGGGGCTGTACAAGGTCTGTTTACATAACAACCCTCCCTATGGCTTTTCAACAGGGTTTGTTTGATGTGAAGACTTTCAACACAGACCTCTACCATCTGAACTAAAGATGACCTCTCAGCTTGCATCAGTAGTAGGCTGTTATCCTCCATTATACAAACACTAGAACAGGATCACAGCACGTCTTCTCAGTGTGTAAAATCTACATTTGTAGTCTCACCAGTGGTAAATGTTAAGACAATAAATCTAGTGTAGACAACACCACCATACTTTTATGGTTAACAGTACTGTCAACTCTAAATGTTGAAAAAATCATGAGTCAAGCCTCTCAAAATCATGTGACTGACTTAAAAACCAAAAAGTTTTTAAAAAATAATAGATTTTGAGTTCTTTTCCTTGCCGTCTGGTTTCTGAGCCTTAGAGACAGACTTGGTTCTTGTTTTCAAATTGTTTTTCCTTACAACTATAGGAGCTAGAATTTTTTTTTTTTTTTAATGGAAGCGGAGGTTTCCTGGGAGCTGGGACTTTGAGAAAAACACCAAATATTGTGAGTGATGGCAACACAGCTTTTTATTGCTGGGCCCTTCAGTTTTGAAAATGAACCTTGTGAGTCTTTGAACTCATCTGAGCTGACATTGTATAATCCATGAATTGGTTGCACAAAACTGTTTAGAGGAGCCTTTATCTTGAAGGGCGAGTGCAATTATGATATCCATGCTAGCTGTCAACTACACTGTAAATATCCACATTCCAGTTTTATTTGCTTTTATAGAGAATAGAAGGCTTTCTAAAGGGCTTTGTTGCCTGTTGCTGTATCAAGAGTTCTTTTAAGAATTCCATCACAGTATCCCCAAGTTAAACCATTTTGAAATGAAAGTTTTCATCATTGATGGGCAGAAGAATAGGAATACAGGGATTGCTATACTGGATCAAATCCATCTAGCCAAGTGTCCTGTCTCTGACAGTGGCCAGAACCAGACACTTCTAACAAAAGTGCCAGAAACTCCCACACTGTACAATTATGGAATAATCTGCCTGTGGGGAAGTTTCTTCCTAACCCCATCAATTAGTGATTGGCTTGTAACCTGAGCATACTGTAAACGCATTATTGCCTAGCTATATGCGCATCTAATCCCTTTTTCAATCCTAGTGAGATCTTAGCCACAATGCCATCCTGTGGCAGTGAGTGACGTGTTAATTATGGGTTGTGTAACAAAAAAGCATTACATCTGAAGTCCCCTTTTTCTTGAATTATGAGAAAGTAAATGGGAGAACCTGATTTACCTTCTTCATATAAAATGTAGTACCACAGACACATTCACTCAGAGAAGAAATTATGAATACCTTTCTAAGAGACGTGCTACAGCTCAATCAGAAGGTATGGGTTTGATGCAGGAATTATTGGGTGAGGTTCTATGGCTTGCATTATGCAAGAGGTCAGACTAGATAATAATGGTCTTAGAATTTCTGAATGGTGTTAATCAAGGAAACTGAGCCCAAACACTATGAATAAAAGTGCTTTTAGATATTCTTCCTTACTAGATTAAAAGAAATAAAGATCTAATGAAATCTGTATTTCCATCTTAAAATCTACTGCCATATTTCATATCCTCAAATGTACATACCACATGATCTATAATGGAAAAGCTGGTGTGTGGCCACACATACCACTGGACTCTAATGGAAATGAATTTAAAATTGTGGAACTGTGTGACCTGTTGCCCTATGCTGCGACAGCTAATGGAGATTCTCCTTTAGTTCGCATAATAGGGTCCTGTGCTCATGAAGCAGAAGATCATAGTACTATCCCTACTGTTACTGAGGTTCCAAGCAGCCATAGGGAGCAACATAGCAACAACCATGAAATTGTAGGTGACCATGGATTTGTTAAATATTTATCACCGGGATCCTTACAATTATTGTCTAAGATATACTTTGCTCCAGACATCCAGGATAACATTGTGGTGAGGGTAATAAAACAGAAAAAAATATATAAGTTGTTTGTTATGTGGAAAACAAACATTTGACATTTTACGTAATTCCCTTCTAATAAAAAGGATCAGTAAAACTATATTAACATCTGTAAAACATGTTTCACCACACAAGCAGTTTAATAGTCTCATACAAATGTGTCTATAAAAACTTCACCTGGAATCCTCATTTACAGTAGTCAGGACAGGAAATGGCTAAGATTTCCCTGGCCCCAGCACACTAATTTTAATAAGGCCAAGCTATTCCTTCTGATTTTAAATGGCAGATGCAATATGTAAAGACAGCACACGGCTCATCCAAAAGAGGTAGGACGAAAGTAAAGTATGAGGTGGAAGAAAAGATGAGCAAGAGATTCAGCCCCTAAAACCTCCAGCCAACACTACCTCCAATAGTGGCCTTTAATACATAAAATCAAGACACTAGAAAAACTAAATGGTTTGGGGAAAAGAGAAATAAATTAGGTTTCCAAAATTGAGCCCATGTCACTTTTCAGGTGACATCTAAGGTTTAAGGAAGATTTAACCACCTTGTCCTGGGGAAATTACAGCAAAGGTAAATGCATTCTGCTTAACTAAATTCCTCCTGCCAAAACACTTGGATACAAGTATTTCTTCCTGTCAGTCCCAAACTATTTAAAAGGCCTATTGTTCTTGTGTACTCCTTTAAATGATCGGTGCGGTCCACCCCAGAGATGGCTGCACTGAAATGTTGTGGAATAAATTCTGCTCACACAGAAGTCAGTAACACTGTCTGTATTATGAGAAGTTTCCCACTACTGACGACAGGTGCGGCTGAATTGGTGCTGAAATGGTTTAACTGCAACTGCAGACCAGGACAGATTATGTTCAGCACTGCACATATTTAGCTACACCGATTGCTCACACACATTGTCAGTCACAGGTCATTTTTGTACATAGACAAGGCTAATGAAGTTACTCACATGGGTAAAGAGAGCAGAATTTGACTAAAGCTATTAGAATGTCTGGGGATTTTTAAGGAAAAATCTTGAATAAATATTAGAACAATGAAGACATGAAACTAACCAAGTAGTAGTTTATGCCACCGTGGCCTATGATACAGTTTCTCTATGGTTTCTATGATAGGAAAAGAAAGATTATAGATCAATTTCTGTGCTGAATTTATGTAACCTAGCTGAAGTCATAACTGTCTATATACTCTAAACATACATGCACACACTGTAAACAGATATTATGTGTTGAACCACAGACACTGATGAGTTCAGCACAACTGAAACCTTCCATACCACAGAATTACAGTGTTGTCTACAAATATGCTCCGACAAACAAAAATACACAAAATCGAGAGACGGAGCTCATATGACTAGAAGGCCAGCAAAAAGACAGTTATAAACTGCATCAGCCCCAAAACCTGCATATGCACATTCGCATTTCTGCCCAGCCCAGGCAAGTGACAAAAGTTGCAAGTGCTGGGACATTTCGGAGAACAGGGGAAAGAAGGGTGTTGGGATTCTTTCTACCAATAGGAACTTTGGTGAAAACATTAACATTTGTGTGCCAGTATATGTATGCCTGCATCTGTAATTTTCACTCCATGCATCTGAAGAAGTGGGTTTTTTACCCACGAAAGCTTATCCCCAAATAAATCTGTTAGTCTTTAAGGTGCCACCGGAGTCCTCATTTTTTATTAACATTTTGTCTATTAAAAACAAGTACAAAAATCTTCCAGTGCACAGAGACCCTGAGCAGTTATTAGGGAACAAGAAACTTTCCATTTTCATTCACAAAACAGCCAGGCAAATGAACTTTATACAGCTACTGAGAAAAGATGGTGGGGGGGGGGGGGTTAAAGAGGGATGGATCTCTCTTCTCTGCTCTGCCTTTTAGGACAGGCTCACTGCCAGTTATATGGCTTCAGTCTCTTTGCAACAGGCTACGTTCTAATTAAATTCATTTAGCAAACCGAAAAAGCCAGAGAAAATTCTCTTTTTCCCACCCCCAGTTTCAGAATTATTGTGTCTCCTGAGGGGAAGGGGTAGAATGAGGCATTTTGTTTTCGGGATGACTCAGGGCTGTCTACACTGGCAACGCTCTTCAAAGATATCAAAAGCCCGGAGATTCTATTTTTATTTATTTATGTTAATGGAGAACTTGCTGAGTTTTGTTTTGTTTTGTTTTGACTCAAGCAGGCTCTCGCTGTCAGTGCATCCCATGCCTCAATAATCGTTAACAACTGGACAAAAACAACCCAACGAGCTGAAAGTGTCAGCCTAAAATATAAAGCACACGGTTCTTATAGAAGATCAGACACAGCCCAAACTTTATTTTTTGCAAACTCTTTCTCAAGATAAACATCTTAACACAACAGAGGCCGTTTTAATGGCAACAGCCTTGCGATTATCTCCTGTTCAAACAAGACAAATGCTGACACTCTGATCCAAAATCTACATGAATGCCATTTGCTGCTGCAGCTCCTCAGAGGTCTCCCCTCCCCTCTTTGCTAAACTACAGTGCATCCCCCACCACCTTAGATTGCCAGTGTAAAGACAAAAAAGAAAGTGTATTTTACACTCACCCCCTTTTTATGTTAAGTTAGGGCTGCATCGCGGCTTTTGGAGAAGGAAATAAGAGATGAAACAACCCACCGCTACTAGAAATGTTTCAGCTCTCTCCTGAGACTTTTCACATCACGGAATGAAGGAGTTTCTACTTTATCCGCCGCGATCTTACCAACACCACTTAGAATTTTACACTTGCTGGCTCCGGTCCAGTTTTTATTTTTACAATGTGCCTTTTGCTGGCTCCTCCCAGGAGAGACAAATCGGGGAGCGGGGAAAGTCCAGGGAGTCCCCTAAAGGAAGTGTGCTGCTGCTCTCTCGGCTTTGGAGCCTTCCTTGAACTGTTGGTCAGTTTCCAGCTCCTGGGGGGAAGAAGAAGAAAAGTCCTCTCAGCTTCTATTCAACAATTTCAGGAAGTTTAAGTTCTTTAGCCTTTAAAGAAAAAGAAGAGAGAGAAAAGGATCCAACAGTTTCACATGTCTCCTCCTCCTCCTGGAGCACCTCTGCCTCCGGCACAGCTAATGCTAGACCTTCAAGTGTAACAAAGCCGATCAGAGGAAACTTTAAGAGGGGAGGGAGGAGACCAAAGATTTGAATGAGGGGCACCGTGCACGGGATGTGTGAGTCTGCACAGTTAAAACTCACCCTAAACAGCGCCTGCCTGGACTGCCAAGAAGCTGGTCACTGGCTTTCTGTTGCTAAATACAAACATTTTCGAAATGCTGCATTTAACTGGCAGCAATGTGCTGAAATTGCATCCAGCCTCCGGTCGGTGGGAGTTTAGATAAGCACAGAAAGCCACAAGGGGGAAACTGAAAGGCAAAATATTATGGCTTTGTGACTTTAAGAGGGGGGAAGGAGGCGGTTCCTCAATATGATCAGATCTTGGATGCTTTCAACAGAACAACGAATTTCACTTCAAAATAGAGCTTCTCTCCCAGCTTTCCACGGAGCCAGCACTGAGAGAGTGGCAGGGTCTGAGCCCACATGCGTTGCACACCCAGGGGAAAGGCTGGCAGGAATTTGCCTTGGACACTAATTACGGAGTGCGAGATGCGGTAACTGAGGCGCATCTAGGACATTACGCAGCTGGACAGCCTTAGAAATGGAGAGCCAGTGCGCGATAGGTGGGTTGGGTTGTTTTCCAGCTTTCTCTACGGGTTGCCGGTGGCGGCAGGTTTCCTTGCAGTTTGTTCTGTTCAGCGGTAGTAATCGTCAGTCGGCGTTGGGCAGGACGCCGCTAAAAGGCTATTCCCGTGCAGCCAGAGTCCTGCAGCGCCTCCGAAAAGCCACAGCCCCCCGGCCCTGCAAACACATGCACGAGTCGCTTTTCCGCACAGAAACAGTCGCACTGACTTCTGTGGAGCTACCCAGGTGATTCAAGTTACTCCGCTGCTGACGTGTTTGCAGGATCAAGCCCAAAGTTTGTAAAAAAAACCCACACGTCAGGAGAGTTCTGCTTCTGTTAAGTAACCTGTACCTGACCTGCACACTTGTGGCCGACACACAGGGCTGGAGGTTGGGGCTACTGACTTTCAGTGCCTTCTGGTCACATCTAGGCAGCTGACTTGAGCCCTGATCCTACAATGGGCCAAGCTAGCACAAGCCCAGTGCACAGACGTCCATGCCATGTGCATCCTTGGAGCAAGTCACTTGGGGCCATTGACTTCAGTGGCTTCAGGAATGGGCTTCTACTAGCTCTAGGCCTCGGTTTACCTATATCAAGGTATAATTAATGCCTCTCTCACAGGAGTGTTATGAGTCTAACTTAATACCCATCAAGACCTTTAAGTAAGTGGTGCTAAATATGTGTAACACATTAATGTAACCCACATTTCTGTACCTCAGAGACAAATGAGTGTACAGCTAAAATCCTGTAGCTGTATTTTCCCCTCTAAGGAACCTCGCTGTTATTATATAGGCCAGCGATTCTCCAACTTTAGCAACCTGAGGACCCCCATTTTGATTAAAAACATTTGTGTGGAACCTCAAGTTACCTCCTGAGCCCCAGGCCCCACCCTGACTCCATCCCTTCCCCCCAAAGCCCCACCCCACCTCTTCCCAACCCCACTCTACCCCTGCCTCCCCCTCCCTCGAGCATGCCCTTTCCCCATGCCTGCCTCTCCCTCCCTCCCAGGGCCTCCTGCATGCCGGGCAGGGGGAGGAGTTGATCAGTGTGGCCCATGGACCCCCTGGAGTACCCTCAGGAACCCCAGTTTGAGAAACACTGCTATAGGCTATATAAACAGGATGTATTACTATTGAATAAAAGCAGCAAAGAATCCTGTGGCACCTTATAGACTAACAGACGTTTTGCAGCATGAGCTTTCGTGGGTGAATACCCACTTCTTCAGATGCAAGTTAAGGTGCCACAGGATTCTTTGCTGCTTTTACAGATCCAGACTAACACAGCTACCCCTCTGATACTATTGAATAAGTGCCTAAAAGCTCCAATCAGGCTGAACAAAGGACGTGTTCCCCCGAAGAAAACATGTGACATACAAAGATATACAGTTGTTATATACCTGTATACTTAATAATTATTCCAAGTAAATAAAGTGTCACTTATTCCTCATCTGCCCTTCAACCCAGCCATAATTAATGAATTTCCTGTCGGTTGTCATGGCAGAAGGGGGATTTGAAGGAGGGGGCTGTAGTGCATTTCAATGGGGTGCTAACTCCAAGATCCACTTCCCAGGGGAGTTTCTGCCAACCCCATCCCAGCAGGGACAGTGTGTGTGGCAGGAGGAGAAAAGTGAGGTGAGCCCACTCCAGCCACCAGAGCAGATACACTGTGTTAAGGACTGAAGAGACCCTCTGCTGCCAGCTCTGCCTCTTTGGAGGAGAGGGGGTCGAAGAGAGTCCCTGCGGCCACTTCTGGGGAGGAAAAGGGCCCCATTACTGCAGTCCATGCCTCTCCAGAAAAGATGGGAGGGCACCCTGTGACTTCCATTCCAAGTTGGGGATGGGGCCACAAGGGACCCCCTTCGTCATGGTGTGCCTGGAACCCCCAATTGCCTTAATTCAGTCCCCAGGGCCTGCCTTTGTTAGTGGAGTGGAGGCAATGAGATTGCAATGTGATATGAGACAAGAAGGGAGGGTTAGAGATGTGAAGGACCTTGAAGGGGAGGACAGGAAATGTAAACTTAATAGGGTGTCAGGGAGAGCCAGTGGAAGGATTCAAAGAGCGAGGTGCTGTGGTAACAGGCAAGGAACATGATTTTAGCAGCTTCACTTTGCCTTTGAGCTTCAGTCCTGAAAAAGTACAGGAAGATTGTTCCTGATGGAAACTCCCTACACGACTCAGAAAAGCAATCATCTGAAAACAACAATACTTAGCACCTGAACAAACAGCACAGTGCAAACAGACTGTGGGACAGGGGAGTTTACTCCCTGTAGGGTCTGTTTAAAGCATCATTAAAAGAATTGAAGAACACGCAAATCAACATCACCAAAGATGTTATCACAGCCAATTTACACATTGAACAGCTATGCATGAAATTGCTGCAGCAATACCTTGGGGTTTTTTACCACACGTCCTCCCCACAGCAAGATTGCTATGGTACTGCAGCCCTCACCCACTCAGATGTCCTGCTCTCACACACACTGTTCTAAAGAGGGCAAACCCACAAGAGGTATCACTAAAAAACATGACCTTTTATTGGTTTGGCTTATAATATATTTGATCTTTTCAGTCGGGTGAAAGAGTGAATCCATGTGGATGCAGCATGCTGCGTAACTTTATCATGGATATTTGATCCTACCTGTCTTCTGTATCACATGCTTCCCAGAAGTTAGACCACACTGTACCTCTGCCTACAGAGCTAATAGCTAGAGCAATGAATAAGGAGTCAGGAATTCTGAATATTGTTCCTGGCTCAGACACTGATTTGTTGTGTGACCTTGTGCAAATCATATCACCACTTTATGCCTCAGTTACTCTTAGATATATGTAACAATACTTAGTGCTGCTTAAAGGTGCCTTCTGGCAAAAGGGAGCAGTGGTGTTCAAGTCCTGAGCGACATCTAAAAGGGTTGACTGTGTTTGTGCACGCAAAGAGTGTTATCCTGTTAGCTTGGCAAGTCAAAACTCTGGTACAAAATGTGATTCAAGAAACAAAATGTGATTCCACAGGGAAAAGTGTGGCTATATTACATCTGGTGAGAGAGCCTCTGAATCACAGATATTCAGGGGGAGGGAACATTCTGAGAAGTGGTAATGCTGAACAAGACCTAAAGTAGCTGGAGAGTGGACAGGGCATTAGACATGCTTCTAATGGGAGATGACAGAAAAAAGACCGATGCAATTTTGAGCTGCGTAAGTCACAGAGCCAGAGATAATGGTGCCTTTCTGTATAGCCCTGATGCAAACAGATCTGAAATACTGCATTCAATCCGAGGGACCCCCTTATCAGAAAGTGTAGGGTTGCTCATAGAACAGCAACAAAAAGTATCAAGGTTTTGGAAACTCTACCCTATGAGTAAAGACCTAAGTTCTAAATACTGTATGCCTAGGTGTGCTAGGGGGACAAGATAAGAGTCTACAACTATCTGAGGTGTAAAACACCAAGGAGAAAGGAGGACTATTTAGGGAGGCAGGAGGGGGTATAATTAGGAGTAATGGAATGTATAAGGGACTGAAATTAAGCAAAATAAAATTTAGGATGAGTACCATTCAAAGTGTTTGGCTATGAAATCTGTTGCACTGCAGAATAGTCACTCTGGAAGCCCTATTGCTTGGGACAATTAAAATGAAACTGAGCATAGCGCTAGAGTATCTGTGTCTAGGCACAATTCTGAATTGGCTGATGGTGTGTGTGGGCTAACTGATCTTACATTGAGGGATTTTCCATCTCTAACCCCTGTGGTTCTAAGTCTTTCTCCTCTTTAGGACACCATTTGGCATGTCTGAAGCAAACCTGTAAGAGAGAAGGCAAATAGACCAGCCCTCCGGGAGGGAAAAATCTAAAGAGAGAAAAGGACTAAAGAAGTGTTTGCGGACAATATTCTACAGTCACACCAGAAATCATAGTTAAAAAAACCCCAATGCAACACAGTGTCCTCATGCAGACTTTTGCTGGAAATGATACTGTAAAGCTCCTAAGAACATGGACAAACATTCACAGCCACAAATTGTTCATTCTTTCCACTCAGCATGCACATAAGATGATACATTTGCATGCTAGGATCTGTAAATCTGTGATTATTCATGGCATATATAAGCAAATAAAAAATGTGTTTCTTCTAAGCCAGTGGTTCCCAAACTTTAACAGCCTGTGAACTCCTTTCACTAGCACGTCAAGTCTCACGAACCCCCTCTTAAAAATGAATATTTCCAGGGATTTTCTCCTGTACCTGAGTATAAATTATAAAAGCAGTGATCTTGGAAATATAAAATGTGTTTTTATGACATGCTTATTACACACTATTTATTATTAATTATTTATCATTACAGTATTTTTATTACATTATGAAAACGACAACACTCTTCCAAGATCTCACTTTTCCAAGATCTCACTTAAAAGAGTTTCTCCTACACAAGCATTCAGTCCAGGCAAACAGCGCCTGTTACAAAAAAGCTTAAACTTGTTCTTCATAATAATTTTAAAAACAATACTAGTTGCCTATTTAATTTTAAAAACAGCAAAAAATATTCACCTCTGTTTCTTATAAGGAGTCTTGAAGTTTAAATCTCCTCAGTGTGATAGATATGCTTGCTTTGATCTGCTTAGCTCTTGGAAGTCTAGGGGGGCTCCGGGCTGCTGGCCCCATGCTGCCCAGGATCCCTAGGGACAGCTCTGTCCACCATTAGGGAATTTTTTCCCTGAGAACCCCCTGTAACATTCACAAACCCCAGATTGGGAATCATTGCTCTAAGCTTATAGAAACTTTTTAATTTTAAGAATAACTGAAATGTACTAACATCAAGAAATTGAACTGTGCATCAGCATTGGGTGAACCAGAATTAAATAGTGTTACAGTAGATGACAGCCTTAGAATGTTAACCCTAGTCCTTTAGTTAAAAAGGTCTTTTTTTGCCTTTGCCCTTGCGAACTGAAGCACGGTGTCAGAGAGACCCAAAGACTAGCCAATGGCATTTTCAAGTAATAAAATAGTGAGTGTCACTTACCAGCTTCACTGTCAGATTTGTACCACTGTCTATGAGGATCTTGTATCTGATGCTGAGAACAGGAAGCATATCCTTTGCAGTACTCCGAAGAGGATACTGAATCTAAAGAAGAAGATGATGCATCTGACACAACCGGTTGAAGGAATGGCAGCCACAAGGCATGAAGAGAGCTCTTGGATTCAGTGCAAGGATCCCCCTGTTTCTTCTCTTCATGTTTGTGCCGTTGTCACAGTATCACAGTTGGGCTCTCACTTCATTTCAGTTCGTCCTTATATCTCACTGACTGACTGGTGACGCACCGCCACTTAAATACCCACGAGGGCATGGCTGACAACGTTCTAGGAGGTTGGAGGAAAATGTAGTTCTCAGAAAATCTGGAAGTTTCCATGAGATTCTATAAAGGCCCAGACCATTCCTGGAGATTAGTGAAAAATGGATCCACATACAGAATACCTGAAACATTTTACTTCAAATATTCTATGTTCCCCTTTGTCGCTAACAATAAAAAGAGCACCCCAAGCCCAGTGCCCCCCAAGCCCAGCACCCCAGGCAGTCACCTGGGTCACCTGTCCCTAAATCCAACCCTGGACAGGAGCTGCTCCATGTAGACATGCTTCTTTCAAAGCTGGGTTGCCATAGCTCCACTCCACACCAGAACAAGAACACAGAGACTTGTACCTTGTTCTAAGTGTGACTGCGCCTAACAGGCCTTCTGTTCTCACTCTATGAGTGTCCCATCAAATACACACTCTCTCTTACCCCCATTGTCCCAAAAAGCTGGCATGTAGCATCCAAACTCTTCCCAGTACCTCTCCATCAGTGGCTGATAATTGTTTACAGTGGCTCATAAAGCACTTTTAGCCAGGCCAGGCCATAACACGATGATGTAAAGCAGAGGTTCTCAAACTTGGGGGTGGGCATGGAATGTATTCTGGCGAGGCCTGAGAAGCTTTAGGGGGAAAAAACAAACAAAAAAACCCCTTACTATGCACATTTTACCCATAGCAATGAATAACTAGCAAAGCTGATTCATCCGGACATATTAGGTCCTCAGATGGCGCTGTGCATTTTGACAGATTTCTGTTAAGCTTGCATAGTATTATACAAAGCCGTTGCCCTCTGTACATTAATCCCTTTGCTACGACACAGTGTGCACATTTAATTTGGAAGCACTGACCACAATTGCAGTTTTGCTTTTGCTCTTATTACAATGGATCGTTGGCTCTGCCTGAATCAATGCCTTACCATTTTTAATAGTTAGTGAGAGTTGCAGGTTGATTTTTCATTAACTGGTATATGAACTTGTATGGCAGGGGGGCATAAACTACAGACACAAAGAAGGGGGGTGCGATCAAATAAGGTTGAGAACCACTGAAAAAGTGCCGTCCCACCCTCTTTTCTTGTATCTTGCATATTTGGAAATGGTACTATGGAGTTCTTGGCCTTTTGCACTTTATTTTTTTCTTTTTAATTTTTTTTTCTTAATTTATCTTTTTAAGTAATTCAGGGCTGGTTAAAGGAGGCTCAAGAAAAGGCACTGTGCAGCCTTCCCCACTCTGTGCCTGCCACCGTGCCTCAACCTGACATAGAGGGATCACCTCTAAGAGCAAGAGGGTTGTTTAGGATGCAGCCAAGGTGATGCTGCTCCACAGAGACTGCCAAGTGCATACTGTAGTGGGGTGTTTTTTTGTGATGTAGACACTCATCAACTAGCAACTGTACTGAGGTCTGTTAACTCATTTCATGGATCAACTCTCAGACAGCAACAACTTTTGGTCACTACGTTTTGTCCGTTCCTTTTAAAACTATATGAACAAATCAAGTGGTTTTGGTTACAGTATGAGACATGTCTCCAGAGGAGTGGAACAAGTGACTCACTGGGAGCTGGATGACTCTGATTAGTGAATGAATGTCAAATCACACTGGGTGTTATACAGAGTTTTTTATAACAGCCCCATCATTTAGGAACAGCTCTTAAGATACCTTCCCTCACTCCATGCCTCACTGTGATTCATTTGCATTTCCCTTCACAGGTCTGCACAGGCCTTTCTGACCATGCAACAGCTGCTATGCTTTTGTGTGTGAAATGCAGGGGCGGCTCCAGGCCCCAGCATGCCAAGCGCGTGCTTGGGGTGGCATGCCGCGGGGGGGCGCTCTGCCGGTCGCCGGGAGGGCGGCAGGCGACTCCGGTGGACCTCCCGCAGGCGTGCCTGTGGAGGGTCCGCTGGTCCTGCGGCTCCGGTGGACCTCCCGCAGGCGTTCCTGCGGGCGGTCCACCAAAGCCGCAGAACCTGCGGACCGCGGGACCAGCGGACCCTCCGCAGGCATGCCTGCGGGAGGTCCACCGGAGCTGCCTGCCGCCCTCCCGACGACCAGCAGAGCGCCCCCCCGTGGCATGCTGCCGTGCTTGGGGTGGCGAAATGTCTAGAGCTGCCCCTGGTGAAATGAATCTCTGTGTTCCTGAAATGCAAGCATATTGAAAATAGTTATTTTGTCACTGGGGGTAGATCGCCACATCTGGAACCCAAGGCTTCTTCATTAAAAAGTCTAACAGAAACCATTGGTCTTTGTTTAATGCTATTTTCAGGGCCTGTTGAGGCTGGCAAGGTGGTGAGGATGCAGTTCACAGGCATGGTCGCTTCCTGAGCTGAGCAGCATGAAAACTTTGGTTTAGTCAGAGACAATAACAAATAGTGTGTCATATTGGAAATGTTCATAGTGCCTCTGACGGATTTATGTTCAGCGAGGAATGGGAGACAGCCATGAGCCTATCTGGGCTTCACACCACCAGCAGGATGACTAATAGACACTAATTTCCCACTCTGAGCAAGTTTCCCATTTTGTTGTCTTCTTGCACAAGCAGCACAGCTGGCATCCCACCTTGACAAATTAGCCTCGCCTCGCAGAAATGATTAGGTGTTCTTTACCAGGAGGAAGCACAATAAAATGTAACCAGCTATCTGAAATTACCAGCCCTGCACTGGGATAAAACATCCACTAAGTACATCAGAAGCACAACTCCTGCTCCTTAGCTTAGGCCCTGTCTAAATTATGGTTGCTAACACCAGGTCAACTGCAATAGATTTAGCAGCATAGCAATTCCTGCAGACTAGCTGGCAGGTGCCATTACTCTTTTCTGTCTAGTCACTTACATGCTAATATGCACATGCAGAACTTAGCACTGTGACTCAGGCACTCACATCTGTAAAACAGGCCCAAAGGGGATCTGTGATTGCTACAGACATCCATAGTTACTGTACTTTTTGAAACTAAAAAGGAATCATAGTTGTACTTTCCCTAGTCTGCTCTTCAGTGGTTTTCAGAACTCTCAACTCTTCCTCACCAGGGAGTGGCTAGGATGAGAGAGAGGGAAACCTCAGCTGCTTAAGGCTTGTCTAAATGGGGAAACTGACCAGCAGAACTATAGCATTAATATTATACCACTATAGCTACGTCAGTACAACTCCCGCACGTGCACACGTGAGAGTTTTTTTCAGTATAACTCATGTCACATTGGAAACAGTTTAAGATGTACCAAAAAAGTAACTTTAATTCCAGAATAGAATGTCCACATAGGGAATTATATAGTCGTACCACTACAGTGGTATAATTACACCGGTACAGTTCTGCTGGGCAATTTCCTCATGTAGAGAAACCTTTTCTTGCAGAAGGGTTGAGAAAATAATCCACAGCATCCTGAAGGAATGGATCCTAGGAGCTTGAAGCCAAAGACATTCAGTATAATACACAACATGTTTTAAATTAAAGACCATATAATGATACCTAAGCACAAAGGGGACAAAGTTAAGGTAAGGTGAGAGTTCATTCTCAGCTAAGTGTTTCCTCATTACTGTTGCATTAGCATAGGGTATTTTTGGTTGGATTTTGTGTTTGTTTGTTTCATGGAATTTCTTTGGTTTAGAGCAAAATGGAGAAGGAGGGAGGGAAATAATACTCAAAGAAACCACAAGATTAAAGTGGGTTGGGGAAGGAGGAGCTACAGTGTGTGTGTGTGTGTGTATATATACACACATGGGGATTGGGAGGGTCTGAGGCGTTCGAACGTACATATGTGTGAGACACCCTTGCACCATATCCCCTTTATTTAAAAATCTTTACAAGCAACTGAAAAATCCTTACAAGCAACTGAAAGCCCAGCACTTCCATCTCAGCCACTATGCTTATTATTATTAAATATGTATCGTATGAGAGTGGTCACAGCGGAACTGAGATCACAGTGCAAACATAGAAAAGAGAAAACCCTTGCCCTGAAGGGCTTTCAGTCTAAAGATGCAACCAGACCAAGGGTAGAAGAAGAGGCTAAAACATACAAAAGATGAATATGGTGAGGAATTAGCACAGCTTTAGTTAGCTACATGTATTGGATTTTTTATAAAGGGAAAGAGGTAGGGATGATGGATTGTAGGAAAAAGGGAAAGAGGAACAGGCAGCACTGTCACTTCCCTACCTGTTATCAGTAGGCTGGGTTTTATAGGCACCATGGCAAAATAGACTCTTAAGGAGAGATTAATTGCTATTGAATTGTATGTGCTTTCTGAGCTGTGTATGTACAAGGGCTGGCCACATCAGCACATTCTACTTACTGTGCAGGCCAGGTGAAATATTTTCAGACATCTCCCCCTGTTATTTCTCCACTCTTGTTTTTTAAAACTTTGCAAAGTGCAGACACCTTGCTAAGGGAAACTGCCATTCACAGGTTGGCATTGCAAAGCTCAGCCAATTTGGAGTTATCTGCATGGTGTCTAAAAGAGAGTCAGATTTTTTTTTCTTTTCCTTTTGTAAATGGGGGAGAAGGGGAAAGTGCCTGGTCCCAAGCTAGTATAAATCGGTGCAGCTCCATTTACATCACTGAGCACAGAAGCCAATGGAGCTACACTGATTTATACCAGCTCAGGATCTGGTCCACCGTGTCTCTCCCCTGTACCCCATACTCACACTTGTATCTCAAAAACAATCAAAAGGATCATCTTCAAACTTTTCTTTCACACACACTAACACAAATCGCAGAGGCAAGCATGGCAAATTCCAACCCCAAAGGAGACTCTTTGAGAAAGGCAGGAGCAAGTGAAAATGGGACTTTGAACAAAAACAAACAAAATTTCAAGTTAACCACAGCTTTTTCTACTGGTGAAAGTGCCTATATATAGTTGTTCAGACCAGGAATGAAATTCTAGAATATACATATAATTGTGTTCTTGCCTGAGCCTGGCAACAAGCAGGAAGAGGGCAGAGGGAACTCAGATTATCAGATGATCCTAGGAAGAGGAGGAAGGTCATAGCTACTGCTGCATTTATTACCACTACAATGAGCTGCCATTGTTTACTGTATACAGGAGGACTGGCATGCAAGGAGATGCTCAGTCTGGATAAATAAACAGAAAAGGCCAGGGTCCAAGTCTGAATGAACAATAGCCCCGGGGAGAATGCAAGCCACCTCTTTGACTGGACTTCCCTCCAGGAAACCCAAGTCGTAATAAAGTCCTTCTGTATCCTGTTCCCTAGTCTAGGGCATTGACTCAGTTCCAGCTTATCATACAGATCATATTTCCAGAAGTGGCTGAATACAGACCGTATACATTGAAGAAAGCCCTAGCAAATGTTCAGGAGAGAACTATCCAACACTGGCAAGGAGCAGAGCTGGCCTTAGTAGTTTTGGGAGGACCTGTGAAACAATTTTTCTCCACCTCCATTCCCCTCAAACATAACTGACTCCTTTCTTTTATCCTCTGATTGCCCCCAAAGTCCAGCCTGAAGAATTTGCTCCTCTGGCTCCTGTGGCAAGAGAAGCAGAGCAGGGGCTGCTTGTTTTGGAGTCTATTTCTATTAGCCAAGATTTGGGAAGTGTTTTGCAAGGGACTGTGTCCAAATAGGTGGAAATCTACTGCCTCATCTACAGTAGGGTTGTATATATATTTTGGTAAATTTAGGATTTATAATGCTTTCCATTACCTTTAATAACCTTTCTGTGAGGTAGGGATTACAGTCACCATTGTATTGGTGGGCAAACAAAGGCAGAAAGGTTAAGGTCTTTGCTTTACAAGATGTCCTCTGATTTTTAGTGCCCTTAGATTTTGGATGCCCAATCTGAGATGCTTGGGTCTGATTGTCAGAATGCTTGCAGTTCCTGCTGACTGCAAACTAGATTTCTGGGTGTGCAGTGGTTCTGAAAATGAGGCACATGTTGGACATTCAAAAACGGAGGTACTCACTTTTTAAAAATGTGCTTTAAGTGAGTTGACCAAGAGGACTGGGAGAGTCAATGTCCAAGCCAGGGTCAGAACTAGGGTGGTCAACACTCCCAGAGGCTACGGAAGCCAAACTGGGAGATTTTAGGCGCTAAAAGTCAGGTGGCGCAGCGGGGCTAAGGCAGGCTCCTTGCCTGCCCTGGCTCCACGCCGCTCCCAGAAGCAGCCAGGATGTCCCTATGGCCTGGGTGGGGCTAGGGGTTCTCCACAAGCTGCCTCCACCCTGAGCACCGACTCCACAGCTCCCATTGGCCAGGAACTGTGGCCAATGGGAACTCCAGGGGTTGTGCCTGTGGGCAGCAGCAGAATACAAAGACCCCTTGGCCTTCCCGCCTAGGAGCTGCTGCCAGTGAGATGTACCAGTTGCTTTCAGAAGCAGCCCTAGGTAAGTACTGCCCGGCCGGAGCCTGCACCCCTCACCCCAACCCACTGCCCCAGCCCAGAGCCTGCACCCCACACTCAAACTCCCTCTTAGAACCCGCACACCACACCCCTTCCTGCCAGGGCTGGATTAACTCTCCTGTGGGCCCGGGGCTATTGGATTTTGTGGGGCCCATGGAGTTTTGGAGTGGAGGAATGGGTTCAGGGCTGGGGCAGGGAATTGGGATGTGGGAGGGGTTGCAGCACCAGCTGGGGGGGTGGGCTCTGGGGTGGGGCCAGGTGGTTGGGGTACAGCAGGAGGTTCAGGGGGTGGGCTCTGGGAGGGAGTTTGGGTGCTGGAGGGGGCTCCGGGCTGAGGTACGGGGTTGGGGTGCAGGAGAGGATGCAGGGGTGCAGGCTCCGTCCGAGAGGCACTTACCTTGGGCGGCTCCTGGTCAGCAGCGTAGCAGAGCTAAGGCAGGATCCCTGCCTGGCCTGGCTTTGTGCTGCTCTGCTCCATGAGGAGGCTGGCATATCCGGCCCCTAGGCAGAGGGGCCAGGCTGCTCTGTGCAGTGCACACTGCCCGTGCCCGCAGGTGCTGCCCCCGCAGCTCCCATTGGCTGCAGTATCCGGCCAATGGGAGCTGCGGAGATGGTGCTGGGAGCAAGGGCAGCGTGCCGAGATTCCCTGAACACCCCTCGCCTAGGGGCCGCAGGGGCACATCGTCAAGCCGGCGCTCATGGCTCCAGCCCCAGGGGAGGCACCGAGGCTCAGGGACTGGTGTCTGGCCTGCGGTGTGGAGACTTGCCGTGGGCTGGATGAAAAGAAGCAACGGGCTGCATCCGGCCTGTGGGGCCCCCCTTAGCCCAACACCCTGGGCTGCAGCCCCTAAAGCCCCTGCATTAATCTGGCCCTGCCTCCTGCACACCAACCCCGTGCCCCCAGCCTGGTGAAAGTGAGTGAGGGTCGGGAAGAACAAGCAACCGAGGGAGGGGGGATGGAGTGAGCAGGGGGTAAGGCCTCAGAGAAGGGGCAGGGCAATGGTGTTTGGGTTTGTGCAATTAGACAGTTGGCAACCCTACCAGAACATAGGAATCCCTTGTTCTCAGTCCCATGTCTAGTCCACTAGCACATGCTGCAGCTGCCTTGGAAATCAGGATGGATGGAAGTTCTGTATGCCTTCATATCTTGCCCATATGCTGCTGTAAAAGAAACACATATAAGCATATTTATATCGGAAACTATTTAGTTCACCATGTTTATTATTTTATATGGGGACATGCATATTTGAAATCTGTCTCTTTCAAGAAATAAGATGTACGTACAGTCTTATGGCAAAAAGTAGTGGCTATATTCTCACCTCCCTTAGTAGAAGTTGGAAATACACTATCCTTATTTTTACATTTCCTGTTCCAGGAAGGAAAGACTTTTTTAAATTATAGACTTTGCCTTCCAAAGTTGAATGAAACCAGAATTTCTGCTGATCCTTAAAGAATTATCTGAACTTCTACTTCGGGGGGAAAAAGTGTCCTTGCGTCACTTGGAAAAAATGCAGCATATTTCTCTATGATTCACTAACACATCATTTTCTCCATACACTGTTAATGTAACCTGTTAATATAAACAAAGACCTTCCATTGACCAGCATGTCAAATGCTTATTTGTTCCTGTTGAAGTGCCATACAGGGAAAATATTAAAGACAAAGTCCAGGTTTTCAAAGGTATTTAGGCTCCTAACTTTCATTTAAATCAATGGAGGTAGGCACCTACAGGGCCGGCTCCAGGGGGTTTGCCGCCCCAAGCAGCCAAAAAAAAAAAAAAAAAAGGCCGCGATCGCAATCTGCGGCAATTCAGCGGGAGGTCCTTCGCTCCGAGCGGGAGCGAGGGACCCTCCACCGAATTGCCACGAATACTTGAAAGTGCCGCCCCGCTCTGGAGTGGCCGCCCCAAGCATCTGCTTGATAAGCTGGTGCCTGGAGCCAGCCCTGAGCACCCAAATACCTTTGAAGATCTGGGTCAATCTCACCAGTGTCTTCCTCACTGTAGCCATTATTTCTCTCTAGGGGACTTCCTCCCCGCCCCCTTCAAATTATTTTTTAAGTAGGGGTTTTGAAATCATCTGTTTCTCAATGAAATGTTACAAGCAGGGTCTTAACTGCTTAAAGGTCCTATGACATCTGTGGTACAAATAGGGATATAAGTGCTGACATAATTTCAATTTAGATTGATATGTTCTAAATTCTTCTTAGACAAGGGATTCTTCTTTGCTTCTTATCCTGAACTATTATATAGTAACTCTGTGCGCTGTTAATCACCTGATATGTTCCACTTTAGAAGTGGCTACATTTCAGTGATGGGTGAAGTGTTTGTTCTATAAGTATATGTTATTAAATGTTTGGGGATCCCACATGATAAAAGGTATTTTAGTAATAGGTTTTCCGCACTGATATCACTTTAAATTGGCCATGGGTTTAGAGCAGTACTGTGTCACACATCTGGGGTGCTGTATTATGATGATTTAAATAAAAATCACAACTTGCCTTTGAGGTAAAGTATTATCCCCATTTTATAGAGGGGGAAACTGAGGCAACAAAGATACCTGCCTGCTTTTCAGAGTTTGATAGGAGCTGCATGTACTCAACTACTCTTAAAAATCAGGCAATAAGTGATTTGTTCAAGATCAAACTGTGGCAATACAAGTATTAGAATTCTGGAGCTTCTGACAGTCAGTCCCAGGCTCAACCCACTGCTAGATGATACTACTTCCCTATATATTAGAACCACAAACAGGGCTGGCTCTAGGTTTTTTGCCGCCCCAAGCAAAAATTTTTTTGGCTGCCCTCCACCCCAGCCCTGGGCTCTCACACCCTCCCACCAGTGCCCTCCCTGACCTGCACCCCCTGTCACCCTAGCCCTGGGCTCTCCCACCCCCCCCACACCCCCTGCTGCCCCAGCCCTGGGCTCCCCTGCACCAGTGCTGACTCCGCCCACTCCCCCCTCGCCTCAAGCTGGTCCAGCGCTGGCAGGATCAGGGTAAGCAGCAGGGCTCTCGGGCCACACCTCAGCCCAGGGTCCCTCCAGCCAGGGCTCCCACCTCCGGGACCAGCTGGGACCCAGGAGGGCAGAGGCAGGGGACCTCCCCGGCAGGGGGCTGAGGAGCCAGGGCAGGGTAGCCCCCGAGGAAGCAGAGCCCCAAAGAGCGGGACATGAGCCCCACACGGCAGCACCCCGCCCTCCATGGCTCTGCTGCTGCTGCTGCTTCTATCCGCCCTGCCACAGACCCTGGGCGGCTCGGGCCACTTCGCCCAGCCCCAGCTGTGGTGCTGGGGGCAGCTGCCCTGCGGCACCTGCAGGAGTCTCCGTGTGCCCCCCGGGGTAACCCCCAGCCTGAGTGTCCCCCACTCGGAGCCTGCCTGGCCCAGCCACAAGGTGCAGGCGCTGCTCCCCTGCGGCGTGAACCGCAGCGGCCCCAGGGCGGCCCCCGCGCACGACGCGCTGCTGCTGCCAGGGCCCACTCTAGGCTTTTGCCGCCCGAAGCAAAAAAAAAAAACCACAATGGAATGCTGCCCCTGAAAATGTGCCGCCCCAGGCACATGCTTGGTTTGCTGGTGCCTAGAACTGGCCCTGACCACAAAGCCATCAAGTGTAGATAGATGATGAACACATGTATATCTGGGATCCCAACAACCTTGGTCTGCAGTTGACAAAGACTTAGGGTTTCTGTCATTAGGCATTTCTCCTGCAGGACAAAGTACTTGCACCTAAATGCCTATCTGATGCAGGCTGTGTCCAAAGATACCGAAATAAATTCTGCCCACTGTAGTCAGTGACACAGAACTGATTTAACACAACAAATCTAGGTTCTTATTCATTTGAGGGTGAATGTTACGTTGTTGGATCTTGGGAAATACAATAAAGCCCACGCTGCAACACTGTGATGTTTGTATCACGGTATGATGAAGTTACATCATAGCATTACATCACCTCATACTAACTCAACATCACCACATGAAGATGAAGGCTGGGATGCTCCTTCACAGCACTGCATCAAGAGACACAGGATACATTTGAGACTCCTGTAAGACAGACTGAAGATAATAAGGATTGTCCTGGATGCTTTGGAATGAAGATGGGGGATGGCTCTATCCAACCTAGGAGATTCTAGCACAGTTGCAATACCCATTTCAGAGGCAGATGATTTTTATCAGGGGAATGGGAGATATGTGGGGGAGTATGGAGAGTAAACAACAACTGTAATTTTGGGGGTGTGGAGACAAATTCTGGGTCTAACAATGCCATTTGTAAGGCTGTGCCATTCCTCAGTACCCCTTCAGTTCAAGCCCTGGTACCATGATTCCTATGGTAAGCATGATTCCTATTGCTGAATGAGGATTTGTTCCTGCAGTCAATGTACAATATTCCCATTGTGAGATCTAGGGATGACAGCAACTTGTTTGACTGATGTACCAGACAGCCAGAGAAAAAAACAACTAACACACCAGTACTAGGTGCTTTCCTTGGCATGGCAAAGGATCAGACTGATAGATCAAGATATGGATGCATTCCCGAGGCACCTCCATTAAATGCTGAATCTCCCAAAAGACACTTTTTTGTCATGTGTTTGTTTCTGCAGAGTAAGTCTGACTGTAAACAATGGTGCCTGCAGATGTATGGACAGTGTGCACAGTGCGTATTATTGGCAGGGGCACCAATTGGGGGGCGGGGCCACCCAGATTGGGGGCAAAAGAGGCAGTTTGGCATGGGTCCCCTGTTTGAGAGGGCTCCAAACCAAGTGATATTGCGACCCAGTTCACCAGCTCACAACGTCACTCACTGAAATTTGGCCCAGTGGCCCCTCTCTCATGCGACTCCAAGCACCAGGGTGCAATTCCCGGAGCAGGGAGCAAGGCCCAGCCCCTCAGGACAAGAGCCAAACTGCTACTGTGGGGTGAGTGTGGTGCAGTTGTGTGTACCATGAGGAAAATTTCAGAGAATGCCCCGACTGCAAATGCCCACAAGCCATAAACTATTCTGAGGGCAACCTGGCATGTGATCATTTGAACTCATCCAACCCCAAGTGATCAATGACACAGCTAATTTAATCTAAGAACTCTGGATATTTAATAATTTAAGGGTGAGTGTTATGCCTTTGAAAGTGAGATACTGATGGTACTGAACAGAGCAACAAACCCTGCTGCTGACAGTGCTCCCTGTTATGTCAGTCCTGGGCTCCAGGCTCCTCTACCACTGTATTTCACTCCTCACCTGCAGGAGCATCCACTTCTATTAGAGCTCTGCCACCCCCCACCCCACCCATTACTCCACATCCCATTCCTCAGCCTCAATATGTGCAGCTATTACAGTTTGGGGCTCCACACAGCTCAGAAGATGCACCTCGGTCTTCACTTATAGCCTCCCTGGCTATCCCCATTCTATTCTGCACCTGAGTCAAGATTTCTAGTTGTGCTGCTCAACATGGGGGAGTAGTAAAAGGGACAACTGAGGCTACCAAGCACTAGCCTGTAATGAAACATTTAATTCCCAGCCTAAGCCAGGTATAAACCTGTTTACTGAAAGCATGGTCTTGAGTTTAAAGCGGAGGCCTCGGAGACAGAAGACCTCAGTATTATTCCCAGCTCTGCCACCAACTTGCTGTGTGACTTTGGGAAAGTCACATAATTTCAAACTGTACCTCAGTTTCCCCGTCTGCCTAATAATGCCCATCCCATGGGAGTGTTCCGAGGGCTAATGCACATTCTAAAGCCCTTATCTTGTCATGCTGGACTCGGACCTTTCCAAAGCAGAGAGCACTGAGTGGCTGACACATCAGGACAACTACCCTGCTATTTTTGCTGTTTATGGGACATTCCGTTTCAGTATTTCCTGCAGAAAAGCATTCACTGTAAAAAACCCTAATCTAATGTGCCTGCTTAATGTACTGCTTATGCATGCAAAACTTTTGCCAAAGACATCTAATATCAGGGCCACAATGTGTTCAGAATAAACTCATTACATTTACATCTAAATCACTGTTTAGGGAATGAGGACCATGATGGATAATGAATTCATGCACGGTGGTTATGGGTACCTCTTCTGGAGAAAACAGTGTGGTATTAATTTTTTGTTAAATATGCTTCATTTTACTATGTAATGGACTATGCAGGTTGGGGATGAAGAGTCCATCCATGCATCTTGTGTTGTCCTCTTGAACACTTCCTTTAAGAGAGAGAGAATTATTTCACTTAATATCATATTTCATACTTGTTCTGTTGGTCGAAGGCCAGCAGAGACTTAGATAGATTCAATCTGTTTGGTGCTTAATGTTTCAAACAAACGTGGACTGAAGTCTTAATAGAGTTAATTAGTGGTCAATGTTCTGAAGTGAAGAGAAATGTGCAAATAAAAATCTCTTTACTCTTTCACACTGGACTGAACAGGCTCTTGATCCAGGGCTGGTGCCAGCTGTAGAAACTCCATGCTGCAACAGTTTAGAATACACTGTGATCTATGCAAGAGCAAAGTCCAGCTGAGACCAGCTAAGTTCATGTTGATTCAGGTCATGTCTACCCTATGGGCACAGCTGTCTTCCTCTATAGATGGAATGTTTTTTTCCATTAATGTAAGTAATCCATATTCCTGAGTGATAGTAACTAGGTCGATGAAAGAATTCCTCCATCAATCTAGTGATGTCTACACTGTGGGGGTAGATTGGCTTAACTACTTTGGTTTGGGATGTGAATTTTTCACACCCTAAGTGACATAGCTAAGTCAATCTAAATTTTAAGTGTAAACCAGGCCTCGGCTAACGGAGAAGATTTCACTTGAGCTCCCCTGTCTCCTGATTAGTTATATATTATATACATAGTGGGCCTGGCCATGGGAGGTGCAGTACCAATTCCCAAGATACCCCAGGAAAACCTGAGTAGAGGAATTACCATAGTGGATCAAACTAGTGGCCCATGCAGTCCAGCACTCTGTCTCGGACAGCATCCAGTACCAAATGCTTTAGAGGAAGGTGTAAGAAACTACAGAAGGTAGTTACGGAATAACCTGCTCACAAGAAAAGTTTCTAATCCCCATTGTTTAGGGGTTGGTCTATGGCCAATCGAGTTTCATCATGTATGACCAATGAAGTTCAAAGAGAAAACATGAGATAAATAATGAAAAGTTAATTAGATTTTAAAGGACTCTCTGATAATAATCTGTAAGACTGTTAGTAATGCAAGGAAGGAATTTATTTTTACGATACTTTGTTTTTATCTTGACATTTTCCTTTACAATGGCATGCTAATTTAAGCCAGTAGTCGTGATGGGGTAAAGTTCAGCGGGAGAACGTGATAGAGCACAGATCCCTTTTATTCCAGGTTCTGAGCCTTTCAAAGTCCTGTTCTTCTTCTGATTTAAGGAGTTGTTGTGGAAACTTTCCAAATGTACAGGGTGTGCCTGGCTTTTCATATCTATTCACATCTTTTTGTGTGTATTTCAATTAAACCAAAACAATTGGGGAAAGAAATCACTTTTGTTTAATTTCTGCTGTGATTAAATGCCTGACCCAGCATCACAGAAGTTAATGGAATCCATCATTACTGAATGTAGTTGATATTTTTGGGAAAATCTCTAGTTTTTGCATTAACTGGAATAAAACACAAGCCATGGGTATATCCCAAAGACCAGATTCTTCTCAATTTCAGAATTTTCCATTTCAAATAGGCAAGGAAATAACTTATGTAGGTGTTAACATTTGTCCTATCTTTCCAAAATTGTTTCTATGAACATGGACTATCTATTAAAAGAAATTTCCAAAGATGTAGAGGAGTGGTGTCTCCTCCTTCTGTCCTTATTGGGGAGAACAGAAATAGCCAAAATGAATATCTGCCCACTCAAGAATAACTTGTATCATTAGCCTATTGCCTTTCAAGGTCTCTCCCTTGCTCTTTGTTCAAATAAGCAGGTTTATCATTTAATTTATATGGGATAAAAAAAACAGCCTCTCTTGTCACACAAGACCCTTAAAAAATCCTGGCAACTGGAGGTATGGGGTCACCAGATATGTATCTATATTATCTAGCATTCCAAATGCATCCTATTATAAGGTGGTTCCCCTCCAGTAGCTCTGTATATACACCAGCCTGGTTTTGAGATTGAAAAAAGCTTAGCTACGCCATTTGGTTCCCTTCTTTCTTTTATATACCTTAAGGGGTTACCCACATCCTTAAGGGAAAATCCAATCCAATCTTTGTATCTACATGGGGCTCCCTGCAACGTTAAGCCTGTTACAGCATCCAATCTTACTAATTTTCTTCTCGTTCCACTGTGGGGTAACCCGTGCGTCATGGTCAAGGCTAACTCCATGCTTAAAACAATTTGGATAGGAAAAGGGTTAACAAAAATTAAAGATATATTATAAGATGGTAGACTGGTCTCCTTCAGTTACATGTGTAAGAAATATCAGCTACTGCTGTCTCACAGTTCCTTCTTTCAGAGGCTATGTTCAAGGATTCATGCAAGGATGGAGACAACTGCTCTGTTTCTACTTTCTCTCCTCTAAAAAAACATGAAATCAAAAGTCACTTTGTAGGAATTGTGCGTAGGTGGCTTAATGCTTTGCATTATCCTCTCAACCTCTGTCTCAAAGAAAAATGGGGAAAAGAACTTAGCCTTATTATTACAACAGAAACCTGGGAGGATACCTGGCTTAATATTAAAGAGAGACTTATTCTTCCAGATTCTACTG
Source organism: Mauremys mutica (assembly GCF_020497125.1). Taxonomy (NCBI): domain Eukaryota; kingdom Metazoa; phylum Chordata; order Testudines; family Geoemydidae; genus Mauremys; species Mauremys mutica. Next base: position 80,046,735 of record NC_059075.1, read on the forward strand.
GACTCCCCAACATTTGTTTGAGGCTAGATTGACAACATAGTGGTGGAGATGCAAACAACCACATGCCAACTTCCACACATCCTCTATACCTGTCTAAAAATGCATGTGTTCAGGAACACCATATTCAGTGCTCTCTCAAAAGTGTTGTTATTTTTCTTTCTCCAAACTTTTACCGGTGCTGGATGAGCTGGTATTACCAGTTAACACTGAGAAATGGATTGCAGTAACTATTTTAGTATCCAGAAGAGTTATTTTGAGAAAATGGAACTCTGCCGTTCCTCCCTCATAAACAGACTGGCACAGTGAGCTCTTTACTGCTGCATTCATGGAAAAAATGACTCTGTCTAATAGAAATGCTTGGGGGGAAAATGAGGGTGTCTGCTCACACATGTAACTATTGCATACTTTTGCAGTTTAGTATATAATAGTCCCTGATACTCAGAGGTTACATTCTCACTTATTTATCTATTTAGTCACTTAAATAATCGATGCCCTGCATGACCTCTGTGGGTTCAGAATTTTTTGTTTGGTTATGTTTTGTTTTTGTTTTTCCAGGTTTTATAAATAATGAGCATTGAATTTTGTAATGTATATGGTGTTTCCATCTTGTGTGTGTATTTACATATGTTTTGTTTTATGTGTTTATATTTTATATAAAGTCAATAAAAATAAAAGTTTTTAAAAAAGAAGTTAATGGAAGCTTTACCATTTACTTTTTGTATCACTATAGCGTCTAGGAGCCCCAGTCACAGACCAGAACTTCACTGTGCTAATCACTATACAAACCCAGAGCAAAAAGACAGTCGTTGCCCCAAAGAAGTGTAAGATTTAGCCTTAAGTAATAATAATTGTAAATCATTAAAAAATAGCAGCAGCAACAACAAGGGATTGGATGACGCAAGGAGTTGATTGTTAATGGGATATGGATCATTTCACCTCAGCATTCAGATTACCTGTTTAAATCTAGGTTAGGTCAGTGGCAACGGAGAGATTTTATGTTGGCTGTTTGGGGACCAATGCAAAGTGAGCAGGTGGTACTCTGTGTTCTGATCTCCAGTCACAAAACCATTGCAATGTCAGGTGTTAACTTACTGCCTTGGGGGCACTCTGAGAGGGGAAGTCAAGGATAAAATGAACTCAGACACTGAATTACCTACTCTCCCCTAGTGGTCCCTCCAAGTTAGGACTGCAGCACATTTGTTTAAGTGGGGGGGAAGCTTGCACTGCTATTGCTCTTGATAGCACCTTTCACCAGAGCTACATTTATTACAAAAACAAACAAAACTAGATGAAATGACTGAAAACTGGCCCAGCACCACCCCAATTCAATATGTGCTCTGCACTGCCGGATGAATTTACCAGCTATAGATTTAAATTTTTTATTAAAGTTAATGTTTAAAATTAAATATACACAAGTTAAGAGGGAAGGTACTGTACATCTGGGGTCCAGCTTGAGTTATGAGGGATTACAGGTATCAGTTACAAGCATCACGAGATACATACATATCACATAACCAGCATAGACCCAGATTGGGGTGCAGGGTTTTTTAAAGCGTCAGTGGATAAGTGGTCTTGGATACACCACCCATGGACTGTATAAAGAGTCCAAGTCAGTATCAGTGTCGTGAATAAATACCTGGGTGGGGTGCGTCCCTTGGTTCGTCAGGGAAGGAAGTGGGTTATTTCCCTGGTCGGTGGTCTTGATTACTCAACGTAGTATTGACTGTGTCCTGTGATGTGTTCCGTATAGATGTCTCTGGACCACCATGAGCTGTCTCATGAGCTTGGCGTAGCATCACCCGATTCCACATGGTCTCAGAGCCCAGGGCTCCCACGATCAGGTTGTGTATCTGAATCTCGTAGCCCTGGGCTCTCAGGGTGTCGGCCAGTGGGGTGTACTTCAACGCCTTCCGTGCTCGGGCCTCCTGGAAGGCCAGTGACCAGTTTTCAAATGGCACCGTGCTTTAGGGAACATCATGCAGTTCATTCTCTGGCTCTTGTTTATCTGCATGGATCATTTCCCATTACTTGGGAAGAACCAGTGTATAAATAGACTTTTGTTGTGAGGCCCAGTGACACCTGGTGGTTAAAGAAAGAGGCGCAGAGGATAATAAATAATGGGAGTCAGTGGGTTGGGAGAGACGAAAGGCAACAGAATCAGCAGACTAATAATGGGTTTTCAAAATGCCTATAGGCACATATATCCAGTGGCTGGAGGTGAATGCAAAAGGTTGTGGCATGGCAAGCCTTTGTAATGAAAACTGAACATTTAATTGCTGGATGTACTAGTGCAATGTCTCTAAAACCAGTTTATTGTCATAGAATTCACTATACTCCTCACAGACTCTTGCTGTTTCACTCAATTCTTACACTGAAGGTTGTAATCCATGGCTCTGGGGAGATTAGAATGTCCCTTTGGCTCCATCTACATGGGGAAACTGACCACTTGCCAACAATGGGTTCCAGAATGGGCTTTCCTCAACTGGCCTTGATAACAAATTAACATAGTATAGATTGGAAAAGGAACCATTTCCCATACCATTGCAAAAGGTATGATTGAGACTTACTGTTAAACTTTTGAATACTGATCACAGAGGACCTATGGCTGACAGTCATTGTTAACATAAGAACTCAGTCATTTCCAAGTACAAATAACCTAAATTACTGCATGTCAGGATCTGACTAAGTGATCACAGTGGTCTTTGCTGGCCTTAAAATCTCCAAATATAGTAACATCATCTGAGAGACAGACCAATGCTGAGTTTTTTCAACATCTCTGAGCCATGGAACTTTCTAACTTAGGCCATGTCTACACTACAGTGGCACAGCTATGACACTGCAGCGGTGTCACTGTAGCACCATAGTGTAGATGTCCTACTTTGACAGAAGGGGATTTTCCGTCAATGTAGTTAGTCCATCTAATAGATGGGTTGGCAGAAGAATTCTTCTGTTGACCTAGCTGCACCTACACCAGAGGTTAGGTCGACCTAACTATAATGCTCAGATTGTGAAATTTTTCACAGCCCTGAACTATGCAGCTAGAGGGATCTAATTTTTAAGTATAAACCAGGTCTTACAGTCTGGCAGCAATCTTAATTGGGAGTCAGAACTTGGGTTTGCCGCTCATTCACTGTGTAGCCTGACCTTGTTTACTAGGGCCTGGTGTACACTGCAGGGTTAGGTCAAGGTAAGCTGCCTTGCGTCGACTGAGCTGTGAAAGTGTCTTCACTCAAATTTGGCTCCTGCCGACGTAAGTGCCTCTCTACGCTGATTGAGTAACACCACCTCCCCTCGCGGCATAGAGTCATGGTCAATGTAGTTAGGCCAATGCAGTGTCAGTGTAGACACTGCATTGCTTACGTCAACTGTTACTGGCTTTCAGGAGCTAGCCCACAATGCTCCACACTAACAGTACAATTGATACTAGTGCTCCTGGTGAGGACACACACTGCCAACACAAGGAGCCAAGTGTACACACACACAAGTGATTTAACAACTGTGATGGCTGTATGCTGACATAAATTAGGGCAACATAATTTTGTAGTGTAGACATGGCCTTAGTTATGCTGCTTGTTTACTTTATGCTTTTCTCTCCACTGGGAAAATAAAGAGAGATTAGGTCTGTTCCATTTTTGTCTCTAGTCTCTTGTCCCTTCTGCCTCTCCAGCACTAGCTCTGCTGCAATGTCTGAATTGCAAACACTATAGGGAAAAATGTTGAAATGCAAACAAAACCTGCTTTAAAATTCACATTTCGAAAAAATGGAAACCTTTTTATTGATCTGAGATTTGTTAAACCTAATGTTCTCACAGGAGTGTTGTGAGCCTTAATTAATGTTTGTTAAGGTAGGATGAGATCATGGATAAAGGTTATAACACCTGGGGATTAGTCTCAGGCAGTAGCCTGACGCGTCCTGCTGAAATATAGTAGCTTGTCTTCTCTGTGACACCTTACAGTTTAGTCCGATTCATCATCCAGTGGGGAGTGGTCTGACCCATCAATCAAATTTTAAGGGGTCATTCGACAGGTTGGGGAAGGGACATTGCATTATTGAAGCCATTAACTTTTAGTGTCCTCTTCATGCTGACATTAAGACGATCACTTCCAATTATAGTAGAAATAAATGTCTGCAGTGTTATATAGAACACGGACACGTATTGGTATCTGGGAGCACCGCTGGTATCTTACAGGTCACATCCGTCAGTGACGGTGTGATAAATGAAGAGCGGGGACGTAGCTCCCTTTTATGGACACCCAGCCAGTAAGTTAGCTGTAAAGTCCCTCTTGGTGGCTGTTCTCTGCTTGCTTTACCTGTAAAGGGTTAAAAAAGTCCCCCAAGTGAAGGAAAGGGAATGGGCAATGGGAAGGCTAGAATTTTTTAAAATGGGAAAAAACTTCCCCTTTATAGCTGTTGTTGTATGGGAACCAGGTGAACAGGGAGCAGTTATGCTATGAGAAGCTTTAAGCCAGGTATGATCATAAATCATCAGATCATACCTAGAACTATTTATTTGGAACTCCCAAATGTGTAAGTAGAACAGGACTGTTTAGAAAGATGTGATTAGGTTTATTTCTGTTTATTTCTTATGGCTAGTGATCTCCTCTGTGCTAACCCCAGATGCTTTTGTTTGCTTGTAACCTTTAAGATGAACCCCCAAGAAAGCTATTTTGGGTGCTTAATTTTTGGAATTGCTCTTTTAAAAGCTAGCAAAAAACTAAGTTCTAGATGTATTTTCTTTCTTTTTGTTTTTAATAAAATTTATCTTTTTTAAGAACAGGATTGGATTTTTGGTGTCCTAAGAGGTTTGTGCATGTTGTTTAAGTAGCTGGTGGCAACAGCTAATTTCCTTTGTTTTCTTTCTCAGCTCTTCCCTGGAGGGGAGGTGAATGGGCTTGAGGGTACTCCACAGGAAGGAATTCCCAAGTGCGCCTTCCTGGGTTCCAAAAAAGGGGTTTTGCATTTGGGTGGTGGCAGCGTTTAGCAAGCCAAGGTCAGAGAAAAGCTGTAACCTTGGGAGTTTAATACAAGCCTGGAGTGGCAACTATTAATTTTTAAAATCCTTGCGGGCCCCCACCTACTGCACTTGAAGTGCCAGAGTGGGGAATCAGCCTTGACAGATGGTGTCCTCAGAGACATTAACACTCCCATCACGAGAGCCTCGAATGTCAACAAGTGAAACTCAAAAGGCACCAGGTGCTTCAGCTGAGAGGCCAGAGAAAGAGGGAAAACAGCCATTTTAAAGATGACAGAAGATTTTGTAAGGATGAAGGGGACAAACCAGGGTCTAAAACCACAATCTGGGCCTTTCTCTGTGTACTCAACAACAAGAGTAGAAAGGTTGTTAGGATGAGATATATTTAATGATTAGAGATGGGGCCCAAACTCTAAATCAAAGTTCGTCTAGTCAACACAGAGCCCGATTCTCCATTGCCCTGCACCTTGTTTAGTCATTTACAGCAGAGCAAAGTAGGAACAAAATTCTACCATTCAGACTCAGTAGCATTTTTCACCCATTCTGCACTGTGTAAATGACCACACAAGGTACAGGGCAATGGAAAATTAGGTCCACGGTGTTTAAAATGCCAGTGACATGTCTACACTAGCACTCCCACCATTGCAATAATCGGTGGAGCTGCATCAATAACAACAACCGTGGGAAATTTTTTTTTGAGGGGGTGAAGTCTCGTGTAGACAAGTCCTCAAGGCAAGAATTATCTGTCAGCAACAGTAATCAATAGGGAAGCTTTCCTGAATCATTCAACACCAATCAATGAGTCTGCATTACAATAACCAGAATTCTGCATCAAGATGCTAAATGCAAAAGCCTTGTTTTCATGCCCACAAGGATCTTAAAATCAATACACATTCAAAGGCAACTGTCAAGTAGTCTTATTTGTATTGCTTTTCAATATTTTTACATTCTTTACAGGTTATTTAATTATAAACAGCAATAATACTTAGCACTTGTATTGGGCATTCCAGCTGTAGATCCTACAGTGAGTGCTGCACAAAGGTGGATAAACAGAAGCAGTATTTTCCTCCTATTACATAAGGGGAATCTGAAGCAGAGTTTGTGCCTTACATCACACAGTCAGTCTACGGTCAGGCTGGGAATAGAACCCAACGCAGGTGACTCGCAGTTTGGTGCTTTATCTATTGCACCAACAGAAAAGCCCAATCCTGGAACTCCTGAATCGAAGAATGATCAGGTTTTTTATTATAACCTCCTCAGGGCCGGAACCATCTCTTCATTTGTACAGCACCAAACACGCTGCGACACATTCTCATCTTATGAACATCAGCAGACCTCCATTGACAAACTGTGCCAGTTTATACCAGCTGAGGATCTGGCCCAGTGACTGCCAGTGATTAACAAACAATCATTTTTTGAAAACCCATCTTACAAGCTTGACTGGTTTTCTTACTTGCATATTAGGGGATAATAGCAAAATTCATAATTGTTACCTTTTCTGGTGAATTTTATCTTCAGTTAAAAAGTGTGTAGGCTGTAAGCTCCTTGTGGTAGGAGCTGTCTTTTTGTTCTGTGTTTGTACAGCACCTAGCACCACGGAGCTCTGGTCCGTGACTGGGAATCCTTGGCACAACAGCAATACAAATAAAGAAGAATATCATTTGCTATTTAGGCTATTCACTTGTGCTGTGTTTTCAACAGCACTATCAACTTTAAAAAAATCACTATCGCTTTAAAAACACTGGAGAAAGGTATGTATTTGAATGCAAGATAAATTACACACTAGAGCCCCAATCCTGCAATGATCATTGGGTCCATTCAGAGACCCACTAATATCTGCCATCATTGCAGAACTGGGGGCTGGGGTGCATCTTTATATTGCATACTGGCCTATGTTTAATATGTTTGAGTACAACTAAGAAGCAGGCAGAGAGCATTCAGACTTGTGACCTAGAGGCTGATTAGGATCCTATAAATCAGGGTTTCTCAAACAGGGGTCACCACTTGTGTAGGGAAAGCCCCTGGTGCACCGGGCCGGTGTGTTTACCTGCCCCGTCCGCAGGGCCGGCTGATCGCTGCTCCCACTGGCTGCAGATTGCTGCTCCCACTGGCCGTGGATCGCTGCTCCGGGTCAATGGGAGATGCCGCTTCCAGCAGCTTCCATTGGTCTGGAGCAGCGATCCGCGGCCAGTGGGGGCCGCGATCAGCCAGACCTGCGGACGGGGCAGGTAAACACACCAGCCCGGCCCGCCTGGGGCTTTCCCTACACAAGCGGCGACCCCTGTTTGAGAAACCCTGCTATAAATGTTCTTGTTGAGATTGCTATTTTGGTTTCCCAAAACTTACAATTATTATCTGTAATAAACTTTTAAACTAACCAGCTACATTTGCTGCTCAAGTCAAATTCTTTCAGAATCCTAGAAAAGATTCACACAGACTAATAAGCAATTTTGACATTCTGTTTCTTCCTTTAGTAATTTTCCCTCTGTCTATTTTGCAAACAATGTTTTGCTTCAGTTCTTTGAATGGAAAATCTGCTGCTATAAACCTATATTTGCTTCTTGATATGTACATTGGTCATCATCAGGGGCGGCTCCAGGCCCCAGCATACCAAGCGCGTGCTTGGGGGCGGCATGCCGCGGGGGGCGCTCTGCCGGTCGCCGGAAGGGCGGCAGGCAGCTCCGGTGGACCTCCCGCAGGCGTGCCTGCGGAGGGTCCGCTGGTCCCGCGGCTTCAGTGGAGCATCCACAGGCGTGCCTGCGGGAGGTCCACCGGAGCCGCGGGACCGGCGACCGGCAGAGTGCCCCCCGCGGCGTGCCACCGTGCTTGGGGTGGCAAAATTGCTAGAGCTGCCCCTGGTCATCATTGGTGAGATCAACGAGAACATACACAGTTCTAGCAGTAGCTTTTGTTAGTCAGGTGCCAGGACCCTGGCTACTGTCTTTACTCTCTGTCTAGGGAATAGCTGAGGTAGTTTTTGATAATATTTAAAGTTGAATGGAGCTGCTCCTCTATATGTTAACAGTCTTAAAGCTGCTCATATCTTGGTCTCACACTACTTATGTGTGCTCCCTCCCAGGGCTGCTAGGACTCTATGTCCATAGTCACAGAGGGCTGTTGTAGTCTCTGGAGAGGCTGGATGACTGCTCATGTGGCCACTTACGTGGAACAAACAGAGAAATCAGGTTTTATTAAAAGCTAACTTTTAATGAGAGCCAACTGAGCCAGGACACAGAGAAGCTGAAATTCATCCTCCCTTCACTAGATCAGTTGTCTCTGGCCTATGCACAGTCTACCAAAACCTCTTCCCCAAGGCAGGCACGCTCTTACACACACTAGACCATATTTTCAAAATGAGTTTGTAAGAGGGGCTGCCCAGTGTCAAAACATAAGTAGGGCTAGAGAAAGATGGCTAGGTTTCAAGATGGATCCATTTTGGCATGACACCTAGAACTCAGCATTATAAGTTGGCCACCAACAAACATGTCTCTTCTACAATACAATTCTGCCTGCCTGTGTCACACCATTTATTGCAAACAAAATGTTCACCCTTTAAAAGAAGCAAGCAATACGAAAGCAGCATAAACTAAGATGTCTCTTTCTCTTTAAGACCAAAATCAGTTCTTCGAGGGTCATTTTTCCAAAGCAACAGGGAAATTAAACACACAAGCAGGATGTAGCTCAATAGCACAGGCCTGCCTTGCAGCAAGAAGTATATAAAGAAGAGACCACTGCTCCCAAACACAGGCCCCAGAGTACACAGGAGCTTAACTCCTTCCCTGGAGTCTCCCAACCAAACCCTTAATGTCTTATGAGTTTCTCTTACTGAGGCCCAGCTGTCAGCTGCACCTTCCAAACCAAGCCACAGCTATGGGCTTCTCTCCAGAACCTGACAAAGGTTAAAGGTGGCTGGCCTGGAAATTTTAAAAACTAGATTTGGCCCTTTGTGTTTTGCTTCTTTATGATGAATAAAAAGGGAGCAAAAGGTTGGTTTGTTTAGGTTTTTTGTTTCTTGAAGGGGTGGTTTGGTTTTGGTTTGTTGGTTTTTTACAACATGCTTTCAGGCCTTGTTCTTCCATTATGAAGAAGCAAAAAGGGGCACAAATCCCAGTTTTTTTCCTTTGCAAGAGGCAGTCTTCCCTACCCATTGAGCTGTTCTCCCTCCTCCCAATGGAAAGGCTTAATTCCTTCATGGTCCAGCTGAAAGCAGGATACATAAACCCTGAGAGCAAGGCGGATGATAGCTGGCACATGCCCTTACCCATATTGCACTAATAACTACAGGATTTTTTGACTTCACTGGGGTCCATATGGGCACAAGCATTATGCTCACATATTAAATGTGGCCCAGCCTGATAAGATATTACGCCAGGGGTAGGCAACCTATGGCACGTGTGCCGAAGGCAGCACCCGAGCTGATTTTCAGTGGCACTCACACTGCCCGGGTCCTGGCCACCAGTCCGGGGGGCTCTGCATTTTAATTTAATTTTAAATGAAGCTTCTTAAACATTTTAAAAACATTTACTTTACATACAACAATAGTTGAGTTATATATTAAAGACTTATAGAAAGAGACCTTCTAAAAACGTTAAAATGTATTATTGGCACGCGAAACCTTAAATTAGCGTGAATAAATGAAGACTCGGCACACCCCTTCTGAAAGGTTGCCGACCCGTGTATTAGGCAGTACCTAACTGTATCTGCTGTGATAGTTAAGTGAAAGGCCTAATGAAGAACAACCTTCCAGTTCTCACCAGAAAACTCCACCATGAAATGTAATAGTTGCTACCCCATGCCTCTGCCTACACTTACCTAGGCCCCGACCAATAAACTTGTCAGTGGACCTCTATGCCCACATGAAACCCCACTGATGTCAACAGGGAGCTCAAACAGAACTCATTACAGCACAGGGGATTCACCATGTAGGGGACACAAGGAACCGCAACTCAGAATTTCCACACTTTCTGGGGAGGTCCTGAATTCAGGAAGCACCAGCTTACAGAATCTATCTAAAGCCTATTACCATAATATCAGAGAGTCTAACAATCATTCATTGATTTAGCCTCACAATCCCCCTGGCAGGTTGAGACGTGCTATCATCCACATTGCACAGATGGGGAACTGAGGCGCCGAGAAGCTAAGGGACTTGCCCAAGATCCCAGAGGAAGTCAGTGGAAGAGAGGGAATCCCTGCTCCCAAAGGCTCCCAAGTCCCAGGCTAGCATCCCAACCATTGGACCATCCTTCTGCAAAATGATGAGACACAATGGTTTAAACAGGTTTCTGCTCCAACTGTTACATGGGAAAATCTGGTTCTGGCCTCTTGTTCCTTGAGGCTGCCAAGAAAGAGAGGGGAAAAACTACAAATAGAAAAAGACCACCCACCCCAAATACAGCATATTTTCTGAGCACCGTTATCAGCTTTTGACCATTTCTGAGCTATCCGCTAATTCCATTTTTATATTAACTCAAACATGTCATTGTTTCCCCATCATTAGAAGGTTCCTACAGTGAGGAAATGATGACAGTTGGAGGTGCGTGCATAGTAGCAGTTGGAGCATGAATGCAATACAATTCAACTGTGTTTATTGGCAGGCGATATCTTTGTTCCGAATATGTGACTCACAAGTAAATGTTCTCTCTTGCCACAGACTCCTTGACCCCTCCTTTCCATCTCTCCACCTCTCCTTCTGTTTGTCCAACTGGCAGGAAGCTTTGTGTAATTCACTCCTTAGACAAGTGGGTCAGGGTTTTGGGGTGTGGGCTCCGGACAGAACTCACCTCAGGCGGCTCCCCACAAGCAGTGACATGTCCCTCTGCTCCTAGGCAGAGGCGCATCCAGGCGGCTCTGCATGCTGCCTCCGCCGCAGATGCTGCCCTCACAGCCAATGGGAGCAGCGGAGCTGGCACTCGAAGTGGGGCAAGGACAGCACACAGAGCTCCCTGTGGCCGTCCCCCCACCTAGGAGCTGAGGGACATGTTGCCACTTCCGGGGAGCCAGGCAGAGCCAGGTAGGGAACCTGCCAGCCCTGTGCCAACTGGACTTTTAATGGCCCGGTCAGCGTTCCGGTCAAAAAACAGACACCTGGCAACCCCAGGGACAGACTTTTTCCCAGAATAGCTCAAGTATATCACCTGGGGGAAGGACAGCTGATGTGGCAGTTCCCCTAATCTGATTACAGGTTGTATTCCCTTGCTGATCAGGGTAGATCTATGGATTGGGCTGTGTAATGGGACTACCTGGCTGAACAATCAGGTCACATCTGTCTCCCATTCCATCCTACACAACACCATGTCAGTATTCCAGATAGGGGCCTCCATTGGGATGGATCTGTAAGGCAGCTTTACATATTATACTACCTATACTGGGTTAACTTAATGGTAACAGCAGCACAAACATATTGTGCCTCTCTAAGCTACTCAATCATACTCATTAATTTCAAGAGGCCACAGATGGTAAACTCATACCCTGAAATAGCTCCCCCCAGAGTATCATTTCCGGTTGCTCATGAAAAATGCTAGAAAATAAACTCCTCTCCCTTCAGATTCTTCTGCCCTTGAAGGGTTCCCAGCATGTGAAAGTGAAATCAGTTCATCTGTGAGCGGAAGCCCTTTCCCCTCGCCAAGCACTCTCCATCATGCTGCAAATAACAGTTGCATATTTACACTTTCAATTTATTCTTTCATTTGCAGAGGAGCAGTGCAAAATAAAATTGAGGTGCCAGTGGTGTGGCAGAGATGTGGGGATGGGGAAAATCCTGGGATTGTGCAAAATGCAAGGTACTCGATGTGTGGTGAATTACACAGGACATAAGGAGACTGTTTCTCTCACTGAAAGAGGATTTATTTAAATTTCCCTTCTATGGGGAAAATATAACAGTATCCTAGAATAAAGGCCCATACCATTGCAGTAATACAATGGTAAACCCTATGCCTTCAGCAGCTGAAGATAATGGGCACTCAGCACCTCCCAGGATCAAACCCTTAGATCATCTTTCTCCAGGCTATGCATCCACTATAGAGAAGATACTTGGAGCTTTGGGAGGGAGTGTAGGTTAGTGATTAGATCAGAGGACTGGAAATCAGGACTATTAGGTTTTAGGGTATGTCTGTACTGCAGAGTATACCCAGATGGTGACTCATATGCATGCAGAGCCAACCCCGCCTCCAAGCAGTTCCACTGCAGAGTTTCACACAACTCATACCCATGTACCTGTGATTATACAGGCTCGGCACTAGGATTTTTGAGGGACATATCCCAGGGGCCTTAGCGCCTCACTAAACTGAGCCGCTTCAGGAATTAGTTCATGGCATATTGTGGGAAAACTTCTGGGTCCTTCCCGAGCCCCTGTGCACAAGTGTTCTTAGCCCCCAGTGCATCAGTCCATTCCCAACAGGGCCACTAGCTCACTATGTGACCATGAGCAAATCATCTTTCCCTGCCCCTATATTTATTAATAATATTACTATTATTTAATTATTACGTGTATTACCATAGTGCCTAGGAGCCCTATTCATGGACCCGGACCCCATTGTGCAAGGTGCTGTACAAACACAGAACAAAAAGACAGTCTACAATCTAAGTAGGATTACAATCTAAGTAGGATTACTCAACTGTAAATTGGCTACAGTAATAAAAACAACACAAAGGGGCAGTGCACCTCACAGGGGTGCTACAGTGCTTACAGAAAGTTAATGTTTATATACTGCTTTGAGATTCTTGAATGAAGGACACAAAGCAAGTACAAACTCCTATACAGAGCTTTAGCTCAGGGACCTTTGCGATCACATCCAGTAGCATAGTTTTAGAGAAAGGTATGGGATCTGCCAGGGAAACGGAAGCAGAAAACGGTCTCTGTGCAAAATGGACAGTGAGAATCAATTAAGTTCCTCTGACTTTTGGTTATTTAGAATGTTTCACTTTTAAGTCTTTAGTGCTCTAATATTTGGGTGTGACACTCAGCAGGGGAATGTTTATTTACTTAAACAACTGCTTTTGTTGGAGGTCTGTGATGGGATGTTAGATGGGATGGGATCTGAGTTACTACAGAGAATTCTTTCCTGGGTGCTGGCTGGTGAGTCTTGCCCACATGCTCAGGGTTTAACTGATCGCCATATTTGGGGTCAGGAAGGAATTTTCCTCCAGGGCAGATTGGCAGAGGCCCTGGAGGTTTTTCGCCTTCCTCTGCAGCATGGGGCACGGGTCACTTGCTGGAGGATTCTCTGCAGCTTGAGTTCTTCAAACCGCAATTTGAGGACTTCAGTAACTCAGACATAGGCTAGGGGTTTGTTATAGAAGTGGATGGGTGAGATTCTGTGGCCTGCGTTGTGCAGGAGGTCAGACTAGATGATCATAATGGTCCCTTCTGACCTTAAAGTCTATGAGTCTATGAGGTTTTGCCTGTTTTTAAATTTGTGGAAATATTTTTGTTGGTGTTGGGCTTTACAATGGCTTGTTTCTACAACTGTCAAACCTTGAGCCAAATTTAAATTGACAGTGCCCCTTTACAAAGCTAGGCCTCGGTTCTGCAAATACTCACATGAGTAATTTTACTCATGTGAGCAGTCCCAGTGACTTCACTAGGAATGATTCATGTAAGTAAAGTTACAAGTATGCCTAAGTGTTTGAAGTATCAGTGATTCAGCAATATACTTTTAAAAAACCATGCCAGGAACTATTTGTTTATTCCATTACATTTTTAAATGGCTTCAAATGAAAATAATCACCAGGCTGCAGCTAGAACTACAACTTCCAGAATGCAAGGCAACAGAAGCTCTAATCATATGACTTAAACTGAGCTCTTGCGATTGCTAGTGTCTGCAGTCACATGATAGAGTCACATGAAAGAGTAAAGATGGCTGCAGTGACAGAAGAGCAGTTTGCAGCTCTGCAGATCTTATTGAAGGTAAAAAAAGAGAGAGACACAAATGTACTAAGTTAGTATGATGTTTGCTTTTTAAAATCCCTATACTGTTAAACAGCTGCTGAATTCTGCCCAAGACGTGGCTGCATTTCACTGATCCCTGGATAGAGTTTGTAAAGCAGTTTGGGAAGAAATATGCCAGCTAAATGTGACTAATAAAAAGAGACAATGAAAAGTGTTTGAGCTCCTTCAGCTGCTGCCTTAAATGGTGTTTCTCTTCCTGGGCTCAACAGTGATGCACTTTAGAAGATGAGCAGCATGTAGTCATTTATGCAAACTTTGGAGATAAGGGAGATGAGGTTTTAAATTGATGATGCATTCAAAAAACGCTGTCTCCCCACGGTGGATCAATTCCGTGCACATAAATGAGCTCTACAAGCCCTGTCGCCTCTTAATGACAGAACCAGAAGAATGTAAAATGAAAGCTTCTGTATTAATAAATGCCCCCCCCATCCTTTCAAGCAGTATTTTTTTCCTGGTTGGTGTGGTCAAGTAGCATTGTAACAGGATCTGTAGGACTGATTTAATTTGTTGCTCTGTTAAGGATAAAAAAAATGGGGGGGAAGAGATTCCAGATTTGAAAACACACAAATAATTCAGCAACACAATATGAGCTGAACACAGGATTGGGACCCTGGTGCTCCTAAATTCTAGTTCTGCTCCTGCCACCAGCTCCCTATGTGGTCTCAGGCAAGTCACTTCACCTCTTTGTTTCAGTTTCTCTGTCTACAAGATGAATATAATGCTAACCTGTTGCACAGGGGAGTTTTGAAGACTAAGTAGTTATTAGTTCAGTGCTTTGCAGTTGTAAAACACTATAGAAGTACTCACATTTCTCTGCATATAAACAATGGTTTCTGAACCCCGCACTCATTATTTTCCAGGCTTCCTCAAAAGACGTAGTTAGACAACTGTGCCAAGACTGCTTTTCTAGCTCAACAAGAGGCTCAAGCAAACTGATTGACAGCACCCGTTCCAATCTGTCTGTGACATCAGACGAAGCAGCTCAAGTAAGAGTACAATTGTAACACCAACAGACCCTGGTCGTCAGCAGGTGGGATTGAACCGGGGAGCTCTGGAGCTTAAAGCATGAGCCTCTACTGTATGAGCTAAAAGCCAACTGGCTGTTAGTGAAGGCCGTAGAGCAGACTCATTTTATCTCTCTAAGTGGTCTCAGTGCCACTAGATAGGACACAACACCACACCCAGAAGGTGTGTGAGTTACACAATGACACTTCATCAATGACAATACGGTCTTATTGACAGGGCCTGCATGTAACAGGTGCTTTTCCCTCTGGCTCCTCTCTTCACAAGCAGCCAAACATTGGTGAGAAGCAGATTTTGAAACTAAAAGTAGGTAGTTAATAATCTGCTTTCACTGTGATGGCTAATGAGGCAGTACAAAGTCCTCAATGCTACAGTCAGGCTGGCTCAGAACTCCATTAGAGCTCTGTGTTGGCCTGTGAGGACAGGACGTCTTCACAGATACTAGAGCACAAAATGGAAAATTCTGCTTAACAAGTACACTCAAAATGGATGCAAATTCTATATACATTCAGCTACCTTACAGCAGGGCTCATGAATCAGTCAATGTTAGCAAAGCCCCTTAAAGGTCTAATGTGCCTAAATATAATTAAGCAATTGTAGCAGTGTAAGAACAAACATTAAATGCCTCTAAAAGCCACTCCAATTTATTTCATGCAGTAAGTTAAGAAAGCACTGGATACAATCCAAACAGGTTTTTTTTCCTCCTCCATTTACCTAGCCAAGGTTTTTAATAAATTGTGTTTCATTCTGTGAGTTGAGTGAAAATATGGCTTTAAAACTTGCTCTGTTCAAACTGAATTGCTGCCTATGGGTAAAACCCCAGTCCTACATCGGGATCAGCTGGCAGAGACACTTGAGTCCTGTAGAATACCATGCAAGATTGGGGCCTAAATCATGCTAACCAGCTTAAGTTTTTTCAAGATCTAGGGTTAAAATATTCAAAAGTGCTAAAGTGAGTTAGAAGCTCAAGTCCCATTGATTTTCAATTTTTCCAAGGCTGAACAAGCAGTACAAAATATAGGTAGGACTATTCTATAGGAAGCAACCCTTCATCAGCAGAGGGATGGGTGAGGCCAATAAGCATATTCTGCTTCCAATTTCTGTAACTTCATATGTCTGGTTCATCCTTAAATGTAATTTGTTCTGTAAAGTAGTAATATGAGCAATTAGGACCTGACTTTCAGAGGGCTGAATGCTTCCAACTTAGATTGAAGTCAGAGGCCTCCCCAGAGGCGCAGCAGCACTGAAGATCGGGCCCTGGCTGTTTTTGAAAACCCTGGGGCAGTAGTTATAATTATAGTACTTTAGTAAAGGGCTTAATACTTAGTTGGATAACATGACCCAGAATCCTTAAGAGGACGCTGGAGTTGTCTGTGTTTGGGGAGAGTGGGTTGGAGTACAGTGGATTGTGAGCAGCACGTATCAAGGTCATTGTCATTCCCTACATAAAATGAAATTCTATGACCGTGATTTTGCAGCTGGCGCCATGCGGGCCTGCCAGTGTGCATCTGATTGCTGGAGCTGGGCCTATGCGTGTACACTGCCCTGCACCCCATCTGGTTACTGAAGTCATGAAGTCATTCCCTGTGCAGCATGTAGTGCCCTTCATCACTTCAGCTTCTTTTCCATTATCTGTTCCTTTCCTGCAGCTGATCTGCTCTTTGCACAACCTCACCAGGCACATTGTGTATCGGGGCCTGTCATCTGCGGAAGAAATTCTCTCGCTTTTCCCAGAGAACTTCCACCAGAGTCTAAAAAACCTCCTGACCAAGATAATTTTGGAAAATGTGTAAGTGCTTGTCATTTGAGATTCATTTGGATGTAAAGCAAGAGGGTGTTAGACATTCCAAGTATTCACATGGCTGGCAGTCTGGAACACCTCAGCATTGTAAGGCTTAGTGAGAGAGAGAGAGAGAGAGAGTGAATGTATAGTTCTGGGTCAGAGACCCAGGTTCTAGTCCCTCTGCTCCAATCACTTTTATTTATACACAGTGGAACAGCTTCAACAGGAGAGACTGAGGGAGCCCTGTGTTAGAATATCCCATAGCTCAGTGGTTGAAGCATTCTCCTGAGAGGTGGGAGGCCTCTGTTAAAATCTTGTGTGTCCTTCAGGCAGAGGAGTGGAATTGAACCTGGGTCTCCCACATAATTCTGGTGAGAGCACTCACCTAGGGTAAGTTATAAGGTGGGTAGTACCACCTCTCCCTCCTCCTCCACCTGTTTTGTGTGGACAGAGGCAAGCACCTAACTCATTTTCATAAGAAATGACTTAGGCACTTAAGTCATAGGACTCCAACAGTTCCTGGTTGCAGATCACTAGCTAAGATAGGTGCCTCCCTGCACCTCATATACAATGCCCATCTCTGTGAGGGGGGGAGGTGGGCTCCCCACGTAATGCACTGGCTTTTATGCATCTAGTTCTAAGGCATCTCTCTTTCCCCCATTCATTGTATGGGCCCTTAGGGAGCCTGGGCACCTAACTCGGGCTTTGCGGATTGCAGCGTTGTTCCTGTGATTTTCTAGGCACCTAAAAGGTATTGCAACACCTAAGTCCCTTTGTGATCCGGGCCTAAGTGGCTAGCCTAAGGAAGCGTGTGGTAGAGCAGGGAATTGAACCTCTGTCACTTAAATCCCAGACTAGTGCCTTCACCAATGGCCCATCCTTACCACCTATCAGACTGTCTCACAGTCAAGGGACATAGTGTAAAGATTAAAGCTATGCTGTGGAGCCTGAAGATAAATATACAGTTCCTCAGTAAATTGCACCGAGTTTCTGATGACAAAGCAATTTTGTCTTGAATACCACGGGCCAACCTTCCCCTTTGTCCTAGTTTCTTCACCCCAACAACTCTTCCAGTTGCCACGATTTAATTGCCACCTGCTATGGGTAGTCTTATATCTCCACCCACTTTTTCTGACTGATCCTTCAGAAAGGAGCCACCCTGCTCACCATCCCTGCTCTGCACTGCTGCTGTAATCTCTTTTAAAGGCCTGATCATATTTTTTTTCTCTCTCTTCCTTTTCGCAGCTCCATCTGGAGGAGTGAAGCACAATCAAGTCAGAGTAAGTAGCAGGTTGCATTTTAAGGCTATTAGTATTTCCAGGAGGATTAGCGAGACCTTGAAATGTAAAACTGTGAGGTATACTAAAATGGCGTTTGCCAAACTTCTTTGAAAACTGAGCCCCCCTTCAGAAAGCGAAAGCAATGTTGCCCCCACTCTGCAACCTTCCCATGGATTGTCAAGGGCTTACGTATTGTAGCGTATACATCTTCAGTGCCATCCCAAACTGTCCTTGCTCTCAGACCCGCTCACCCCCACATGTTATTGAAAACACTAGCATAGATCTTTATAATACAGTGCCCCTGCTTTCTCACATGCTTTGGTGTTTAGCGAACAGTTAACAATGCTGACATTTAAAGCCCACTTTTAAGTGCCTGGACAGTTCACCCCTCAGAGACATTTTTTCAGGCTCTCTGCAAACTCAAGCAGATTTCTCTGCATCGATTACACTTGCTACACTGTTTTTTTTAAAGCTTTTCTTTGAAACCCTAATAACTAAAGAGTTTTCTTTCAGAAGAAAGCTGACACTCTAGAGAACAACTTGAGGCCAGTATGGGCCCTCCTTGCCCCTCCCAATGGGGTAGGGGCCGGGGGAGGCACACCAAACACTCTGGGAAAACACTGCAGTAAGAGAATCATTAGGGAAGGGATTTTCAAACATCTTGATAAAGTACAAATCGTGGGGAGAGGTTGTTCCACAGTTGCATCACATGACTGGCAATTACAGCAATTGCTTACACTAAATATTGTCCTAACCATACTTCTCCACACATTTTCACATTGCAATGTGATCTAGGAAATGAGGTGAGCCAGTGCCATGTGCCCAACCAACTCTCCATGGCCTATCAGCAGTGGCTCTGCTGACTGCTGGTGGCCCTTGGACCATGTTCAGGAACCCCTGCTTTAGGGCTTCTGGCCCTTATTTTAACCCAGTACTAATGGCTGAACATGGTGGAATATCCTGTTGGAAAGAGAGATTATTTTCTGGGAAATGTTGGATTATGCTATTGCTGTTTATAAGGCATCTGCTGCACATTGTAGAGGGGCAGATACAATGATTGAAACAACAAACATTATGAATGGTCAATTTACATGCTCATAAAGATTAGGACAGTTTCCTGGACCTCCAAAGCTCCAGCAATGACTCCCTTGCCAATTAAAAGACAAGACCAATAGATGCATCTTACATTGTGTTGTGAATGCTTCCAAACACTGGACTGTAACTGGGAGTGGCTTCCAAAGGCAAGTGCTTGCCAACCAAGGCTGCACTGCCCCCTGGGGTTCAGCTCTGGGGACAGATGACAAGAGCAGGCTCCAAACTGGGCTGAATAAGGGCTTGAACTTGGCTCGCCCATTGCAGGTGAGTCCCCTGACCAATTGGCTGTTTTGGGGTCTCTCTCTGCTTTTCCTTGAAAGGTCTTGGTTTCCTCCACGTGGTGAATGGGAAATGATTTTTTTTTTAATTTATATTTTTGCGGAATGGGAAAACAGTTTCCCGCCCAGCTGTGCTTTGGAGTGCAGCTTGTAGTTATTTTCCAAGGCTTTTCACATATCGGTAGCTTTTCCAGTTTGGACACAAGGTGAGTCATGTGATCATCCTGCTGCCTTGGCAGACTCGCTGTAGTATTGATGCTTTAAAGCTTGCACAGCCTCTGACCTCTTAATAACCTTGAAAGACACAGCTAGGCTGTGGGCACTCCATCAGATGAGACAATGTAACCCTTTGCTCTCCTAGGTGGAATACAGATATACAAATAATTTAACTGTCAGCCAAGTTCAAAGAGCCTCATTCTCTTGAAGGGTTTATAGTGTTTCAGGCCTCTTAAACACCTACATCAGTATTGCACTGAATGGCTGTTGAATTCATTAGATTTAGTCCAATAGAAATAAGGTAAGGCTGAGATCCATTAGTCATCCATCAAGTAGAAGTGTCTCAGTGCTTTTAATGAATTGACCAGGCACACGGAGGTGGGTGTCCCCCTGTACATACACTGGAGTTCCTTTGCTAGCAGGCATGGGAGTGGAAAGTATGTACTTTACATTGCTTAGTTTTCAGATCATTCCTACATGAGTTATCTTTGGCTGCAGCATGGCGTGAGACACTAGGGCTCAAATCAGGGCCCACTCCAATGCTGGTTGTATGCTGCAGACAGCAAGCTAGTTCAGTAAGGCAAGAGGGATGCTGGGATGCCTTTGGAGAAGGGAGTTAGTGAACCTTATTGCTCCCTTCCCCCAATTGTTTTACACTCGTTCTAGGGTTGTTTTGCATGATACCACCCTTGTGTGGGGTGCCGGGATAACCTTGTGGGCTGTTTCATTGCCATGGGAGGGGGTGTCCAGCTGCCTGCAGCTTGTGTGTAGTGCAGAGCAGAGGGCTGATTGGGAACCAGAAGATGCCAAGTGCCTCTGTTGAAATTATAAGCCTTTGGTTTGTTTCAGTGCAATTTGCCGGCATGGAAATGTGGATCTGGAACAGTTCACTGGCTCCCATAGCAAAGGCTGGGAGTACTGCATGTGGACAACCCCAAGTCATTAATTTAACTAACATGTAACTTTCAATCCTGCAGTCTCCCTGCCTCGGCTGGTTGATATGGACTGGAGAGTGGACATCAAGACGTCCTCGGACAGCATCGGCAGAATGGCAGTCCCCACCTGCCTGCTACAGTTGAAGGTAATGCTAATGGAGTCTAAGCTTCCCTGGGTTATGGTGTCTAGGTGACTGACTCTCTTGCACCTGAACTCTCTGTGGCAGCACAGAGGAGTTCAGTGACAAGCTACTCGTGCTGCTAGATGGGCACAAGCAGAAATAATGCAAGAGAGCAGTATACTTGGAGCCCCCATGTATGAGGTCTAGAGAGGAAACCGTGACAGACTCTTTGCAGTATGCGAGCGGGCTCTGCTGTTACGAGGAGCCAGCTTGCTGGGCCCTACGACAACTTGAGTTCTCTGACAACACAAGCAGCCTAGCAAATCATAAGGTGCCATCTGGCCCTTCCTCCAAGACAGTTATTCACTCTTCAGCCCACCCCCTCTTTAGTAGATTATTCTGGGGGTCGTGTTGGCTCGCAGTAGACTTTGAAGAGACCTCACTCACTGATATTGTTGATCAGCTGAGATGAGGTGGAAATAGCCAGCCACCCTAGACATACAAGTTTAAATCCCAGGAGGGTCTATTCAGCCCTTCATTCTTCACGAGCCATTAAAGTGAGTTGGGATGGGCGGTCTCTTCTGGAGGAGATATTAGGCCGGGAGAGAAAAATCTGGTAGCTGTGTACTCTGTATGGACTCTAAAGAGCCCATTGAGATTTCTAGTAAGAGTAGCAGATAGACACTTCTCATATGAGATGGGGTTTTACCCTGGTATCCTTAGTCAGAACTTCCCCTTTACTCATTGTTGTGCCAGATGGTTTCTTGCCTTCTCCGACAGAGGAAGCTGCATTTCATTGGTGATGTACACAGTTTGGGGAGCACACTGTGGTCATTCAGGAGGGAAGATTGTGATGCACGTCAGCGATTTTTAGTCCATCTCCAATCAATTCTGATTTTGAATGGAGGCTTTGAGAGGGAGGGGGTTTGTATATGTGGATGTTCAAGTGAGTTCAAACCACATTTCTACTTCAGATTCAGGAAGATGCTGCCTTGCGTGGGGATAACCCTGTGATCTCTGCAGTGACTGTGGAGCTGAATAAAGAAACCCTAGACACTATGTTAGATGGTCTGGGAAGGATCCGAGACCAACTCTCTGCAGTAGCAAACAAATGAATGCCTGGGATGTGAATTTCACCTGCCATTTGTACCTGGAAAGGAACTCTCCTGTATTACAAATAGAGCTCTGATATCTTACAGACTGGTATCTCTCTCTTTTTCTACCAAACAATATTTAAACACGGTTTGATTTTTTGTTGTTGGGATGGGGGAGGTAATAACACGGCTTTCCAAAAGCAGACGCTTCAATGTGCACTTGCTCTGGTGCCAAAAGCATTTTACTAATGTTGTTGAACAAAAACTGGTCTCCCATTCAGAGAAGGATTTAAAGGCTCAGAGCCTGGCTTAATCGCAAGGGTTGTAATGGGAAATAGCAGCAGCCAGTGGAGCGAACACTGTTTCCCTGCCCTGAGATTAGGGACGAAAAGATTGAGGATAGCTGATGGGCTGGCTTCCAGCATTACCAGACAACAAGAATGCTTCTCTCCTGAAGGTGTGTGTACTGAGGTGCATGCTGTATGTATGTCTCTCGCTCCCTCTCAATGAGGCACAGCTAGGCTACAGATCGTTATTATAGGATAATGTTTTGAAATAGGGCAATTATGCTGCGGTGCATTCCCTTCTGATCGACTCTATATTACTGTTTGCAAAATGACTAGTCTGAGCACCTCACTGTAAGTAACTGGGTTGGAACATCTTTAGTAGCAAGTAATTTCCTCCTCCTGGCTGCAAAAAAAAGGGAGGTGGGATTTGCTCTCTCATGTTGGGTTTAATAGACTTAGGCTTTGTCTTCCCTGCAGAACAAAAAAAGGTGTGAAGAGAGATTTAGATGGTAAAGCATCAGTAGCAACTGTGTGTACCACAGCTGGTACCTGTACCCCCAAAAGGCCAAGTTACATCTTCATGTAAAATAAATCTTTTTAATAAAAGAAAAAATAAACCCGGTACTTGATTGACTTCAGGTTTATTCTGAATACATTCGCTTCTCTCCAGACACGTTCTCTCTCTACTGGTTGGGTGGTGAGTTCAGGATTGTTCCCCTCTTTGGCTCTTACTCAGACAGAGCTGATCCTCTAGCTGTCTCTTTCCTCCTTTTGGAGTGAAGTTCCAGATCAAATGAGTCTCATCTTTCCTGCCCTCTCCCATCTCATGGATGTAATTAGAGATGGGCCTGAGGCAAAATCTCATTCAAACTCCCTCACGCTGTTTTGTGGGGAAAGAGAACAGTTGGGACCCAAGATCTAGATCCACGCTTCATGTCGGCTCCTCATTCTGTAATGTCCTCAATAGAAACCCTGGATCTGAACACCACTGAACTCTGCAGCTCAGGCCCGTCTTTAGCTGATGACAGTTTGCACTTCCTTAGCACGTAGAAAAGGGTCTCAGTCCTTACAAGCACTAATTAATTCAGGGAAATAATATACAGGTGGCTTCACTAAGGCATAGAATAGTAAAGTGGCTTGCCTAAGGTCCTAATGAATCATTGGCAGCGCGGACACTAGAACCCACATGTCCTGGCTCAGAAGCCTCTTTTCCAACCCCTCGATCACACTGCCTTTCGTGGTGTAAGCTCCCTCAGAATAGATTTTTGGGTTCCTGATGAGGACACTTAAACATGTTATCTCACGTTACTGAATTAGTGTGGGGCCTTTATTATAAGAGGGAGACTCACTGATTTTTCAGTCCTCTCATTTGAGGACAATAGCTCCTTCAGAAGAGAACTCATTCAAATGAAAGCACCCTCACTTCCAAGAGAGCCAGATTGTGCTCTGCATGGTGGCTGGTTCTGAACACTATGCCAACGACTGACTGTTCAGTCTCCAGCTCGTCTACAAGTGCCACTGCCTTCAACCGCAGCACCTTTGCTGGCATTAGAAACTTTAATTACATGGTATAGTAATTGCACTAACCTCTGAACATTTTTCTTCTTTCTGGGCAGCTTTTGGGTAGGTGGTTGGCTGATTTTTGTTTTATATAGAAGGTTAATACTAGCGCCACTTGGGCCTTGCTTATTGAATAGCTGTCACATCCTAGATATAACTTGATTAAGGTTATATAATTTAAGCTTCTATAGGTTTTCTGCTTTCCAATAAGCACATCAGAGATGTCACCATGCTAACAAGCTCTGTACTAGTATAGGCAATACTATACGTCTCCTTACTGCTGTATCCTAAAATGTTCTACAGCGTTATCTACTAGCACTAATATGGTGATGGTAGCACTGATTCAGGTATTGCCAATCACTTTACAAATACTAAAGAATTAAGCCTCATAAACGCATCTCAGAGGCAGGCGCATTGGGAATTATTGTCCCAGTTATACATACGAGTAAATTGAGCACAGTTGCCAACTTTCACATGGTAAATAAGCACCCCAACTTTCACAATAAGCCAAAAATCAAGCTAATCCCATTTCAAAACAAGGCCAAAACAAGCCAGTCCCTAAGAACCCCAACACTCTATGTCACTAGATCCCTCCAGCGTGCAGTCTGGGACTGTGGTGGGCCCGCTGTGCACCCCGACTCTCCCCCTCCACCCCCCCATGCCCTTGCTTGCCTGGAGCCAATCAAAAAAAGAAGCAACAAGCAACAAGTTACAAGCCAAACACGCAATAAGTCAAAAACTAACCAGCAAGCAACTCACAAGCCAATTAAGCCCAATTTCTGCATTTTTTTCATAGGTATGGCATGTCTGAAATTGAGCCATAAGGAATGTTGCTCAAGGCCACACAAGGAGTCACTGAGAGAGCTGGTAATGAAGCCCAGCACGTCTGAGGGCCCACGCACTACGCGTTAGACCGTACTTCCTCCCCAACAGCAGAGACAAATTAAAAACTAGAGACAAGGAACTGAGATTTTTCCAATATGATTTGAAAGCCAATGGGTGGTGCTGAGTGTGCGGCCCTTGAACATCAGGGCACTTATTTCAGTGCTGACTTGGGAGACTAACCTCTGCATCCATTTTTTTAAATCATGGCCTGAATATTTATCAATAAATAATACACTAGTAAAACTAGTTAGTCCATTAATAAATAATCACTGTGCGGGCCGAGTGACTGTGGATTTCCTGATTTGCCATGTGTTCTAACGAGGTGCACCAGTGCACTTGATAGTTACCACCTCCAGTTATTGCCACTTTAAATGTAGAGGAAGCCTGCTTTGTTCTGTGGTTACGGCAGCATCTCCTCGTAACTCTTCATTTCTTGGGCTGACAAAGTACACATATATCCACTGACATTTCTGAAGCTGCTGCTGAAATACATTAATGATGCACTGGTGCATAAAGAATATTGAGTTTTCCACCCATTGCTATATTGCACCCATGAGCTAGATAGGTAAGGCTGCTAACCCACATTTGATGGATATACGCAGACAGGATCTGCAGCTTGCCCAAGTTTACAGAGCATAGCAGTGCCAGAGCTAGCACCAGAATACAGCAGCCTTTAATGCCTGGTGTTTGTCCTCAGACCACACCTCTCTCATGAATATGCTAACAGGAGCAGGGTCAGATTAATACAGAGGCAAAAGAGGCATGTGCCTACAGCCCAAGTTTGGGGTGAGGGGGCAACCTGAATGGTGCTGCAACCCCGGCCACCAGCAATACCACACACTTGCAGGCGCTCAGGGCTGCAGCGGGGCGAGATGCCTCCCCCACAGCCCTGGAGCTGCCGCTGTGGGGAGAGGCACCTCTCCCCTCCAGCCCAGGTGCTGCTGTGGGGAGAGAGAGCTTGGGGGAGTCCTCTCTCCGCATTGTAGCCCTGGGGCACCCTGCATCCCAAACCCCGTGGCCCCACCCCAGAGCCTGCACTCCCCCAGCCAGAGCCTTCACCCCTCACACCCCAACCCCCAGCCCTAAGTCCCCTCCCACACTCCGACCCCTCGGCCCCACCCCCGCCACATGAATTTTGTTATATGCACTAATATGGAGGTGATGTGTGACATCACCTCCTCTCCATATTGGTGCACATAACAAAATTCATTCTGTACATGTGTGGGAAAAATTAGAGGGAACACTGGTCAGCACTGCTCCTCCTCGCTGCTGCTGTGGGGCTGGCTCCTGCACCAGGGTTTCCCCTTCCAGCAGCCCACATCCCCTTTGCTCTGCACACCGGACTTGCTCAGTGACAGCCTCAAGAACTGCTACATGTACAGAGAGCTGCAGTGAGTGCCCATATGGGGCAGCCAGCTGGGAGGGGAGTGGCCAGAAGCCCTGGGAAAGGCAGACACAAGCGGATCAATAAGGCAGTGTCTGTGCATCAGGAGCTAGTCACTGACCTGGGTAGGAGAGGATTAACTAAGCAACATCTGTGCAGCAGGAGCCAGACATGCTTGGGTTAATAGAGCACTACCATAGCTGTGCCGGCAAGGACAGGGTTAATATACCTGCATCCATACTGCTTGGGGGCAGCTAGCTTAGCTGGCCAGTAGAGGGACCCAGAAGTGCCAATGGCCCAGTGATGGGTTAAACCAGCCCTGAACAGGAGTGAGGGAATGAATGGTAGGAATGAATGAATGAATACATGTTTGTGCCAACTGTCCAGGTAGCTTGTTTGCAGTGACCTGAATAAGAGCTCTGTGTAGCTTGAAAATGTGTCTCTTTAACCAACAGAAGTTGGTCCACTAAAAGAGATTACCTCACTCCCCTTGTCTCTCAGGGAGCTTGCATGTTTCTCCCAGAAGATGGCGAACTTGGCCTTCTAATTTGATCCACCATCCTAGTATATCTGTAGAAAGGCACAGTCTGGGGGCTGGTGCTATGAGAGGCTGGGATGAATCAGGTGCCTGCCACAGCCTAAACAGAGACACTTACTTTGGCAGAAGAAGAGGGGTGAAGGGGAGATTATTCACTGGTTCGCAAAAGGCCTGTCATGTGTGAGCACATTTGTGGACCGAGGCACTTGAGCAGATTCCAGGGGAGGCTGGCAGAACTGGAGGGAGCCAATGCCTGTCAGTAGAACACTTTGCCAGTCATTTGCCTTTTTAATGGAAAAGGATTCATGCCAAGTGTGAATCCCTCCTTCTGTGTTTGACGCAGATTCTGCCAGGGACAGCTTTGGCACCCCAAGAGAACGTAACAGTGTTATACACTGAGAATTTGAAATCTTTTAAAATTAGTGAGTACCAAACAATGCAAATTCCTGATACAGCCCCTTTAAATAACAGCATGAACAGACATTTACAAAAGGTCTGTACAATAATATTCTAAGGGTTTTTCTGCTCTTCTGCAATATTACAAAGATCTTTTAAACCAACTCAAGAGAAACATGCTTGAGCGCACCTCTCCTCCCACTCCACTTCCTCTCTGGGCATATTTCCACCTGCTTGCTGCCTTTTCAGCTTCAGCGTTGCTGCTGCTATTGGTGCCGGGCCTGGGACACAGAGTGCATGAGATCCTCCCTAGAGCAGTGCAGGAAGGAAGTCATCTTGCTAGCACAGGGGACAGGAAGCACAACTGCGCATCAGCATAACAGTGGAACAGACATGACACAAAGTGCTGCCACACACAAAGTAAACAAACTGAATAGCATTCAATACATTTCCAGCCTATCCTGATCTCTTCCAGTTACTGTCTCTGAGGTATTATTTGTAACAAAAGTATCGCTTTTTCAGACAGAAATGCGATTTTTCAAGTTGACAGCGTCCCTTTATGCAGATGAGATGGTGAAGGTTCAGTGCCAACGAGCGGTAGACTTATAATAGCATCCATTAGTGCTGTTAGCAAGAGTCTGCCAGGGCTTCTGTTTGTAATTTAGGGGGTTAGAACTCAGCAATGCAAAATAAGATGCAGGATGAGACTTTGCATATAAGATCTGGGCCTCGGAGTGAGCTTTTTTAAAAGAGATAATAAATCCCAATGGTGCTTTGAGACTTTGGGCCATGTCATAAATTATTGGTACAGACATGGAAACCTAAAGGATAAGGAGGGCAGTACATCGCTGCCTGACACCTGCACTGACAGCAAATTGACCTAGTCTGAAATACTCACCTCATCCTAATGAATTATCCTCACTCATTGCTCCAGAAAAGAGTGACCGCAGTTTCTTGCTAATAAACTTAGAGGCAGATTCCTTCATCTGCTCTAAACTTAACCCTCTGCACATCAGTAAGGCTTGCTAAGCAAGCAGCTAGATGTCAGTCCTGCAATGTGCTCCACATGGGAACAGCGTTCTGCCTGCACAGAGCTGATGACAGGGTCAGGGTCCCAGGAAGTTAGTGCCTTTCTCTCAGGAATATTCCTGCATCGTTTTGGATGCCCTTCTTCACCTAGTAGGGAGATAGCTCTTAATTATTTTGGCCCCAGCAGCAATAATGGCAGCTGTTACTTTGTGGTCTGCTAATTCAGGCAGGTGGAGGTGCAGGGAGAATCATGAAAGTCTGACCTAGATATTACCAGGAGGAAAGTGTGCTTTATTAAAACAGGGATGTGGTAACAGATAAATAATCAGAGGGTCACACTGAAATCTAAGAAAGCCAGGAATGTTAATCTTAGTAATGTATTTTAAATCAGCCCATATCTCCTCATTTTTACTTTTACTGTGAGGAAGGAGTGTGGAGAATGTACATCCTGCTTCTCAGGATGTTTTCCTTTTCCAGGGGACAGATGGTAAACATCAAATGCCAGTAACACTCCCATGTAAGACAGCACCATTGTGAACATTCCTATTTACAGTTTCTACCCATTGCTTTCCCATCACCTCGTTTTTCAATTTGGTGTTATTTGCCGGATTAAAAATTCTGGCTGATAGTAACAAAATAAAGCAGGTACCCACAAAACTGCACTGGTCCGGGTACGGTACTGTAGCTCCTAATAAAGCACAGACCCTTTCAGGAGAATGGAAGCTGCACATGTTTCTGCCTGTTTTCCTCGCCCCCCCTCCTCAGACAAATATTGAACTGACAATGAAAAAGCTTTACTCCTTAAAATAAAAACCTAAGCAAAAGCTGTGGCTGATCTAAGAAGCACCATTCTAATCACACTGCTCCTCTACTGTGTTTCTGCACTCTCTCTCTGCACTGTAAGTTCTCTGGGGCAAAGACCCTGTCTTTCTATCTGTCTGTAAAATGCCAAAGCACCTTGTTGATGCTATACTCAGAATAACATTGTCCTTTGCCTCCTGTTTGTAACGGGAAGTAGGGATAGCTTAGTTATTGCAGGATGACAATTTACATCTGCAGGTTTCCCATCATAGCAGTGCCCACTCAGTCCCTCATCCATCCTTAGATTAACATTAAGTGAATGTGTATGTGTGATGACATCTTGTAAAGAAAGCCTGATTCTCAAAGGTGTTGAGCAACCACAGTTTCCATGGACTTTGGCTTGAACGTCAGATGCTCACCACTTCTCAAAAATCAGCCTCAAAGTCCTATCTGCTTCCCAAATCCCAAGGCACTTTTTGTAAGAACAGCAGTATGCTAATATTGGCTAATATTTCTCCTTTCCCCGCTGCTGTCTATCATACTGTACCCTGACTGCCATCCAGAGGTTGTGAAGGTTTCCTGTCTGTTGCTCGATGGGTTTAAGAATGATCCCTTTATGTCAAGAAATTTATATTAAGGTAACAATCATACCAATATCACCTTCTCTCTGTATAAGCAATCACAGGAGCTATGAAGTTTGCCATTGATTGAAAATGAACTGGACTTTCAGGTAATGAATTCAATTCATTGATAGTTCTCAGCAGAGGGGAAAAGTTTTGGAAGCAATCACTTCAAGTTAAATATCCTGGTCACAGATGGTAGCTATTCTTAACATAAAACTGAACACACATGCAGCTATCTCTATTAATAGGAATTCTGGGGAGGCATCATCATCTAGTGATTGGCGATGGGACAGTGAGTCAAGATTTCTGAGTTTTAGCCTCAGTTTTGCCATCCAGTCACTTAACCTCTCTGTGCTCAGTTTACCTTTCTGTACAATGGGTGTAATAATGAGACTTACCTACTCATAGAGGAGCAGGGACAATTAAGTGATTCATGTTAGTCAGTCCTCTTGAGGTCTTTAGGCAAAGGTGCTGATAAGAGTACCAGGTATTGTTATTTAGCTGAGAAAAGGCATTAGCACTATAGGATCCTGTTACATATGTTAGTGCCCTCCCATTTACTTATCTGGCAGCCTGAAATTATCTTTGCCAGCTACCAAGAAAATGGCTTTTTGCAGAATGTGTCAATGTTTGCTGTGCCTTAGGGCCAGATTTTTATTTTATTTTAGTTTTATTTCACTGGGAGTTAAGCGTTTAAATTCCTTTAAAAATCTGGCCCTTTCAGCACAGCACTAGACAGCTTTCAAAACATAACAAGTCTTGACCCAGACTAAAATCTGAAACTTTATTATAATCCTCTTCAAAGGAAATGTGTATTCTGTTGGTATGTGAAGCTTAGAGCATGGCCTCCTTCTCCCTGGCCCACTTTAAAAGTTTGCCTTTATGGCTCACTCATAGGAAAACCGAGCCCTTTACAAGAAAATGTGTTTGTTGTGAACACAGGCAACGATGAAAGAGCAGCCCATGTCTTTAACATCTCTTAAGAGCCCCCTGCTGTCCTGTCTCAGTCTGAAATATGCCAGGTGAAACCCTGCTTGCTTTCATCAGAGGAAGGTCCCAGGACTTGGCTCTCCACTGAGATGGCCCAGTGCTCTTAAAACTTGCCTCTCAGTTTGTAGATCTGACCAGTGGGGAGCTGAATTCAAGGGGTGTAGAGGAGATTTCAGATACATCAGTGTCCCTTATTCCTATGCATCTCTCTATCCAAGAGAACGGTACATGTCTGTGCAAGTCTGTGCACGGCTGGAAGGAATTTTTGACACCTCTGCATGAATTGACCCTAGAGATGAATGTGAACCCTACTGATGTGAAGTTTTGTTTTCACAGCTGGGTCCCTGTTCACTGGTTGTTTTATTTTCTGCGAGGCTATCAAGCCTCTACATGTTTACAGTAGGACTGTATGCAATATGGGCAGTGTGGCCTCTTTATATCTTTAAAGGGGATATTGTTCAATTAAGGGCCTTCTCCTGTGCTGTTTGAGTATGGCGCTTCAGCAGAGTTTGCAGACATGAGCATTGTCTATGCCTATGTATGGATTGATGCTTAGCTCAGGTCTGTACGGCTAGCTCAGTGGTTTGAGCATTAGCCTACTAAACCCAGGATTGTGAACTCAGTCCTTGAGGGGGCTAGTTGGGGTAAAAATCTGTCTGGGGATTGGTCCTGCTTTGAGCAGGGGGTTGGACTAGATGACCTCCTGAGGTCCCTTCCAACCCTGATATTCTATGATTCTATGAAAAGGGGATGAAGCAGAAATGGGGTGGGTGGGGAAGAAACCCAATTTGGTTATGAACAGACAAGTCTCAGGAATGAAAAAGACCTAATAAGAAATTTCTGCCTGTTAGCTGGGCTGCACCAGGGAAGTCACCGTAGCCATTCAGTACCTTAACACCTGTCTCCACTCCTACATGCACCCTCTTATAACACAGCAGTGTAGCTTTGTTCTTATTATAATGTGTAAATGATATTGCTCTAAGATAGGGCTGGCCCAGGGAGAGGAATTAGGGATCTACTACTGTCACCTAAGGGAGACCTAATTTAGCTCAGCTCAGGCTGATTTTTCACAGGACCTTTCATGACCATAAAATGGCACCTCCAATAGCGCTAATAATAATATATCATCATAACACTTAGCTCTTACATGGCACGTTCCAGCAGGAGATCTCCAAGTGTTCTACAAAGCAGATGGTTCTTTTTACAGTTCTCAACATTACAGGCAGTGGCTGAATAAGCGTGTCTACTTTAAAAAACCCACAGCTTGAGTGTTTGTTTGTTTGGGGGGCGAGGGGGAGGTTGGTCTCAGAAGCTCTGTTTCTGCCTTGTTAGCACATTTTCTGCCCGTTTGAAGAAAGCTTTGAAGGGCAAGCCTGCCACTGGAGCCCAGTGCTGGAGCTCTTTGATGTTAATCCCAGCTTTGTGTGTCTACATGACATTACTGCAGACAGTGTGGTATTCCAGTCACCTGGCAGGAGCCGTTATTAGGGAGTGACAGCATCAATAATGCTCTGCTTACTGCAGCTTTTCTTCCTATTCGTCACTAGGAGCATTAGAAGAAGAACAAGGGAGAGAAGCTCTTGTTATGCTCTTCGCTATAAAGGAATGAGATTTAAAATATCAGCCAGCAGGCCGCAGTGACAGCAAATGGCAGACTTTGGGGCTGGGGGCTGCATAGACTAGAGTTTGTGGGCCTGTTTTAGCAAGAGGTAACTGATTGCAAAGTAACTTGCATGGCTGCATTAACTAACCCAGCTGTAAACACTAGTCTAGACACTCCGCAAATGATTATTCCAGGGCACAAATGTCTGTAGTTTACCAGCGGGACCAGCGTGAATTAAAACAGGACCACAAATTCTAGTTCAGTCAAATGCTGGGAGGGTAGACTTCCCTCCACTGAGTTCTGCAATGGCTGGTGACTCCGCTCGTATTGCCTAGCATGGATTAGAGAGTGGTTAGGTAAAGATCAGTTCAGGGATGAGGTTTCAAGGATAGACGGTGCTTTAAATTGCCAATATTTGAAATTTAGCAAGAACACAGGAAGTGAACAGTAAGGCCTCCAAATAAGAAAATAAACTGCCACGCAAGGGCTTTGCACTCTAGCTAATAGTTGGCAACTAAATTGTGCTTATCCTGATGGAATCAGGAGCAATGAGCTTTAATCCTGTTATATTATCAACGCTGTAAATTTCCTGGTCTAAACGTTCCCAGTAGATCAAATGTCCTTGAAAACTGATTGTTCCTTTAATTCTCAACACTCCTACTTAAAAGCATAGTCCTAACTATTACAAAACCAATGGCCACAGCATCTGTCATCCACTTCTGGGACACCTCTTCTACTTGATATGCTACATCATAAGCAACCAAATTGGCTACAAAAGTGCTTCTAGATAGTGTTACTCTGTTGAGCTGGATTGATTCCCTATGACTGCTTATCCTGGTACTCAGGTAGACAAATAACTGAAGAAAAAGATGGGGAAATATTTCATAATTTTTCAGAAGAATGTAAGATCAATGAGCTGGCCTCCTGTGGTGAGTAAGGAGTAGAGAGCTAACCTTTCTCTCCTACTTTAATTCATTTCAACAGAGAAATCTTGATATGCCTCAGTCTGATCCCAACATGTGGCTGTATTTTTGAATGAAGTTTAAAAGGGTGGTTTCATTTTTTTGTTTTAGGTTCAAGTAATTCTCACTTTTCAGTCCCAACTATCTGCCAGATATTACTTACTATTTGTACTGCAGTAGCACCTAGCAGCCCAAGGCCTGGACCAGCGTTAGGTATTTCTAAGGCACCATAGTATCTGAGCACCAAGATGACAAAGGACTAGAGAAGAAAATATGGTGACAGATCATTAATTTTATATAATAATAAAATAATAATAATAAACAAAACCACTTGAAATTCTGTCTGGAGCAATGAGCAGTGACCCTCAAATGTTCCAGAGAAGAATTCTGATTCTTGAAATTTCACAAGAACTGGATCCTTGTTAGATACGTAGTACTGCCAGGTTCAGGCCAGGTTGGAAATTCTGTGACAATAAGTGCTGCATTAAGGCCCAGCCTGTGCCCTCTCCAGACCTCCCACTCCACTCATCTATATTACATTAGCATGAGTTCTGTTTAAGCGCATTTTTATAGAAAGGGGTTCACTAGGCCCACACAAGCCCCCAGATCTGAGCACACATCACACCTTGTGAGTGAGCCAAACCCAAATCCAGAACTGATTTTTGCAGTCGGCCTCTATTCCTGTAACTGACTGAACAAAAACCTGGATCTGAACTTCTAAATGTTCAAAACCTAGATCTAGAGTCTAATTTTGCAGCGTGAGCCCTCAAACCTCTCTAGTTCTAACACAGTCCCCCTGGCCAGCAAAAAAACAGGTTCTTAGATTCACTGATTCACCCACTCCCATGCCAACATTCCCTCTTGCAGGGTCCCCTCCTCTGATGAGTTGGAATTTTCTGCTAGGTCACAAATTTTGCTTTAGTCTCTTGGACAAGCAACAGCCTAGAACTGTATCTGGTTCAGTTCTGAGCAGGGTTCATAACCTCAGAGAGCAGCTTGCCATGGCTCTAATCTTTGGCCGCCATGTCCGCAATGCTATTAGAAGTAGCCAAGGCAAATAGAATGTGACGGCTCCAGCATTTAGCGCAACTGGCAGCCATTACTGGGGAGCACAGAAAAAAAAAAAAGGCCAAACGTTATTAAAAATAACAAAGCTTCTGATTTCAACATTGAGGGATCTTTTCCTTAATACTCATGAGCAGCATGAGACCTAAAATCAGTTCTGACAAAATCTCATTGACTTGACCGCCTTCCTTATCTGCTGCCTAGCCAAAACACCATGCAGTTCCCGTTGCTTAGGAAACATAGCGGGGAGGTTGGAGGAGAGAGAAGGTCTAATATATGGAGAGAAACGAGCTGTAGCATTTCATATAACTTCTGCTGACAGTGATAGCATCAGACCTGAAGGGGATTTGGGGGCTAGATGTAATTTCTCCACAGAATTATTAGCCGTTTATATAGATATATATATAGAACTAATGTATTTGGAGATTTTTTTTCTTTACTTCTTTAAAGTGAGTCTGAGTGCTGGATACACAGCCACGCAGTCTGCAGTCCTGTCTGAGCAGAACACATGGAACACATGCGGCGGCAATGCAAGTGTAAGAAACCCGGACTATACAGACACCACGGTCATCAGGAGATTTTGGTGCCTAGGACTTAGAGCACTGTATGCACAATCCCCCATCACCTGCACTAAAGGAGCAACTTCTAAAGGGGTATTGGATATAGATGCTCATAGCACAAGGAGCAAGAAGCCATGCTGAGGTGCCTGGGTTGAATCCTTGCTGATGACAAGTGATGTCTATATATGGTCAAGAATTCAATACAAAACAGCACCCCACATGAGACCTCAAAGGCCCAGAACGAGCATATAAGACACCAGGTCAATGTGTGTTTTCATGTCTCCCTCTAGTGATTGACCCAGACTGAGGATAAGAGCCTGCTACTCTTTCGTTCAGCCGGCAGCCATGGGCTTGTGGTTTGGCGCTGAAGGCCCTGAGCTTGATCCACTGCCAATGACAGCAGTGTCTTTAAGGAAGCAGGCACATGGTGTCACACTAGCTTCCCACGCACCACCGTCACCCTGCAATGTGCCTCAACCCTGAGCTGGCAGGGCCACCACTTCTTTTGGGTCTGAGGGCAGCTCAGCAGACATGGCTCATTCAATGCTTGACCTCTTTCCTGAAGCTTGTTTTGTTTTGTTTGTTTTCCATAGATACCTGGCCATTAGAAACTGGACTGAGAGCCATCGATGTATTTCACACAGGTCACTGAAAGAAACATCAAGTGGTTACATTTGATTGCTACACATAACAAAGCTGGATTCAAATCAGCAACCTAGACAATCTGGGCCCAGAATCCCCTGAGCCACCCACTGTCTCCTAATGAGCTGAGATTCTGACACAGAGACCCCAGCTACAGCCATAAGTCTTTTATATGTGGTGTAGTCAGACAATCCAACTAATTCCTAGATTTGGAGCTAGGTATTTGCATGTGCCTTGGCCACAGAGGCATCAGTTGCTATTAAAATACAGTCTGGAGTCCAGTCAAATTTTCTGTTCAAGGGGAGTAAGTATACTCAAGAGGGGATGATTGTGGAGCTGGACAGAACTGGGGGTCCAAACACAATATAGCCTTTTAGTTAAAAAAAAATGAACAATTTTTCCTCTGCTCCCAATTTCACTATTTTAACTTGTTGATTTCTACCCGTTTGGGAAAGAAGGAGTTAAATAAGAAAGAGAGCCTTTGTTATCCTCTCCTGAAAACGATGGAAATGTTGAATGACCCCTTTGGTCTAACACATTCATTCAAACCAGAGGCTGCTTCCACATTAGCAGCAATAAATTCAAAGCAGATGGAAAAATTGTGCTTCTCCCTCTGATCCAGCTTTCAAAGTCTTTTGATTTCAGAATCTTTCACCTGCCCTTTGGCTTTCCTTGCCTGTCACATTCCACAGCAAGATTGATAGGGCTCCGGACAAGGGGATGCCAGGACTTTCTGCAAATTCAGATACCTTCTCTCCCACCGGATTGCCCCATATCTGCCTATGTTAACCACAGATTCTCTCTCTGCCTTTGATGTAGAGACACTTTGATATTTTCCGCCCTCTCCATCATCTTCATACAATTCTTTGCAAAAGGTCAATGGCTAAATCTTACCATGTCTGCATAGCCTTCCTTTTATGCAGATACTTGTGTATATGTCAGAGACCAGGCAAGAAAATGCCAAGAGCTGGTGGTAAGTTCATCTGGGGAGACTTCTTCCCAGTTTCTCCTGGACTGCAAAGTTGAAGGCATCAACTTCAGTAAAGTTTAGGGAGAACATCAGAATCATTTCCAAACACTTAGGAGGTCTGTTCAACCACAAAAGAAATGCTCAAAGGGAATACTGGAAGCCGCCATTGGTTAGGTCAGTCACACTAGACTTGACAGCAAAAGTAGTGCAAGGGGAACAATCCTGCATTAGCCCAGGAAGGAAGGACTGAATGTGTGTTCTTTCCATCTATAGTCTATGAAACAGAATGGTTTAAATGCCTTTATTTAGGGATGCTGTGTCCACTCTGATACTACAGCTACAAGCACCACTTACAAGAGTTGATATTTAGGGCACTGTTTCCACTTTTTTTTCCCTAGTGTCTCCAAAGCCATATTAGGGTCTATCTAGCCAAGTTCCATCACTGTATTATCTGAGCACCACACAATCATTAATGGATATATCCTGAAAACACCCCCATGAGGTAGGGAAGTATTATCTCCACTTTAAAGAGCGGGAGATTAAGGCACAGCAATTAAGTGATTTTGCCCCAGGTCACACAGGCATTCTGTGGCAGGGCTGGGAACTGAATATTGTTCAAATCCCAGTCTAGTGCCTTAACCACAATACCATCCTTCTTTTCCTCAAGGCTCAATCCATCTTCCCCTCTCTCTGTCCTCCTTTAAAAAAGGCATTTAAAAATGCTGTGTTCATTCTTTCACTCCTCTCTCCAGCTGTTGTCTCAATTACTATCACTAATATGGCCAGATTAATCCCAGCACCTGCACAGGGAAAGAGAAACTTCAGAGACCCCAGTGCTATCTTTGATGCAGACTATGGTTGCCTCTCAGCAGTCCCTTTGCACTGATCCAGAAAAGCCAGGGGTCAGGTCTGCCTGCCCACATCCCCTTCCATTCTCTTCCTCGTCTAACCCGCCCACACTCCATTTCCAGCCCAGCCTTTCCCAATGCCCATGTGCTGTTGCAGAGGCAGAGCATGGGCCCCCTGAGCTGGGGATATGCCTCAGAGACCAGCCTTACATTTACCCTACGATCCTTTCATGCAGCCAATAAAAGCCAGTTTCTCTCTCATTTCACACACACGGAGAAATCTCTTCTTTAGGGTTACTCCTGAAAAGCAGCAATTTCCATGGCCTAGGGAGCCCTGTGGCCTCTTTCTATTCTGATAAACCCCACAGACAAGCAACTCTCCTGTCCCCTGGCCTCGATGACACCCTGAGCCCTGAACAAAGCAGGCCATGTGCTGAAGGAAGTGCAATTGGCGATGCACATCAGCTAGCTCCCGTCATTGCAAAGGTTGGTGCCATCAGTTAAACCAGAAACATTGTAATTTAAAAAACAGAACTTTCACCCCAGAAGAGCAAACCCACAGATTCCCTTGGATTATTGATTGCAGATCCAAACATGCTCTTCACCCAATTCCTTTTATCCCTGATAGTCACCCCTCAATCTTCTCCTCTCCTGCCCTCAGGGCTTTTGTCTCTTCCTTAAAGGTCTGGCCCCAGTCACATAGCCCTCCCCAGGCCCATTCTCCCTCTCAGTCCTCACCTTCTCTCCACACCTCCTGTCTCCAGTGCCCTGCTCTGCACAACAAGCCAGGCTTCTCCTCCATTCTGCAATCCTGCAGGATGCCTACACTCCTTCAAAGAGCAATAAAGAAGAAAGCCAAGCAGGCTAGACAAGCACTAGTCCTTTGAAATTGGCTTGTTTAGCCTGTTCCCTTTTCTATGGCCCTGGAGGACCACAGAAGCCCTTCAGAGCTATAGGGATATGCCTGAGCTAAGTAAGTTTAAAGACCATTATGCCAAATACACCCAGGCACCCAGAGAGGCATGGAAGCCAGGGCAATGAAAAGAGTTCCAAATCAGGATCAGCATGAGGTTCTGGTCATTACCAGAATTGGTGACCAGATAGTCCATCCAGTGTGGCAAACCCCACAGCCTTTCCCACATGCATATGATTATCTCCAGTGTAATCACCCGGGACAGGACTCAGCAGCCAGTTGTTTCCAAAAGGTAAAAAAACATACTATGTAACAAATTCATGGTCACCTAGAATTTCACAATGTTGCCCACCACTGCCATGTAGAACTACTGGGCATAGAACTTTGATCCTCTAGCTGTAAAAACCCAGGCCTTGATCACAGAGCTAAAGAACTCTCCCTTTGCTTTTAGCAATATAGAGCCCATGAAATACAAATTAGATTCCATACAGTAGACAGCAATAGTGCAATTAATTATATATTTTTGACTAGGACCTCACACATGCCTGGGGCTTGAAGACACAGCTTTTGGCCTCAGGGCTATTGCAAGTTGTGCGTTTATTCAGCATTCATACATACGTACTAATGTGGAGTAATTTACAGCTATTTTTCACTATGAGCCTCTGCCATCATATTCAGAGTTGGCCAATATTGATAGTGGGGGGAATTTTCAAAAGCACCTAAGGGATTTAGAAGCACAAGTTCCCAACTGCAACTGTACCCCCCCACACACTAGAGCAGTGGTTTTCAAACATTTTTTCTGGCAACCCAGTTGAAGAAAATAGTTGATGCCCACAACACAATGGAGCTGGGGATGAGGGGTCTGGGGTGTGGGAGGGGCTCAGAGCTATGGCAGAGGATTGAAGTACAGGGGTGAGGGCTGTGGGGTGGGGCCAGGAATGAGGGGTTCACAGTGTTGGAGGGGACTCTGAGCTGGGGCAAGAGTTTTGGAGGCAAGAGGAGGGTCAGGGCTCTGGGCTGAAGGTGCAGGCTCTGGGGTGGGGCTGAGGATGAGGGGTTTGGGGTGCAGGAAGAGGCTCCAGGTTTGGGGGGGCTCAGGGCTGGGGTAGGGTATTGGGGCACAGGGTTGGGGCACATGCTTACCTCCGGCGGCTCCCAGTCAGCAGTGCACCCAGGATGCAGAGGCAGGCTTCCCACCTGTTCCAGCACCACAGACCATGCTGAGCCCTGGAAGCAGCCAGCAGCAGTTTCAGCTCCTAGGCGGAGGCGTGCAAGCAGTTCCGCGTGGCTCTCACCCATAGGCACCGCCCCCCACCAGCTCCCATTGGCCAGTTCCCAGCCAATGGGAGTGCGGAGCCAGTGCTCAGGGTGGGGGCAGTGCATGGAGCTCCATGGCCCCCCTGCCTAGGAGCTGAACCTGCTGCTGGCCATTTCTGGGGCGCAACGTGGTGTCAGAACAGGTAGGGACTACTAGTTTTTACTGGCCGGCCGCCAGGGTCCCTGGGTGCTGAGCAAGGCGACCCAGTGCCTTGCATTACATGACCCATACTGGGTCACGACCCGCAGTTTGAAAACCACCGCACTAGAGTATGTTCAGTACACACTGGGTAACATGAGCAGTATGTAGCATCTGAAAGTGTTAACAGTAGTACCTAACAGCTAGCATACCCCATAGAACTGGGAGGAAGGTGACTTGAGATGATTTCAATTTTTTAAATGCAACAGCAGCACCCCCATTTCTCCAGTTGCAGAACACTTTGCTCCCTTCCAGAACCTCTTTATTAGGCAAAAAGAACAATGATTAATCCATTGTTATTTTGTATTTCTCTCAGCTTGTACCACAGAAACAGCAGGTTGTTTTCAATGCAGTTTTCAGATAATTTCACTTTCCCATGAACAAGCTATTCTGTGCGGAGATTCAACATTGCAAGGGACTAAGGCCATGTCTACACTACCACTTATGTCTCTCAGGGGTGTGAACAAATACCCTCCCAAGTAATGAGTTTCACCGGCATAAGTGCTCATGTGCACAGTGCTTTGTCGGCAGAAGAGCTTATCTCACTGACATAGCTACCACCGCTGGTGAAGGTGGTTTTATTATGTCGATGGGAGAGCTCTCGCCCGTTGCCATAGCACGGCTACACGAGCGCTCTTACAGCAGTGCAGCTGCATCGCTACAGCCCTGCCACTGCAAGTTTGCTAGTGTAGACGTGGCTTAAATGTCAATCCAATTAAAACATTTTACACTGAAATTAAACACAAACATTTCTGTCTATTTTTAGGGACAAGCCATTGAGCCTCATCAACCCAGGGGACAGGATTGCTTTAAAAAAACCCATTAACATCTTCATTATTTCCTTTTGTTGTAATCAAACCACTATGCTTGGCTAGAAGTGTGACACTGGATATTTTTGTAAGAGCATTCAACAGACAAAAATTAAAAGCTTTGGAACTAATATATCCAATTAGAAGATGAAAAAGTGCCATTATTTGCCTCTTGTCAGAAACTGTGTGTCTAACTCCCGCCCCCAGTGCAGTTCTCTGGGTCTCCTCCTTTTTCCTTCCTGCTTTAATTGGAAAACATTAGTTTACTTATAGCCCAAAAGGAGTGAAAGCTTCATGCATTTTAAAGAGCTGTTAAGTAACTGGGCTATGCTTGGTGGGTTTATTTATTTATTTTGGTTTTCTGCATTGGAAACTAGCTTTCAGGGAAAAAATTAGACATTATTTCTCCCCCACCCCGACTCATCCAACTTAACTCCTCCCCCCACTTCTCAGTGGTGTCCAGATGGTGATGAGCTCAGCAGTAGAGAGGGCTCTAGGCTAGCAGTTCGCAGGCCAGCTGTGCATTTGATTAAGGAGAGGGCTCTGGCAGACACAGCTTATCAGGAGAGTGCACAAAGGCAAGGAGTAAGCAGGCATGAAAAGCGTGCATTTTTCACCCAGAGCACTGCCGTCACGTGGAAGGCAAAGAGTCATTTTTCATGTCTCCACCAAGGAGTGCCAGATTTGTGGGACATGACAACAAATCAGTGATCTTGGAAGGGATCCGAGAGTCATTTCTCAACAAGCCAGAGGAAGGACCATTAATCAGCTCTGGACCCATGCATGGCACAGGATGGGAAATAAACCCATCTTGAAAAAGCAAGAGGAGAGTGAAAGAAGCAGAACTATGTGCACTCACGTTGATATGTAAGG
The DNA here is from genome assembly GCF_020497125.1 of Mauremys mutica. Taxonomy (NCBI): domain Eukaryota; kingdom Metazoa; phylum Chordata; order Testudines; family Geoemydidae; genus Mauremys; species Mauremys mutica. The sequence continues at coordinate 80,087,735 of NC_059075.1, forward strand.
TGTCTGTCATAATGGCTGCAGCATAAGAACCTATATCAGATGGGTTAGAAGCCCACTAAATAGCGCAGAGCAGTAATAGCACACACGGATTTGGTTTTTAAATGTGTGGCAACTAAAACATAGATTTTACTAAATTCTAGGCTTAAAACATAGGCCTCTGCCTCGGGACTTGGTTCCTGGAATCATGTGATGATGTCAGAATATTAACTTTCACAAGTGGTTGCAAACTTTTTTTTTGTTGTTGCAAAGAAAACCTTGGAAATTAGAACTCAGCATAACTAATTCACCAATGTCTGCCTGAGTATCAGCCAGCCTCAAACGACAACTGCTCCATTCATCTTAACGGGTTGTTGACTGTGAAACTGGCTATACTGAGGAAGGAGAGGGGAAGGGAAGAGTGCATTCACTAACCCTAGACCAGCTCAAAACTCTGTTTGGGAAGGAACCTGGATGCCACCCCCACCTCATCAAGCCTTTGCTGGGATTTTCTGGTTAAAGAGGTGGTGGTGTGTGCTTTTTCCTAAGTGGATTTGAGTCCCAGGGTATGATTAAGGGCTCTGAAAAGGAGCCATTTTGGGGCTGTTACTCAGGGTCAAATACCATCCCCAGTCAATCTATGCAGCCTACAGTAGCCTGGGCCATGTGTTCAAGCCCCCATTCTAGGAAACACTACACTGCTGGAAGCAGTCACAGGTAGATCCACCAATAACTGATTTTTCAGTTTAGTGGCCTCACCCCTGCCCTTTTTTTGTTTTGTTTTGGTGAAAAGTCTCATTTCAGCCAAGTTTCATTTTCAACAGTTTTTTAAACCTTTTTCTTAAAAAACAAACAGATAAATAAATAATAAAAAAACCCCACCACACAACAAAAAGTCATTTCTGAAATCAAAATGCTTTGTTTCAAACATGTCCAAATGAAACTTTTTTATTTCTTTGGGATTTTTTTTGTTTTTTTCCACCCAAAACAATGAAACAAATTTAGATGAATTCATTAAATATTTTGATTGACCCAAAGCTGCATTTTTTGGCATTAAAAAAAAGTTTCACCCAAAAAATTTTGCTCAGTGGAAGTCTTAGGGCTTCCCTCTCTTCCTTTCATTGGGTCTTTTGCTCACTAAAAATCCTTGGAAAACATTTTGGTAGCTTGTCATTTTTACCTTAGTACCCTAGATCTCAAACAGCGAATTCAGCCTCTTGATCTCTGTAACATAGGTACTCTATTGGACACAGTGGCGATGGGGGCCTAGAATTTAACACTTTGACCTCGTCCACCCTTAAGAATGACCTGAAGGTACGCCTACACTCTGATAAAAGACACATAGCACAGGAGTGGCTGACCCAGGTCAGCTGACTCAGGTCACAGGGCTATAAAATTGCAGTGAAGATGTTTGGGATTGTCCCCGCAAGTCGAAGTCAGTGGACCATGGGTCTTTTATTGCAATGCTGACATACTTAGAGAGCTGTAGCTATGGCAACCCCTGATGTAGTCTCAGCTAGGTCAACAGAATTCTTCAATGGTCCTACCCTCTTGGGGAGGTAGATTACCCAACAGAAACAAAACTTTCATTGCTGTAGGAAACATCTACAGCCATCGCTGTTCACTGTAGTGCTTGTAACCTTAGGATGCCAAGAACTATAGTCCTTATGAGAATTCTACAGCAAGGGACTGAGGACCCAAATACCTTTTCCCTCATTCATTTCCCCTCCCATTAACAAAAGGAAAACTCTCCCACTTGCATTTCATCTGAAAGTTGTCACTTCTCTCTGCATATTGCCCTCTTTCACCATGCTGGAGCCTTGGTTCAGCATCCACCCCAGTGAAAGAATGTGACTTAATGAAATCCCAACATAATTTCCTGCAGCATGCTGGATTTTATTTGGAGGTCTCCCATCCAAATGAATAGTATCCATCTTAGTTTAGTCTATGTCTTCACTGTAAAAGAGGGGTGTCTCTACATGGGAGATAGCTCTCTCCGTAAAAATCTTAGTGGAGACAAGGCATAAGTAGTTTTAATCTTGATGTCAAAGGAAACCTAGGGTGGGAAGAGGTCTCGTAGCATTGACTTTGACTAGCTACAGTGAGGTAAAAGCTACCAGTGTCTTTTCTCCGCTAGGATTTTACAGTGAGAGATATGTCTCATTGTTAAATCACACCTATTTTTTGCAGTGAAGGCATACACCCCATTATACTAATCCTATCACACGCTAATGTTGTCGTCTAAAGAATGTATTCTGCTACATGATGTAGATTACACCTAGTCCATTTTGGAAACTGAGCTCTTCTCTGCTTACTTTATTAGATTAATATAAAAATGCCATTGGCCTGATGGCAGGCTATTCTTAATAATGATTAATGGTTGTGACTTAAGCTTGATTAATGAACTGAGGGGTTAACATGAGCACTTCAGTGACTGAGACTGTCAGAGGACATTAGGGGAAACACCCGTCATCTCACCAAATTCTTGTGTCTACTTACTTTTTAAACAGAACATATTTTGGACACTATTAAAATAATTGGTCTCATTAATTTTTAATGTTTCTTCTTCTGCAGGCCATGAAGTTTCCTTCCTCCGGTCATCTTCATCTTGGGAAATTAGTTCCTAAATTCTTATTAATTCTCCACTTGTGATCTTTAATGGCCTCAGATCTTACAAAGTATTTCATTCATCTGGAGACTGCCGGACCTGAGTGTGCAGGTTTCCTCTCTCTCCCTTTTCTTCTTCCCCAGAGTGGAGATAAGAATGCACATATTCTAAAAGCAGAGGTAAGATGAAAGGAAGTCTGCTTCAGATCAGACGCTGCTGCCATTCCATCTAATTAACTTCACCTGAATTTTCAAAGGAAGAAGAAAAAACATCCAAAAATAATTTCAATCCAATCTCTTCCCTACCTTTTAGTCATCTTGTTCCTGATACTCATTTGTGTGGTAGGCAGGGACGTTTTAATCACGCTACGCTTTAAAGAGCTGACAGCATGAAAGTGGTCACGTTGCCCTTTTCCCCTGGAGTTCCCTGACATTTTGGGCTACTTACTATGATCACGGTCAAAGTTACATTTTCTCCTCCCTTTCTTTAGTGGTGTAAGCAACAAGTCTTGTCTTTAAAAATCTGATATTGTTCCTGCAGCCCCAGTAACCCAACTCTGCCTCTTTATGCACTTCCATTGCAGCCCCACCCATACATCATCATTACTTAAAAGTTTATCACTTTCCAAATATTAAGGTCCTTACTATACACACTTGTATACACTTTCAAATTTACCAGAATAGCTATTCCAGAATAACTCCCTCTCTGGACACTCATTTCAGAATAAGCAGCAAAGAGTCCTGTGGCACCTTATAGACTAACAGACGTTTTGGAGCATGAGCTTTCGTGGGTGAATACCCACTTAGTCGGATGCATTCACCCACGAAAGCTCATGCTCCAAAACGTCTGTTAGTCTATAAGGTGCCACAAGACTCTTTGCTGCTTTTACAGATCCAGACTAACACGGCTACCCCTCTGATTTCAGAATAAGAATCCCCACATGGGCAGTTATTCCAGAATAGCTAATAAGGTAAATTTCCAAAGTATAGATAAGCCCTAAAGATACAACAGACAAACAGGCAGAAGTTAGGTGAAGGGAAACAATAGGCAAATCTGCCTCAGCCTCGCTATTGTTCTGCCAGTGCCTTAATCTCTACCATCTTTACAGAAAAAACAAGAATTTGAAATAGAATCACCTACAGGTCCAGACTTTGCTCTTCATTTGTTCGTGACTGGTAAGCATCATAAATAATCCACCTCCCCAAACACTAGTGGACATTTGTTATGAATGGGTGTCTGAGTGGGGCAGTGCCATCCAGTGAATGAGGAACTAGCCTGGGAATCTGAGTTCTGTTCCCAGATCTGACAGTGGGTTGCTGTGTGACCTTGAGCACAGTTCTCCTTGATTCAGTGTCCCCATTTGCAAAATAAGGCAAAGGATAACTATACCTTTTGTGGAAAAATTGGAATGTGGTCCTAGAAGAGTCACAAGAATGATTTGTGGCCTGAAAAATAAGCCTTGTACTGACAGGCCAAAGGAGCTCAGTCAATTCAGTTTATTAAAGAGAAGGCTGTGAAGTAATAAAACCTCAATCTTTAATTACTTACAAAGTGGGAGGAGGTTGGATACTAGAGGATGCTCTAACCTAGCCAACAAAGGCATAACATCCAGTGGCTGGGAATTCCAGGCAAAGTTCAAACTGGAAACACAATGCACATTTTTAAAAGCAAGTAATCCACCGCTGAAACAGATTACAAAGAGATGTGGTAAATTCTCCACCCACTGGAAGTTTTAAAATCTAGATTTCATGTCTTTCTAAAAGATACATTTGTCATTCCCACAAATTGTTGGGTTTGATGCAAGAATCACTAACTGATCTCTGTAGCCTGTCTGATGTAGGAGGTTGGACTAGATGAGCATAATGGCCCCTTCTGGCTCTACAGTCTATCAGTCTATGAATAAGGATATTTAATTCAAAGTTTGTTCCTAAAAGCAACCTCTTCCTAATGAAATGTGGTTCACTTATTGTTTTGTCCTGGTTAAAACTTACAATCAAATATACCAGCATGGTGTTAACTACCTGGAGTTTCAGAACTCCTGTAATAATACTGCAATGCTAGCCTGTCTGATTAGCACAGAAAACTTGGGAAAGCAATGGTGTTTCTGTAATCCTAAAGCACAGGCCTGGGCTGGAAGGCAACACATAGGAAATGGGGGAAAATGGGGGGAGGAAAATGAGGGCTGGGGGGCCCTCAATGTTGCAGGAGTATAGTTAAGTGCAGGAACAAGCAGAACTTGGGGTAATGGGGAAAGTCATACTGTAGAACACGTACAAGCTAGGGAACAGAGCATAGTTGGGAAGGTAGGAGTCGGCACAGCAAAGAATTAATTATCAGTCCTTTGCATTAGCTTTTCTGTCCTTTAAGATTTCTTTTTGTGAACTTCCTTCATTTTTTTCCCTTTGTGCATCTTTTTCTTATTGTGGAGGCTGGAGCTTCCTAAAGTTTCACCAGAACACAAATGTGATGCAAAAAACCTGATGCTACATCATGCATAGATCCAGGTTGGGTAACACTAAAACTGTTTTGTCTTTTGCTAAATATTTGAATGGAGAAAAGTTGAATAAAAGAAACTGACAAAGAAATTTTTAGGAGCATAAACAATCACCAAGCAAAACAATGAACTAACACTTTTTCCAGCAAGACCTAAGATCAGTTAGGTAAATATGGTTGAGCAGATTGGCGATTTTCCACATACAAATTCGGGTATGAATTTAATTAACGTACCATTGTATGATACATATCCTGTGACAGTGCACTCCATATGTTTTATGGAAATATGCTAACGAGTGTGACTATAATGTAACTGGAATATGCTTCAGACAAAAAGTCTCTTGTAAGGTATCATTACAAAGCTTATAGTCTACTGAGTTTCTTCATCCTATTTCTATGTATCTAAATCTAGAAATATGAAGTATTACTCTGAAGTCCTATTGTAACTATGCAAAGTGTGGGCAATTAATGATGGCTTGGAATCTTCATGGCTCCCATGGACCAGGACAATTGGTTGTAAATGGCTCTGTTTACTTGTAAGCCTTCCTGTATACTGGGTGCCAGCCAGTTAAGTCTCAAAGGACATGTGAACATGTCACATGATACTGGAATCCATCTTAAACCTGGTGCTTTTCCATTTAGAAGGAAGGGTGGAAACCCAGAGAGAGACAAAGGATTCCTGCCTTGTGCCAAAGATATAAAAGAGGCTGGAACCAAACAAAGGAGGCTGACAGTCATGAGAAATCCCCAAGTTACCACCTGAGCTGGAACTAACAAGGTCTGTACCAGGGGGGAAAGGATTGGGCCCAGACTAGAAAAGAGTCTAGTCTGTGAAAGCAGCTTATTGAAACATCTCTGAGGGTGAGACTTACCTGTATTCAGTTTCTTAATGTATTAGGCATAGACTTGAGTGTTTTGTTTTATTTTGCATGGTGACTTACTTTGTTCTGTCTGTTATTACTTGAAACCACTTAAATCCTACTTTTTATACTTAATCACTTTTGTTTATTAATTAACCCAGAGTAAGTGATTAATACCTGGGGGAGCAAACAGCTGTGCATATCTCTCTATCAGTGTTATAGAGGGCGGACAATTCATGAGTTTACCCTGTATAAGCTTTATACAGAGTAAAACGGATTTATTTGGTGTTTGGTTCCCACTGGGAGCTGGGTGTCTGGGTGCTGGAAAGAGGTGACCTGCGGAGCAGTTTTTGGTTAAAGCCTGCAGCTTTGGGGGCATGGTTCAGACCTGTATTGCAGCTGACTAGTGTGTCTGGCTCTACAAGGCAGGCTTCTGGAGTCCCAAGCCATCAGGGAAAATGGGCTCAGAGGTAATTTCAGCACATCAGTCCCAAGGGGATCTCTGTGACTGAACCTGTCACATATTCTATCGTGATATCTAACATAGAACACCTTAGAAAGAGAATGTTTGAGTTGACTCCATTATTTCCAAAGCATGGCATTATCCAAATCCATTTGGGATAATTCACTGGTTACACTAACTCCTCCACCCTGCTTATAATGGTGGGCATGTTAGTAAACACAGAAGTACACTGCTTGTCTTTGCAGTATAATTGCATAAACAAAACCTGCAATAGAACAGCCAAAATATTGACAGCATTGTGACTGCACGAAACATTGGCAGTGCTGCAGAATTCACTCCTGGTTATAACAGGTAGAATTGCAAAAGCTAGAAAGAGAAGACTAATTAAAGATGGTGTAGCAGAGTGGAACCCTGCTCCTGCCCTGAGGGGTTTAAAAGCAGCCTGGCAGGGCTTGAGAGCTGCTGCTCTAGGCTGGGCTGATTGAGGGAGTGGCTGCAAGTGAGGCCATGCCCCAAACTGAACAGGGCCTTATAAGAAGGCCAGGGAAGCTAGAAGCCAAGACAGTCTTCCTCTGCCTGAAGAGGAAGAAAGGCCTGGCTGCAGGGGCTATAGGCAAGGTACCTAGGGTGAAGCAGGGCTGGGGAAAGGCTGGGGAGCTCCAGCCTAGAAAGCCCCAGGCTGCGGCCTAGCAGTGGGCCAACAGGTACTGGGGGTTGCAGAGGGCAGCCCAGGGGTAGGCCAAGGCAGCAGGTCCAAACCCCGTTGCCTGTGATGAGTAGGCTGATACTGCAGTCTGCCCCAGAGTGTGGGGCTAGACAATGACTGGCAGTAGCCATATACTGAGGCAAGGTGGGGATAGAGGGTGGGGGTTCCCCAAGTAGGGGAGACCCAGAGAGAAAGGGGTTACTGCTAGGGGGCAGCACCCCATGTAAAAGGGCACCAGGTCCAGTGAGGGACACGGGGGCCAGAGGACAGGCGGATCACCAGCCTGCAGAGGGCGCTCCAGTGCTGCAGAGAGCTAATTCCCGGAGTCACCAGCAGGAGGCGCCGCAGGGGTGAGTCCAACCCGTCTACAATGGGATAAATTGCTCCCAAATAGGCCACTATATGGGAGAGGCAGCGGTCCCAATATCCAGTTTATCTTCCTTCTTTAATTGCTTTCCCATTGTGAATTGGATCTCTATTGTCTCAGTTGGCAGCTACAGTTCTGTATCTATATTGTGAACTAAAACAAGGAACAGCAGCACACAGGCACAGCTGCAAAAGGAACACAATTCTCTCCGGAATGTATTAGACAAACACACATGTTAATACACTGCATATCAAGAGTTCAGCAACAACAGGAGCACATAATTAATCTGCAGTATGTGAAAAGTCTCTGTACCATTCGTATACCTCCATGCGTGGTTAGTCCAAAACCACTGAAGAATTATATCAATAAAGCTACCTTAGAATTTTTCTTCCATGTCTATAGAAGCAGGGAATATTTGAGATGCTTTGTTAGACAAACAGCATTTTTCTAGGCTCTCTACGTCACAAACAAACTGGTAGAAAAATCTATGCTGTCAAATAAAGCTGCATCTTTCTTCATCACTAACTGCAATGTGTTTGTTCGTGTCAAGGAAACATCAGGTTTCAATTCAATGGAACAGACAATTCATTCACTGGATAAAGAATGATGTGGCATCTCAAAAGGGAGCCATTTTGGGTGGAAAGGGACTATAACACATGCTGTTATTACACTGAATAACAGGTTGCTGTAACTTCGTTTTTAGAGATCAGTCACACACAGGAAGGATTTATAGGTTGCAGTATCAAGCAAAGGGATATGGAGCTCTATGCCTCAAGGTCACTGCTTGGAATCCACCTTAGGTTACTTGCTAGTAAAAGGAGTTACCCCTACAATGGTTCTTGGGTCAAATGTGAGACGTGTTGGTTGTCTCAGACCTATTTTCAGAAACTAGATGTCCACATCCTAGAACTGCACCAATACAGGTAGCCCTCAATGACCCCTTTTCGTCCATCTCAGCAAAAGTGCCAAAGAGTGAATGAGCCACAGAAATTGCACTATTTATCCTTTCCTTCCCAATGGTGGTCCTATTGTAATAATTGGGTCTACACATTTACCCTAATTGTAAGCTCAACTGTAAAAAGTACATGAGAGTGTATTAAATGTCACCGTAACCTATAGCAACAAATGTTGATGGGCTAAGGTATGAAAAGGAGACACAGAGTGAATTAATCCAAACAAAAAGACCTACTGATATAATTCAAGAACTGTGTTAAGATCATGCCTGGTAAATAAGCATGGAACCAGAAATCAGTGAACCAATACTGGTGTGTCAGAAATTAGGCCTAATTGGTGGACAAAATAAAGATAGGATAGGCTATTCCATCTGCCATTCCACTTGTGGGTTCTTAAAGAGACTTTGGGGAACAAAATTGGCTACTGGAGTGAGCAACCACCCCCACCATCTCCTGGGACCCCGGGGCCTTTCTCCTCCTGATTCTGAGAGATGTCATGACCAGGCTGGGCCAGAGAAAGGGACCCAGAGGACACCACCACTTCTCCAGCTGAATCCCAAACACAACCTGCAATGAAACAGCTCTAGCCCATCTCAGCCACTCTCTTTCTCTCCCCTCCCCCACCCTCAAAGGACAGTTATTACCATCTTTGATACCATCTAAGAGATTGTTAAACACAGGATTTTTTCTTCTAAACGCTCTCCAGCTAAAGGGAAAAAGGGATGTTGCTAAAATGAAAAGCCTTATGCTTTCTACTTCTTGTCTTTATCTTTAATAAAAGGCTAAAAGGATTTTTAACAGTGTGTTTGCCATGGTACTAAACAGGCTGAGGTCTCTGTATACCATACCCCAAACCTTGTTTAAAACTGTTTAATGTTGGACGGGGACTGGGTTACATTAACAACTTTGGTCCATTTATTCCAGCTAAACAGTCCTACAGGTCAGGTGTAAGGGACGTTGGTGAGGATGGATGGAGCAGCTTTCACTGCTGCTGTCCAGGCTGAGCAGTGTGGATGAAACAGGGATTTTCACTCAGGGCCGGCTTTAGGCCTATTCCCCCGAATAGGGCCCCGCGCCCTAAAGAAGAGCGCTTAGCTTAGGCGCCTTTTTAATTTTTACTCACCCGGCGGCGCTCCAGGTCTCTGGTGGCAGGTCCTTCACCCGGAGCACCGCCAGGTGAGTCAACCCTGCCTGGGGCCCCATCAAAACTATTCCAAGCTGGCCCTGTTTTCACTCTCTAAGGATGCCAATCCAGCACTTTCCCCAGGTACTGAAGGCAATAAAAAACCCCAAAACCACACACACCCTGGATTTTGTTTTGAAGAGGACGCTTAATAAAGGGCCGTGAATTTTCTTACCAAGTTGCCTTTACTATAAATCACCTTTTTGGACTGTAGTGCATCATATCTAGGAGGACCTTTCACTTCTCTGACTGACCGATAATCTAAGCTGAATGATCAGGAAGCTGCATACCATCAATATGGAAAGAGACACCACCTGCAGAGATTGTTGCTGAACAACAACATTTTTATTCTTGCTGCTTCAAATTTATTTAAATATCTTAATTTTTATGCCTTAAAATGTAAACACTGGTTCTCCACTTGTAAGGTAACTCCCTTTCCTTCACTTGCCAGTATATCTGTGATTGTATCTGTAATTTTCACGCCATGCATCTGAAGAAGTGGGTTTTTTACCCATGAAAGCTTATGCCCAAATAAATCTGTTAGTCTTTAAAGTACCACCGGACTCCTCATTGTTTCTGTGGATACAGACTAACACAGCTACGCCTCTGATACCAGTCTTTTGCTATGTGTTTCTATAGCCACCCAGCACAATGAGGCACTGATCTTGACTGAAGTCTCTGGGGTGTTACTACAATACAAACAACAATAAATAATAATGACAAAACTATGACTTGCTTCAGACGCCAGGTTGTAAAATGAAGCATAGATCAAAAAGACGATGTAGAAAGACAAAAATAAGCAAAACAATGTTCATTTATATAGATATATATATTAAAAAAAACTATATATTTTTTTTTTTACAAAAAAGTTTAGAAATGTCAACATTTAACAACAAACATGTTTAACAGAGTTAATGTTTAACAATAGCAAGAAGAGAACGTGAAATGAGACTGAAAAAGTAGGCCACATCTGACAGAATACAAGTAAGAATGACACAGACTTCATACTATGGGAGACAAACTGGTTGGAGTTTTTACACAGTTGACAAGTGAAACTAACTTTATTAAAGAATATAGAATACATTTTAAAATTTCCAGTTTATAGTAACAAACTAGGCGTGTTTCAATTTGCAACTGTTTTGGTAGGTTCTCATGTAAAATCTTGATTACAGAGGTAAAAGCAAGATCAAAACCAGGGGGAATGGAAACTAAGGCCACAACCCTGCAATCGGATGTATGATCCTCACACCTCTGCGAAGCTTCACTGAAAGTCACGTATCCGATTGCATGATCTGGGCCTAGCATTATATTCAGAAATCCATTTACAATGGTAAAATATGCAGCAAGATTCTGTTTCACAAAGAAAATTTCAAAAAGGATAGTCCTCCTAATTTACTCAAGGGTAGTACATGCAATACAGCTTCTGTCTGGCATTAGTTAAAAATTAGTGTTTGCCATATGCTCACCACTTTAAAACTACAGCATTAGTTCCTCCTTTATTTATATTTAAATATTCATTAATAATTGCATTCAGAATAAAAAAATGTCTCTGCTCTTTTCATCAGTAATAATTTTTCCTTATCTGCTGAAGCCATTTGTCTTTTCTAAAGATGTCTAAAAGTAAAGAGCCCAAGATCATCATGCTGCACTATTAATCCAAATGGGAATCCTCTCCTTTTTTCCCCCCACCCAACTTCTAAATCCATCATAAGGGCCCCATGTGCTGTATCTAAGTACAATGTTGTAAATAAAACTGATCTGACTGAAAAGGAGACAAAGAACTAAGCCAGTTATTTAGAATCTCGATGCAATCAGTGCTGTTGTGTGTTTCAGCATAGATAAGAATGGAGAAAGTTACTCCTAGACACCCTTTTAAAAACACTACTCTAGTTTTCCATTAGCACAACAAAAGAGGTTAATTGTAATTTGTTTTATATCTTACTTCAGGTTATTATAAACATATCCAATCACAGGCTAAATTTCAAGGTGCTGTATCTGCAGCACCCAGTGACTTCAATGGGGCTTGGTGATGCTCAGAACTTTTGGAATACATACCCTGCAAGCCCAAACCCTGCTTCCATTGGGTCCATTCTGATCCTCTACTCCTCAAGTGGTTCCACTGAAATAAATGATATTATTCTAATACTCTAATTGCTCTGAGTAGACCCATTCAGACTAGTACCACTAGACCAATGGATCTACTCAATGCATGTAAGATGATCAGATTTGGGCCCCATAGTCTTCAGTCATGCAAGATCAGGCCTTAAAGAGGAGTTCATTTGTTCTGGTGCAACATGTAACCAAAAGCTCCTTGAGTATGGACACCAAGGTTTAGAGTCAAGAATGGCTACAAAGTAGATCATTAAGTAAAGTCCAGTTTTATTGGGCACGTAGAGAAAAATTTATTTCACATGGTGCTGCATAACTGTTTTCAACTTCAGCTTTACATGCTGAACTGATCAAGAAGCTTCAGATTTCAATTTCATCAATGCCACAGTTGCTACCACCCCTTCTAAAAAGATCACTGAATTATGCACTGTAGTAACACTTCTGGAAGGTGTCACATTACAGATAATTCCTGTGAAATACTATAGCATTTTCTAAATAAGGGGTGGTTAGCAAACTCATTCTTAGCACTATGAAAATGTGTAATGGAAAAACTTATTTCACTTTTTAGTGTTGTTTCCTAGGATGAAGTGCTGAGGTTTCAGGATGCCTCAAAGTTCACCACCAAGATGAAGAGATGTATTCCTAGCCCTGTATCCTTCAAGAATTTGATAAATAACCAAAAGTGCAACAATGCACAAACTGCTACCACACAGGTTAGTCTAATGTGTCTTGTTACCAAAAAATTCCAACACTGAACTGGAAAGGCACAATCGCCTTTTACAACCCAATTTCAATGCCCAATCCCCACTTTTAAAACACTTTTTTCCTATACAGAGTTAAATACACCCTTAGCTGGAAGGGAAGCAAACACACACACCCCTAGAATGCATTTAAAAAAAAAGTCCACATGGATCAACTTCAATTAAAATTTACATCAATATACACACCCTGTAAGAATGACAGTGACTGATACAGTGGGATGAAGAAGCAGATGACATGATGTCCACTTGGTACGTGTGCCCTGGCAATGGGAGACAGTGCTTCCAGGGCATGGCTGTTTGCACATGCTTCTGATGTCTGGGAGTACCTATTCGCACATGGTGAAATTCAGCCCGTGCAGAAGGCCTGCACAAGGGATACGTACCATGTAAGTCCCATTTAAGCCCTATGGCTGAATTTCACCCAGTACCTTAGGGGACTTTTTAAAAAATGACAATTATGTGGTGGAAAAATTATGAACCTTTGAATAATAATTTTTCGAAATTTGGAGTAACATTTCAAATGCCAGTGATATAAATGGGGATAGGAAACACACAGATTAATTCAGGTGCTCTATTATGTAGCACTTTAGTAAAAGGTTGTTCAAAGAAAAGGCAGCAGAGTCTCATGGTTACAGAACAGGTCTGGGAGACAGGAACTGAATTTAATTTCCAGTTTTGTCAACTCAGTTTTGTGCCTCCATTTACTTATTTGTAAAATAAGGACTGGATATTAGCTACATGCCAAAGATAATATTTAGCTCCCTAGTGGGCTACAAGGACAGCACACTTAGCTGCCCACTCAGCCTTGTGCAGGAGGGCGTAACTACATTGCATGAGCTTCTACCAAAGGTGAATCTGGCCCTATGTTTGTGTGCTGTACAAGTAGTTAATATTTAAGCAGCATCCCTCAGCTTTACAGTTCCGGATGGTGTGATTCGTAGAGCCCCTCAATGCCAAATGACAAAGGGTTCACTGTTCTGTAATCAGGCCTGAAACTCACTACATTTAACACAATGCTGTCATCGTATTTATCTGTAAGGAAGGTCATGGGAGATATTAAATGAAATCTTATATCCTACTGGTCATTGTGTGATGTATGTATGGGTGATATTTAAAAAGTTGCATGCACTCAAAACATGTTTAAACTCTGTAACCAGGCAGGATTGATAAACAAGTCTTCCCTAGACAAAGGAATGTTGTTTTACCTTGTCTGCCTAGGTCTTCTATACAAATTAAGCAGGATAAGCCAAATACAATAGGCATTACACCTTTGCATCTCAGGTAAACAGGAGGAACCAGTTAACAGGAGGGCGAGAAAGCAGCATGGCATCAGCACTCTGGAGTTCAAACCACGGTCTGAACCCCAGGGGGGACATCCTGACTCTGGAAATGAAGACATTGAACTTTGGGGACTATAATAAGGAGAAGCAAAAGGACATTGTGTTACCCATTCCACTCAGCAACGCCCTTTGTGGAGGAGATGTGATTTATGAAAAATCTGGATCCTGATTTGACTGAAAAAAATCAGCAAGCTCTGAAGAAAGTCTTTGAGGATGAGAAACCATTTTAGACAAAGGAGTCTAGACTGCTAAAGTTATGTTATACTTTTGTTTTACTGGTAACCAATTCTGTTTCCACTATCTTTACTCAGTATCAATTAAATCTCTGGTCTTTATTAATAAACGTATCCTTTGTCATATTATAAATTCACCTCAATGCCATACATTAAATAAAATGTGACTCCTCAGCTAAATCAAACAGGCTGGTTTGTACATTGTCTCTTTGGAGATAATGAACTTGGTAATTTCTGAGAGTGCCCAATGATGGGGGCTGGATACTAGAGAGGAACACTCTTCAATGGGGTGCACCTAATGTTAACCCGCGAGGTGAAGTAAAGGCTAGCAGAGCTTCTGAGGAGATTGTTTGTGGTGGCTAACAGATTGGAGTGACACCCAGTTTAGCACCAGCAAGTCTCTCTCGCACACAGACGGGGGTAACAAAGTAACCAACAGTCCTGAGTGCCCCAAAAAAGATGGGCTGCGCAGGGACCATATGGAAATGCTGCTGATAATTAACTTGAGGGACAAGCAGAGATATCAGTGATGCTTTCTACTGCACCGTCTCACTTTTAAATCCACCTACATTTGTAGAATTCACTAAAATGTTTGGCTCCAAGATACTACAGTGATAGGCACAGAACTGATGCCTATGATATATATAGGTAAATGTAACGCTGACAAATGCTCATTCATATGCATGTTGGGACCATAAACTAAATGAGTTTGCCCAAGATCAGTTTGGAGTTGTGCTCTGAAAACCTTAAGTTGTTTCACCCCTATTATTCCTATTTTATGCCTATGTGCACTGGCATAAATCTTGAGTAAGGCAATGGTGTATCAGGCTCTATATGAAGAAACAGATACAACTATATTTCAGGGCTAATTTCTGTCTGGATATCAGAAAGGGCACTGTCATCTCTACTGTATATAAAAATAAACCATAGGAATATAGCGGCATTTAAAGTAGCAGCAATAGGGACAGTTTAGCTTTCTTCCTTCTATACTGACTCCCTGTACCTACAACACTGCTTTTGACAGTGGCATTTAAACACTATTTCACTTATGGGCCAAACATTTCAGATGGAAATATTCCAAGAATGGGAACATAAAATGGAAGAGAGAAATACTGGGCTGAATTAATGCCTTGTGTAATTCCACTGTGCTTTTGTTTTTATGCAGAAACTTAAATTTCAACCAGGGAAACTGAATAATAGCAAACTTTGTAGAAAATAAATGGTTTTCCACATGTCACCATATTTTTAGTATGAAATTTAAGTATTGTTTCCAAAGATACCAGAAAGATATCTATGCCAGTGAAATACAATACATATATATGCACACACACCCATTTTATGTTATGTAAAAAGCCATATGTGTATGCATGGATATATACTTTACAGGCAGTGCTGGCAGTATACCGATTATTATGGTTGCTTGATACTTATCATTATAAGACCCTTTCTCCAGTTTGCTTATAGCTTTTCCAAACTTTAGACATTTGGGTTGAAATTTTCCATGCCAGATATCTGCCAGTGATTGATTTTAGTTTTTAATGTTTCAGCCAAAATGGTCCAGCACTTTCAGAGCACAAAATTAGGGAAAATATATTGTTTTGCCATGTTAAAACAATTCGTACAACCATTTGGTTGAGAAGTTTTAGTGCCCTCATGTGTTGGAGCAGGCATCTGAAACTTGTCAGAAAGTGGCCTTCATGTAAGGGATGTGCCTTTTGCTTTTCCTGTGGAAAAAACCATCCAACCTCACTTGTCATTCCTTCAAAGTTAAAATTTCCAAACGTTTTGTTCACATTGAGCATGCTCCAGCCCAGGGATTGAGGGGTGTGGGAGAAGCAGGACCTAGCTGCTGCAGGCGGGGAGGTGGGGAGTGGGGGGCTAGGAATTGGAACTGAGAGCAGGGAGCCAGTTTCTTCTACACTATCAGTGAACCCCCTCCTGGAGCTCAGGCAGTGTGGAGGAGGGAGCCATCTGACTCAAATGCAGAGAGGACAAAAGCCAAACTGGATCAGGGAGGGAGAAAGACGGGCAAGGAGACAGGGAGCCGAAGCAAAGGGGCGGGGAAAACAGATCTGATGAGGACCTAAGGTGTGGGGGGAGAAATGGGATTGGCAGGGCAAAAAGACAGACAAGGAACCAGGGAGAGGGGAAAGTCTGGAACAAAGAGCCATGTACTAGGTGAGGAAAGGCTAATATGGAAGAGGATCCTTGGCAGAGTGAAGAGAAACTGGATGAGCAGCCAGAAACGGGGGGGCTGGGGTAGGGGCGAACGGATGGACAGACACTGGCACTGAGCCAAGAGAGGGAGACTAGGACTGTTTGGGCACGAGAAGCCTGAGGAGCGGACACTGGCATTGGCTAGGTGACGAGAATGCAACTGAGATTAGGAGCTAGGGTGGAGAAAAGACAGAACAGGGTCAGGTTGGAGACAATGGGACAAAAGACACTGGACGAGAAGAATTGGCAAAGGGGTTGTAGCCACTAGAGGACACTCCCCTCAAGCGTTTGGAATGAAACTCACAGTTCCTGAGTCTCACCATCCCTCTGCTGTCAGCAAACATCTGTGAAACCCACTGGCAAAGTGTATCACATCCCCTGCTAGGATGACAACTTACTACAGCTACCGGTTACTCCATTAGCTCAAGTGCCAGAAGTTTGTGCAGTGGATCTAAAGGTTCCAGTCCTGCTGATGACCTATGCTGAATTTAATATGATGCTACATATTGGAATTTGTTTCTTCAGTTTGCTTTAAAAAAACCTATGAAATTGCACACAAAAAATTACATTAAAAACATTAAGCTTACTAATCAAGTACACTTCTACCCCGATATAACGTGACTCAATATAACACGAATTCGGATATAACGTGGTAACGCAGCGCTCCCGGGGGGGGAGGGGGAGGAGGTGGGCGGGCTGCGCACTCCGGTGGATCAAAGCAAGTTCGATATAACGTAGCTTCACCTATAATGCGGTAAGATTTGTTGGCCCCCAAGGTGTACTCAAAAGTTGGGGCATGCCAGAATTAAGGGTATGTGCACAACTTTAGTTTGGAGTCTTTGGGCATATGCATTATGGTACAGTCTTAAACTACATGATCACACACTATTTTTTCTACAGGACCCCTGCCTCATTCAGTGCACAGGATGCACTTGCTCTGGGGATAAATCAGGGTTGTGTAGTAAAAGTGACTGGTCTGTAGGACTCCTGCCTCACTTACTGCAGAAGCTGGAAGGTGTGTAGTGGATGAAGCAGGTGACTGCAGACGAGAAAGGATAGTCTTATGGTTATGGCAGTTGAAAGTTGCCCTGGAAAACTGAAATTCTATCCCCCTTTGCCACCAAGTTCCTATGTGACACTGGGCACTTAAACCAAACTTTTCAGAGGTGGCCACTTACTGTGTGTTCCTCCGTTTCTGGGTGCCTGACTTGAGACCTGGGGTCTGACCTGCAGGAGTGCTGAGCACTCACAGCTGCAACTGAAGACAATGGGAGGTATGTTTGAACATATAAAGTGCTATAGAACGTTAAGTGCTCTAAAAATCAGGTCCAACGTGTCTCAAATTGGGCATCCAAAATTAGTGGACACTTTTGACTTTAATCTCTCTGTGCCTCATTTCCCATCTGAAAAATGGGCATACCACCACTTCATCTCGGAGTTGTTGTGAAAATAACTTCATTAATGTTTGTGAAGCTTCTTAGATGCTATAATGGTAAATGCCACAGAAAAACCACAAGGAAATGAATAATTCTGCCTTCACAGCAGGGTTTGAATAGTGTGCAATAAATAAAGCCTAGAACCACAAATTGAACAATGAGGCTAAAACAAAATATTGAATAGCTGCTCATTAATGGAGCACAATCCACTCTAAGAACACCAAGAGGCAGGAATCCTGTGGAAAAAATTAGTGTGTGATCAAGTAATTAAAGATTGTACCTTAATGCCCACAAAAAGGGGGCAACCTGAATTCTGTCATTTCCTACATTTTGATGCTTGACTTGGTAACCTTGATGTTTTTTTTAAACAGTATTTTTGTGTGGAATACCTACAGATATTATACATGCACATATATACATACATATACAGTAAAGTAC
The DNA here is from genome assembly GCF_020497125.1 of Mauremys mutica. Taxonomy (NCBI): domain Eukaryota; kingdom Metazoa; phylum Chordata; order Testudines; family Geoemydidae; genus Mauremys; species Mauremys mutica. The sequence goes on from NC_059075.1 coordinate 80,105,878, forward strand.
ACCCTGAAATACATTAAATCACAAAGTCTTAAGTATTCAACAGATCTGAACTTGAATCCCAGACTTAACCCTTCCTCTATCAATTCTGGACAGTTCAGATGTGAACCTGGATCTTCAGCTCATGGCTCTGGTCTTTGCCTATGATGAGCCCAAACACCAAAACAGAGCACCTGTAAAACTTGGGGAAGTTGGGATTTGGATTCAAATCAAATCCCATTCTGAACATCACAGCTCAGGCCCATCTCTGACGGTAACAAGCCACAGCAGACTAACCCATATACCCTTTTCAATTCCCTGGTCACATTTCTCTTTCAGCAACAGGACTGATCAGAGAGTCATTTTGCTCAGGTGTTCTCTCACAAAGCATTCTGCGATGGTCCATACTGTTACTGACACCTCTTGTCCGACTGCTGCCTGTGCTCAAGGGGCTTCCTGCCATTGGAGTGTCTGTGCTCACCAAGCTTCCTGTCCGAGATCGGTAAGGAGGGAGATCTGTCTGACTGGGGGATTCAGAATCTGAGCAGTAAGGGGGTGGAGGAAGATCAAACCATGGGGGTCTGCTGCAAATACAAGAGAGTAACAAGGTTACTGAAGACAATGGCATGGGGGAAGTAAAACGAGCTCCAGAACAGGTTACGAGTTTCCATCCCAACATAAGGGGAAAAAAAAGCTAAACCAACAACAGTTCTACAGTAACATCTGAGGATCTCAAAGTGCTTTGCAAACATGTGGAAATTCATCCCTGTGCAGAGAGGCCAGCCCAAGGCCTATGTACCACCAACAGCAGGGATGTTAAACTTGTGTCCTGGTCAAGTTCAATGTTGTAGTTACATTCGGCCTCCCTAAAATTTCTCTATTGTTTCACTTTTCACTGGGTAATCACTTCCTGCCCTTAACTGTTATATACTGTGCACTGTTAAACAGCTGCCATGGTTCACCCCAAAGATGGCTTCAACTCAGCAATGGGGTGAAAAGTTCCTGTATAACAATTACAGTTTAAAAGAGTAATATGAGATACTTCAGGACAAAGGAAGATGTATACATTTTAGACTAGGGTTGCTGGTAGTTATCAGCCCAGGTTAATGGTGATGAAAATCTGGACAGCTGTTCAGACAGTTGGGCTGAGTCCAATTTCCAGTAGAAAGGTGTCACCACTACAAGTTACCTCCACAACAGCAAACACTGCTGCCAGTTTCAGCAAAGAGACATGAAGAGCATGAACACTGAATTACTCTGTCATCCCTAGACCCGAAAGGCATTGTTGAGGAACACTGGAAAGGCAGTGTGAGAACGCCTGCACTGCCATATCTGTTCTATTTATAAACAGATGACTTCAGGCTCTAGAGCAGAGGTGGGCAAACTATGGGCCATGGGCCATATCCCGTCCATGGGACCCTCCTGCCTGGCCCGGGAGGCTCGCCCCCGGCCCCTCCCCCACTGTTCTCCCTCCCCCGCAGCCTCAGCTCGCCCTGCTGCCGGCACAATGCTCTGGGCTGCGAGCTCCTGGGCTGACCCAGTGTTCTGTGCTGCACGGTGGTGACAGCGTGGCTGGCTCCAGCTGGGCCAACCACCGGTGCTCCAGGCAGCGCGGTAAGGGGGCAGGGAGCTGGGGGGGTTGGATAGAGGGCAGGGGAGTTTGAGGTGGTGGTCAGGGGGCAAGGGTGTGGATAGGGGTCGGGGTGGTCACAAGGCGGGGAACAGGGGTTGAATGGGGGCAGGGGTTCTGGGGCGTGCAATCAGGAAGGAAAGGGGGGGTTGGAATGGGTCATGGGGGGCAGTCAGGGGACAGGGAGAAGGGGTGGTTGGATGAGGCAGGGGTCCTGGTGGGGCTATCAGGAATGAGAGGAGGGGTTGGATGGGGCAGCGGGGGCCAGCCAGGGGCGGGAGTTCCAGAGGCAGTCAGAGGACAAGGAGCGGGGATGGGGGGTTGGATGGGGCAGGAGTCCCGGGAGGGGGGGGGGCAAATATGGGGTGGGGGCCAGGCCATGATCCCCTCCCCTAACCCGTCCTCCATACAAATTTTTGAAACCCAATGCGGCCCTCAGGCCAAAAAGTTTGCCCGCCCCTGCTCTAGAGCTTTCAGTTGGTCATCATTTACAGGCACTGAATTAATTTATAAATTTACAAACAGAGGTGAAAAATCTGGGGCTGTGTATATGAGTCTCTACAAATAAAGTCAATGGTGTTACTATGGAAAAAAATAGGCAAAAAGTACTATTCAGAAAGGGCTACAGGCTTGTTGGAAACAAACAGCATACTCAAATTCACATGCTTTTGGGGGGTTCACAGATATATATTGTGATGTTGCACGCCACATGCTTTATAAAAATACGCTTATGAACGTGAATATGATGTAACTGGAATATGCTTTATGCAAAAGGTCTCTTGTAGGTCGTCATTACAAAGCTTATAATCTACTGAGTGTGTTCATCCTATTTGTTTGCATGTATTATTTCTATGTCTGAAGTTAGGAGAATAAGATATAAACTTGTATTACTAACGTAAACATATTAAGTGGAAGATATTAAGGGTGCTTCAGAATCATTGAATTGTAAATGGCTCTGTTTACTTGCAAACCTTCATGTGTGCCTGTGGGCCAGCCCAGGAAGAATGGAGGCTGGGGTCTTACAGTGACATGTGACTGTCACCAGATAATGAAATCCATCTTAAATCTGGTACTTTTCCATTTAGAAAGAGGGGTGGGGACCCAGAGACACAAAAGATTCCCACCTTGTGCCAAGACTATAAAAAGGGGTGGAGCAGGACAGAGATTCATGAGAAAGCCCCTGTTAACCACCTACGATGTCTGCTGGAACCAACAAGGGCTGTACCGGGGGAAAGGATTGGGCCCAGACTAGGAAGGAGTCTAGTCTGTGAAAGAAGCTTATTGGAACATCTCTGAGGGTGAGATATTATCTGTAATCAGTTTCTTAATGTATTAGGCTTTGACTTGCATGTTTTTGCTTGGTGACTTACTTTATTCTGTCTGTTATTACTTGAAACCACGTAAATACTACTTTTTATGCTTAATAAAATCACTTTTGTTTATTAATGAACCCAGACTAAGCGATTAATACTTGGGAGAGCAAACAGCTGTGCATCTCTCTCTATCAGTGTTATAGAGGGTGGACAATTTATGAGTTTACCCTGTATAGGCTTTATACAGAGTAAAACGGATTTATTTGGGGTTGGGATCCCACTGGGAGCTGGGTATCTGGGTGCTGGAGTCAGGTAACCTACAGAGCTGTTTTCACTTAAAGCCTGAAGCTTTGGGGGTGTGGCCTGGACCCTGGGTCTGTGTTGCAGCAGGATAGTGTGTCTGGCTCAACAAGGCAGGGTTCTGGAAGTCCCAAGATGGCAGGGAAAACGGGCTCAGAGGTAATTACAGCACATCAGGTGACAGTCCCAAGGGGATCTCTGTGACTGAACCCATCACATATATATATTTCGTTTTTTGAATTTCTAAAGAAGTGCCATTGGAGGAGCCTTTGGAACAGACTAGTGCCATGTGTCTGGGTTATTACATTTAATGCCTCTAGCACTGAAGACCTTGTGAGATACAATTTTTTAGATTTCATTTTGGCTAAGACGACAATTGACCTTTGGACAAATCCTGCAGCCCTTAATCAAGGGAGACTCCTTGACTTCATTGGGAGTGCTACAGGAGCTGTCCCTGTGTATTTAAACTCTGAGCATCTGATATTTACTATGGAGCAACCTCAGGGTTTTCATACTTCGCTCCTAGATTGGCATGAAGTAACATTGCTGAAGTGACAGTTTTCTTCCATATTCCAGTCATCCCTGTAGACCCCCAAAGAGCCAGAGGGTACTGATTACTTGTGTCAAGAGCAGGAGTGACCTCAAAAGAGAAGTGTACTCAGGTGATGTCCCTTGAATCCTTAAATTTCTTTCATGCCACTGGGTGCAGAGAGACTTCTGGACCATTAATTCTGCAGGTTAAGGTGAAACTGGGAGGGGGAACCTTTTCCCTGTATACACAGAAGAGGCTGGCTGAATTTGTTCCCATGTAAGTGAACAATCAAAAGTTACAGGTAGGCTTGGCAGAATTTGATTTTAAAATAATTTTGATGGATAATATCAATGTTTATTTTTAAGGTTTTTTTTTTTACATTTCTATTTAAATTTTCACAGATGCAGGAAATTATGGGGGGGAGGGGTGTCAGACAATGGAGGGGTCAGACAATTATTTAATGACAGTAGACAATGAGATTCAAAGAGTTGAAGCTTTATAACCATTAAAAAACAAATGGTCAACATCACAGGTGAAAATATACAAAGTAAATATACTTAAATCAAACTCTAATAAGTTCTCTAGCTGCATATTTTTACTTTGCCTACCTGTATATTTCGATAATTTTTGTCAGTGTGTGTTTGGTGAAAACAGTATTTACCAATATAATTTAATCCTTCCAAACCTAGTTATAGGGCATTATAGTATAGTACAATTATAATATTAGAACACAGGGAATATTTGTACCCTGTCAAATAAAACAATGAGCATAAATGCTATGATGAGAACACATAGGAAGCATGGTGACCACAGAGTCCAGGAATTGCAATTTTTAGCATAACTTTGGGGAGAGTTAATTCCCATACATACCTTTGGTCTAACACAGCCTCTGAATACGATGGTGGAGAATCCAGATCCAGTGGCCTGTGGCAGGTCTGGCTGGACATGTACTGAATTCCATTGTTGACATTGTAGGTGACACTGCAATGGTGTGGATGATCAAGGACCACCAGCCGGGACAGGAGGACAGGGTGCTGCAGCCGATGCACAGGCAGGCTCATGAGGTTGTTGCGTTTTCGTTGGTGGTGCAAAACCAAGGCGAGGAACGCCACCACCAGCACAAAGATAACTGAGCTGCCGATTATAGCATATGTGATGCTGGGATAATAGAGCAGTTGGTTCTCTGAGGTCACATAATCTTGGCCACTGCCAGTTTCTGAAAGACACAGGAAAGAAGAGGAAAAGCTTGAGATTTTTCTCAGCGAAGAATTTGGTGCTTGTCATCAGCTGCATTTTCTGCTAACGTACCATTTGATATGCTGCCTGACTGGCTTCTAAATGAATTTTCTTCCTTCTTTAGAACTGTGGAAAACTAGCTTATTGAAAACATGCATGCACAAAACAGATATTGGCTGACAGAATCACTCAGACCCCCTCAAATGCACAGATGTGCTCATGCACTAGAAGGAGATAGCAAACCAACTGGAAAGAGGAAATACACTATACATTGGAGACTGTTTTGGAATCATTCACTTTGTTACAGTGCACATGCTTTTGTTATCAGCTCCACATCTGCACCTAACCAATACAACAGATTTTTCAGGGTTAAGGTGAGGACTGTATGCGGACAGGTAGGTACAGTACTTTGAAAGTGTATTCAACAAACCGTGTGAACTGAATCAGATAGATTAGAGATGGAAAAGGCCTATTATTAATGTTAAAAAAAACCAACAACCTTCCATAGCACTGTAAGTTTACGTGGTGCTTTACAAATAGTAACCAGATTCTGAGTCCCTGATCAAGTTGGCAAGAGCAAACGGGACAAATGGCCACTTCCGCCAAAGGAGTCGGGATAGCCGTGACAGGGTTTAAAAAAGGAACTGTCCCAGCCAAAACGGGCCGTATGGTCACCATAAACACTATTGTTATTTGTATCATAGTAGTGCCTAGAGGCACCAGTCTTGCTTGGGGCCTCATTGTTCTGGGCACTATAGAAATGTATCCTAAGAGACCATCCCTGTTCTGAAGAGTTTACAATCCAAATAAACACAGTTGGGAAGGAAACAGAGGCTCAAAGAGGTGAAGTGACTTGTCCAAGGTCAGCAGCAGAGGCAGGAATGGAAACAAGTGTCCTAACCACAGGAACACGCTGCCTTTCAGTAATATTTTTGGAAGAGTTTAGATTGTCGTCTTTTAGAGGACACCTCTCTTTATACAGCAATAATTAAATGCCATTGAAGTAGAAGACAAAAGCATCCCTCTACCTCAAGCAAAAATAAGAGGCTGGGGTAAAGCGCAGAAATGCAGAAAAGCCATCCATCCAACTCCCGCATTCCTGGCTACAGAGCATCAGGATAGCAAATGTTGACAGACAATTCTTGTTCCATTTATCTGCCTACACTAGCAAAACTGCTGGCCACCTAGTGTTCCAAACGTTGCCAGTTATGATTTCGCTATCAGTGAAACAAATCAAACCAAAAACATATACACAATTTCACAAAGATTTGAAGCGCTTTATGACATCTCAGGAAAGCTCTCCTTGGATCTAAGCCTCAGGATATTTGGCCTATTTCTCTTAGTGTTTCAAATTTCATATTGGTAATTCACTTTGATGATAAATGCAAAACACACACTTGGACAGCAACGTTTAAAATAATTTCCCATTACTCAGGGAATGGAATTTAAAATGTCCCAGTCTTTACTTTCAAATATCTCAGGGTTAAATAAATGGATTCTTTTTTTTTTTCTTCTTCCAAAAAAAGAGAATGCCTGAGATGAGGGAACATAATTTCCTGCCATTATCTGAATCTGAAGAACTATTCTTCTTAAAGCAAATAAATCTAGTTCATTGACAAAATCATTATTACCACAAACCAAAAAAGTCCTCTGTGGGCCAACAACAATCCAAGTCCTACCATAGTATCATTCCAAGTTTCCATGATATCCATTGTCCGACTTCAGTGAATATCTTTACTAACGCTGCCAAAGTTGTGGCCCTTCTACACTCTATGCCTCTCCACACAAATGTGCTGGACTGGAGGCTTTAAAAACCTCAAAATTACAAACCAAATGTTGGTTCTTGGTTTACTTCAGTAAAATGAACTTGAGATCATACATGTGAAGAATCTCAAAGCAAGTCAAGCAAGAAAGCAAAGCAGAAAGAAGGAGCAAAGGATTTTACCTGCATTGGTACATGTGTTTACAGCTCATCACATACTGATGCTTTTTCGTAATCGGCTCCAGAATTCACCCACTGATTGGCTGAATTCATGTCACATTACATAAGGATGGGCCAGAGTGTGAAGAACAGTGATAATCAGTTAACATGCCTCAACTCTAACTCTGTCTTCCTCTGTCAGCCAACACTGTCATTCTTCAATGAAAAAGTCCGAGTTTCTTTAGTTTTGAGGTGAATAAAAATAATTACAACAATCTGGTTTTTGTGTTTATTTCTAGATCATGGATAAACCAGATGATTTATGTCCCAAATATTTATATTTTATTTGCAACAGATTTAAGGAAACTATAATCCCAGATTGAAGACTAAATACTATTATCTTGTGGTGTCTATGTTTGAGGAAGCTACATACATGATGACATCCCAGTGTTTTTGTTACTGTTTACCACTCAAATTTCATTCAGCTCAATAGGCCATTTGTGGAAGTTGGGTGAGAAGAGGACATCAGTGGAGAACTGAGACTAATTAGTTACTAGGGGATTGCTTTGAAGCAGGATAGTCCAATATCTTTAATAAAAGGAGAAAAACGGGTGCAGTGCATTATATGTCAACTTCTCTGCAAACAGAGGCATCCTAAATGGATACATAAACTTTAAACTAACATGAACAATCAGTTGCACATATACAAAATGGGAAATGACTGCCTAGGAAGGAGTACTGCGGAAAGGGATCTGGGGGTCAGAGAGGATCACAAGCCAAATATGAGTGAACAGTGTAACTCTGTTGCAAAAAAGCAAACATCATTCTGGGATTTATTAGCAGGAATGTTGTAAGCAAGACACAGTAAGTAATTCTTCAGCTCTACTCTGTGCTGATTAGGCCTCAACTGGAGTATTGTGTTCAGTTCTGGACACCCTATTTCAGGAAAGATGTGGACAAACTGGAGGAGTGCAGAGAAGAGTAACAAAAATAAAGATCTAGAAAACATGGCATATGAGGAAAGATTGAAAAAACTGGGTTTATTTAGTCTGGAGAAGAGAAGACGGGGGGAGGGAAGACGGACAATAGAGAGGAGACATGCTAATAGTTTTTAATAGGTCTGTCAAGAATTAAAAAAATTAATTGCAATTAATCGTGCTGTTAAACAACAATAGAATACCATTTATTTTAAATATTTTTGGAAGTTTTCTACATTTTCAAATAGATTAATTTCAATTACAACACAGAATAACAAGTGTACAGTGCTCACTTTATATTTATTTTTTATTACAAATATTTGCTCTGTAAAAAAAAGAAATGTATTTTTCAATTCACCTCATACAAGTACTGTACTACAATCTCTTTATCATGAAAGTTGAACTTACAAATGCAGAATTATGTACAAAATAAACTGCATTCAAAAATAAAACAGTGCAAAACTTTAGAGCCTACAAGTCCACTCAGTCCTACTTCTTGGTCAGCCAATCACTCAGACAAACAAGGTTGGTTACAAGTTGAAGGAGATGATGCTGTCTGCTTCTTGTTTACAGTGGCATCTGAAAGTGAGAACAGATGTTCACATGGCACTCTTGTAGCTGGCATTGCAAGATATTTATGTGCCAGATGCACTGAAGATTTATATGTCCCTTCTTGCTTCAATCACCATTCCAGAGGACATGCTTCCATGCTAATAATGGGTTCTGCTTGATAACGATCCACAGCAGTGTGGACTGATGCATGTTCATTTCATCATCTGAGTCAGATGCCACCAGCAGAAGGCTAATTTTCTTTTTTGCTGGTTTGGGTTCTGTAGTTTCCGCATCAGAGTATTGCTCTTTTAAGACATCTGAAAGCATGCTCCACACTTCATCCCTCTCAGATTTTGGACAGCACTTCAGATTCTTAAACCTTGGGTCGACTGCTGTAGCTATTTTTAGAAATCTCACATCGATACCTTCTTTGCGTTTTGTCAAATCTGGTGTGAAAGTGTTCTTAAAACGAACATGTGCTGGGTCATCATCCAAAACTGCTATAACATGAAATACATGCAGAATGCAGGTAAAACAGAGCAGGAGACATACAATTCTCCTGCCAAGGAGTACAGTCACAAATTTAATTGATGCATTATTTTATTTAAACGAGCATCATCAGCATGAAGCATGTCCTCTGGAATGGTGGCTGAAGCATGGAAGGGGCATACAAATGTTTAGCATATCTGGCATGGAAATACCTTGCAACACTGGCTATAAAAGTGCCATGCGAACACCTGTTCTCACTTTCAGGTGACATTGTAAATAAGAAGCAGGCAGCAGTATCGCCTGTCAATGTAAACAAACTTGTTTGTCTTAGCGTTTGCAGAAGAAGAAGTAGGACTGAGTGGACTTGTAGGCTCTAAAGTTTTATGCTGTTTTGTTTTTGAGTGCAGTTACGTAACCAAGAAAAATCTGCATTTGTATGTTACACTTTCACAATAAAGACATTGCACTTCATTACTTGTATGAGGTGAATTGAAAAATACTATTTTTAAACCATTTTTACAGTGCAAATATTTGTAATAAAACTACTATAAAGTGCACACTGCGCACTTTATATTCTATGTTGTAACTGAAATCAATATTGAAAAACATCAAAAAATACTTAATAAATTTCCATTGGTATTCTATTGTTATAAGTGCAATTAATCATGATTAATTTTCCTGTGTTCCCATCCAGTTCGTTGTACTTCTGTGAAAGCTGCTACAACCACAGTAATCTAAGAGCTATACATACCAGATCTGGTTTATTTAGTCAGGAACTCTGTCTTGAGCACAGGCCAATGCCTGATGCTTCAGAGAAAGGCATCCCTCCCTGCCTCTCCTCCAACAAATCTTGCAGAAAACTTCAGAAATTTTCTCCCTTTGCAGAAACAGGCACACACTACTTACTGCCTACTCCACTTGTGGGGATCAGGGTTCAGTTTGAAAAGCAACAGCTACTGTTAAGAGGCCCTAATCTTCTATCCTGTGGACAATAAGGAGTCCCAAGATTGTAAAGAGTCAATAGTTTAACTTTTTTCTGTTAGCTTGAGAAGACCTAACACAATGGAAACTTACTGGTGTTCTTTCTCCATTTCAGTGCTATTTAAACAGAATAATCTTAAATCTAATCTTCCTGATGTATGGCAGTAGCGTGTGAAGTTGATAAATCCAGTATGCAAAAGATGAGGGAGTCCTATCACGTGATCCTGCCATGTCAGTACTGTTTGGTTTGCACTCTTTGAAAAGGCAAAGCTTCCAGTTCAAACAAAGACTAGAAACAATAAGCATCCCTTAAAGGTCAATTTTCAGAACAATTCGCCAGAGACAAAGACTATACCTCTTTTTTTTTTTTTTTTTTTTTTAAAGACCTTTCCATAGCTGTGCCATGGAAGATATTATAGCATGTTTTCTTCCTACTAAGATGGATCATATAATATGTTCAAGAAATTTCTGATGAGGTTTTACTACTTTTGTCAAAAAAGATTTGCAGAAGAAAACTGCTATTGCTAGATGGCTATAGAAAAGTAGTCGGAGATAGATATATTAGCCCCAGGTTAAATAAATCCCTTGTACCAGGACAAGTAAATGGCAGCTGCTCCAGGTCAATTAAGACACCTGGGGCCAATTAAGAGTTTTCCAGAAGGCAGGGCGGATGCTAGGTTGATTGGGACACCTGAAGCCAATCAGGGGCTGGCTGAAACTAGTTAAAAGCCTCCCAGTTAGTCAGGTGGGTGCGCATGTCAGGGGCTGTGAGAAATTGCACTGTTGGAGAGACTGAGCTGTACACACCATATCAGACACAAGGAAAGAGGCCCTGAGATAAGGGTGAAGTGGAGCTTGAGGAAGTGGGGGCTGCTGTGGGGAAGTAGCCCATGGAATTGTACGTATCCTGTCCTAAAAGGTCAGCTACCATATCTGATTCTATTAGGGTCTCTGGGCTGGAGCCTGGAGTAGAGGGCAGGCCCAGGCTCCCCCCGTTTGCCCCCCTGATAAATCACTGAGACTGTGCGAGGGAGGATAGCTTCTCCTCACCTCCCTCCCTGGCTTATGATGAAAATGGCTCAGTAGACTGTGACCCTTTTCTCTAGAGAGAGAAGGGTTAAGTGGAGGGTCACAGTGAGCCTCTGAGGCTAGCGAAATCCGTCAGGAAACGCAGGACCCACAGAGACAAGGACAGAGCTTTGTCACAACTGGTGTTAGCAGTGGGATTTCGTTCACCGTGTGGCGGAAGAAAGAGGTTTTTTTTTTAAAAAAAGTGCACTGGGGTTTTGGATTTTTTGTTTTGTTTGTTTGCTTTATACCACAATGGAGGAGGCGGTAAGAGCTCTGGTGCAAGCCAGGGCAGCCCAGCAGGAGGCCACCTGGGTTCAGTCAATGGCGCAACAGGAGTCTATGTAGCTACAGCAGGAAATCAACCAATTATTGATGAGCCAGGTGACCCAAGATCATGCCCTCTTGCGAGAGGTAGCGGACCAGCTGAAGATCCTCACCACCCAGGCCCAGGGGTCCGACGGGACGCGAACCTTGAGGGCCACTGGTTGTCTGCCAAAGATGACGTCAGGAGATGACGTAGAGGCATATCTCCTTTAATTCGAAAGGACTGCTCAGCATGAGGTGTGGCCCCAGGAGCAGTGGGCCAGAATTCTCATCCCTTTTTTGTGTGGAGAGGCTCAGAAGGCCTACTTTGACTTGCCAGCCATGGACATCACTGACTATACTTGGCTGAAGGCAGAGATCCTAGCACAATCAGGGGTGATGGCAGCGGTAAGGGCCCAGAGGAGAACAAACCCTTGCGGTCCCAGCTATTCGACCTCACACACCTCGCGCAAAAGTGGTTACAGCCCGAGGCGTGCAGCCCGCAGGAGATTTTGGAGATCTTGGGCATGGACCATTACATGCGGGGACTGCCACCAGATCTCCGTAAATGGGTAGGCCAGAATGATCCATCCACATACGACGAGATGATCACACTGGTAGAAAGACGGACGACAGCCAGGGAACAGATCTGATTACTCAAGGAAGGCCCCTTTCAAAGCAAGCACCCGACCCCAACCCTGGAAGACTGGGCAGCCAAACCCCTGCGGAGTCCTAGGTGGAGGTGGGGGGTGAAAACCAGTGGGAACCTCAGAAGGAAGGGATTGGCCTGAGTGGGGGAAACCCTGGGACTAAACCCCCTAACCCCTGGGATAGGGGAGTTATTAGAAGCAATTATAGATGTTATGCATGTGGGGAGTGGGGACACATAGCAGCACAGTGTCCCAGCACCGAGGAGCCTATGCAATGTAATTTAGGGGATTGGGAGGTCCCATGCTCCCTTCTCCACCTCGCGGGCGTCGCATTAGCCCCACATAACTACACCAGGCCAGTGAGGATAAATGGAGCAGAGACTACAGCGCTTGTGGACTCTGGGAGTGCTATCACCCTCATATCGGGTAAGCTCAGTGATGAGCTCCCAAAATCCTAAGAACTGGTTCCCTACCGGGTCCTCGGCTGCACTTTGGCGGCGGCGGCGGCAGCAGGGGTGTGTCTTCACTCGCTCCGGGTTTTCGGCGGCAGGTCCTATACCCGAGTGAAGATCCCTCCGCCACCGAAGACCTGGTAGGGAACTGCGCGGTCAGTAGAGTACAAGCCTCACATGCCTGTCTCACCCCTCGCACCCATCTGACCCCAACCCACGTCCTGCCCCCAACTGCCCCCCTCAGAACCCGTAAGTTTCTCCTCCCCCTCTCCCCCACCGGGGTAGCAGCAGCAGCCCGGGGCTCCAGGGGCTATTTAAAGGTCCGGGGCTCCCCTGCTTCTACCGCCACGGCCCTTTAAATAGCTGCCAAGAGCCCTGGGGAAGCGGCGGCAGAGGCAGCTGGACCCCTGGCCTTTTAAATAGCCCCTGGAGACCCCCTCTACCCCTGGTCTCTGGGGGCTATTTAAAGGGCCCACTGCTCCCCTGCTTCTACTGCCCCGGTCCTTTAAATAGCTGCTGGAGCCTTGGGGAAGCGGCAGGGCTCTGGTGGCTATTTAAAGGACCAGGGCGGCAGAGGCAGCTGGAGTCCTGGCCCTTTAAATAGCCCCTGGAGCTCCCCGTTATCCCAGGGCTCTGGGGGCTATTTAAAGGGCCCACGGCTCCCCTGCTTCTACCACCCCAGTCCTTTAAATAGCTACCAGAGCCCTGGAGTAGCAGTGGGGCTCTGGCAGCTATTTAAAGGGCCGGGGCGGTAGAAGCAGCGGGAGCCCCGGACTTTTTAAATAACCCCCAGAGCCCTGTAGCCCTACTCCAGGGCTCCAGCAGTGGGGCTCTGGTGGCAATTTAAATGGCCTGGGGCTCCCAGGCCTTTTAAATTGCCCCCTGGGGAAGCCGGCCCACCAGTTTAGCAACCAGTTCTACACTGGCTTCTAAATTTAACAACCGGTTCTTGCGAACCAGTGCGAATCGGCTCCAGCTCACCACTAGGTAAGCTGGTAAAAAGTAGTCAGCTGCTATAAGCCAAACGCGTAGCAGTGACATGCGTGCATGGGGCCGTGAGCCATTCCCCCACCATCCCGGTGGAAACAGAGGTTCAGGGGAACCCCACTGAGATGACTACTCCAGGGCTCCAGCAGTGGGGCTCTGGTGGCAATTTAAATGGCCTGGGGCTCCCAGGCCTTTTAAATTGCCCCCTGGGGAAGCCGGCCCACCAGTTTAGCAACCAGTTCTACACTGGCTTCTAAATTTAACAACCGGTTCTTGCGAACCAGTGCGAATCGGCTCCAGCTCACCACTAGGTAAGCTGGTAAAAAGTAGTCAGCTGCTATAAGCCAAACGCGTAGCAGTGACATGCGTGCATGGGGCCGTGAGCCATTCCCCCACCATCCCGGTGGAAACAGAGGTTCAGGGGAACCCCACTGAGATGACTGTGGGCATAGTTCCTAAACTCCCATATCCTGTAGTCATTGGGAGAGACTATCCAGGGTTTGATAATTTACTTCCCCCGGAGAGGCTGGAGGGAGGTGGGGACCCTGAGGACAGCGACTCATCACCAGGGGAATATCAACCCCCTGATGTTCGCTGACATTTCTTAGGATCTGTTCTCAGCCCCCTCGAAAGACCCGGAAGACAAAAAAAGAGAGGAAGGCCGCGAAGGCCTTGGGAACCCGGATCCTGACCCAGGGCCAGAAGACCACCCTAGTAGGCAGATGGAGACGAGCAGCCAACAGAGAAACTTGACCACAGAAGGTGAGCCGGAGGCTGGCCCCAGCCATGACAGCAGTGAGCCGTTGGAAGAAGCAGAATCCGGCCCCTGGGAGCTTGGGCAGGTTAGTCCCGGGAGAGTGAGTTTCGGGCGGGACCAGGCGGAGGATCCCAGATATGATAATGGTAGGAAAGAGGTGGCAGAGATCGATGGGATACCCGTGGATGGGAAGGTCCAGGGTCCTAGACCTTACTTTATAGTGAAGAAAGATCTCCTGTACCGTGTGGTGCAAATGCAGGAGCAAGAGATACAACTTCTGGTGCCACGAAAACATCAAAAAGCCATATTGAGTCTCGCCCACAGTCACCTGTTTGGAGGACACCTAGGGGTAGAGAAAACCCAGGCATGGATCCTGCGGAGGTTCTTCTGGCCAGGAGTACATGAAGATGTCAGGCGACATTGCACCTCTTGTCCAGAGTGTCAGTTACATAGCCCTCGCCCGCACTTGCGGGCTCCTTTGATATCTCTTCTGATAATAGAGGTTCCTTTCGAACGGATAGCCATGGATCTGGTAGGGCCACTATAGAAGACAGCTCGGGGCCACCAACATGTGCTTGTTGTACTGGATTATGCAACCCGGTACCCAAAAGCTGTTTCCCTATGCAACACGGCTTCCAAGACAATAGCTAAGGAGCTAGTACAGACCTTTGCCCAGGTTGGGCTACCCAAAGAGATATTGATTGATCAAGGGACACCCTTCGTGTCCAAGTTGATGAAAGATCTCTGTTCGTCGCTCCACGTACAAGCCCTACGGACCTCTGTATACCACCACCAAACAGATGGCCTTGTGGAAAGGTTCAATAGGACTCTCAAGGCCATGATCAGGAAAATGGTAAGCTGAGATGGGAAAGTTTGGGATACCCTATTGCCTTACCTCATGTAGAATCCGAGCTACAAGATGGAATTTTGGAGTCACGTGGGCAAGTCTGTTATCACACAACTTCCGTATCCATAATAGTGGGATGGGCCAGCAGCTTCTGCTTTGTGAATTTTTAGGAGCATACACACAGAGCACAAGGTGATAGAATCATAGAATATTAGGATTGGAAGGGACCTCAGGAGGCCATCTAGTCCAACCCCCTGCTCAAAGCAGGACTAATCCCCAGACAGGATTTTTACCCCAGTTCCCTAAATGGCTCCCTCAAGGATTGAACTCACAACCCTGGGTTTAGCAGGCGAATGCTCAAACCACTGAGCTATCCCTCCCCAGAGGGGTGGAAATAAGGACCCTGGCAGCATCTTGGCTGGATGCACGATAGTGGTTTAGAAAAAATATATGACTCTTTAGTTCTGCTCTAATAACTTTCAGTAAATGTTTACACACTGCAGAAGTTGCTGAACTAAGTTTATTGGTAATGCAGTCATCTTTTCCAGTGGAAAAGAACAGACATGTACTACCAAGGTAGGTTTACAAAGCAATCTCTGCTCTGCTGTTTCTTGTATTTGACAGAAAAAGGGAGAGGGCAGACTGATTTAACTCAGATTCATATTTTTTTGTTAACAAGATCTATGTATTCTGATAGCATGATGTATAAACAGTTAATCAATGCCACTAATGCTTATTAAACCTTATTACCCGGGAATTGCTAAACTAGAAGCTTCTGAGTTAAGAAACTTCGTAAACAATTTAGGAAAAGGCTGATCAGGAAAATGTTAAGAGTTGCGCTCAGAGGACTATTTTATTGACTGGGAACAAATTCGCTCTCTCAAAGTTTTAAAAAAGATCTGAGAGTAACGGCATTAAGCCTGTCAGACACTGGGACGAAGGGCTATTATTCTATCTTTCACAAGCCTCTGGTCGAGCTTGGCTTTTTTCACACTTCATCAGGGAGAAAGCTTTTGAAACATGAAATCTGAGCCGACATCTGTAGCCTTAATGAACACAAGTCACGGTCCATCTCCAACAAAGACACGACTGTAGCAACACATTTAAATTCCAAACCATTCAAAAGGGGGGCTGCAGCCTTGGAAGGTTACAGAAGACGAAATTCAAACAGACGAAATTCAAACACAGACATGCAGACTGTTAGCACATTTTATTATTTGTATGGCATTAGCGCCTACATGCTTCATTTAAGGATTAAGGGCCCAACCTCCCAAATTTCTCAACTTTGTATGGTTTCATGTTCTATTAAAACAAATCACACGTGGATTGGACCGTCAAATGGCTCATTACTCTGGTGTGGCCTATTTCAATTTCTGTATTCAGGTTTTTGTTTTTAAAGTACAAAACAGGTCTGGTCAGTGTGGTATCATAATTGTTTTGCTTTAAGAAGATCTAATTCAGGTCAGAAGGTGCCCTAAGATTTTAACTGGAGGTCTGTGCAGTATGCTTTCTCCTCACTTATATTTCCAACAAAGTGGATGTCAGAACAGGGATTCGTGCCCTCATGTGCTTAAAAAGAGGAGGGGATCAGGAGAAAGAGAATAGAAGTTTTTTACCCAGTCCAGTATTCTGTGCTAGCATTTTACCTATGTAAAATTTAAAACCCTCTTGCCCTGACTGTGCAATACCGTACAAGAAGAGAGCTTGTGACAGTTTCTGCAGCTGCTGGGTAGTACTGAATGAGCAGATATTGACTCATCAGATTGAAGTTCAAGAGTCTCACCTCTCACATGCCCTCCTTTTTATCTTAGACAAGGTTGGATAATTGTTCAATGCACTCCTTGCATCCCAATTTAAACGTTTAAAGGAAAAAGGGCAGAGCAGCAAACTCAGCAAACAAGTAGAGAATTAAAAAATACTTAGCTGCAACCATGGCAACCAACGTTCTAAATTTAACTTGAGGGTGATGTAAAAGCTTGCAAAGCCAGAATCTGCTATCAAGCATGGAAATAAGGGCCCAGGTTTTGCAACTGGATGAAGGCCAAAGAGGAAATTAAAGTGTTACTGAAAAACAAGGAGGACTGTCCTGCCGTGAATATGAGCAGCACTTCCTGGACATCTGATATTCCAGTGGCTGGTTATCTGATTAATACTGGCAGAATGGAACGCTGCACAAAACAAAGAGGAAGAACGTTCTCCTAATAATGCTCTCCTCTGGTAACGTGGAGGAGTTTTAGTTTCTTCTATTCCTGTCTCTTTCTTTTCTCTTCAAAAAATGCTGTGCATGTTGAACTCATCAAGGAAGCTGCCTTGGACATGGATTCTTTTACATTCCTTACACTAAAAAGTCTTATCTGCACTAGAGAAATTTACAAAATGACTCCTAACAGCGAGAGCCTAGTGTAGCCAAAGCTCTAGGGGAGTTTCCAGCATTTTTACCAACAAGTTACAGCAGCTTTGTAACAGGTGGTCTCAAAATGCTCTGCTTTCTAACCTGATGGTGACGCAGAATTGGTAAACGGGGCAAGGTCTCTGGCATAGAGAGCAAAAGCTGTACTCTTTTTGTAGGACCTGAAAATGCTCTTGGTCATAGCAAGTTGCATCCTAGGATCTAACATCACACCTAAACTGTGCATCTGTGTTATAAATACAAGTTCTGCAACACTGCTGGCAGCTGACCCCAACCTACAGACATTACCTATGTGTTGTCTGGATCAAGCCACAGCCAGCGTTCTCCAACTGCAGTGGAAATGACAAAAACAGCACTGTAACACGGAGTTGTTTATCTGGGGGGCTGATCTGTACCCCATTTTGAAGAATATGTGATAGAGTATTTTGTACTCATGAAAACTAAGATGCAAAGGAGATAAGCAATTAACCAAAAAGGTCTGCTCCAACCCCAGCATATAGTTGGATCTCAACTGTATAAGAAATGCCCCAATATGGGTCACAATGCAGCAAAAGGTGCCAGAGAAGAGAGATTTCCATGAAGGAGGAGCGATTACATAATTCCAGGAAACAAGGGGAAAAAACCATGGGGATTTGAGGGGAGGAATATGTTAATGGAAAGAAAAAAGGTTGTGCATCCAACCCACAAAATCCAGGAGGTCTCTAGTCGAGTCTCCCACATCAGTGGCAGCTCTGTTCCTTTGAGCAAATAAAGACAGAACATTCACATGGATTTTTCACTAAATTCCTTTGGGGAGCAGAAGCAAACTGATGTGCAAGTGCATCATCTTCTCTTTTGAAAAAGTTAATGAAAGTAATAGAACTCTGAGGTACATAACCTTGGAAGTTGTATTTTGCTCCCTGCCAGGGAAAGATGCTGTGCAAGAGTTTTGGTCCCTGTGACACTGTATGAAATATGGGAGATGCTTATGATATTGTTGATACCAATATTATAAAACTGCAAGCAATCTGACCAGACATGCCATGTAAAGTATCTGTGAAAATGTTATGATTTGCCAAGTATGATCTTGTTTATATATTTCTACCACCTTTGTATGGTGAGTTATAGATATGTATGGTATATCTGTATTTCCAAACTTATGCTGTATTTCTGGGTGACACCCCCAGATAATTGGCATCAGCACTGCCTAGCCTGTTCGATGGCCCATCAAGGATCATCAGCTATACAACTGACCCATTGAGAGAAGGTAGGAGCTACACCGTATGAGTCCGCAAGGCATGTAGGGGGATGCCTATGGACAGAGAACTCTAAGGCTTTTCCATGCCATGTGCTGTGAAGCTTGTGTTTGGGACACAGGAAGTACAAGCCACATGGCAAAAGGGATAGGAAGGGCAGCTGCATCTTTGTCTTCATTCCTGCTTACCTCTGGAATAACTTTTCTACAAATG
This sequence comes from Mauremys mutica, assembly GCF_020497125.1. Lineage (NCBI taxonomy): Eukaryota > Metazoa > Chordata > Testudines > Geoemydidae > Mauremys > Mauremys mutica. Next base: position 80,124,710 of record NC_059075.1, read on the forward strand.
AAGCTATGAACAAAGGACTGAATGATCCGTCCAAGCTGCGGATGTGTTCCAGAGGGGACTTTCAAGCCAGCAAACTCACCAATACTGCTAAGAACTTGATATATCGACTCTGAACTCTCTGTATATATTAGAGTGCTTTCTCATTTAACTGTTCTCTTCTTGTTCTTTTTTTTCTTTATAATAAACCTTTAGTGTTAGACACTAAAGGATTGGCTGGCGGCATGGTATTTTGGGTAAGATCCAACCTAATATTGACCTGGCAATGTGGCTGGCCCTTTGGGGTCAGAAGAACATTTTGTATAGTGAGCAGAGTTTTAAATAACTTCTTACTGTACTGGACCTATGTGCTGACTGGGAGCCAGACAACTGGAATGCAGTAAAGGGGGGTGGAACTGTGATTTCTTTTTTAGGTTTTTGATAACCAGTGTGGGAGATCAGGAGCATAGTTTGTGACTGTTTGAAAAAACCCATTCCAATAAAAAAGGTGAAGTACTCAAGCTTGAGGGAAGATGAGAAATTGTGCACTCTTCATCCCTCCACCTGTTTTCATCAAATAAGTGCAAGTCTCAAAAGCACAGATGCTTGATTTATTCTGGATGGTCTAAATCTATGAGCCTATATAAACTTATACAGTTTAGATGGAACCAGATATTGTGGAGGAATAACAGAGTTTACTTTAAATCACACATTTACTTGTTTCACTTTGGGCTGGGAGTGGGGGAGTAGACATACATGGCATTAGCTAGAAATTGCAAATTAAGTACTTCCCAGATGTTGTGTTAACAGCATGGACAGTTGGTACATAAGAGGGATAATAAGGCTTGAAGAGTTACAATGGAAGGGTTTACTGAGCCTGCAGAATCAGCTGTACTTGGTTAGAAATACTGCTAGCTTATGTGTGATTTAGATACACTGTGGAGTGTATTTTTAATCAGCTTCTAAATGTAGTCTAATCATTCAAGGACTGTATGGTAAGAAACAGTCCCTATGAAAAATTGCTAGCACAAAGTCTATCTTCTGTGACTGGTATATTACTTTTATGAACCCTATTTCTGTCTAGAAATGTGAAGAGGAATAGATGCTGTCAGATAAGCAGCCTGCATGGTTTCTCTCTCTAAAGATACTGCTCTGATGATTTAGAAACGCTTAGTACACCAGAACGATGGGTAAAAAATCAAAATAGGAACTGGAGAGAGACAAGGCCTAAGAGGTCATCTAGACCATCCCCCCAAGTGGTTTAGTCAGTCATATTTAATCTCAATCTTTCACTGGTTAAGATACAGAGGGACATAGTTACGGTCTCTGCAATGCTGATTTCTGCAGGCAGAAAGCTTTCCTGGGTCAGGGATTTAGTGGTGCAAATCAATGACAAATACCATTCCAACAAGAGCCCTGGGTCCTCTGGTGTACAGCTAGGGTGACCAGATGTCCCGATTCTATGGAGACAGTCCCGATTTTTGGGTCTTTTTCTTATATAGGCTCCTATTACCCCCCCACCTCCGTCCCGATTTTTCACACTTGCTGTCTGGTCACCCTATGTACAGCCCACGAATTGTGCAAGGCTGGGCAGGGAGGGCAGCAGACCAGGGCAACCAGATGGAGTTGGGCTGATTCCCGAGTCAAGCCCAGATGGAGTTTAAATGCAGTTCTATGTGGAAAAGTAACTGTATAAATGGCATCATGAGGTTCCATATTCATTAAGTTGCTCTGATTTCATATCAGATGTGCTCAGTTTGCAAGTAAAATTATGGGCTTTTTTCCTGGCTGATAGCTCTGCAAGCTCAGCATGGGACAATCATCACCAGGAACAAAGGTTCTGGCAATCCAACTGGTGCCCTCAGCGATGCTTATGTAGTGATGCCTGCGCAAAGTGCACCCCCTGCACGCACCACAGGGGCAAAGCAAGCTCAGCATGTTTAAAACCAGACTTTACATTACTGTCATCACTGAGAAATAAACATCCTTCTCCTTTGACTATGTGTGGTCATTCCAGATTCATGCCTACTGCAACGAAGACTAATTTATGTATTTTAATGTACCACTAGGCAAGGTATGTTATCCCCACATGAGTTAATCTTAATAACTAGCTGGCATCATATGAGAGAGTTTATTCTATTTGGGTATTAAATTATGCATGAGTAAATATCACAGGTTTTATTTTTTTTTTAAATCTCACAAATTTATATTTTAAAAGAAAAAGGAATACATAAAAAGCATTAACAATGCTAAATCTGTCCTTAGGGCAGCTTTAAGATAGCCCTGTGTTTGATCATGAGAAAAGGGTGTTCTGCACAGCCTTTAAAACATTAACATGCCCTCGTGTTAATATAACAGAGCAATATAAAAGAACAAAGCACAGTTTCCACAACAAAGTCTCTCAGCTATTGGTGCATACAAATGGGCTATCTCACAGCCCAAAGAAGGCCTGAAACCAAGACGACGACAATTTTTAACGCTGAATGGCAGAAGCATCCCACTTGATAACTAGACAACATGACTGATGTGGAAAATGTTTTAAAGTTTGTGATTCTCTGGAAAAGACACACTGGTTTTCACTTGCAATTTTTCCTCCTTGCTGTGTTTCCTATGATTCAGCTGGATTATTTTTACACCTGAAGGAGTCCAAAAGTTTTAGCTATATAACTATTATCTCCACAATGACCAGCAGTAGTAGCCCCTCAATCTATGCTATCTTGTCAGAGCCTACATATTATGTTTGGCCAGTGAAGATGAGTCAGTATGTGACACTCTTCCCTCTGAACTGATTTTCCAATATGGCTGCAGGGAGTACTGACGTGTCCTCTGTAAGAGGAGATGTGAAACACGGGGTCACAGTTCAGGGCAACTGCACTTATATTCCTCTTCTGTGGTCCAGCAAAGGCACCCACTCTTAGGCTTCTGGTTCTGTCACCATCACTGCTCTGGGGTGGAGAGAGAGCTCTCTGCCACCTGACCAGGGTATTTCTAGGCTGCACAGTTCCCTGTTGATACTGTCAATTCCCTAACATGGCAAACTGCCTCAGCAAGAGGCTTCCTCAGAGGCTATAAGCAGCATAATCACTCACAATTATGAAGGTACCGCACAGCTCTTTCTAAGCAAGCACATTTATTCTTAGGGTTAAAGCATTACAGAGAAAACACATGAAAATAATAAAATAACCTACATGAATGTTAAGCTTACTAGCGATCGACCCAACTCCAAAAAGGCAAATGAACAGTCCTTCAGACCTCACCAGGGAGTTTTTCTGTGGATACAAGTTCATAACCACTTTGCCTCAGAACAAAAACTGCCAGGAATCTGAGAGTCACTTCTTATACAGCTTGGATCTTTGATCTGTCCTCACATAACAGCTGATCACCAGACAAAAGGTCACCTATTCAGGGTGAAGCTTCAGAAGGCTGAGCTTTTGTGTAACTGGAAGGTTTACCTTTGCATACACCCCACCCCCCTATAGATTTCCTGGAAAAACACACAACTTTAAAAGTTCACATTGTTATTGTGGGATTGGATGTAAAGTCTTTAGGGAGGAGACCGAACTTGGGAGTGTTATGAGCTTCAAAGAAATAGCTGAAACACAAACATTTGTATTTTAATACAATGAACTCCTAAGATACTTAGGCTTTGGCTACACTTACACTTCAAAGCTCTGCCACGGCAGCGCTTTGAAGCGCTAAGTGTAGTCAAAGCGCCAGCGCTGGGAGAAAGCTCTCCCAGCGCTGTCCGTACTCCACCTCCCTGTGGGGAATAACGGACAGTGCTGGGAGCCGCGCTCCCAGCGCTGGGGCTTTGACTACACTGGCGCTTTGCAGCGCCGCAATTTGCAGCGCTGGAGAGGATGTGTTTTCACACCCTGCTGCAGCGCCTGCAAATTTGTAAGTGTAGCCAAGCCCTTACACTTAATTCAATAAGGTTTAACTTTTCAATAAAGTGTGTCCAGGATATGCCAGAAATTGCCATATCTGTCACACAGAGGTCCCTAGCATTTACGATTTTTTAAAAGAATCCTTGGAAATTTTTACAAGTGTTAGGTGTGTTTAACTTTACATCCTGTTCAAATTCCTCATTAGGTTGCTATGCATTCTGCCTCCTTAAAAACTTCCCCTGGAGTTCATTCAAACACATTATTTTTTTACTAGGTGCTGTAACACAAATTAATACCTGATCAGGTATTTTCTGACAAAACAGCATAATTGGAAAATGCCAATTTGGCGAACCCAAAGCATCTCATGGAAACATCTTGGGTTTGATGAACTTTAGTTTAATCACAGATGGTGTCCTGATGGCACCAGGCCTTGCTTCCAGGTAGGCTGCTGGGCATTCCATGATTGCCAGGGTCTGTCACTCTGGGGCAGCCCCGCCACACACACTTCCTTCAGCCTGGGGACCCCAGGGCTTCTAGGGTCCACTGCAGCTTCACCATGCTCCTGAGGAGGCATTTGGAAGCCAGTTGGCCTAGGAGTCTGGAAGCCCAGCCCATATGGCAGGGCTGCCAGGGACCCTATGCTGTCCTGGCACCACAGATCCTGGGAGCCCAGGCAGCTGCTGCCTGAAACATTCTGGTAAGTTTCACTGCCGCTACAGTAACCAGTAGTTCAAGGTTATCATCTGCCCCCTAGACAGAAAGTGGAAGAATATAATACTTTGCACTGACACAGGATATCCAAGCCTCTGCAAAGATGAATGGCCACAAACCTCCTGTGAAGCTGGTGAACATTATTTTCATTTTACAGATGGAAAAAGCAAGGGAGACAGCCAATTAAGTGAGTTGCCTAAAGTCACATACAAAATTTGTGGCAGTGTCAGAAAAAGAATCCAGGTGTCCTGAGAGCCAGCGCTGGTACTTTAGCCAGGAAGCCTTCTTTCCCCATATGCGGTGTCTTCACTAGTACAAATAGGTTCATCTTTTGCAATGAGATTGTTAACACATAATAGCGGTCTTGTAAAATCCTAGTGAAGACAACAATATTGCCAACCCCAGATAGCTGAAAAATAATAAACCGGGCTCTGAAAAGCCATGATATTTTAAACCAGTCATGAGTTTAAAAAAAATATATATATTCTGGATTCATTTTATTTGCCTTATAGTTTGAGTTTTTAGGATACGCGGGGGTCTCATTTTTATGCTTTCCTCTGCAATCATGAAGGCTATAAATCTTGACTAGTTACATCAAGGTTAAAGCTACCTCTTTCCTTGTCTTGAGTAGGATTTTTACAATGAAATATTTATTTCTTTGCAAAGACATTTTTTATTAGTGAAGAGACCACAGACTAATCAACTGGTTGCAATTTCATTGCCAAGATCTGAAATATGCTGGGTAAATAAAATCATTTTGTGCACCTGAAATAAGTGAATCTGGTTCACTTCACTTGCTAGCCATTTGGCTCTTCCAGGAAAAATTCTGATCTGAGCTTTTTGCTACAATAGCCATGTTCAACTGCAGTAATTGAACATGCAGCGATGGGGAGAAAAAACTTGACTAACTGTGTAGGGTTTGAGGGGGGAGGGCTACGGGGGGGAGGAAGATGATTGTTTTTTCAGTGGCTCAGGAGAAGGAGAGTTCATAATCAGTCATGACTGGGAGCTTCTGCTGAGGTTACACCTTTACATAGTTCTTACTACAGATACAGCATGCATTACTGTATGCATGATGAGTATCTCTTCTAAACAGAAGTCTCCGAAGTATCTGATGTGAGCAAAAAATACTATTTTGTTTTGTTGTAATTGTTAGCTACAATTAAACAAAAATATTTCAGGCAGGATTCACATGGCCAACACCTTTCACTAGACTCTTTCAGTTTCTTTTCTCATAACAGCAGCAATAGTTTAACTGAATTCTTGTTCAAGGGGCTCCAGGTTGTTTTATTGCAGAAGCATAAATTATAGTTGGGTTGTACACTGCACCTCGACTCCTTTGTCCTCAACAGCACTATACATATCATGGGTTCACAGCAATTCAACAATCATCTCGAGTAATCTTGGGGTTCAGTTCATAATGTGAATATGGCTTGGATATATGTGCTTTCCATAGTCGGAGTGGGATTTGGGTTTTTAAATCTCAAGACCTTCTCTCCAGGGAGTGCAGGGCCCACCATGATGCTGAGCAGGCTCATGGAGTGAGAAGGCTATATTTACTGCAACAGAGACAGGGGCAGCTATCAGATGTGTGTTGTGGCAGAGTAGCATGCATGATTTCCCTGGAAGAAGCAAGCTAACTGCCAGGAACAGGCATTGTTTGAGCAGTTCATGTGCTTTCTTTCTGTATCCCGCAATGTAGGACTGGAAAGCTGCTACCAGAAAAGGAAACTGGAAAAAAACCAACCCCCCACCCCCAAAAAAACCCAATCCTGAGATGGGGACAAACAGAAGACTTAAGTAGCACTAAATCCTCCAATTGCTGTCCCCATTGAGCACCAGCCATTGTTATTAAGAATCACTGACTTTAAACAGGTGCTTGAGGGATCTGATTAAGTGGCACAGATTGTATACATACATGCATGTATCTACAGGAATGGCATGGATAATACATGATACCCACCAATCTTGGTCCGGAGCACTCTGCTATGGCAACACATGGATGGGTCACAGTAATCTGTATGACACACTGCTTTTGCCTGCCCTCCCACGATGTACATGCCCAACACTGCATGGAGCAGCAGACCTGTCACCTATTAACTGAATGTCAGAAGACAAGCTCTGATATTACTATATAAATGCAAATACTTCACGGATTACCTGCTAATTGTGAAATGGAATGCCATTAACTTATCACTAGTATATGTGTATAATTAATATTGATAGAATATTAGAGAAAGTTGTCACTGCTATCATTTTGCTAAACGCCAGAAAAATGTCAATCTACGGGTCTTTGCACTACTAGAAAAATGGGGCCGAATGCAGGCCAGGTTCAGACAACTTTTGGGTTCCTTTTTTCATGGATTAAAACTAGATAAAGTTTACTATTATTTGCATTATCGTAGCACCTTAGAGCCCCAGTCTTGGACCAAAATCCCATTGACGGCATAACTTTACTTTTGGTGAAAGGTGTGAGACAAAGTCCCAGCTGAAGTGCACTGGAAACTGAACTGCTACATATACACATGACAATACTAGCTGCCTTAGTCTCATTCTGGATGGGAATGGTTCGTGGGGGGAAGGACAGTTCTGTCTTCATGACCCATTCAGTCCTCAGTCTTCCTGCTGAAACTACCAACAAGGTTGACAACATGGACTACTGTCCATTGGTGGCCTCAATCCAGTTCCCAAATTCATTTATTACGGCCCACCGAAAAAGCTCAAACTTTCAGTCATCACCAACCTGGGCTGGATGTGAACCCCTTCAAGATGTGAAACGGTCTATTAATGAATAGCAGTTCCGAGCTATTAGTCCAGGGGTGTCATACATGTGACTGATGGGCTACATACAGCCACCACAATGCATTTGTGTGGCCCATTGCACAGTGTGGGGGGAGGGGTATGAAGTTCAGAATGTATATTCTAGCCCACAGACTGTAGTTAGGCACAGAATTTGCCTCTCTCCTCCAAATAATTTTGACACACCCGCACTAGTCCCCACCACCAGTGGCAAAAGACCTCTACATCTAAACAATGACCTTTGTATTCAGGTCTTGTTTGGATTCGATATCACTTGTTGCATGATGTTGCTCTAATGCCAATTTCAGTCAAAAGTTCATATCCCATTGGCAAATCCATAAATTCTAAACAAGCAAATCAGGGGTGCATAAAGGAATAAAGAGATCATCTCCTTCAGTACTGTGCAAAGAAAATTTAGATTTCTTTTGTAGATGGCATTTGCTAGCATTTCAGACAGTAAATCAAGATATTACAATATCTGGGAGTCTATCCAGAATCTTCATTCCCCTTTGACATGCATATTATAAAAAGATTTGGTCTCACTTCAGCAAGTTTTCACATAAATAAATTAAGCAAAAAATTGCTTTAATTACAGAATGGAGGAAACTCTTGCACTTGGCACAAGATTGGTTATCAGGCATGAATAATGGCAGGTAGAAGTGGACATGCCGGATTTGCTCTTACTAAAGATTGAGAGCTTGTTATTTATTGTAGAGAAATCATGGAAACGTTTATTTCCCTTTTGACCACTGCTGATTGCCTAAACTAGTCATATCAAATTGTATATTATTCTACTTGTGCACAATGCAGAAAAAGAACAGAGTACTTCAAAACAATATTCAGAGGCAGGAATCATGACTGTTAATCACTATGTCAAGATAATTACTCTATATGAGGACAAATGAAGAAATTTTGGTAGCCTACTTATGCTTTTTATTCTGCAGTGAGAGACTGCAGACAAATAATAATTAGTTCAGCTAAGCATAGTTTAAAAAGCACTGCATTAGCTAATATGTCAGAGGAAAATGATCTTATATTGATAAATTCTTGAACCATGTGTATAGCAGCAGTAAAAAAGGTTAATAGGATGCTGGCTTATAAAACGTGCACAGTGTTACACAAGTCTAAACATACACCTCTACCCTGTTATAACACCACCCAATATAAAAGTAATTCAGATATAACGCGGTAAAGCAGTGCTCCAGGGGGGCGGGGCTGCACACTCCGGCAGATCAAATCAAGTTCGATATAATGTGGTTTCACCTATACAGTGGTAAGATTTTTTGGCTCCCGAGGACAGCGTTATATCAAGATAGAGGTGTATTGTGCTATTGTTTTATAAAGCCCTGGTGAGACCACAGTTGAAGTAGTGTCCAGTTTTTGTCAGCTTATTTGAAGTAAGACAGAATTAGGTTGGAGAGAGTACAGCACAAAGAAACAAAGTCAATGAATGGAAAAAAGGGGCTTAAATATCAAGAGAGCAACAAAAGTGGGATTTATTTAGCCTTGAGAAAAGATGATTAATAGGTGACATGACTGGAGCATTTTAAATAGCTACGGGTTACTATAAAATTAACCGTGATGATTTATTTTAAGGTTGTTGGACAGAGCAGAACTAAAGGGCATAGGTTTAAGTTTAGGAGGGAATATATGTAAGTAGAATTTATGGATGTATTTGACAAAGAAAAGGGTGAATAGGTGAAATCAAGTTGTATTACTGTATTTAAACAAAAATTGGATGACTACAGAATTTAAGACGTTAAAAGGATATTGATTTCTATGCTTGACAGTAGCTGGCTGCCCTTTGTGGGGTTCACAAGGGAATGTTTTTGGCTATCCATGGATGTGTGTAAGACAGACAGATCGGTAACAAACGGCTTCTTAGAAAAAGATTAAAATACATTTTTTTAAAAGTTTTATGCTATTTCAAACATGTTTAAATAGAAACACACATGACATATTTACTTCCAGTCCTACATAATATGTGCACAACTGTGTTAGAAGAAAAGGACTATAAAATAGCTAAGAATTTAGAGGAACTAATGAATGACTTTAATAACCCTGCAAGGTAGGTAAATATTATCCCTCTCTGAAACAGATCGGTAAAGTGACTTGCCCAAGACCAAAGCAGTGTCAGATCACATTAGAACTCAAGCGCTCCTGGCTCCCAGTCCTGTGCTCAGACTAGCAGACCCTGCCCCTTTTCTATACACACACTGATAGGGGATACTGCAACATCCATCATGTACAAAACAAAAAAACATTTTCTGATGCAATTTGTTAATTATCCTCTAGTGTCTAAGCCCTAAAATCCCCAGAACATTTCATGGTATTTTTCATATGTTGTGTAAAATCCATGTATCCAAGTGGCAGCAGGAGTCTGGAAACGTGGCTTACAGCATAAAAGCATTTGCTTTTCACCCAAATGTCTACCCATCAGTTTAAAAATTGATTGGACATGCACATCAGGAAAGGAGAATCAGAATCACATGGGTTTCTGGACTAAGTAGCACACAGGAAACATTTGGCATTGGAGCGCTTTTGTGACTCTGTTCTCTCTCCCTTTCCAATTTAGCTCATTTTAATCATTTAGACAAACTCCTGCATGTTTTGTACTGATAAGGTTTCCAACCAAGAGTTATGGAGACTCAGGGCCTGACACCACTGACTACAATGGAGTTATTCTTGCCCAATGTATTCTTACATCGGTAAGATCAGGACTGTTCCCAAATCTTGTTCTCATCTACACAACACCACTTTGAACCTATTCTTCTCTTTAAAACATTTTAAATACCTTAGCAATAAAAGGTACCGTTTGCTTTGATCAAGTCTTGGGCGAAGGTTTCAAGAGCTGGCAAACTAAATCGTAATAGTTACCCAGGGCTCAGGAAATGATAGATAACCCTGGAGATCTCTGCTAAGAAAAATGGATCATAAAATGCCACTCTCATACTTCGGTGTACAACTTCTTTTCTGGGAGTTCTATAATAGTTTTTATGGGATTAAAACAAAGAGCCACCTCCATAGCTAAGATAGCTAAAAGTTTAATTAAATACACTTGCTTGCTGTGCTTTACTTCCCAAAGAGTCTCATGCATATTCATCACAGTAATTACAGCAGCAAAAAAAATCCCCCCCCCAACTAATTATGCCACACTCTTCGTCTTCTACATGCCTGGAATTTTTACATAATTACTACTGAAATTAATTGCAGGTTAGTTAATTTTGCATTTTGTCTTTCAAGCTTAATTGAAAATTATTTTTTTTCAAACCAAGTCACTGCAAGCATAGTGCTTTACCTCAGACTGTGCTGTATACCAAAATGCTCTCTTAATAGCTTATGGTACATACAGCATTGCAAATTTCACCATTTAAAATAGATTTTTACAGTAAATATAGTATTTATGAGAACAAGTACAGTATTTATTAGTCCCACTTGTTTGTTTCAGGAAATCTGTCTGCCGCTGTCCATCATCTACCCAATACATTCAGAAACATGTCGTCACCCTCCTAAGCTCAAACACCTCTAGTGGTGCCTCACTTAATTCTGGATCTAGTTGAAAGCTGCCCTTTAAAGCAGGGGTCCCCAACCTTTTCAGGACCAGGGACCGGTCATGCCTGCGGAGGGAGCGCTCGTCCTGCGGCTCGGGTAGACCTCCCGCAGGCGTGCCTGCGGGAGGTCCACCGGCTCCGGTTGAGCTGCCGCAGGCATGACTGCGGACGGTTCGCTGGTCGCGCGGCTCAGCTGGACCGCCCGCAGGCATGCCTGTGGCAGCTCAACCGGAGCCGGTGGACCTCCTGCAGGCGTGCCTGCGGGCGGTCCAGCTGAGCCGCGCGACCAGCGAACCGTCCGCAGTCATGCCTGCGGGAGGTCCACCTGAGCCCCGGGAGCAGCGGACCTCCCGCAGGCATGACTGCGGAGGGAGCGCTCGTCCCGCGGCTCGGGTAGACCTCCCGCAGGCACGCCTGCGGGAGGTCCACTGGGTCGGTTCGCGGCCCGGTTTGTAAGAGGCCGCGGACCGGTACCGGGCCGCGGACCGGGGGTTGGGGACCCCTGCTTTAAAGAAAAAGGTGTCCCAGCTTTTTCCACAGATCTGTGCCTATGCCTTCTGAAGTGACTAATGCTTTTGGTCCCTCAGCTTTTTTTTTTTTTTTTTAAAAAGGTCCTGATTTTTCAAAAAGCACTAAGCACTCGCATTTTGAAAATCAGGTTCCTTGTAAAGAGTTTCAAGTTGGGCACCCCAAATTTAGGTCACCCTAAATCACTTTTCTTTTGAAGATGTTGGCCCTGGTTTCCCTACGGCCCTTGCTTGCTTCTTTCATCCTTTCTCTTCCTGCAGTCCTCTGACTGACTGACTACACACCTTCCTACTTCTATAACAAAATGAGGAAGCGGTTCTACAGACAACAGCCTGCTTCACCACACATCCCTGACTCATCCCTGAAGCACCAGCCGTGTTGTGTACCAAATAAAATGGGTCCTGGAGTGAAAAAGTGTGTGATCATGTAACTAAAGACCATAACAGAATCGCCAAAATAATTCTTACAGCATAATTTCTAGATCCAGCATGAGGAGCAGAGACAGCACAGGAGATCACGAATAAAATCATGAATGGTATGGAGAAAATGAATAAGGAAGTGTTATTTACCCCTTTACAACACACTAGAACCAGGGGTCACCTGATGAAATTAATAGGAAGAAGGTTAAAAAACAAACAAACAAAAGGATTTACTTCTTCACATAACATACAGTCAACCTGTGGAACTCGTAGCCAGGGGACGTTGTGAAGGCGAAAACTATAACCGAGTTCAAAAAAGAACTAGATAAATTCGTGGAGGATTAGCCCATCAATGACTATTAGCCAACATAGTCAGGGATGCAACCCCTAAGCCTCTAACTGTCAGAAGCTGGGTCTGGATGACAGGAGATGGATCACACAATTACCCTATTCTGTTTCTCCCTCTGAAGTATCTGGCCACTGTCAGAAGACAGGATACTGGGCTAGATAGGCCATTGGGCTGAGCCAGTATGGCCGTTCTTATGAGACACAGGCTCCCTGCTCTCAGTTCCTGGCCTTGCACCACAGCAACCAGGAGGAGCAACTACATAAAAATTCCTGTTCAGTCTTTGTGATTCTCAGTTAGAGCATGTCCAGTCCAACAGAATCTTCGAAACATTTAGCTACCAAACTCTAGAAAGTCTCTACTGTATGTACCAACTAAAATGTTTCAAAGGTTTATAACTTGGCCAAAGGGGGGGGGGGGTGTTTTTTCAAGGCAACAGCAAAAAGCACAATTCTAATACCAGAGCAACCCTCCTGACCAATTTCAAGTCCCTGCCCCAAAGCACAGAAAGCGTTGAGATTTGCATCTAAATGGTTGAAAGAATTTTCTTTTTAAACCTGGGCAAAACATATTCTCCCCTAACTTCATTCTGAGAAATGAATGAAAACTTTCAAATAAAAAGTCAGTCTCAGGCAGACACCTGGCACAGCCAATTTCAGTCCCAAAGGTCAAAGTCTGGCAAAGTTTTAAGCAACTTTAGCTTTCGTAAAGTTGTAAGCAAATGGGAAGTGTTGGGAAAAGTTAACTGTAGGTGGTGCTACCAGCTCTGCCTATGTTACTGGGTGTGATTTTATACTGAGTTTTGAGATGTGGTTTGTATGATTGATGCTATACAACACAAGTTTATACTATATTGTAAAACATCTAGCTCTCCTGCTGTGTGGAAGCTGACACAAGAATGCAGAAACCCTGGGGAGACAATAGGGAAATCAGAAGCAACTATAATTTTATTATTTTTAGCTTGATTTGAACTTTTCATTTGCAATTCTGAATTTTTTGGATGAGCAAAGCTGTCAGGCAACAGGCCAAGAAAATAAAAAAAGTAAAAATCATGAATATCAGATTAGAATCAGAATATCAGATCTAAACATCATTTCTAAGGGAATTTTGTTTTTGCTGGTGTTAGAATCATGTGTTAAACAGGAAGACAAAATTTAAAGTACTGTAGCACTCACTGGCGTATATTTATGGCAATCCGCCCCCTTTACATTCCTCAAGATCCATGAATATATAATTGTGTGAAAGTCTCATTAAATCGTTCTCCCTGTGTAAAAACTCATGAGATGGTCTTGAGTAAATTCCATCACAATGCTTCCTTATTAATCTTTCACACTATGGATGGGTCAGTGCTGGCTGTATCTCTGCCGTTGGCAGGGGGGAGAGGGAGGAAAGGAACTTTGAAGACAATTTTCAAGTGATTTCATTTTTTGTACCAGTCTGGAGAGAGGTCCTTTTCAGGAAAAAAGTCAAAGGCTCACATGAAAGCTACAATGCCAGGCCTGCATCCAAGACAAATGCCTGCATGCTTTCACCTGTTTTGTCTAGAAATGAAATCTATCTCCAAGAAGATACAAGCCCAGGGACATAAGACTACCTGGTTCCCAGAATCTGAACAGTAGAGCCAGGTGAGAGGGTGGGGGCATTTCGACACGACTTCCGTTTCAATACTGCTGTCACCAGCAACACCGCCTTTCACCATGTAACAGTTATCAATGCTGTCTCAACAAGATTAGGGGCAAGAACTGCAGTGCAAAGCCTAAGATCTGTACAGAGGACAACCAGAAAAATAAGAAAGGCTAGGTAACACAGTCAGAAGAGGTTTGTGAGCTCAGAGAGAGGGAAGGAGGTTAAAGTGGTGAAGTAAAGCTTTCCCCCTCCAATCCCTGAAAGAGACAGAAATTCATTCTCTGCATCAGTGTCTTCTGAACCACATAATAGTTATTCATAGCTGATCTCTGTGACATGGGCTAGCAGTTTCCAGCATACAATTTATGCTCCCACAAAGAGGTCCAGTGCATAGCCACAGCATATCTCCAACAACCCAAGCAGGAAGAGGCTCTCTCACAAGTCCATGCCACATGGACACACGTGAACTGGCTCAATAAAGGGTATTTTATCTAAACCTATGCCCTTAACAGCAACATAAGCTTTTAGTCCAAATAAAATAATTTCTCACAAAAAGCAAGTCAATCCATCTTTGTCATAAAGCCTCATCTTAAAGCTTCTGAGCACCATTTTCTTGATTTTATCAGTCTAAAACATTTCCTTCTGCCAAAGATGCATTATAGCAGCCTTGCAAGTAGGGTGACCAGATGTCCCAATTTTATAGGGACAGTCCCGATTTTTGGGTCTTTTTCTTATATAGGCTCCTATTACCCTCCATCCCCATCCCGATTTTTCACACTTCCTGTCTGGTCACCCTACTTGCAAGAGTTTATAGTCAGCCAGGACATTTTTGACAGGAAAGGTAGTGGTGGTTGTAGGGCTGGCAAGTAAAATATTCATTTTTCCATCATCCCCATGGAGTGATAATGTAGCTGAATTGGTAGCTCTTTCATGACAATTTTGCAAGTCTGCACTATACGGAACTGGTGGGACACAGAGAACAAAAGCGGCAATAAAGAAGACCATTACCTTCTTTGAAGTCTTACTTTAAAAATGAAGTTCTTCTGAACAGCCTAGCATCTGTTTATTGATATCATGAGAACACCACCACCATTCAGCGGGGATGAGCTCAGGTTATTAAAATCACTTTTCCTTGGCTTAACCACTATGCTCCAGAGAACAAAAGAACCAAGAAAGGTGCAGCAAGGACAAATATCCAAGGTAACACACCCTTCTGTCATAAAATTACCACTAAGACTCAAGCTACCAGTCATTTGATGAGAAGGGGAAGCTATCACTGCTACCTTTTCTTTTGATTAAACAGGTGAAGGATGGAGGACCCAAAAGACAAAGGGTTTAAGGAAAATGTAAGCCATGCCTTCAGATAAGAGAGAGCTCTGAAAAGCTTCGTGGCAATATAGCCATCATGTTAGGGAATCGTAACACGGTTGCCCCCAGACATTTAACACAAAATTTTACCTACCTTCTATATTGGACCTAACCTATGAAATTTTGTGACTGAATGATGCTAGAGCCCTGGACACAGCAATGTTACATTAGGGTTAGAGTATATGATAAAAATTAAGTGCAGATGGGATTCGCCTGTAAGACAGAATTGTGTTTTCATCATGTAAGGAAACACGTCATAGCCAGGTTGCCTAAAATGATTATTACAATGAAGATGGACCCTTAATGGCCAAAGGGAATTGCTCATTTCAATGCTCCTGAGAACAAAGCAAATAGTATATTCCCAGGGATCGATCAGGGAGTCATTAAAAAGATAATAAAAAGAGCCATTGAAGCCAAGAGGCCGAGGGTGTCAAAAAGGCACTGAGTACAACTGCAGGTAAGAAGGTATGATTAGCGATCCCTTACCAGTAACACAAATGAATGGGTGGTATTTGTTCTATATCAGTAGTCTAAGGGCCATTGAGCCTATGAGCTGTGTGTATTATTAACTAGGAGGTACTGAATAGATTAGGCTAGGTATAGTGTCTGAAAGACACGATTTCAGTCTCCTGGGTAATTTGCAATCCATCGAGTAAAATCCCTACTTGTTTTTTGTACTGTCCAATTTAAAAAGGGAAAGAAATGTTGAAAATTCAAAAGCATGCTTTTTATTATAACAACCTGCATTGAAATAGTGCCTCTATAATCCCAAAGTGCTTTACAAACTAATCTAAGACCATGTAAATTAAATATCTATTACATGCCATCTATCAGTGTTTTTTTTAGTGGCTGACAATACTAGCACGTGCATATTACATATATGGAATACATGGTTTGTGTGAAGTGCTCTGAACTCCTCTGATTAAATACAAAGTAGTCTGTTTTCTATGGCAAGGATCAAAACACTTGGAACACCCTTTAGGAAGCTGTATAATTCTACTGCATATTTTCTAATAATTTGTGTGTAGACCCAGAAACATTTTGGGAGGGGGGGTGTTGATTGTGCCACTCACTTTCACTATTCCAAACACCATTCTTCTGCCTCAATTAAATATCAAATTGGTTAAGCAGATCTGCAGATTTAATTAGTGCTGCAATTTAAATGAACTTGCTTCCGCTTGGAACTAAGGAAGGTTACTGAGTTGACCTCAATCTCACCTAAAATCTCATTTGGCAAGATGCTGAATGCAGGAGCTTATCCTCTACTGATGCAGTTGAACAACACATTCTCTGTGGCATGATGCTATGTCCTCCTGCATGTTTGAATAAGGAACAAGACAATTACAGGATAACGTTTATCTAAGAAAAGGAAATGCTACATTAAAGAATATCCATTTACCTATTAACATAGGGAACAGGGAGAATATGTAACTCTGTTTGGCTCTGAAATAGTGATTTCAATCTCTCTCAGTAAAAATGTGGCATGATTTTCAGAGATGTTGAGCATCCTCAAGTCCACTTGGCACCTTCCATTTTTGACCTGCTCTTCTGACAAGAACTATCTCTTTCAGCTGTTGATTCCAGATCCTCAGCACAGGAACCAAGAGACAGAAGCACATTCAATGAGGTAGTCAGGGCTGTGGCACGGAGGAGAGAGTATGAAACCAACTAGGAGAGAGAGAGCGCCATATGGACTGATTAATTTTTGAAATGTAAATAAATATTGTATCAAGAGCAAACCACAACTTAATGTCTCCAGTACAGAAACCTTCTCTCCACATTCAACACAAGATATTCCTGTGAATCTTTAGAACTACACCGGGGTCTTATGCTCTGTAGGTTTGTATCTAAACAGAGTATAATACATAATAGCTTTTTACAGTCTACAGTCTCTAGTTTCTCCTGAAGGGAGTTTGCCAATAAATTGGGTTTCACAGACTGAGAAGATCACCATGTCTTTGAAAGCGACATTCAAAACTGGAGCAAAGGAAGACCTCGCTGAGTCACAATAGACTGCAACTAGGAGGATAACTGAAATCAGTTTGAGAATACGATGACAAGTAGAGAAATTGATGTGATTTAACATGCTACCCACCCTGTCTTCAATCACCACATCTTTCTCGGACTCCAAACAGAAAGTTCGTAACACAGCACTTCCGTAACACTTATGATTCTACCTTGTTCTTCACTAAGTGTTTTACAGCACCGTTTTTTGGCTTTACTTGCAGTGGATCCCTAGACCAGTGGTTTTCAACTTGGGGTCCATGGACCATGTCTAAGGGGTCCGCGAAAGGTTGTCTTTACCATAGAACAATGGTTCGTGGACCTCTGGGGGTCTGTAGACCATGTCTAAGATTTCCAAAGGGATCAACACCTCCATTCAAAAATTTTTAGAGGTCCACAAATGAAAAAAAGATTGAAAACTACTGCCCTACACACAGCATGGGTCTTCACTGGACCCATGGCCCTGAACTAGTCAAATCCCCACCCCAGTTTCTACCACAGAGTCCTTACCTTTACTCTCAGGTCACCATTTTAGAATTCAAATCCCCAGTTCTTTCCTCACTTCCCCCTCAAGATAGCTGTCCTCACCACATCTTTCCCCTCTGTGGGTGACCATCTCAGGTTCATATCTATACTTATCTGGCCAGCAGGCAGGGATAGCTGAGCAGTAAGACAGTTACTCTCACCACTGGAGTCTGGGTTCACCCCACTGTGTCTCAATATTACCAGCTGGGAGAGTGGGAATACCTGGAGGTCCATTGCTCAAGGATGCACATTGGCTGAACATGGGTCTACTGAGCAACAGCACAAGCCAAGGTTCCATTTTTAGGATAGTTACTTGACACCTCCAGGCCATTAACCTTTCAAAACTAACAAGGTCTGCATTTCTGTCATATGATCACTTTCAGTGTTAGCTACTATCCACATGTTCTTAAATAAAATGGCACACATTAGCTTTGAACACTCCTTTAGATTTTTCATTAAGGTAGCTTCTTGGCTGAAATCCTGAGTCTAACTCTGTCTCCACTGTTTGTTTCTCTGCTAACTGGAATTAATATAAAGTATTTAATTTCATGAATTATGCATTCTGATAAAACGAGCATTTACATTGCACTGCATTTTAAAGTGTGGGCTGAGTCAAGATAAACACAATTACATAGCCCAGGGCCAATACTTCCAGAATTACTTTTAAACAAAGGGGAAAGGATTTTCAGTGCAACATCCAACAGACAAAAACATCATGAAATTTAGTTAAGTATACTACTCTGCCAATGCATGCAGAGAAATGCTGCAGTCAAAAATCTGTAAGCATTCACTATAGGCTTAGTACTTGGGCTAGTAGGAGTAAGGTAGATGTTTGAAACCCTGTACACAAACTCCCCCTTTCCAGTTGGGACATGTTTCTGTTTCATTCCTCCACCGTAGACTGTTCAGGTTTAGTTAACAGTGAAAACGGTTAGTGATATCAATATTAACAAAGATCCGTTGGAAGCTGGTAAGGACAGTTGGCACCTTAACTAGGTCCTAGCCTACAACTGAATGCAGGTTCCTGAAGCGCTCTCAACAGGTCCCTAAAAATTCCTCTCTCAATGACTTACTGCAAACCAACTAGCACTGGAAACCTCCTCCTCCTCTCTGGTTCTTATGGCATCAATCTGTTTCCTCCTACTGAATTCCAAGCTTCTCCTGCTATACAAATAAAGCCCTTAAGCCTTCAAATGTCTGTTTTAAAAGACCTGCTTCCACCTGTCCATCAAGGAAATTCTTGTCCGAAAGGACATTCCCTTCTCTAGCTTCATAGGTGGGATTCTGAAGCTCAAGGACTTCTTTTTTCCCCTGAAAGCCAAGGTTTGTCCTAAAGGAAGCCTCTTGATTGTAGGTAATATGGAACTGAATGCACCACAGCAGGAAAAATCGTTGCAGCCCTATTGCACTCAGATAAAATCATTGCACATGCCTGCAGGGTAAAAGAACCCACTTCAAATCCACGCTTTCATAACTTGGTTCCTTTTTAATTATAGCTTTAATTCTTTACAGTCAACTTTGCTGGTAAAACCTAAGCCCATTATTTACCTCCCCCTCCCCCCGCTCCATTTAGAAAAGCACCACACACATTTGTGGTGCACCCAGTGATATGCCCATATTTACTGCTCTCCCTCTTAGCTCTATTATGCATATTAAATTTGGAAAGCATTTAGGGTAGAGCAGTCTTAAGTTTATGATCCTATTGGTTTTAAAAAGCAAATGTTAATGAAATATGTGCTACTTACAGAGAAGTGCAAGCCCAGTGGGAGGCATTTTAATTAATACAGTGTGTTCAAAGAAAAACAAATGTAATTCTCCCTCATCTGTCAACCAGCTGTACTGCAACCTGAACGCAGGGAGTGAAGAGAACACTGATAAAGCAAGTCTGTGAGAAAAGTCAGACAGAATTGGGACTTGTGAAAGGAAAGCTGAGAACCTAAGCCAATTCCATCAATATTGGGTTGATTTTTTTAAAGTAACATTCACTTTTTATATTCTATAAATTTTTACCATGCTCTCTGGCTTCAGGCTTAAACTTTCATAACTGAGGTTAGGCAGTTGATTCTTTAAACACTCTTCCCTGAGGAGTACTCTGATTTTGTCCTACAGCATTCTGGTTATACAGGCTTGTGAGTTCAGACTTGAAAGTAGAATGGCAGCAGGCATGGGGAACCAGAGTTCACGTTGGCAGGGCTGGCACTAGGAAGTTTTTTCCCCAACAGACAAGCTCACCAATATCCACCTTGCCAGTCGGCACTTTCCCATACAAAAGTCACTAAAAGTTTGAGTCTAATCTCACTTACACCACTTTAACTCCACTGACATCAAACTCCTAATTTAAACCAGTATAAATGATATTAAAATCAGGCCCTGAACATTTTGCTCACCCGAATATTGCTTCGCCTAGGTCAGCCACTCACCTTGAAGTATTTGCCTCTTTGAAGGCTACAATGCTCTTTCATGCAATAGGGATTTAAACCCCTCAGACATGTGTTCTCATTTTCAGAATGAGCCACATTAAGATTTGTCAAACAAGAGCCCCTCTCCGCCTCACCTGAATTGATCATTATTTGGAACTGGTTTAACAGACTAATACTGGAGTCTAGCTCCAGGCATTTGGTGGAGCTTATACTGACGAGCAGACATGTTTCATTTTCTGACCAATGCCAATGAATTTTTAATACACTGTGCTGCTGAAATAAAATATTTTCCATCAGAATCTGATCCTATACTCCAAAACATTATTTTCAATTCACCAGAGCTACAGAATAGCTCGGGCCCAATGGACATGGCTGCCAAGGGCTGACTGAGCTTTGTCAAAGCCTATCTTGCCAAATGAAGAGCAGCCGAGTCCTCTCTTCCGGATCCGATCAGGACACCCAAGAGCTGTTAGTTGAAAAGTATTTAAGCTGAGGCATAAACTCATCTTGCTGCAGATTTGCTCTAGATACCAGGGCAGTCTACAAGACATTATTCAAAAGTGTTTTATTTTATTAAAAAACTTCCCATGTATACAAATGTTCTACACAGCCCTGCTTTGCCTACATCAAGACTCCATTCAGCTATGTCCCATTTTAGCCTGGGACCATCACGTCTCACAGTTCAGTCTTTGTTCCCGAGGTGTTTTCAGGTGTGTTGTAAGCAGAGTGAGGACCCCTCATATTGTCATTGCCCCTCTTTTATATCTTGCTCCTACTTGCTGGGAAGCTTTTTTGCTGTGACCTGGGTCAAACAGTTCCCATTGTATTGAGCTATCCTGAGAGGTTTCTATTGCACAGTTCCTGGGGTAATCCTCGTGCTTCTGTGCACTTCTTCAATAAGCCACTAACATTGTTTGGCCTCATCCAACATAGCGTATTTGAAATATAGAGACATGGTGAACATTCCCACCTTCAGATACAAAAACGATCCATGCATACAAATTGGATAAACACCTTCAGTAAATCATAACCTTTCCAATGATACCTTACATGAGTCATCTTGCATAAAGTACATCTCAGTTCTGTCCTATCCATATCATAAGCATATTTCCATAAAGAATATGGAGTGAAACGTCACAGGCACAACTTGGCCTTTTGTGTCCACTTCCCAGCCAGACTTGGTACCACAGGTTTTCCCTCTGACAATGGGTACAGTAGAATCTATTTCTCCTACAATGTTCGTAACCCTCTGAAGAAAGTCAGAAAGACTCCTGGAAAGCAAGTCATCACAAATTAGCTTTCTAGACCAGTGGTTTTCAACCTTTTTTCATTTGCAGACCCCTAAAAAAAATTCAAATGGAGGTGCGGACCCCTTTGGAAATCTTATGCAGAGTCTGCGGACGCAGACCACAGGTTGAAAACCACTATACTAGACACTAGACTAAAATGCTTTAATTTACTCACATTTGCATGATCAGTTGCCTTGAGTTCATTATAAACATGCTCCAACAGGGTTGGAAGTCTGTATTCCCAAGACTGCAGTGGTGAAGCTAAGTGAGGCAGTTCACTAGCCTTTCATCTTGCAACAACCGACTGCAAATGAACATGGTTTTTATTATTGAAAAACTAGAATTTTAAACAGAAGTGCAATCCTAAGAGCTTAGAATGTGTATCTAGACAGAACACTGAAAAATACAGAACTGTGGCAAATGACATGGCAATAAAGCAGCTAAGCAAAAAATGCTGTCATGGTCCCACTTTAAACCTTTGGGTGATTACTACATTGTTTCAATTTTTGCTGAACTCATTATTGTAGGGCTCAGTATTGACGCTCATTTGCTAAATCATCAGTCATTTGGAAGCGTACCTGCCACGCGAAAGTGCAATAAAGGGACAGCTGGTTTATTGTTCCTTGATTAATATAAATTTTAATAGTTGTTCCAACCTCATTTTTTTTTCTCCCCATTTGGCCTTAGAAAATTATGCATTTTAAGGTATTATGCTTCCCCCGCTGCCCCCTAAAACTTCCTCACCCCTTTTTATTGGATTTTCAGTTTGACCCATGCTTGCTTTGATGATTAAAAGCAGTAGAGATGGTGTTGCCATCACATTTATTTGAGCAGGATTTATCAATATCTTTTAGAATGATCAGTAATGAAGTTTGTGAACTAAGAAAAACGGTTCTCATGTTACCCAAGTAACTGAACAGAAGTAGTTTAATGGCCAGCACTGAATGCAGAACTTTGTCATTTTATCTTAATAAGCAGTATTGCTTAGATGATTCATGTTTTATATATAAAATTATTTAGTTTTATGCCAAAGCTTGGAAACTGCAGTCAGATTTTCAGAGGAAATTGGTGACTCCCAGTTGTTGCTTAGAACTATGCTTTTAAAATTAAATAGTTATTTGAGGTGTCAGACATAGTATCATTTTTGAATGCCTAGGTATATCAAACTGCAAGGAGGACCTGTCAAACCAACTAATCATTGTGAACAGTTTTAGTTCAGGTTTAACCAAATAAAAAGTAATATTTCTTCACACAACGCACAGTAAACCTGTAGAACTCTTTGCCAGAGGATGTTGGGAAGGCCAAAACTATAACAGGGTTCAAAAAAAGAACTAGATAAATTCATGGAGGATAGGACCATCAATGGCTATTAGCCAGGATGGGCAGGAATGAAATCCCTAGCCTCTGGTTTGCCAGAAGCTGGGAATGGGTGACAGGGAATGGATCACTTGATGATTACCTGTTTTGTTCATTCCCTCTGGGGCAGGGTACTGGACTAGATGGACCTTTGGTCTGACCCACTATGGCCGCTCTTATGTTCTTAACAGTTCAATTAAGAAAGTATCTTCCTAGCATGTAGGAGCCTCTATCCAAGATCACCACAAAGTGTACAACAGATTAAATCTATAAGAAGAGCCCATGTCCCCTCCACTCATCTCTACAAGTCTTTCAGATGAGATGGAATATCAACACCCTGAATACTGATTAAAGTTCCTACATTTTGTAAAATTAAGCCAATTGACTCATGTATGAACAAATTCAACAAAAAGTAATTATTATTGGAGGAGTGAAGATTGACAGAAGTTACTTCTTAGGACAACTGAAGTCTTCTGCAAGCCACCAGACAATGATGCTTCTTGTTGGTTACATAATCAACTTTGTTCTTTTTTTTTAAAAATATGTGTTACCCATTGAAAATCTTGGTGCCTCTGCTCCGAACTCTCCACTGCTGCTTAAAATCTGTTAGGTGCCGTATAAATGCAAGTCCTTTTTTAAACGGCAGTGATATGCAAACCAAGAATAGTTTGGATAAAAATGGCATTAGATTCAGAAAAAAACTGATTGATTGCTTCCTCGTAGCCTTTAACTAACCCAATTATCTTAAGCAGGAGACTTTCTTCTCTTGTTGGGCCACTGTATTTGATTAATTAAGATGCTCCATTAAAGAAAAATACCTGAATTTCCAATATGAATCAGGGTAATAAGAAAACTACGTCAGAGGGGGTGGTTTGGGGATTAAGTATGAAACATCTAGATTCACTGGAACCATAAGCTTAAATCAGGACACCGTCAACTCAGCACTTCAACCTCAAACGCTGAGAAATTCAGCATTATGCAGCTTACTTTGGATGAGATAATTAAAACCCAAGGTTCAGTCTTCTCTTCCTGGACATTACAGATTCAATGGCATAATTTATATTAATAGGGTTTGTCCCAATGTCCTTAGTCAAACTTCTTCCTCCCACATGGGTGGTAGTGTCTCATTCCTCTCTGGGTGCTGGTCTCCTATACCAACTGTGGCTAGAAAGCTCGTGTTGTGTATACATAGTTTGTAAAGCATTTGGGCATTCCTGGGAATGAAAGGTGCCAAACAAATGTAAGATGTTATTCATGATATTGCACCTAACTGTGCTTACAAAGTGGGGTGCTTCCTCTTTAGGCAGTCAGGAGACAGATAGTCCCATTCTAGTCTCTGATTATTAAATTTATTTTCCATGTGTGTATAAAACACAAAGTAACACAGAAGATGGGAGATTCAGTTGATTAAACTTCCTTTCATCCATATTCATGCACAGCACGGAAGCAAACCAGCAAGTGGATTATTTTCTGGTATTAATAAGCAGCAACACACTCATCCGTACTCGTGTCAACTGACAAGGTGTAAATATGAAAAAGGACCGGGAAGTGTATCTTTTCATATTTTGCTGGAAAGGAATGAAAACAATGTACAGACATATTATATTTAAAGATCAAAACATGGGAGTTTATTTTGCAAGAATCCTGTAATCAGATTTTACGTTCATTCCAAATTTGTTAGCTTTTAGGATTTTCGGTTGATACAGTTGTGTTTATTTCCAACAGTGTTGTCATGGGTCTACCCTCACTTGAAACTGGGGGGTTTCAAGGTGAGGACCCGCATGCCACCATGTCAAAGGTCTCACCCCCACTTGGAACTGTTGGGCTCCAATGTGGGGACCTGACTTGGTTTCCCTCTAAACTAAAATCCTAGTTTAGATCTAGTAAGATGCCACCACTCAATCAGGAAATGTGGATTGAGACACAGTCCTTCCCCAAAATCCTAGGGGATTCCAAGAGCCCCAAATCCATGGAGTTCTTACACCCAGGAGAAACAAACCATTCCCCCTGCTTCCTCCCCCCTCCCTTTTCCTAGGAGAGATACCAGGATCTAACTACAGAGGGATACCTCCCCCTTCTCTTTCCCTGAGAATCCACCCAAGGAAAGACCAAACAAGTCCAGAAAAGAAAAGAATTTATTAAGAGAACAAAAAGAAAATACAGAATCTCTATGAGCCCAAGCTGGACACTCATAGGGGATAACCTTATCAATCTCTGGAGAGAATCCCCCCTCCCCCTTTTCTCAGTAAAAGCAATATCAGCAAACAGGAATAAAGCATTTCCTTTAGCAAACACACAATTGCAAATATAGAAATCAAATCATAAGACTAATTCGCCTTTCTAATTAATACTCACTATTAATTAGTAGAAACTACTCCAGGAGAACTTGGAGACATGACTGGTCTCTTTTAGATTCAAAAGAGTACCTGAGACAAACAAAGAAAACACAGACAAAAGCTTCCCTCCACAGAGATTTGAAAAAATCTTATCTCTGATTGGTCCTTCGGTCAGGTGGTCATCAGGTACTGTATGTTAACCCTTTACAGGTAAAAGAGCCCTTAACCCTTAACTATCTGTTTATGACACGCCCCCCAAATCGCCAACAGTGGGAACTACTGGTGGTGATTTCCTCCTAGAACTGTAAAATAAACAGATAAACAAAACACATGCACTATTACATATACTACTAAGTATGTAAACAACAAGATATTTGACATTGAACAACACTTTTTATGCATTTGCCCGGACATACTTGGCGACGTCCTTGCCCATCCTCCCAGTGGAAGGACTTTCCCAACCTGTCTTTGGTTTGTTGACCCCAGAATGCCCACTGGGATGTCAGGGCCGAAGCTTAAGAGCTTGTCCCAGTACTTAGTTGGAACTACCAACTGTCTTTGAGGATGCTGGCCTTCCTGGTGTTCACCAGAAAGAATGTCCTTATATAAAAGTCCTTGTTTTACAACAAACTGGAATTGGGTAGAAGAGCTGAGAGGCGGTGGGTTGCTTCGTGCCGCCGCCCAAGCTTTCTTAAGGCTGTCATCGGCTTCCTGCTCTGTCTGGAACTGTTCCCTTGAGGCGGGAGACACCAGTTCCTCTGGGAGCGATGTAGGTGATGAGGTTGTTTCCATTGACTGTGGACCGCTCTCCGCTGGTGCACAAGGTGATATTTCAGGCTCTGGCTGAGCCTCTTGGGTAGAGTTGTCTGCTGCTTCTGCCAGTTTAGGCCCGTTGGCGCTCCCTGGCGGTGGAGTTGCAAGCGCTGGCGTCAGTGCTGGCGCTGGTTCTGCCGCTGGTTGCTTTTCCAGTTCCGGTCCTGGGACTGGATGTACTATGGCTGCTGTAGTTGTTGGCATGAGATCCGGTTCCACCACCTCTGTCTGGGTCTCTGGTAACACAGACAGGGTCCTGGTGGATGGCTCAGGAACAGGGATGGGAGTGCCTGCTTGTTCGGCCTGGCTGCGGGTGACCACTCCCCCCCTCTTGGCCAGCTTTACATGGTTGGCCAAGTTTTCCCCCAATAGCATGGGGATGGAATAATTGTCATAGACAGCAAAAGTTCTCTTTCCTGACCAGTCCTTGTACTGGTCTTCAGGGATGCTGTACCCATGGCAGGTCCTTTTAAAATTTTTCAAGAAGGCCTCAGTGTTCTCACCTGCCATGTAGGTGGGAAATTTTTTGGGATGGGGAACAGTGCCTGGAGAAGGACTGTTAGGGTTGGCTGGAACATGTGGGTTAGCTCTTGCTAATTCCAGGTCTTTGTCCCTTCCGTGCTCAGCCTGTTTGGCTGCCTCTTTGGCTCTGTGGGTAGCTTTTTGTTTCTTTAGCTCCCTCTTGTGGTTAGCCTGTTTGGCTTGTTGCTTTTTTATGTCTTTGTGCTTTTTGGTGCTGGCCACACCCCTCTGCATTCAGTGAACTGGTTCCCCCAATTCCTAACCCTTTCTATTCCCGAGAGACTGAATAGAAAAGAAACAAAACCTTTTCATTTGCAAATGTGTAGTTGCTGTTTGCTGATATACTGAGAAAACCAAAAAAAAAACTGGTTTGTCCTGTTTCTAGCAACTTGCTAAGTACCTCACAGTGGGGGTCCTTCTAACAGCCTGTTAGAAAAACTTACACCTCTTTCCTAGCTGTTTTCAAGCAGACAAAGAAAAAAGAAAAAAAAAGAAAAGAAGAAAAAAAAATCCTTTCCTAACACAGCCCGTTAGAAAACCTTATTTCCCCCAGCTAAACCCAGCTGAAAATATGTTTCCAAAAAAACAATCTTCCTCTCCTTCTGAGCTGTGGTACTAATAAGCCCAGCTGACCGGCTGGTGCTACTTAGTACCTGCGAGAAAAGTCTAGTAAATCCTCTCAGGGATTTGTATTCCCTGGCTCCAGAGGATTTCAAAAGACACAGGGAAAAAAAATCTGGCTGGAGGGTTTCTGTCTCCCCCCCCCCAAACCTGTTTTTCCCGCTGGATGGGAATGTACTTTGTCGAGCACTTCCCCCCACCTTAGGAATCCTGAGTGATACCTGATATCACAAAGGAAGGACACACCTCTAGGGAAGAGTTTTTCCTCAGCATAGCCAGCAGAGAAAAAAACTCCTTCTAACCCTGAAAACTGCTTCAAAACTGCCTTTTCCTCAAGCTGCCTGTCCAAGCAAACAGAAAGAAAAGCTGCTTTTTGGTAGAAATGCCTTGCCAGGTTCGTCACCGCTGCCAACCATGTCCTGGGGTCTCACCCCCACTTTGAGCTTGTGGGTTCAAAGATGGGGACCCGCAGGTATTCTCCCCCCACCCTAACCTTTAGGGTAGGTTTCCTTCTCGCTGCCACCACTCGATTATTTCAGTGAATCGAGACACCCCTCTGTTCCCCCCTCCTCCTTCCAGAGACTTTCCTGGGGAAGCACAGATCAAATCACAGAGGGAGAAAGATTCCTTTCACTTCCCTCTCCCTTCCCTGC
This sequence comes from Mauremys mutica, assembly GCF_020497125.1. NCBI lineage: Eukaryota > Metazoa > Chordata > Testudines > Geoemydidae > Mauremys > Mauremys mutica. The sequence goes on from NC_059075.1 coordinate 80,152,460, forward strand.
TTTCTCTGCTTGGAGACAACCCTTGTCTCCACAGAGTGGCGCCTAGCTTCCTTCCCCTGAATCCACAGGTAAGGAACTTAACCAAGTCCTGAACTTAAAAAGAGTTTATTAACAGAACAAAAAGAAAATACAGAATCTCTATGAGCCCAAGCTGGACACTCATAGGGGATAACCTTATCAATCTCTGGAGAGAATCCCCCTCCCCCTTTTCTCAGTAAAAGCAATATCAGCAAACAGGAATAAAGCATTTCCTTTAGCAAACACACAATTGCAAATATAGAAATCAAATCATAAGACTAATTCGCCTTTCTAATTAATACTCACTATTAATTAGTAGAAACTACTCCAGGAGAACTTGGAGACATGACTGGTCTCTTTTAGATTCAAAAGAGTACCTGAGACAAACAAAGAAAACACAGACAAAAGCTTCCCTCCACAGAGATTTGAAAAAATCTTATCTCTGATTGGTCCTTCGGTCAGGTGGTCATCAGGTACTGTATGTTAACCCTTTACAGGTAAAAGAGCCCTTAACCCTTAACTATCTGTTTATGACAAGTGTGTTCTATAAAAACAGTATTCTGAAGGGTCTAAAATTACATTACAAGCACATTCTCATGGATGAGATTTAGCAATTATATTTATATTTAGATTAATGCCCTTCTCTCCAACGTGTGTCAATCCAAAAGAACAACATTTTTCATGCATATTACATTAACACTCTTGCACTCTTCTCTGAGTCTACTAGTCTCACATTAGTCTACTTTGTCTCACATTTTATGCTGCATGGGTAGGGACTCTCTTTTTATTTGTGCCCTGTTCAGCACAAAGTATATTGCTGGTGCTTCAATAAATAATAAAGCAGCTTTCACTCCTAAGGATCCCAATGTGCTTCCCAAGTAATATGCAGGCAGCACTCACTGTCATGCATCCATCTCTGGGGTGAAGAGTCATGACCACAAAGACAACTGGAACACGGCACAAAATGTGAGTTTTAGCTAAGGACACTGGAGCAGTTGAACAGCATCATCAATAGTGTCTGTGTGGAGTGGACCACGTTGTTCTTATCTGAAAGACCTCTGTTTCAGAGGATCTTGCATACAGGAGTACTTGATAAGTTCTCAATTGAAAGACACCCTTCTACCCCCAAAAGACTCCATGGTACTGATATGACCCACCTTAGAAGAATGAAGGGCTGTATTAACCCCAAATCATTCAATCTAGACACTTCTATGGTCCTCATGAGTGTAAATACCTGAGCACTCCACAATTATTACAGGATTTTATTCTCAACACCCCTGTGAGGTAGGGGAGTATTATCCTGGTTTTATACATAGGGAACAGAGGCACACAGTGAATTAAGTTTGAGTCTACACTATTGAGTCAGGTTGATGTAAGGCAGCTTACGTCGATCTAATTATGTGAGTGTCTACACTACAGCCTTGCTCCTGCCGATGTAAGTGCCCCACTACATTGACATAACTCCACTTCCATGAGAACTCCCCACAGCCTAACTTAAGTTAGTAGTGTAGACATGCCCAGGGTGACTTATCCAAAGTCACAAGGGAAAGCTGAGCTGACCACTGAACCCGGGACGCCTCAGTCCACATCCAGAGCCCTATCCACTGGACCATACTTTCTACACGTGGTTCCAGTGAGTCTAGATACTGTACCCTGAAGCTGTTTCTTAAGGCAAACTAAGCCCCTTGCTCCGGAGATATACTATATGCAGAGACCAGAATGAGTGTTTATCTTTTTAAACATAAACTTTGCATTTTCTGAGCACTTTAATTCAATTCTGAAAGGGGGACAGACATCTTCTGGTGCTGGATAAATTCAAATTGGCTGGCTTTTCAGGCATTAAAAAAAGGCAACAGCCCACACTGTGAGCTAAGTGACATTTAAAGGCACCAAATTTTGAGGGTCAAACCAGACAACAAAAATAGGGCATATACACATCCTCTTCTCTCTGAAAAACCCAATTACTATTCACAGTTAGCGGACAGACGGAAGAAAGGACGAAAGACAGACAGACAGGGCAGGGAAGTGAAGGCAAGCTTCCTGATTATAACAAAAGAGAACCAAAACCACTAGCTCATGTTTTAATATTAAAGACAAAAAGGCATTTACCAATGTATTTTAAATGCCCTGAAGGGTTAGATAAATATGATCTCAGCATAAAACTCACTCTGAGGTCTTATCAGAAGACGGCAAGACACTTATGAGTATATTGTTCTAGCACCAGAGTATATGTTTTCAGATTGAACTATTTTGTTTTAACAGAGTGTACGTCACAGAAATCTTTGGCAAGGTTCTCAGACCTGGTTCCATCTCCTCAGTGCCACTTGAGAGGCACATGGAGGATGTAATCTGTCTGTAGCTGGCCAGTTGAGAATTCCCCCAGTGAAGGAGTAAAGCCAGCTGAGTCAGCTCTGATGTCAACTTCCCCCTGCCGGGGCGATGGTATGTCAGGGACAAAACAGAACCAAACACCCCTTCACCAATTCTCAGATGGTGTATGGGCCCTCAGGGATTGCAGGCCTTGTCTACACTAGAAAGGGTTTGCTGGTATAACTATACAGACAAAACCTCCTAGTGGAGATGCAGCTTATATCAACAAAAGAGTCCTTTGACCAATATAGATTGTACCCAAATAAGCTATACCGACAAAAGGACTTTTCCCCCTTCAGTATAAGTGCATCTACACTAGATGCTTTTACCAGTAAAAAACGTTGTTAAAAAAATCACCATGCTCCTAAGTGACAATACAATACCAGCATAAGTTTTGGATGTAGACCAGGCCATAGTCCTCTGTCATAAATTAGAACAGCTTCTAGGCTGCACCAACTTATATCACAGATGAACCAGGGCAGCCTGAGAATTTGGGAACTAAAAACAGCTCCAACTGCCTTCCCGCTCCACCACTGCACACCCCTCAGTTCAGGAGGAACTTTGGCCTTTAGCTGGAAATGATTTTTCACATGGATTTAGTATATTATATCAGAATCAGGGGCGGCTCCAGGCCCCAGCACGCCAAGTGCGTGCTTGGGGCAGCAAGCCGCGGGGGGCGCTCTGCCGGCGCCGCGAGGGCGGCAGGCAGGCTGCCCTCGGCGGAGTGCCTGCGGAGGGTCCGCTGGTCCCACGGCTTCGGAGGACCGTGGAAGCCGCGGGACCAGTGGACCCTCCGCAGGCATGCTGCCGAAGGCAGTGTGCCTGCCGTGCTTGGGGCGGCAAAAAGCCTAGAGCCGCCCCTGATCAGAATAATTCAAATATACATAGTTAAAAACTGTCTTATTCATCATGTTGTTGTTCCAGGGGTACACTGTGTAATTTCTATTAAAATCACTGATGTGGCACCAGCAATAAAACTGGAATATAGTGGTGGCAAAATGTGCAGATGATAAAAAACTACTCAGGATAGTTAAGTCCAAAGCTGACTGTGAAGCGTTACAAAGGGATCTCACAAAACTGGGTGACTGGGCAACAAAATGGCAGATGAAATTCAGTGTTGATAAATGCAAAATTATGCACATTGGAAAACATAAACCTAACTATACATATAAAATGATGGGGTCTAAATTAACTGTTACCACTCAAGAAAGATCTTGGCGTCATTGTGGATAGTTCTCTGAAAATATCCACTCAATGTGCAGCAGCAGTCAAAAAAAGCTAAAAGAATGTTGAGAATCATTAAGAAAGGGATAGATAAGAAGACAGAAAATATCATAATGCCACTATATAAATTTATGGTACACTCACATATTGAATACTGCGTGCAAATCTGGTCGCTCATCTCAAAAAGAGATAGACTGGAATTAGAAAAAGTACAGAAAAGGGCGACAAAAATTATTAGGGGTATGGACCAGCTTCAATATGAGGAGAGACTAATAAGATTGGAACTTTTCGTCTTGGAAAAGAGACAATTAAGGGGGGACATGACTAGTGTGGAGAAAGTAAATAAGGAAGTGTTATTTACTCCTAATAACACAAGAAATAGGAGTCACCAAATGAAATTAATAGGTGGCAAGTTTAAAACAAACAAAAGGAAGTATTTCTTCACACAATGCACAGTCAACCTGTGGAACTCCTTGCCAGAGGATGTTGTGAAGGCCAAGACACTAACAGGGTTCAAAAAAGAACTAGATAAGTTAATGGAGGATAGGTCCATCAATGGCTGTTGGACTGGATGGGCAGGGATGGTGTCTAGTCTCTGTTTGCCAGAAGCTGGGAATGGGCAACAAGGGATGGATCACTTGATGATTACCTATTCTGTTCATTCCCTCTGAAGCACCTGATATTGGCCACTGTCAGAAGACAGGATACTGTGCTAGATGGACCATTGGTCTGAACCAGTTTGGCTGTTCTTTGTTCTGAATCAGGTCAACAATATTAACTCCCCCTTCTTCTACCCAAGAGACTCATTTCAACTGACTAGATAAATCGGGGTGGAAAATCAGATCTTACTGGACAAAAATGTAGAGCTATCTCAGTCTCCCTCACTTTACAAGAACGACATACCAGCATGGACGAGACAAAAGTGAAGGAACATGTAAAGAATGCAGGAAAATCCATTTCTCTTCTGCACTGAACAACCATCGATTCACTGTTTTGCATTCTGGGCACTGTAATTTTGATTTCTTTGGGGAGGGTCTCAACAATTCGACTACACCTTCCATATTTCCTTTTATATGAGATCTTTTACCTAGCAAATTAAATGAGAGAGATCACCACATTTTGAGTTACAGTAACTCCTCACTTAACATCCTTGTTATGTTCTTGAAAAAAGCAACACTAAGCGAAATGATGTTAAGTGAATCCAATTTACCCATAAGTGTGTGTGGGTGGTGGTGGTGGTGGTAGGGGGGGTTTAGGTTCCAGGGAAACTTTTTCACCAGACAAAAGACATTATATACATATACAGTATAATTTTTAAATAACTTTAAACAATTTAATACTGTACTCACCAATGAGGATTGTGAAGCTTGGTTGAGGCAGGGGCATAGTGGGGTCAGGGCGCGAGAGCTTGCCCCGCTCCGCCCGCCAGGCATTCCAGCCAGGGACTGGTGTCAGGGCACAGGGGCTTGTCCCGCTCTGCCCGGCGCTCTTGCCAGGGAGTGGGGTTGGAGCGCAGGGGTTTGCCCACTCCCCGGCTGGAATGCTGGGTGGGCGGAGCAGGGCAAGACCCCGCACCCTGACCCTGCTCCCTGGCTGGAATGCCCGGTGGTTGGAGCGGGCTAAGTCCCGGCGCCCCAACCCGCTCCCTGGCAGGAGCACCGGGCACATGGAGCGGGGGGAGCAACGTTATAAGGGTACTTTAAACGAGTATGTTCTCTAATAGGTCAGCAACCTAATAACAAAACAACATTAACCGGGATGACGTTAAGTGAGGAGTTACTATACGTCACAAAGTATACAGTAGGTTCCCATCAACAGGAACGTCACATCACACTGAAAAGTCTTATCCCATCTGTATGGGCAGAGGAATTGTGCATATTAACCCCTCCCCTCACCCAACACATCGAAAGGAGAAACAAACTCCCTACTATGTAACCCAGGGATTGGCAACCTTTGGCACGTGGCCAGCCAGGGGAAAGCCCCTGGTGGGTCGGGCTGGTTTGTTTACTTGCCGCGTCCACAGGTTCGGCCAATGGCAGCTCCCCAACCGCGGCCAGTGGGAGCTGCGATTGGTTGAACCTGTGGACGCGGCAGGTAAACAAACCAGCCCAGCCCACCGGGGCCTTCCCCTGGCGGGCCGCGGGCCAAAGGTTGCCGATCCCTGATGTAACCCATCAGCTTCTCATTGAACAATGTCTCTACAGAGACTAGCCATAGCACAATTCCTGCTCCATTTGGTATCAAAACACAACAAGCTCACATTATAAGATAGCCATAGATAACCTTCAGGGTCATTTTAAACAGTTTTTACACAAATGCATGCAACTTTCAGTGTGGAAGCTGGCTTTGTATTTTTTTCTAACTTCAGTGAAGTTTGTTTTCCCATTCACCAGAAGCTCTATCTAGACCAGGGGCCGGCAACCTTTCAGAAGTGGTGTGCCGAGTCTTCATTTATTCACTCTAATTTAAGGTTTTGCGTGTCAGTAATACATTTTAACGTTTTTAGAAGGTCTCTTTCTATAAGTCTATAATATATAACTAAATTATTGTTGTATGTAAAGTAAATAAGGTTTTTAAAATGTTTAAGAAGCTTCATTTAAAATTAAATTAAAATGCAGAACCCCCTGGACCAGGGGCCAGGACCCAGGCAGTGTGAATGCCACTGTGATCATCTAGTTTGACCTCCTACATATCCCAGGCCTTAGAACTTCCCCAAAATAATTCGTTTGAAGTAGAGTGTATCGTAAAAAATAAAATAAAATCCAATCTTGATTTAAAAATTGCGAGGGAGATGATCCGTGGTGGATTGTTCTAGTGGTAAATTACCCTCACTGTTAAAAATATACACTTTATTTCTAGTCTGAATTTGTTACGCCTCAACTTCTAGCCACTGGATCTGGTTATATCTTTGTCTGCTAGACTGAAGATCCCATTATTAAATATGTACCCTCTAATTACTTACAGACTGATCAAGTCACCCATTAACCTTCTCTTTGTTATGCTAAATACATTGAGCTCCTTGAGTCTACCACTATATAAGGAATGTTTTCCAATCTTTTAATCAATCATTTTCATGGCCCTTCTCAGAACCCTCTCCAATTTATCAACATTTATCAACTGTAGACACCAGAACTGGACACTGTGTGCCAGCAATGATCACACCAGTGCCAAATGTAGAGGTAAAATAACCTCTCTACTCCTATTCGAGATTCACCTGTTTATGCATCTAAAGATGGTATTGGCAACACACTGGGAGCTCATTTGCAGCTGACTATTCATGATTCCCAAATCTTTTTCAGAGTCACTGCTTCCCAGGATACCTCAACCCTCATCCTCGAAGTATAACCTACATACTTTATATTTGGCCCTCCATACATTTCATTTGCTTGTGCCCAATGTCTCAAGTGATGTAGGTTGCTCCGTATTAGTAACCCAGATCACTTCATTATTTACCACTCCCCCAATCTGTGTCTCATCAATAAACTTTATCAGGGATGATTTTAAGGTTCTCTCCCCCTGGCCTTTGATACTGTTAAGTAGCAGAGGGCCATGAACTGATCCCTGTGGGACCCCACTAGAAACACACCTGCTCAGAGATGGTTCCCCATAGGAGATGAGGACGCATGGTAGCAACACCACCTTTTTTCCCCCATCACCATAAATTGTGATCTCTATCTATCAAGATACTTACATGCCCCTCCATCCATCACTTTAAATACTTGGGAGATGGGCAGATAACAAATGAAGAAATAAACTCTACCCTCCTCTCACCCCAACTTCCAGGGCCCTCCCCCAAGAGGAGAAAAGCTTGATTAGTTTATAGGTGTGTACTGGCTTCTACTTGTGTGTTTCACTGCTCCCTCTCTCTGTCCTTAGTTACTTTATGGACTATTGCTAGGGTCCTACCAAATTCATAACTGTGAAAAACACATCACGGACCGTGAAATCTGATCTCCCCCATGAAAACTGCTATCACCTGTGAAATCTGGGTAGTGCAGGGGAGGGGCAGGGTTGGGGGCTCTTGTCATGCGATGGTCTCCAGATGCTAGTACCGGCCAGGCTGGGGAGGGACAGGACTTTCTCTCCCCCTGCAGCAGCAGCTTCCAGGACCAGGTCAGACCCACTTCCAGGAACCTCCCCTGGCTGCAGGTAGTTCAGAGCTGGGCTGCCACCCAGCAGCCATGGGAAGGCACTGCCACCACCACCAGCAGCACAGAAGTAAGGGTGGCAATACCACAACCCTCCTACAATAGACTTGCTACCCCCTTCTTGCCCCCTTTTGGGTTGGGACCCCCCCCCCCGTTACAACACCATGAAAATTCAGATGTAAATATCTGAAACCGTGCAATTTATGATTTTTAAAATCCTATGACCATGAAATTGACCAAAATGAACCATGAATTTGGTAGGACCATAACTATTGCACCTTACACACAGCTCTGGCTCCAGGAGGTCTGGGTGAGACCAGGGAGCCAACAAGCCTGGTGTATCCTCTCTATGACAGCAGCCACCGCCAAGCCCTTCAGAAGAAGATGCAAAATTAACCCCACAATGAACCATTTTCACCATGGCCTACCATGGTGGGGGACTCTATCGATTTAAGGTATTTATATGGCCCCCTTTAATTAAGTACCTCACAAATATTTAATGTATTAATCCCCACAACACCCCTGTGAGGTAGGAAATTATAATTTGCATTCTACATGAAGACTAAGGAACAGAAAGATTAAGTGACATGCCCACAGTTACACAGGATATCCATGGCAGAGCAGGGAACTGATTCAGGTCTCCCGAGTCCTTGGTAGTGCCCTGGCCACTGACCCATCCTTCCTATGATCTTTGACTTTCAATTTCTTCCTGACCCCAGGTGGTGGTGATCTTATGCCATAAAGCATGAGGACAGAGAGCGCCTGTACATATAACTGAGTTGCAAGTTTCAAAAGATAAGCATCTGCTGCTATACTAAGTTATTTGCTTCCAGCAGGAATCTTCTTTTCTGAACACTAAACACTTCAACAATGTGGCACATCAGAGTATTCAGCAGGCAAGCCATATGAAGCACTCTGTCAAAGCACACTAGGGCCATGGCTACACTGGCGAGTTGCAGCGCTGGTAGTTTGCAGCGCTGGTCGTCCAGCTGTGCAGGGCCAGCGCTGCAGTGTGGCCACACTGACAGCTACCAGCGCTGCAGTGTGGCCACATTGGCAGCATTTCCAGCGCTGTACTGAGAGGTGCATTGTGGGCAGCTATCCCACAGAGCACCTCATCCCGTTTTGGCGCCGAGTATTGTGGGAAGGGGAAGGAAGTGTGTGGGTCATTCCGCTTCCTGTTCCAACGCCCCGCGGTGCATCGCTTCACTTCCCAGCAGTCACACTTTCGCCGTCCACGTTTCTTGCCATTGTGAGTGCAGCACGCTGTGAAATGGAGCCTGAGCTGCTGAGGAATTTGCTGCTGACTGTCGCCAGCACATCACATTTGGCAGTTGAGCTATTCCTTCAGCTCCAAAGTGACAGTGAGGATTCCGATGATGATATGGATTTGCCTAAAGCGGGTGACATGAAATTGCTTGTGGCGGTAACGGAAATGCTCAGCACCGTGGAACGCCGCTTTTGGGCTCGTGAGACAAGCAGTGAGTGGTGGGATCACATTGTCATGGAAGTCTGGGATGACGAGCAGTGGCTGCAGAACTTTCGTATGAGAAAAGCCACTTTCATGGGACTGTGTGCTGAGCTCGCCCCCACTCTGCGGCGCAAGGACACAAGATTGAGAGCTGCCCTGACGGTGGAAAAGCGGGTGGCTATTGCAATCTGGAAGCTGGCAACTCCAGACAGCTACCGGTCGGTCGGGAACCAGTTTGGAGTGGGAAAGTCGACCGTTGGAATCGTGTTGATGCAAGTTTGCAGGGCCATTAATCGCATCCTGCTAAGGAGAACCGTGACTGTGGGGAACGTGCAGGACATTGTGGATGGCTTTGCAGAAATGGGTTTCCCTAACTGTGGAGGGGCAATAGATGGGACGCATATTCCTATTCTGGCACCACCCCACCTAGCCTACGAGTACATAGGGGTATTTCTCTATGGTTCTCCAGGCGCTTGTGGATCACCGTGGGCGTTTCACTGATATTTACACAGGCTGGCCTGGAAAAGTGCATGATGCACGCATCTTTCGGAACAGGGGCCTGTTCAGGAAGATGCAGGAAGGTACATTTTTCCCAGACCGAAAGATCATAGTAGGGGACGTTGAAATGCCCATTGTGATCCTTGGGGACCCCGCTTACCCATTAATGCCTTGGCTCATGAAACCCTATACAGGGAAGCTGGACAGGAGCCAGGACCGTTTCAACTACAGGCTGAGCCGATGCCGAATGACTGTGGAGTGTGCTTTTGGCCGTTTAAAGGGGCGCTGGCGGGCACTTTATGGGAAGCTAGACTTGGGGGAAAGCAGCATCCCTGCGGTTGTATCCGCGTGCTGTACCCTCCATAATATTTGTGAAGGGAAGGTTGAAACATTCAGCCAGGCATGGAACAACGAGGTGCAAGTCCTGGAGGCTGAATTTGCACAGCCAGACAGCAGGGCTACTAGAGACGCCCACCACAGGGCAACAAGGATTAGGGATGCCTTGAGGGAGGAATTTGAGGCAGAAAGCCAACAGTAATGTTTTTTTGCCTTGACCAGGAGTGACGTGCACTGGTTACAGTGCTTTTAAGTGCCTGTGTTTTCCTTGATGTTTGTTACCTGTGTTTTCATTGGGGTTTGTTATCTTTCACTTTATGCAGTAATAAAAACTGTTTCATAATCAAAGAAATCATTTATTTAAAAAAAAGGAAGTACACAGGCAGAGGGGTTGGTTGTTGAACTGTACATTCATAGGTTTGCATATGTACTGCCAGGAGTGCTGTGCACCTCAGGATTGTACTGTTGCATGGTGATGGGGGTTGAGTGCAGAGGGTAAGGGTCGTAGTTCTCTGGGCTCATAGGTGACCGTACAGGTGTCGGGGGCAGCTGGTGATGGTGTAGGTAAGAACCTGGATGCTGGGGAACGGGACTTGGAGCTGACATTGGTGCATAGGGGAAAGAGGTTTGGGAGGGTGGGGGTTTTGCACGGTAGTGCTCTGCCTGCATTGCTACCAGTGACTGCATACAGTCTGTTTGGCGCGCAATGAGGTTTATAAGCTGCCTCGTGGTTTTCTTCTGCGTCAACACCTTTCTCCTGCTTTCTGTTTCCCTCCAGTGCTGCATCTTTTCTCTCCATTTCTGCGCATTTTTATTCTCTGCTGCACACTGGTTCATAACTGCCTTGACCAAATCTTCTTTGCTTCTGTTAGGTTTCCTTCTCAGGTTCTGAAGCTTTCTTTCAGTCACTGATAAGACCGGCCCAGGACTACTCAAGGTCACTATAAAAATACAGCAAATGATACATTTTAAGAGAGCTTGCATTGTGTATAATCTGAAGTAAAAGTCTCACACAAGCATTCCTCAGACATTTCAGCAACTGCTAGAGAATTCACAGCCTCCCAGAAATGGTAATGGTAATTAACCCTGGGGTTCCCGCCTGCCGCGGTATGCTTGGGCAGGGGGCTTCAAGCTTCATGGCTACACTGCCTGTTTTTGGGCTTTGTTAAAGGCAGCACTGCCATGTCCCTCAGGAATTAACCCTGGGGTTCCTGCCTGCCGCGGTCTGCTCGAGCAGGGTGCTTCTTGCTTCATGGCTAGACTGCCTGTTTTTGGGCTTTGTTAAACGCAGCACTGCCATGTCCCTCAGGAATTAACCCTGGGGTTCCTGCCTGCCGCGGTCTGCTCGAGCAGGGTGCTTCTTGCTTCATGGCTAGACTGCCTGTTTTTGGGCTTTGTTAAAGGCAGCACTGCCATGTCCCTCAGGAATTAACCCTGGGGTTCCTGCCTGCCGCGGTATGCAATTGGGGAAACCAGCACTGAAACACTCCCTCCATTTCCCACAGGAGTTAATACTTGAAGATATCTCCCTTCTGCGGGTTACCAAAGAAGCAAGGGAGGGTCTCCTACAACAATGCGGATTCTGCCCGGGTCCTTATGCAGCATGCCTCTGTGCAAGCATGGTTCCCCCACCCCTCCTGGAACAGTGGCGCGGACGCGTTAGCCTGAATGGGACAGGGACCACAATGGCTCTCCCTTTAAACTTGGTCACGCGAATTGCCTATGCTCTTGCAGAAACTTTTGAAGAGATTACAGAGGCAGATTACTGCGACGTGATAGACCACATCAATGGGATATTCCATGTCTAGGCATGCAGGCATGCAGCCATACCATCCCCCCTCCTCTCCCAAAACCTTTGCATTGCAATAAAAGCTGCTTACCTGGGACCTGCTCCTGTGATTCTTCTGCACCAAGTTCCAGGGGCTGCGACTGGCTAGCTTCCTCCTGGCTTGAGAAGAGCTCCTGACTGCATGCCTCCTCCGGGGTGTCTTCCCCCACCACAGTAGCCTCACTGTCTGCCTCCCCCTCCCCCACCGGCTCTGAACTGTCCATCGTGGTCCTTGGATTTACAGAGGGGTCGCCCCCATAAATCGCATCCAGCTCCTTGTAAAACCGGCAGGTCGTGGGGGCACTGCCGGATCTGCGGTTCCCCTCACGTGCTTTGCAATAGGCACTCCGCAGCTCCTTTACTTTTACCCTGCACTGCAGCGCGTCACGCTCATGGCCCCTTTCCAGCATGGCTCTCGATACCTGGGCAAAGGTATCATAATTCTTACGGCTAGAGCGCAGCTGTGCCTACACAGATTCCTCCCCCCAAACACTGATGAGGTCCATCAGCTCGCCATTGCTCCATGCTGGGGCTCGTTTGCCACGTGGAGGCATGGTCACCTGTAAAGATTCACTGATTGCATTCCATACCTGGCTGAGCAAACAGGAAGGGGATTTTTAAAATTCCCGGGGCATTTAAAGGGCGGGTCACCTGAGGCCAGGGAAGTAGAGTCTGACCTGATGAGCAGAGTGGCTGAACAGGCATTCTGGGATACATCCTTATACCCTGGAGGACAATCACAGCGCTGGTGTGTGGCCACACTTGATGACCAGCGCTGCAGAACCAGCGCTGGAATCCTTATTCCCCATGCCGAGTGAGGTGTACGGCCAGCGCTGCAGCCAGGGAGTTGCAGCGCTGGAAGTGCCTTGCAGGTGTGGCCACTTACTAATTGCAGCGCTGGTGGAGGCTTTCCAGCGCTGCAAATCGCCAGTGTAGCCATACCCTAGGTGTCAGACACCTCCTCTGGCTGCCTTCTGTGGAAGTCATATTCATGAGGCCTGGCTCTGTGCAACCCTGAGAATAGCACTCATTCGCCACACAAAGGCTCTGCGACAGAGGGATCATTAGAACCATTACAATATCAGTAAAACATAGCAGCTGAAGAATTTATCGCTGATACTCTGCTCTGGAATCTATGTCAACAGCAATAAAGAATGATGGGATCCTCGCTTTCTTTAAAGTAGGATGATTACAACGTACACTTGTCAAATTGAGGTATTCATGGCCTAGAAAATTAGGGACAAATAAGTGAAGTGATGTGTTACATCTTGTGCCTTTTGCGATTTGAGGCCTCTCAAGTCTAGGTGACTAGTTCTCTACCAAGCAAAGTCAGTAGTGACTAAAAAATTACCATCCAACTGATGTTTGCTGGCCTAAGTGAAATGGGTTGGTGGTTTCAATGCACTTACTAGAGGAGAAATCACAAATGCAATTCTTGCTGGTGTTTCAAGCGGAGTAGATCAAAGCACGCTAGGGAGCTTTTTTTCCCCAGACAGTGCGCGATAATTAGTAGATTTACACTCCGGCTTCCCACGCGTTAACTGGTCTTCTACCCAAGTCCTCAGAGACTGATCACCTCTCTTACATTTGATACACATTCAGGACAGCAAGGAGGAAACCTGCATTGCTCCCACCCATAAATTAGCTATAGGCAGAGGACTTTGTTCTTTAGGGCTGGAAAAAACATCTTTCACAAGCACAAAATGCCTTAAAAAAACATCAGTGCTTTAGATGACAGCATCCTTGCCTTTTTTAAAAAAAGGATGGCAAACAAAAACAACAAAATCCATCTAGTCTGTATGGGTACCTAATCCCAAAAGGCGCACACAAAGAACTGATGGTCCCAAAAGGATTCAGATACTACAAGCTGAATGTCATCTGATATGATGCTGAAATCAGTCTATGAAAATAAAACATTTGACAGTATGTTCAATGTTCATGGATAATTTGTAGGTATTGTTATGAACAGCAGGTTTCCCTGACATGCGCGATCCATTCAGGAGAGCACGTCAGCCTCCCTCTAAATCCTGATAAATAAAAACCCAATAAGATATAGAAACATCTTCCCTTGGAAACAGCGGGCATTTAATACACAAACAGCTGACCCAACAGCTACAGATCAATATCCAACAACATACCAGGGGAACCAATATTAATGATCCAGAACACTACTGAGGTACTTGATGGCTCAGGGGGATTTGAAATGGAAGTGGGCATGATGGATGGCCATAAACAGATTACATCATTTTCAAAGATTATAAGTGGTACCTTTCACAAGCACTAAATTTATGTAAGAGCTTTAGCAAACAGCTAAGTGAAATAAACAAAATATTGTATAATTAAATGTGTAAGACACCTCAGCATGCAACAGTCTGCCGCATCATTCTGGAGATAGAGCCTACAGATCTCCCCATCTTTAAGTGTAATAATGGTGGAGGAAGAGACAGTGTCACACAGTGAAATGATGGTGATCTGTCACATAATGCTGACAGTCAATCAACAGTATTATTCCAGAGTTCTTCATGATTGCAGAGCTGGACTACCCTCTCTTTGCTCTGACACCCTGAAAATGCAGTCTACAGACCACTTACATAAGACCACTGGTATCAATACAGTGTGGACAGTGTGAAATAACAGTGTGCGTTATTCTAATGTGTTAAAAAGGTACAATAATAGTATTTTACCTATGTCAGGAGTCTCCACAATGTATTAGATGGCTAGATCCAATAAGAGAGCTCAAGACTGCTACTTTAATAGCACTATAGCTGCACAACGCTGGGGAAATATTTTGTATAAAATTATTCAGTTTGGTTTAAGTTATTTCATACATACCTCAAATTTCAGTCCTCTGCAAGACGGACTAAATGTCTATTTTCACAGCAAAACATGCAAAATTTTGATATTCAAATATGAAATTTCCAATTTTGAGCTTCATCCTGTGAAAGGTTTCATTCAATTTTCAAAGGCACCTTGTGTTTGTAACAGCTCTGGGTTTTGCTTGAAAATGGGATGATTTTCAGTGGAAAACAGGCACATTCCAATTTGTGGCAGGTGGTGAGAAAGGCCTATTTGCAACTTTGTGGTGAAATGTGAGAAATATTTTGAATAGTTACAACAGTCAATGCAATCACTTCATTGGAGAGGACAGGGCATGAAGCACTGACTGCCAAGATCCATAAAACAGACTGAATTGCAGAAGTCAATGGATAACATATGACCAAAATGAGGGAAAAGAATCCACTTATAGATGAAGTCAGGGTGGAGATCCTCTCACAACATCCATTTCTCCAGAGATCAGCATAATGGCGACCCAATGGTCAACCAGTCACAGGAAAGGAAACAATCATCACTGTGAATTTAATATTAATGTACATCACTTTATGTGAAGTTCATCTCATGATGCTGCTTTGGGAAGATTGCTGAGGTTCATGTGACAGGTCAGTGCTGAAGCAGCAGCTCATTGGATAGGCAAATCTAGCATGACTCATTTGGGTGAATTTGGGGGGCTGGAAGGGAGAGGATTTGCAATATCCCTGAGGATAGCAGTGTAATGTTTAAATCAAACTCTGCCATTAAAAGAAGAGGTTGCAGAGATTACACTGAGCTGAAAACAATCATTAAGTTACTGCATTTTGTTCAAAAGCTTAAAGCTACCCTCTTCACACACTGTATAAAGGCTTAATGGATAGAGAGACTGGAAAAGCACTGACAGATTTCAATATTAAAACAATTATATAGTCATTTCTAGCTATATATAGTGAGTTTGTTGAATAGGTTGAAGCAGCCTGAGAACACAATGCTAAGAGGCACTATTCTCCTGGTGCACGTGTTACTTGCCTCCGCTTAAATTTAATTTGAGCTGAATGCGCGCACACACACGCAGAGTAAAGACTCGTTAATATGAACCAGCAGTTTTCAACCTTTTTCATACAGAGCACCCATCCCCTCTAGCCAGAACCCTCCTCCTAGAAGGACCTCCTGACACCTATTTGTGAGCTCCCTTGTTGAGAACCCAGGCCCTAAACAAGGCTGTTGATTAATAGCAGTTACCTCAAAAAAATTAAATCACAACTAATCGCATTTTTAATCGCACTGTTAAACAATGGAATACCAACTGAAATGTATTAAATATTTTTGGATTTTTTCAACATTTTCAAATATATTGATTTCAATTACAACACAGAATACAAAATGAACAGTGCCTCACTTTATATTTTTATTACAAATATTTGCACTTGAAAAATGATAAACAAAAGAAATAGTATTTTTCAATTTACCTCATACAATACCATAATGCAATCTCTTTATCATGAAAGTGCAACTTACAAATGTAGATTTTTTTTTGTTACTTAGCTCCATATATTCTGCCATATTTTCATGTTATAGCAACCAGACTCCGATGATGACCCAGCACATGTTGTTTGTTTTAAGAATGCTTTCACTGCAGATTTGACAAAACGCAACGAAGGTACCAATCTGAGATTTCTAAAAACAGCTACAGCACTCAACTGAAGTGCCTTCCAAAATCCGAGAGGGATGAGGTGTGGAACATGCTTTCAGAAGTCTTAAAAGAGCAACACTCCAATGGGGAAACTACAGAACCCGAACCACCAAAAAAAGAAAATCAACCTTCTGCTGGTGGCATCTGACTCAGATGATGGAAGTGAACATGCGTCGGTCTGCTCTGCTTTGGATTGTCATCAAGCAGAACCCCTCATTAGCATTTACACATGTCCTCTGGAATGGTGGTTGAAGCATGAAGGGACATATGCATCTTTAATGCATCTGGCATGTAAATATCTTGCAACGCTGGCTACAACAGTGCCATGTGAAAACCCGTTCTCACTTTCAGGTGACACTGTAAACAAGAAACGGGCAGCACTATTTCCTGCAAATGTAAGCAAACTTTTTGCCTGAGTGACTGAGTGAACTAGAAGTAGGACTGAGTGGACTTGTAGGCTCAAAAGTTTTACATTGTTTTATTTTTGAATGCAGTTATTTTTTGTACATAATTCTACATTTTTAAGTTCAACTTTCATGATACAGAGATTGTATTACAGTACTCGTATGAGGTGAATTGAAAAATACTATTTCTTTTGTTTTTTATAGCACAAATATTTGTAATAAAAATAAATATAAAGTGAGCACTGTACACTTTGTGTTTGTGTTGTAATTGAAATCAATATATTTGAAAATGTAGAAAACATCTAAAAATATTTAAATAAATGGTATTCTATTATTGTTTAATAGTGCAATTAATCGCTTGACAGCCCTACTAACGATCCTTTTAAAAGAGAAATATGTCTAAGTCAGATCTTGGATCAGGTGTCCATTCAAAGTACCATTGAAATTTAAGTTCCTGTTGCTGTCAAAAGTCAGAAGGGATTCGTTTTCAGAAGAGGACTGGACAAGCCCGCATACACAGCCTACAAGACCATCTTATGGGCCTCCCTCCAGAAAGCCATCAGACCTATCACGTTAAAAGAAAAATTCTGATCCTGCATTTTGACATCATGCAACAGATACTGTAATTCCCCAATAGACTGTACTGATCTCCAGATTCAAATCTTAATGCACTTCTATAGCTTGTCCTCACCACCCTATTTACAACCAGTACCCACAAAAAATACTGTCTTGCTACAGTGTCAGTTACGCCTGCATGTCTCCTGCAGTAACTGAGAATTTACTCTATTCACCCAGCGCTCTGAAGACCACAGATTTGCCTCGATCTACGTGTTGTCATAGAAACCACAGTGTGAATTCCTATCCACTAGATGTGTGTCGATTATCTATCTGTTCTCTATTCCTCCCCACCCCCAGTAGCCCTCTCTACTTCCTCCCGCACTTTACGTATTTATTTTTAAAGTCTGATTAGATCCATTCTAATAAAATACACTTTCCGAAAAGATTACTTAGGGTACTTTAACAAGACTTGTCATATTGCGTATCCAATAGGACATCTGCCTGAAGTCAGCGTCACAGTGATTTCCCTTCACCCATCAAAGGATGTGTACGTACACACACACACACACACTCTTCTCTTTTGTTATCACAATGTATTACAGGCATTTACAACTGACAAGCATGAACTTCATTCTTTGCAGGTGAAGAATCACACAGCATTCCCAAATATCACTTTAGAGGCTCACACAAATCCCGCACTTACCTAAACACGAAGTGTAAACAAGGTATGTATATTTTGGGAGATGACAAAGCAATTTTAAAAGTATTGCCAGAACCTGAGCTTCTGAACGTATTTATTGCTATTTTCAAGAATTAAATAATTTATTTAAAGTAGGATAGCTTATCACCACAGCATCTTTTCATCATGAGAGCCCCAGAAAGCCAGCAATTTTGCAAGAGTAAGCTATCATGTTTCAGTGGAATGCAAACAATACAATGCAGGACCCTTCATCTCAAGTAGCAGATGCCACTGTCAGATCTTCAGGTTCTGTTTGTTTTACACTGACAAGACTAAGACTTTACAGATTAATTATAAATCAAAGCAACACAGCGGTTTGTTTCAACAGCATACTTTTATTTTATTCCAGATTTTGAATGTGCACTGCTTTAGCTAGACTCTGTTATTCTCATGCCAACTGCTCAGGTGTTTAAGTTTTTAAAAAAAGCCATTTACAGAACGATGTGAGATAAACCATTGCAAGCCAGGAATGAAATTTTAAACCAAGGTCTTGACCACTTGTTAAAGTTGTTATGGCACTTTTTGCTAGAGTGGGGTTGATAGCCACAGTGCCCTGGCCCGATTCCAGTTTGGGTAACGACATTGTGCTGACATATTCCTCCTGTACTTTAAATTCAGTAATGCATGCTTCACTTCCTGTCCTAAGCAGCTGCATCTAAACAGATGTTTCACCCCAGAAATGGCTGCTTTTCAATTATTCCTCTATAAAAAGCTCTACAATCAGTAAAGTGTGTGTAATGAAAGGTTGTACAGAAATGTATGTGTATAAATGGAGTATTGTCTAACCAGTAATGATTCTCATCTACCCTGTAAGTGTTTTATTGATCCACAGATCTATCATGATGCCCATGCGGATGACAGATTAACTATATTACTTAGAACTCAAATGTCACTTTACATCTTCAGAATGCTTTGCAAACATTAACTGATTAACTCTCCTAATCACAGCCACCATAGTTTCTTTAAAACAATCACAAAGGGGTTAAATGACTTGCCCAAAGCCACATTGGAAGTTATTGTCAAAGCCTGGAATCCTTGGCCCCCAATCCTATGCCCTACTGAGTATGCTGCTATAATTCCCTCAGACACAACTCTTCCAGAAAGCTATCCAGAAGGAACACAAGAATTACTATGGAAAGGGTTGTTTGCTGAAATCAACATCATTTTTACATCTGAGCACTTGGGCTTCTTAGCTAGCCTTCAGGACCTTCTATGAACAGGCTGTTCTGACCCAGATACTCTTATTGTTTGAGCTATGGAACTTGGGAAAAGCAACTGGAGATAAAACACATCTCGGGTTACTACGTATTTAAGAGAGATGGGAGCAAAACTGAGTGAAGTACTGGATTTTAAAACGTGTTTAGTTAAAATACACTAAAAGTGAGCCAAGTGCAATAGCCGCAGTGTCATGTTGCGCTACCGTGAGCTAGACTCTGATGGATGGAGAAAGAACCACGTATGCCCACTGGCTATGCCTGTTCTTCTCACATCGTCTGCTGGTCAATTGATAGTGTGCGTTCTAGCCACAGAGAACAGCAAAAGGGAGTGGGGAGAGGGACCCTAATGTTCAAAAAGCGACAAAGAGTCCTGTGGCACCTTATAGACTAACAGACGTATTGGAGCATAAGCTTTCGTGGGTGAATACCCACTTCATCAGACGCGTGTGGTGGAAATTTCCAGAGGCAGGTATAAATATACAGGCAAGGATCAGTCTAGAGATAACGAGGTTAGTTCAATCAGGGAGGATGAGGCCCTTTTCTAGCAGTTGAGGTGTAAACACAGAGAGGAGAAACTGCTTTTGTAGTTAGCTAGCCATTCACAGTCTTTGTTTAATCCTGAGCTGACGGTGTCAAATTTGCAAACGAACTGAAATTCAGCAGTTTCTCTTTGGAGTCTGGTCCTGAAGGTTTTTTTTTGCTGCAGGATAGCCACCTTTAAATCTGCTATTGTGTGTCCAGGGAGGTTGAAGTGTTCTCCTACAGCAGGGATCGGCAACCTTTCGGAAGTATTGTGCCGAGTCTTGATTTATTCACTCTAATTTAAGGTTTCGCGTGCCAGTAATACATTTTAATGTTTTTAGAGAGTCTTTTTCTATAAGTCTACAATATATAACTAAACTATTGTTGTATGTAAAGTAAATAAGGTTTTTAAAATGTTTTAAAAGCTTCATTTAAAATTAAATTAAAATGCAGATCTACCCGGACCGGTGGACAGGCCCTGGGCAGTGTGAGTGCCATTGAAAAATCAGCTCACGTGCCATAGGTTGCCTACCCCTGTCCTACAGGTTTTTGTATATTGCCATTTCTAATATCTAACTTATGTCCATTTATCCTTTTATGTAGGGATTGTCCAGTTTGGCCGATGTACATGGCAGAGGGGCATTGCTGGCACATGATGGCGTATATTACATTGGTGGACATGCAAGTGAATGAACCAGTGACGATGTGGCTGATCTGGTTAGGTCCTGTGATGGTGCCGCTGGTATAAATACCGAGGTTTGTTGCATAGATTGGTTCCTGAGTTAGAGCTACTATGGTTAGAGTTACTCCTAGACACCACGGTACAAATAAGTGACAGTCACGTTACCACCACCCTATACTGAAAACCCACCGGCCGCTATGCCTACCTTCATGCCTCCAGCTTCCATCCTGGACACACCACACGATCCATTGTCTACAGCTAAGCGCTGAGGTATAACCGCATTTGCTCCAATCCCTCAGACAGAGGCCAACACCTATAAGATCTTCACCAAGCATTCTCAAAACTACGATACCCGCACGAGGAAAAAAGGAAACAAATCAACAGAACCAGACGTGTACCCAGAAGCCTCCTGCTGCAAGACAAGCCCAAGAAAGAAACCAACAGAACTCTACTGGCCATCACCTACTGTCCTCAGTTAAAACCTCTCCAACGCATCATCAGTGATCTACAACCCATCCTAGACAACGATCCCTCACTTTCACAGGCCTTGGGAGGCAGGCCAGTCCTCGCCCACAGACCACCCACCAACCTTAAGCATATTCTCACCAGCAACCATACACCGCACCATAGTAACTTACTCAGGAACGCTTTTTACAGATCAGACTAACACGGCTACCCCTCTGATACTTGACACCTAATTTTCAAGGAACTGCACTGTCCCTCAGTTCAAACAAACCTGGGAACTGGGGGAAAGCTCTCCACTGTAAACTGATTCATTTAGTACAATATCTATAAGTGGTTCAAAGATAAGAGGCCCATCTTTGAAAGGTATGAATGTGTAGCTGCTCGACCAAGGAAGTGTGATGGGGAATGCCTCCTTTAGGTCTAAAGGAAAGTATGTCCAAGCAGCAACTAAAAACCAAATGAGACATAGTGTTTACAACATGGCTTACTGTTGCGCTTCTCTTTAACACAGAGTAATAGGCCCTGCATGTCTCAATGGTTGATCTTGAACCTAGCTGAGCTGCGTGCCGGGACGTTTAGTCCCCATAAACTACACTTTGTTATTAAATGTATTGGAAGCTGCTGTCTACTCTAGTTACAATATTTAGAAGTACACTTCAAGGTGCCATTATCTTTTGAGTTGGGCAGTCTTGTCACCCATAGTTTAGGGAGTCAGTGTCATATAGTCCATGAGATATAGGTCCTTTGGAACTGGGAAAAGGGGGCATCAAATAAGTAGTAAGAAGGGATTGGGACACGTGGCTAGCCCTCTGCTAAAAACAGGGGAGCATGCCCTGCTATCCCTGGGTAGGGAAAGCTGTGCTCTCTCATCTGCCCCTCATCCCCAGTGCAGCTCCCTCGTTGGTTTACATATACTTTAAGGGTTGCATTGAAGGATATATGCCAAAGGCACCTGAACTAAAATAGTAGCTCTTCCCCCCACTCCCAACACCATCACCAAAAAACATGTAAAACTGCTGCAGTGAAGGGTGAAAATGTCACCTTCTAGAGCTTTCAAAGCTTGTGTCCACTAATGCAAAAGTGTATCTGTGCAAAACACAGAAAGATGTCCTTCACACACACCCATCAGAACAATTCAAGACATGAATCAATGTGAGGAACCAAGAATGTTTTCTCTAATTAAAGAGAGAAAGGGGAGAACTGAGTGGCTTCAAATTTACCAATCCAGGCAATAACCTCAGGTCGCTGCACTCTTAAGTAGTTAATATATTCTCTCAGTTCACTGGAGGCCTCCATCATTCAGCAAACGAAGGCCACCTAACAAGAGCCTGCTACTTCAAGGCACTCTTGTTGAGGGGCAAATGAAAGGTTTTCACTGAATAGGTTAGTGAGAGGGAGGAACTTCTGGTCTGCTTAAAAACTACCAGTGAATGAATGGGAGACTGAGCGGATGAATGAGCGAGTGAATAAATGAATACACTTTGACACTGGAAATCAGTGGAGGTGAGTTTTTATGAGAGTAATATATGCAGAAAAAAGGGAAACCCCAATGGATTTAGAACATTTTGGCCAAACAAAATATTTTCTTTAAAAATATGCTCAGCACCTCCTGCTGTCTCTTTACACTTAATGTTAATAAGCTTGGGCTCACCATTTCAATTTGCTTATTCTAGTAATAATGATAATTTTAAAAAATTATTGGTAGACTCTTCTTAAAGTGTTAGTGTATCCACATGAAGCAAAGAATGCAGGGAACTGAAGCAAGGACAGAAGAAAAAGGAAATATCACCACTCCTGGGGGATCACATTCCCAGCACCGAGACAGAGCTCCACCAGGAACTACTCCTACCTGAGGCAAGTGTAGCCTCTGTGGCTTCCTACAGATTTACAATGGTAGGGATATACATAAATCAACATGAAAAATCCACCACCACTCACAAATCCTCACTGTGTTCCCTTGGTCCCTACCACAGGAATCACTCACGCTCTTCTGCGGGCAGAGTTTCTCTGCACCCCCAGCAGTTGCTTCTTACTGAGCAGGTAATAATATAATATATGGAGATATACCTGTCTCATAGAACTGGAAGGGACCCTGAAAGGTCATTGAGTCCAGCCCCCTGCCTTCACTAGCAGAACCAAGTACTGATTTTGCCCCAGATCCCTAAGTGGCCCCCTCAAAGATTGAACTCACAACCCTGGGTTTAGCAGGCCAATGCTCAAACCACTGAGCTATCCCTCCCCTAAGGTAAGGAGAATAAAGCAACTGCTTTTACAGTTTATCTTCCCAGGCCACACTTGTTATCATCTCAACCTCACAATGCGACACTCCAGTCTAAAATGATATCCAGGAGGTTTTCCTGCCTCCTACAAGCAAGGCTTATGGGAATACTGCACAAAAACTGGAGCAAGTGAGAAACCCAGTGCAAGCCCAAAAGACAATGTGTAGGTGATATGGAAGCCAGGTAACATCTGGCATTTTCATGGCTTTGAATACGCATTTTCCTGCCAAGTGAGCAGGCAGGAAACACTTTAAAAAAAAAAGGCATCTTTTATAAGCAAATCAAGATACTCAATAGAACATACATTCTTTCTTTTTTTTTTTTTTTGGACTCTTGGCTTGAAATTGTTGTCCTGCATGTGAGGGTTCTGCAAATGGAAACTGGGAGGGAGCAGCGTAAACATCAGCTTCAAAGGACACACTTGAAGCTGCACTTTACTTTCCTATACAGACAGGCTCACAAAATTGATGTTAGCTAAATCTGTGCTTGAAACAGGGCTGAGTCAAGTCAGTAAGTAAACAGATTTTAAGCACATTAGAAGCAGTGATAAAACATGATTTAAAGCCATGACAAATGCACCAAAGGTGTCTTTGGAAAAAAAAAAAAAAAAAAAGGTCTCTTCTCCCCCTCCACAATTTGTTCCCTGAACATCTGCAAACTAAGACACAGGCTTAACTTCCTGAAATCTTTCAGGCAGGTTTGAAAGTGCTTAGGGAAATAAATGCCTTGAGCTGCTTTCCCAGCCTGCACAGGTAGCACAAGCCTCTCGTACACAGTGTCCAGCCACAAGATGGAGTTCTTCCAATTCCAACAAGGAAAGGCCACGTACAGTCTAAAGCAAACTACGGCCCATGGGCCGCATTCAGACCCTCCTGCCTGGCCCCTGAGCTCCTGCCCCAGGAGGCTCGCCCCCAGACCCTCCCCCGCTGTTCCCCTTCCCCCACCGCCTCAGCTCACTCCGCCGCCGGCGCAATGCTCTGGGCGGCAGGGCTGTGAGCTCCTGGGGCAGCACAGCTGCAGAGCCCGGCCTGACTCCAGCCGGGTGGCACAGTTGCCTGTCTGGGCAGCACCGCTGTGCTCCAGGCAGCGCGGTAAGGGTGGTGACGGTGTTAGATAGAGGGCAGGGGAGTTCAGGGCGGTGGTCAGAGGGCTGGGGTCGGGGCGGTCAGAGGGCAGGGAACAGGGGGGTTAAATGGGGGCGGGGTCCCCAGGGGGCAGTCAGGAAGGAGACGGAGGATTGGATGAGGCAGCAGGGGGCAGTCAGGGGCAGGGGTTCCGGGTGCAGACAGGGATCAGGGGTGGTTGGATGGGGCACGGTCCCAGGGGGCAGTCAGAAAGGAGAGGAGGGTTGGATGGGGCAGTGGGGGGCAGTCAGGGGCAGGGGTTTTGGGGGGCTATCAGGGGACAGGGAACAGGGGGGTTGGATGGGGCAGAAGTCCCGGGGGGGCCGTCAGGGGGCAAGAAACAGGAGGCATTGGATAGGGGCGGGGCCAGGCCACACCTGGCTGTTTGGGGAGGCACAGCCTCCACTAACCAGCCCTCCATACAAATTTGGAAACTTGATGCGTCCCTCAGGCCAAAAAGTTTGCCCGCCCCTGGTCTAAAGGCAAAAAAGTTATTGTATCAAATCAGCTCTCAATGTGGCCAGCATTCATAATTAAGTTAAATTCATGCACCCAAGCCCCACGGATTTAAATGTTGGTAACCACAGGCTGCCTGCTTCCTCAAGTTTGTTGAACTTGCTTCCAAAGTTTTCTGTGGGGCAGAACAGGACACGAACCTAAAGACTGCATGCTGCAAGCATCAGCTTAATCACTGAAAATGCACAAACACTGAAGTGGACTCTGTGGGGTATTGTTAGAGTTTAGGAATTACAAGAGCCAGTAACAACAGAAAGTTTCCATAATTTCAACGTGGGTCAGCGGACAGGACACTGGAACAGGAATCACTAGAACCTTGCTCAGTCACTGACCTGATGCATGACCTGAAGTAAGTGACATCTCTGTGCCCACCCATGTCTCCATCCATGAATGGAAAAGTAATTTAAGATCTTTTGAAAACATGCTTTAAGATCTAGGGGTGAATACTGGTAGTTTAAAATGAATATTGTTATTAAATAAATTAAATGAAAAAACATTCAACTTAAACATCTACCTGGAATCTTATGAAATGAAACGAAACAGCATTGTCTTAGTACAGAGACTCAAAATGAAAGTGATGAGAAGCAAAGGAGGGAAACTGACTAGTCCAGGCTTTGCTATCTTGACTGAGTCACATACAAAATAGTAGAAGCAAATACACTGTTTCAAAAATCTCTGTTGCAATAATCTAATGTTACTAGTGACACAAGGAGGGACCATTTTCAAAAATATATTAACTTTACCTTGATAGCGTACCCAGAAAATTAACCATTGTCAAGATACATTCGGCACTACCACCATCATCTTTTTAAATCAATTAGGACCTTCCTGCAAGGGCAAGTAATTCAGTGAGGCTTAATAAAACCTCTGGACAGTGACTGGCCCAGGCAACCCCCATAAAAACACAATTTAGGGGTGGTTTAATGGTGCAGAATAAGGATGGAATTTTTATTTTATGTAGGGTACAAATTAAATGGACATGGTAGATACACAGCATGGTTACAGAAATAGAGAAAGCACACTGGAGAGTGGTGCAGTGTAATGTGCTCTTTAATCTCTGCATTAATCTTTGCCCACAAGTGATCAGATAAACTCACTCTCATTCAGGCTGGGGGAGGTGGGTGGGCTCAGACTTAGGGGATTCTGTTCCGCATACAGAACAGAAGGGAAATGTACGTAAAGACTTGTTCTAACATTCTTGAAGTAAATGGCCAGTACTACAGAGCTCTAAGAAGCAGACTCCAGGAGGAAAGGAAATATTTAAATCAGTCCAAAGCTGTATTAACTTTAGAGGAAAATGAGATGTCAAAATACGGAAATTTAACAACAACAACATCTCTTAGAAGGTAGAATAATCTCCCAAGGGATTTAGTGGAATCTCCATTATCTGAGGCACTGAAATTTAGCTGGGCAAAGCACTAGAGAACAGTATCCTATGGGGAATGATGCTGAATTGGCAAGAAATGGACTAGAGATTTCACAAGTCCTTCCCAGCTCTAATTTTTATGATTCTGTACAGCCTCAGGAATTAAAACACAAAAAACTGAGTGACTGCTACTTAAACAAGCCTCCCTTAAAACAGGACATCAAAGCTTTAATTATGCAATTAAAATCTTTACACATCTTTGGTTTGCATTTTATAACATTTAGAAACCTTGCATCCAGTTTGCATTGATTCTTCAATCTGCAGCCCTGAATTTTCTGTCTTGTTTTTACTTTTTTTAAAAACACAGGCACTGATGAAAATCCTACCCTAAATGATTTAGAAACATAAGTCATAAAATCACAGAAGTCCCACTGATGTTTAATAGGTTCTTTAAAAGTCCCACCGGTAGTAACTTTTTTGGTTTTAATTCGTACCCCAAGATCCATGCACAAAAGGGACACACTATGCAGCTCTCCCACACTCCTGTACAGAAGGGAGGTTCCGCTGTTTGTGGCACCATTTCCCACCCCTCTAGACAGTGCCGGCTTTAGGAAGTGCGGGGCCCAATTTGAACAGTTTTGATGAGGCCCCAGCAGGGATGACTTAAAAAAACCCAACCAAACGAAAAAAACCACACATGTAAAAAAAACACGTGGGGCTTGTACTCACCGAGCGGTGCTCCGAGTCAGTCGCTCCAGGTCTTCAGCGGCACTGAAGGACCCACTGCCGAAGTGCCGCCGAAGACCCAGAGCAAGCGAAGGACCCACTGCCGAAGTGCTGCTGAAGACCCGAAGCGCTGCCAGGTGAGTAAAAATTAAAAAGGCAGCTCTAGCTAGGGAAGGGATTCTCACTGGGCGCGGGGCCCTCTTAGGCGCAGGGCCCGATTTGGGGGAATTGGTGGAATAGACCTAAAGCCAGCCCTGCCTCTAGATGCTTCTTTGTAGAGTCTGGGTGGAGGGGATGAAAGCTTGGAATGACAGAGGACAAATGACAAAGCTGGAGGGAGAGAATGCACATGGTCTTCCCTCCAGTCCCTTGGCAATTCCCTGGGACAAGACATCTTGGGGGTGTAGTTCCAGAGGCATCTGGAGACCGTGGCAGCTCTCTCTCCAGTGGAGCTAGGGAACTGGAAAGGGGGGAAATCACCAGGGCTAGGGCTGGTACTGAGACACAGCCCCATCAGTTTAGGGGTAACTTTTACTCAGATTTTCTCCCCCTGAGAACCATCCCAGGGATCCTACTGCAGAAGGGGATGATCTAGGCCAAAGACTGAAAGTTCAGTCTGCTGTATTAAACTGAACTGCTTCGACAAGTGCTACCTGCTGTTTGCAAAGGAAGAGGTGGTGCTAAATCCCAGATTACATTCCAGAACTAGATCACTATGCCAGTACCTATTCAAACTTCCACTGCCAGCAGATGTTTTAATGCAGTAACTCCTTTCAAGGCCCGCTTCTCCACTATCTTTGTTTGGTTATGGTGTCATACAGGAAGACACTGCTGCCAAAACACAACCCTAATGTCAAAAGCATCAAGAAGCTATTCCCACCAAGTTAACCACATATACAGAATCACCAGCAATGCTGGAATCACCCATGACACATATAGTAAATCAAGAGAGTAAGACATACGGAGCACAGATCATGCAGTAAAGTATGCAGAGAGGAAACTCCTGCTGAGACAGACTTAGCCTAGCTAGGTCAGAGACAGATTCTTAGGCTCACCTGATTGGGATTTGAAAGCAGCAGCTTTAAGTTCTTGGGATCTGAGTCTCTGCTGAGAGGAGATAAAGGATGCACACACAGCCCAATTCCAGCCAGTGGCTATGGGTTCAGATAATTGGGCATGACTTCTAGTATCCAGCCACCAGCTAGCATTCAGACAAGAGTAGAAAGACCATGGCCACTAAGGGTATGGCTACACTGGCGAGTTGCAGCGCTGGAAAGCCTCCACCAGCGCTGCAATTAGTAAGTGGCCACACCTGCAGGGCACTTCCAGCGCTGCAACTCCCTGGCTGCAGCGCTGGCCGTACACCTCACTCGGCATGGGGAATAAGGATTCCAGCGCTGGTGCTGGAGCGCTGGTCATCAAGTGTGGCCACACACCAGCGCTGTGATTGGCCTCCAGGGTATAAGGATGTATCCCAGAATGCTTTTATAAATTACTCTCTTTGTTTTGTTATGCAGCCTCTCTTTGTTTTGTTATGAACGAGCTCCTCGGAGCTCCGTTGCTTATCTAAAAAACAAACAGAGCTCCTGTTTGCTGTGATCATCTGTACCTGGCTGTAAACAATCAAAGGAGAGGCAGGCAGGGAGGGAGTGAAACAGCGGGGAGTCGTGTTTGCTGCAGGCTGTTTGCAATTAAGAGTTAAGACTAAGGGGTCGGAAACATGTTCTGATTTTTCAATGCAGGAAGCTAAACACACAGTGTTGGCTCCAAAAATCCCCTCTCTCTTTCCCCCCGCTCCCTGTCACACTAGACCCCACTCCACCCCCCTCTTTTGAAAAGCACGTTGCGGCCACTTGAACGCTGGGATAGCTGCCCATAATGCATCACTCCCAACAGCGCTGCAAATACTGCAAACGTGGCCACACACCAGCGCTGGCCCTGCACAGCTGGATGACCAGCGCTGCAAACCGTAAGTGTAGCCATACCCTAACAGTAAGTTGTATGGGGTGATTTGAGTGTTCTCCAAATCTGTTATTTGGGGGAAAATAAATAGATTCTACCACATGCATTTTTTTTTTAACCCAGACCACTTACCCCTTAGTGATACTACTTAAGTATAAGAATTATGATGTATGCATAGAAGAGCCCTAGTTTAGCTGCATACAGGTGAACAAACTCTGGAAGTGGCTGCTTTGTGCACTGTGCATATACAGGGCTTGTTTTAGTATTTCCAGGAAAGAGAAAAAATAGGTGACGAGAGCATAATATAAGAACTAGGAAAGAAAATGAAATAAGATAAGAAACAGTCAATGAAGGTATGAGAAAGAGACACACCATAGCTTATTATAAGAAAGAAGTGGAGTGAAACTAGGAATGACAAAGTAACAAAAGTAAGTGAGGCAAGCCTTCGACTCAGCTTTTCTTCTATTAATTTTTCACATACGCAGAAGCCAAAAACTTTATAAATTAATCATGCTGTTTCTCCTACACGCTGGGAAGGAAAAAAGGCAGAGATTATTGTTTCTATTTTTCATTACTTGGGAGATACATGCTCAGATACTTCGGTGATAATGGGAGAACCTAAACAGATAGATAGGCTTGTCAGTTGATTTATTTAGATATGCAGTTTTTGTGATATTTTGCTGACTCAACAGTTGTTCAAGTACTAATCCGTGACTATGTAATGAACACGCTCAAGGGGAATTTATCAAACAATATATTCAAAGTCTCCTGGGACTGTTTTCCTTCATTATTTACCCCTTACAATACCACCTTCTCCCCAAAATATACAGTAAACTTTCTGTGAAGGAGGAACACATTGTCAGGGTACTGGTAGAAAGGTAACAAATGGGGCAAAAGTCTTTCTTGGTTTTCTCTGGGAAATTTATTATAAATGCACAGGATTTTCCATATAGCTTGGTTTCCTTTGTTAGGCTACATTACCCCTCACAACAGCTTGCAAAGGCATCATGCTGAGTTCCTGCTCCACCGCAGATGCTGGTGATAACACTTAAGTGTTTTCTCAAGCACCTCTACCCAAAGAATTCCCTTATTTAAAGAATCTTGAATTATATCCAGTTTGGCTGGGAAACTTCTCTCTGGATATTTTCATGTAATTGCCAAACACAGCTAAAGATCAATCTCACAGTGTTGCTGTCTAATCATCTCCTGTCTAGAATCCATAAGCTGACATCAGGAGTAAGGAAGAATTGAAAGAGGGGAAGTTTCCAACACTGTCTTGTGCAGGTGTTACATCAAGTCAGTTGTTTCTTTTGACGAGTTCTATGCAACGGGCAAGAAACTGGACTTGGAAACATAGGCCTAGAAGACACTGAAGTTATCCACCACAAAGCAGACCGTCTCCTAATTGGCACAGGTCAAAGAACACGATATTGTGACCCTTCTGCTGTGCGGTAGCAGTAAAATGGGCTGTTACAAGTAGGGGACCCTTTCAAAATAAAGAGAACGTTTGGCTTGAACCCTCACCTATAACCTTAATTCACAAACACATTCTAACCACTTGAACGTAAAGCTCATATCATCTTTTACAGTGTTCCTTTCCCCACTCATCAGGCACATACAAGAGATATGGGAAATAGAGTTGTATTTGGAAAAAGACAAATATCAAATACTAAAATGAAATTAAGAAAAAACAAAAAACCCATATGCAAGGTATAGCAGAACCCAGATTCTGTTACTCACTGGCTGGCTTGCTGGAACCTCAAAATTCTTGCTTCAAACAAAACTCTACCTACCTCTCCCAAATCCAATCTAATTCTGCAGTGGTCAGATTGGTGCAGGGTCTCCCTATCAGCTTGCACAGTCTGCTATAAACTGCTCTGGTCCACTGAGGTTAGCTCTGGTCCTTCAGTCCAATCCACCAAGTCTGCTCCAGACTGAATCAGCTCCAATGGGATGTCGGAATCAACTTCTAATGGAGTTGGAGACTCTGGATTGGAATCTTTCACTGGCCTTCAGTGTCTGTTCTTGCTGTTCTCCATCTTGGGCTCAACTACCCAATCAATCAGAGTTCACTATTAGGCTAGAGTGTCTAACTTTCTCCACAATATTCCCTTTCATTAAGTCATACACTCTTCTACTCTTTCACATATTTAGCTGCATGACCAGTTTAATAAACCTTCTTATGCACAACAGACAGAAATTCCCAATAATGCCACTTCATGAGAATATCCTGGAGTGAGTGAAAAATAAACAAATTAAACTTGCCTGCAGGTGAGTCTCTGCAGTTATCTTTCTTCCCCTACAGGGGGCCCTGTATCTTTTTCCTGCAGCACCCCTAGTTCTGGGGCTTCTAGCATCACTGGTGCCCCATACATCACACTGGTTCCCCATTCCATTCCATTCCAGGTACAATCCTCTATCTCTGAAACCTTTAAGCTTCAGCCAAGGCCTTTATTTCAGAAATAGTCCTGCCCTCTATGACAACTACAGTTAACGGGGACATGAACGCTGACAGCCTTAAGTGGTCAAATTCTCATGGGCTTGGAGAGGGTTCTCTAGAGAAAATGGTCAGCTCTAGACCTCTCCATCATAACAGGTCAGGATGAGCCTAAGCGTGACAAACTGTAAGACCAGTCCAACAGGTTTTCCCACAACGTGTGTTTCAGGAAGGCCTGGCACTGGTCACTTGGACAACCTCTAAAAAGAGGGAGATGTTAACTAGTTACTCAGCATCTACAAGGTTCAAGGAAACAACGATCTACAAATAAAGTTGAACAATCTGGTATAAACAAGTTTGATTCTCTATAGGTTCAACAGAGCTCAGTGCATTCCTAACATCTGCCAAAGGAACCATCTCAAATCCCTTAGTGCAGTGTTTCCAAAACTTGGGATGCTGCTTGTGTAGGGAAAGCCCTTGGTGGGCCGGGCCGGTTTGTTTACCTGCCGTGTCCGCAGGTCCGGCCGATCGCGGCTCCCACTGGTCGCAGTTCGCTGCTCCAGGCCAATGGGGGCTGCTGGAAGCGGCGACCAGTACATCCCTCAGCCCATGCCGATTCCAGCAGTTCCCCTTGGCCTGGAGCAGCGAACCGCAGCCAGTGGGAGCCACGATTGGCCGGACCCCTGCGGATGGGGCAGGTAAACAAACCGGCCCAGCCTAGCGGCGTCTCAAGTTTGGGAAACGCTGCCTTAGTGTATTTCTGCCTTTTTTAGAAGCTTGTTTTGTGTTCATTGAGATATAGTGCTGATGGCACTGCCATAAGCTAGGGATAACATGAGCAGTAACTGTTCAAATTTCTCCTCCAGAGCTCATTTCTGAATTACATCCTCCTCTTCTAATCCAGACCTAGGCCCCACACAGATCTGTAGGTGCATGTCAATGCAACATGCAAAATTTATCTTCAAATATGATTGTAAAGCAATTTGAAATCCTCCCAACACCCTAGAAGTATGTAATTTAATATGAGTGGCAGAAACAGGTGTAGAACCCAGGAGGTCCTATATACTCTAGACTTTTTTATGCTCAATGCACTACACTATGTTGCTATCATATGCCAATTCTTGGCCCATTTTGAGCAAAGACACTCCAAACGGACAGCAGGGCCACTGCATAATGTGGACTTCCACACACACTGCCTCGCACCCAAACAGCCCTTCCCCAAGCAGGAAAATACAACATATATATTGTGACCTCAGTCTTGCTTGAACACAGATCTCTTGAGACAAAAAGCACGGCTCCTTTAAACCACCTACACTCCTCCCTCTCTTTGCTCTCCAGGTTTTACTGTTTAGAGACTTCAAATAAATGGAAAATTAATTATTTAGTTTCTAATTCCCATTTCATGTTGATGTTTATTTAATTGCAAGCCATATAATTGCTTTATGTTTTTAACATCCCTCATAAATATGTATTTTGTTTTTTTTAATACAATTCTTTATACCAAATTAGCATAGACTATCTGGTAACGTGACACGGGAGTATGAGTTGCCTTTGCAAGCCAGGGAACACCCCACACAGATCCAAGGACTCAGTGCTCCTTATCCATTATGTTCAGTAGCCATTGGGAAAGTCTGGTGTGTGTGGGAGGGGGCGGGGGAGTCCAAAATGCATTGCAGGAGCAGCCCAAATTAAATGGAAGAGGCAAAGAAGAGAGCTAAGATTTGATGAGCCCCATCTTTGACAGATTTATAGCTTTGCTGTAAATACCTGAATGAGGATGAATCTTGGCAGAACCTAAGACTGGGATCAAACTTTTTTGTTGTTGTTAATAAGAATTTGTTTGGTTACTGAGTTACATCTGCTAGTTTTAGATGAGGCTGTATGAAATACCTTTCCCTGGCACTTCAATTAGTAATGGCTCTGGTTTTAGAATCACCCCCGCAGTTACTTATGCTCCTCAGAACAGAAAACATTGGTATAGTAACCTAAGAACTTAACTTTACCTGCATGTAAAAAGACAAATCCTAAAATCCTATTTGCTTCGGCTGAAGAAAGCTAAACATTACTGCTAACCTGGCTCGGAGGAGAATTCAGAAGGTGAAGGGGGGAGTGAAGAGGTAATTCACCATTTAAAGACTAGTCAACATACATTTTGCATTCTGGTATAACTATCTTGGGTTAGGAGAGTGAGGGTTTGTTTTTAACCAAAATAGTCACACCAGTACATCCTGCCACTTCCTGCGAGTAGTTATAACTACATGCAGGAAGTGTAGATATATCAGTATAGCTCATTTCCCCCATTCCCTTATGGGAATAAGCTCTACTGATACAAGGAAACTTTATAACAGTAGAACTGCATCCATATCAGGGAGCCATAGCACTTTAACTCTACCAATACAGTTAAAGCAGCACAACTCCACTACTCCAAGGGCCTGTCTACACAGAAACTGCATCAGCTTTAATTTAAATAAGTTTAGTTAAACTGGTACAAGCTGTGGACCATGTATCTGCTTAAAATTGGTTCTATCAACTCAGCATGTGTCTGTATCAAATCACAACTTTAATTGAACCAAGACAACGCTGAGTTTAAACCAGGCCTAAACTCCTTCCCCAGCTTCCCCTTTTTTGGATCCCCATCAGTTGACTAAATTTGACAGGATTCTTGAGAGCTGTACCGCTGCCCACTGGTTTCTGATAGTCAGTAGAAAAATCAAGTGCATAAAATTTCACTCTGCTGCTGTGTGATGAAAATATGAGCAGCAGAAAAAGCAATGAAGCTCTCTGTCTGGACTCAGCAAGACACCAAATTGATCCACACATGGCTCACTTTTGAAGCATTATTTTAGTAATCATGAGAAGTACATTCTTTTTTTAAATGTCGTCTTGGAAATGATGTCTGAGCTGCCCCCATAGACACACCCCTCTTGCCAACAGCAAGTGGATTTTTGAAGCACTGAGGAAGACGACTTGCAGAACAGCAACCACAATTTTTATATACGCAAACACTGTGCTCTCATAATTCTACAGGGATCATCTGGATCAAGATGCTCTGTTTTGCCTTCCTGGAATCAGCTCTGTTCTATAGCAAATCAAAATTAACCTTATTTGTGCCTTCAATAGCTGGACTCATTCCAATGATAATATAAAGACTAAGGCATGTGCTTACTGCTCTCCAACAGAAGTCATTTTTGCAATCAAATTATAAATACCCCCAAGAAAAGTTACTGCAGTTTAATGAGCCAGGACTCTGATACATTTCAAACACCTTCACACTGTTGCAGATCCTGAAAGGGCACCTCATAGGAATCATTTTATCCATGACAATGCAACAGAGAACTTAATGAATCATGAGGATGATGGCAAAGAAATTCTTTTATTTTAAACCATAGGAAGACAAGCCTTTGACATCTGACCACCTGGTTCTGGAAACTGGAATTACATGTAATCACATCTTCATCAAACTGTAAATTATGTATAAGTGTCACTAATGAGATGAAGTTAAAATACCTAGAAAGAATTGTCTGAATTTATATTTTACTTCTGCCTGAAAAGAAATATACCATTTACAGTCTGAATCCCCAGCTCCCATGATTACCCATTAATCTAAAGGAGAAGTATCAATACCTAATTGGGTACAGGGTTACTATTCCCTGTCCTTAAGCCAGTTACAAAAATAGTACCATTATTTCAGCCCTGGCTGCAAAATCGATCACTGCACCTGAAAAAAAGGTCCATAATGCACTAATGCAAATCATTTTCAACATTGAATAGATTAAAAGCCATTGACAATATTTCATTTTCGGTACATTTAGTGCTGAGAAAAGGCCTAAACTAACAGCCCAAGGAATTAAATCTGTCTACAGAACAAGTCCAGCAGGGATAGCAAAACCCAACTTCTGTGGAGGTATGGGGGGGAGAAGTTCTCTCTCTCTCTCAAATTTTTATTTTTTGTGTTCATATAGATGAAAACACACACCACACAGATACACTTTTTTTATTTTTGTAAAAATTTTATATATATATATAGTTAGTTAGTTAGTTAGTTAGTTAGTTATAAATATAACTAACCATTACTAAGTACTATAATACACTAACTACAAAAGCTAAGAAGGCACAGTTGAGGCAAAAAACTCAACTCAGACAACTAGTTAAGTCTCCGTCTCAAGCCAGGGCAGTTGAGAAGGAACTGAGGACAATTAATCAGTGCTAGATAGCAAGGGTGGCCAAACTGTGACCCTTTACAGTTAAAGTTAGGCTCTCAGAGCCCACCCCTTCCCCCACCAGACGAGGGAGGGAGGTTTCAGGCTTCTGCCCAGTGGTGGGGTGATGAGGCTAGAGGCTTCTGCCCCACAGGAGGTGCCTGCCAGGGCTGGGTGCTTCTGCCCCACAGGAAGCACCTGCTGGCACTTCAGCCCCGAGCCCCAGCAGGCACCTCCGCCAGGGCAGAAGCCCCTAGTCCCACCAGCCCACTGCAGGGTTGAAGCCCCAAGTCCCAGC
The DNA here is from genome assembly GCF_020497125.1 of Mauremys mutica. NCBI lineage: Eukaryota > Metazoa > Chordata > Testudines > Geoemydidae > Mauremys > Mauremys mutica. The sequence continues at coordinate 80,188,348 of NC_059075.1, forward strand.
AGGCGCCTCCTGTGAGGCTGAAACCCTGAGCCCCGGCAGGCATTCCCGGCTCTCGAGCTTCTGAAGATTATCAAGATTATCGTATGTGGCTTGGAGGGTTGCTGTATGGCAACGGCATACAGCATGAGGCGGAGTAATACGCATGCACAGACTGAACGGACACTGCCATGAAAAAAATCACAAGCGAACCTAGACTGGAGCACCCACAGGGACACTACTGTAAATTGATTTTACACCAAATGAGCCATCATCCAATGAAAATTGCTTTCATTTACCACTCACCAGAAGTGGATCTGAACAGGTGAGCTAGGTGAAAAAGCTGTATATCCCATAAGCTCCTTCGTTTTCAGTTTAAACCGATTTTTACCAAAAAGTTCCCGGGTTTCACAAAAAGTATTATTCATTTTTTTCCCGATTTTCACCCTACTTTTGTATCATTCAAATATATATATAAAAACTTGTTTCATTAGGAAAATGCAATGCATCAGATATATGTATTATAATTAAGGCTATGATTTTGTATGGGATATTTTTAGTGAAAGTCAGGGACAGGTCACTGCTTGCAGTGACCTGTCCCTGACTTTTACTAAAAACATCCTTGACAGAATGGGGAAGTAGGAGGATCCAGCACCCTGTCCACCCCCTCCCCACATTCCTCACCAATGGCTGGGAGCTGCAGGGATCCCATTGGCCCAGTAGCTGGGAGAGGTCCCCCCCACCCTGAAGGGCTGGAGCTGCAGGACTGGGAGCTGCGGGGTGGGTGGGGAGAGCCTGTCAGCAGTGGAATCTGGGGAGCTGTGGGGGGTCCCCCAGCCACTGAGTAGCTCTGGGGTCCCTCTGCTGCCGGCAGCAGTGGTGGCTAGGATCTGTGGCAGGAGTCGACTGCTCACAGCAGCAGGAGAGCCGTAGGGAGGCCCCCGCCAGAGGCAGCAGCTGGGGAGCTGCGGGAGGCCCTCCGATGTCCCCCCCATCTAAGGATGCTGAGCAGCTCCAGGGTCCCTCTGCCACCGGCAGCTGGGAGCTGCATTGCTGCAGGGGGGGGCCCTGCCAGCAGCAGCAGCCAGGCAGCTCAGGGGTCGCCTCTGGCAGCCAGTCAGTTGCAGGGGTCCCGCCACCCATGGGAGGGTCCCCCACCGCCCATGGAGGCTGGGCTGCTGCAGGATCCCCAATGTCATAGAGGTCGCTGGAAGTCACGGATTCTGTGACATAATCTTTGCCTTAATTATGATAACACATTAGCCTGTGTGTATATGCAAAGCTGCCTGTTGAAGTATGGCTATGTATTAGTCAAGAAGATACACACAACAAACAAATAAGCACGCACGCACGCTCTGAAGTGCGTGCGTATCTGAATGTACTGATGAATCTCACACCCACCTGTGACAGGTTGGGTCACAGAAACTCCCTCAAGACTATCACTAGATGTGCTAGGATACCCCCGGCCAGAAAAGGCTTCCATCCACTCCCATCTTGCTGAGCTAGACACACCAGTTGGCTTCAGCACAGAACAAGAGATTGGGCCACGCCCGGCTGCAGTTCGCAGAAACTAAGATTCACTTGGCCCAGGGGCTTCTCAGTTAACAGGGACTTTCCCAGCTTCCAGTAGTCAGTCCTTCTGGGAGCCTAAATCCCGAATAAATCCGTTTTACTCTGTATAAGAAGGGGAGGAGGGGAGAAAGAAAAAAAAAAAGCCGCTCAGACTCTCGGCCAAACTGCCTAAAAAAAAAAAAATCCAAGTAGCACTGCTCTGGCGGCGCTCCTCCTGCCGCGCACCCCGAAGGATCCTCTTGCACACCCCACTTTGGAGACCACTGCTCTATAACACTGATAGAGAGATGCACAGCTGTTTGCTCCCCCAGGTAATAGTCACTAACTCTGGGTTCAATAATAAGCAAAAGTGATTTTATTAAGTATAAAAAGTAGGATTCAAGTGGTTCCAAGTAATAACAGACAGAACAAAGTAAGTTACCAAGCAAAATGAAACAAAACACACAAGTCTAAGCCTAATAGACTAAGAAACTGCATACAGATAAATCTCACCCTTAGAGATGTTCCCATAAGCTTCTTTCACAGACTGGACTCCTTCCTAGTCTGGGTCCAGCAATCACTCACACCCCCGTAGTTACTGTCCTTTGTTCCAGTTTCTTTTAGGCATCTCTTGGGGGTGGAGAAGCCATCTCTTAAACCAGCTAAAGACAAAATGGAGGGGTTTCCAGGGCCTTTTATATTCTCTCTCTTGTGGACAGAAACCCCTTTGTTCTCCTGTGCAAAATCACAGCAACAAGATGGAGTTTGTAGCCAGCTGGGCAAGTCACATGTTCATGAACGATTCAGCTTTTTGCAGGCTGACGCCATTGTTTACATGTTAGTTTGAACGTTCCCAGGAAAGCTCAGATGTGTCTCTCAAAGTCCATTGTTAGTTAAGTGTTTCTGGATTGGGCACTTACTGAAAATAGTCCTTTCTCAAGAGCTGACCAAATGCTTCACTGATGCTACTTAGAATCAAACACATTGAGATACAAGTACATAGCCAATATTCATAACTTCAAATACAAAAATGATACACACATGCAGACAGCATAATCATAAGCAGCAAACTACCACCTTTCCATAGACACCTTACTTTACCTCCTCTGTACAAAACCTCGTGCAACCATAGGACCCTGGTTGCAACAATGATCTATATGGTCACCACTCATGTCAATAACGTCACCTACCATGTACACATTTCAAGCTGTTAGCAGAGAAAGGTCTAATAGCCACTTGACTACTGATATGTTCCAGACAAAAGGCATCATACCAGGCACAGGCTAACATTCTATCAGAATGTTAAAGGTCACAGCAGACCCTGGGTCTGTTAAATGACAAAGGCAAAAGGATTATTCAGTGTTTGCATGCTTATTCTTATGGTAGCAAAAGAATCTCACACCTTTGTAAGGTGAGGGAACTGCAAGACATAGCAACACATAAAGAGACACTGATGTGATTCCAAACACACATCCCTCCATGTAAGGAGGCTCTCTGATTAAAATCAGAGCCCCTCTCAGGCCAACACTCATAAGTTACCCCTCTTCTGATGGAGCAAGACTGGATAATTAATAAAGAACCTGCAGTTATCTGATGTCCAAACCAAGTGGCTAAAGAATCAGTTTTAGAAACCGTGAATTAGGGGTGCAGCCACGGGAACCTGCACTGTGCCACAATAATAAATTCACAGATGAACTCATCACAGGAATCATCTGAAATGCCTTCTAGTGCTGCCTAGTACAGCATTCCCTATCTTGTTAGCTCCCGCGCAAATGATTTCGCTTTTTACCTCCATAAGAATCCCCTGAAATAAGTCATTTTGTGGGGAGCAAGGGGGGGAGAAAGTAGAGGAAGACAGTGAAATTACCCGGAAAATTATTCACAGTTGACATAACTTTGAGAAAGCTATTTTCCTGCACCAGCTGTTATAAGCAAGGGTTTTGAAACTAGTAAACATGCACGAGTGCAGCCTTTATTTAATTAAGCATTCAGTAACATTTTATTTGTATCTGTTCTTAAGTTTCTGATTTTTATTTAGTCTGCCTTTGACTATTAAGTTCCAGATGTAGGTTGCATTTAGACTAAGCCAACGAACAGTAATTGCACGTTAAGTTTCAGTTTACAGCCTATGTAAATAATGAGTCAAAGACAGACTCAATAAAAGGAAACGTACACAGCCAGAAGCAGCCAGATTCAGGCTGCAAGGCTTTGGGAAGACTAAGCGATACTACAGAATTGAGAATTTAAGAAGGTTTTCCATTTGCCACGTGTAAAGGATCAGTTACAGGCTTGACATGGGGCGGGATGTGCTGGGAGCTATTTGCCTTTAATAAATTAAATATTAGGGTATTTCATTGCAAATCAGGGTATGTCTGCTCCATTTGGCAGACAGCTTTGGCATCCACTCTGAGTTTGAGCCTGATCCTGCAAAGTCTCACAGCTGAACCTAGAGCTTACTACTGTGAGCCACTCAAGTCAGCGGGAATATTTATGGTATCAAGTGTCTCAGGAAACAAAGGGGAAATCCCCACAGGTTCCCCAAATATTTCCCCTTCAATTTTTACACTGTCACAAGCACAGAGATCAATCCTTTCTTGGAATCCTGCAAAATCCCCCCACTGCCTGGGATGACTTATTCCCTGGCTCCAAGACATTTCTGAAGAGCAAGTTAACCTTTGGGATGCACCCACATTTCCCTAAGGGATGGCAAGCAAGGCCCCACAAACCCTGTGGCACCTAGCTCTTCAGTAGTCATTCTAGATTTCCTTGCATTACTGCGCCTGAACTCAGTCTATTTCACACAGCTCCAAAATGTTCAGTTTTCAGTGTGCTGCAGATTTTTGTATCGACAGTGCACAACCACAGAGTGGGAAGATTTCACTAGGGATTTTGGCAGCTGGGTCAGATTTCAATTTTTGGCACTCGTTAGGCTTTTGGCAGTGGGAAGCAGATACATCTCACCCTCTTTAGTAAAGAGTCAGTTGATATGCTTCCAAATATTTATTTCACAAAATGAAGTCTTTAAGATCCCAAATGAAATGCTCTGGAAATATACAAACTTAAGAATGTACCTATCTGTATGTGGCCATAATGGGATTATGTGGCCAACTAAATTTCGAGCATAAATGTGTGATTCTGTTATGTCCCATCTTTGACAGGATGTGTCATCTATTGAATAGAACAAGGATCCCTGATTATTATTGCAGCTTTGCTGCTAACCTAATACAAATTTGGGTAAGTCACTGGAGCCCTTTTACCTTAGTCTTAAACAGCTAGAAAACTTGTTTACTAACAGAAGTGCTTTCACTGCAAACTAGATGTTGAATCTGAGCAGAACTTTGCTGGATAAGTAGCAACTCGTATCACCGACAAATGTATGACGTAAGTAGAATGACCTGAATATATGGTAGTAGGCTCCCTGAACCAACAATTAATGAGGCTTTCAGACCACCCAGCCCGCAATTGAGCAACAATGCTATCATTAAACTAATAACAGCATGGCTAGAGTTGTGGGGATATTACCAGCACTCTATACTGCTAAAGCATCACTCAGAGTTAGTTCAGGCTTGCAGGAAGAGAGAAGAGCAGCATAAAAGCAAAAATGAGTTTGTGCTAGCCAAAGGGGTTAAATCAGGGGTTCTCAAACTGGGGGTTGGGACCCCTCAGGGGGTCGTGAGGTTATTACATGGGGGGTCGTGAGCTGTCAGTCTCCACCCCAAACCCCACTTTGCCTCCAGCATTTATAATGGTGTTAAATATGTAAAAAAGTGTTTTTAATTTATATGAGGGGGTCGTACACAGAGGCTTGCAATGTGAAAGGGGTCACCAGTACAAAAGTTTGAGAACCACTGGGTTAAATGGAATAAGAAAGGCTTTTAAACATATCAAGGGAAAAGGGAGGCCCATGGAGGAAGACTAAATTGATTCAGAAAGGGCCAAGATACCAGAAAGAAAAACATACAAACATTTGAGCAGTTACAAAGAAAGGAAGAATGTGCGAAAATAATTGTTGATGAAGGGAATAACTGCATAATTTGAACATGCAGACCTAGAGCCTGACTAGCCCGCCTGCTCTGTGGGAAGAGTCTTTGTTTAAACAGAAAATCCCCTGCAAGGCAGGTAGAACGTTAAGGCTCCATGAGTGTCCACAGAACAGATGTTATAAATGGTGGTGACCATTTATTAGTTTGATATATGGTGTAGATATTAGAGTAATAGGAGAAAATTAAGAAAAGGAAACTTTAGGCATAATATCCAAGAAAATTTCCTGACAGTGACATATTTTTGGCAGTGGGATAGAAGGAGTCCCAGTGCTTGGAACTGTTAAAACTAGACTGAAACAAACTACCAGAATAATATCCTATAAAGAACAATTCTGCATTAGCTGTAGAGAGATTGATTGGATGTTCATTCTAATTCCATCTACGATTCAGACATGTCGGGACTAATACTTCACTCCAGAACCTCTAGTAACCTGGTCACAGATTCACCCAGCCTATTACAGTACTGAAATGTACAGGGAAGCCACAGAGAGAAGCATTAATAGGTGGAGATTAAAGGAACAGCTCTAAAGATTACCATGGCAGCTACAAGATCTGCAAAAAATTACTGTCATGAATGAGTACAAAATCATTTGACTTGCTTTTAAACCAAAATGTTTTAGATATTTTAAACTGCTGCTTCATCTGTGATTTGAAAGCCTTAGAAATGTGCAGCATTCGTTTACAGAGGGGGGAAAAAACACTTGCCTACAGAAAGGCAAATTAACCATTGTCCTATTTCTACAATGGAATCTAGGAGTTTCTCTCTCCCTCCCGTCCCCCTCACACACATCCACCCACCATCCAGGTGAAAATTAAAACTTGGTAACCCCACACCTTTAGGTTCACTTCAAACTGCATACAAAGACCTAACAAAGTTGTTACTTACCACGATGGTTCATTTTGAAGTCCTACCAGTACTAGAGCAATAAGATCTTCACTAAGGGGTTGCTTACATTTCACTGACAGTGACCATCCCCCAATGAAAGGGCCTTTACTCCATCATGGAGAAGAGTATTTGACAGTCCACTGGACACACTGTTGGATCCTTTCAGCAATGACTGGACTTTGAAGTTCAGGGGAGGAGTTAAGTTAAGGAAAGTGTCAGGATACCCAAAGAGCAGGCAGAACGGAAGGTAACATGATCATTCATACTTCTATAGCACATTGTATCAGAACACCTCAAAGCAGTTTACAAACAGCCATTAAGTCTCACAACATCCTTATGAAGTATCGGCTGATCTCTACTCCTGACTGCCACAAATTGTAGTCTTGAGCAACTCACTCAAATGCTTTGTGCCTCAGTTTCCCAATCTATTAAATGGGATAATATTGGGGTGGGTAAACTTTTTGGCCAGAGGGCCACATCTGGGTATGGAAATTGTATGGCGGGTCATAAAATTGGGGATTGGGGTGCGGGATGGAGTGAGGGCTCCGGCGAGGGGTGCGGGCTCGGGGGCAGGGCTGGGGACGAGGGGTTGGGGGTGCAGAAGGATGCTCTGGGCTGGGACCGAGGGGCTCGGAGGGCTGGGCCAGGGGGTTGGGGTGTGGGAGGGGGGCAGAAGTACAGGCTCCATGTGGCGCTTACCTCAAGCAGCTCCAAGAAGCAGCAACATGTCCCCCCTCCAGCTCCAACGCAGAGGTGTGGCCAGGCGGCTTTGCGTGCTGCCCCATCCGCAGGTGCCATCCCTGCAGTTCCTGGCCAATGGGAGCTGCAGAGGTGGTGCTTGGGGCAGGGGCAGCATGCGGAGTCCCCTGGCTGTCCCTATGCATAGGAGCCAGAGGAGTGCAGGGGACATGCTGCTACTTCCAGCAGCTGTGAGAAGTGGGGCAAGCCCCCGACCCCGCTCTCCAGCTGGAGCACCGGAGCGGGGCAAGCCCCAGATCCCGCTCCCCGGTGGGAGCTCAAGGGCTGGATTAAAACATCTGGAGGGCTGGATGCGGCCCTCGGGCTGTAGTTTGCCCAGCCCTGGGATAAACCTACCTGATGGGGTGCGACCTAGGGTTGTTATGAAGCTTAATTATGTTTACTAAATCTCAATGACATGCTCAGATGGGAAGCAGTACACAAGGACAATCTCACGCACAGTACTACAGACATCACCTTCAGTGTGTGTAATATAAAGTACAATACAGTCAATATTATGACAAGGCTACTGGGAGAAAATTTCTACAGTATACTTTGTAGCACAATTCCACAATACACATCATGCTAATTAGATCTCCTGTACAATGAAAGAGGACTGCCTTAGAAATGAAAGATGGTTATTCCTCTTATAAGGACTACCAGGGGAAATATGACTCTGATACTAGAGTCAAAATAACTCATAAGAATTGCTCACCAGGAGACGTGTGTAGAGAAAATCTGAGCATGTTGGATACTCCTGGTTAAGTCTAAATCTTCTATGCATGAATACTACAGCCTGGGCAAACTTAAGTAGTTTCGACCCCAGCACTTCAAAAAAATAGTCTGATTTCTTGTCTATCATCTATTCGTTTAAAGGAAGTATATATGGCTGCACAAAGGTATACTGAGGTATATAAAAAGGGCATACCATGATGAGGAACAAAATATATATTTTTGTTATTATTATTAGAGTGAATGTGCAAAGGCCTAGCAGGAGTCTCCATGTACTACTAAAGTCTCCCTTAAATCCTTAAAAAAAAAAAAAGTTTAAGTGGGACTTACTTAAGTGATGCATAAGCTTTATGCTGGCCCCTTGCAGAATGAGGAATTTCACCCCTGGGGCTTGTCCTCACTACTTTTTTTTTTGTTAATATACACAAGTTAACTGTTTGTCATTTAAATCAAGGTACTTCCCGCTTCGTAAAGGCTAGTGTGGACACTCCATGCACCATTGAGCCCTGGCTACAGATATCTGTGGGCTTGGCTACACTTACAAATTTGCAGCGCTGCAGCAGGGTGTGAAAACATTCCCTCTCCAGCGCTGCAAATTGCGGCGCTGCAAAGCGCCAGTGTGGTCAAAGCCCCAGCGCTGTCCGTTATTCCCCACAGGGAGGTGGAGTACGGACAGCGCTGGGAGAGCTTTCTCCCAGCGCTGGCGCTTTGACTACACTTAGCGCTTCAAAGCGCTACCGCGGCAGCGCTTTGAAGTGCTAAGTGTAGCCACAGCCTGTTCTTTACTTTCAGAGCAACTGTGCAGAGTTTTCCCAAACCAGCTTTTATAAATGTTCTAAGTACTTTAGATTAAATTCATATAAATGAATTATTTAATCTAGTCTAATTTAAAGTCTAGTGTAAACATAATAGTGAATTTGGAGACAGTGACTCTTCATTTATGTTCCCGTAGACTATTTGGCCCATTCCACACTTTATACCTCCACATCTGTGACAGGCAGGTAAGCAAGCATTCTGTCATTTACAGATGTGGAAATAGGGCTACGCTGATTTCAGAGTCAAGATCTGAATTCAGGAATTCCAGTTCTGTGCTCTAATTCCATCGCTCTTTGGAACTGTGAAAGCACCTAATTGTTCTGTTGTGCATTACACTATTCCAATTGCTATTCTGGTTACAGTGAAATCACAGTGTAGAGTGAGAGTATGATTTCTCTCTATGGGGACTCAGTTGTGTACAGAATAAGACAGAATGATTTCGTTTAACCCTCCCCTTAATCTGACTTTTCCAGAGGAGCAAAGAAAGACAAAGTAACATCCTCATGAAATACGGCTCTTTTCTCCTCCTGGGTCCAACCCGTCACTTCCAAAAGCAGATTGTCATGACAACGCACACAACCTGGAGACAATCCAGCCAATAAATCTGCAGAGGAAGCAGCCATCCCAAGTGTGGAAAGAATGCTGCTGCTTTAAATCTCCAACGGCACAATAACCCCCACACAAATTAACCTTATTAGTCCGCTGTAGCCATCTGGAGAAGAGCGCTGGTAAATATTTTCAAACCCGCAGGAGCCCCAATGCCCTCTCTGCCTCGCAGGGCAGAAGCCCCAAGACCCCCCACCCTTCAAATGAAGCCCCAAATGAGGGGGGAGCATGGGGGACACTCAGAAATAATCTCTGAGAATTTAAGCCCTGCCTACAGTGAAAAATAACGCACCCCTTGGCACACTAACAGCAGCATTATCACAGAAGCAGCACCCAAGTCTTTTCTCCTCCCGTCTCCAAGAGGAGCATTAGATCACAATGTTTCATTAGTCCAGCAGGAAGATTCTAAACCGACCTCTCCAGGCGTCTCTCTGATCAAAGGTGCGTTTGCAGGCTGCCCACGCACTGAACCCTCTCTGTGCCAAGAGTATCAACATGACCCTTTTGATGCTCAAGTCTTGAACAAAAGGAAGGAGTTTTTCATAGGTAAAGAAGGAAAGGGAGATGGGAAGAAACGTGCTTTAAAAAAAAATTTGGTGATATTGTTAAAATAGTGCTTTTTCCTTACATTAGCTTCTGATAAGGAAAGTGACAGTGGCACTTTTCTTCTCGCATTTCTCAAGGGTATTTATATGTTTGGGATTCTTTTTCCCTTTAGAGTAGCAGCCGTGTTAGTCTGTATCCGCAAAAAGAACAGGAGTACTTGTGGCACCTTAAAGACTAACAAATTTATTTTAGCATGAGCTTTCGTGAGCTGCAGCTCACTTCTTCGGATGCATAGAAGAACCTTTCTATGCATCCGAAGAAGTGAGCTGCAGCTCACGAAAGCTCATGCTAAAATAAATTTGTTAGTCTTTAAGGTGCCACAAGTACTCCTGTTCTTTTTTCCCTTTAGAGTATCAGCTCATCAGTACTGCCAGCCACTATTAAAAAAAAAATTGTTCTCATTTCAGTTTTACTGACTCCCTGCCTTCTTGCATGCCACTCACCTCAGGAGGCTATTCCTACCACAAAGTCTCTGTGGGCCAAGCATACTTCCTTCTCCTGCAAATCATCCCATCTTTTACAAAACCTTCCTTCCCCTGATCTCCCCAGCAGCAATATCCCCACACCTTCTCACACGAGATAGCACTTCAGATGTTTTGTATTTGTCCGACTAAGTCATTCCCATCTTGGTTCCCCCTCCCCCCATCCACATTTTATAAGATGCCATATACACATTTATAGGAGGAAAATGCAAAACTGGAAAGTGTTAGAGACTGCGTTATAACAAGGCTTTTTTTATTATAAACATAGAAGGCACTGGAGAAGTGCAAAATATTAGAGGAAGTCACAAATTGGACAGATTAATTAGGTCTCAACAACCCTGCAAGGTAGGAAAAATTATCATGCCTATGTTACAGATGGGAAAGAGGCACACAGCTCCATCCTAGGTCATACTGAGTTAGTCTGTGTGCTGGGAACAGAATGTAGGACTTCCAGTTCCAAGTCCCCTGCTTTGGACATTAACATGCCCATATGATCACAGTTTATTGAACCTATAATGCTAAAACAAGTGGTGAACTACTGAACAAATAATAAAAAAAACCACACTCCCAGAACACACTGTCTCATTACCTTCCTATAATATTTTATCTGAGTCATGAACAGCAGGAGCAGCAAACCAGAGTTATATTTGCATAACTTGTTTTCCCTTCTAACCTCCCCCCTCTCCATTTTCAGCTAGCTATAATTTTTGAAGCTTTCACTTTTTTTAGCCTGAAATTTTCCAGACTTGGTCTCCAGCTGAAGGTGAATTGTTTTTCCCTTGAAAGTCTGAGCAAAAAAGGTTCAGCCTTCTTAAGAGTGAGGAAAAAACAACATCTCCTACTATGAAAAGTGTCTTGCAAAATGGAATGTGATTGTGCAATGAGAGTCTATAGTGTTATGTGTAGACAGGTTTACCCATCTATGAAATGGGAAGAATGCTGGGAGTTGGGAGGTTCTCTTATTTCTCTCTCTGGGCCCAATCCTGCTCCCACCGTAGAAAGACTCCTCCTGACTTCAATATGAACTGGATCAGCCCTTGTAAGCTCTTTGAGCTCCTCGGATGAAAAGTGCTATTGCAAGTTTTTGAAAGCTCAGATAATGAATTACACACACAAACTGGAGAGTTGCAACAAACACTGCTGTAAGATTATTTGCATGGGGAAGACAGAACTGTTATTCACAACACTGGCTAAGTCAGGAGTCATATTTTCTTCTAAATCTGGTCCTCAGTAGTTAGGCTTTGCTTAACCCTTCAGAGTGCAATCAAAAAACCCTGTGCCTACCTTGAGGGCTTTCACAGCTTTCTTCATCACTGTTGTCCTGGCAGTTATTTTGACTGTCACATACAAAGCTTTTATCGATGCAAAGGCCGTTCTTACAGTGGAATCGGGCAGTAGAGCACAGCAAGGGATTTGCTGCTGTGAAAACAAAAGTGTGATTTTTCATTAGAAACTAGCTCTCACCCAGACAGAGAACTACTCCCTAAGGGCTCCTACAAAGATGGGTCACAACTCAACATTTGGTCTGTTTGCTGAGCCTGTGGGAGTAACACGACAGTCAAGTAAATTGAGTACTTCTAAATGATGGGAGATGGAAGTTTCAATTCATGTAATATTCATTAGAATTATCAGCGAGCTAGTCCACCCACAGCTATCATAGGCCTTCTCTTCAAACTGTATCACTCACTCTTAGATGTTTAAACATTGCTCCTATTTTAGGCAGGGATGTTAGCCTATTATTACAGTTGCCCAACACTTCCCATTATAAGCAAACAGGCACATCTAAAACTTTGCCCAACTTTAACCATTTGAGAAGATGTTTCTTATGCCTCAGGCTGTATTTTTATTTTGGAAATTTTTAGCCAAAGTGGTTCAGCCATTTCCGAGAACGAGACTAGGGGGAAATATTTTGCCCACATTAAAAAAAATTCAGGCGAAACTTTTCTTATAAAAGCTCTAGAACCTCAGGCTTTGCAGCAGGGACTTGAAACTTAGCAGGGGGTGACCTTTGTATCAAAGATGTGCCTTTTGCCATCTCTGTGAAAATACAGCCAACTTATAAGCCTTTGAAATACTGCAATTCGTCAGTGCTTCACAGCTTAATTCCCCAAAGATTCCATCAAGACTGGGGGTGAGCAGGACTTTCCACGCAATTACAGTTCCCAGCTGCTCTGGGCCATGCCGGGTGTTGGTCTGACCCTGGAACTGAGAGCAGAGAGCTTGTCTCATAATGCATATGTATGAGGGGATCGAATTAGGGTTGCACAGACGGACAATCTGAATTCTGACATTTCCTAACTTTTCAAGGTTTGACTTTGCAACCTTAATAATGTTCTTTTAAGTTTTTGTATATGTAATATTTATATTGTGATAGTGCTTAGGAGAACCAGTCATAGGCAAGGACCCCAGTGTGCTAGGCGCTGTACAAACACCCAACAAAAAGGCTGTATATGGTCAAAGATTTTATAATTTAAGTAGATTCACAGAAGCAGAAAAATGTCATCATCCACTTTCCCCTTCTAACCTAGCATTGTTAGTTACAGCACATTTACTGTTCTGTCCAGTCTCATTTGAAAAGTCTCAAGCTGTAAGATTTCCACCACTTCCCGTGGGAGACTATTCCACAGTCTAATACATCTCACTGTCAGGATAAATACCAAGGAAATCTGCCAAAGTTTCCACTTTCTTAATTTCATCTTTTTACTCCTAGCTATACCCTGAGTATCGCACTAAATAATCTCTCTCCCTGAAGAGTGTTTGCACCCTTCATATACAGCATATGTAACCATACCTTCCTCCTTACTCGTTGCTTAGCCAAGCTAGTAATATTGCTAAATAACGTCTATCTCCTCATATGTCAATCCCTACAGTCCCTTAATCATTTTTGTCGCTCTTTTCTGAACTCCCTCCAGTTTCTGGAAACAAGGTGATTCAAACTGCATGCAATATTCAAAGTTAAACTTTAAAAAGAAGTTGACAGTGCCCTTTTATAAGCCTTGTTTGCTTCCAAGTGTGGAACTGCCACAATTACCAAGGAGATTACAGTTCTCAAAGACTAACAGGCTGCCTACCTTCCTTCCCCCGCCCCCCACCCTTTAAAACTAACCAAGAGAGCCTCCCAAACAGTACATCTTCTCACTCTCTGAAATGAAACACAGTTTAAAGACCTCTGTTCATACAATCCCCCGTATATAAGATAAACACCACACACATCTGAGCAAATTACATATATATATATATACACACAACCCTGTAACCCTACAACATTCATTTATAATGAAAATGCCAACTCTGCATTGCCTTTAAGCTAAATGCATGGCATTTGGATTTCATAGTGGACACCAGGGACTACAGCACCATTGCTCCTAGAGAAATTGAGCAGAAGGTAGTTTAAGCATATTGAAGGTATTATCTTTAACCACATCTGGGGAAGGGTAGAAGATCAAAGGAGCACTATGATCATTGTAAGGCACACTCAGATATATATTGCATGCACAGAGGAAATTATGTAATTCATAACCAATTACATATGTGTTGAGCGGATGTATTTTAAAAACGTGAAATCTGTAACTTTTAATTCCACCACCTCAAAGGATTTATTATTCAAGGCACCTTGGTCCAAAGCTCCTTCTAGTCTCGTTTGTTCAAAAATAACCCAAAGACCAGAACTCATTTCTCTTGACTCTTTCTCTAACTTCATTCTCTCTCTAGCTGTGCCATCTCCCCACCACATTCTCTCAGGGCCCAAAACAGTCACTACAGGCCATCAACAGATGGCATCTTAAAGAAAGGTCAGAGATGTTGGTGCTACCATAGAGACACCTCAGTGTGGGGGGAGCACAGAGATGAAAAGGGAATGTCCCCCCATGCAGTGGCCAGTGATCTATCACTGTAAAAATTGCTGCTTTTGTTATGTGAGAAAGCTGCAGTCTGTTGTCCTCCTCCTGACCTTTAAATGTCATTAAGAGAAAAAAATCCAGCCTGCTCTGTTAAGAGTGAGCAAGCGCTTGCTGAAAGCTGTCATCTGCACACCCAGAGCTCATCAGCGTATTTACCAGTTCCAGTTAATGGCAGCAGAGCTGCCTGGTCGAACATAACCTTTCCTTTCCGCTACGCTATATCCTTGCTGTAGTAACTGATACAAAAGGGTCTAATTCAGCACGTGCAAAGGTTTTAGCACAAGTCAAAATGTATTAAAACTAACCTTCTACTGTGACTTCCCTGAAAACCACTGGTGGGGAGAAAGGCTCAGGTTATCTTTCTGTCACTTTCATAGGAAGCTTGCCCAATTTGGGAAAAATTAATCCATGTGTATAGAACCCACATTTCAAGCTTTTAAGTCACACTTAAGTGACATATAGGCTTTATGCTGGTTCTCCATAAAAGGGTGAATTTCACTCTTTCAAAGCAAATAATTACCTTATATACTCATTCATAAGCCAAATATTTTTGGTAAAAAATGACATATTAAAGAGTGGGGATCGGCTTACATCAAAATTTGATTATTTTAAACTCTATGGAATCATTGAGTTAAATATCTAATACATTATTGTTTTGTTTACCTGGAGCGTCTGTAGACATGGAGCCCCTCGGCTCCCTGTGGCTTGCTGTTCCCATTGGCTGGGAATGGCAAACCACGGCCACTGGGAGCTGAGGGTTTCTGTGCCTGTGAACGCTCCAGGTAAACAAAATGTCCCAACCCACCAGCGGCTTACCCCGACGGGCTGGGAGCCAAAGTTTTCTAACCCCTGAAATATAGGGTCGGCTTATGAAAGGGTCATTCAGTTTTTGCAACCTTTACTTATCCATCTTGGGGGGTCGGCTTATAAACGAACGGGCTAATGAATGAGTATATACGGTATATTGTTTTTCTAACAGCTAGCTTCCAGGATCTGAATGTCCAGCCAGGCTCTTTGTCCTTCTGTCCCCACCAGAAATAAAGAGTCAGCCGTCAGAACTTAGCTGACAATTCTGATGATGATGCATGAGGTAGACGAGCTCTCCCGCAGCCATATTGGCTCTGCAGGGCTGTGAAGTCAGCAGGTGTGTAATCCAGGGACCAGCAGAGCAGGAGAGGAAACAAAAGATGACAAAGAGAGGAATGACAGAATATAAGCAATGCCCAGATCACGGAAGTCACCCTGCGAGAGAGATACAGGGAGCAATTTCTTACTATGATCCACTCTTTTTTATTTAGTAAAACTCTCTTATCTGTAAAGAAAGTTAAAGCTCGATAAACATTAATGCAGAGCCCTACTCCACCATCCGCTGCCCGATTATAACAGAACTGTCAAGTTTAGCAAGGGCACCAGTAATAAAACGGGCGAGCACACCCTTGGCAAATAGTAGTAGGCAGACATGGGTTGGTTTATAAAAAAAAGACACAGCTCGGTAGTGAGTGTTTGGAGGGTGCAAAGAGCGGCAGGTTATGTTTCAGTGTTTAATGTGGATCAACCGCAAACAATAATGCTTTACTAACTAAGAATATAAAGACATTCTAGGCAGGACCTTTGACCCAGACCCCCTTCCCTGCCGCTGAGCCCCACCATCTTCAACTGGACCCCCCTGCAGAGTCCCATTACCATTGCATCCAAAACCCCCAACCAGCCCCAATGCATCTAAATCCCCCAACAGCCAGATCCCCCACTGGGCCGCCTGTACCCAGCTTGCCCCACACACAACCGTGTCAACCTACACCTGGATCCCCCCACATGAAGGCATGCCACACTTGGATCCTGCCTTGCTAAGCTTGCCTACCCACACAGAGGGACGGGATCCTGGGGTGTTTCTGGGGCAGGCCCAGCCCTCGCGCTGTGTCAGGGTTGGGTGCAGCCTCACCGCTGAGTCCGCGCCCCAGGGAGTGAGCTGCATAGTGATCTCCCACCTTTGTCCAGCAAGTAGCCTGTGCTCCCCAATGCCATGCTGGAGCCTCCACATTTATTTAACAAATAAAATTTGCAGAATTTTAAAATATTGTGCGCAGAATTTTAAAATTTTTGGTGCAGAATGCTCTGAGGAGTAGAGTTTACACTTTCTGATGAGGTAGGTTTCTGACAGTTAACAACACTATAAATCTCCTGTTGCCACCAAGAGGCCCTGCAGTTACAAAGCAAACAACCCACAAGATGATTTAGGTAGTAAACAGGGAGTGTGCATCTAAATCAGGGTTCAAGAACTGAACGTTTCCTTCTTGTCCTTGTTTGTTTCAACAAATCAATACTGATGTTCCTTCATGTGCAGGTAGACTTGGCACTTACTACAGTTTTCTTCATCGCTGCCATCTGGACAGTCCTCAAAGCCGTTGCACCGGAAGCGGCCAATGATACAATGGATCCCGCTAGCACAGGGGAAGAACGTGGAGCCACATTTGGATTTGGCTTTTGCTGCAAGACAAGAAACACAAAGAAAGCCAGAATTAAGGAAACAATTTGCAGGAGATTAAAACATCTTCATATCAGAAGGATCTAAACAGAGGGCTAACCAGACACTTCCCATGACAAGACCCTGCTTTCAGTTCTTATAATTTTGTCAAGATTAAATCATTTAAAGGACAAAATTTTCCATGCAGGGTGTCTGCCTCAGGCTGATTTTTTTGTTATTTTATTTTGAGGGTTGTTTTTTTGTTGTTGTTGTTTTTCAGCCAAAACAGCTCAGCTGTTTCTGAGAACAAGGCTAGGGAAAAATACGTACTTCTGCCCATGTTAAAAAATTCTAGCAACTTCTCTTAAAAAACTCTAAAACAAGGACATGAAATTTGGTAGGGGATGGAGGACCTTTGGATACGTTTCTTTGCTGTCCTTGTGAAAATCTGATCAAATGTGGCCAAGTTATAAGGCTTTGGGAAAAAAATTACCGAGCATTTCAAACTGTGAGACCTATTAGAGTTCTGCAGCTAAAAATCCCAAAGATTCTCTCTGCATGGAGCAGACTCTGGCCTGGACTCTCTGGCAAATGGAACTCTGGACTGCTGAGGATCATGCTGGGTCCACAGACCTGAAAGGAGAGTAGTGAGCCTGTCTCTCAGGTGCCCAGGACGAATTGCCTACTGGGCTTAGGGAACGTGGAGGAGGGAGATGCCCAATTCAACTGCAGAAGAGACAAGAGCCAGAGGGATGTGAAAAGGGAAGACTGGGACCGGAGACTGGCAGGAGGAGAAAGGAGAGGGAAATTGGTAGTCAGGGTGTGGGAGGAGACCAAAGAGTGGGACAAGGAACTGGGATGTGAGAAGGACAGCAGTACTGGACAAAGAGCCTGGGGAGAGAGATTAGGACTGAAATTCTGTGGGGATGGGGACAGAGAACCAAGGGAAGAGGATGCTAGAGCCCAGGGTCGGGGAGAGAACCATCAGATGAGGAGCAGGAAGTGGGGAACGAGGGCTAGCTGGGCAAAGAGACTGGGGGGGCAGAAGTGGGAGATTGGGATAGGCAGTCCAGTGGGGTAAGACTAGGGACAGGTTAGAAGGGATGGAGCGAAAGGGGCCACGCTTAGAAGGGGCGGACTGTTAGAGCATGATCCCCTCCACAGCCTGGAATATAACCCAAAATTTCTGAGTCTCACCATCCCTCTGCTATCAGAAAATATCTGTGAAACCCACTGGCAAAGTATTTGTCCACACAGAGAATCTGTGATAGCCCCACTACAGTTCTGGTCTATGCAGCAGTAGTAGGTTGTCATTCTCTATCAGTTACTCCATTAGCGCAAGTGACAGAGGTCCGTGTGCTGCATAACATGGCCACTCACATCATGATGGCAAGAGCAAAAAACATAACACTGAGCCATGGGCTCAAAAAGCCTCAGCTTCTACCACCTGAGCTCAAGACAAGTCCCATTTAACTGTTAGCATGACAGCGTTTATGGCACAGTTGAGCAGCTTTGATTCCACCAAGTAGAAGCAAGTGGTAAAGACATATTCTAGTCAGGTCCAAACATTTCATATTTCTATCTTGCCCCGCCTTTCCAAAGATTTCAAAGAGCTGTACAGATTATAGATATACTCAAAAACAGAAATACTTCCAAGGAAGAAGACTGCAATCAATGGGTACAGAATACAATCAATGTACAATCAAAAAGCCAGGGGAAGAAATCTCTTTCCTTGGTCAATGGGGTGGCCACTTGTTAGGGCACAGACCACTTCTAAGCTAAGTTTCCCACCTGTGGTTACCACCACCAAAGAACAAACCATTCCCTCAAAACTTCCTCCGAGAGGTCCTGCAAGAAGATTTAACATGTTTGCTCAAATTCCTTTATCCCTTCCCTTCTAATTTTTCACATTGGCATGCAGCTAGCATTTCCCTTGAAGCTGTATTAGTGGATTCTGGCCTCTTTGAAAGGTTTCTTATAAGTCACAGCCAATCACTGATCCAGTTCATTCACTCACTAGCATATACCTGTATGCAATCAGACCTGCTCAAGTGTGTGTGATTATAATAGAACACATATTGTCCTCTAGTCACTAGCTTCTGAGAGAGAAGACTTCAATTGTATAGCTAACGTAGATTCTCCTTTGGCCCAGATGGTAATGGCCTGTTTTCTTGGAGTAGAATGTCCCCCGTTCTAACCCTACCATCATGTGTTGATAGCTATGCATTTGCAGCACATGGATTTTATGAGGACTCCCTGAACTGGAGATCGGAGTGCGATGGTGATAGGCAATGCCTTTATGCCCAAAATGAATCTGTGCCTCACAGACTGGCAAAATTTAACTAGAGGATGGTGAGGAAGTGTTATGAGAAGACAGCAAAGGATGCACAAAGAGTGCAACAGTGGGGGAGGAAAAAGGAAAGGAAATAACTCAGAAAGGTGAGGGAGCAAAGAAGCCAGGACTTTGGCATCAATTCGGAGGAGATTCTCTCTTGCAGAGATAAAGTCGACACAGCTGCAATGAAATCTTCCCTGATGTCTCTCAGCAGATATTATTATATAAACTGTTTTAAGAGCAGTCATAGCAACTATTACTTGATTTAGTATCCTTCAAAACCAAGCCATGCTGTCCCTATCCTGCACATTCTCTTTACAGTATTAGTAGTTCTCAATTAGGATTATGAAGTATAAGTTAAGATGCATCAGTTCAGATATTCACCAACTACCATTTTTTCCTGAACAGAATCCAAGGTCTATTCAGAAATAATAGGCCATTGCTTTGAAGAAAATAGGCGATAAATTATCCCGGAGTTACTGCCATGTTTAAACACACTAACTTTGGTAGCGGAAAAATCTCAATTGAAACATATTTTATGTCCTCAGAACTCTTTCTATATTGCATTAGAGCTACATATCTTAATAGCCTTATGCTCTGAGACAAGTCCATACTTCACTGAGCATTTTACGCTTCAGCTGCAGAATGCGAGGACCACTAAAGTACCCCCATAGCAAGCACAGTCTGTTCACATCCACCAGGTAGCTGCGGCGTATTATGGATTTGACTCTGCATTCACACTAGATAGCTAGCTGGCTTGAGTGGCAGTGAGAATGTATTGTCATCACTCCCTCGCTATAGGCGGGGTTCACAGCGCTGCCTATTAGGGCTGCCCAGCACTCCCCAGTGCAAAAATCTTGTTTTCTGTTGCTTATAACTTTGCCAAATTTTAACTGTTCAGGCTGCTATTCTATATGCAGAGTGGTCTGCCTGAATAATTTTTTTGGAAAATTTCAGCCAAAACGGTTCACCCATTTCCAAGAACCAGGCTAGGGGAAAATAAGTTTTGCCCATGTTAAAAACTATGGTGACCTTTAATTTGAATAGCTCTAGAGCAGTGGTTCTCACCTTGCAGTCCAGTCGGCACACAGTGCAGCCCACGTGACAGCCTCAAGGCCGTATGTGTAGCACATATATCGTGTGGATGAGGCCCATGTAACGCATGGAGAGCTGCATATGCAGCCCACAATGGTAAATAGGTTCAGAACCACTTCTCTAGCACCTCCATACTTTAGACCAGGGATGTGCCTTTTACCATCGCTGGGGAAAATCTACCCACATGTGGTCAAGTTATAAGCCTTTTAAAAACTGCAGTTTGTACATGGTCAGAAACAACTTCTATCTTAGCAGTCAAAATTGCCCAAGCATCCTCACTGAGCATGCTCCAGCCTTGGGGGGAGGGATAGCTCAGTGGTTTGAGCACTGGCCTGCTAAACCTAGGGTTGTGAGTTCAGTCCTTGAGGGGGCCATTTAGGCATTTAGTTGGGGATTGGTCCTGCTTTGAGCAGGGGGGGTGGACTAGATGACCTCCTGAGGTCCCCTTCCAACCCTGATATTCTATTATTCTCTCTCAGCTCACTAGGCTGCACATGCACCAACACCACTGAGCACATGCAACCTTAATTCTGGCATTTCCTAACTTTTAAGTGCCTGATTTAGCAACCTTAATAATAATGTTCAGTATATTGCACACAAAATAGCTAAATCAGATCCCAGTGCAGTCAGGAGATGAGGAAAGCAACATGCTCTAGATACCTATAACAGCAAAACTTAAGTCCAAGGAGTTTCATGCTGCTATTGAGAGGGGGATCTAAGTTTTAAAAAGGCCTTTCCCAGATTTCTAGAATCTCAAATAGCCACGGTCTAATGAGTGGGTGGGATTCAGAGAGATTTTCACTTTCAGGTTGCAGGTTTAAACCTAGCCCATGCTGGTGATGAGAGGAAACTGCTATAATCTAATGATTAAATATGGCATTACGGAGTTTGCTGGCTTCAGTCCACTTGCTAGTGAACAAGAGTTCACATCACATAAATCACTACTTCAGCCATCATTTTCAGTGGCGAGGGCTAAGAGTAGATGGCCCCTGGAGACTGAAATATCCTCATATCTTAGAATTGGTTCTTTAAAGTCAGGACACAAATACACTGGTAGGTCAACATGGGGAAACTTCAACTGCTGTTTCCTATGCTGCACCTGCTGTCTGGACAAATGGGGGACTTCAGTCTACAGCCCTGTCAATTCAGCCCCTACTTACTAGCACCAAATCCAGAAGACAATAAAAATCTGGCTGATGAGTTACAAGAGGCAGCATACTGATATTCTATGTTACACAGGACGTACAGAGATCCTTACTTATTTTTAGTTTCCCCCTCTTGACACAGATCACCCAAAGCAGGGGGATTTAAATTTGCACTCCAGGAGAAATAGCATGACTGCTTTTACATAATTACATCAAGTACAAAGCAAAGCAATTAGCTGGAATTCAACCAACCAATATTTGTCTGGCACATTTATGTGCCTTTGCTTGAAATTGGAGGGATTTCCCCTTGTCCAGACCCCCTTTGATATTGTGTCACGGCAGATATGACCCAAGAGCAGTAAATTACATTAATTTATACACACATCAGCTGAAACAGAATATGCACATAGAGTAAAATGAGAACTGACAGTGAGCTGCAGCACCATGGACACTAGGAAGAACAGAACAAGTGCATCCTTCCACCACTGAAACATGCATTTCAGATCCCCTTTTGGCCACCATTAACCACTGAGAGTAAATCCCCTGTTACCAAAAAGCACCACAGGTCTCTCAAAATCTAACTTAATCAGTTACCTTTCTGTTGGTTTGAGAAGAGCGTTTCACCACAGCGAAAGTTGGTCTCTAAAACAAAACCCCACGCTGATTCACTAATGAAGGGTGAAATTCACCCCGTGCAGACAGCTAGCACAAAGCCTATGCTCAAGTTAAGTCCCAGTTGAGTCCTATTTTGGCAGCTTTATGCTGCCCCTCTGCACAGAGGTCAATTGCCGCCAAAAAGCAAAGCCACTTTATAGCTATTTCCATAGAATTGGGTTGTATATTCCAACACAGAAATGACAGTTTGCAGGCATCACTCTGCAGCATTGATTAAAAGAACGTAATATTACTAGCTGCAGGGCACCAATAGAGAACCTCAGAAGATAATACATTCCCTTTTTAAAAAGTTTAATCTGTTTTATGATTTTTCAGCATAGAGAAGAACAATTCCCTACAGGGTGGAACCAAACAGAAACATGGCACATAAAACGTACAAGCATAATTATAGATGGATGGATTAACAAAATTATCAAGCCCCCCAGCTCAGAGGGTCCCAAAACATGATTGGAAATGGACAGTCTTGCAATGGATCCTCATTATTGGAGGCACCGATGATTTTGTACTTCAGAATTAAGTGTGTGTAATGTCGCAACTGATCATCCAAGAGATCAGATGTGCTACCTAACTACCAGCAAGCAAGATGGAGAGAGAGAGAGAGAGAGGAGTGACAAACAAGGGCTGGGTACAAAAGGTCCAAGCAGCCTCGCAGAGGGAATCCAAGTATTGGTCAACAGCACACTGCTGGGAAGTCATTAAAAAAAAAAAAAAGGCTTTTGAGAACCCAGAGCCACCTGTTTGGTGGCCATTAGGCTAGAACAGTCCCAATCTCCAGGGCTTGTTTTAAAATCTATTTATTACAATTGGTGTTTTTTCTTGTTGTGCTGAGCACCGCCACTGATATTTTCTTAACCACCTCTCTGCCAGTTCACCTCTAAATTGCTGCTTCAAAATCCAAACCTCAAAAGAGAAAACTTGCTGACTGAGCTTAATTCCTGAACCATGTCACCAGCATTTTGCTTCTATGATGGTATGTGACACAGAACAAGCAGATTTCCTATTTTTAATTAAGGAAATTATTTAAAAGAACGCTCCCTAACTCCATAATCATTTTCAGATGGGGGCCAGGGAAACATGGCTAACAACATAGCCAGGTAAGCAGCAGACATTTTGAGGCTATTCGCAGCTGAAAGTGAATGACACGTATTTCAATATCAGCATCTTTCCACTCAAACTGTTGCCTCAGAACCTCCCCGGGTAGCAATCATGCAAAGTAGCGGTATGCTGATTCACAATCACAGGTCTCAGTCCTACAATAATGATGATGTATTTGACTAATCAAATCTTGGTACCTTCCATGCAACAGCAGCAACTCTCTAAACTGATTCTGTATCCTGTGCAGATGCTGCATCACTTCACCGCCACTGATATTTTCTTAACCACCTCTCTGCCAGTTCACCTCTAAATTGCTGCTTCAAAATCCAAACCAGCTCAGCTGTGACAGAAAGTTGCATCCAGCTAGTTAACTAGTGGGCCCTATATAAGCGAGTTTGGTAGTTTCAGTCCATTGCCCAGTGGACAACCAACCACCACCACAAACTGCCACCACCACCGCTAGCAGTCACAGCACATTGTATGGGTGTGGGAATGCATCATCCTCGGCCTTAAAGGTGGTCCCGTGAGGGCAGAGTAGGGGCACATTGGCAGGGCCGCTCTGGGAAATAAGGCTGTCAGCCTGGCACCATTCCTCAGCACTAAGTTCATACACAAAGTCAGTTACACTGTATAGTCGCGCACACAGTACAAATGTGATTATCCAAACTTCAATTCGCTATTGTCAAAAACAGGGACATTTACCAGCATGTGAGCAAAACCTTTTGGTGACCAGCCTAGTGTCCTTCAGAAAGCTCCCTAGGTTATCTGCTTTTTTCCCCTCCCCCTTGATCCTTGTCTAACCATTCAAACTGGGTAGATACACACACATCTTTAAGCAATTATAACTAGAGAAACACAATAGAAAATGTGTCTGAAATAGAAACCTATTTTACGCTGTGTATTTTTTCTAGGGACTCAAGAGTAATTAAGGGAATCAATAGTAAAGTTACACTGGTGGGAATAAATCAGCATCTGCCCCTAACGAGGCACCCCACTCACCTACAGCACACAGATGTAAAAGGAAAATAATTTAAGAGAGAAAAAAAGAGACTCACAGCCCATTAATACTGCCACAATAGTTTCCTTTGAAAGAGGAAAGGGGAAGACGGTTTTGTACTTGTGGTGCTGAAGGGATGGTAACTTCACTGAAGACAATGGAGTCTCTCTGGATTTACACTGGTGTAATGGGATCCACATTCTGTTCAGAGCATATTGTGTTAGTTAATACAGTTCACCACCCTGTTTTTGCCTAGTGATTATTGCAGGGGACAGCAGAACTCTTGGTTTCTATTCTCTACTTTGCTCCTGACTCAATCTGATCTTGGACAACTCTGCTTCCGTTTCAGTCTCTAAAATGGCAATGTTAACTTACCTCATGAGGGCGTTGGGAAGGTGAAATAATTTGTGTTTATAAAGTGCCTTCAATTACTTTCCCGAAAGACTATATAAATGCAAGTTACTATAATACTATTCCTTACTGAAACACTCCTAGTTATAGCTGGAATTCAAATTAAATGAAACCCTCAGCACAGTAATCTCATTTTAAAACCGTCATAAATGCTCTGAGTGTTTGGTTGCTAGTGTGAATGAGGCTAAGACTCCATTCTTGTTCAATATTCAGAGAGCTCAAGGACTGGGAACAAGGGACAAAAATCAACACCTGGCTAGAGCACCCTCCAAACTGATATGAACACTATGCCAATCATTGAATAATGTTCACCTTTGTTTAAGAATTCTGATGCTTGGCACTTGGAAACAGAACCCTGCCTAAGAACTCAGTTAAAAGAGCCATACTAAAATTTTAGTCTCTAGAGGCTGTGCTGGCCAGATGACATCTACTAGAAAGCAGAATTTAACCTTTTGCTAAGAGTCACCGTGATTCTCCCTTTCCAGCTCAATTTCTCGTATAGTTCCACTGAACACTTGCTCCTACCTCAGCCACCTCAGCTAGGCAGCTGATGCTACCAAAGCCTTAGAGAGGCTAGTTAACAGCTGCAATAAAAGATGCAAACTCAGGCTGGGCTAAAAGGGCCATTTTGAGACTCTCTGATTTTAAGTGGAGCAACTCGAACAACAAGCATCTCCTAGGAATGAGATATAAGGCTAACAACATGAAATGGTGGTAACATGTCTGGTCCTGTGCTGAAGGCACCGGGCTAGTACATAGGAGAGCTGAGTGCTACTTTTGGCTCTGGCACAGACTTACTCTGACATTTGGCCAGTCTCTTCACCTGCCGGAGGTCTCAGTTTGCTCATATGTAAAATGAGGATATTAACCTACTTCACAAGAGCACTGCAAGGGTAAATTCCTTAATGTCTGTAAAGTGCTTTGAGAGCATCAGACAGAAGGTACCATTCTAAAGAAATACTACCCTATCATTAAACGCAGACTGATCTGCTGGAAGCATGGAACAGGAAGGAATAGAGACAGAACGTAATGGTCTGTCTCTATCAAATCTAGCTGACAGCTAGACAGAACCACATGACTCTCCCAGATAAAGGTGTTTAAACCTCAAAACTGCTTCCAAACGGAGGGAAATCTGCTTTAAAAGTCCTCTCTCCAACTGGGATCTAGCTGATGCCACTACTCATGGGACAAGAGGAGAGGGTAATAAATCTGCCTGAGCTCCCTGCTCTTTCCATATTTAAAGCATTCATGTTACATGACTCCCCCGCCCCAAATCATTGGATCCTTTTATGGCCTATTCTTTCAAATGGCAAGCCACAGATTTTTCCTAGGAAAAATATAATATAGATCCAAGCCCGTGTTGTAGGAACAGGCCTACAGGCCCCTGAATGGACGAATCACATAGCATTATGGCCTGAAGAAACAGATCCGCTGAGCCGGGTCCCCAAAATACTACTTGCTCCAACAACCCCTCTTCCCCAAGCATTTTAGTTTTCATTTTCCAGCAGCACTCCCTCTCACTCCTTTTTCAGAGTGCAGTATAAACAAGGTCACTAGGCTCCACTAGCCTGCTCCTGCTCCTTTTGAAATCCATGGGGGTTTTGCCACAGACTTGAACAAGAGCCCTTAGTTTCTCCTGTAGTCCAGTGATAGAGTATGCTTCTTTGTCCCCTCGCGGGACTCCTCTGATACAAACTCTTTTGTTTCATCACAGGCACTTGATGGAACTTCATGCTCAGATCCCTGATCAACTGCTTGAACTTTTTAAAGTTAATATATCGATTCGCTTTTAAAAGGTTACGCTGATGCCTGTTGTGCACAGAACAAGAAGGCAGAGCTGCACACAGACCCTGGACTGTAAAGGGCAGGGAGAAATCTGGCCCTCTTGACAGCCCAAACAGACTAGAGCCAAAAGATTTATTGTACTGTTAACAAGGACTCCATTTCTAAACATTCTTACAGGTCTGAAGTCTGTGCTCTGAATGAAGTGCTATAAGCTAAACAGTGGCAGTATGACAGATTGATGACTTGCAGACAAGGGTTCAGCAGCACTTGTGTCCCCCTTTCCAATATACAGAAACAGCCCCGGGTTCCCTTCAATTTAAGAAATGCATGAACCACTCTCAAAAGGTTCTGGGAGCATGGGGGCACATCTGGAATGGTACTTGCCATTTCAAGCTTTTTGCCACAACGCTTCCTAGGTCCACAGGTATCCTAGAACAACAGATGGGCAAGAGGAAGTAGTGAGGGTGGAACTAGATGTCATCAATGTAATGAGCAGAAGTTGCTAATCTCTTCTATGTCCATCATCTTACATGTGCTATCATCACTTCAGTGGTCTAAATCCTCTAGAGCAACTCGTTGCTTTCGGCTACACATTCCAGCTCTATGAAAAAAAGTCAACACGGCTGAAAATCAAAAGCTGTCTTGTTTGGTCTTATAAACCTTTAAAAAAACTAATATTTGGCTACGCGCACTCAGCCTGGGCCATTAAGACATCATCCATTATGACTGTACCTATATTAATTTTTGCTAGCATGGACCCTCAAGGTTTGAGTGCTTAAACACACTAATCTATGCCCTAATTCTGGCATCACTGCTTGACTGTCTCCTTCTACATTTATGTGCAAATAAATAATTAAAATTAAAAAAAATCATCAATAAAAGTTCACCTAGTTTCAGGTTTTATTAGAACCTTGTGCCAGATTTGCAGATTTTAGGAAAGACCCAGGGTGGGTTGTAGTTTGGGGTGGAAACTATGTTAAACTGCAGTTCTGTTTTCTAAGATAGATTCATTCCCAAATCAGAAAACACTAGTTTCAGTGGGACTGGTATGTTCCATACACGTGACTAAAAGCTAGTTATCTCCTCCTCCTTTCAATCCATCTATACTCGTGCCTAGTCCATGATACCCTTCTTCTGTGTTCATCTGCATGTCTTTTACCCCTGTCCTTTGTACCTACCACATTCTCCCTCAGTACATCATGTTCTCCCACCCCTCAGATCATATCTATTTCAAGTAACCTGTCAGCATTCATCTGTAGTAGTAGGAATGCACTTGGTTTAAATCCTGCAGTCTGTTTTCATTTCTAGGTTGTTCAGAAATATGTAGCTAATCTGTTGTCTTGTCTTTTCAGACTGTAAGCTCCTTGGGGCAGTGGATATGTCCTCTTCAGTGCTCTCTTCAGTGTCAGCACTCAGCAATGAAACAAGTCCATGGCCACCTAAGACTCCACTGTTGTTGTTATGCTGCATGCGATGAACACCCAGAACATCTGTGATAGCGAGGATAGACCAGAAAGCTGCCTCCTCCTTTCCCAAAAGCAAAGGCCTTATTACTTTTAAGTTAAAGGAGAATTTTCTTAAACTGTTATCAGTATAGAGTGAAATTTTCAAACGTGTCTAGATAGTTTAGAAGCTTACGCCTCATTTTTAAAAGTGATTTAGGCCAAGTCACTTTGGCACTCTTTCACCGGCATGTTTATAACAGGTGAGCAGTGCTGATTCCACCCAGTGGAGGGTAATCAGAGACACTACTCAATTCATGACAACCAAACAGTTCTATAACTCTCTGTGAAGGAAAAATGCACGTCTGTTCCTGAGACTAATGTTTATACAACATTCACAGGAAGGCAGCTCCAGTCAGTACATTCCTTGCACCAAGTGGGCTGAACTGAATCAGATCACCATATGCATTTGGAAGTAGGACTCCCAAGCGCTGGTACCCAGAGGGAAATCTAGGTATAGCTATAGAGTTAGATTGCACTGGTTTATTAATTAGAAAGTGAGAGTCTTAACCTAACCTAAGCGAAAGCTGCACTGGCAACCTGCCAAGAGTGCCAGGGCTGCAGCTAGTTTGCGTCACAATGGAGCAAGCTATAGATGCCCTCATCTTTAAATAAGGCAGTGCAGCCCAGAGAATAGTTCCAAGTATGCAAGGCTCCATCTTAATCACAGCAGGCTGTGTGTATATTATAATTTACATATGTACATTACATAAAGAAGAGAGTGATGTTAATTAGCAAAAGCTAACTGATGTTCCAAGAAGCATAATTTTTGCCATCGATATATTAAACAGTGCAGAGTCAGTAATCTTTACAGATGGGTAGGATTAGTCTGATTGGAGTTCTTGGACTGCAGCTGTATTTTAGGAAGATCTCAGCTGGTTTAGACAATCCTTGGGGCTTACTGATGTTACCACTGAATTGGGCAGACATTTCTTATTAGTGAAATGCTGCATCTCATTCTTCCAGTGCACCGAGCTCTGCATATCTATCCTAAAGCCTAGTATTTAAAAGATAGCAGCCTGAGCTATTCCGTGCCCTTTGTTCCTGTACATAAAAGCCATTCATTAGCCTCTGACTCTGCGGAGTGGCTAAATCCAAGCAAAATAACTTCAGCCATAATAATTGTATCATGGTAACACACAGTCATTAAACAGCTTAGAGAGAGTCCAGTATTTCCTCTCTCTACAAGGCCCATTTTATTTTTATTATTCACATGGCCAGTTGACAAACTGGATATTTATCCTCAGCAGACAAGAAAGCCGTGGGTCTGACAGATCTTACAAGAAGTCTAGAGGAAGGAAAGGACAAGGGCTCGTGCTACCTCTAAACAACCCCAAACTGTCTCTGGCACAGGTGGCAAAAGGAAGAAAAGATTTTGTAGCGAGGGTGAGGGTAGCTGTTTAGTCAGATTCTTGCCTTGGCATAATTTTATTCTGTGATTTATGTAATGGAGAGTGCAGAAAACAGACAGCATTCAACTCCGGCTGACTCCAGCTTGCTGTCCAACAGCATAGCGGACTTGTGGCCTGGTTCTCATCTCACGGAAGTCCACCTACTTCAGCACAGTAACTCCAGATGTACACCTGCGTAGGGAGGGATCAAACACATGCCCAAAGGCCGCCCCAATCCATCCAGGTATTGGTGCAGAGACAGAGGCGAGGGCAGCTTGCCCATCCCGTTCTGGTGCTGTTGGGGAAATTCCTAGGGCCCCAGCCAACTCTTCTGCCCACCTATGGGGGGCACTTTGCAGGGGGAATCTGCACTTCCTAGGGGGCCTTCCCCAATGGAGTATTCTCCAGGGGCCTGTGCAGCTGCTTTCCTCTCCGCAAATGAGTCCAAAGTATTGTATAAATGCTAAGCGTGTGTATACACAGATTATATGGAATTACTGAATTAACCTATAGAGAAATTATAGAAAAATGTATAAAACAACTAACATGGAATGTAAAAACCAGGGTGCTTTATTCCCCACATCAGTTTAAATCAATTCATACTTGTAAAGTGTGCTAATGATAAGAAAAGTGACTCTCAAAAGGTATCTTCATACTCACCTCTTACTCTGCTTCCTGAGTGTGTTTATGACAACATTTTTTACTACTTGCAGAGGCCCACTTAGCTAAGCATGTGCTGTCTGGGCTCTATTCTGCACCATCTATCATCCATCTAACTTAGTCAATCAAGTTCCAGTTGCAGAACCTTTATTACTGGTAACAATGCATAAACCAACTTGACTTTAAGATCCCAGGTTGAATTTGCAGTGGTGGTAATTAAACATTTTTTTACTTGCAAACAGAATCATCTGTGACCTGAAACCACTAACACACACACACACGGAACCCAAGGACATTTTTGCACAGTCACTTGTCCTGACTAAAACCTTAAGGTCCTTCTACCCTTCACACACCGCTTGGATTAGAGTGACTTGTCACTGGGTGTCACTGTTGGTTCACAGAAAAAGAGCTCCATACTCAGACCTGGCAGAAAAGAAATGGTTCTTTTGTAAGAGGAATGAAGGAGAAGCTGCAATTTGTGTATTTGGTACATCCCTAATTTTGGCTCCTGTCATGTCAGGCTGTTAACTCAGATGATGTGCCATGCTCCAAATCTATACCATCTGCTGCTCGTTAGCTGACAGAAAGGCAGCAACATGCCATCCCTCTAGTAGCTGTTGCTCATTAGCTGACAAAAGCCATTTTCAATGTTCACATTTTATTAGATTTTAGAAAGAACAAAATCTTAAACAAAAAGAACAAAGGGAAAAATGGACAGGAAATACAGATTCCAGAAGAAATTATGGTCTTGGGGAAAATGGCACTGCTATTGATAATTCTGGCTCCAGAGTGCTGGGCACATGCACACTTGCAGGTAATGTGTGGGTACAACCACTTGAAGGACTGTACCCTGGTTCCACAGAAATTAACTGCAAGGCTCCCATTGACATCAGTGGGACATGGATTTGGCCCTAAAATAATATCTCAATTGAAATAGAATCAACATTAGAGGTTTCCATTGTATCCATCTCAAAAGAGAATAAAGGAACATCTTTCTAACCTGTTTTTTTCCTCCTTAGGTTCCATTTGTTTTCCTGCAACTCCCCAGATTTTCCACACTCCCAAACCCTCCCATATATACTTACAGATCTTATTTGTGCATGAGGTGAACAGTGTCAGACTGGCAGTCCGAGAGACTAAAGCCCTCTGTTTATAATCAGAACGCGTGCAGGGAGCGCACAAGCAACGCACTCTGCTAACATGGCCAGAGAGGACTTTGGGAGCCACAGAGGTAACAGCCCCAAGCTCCCCCAGCTCATCCTAGGTTTTGAGATTCTGTACTCAACAGAAGTAATCTCAGCTAACCATTATGAAGAGTATGTGGGTCTGAAAACAACCTGGAGGATGCTACCCTAGTTATTGGTTTTACATGTTTGTTATGGCTATTTCACTTTGAAATCACTATCTTCCTGCAAGTAAAGGAGTGGCCTGGTAGCCTTGCAGAATAAACTGCAGGGAATTCTCGGGGAGGGGTGGGGGGGGGAAGAGGAGGAATAGGAGGGAGACTGTTCATGGGGGTGGGGGGAGGAGGAGGAGGGAGACTGATCTTCAACTATAGGACCAATGCAAACCCCTTTCCTGCCTTACAGCCTGCAGCTCAGCCAATGACTAATGAAAAGCTAGTGAGATGTCTGGTCACAAGGAGCAGCAGCTTAGCAATAAGAGACAACATGATCTAGTAGTGCAGTGTTTCTCAACGACTGCTCTGTGGACCAGCGCCAGTCCCTGAGACCTCCCTGACATAGTTTAGGAAGGCAGCAAGCCGGTATCTTGTATCAAAAAGGTTGAGAGAAACAGATCTAGTGAAGTATGAGACCCAAGTTCTGGCAAAGTCTCCCCCTATAGGTGAATTGCTTCATATTTCTGTCTCCCCCCAGTTTATCCACCTGTTAAATGGGATAATACCCTTCTCCCTCATAGAAGTGCTGAGACAACTGCTTACTACATACATGCTAAATATAATTACCAACATAACAGAGAGGACCATAGAATGATCACAGCTGAGGCCAGTGAGGACTGAAGGAAGAGAGCAAGAAATAATTAGACATGGCAAAGGGGTGGGCTGCACAGGATGGGTTGAAGTGGAAAGAATGAAAAGCAAGATGCTGCTTTTTAGAGGAGAGGGAACAAAAAAGGAAACCTTAGACAGAAATGTGGAAAGTGATCTGATTAACAGAGTAGGTCACACATGGAAGTAGGGAGAAAAGGGACTAAAGAAATGGAAGGAGGGAGCAAGACATGTAAATTTTAGCTGGCTGATTTAATTCAGCTTTTTTTCACTTTTAATTTTTACTTCTCTGGCAGATGGCTAATCATTCAGTATATTAATGGGAACATGGATGGGGTGGAATATTCTGAGCAATTGCATTATTATAAAATTGTTGGTTACTCTGGATTCTATAGTTAACTAGTCAAAGAAAAAGAATAACGAGATGCTAGCATTTACCAGCATGTAAGCAAAACCATTTGGTGACCAGAGCCTAGTGTCCTCCAGAACTCTGACTTACTTGCCTTGATGAACTTGTCTTCACTGCAGAGAAGCTCAGAAAACAAGTATTGTCCCAACCAACTCCCAACTTCTCTAGCCCGAGTTAAGCATGATTTAAGCTTGAGCTAGCTGGTCCATCTATTGAATGCTGCTAGTGTTGTTCTCCAGTGTGACCACTCTCCTTCAAGCTACATTAGCTTTAAAAAGGTATTAATTCAAGCCCTGAGAGCACAGATGCTGGAAGTAGGGGTGCTGAGGGTGCTGCTGCACTCCCTGGCTTGAAGTTGTTTCCATTATATACAGAGTTTACAGTTTGGTTCAATGGCTCTCAGCACCCCTACTATAAAAACTGTTCCAGCACCCCTGCCTGACAGCATTTAACTCTTCTTGAACCTCAGCACAAGCAGCTGGGCTCTGCTTCTCCAGCAACAGAGGAGACTGGTAATGGCCCAGAAATATTTTCCTCATATCACATGCATTTTTCTTTGGGAAATGATGCCAAAGTTACCTTGCTGACCCTCTGCCCCAAAATCCTTAAAGTAGATCTGACCACAGCAGAGAGTGATCACAGCAGACAGGAGTCAGTTACATTTTTATGCCCTTCCCCAACTAAAATAAGAGGATTTTCAGGCCCACCCCACAATGCTGATGCTGGCTCTTGAGAGGTTTCATCTCTGACCTGGCGGTACTGTCACCATCTCTAGAGGCATGAAGATAATTGAGGCTCCCAAGCCCATTCAATTCTAATCCTCTCTGTCAAGAAAAGGGACCAAATCAGTGACAAATATGTTGGTATCCCCTGGGAACTGGCCTTTCTTCCAACCTACTGAAATATTTTGAAAATATGGTCTCACACACACACACGTATGTTATCCTGTGGAATTTTCTGCCACACATTATCATTAAGGCCAGGAGCTCAAGAAGATCAGAACAGAAATACACGCTTTTTTGGGTAACAAGGACCATCTACAGTTGTATTAAGATAGGATAAAAAAAGGGAAGAAACCCTCATGCTCCAGAGAATAAGCCACTAACTGATAGCGGTTGGGAAGAAACTTCCCCTATGGCCAGTTATTTCGTAATTGTCCTCTCTGGGGTTTCTTGCACCTTTCTTTGAAGCATCTGGTATTGGTCATTGCTGGAGATAGAATAATTTACATGATGGAACTGTTCTGATATGGTCATTTTTATACTTGAGATTCATAATCTTATGAATTCTCACACACTTTTTGACAGGATCATGGAGGGCCCCAAAGAACTCCCATCAGTCTGCCACTGGTCACAGGCTATGCCCACCATCTCCCCACCCTCCTCCTTTCATACAACCCTTTTAGGGTTCCATATCAATACTGGCTGATAATCATGCACAACCAATCAAAGGCATTTCTTAATCTACTCCAAGCAACACATGATGTACCGCCTGCCCTTGGGGGGGGGGGAGGAGCACTCCCTGTCTTTGTCAAATGTGAAAAGGTGTGATGCCTCTAACCCAAGAGAAGTGATGTCATATATCTGCCCTCATTGCCTGGGCTGAGGTAAATGACGTGTCTTGAGAGTAAATGATGGAGTGAGTTCCTCAGCAAAAACAACAAGGTGGCACCTTAAAAACTAACAGATTTATTTGGGCATAAGCTTTCATGGGTAAAAAACCTCACTTCTTCAGATGCACTAACACGGCTACCTCCTGCTACTTGACACTATGTAAGTTCCTTAGCAAGAATCTCTGCAGTCTGCACTGCACTAGGAGCCACCAGACTAAGGACCTGGCTACACTTGCAAGTTAGAGCACATTAAAGCAACCCAGGTGCCCTAACTCCTGAGGTGTCCAAACTAGCAAGGAACGTAGAGCGCCAGAACTCTGCAGCTGGAGCGCTCCTGGTAATCTACCTCCATGAGAAGCATAAAGCTTGCTGCACCCCAGCTGAAATGCCTAGGTGTCAGTGTGGATGAGGTATTGCATTACGGCACTGTGACTGGCCTCCGGAAACATCCCATAATCCCCTGAAGTCAAGTGGCCACTCTTCTCATTGTTTTGAACTTGGCTACAGGCATGCAGATATCCCCTTTCAAAGCTCCATTTCTGACAGCCAGCATGCTTATCTGCTCCAGGACAAAGCAAACCATTAGCGTGGAATGTTGCTGTTGTGAGTGTGAGAGACAGAGGTGAGAGGAGAGGGGTCTGCTGCTGTCTGAACTTACAAAACAGCACGCTGACACACTCTCTGCCCCCCAAAACACACAGTCTCTCCCCCCACATACACACAACACACTCCCTGTCACACTCCACCCTCCGCCCCATTTGAAATCATGTTGCAGACACGTGCACACTGGGATAGCTACCACAATGCACTGCTTTTTGTGGTGTTGCAAGAGCTGCTAATGTGGCCATGCCAGTGCGTTTCCAGTTGTCAGTGTAAACACACAGGAGTGTTTTCCCTGCTGCGGTCTCCAAAGGCTGGTCTAGCTCCCAGCGCTCCACAAGTGCAAGTGTCCCCATGCCCTAGGATAAGGGAAAACCCTGGTCCCTTAAAGCTCTTTGGATATATTACCTGACTGCTTGTGTGAAGATCTATTTATCTGAATACCTAAACCTACGAGTGTCTCCCTTCCCCTTTGGTTTATGTGACCTGTCAACAGCAGGCCAGGGCAGCATATGAATCACTTGCTCTCCCAGTCTCTCTACTTCATGCTAATTTTACACTTATGCAATAGATCAGGTGGAAGATAAAGGTGTGGGAAGAGGGAAGAATGGCCTAATTACCTCTTTGTTTGGGCCAGGTTAAAGGGACACAGCCAAAAATCCTGGCTAATCCTATCAAACTGGATGACCTTATTTAAATGAAAAAAGATCCGAAGGAGAACAATTCTGCCGACATCCAAATGCACAGTGGCAGCATAGCTAAGATCAGTGTGTCTCATTCCAATAGGTCTGGAAAAAAATGATTTTATGAACTTTGGTTTTGCAGCTATTTAAATTTTATTGTCTGTTACTGTGTTCATTATCGTCTGCCTCACACTGGATCCAGCCAATTCTTCATAATAAGAAAGCACTTGAATGGAGGTGGGACAAGGCACATTTGGCTATTACCAATTCATGAAAAAATGAATGCTAACTCCAGCCCAGCGCTCTTTCATTAGGAGTCTCTATATTTGCATCTGGGGGGAAATGACAGTTTTCAGGCAATAGACTGCAAAACCTCCTAGACCGTGTCCTATAAATACTTAGGTTTTTAAAAATGCCTTCTTTCAACCAGCTTTAAGATATCAATTTTGGTCTGGCTGGGAGTACATTTAGCTCTTGGAAGGTTGGTGTAATAGGGAGTGTCATGTCCCCCCAGTGACAACTCCTGCATTGCTAATTAATGAGCATGCTAAACTCAGAAGGAAATCCAAGCCACTCTGGGTCCTACAGTAGAGCCCAGAGGCTCCAACTGAAATCAGGGCCCCATTGTGGTAGGTGTAGAGTCATGTGGGGTAGGAATCGTCTTACTAAGAGCTTAACACCTAAATCACTAAGAAAAAGTATTTACACTCATTTTACAGGATGAGGAACTGAGGCCCAGTCCCACACCTGAACCACAAAACGTGCTTAGGCAGACGGATGCTGCAACTCAGGTCTGAGGTTTTAGAATAATAGAATATCAGGGTGGAAGAGACCTCAAGAGGTCATTTAGTCTAACCCCCTGCCCAAAGCAGGACCAATCCCCAACTAAATCATCCCAGCCAGAGCTTTGTCAAGCCTCACCTTAAAAACCTCTAAGGAAGGAGCTTCCACCACCTCCCTAGGTAACCCATTCCAGTGCTTCACCACCCTCCTAGTGAAAAAGTTTTTCCTAATATCCAACCTAAACCTCCCCCACTGCTACTTGAGACCATTACTCCTTGTTCTGTCATCTGGTACCACTGCGAACAGTCTGGATCCATCCTCTTGGAACTCCCTTTCAGGTAGTTGAAAGCAGCTATCAAATCCTGCCTCGGTCTTCTCTTCTGCAGACTAAACAATCCCAGTTCCCTCAGCTTCTCCTCATAAGTCATGTGCTCCAGTCCCTTAATCATTTTTGTTGCCCTCCGCTGGACTCTCTCCAATTTTTCCACATCCTTCTTATAGTGTGGGACCCAAACCTGGATGCAGATGAGGCCTCACCAATGTTGAATAGAGGGGAATGATCACGTCCCTCAATCTGCTGGCAATGCCCCTATTTATACAGCCAAAAATGCCATTAGCCTTCTTGGCAACAAGGGCACACTGTTGATTCATATACAGCTTCTCATCCACTGTAACCCCTAGGTCCTTCTCTGCAGAACTGCTGCCTAGCCATTTGGTCCCTAGTCTGTAGCAGTGCATGGGATTCTCCCATCCTAAGTGCAGGACTCTGCACTTGTCCTGGTTGAACCTCATCAAATGTCTTTTGGCCCAATCCTCTAATTTGTCGAGGTCCCTCTGTATCCTATCCCTACCCTCCAGCATGTCTACCACTCCTCCTAGTTTAGTGTCATCTGCAATCTTGCTGATGGTGCAGTCCACGCCATCCTCTAGATCATTCATGAAGATATTGAACAAAATCGGCCCCAGGACCGAACCTTGGGGCACTCCGCTTGATACCAGCTGCCAACTAGACATGGAGCCATTGATCACTACCCATTGATCCCGACGATCCAGCCAGCTTTCTATCCACCTTATAGTCCATTCATCCAGCCCATACTACTTTAACTTCCCGGCAAGAATACTGTGGGAGACCATATCAAAAGCTTTGCTAAAGTCAAGGAATAACACGTCCTCTGCTTTCCCCACATCCACAGACCCAGTTATCTCCTCATAGAAGGCAATTAGGTTAGTCAGGCATGACTTGTCCTTGGTGAATCCATGCTGACTGTTCCTGATCACTTTCCTCTCCTCTAACTGCTTCAGAATTGATTCCTTGATGACCTGCTCCATGATTTTTCCCAGAGACTGAGGTGAGGCTGACTGGCCTGTAGTTCCTCAGATCCTCCTCCTTTCCTTTTTTAAAAGATGGGCACTATATTAGCCTTTTTCCAGTCATCCGGCACCCCCCCCCACCCCGATCACCATGAGTTTTCAGAGATAATAGCCAATGGCTCTGCAATCACATCCGCCAACTCCTTTAGCACCCTCAGATGCAGCGCATCTGGTCCCCTGGACCTGAGCTTGTCCAGCTTTTCTAAATAGTCCTGAACCACTTTTTTTCCCCACAGAGGGCTGGTCACCTCCTCCCCATACTGTGCAGCCCAGTGCAGCAATCTGGGAGCTGACCTTGTTCGTGAAGATAGATGCAAAAAAGGCATTGAGAACATTAGCTTTTTCCACATCCTCTGTCACTAGGTTGCCTCCCTCATTCAGTAAGGGGCCCACACTTGACTTTCTTCTTGTTGCTAACATATCTGAAGAAACTCTTCTTGTTACTCTTAACATCTCTTGCTAACTGCAACTCCAAGTGTGATTTGGCCTTCCTGATTTCACTCCTGCATGCCTGAGCAATATTTCTATACTCCTCCCTGGTCATTTGTCCAAGCTTCCACTTCTTGTAAGCTTCTTTTTTGTGTTTAAGATCAGCAAGGATTTCACTGTTAAGCCAAGCTGGTCGCCTGCCATATTTACTATTCTTTCTACACATCGGGATGGTTTTTTCCTGCAACCTCAATAAGGATTCTTTAAAATACTGCCAGCTCTCCTGGACTCCTTTCGCCCTTATGTTATTCTCCCTGGGGATCCTGCCCATCAGTTCCCTGAGGGAGTCAAAATCTACTTTTCTGAAGTCCAGGGTCAGTATTCTGCTGCTCTCCTTTCATCCTTGTGTCAGGATCCTGAACTCGGCCATCTCATGGTCACTGCCTCCCAGGCTCTCATCCACTTTTGCTTCCCTTAGTAATTCTTCCCTGTTTGTGAGCAGCAGGTCAAGAAGAGTTCTGCCCCTAGTTGTTTCCTCCAGCACTTGCACCAGGAAATTGTCCCCTACACTTTCAAAAAATTTCCTGGATTGTCTGGGCACCGCTGTATTGCTCTCCCAGCAGATATCAGGTGACTGAAGTCTCCCATGAGAATCAGGGCCTGTGATCTAGTAACTTCTGTTAGTTGCTGGAAGAAAGCCTTGTCCACCTCATCCTCCTGGTCTGGTGGTCCGTAGCAGACTCCCACCACGACGTCACCCTTGTTGCTCACACTTCTAAACTGTAAAGACTGTAAGCCAGCAAGATGATTATGTATCATTTGAAGCTGCTTCAAGAGTTCAGTCTATCAGAGGGAGAAAAAATTAAGAATCACAGATGAGAGATGTATTCAGCAAATATCTAAAATAAGGTGGGGTTTTGATGAGGTGGTGAGATACAGGAACTATTCCAAATAGCAAGAGATGCAGAGGAGAAGGCTCTGATCAGGCTAGTGGCAGGATGAAAATGTACTGTAAAGGTACATTATTTGTCACTAACAAAAGGCAAACAACAAGTCAGGCAGATGCTTCATCACTGGAAGATTATAGACCACAACACATGCAAATAATGCTATCTAACTGAGCCTCAAGGTACAAAACATGTAAGATAATCAGAGGGGTCACTCACGGCATTCCTTCTCGTCACTTTCATCGAAGCAGTCGGGCAGCCCATCACACTGCCAGGCCCCTGGGATACAGCGTCCGTTACTACACATGAAGTTTCCAGGAATGTTGCATTCATTTGTGAAGTTATTCCCAGGCAACAGCTGGCTCTCTGCAACAGAAGGGGGGAGAAAAAAACCAAACACCCAATATACAGGACCTGCTTTAACTTCACAAGGCATATCCCTGTGGTAGATAAAGAACACATGGCGAGCCAATGATAATACTGTCCATCAATGATAGATTAAACACAGACAATGAACAGGCTACCCCTTCACAATGCTTCAAAAGGGGTTCACTATATCTCCTCCTTTCCCCTTACTCCCACCCACTAGAGCAGAGTTAGCTTTGATCTCTCTCTTCCTTCCTAATATTTCCAGTCTAACAAGTTCATGAGAGACTACACACTGGACTCCAAATCCCCATACCTTTGTCTGATCAGTACTGCGTCTGCAGAACATATTCCTACCACCTCGAAGCTAGGTGGCATGTTAGTTAATGAATATTAACCTTTCAATTCAGTTTTAAATACAGTGCTGCTAGTCAAAATTAAAAGTGAGCTTTCTAATCTAGTCCCCTGGCATACATCTGTTCACACGCTAGTAAGGCAGTTGGCACATTAAAGCAGTCTGCCAAGGAGAGGGAGTTCAGTACTAGAATGGCAGGAACGCTGCAGCTCAGGATAGAAGCATGTTGGAGAAGTTTAGCGCTACATTTAACATGAGGCACTCTAACCAGTAATATCAGTCAAGCTCTTGCATTTTTATGCACTGAAGCTTACAAATGCAAACTCACCGAGAGAGCTAAACTTCAATGAAGGAAGATGATATGGGGAGTATGCAAATACGTAATTAGGAAAGTGGGTAGTCTGCAGGTCAAAAATGAAGATTCAGGGATAGGGTTCCCCCTCCCACACCCCAGGGGAAAGGCAAGTTCTCCAAAGCTGCATTTCAGCTGCAAACAGAACAACAAGTGACAGTGCAGGATGGGATATGGAGGATTTCCTTTTCCTCATCCCTGTCTTTCTCCCTACCCTGCCCCTCCTTAAGCTCCTTGCCCAGCCAGGCCCTGACTCTGGATGAGAAGGTGAGATAGGGATGGTGGACAATCAGACTCTTCCCGAAATCCCTCGCATTTTTCCCTAATTTTATTCTTGCAAATGGCTGAGCTGTTTTTGTTGAAACTTCCCCCCCCCCCCCCCAAAATTCAGCCTGCAGCAGACACCTGTTCAGCCTGAACCATTAAAGATTGGCAAAGTTATAAGCAACTGACAATCAGGTTTTCTAATTAGGGCCCTACCAAATTCCCAGCCATGAAAAATGTGTCAAGGGCCATGAAATCTGGTCTGGTGTGTGCTTTTACCCTATACCATGCAGATTTCACAGGGGAGACCAGCATTTCTCATTGGCCCTGACCCAACCCAAAAGGGAGTTGCGGGGCTGGGGGTGTTGCAAGATTATTTTAGAGGAATTGCGGTACTGCCAACCTTACTTCTGTGAGTCTTCAGACCTGGGCAACAGCAGCGCAGAAGTAAGGATGGCAATATCATACCATGCCACCCTTATTTCTGCGCTGCTGCCTTTAGAGCTGGGCAGCTGGAGAGTGGCGGCTGCTGACCAAGGGCCCAGCTCTGAAGGCAGCAGTGCATAAGTAAGGGTGGCAATACCATACCACGCCATCCTTACTTCTGAGCTGCTGTCAGCAGCAGCACTCTGGCCGCCCAGCTCTGAAGGCAGCGCTGCTGTCAGCAGCAATGCAGAAGTAAGGGTAGCAGTACCGCACGCGCACACACCCCGCTACAATAACCTTGAGACCCCCTCCCCACAACTCCTTTTTGGGTCAGGATCCCTGCAATTACAGCACCGTGAAGTTTCAGATTTAAATACCTGAAATTTATTATTTTTAAAATCCTATGACCGTGAAACTGACCAAAATGGACCATGAATTTTGTACAGCCCTACTTATAACGGGACAAATTGGGCAGCTTTAACTACAGGCTCTGCTATTAACTCTGTCTCCAGTGCTGTGTAAAAAAAGCAGCCACCACTGAGACCAAAACAGACCCAATCAGACCACAAAGCTGACAATTCCTTTTCTGTTTTTACCAATTTCACCCAAACCTTCTATTTCACTCCCTACTTCACTGCTTTCCTGTTCAAGTGAAACAGATTTAACTCTCCTCACCTCCCAGTGCAGAAATGCTGCTATTTAGCACATGCTGGAAAGAGTCCCTGAGCTCAGTGCCTGCTCACTCTAGCCTTGCCTTAACCAAGAAAAGCATCCATTGCTGACAGTGGCATTGGACAAGCCAATTCAACTCTGGTTTAAATTGGTTTTAAACAAGAATCATAGAATCTCAGGGTTGGAAGGGACCTCAGGAGGTCATCTAGTCCAACCCCCTGCTAACAGCAAGACCAATCCCCAGACACATTTTTGCCCCAGATCCCTAAATGTCCCACTCAAGGATTGAACTCACAACTCTGGCTTTAGCAAGCCAATGCTCAAACCACTGAACTATCCCTCCCCCCTAATTAAAAACGGTTTGTCCTGGGCTATCCTGCAGGGACAGTTGTGTGGACCAGCAGTTCAACTGCAGCCATTGCTGGCAAATATTGCCAGCAATAAACACATGACTAGGGCAGAGCCTTAGAGCACTGTCATGGGCCTTGTCTACACTGCCACTTACAGCGCTGAAACTTTCTTTGCTCAGGGGTGCAAAAAAACACCCCCTTGAGCGATGCATGTTTCAGCGCTGCAGAGTGCCAGTGTAGACAGAGCTACAGTGCTGGATGCTATTCCCCTCCCGGAGGTGGTTTTATTACAGTGCTGGGAGAGCTCTCTCCCAGCACTGGAGCCGCAACTACACAGCCACGTTAAGGCGCTGCCAGGCATACCCATAGACACAACAAGTTTGGCATTCTTATGCTCAAGCACCAAGTCAACTTTTATTGTTGCCTTAATCCAGTTCAAGTCATTTCTCTCATCACTGATCTGTGTCTGCTTAGCAATAATGCAGAAGGTGAAAACGATCTGTCAATATTACAGCAACCCTCTATTAACAAACAGCCACCACTGTGCTAATAATACAACACATATGCCTGCAGCCGAAGAGAACCTATAACTATCATACCAGCTAAGGTTTTCTTTAGCTAGGTAAAGAAATATGAAACAAGATAGCTGGAACTATTTTTTCCCTTGTGAAGGTACAGTTGATCTGTGTTCACCTTAGATTTATTATACAGCATCCAGCAGTTTAAGATTCAGCAGGATTTTTAAAATATACATTTTATAGAGAGGTCAGCACCGCAACAACGGAACACTTTTTTGGTAGCCAGTTGCTATTTAATTATAACAATGACAGGTATTTCTAGAGAGATCCTGGGATGGAAAGAGCAAAATGTTTTATAGCTGTTAATCACTGTGAGAGGGTGTTATCCTCATTTCATAGAAAAGGAAATTAAGGCACAGAAACCTACTAGACATTAGGATTTTCTGATCTGCCATTCCCAAAAGGTGCAGATCCATGGATGACCGCATCGGAGG
Source organism: Mauremys mutica (assembly GCF_020497125.1). Taxonomy (NCBI): domain Eukaryota; kingdom Metazoa; phylum Chordata; order Testudines; family Geoemydidae; genus Mauremys; species Mauremys mutica. The sequence goes on from NC_059075.1 coordinate 80,230,874, forward strand.
AAGCTATAGAAAAGTTTAATCTGTTTTTTGCCACCATGTCATCTAACAGTTCTCAAATCACACACGGAGCTGCACCCATTTGAAATTAAAATCCTGGTGTAGACACAATCAGAGCAAATGACTTGTCACAGGAAGACTGAGGAAGAGCTAGGAACAGAACCAAGGTCTCCCAACTCCCAGACTTTTGTCTTAACCACAGACCCATCTTTCCTCTCAAAAGATCACAGAATTTCAGAGGAAGAAAGCTTGTCAGATGCATTTCCAACATACATGATACAAAGACAGTGGTCTTACAGACTCCGGAGCCCCTTGAGGGGAGAGCGGATCGAAAGCCCAACATCTGCTTCTAGTTTTTTATATTTTTCCTGAAAATAAACTGGCCATGTCCTCAGACTCATTTCAAAGCTACCACGTAACTAAAGGAAATCTCATTGAGAGAGAAACCTTTGAACATTCTTACAATCCCACTTTAATGAATCGACTATAATTGTCCTTTCCCGAATAGACTAGGACATTCTGAGAACAGTCATCAAATCCCATCCATTGCCCAGTGAAATATTTATAGACTGTTCTATGGCACCCACTGAACTTATCCTCACAACCACCCTTTCAGGCAGGGATGTATTACCAAAGGGGAAACGGAGATAGCAAGGGATTGTTATTTGCCTGAAGTCACACAAGCGGTTTGTTGCAGGGGTAGGATTAGAACAGAGATCTCCTTAATTCCAGTCCAGTATCTAGACCACCAACCAATTGCTTTCTAAGATGGCCCTTAACTGCTAGAAAAGTCAGAGGTTATGAGCTGAAGCATTTAAATCATATATTAAATGTATCTAGATATTCATTATTCAGATTACTCCACCTCTAAAGAATCCAATTGTGGACACAGAGCTGTCAAAACAATTCCACATGTGGAATAGTTTAAGTTACATTTCTCTTTTTGCTTACTGGCTTTAAAAATCCCCTTCACTCTCCTCTACTGAATCAACTTCAAAAAAACCCAAAGCCCATAAGGAGAGCCTCAATCCAGTTGTTAGTTCTCAACCCTTGGGAATGTGATGCTCTTGCCTATTGCCTTCCATCTCACCCAAGGCATGGCCTGCTGGATAATTCAGAGCGGGGTGCCACAGCAAGGACCAAAATAGATCACCCAGTTTAATTCCCTGTAGGGATGAACCAGGGTTTAAAATACAGTCCATACAGATGTCAGCTTTTGTGCAGCCTATTGGCAATGGTAGAAATTCCTTCAGTCTGGCAGAGTAAGCTTTCCAATAGCTGACATACTTACCCTGCAGCCTCTCTTGTTCTGAATCCAAACTAAACGCTAGATGCATGGATATGTTCAGTTAAAAAAAAAAAGAAGAAGAAAAGCAAAAGTGGCTCATTTTCACTGCAACAGATTGCTCACTTTAAAAAAAGCACACCATCTTTGCTGAATAAAAAGGGCCTCATGTTTGATTTTAAAAGGGGATTGGACGAGGGAAACCAGTCTGGTTTAAACAGCTACTTCAAAAAATGCTGGCATCTAAATACTGAATACTTGCTAAAAAAGCTTGAAGAATACAGCAGCAATTCCGACTCCCCCCAAAAATAAGCCACCTCTGAGCACTCCACTTTCTATCATCACAGCCAGAAACGGGTATTTATGACAGGGTACCTTTAGCCCATTAAAAACTACAGAACATATAGCACCACTGAAATGCAGCCACCTCTGGGGTGAAAGATACAGTGCAATAATTAGAGTTAGTGACATTTTGGGCCAAGGATATCAGGACAAACTGCTGCAAGAAGTTCAATAAGATCTTTAAACATCTACCTAGAGTAGGTCAGAGTTTCTAAGATCTTTTCCAAAATATCTACACACAGTAAATGTGATGAAACTCATGGTATGTCTACATTGTACTCCTGGGGAATTTTGCACCACCGCACATGCACAGAATTTATGTCCCCTGCAGATTTTTTGGCTTCCCCGCAGAAAAATGACTGACAGGGAAGCAAAGAGAAGCTGCAAGAGCAGTCATGCCCCACTCCCTAGTAGTGCAGGTACATTGTTTCAGGCACCCAGAGCAGCCAGTGGAGAGATAAATAACCACAAGGCTGGGGACACCCCAGGCAGTGGCTCCTGCCTTAAGCCAGGATCAGCTGCTAGTCCCAGCTGGGCTGGAAGCAGGAGAAGACAGGACTTCCTCTTTCCCTGCAAGGAGTGGCTGGGGCTATGTCAGACCCACCCCCAGAAACCTTCCCCAGCTGCAGGAAGCTCAGCATCCTCCCCTGCTTCCTGCTCCCATCACTCCTCAGCTGCAGGGAAGGGGTCATTGTACAGGAAGCTGATCCCCCATCTTCCCAACCCCCATGCAACTGGACCTTCCCTACTCAGACACCCCTGCCAAGCTTCATTCCCTACACCCAGAACACCCCCTAGCACTCCATACCCGAACCTCACCCCACTGAACCTCAACCCCTGAATGTGAAGCCCCTGCCTCCAGACCCGCACCTCTGCACCCCAGACCACCACCCCACTCAGCTCCCTGCTCTCAAATCCCCATCCTGACAAGCCCCACCCCCCTGCACCACCTTGAGGCCCCACATCCAGACATCCACATCACTGATCCCCAACTGCACCTAGACCCCCACACACACACCAAGCCCCATTCCCCCAGCACACAGACTCCTACGCTGAGCTCCAATCACCTTCAACTGGAAGCCCCAGCAGAGTCCCATTGCCCCATACCTGGAACCCCCACAACGAGTCTCTGTACATCCAGATCTCCCCACAATCCGCCTGCACCCAGATTGTCCCACACAGAATCCTCTCACCCCAAATCTGGATCCCCCACACACTGAGCTTCTTCACACTTGAATCTGCCTGGTTAAGTCTGCCTACCCCATACCTGGTGCGCCTGGTGCAGAGAGACAGGGCCCAACGATGTTTCTGGGGCAGGCTCAGGCCTTGTGCTGTATCAGGGTCAGATGCAACCTCACCACTGAGTCCGTGTCCCAGGGATGGGGGTAGGGAGGCTGCAGGGTGATCTCCCACCTTCGTGCAGCCAGTGGCCTGTGCTCCCCACTGCCATGCTTGAGCCTCTGCATTTATTTACTGACAAATAAAACTTGCAGAATTTTAAAATATTGTGCACAGAATTCTTAATTTTTTGGCGCAGAATGCCCTCATGAGTAACACTGCAAGAAAAGATCCACGGCAGCAAGTCTCAACGCCCATGTCAACTGACTCCAGCTCACAGGGCTCACGCTATGGGGCTAAAAACAGAAGCTGTTCAGTTTCGGGCTCTAAAAGTCACTGGGTTTCAGAGCCTGGGCCCAGCCCAAGCCCAAGCCCAAATGTCTACACTGCTGTTTTTAGCCCTGTAGCGGGAGCCTAAGTCAGTTTAACCAGGATCTGAAACTCATCATGGTGGGTTCTCTTTTTTTTTTTTTTTTTTGGCAGTATAGACAAAAACACTCAGACTTCCACTATGGATGAAGGGCTGAGTTAACACTGATGTTAACCTCCTGTTTCAGGAGTCTATATATTCCAAACCCAATGCTTCAACCTCTAATCTATCTCCTAGAGCTATGTCAATTGGGTCAACATCTTTGACTCATAAAATCATAGAAGATTAGGGTTGGAGGAGACCTCAGGAGGTCATCCAGTCTAACCCCCTGCTCAAAGCAGGACCAACCTCAACTAAATCATCCCAGCCAGGGCTTTATCAAGCCGGGCCTTAAAAACCTCTGAGGATGAAGATTCCACCACCTCCCTAGGTAACCCATTCCAGTGCTTCACCACCCTCCTCGTGAAATAGTGTTTCCTGATATCCAACCTAGACCTCCCCCACTGCAACTTGAGACCATTACTCCTTCTGTTCTGTCATCACTGAGAACAGCCTAGCTCAAAGCTGGGCAAGCTACAGCCAGTGGGACTGTCCTGCCCAGCCCTTGAGCTCCCGGCCGGGGAGGCTAGCCCCCGGCCCCTCCCCGCTGTCCCCTCTCCCCCGCAGCCTCAGCTCGCTGTGCTGCCAGTGTTCTGGGTGTCGGGGCTGTGAGCTCCTGCCTGGCAGCTCGGTGGGCTCCAGGCAGCACAGCTGTCAGACATGCTGCTCTGAGCAGCATGGTAAGGGAGTGAAGAATGGGGGGGTTGGACAAGGAGTCCCGGGGGGGCAGTCAGGGGACAGGGAACGGGGTAGGATAGGCATGGGAGTCCGGGGGCGGGGGGGCTATCAGGGTGTGGGGATGTGGATGGGGTAGTCGGAGGACAGGGAGCAGAAGGGGTCGGATAGGGGGTGGGGTCCCGGGGGGGCAGTTAGGGGCAGGGGGTCCCAGGAGGGAGCTGTCAGGGGACAAGAAGCGGGGAGTGGGGGGTTGGATGGGTATGGGGTTGTGACTTTCTGACAGGGAAGCAAACGGAAGCTGAGGGGGCAGGGGACAGGCTGTTTGGGGAGACACAGACTTCCCTACCTGGCCCTCCATACAGTTATGGCACCCACCCCTGGCCTAGCTGCATCCTCTTTGGAACCCCTCTTTAGGTAGTTGAAGGCTGCTATCAAATCCCCCCCTCACTTTTCTCTTCTGCAGACTAAATAAGCCCAGTTTCCTCAGCCTCTCCTCATAAGTCATGTGCTCCAGTTCCCTAATCATTTTTGTTGCCCTCCGCTGGACCCTCACCAATTTATGAACATCCTTTCTGTAGTGGGGGGCCCAAATCTAGACGCAGTACTCCAGATGTGGCCTCACCAGTGCCAAATAGAGGGGATAAACACTTCCCTCTAGGCAATGCTCCTACTAATGCAGCCCAATACACCATTAGCCTTCTTGGCAACAAGGCCACACTGCTGACTCATATCCAGCTTCTCATCCACTGTAATCCCCAGGTCCTTTTCTGCAGAACTGCTGCTTAGCCAGTCAGTCCCCAGCCTGTAGCAGTGCATGGGATTCTTCCATCCTAAGTGCAGGACTCTGCACTTGTCCTTGTTGAACCTCATCAGATGTCTTTTGGGCCAATCCTCCAATTTGTTTAGGTCACTCTGGACCCTATCCCTACCCTCCAGCATAGCTACCTCTCCCCCCCAGCTTAGTGTCATCTGCAAACTTGCTGAGAGTGCAATCCATCCCATCATCCGGATCATTAATGAAGATGTTGAACAAAACCAGCCGCAGGACAGACCCCTGGGGTACTCCGCTTGATACCGGCTGCCAACTAGGCATCGATCCATTGATCACTACCTGTTGAGCCCAACGATCTAGCCAACTTTCTATCCACCTTATAGTCCATTCATCCAATCCATACTTTTTTAACTTGCAGGCAAGAATACTGTGGGAGACCATATCAAAAGCTTTGCTAAAGTCAAGATATATCACACATCCACTGCTTTCCCCTCATCCACAGAGCCAGTTATCTCGTCATAGAAGGCAATCTGGTTGGTCAGGCATGACTTGCCCTTGGTGAATCCAGGTTGACTGTTCCTGATCATCTTCCTCTCCTCCTCCTTCAAAATGGATTCGCTGAGGACCTGCTCCATGATTTTTCTGGGGACTGAGATGAGGCTGACTGGTCTGTAGTTCCCCGGATGCTCCTTCTCCCCTTTTTTAAAGAAGGGCACTATGTTTGTCTTTCTCCAATCATCCGGGACCTCCCCCAATCACCAGAAGTTTTCAATGATAACGGCCAAAGGCTCTGCAATCACATCAGGCAACTCCCTCAGCACCCTCACATGCATTAGATCCAGACCCATGGGCTTGTGCATGTCCAGCTTTTCTAACCTTAACCTGTTCTTTCACCACTGAGGGCTGCTCACCTCCTCCCTATACTGCGCTGTCCAGTGCAGCAGTCTGGGAGCTGACCTTGTCCGTGAAGACCAAGGCAAAAAAAGCATTCAGCTTTTTCCGCATCATCTATCACTAGGTTGCCTCCCCCATTCAGTAAGGGTCTCATACTTTCCCTAATGACCTTCTTGGTGCTAAAATACAACTGTCAGTTTAATCATAGTGAATCAGATCTCTTCCTTCATGGAGGACTGATTAGATTCCTATAGCACCAGGCTCGGATACAATGCACTAAAGTGACAGGGGAAAAAAACAGGAGGTGAAAACAGGCCCCGCCATGGCCAGCTCTGAGCAGACACTCAGCAGCTGCTACCTCCCCACCCAGCCAAGTCTGCATGGTAGGTAATGGGCTGGGGATGTGCTAAGCTGAAAGAAGTGCCGGGATGGGCCCTCAGTGCCAGGACAATGCACAGCCTAGAGAGCACAAGGGAGGCAAGGATACTGTACAGCACCGAGGGACCCCAGCTGCCTGTGGAAAACGCCTGCATCCATGTTGCAGCCTCCTTCCCCACTGCTGCCCTGTCTGGGCCGGGGGGCTCGAGGAATGCTGGGGTCTCCCCTCCCAGCTCACAGCACTGGAATGCAAGCAGGGCTCCCCCATTGGGTGGGATGCAGGTGCCCCCGCCCGTTACCTCAAGTGCTGGCAGCCCTGGACTGATGTCTCAAATATGATTGGAGGGGAGGAAGTGGAGGCAGCCGGGTCTGTGCTCACAGCTGGCCTAAGGGGAGGGTTCTGGGCCTTCTGTGCCCACACTCCGTTTCATTGCTCACACCCCCATCAGAGGTATTGAAAACTATTCTGGCTCTCAATGGTGTGTTCTGGTTCCATTCAAGTGCTGATATAAATGCATTGTAACTCATCAGACTTGACTCAGTACAACATCATGCAGGCACCTAACAGTCAATGGCCTCTACACCAGTGGTTCTCAGACTATTTACTATTGTGGGCTGCGTATGCAGCTCTCCATGTGTTACGTGGGCCGCAACCACACAACATATATACTACCTGTATGGCCCTGAGGATGTCACATGGGCCGCAGCTGTGTGCTGACTCGGCCGCAAGCAGCCCGCAGGTTGAGAACCACTGCTCTACGCTGTCCACATGAGAGCAAGAGAACTAACCAATTAGGTCCTGTTACCTCTCTTGCTTTCCTTCTCTCAACAGAAACATCTGACTTACTAACACTCAGTACACCGAAATGGGGAGGTAGTGCTCACCTGAGCTCATAGCAGAATATTGAACGTAAGGAGTGGGAGTTCTGCTCCTGGCTCTACCACTGATTCTCTGTGTACAAGTCACTTAACATTTCTGCATCAGTTTACCCACCTGTAAAATGGAGATAGTACACCTATTGCTCAGGGTCCTGAATTACTCTAAATTTGTAAAGCACACTGAAATCCCTTGTTAATAGAAGTAATAATACAAACACACACTCATTTTCCTTTCCATTTCTTCTTAAATAATTACATTTGATGCCACCCAATGAGTTTGTCTACAGCTGTTTGTTTGTCAACCTGTTTCATAAATCCCTGTAGAGCCCAGACTCCAGCTGGATTTGCTTTTGTCTGCATTGCCGCCAAAGAGGCATTGGCAGAACAAAAGACAAGCATCCCAATGTACTTCCAAACAGGCTCCAAGAAGTGACGGATGAGACAAGCTAGCTCTCTCTGGATCCATCAACAGCACATAAACCATCTGTCACAAGCAAAGAAAAGGACACTCACTAGTGATTATCTGAAGACTCCTAATCTCTCAGCAATTTTAATCCCTCTCTCCCACCCACCACCATTTAAATTGCCTGATGATTACATTTCTGATGCATCCAACATTAGAAGTTGTGGGGGCTACTCATGAAGACAGATGGACAGGTATAATATAATGCCTACTCATAAAAATAATTCTGGCTCTCTCTCAGGCTCAGGTTGGCCACCCCTGCACTAAGCCATCACCCTCGACACTATTTAAATCTATTTTAAAGACTTCTCTCTGCTGGGTTGCCTGAATTTTACTGACTTTTTTTTAAAAATCTGTTTGTTGTTCCCTGTGTGTTGTTGCCTTTCCCCTATCCTCCACCTACTTGGATGTCTGTCCTGGGAGTTCCTCAGTGCAGGGGGCTGTTCCTTCTTGCATGTCTGGAAAGCACTCACCATGTCATCAGCACTACCATAAACAAATAATAAGGTGTGGACTCTATATTCTTTACTTTCTATTCTAAGCACCATCATATAGCATTGCTATGTTAAACAGCCGACATGCTACACCCCAGAGATGGCTGCATTTCAAAGCGGGGTACAAAGATGTGTGTGTACACTGTATACATCACTTGAAGGTCTAAAATAAACATGCTACTAACATGTTAGTTAATGAATGGATTTGCTTCTCCTTTCTGAGGAGTGACTAGGACAGGGAATTTTTTTTTGTACAAGGATGGAACGGAGGACTACTGGGCCTATTTTAAATCCCACAATACTGCATGGCTGGGCTTCACAGCTGGGGATTTCTGCTGAAATCCCCAGGCTTGAGTTTAGCTGTCTCCACTACAGCTGTTACAAAAACACACATGGCCAAAGCTCATGAGGTCTGCTTAGTGGTGGGGGAAAAGAGGGACATTGACTGTTTGTAAACAGCCCACGTAGTACCAATAGGTGACACCAAACCAATACAAACTTTTTAAACAGAATGGGCAAAGCGTGGAGAGAGGAAATGGCTTCTTATTTAATTACCAAACTGGCTCCTGACATGGTTGCCAGGACTGTAGGAAGGAAAGTTATCAGCAGTGACAAACAGGAGAGAAATCAATGGAAAGGAAAGGTCAGACATTGCCCCATTTAACTTTTAAATTACCTAACCAGGTCTCTTCCTTCTAAGATAGCAAGGATAAATATGCCAAAATTTTAGCACACCTGTCATCCGAGGGTCTCAAAGCACTTTGATGCCTGTAAGGAATTTGTCACCACAAAACCACTAGCACGGAGGTGCCAGCCTCATTCTCAATATTTTTGAAGTGTGGCACAGAGACTTTAAGGGACTTAGCAAGGTCATACACAAATCTGTAGCACAGCAAGGAACAGAATTTAGGAGTCCTGAATCCCAGTCCTGTGCTTTAGCCACAAGACTATCCTTCCTATTTTATGATGATGTAATTTGTGTTTTTACTGTTGATACAACTGAGAGAAACTCCTGTTTCAGCTGCAAAAAGCCAAAATAGAGTGCGTGCAAACTTTACTTAGGAGTTTAGACTTAACATGCCTTGAAGATGAAGGAATTAAAATCTATTCAAAGACATGCCACCAGTCAATACTGCTTAAATCTGGCACTAGACAAAAAGAGCCATAATCCTGATAGTTGAGGACACATAGCAACTCCAATCACACTGCAATGGTAGTCAACTGTGCTCAGCACCTCATAGGATATGGGCATATGATCTGCTCTCAAGAAGTCTGCTTATCCTGTGCGATGGAGAGACCCAGTTAACTTTGCACATTACAGTAGCCAGGCACCATTGTGTAAATACTGTGAAAACGTGCATTGCTCAAGTGAACGTTAGAAAGATGGACTCCCTCCATTTCTTTCCCTTTCAGCATCACGGGTGTATGCTGTCACTATCACGTTATTTATTTGCGTTACTGTAGTAATTAAGATTCCATGACTGAGATCCACATCCACAGTGCTGGGCACTGTACATACACATAGGAGACAGCCCTGGCCCAAAAGATCTTACAGCTAGAGATGCAAGACAGGGAAGGGTTGGGGGAAACTGAGGCACAAGAATAAAAATTTGCCTGAGGTCACAGAGCAGGTCAAGGACAGGTCTCCCGAGTCCCAGTCCAGTGCCCTGTTCAATGGGCTCAGCCGCCTCTTAGAGTATGTCTACACTAAAATGGGCTTGGACTAAGAGGCTATTTAATTGCAGTGCAGATGTTTGGGCTTGGGGTGCAGCCCAAGCCCCAGGACCCTTCTACCTCGCAGTGTCAGGGTTCCAGCCCGAGCACAAATGTCTACACTGCAATTAAACAGCCCCTTATAGCCCACCCCCCCCCCCCCAGTCCAAATCAGCCAGCATGGGCCAGCCACAGGATTTTCATTGCAGTCTCAAAGGTGACACACTCATCACTAAAAACTTATTAGAATGGCAAGCAGACAGAAGATTACTGGGTCTTTCAGAGTTATGCATAATTAAGATCTTAACCCCCTAAAAACTATATATAGTGCATTTTGGCTGTCATAAAAAGAACTCAGGGGTAAAGAGGTTAAGCCCTTATTCTCCCTGAAGAATAAAGCTCATGATCCCTTGGAGTCATTTGAGACTTAAGAAATGTGCAGCTCTGTTACACTAAAAGTCTCCACTAATGGGAGACAGTGGGGCTTACAGCAAGATTATCCCCGTGAAGTAGGAATGACAGTATGGCATGGCTTCTACCCATTGAGCATAACGGGAATTTGAATAACTAGGTTATATTTGCAGTGGATTTCCCCCATAAAAGTCTCTCATAATGGAAAGCCACCTGCTGATTACATGCTAAGGTTCCACAACGCCCACCCACCCCCTACTGCAAGCTCAGCATTCCAGGTTATTATTTTCAAATCTCTCCAGGTTCTTCAGTGATTTTAAGCAAGCCGGCTTTTCTATTTTTAAGTTATTTCTTCTTCATATTTTCAGAAGTTCTTAACCATTACTGTAGGCACTGTAGAAAAAGTAGCACAATCAAGAATAAAAATCCAAAATATAAGGACATGCCCCAACCATACCAAGCTACAAACTTTTAAATTATACCCAGATTCAGGTTCATAAGTCTGTGTCCATCTTTAAGCAGGTAAGTATTCCCATCAGCTCCAGGTTGTTTTCCCATCAACTCATGCTTAAAGTTAGGCACACACAAGTTCCTTGCTGAAACAGGACCTCAAACTGTTAGCAATTTGAGGCAGGAATAATTTTTCCTATGCAGTTATACAGACCTTAGCACAATGGGATCCTGATTGCCAATAATAAAACAAGGAGATTTTTCTCGAACTCCTCTACTAACTTCAGCTGCAGTGGAATTATCAGGGAAGAAGTCCATTTTTTCCAGACAGCCAGAGCCCAAACCACATTGGCATAAAAGACCCACAGCACAGCTGCAGCAGGCCCAGGTCAGCTGACTGAGGCTCACAGGGCTTTAAAATTGCTGTGTAGATGTTTAGAGTTGGGCTGGGGCCTGAACTCAAAGACCCCACATAGGGCGAGGATCCCAGATCCCAAACGTCTACACAGCCCTAGCCCTGCGAGCAAGAATCAGCTGACCTGGACCGGCCAGATGTGTTTATTTGCTGTGTAGATGTCCCCTAAAGGTCTAAAGGCTTTAATGATCACAAATGGTCTGGACAGTTTTATATCTCCAAAAGATGGCACCTCCAGCAGCACACTGCCGTTCAAAAATCACATAAGGGTACCAGTTCAGAAGGAAGGGCAATACCTATTGACTCCCTAATACCACCCCAAATACTGGACTACTACCCAAGCTCTGTTCCTTTTTAATTCTTCACTGCTTACAAGTCAACACCTCAAGGTGGTAGGGCTCTGCCTTACAGACTGATCTTTTGGAAGTTCAGCTGCAGCATGTGTGAATGTATGTCCTCCTAAGTTGTAGAGCAAATTTACCCTTTTCTGAAACCGCTCCAACTTTCTCAGCACTGTTCGTTAGTGCCAAGAGTTTGGTTTACACCCTTATAGAATATCAAAGTGCTAAGTCCTAAGCGAATAACTGTCCCACATAATTTTGTTTTGATGGCATTCATGTTACCAGTGTCTGAAATATATCCCTTTCCAAAAACTTCTTTGGCTAGAAATGTATGTTTTAGTTTAGCTTCTTAAATCTGAATTTGATGACAGGGTGTGAAAGCGATGTTGGCAATATGCTACAGTACACAGCAATACAAAACAGCACAGCACGAGCAGCTTAACAGCAGGGCAGCCTGAACTGACAAAATTCAACAACTCCCTCTGTATATTCAAACACGCTAAACTCAGTAGAATTTGGTTTTGTATTTATACCCTCTACAAACAAGGAATCTCAAAAACACTTAAGGAAAGAGGCAAGATACCAACAGAGCACTAAACCAAATACCGTATTGTTCCGAGTATAGGCCACTCCTGATTATAAGCTGCACCCTTAAAGTTTGGTGCTATTTTTAAAAAATTAAATTTTTAACTTTTTTTTTAACTTAAAGAAAATATACACATTAGTAGAACAGTAAAACAGTATTTTATTTAATGAATAGGAAGACATGTACCAGTATTTTTAACACTTTTAACACTTTTGGTAGTCCTGCTTTTGACGGCATATGTTATATACTAAGAAATATTGAAAACTATTTTGTAGTTATACTGTAAATAAAGAAGGGAAAAGGAATGGACAACAAGGAGACTGATGGGAACAGTTCTCACCCTCTCCCCTGCACAACAATCAACAACATTAGCAAATGTTCTTAGGGTTAGGAATCATGGCCCCCCCCCCGAACTCCTGCCCCATCCAACCCCCCGCGTTCCTTGACACCTCCCTCCACCCCAGGGACCCCTGCCCCATCCAACCACCCCTTCTCTCTGTCCCCTGACAGCCCCTGGAACCCTTGCCCCTGACTGCCTCCCACCGCCCCATCCATCCCCTGATCCTTTCTAACTGCCCCACCAATCCCCCTGTTCCCTGCCTTCTGACCCCCCAACCCCTATCCACCCCCCACCCCGAACTCCCCTGCCCTCTCTCCAACACACCCTCCCTGCCCCCTTACTGCGCTGCCTGGATGTGGCTGGCGGCAGTACAGTCCGGCCGCGGCTGGAGCCAGGAGCCCCGGGATGCTGGGCCAGGGCAGGAGTCATGCGGCCGGAGCCCAGAGCTGGAGGATGTGGCGGGAGCCGGACGGCCAGAGCCAGGTAGCTGGCCGGCCAGAGTAGGGCAGCCGGGAAGGGATGCGGGGCCGGGGCCGGCGGCGGGCAGCGGGCGGCCGGGGCCGGGCGGCCAGGCGGGGCCGGCGGCGGGCGGCCAGGCGGGGCCGGCGGCCAGGCGGGGCCGGCGGCCAGGCGGCCAGGCGGGGCCGCCCAGAGAATTCCGGGGGCCCGGGGTCTTCGGCGGGGGGGGCCCCTTCCATTCTGGGACCTGCCGCTGAAGTGTCCCGAAGACCCGCCGCGGGGTGCCCCCACCGCCGAATTACCGCCGAAGCGGGACCCACCGCTGAAGTGCAGCCTGGTCTTCGGCGGTAATTCGGCGGCGGGAGGCCCCGCCGCGGGTCTTCGGGGCACTTCGGCGGCGGGTCCTGGAACGGAAGGGCCCCCCGCCGCCGAATTACTGCCGAAGACCGGGCTGCACTTTGGCAGCTGGTCCCGCTTGGGCGGTAACTCGCCAGTGGGGGGTCCTTCCGCCCCGGAGCGGAAGGAAACCTCCCCACCCCCCGCAGGCGAAGACCAGGAGCAGAAGAAGCTCCTGCGCCCGGCCCCCGCAAGAGTTTTCCGGGCCCCCCGGAGCAAGTGAAGGACACCGCTCCGGGGGCCCCGAAAAACTCTTGTGGGGCCGGGGGCAAATTGCCCCCTTTGTGTCCCGTCCCCCCCCGGGCGGCCCTGAGGCCGGGGCCAGCGGAGGCGGGTACACGGGGCTGGAGCCGGGCAGCGGGGGAGGCGGGGACGCGGCCGGGGTGGAGCCGGGCGGCAGGGGAGGCAGGGACGTGGCCGGCGGAGGCAGATACGCGGGCCTGGGGCCGGGGACGCGGCCGGGGCCAGAGCCGGGCGGTGGGGACGTGGCCAGGGCTGGAGCCGGGCGGCGCGAGGCCAGGGCCGGCGGAGGCGGGTACGTGGGGCCGGGGGAGGCGGGGACACAGCCGGGGTCGGAGCCAGGCAGCGACACGGCTGGGGCAGCCCAGAGCCCTCTGAGTCCCGGCTGCAGCGGGCAACCCAGAGCCCTCTGAGTCCTGGCCGCGGCTGGGATTTAAGAGGCTCTGGGCTCCCCGCCGCAGCGGGCAGCCCAGAGCCCTCTGAGTCCCGGCCGCGGCTGGGATTTAAAGGGCTCTGGGCTCCCCACCGCGGCTGGGATTTAAAGGGCTCTGGGCTCCCCGCCGCGGCTGGGATTTAAAGTATTTTTATTGGTTTTTTTTTTTTTGAAAGATCCCGCTTATAGGCCGCACCCCTAGTTTAAAGACTTAAATTAGGGGGGAAAAGTGCGGCCTATACTCGGGACAATACGGTACTTTAACATTTTATACACAGTGTCTTTCATCTCAAAGAATCAAAGTGCTTCACAAAACCATATACACTATACAATCTTCATTCACCAAAATCCAGCCGACTTGGAGATGAAGGGTGCTGTGGGGGGGGGAGGACAACAGAATAGAGGGTTGGCTCAAGGACACTTGCATAGAGCAGACAGGACCATAGTTTAAGTCTCTGCAGACTCACTCTCACATCGTAAACCACATGGTACCTGCTTATCTACCTCTGAAGAGTCATAGAAATGTAGGACTGGAAGGGATCTCAGTAGGTTATCTAGTCAAGTCCCCTGCACTAAGCCAGGATTAAGTATTATCTAGACCATCCCTGGCAGGTGTTTGTCTAACCTGTTCTTAAAAACCTTCAATGATGGAGATTCCAACATCTCCCTAGGTAATTTGGTCCAGTGCTTCACCGCCCTGACAGTTAGGAAGTTTTTTCTAATGTCCAACCTAAAGCTCCCTTGCTGCAATTCAAGCTCATTGCTTCTTGGGCTATTTAAGGAGAACAATCTGTCACCCTCCTCTTTATAACAATGTACTTGAAAACTGCTACCATGTCCCCTTCAGTCTTCTCTTCTCCAGACTAAACAAATGTTTTCAATCTTCATTGTAGTTCATGTTTTCTAGACCTTTAATCGCTTTTGTTGCTCTCCTCTGGGACTTTCTCCAGTTTGTCCACATCTTTCCTGAAGTGTGGTGCCCAGAACTGAACATAGTACTCCAATTGAGGCCTCACCAGTGCTGAGTAGAATGGAAGAATTACTTCTCATGTCTTGCTTACAACACTCCTTCTGATACATCTCAGAATGATGTTCGTGGGTTTTTGTTTCTTTTTTGCAACTATACTACATTGTTGACTCTCATTTAGTTTGTGACCACTATAATCCCCAAATATTTTTCTGTAGGACTCCTTCCTAGGCAGTCATTTCCTATTTAGTATTTGCGCAGTTGATTATTCCTTCCTAAGTGTAGTACTTTGCCATTTGTCCTATTGAATTTCATCCTATTTCAGATCGTTTCTCCAGTTTGTCAAGATCATTTCGAGTTCTAATCCAGTCCTTCAAAGTGCTTGCAACCCCTCCCAGTTTACTATCATCTGCAAACTTTGTAATTGTACTCTCTATGCCACTATCCAAAACATTTATGAAGTTATTGAATAGAACTGGACCCAGGAAAGACCCCTGAGGAAACCCATTCGATATGTCCCTCCAGCTTGACTGTGAATCATTGATCACTACTCTCCTAGTATGGATTTCCAACTAGTATTATATTCCAACTAGACTATATTTTTCTAGTTTTCGTACGAGAGGGTCATGTGAGATAGTATCAAAAGTTTTTCTAAAATTGAAATATATTACATCTGCTGCTTGACTCCATCCACGTGTTGCACTGTCAAAGAAAGAGATGAGGTTGGTTTGACATGATTTGGTCTTGACAAATCCATAGACACTGTTACTTACCACCTTACCATCATCTAGGTCTGGGGTCAGCAACCTCTGGCACGCGGCTAACAAGGGTAAGCAGGTCGCTGTCCCAGGCCAATGGGGGTGGGGGGAACCAACGGCCAGCACATCCCTCAGCCCGTGCCACTTCCCAGTGGGAAGCCAGTGGAAGCCGCGATCGGCTGAACCTGCCAACGTGGCAGGTAAACAAACTGGCCCAGCCCGCCAGGGTGCTTACCCTGGCGAGCCGTGTGCCAGAGGTTGCCAATCCCAATCTAGGTTCCTGGGAGTCAAGTATAATAGGCCAGAGAAGGCTTAGCCTTCCCTGGTGCTGCCACCAACCTGCCGCCAGACACCTGGGTCCCTTCCCCAAGACCCCCACCACCTCCTCCACACCATCCACCCCAAAGGTCCCCGCTGCTCGCCGTGTCCCTCCTCCTCAGGACAGGGGAGTGAGGAGCGATGCAGAAAGCCAGCGGCCAACGGACTGAGGAAGCTTGGCCCAGCGCCAGGGCTAGCGGCTCAACCCGGCCCAACTCTGATGGTATTGGGGCTAGGCAGTATGTTGGGGGGGGGGGGGCCAGCAGCAGCAGCTCAGCCCGATGTGGCTGGGGCAGGCAGGCTGGGGCTCCTCCGGTCTGGGAGGCCCTTAAGGGCTTTTCCTTTTATGGGGAGCCTGGCGGGCTAACCTCCCCAAAGCAGGGGTTCATCCGCCGCCCATGTCTAAGTGCTTATAAATTGATTATTTGCTCCATTATCTTTCTAGGTACCAAAATTAAGCTGAGTGGTCTATAATTCCCCTGGTTGTCCTTATTCCCCTTTTTATAGGCCAGTACTATATTTGCCCTTTTTCAGTCCTCTGTGATCTCTCCCATCCTCCATGAGTTCTCTCAGATAACCACTAATGGCTCAGAAATCTCTTCAGCCAGTTCATTGAGTATTTTAAGATGTATTTCATCAGGCCCTGCTGACGTAAAGACAGCTAACTTGTGTAAGTACTTTTTAACAACTTCTTTCCTTATTTTAGCCTCAGATCCTACCAAAGGATGCTAACTATAGCACACATTTAACACGTCGGCCATTGCTGCATTTTCTGTTATTGTCTTTCCATCCTCATTAAGTAATAGAGCTATCTTGTCCTTGGTCTTCCTCTTGCTTCACATAACTCACAGATCTTGTTTGAAAAACAGTCAAATATATCTATTTCACAAACTGCTGATTCAACAGTATGCAGCATAGAATCTGAAAACACAGCATTAAGTCTTGCATACAGGAACATTTTAAACTTGCAGTCTAAACAGGTACCTATAGTCTTGTTTGTTGAGCATTGTTAGGGGGCTTATTTCTTCATCCTCTCACTTCCCTGGTCCTTCTCGCATGAACAGAGAGCAACAATACCCAAAGTCCAAAGGCGCAAACAATTCGATGTTTATTGGGGTGAACTTCCAGCAAGCATGATTCCAGTTTCCTTCCTTAGTGTCCCCCTTCCCAGCTCTGACACCACAGAACCTTCCCATCCCCTGTTCCCATTTTCCCCTTTAGCAAGACATGATTTTAATTCCCCCACTCCTTACTTCCTGATTGACTGCAGACTATATAGTAAAACCTGAGTTTTGCTTAGCTATTCCTTAACCAATCATTTTACTGAAATTTAACTAACCAATCCTAACATATTGTAACATGGTTATTTAACCAATTATACCCCACCACCTTAATTGGTTTACACCCAACAAAATTAATTATACAGTAGACAGAAACAATTACAGAACCAGACAGAGACCATGCAAATAAACATACAAAACAATACAGAAGTGAGGATTTTACAACTACATCTATACAGACATAAGGGTTTTTCCAGCTGTGTCTATTGATAAGTGAGTGCTTGCCAGACAGGATGCTATCAAACTAAGGGTACGTCTTCACTACCCGCCGTATCAGCGGGTAGCAATCGATTTCTCGGGGATCGATATATTGCGTCGCATCTAGACGCGATATATCGATCCCCGAATGAGCTCCTGTCGACTCCGGAACTCCACCAACCCAAACGGCGGTAGCGGAGTCAACATGGGGAGCTGCGGACATCGATCCCGCACAGTGAGGATGGTAGGTAATTCGATTTAAGATACTTCGACTTCTGCTACGTTATTCACGTAGCTGAAGTTGCGTATCTTAGATCGATTTCCCCCCGTAGTGTAGACCAGCCCTAAGTTTCCTTTTACATCTACAGGATTGTATTCCTAATTGCCCATAGCACCTTATTTCAATGTGACTAGTTTGGAAGGTGAGGATGTGACCATACACTTCCCAGCTTATGGCTGCCTAACTACATCTTAGCTGACGGCCTTAGCCTGTCACAGTAAGAGAAGGCCATTACACAGACAGTGATTTTGATTCTCTCTTTTTTTTATACCTCTATAACTAGCTAAGTGATAAGAATACACCTAAATTCTTAAAGTATAGGCCTTTGCAGACAGGCCTGAATATCTCTATCCTAACAAGCATCTTTTGTAAAACATGAATATTTCAGAATCTTTTTTAGATGTGTATGTATACACAAACACCATGTCTGAAACCCAAACTTTTTCTCCCAGCAAAACATAGCCCTCTAAGATTTCCCTTGTCAACAAGATACTTCTGACCAGCACCACTCAATATAAATTTCAAGCTTGAATAAACATGTAAACATGCTGCAGAATTGGAAGGGAGAAACCCTGCATGAACACTGGTCAAGGAATTGCATACCTGGAGTTTATCTACTTTGGCTGCTAAATGTACTTTAAGGATACTATGAGCTTAATTAGTGTATGCATGAAATCATAAATGTCAGTTTGTTATTAAACAACCTCCTGCCAATCCCTTGCAGTCCTGGGACTCCAAAGCCACAACAGCAGTGAGTAAACTCCTGACAACCAGGAAGCAAAGATGACATATTAGGTTTCAATGTTGAAAATGAGTGAAAAGCAAGCTAACTGCAAGACTGGTAAATGGCAAATCTGTTTGAATCATCTACATGCTTTGGGTAACATAGAAAGAGACTGAGTGTTAAATTGTTTTCATTGTAGTGTCCCTTTTAAAAATGTATTAAAAAATTACATTTTTACAGTAAGCTTTATGTTTCCTTAACTGCAAAAGATTGAGCCATTACTTCAAACAATTACAAAAAAAGATGGAGTGTTTCTCTCTTTTGGGGCTTGATCCTGCAAGGTCCTGGACACCTTGCAGGAGCAGGTCCTTTGAACTGCTGCTGCTGACACTGACCAGATTTTCTTGCTTTAAAGTTTGTATTCATTTCTATGGTCCAATCTATACTACATACCTATATAACATCAATCAGGGGTGTGAAAAACCCACAAGCAATGTAGTTATACAGAGCTAACCCCATGTAGACTGTGCTCTGTTGGCAGAAGAGTTTCTCCCACCAACATAGCTACCGCCTTTCAGGGAGATGGATAAACTATGCCAACAGCAGAGCTCTCTCCCATTGGCATAGAATGTCTTCATTAAAGCGCTAAAGTGATGCAGGTGCGCCAATCCAGCATTTTAAGTGTAGATATGCCCTAAGTCAGGAGTCTCAAACACGCGGCTCTTGATGTGTGGCCCGCCAAGCTCCCCGCACTCCCCCCCCGCCCCTCTGCCTACCCGCCGGATTGCCCCCAGTGGCGTTGTGAGCCCCGCGCCGATGTCTGAAGCAGCTGGCAGCACACCTCTTCGGGCCAGGGGTGCAGAGTGGAGGAGGGCTCCTGCATTGCCTCCTTCCAGGCACTGCCCCCCGCAGCTCCCATTGGCCGGGAACAGGGAACCGCGGCCAATGGGAGCTTCGTGGGAGGTACTTAGAGAAGTGGCAAGAGCAGCGCATGCACAGAACCCTGAGCCACGCCCTCCTCCCCCAGGAGCCGCAGGGACAGGGTTCTAGTTGCTTCCTGGAATGGAGCCGTGTGAGGCCGGGGCAGGCAGGGAGCCTGCCCTGGCCCCGGTGCGTGCTGTTGCCACCCCGGAGCTGCTCTAGGTAAGCGGCGCCGGGCTGGAGCCCGCACCCTGCACCCCAACCCCCTGCCCTGAGCCCCCTGCCGCACCCTGCACACTACCTGCACCTCAACTCCCTGCCCTGAGCCCCCGCCACATCCCGCACCTCTCCTGCACTCCCTGCCCTGAGCCACCTGCCGCACCCCTCACCCTCTTGCATCCCACCCACCAACGCCCTGCCATGAGCCCCTGCCGCACCCTGCACACCTGCACCTCAACTCCCTGCCCTGAGCCCCTGCCGCACCCTGCAACCCCTGGGGGCAGCGTTGGGGTGGGGACTTTGGGGAAGGGGTTGGATTGGAGTGGGGGAGGGGCCTAATGGAAGGGTGGAGTGGGGGAGGGGCCAGAGGTAGCGAGGGGGGGGTGTCAGCGATGAGGCCCTCGGTTCAATGCACTAGTCCTCATGTGGCCCTTGTGGTCATTTGAGTTTGAGACCCCTGCCCTAAGTAGTACCAAGGTTTCATTGATAGCAATTAGTCACACAAACCCTAGGACATCCTCAGCTGCATCTGGTTTTATTAAGGGACAGGGTTCAGGGACAGAAAGGAGGGAGCTTGCTGGAAGCTGTTGCTTCCTGTCGAAGTGGCTGATCTGCTTATAAGGGCAACATACTTGAAGTGTGGTCAGCGTACTGAAACGGGCAATGCACGTCTCTCACTCATGCATGCACCCCCCAGCACTTTGGAAAGTCAGCACCTGTGCAGCCATGCATCTGCTGTCAGGAGGCGGGAGTGGTGTGCTCCAGCTGGATAGCATGAGTTCATCATTATGTTCAGTTTTTGCAGGGAAGTGTTTGCAGCAACTGCCCTGCATCTATTGTGTTTCCTCCCTCCTGCCTCAGTCCATGCTGCCTTGTAGAGTGTGAGGCTACATTAACAACAGCCTATTAACCCTTGAGGGCTCAGCTGAGTGCTAGTTCATCATTTAACAGCAAGGCATTCCCTGGGAAATATTCCACCACCTCAACTAAGCTTCACAATCATTCATGCATTTAAACTGTTTGTTTAAAATTGTTTAAAACTTATACTGGACTTGTATTGGATTCGCTTATCATCGTTTCACATAAAGTCTCATTTTTCAGGAACATAACTACAACATTGAGTTACTGCACTAGATAAGTTCATGGAGAATACGTGGCTAATGCCAAGATGGGGAGGGATGGTGTCCCTAGCCTCTGTTTGTCAGAGGCTGGGAATGGGTGGCAGGAAATGGATCACTTGATTACCTACTCTGTTCATTCCCTCTGAGGCACGTGGCATTGGCCGCTGTCAGGAGGATACTGGGCTAGATGGACCTTTGGTCTGATCCGGTATGGCGGTTCTTATGAGACTGGAGGAGAGGAACTCCTGACAGCATGTTCAAGGAGCTTAGAAATGAAAGGGAGAAGGGCAGTAGTTGAGGCAAGTGGGGCAAAGGGTGGAGTGTTTTTAGTATGGGAGAAACTTACTAAAGCACGTTTGTATTGTGAAGAGAAAAAGCCTGAGGCGAGTGAAAGATTAAGGACAAGAGTAAGTAGGGGATAAGAGTTGGAGTGAGGGAGAGCAGGAGTTAGGATGGATATCGTCACCGGAGCAAGTGAAAGGGTTAAGAAGAGGAGAGTAACCAGAAACTTCAGTGTCTGTGATGGGAGAACTGGCATTGGCTGATGGCCTCCATTTTTATTATTCCAAAAGTGCCATACTTCAGAATAAAAATAATAATAAAAAAAATCAAGATGGAGAGAGCAAAAGGAAGTTTCAAAACAAGAGGAGTGGAATTTAGGACTGAGATTCTGAGTAGGGCCACTGGATCCTATCATAATATAAATTAATAATACTGAGAAAAAAGGAAAGTATATATTTGCACGCATCACACCACACCCATGAGTGTTCTTGATCAATATGACCTGGTCCTTTAAATCAGAAGTGCAAACATTGCCATGCTGAGGATGGCACTAACTTCTCACCAAGTGCCCCATCAAGTTTACATAGGAACTATGAATATGTGAGCAAAAATCAAGGCACAAATCTCCAACATTTGTTTGTTCTGGATAAGCAAATTGTGCTTATGAACTCTGTAGCAGATGAGCCACAATTTGCTTATTGGCCAAATTCATCAGCAATGAAAATCAGTTTTGTTCATCTTCCTTTGTAATTACAAGGAAATTATGACGACAGGTTTCACAGTATTTTTTTTTAAATGAACAAAAATCAAGGTGTTCAAAAGCCATATTCAAGATCAATAGCAGGCTTGAGCTCCAGCCCGTTAATCATTCATTCTATCCAAAACCTGCCTATATCCAAGATGTGATGTAACTTTTGGCCTCTCTACATGGTTCATTTTAGAATGCCAAGGACTACACTTGACGCTCACAAAGGCACTTTGGAGACCTTTGCTCACAAATACGTCCAGCCCAACTGTGACATCACAGGGCAGAAGCCTTTTAGCGCTGCAGGACTACTGAAAGCAACAGTAAAGTCTTTTCAGACCAGAGATTTCTGGAAGTCCACTCCACTCACATTCCAAGTTCTTGAAGTTCTGGTTAGGTATCCCCACCCCACCCCAAGGCATAGGCACCAACTTTTCTCAGCACCGGTGGGTGCTCACCGCCGGCCCCGCCTCCTCCCAACCCCCATTCCAACCCCTTCCCCAAGTCTGCCCCTTCCCTGCCCCTATTGGACTCCTTCTCCAAATCCCCACCTTGGACCTGCCTCTTCCCAGAGCACGCCATGATCCCCCTCTCCCCACCTCCCTCCCAGCACTTGCCGCAGCGAAACAGCTGTTTCACGGCAGCAAGCGCTGAGAGCTAAGGGGAGAAGCGGGGACATGGCGTGCTAAGGGGAGAAGGCGGAGCGGAGGTGAGCTGGGGTGGGGAGGCGGAGCGGAGGTGAGCTGGCGGGGAGATGCCGGTGGGTGCAGAGCACCCACCAATTTTTCCCCGTGGGTGCTCCAGCCCTGGAGCACCCTCAGAGTCAGCACCTATGCCCCAAGGCAATCCCTAGAGCAAGTTAAATAGGAAAAAAGTAGATAAGTAGTTATTTACTCAAAAGCTGGGAAATCCCTGTAATCACTGCCGAAGAGCTAGAAAATAATCACTTCAAGTGACAAAATAAGTTTATAACCACCTTTCCTAAAACATGATTTTTTTTCCCCTCAACTGGAGTTCTTTGATGTGCTTTATACAGTAATGTAAAAAAATACATACAGAAGATAAAGTGACTCGGCATTTGTTGCCTGGATTAGATTTCACCTGATTTCTGTATGCAAATCAGTAACAGAAAAATGAATGGTATTTGCATTTTGTCAATGGGAAACACACTGTTATGAACATACACAGCTGGGATTATATTGAAATCAAAGGCTCATTCTTTTCTCAGGAGTTTAATTTCACCTTATCTACTCCACTTATTCATTCTAACAGAAGCCCTATTTGAAATAAAATTATATAGCTCCATTACAATGGAATGTAGTTTCAGTCTGTACATATGGAAATTAATATGGGGTTCTGTGGCACCTTATAGACTAACAGAAGTTTTGCAGCATGAGCTTTCGTGGGTGCAAGCAGACTGCTTGCATCCGAAGAAGTGGGTATTCACCCACGAAAGCTCATGCTGCAAAACTTCTGTTAGTCTATAAGGTGCCACAGGATTCTTTGCTGCTTCTACAGAACCAGACTAACACGGCTACCCCTCTGATACTTAATATGGGGTTGTCATCAAAGGTTTTTCTTTGGTGGGGGAGGGACGAGGAGCCTACTCTTTTTGCATAGCATAGGTGACCAATTCTTCCCAACAAATATGACTACAGCAAGTCAGGTATGTTGTATATTAAAATAGCTTCAAAGCTGGCAGGAAAGTAATGCAGTACATTGCGATATAAAAATATGGATCTCGGACTGTGGCATTTTCAACAAAAGCTGTGTTTTGCAATATAACAGAGGGAGGAATAATGGAGCAAAGTGGTGCAGCGGATGGTTTAGAATGCAAAGAAGTGCAAATGTTTTAATGTTCTCAAATAGATGCTGGAATTATCTCCCCAGGGGAGCAACGGAAACAGTGGGTATAGCTACACAGCAATGTAAGCCTCAGCTGGAGTCATGAAAGGATTCTAGAAATCTAGGAATGAAGGACCACCATGTGATCAAGAGTTGCAGAACTCCCCTCAGAGTCAACATTCTGTTAAAATATATCTAATAAAATAGAAATTCTACTAGATATGGATTTTATTTCCTCTGGGCTATATGTCACAGTGATATCATTATTTTTATTTAACATTTGTATTTACAGTAGCACCCAAAGGCCGCAATCGAGATCTAGGCCCCTGTGTTGCACAAGTTTGTAATTTCCCCTAATTTCAGGGTGCCAATGAACTAAATACTTATTATTTGTATTGCAGCAGCACCTAGAATCAGAATGACTGGGGCTTCTAAGTAAGTTTACAATCTAGGAAACTTGATGAACATACCAATGAAACATCAGTTTGAGGATCCAGCCACAAAGAGTTAATTCTAATTTGTGATCTCATTGCCCCAAATAGTCTCTCCCATAAATACCAACCCAGCAGATATAACTGCAAAGCAGGTAGCATTGGCTCCAACCACTCTGCCAGTTCAGGGACACTGAATGTCTAAAAATTACAGGGTATAAATTTAGCAGGGTGGATCTCACCCACCACATGTTCCTTTACTGACAGGGAATGCATTAATTTAATCAGGAAAGAAAAATCATACTGCTATAGGAGTTTATTTATTCTGTGCTCTGTAAAAAGTAGGAGTAGATGAAGACAAAAAGCGGATTTTTAATAATTGCTCTCCCAATCTCAACCTGACAAAGAATTGCTAGCACCAGTGCCAGTTCAGCTAAAACTGGGAATCCCCCAAAAGGTGACAGAGAGTAAAAATAAATAGCAAGTTTGTCTAAACAACGTTTACATGCAGCAGAATCTGTGAAAGGACTGGCTCCAACTACGGTTCTCCACTACTCCAAACACACACACACACACTTCCTCATGCTAGAGGGTATACAGACAACAGTGAAAATTTACAGTGCACAGTAGGTGTAATGCTATACCCCAGATTTCTTAGAAATAAATTTAGTGTTGGAGCCATTGCCACCAAAATGCACCACCAACACACCAGGTACAGCATAGGCAGCAGCAGTGAAAGCCTCCCCAACACCACCAACTGTACAAGTGGGCAGCATCCCAGTCATGGTGGGGAGGAGTTCTGTTTCTGAAGACCATTCCATCCTTGGCCTCTCTACCAAGACTGCCTACTAGTGGTGAACCTGATGGTTGCTTGTGGGACATAAAAAGCAGACGGTGTGAATCCAGAGCTGTCAGAAAATAACCATTTGGGCTGGGATTTTCAAAGGGGCCTAAACAAATTGTAAATTTGGCTGGCTAACTCTTTCAAGCTCCTTTGAAAATCCAAGCCTTAGCCGCCACCAAGCTGAGCCCACTTTGGCCCAGCAAGAAAGAACGTGTGTCCCCCAGGGCTAACCCTGTGCACTATCTGCAGCCCCACAATAGTTGTTGCTACTGCCAAGAATATTTTCCCTTTAACATACTGCATATATTAGAGATAAACTGAGTGTTGCAAGCCTGCCCTAAACGTAATGCAGAAAGAAAACTGGGTAACGCAGTGTCCTTTCACGAATGCCATCTCATGAATGAAAAGGACAAAGAGCAAGCTAATAACACCCCTCTCACAGGCATAAGAAATATAATCATTCTTCCTGGGCAAGATCCTTCTCTTGGAAGTCTCTGAAACCAAAATTAATCTTGCTTTCTAAAAGAGGGAGAAAGACAAGTAACATACTGGCTCTCCTGTTGAACTGCCACATGCAAGGAATAACCCCCAGGGCAGTTTTACAGCTTCTGATCTGTGCACTGGCAAAAGTGAGAAATATATATGCTTTTTTCTTAGACAGCCGCAGATTTCACAGGCAGGTGAAGTGATCCCCTGTATGTAATTTGTAAAAGTGCTTTGGGATGAAAAGGCCCCAACTATAAATTTAAAAGATTATTTTAGTTGACATTTTAATAAGTCACTTTAGAAATTTACAAAGATCATGCAATTCAAAAGGGAGACAAACCAATTAAGAAGTGAATGGCAAAGCTAAAGGTAAGGCATATATATCTGAGCGCTGAACACGAGGAGGAAAGATTCTAAGGCCAGACAGGACCATTGTGATCATCTAGCCCAGTGGTCTCCAACCTTTCTATGCCCAAGATCACTTTTTGAATTTAAGGGCAACCCAGGATCTACCCCGCCCCTTCCCCAAAGTCCTGCTCTGCTCACTCCATCCTCCCCTCCCCCCAATCGCTCACTCTCCCCTACCGTCACTTATTTTCACTGGGCTGGGGTGCAGGCTTTGGGCTGGGGCCGAGGGGTTCGCAGTGTGCGAGAGGGCTCTGGGCTTAGCCTAGGCAGGAGGGGGTGGGGCTGCAAGCTCTGGGAAGGAGTTTGGGTGCAGGAGGAGGCTCCGGGCTAGGGCAGAGCGTTGGGGTGTAGGAGGGGGTACAGGGTGCAGGAGGGGTCTCAGGGCTGCCGTGTGGCCTCCCGCCAGGTAGCACTTACCTCCGGCAGCTCCCAGTTGGTGGTGCAGCATGGCTGCCGCTAAGGCAGGCTCCTTGCCTACCCCGGCTGCACGCCGCTCCCAGAAGGAGCCAATGCACCCCTGCAGGGGAGGGAGGAGGGCACATGGCTCCGCGCGCTGCCCCTCTCTGTAAGCACCGTCCCAACAGCTCCCATTGGCCAGAGCTCCCTGTTTCCGGCCAATGGGAGCTGCGGGGACAGTGCTTGCAGAGAGGGGCAGCATACAGAGGGAGACCCCTGCCCCCTGGGCCACGCTGGCCACTTCCGAGAGCAGCGTGGGGTCGGGGCAGGCAGGGAGCCTGCCTTAGCAACAACACCACTGCATCGCCAGAGATCCTGCCTCTAGGATCAACCTGTGATCACAATCGACCGGTTGGTGACCACTGATCTAGCCTGATCTCCGGTATAACACAGGCCACAGAACTTTCGCCAAATTATTCCTAGAGCATAGCTTTTAGAAAAACATTCAATCTTATGTAAAAAATTGCCCATGATAATCCACCGCAGCCTTGGTAAATTGTTCCAGTGGTTAACAGAAGTTAGTTAGAAACAACTTTCTCTAATTCACCCCTCCCTTCCCACCATGAACAATGGCTAGAAAAGCATTTCAGGATTGAAGGCAGTCTTATAAATGCAAAGTATCTGTCCACAAAGGAGTAAAACAAAGTCTCCCTCACCTGGATAACACAAGCCAATTAATCTGGGGAAGGAGGCAACATTTCACTGTGAATCTGGATACAAGTTCTTAATTAAAATATATTTTTCTGCCCTTTAGGGCAATTTTCAAAAGGAGACGTTTCCTTTTTGTAAAGGCTAATGCTTTGGCATGCCCTCTTGCAGCAACTCCGCAGGATGGCTCTATTATTGTGACACCAACAGGAAACAATACGTAACACTCTCCAAGACCAGATTCATGAACATGAGAAAGAAAGGTGATTCTGTTCAATAACCCATTATTTTACATTATCTGATGTGGCAGGTTGTTCTACTGTTTTTTCAAAGGGAGACCTCATAAGCTCATCCTAGACTAATTAATTCAACATCGGATTCACCTCCGGATACCTAAGAGGATACTGTCTCTGTCCCTCGCTCCTTGTTTATCCCATTCCACTCCCAAATGTAAGTTCCTTGAATTCAAGAATTAGGACACTGAGCTTTGCTAAAACAACACTAGAAACTCAGTCCGTGTTCTCTCCTTTGAATCTGAAAAGAGAGCCTGTTTGTGTTATGAAAGGCCCCATACGGAATGACACTCCTATAATTCCAGCTATTAACATGCCAATGTAAAACGATAGTCAATGGTCCAAAGCTTCTTCCTCGATCAATGCTGCATTAATAATTTAGCTATTAGTGGCTAAATGTAACTGGAGAATTTTCATGAGATCTGCACTCTGCTGTTGTCCATTATATGGAAGGCATCTCCTTTGCCTGCCTTTGCTTTCTTTTTAAACAACAGGGTTTCTGTGTTATTGAAAAACTCATCAGCCCTATTTAAAAAAAAAAAATGATAAATGTGTGAAGCCTACAGAATAAATACAATTCGTATAACTTAAATTTATAACACTCATAAAATCCACAGAATGTGATAAACTATTATAGGTTTTTCCTGTCATCTTAGCTTCTTATGCAATTAATTTCCCTGCATTTAAATGCAATATAGTCTATAACATACAGTGGAGGGAGATTTATGCAGTCATTGCTTTGCTGTGAATAGCCTACCAGGACATTCCTGATTCAAGAAGTTAATACTTACAAATTGTTAACCATTGTTAACCATTTGTGCTGACTTTCCTGCTATGGACCATCCAACAAACTACAGGGGAAAATTTAGGTACGGTAGATAGAATACAATGGCTAAAATTTGTCCAGGACAACGGGACTAAGAAATAACCCAGTTCCTGTGAGAAATGCTATGAGTATTTAATGGCCAGGATTACAGTTCTAACTGTACTTCACATGAAAGGGAAATGCCCCATGCTGGAGTACAAGGTAATTACCAACCTGGATGGGAAAGTTGCACCTACTAAATTATTGACAGCCTTTCCACAAGCACCCAGCGTTCTCCCACAGAGGATTCCTAAAGGACAGTGTTTCTTATTTTATAAACTCACTAGATCACAACGGACTATATCACAGCTGGAGGGGGAATGGCTTCACGCACAAATAGGGTTTTTTTGTAATATATATTATTATTAAGCACTGAAGTAGGCAAATACAACATGAATCTGCAGAGGTGGGGGTGGGCAGGGTTGAAGTGTGTCTGTGGTATGACACTATCCCATGCCTAGATCTACTGACCAATTAAGTTAAGTGTTTCAAGATAGTTGCTTCTTTTCCATTTGCAAAGTCACAACCCTGATCACAAATCCAAGATATTAACTGATGAAGATTGAGGGCAGCTTTCACCCCTGTGCACATCCTGTGATTAGACAAGCAGAAATCCATTCCTGCCAATACTCCACAGCCATATCTCCTGCCTCCCTCACATGCACTGTAACCTCCCACCGAAGTGTTTCCTTTGTATCTGCCCAGCTCTCGCACTCATGCTGCCATTACACATGGAACCATTTCCCCTCTTTGTGCGCCTCATTCAGCCACTCTCTCATTCGAATTGCCACTGAAAACTCTGCTTGACTGAGCTGATACAAAATCCTTGTGCATCTAGTATGGGGTGGCCAAATTTATTGACCCCTGAGCCACATACGACAATCTCCAGAAATTCGAAAGCTGGGGTGCATCTGCTGGGGCTGAAGCCCCAAGCCTCAGCAGGTGCACCGAGCCCTCCCTCCGTCCCTAGCCTCACCTCCCTACCACAAGGCGGGAACCCTGAGTTCCTCCCCCAGTCTGGTAGGTGGCGAATCAGGGGGCTGGGGGGCTTCACGAGCTGCACTTTAACTGTAAAAGAGCCACATGCAGCTCACGTGCCGCAGTTTGGACACCTCTGATCTAGTAACTTATTCCTTTTTCTTTAAAAACTTTTTAAATCCTCCAGCTTCTCTCTCATGCTCTCAGCTATACACTATACCCCCTAATGCTGCATCTCCCTCCTTTTTATTACCTTTGCCCTCCTTCAGGTGAATCAGTCGTTTGCTGTCAACTGTAAGCCTAGGACAAAGATCTGTCTTACCTGCCTCAAAGTACCATGAATGGTTATGGTACTGCATAAATGAGAAAACTAAACAGTAGAACTGGCCGAATAATTGTTTTTTTTCTGCTCTGCCAGCAAACTGGAAAATCAGAACAAGTCAGGAGAGTCCAGTCTGTTTCACAAAAGGACTGTGTGTGCGCACATGCTGCCTTATCCCTTGGTGCCCAGTGGTTAGGGCACTTGTGGCCTATGGGAGACCCAGGTTTGAATCTCAACTCTGGAGCAAGGACTTGAATTCAGATCTCCACCATGCCAGGTGAGCACCCTAACCAGGCTACTGGCTATCCTGGGGTGGGTAGCTCTCGCTCTCTTGTTGAGGCTGTTCCATTTTGTATAAATATTTGAACATTCCTTGAGAGAGAGAGAGAGAGAGAGAGAAAGTATGACAATATAGTCTTGTGAATAAGGGACTCACCTGGGAGCTAGGAGATATGGATACAAATCTTCTCTGTCTGAATTAGAGAGACACTTTTTTAAGGCTGGCCCTGGAAAATGTTTTCTCAGCTGAAAGGGGTCAAATAATGTTAGGAAATATTTTAGCAAGGCTAGTGTCCCACTACCAGAATAAATAAATAAATTGTTGATTAAACCTTAAAAGTGAAGGAGGTAAATGGGATAAACAGGATGGGCATTCTGAACACTCTACACAACCAAAGAGTGCAAGTCTAGGTTCCTGCAGTGACATTTGCTTTCAGGGCCAGACAAAGCAAGCCGCTAATACATTCACACTGACAGCAGAGCCAGGTGACACTGCCAACTTCTCCTGAAGCACAAGACACATATTGGTTTTCAGAGACACCTTGCCAACAAGAAATCCATGCTAACAGCTATGTTCTGTGATCAAACACTTTTACTTACGGCAAACAATTTTGCATTGCAAGATAAAAATCAAGATCATACCATATCTAAATAAACAGAACAGAACGAGGCCCTGAAAAGAGAGCAACATAAAAGCAAGGTATTGTGGATGAGTGGAAATGGAAATCAAGTGATTCTTTTAAAACTTTGGGCCTAACTCTCTATTCTGCTACACCAGCTTTACATCAGTTTGATTCCTTTGAAGCTAATGGAATTGGTCTGGTAGAACAGAGCACAGGATCTGTTTATACAAATGAGCCTTTTGAAGCTCTATGCCTTTACACTGAGCAGGTCTTAAAAGTAGCAGTTAATTGCTATTTTTTCTTTTCAATTTGCCCTTCTTTCAAAAAACAACAAAGTTTTCAGTGAGCAACTGGAAAAGTAGATAATTTAGGAATGTCACCAGCCTGGGCATGTCATTCTAAGAGACAGTGACTTCAATGGTGGTCAGGATTAGTTTTGCCATTGACTTCAATGGGTCCAAAATATCACTCACCATTTTGCAAAGTACAGAAATAGCCTCCCTTGGGTCTGGCTGTTTTTTTCCCCATGACTCTGTTTAGGCAGAGCAAAAGAAGTTTCTGCTAGACAGCGATAGGCTCCCTGGAACCAATTTAGCTCCATTTGGCCCCATTTTATAGCAACGGAGCTTCAAAGACTTCAGAAACGATCCATGGGTTTTTTTCCCCCACACAAGTGAGACAAAAGAATCAGGCCCCAGTTTGTCAAGCGACCATTCTAAATGGATTTCTTTTCCATTTAACATTTGTTTGTTAACTTGTGGACTTTACAAATCCAGTTTTAAAGTTCAAGAAGCTTCAGTTACAGAACTTTTTAAAACCCTATTTTCAGAAATCGGTGGTCTGTTTCTCTTCTCATCACAATGTAAAGCAGGAGTAAATCCACTGAGGTCACCAGTGTGAAAACAGTGTAAATGAAAGGAGCATTAAGACCAAGGACCCCACTAAAAATTATTCAATTATACATTAGAGTGTTGATTAAAAATTACTTAACAATTGAATCCAACTTGAAACTACACTGGTGAGGGGTGAAAAATTCTCCTCTCATGCTTTCTTGGCAGTGCATCAGATTCAGTTAATTGCACACAGTCTGCAAGTACGTGTGTATACTTAAATCTAATGCAATATTTGAGAAATACTCACATTGCTGGAGAATGTGCATACATATTAAATAGTCCTTATTTTACAAAACCAAAGCTATGCCTCAGTCTAAAAAAAAAAAGGGAATGATTAAAAGACAATATGGCATATATTCAAGTCCTCTGTGGTACTCATTTACATTTGGACTGGACAAAGCACTGGACTATACACTCTAGGGAATAATGCATTAGCCCTGAGAAGGAAGTGGAGAGATAAACCAATAGGTATTTTCCAACTCTAATTTATAAGACTATTGGAGACTGCTGTGTGTCATTTTGCAATGCTTCCTTGTTTTATTTTTATTCAGGATGAAGATTCCTTATGCTAACAAAGAGCAGCTGCCACGTATGTTCTTAGGTATCTATTTTGAAAACCTCTTTGCAGCGTCTAGACTGTAGCCAAGATATAACTATTCACTCTCCCATCTGGAAGTGTGCACCATCGGGAAACTGGAGCCACTTTGATAAAGAAGCACTGAAAGGAGAAGCCACATAATCCCAACTCCTAATGCCTGTTGCCTTGATTTAACACTCAAATAATTTTATACATATTCAAGTTTTTTTGTTTTTTAAATGACTGTGGTTAACAAATGCACTCCACACTATACAGCACGCCTGCCTGTAACTTTGGAAAACCACTCCGAAGTGGGAACAGACAAAAATAAAAAACAGCCCATTCAACCAAGCCTATAAAAACAAAGAATGAACAAGACAGACGTTACAGAGACAGAACTTTACACAACGAGGGATAGGAGAAGGAGACAATTCAGAAGAAACTTCTCCATCTGAACAGATGAGCCAAACAGATAGAGAAGTGACAAACTCATTTATGTTTTAAGTTTGCTATATATGGACATGAGTCTTTCAACTGACGCTTGTTTGAAATTTAGCCTTCTAATCTTTCCCCCAGTCTGATGATGTGGAGCAATTTTCATATCAATAGCACATCTCCAAAGGGAACCCTCTTTCTGAGGTGGTCTTCTACCTTATTCTTTTTATAAATATCTTCACTGTTACTGTAGCACTTGTGCAAAGTGGTAGAGGAAAAAGGCGCTAAAAGGCACTAGAACAAGTACCATATGTCAAGGCTGTTTTCCAGAGCAGTAAATTGAAACAGGCTAAGGAAACAAGCCATAATTTTAAGTTTCCAGTCTGTCTTACAAATCTAACAATCAAACTACTACAGTAACTAAATGATCATGCATAATTAATATCATGGTGTTTTTCAGCTTCATAAACACTAATAAATGCTTAGCACTGCTAATAGGTACATAAGTAGTAATTTTACAAAAGGGGTAAACTGAGGCAGACATTACGTGACTTTCCCACTCTCCCCGTGAGGTAGGATTAGAACCCAGTCATACTTGTGCACAATCACAACTCACCTTAATTTGTCTCTCAGTTTCACCATTTGTAAAATACTTGGTGCTCTTAAGTACAAATTTGAATAAATATGATCACCACATTGTATTAGTATTAGACCTGAAAAAGAAAACTACAACATGACCAACAGTAAGGACAGCAGAAACTGAGGGCTGGTCTACACTTTGGTGGGGGCGGGGGGGGAGGAAATCTATCTAACATACGCAACTTCAGCTATGCTATTTGCGTAGCTGAAGTCGAAGTATCTTAGTTCGACTTACCTGGCCGTCCTCACAGCAGCGAGTCGACTGGCGCGGCTCCTCCATTGACGCCGCTTACTCCTCCTGCCAAGGTGGAGTATGGGCGTCGATTCAGGGATTGATTTATCGCATCCAGATGAGACGTGATAAATCGATCCCCGATAGATCGATTATACTACCCACCGATCCAGCGGGTAGTGTAAACGTGGCCTGTGCCAAAGATAAAGCCAGGAGCTGCATTTCTCTAAAGCCTTGGAAAACTTACACCCCAACATATTGCCAGTGGCCAAATTACCCCATATATAGCAAGAAGTTCCAAATCCCACTCTTCCAAGATGCTTTAAATCTGCTATAATGTGAACAACATGCCTGTGAGTTACAAATCTTTCTTGTGCTAGTAAAATCTAAAGTCAACTACAAGCTTAGTGAAAAGCCAAGTAATTCAACACTGGTTGTCAAATACTGCAGCCAGTAATACACATACTGTATTGTCAGTAATTCATACCATGCAGACACATTTCCTATCACTAATGCATAATTCATGAGGACAATTATGGGGATGGGGAGAAACAACACACACCATCTGCTGATATCTACCCAAACCCACGTTTGAGCCTTCCACCGCCACGTAATTATTTATTTTACTACACAATGAAAGAGATGTAAGAGCAGCGCAAACATTTACTTTACATCATGTCAGCCAACTTTTTTTTCCCCCTTCCCCATCAATTTAAGAACGAGTTTAGCAAATAAACTAGATTGACAGCCCTGGACATTTCCTATACTTCACATATTTTCCTAAAATGTCCTAATTAGAGCTCCTATCAGCAACAGCAATGGTTAAAGAACTCAACAGACAAATTCCAGCATTTTAACGATGCGTCCACATGTCAGAACAAGGTTAGACAATATGGCAGCTAAAATGCAGGTGGGCTGACCTATACTAGTCTTCCCACCAATGGGGGTGTACCGATGAGAATTTTAGGAGAAATAGGCACCCCCATCATGTTCTAATCTTGATGGTAGGATCTCTTTCAAATAAGGATGGTGGTCTTCCGGACTTAGACTCAGAGATCTGGACTCAGTCTGTGGCAGAGCTGAGACTAATGTACACTTGAGCACATCACTTCACTGGGCCTCAGCATTCCCTCCCCCCGCGCCATTTGTAAAATATGGGTAACACTTCCCTATCTCATAGCAATACCACAAGCATAAACTCTCATTCATGTCTGTGAGATGCTTAGATGTTACAAAACTACCTAGATATACATGCATGGTAACCATCTGTACTCCAAGTACATAAAATACTGTTTATTTAAAGAGGCACCATATCACACAGTTCAAAATATATTACAAAATAAAACATACCAGACCATATGATCATTTGCTTGCTTACTGCTTGAAAGTGTACTTACAGTGATCAGAGTTCAGAAATAGCTCCATCTCGGACACAGGAAGCTGGATATTATGTATGCAAATAAAGGATGTGCCTTACTATATAGGCAGGTAACCCTACATCTAAACAAAAAGAGCAACTTGGGTTTCCAAACCCAGTCAGCCTTTAGCCTCTACTGAGACTGCCAACTAGTGCTAATTGTGACTGTGGCTTTTGAGGCAGACAACTGAGTCACCAAACCTGCCCCCTCCAAGTCATTTTATGTAGGCAGCTTAACAGCCAGCAGATTTTAAAGGCTTTTAGTCACAATAACCTGGTCTGGATCTGAACCACTGATCTAGGTTGATGTATGTTCTTATCCTGCAGCTGTGAACACTGTACATTAGAGCTGCTTCACGCTCCCCGCCCCCAAATCAGATAAAATTAAAAAGTTATTTTCCCATTTTCTTAGCAGCTCTACTATATACAAATATTAATTTTTGCATGCATTTTTCATAGATAAAATATGTAGCAGCGTTACCAGTTCTATTCTTGGAAAAGCTACCTGTGATCAATATTAAATTTTAATGGCTTGGTTCTCTCTCAGTAGATTCTCTAACCAAACAGATTTACTACAGCAGTTCAATGAAACAGGATCTCTGAAATAGGATAGGCAAACAGCTCATTTCAACCAAAGTAAATACAGGAGGACATTTACAAAATCCATCGTAACCCAGGTCTTTTCTTCATTATATACCTTGGCCAAGAGTTAGTTATTTCTTTTGATGTTCTTGGGGGGTTAAATGACCAGTGATTTTGGATGCTTCAGTTTCCGGTGCCCAACTCATAACATCTTAAAAGGGACGAGCAGGGAACGGAGCTTACAACTTTCTGAAAATCAGGCCCCTGGAAGTTAGGCACTCAAAAAAGTTACTACTCAGATTACAAAAATACAGAACAATATGGCCTATATTTAACACTTTCAATTTTGGATGATACAGAAGGCTCCACCTGTGTGGAGTTTTTGCTTCCAACCTCAAGATGTTTTACAAACATTATCATCCTATGAGGCAAGTACATTTCTATTATCCCCATTTTACAGATGGCAAAAAACTGAGGCAGAAGTTCAATGATTTGCCAAAGTCACACAGTGAGTCAGCAGCAGAGCAAGAATTAGAATTCAGGAGGTCTGACTCTGACCCATAATGCATATTTCTTTAGTCAATGAAAATAAACTTCAGTATTTTAAAATATGCGAAACATCATAAAGAACCTCATTTCAAAACTAAAATTGCAACCAAGTATTCAAATGAAAGTAAAACTGCTTATAACTAAATCAAAAACTTGCATTCATGATCAGTACATATTTGTTGTTAAAACTTTTAAATGAGCCAAAAATCAACCGCATCAATAAACATTTCAGCAGCTAATCTCTTTAAAATAAGTCAACCACTAGGATCTGAACATTGTAGCACTCAGGAAGTTACATGGATTGCTTTTGGAAAGGGAAAGGGAAAACGTGTTTACACAAGGTGTGCTGCTTAACACTGATTTTTGGCGAGCAAGCAAGCAAGCAAGCAATACATACACTAGAGATAAAAATGAAGCTAGACTATGCTCTATATAACTCACAATGGTGACTGACTGCATAGTTTCCCATGAGAACACATTGAGGAGCTGCAGCCAAGAAAACAATTAATAAATCATATGGGCAAGCAACTCTCCATTCAACCTCAGCTAGGACTTGAGTGCCCTGTCAGAGTGATCAAAACTGCTTCTTAAGTTTTTAGATTTAGTTTGACTCAGCTAATTAAGTAATAAGATCCAACGAGGCGGACATTTCTCTATATATAATGCTTGGAAATTGGAAAGTAAGTGGCCTGAGGCTAACCTGACAGCTGTTAACCAAATAACTGTCCAGAGCTTCCATTAAAGAATTCATCGTAAAAATCTAAAAACTCCCTTGGCAGATTTTCAATGGTCCCATTAGAAATTTTAAGGAGATCCATTCTGGTTAGACAGTGTATTCTAGTTTGTGTAGAAGTCATTAATAAGTAGCCTTTAACTCAGATCACATGAACAGGAGTAGAGATGGAGACAGAAAAAGAAAGAGAAAGAAAGATACACCGTCTTATTTGAAAAAGCAGCAGAGTGTCCTGTGGCACCTTATAGACTAACAGACGTATTGGAGCATGAGCTTTCGTGGGTGAATACCCACTTCATCGGATGCATATTTAACATATTTGAAGTATGTTAAAATGCCTCCTTGTCAAATAAAAACCAAAGTGACTGATTTTTCATACATCACTGCATGGCCAGTGTTTTCAATGTTTCCACTTATTTTGGGTGTCCCATATAAGGTACCAAGAGACTAAGCACTTCCAGATACTGTTACTTCAATGGGAGTGTCAAGTGTTCAGGAACTCTCGTAGATCAGTCCTTCAAGTTGGACACCAAAATTAGTGGACACTGAAGATTGTGGCCAAGTCTCTATTATATTCAGTGTGGGGATATAATCTCTTAAAAGGGAAACTAAAAAAGTAAAATTTCCCTTTTCCACTCCACCAACAAGATTTTATGGAACAGTAGGACCAAAGCAAAAAATGGTCAACATGTGCCAACCGGGGAGGAGGAACAATCTAGATATGAAAAAGGTACATCTTAAAATTGTTTATTTTTAATTACTCTGGACTATGTTAGAAAGTGAAGGCTATCAACGAGAAGGCAGAAAATGAAAGTGTGGTGCTGCCTCTTTAGGGGGAAAAGTCCTGCTGCATCAGTGCCTCAAACTTGCTGAAGCAATCCAGAAACCCTAACATGCTCCAAGGGAGATTTCTGATGCAATGTTTGATCAGTGTCCACAAAGAGCATTCAGGATTGCCCTAGCAACAGGACAGTGCATGGATCTTTTGGTCAT
This sequence comes from Mauremys mutica, assembly GCF_020497125.1. Lineage (NCBI taxonomy): Eukaryota > Metazoa > Chordata > Testudines > Geoemydidae > Mauremys > Mauremys mutica. The sequence goes on from NC_059075.1 coordinate 80,268,048, forward strand.
CCTGCCAGCCCTTTAACGTGGTTTTCTTTGGCACTTTGTTGGCACTGCCTTGAAAATGAAGTTCAGTCCAATCTTGAAGCCCTGCCAAGTTGTTAACAGCGTAGATTTTAATTCCTTTCCCTCTCCTCAACCCCCACATGCTTTTTTTTTTTTTTGGGTGGCTGGGAGGGGAAGAGAGGAGTTGGTTTGGTTCCTGAATTTTATATTTTCTGTTCATGTCTCTAGACTCAGACAGAAAACAGGAGGTTTCACCCTTCTATGGTAACAGCTCAGTGTGCTTTTTAGAGCTCAGTGACAGAATTACCCAAGGATTTATTTTCATGCTTGTCCTGCATCAACCATCCACTAAACTGATTCAATTACACTCAGCTTAAACAGAGGAAAATCTCTCCATTTAAAACAAAGACAACAGCTAGACAACATTGTTTTAAAAACAAAGACTACTTCAACCCTTTGCTGCAACTTCAACAACAGGTTTTAATTATGAAAGGATGAGACTAGAATGGGCAAAACATCAGTTATATGGTGAAGTGACTGAGCCGCTACCATTTAAATCCTACAATACTTTGCAACATCAAGCAAAACTATCATATTCTGTTCTATGTAGGTTCTTATAGTTCTCTCATCACACTAATATCCATACACCTTCCAGGAGTGTTGTGACGGGTCTAACATTTTTTTACTTATGGTTTGTTCTCTCCCTCATCCTCTTTCCGGAGTAGAACTGTGTGTGCGCAATGTAGTGTTTTGTTTTGGTGGGTTTGGGTTTTGTTTGTTTGTTTTTTGTGGGTTTTTGTTGTTGTTTTTTTGTTTGTTTGTTTAACACCGAGTTTGAGTGGAGAGTAATCAAAACTCTTTCTGTAGCTGCTTTTGCAAGTGATTTTTAACTGTGTCCAATGAGTTTAGTGACTTATTCCTTTTTAATTAATTGATCAAATAATGAGTGCCGCTGGACTCCAGGATTTCCATCAAGAATAATATGCATTTTGTAAGCCCTGTGTGGGTCTTGATCTCAGTATCTAAGTGGTCTCTCCATGCACTGTGTTTTCGAACAATTGAAAAGATTCTCATTTTCCTAATGCCAAGACCTTGATAAACCGAATTTGTGTCTTGCCACTGCACAGATCCTAGCAATTTATTTTACTTATTATCCCTCTAGATAAGCATAGCAATAAATTCCAGATGGCCCAGAATTCTGCAGCTAGATAGCCATTCCAAAACAGGAGGACATATAACACATCACTTAAAGGCACTGACTTTAGGTTCCAATTAGACAGCACGTTAGTTGTAATACTGCATGGTTCCACCCAATCCCCAATATTGCATAATTCTGAGTTGGGCTACCTGACCAATTTGTGCTCTTGAAATGAGACTTGTTAGCTTTTCTACTTGTCATAATACTACAGGAGTACATTGCCCCGATGTTTATTCTTCTTTCTGCAATAAGCTTCCTGTGGAGGATAAAAATACTGAGTCTAGTAACATATCTTGTTTTGAGGCGATAATATGGTTTGTAGTATCTAACAAAGTTGATCTATTCTGCATAACTAACAATATTTTGCCTGCTCTAGCACCTTTCATTTCTCTCTCTCTCACACACACACACAGGTAACTATTTACCCCATTTCATATATGGTCACAGAGATTAAATAACTTGTTCAAGGACACACAGAGTCAGTAGAAGAGACGGGAAGAGAACAAGGTAGATAACTGATTAAAAAATAAAAATAAATCAGTTTTTATTTAAATTAACTACAGGTTTACTTTAAAAAACACCCATTAAATTTAAATTTGAAATTATAATAAATTTAGGCCTTAACATAGGTTGTTATCCATTAAAACCGTGTAAATTAATTACAAAAATAATATGAAGCAGGACACCTTCGCTGCCAAGTTTTAAAGAAAGTCAAACCACTGAACTGGTGGAAGTCACTGGCTAAGCACCAGGAACTAGTTTAAGTGGTAAATCAGCTTTTGATAGCAGTAGCCTCTTCTGCAGGTGCAGAGAGAATATTTTCTTTTCCGTTTATTCAACAAGTTCATTTCAGTGACATTCAAAGTCAAGTAACCAACTGGGAGTTGAAAAAGCAGGAAAGCTTTTTCCCCTCTACCAATATATGAATAAAAATAATGTGAGAGAATGCGATCTACTAGTTTCAAAATCTTGAAGGTCATGGTGATCGGAAACAATCAGTTCAATTCACTAACAGTAACAGATAATACCTCCTTCGTTTAATAAATCAATTAGTTTTAAATTAAAACACATTGTTAAAAAAATCTTACAGTAATTTTATTTAATAAAAACATTAAAATGCTGTTTTTGTACATTTTTAATTGAAATTCTATCCAAGCAGAGCTTGACACAAAATAAGTAAAAAAATTGTTCAGTAAATAATGCATCATTATCCATTTTCCAACATAATAAAAATGTACAAATTAAGAATGTGAATAAATGTAAGTTAATATATCTTCAGCGGCCAGTGATGGGACACTAGTTGAGGAGGGCTCTGAGTTACTACAGAGAACTCTTTCCCAGGTGTCTGGCTGCTGGGTCTTGCCCACATGCTCAGAGTCTAAATCATGGGTGGGCAAACCTTCTGGCCCAAGAGTCACATCTGGGAATAGAAATTGTATGGTGGTCCATGAATGCTCACAAAATTGGGGTTGGGGTGCAGGAAGGGATGAGAGCTCTGGGGTGGGGCCAGAAATGAGGAGTTCACGGTGTGGGAGGGGACTCCAGGCTGAGGTGAGAGTGGAGTGCAGGGGGGAAGGGGAGGGCTCCAGCTGGGGGGTGTGGAGTTTGGGGTGTAGGAGGGTGCTCTGGGCTGGGACTGAGGGGTTCAGAGGGCAGGAGGGGGATATGGTGTGGAGGGTGGGGTAAGGGCTCCGGCTGGAGATGAGGAATTTGGAGCACAGGAGGATGCTCTGGGCTGGGATCGAGGGGTTCAGAGGATGGGAGAAGGATCAGGGTGGGGGCAGAGGGTTGGGGTGCGGGGAGAGGCTCAGGGGTGCAGGCTCCAAGCAGCGCTTACCTCAAGCAGCTCTCAAAAGCATCATGTCCCCCCTATGGCTCCTATACAGAGGCGCAGATCCTGGAGGTGTTTCACCCTTCCCTGCAACATGGGGCAGGGTCACTTTCAGGTTTAAAGTAGTGTAAGTGGTGGAGTCTCTATAACTTGAAGACTTTAAATCATAATTTGAGGACTTCAGTGACTCAGCCAGAAGTTATAGGTCTATTATAGCAATGTGGGCACGGTTCTGTGGCCTGCAATGTGCAGGAGGTCAGACTAGATGATCATTATGGTCTCTTCTGGCCTTAAAGTCTATGACAGCGAGGGGCAAACTATGTCCCGCGGGCCACATCCAGCCCGCAGGACCCTTCCCTCTGGCCCCCGAGCTCCTGCCAGGGAGCAGGGTCAGGACAGGCTTGCGGAGGAGCCAGCCCAATTCCCCGGCCGCGCGGTGAGCGGGGTGGAGGCTACCCCCTGGCCCCTCTCCTTCTGCTCCCCTTCCCTCCCTCCCTGCCTCCCTCGCAGTCACAGTTCCCCCAGGTCTGGCGGCGCTGTCAGGGGGACTTCCAAGGGGGGGACGTGGAGTGGGCTGGGCGGTCAAGGGTCCTGGGCCCTGCTGCCGGGGATGGGGCAGAGCAAGCCAGGGCCCCCCTCCACCTCCAGCATGCCTGGCCCCTCTACCCAGCAGCCAAGCCCAGACAGGGAGTGAGCCCTGCCCAACTGCCAGGGAGAGCAGCCAAACGAGCAGGGGAAACACACAGGGAAAGGACTGAGCCCCTCTTTCCCCCACCCCACAGGTAACGTGGGGTAGGGAGAGCAGGGAGGGTTGGATAGGGGGCCCTGGGGAGTGGTTGGGGGTGGGGAACAGGGGGGATTGGATAGGGCATGGACGTCCCGGGGGGATGGTCAGGGGCAGAGAGCAGGGGTGTTTGAATAGGATGCAGGAGTCCCGGGGGACAGTTGCGGTGGGTTGGATGGAGTGGAGGTTCTGGGGGGCTGGATAGGGGGTCAGGCCACACCTCACTGTTTGGGGAGGCATAGCCTCCTCCAGCCTTCCCTACCCGGACCTCCATACAATTTCTGTATCCGATGTGGCCCTAGGGCCAAAAAGTTTGCCCACTCCTGGTCTATGAGTAAGCTATATAATTGCTTAGATAAATGTATATAGATTAAATGTGTATATCCTCCTGGTTAGCAAAAGGAAGCACCAAATTTAGTGTAAAGGCTATTAGTTGCAAATCAATGTTTTAATAGTTACCAACTAATGAGAATCAACCTCTCTTTAGAAAAAAACCTTAAGTAGTACAAATGCAAAATACAATTAAAATTCATTAAAGTCAAGGTTTTCTACTTGCTGACTTAAATCATGAATGAATAGAAGATTTAACTAAAGCAATTTAAATCAATTCAGAGAATCTAGGAGCCCTGACTTCCATCCCCCTTTGCTCTAACTAGACACTGCCCTCCCTGCTGATTACTACTAAAGAGACATTACCAAGGTCCATGGAGCCCAAAACACGCCCTACAGAGTGAGCTTATAAATCAAAACAAGCAAGTACTGAGACACAAGAGGGAACAAGAAATTCAACAAAATAAAATAATCTGATAGGTTTCCATTCATATGCATCTGCTCTTGAATTTTATTGGCCAAACAAACACAGATCCTACACAAATTGAGAAATGTGGTGCAGGCAGATCCCCTATAATTGAGGGGAGAGGGGAAAAGGGGGAAAAACAGAGCCCCTGGCATAGGGAGAAAGGATACGGGGGAATCCTGCAATGAGTAGGAAGGCCAGAGATGAATTTACAGTGGCCAAGGCACAAAATAATTGTTATGAACCAGTTCTACCAGTAGGGATAGTGTTTCTAGAGGAATTACTAACTTGAGGAGTGGTTTTGCATCCATAGGAGTATTATTTGTACAACAGCACCTAGGGGCCAGAGCTGAGATCAAGGCTCCATTGTGTTAGGAGCTGTATAAACACATGGTAAAGAAAGAAATTTTCTAATCTAACAGGTAGGACAGACATCAGTTAGCAGGAGAAAGAGAGAGAGGAGGGAACCTGCCCAAGGTCACAAAGCAGATCAGTTATGCAGCCAGAAAGAGAACCAGGCTCACTCAGTGCCAGTCCAGTGCCCTCTCCATCTCCCATCTATGAGGATTCTGCAAGCAGTATGCACAACTCCACAACAAATACTGATAAAGCTCACAATCCTTCCATCTCCCCCTCTCAATTAGGAAAATTCTCCAACGCAGGTGGCGGCATGAAGGAAGGACCAATCAAACTCTATACAGGGACTAAAACTGGAAGATTAAATGAACCTTAGCAGCCCGAGTTCACATGCTTTAATCTTAAAATGGACCTACAGTGTACACACCCCTGATTACTGCAGTACCATGCCACCTGCAACAGAGACTGAACCAAAATACTCTGGCAAACATTAAGTGAGAATTGACTTTTCCCTCTCTGGACTGAGCTATTCCGCAACATGCTGACAGAGGCATCAAGTTTGAACTGTTCCCAACTGGTGCAGTTTTGTTTCCATTTAGAATCATCTAGTTTCGTAAAACAAACATCAATCGGATTTCCAGAAACATTGTTATGAAAACTGAAAACCCATATTTCAAGACAGACACTCTCAGAGGACAATTTGCCTAGGAAGTAGCTTCACAAGAGTAGACCTTCAAAGGGAGGCCTAACAAAGCAAGCTCCCAGGTGGAAAAATACTAGTAAAAACTGAAAAACATTCTTTTTGCCTCTGCTGAAAGACAATACATTATATCATAATAGCATGTTTAATCCAAGATTACAAACAATTCACAAGTTTTAATAAATTAAGCTTTACAGCCTGCCGTGTGGTGAGAGGAAGTATTGTATACATTTTATATCTGGGTAAACTGAGGCAGATGGCAATTATGCGACTTGCACAAGTACACACGCAGGACTTCTCCAACTCTGTCATTGACTTCATGTCAGATATATGGGTTTCCTTTTAAATGATCATTTAAAACTGACTTCACTTGACATATTTGATTGTTATCTTAGCACGTTCTGTCACAGCAGTTTTGCCAAAAAGGGATTAATTTTCCTTAGGACTCAAGAATTGTTTTTAAACTTGAAAGACTTCTGGCTTCTTTCTCCTCTACCTTCAAATGACTGATGCTGAAATTGCTTTCAAGTCAAACTTCAGAAAATGTCACTTCAAACACATGCAGCAAGCTGCTTGCTTACTATAGCCAGGACATCATGAGCTTCAATCTGTGCCAGGCACATCAACTGAATAATGACAACCAAAGGGGTCATTCACCAGCTCACAAAACTGATTATTTGGCCTGCCATGGAGAAGGCACTAAAATTCAGAGTACTGTTCTAATTACTACATATTGCAGTCCAGCAACAGAATTCTCAAGCATGCCAGGGTACTCCATTACTGCATAAACAGACAACATAACCACACAAGGAACTTGTTAGAGTGAGACGCTATTCTAGTGGGATTTGTTGGGTAAAAAATACATAAAAATCTGTGTATAGGTGACAAATTAGGTTAATTTTGCTTCAGGTCCTCCTAGACCGCAGCCGTAAATTGTCACAGAGTTGCAGATGCATCTCAATTGTATTATTTTGAAAATGTAAAAAATGTAGGATATGCCACACCAGATCAGTCCATCAACTCCAATATCCCACTGCCTCACAGTGGCCAATATCTGATGCTTCAGAAGACAGACTGCCCCTTCCCCATCAAGTCTATGGGTATGGCTACACTTACGGTTTGCAGCGCTGGTAGTTTGCAGCGCTGGTCATCCAGCTGTGCAGGGCTAGCGCTGGTGTGTGGCCACACTCACAGCTACCAGCGCTGGTGTGTGGCCACACTCACAGCTACCAGCGCTGGTGTGTGGCCACACTCACAGCTACCAGCGCTGGTGTGTGGCCACACTCACAGCTACCAGCGCTGGTGTGTGGCCACACTCACAGCTACCAGCGCTGGTGTGTGGCCACACTCACAGCTACCAGCGCTGGTGTGTGGCCACACTCACAGCTACCAGCGCTGGTGTGTGGCCACACTCACAGCTACCAGCGCTGGTGTGTGGCCACACTCACAGCTACCAGCGCTGGTGTGTGGCCACACTCACAGCTACCAGCGCTGGTGTGTGGCCACACTCACAGCTACCAGCGCTGGTGTGTGGCCACACTCACAGCTACCAGCGCTGGTGTGTGGCCACATTTGCAGCATTAGCAGCGCTGTTGGGAGTGATGCATTATGGGCAGCTATCCCAGCGTTCAAGTGGCCGCAACGTGCTTTTCAAAAGAGGGGGGTGGAGTGGGGTCTAGTGTGACAGGGAGCAGGGGGAGAGAGAGAGGGGATTTTTGGAGCCAACACTGTGTGTTTAGCTTCCTGCCTTGAAAAATCAGAACATGTTTCCGACCCCTTAGTCTTAACTCTTAATTGCAAACAGCCTGCAGCCAACATGACTCCCCACTGTTTCATTCACTCCCTGACTGCCTCTCATTTGATTGTTTACAGCCAGGTACAGATGATCACAGCAAACAGGAGCTCTGTTTGTTTTTTAGATAAGCAGCAGCAACCAAGCTCCACGCGGAGCTCGTTCATAACAAAACAAAGAGAGGCTGCATAACAAAACAAAGAGAGTAATTTATAAAAGCATTCTGGGATACATCCTTATACCCTGGAGGCCAATCACAGCGCTGGTGTGTGGCCACACTTGATGACCAGCGCTGCAGCACCAGCACTGGAATCCTTATTCCCCATGCTGAGTGAGGTGTACGGCCAGCGCTGCAGCCAGGGAGGCTGGAGCTGGAGGCTGGAGTTGCAGCGCTGGAAGTGCCCTGCAGGTGTGGCCACTTACTAATTGCAGCGCTGGTGGAGGCTTTCCAGCGCTGCAACTCGCCAGTGTAGCCATACCCTATGAGTCTATGTCCAGAAGCATGAAACTTTGCCCCATCAGACATAGGTACATGTTACAGCAGTCTCATAAAATTATCCAGCTTTTCTTTTTAATTTAGCCACCAGACTTGACTTGATAGTCTCCCACTGCACCAGACACAGATTGTGATGAAATTATTTTTTCACAACGTGTATAATCAATGTTACCTACCAGCAATTTCATCTTGTGCTCTCTTTTTCTCATAGTACAGTGAAGATATACCTTATTCCTTGTCTTTCATAAGCAAAAGTGACCCTGTCACATTATACCTCCTCTTCCTACCAAGGTTCCTTGCTGCAAACTCCAGCCTCACAATCCTTTGCAGCTGGATGCAAGCCACTGTAGCACAATCATCCTGATTCCAATGACACAAAGTTCCAATGCCTCTGTGGCTGCTCATAGCTTTTCCAGTCAGCGGAAACTGACATGACTGTGGTTAAGTATCATTGCTGCTATTCAGAACCCCCTGAAGCTGCTGTGAAATTGTAACTGATGCTATTTTTGTCAATCTACTGCTGCTTAGAAAGTCTATTTGAAAGAGTGGAGTCAGAGACTGAGGCCATGGCTACACTTGCAAATTTGCAGCGCTGCAGCAGGGTGTGAAAACACACCCTCTCCAGCGCTGCAAATTGCGGCACTGCAAAGCGCCAATGTGGTCAAAGCCCCAGCGCTGGGAGCGCGGCTCCCAGAACTGTATGTTATTCCCCACAGGGAGGTGGAGTACGGACAGCGCTGGGAGAGCTCTCTCCCAGCGCTGGCGCTTTGACTACACGCAGCGCTTTGAAGTGCAAGTGTAGCCATAGCCTCAAGCTATTCAGAGGCACCCGCCCCCAATTGGTAAACACATCCTTTCTGGCTGCTAGGAGGCTCTTGGGGACAAGAGGGTGGAGGAGACGATAAGTTCATTTTCCCTTCCAGCAGCCCAAAAAGTAGAGGAATAACAATCTAGATAGACACAATCTAGGCTGTCTTCAAATTTCAGATTTCCAACAGCCAGGCCTTTAATATGAAAGGCATTGCCCTCAAGCAATGTTTAGGGACATCACCCTGACAGAAATTCCAATACCCACGGAAAGATTTTCTGTACCACCACCAGAAGTTGGGTAAGGTAATATCTTTTATTGGCCCATCTTGTCTCTCTAATACCCTTCCAAGCAGTTGAAATAGGGCTTCTCAGCAGCATGCTTCCTTTCAACTACTTCCCATCCTTCATATCAGCCTTTGGCGATAAGATTTATTTCTTTGGCAAATATTTCGAGCTCTGTTGCAGCACTTATTCCTTCTTTCCCACCAGCATGCTTGAGCAGGTGGTTTCTTGACTTGTACACAGTTACTGTCAGAATCTTTGTGAATTTTAAGTATGCTCCTTTGTTTACAAGCACAAAGCAAAGAAACAGAACATGGGGGTGGAAGCATGAAAACCAGACCCAGAAATTTTAATAGGATGGCACCAAGGAGTGCAAATATAATTTAAAGTCCATTCCAATGTTTTACAGAATAGAGAGAACACATTTCAGAGACTACCATGTATGATTTTGTCCTTGTCAGCCAGGACAGTGAATAGGGATAACATTCACAAAAGTACTCCCACTCCTCTTCAAGTTATTATTTGAAAGCGACTGTCTATAATACTTATGACTTCTGTATATCTTTTAATGTAACTACTTAAGACAAACATGATTCTAGATATTTGGTGGGGAAGGGGAATATGTGGCAATATGATAAAGATGTAAGGGCTAGTTTAACGTATGCGCTACATGGGATTCTCAGCCACAAAATTCCCACTTTAAAAAAAAAAATCTCCGTGCAGTGCCTTGAAAGTCAGTACACATCAAAACCAACCTAAGCAAATATTTTACATTTGTGTAATTGTGCACAAGTGTTCTAAGTTAATCTGCACTGTTAAGTTTAATATGCATTAATGACACGTTTTACTTGCTAAGCAAGTCTCTGATTGTGTTTTACAGAGTTCCCAAGTGCACAAATGTCTGCAATGCTAAAAATTTGCGTGCGCATGTTTTGAGTTTGTTCACTGGCAGTGCTCTGCTGATTCCAGCAGCATTAGCTATGGTGAAAGGGGAAAAAAAGAGTTAAAGACAGGCCCTGCTCAGTTCTCAGTCAGTTGACTACATTTTTAGTAAACATGCATATCATATGTAAAGGTTGTTCAACAGGGAAGTCGTAAAATTGGAACTTGGCATCTAAGACTGGACACACAGGAATCTCAGTTGTGAATGGCATTCTAACTTTCCAGCTGTCTAAGGTTTTTCACATTTCCAAGACCTGCATCACATCAACAGTACAGGCAGGCTTTACAGGGCTTTTTTAATCATGAAAAAACAAGAATTCTCACTTGTTTTTTTCCCAAGTTTACACTTAACCCTGAAAAATATGATCAAAGAGAACTCTACATTTACCTACACTAAGCACCAGTGGTTCATGCAATCTCTGATCATTTGCTCTTCTCAGCAGGAGAAGAAACACTGGATTAAAACCCAATGATTTTACATCTAGACTTGCTTGAAGAGGCCTAAAACATCCAGACAGAACACACCACAGCAATAGACAGGATCAAAATTCAGGTACAGCTAATACTTCATTTAGGCCCCATCTACACAGAAAAGTTTTACTAGCTATGCAGGTATAACCCCATGTGGACACTCATTTCAGTTTAGCCAATGCAACTTGGGAAGGAGTTTAAGCTAAATGGAAAAAGCCACTTTTCTATCAGGATAAGAGCATCCACATAGGAGGTTATAGCTGTATAACCAGTAAACTTTCCCATGTAGGTAAGTCCTAAGAGAGTGTCTACACAGGGTGTTACACTAGTATGACTACACTGGTTTAAATTCACATCTTAGACTATACTAAAAAAACAAAACCCCATAACCTTTCCTCTGTAGATAAGGCCTTACCTGATCAGAAGCAACATTTGGGCCAATTACAGGACTTAAAGATTAAGATTTGTTTTGCTAATCTTCACTGACACAATCAAAGTTTACAGCCATTCTTGTGAGCTCTCCGGAACAAGAACTTAAATCAGCCATTCATAAATTTACTGGGATTTCTATGCCCCCAGAAGTTCCAAGTTTCCCTTACCTGCATCCCAAAAGATGGCAGTTATGGAAAAGCCACTTTAACCAATTATCAAAAACTAAAATTCAAGAGAAGACTAGGGGCTAGGAAAAAAAAAATAAACAAAAGACATCCTCCCTGTGGGAAGACTGCAGGGGAGTCAACATAGAGCAGGGGTTCTCAGACTTTTGTGCTGGTGACCCCTTCCACATAGCAAGCCTCTGAGTGTAACTCCCCCCTTGTACATTAAAAACACTTTTTAATATATTTAACACCATTATAAATGCTAGAGGCAAAGCAGGGTTTGGAGTGGAGGCTGACATCTCGCGACCCCTCATGTAATAACCTTGTTACTCCCTGAGTGGTCCCGATCCCCAGTTTGAGAACCCCTGATAAAGAGAGAGGAAGAAACATGTACCAAAAAACCAAAAATCCAATATTTTGATCTTCAAAAGAAAATCTGAACACATGACAGGTATTCCAAAAAATATTTTTAGAAAGCTCTTTGAATGTTAATTACCATCTTACACCAACATAAGCCAGAGGCTCCGGTTAAATAACTGAAGGGAAACTGTTGCACAGCCACCATAGTGGATTTATGCAGACTACAGACAGAAATCTGAAGTACTAGCTCCCATAAGAAAGATCACTCTTATTTGCCCCTGTGCTCATGAAGAAAAGGTAGGCATGAGAGCAGATGAGAAGAGGGTGTGGTGAGGGGGGCAGGAAAAAACACGAAGAAAATTAGACTGACACTAATATGTTAGAACGAAACAGGCCCTTACTCTGCAGCACAGACCCTCCATGGCCTCACGCATGTTGACACACTGGCTATATTAGGAACATGACTGCTTTTAGTACATGGAGATATGCATATTACTAGGAGTAATTAAATTAGACACATTTTGGCAACATTACCAGAGTATAATGGCACATAACTGGATGAAGCCAATGTAATTTAAATACCCACACCCAAGCGTTGTCTGAAGGTTTCTAAAAGATCAATTGCTGGGGCAATAATAATAATTAAGAAAAGGTAAGTCTGTGCAAAAACTACTCATGAGCCACAAAATGTTACAAGTCTCAGGAGTTCAAACAGCACAAAGTTGTATTGTTCCTTCCTCATTTTTAAGGCTTCTTCTTAAAGGGGAAGAGTCTTTTACACGGGCAAGCATTACCTGCAGGGTAGGTATTGGTAGCTGCCCATTTAATTTAAGTGCAAACTACATCAATCTGTTTTATCAAGGAAGTTATGAAATTTGATAAGTAACAGTTTCACTCTGATGACAGATGCTCTGAGAAAAATTAAGCATGATCTTCTGGATTTCACCCATTATGCATCATCACTTCAGATACCCCATCACCAAGAAGCAATTCAGTAACACACATGGCAACATGAAGCCAGGCCCCACTTACATTTCTACCAAAATACTCTGGAAAAGTGCCTGCTAAGATTATGTTGCAGAAATAATTTATACCTGCAAGAGAGCTGCAAAAAGCTTAATCCAACATCAAGTCATTCAGGGCTAGTCTACACTTACCTGCCGGGTCGACACGGTGAGTTCGACTTCTCGGAGTTCGAACTATCGCGTCTAATCTGGACGCGATAGTTCGAACTCCCCGCGCACTCCGGTCGACTCCGGTACTCCACCACTGCAAACGGCGGTGGCGGAGTCGACCTTGGAGCCACGGACTTCGATCCCGCGGCGTCTGGACGGGTAAGTAGTTCGAACTAGGGTACTTCGAGTTCAGCTACGCTATTCACGTAGCTGAACTTGTGTACCCTAGTTCGACCCCCGCCCTTAGTGTAGACCTGCCCTCAGATACAGTCAGACACTTGACCCATCCTCTGTGCATGTTTCACCTATTTCCCTAGCACAGCATTCTGGGCTACTCCCCAATAAGGTTTGCTGTTGGAACCTGTGATCTCCTAGTAAACATTAATCTAATACTTTAACCTATAACAGGCATGCTGAGTTATTACACTATTCACTGAACAGGTAGGCAATAGATTCCTACTTAAGTTTTTTGGAAGATGGAAACATGACATGCCAAGTCAAAATGCCCCCTTCCTGCATTTGTCAAGTAATTTGCCTTACCATGATGGGCAGTGTAACTCAGAAGATCCAACTTAAATGCCCTGCTCTGTCACAGGACTTCTTATGTCAGTGCTTCTCAAAGCCGGTCCGCCACTTGTGCAGGGAAAGCCCTTAGCAGTCCAGGCTGGTTTGTTTACCTGCCGCGTCCGTAGGTTCAGCCGATCACGGCTCCCACTGGCCGCAGTTTGCCACTCCAGGCCAATGGGAGCTGCGGGAAGGCGGCCAGCACATCCCCTGTCCTGCGCCACTTCCCCCCATTGGCCTGGAGCAGCGAACCGCGGCCAGTGGGAGCCGCAATCAGCCGAACCTGCGTATGTGGCAGGTAAACAAGCCAGCCCGGCACGCCAGGGGCTTTCCCTGCACAAGCGGCAGCCTGACTTTGAGAAGCACTGTCCTATGTGACCTGCGGCGACTCATTTAGGGGGAAAGATATTTAAAAGCACCGAAGAATTTAGACACACAAGTCAACAGGATGTTGACCCACTGACTTGTGTGTTTAAATCCCTTTGACACTTTTGACCGTCTCCTAAATCTGTCTCAGATCCCTATCTGTAAAATAGGAACAATACAGTCACCCTTAGAAGGATATTGCGAGAATAAATATATTAAAAGTCTGCGACTCACTCTGATACTCTAATGGTTGCTGCCACATGAGGAAGATGCACACCTCCACCAGGTATGACCTTCAGTGATTAATTTGTAGTGAAAGAGGTGCCTTGGCTCAAGCAATTTTTTTACATTCATAACTGATGCAGCAAGCCCAGAGGTGCCAGGGCTCAGCCGTGGCAAGCCCTGGCACAAATTAAGCAATGACTACCTTCCATCTTTATGATGCGATAGCTCAAGTACTGCCAATACTTCTAAACCTGGAAAAACAGTAACACCCTAAGAAATAGCTTCAGTATCATTAGAATCAGCAATACATGCACTGAACCAAATTCCTTTCCATCTTGCTTAGTCTCATCATTTTGTAAAACATATCATGTGCAGGGCGGATTTGATTTAAATCACTAGTCAGGAACCCTCGATTTAAGCATGGTTTTCTACATAAAAGTACATTCTTGTTGGTTGTTATAACCTTAATACATATTCTTCACAACTCAGAAATAGATGTAGGTTTCATTTTTAGAAGGTACACACTATACATTTTTAAACAGTGATGTATTTTGAAAACTTTTCAGATTAGTTGTACAGCTATATCAGAAAATGAATGATTGGTTATTTCATTTACCAAAGGTAACTGAAGCAGATATTTATGAAGTCACTGGGAGGTGAACTATCTCCAATTCAACAGGTTAATCATTAATATTTGGAGGATTTTCTTGCCATGCCGTATTAGGAAGAGAATATCACTAGATAGACATTTAAATTGTTTTATTTAACTAAAACAACAACATTAAGTATTCTGGATTTTTTTTTCTTCAACAACATATAATATTTTAACAAAACAAGCATATGTCCCTCACTTTTCACATTTATCTCCAGACTTCTTCTCCTTGTCCAGATCTATTCTGCCCCCAACAATCTTCTGTTCATTAAACTTTTTGAAACTTTGCACTTTTAGAAAGAAGTAAGGGATTGACTTCGTGTACACAAATTTGCAGAGGGACAATAGAGTTGAGGTCTCTTATTTCTCACCTCTAAATATTATTTATTTATTTTTTATAACCATTTTTGCTGTTAACAAGCATGTTATCTCTAGAGACACAAAGCCACAGTTTGATAACTGCAAAACTAAGCATCTCTGGTGGTATAGTCTAGACTGAGCACTGAGTCCCATGGGGTAGATAGAAAGATTAACCTAAATAATCTATACAGAAGCCCCTGTAACTCCATAAAATTGGGTCCCTAATCCATGAACTAGTGGAACTCATTTACAAAACTTTTCTTAAACATGACATGAATATATTGCCTCACACTATAGAATTAGAATTTATAATCCCTATTCCATGATGAGATATCTCTGAGCTATAATGCATCTTAATTAAAACAATCTCTAGAGAGGTTTTTTTCCTCAAAAAGCATTTTATCAAATCTGATTTAAATTTTTAAAAAATCTGACTTTTTGTTTGTTTTTTAAATCGCTGTTTTTTCTCCACCCTGATCATGTTGTTTGCCAGCAATACCATACCCTTTCAGGCTTTCAGACAGTAAGCTCTGTGGATCAGGGCCTTCAGTAGGCACTGCAAGGTACAGCATACAGTCATGGCCCTCTATAAACGTGCCCATGCTGGTTGGTATCTTGTTGCATGAGAGCATGGCCCAGACTGCCCTGCAATAGTGCCCCACTAACAACATGCCACATGGACACAGGAGCAGCTTTATTCCTAACCTTACTGCATCCAAGGGCCAAACTTCAGAAGCAGAAGAAAAATTCCTGACCCCTCTCCTCCCCTCCTTGCTCTCAACCCAAGGACTAGGGCTGCAGCTTCAAGCCACAAGTGACAGCTCAGGGAAACCACACCAGGGCAGCACAGGGACCAAAGTAGCTCAGCCACCGACCCCGGTGCCTCAGGGGCAGAAACAACCTAGTCTGCTGGCTCCATGCATCCAGAAGTGAGGAGAAAGTCCTAGCTAAAGCGGTGGTCCAATGCTCAGAGCGCAGCTTGCAACACGCCGCTCATGGGAGGAAACCCCTGCCCATTGTGTACACACACCTTCCTCTCCTCTTGCTAGACCACACAAGGCGCAGCAGGGAGGCGAATGCTCTGCAAACAGCCCTTCTTCCCCCGCCCCAGCCTGGTGCATGGGAGGGGGGCAGCCTCCACGGCTGCACCTCCCCCGCCCCAGCCTGGTGCATGGGAGGGGGGGCAGCCTCCACTGCTGCACACCCGCCGCTCCCCAGCCTGGTGCATGGGAGGGGGGGCAGGCTCCACGGCTGCACACTCGCCGCTCCCCAGCCCGATACGCACTGGGAGGGGCGGTACCCACGGCCCCCCGAGCCCAGCCCAGCCCAGCCCGCCCCTCCCTCGCGAGCCCGGGGAAGGAGCCGCCGCTGCCGCCCCACTCACCCGCCAAGCCCAGCAGCAGCCACAGCAGCCACATGGCCCCGCGCCGGCCGCTCCGCAAACTTTCCTTTCTGCCTGCTCCGTGCGCGAGCCAGTCTCCGCCCGAACCCGGCCCAGACGCTGCGGGCCCGGGCGGGGGGAGGGGGAGAGGAGGGCGGGGCCGGGGGAGGGGCCCGCGGCGCAGCCACAGAGCGCAGCGGCCCCGGCCGGGACCCTGGCTGCGGGCCCGCCCACGCGGCTCCTGTGCCCGGTGCCCCTCTCTCCCTCTTCCCCTGCTGGCGCACCTGGGGCGGAGATTCCCGCCCATGCATGCACCGCACCAGGGAGCGGAGGGTGTCGTTCCTCCTGCACCCCAGCCGGCCACACAGTGAGGGGAGTTAGCATTGCACCCCGTTTCCTAGCCTGGTGCAGGTGTGGGTAGTTACCAGTTACCCCTGCTCCCCAGCCTGCTGCACGCACGAGGGGATCATTACACCCTCTCCTTCCCTGTCTGGTGCACACACCGGCAGAGAGAGGTAACAGTGCATCTTCTCCCTGCCACAGGGACCAGGGAGCTGCCATTGCAACTCCTGTCTTCCTGGATTATTCAGAGCCCAGGGCCTACCTCAAACTCCCATCAAGCAGGGCCGGCTTTAGGCCGATTCCCCTGATTCCTCCGAATTGGGCCCTGCGCCTAAGAGGGCCCCGCGCCCTAAAGAAGAGTGCCTAAGTCATCCCTGCTGGGGCCCCATCGAAACTATTCAAATTGGGCCCCACACTTACTAAAGCCGGCCCTGCCATCAAGGAGCTATTGTCCAGTTCTTTTCCTGTCACTCACCCACCAAACACACTATCTCTGTGACCAGACATTACAGTGATGGGCATAACAGAAATGCATGTAATAATAATAGCTGCAGATTCAAAAACCATAGCAAGCAACTCTACTGCTGTACATAGTGCTCATTCTAAACATGTGGTTCCTAGTTGCACTCACATTGTGTTCACATATTTCCCCTATCACATGCAAACAAGTAATATGCTGCCACCCATGTTCACACTCAAAGAGAAAAGTGGCTCATACACAATTACAAGCTAAGCTGAAATGATGATAATTGTGTGTGTGTGTGTTGCCAGTGATTTAGGGTGTTTTGTGTAAATCCCCAACTCCTGGAAACATTTTTTAGCTTGGGGTTTACAATACTGATTCTTCCAGTAACACATTGTAGTAATATCTAGGCATTGATAGTAATGAAGTCCTTGTTAACTTATTTTGGGCCAGATCCTATTGCCCAAGGAACAGCTGGAATGGATGCATGGCAAGAGGCAGCGAGTCCACACCCCTTGTGCGTCTGGTAGCACACCTGCATGAATGGGTCCTTGTACTGCAGCCTGGAAAGGGGGGCAGAACTAAAGGCAAATAGTCTCCCAAGGTTCATGTTCTGTCTCTTTTCCACAGTTAGTTAAGGCATTGAACTGGCTGTCAGCTCCCTGACACCTCAAAGCTGTTAGCCATCCTAGAACTCTCCTCTGGGCTAAGCCAGCCCTTCCTTTGCCTTGCAGGTTAATGGTAGCTGTACCCTAAACCCCTTTGAAGTGTTCCCCTGTAGTGTCCAGCCCCTTCTCCACTTAACACTCACAGTAATACCAGGTCTGCTGTACCCAAGGGAACCAGTCTGTATGATTCAACTCAGGATCCTCTCCCAGTATTATACCACAGCACTGAGATATATTAATAGTGAAAACAACAATAAGTTTATCATCAAAGATTCTAGAGACAGTGAGTAAGAATAATGGAAACAAAATTGTTACACATAAAACAAAATTATAACATGGTATCTAGAGACTAACTTTAATTTAACAGGCTAACCTCCAAGATAAGGAAGTTTGTCTCACCCCAAATGTCCTTTGCAGTGTTTCATCCAGTGCAGGTTGAAATCTTGTTTTCATGAATGTAAACGCACTGCCGGATTACTTTCTAGGTGCGGGATAAAGGGATGTCTTCCTTGCCTTCTCCTTATATCCCCAAAAGTTCATTGTCCGAACCCAGAGTCAGGATGACCCCCTGTGGCTTATTCTCTGGTGTGCTGCCTCCCTGTTAATTTCACATCCCCTGCCTTGACTTCCTATGTAAATAGGGTTACCATTGTGTTGGCTTACAATGCTTAATTACATGCTGACAGAGAGACAAGTGAATAAACATCTTTTGTCTCACAGAAAACCTGTCAACTCTGCCTTGATATAGACTTTAGAACATATTTTCAGTATACATACATACCTCCTTATTTATTATCTGTACATACGTTTCACAACAATATTATTGAGCAGTGTGATCCTGGCTTTCTTATAAGACTTCATACAACATACTTTGGTGAACCAGAATGTACTTACTAGGATCACAATATTCTTGTAACCTCCTTGCTAGTTGGCACTGGGGGGGTTCCTGGGTCACACTAACTTCTTAAAGAGCCTTTCCTCTCCACCTGTCTTCCTGGCATCACTGGAAAATAGCAGATTTTATCATTATAACCAGTCAAACAAAGATAGACTGTGGCACTTACAGTCCTTGTGAAGTACAGTCAGGGTCACCTAACCCGAGTTTAGGAATCTGTAATGCCTTTCCATAATATATTTATAGTTGCAGTTTAAGGGCCCAATCGGCTCCTACTGAAATCCTTGGCTTCAAAGGGAGCAGGAGCAGGCCTGTTTTAGGAAGGTAGATTGTCACTCTGGATCAAGTAGAGATTAAAAGACCAGCATTAGTTCACAACACCATTTTGATCTCTTTTGCTTTCTTGGGAAAACTGTTGCTCTTATTCATTAAGAAAATTGATACCTTTCATGTCAGGAAGTATTCCTGCATGTGTAGTAGGTAGGTGAATAAATTTGCATGTGTGTTATAAACTTTAACTTTCAGAAATGCTCACAGGGTACATTTAATAGTTGCAGAGAATGCTGAGTGCACAAGTTCTTCTGGCTAAGAAGTCAGTTTACAAGAGCCCAAAACTGCCAAATTATTTCTAAAAATGTCTTCAAATAATCAGCACAAAAATACTGCTGGGTACAGGCTGAGTTCTTGTAATTCATGTTTAATAGAGTCAGACTAGCTTGTGGGCTAGAGATTTATTGATGAGGATTTCACATTATTTGGAAAGATTACTGTATTTTGTTGTTTAAAATAAGAGTTCTATTTAAGATCTAATCTTTAACATTTGTTTCTGTGACGTTGTGCAGTCTATATGATTTTATAAAAATTTAATAAGTAAATATAATGTAACTGAGATATGCTTCATGCAAAAGGCCTCTTGTAAGGTATCATTACAAAGCTTATAATCTACTGAGTGTAATCATCCTATTTGTATAAATGTACCACTCTTGCATCTGAAACTAGAAATATGAAATATAACTCTGAGGGCCTATTGTAATTATGTAAAGTGTGGGCCATTAATGGTGGTTTGGAATCTTGATGACTCCCATTAACTAGGACCATTGTCTGCAAATGGCTGTGTTTGACCTGTAAGTCTTCCTGTATACCTATGTGCTGGCAAGTGGGTAATGAAGTCTTGCTGTGACATGTGATCATGTCACCTAACTGGAATCCATCTTTAACCTGGTGTGTCTTTCCATTGAGAAGGACGGGGTGGGAACTCAGAGAGGGACACAAGGATTCCCACCTTATGCAAAAGATCTATAAAGGGATGGAAGAGAACAAAGGGAGGGAGGAGCCATCATGAAGAATCCGCTAGCTACCACCTAAGCTGGGACAAGAGCTGTTCCGGGAAAAGAATTGTGCCCAGGCCTGGAAGGTGTCCAGTCTGAGAAAAAACTTACTGAAACATCTCTGAGGGTGAGATTATCTGTATTCAGTTTGCTTAGACATAGATTTGCATGTTTTATTTTATTTTGCTTGGTGACTTACTTTGTTCTGTCTGTTACTACTTGGAACCACTTAAATCCTACTGTCTGTATTTAATAAAATCACTTTTTACTTATTAGTTAACTCAGAGTATGTATTAATACCTGGGGGAGCAAACAGCTGTGCATATCTCTCTAACAGAGTTATAGAGGACGAACAATTTATGAGTTTACCCTCCATAAGCTTTATACAGGGTAAAACGAATTTACTTGGGTTTAGACCCCATTGGGAGTTGGGCATCTGAGTGCTAAAGACAAGCACACTTTTCAGGTAAACCTGCAGCTTTGGGGCAAGTAATTCAGACCCTGGGTCTGTGCTGGAGCAGACGGGAGTGTCTGGCTCAGCAAGACAGGGTGCTGGAGTCCTAAACTGGCAGGGAAAACAGGAGCAGAGGTAGTCTTGGCACATCACGGGGGAGGGATAGTTCAGTGGTTTGAGCTTTGGCCTGCTAAACCCAGGATTGTGAGTTCAATCCTTGAGGAGGCCACTTAGGGATCTGGGGCAAAAATTCGTCCTCCTAGTGAAGGCAGGGGGCTGGACTTGATGACCTTTCAAGGTCCCTTCCAGTTCTAGGAGGAGGAGATTGGTATATCTCCAATTATTACCTCCCAGGGGGGGTTCTGTGATCCAACCCATCACAGTTACCTCTTGAATGCAGCTTTAACCCTTAATAGGAAATTCCCAAGGGGATGTCAACTCAACAACAAGTTAATTCCAACAGCTGATGACTGTTTCTCTGTGCCAGAGATGAGGAGGGGTTTCCACCACTGGGAAGTTTGGCTGGGTCAATGCTGCAGGAAGTGCAAGGTCTGTCCATCTGCCAGACCACTCCTATGCCGCAACTTACATGCCTCTGCCCTGTGCTCCCCATGAGACCATTTTTCACCCTTCTGCTGGCTCCAAACAACTCTCCCAGGCCAGCAAGAGAAAGTAACAGTATACATCAGCTGCTCGGGCCAGAGATGGGGAAGAACAAGCATGAAAGCCAGAGAAGTTTCATTCAGGGATATGGGGCCAGCAGTACAATGAGGTGGGCAGGAGCCTCTTTCAGCATTGACCAAGAAGGGTTTCCATGGTTATTGGAGAGAGTGGGCTGGGAGCAGGAGAAATGGAGGCAAGAGAGGTTCTAGGGCTGTGAATGAGTTTCTTTCTCTTCAGCCCTTCAGTACAATGCTCCTGTTCCTGCTCCTAATTAACTCCAGGGCAAAACTCCCATTGGCTTCTATAGGAGCAAGAACAAGTCCGATACTGTTAAAGGAGTGGATTTCCAGTGAAGCAGGAATCAACACATTTTCTAGAGGTTCTTCACCCCACCCCCCCAGTTTATGAGCTGCAATCTATTCTGATCCACCTTGACATGGTATGAACTGCTTACAAATAATGGAAAATGAGTGGTGTCTTCTGGTTAAGACGTAGGGCTGGTACTCAGTTCATGCAATCTGTGTTCAATGTCCAACTCTGCTACAGA
This sequence comes from Mauremys mutica, assembly GCF_020497125.1. Classification (NCBI taxonomy): domain Eukaryota; kingdom Metazoa; phylum Chordata; order Testudines; family Geoemydidae; genus Mauremys; species Mauremys mutica. Next base: position 80,289,546 of record NC_059075.1, read on the forward strand.
CTTCCCGTGTGACCAGTTTCCTGATGAAACTGGTAAATAATACCACTCCCCTAGCTCACAAGGATGTTGTAAGGATAAGCCTGTAAATACTTCAGGGTGCTCAGTATGTACATGGATCCTCAATGTACAGTAGCAGCACAGGGTATCAGGAATAGGGGAACATAGTCAAAAATATAGTAAGGAACTATATACAGTATAAAGATAAATCCATATTCTCCACTCTGTTTCATGGGTGCTGCTCCCATTGTCTTCACTGGCAATTACATTCATATAACAGAGCGGATTGGCCTATATTCTCAACTTTAATAAACAGATTGGCTAGATGTATATGAGAAAGTTACATATGCAGGTATTATAACTTTGTGCAATTTTAGTTAAAGGCTATAGAAAGAAATTTTCTCAGAATCAGGCATGTAGGGAAAGCACATTGAGGTGCTACTGGCCATAGTTTCTAGTGTTCCCTTTACTATTCTAAACAGATACGTGTGTTTTTTCCTGAGGGATTTCCCCTAAGTGCAGCTTCTGTGTCTGCCTGCAATGAAGTCATCATAATCCTCTAGTTCTAAACATCCCAGTGTGTTGACGTAAAATACCATTTAATACTATTAAATGGGATTAAATGATGATGGTGTCTGTGTGGCTCATTTTGTAGCACTTTTGCCTCTGGAAGGTTATGAGTTAACAACCCACACCAGGGTTAGGTTTCGTACACAGTACTAAAATGGGATGGTGTATGATTAGATATTAAACCAAGGCCCCTTCTGTCTTTTCAAGTGGCTATCTTCATGGAAGTTAAAGAACTCATCATGGCATTTTTCAGGATAAACCAGGTATTTCTCTCAGTGATCCCCTCTCCCGTAAAATAGGATATATTTCCTAAGGCTGTGTTCATAGTTAGAGCAGGGGAATGGGTGTTAGGATTTCTGGGTTCTATGTGAAGCTCGCCACTGACTTTCTGTGCAGCTGTGGGCCAGTCACTTAATCTCTGTGGGCTATTTGTAAAATGGGGTTAATAATACCTACCTCCCAGGGGTGTTGTGAGGCTTAATTCTAGAATGTTTGTAAAGTCCTTTGAGATCCACAGAAGAAAGGTACCATATAAGTGAAAGTTATTGTTATTAACTTCCACATTTTCCTACAAAATTATATTAAACCTTTCAGGACATTTTGAATATGAAAAGGCACTAATCTGTTACTCTAAGCATAAAGAGTTTGGTCTTGAAAGGTGCCAAATGCCCTCACCGGCCATTGGCAATGCTGTAGATCTTCATGAATGCTTGACTAAGGACTAATCACATGGCATGTTCTTCAAGAGAACTTGAAATCCATGGGTGTTGAGGGCACTCAACACTTGAGAAGACCAAGCCCCAAATACAGTATTGATAACCTGTTTCTAACCAGCGGACTTTGCATGACTCATTTAGTTTAATTCATCATAATCCAGAAGTTTAGACTGGTTTGATATGCAGGAGAAAAAAAAAATCTACTAATGTCTCCAAATACAATCTAAACCTTCTGGCTTCACTTGGGAGGCAGTATTCTGGAAAAAAAAATTAATTCTGGTCATTTATATGAGCTCAGGCGTCAGGCCTGCTGGCAGGATTGATGGAAATGAAAATTCAGGGTTATGTTAATTAAGGACAAAAACTTGTAATAATATACTGCAGTGCTTTATAAATGACTAGCTGCCACTTAGACAAGTCAGCAAGTTTGGCACTGTGCTTAGCAACAGCTTTGTGATGCATTCAAAATAATAATAATCTTGTTTTTAATATATCATGGCAAAATGATAAATGTAGGTCCCAAAAACATCTATAAAATCATCTTAATCATTAGCATTTATTAAGTTAAACATGAACATTAGCATATTGGCATGTATCCATCTACCCATTAGAATTCCTCATCATTATGGCTGTCTAAAGTTTTGATCTTAGTAGTTCTACAGCAAGCTAGAAGCTCTTTCAACTACTCCAACTTTATTCAGCTTAGAAAGCAGAGTCAAATCTTCCCATCCACATTCCCACATGATGGTTGATCAAATGGACACACCTGGCATGTAAAGGGGAGCATATTGTAAGCATTTATAGGCCACCCATCCCTGCACTATCTTTATATGGCAGGGATGGCCAACCTGAGCCTGAGAAGGAGCCAGAATTTACCAATGAACATTGCCAAAGAGCCACTGTAATATGTCAGCTGAGCAGCCCCCCCACCCGCATCAGCTCCCCCCGCCCCCCGCTTCCAGTGCCTCCCCCTCCCTCCGGCCTGCCACAATCAGCTGTTTCGAAGTGCACAGGAGGCTCTGGTGGGGAGGGGAGAGGAGCAAGGGCATGGCAGGCTCGGGGGAAGGGGCAAGGGCCTTGGGGGAAGGGGTGGAGTGGTGGCAGGACCTGAGGCACAGCAGGAGGTTGAGCAGTGAGCACCCCACAGCACATTGGAAAGTTAGCATCTGTAGCTCCTGCCTCGGAGTCAGCGCCTATGCAAGCAGGGATGGCTCCAGGCACCAGCGCAGCAAGCACGTGCCTGGGGCGGCAAGCTGGGGGGGCGGTGGTGTGCTGGTCGTTGTGAGTGTTTCTGTGGGAGGTCCACCGGTCCCGCTGCTTCAGCGGCAATTCGGTGGTGGGTCCAGCAGATCACCCGCAGAACCGCCACCGAAGGCTCCCTGACTGCTGTGCTTGGGGCAGCAAAAAACATAGAGCCACCCCTGTATGCAAGGAGCCACATAACAACCTCTGAAGAGAAAAGCCTCACCAGTCCCTTAAATGCCAGGGGTTCCAGAGCCCACAGTAACTGGGGTCACCTAAACAAAGTGATTTCTTTCATTATGCTATAGAAATAGCCAGATTTAGTCTCAGGCCTCTATCCAGTGGATATAACCTGCTACCTAGATCTCCTTGTTTTTGACTTCCTGGGAGTCTATCCCTCAGACAGTTACATTGTGTTCTTGATGAATGCAAGCAGTTAATATTATGAATAGTATCTGGAGATGTTCCTTTTTTGTGTGCAAAAGTGCCCATGGGAGCATCCAGATGCAGAACTGAGACATCCCATTAAGGACCCAACTTTCAAAAACTGGGATCCTACTCTAGGTATAACTAAGCTAGTCGTGTTAAATCCTCCTCCTCTTCTGCCAGACTTTGGAGTCAATATTTTAGAAGCTGCACAGGAATTTTTGCTCAAAAATAACCAGCTAGAATCTCAGTATATTCTAGTGCTGTGTACAGAGCAGGCCCTTTCCTTCTAATTCTATTCCTCACAGAGCAGCTGTCTGCGAGTGGCCCCCTGCTGTAGAGCTCTCATTCAATGTGAAAGATGGTTTTACTGTAAATTAGTGCTTGTGACTCAGAAATTAGAGATGGAAAAGACCTGTTAGGTCAATCTGTCCCTCCCCCCGACAATGCAGGGTTGTCCCCTACAGCACAGTAAATCACCGGGTGCTTTGTCTACTTCACTTTTAATGACTCAAGCAAGGGGGCTTCCCCCATCCCTTGGGAGACTATTCCACACTCTAGTAGAAGTCCCTGTCAGGAAACTGATCCTGATGGTCAGCATCCATTTCCCTTTCCCTGTTTGCATTCCATCTCTGCTTGTTAGAACAACCTCCCTCATACACCTCTCTGTCTTTGGCATGTTAGTGTACCTGGCCCTTCACAGACAGGAGGGCACAATGAGCCATCCCTCTCCCCTCCTTGTGACTTGCAATCTCAGCTATGCCACCCTCCCACAATGCAGCAGATCCAGGCCCATGCCAGGAAGCCAATGCTCCACTGTTAACAGGCATAGCAGAGGCCACTCAGTTTAGGGCTCCCCCAGCGCCGCTGGAGGCATGGCAATTACCTCCAGTACAATGCCACCAGGAGCAGATGCTGATACATAGACCAACAATGGGGGAAGTGTCTTAAACCATCAGCCTTGCCCTCAGCATGTGCACCCCTCACATATTAATAGGTAATTATAATAACTGAGTTATTCATGGTCTGCCCATATTAAACACATAGGGCCCAGTTCAGAGCTGCACCTCTCAGTAGCTTTAGCCTAGGAGAAAGGGCAAAGGCATCTTTACCTTTTCCACCTTTACCTAGAACTATATTAACTTACAGCAACTTCCAACAGCCTTCTATTAGCCAGTCTGCTGACCCAGAATAGCTGGAGTGCCAAGTGCTCCATCCATCTCCCATACACACCCCTCCCCCTCCCAACATGCCTCCTACCAGACATGTGCCAGCCCTACACCTCCCAGGGAACAGCCTCTCAGGACCCAGTGCTAGGGGAATTCCCAGCTGCAGAGTTTTAGCTGCTTTTGCTGTAAATGAGCCAGAACACAACCCAAAATCAGAGCTATAGGGCCAGATTCTCACCTCAGTCCCTCCAGTATAAACCCACCCTGAAGTCAATGGAGACTTGACAGAGTGACAGAGACTGCAGTGGCAGATACAATTGCAGGATTAGGGCCTGCGCTTATTATTTAAACCTTGCCATTTTATATTTAGACTAGCCTGTTCCATATATTTGTCCTTTGTTTTAAATCTTGGTGGTTGTTTTTTAATATAATCCTTGCCTTTGGCTTGGAAAAAAATAGTTATCCTAATTTTTCTCTCTATTTAGCTCATTTTATTTTTTAAATTGTATTATAACAATCCTTCAGGCAGTTTCCCCAGTTCCCTCATTTTCCCCTTTCCTGCTCAAATGCCTCTCCCACCCCTAGGCATTCCCTACAAAGGACAGCTGGTGACCTCAGCTGCAAACACAACTTTACTACCAGGAACAGTCCCACTGACTTCAAAATGATTACGCATGGTAGCAAAGCGAGGCACATGTGCATTTGAAGGATGAGGACCCTAGATTGCTCACCAGGAGGAGGGACGCCCATCCCATGTGGTCAGTGTAGGGGGAAGCATTAGGGCTCTGCTCCCCCATAATTGTTCTCTGGGGGAAATATATGAAAGAAATGTCAAGTATCAGAGGGGTAGCCCTGTTAGTCTGGTTCTGTAGAAGCAGCGAAGAGTCCTGTGGCACCTTATAGACTAACAGACGTTTTGCAGCATGAGCTTTCGTGGGTGAATACCCACTTCTTCAGATGCAAGAAGTCTTCTTGCATTCACCCACGAAAGCTCATGCTGCAAAACGTCTGTTAGTCTATAAGGTGCCACAGGACTCTTCGCTGCTTCTACATGAAAGAAATGGTGGCTAAAATTTTCTAGCTATAATGTCTCTTTGGTTTTATATTTGTATAGTCCTCTCCTGAGTCAAGCTTTTTACACTGATTTTCTGAGTCTTTTTATTTTCTGGAGGGACTAGTCAGAAAGCCAGAGTATTGGAGTGTTTTATTTTACTCCAAAAGTGTCTCTGGTTCTTTTGATGTGAATTAAATTAATTATCTACCGCTACCAACATGTCAATATTTACTGCTAATTATTCCAGAATACTCATAATAGACAACTTGAAGACATGCTAGTTGATTATGTTGTCTTCAGTTCCTGAGCTCACCACCTAGACAATTACCATATCAATAATTCTCATTAGCATAATGGGCAGTGTGTAAAGTACACAAGCTGCTCCCGTAATTCAAAGTATAATGAAGACAAGTGATCAGAGAGGATCATTTGACGGAACAGTGGATAATCAATAAATGAATGACCAGATCAATAGATATAAGGTTACCTCCAAGTGTCCATTAGCAGAGGTTTTGTCAAATAAATTACACGAGGCAAATCAATGTCTGGATAGTGAAATAAACCATGCAATTTAGAAGCAGATAACATAAGGTTGCTTGTTACACATGCATATATAGGAGTTAAATCCTCAGCTAGTGTAAATTGGAGCTACAGCAATTTAGGCCAGTTCAGGATCTAGCCCATGAGGATTTTATATTGTAGTCTCATTTCAAGTCTCTGTTTTAACACTTCTAAAATTAGTGCGCTCTCCCTTAGCACCAGGTCATGAGAAATACATAATGAAAGCCTCTCTCTCTCTCTCTGTGTGCCTGTGGGAGTATATGTATTTATATATATGATGAACCTTGTTGAAACACTGAGTGCTATACCACACTGATGACTTTAGAGGAAGGATGGTACAGATGTAACATGAGATAGAAAAGCAGTTCACATTGAATACAAGGTGGGGGAAATAGATTATCAAGGAACATTAATTGGGAGGAAAAAAACCCTCAGGAATTTCTAAAGCTTAGCTCAGACAGAGTCCCCTGACTCTCAGCCCCTGCATTCATTCTATTGGGATCCAACCTTTGGGCAAACCTCCCACTGACTGCAGTGAGGGCTTTGCCTGAGTAAAGACTTCAGGATCTGACCTCTGGTGAAGAAATGATCATATCGTAATTCCAAACCATCCTGAAATGCTGGGAAGGAGGATGGTTGAGGACCCCATATTGACAGCTATGATCCCAATTGCAATAACAAAAAAAAGAATAAAGCTGATAATTTCATCTTTTATAACCCTAACAAACTGAGGGTCTGATTATCTCTGTTGCTGAGTGTACAATATTACACTTCTAACAAGTCAATCAGGGATCTAGGATTCTGACCAGGACATTACATTTACATAAAACCTTTCATCCAGATGGTACACAAAATGTTTCATTTTACCTTACCGAGTATCTCAATTGGGATACTGAGGATTCTGGCCCTGATCTACTGAAACACCTGGTTAATTTAAAGCATGTACTGTACCTAGTTCTACTGAAGTCTGTGGGACTACTTGTGTTCAAAGTAAGGCATATGCTTAATCACTTTACTGGATCAGGGCCAGAGCTCTCAACTCCTTGCACAATTGAATCCTAACTGACTATGTGTGTACCAATCTATATTCGGATCCCTTTGCTTACCTCTGAAGCACATCCAGCTCTTGGGGTGAAATGCAGCAACATAAAATAGGAGTTTAGGACAGCAAAGAAGAATCAATGCTCTGAAAGTGCAGGAGGATTAAGATAAACAGAAAACAATGATCCACGCTGGAATTCGGCCAGGACTCCCCACTCTTGCAAAGAATGCCAAGGACTATTTAATGACCACAAATATTAAGGACCACAGTCTTGCATCTTTATCTGGGACCGTGGGGGTGGGGAGGTGCAGAGAATAAAACTTCACATCCAGCAGCATAGTGACACAGCTAGTGCAGTGGAGTCAATAATGATTTACCAGAAAGTGCACTTCTTACTGAATCACCAGCCACACTTCTTGCAAACACTAGCTTTCCCTAGAGGTCACCCATCTAAGCAGCAAGCTGGCCAGACCATGTTTAGCCTACAAGATCCCAGCATAATCTTGTAAGATTATAAGCCAAATATACTGGGCCAATTTCATCCATAGTGTAGCCCCATCACAGAAAGTGGAGTTATACCAGGGATGAATTGGACCCATTAGGCTAGTCATTGGTAGAGATTACATGCACAGTGCATAGAATGGATTAAGGGGATATTTTAAAAATCCCTTTTATAGCCACTGTCTTTTGTTTTGGGTAAAGTGGTTTAGGAGGAAAAAAAAGAAATATTAACAAGACAGAGGGATATTTTTACATGAGGAACAATAGCATTTTTAAATATCTCATAGAACTGGAAGGGACCTTGAAAGGTCATCAAGTCCAGTCCCCTGCCTTCACTAGCAGGACCAAGTACTGTCCCTGACATTTCCCCCAGATCCCTAAATGTCCCCCTCAAGGATTGAATTTGCAGCCCTGGGTTTAGCAAGCCAATGCTCAAACCACTGAGCTAGATTATGACCCTGAGCCATAGCAAGAACCAATTAAAATCTTCCCCCCATGTATGGGTTGACATAACTGGTAAATCCAGCACCAGCTTGGACTGCAAACGGGAAATGTCAGTGGTAAAATGGTCCAGATTTGAAAGACAGTGTCACTGACAGGCAGGATCCAATAGCAGGGTTAAGGATGCTCAGCCAGTAGGAAATGCTTATGACTTAATTAGATTACCCATTAGGGTGATCAGACAGCAAGTGTGAAAAATCAGGACACAGGATGGGGTAAATAAGAGCCTATATAAGAAAAAAAACCCAAAATCAGGACCATCCCTATAAAATCGGGACATCTGGTCACCCTATTACCAATGCACTGCCACTGCAGTCTCTTTCTCTGCCCGCACTCCCCCCGCCTTCATCCTTCTGCTCTTCTGGACAACACACAAGAGAGCAGCAGGCCCCTTGTCTATCTTCTATCGGTCTCCAATTAATGCAGTTAGTTCTGAAAGCTGTGTACACAACCAACAGACTCCATAACAATGTACCATCAGCCACCCCTCCTCTCCTGAAATCTCACTAGGGAAGAAAGGAAGGGGAACTCATCCAGATGGTCAGACTGACATTTGGCTTGCATGCCATGAGCACAAAGGGCCTTTCAGTACACTGCCGCTGGGAAACTTGGCCTGTGCTACTACTGAATTGCATGGCCACACCCTCAGACTAGAATACTAGCTTTAGAATCCAATAGCTCTGCTAGCATCTGAAATTCTAGCATCTCCCAGTGTGAGCTGCCACTTTTCCATCAGCAAAAGCCCTCCTTATGTTTCCCATATCTGGCTATAAAGTCCGATTTAAATAAAAGATCTGGTTTGGGCTACTATTCAGGATATCTACTGTTTGTTAAAGTGTTTTGCTGTCTTGCTGATTTAATAATAGAGAAGCCATGTTCACCCTTACAGTAGTTAACAGAGCACTTTCTAAAGCTGCACATGTACATCAGGGAATGTTTGGAACACAAGATTAAGATCATGTTACTCAAGTCAATGGCAGGGCATCATGTAATTGAGTGTCTAGCTGATTTAAAGAGACAGTGTACAGCATTTACAGACATAGGGGAGGACATACAAGATCACTAAAAATAAAGCCATTGTTAGCATTTAGCTTTAAAATGCATTGTTGAAAGGAGTCTAGTGCTGCCGAAAGCTGCCAGACTAACAGGCAAGGGACGGGGGGGCAATGCTCTCTCTTTTCCCCCATATTAACTACAGGCACAGCAATAGGAGAGCAGGATTGTGTACGTTATAAGCACTGCATTCCTATAGTAGAACTGGGCTGAGGCGGTTGACTCAGCTTCATATCAGGTGTGATGCTTATGTTCACAGCCAAATCCACATAAGAAGTGATGACACTAGAATCTCATGATTGTTGAGCCACACAGCTGAATTGGAGCCTGACCTTTTTTCTGGTTCCATCTGGTTCAGAATCTGTTACAGAACCAGCCCAGTGGGGGCAGATTTGATCTGAATACAAGTCACGTGACAGGTTGCTCTACTCACTGCTAGATGGCACCAGCTTCTGGTAGTTCTGAGGATTAGCTCAGTCAGGCCAACTCCCCTCCCAGCAGTCCCTCTCTGGCTGTCAGGAACTACAGTTTGTTCTCTTCATGATTCAGCCCTCTGGCCAGGTCATTATTGAGGTTCCCCTTCTGGAGGGAGTATACCAAAGTTCCTGCTCTCCAGCACTCTCAGGCAATCTTCAGCTTCACTGTCTCATACTGCCCCTCCTACACAGGGCCGGCTTTAGGCCGATTCCCCCAATTCGGGCCCCGCGCCCTTTTAATTTTTACACACTTGTCTGTGCTCTGGGTTTTCGGCAGCATTTCGGCATCAGGTCCTTCAGTGCTGCCGAAGACTTGGAGCGAGTGAAGGATCCACCGAAGACCCAGAGCACCACCAGGTGAGTCATCCCTGCCGGGGCCCTGTTGAAACTATTCGAATCGGGCCCCACACTTCCTAAAGCTGGCCCTGCTCCTACAGTGGCTGGCAGGGGAACCTGGGTCTACCTTCTATTCTGTTTTTTGGCTCATAGACCCTCTACACAGCAGTTAAAGTCCATTCCCTGTACCCTGCTGCCTTTCCCTGGGCTGAATCACAGAAGCTTAGGGTTGGAAGAGACCTCAGCAGGTCATCTAGTCCAAGCCCCTGCCCAAAGCAGGACCAACCCCAACTAAATCATCACAGCCAGGGCTTTGTCAAGTCTGACCTTAAAAACCTCTGATCTTCCCCAGTCCTCTGGATTTCCAGTCTCTTTACTCCCTCCTCCCAGGGAGTAACTTTGGGCAACATGTTTCTGCTTCCCCTCAAACACTCCTCCCTCTTCTCAGGGAGTAATTGCAACCTTCTCCCTGCTACCCATTCTGTTTCTGTTTTCCTTCTGTTTATAGAAGCCCTGCCTGTCTCTTGCAGGTAAGCTTCTCTCTAATTAACTGCCTCCATCCTAAAGCTCCCTATGCTTACAGACTAATTAGCTGATTGGGCCCACCTTCTCCAACTCAGCTCTTGCAGGGCTAGTGTGGGGAGCACACCTCATCACAACCCCCAAAAACAAAGTATTTTATTCTCACGGATTTGATTTTGACTCATCTCTAACTAGCTTCATTGTATTACAGTAACATCACTATGCTATGTGCTGTGCAAATACATGTTGTGAGAAGTTGATTTGTTTCTGCAGTTTTGTTACTGTATTATTTGATTTGGTCTAGGGGGAATTGATATGTCTGTTTAATTATTTGGTATATTGTTAAGGGTGGCCAGAGCTTTGAATGGGCTCTCTTTTAGTACAGTTTGTAAAAATCCAAACATATAAAGAGTAAGACACAGTTACTGCTCCACTGAGCTTAACTTCAGTGCAAATTAGGTCCCTAGCTGGATCATCTGAAGCTCTGGCAGTTAGAAGTAATGCAATGGTATGAAAATGAGAAATGTGCTTATTACAATTTGAGTGAAAATGCAGGCATGAGCACCTAAGTTTTTTCCCCTCCAAATTTGACATTACAGGCCAAACTGTGGGTAGCACTGCCCCCAAAGCATGCCAGAATGCCTGCAAGAAGCAGGAGGAGTGTGGCTGCCCTTATTCTGGCCTCTCTGAAAGACAGGAGCTGCAGGGGGGCATTCCAGCCTAGTAACCTCTTTGTGTCTATATTCTATGCCCTGGCAATAACCACTACACACCCTGCATGGATTAGTCCTTACTGTAGAAGATGATTAACAAGAGGACCTATAGTACAAGGACTGGTCTATAGGCTGTCTGATAGCATATCCATTTGAGGGTCTAGTCAGATGCGTTGATTCCAAAACTTTACTGGATTCTTGGAAGCTGTTTAGTCTAAAATCCCATAAGGATTCCTTGTTGTGTTCAGCTTTGAGCACAGAAGCAAAGCCATTCTGTATTTTACCTTCTTTTCAAAATTTATTAATACTAGTGAAACTGAATTAAACTCTTTGTGGTTTTTCCTATTCTGGGGGAGGATCCAAGTCAAGTCAAGTCAGCAGGGTCAGAATTCACAATACAGGTCCCCTGGGAGCTGTGTGTGTGTGTGTGTGTGGGTTACAGGGGAGGGGAGAATCAGCATGGTCTAAAAGAAAAAATGCCAGGGGTCTGTTATATCCAGGAAATCCTTCTGGGACAGGGGATGCTCTAATAAGATTGTCACACTTCATTACCAAATAGAATTGCTGCAGCTTGTATGATAGGGAGTAAAAAAAAAAAACCCAACTGGAGAAGTTGTTCCATTCCGTTTTTGGTAACTGTTTTAGCAAACATTCCAAAACATCTGAGATTTACATTTAGCAGCCACTTCCATCGGGGTCTCATTGCAGAGATATATCTGAGGAATGTCCTTAAGGGAAATATCAGGAGGGATGCAAGTAAAGGCACCTGGAAAATAACAAAAAGGATATTAAAAATGGAGAATACGCCCTTGCCTTTAACCCACATCTGGGATCATGAGAACAGGGATTTAAGCAGGTATTGGCAAAGCTATGTCAAATCATGGGACTGGCTCAAAAATGTAAGTCATTGCTCCCATTAGAACATTTGATTGTTGGCATCAAGATTGCCATCATGAATTTCTAGTGTTATTTCAGGCCAGTCAGAACAGAAATCCCACTCCACTAATTTTGCTACTTAATCTCACTTATGACATAAAGCTAGCCTCCATACTTTTTTTTGTGTGCCCGTCTTGCTAAGCAGTCTTATTTAAAATTGGCCAAACATTTTACAACAAACAACACATAGTGGGGTATTAGCATACACACAGCATTATTTTTTTTTAAAAAACACTATCCTGACAGCTGCATAGATTAACACATACATTTTGTTAATACCCACCATAACTCAACTGTACATAGGCCACTTCTCAAATACTATTAGTAAGGAACTGATAGGATAGGATGTGTATATATTATCTATGGTCTATTGAGAGGCAGCATATCCTGCAGATAATGACTTGGAGTCAGGAGACCTGGGTACTGTTTCTGGCATTGTCACTGACCTTCTGTGTGACCCTAGGCAAGTCCCTGCCCCTATCTGTGCCTCAGTTTCCCCCTCTATGAATTTAGATTGTAAGCTCTGTGTGTGTTTGTATAGTACTTAGCACAAGAAGGACTTGATCTTGATGGAGGCCTCTAGGTGCTATTGTTACATAAACGTGTTTGAGTGTATTATACAGCATTTGCCCTTAAAAACAGGACAATTTTACCTTGAATAAAGGTTGCCGCATTCGCTCACCTCTTAAAAAAAACAAACATCTTTTTCCCACTGAACTTAATGCTGGCCAATGGAGCAAGCCTATTTGATGACTGGGACTGGTGGGCTGTGTTTTCTGATATGAACTAGCTTGAGAGCATCAGCATGTTACACACAGACCAGTGAATACCCATCAGCTGAACTGGGCTAGATTTGAATTGATCTGGGCTGGATTTAAAGTGCTGATCTGTAGGGAAAAGGCTCCAGTCCCCTGGGACATCCAGTAACCAGTGATTTGCAGTACTGAACAGTCTAGCACACATTAACCAGATTTAGTACAGTGCTTATACATTAAAAATGCCATAACTTACAGTAACTGTTTTGCTTGGAAGCTGTATTGTGGCCTACTGCCTGCCTCCAGAACTACTGAAGTCATGTAATAACATGTCCCAACAGAAATGAACTGCCCCTGTTCAGCATAGCTGCTGGAATTCCACAGCTGTTGCATTTCAAGCTATAGCATGATGGGTGCATTCCTCCCAACAGAACATATCCAGCTACAGCTTGGACTCAGACTACTTATACCAGGTTGAAATGAATTCCCTGAACTGGGTTGCCCACTTCAAGAAAAGATTAAACAGAGAAGATGCCTGTAGTGATGTTGCCAGAGTAGGAGCTCTGTTTTTGTGTCCCGAACTCATTTATTCCCCTGGAACTGGCAGGTGCTCTAGGGCTAATTAATTCAGATCTTGGGAAGACCACAAGTTAGAAGACTCCTTCAGCTCATCCCAGAGCAGCATATACAGGCCCCAGCAGGAACAACATGCTGCTTCTACATGCAGGTTGGCTGAAAGAGAGCCAACTTGACCCAGGCCTTTCAAGAGTGGCAGAGAAGGGGAGCTAATGCAGTGAAATGGGGCTGGAATCCCCACATCCAAAAAAAGGGAAGGAGAGGAATATTGTTGCAGTGAACTGAGTGGGCTCCATGCTTGCCGTGGTATGGCGTCTGCATGGGTAACCCAGGAAAAAAGGTGCAAAATGATTGACAGCCGTTACTTTCATGGAGGGAGGGGCGACTGACGACATGTACCCAAAACCACTTGCGACAATGTTTTTGCCCCATCAGGCATTGGGAGCTTAACCCAGAATTCCAGTGGGCAGCGGAGACTGCAGGAACTGTGGGATAGCTACCCACTGTGCACCACTCTGTAAATCGATGCTTGTCATGGTAGTGAGGATGCACTCTGCCGACTTAATGGGCTTAGTGGGGACATACAAAATCGACTGTATAAAATCGATTTCTAAAAATCGACTTCTATAAAATAGATGTAATTTCGTAGTGTAGACATACCCTAAGGCATCCAGTTGCAGAGTATCTGGATCCTATGATTAAAGTGCACTTAGGATTAAGTACTGTGATACCTCCATACAACATCATTGTTCCTTGCACATCTTTGGTTACATACTGCTTCGTTTACTAGCAGTTGTGTCATTTTCCCCTGGGTAGCCCTGAACATATCAGTGTTTGGACATGAATTCTCCTTCTAAATCATTAATAGTTAATGGTTGTGTCATGTGGCATCTGAGAGGTCATTTACCCTACTTGGCACCTCTGCTCTCAATATAATGAGGTATTAATGCTCTCCCAACAGGCATGATATACAAGTAAACACATGCGGAACTTGGTTTAATTCCTAGGTTCTATTATTTAACTAAATTAAACTCATTTAATAGAACTTGTTAATTTCTTAATTATAGCTTATATACCAATTCCTTAACAGTCACCTCTTGTTAGTTGAAGATATTTTAATTCTGCATATGTTTTGGTTTGATTCACAGCTGTTGTATTTTTATCTGAAAGGCCTCACCCTTGCACAGGAATTCTGGATTCTTGTATGTAGACTGAAATGAACAAAGTTATACATGAGAAGACACACTGACATTGATCATGATTGCCTTAGCCCAGCTTTCTGCAAAGGGATCAGTCAGTTTCAATGCCAGTCTGAGAACCTTACATTTGTTTTGACAATTCTGGGAGCACAATGGTTCCTTATCCCAGCACTTCGCTAGCAAATTAAGTGCCTCCAGCAGAGAGAAAATATTAGCCTTGAGTTGATTGGATATCACATCCACTACAATCATTTTCCTTTCAACTTAATGCCCATTTCTTTGTATCTCCTTCTTTTCTCCCTAGTAGCTGTTCCCAGTAAACAACATAGGACTCATGACGTTAGAAGAAATGTTTTTGACTTCACTAGGGGCATGTCAGCCTATTAACTTACCAACATACTGTACATGTATGCATTTGAAGATACTCAGAATCTCATATCAACAGCAGTGATAGGATAATGATCCATCCTGTCTTAAAATAAATAAATAAATCTGGGAATCTAAGGTAAAGGGGAATCTACTGATGCAGTACAAAGTCTAGGACACGTCACTGATCAGTTATGATACCATCCACTTCGGGCAGTAGTGATCCACACAGGTTATTCATTACACCACTATTCTTCAACATTTTTTAAAATGTTGTATTTTTGTTCAGTTGAAAACTTCAAAAATTCCACATGAAAACAGGTATTTAGAACAAGATTATTTATAGATAGGTTTGGCAGAATTAATTTTTTATGTTTATTTTGAAGCATTTTTTAAAGATCATCAGTTTAAAATTTCAGTTATAGGAAATCATGGAATTTGGGGGCAGACAATAATTATTTAATGACAATAGACACTGAGATTCAATAAGTTAATGCTTTATAATCATTTACAACACAAATTGTCAACATCACATGTCAAAATATACAAAGTAAACATCCTTAAATCAAACTCCAATAATTTCCTATGCAGAATTTTTCTTACTTTGTCTGTCTGTAAATTTAGATTATTATTGCTGGGAACATGTTTTCAGTGGTTTGTGTAGGTATGATAACATTGACATTTATTGATAAAAAAAATCTAATCCTTCCAAGTCTATTTATAGATTAGGTTTGCTTCCTCTACCCATCACCACAGCCCAGTACTTTTGTTCCATCTACAAGTTTTTCACCTTCCTCTGGAAGGCTTCCCCCAGTCTCCACTGCACACTGGATCCCTCTTTGTGGGAGAGGAGGGGACAGAAAGTTCTTCCACACAGAACACCGTGAAAGAGGCTGCATTAGATCTCTGCAAAATTTGACATGAAATAGGATAGGAAAAAACATGGCAACGTACAGGTAAGGAGCTAGTGAGAAACAGTCCAATGTAAAAGAGTCCCATTTAAATCTAACATATGAAGACAAGGAACTGAGTATTTATAAAAATGTCCAAGTGTTGTATTCAAATGTTAGAAGTCTAAATACTAAGATGGGTGAGCTAGATTGCCTGACGTTAAATTAGACTATTGATATAATAGACATCATGGAAACTTGGTGGAATAAGGATAATCAATGGGACATGATAGTACTAGAGTAAAAATATATATAGAAATGACAGAGTCGGGTGCTCTGGGGGAGTGGTACTATATGTGAAAGAAAGCATAGAATCAACTAAAGTAAAAATCTTAAACCAAACTGTGCCATAGAATCTCTATGGATGGGAATTCCATGCTTAAACAATAAGAGTATAGTGGCAGGAATGTACCAACTACCTGCCCTGGATGACGATGGTGATTGTGAAAAGCTCAGGGAGATTAGAGAGGCTACAAAGGCAGAAAACGCAATAATAAATGGAGACTTCAACTATCCTCATATTGACTGGGTATTTGTCACATCAGGAGAGGATGCAGAGATAAAATTTCTAGACACCCTTAATGACTGCCAAAGAAACCCACCACAGTAGCATTTAACTTCAAAAAGGGAAACTACACAAAAATGAAAAAGCTAATTAAACAGAAACTAAACAGAACAGTCACAAGGGTGAAATGCCTGCAAACTACATGGACACTATTTAAAATCACCATAAATGAGGCTCAAACTAAATGTACACCCCAAATAAAAAAACCAAAAAAAAAATAAAAAAAAAAAAGAAAAAAACCAGGAAGATTACAAAGAAATGCCACCATGGCTAAACAGCAGAGTAAAAGGCAGTCAGAGGCAAAAAGACATTCTTTAATAACTGGAAGTCAAATCCTACTCAGGAAAATAGAAAGGAACACAAACTCTGGCAAGTCAAGTGTAAAAGTATAATTAGGCCGGCCAAGAAAGAATCTGAAGAGCAACTAGGAAAAGATACAAAAACTAATAGCAAACTTGTGTTTAAGTGCATCAGAAAGAGAGAGCCTGCCAGACAGACAGTGGGGCCACTGGACAATCAACATGCTAAAGGAGCATTCCTGGAAGACAAGGCCATTGTGGAAAAGCTAAATGAATTCTTTGCACTGATCTTCACTGCAGAGGATGAGAGGGAAATTCCTACACCTGCCCATTCTTTTTAGGTGACAACTCTGAGGAATGGTCCCAGATTGAGGTGTCAATAGAGGAGGTTTTAGAACAAATTGATAAATTAAACAGTAAGACGTCTCCAGGAGCAGTTGTATTCACCCAAGAGTTCTGAAGGGACTGAAATATGAAATTGCAGAACTACTAACTGTGGTATGTAACCTATCACTTAAATCAGCCTCTGTTCCAGATGAGTGGAGGACAGCTAATGTAATGCCAATGTTTTAAAAAGACTCCAGAGGCAATCCTGGCAATATCAGGTTGCGAAGCCTAACGTCCATACCAGGCAAATTTGTTGAAACTATAGAAAAGAAAAAAAAATATCAAACACATAGATAAACACGATATTTTAGGTCAACATGCTCTTGTAAAGGTGAAGGGAAAGAGAAATCATACCTCACCAATCTGTTAGAATTATTTGAGGGTATCAGCAAGCATGTGGACGAGGGTGATCCAGAGGATATAGTGTACTTGGACTTTCAGAAAGCCTTTGACAAGGTCCCTCACCAAAGGCTCTTAAGCAAAATACCCAGTCATAGAATAAGAATGAAGGTCTCTTGTTAAAAGACAGGAAACAAAGGGTAGGAATAAACAGTCAGTAAAAAAAGAGGTAAATCGTGGGCTCCCCAATGATTTGTATTGGACCAGTGCTGTTCAACATAGTCAAAAATGATCTGGAGAAAGAGGTAAACAATGAGGTATCAAAGTTTGCAAACAATATAAGATAGTAAAGTCCAAAGCAGACTGCAAAGAGTTACAAAGGGATCTCATCAATCTGGGTGACTGGGCAAAAAAATGGCAGATGAAATTCAGTGTTGATAAATGCAAAGTAATGCACATTGGAAAACATAATCCCAACTACACATACAAAATTATGGGGTCTAAATTAGCTGTTACTACTCAAGAAAGAGAACTTGGAGTCATTGTGGATCATTCTCTGAAAAGATCCTCTAATGTTTAGTGGCAGTCACAAAAAGCCAACAGAATGTTAGGAACCATTAGTAAAAGGATAGCTAATAAGACAGCAAATAGTATAATGTCATTATATAAATCCTTGAATACTGCGTGTAGTTCTGCTTGCCCCATCTCAAAAGAGATACATTAGAAATGGAAAAATTACAGAGAAGGGCAACAAAAATGATTATGGCTATGGAACTGCTTCCATATGAGAAGAGATTTTAAAAACTGGGACTATTCGGCTTGGAAAAGAGATGACTGCGGGGGTATATGATAGAGGTTTATAAAATCATGAAAGGTGAGGAGAAAGTGAACAGGGAAATGTTATTTACCCCTTCACATAACACAAGCACCAGAGGTCACCCAATGAAATTAATAGGCAGCAGGTTTAAAACAAACAAAAGGAAGTATTTCTTCACACAACGCACAGTAAACCTGTGGAACTCAGTTGTTGTGAAGGCCAAAAGTAAAACTGGGTTAAAGAAATACTTAGATAAGTTAGTGGAGAACAGGTCCATCGATGGCTTTTAGCCAAGATGGTTAGAGATGCCACCCTCTGCTCTGGGCATCCCTAACTCTCTGACTGCCAGAGGCTGGGAATGGACAATAGGGGATGGATCACTTAATAATTGCCCTGTTCTGTTCATTCCCTCTGAAAAATCTGTCATTTGTAAAGTGAACAGATAGTGAGTGTGAAAATTTGGGATGCTTTTTTTCAGGGGTGGTGGGTATAGTTGCACATATAAGACAAAGCTGCTAATATCGGGATGGTCCCAATAATGTGATGTTTGGTCACCCTAGTCATTAGCCACTGTTAGAAGACAGGATATTAGGCTAGATCAGGGGTGGGCAAACTTTTTGGGCCGAGGGCCACATCTAGGTGGGAAAATTGTATGCAGGGCCGGGGCAGGGAGCTGGGGCGTGGGAGGGGGTGCGGTGTGCAGGAAGGCACTCAGGGCAAAGGATTGGGGCAGAGGAGGGGTGTGGGATGTTTGAGGGGGCTCAGGGAATGGGATTGGGGTGCAGGAGGGGGCTCAGAATATGGGTACAGGAGGGGTGCAGACAGCGGGAGGTTGCTCAGGGCAGGAGGTTGGGTGCAGGAGGGGTGCAGGGTGCAGCAGGGGGCTCAGGGCAGGGGGTTGGGGTGCTGGAGGGGTGTGGGGTGCACGAGAGGGCTCAAGGCAGGGAGTTGGGTGCAGGAGGGGTGTGAAGTGCAGGCAGGGAGTTGGGGAGTGGGGTGCAGGAGAGGTTTGGGTGCCAGCCCGGTGCTGCTTACCTAAAGCAGCTCCGGGGTGGCAGTGGCGCACACCGGGGCCAGGGCAGGCTCCCTGCCTTCCTGTCCTGGCCCTGGCCCTACGCATAGGCGGCAGGTTTGTAGAAATTTTGGTGGTGCCCAGAACCTGCCAAAACTCTGCCCCCGCCAAAACTCCACCCCCCATCTGCCCAAGGATCTGGGAGGGAGTTTGGGTGGGGGAGGAAGTCTGGGGTGCAGGAGGGGTGCAGGGTGCAGGTGCTGGGAGGGAGTTTAGGGATGGAGGGGTGTGGAGGAAGAGGTGCAGGCTCTGGGAGGGAGTTTGGGGGAGGGAGGGGGTTTGGGGTGGGGCTGGGTTTGGGGTGGGGATGAGAGGTTTGGGGTGTGGGAGGGGGCTCAGGGCTATGGGGTGGGGTGGGGCTGGGGATGAGGGCTTCATGATGCAGGAGGGGGCTCAGGGTTGGGGCAGACGGTTAGGTGCAGGGGGATGAGGGCTCTGGCTGCAGGACCGGTGCAACCATTTAGGCGACCTAGGCTGTCGCCTAGGACGCTGGGATTTGGGGGGCGCCATTTTCTTCAGCAGCGACTGCGGCGGCAGGATCTTCAGCTGCCCTGGTCGCCGCCGGCATTTAGGCAGAGGGAGCTGGAGCAGGGGAGCACGGGGAGGGCCGCCTGCAGCAAGTAAGCGGGGGGCGGCATGCAGGGGAACTCCCCGCCCCAGCTCACCCCTGCCCCGCCTCCTCCCCGAGCACGCCGTGGCTGCTTCACTTCTCCTGCCTCCCAGGCTTGTGGTGCCAATCAGCTTAGGCGCCGCAAGCCTGGGAGGCGGGAGAAGTGAAGCAGCAACGGCATGCTTGCGGTGCTCATGCTCGTGCACGGAGCAGGGGTGAGCTGGGGCTGGGGGGTGCCTCAGGGTGGAGGGCGGAGGGGGGAAGCTGCCATGGGGGGGTGTGCCTCAGAGTGGAGGGGGGGAGCTGCCGCAGGGGCGCCTCAGGGCGGGGGGGGGGCGCAAGGTGGAAGTTTCGCCTAGGGCGCGAAACATCCTTGCACCAGCCCTGTCTGGCTGGAGCTGGGGATGATGGGTTTAGGGTGTGGGAGGGGCTCAGGGTGAGGATAGGGGTATAGGGGGTGAGGGCTCTGGCTGGGGCTGAGGGGTTTGGGGTGTTGGAGAGGCTCGGCTGGGGCAGAGGGTTAGGGTGCGGCGGAATGAGGGCTCTGTCTGGGATGGGGATAAGGTTTTTGGGATTTAGGAGGGGCTCAGGGCTAGAGCAGAGGGTTGGGGTGTAGGGGTGCGTGAGGGCTCTGTCTGGGGCTGGAGATGAGGGGTTTGTGGTGTTGGGGGGCAGAGGGTTGGGGTGTGGGGAGATGAGGGCTCTGGCTGGGGCTGGAGATGAGGGGTTTGGGGTGCTGGAGGGGCTCAGGGCTAAGGCAGAGGGTTGGAGTGCAGTGAGGGGGTGAAAGATCTGACTGAGGGTGTGGGCTCTGGGGTGGGGCAGGGCTGGGGATGAGTTTGGGGTGTAGGCAGGCTGCTTCGGGACAAGGGCCAGAGAGGAGGACTCCCTCCAGCCCTTTCCCTGCCGGCAGCAGCGAGCTCTGGGGGAGGACCCCCTCTTTCCTGCCCCCCCAGCAGCACACTCACCCCCCACCACTGTCACTGCATGTGCTCCTAGGGCCCTTCTCAGGTCCAGGAATCTCCCTCGCCTCCCCCATGGTGGGTGCCGTGGGGTGCTGCGTGCACCTCCTCCCCTGACTGTAGCCTCACTGGGGGTGGGGGATGGGGCTGCCTCCTTGCCCAGCATGGGACAGGAGTGGTGACTGGGGGGGGGCGGCTGTGCTGGTGGAGGGTCCCGCCATAAAAGAGAAGGGTCTGAGGTGGAAAGGCAGGCTAAGAGTCGGTCTGCCCTGGCAGTTGATATGGGGGGCACTAGGACCCTGCGGTAGCAGTTGCTGCAGGGAGGCAGCATGGAACTGCATGGAAGAGGCAGGGACGCTCTGCTCCCTCCGGGGCCCAGGGACATGCATGGGGTCAGCAAGGGAGGGCCAGGGGACACTCGGGGGAGGCATGGGGGGGGTGGCAGGTGGGGCCAGGGGGAGACCCGGCCCCAAACATTGGTGGAGCTGGGCCCCAGGGCTCTGAATATTGCTGGTGCCCAGGCACCATGTGGGTATATAACTCGCTGCCCATGGCCCCATGCCGCTCCAGGAAGTGCTGCGGCCCCTGGAGGAGGTGGGAGGAAGGCTCTGCGCCCGCTGCCCTTGCCGCACCTCAAGGTACCTCCCCAGAAGCTCCCACTGGCCGCGGTTCCCTGTTCCCAGCCAATGGAAGCTGCGGGGGGCGGTGCCTGGAGGCATAGGCAATGCATGGAGCCTTCTGCCCTCCCGCCCGGAGACCAGAGGGAAGTGGTGCTGGCTGCTTCTGCAGAGCGGTGCGAGGCCCCTGGTGCCACGGGGGGCAATCCTGCAGGCCGGATCCAAAGCCCTGAGAGGCCAGATCCGGCTCGCGGGCCATAGTTTGCCCACCCCTGCGCTAGATGAACCATTGGTCTGACCTAGTATGGCCATTCTTATGCTAGTCTGAGCAACAGTAACTAGTGAGTGAGTTAGCAAAGAGTACCATGCAGAAGTGTAATTAAGGACAAACTCATCCTGCATTTGGAACGACATTAACAATTCTGTTGATGCATGAGCCAGAAGGCTAGCAGAACTACTGTTTTAAAGAGACTGTATAATTTGCAGCTCTCTTTTATCTGGACAGAGGGTATGTTTTATTGGGAGGTAAGCCTGTTCTTTTTGATTGAGAAGAAAGACAAAACCTTGTACACTTCCCCTTCTAAATATTGAGAAAAGTTTTGGTTTAGGTGTGTGGCGAGACAGGAGGGCAGTGTGTATGAGAGAGAATTGGATGCCTGGCAAAAGCTAACAAAATCCCAGAATGAAGCACAGCCCTGCTATGTGAAGATTGTTTTAATGCAGAGGTTGTGAAAGGAGGAAAAAATGGTTGAATAAGAGACACATTCATTGAACTCCAGTGTTGGCAGAGAGGGGTTGTAAAGCCCCGTGAGGATTGTCTAGGGGGGGAAAAACTGATAATGGGAAAGTTTGCAAAATCCAAACTTAATCTCCTGCGCTGCAGAGAACTAATCCTCCCACTTTGACATTAATCTTTTCAGCAGAGATAAAAAAAATACCCTTCTTATCTTTCACTTTGCTCATTGAGCCAGAAAACGGGAGTAGGATTTGGTCTTTACTGGTTGGATAAATATGGAGCTGCAGAAATGCTTGCAGTTAAGTGTTTTTCCAACCACCCCTTCCAAGATTGCAGTATGGACTTGCACCAACTGACACTGACCCTCTGCTGCTGTTTTCAGAGAATCAGCAACTTCATGGGTGTTCCTGGAACAGAGAACCATGGCTGCAGAAATAAGAAAGCAAGGCCACCAAGGAGGATTCCCATGGCAAATACAGCTTCAAGAGCCCAAGAGGTCATTAGAAAGGTCTGCCAGATTTGAATCCATCCTACGTTTTGCATGAGTTCCTGGTACATGGTTACCCATCTGATGTTAAGTGGTCTCCCATGGGAAATTAGTTAATGGTTCCTAGTAGGTCAGGTATCAAATCACAAAATACCACTACTAAAGTAAGCACCCCCTTCCAAAAGAAGCACCTATGCTGCCAGATGTTGCCAGCTTGACAGTCCTGGAGACTGAAATCTTGTGTTGGTCACTAGAACAGATTCAGAGAGAAACAGTGCACGCCCTCCCCCGCAGGCCTGATCAAAAACCTATCGCAGTCAGTTAAAAAAACAACTCCTCCTGTCCTGTTCGGTGGGCTTTGGATCAGGCCCATAAGGGCGCTGCCAGTCAGTGTGAGCCTTGCTGTTGCCATTATCTGTGTTGTACCCATTGTGTGCAGTCTCCAAAGACCATCTGGCGCCTCTCAACAGCACCGCAGCCACTTAATAAACACATCCAGAGAAATAAGAGAGTCTGCCAGGTTGATTTGGGACACACCATCACCTAGCCTGCTACCTCAGAGAGCACTTTATGTCTATCACTGGTGCCGAAACAAAGAACAGCTATCCACTGGAACGGCTCAACAAGGAGTTTCTTTTTGGAAAAGGTCTGTTTCTCCTCCTTGACCCACCCCCTTTTTTCTCTTTTTTTAAAAAAATGACACATAAAAAATGCACATGACTTTTTACATAGGGGGTGGGGGGAGCGGTTAGATTATAGCCTGGCATTTATTTAGGTTGCAAAATGAAGTTATTTTATTATTTGCCTCTGTGGCTCTAATTGGCACGTTCAAATAATAACACACCGGAGGGCATAACGCAGAGGGTCACTAGTAATCCTGAAATAACAAACCAACATTGCCAGTCCAAAGCTCAGCATCCCTGCAACAGACAGACCTGTGTGTGTACGCAGCTGAGTATTCATTCAAGCTGAGCTAAAAAGATTCCCCCCTCAAACAAACAGATCCCTGAAAATTTGAAGATTTCCAGCCAACTCCAGCACTCAAGAGCAACCCTGTCAAAACAAGCCAATGAGAAATATTAGGCTACACATTTGTCTTCCTAGGGAATTTGTGAAATCTCCTATTGCTTGGGATGGGTTAAAACTAGACTGGGTGACACATTAGGTAGTGTCCTGTATGAAACAATCTTGCATCTGCAGGGAGATGGACTGGATGATTGGATACGTCTGTTCCATCTCTGCTATCTATGAATCAACCTATATGGCCAAAGTGTAAAACAACAACAAATCAATATATGCAACCCACCACTCACGAGCATCTCTGTAATAACCAACAATATGTAGGTGCCGTTCAGGAGAAAGCACTTGTGGGAAGGGTACAAACCCTAATTAACCCCTCCGGAATTGAGAACAAGGACAAGTTCCAGACTGAGTGTTAAAAACCTTGACAACGGCTCCTTTGAAGTCAGATGATGTGTGTTATCTTCCTGGGACAAAATTCACTCCTGTCCAGAGCACCAGTACAAGGCCCATGCAACATCCAAGTTCCACTTGAACCCTATTTTGAGGATGGTGCCCAACCTATGGCCCGCAGGCCATACAGAACCCACCAGAGCATTTCATAAGGCCTGTAGCCTGCTTCAACCCAACATGCTAACGGCCGATTCATTAGCATTTTGCCGTCATGTTTACATCATTTTAGTTTACACAAATGTGTAAATAGACAATACTGTACATAGAAACAATCTAAATACATACAAAACAAGCTGAACTTAAAATATAAATCAATACAGGTGACTTAAAATCTTATTAAAATATGTAGAATCTATTTTGCTCACATAAGGTTGAGCCAACGTGGCACTCCTGCGAAATAAGGTTGGGCATCACTGACTTAGGTGATGCACAAGCCTTCTCCACAGGGCTGATTGTCACTCACTCATTGTTGCTTTTTTGTAGGCACGAATTCCAGAGTCTCATGTGTTGCAGCTTCCCGACACAGGATGCAGAAGTGGGAATGAGGCATGACATGTTGATGTTCTTATTTCCTTTGAGCAACAGATTCCTACAACTGACGCTGTTTGAATCTTCTCATTTAAACAATGTGAACAAATGGGCCTATTCAGAGACTGTGCAACCAGGTGCATGCTGCCCTTCAGAGAAATGCAAGCTCCTAGAAACCATAATTAAGGCCGGAAGAAAAGTAATGGCTCTTCCTCCACAGCCCAAGTACAGGACTCTTGTGTTGGGGAGTTGAGCACTGAGTGGAAGGAACAACTTCTGCTGTGAATTCAGAAACAGGATAAATTCCTCTTCTTGTTGAGCCATCTCCCAACAGGAAGTAAACTGTGGCTGCGAGCAGAGACAAGGAATTCCATAATGGCAGAAGGTTGGCCCCAAAGTGTTTGAGCATGAAATGGGTTTTCTTCCAAGGTATTTTGGAGAGAGTCAGATTTCTGCAAAAATGCAGATTTTTGGAGAGACTGAATTTTGAGCTGTATATTGTTTAAAATGTAACAGCACTGCTCTGCATTTCCATGCATCTTCCATATAGAGAGCTCAGCTAGGGCCTAAGTGAGGGTGCATAGGCTCTGTGCTCACTCTCTGCACACAGGAGAATTCCACTGAGAGGATACAACTTGCCTCTCCACCATCAGGCACCTCAGTTTCCTGGCTGCTCTTTGGTAGTTTGGTGATTTGGCCCTCTGGCCACACTGGACGTCCTCCCTTTCCAGGGTAAGGAAAGTCCAAACATAAATCAAAACGAGCCCTTGCAACCCCTGTGGGCCAAGCCCTCTGCCTAGGGCCTGTGGAACTGGCAAGTCCTTCCCTCTTGCTTTCAGGGAGCTCATTCACCCATTATATTGGGGTCAATCCATCCTTGGCCTTCAGCTTCCCTCTAAGTCCTTCCTCTCAGTCACAGGACTTTCCCACTGCTTCTAGGTGGCACTGTAGGAAGTCTGGATCCTCCTCCTACAGTCTTTAACCTGAGACTGTATACTATGGAAAAGCTGTCTTTCCTCCACTACAAACTGCCCTGCATCATCATTCCTAGGGCCACCTCCTACAGCTGCCTCTCTCTTTCCATGCCTTCATCAGCCACACCCACACAGGTTCCATTCCCAGCTCCCTCTTTGCAGGAAATCCCCCTGCTCTCAGCCCCAACTGGCTGCCAAGAAACTACTGTCTTTTCCCCAGGTCTTCTCCCAGGCCTCAGTCAGCTACTGTCCTCCCTAGCATTCTCTTGCTCTCTCTCCACTAAGGAACAGGACTTCCCTTTATCCTGTGTTTCCCTTCCCAGCAAGCCTTGCTCCTGGCACATAGTCACATAGAATCATAGAATATCAGGGTTGGAAGGGACCTCAGGAGATCATCTAGTCCAACCCACTGCTCAAAGCAGGAACAATCCCCAGACATGTCCCCTTCAAGGATTGAACTCACAACCCTGGGTTTAGCAGGCCAATGCTCAAACCACTGAGCTATGATCCCTGAACTATAAGTCCCATGGTCTAATAGGAGAACCAGAAACCAGTGGGGTATGCACTGGAACATCTTTAAAGGCCCACATTACCCAGCAACATTCAACCTATGTGTGCAGAATACCGTGCATTTAAGGAGAGCAAAATATCAGGCCTGAGATCCATTGTGGGGAGCTGAATGGAGCCTTTGCCCTTTATCTATAGAGTAATCACTTCACCCTCCACTGAAATGCAGTCACCTTGGGGTGGGAAGTGGCAGCTGTTTAACTGTGCACCAATATTATTGCAGTAGCTTAGAGAAGCAAATAAGGAAAAATTTATCCAACTTTAACTGCATCAGGAATGTGAGGACTGAAATGTTGCAAACCCCTCCTCTCCCACATCACACGTGCTTCAGTCATGACATGCGAGTCCCTCTACTCATCCTGCAAAAAGTGGAGGCATATTGAACTACTTTCCAAATAGAGCAGGACATCCTCCAAGCTGCCAGTCTGAGAACCCTGCCTATACTTGCCCCTCATGTAGATTTTCTCTGGTACATCTGTTTGGTTCAGATGTTTGTAAGTGAAATTCCATTTAATGTTTCTGAGAAAAATCAAGGCCTGGAGGAAGCAAGCCCTGCACTTACTGTTTTGAGGGCCTACTAAAAGGAAAACATCAAAGCCTCTTCAGGAGCTGAAAGAATGAGGAGTACTTGTGGCACTTTAGAGACTAACAAATCAAGTTGACTGAGCCCGTTAAAAGAAATACTGAGTAGTTGGATTCTTTTTATTTACCTTCTTATCTATAAGGCTTTACAGTTCGGTTCACATGGGGAGGGGTGACACACACACATTCCCATACACCTCTCTCACACAGGAGGTTGATTGACTGACCCTCCCCTTCCTGCCCTGCACTCTGCCTTCCATGCCTGGCTGGGTCCCTGGGATGGACGACCCACTCTCCTGGTACCATGTCTTCCCGAGGCAACAGGTCTGTGTAATAAGCCATGTCTTCCCGAGGCAACAGGTGTGGGGGGGGGGGCACGCAGGGTCACATGCCCCTCCAGATTTCTGCCAGGCTTCACACCAGAATGTGACAAGCAGCAGCCTTCACTGTGTGGGAAGGAAGGGACTGGAGCTGCTTTCAGTCACAGGGGAGGAGGCTGGGGGAGGGGGGAAGGGATGACTTGCCAGTGCCTTTGCAGAGCTCATCTCTTCTCCCCTCCTCCCCCATGTGGCTGGAAGCAGCTTGTCCCTTCCTGCCCTCGAAAGGCAGCTAACACCTCCAGGCTGCTGCTGGCAACTGACATAACCCAGCTGCCTCCGGCTACAGCATGTGCAGGAAGGGGTTAAGCCCTAAGGATGCATTGTGCACCAGAGCCCAGGGAACCTGACTCCAGCGGCTTCAGCAAACCCTAGCCAGAGAGGTGGCTCAGCAGAGGAGGGAGCCCAGGAGACGGAGAAGCCCTGTGCTCCCTGGAGCCAGGACCCAGGGTGGCAGGGTGTGTGTGTGGCAGTGAAGTGGGTACTAAGCACCTGCCCTGGGGGCTGTGTGGAACCTGCAAGTTCAGGGTGTGAACAGGCTGGAAATCACATTCCTCCACCACCATTCTGGAGCTTAGCTGAGGGGTGGAGAGCCATCCCGTGCCAGCTCTGTGCGGGGCTTTGGCACATGCAGGGCTTGGCTCCTCCCAGCCAGAGGGTCTTGGGCTTTCCTGGGTTGCTGCCCCAGCCAGAGCAGTCAGGGAAGGAAGGCGCCAGCCAGCCAGGCTGTTGGTGAGCTGAGCTTTCCAACCAGGGGCTGGTTCTCCGCACAGCGCTGGGAGTGGGATGTGCCCCGCCAGGTGGGATACGGAAGAGCAATGGCACTGGGAAGGGGCAAAGCAAGGAGAGGACAGTGAGAGGGGGAGCACATAAAGGGCTGATGGGTGGGCAGCAGAGGCAACACATAACTGGCTGCCACCTACCCGCACACACCAGTCCGCAGCTCGCAGCACACAGCCAGTGCTGGCCGAAAATAGGACGGGGGGAGGGGCAGGGCTTTGCTGGCCGAAAGCTGGCACGCAGTGGGGGCTGCACTGGTAGACCAGCAGGGTGAGTGGCCGGCCCTGCACACTGCATCTTCGCCCCACCACCAGCCTTGCGCGCGCACACACACACACACACACACACACACACACACACACACACACACACCATCATCAGCCACTGGACCCTCCCCCTTCACCACTGGTGGACAGGCAGGTGGCGAGCAGGGATCCAGCTAGCAGCTGGACCTGCCAGTCCGGGGGAGATAGGAAGTATGGGACAATTTGCCAATTTTTAAGAAAAAGTAGGGGCACCCCAGGAGGACTTAAATATGGGACTGTCCCTTTAAAAACAGGACACCTGGTCACCCTAGCAATAACAAACCAAGCTTGACATCTTCATCATCTGGACCCATGGGAAGGAGACGCTGGAAAAATTCCACCACGATTTCAACAGCTTCCACCCCACCATCAACCTCAGCCTGGACCAATCTACACGGGAGGTCCACTTCCTAGACACCACGGTTCAAATAAGTGATGGTCACATTAACGCTACCTTATACCAAAAACCTACCAACCGCTATGCCTACCTTCATGCCTCCAGCTTCCATCCCGGGCACACCACACGATCCATTGTCTACAGCCAAGCACCGAGGTACAACCGTATCTGCTCTAACCCCTCAGACAGAGACCAACACCTAGAAAATCTCCACCAAGCATTCTCAAGACTACAGTACCCACACGAGGAAATAAAGAAACAGATCAACAGAGCCAGACGTGTACCCAGAAGCCTCCTACTGCAAGACAAGCCCAAGAAAGAAACCAACAGGACTCCACTGGCCATCACATACAGTCCCCAGCTAAAACCCCTCCAACGCATCATCAGGGATCTACAGCCCATCCTGGACAATGATCCCACACTTTCACAGGCCTTGGGTGGCAGGCCAGTCCTCGCCCACAGACAACCTGCCAACCTGAAGCATATTCTCACCAGCAACTGCACACCGCACCATAGTAACTCCAGCTCAGGAACCAATCCATGCAACAAACCTTGATGCCAACTCTGCCCACATATCTACACCAGCGACACCATCACAGGACCTAACCAGATCAGCCACACCATCACCGGTTCATTCACCTGCACATCCACCAATGTAATATATGCCATCATATGCCAGCAATGCCTCTCTGCTATGTACATCGGCCAAACTGGACAGTCTCTAAGGAAAAGGATAAATGGACACAAATCAGACATTAGGAATGGCAATATACAAAAACCTGTAGGAGAACACTTCAACCTCCCTGGCCACACAATAGCAGACCTTAAGGTGGCCATCCTGCAGCAAAAAAACTTTAGAACCAGACTTCAAAGAGAAACTGCTGAGCTCCAGTTCATCTGCAAATTTGACACCATCAGCTCAGGATTAAACAAAGACTGTGAATGGCTTGCCAACTACAAAACCAGTTTCTCCTCTCTTGGTTTTCACACCTCAACTGCTAGAACAGGGCCTCATCCTCCCTGATTGATCTAACCTCGTTATCTCTAGCTTGCTTCTTGCTTGCTTATATTTACCTGCCCCTGGAAATTTCCACTACTTGCATCCGAAGAAGTGGGTATTCACCCACGAAAGCTCATGCTGCAAAAACATCTGTTAGTCTATAAGGTGCCACAGGATTCTTTGCTGCTTCTACAGAACCAGACTAACACGGCTACCCCTCTGATACTAGACTTCAGAGAGAAACTGCTGAGCTTCAGTTCATCTGCAAATTTGACACCATCAGCTCAGGATTAAACAAAGACTGTGAATGGCTTGCCAACTACAAAACCAGTTTCTCCTCTCTTGGTTTTCACACCTCAGCTGCTAGAAGAGGGCCTCATCCTCCCTGATTGAACTAACCTCGTTATCTCTAGCCTGCTTCTTGCTTGCTTATATATACCTACCCCTGGAAATTTCCACTACATGCATCTGACGAAGTGGGAATTCACCCATGAAAGCTCATGCTCCCAAACGTCAGTTAGGCTATAAGGTGCCACAAGACTCTTTGCTGCTTTTACAAACCAAGCTTGAGAAGTATTTTTCCTACCTACACATTCCGTACCCACACTATGTGTTAGCATTGCATGCTTTACTCTCCTATACCAGTGGTTCTCAAACTTATTTGATCACACATCCCGTTCTGTGTCTGTAGTCATTTACACGACCCTCTCCCTGCTACCACCACACAAGTACATATACCACCACCCTCATTTCTGTGCTGCTGCTGGCGGTGGCACTGCCTTCTGAGCAGGGTACCCAGCCAGCAGCCGCCACTCTCCTAAAGCTTCTTATCCCCCTCCCAAAATACATTCCACACACCTACAAGCCAGCACACCCCCCAGTTTGAGAACCTTGGTCCTAAAGAAGCAGGAACATACTCTTTTGACTGTATCTCCTCTATAAACCAGGTGCTGTTTTCCAGGAAGAAATAGATAAGAAGTGCTGCTTCTGTTGGCTGTTTCTGCCTTGCTCATCAGGAACAGTTAATTAACTTTATATAAATAGCCTCTTTCCTTTCCACTCTCTTGTACAGAGCAGAAGGCAGGCCTGCCACCTGTAATAAGGCAGATCACACAGACACACACCTCACTGATTGTGACAGTCTGATCAAGGGCTAACAGCTCAGTTCAGTGATTGCTCAAAGCAGTGATGGACCTTTCCTGCAGTACCAGGTGGTTCCGTGGTAATCTTCTCCTTTGCATCAGAGTCAATGACAAATTCAAGATGTTTTTTGTATTATCAATATTTATATGTAGGGTAAGTAAGCTGGTCTGTCAGTTGATTTCAGGAGTCATAAAATTACAACATCCTCCCTTCAAGGGAATGCCTTTCCTTTGTGGGAGGATATGTTGGTTAAATAAGAACTTATCTATCTATGGCACTTATATGGCCCACATCACCATAGCATCTGGGCACATCACAACCTTTAATGTGGTTAGCCTCACAACATCCCTGTAAGATAAGGTACAAATGGAGAATCGATGCACAAGGAGATAAGTGATTTGCTCAGGGTCATACAGGAAGTATGTAGTAGATTTAGGAATTGAACCTTGATCACCAGAGTGCCAGGCTAGTATCTAAGCACTGGACCAGCCTTCCTCTCCCTATGGGAAAGTCATAAATAGGAGATATCTATCAGGGAAGATGTAGCAGGTTTTCCTTGATAGAAGAATCTCCCCTAATATGAACCCCATCCTAAGACAGTCTGATCACCCATTGTTTGAGGAGCTGAGAGCACACTGCATTTTGTAACATTTCCCCATAGCATCATAATTGACAGACGTTGCAAATTAACTCCATGAAGATAGGATTGTTACCCTTAGTGTGCTGGTTACATTCCAACTGGAGAATTACATTCCATCTACTCAGTATTCTTTCTTCAATTGCAATTACAGAAGCATTTTTTTCAGATTCTCTGCTAAGTTATTGTGTGGTGTTGCTGTGTGCTGTTGAAAAGCTGCTGCGTTCCACTCTAGAGGTTGGATGCCCTTTGGTGGTGGATGAAGTTATCTTTGAATATTCCTTACCTACCTCACAGAGAGAGGCTTGGTCAAGGCTCAGTCTAGCAGACAAAGCTATAACACGATCCAATGGCTAGATATTGAAGTTTGACAAATTCAGATTGGAAATAAATTGTAAATTTTTTCACAGTGACAATAATTAACCATTGAAACAACTCACCAAGGGTTGTGGTGGAGTCTCCATCACTGACAGTTTTAAAATCAAAACTGGATGTTTTTCTAAAAGATATGCTCTAGGAATTATTTCAGGGAAATTCTGTGGCCTGTGTCATAGAGGTCAGACTAGTTGATCACAGTGGTTCCATTCTAGTCTTGGAATCTATGAATTTATAAAGTGCTATGAGATCATCATCTCTTCAGGGAAGGAATTTAAGTGCAAATATCAGGTAGATATAGAGAAAGCATTAACATGGATGGCTGACTGGAAAACTCCAGTATTCTAAGGTGCTATTACTGTCACATCTCTATTATATTTCTTTCCTATTTTTGTTCCTTCTCTGATCTAAGGCCTCCCCCACACTAAGCAACTGTCTTGGTCACATTCTGCCATTTACTTCCCATAGATGAAGCCCAATTTTTGGGTGGAAACAGCCATTTTGGAATAGGATATGAAATCTGGAGTCTAAGGCAACTCAGCATTGGGCTAGACTGTAAGATCTATCTAAATTGTACCTTTGTTCTTAGTCTCATCTCCTTGAACAGTCCACATTGAGGGGCCTTTTCCTCTAGTGGGACTCCCATCAGTGCTGCTTCCTGTTGAACAGCCGGGGTAATTGATGAACATAGTGAGACGCACACACAGCAGTCATGCCTGGCATTCAAATTCTGGCCTCCCAGCCATCCTCTTCTCATATCTGTTGTCTACGTACTCTGTGCCTCTCTCAAACCACCAGTAATGGGATTAATTGAGGCCACATCTACACTATAAACTTACATCAGTATAACTATGTAGCTCAAGGGTATGAAAACCCCCTGAGCAATGTAGTTATACCAACCTAACCCGCTGTGTAGACGGCACTATGTTGACGGGAGAGCTTTTCCCACCAATATAGCTACCATGTCTCGTTGAGATGGATTAACTACACTGATGGGAGAAGCTCTCCCGTTGGTGTAGTAGCATCTTCACTGAAGCGCTACAGTGGCTCAGCTGCAGCATTTTAAACATAAATGTCTCATAAGTGAGACAGGGAATGTTAGACCAGTTTGGGAGGTGACGACCCTTTCTAATGGCAGTAAAATCTCAGCAACTGAATACTTGGCAGGCAAAGCTGGGTAGCTGCTCCATTCAGTGCGTACACAATAAAAATCCTCTACCTGCAGCCTGAGCTTCTTCATTCTTCTCTGTATCTAAGCCAAAATGGGAACTTTGCAAATTCTTAAGCCCACAGATTTAGCCAACTCACTTTGGCCTAAGTGATATGTTATGGGAGATTAATCTAACAGCTGATCATCTTTCAAGAGCTGACAATGGTAAATGCTTCCTGAGGGATCTTTCTGATCAGCCGACACCTCGCTCTTCTTAGTAACATGAGTCATCTCAAAGGCCCAGAGATCTGGTTATGTTCCTTGCCCCAGGAGGAATGACCAGAAATTTACGACCTCACCATTCAGGAGAAGCAGAGGTGCTAAACTAAAATAAAGACCCAGGGCCAGATTGTGGTCTTGGTGACACTGATGTAAAGATAGAGTGACTCTGACAATGTCAGTAGAATTACTGAAGCATCACTGAGATCAGCATCCAGCCCAAAGATGTCAGAGTGAAGATGATGGATGGGCTTCCTGGTTGGTTAAGTAGCTTGCACTGGAGCTCCCTCTGCGTGATTTGAACTGGTGAGCTGCTTTATAAAGGCCTTGCAGAATTCAGCTTTGCCTTTGTTTAAAACTGAACTTGGGTCTTAATTTTCAAAAGGCGCTGAGCATCCACAACTCCATTTGCAATCAGTGGGAGCTGTGAACGTTGAACACCTCTGGAAATCAGGCCCTGAAGTCCTCTATTCACTCACAGAACACAGACAATAGCAATGCAGGCTTCCTCCATATGGCCTCATCCTTATTCTTGAGCAATCACAACTAGGGATGAGATAGGAGTTCAGCTTCCATGCCTTTTCAGCCAGGCTACTATTATTTATCCTTGACCGCTACTGTCACCGCCAATTATGATGGGAACAAAAGAATTCTGATACTTGAACAGTAGGCATCAAGACTGAGAACTACCCACTCATTCCACATAACAAGCTGTCATCCAATAGTAATGACAGGTCACCACTGAGCTGGGTCATCTCTGAGCAAATGATCTAAAGGGGAAAGTTTTCAGCCTCTTCCTGAAGCCCCTAGGCTGCTAGTTCCTGGCTCTGTTACTTGTTACAGTGGGTAACGGAAAGGCTTTTTGTAATATGCTCATCTTTCCCATTCTCTGTGCTTGAAGGTCCCAGTTATCACAGTAAAACATTTCTGAGCCTGGAAGAGTGGCATTTCTCACATCAGCTATTTATGTACTTGGACTGTAAATGGCTCAAACCAGGCACGAGATATTTCATGGCAAGATTTTGTGAAATGGTGTGAAAACTAGCTACTCTGAGTCTGCCTTGTTTACTTATTGCTCCTTTTTCTTTAAGTGCTTGCCAGGGTGCCTTCACTGCAGCTATTTTCTTTTCTTGTTCATTATTTTTAAACTGTGGGTTTGAACCTTTGCATGAAGCTTCCTCCCCGAATGACAATCAAGAAGGAATTGGTTCTGTCTCAGTCTCAACACGTGTGTGGGCAAAAAATGAAGGATCATCCCACTCCCTCTCACACCATAAAGCCTGAACCTCAGCGTTTCAGCAAAGTACGCCATGGAGCAGCAATCAACAGGTGCTGACTTCATCCCCTTGAAGGACCTGTGGGAACAATAGATGCAAAGTGCTTGGGAATCCTTTGGACACACTGTAGGGTTTTATCATCTGCTTGGCAGATTGCCTCTTACTCCCTGTCTGAGCAAAAACAGTATTGCTGTGAAAACAAGAGGAAAGGCTAATAACTTCCATGGGAAGATAGGGATGTATACCTTCATGTCACTGTGGGAGGTACTCAGATACCATGGTGATGGCTGCCATATACAAACCTAGCTATCTGCAGCTGGTTCAGTAACAGCAGCAGAAAGCTCTATTTTAATCATGGAATGAAATGCCAGGGGTGCTGCTCTCCAGGAAAGCAATCTCGTTTGTATAGAACCCTAGGAATTCAATCACTCTCTAATCAAATCTTATGCATCTGCCCAAAACACAGCTGTCACCGTATGGCTGACATTTTTTGCTCCCTTTTGCCTGCCCAAACTTTGGAGGTTTTTAAAGGCATATTGCCAAGTTGAAAATTGAATGTTTTGCTAATAATGTACATTATTTACAGTGACAGAGCAAAGGGCCAGAACATCCCCTCCATGGGGGGATCCCCCACCTGCACAGAAACACCACCTCCATCACACTGTACTCCCCTCCTCTAGCACCCTGCTGATCCCCCTCTGCTGGGGCTCTGTGTAGAAGTTCTGGTTGCAGGTCTGAGAGGAGACTGGGCAGGGGACCAGACTCACTGTGGCACCATCTCTTCCCCAGCCTCAGCATTTACACATGGAGATCCATCTGAGAGTTAACGCAACCTAAAACTGGAGTGACTGCCTTTGGATCTCCTGAGCGGCTACTGCTCAGTAACTGCAGAGAGCTCAGCCAATGGAAACATGTTCCTATGGGAGCCATTCTGCCAGGGAGGGAGGGAGAAAGAGGATGCCAGCAGGGGAGAGATGGATTGGAATTACAAGTCAGCCCCTATTAATTATTAGTAGTATTGCAGTAGTGTCTAGGAGCACCAGTCCTGGACCAGGACCCCACTGTATTAGGCACTGTAAAAACACAGGAAAAAAAAAAAGACAGTCCTTGCACTAGTGCTTAATTTGTAATGAAAGAGGTACTGGGGCTCAAGCAATTTTTTTTTACATTCATAACTGATGCAGCAAGCCCAGAGGTGCTGGGGCTATAAACTGCCAAGCCTAGAGGTGCCAGAGCTGAGCTCTGGCAAACCCTGGCACAAATTAAGCACTGCCCTGCACCAAAGATCTCCCTCAATGAGTCTGGGAGGAGATCCCTTCCCCATGCCTTAATATGTGAGTTAGGAAACCTTGCTTCTCCAAACCCTGCTGAGCCCCACCCCCCTCAAAAGGAGGTGATTTACAAGAAACTCCTCAATGTCAGCCTGCTTGCCTCACTAGTCCCCTCCAGTGGTTTTCTCCTCTAAGTGAGTGATCTGGCCCCAAACAGCCCCACTAAAACTACACTTAAAGCTACATTACTGAGAGTTAGCGGTGCAGGGGAGGAATGATTGTAGGACTTAATGACCTACCAGAATGTTTCTATATAAATGAATAATAACAAATAATAGTTACTCGTAATGGCGTTCTATGTGCAAGAACAGCTGATCTCATGGTACAACTTAAAGGTCATATGATCCTTGACCTCACTGGCTGTTGAAGGCACCTGACACCTTCCAAAATCGACCCTAAGACTTTAACTTCCTGCCATTCTTTGTACAAGCTCTCCACAGATAAAATCCCCCTCAACTGAGGACTGAGCTCTAGGGAATTCATTATGTGACTAGGAACATTGTGGGCCTAGAAACTGACAGACAGCATTACTGTTGAAAGCTCTCAGTATCTCAAGAGTAGGTTGGGCCAGTGCCCAGCTTGCCTGAAATGCTGCTCCTCTCAATAACACTTAATAAATGGTATGCATCTGCGTTCCTTATCAGTAGCACTTGACTAAGAGGACTGCTTGCCCCAGCTCGTCAAGGTAGCTCACAGATTTACTCTGGGCTCTAATGAAAACACAAGGCTGGTGGTCCTCAGAAACTTCCCTGTCAAATACTCTCTGCTATATTCTCACTCTGGGGAGGAAGCAGAGCCAGTTGGGAATGTGTTGACACCAGGGAATTTCCTTATCTCGTGACTTTCATGGATCTAGCTGGTACCAGGCATTAGGGTCAAGGCTTAATGTACAAGCGTTGTACATCTCTTTCAGCAGAGAAAGCAGTTGCTGCAGAACAGCTTGTGAGCATTGGGTAGGAACATGCACATCTTCTATAATTTACTTGACAGCCCTGCTGTGCTGCTTTCCTTTCTCTGCCACAGTTTTCATTAAATAGATAATATAGATAGAAATAAGGTCAAGTCCTAGTTACTAACAGGAGAAACATTGAGAAGTGTATTTCCCTAGAACATTTTTGGATGGACAGAGTCTAAATGGTATGAAGGAGCCAAGATTCAGTCCAATCAGGTTTTGAAATGGATGGATGAACAGAGAGAGTGTTGATTTTTCCAGTGCTTCAGCATGGTGCTGCCTCTTTGCTGCTGGAGGTCCTGTTTTTTGGGTGAGTTGTAAAACAAAGGGCCAGACTGCTTAAGAATTCCCACAGAACTTTTCACAAGAAGCCCTTTGCATGCTGGTTTCCAGGACAGAGTCTCTGCCCTTACATTCTCCCTATAGTTTCTGTTGGAAAGGGTAATCTTCACTTCCTGTCCTGAACTGTCATGCAACAATGTTCCTGAACTCTGTTTAAAGGTTGATGAGCAGCATGCACAGTAATTGCAACTGTACATGTAAATGTGGTAATTGCACAGGCAAATAACTAAATCAAGTCAGTTGCTTTCATAGTTGAGGTATTACCAGCACATACTTTGTTTAAAAATCAGCTCCACAGTTTCTAAAGGAACCTGAGATGTGCAGAGATGAAAAGCACTACATAAATACAAGATCATTATTACTGGCATAACAGCTTTGTCTGACCCAGTTGTTATTAACCATCTGAAGAGTTGTGAGGTTCCTCTGTGAATGCTGTCAA
This sequence comes from Mauremys mutica, assembly GCF_020497125.1. Taxonomy (NCBI): domain Eukaryota; kingdom Metazoa; phylum Chordata; order Testudines; family Geoemydidae; genus Mauremys; species Mauremys mutica. The sequence continues at coordinate 80,327,006 of NC_059075.1, forward strand.
GTCATGAAGCATAAGCTGTGGTCAGACCAGTACACATGAACGTGCATTTGGTAATGAGAACTTATTTTCAGGTTCATTAGTGGTACTCATGTTAACTAAACAAGCAAGACAGCTTGGCTTGCATTTTTAACTCCCCAATAGATACTTAATGTCTCAGACTCCTAGACTTTAAGGTCAGAAGGGAGCATCATGATCATCTGGTCTGACTTCCTGCACATTGCAGGCCACAGAACCTCAGCCATCCACTCCTGTAATAGACCCCTGTTGTTGTCAGTAGCTACCGGTGTGGTGCTCTGCTCTTGTACGATAACAGTTGGCTGCATGTGTGTTCCCTCTGTGTGCTGTCCCGGCTCTGCGCAGATAGCTGACACAGCAAATCCCGAGAGAACCCCCAAAAACCACAGACTCTAGTAAGGTACGCAGGAACCCGAGCCAGGTTTGTTGTCAAATGAAGCACAGTAATAGTTTCCTATAGACTCTCCAGGACATTCTACAAATATGTGCCCCCTGGCAATGGGCACCACTCAGTCAGTGGCGGGACTTTCCACTGCCCCCTAGGCTGGACAAAGATGCGCACTCCGGGACCTACTTTTATACAGTTACAGGACAGATTACTCATCCCTCCTGACATATTAGGTACAGCCCCTTGGCTCATTACAGTGCTGTCTGCCCTTCAATCATGTTGTTCCAGACAAACAGATCTATCCATCATGCTGTCCTGTCTTTAAGATGCACCTGCCTGTTCCTTGTTATGTCTGTGGAGTGTCCTGATGTCATTTTGGCACAAGTTCCTCTTCTTGCCACTTCTGTGAGTGAGGCCTGCCTTTGGCTCACAGCCCAGCTTTTGCTCAGCAATGCCTGGAAGTACTTTGGTTCAGGCTTCAGGCCTCAGACTAGGCCTCTGACACAAGAGTTTATGTTTCAGGGCCTCATCTTACTACACCTGTGACTGTGCAGGACTGACCCCATGCGGCACCTCCTGCTGGCTGTCCAGAGAATTCGCATCTTCAGCCTCCAGAGTGCCCTCTGCAGGCCGGTATCCCGCTGCTGCTGTCCCCTCCATGTCCATCCCAGGACCCAGTGCCCCTTGTCTTTGGGGTGATGCCCCCTGGCAATACCCCCGCAGTTTCAGGGTCTCCCCACCCAGGGGAGCCCCCAACCCTCTATCCTCACCTTGCCTCAGTCATGGGCTACTGCCAGTCACCATCTAGCACCTGCTCACTGGGGCAGACTGCAGTGTAAAAGCCACTCATCATAGGCAAGGGGGGTTTGGACCTGCTGCCTCTGCCTACCCGTGGGCTGCCCCCTGCAACCCCAGTACTTAATTGGCCTTCCACTAGACTGTGGGGGGGAGGGGTGGTCCAGGCCAGAGCTCCCCAGCTCCCTTGGCCTTCCCTCAGCCCTGCTCCATTCCAGGTACCTTCTCTCAGCTCCTTGCAGCCAGGTCCCTCCCTCTCAAAGCTAGAGAGAGTCTCTGCTTGTCCCTGGCCCACTGGCCTTTTATAAGGGCCAGGTGGGCCCTTATTAAGCCAGCTACAGCTGTGGCTGCTTTCCCAATCAGCCCAGCTTTCAGAGCTGCAGCCCTCTCCAGGACTGCTTCAAGCCCTTCAGGGCAGGAGCGGATGACCACCCCGCTACAAATCATGGTTTAAAGACTTCAAGTTACAGAGAATTCACCATTTGCACTAGTTTAAACCTGCAAGTGACCCATGTCCCATGCTGCAGAGAAAGGCAAACCAGAGCCCCCACCCCCAGGGTTTCTGCCAGTCTGACCCGGGGGAAAAGTTTTCCTGACCCCAAATACAGCAACCAGTTAGACCTTGAGCATGTGGGCAAGACCCACTAGCCAGACACCTAGTTCTCTCTTCCACGGACTATAGATTTTATGTTACCAACATGTCAGTCTTCCCTTACTTTCTCTCCTCTACATCAGATCACTGGACCATTTTCACTAGTATTCCCATTGGTCTTTCATTAGTCTCCCTTTAGGTATACAGAATTTGCCATAACAGACTCCACCAATGGTCCATAGAGCATAAGAGATCTGCTTCTGTAACCAACTAGTAGAGGAATCCTTCTTTAGCTCAAGTGAAGGAGGCCTCAAAGTTAGGACCTCAAGGGACAATGTTCTAGTTTCAGCTTCCCATAAGTGACTTATACAGTAACTGTGTCTGATTGACTTGTTACAATATCTGGCAACTTCCCAGAAGAGTCCTGGCCCATTCTGTACAGAAGGGAGAATGTTCCTGCAGAGATCAGCTGATTGCCTGTTGCCCCACTCACACTACATGAAACATGTTTGTGACTCCCATTAATTTTTTTTCCTTAGCTCTGACAATGGAAAAGTATTGTGTTAAGAAACAGAGTTATAAGCCTGGTAGATACCAAAGCCAAACTAGTAGACGATAAACTGATCAGTCCAGTGCTATCTTGCAGATTGCCAGTATGACCCCTCAGTCCTTGGCCTCTCTGCTACAACTAGTAGCATGGGAGCCAGTTAACAACAGCTGTAGTAGTGGGATTTTTGTTATGTGGATCCCAGGCCATCAGAAGCTAGACTGAGACATCAGCTCACTTCACACTGGTGGCTGTGTGGCGGACCTTAGAGTAACAGCTTTCACTCACTCAGGACCTGGATCAGAACCATGATCTAGCAGCGTACGATGCTGTTTCTATTTTATGGTCCCATGAACTATCTACTCCCTTGTCTCTCATTCTTTTACCATGGTTTATTGTCTGCTGTGGGACAAAACGTCAGTTCGAGCTTATGAACATGACTTCTGGTGTCCTGGGAACAATCTCCTAGAGTAAATAATGAAAATATTTCAGCCTCCCTTGCCAAAGTAATAACAGCTGTGCTCCTCAGCTAGAAATACTGGCAGGTATGGTGTTAGCATATCTGCAGAGCAGAAAAGTCATGCCTATAAAGTCCATCTCTCCCTGCAGAAGCGTTGAGGAATATCCTGTGCAGTCTGACTTGCCTTTATTAAGTTCTCCCTGTTGCTTTGCACTGCACAGCTCATAAGACAGTTGACCATGCAAGACTGAGACTAGTAATAAATATGTCGGGTTGAGCAAATAGGACACAGAAATTAGAAAGAGAAGGTGAATTGTGTGGTACTAAGACTGCTGATGGGCCTTCACTATGTTGTTTTTCATAGTGACAGCAAGAGCCTGTACACCGTACAGGTAGCACAATGGAAGATATATAGCATCTAAGATGGCTTGGCTTTGAATTTCCCCTGAAATTTTAAAGTGACTGATGTAAACACACAGACACACATTGTGTGTGTGTGTGTATATACATATGTACGTACATACACACACACCTCTACCCCGATAGAATGTTGTCCTCGGGAGCCAAAAAATCTTACTGTGTTATAGGTGAAACCATATTATATTGAATTTGCTTTGATCTGCCGGAGTGCGTAGCCCCGCACCCCCGGAGCACTGCTTTACTGTGTTATATCCAAATTCATGTTATATCAGGGTAGAGGTGTGTGTGTGTGTGTGTGTGTGTGGACAGAGTACAGCCTTAATGTTTCCTGTAACATTCAGATAATTAAAGGAATTTTCAATATAATTAATAGACATCATGGTAACATGGTCCTGTTTAGGATAACAAGAATTTTGGGAATAATTGAGTCTGTATTGCATATGTATTATTTATATGCCCTCACAAAACTTCTAAATTTGAAGTTAAGGTTGCTAGGTTGCATATTCTGCCAGAGCAAACCATAAAAAGCAAAGAATAAGCAGCTGAGTCATTCAACACCCCATCTCCACTACACACTTTATTGGGCCTTCTCAACCTCAGCTATTTCCCTTTCACTGTGCTCAACCCACCCAAATCCACCTTCAACCTGAACAACCAATATGCAGCCTTAACTCGGACCAAGTTTACTGTTTTACCATATTTAGGTTTTTTGAAGATTAACATGTAGCTTTTATTGGAGGGGTAGCCATGTTAGTCTGTATCCATAAAAGAAATGAGGAGTCCGGTGGCACCTTAAAGACTAACAGATTTATTTGGGCATAAGCTTTCGTGGATAAAAAACCCACTTAGTGCTTGTCATCAGTAGATCACAAAACACTTCACAAAAGAGGTCAGCATCATCATCACATAGAAATCACAGAACTGAAATAAGCATGTGCGTGCACATTGGGCTATGATGTTGAGGGTGAAGATATGTGGGTTTAACTCTGGAAGCCTGTGAATGGCTTAAAATCCTTTTGATGTCAGTGGGAGTAGTGTGCACACACTACCTGTTTGGTCCAGGCCTTCATTTTGTAAAACCAGCAGTGTTACATACTCCTTTCACTTTTCACACCATCTCTCCTTTTCTGGGGCAGTGAACTCACCTGGAGAGGCTATTTGGAGACAGTCTGTTCATCTCCATGCTGAGGTATCGTGTGTGTTTTCCCTGCCATGCTGCAGCTGTTACTGATGTCAGAAAAGATTAAATTTTGATGAGCTGCAGTAGCTCCATCCCTACTTTGGTGCCCTAGCACAAGGGCACAGAGCAGCACAGAAGCAGGAGTGGCAAGGGATGGCAGAGCAGAGCATGGAAAATAAAAAGCAGTGGAAGAGGATTGTTCTGTCTTAGAATGGGCTGGAGTTAAAATATATACAAAATGCAGTATTTAGTATATAGACCTGTTACTAGAGTTTGTAAAACACACAAACAAACAAAACAAACAAACAAAGCACGCGACTAAACTGCAGTCACATTGTTCTTGTGACCTGTGCTCACTAGACTGACTGCTTATAGGCAGATACGGGAGAATGCAAAGGCCACATGCTGTAATAGCAGAGGCACATATATAGCTCAAGGACACAATACAATGGGAAGCAGAAATGGCTGTGCCTACCAGGCCATGGAATGAAAGGGAGCACAGGGGAGAAGCTGGCATATGTGTGAGAGAGGGTGAGATGTGTGTGCAATGGGGGAAGTTAAGCTACACAGAAGGGGAGAGAAAGAAGTCTTGTTCAGATACACAGAAAGACTTGGACTTGGGACATAAAATGTTGGAAAAAATATCTGTTTGAGTTCACAGAGTGACAACCAATCTAATTTTATATGCCCTGTCCCTGTTCTCATCTGTTCACAGGGCTGCACTTTATCAGTAGCAGTGGAGTGGATCTAATACAATTACATAGTGATCCTGACAGAAATAACGCTAACCACCAAAGGGGAGCTGTAGCAGTTCTGAGCTTAACGAGGTTAGCAACTGTAGTGCAAGGTGAACTCCAAAACTTTTTTTTTCTTTTTTTAACCCCAGGCAGCAAGATAAGGTCTGCCCCAGATTTCCAATGCTGTCACAAAGCATGAGGGCAAAAAAGGCGTGGGCATCGGTGCCTTCAATTGCATTTAACCACAATTAATTCCCAAACCCTGGAAACAACAGGGGATGGAATTGTATTTACAAAGAGCTTGAAAAAGAGAAAGGTAGACAAAGAGTGTGGTAAGAGAGAGGGTTGTGGCCTGATTTTCAGAGGTATTGAGTACCTGCAGCTCCCACTAAAGCCAGGAGAATTTACAGGCACACACCCACATTAGCTGGGTTGCTGTGCACATGGGGAGGAAGCAGTAGAAATACACTTTTGCTTGAAAAATTTCTTCCCTCTCCTATTTACTGTGCAGCAGTTTCATGTCCACCCTCCTCCCTCCACAAACACATATACTATCCCCTTCTCCCTCAAGACCTTGCAGTTCCCGAACAGGGAGGGATGAGCAATGCTCACTCTGGATCCTGCAGGGGTCGCTGGTGGCTCATCTTGACCTCCTGTCCCTGGGAGGCTGAGTGTAGTGACTGTGCAGCAATAGCAAGTACAAAAACATTGCTTCCCAGTTCCCATTACTTTAGGTGGAGGAGGCAGAGTAAAATTCTACAGGGACACTCCAAGCCTCCAACCATGGGATCGCTCTCTACTTCACCCTCATCCAGCAACCCCAACAGGGATGTACTTATCAGCCACCCCCACTCTGAGTCAACAGGTGCCACAATGGCTTCTTGACTTGGACCTATGCTTAGCAATACCATGCCCCTCCATTCGGAGCTCTGAAGCTGTGAGACCCACTGCGTGATATTGCTGAAAACACTGAGACAAACATTCCCCTCAGATACACTGGTGACGGTCCATTGGCCTTAACAGGGCTGTGCTGGGATTATCCAGGGGACAATTTGGCCCAATATTGTCAACCAGTTAAAAATGTTATTAGAAAAATACAGGAACACAAACCTTGGACTCTTAAAAGAGGTGATGCCATTTGTAGCATTGCCAATGCTTGCAATTTTATTGCTAGTCTCCTGATATGCACTGTTTTTCCATAAAGCTCCAGCTGCTGGAGGAATGTGATGAAGGGAGAATATCAGCTTTCATTTACAAAACAAGTTTCTAACCCTAACAGTTGTGGGGAAGCTTGAAATCATGACTCAAGCATGCCTTAAAGACTCAGGAAGATTCATACTCTGGGGCTCATGGCCTAGCACATGGCCACTGTGGGGTCTGGGTTCCCAACACTGCAGGGGAAGTGTTAAAAACACAAAAGATAGAAATAAGCAGAAAAAGACCCTTTCCAATTAAACTTAATAGAAAATAGTCTTGGCAACTCCTGCTTATGTACTCCTATGCCTGAACCCCATTTCTTTTGCAAACCTTTAGTGGTAAGTTCTTCATTTGAATTCCTGTCTCAAGTATCACATTGTCAGAGTTAAACTGTAATAGCTATTTTGAAAAGGGTCTAGTACAGGGGTAGGCAACCTATGGCACACGTGCCAAAGACGGCATGTGAGCTGATTCTCAGTGGCACTCACACTGCCCGGGTCCTGGCCACTGGTCCTTGGGGCTCTGCACTTTAATTTAATTTTAAATGAAGTTTCTTAAACATTTTAAAAACCTTATTTACTTTACATACAACAATAGTTGAGTTATATATTATAGACTTATAGAAAGAGACCTTCTAAAAATGTTAAAATGTATGAGTGGCACACAAAACCTTAAATCAGAATGAATAAATGAAGACTCAGCACACCATGTCTGAAAGGTTGCCGACCCCTGGTCTACTAATATTGGGTGCCTCCATTTTTGAGGGTTCATCTTCAAACACCTTAAACAGGACTTGCTTTTCAAAAAGTGCTCAATGCCCGCAACTCTCATTGACTTAAACTGGAGCTCTGGATGTTCAGTAGTTCTGGAAATCAGGCCCAAGGGGTCTCTAGTTGGGCACCCAGAGACCCAGATGAGTAGCCACTTTTGAAAATGTTGGCCTAAGCTCCTTGGAGCAGGAACTTAAGGCCTGGTTCCTCTCACACTCACACCAGTGCAAATCATGTGTAGCTACATTGCTGTCACTGATGTTACCTACACTGGTGTTAAAATTGTTGAGAGAGGAGAGTCTTCTTAGGTGTTTCCAAAGACAATCATGTCTACCTATAGCTAGGATGCTCCCAAGCTGAAAAATCTGATCTGAATCTTAACCATCCCACAATTCAGAGGTGTTTGGATTCAGCCTATTATAAAGATGGGGGAGGGAACCCAACTGTGCAAATCTGGATCCAGGTTCTGATTCTGAATCCACCCACCTTCTTGGGTTGTTTGGATCCCAGGTTTTGATTCTGGCACATATTGGGTAACTGCACGGTGCTCTGTATGCCTCATTCACAGGGGTTATCTCATTTGATTGTTCACAGTCACATCCAGTGATCTGAAATCTTTATTTAGTAACAAAACTTCTCTATGAGACCTAAATGATTTGCTGGTGTTGGTGACTTGCCGCAAATATTTAGTCCTGATCGGTGTGTGTTTCGGAAGAAGCAGTCCACGGGAAATACACAGATGCTGGAAAGCTGCTGGCCTGAAGTGGCTCTCCGAATGAAGATATCTTCTGGGTAACGTGAAGGCTTGACTTGTAGTGTACTTGATATACTTCAGTGCTGACAAGTGTTTAAAAAAAGTCTTGATTTACTTTTTCTCCAGAAGAATGAGAGAGTGGTTACTGTTGGCATCCCCCTTATGAAAAGGGATGCAATTTTACAATGAGAACGGCTCTGATTAACAGGCAACTACTGTCCACAATAGAGCTGAACATTTTTCTTGTAAGCTGTTTTGTCTGATAAATGCAGTAGTCAGACACCTGCTGGATTAGTTTAGAATCACAGCCGGAGCTGAAATAAACTAGCACATTTAATTCTCTAGAAATTCTTTTCTCTGTACACAGCAATCAGCTTCTACAGTTTAGGAGATTTGGTTTGGTCTCTACAGCCAGCCAACACCATCTTCCTAGAATGGCCACAGTAACACTATAGTTCTGGTCAGGCATAAGCCTCAATATTTGTCATCTCTTATCCCTGCTCACTTCCCAACCCCTTTCTAAAGGAGGAGAGAAATTAATGAGGGCATGAAAAAAACGCATGCATTTCATTACCTCACTTTAATGGGCTGGGCTCACAGCCAGATGGACTGCTGCGGATCACAGCCAGATGGACTGTGACCCTCATTATGTTTCCAAGTTACTCTGCAGCTTAATGAATGCCGGTTGGTGGCTTGCTGGTCACTTAACCCCTCCCTGCCATTTAGATTCACACTTCATTAGCTGCAGAATGTTTATTCCTCAGGGGTTCCTTCTTCTTCCTTGTATGACCTCAGCCTTCTACTCTTTTTTTTTATTCTGGTGGCCCTGGGAAAATTGAAATGATAGTGACCTGCAATGGTGGCAAGGGCAGTAAATCACTATTGGGGATGGGATGCCCCTGGCTTTGATGACTAAAGACTGCAACTCTGGAAGGAAAAGGAGAAAGACTATATCAGAGAGACAGCATTAACTGGCAGACAGGCACCCTCCACGGCCGCAGTGTCCTTCCCTCATGCCGCAGCACTTCCAAAGCTTTGGAGTGGACTGAAGAATCCCTGTGGTTGTTGCCAGAAGAGTAGAGCCTTGCCTAGAGACCCAAACAATGTTGGCTTGCTTGCTGTCCTGTACAACCCAGCCTCAAAATTCATTGATTTGTTCCCTTGCTTTCAGCTCACTAGAAAGCTGCTCTAAGGGCAGGGATTGGGAAGGGCTTCACAGCTGAGTTCTTCAATACTCATCCAGCCAAAGAATGGTCAAGTCCAAAGCACTCTTGCATACCAGCAGGCAATCACTCCCTGTACCACAAGACCAATCTGCTGGAGTCCAGCTCTTCTTGGCCCTTGTGGCAAGAGTTTTGTGGGTGCAGGGTGTCAGTTACATGTTGTGCCTTCTCCATGGAGCACCTTTTTCCTCGGTCATACAAATGAGATGGATGTATATGGGCTTGTGGAAAGGATGCATATGAAGGGAAGGATGGTCTTGTAAGGAGGACACTGGCTTGGGTCTCAGGTCACTTCTCCATTCTGCCAGCATCTTCCAATATAGCCTTGGGCCAGTCACTTAATTGCTCTATGCCTCAGTTTCTGCACTTGTAACTGGCGACAGTAGTTCTTCCTTTGTCTCTCTTGCCTATTTAAATTGCAAGTACTTTGGAACAAGGGCTATTCCGCGTATGTACAGCACCTAATACAACAGGGCCTTGATCTCAGTTGGGGCCTGTTAGCACTGTGTAATATAAATAAATGCATTGTGTCCCATTCACACTATAATCAAACATTACCACCAGACCAACAACATACCCAGTCACCTCAACAAGTACAACCAGAATGCAGCCTGTCACTTTGAGGGATACCTTTAGAAAACTGACATGCCTGTGTGCTTTATGGTTAAAATGGAGGCATGCCTGCCTCTCTTCCATCTGGTGGCTGGCAGGGGCACTCCCCTCCAGGGCAGCAACTATGCAGAAGGAGGCCCTGTCACCAACTCATCTGATCCCGGCCTCACCACCCACATCTCACTTCAACAGCAAGTCACTTTAGAACTGTATTAAATTAAGGTTACCTCAAGGAGATGACATCAAAAGTGGGGAGGCGGGCCCTGCTTTGCCACTCTAACAAACAGAGCCACGTCTCATTGTTCAGCATGCGATCGACTCACTGAGCATGGAACTTCCATCCTCCTCCCTCGCTGCGTCAGGAGTTCAATGTGGGGCCACAACAGAGCACAGATGGTGCCAGCTGCCTAGACAAACAGCAGCTACTGTGAAGTGCACTTGCATATGTTGAATGCTAATGTTGGTCTTATAATGAGGGAAAAGGGAAATGGGTAGCTTTGTGTCCCAAGACACTGTTGCTGTCAGGAGCAGCAGACTGGCTTTGTGAGCTGTTCTGGGCATGTGTGAGCTCTAGTTTAAAGGTCAGTCACCCAAAATGGTAGCTGGCTTGTCAAACACATAGGACTGATATTGCGATAAATGAATAGACGGAGTTCTTTTAACTGTGTGATTAACCTAAGCACTAAGAATTTTTAGTGAATCCAGCACCCTATGCTGAAACTGTAAGGGCTGTAAGAATTCTGAATTCGAATGTATTTTCCACCATTGTTACTCTGATTTTTGCATTTCACTGAAGTTGGAGAGTGAAACTAGACTGGCCAGTATCATATTCTGGTTGTCCTGGGGGCAAATACCATGGGCTAGTAGCACCAGGGGGATTTAGGCGTTGCAGTGCCTCACTTTTAGGTGTCCTGCTGCCTAGTGGAATTCACAACCTTGAGTTAGGCTCCCAGGCTCCCTGTACAATGATGGGGAGAGTTCACCTAAGAAGGGAGTCGCAGAAGCCTGCATGCTGAGTAGGACACCACCTAAACCAGCCTGTAGGAAATGCCAAGAAGAACTTAGGCGCCTCCATCTTGGGTGGAGGGAGGCACCTATCTTCATCTGGGATTCACAGCCATGAACCCGCTCCTGGAGTTAGATGCCCAACTCAGATCAGCACTCTGTCAAGAAAAGCCAAGGAGGCCATGGTGGTGGCCTGATGTGGATCTGGGACTTGAACTCTGGTGTCCCACATCTCAGGGGAGTGCCTTAACCCCTGGGCTCTCTCTTTCAATCTCTCCTGTTGAAGCTGTTCCAATTTTTATAAATACTTAAATATTCACTGGGCCAGAGGTGAGGATGACTCTATAGCCTAGCGGTTAGGGCACACTTCTAAAGGGGCAGTTAGGCACGTCCGACTCCCCTTGTGAATCTAGCCCCTATTGTAGCATAGCTATCCCACCTCTCTCCTCTCAGAGCAGGATTGTTCCCCAGTGCAGCCTAGATTTACATAACTTCAGCAGGGGGACATTGGCCATTGCCCTTGAAAGAGTGTACTGCAGCTTAACAGGTTTCATTGCTACCAAGTTTCCTTTGATATTCACTCTCTGTTTTCCTTTGTTCACTTTCATCCTGTTTTTATTACTCACAACTCCTGTGACACAAGGATGGAGAACCACTTCAAGGGGGAAAAAAGCTGCATGCCAAACCCTGGTTGGGGATATCCCTCAATAGGGAGGAATTCCTTATTTATTTTCTTTTTTGTTGAATTTACTCCCGAGGGACTTGCTTTCCCTTTTTCTCAAATACACTGTGGGTGGTTTTTCTGTAATAAGCCAGGGGAGGGAAAAAGAGCCCTTATTTATTTCCTTCCCTCTGGAAATATCTCAGCTGTTATTACCTACTAATGCGGTTTTGTAGCAGGGAAAGAATATTCTACATGGAAGAACACACACACCCCTTACAAATCAAGAGGAAGCAAAGACAAAAAGTGGCTCCTCTGTGGTGTCTTCATGAACTTTTATACACATGCCTATTTTTGCCTGCCGTTCTAATGTCTTACAATGTGTAAGATTTAAAAAACATGCCCTGATTACAAGATCCAATGACTCTGCTGTTCATTTTAAAGCTTCTTTTTGCTCAGCTGAATGATTAGATTGAGCAACCGTGGTCAGAGCTGGGCCTGAACCACCAACTTTGGACCTGAACTTCTCCAGAGTTTGAGAGTGTTAAGATCTAAGGTTTTCCACTCTGGAAAAAAATGGACCAGTACTGAAGTTTACAATAAGAGCCAAAGAATGTGCAGAATGGGAGGGCTGGGTTCAGGCTCTCCTTTAGTTCAATCTTAAAAGGTAAAGAGTCTTACTACTCATATTTGCTTCTTTCACACTCCTGGAGGCCTGGACATTACAGCAGAGAGACAACTTTAAGTGATAAGCTTTCACCATGCAATTCAATGTGGTGATTATTAAATAGCAGGGTGGGATCTAGGGTGATCAGATAGCAAGTGTGAAAAATCGGGACAGTGGGTGGGGTAATAGGAGCCCATATTAAAAAAAACCCCAAATATAGGGACTGTCCCTATAAAATCGGGACATCTGGTCACCCTAGTGGGATCCATCCTCGTAAATCACTGTAACCTAATCTGGAGTCTAGCAGGCCAAATTCCTGCTTCTCTTTTAAATTGTTTTTGTTACCATTTTATCCTGTCGCTGATGCTTGCCATTCAGATGAGGTCAAATGAAGTATTTTCTGGTCTGAGTGCTCACAGTGCCCATTGGAATTGATGAAAGTTGAAATGCTGAGCACCTTGCAAGAGGCATTGAGCATCTAGCAGGATCAGACCCTTGCTCAATTCAGATCGTGCAGGCATTATGCCTGGGTTGGATACCAAATCTCCTTGGGCACTAAGGAATCCTGACCTCCAGCCCCTGGAGCTGTAATAAACTGTGCTGTAAACCTCTGGGGCTGCCTCCCTATAAACAAGCTCACTGTCTTTACAGCTCCATTACCGTTTATGAAGATAGCAAGTCAAGGCTGTGCAACCTGCTAGGGGGGGAAAAAAATCACTTGGTCTCAACTTTCCAAAAGCAGAACCAACTATTAAATATTGACTTAACCTGTCTTTTTGGATCAGTGGAAATAAATATTAAACACTCTCCTAGGCTTGCAGGAAAAGTGAGATACAGTGAATGAATTCCACTAGGAGAAGCACAGACTGCAAATCCTGGATTTCACTTTGAATTACAGATGTGACATAGGCTGCCACTTCATTTTAAAAAGCACCAGGAATTTATAGACTTCCTTTGGACACAATTTGAATGTGCCTTGGAAGCCAGATATTAGAGAGGAAGCCAGGGCAGTGAGTCACTTTCCATCCCTCCTTTCTTCTACTGTTTATGCCATTACTGGGCCCTATTATGATTTAATCCTGCCTGCTGTGAGAGAGGTTATGTTGAATAAAAAGATTGTGAACAGAAATAAGTTGTATTCACTGACAGAAACTCCTACCTTAAAACTCATAAGGTGCCACAGTGAAAAGGAGCAGTTAAAAAAAAAAGTGAGCATGGAATGGAGAGCAAATCAAATAGCTTATCTGCTAGATAAGTGGAGATCCAGTTAATCATCAAAGGAAGATACAGCTCCCTTACCTAGTTACTCATCAAGGTGGAAGATGAGAGGGAAGGGTTTACTTTCAGGGGCATTTAAACTCTGACTTGTGGGCTGAGTCCTGACACACTCATCACAGGCATGGGCATCAATCCATGTTTTGTGAGTTCATGAAAGTGGAGCTCTTGGGGCAGGAGGGGGCCAGGTCTCACTATTCCCCTTCCCTTCCTTTCCTATGGGACAGCTAGAGCTGCTGAGGGAAAGAGTTGTTTGTGGGAAGGGTTGTTTGTCAGGGGTTGGAGTTGTAGCTCTCTGTAACTGTGTGTCTGGGAACAGCAGTGCTAATTCACTTACCTGCTATGAGTGGGGGTCTCAACGGAGAGGGCTTCTCTCTCTTGCTTCAGTAGCTTTGAAGCTCTTCTATTTCCTTCTTGATTGTAAGGGAAACACTTCCTGGGTCCATGCTGAGGTGTCCTCTTATGTAAGGGAGCATCCAGCAGGAGCTTGGAGTTTATTTTCTGGAAATGACTCCTAAACAGAAAGCCCTTGGAAGCAGAGAAGCTGATCAAGGGGCAGAGGGATCTGGAATATGCTGTCACTGTTTCTTTAAAGAAGCTTTGCTTGCTGGGACAGCTGGCTTAGCTGTTTAAAGCCTGAATTAGCAGCTCAAACTTGGTTGAGGGAGGGGTTGGGGTCACACAGCAATGCCAGAATTACACTAAAGTGCTTGTGAGATGTTCTGTTTTTCCTTTTCCAAGAATAAAACTCTTGCTTTCAGTCATCAGGGTTATTAGGCCTTATGCTGCACTTAATCTGGCCCTGCTGCAGGGAATGGAAGGGAACCATAAAATGATTGCAGCAGAAGCTCTTGACAGCTTTGGCTGTGTTGTCTTCAAGAGCTGATGCACCAACTTGTTGAAGGCCTTGCAAGGCAGATGTTGCACAGTGATGAATTTGCGGCTCTCTAGGATTCCTTTCTCTCTGGCTGCCTAAGGGGCAGAAGCTCATTCTCTTCTATCTTGGCTGCAGACAGAAATGGAGGAGTGAACAACCCTCTTGTTTTCTCTGTTGTCTCCTGCAGCCTCTTGTTAGCCCTCTTCTCAGAGCTTTGTTTGAATTGTTTACAGCTGGCAAAGCAAGAAGAGCTCTGATCAGGTATGAGGAAAGCCACGTGCAGGGTACCAAAGAGGTGCAGGAGGCTTTAGAGCCTCAGTTGTTGGTTTCTGTAACCTGTGGCACCTGTTGAGGTGGGCAGTGCGTGAGATGAGGAATTCAGGAAGTTTTCGAGAAGGGTTCTGTGTTTCAGAATAGTATTTGTAGTTACCCTGGCTAGGATAGAATTATAAGGTTAGTTAATTCTCATGCTTCAAGGCATAAGCTGAGCGCAAGCTGGAGTCAGGAAGAATGTCCCTTTGTGGCATAGCATTGTGCCATTCGATCCTTTAGAAGGATTTTATGCATTCTTTGAAGAAGCTTCAAGGACTGGACTCTGCTGGATACAGAATGTCAGATTAGGTGACGTATTGGTATTGGCCTATTCAGGACAGAAGTTTCTATAGTGAAATAAGCTTTGCAAGGGAGAATAAATGTTGCTAAGACTTCCTTTCCTTCCACAAAGCCTCAGTTTTAGGCACCAGTGAGATCCATAAAACCCCTGCTCCACTGCCTCCCAACTCTGTAGGTGCCTTGACTCACTTGGGGCCCAATTTTTTTTGGTAACAGTTCCCTACATGGCCAAGTTTCTGCCTCTGAGCATTAGCATTGCTGCCCAAAGCAGGGGTCCAGTTGCCTATCTTGTACCTACACCCCAGCACCATTGTCAAACCAGGTGAAGACAGGCATTGGCCCATCTATCTGACTTGTGGGGCCCAATATGGTAGGTGTGAGCATGCTTGCCTCCACACAACATGGCTGGGGGAGGGAAAAAAGGTGGTCTCCTTTATAATCATTAGCCCAGTGCTTAGGTACTGACCCAGGCTATGGAAGATGCTGGGTCAGATCCCTCCTCCCCTTGGCCTGAGCAGGAGGAGGGCTTTGAACGTGCCCGAACCACTGGATTATAGCATCAGTCTCACTCTTTCTGTGGCTGCATGCATATTTATTTATACAAAGTGGCATGGCTTCAACAGGAGAAACCGAGAGAGCCCCACCCTCAGAATATTTCATAGCCTAGTGGGCAGGGCACTTATCTGAAAGGTGGGAGTGCCTGGTTCAAATCCCTTCTCATCAGGCAGAGACAGGGAATTGAGCTGGGGTCTCCCACATGCTGGCTGAGGCTAAAGGTTCTGAGGCTTGCCTATGCAGCTATTCTGTGTGGAATTAGGTGTGCACTGCTGACGTTATAGCATTAAATGGCTTATGCACCTGACTCCAGAATAGAGATTGCAGAGATAAGTGCCTCCCTCCCTGAGAGAGGTGGGGGCTTAGGGCACATCCTTCTGGTTGGTATTTGCTCTTTGGTGACTTTCTGCCTACCAGGCTGGCTTTTGTGGATCTCATTCTGAGGCACCTGTTTCTCCCCATGCATTGTGTAGGGAGTCTAGGCACCTAACCCAGGGGTTGTGGAGTCTCCTGGGTATAGCAGCAAAACCCTGATTTGGACTGTTGCTGCATATTCTTCAAAGGCGGGGTTCTCAAACTTCATTGCACCATGACCCCATTCTGACAACAAAAATTACCACACAACCCCACGGGGAGGGGACCAAAGCCTGAGCCTGCCCAAGCCCCACTGCCCTGGAAGGGGAGGCCAAAGCCAAAAGGCTTCAGCCCCAAGTGTGGGGCCTGTAACCTGAGTCTCACCATCCAGGACTGAAGCCCTCAGGCTATGGCTTTGGCCCCAGATGGTGAGGCTCAGGCTTTGGCTTCTGCCCCAGCAAGTCTAATACCAGCTCTGGTGACCCCATTCAAATGGGGTTTCAACCCACTTTGGGGTCTCAACCCACAGTTTGAGAACTGCTGTGTTAAAATAATGGCAGAATGGTGGCTGCGTGGTAACAGGGATATGCGGCTTGGCTCTCTGCTGTGCAGATTCTGTGATTATTTACACCTCTGTAAAGTGCATATGAAATGCTACCACACCCAAATGGTACACCTGCTCAGATGTAAGTGACTGCACAAGGTGCAAGGCAGTTGAAAATCAGGTCCATAGAGCCCCCTCCTTTTTAGGGCAATGCTTTAACTCCAGCTTAGATCAGTGGTGATGAAGGTATTTGCCATCTGACAGCATTCAGTCTCCTATATAATCCACTGCCTAGTATTTTATACCACTCTCATCACCATGGCATGTGCAGCATGGACCCCTATCCACTTCCTAGGAGACTGGTGTCCACTGGCAATAGTTGGTGCCCTTGTTACAGCAGAAGATCAATCCCTCTAGATATAGTCCTGGCAGGTCTGTTGAGGGAGGACTGCATGAGGCATTTGCATTGCTGTTCCTCCTAAAGTCCTATGGGTATACAGGTGTCTCTGGTCAATTTGGCATCTTTCTCACCCAGTCAACTCACCTGCATCTCCTGCCATGCAAAAATATTTCACAACAGTTCAGTCCCCCCAGAATATCAGTATAGGACCTGCTGCAAGAGTGCAGACAGGGAGCAGCCAGAAATCACAGCACAAGGGGGAAGGAACCAAACAGCTGTCTTTGGGGGATGTGGAGGAACTCTCCCTCTGATTTTGGCACAAAGGACATGGAGAGGAAGTATTTTATAATATCAATCCTATTGTAATGCCTTCTTGACTATTGCTGGTAATACTGAATGAGTACCACTGCGTTCAAAATATTTCTTCAATCCAGTTCTAAGACTATCTGAGGGCTGGAGAGATATCAAGTGATCAGTGCCCCCTTAGATTGATATAATTAAATCAGTCTCCCAGAAGCTGGCTGCTGTAATGGTTTCTAAGCCCACAGGAAACTCTGAATTTCTTTGCATCATTTTGTTTTGCCTAAAGATTTCATTATCTAGGCCTTTGTGAGAGAAGAAGGTGAATATTGTCAGCTGCATTTCCCACCACTCATCCAATCTTTGGATTCAGATGTCTTAAAGAGTTTTGATGTGGCCCTAGGGAAAGTGTCTGTTGCTAGTGTTGTCATAAACCAAATCAGCAGATGGGAACATGAATAAAGAGGCTTGAGTGTTGCAGGACTAAAAATGTGCTGAGCTTTAAGGGGAAAGCCTTAGACTACTGGGTCAAATTCTGACCTAATTTACACTAGTGCAAATTCTATCGACTTCAGTGGGGTTACTCTGGCTTTACCTCGGCATGAATGAGATGAGAAACGAGCTCTTACTCTGCTGTATAAATGAGTTTATAAATCTGATCTATAACTTGCTCATTACTTTTAATCCCAGTAAAACAGATTTTTAAGAAGTTCAGCCTGCAAAGCATCAGGCTGAGACCGTTACACTCTCTGCAGATGGAAATGGAACTACTATAGATGCATACGATACTTAGACTGCAATAAACAAGGCACGCGAAGCTAGCTGCCACAGGGGCAGTAGCATTTTTGTCATATTGAAAGCTTGCTAATGACTCAATTGACTTCAAGTAGCATTTCATCTCTTTTTCTTTTCCCAGTAACTAAGACTGACCACTTGATTGCTTCACTGTCACCATTTAGCTCTGCTGCCTTCCAAAAGTCTCAACCTAGTCTCTTCAGGTTGCAGATTCACTTTTTCTCTTTAGTTGAGCTGCTCTAGGCAACAAACATCCATCTGCAACTTTAAACCATTAAGAAATAATGCTCCTGGAGAACAGAACTTAGATTCAAGACAGAGCCCAGAAAGTGCAAAAAGAGCAATATTTCCAGCTTATTAAGAATTATGTACATTACAAAGCTCATCCTAAGCTAAAACGGAGTCTGCATGGTTTCCCTTGTGATAGTGCTGATGTTGATAATACCTCATGGGATTTGATTTGTCCTTTACATTAAAGTAATGTTTGCATTCTCCTGAAAGTAAAAATCAAACCAAATGTGACACTGTCTGGTTTTCCAGTTTGGACATACAGATCCTTCCCCCTTTTAACGAGCTTTGTAACTGAAATATAATATTACAAATGTTGTTGTTTTTAAAGAGGGTTGTTTTAAATATTTAAAGTCTAACAAGGTCTAAAGTCTAACAGCCCAACCTAAGACACAGAAGGGATGTAGAGCCAGATTTCCAAAGGTATTTAAAGACACAGATCCTGAAAGGTATTTAGGTTCCTAATGCCTACTGAAACCAACAGAAGTAGCTCGGGGGGGATTCCACTCACCTTGAAGGGCTTGGGGTTCCCCTGCAGCAACTGGGGGAGGGATAGCTCAGTGGTTTGAGCATTGGCCTGTTTAACCCAGGGTTATGAGTTCAATCCTGGAGAGGGCCATTTAGGGATTTTGGGCAAAAATCTGTCTGGGGATTGGTCCTGCTTTGAGCAGGGGGTTGGACTAAATGACCTCCTGAGGTCCCTTCCAACTCTGATAGCCTATTATTATTCTAAGGGCTGGTCTACACTACGGGGGGAAATTGATCTAAGATACGCCACTTCAGCTACGTGAATAACGTAGCTGAAGTCGAAGTATCTTAGATCGAATTACCTACCGTCCTCACGGCGCGGGATCGACATCCATGGCTCCCCTTGTTGACTCCGCTACCGCCGTTCGGGTTGGTGGAGTTCCAGAGTCGACAGGAGCTCATTCGGGGATTGATATATCGCGTCTAGATGAGACACGATATATCAATCCCCGAGAAATTGATTGCTACCCGCCGATACGGTGGGTAGTGAAGACGTAGTCTAAGTGCCTAAAAATGCAGAGAGGTGCCTTTTGACCCTCTGTATGGATGTAAGTCTCTTTTTTTCCCCCAATGAGCACTGCATATGTGAGTCGCGTAGGAGCCAGATTTTTAAAGGCATTTAGGTACATAAAGGTGCACTTAGGTGCCTAGTGGGAATTTCAAAACACCTAGGTGCTAAACTCCCATTGAGGCACCTATCTACCCTCACCCAGGGTCAAAGTTCTGAATTCCTCACCCACACATGTAGTCTTGCTTCAGGCAAATTCCCTTTGATAACGTTTGCCTGAAAAAGGACTCGGAAAAGCGAGGAAGGACTTCACAATTTGGGCCCAGTCCTGCAAATGGATCAAATAGTGTGAATCCCTGCTTGTGGGTGTAAATCAACTGGCATCAACAGGGGTCAGCATGGGAACCGAGGTCCACCTGTACAGAACTGATTGTAGGACAAGGACCATAGTTAGGACTGTGTGCAGATTATTTTCTCAATAACTAAAGAAAGAACATTTTAGTTATACTTTGTTGTCAAATATACGTATGTTCCAGTCCAATTAACCTGGGACTATATTAAAATAAGAGCCATTGGGCATAGTTTAGGATTTTAAAACAATCATGTTATGAAAAAATTAGCTTCACTCTGTGGAGCCTGAGGCATGTATGATTTTTGTCTAAAGAGACGGAAGAAAGGAAAAGACTTAGATAGCAAAAAGCAAACCAAACATTTACATAGTTATCCATCTGGAAAGCACTTGAACAGAACGTAGTTAATTCTCACCACACCCTTATATCATTAACCCCATTTTACAGATGGGGAAACTGAGGCACTAAGTGGTTACATGCCATGCCTAAGGCCAGAGTTAGAATTAGAACTCAAATACCTGACTTCCAGGTGCATACTCAAAGCATGCCTCCTCCTCAAAAGTAAATGAGTGGAAACTGATTTGACTGATCAAAGATCTGGAAAGAGAAACAAAATAGCCATGCCATTTTTCACTGAGAAACTGCAAATTGTATTAATTTTCAATAAGCCCCAAGGCAGTCATATGTAATAGCTTTCCCCTGTGGCTTGTGTGATCAACATTTGGCAACTAAACAAGAGTAGTTATTAATCAGTGGTAGTTTTCACTTAAAGCACTTAAACACACAATTAGCTTCAATGGGACTTAAGCATGTACTTGAGGTTAAGCATAGGCTTAAGAGCTTTGCAGAATCAGGGCCTAAATAAAGATAGATTGTGGGATATGGATTGTAGTAGAGAAGGCTCTACCCAGGGAATCCTCTCCTCTTTTAGCTAATCATCAGAGTGGCACAGCAAGACCCAAAGAGAGATCCTACTGTTTGTGATTTCGGCTGGTTCAGAAGCATGTTTTCTTCTCACTCCATTCCTGCACTGCCACATTGCATCAGAATTTCTGGGGCTCCCAGTGCAAAAGGCCCTCAACTAATGAGCTAATCTCTCAACTACAAGTAAATTGTGACACTTGCAATTAGGCCCAGATTGAGTGCCCCGCTTCTCATGTTCACCCAGAGGTAAGTAATGATGACACCACATTGAGAACTCTTTAGTTATGATGGGGCTTGATTTGTGGCTTTTATGGAGATTAATTGGCATTCCAATCATCCTCCTTCATGTGAGCCAAAGCTAAATGGAGGAAGACAGTTTTGTCCAAAAGCTGTGCAATATTTGCAGCATGGGAGTTGAAACCTCCATTATAATGCAATGGTTCTGTTGCCGGAACTGCAGCAAAGGGAATTTTACATAAGCAGCCTTATTGACAGGAGTGTCTTTTAGCTTTATGCATTTTAGCATAAATGGCAAAAGTAGGAGCCAGGCTTTCCTTGGTTGGAGAAAAATATATTTAAGGCTGCAATGGTACAAGCCTAATGTCCATGTAAAAATATACAGCACTATCTGGACAGCCAAGAGTGCTTCATGCTAACCTCAGCTGAGTCTCCAGTATGTCCATGAATTTAATATTTTTAATCCTTTGGCCTAGATGCTGTGTGTTTTTTCTAACACTGCATCAGACATTAACTACTACACATTCAGGGCAGGATACAGCAAGGTTCCTATTAATGCAAACAGCAGGGAAGAGAATCACACAAGATGGATCTTGTTGGGTAGTGGTTAGAAAACTCGATGGAGTCAAGGGCTTTGGGTTTTATTCCCCACTCTGTCACTGAGGGACCTTGGCCAAGTCACTTAGCTGTTTAATGCTTCAGTTTCCTGACCTGTCGAATAAGGATAACAATAATTTATCTCACAGGGAGGCTGTGAGATAAATGTGGTTATGAGATTAATGAATGTCCATAAAGTACTTTGCTTTGTCCATCTTTGCAACCTAGTGGCAGAGGTATTTGTTTAAAACACAGGGAGTTTGGGGAGCAAAGCAGTGGGAATTAAATGTCATTTCAGCTATTTCCTCCCAATGTAGCTGTGCAATGCCCTGATACCTACAGGATTTCTCTTCTGCTGCTATTACCCACTTGGGTGCACCATCATTTTAATGAGCCATGCTAAAAAGGAACTTTTTCTTCTGTTCGGATAGCAACCAGTCACCCTTATTCAGCTCCTGATTCATTACAGAAGCTGTTACCTGCTCCCCTGATAAAGGCTTACTTGGTATTTCTGTGAGCACTGCAGCACATGTCAAATCAAAACATAATTCAATCCAATCTGAATAATACATCTGCACTTCCACAGTATGGCTTAAGAACAAAATGGGAACAATGTAATTCTTATGCTGAAGGACTAACATGGCACTGTGTAGTTTATGGAAAGCTGCTGGAGCAATCATGGGAAATATCACAGGATTTAAATTGATCAAATGCATAAAACAGAAATCATGGGCCATTCTGTACAAGCCATTGCTCTGTATTTAATGCTCTCCCCACTTCAAGTTTTTACCAGGTGTCCTAGACAGCATGAGACTGCAAAAGAGATCGGAAACCTTTCCAAAAATATATTGCAGTGCCTCTTTCTGTCTGGATTATTGAGTTTTGTATAACAGGTTTCTGGATGATGGTCTTCATTTTTATGCAAATTGTGATTTTTTTTTAATTTTAGGAAGTAAAAATTTGTTTCACTCAGTGATTAAAATATCTCTTCCCCTTGAATTCTATCTAAATGGTGTAGCCTGCAAAACCCTGTGCTGCTGAGGAGGAAAAAAAAACCTCCCCATGGGAGCTCTTTAAAAAAAAAAAATCCTGTGAAATTCTGAGATCTGTGACAATCCTGTTTACTGGATGGATTCTGTTGTTTAGAGATTCAGGGCCACAGTTGCTTCCCTTATGCACATGCCTGTTTCCATTGATGTTGCTATTTGTATACCTGTGAGTAACCCATCTGTTTCCCAAAGCTTGATATTCAATTTCAAGCTAGTCTAGAAACTGACACATTATACTGCACCTTAGGAAGTCATTAATTCCATCTATACCATTGAACTCACAGAGCCCAATTCACCACTACTGTAAGCAGGATTACGCCACTGGCTTCAATGGAATTGGATTGGTTTACATCAGTAGTGAATTTGGCGCAGTTCTTCAATACTAATTAATGATCAAATGGGAAAAAGAAAGCAGAGGTTTTATTGGTTTGTTTGTATTTAAGTCAAAACTAAACAAACTGAGTGGCATAAACTAAATGTATGATAGTGCAAGAGGTACCTGGAAAATATATGGGCACATGTTTGAGAAGGCCAGGGTAACATGTGCATGCATATTATGACATCCCACATCTCTGACAGTAAATTCAATGGTTAGATGGGATGTGGGAGAGCCAGGTTCAATTTCCATCTTGGCTTGAGGGGGAGAAAAGATTTGAACAGGGACAACCACTTCTCGGGAGAGTGCTCTAACTACTGAGCTATGGGATATTCTAATGGGGAGGGCAGAGGCTCCTGTAATCTCTCCTGTTGAAACTGTTCCACTTTGGATAAGTTAAAAGTTCACTGGAGCAGGGGGACTGGACTCTGGGTCTCCCACCTCCCTGTTAAGTATCAGAGCGGTAGCCGTGTTAGTCTGGATCTGTAAAAGCAGCAGAGAGTCCTGTGGCACCTTATAGACTAACAGAAGTTTTGGTCCATGAGCTTTCGTGGGTGAATACCCACTTCGTCGGATGCATGTAGTGGAAATTTCCAGGGGCAGGTATATATATGCAAGCAAGAAGCAGGCTGGAGATAACGAGGTTAGTTCAATCAGGGAGGATGAGGCCCAAGGGAGGAGAAACCTCAACTGCTAGAAGAGGGCCTCATCCTCCCTGATTGAACTAACCTCGTTATCTCCAGCCTGCTTCTTGCTTGCATATATATACCTGCCCCTGGAAATTTCCACTACATGCATCCGACGAAGTGGGTATTCACCCACGAAAGCTCATGGACCAAAACTTCTGTTACTCTATAAGGTGCCACAGGACTCTTTTGCTGCTTTTACACCTCCCTGTTGGATACCGTATCCACCAGACGACTGTCATTTTTCTCTCTCTCTGGCCTAATGATTAAGTATTTAGGCACCTAGGCCCCTTTGTAGATCTGGGCCAATGACCTGTAGTACGTGGTGGCAGCTGCATAGACCCCCATCTAACTTCTTACCCTACGTCTCCTGAAGCCATTTCATTAAGCAGGGCTGGAATTCACTGACATTACAGACAGGTGGAGCAAAGACGGTAGTAGGGGGCAGGGAATGACAATATATCAAGTGCTCAGGGGCTGTGATTTGCTACAAGTGGGAAACCTGAAGATGAGCGCTTTATGGGAGTTCCCTGCGGCAGCCCTCTGTCCTGGAAAATGAGAGCCAATGCCATGCTACAGCTGAAGAGACCGAGATAGAGAGATGAAGAGACTTGCAGGAAGCCCTATGGGAAGGCAGTGTCAGAGCTGGCATCCGTGACTCTCTAGCTTGTGCTCAGACAGCCTCACTCACGAGGCATAAACGTCATTCATGATACACATTCTCCCCACTACAAGGCTCAGAAACCTTAGGACTGCGCCCAGTCATTATACAGTGTTTCATGCACCATTTTTCAGAACACACTGAATTAAACAGTTAACATGCCACTCCCATCCTTCTTCCTGAAAGACCATTTCCACCTCCTATCATTTATTAATCTTAGCTGCACTGAATTATTAAACTGAAGGCCTCAATAACCCCCATCAGTAAAAACACCACTGTGGCTTTTAGACGCTCATTTCTACTTTCTACTGTACTGCATTCTTCATTTTAATTACTGGCTCCACATTTTCAAAGCCCAGTGTCATATCTTTGCAGGACATTTGTCCTCTTAAGAAAAGGCGGATCGGCAAATATGTTGCTAGGCGTGACAGTAAGTGTGTTCCCAAAGGACAGGTGTGGGGAAGGATCACATTTTTATCTAGGAGATCCAAAGACACAGCAAAGTAAAGGGAGGAAACAGTTGCTGCTGCTTGTGCTGCAGTTGCGTGACTTAAGACCCTCTTCCTGCATTCTCTTCATCACATGGAGTCTGTGTGGAGAGGATCCTTCTGTGAAGGAAAAGCATATTTCCTGTTAGTAAGGGAACAACAGGGAAATGGCAGGTGATCTACAGCTGGAAAATGTATGGCTCATGATGATGAACAGGTCTCCCCAGCTGGAATCTAAGAGCCTACATGAATTAAACACAATCAAACCCTGAACGTTTCCTCTTTGTCATTTAGACCAGTGGTTCTCAACCTTTCCAGATGACTGTACCCCTTTCGGGTGTCTGATTTGTCTTGCGTATCCCAAGTTTCACCTCACTTAAAAACTACTTGCTTGCAAAATCAGACATAAAAATACAAAAGTGTCACAGCACAGTATTACTGAAAAATTGTTTACTTTCTCATTACTTTCTCATTTTTACTATGTAATTATAAACAAGTCATTGTCTGTATGAAATTTTAGTTTGTACTGACTTCACCAGTGCTTTTTATGTAGCCTGTTGTAAAACGAGGCAAATATCTAGATGAGTTGATGTACCCCCTGGAGGACCTATGAGGAGCCCTGGTTGAGAAGTACTGATTTAGAGGCATTAGTATTGGTGAAAGGGGCTGAACTGACAGCCCTAGACTGACGAACAGGGATAGACAGCATGTGTAATACACTGGCAGAGGGCATGACTGATGTCCACCAGTGGACAAGCCACTAGTAGGGGAACAGCCTACAATTGCTACCAGCTAAGGGAGTTACTCCTGTGGCTCTAGTAAAGGTCTGACCCTGAAGGTCCCAAGATTAAGCTCTGCTGATGACCCACCTGGGTAGGTCATTACAAAAGGTGAACGACAGTGCAAACCAACTTCTCACCATTGGCATGTCGAAACAGGATTCTGGACGACTATGTCACAGAGGAGAAAATATCACGCATTCAATCCTTGGGCACTCTATAGAGATTGCCAAATAGGGGGGCAGTTTGTGCCAGTTATAGTGGGGCCATGTTTGTGATGTGGGCACCTGTCCACAGGAGAACTCGACTGAAATTCTCCAACTCATTGCAAACAGACCAATGAACAGTCATTAGCTAGTAACAAATTTTAGTATCTAGGACTTAGGCTACATTGCAAGTGAAGAGCCTATGAAGTCTCTATATCCCATGACCACTTATCATAAGTCACATTTAGAACACATTCTCCTATCTCACTTTGAATCCACCTCAATCTGCTTGGAGAAAGAGTCACTCTTTCTGTCTAGTTTCTTTCTTACTTGTGCTATTTCTATTTCATTACTAGTAAAATTGCTGGGACTAACAATGACAAACACAGATACAGTAGAAAATGCAGTGAAGATTCTAGGGAACACATTACATTTTCTGTACACGATAAGTAAAGTATGACATAACTGCTCTTCTACCCCTCCTAACCTTTTGAATAAGAGGAGACAAATACCAGCTCAGCTGCATGCAACTGACACCTGACAGAATTAAAAACTGTAACTCATAATGTATATGGATATATCAGTGGTTCCACAAAAAATAGATTTCCGGGACCTTCAACTTGAAACAACTGACATAAAGGGTTTGTTAATCTAGTTTAAGTTAATCTAGTGCTAACTAGATATGCAAGAGGAACAGCTTTGGAGACTGAGTTTATCTATCTATCCATCCATCCACTCACAAAGCAGGTACAGCACAGGGAGGGAAATTGCAAGCTTCCTCCAAACTGCCCCCTATGGGCTAGTTTACACTAGGATCGCTACAGCAGCGCAGCACAGCGCTCTCCTGTCGGCATAAGTATTCCATGTCCCCGAGCGGCGGTAGCTATGTTGGTGGGAGAGCTTCTCCCGCCGACACAGCACTGTCCACACCGGCGCTGAGCTCAGTGTAACTTGCATCGCTCCGGGAGGCGGCTTTTCCACACCCTTGAGCAACTTAAGTTATACCAAAGTAAGCGCTACTATGTACAAGCCCTATTAATATGCCTCAGTCCTGACTGAGCCACCTCAAAGGATGAGAAGGAAGTTCAGTGTCTTGCTTATCCAATACTTGGCTTCTCTGTTATGATTGTAGACAAACCTACCAATGGAGATAATAAAAAAAAACTAGGTGGACTCCTGCTCTCTGGGAGCTGGACTGCAGCTGAAACACTTTTTCCATTAGCCACCTAGTAGTCACTGGATGATCAGCACTATTAGTCTTTACTGATCTGGGCTGAATTTGAACCAGGGACCGTGAAGTAAATCCCATTATCAACCCCCTGAGCCATCCAGTTCCTTTATGGAGGGCACTAGGTAGTCTGACTAGTTTACTTTGCTCATTCCCCTGTTTGACATTAACATCTGAAGACAGGGACTGTGGCACTCTATAGAGCCACATAATCCTATTTCCCCCTTCCCCTGACTGTCTATCATAGAATTCCTAGCCCATCGAGAGTCAAAAGAGCAAGACCCCCAAGCTTGGGACCTGATCACTGATCTTCCCCCCACAGGGGATGGGCAGAAAATTTGAGATTTTGTCCAGCTCAGACTTTGAGCTCATTGTGGGCAGCAACACCATGAAAGACAGTAAATAGGTAATTTCCGGAAATTAAATGACTCCATTGCTCTCAACCTTTCTTACTGGTTTAAAGGAAGACATATCCAGTCCACACTAAGAAGCAAGTGCCTACAAGAGGCATAGATTTTAACACTAGATTTCCCTTTTAGTCCCTGGGATAATAATGTTTCTGGGGAGCCACTGTGCAGCCTTGAAATGGTGCAATAAGAAGCCAAATGTTATATACATTCGAACAAGAGTGATACCTCAATGACACCAGCTACGGTGAGTTACAAGGGCCATCAATCCTCATGCTTCAGAGCACAAATTAGTGGTCAGGAAGAAATTGCCCTTCCCCACGCCCCTTGGAATGTTACTGCAGAATGAGGTAAATTTCCTTTTTATTAGTAATAGGTGGCATCCATCATTAGTTTTGGTAACATTTATTTATATGCTATGAGTAATTATGATTATTTTCCATTATTAATAGCCACTGTTGCACAAGGGGAGGAGAGGAGTTATATAATTTTCTAAAGCATATGGAACTACCTGCTATTGGAAGAGAGAACTAGGTGGATATTTGGTCTGATCCAATGGGTCATTTCTTTTCTTTCCTTTCCTTAGTTCACATGCCATCACTCTTATAGTTCACAGCTTTCAACCTACACTGATGAGAACAGAGTCCCTCTGCAGCCCCCCACAAGTGGTGCTCTGCTTTTCAGACGGGTTCCCGTTGAACAAAACATGAGGTTCCTTTTGCATCTGAGCAGGAGGAGTGTGTTGTAGAAGCCCAGACCCTACCTGAGCACAAGGACTGTATTTTCATGTCACTTAAATTAATTGCCAGTGGTTTTGCCCCTGCACAGAAAGGAGCTTAGTGAGAAAGTCAAAACACATCTCAGCCAAAGGGGAGGGCGGGGAAACTAGCCCCATCAATTAAGGGAAGCAAGTGTATCCTAGGAACAAGAAAGAGCTCATGCAGACAGGGCAAACCATGCCATGCATAGAAAGCAAATCCCCAGTGTCGGTCCCCCTTCGTGCCATTCCAAGCAAATCTCTATGTGAAGTATTTGTGAGCAAGCTGGAAACAGTGAGGCCCTGGAAAAATAATTACGAAATAAACTCTACTCTTTGGTGGCATCTGTCCCAAAGGGAACAAAGTGTCTTTTGTGAAAGACTCCCACCAGAAGCCTTGCAGAGTTTGAACTGTGTCCCTGGACCCCACTGGTATGAAACCCAAAGCAAGATCTTATTGTTCCCCTTTGCTTTTACTACTGAACGTGGGGCTGAAAATCCAAATAGATTAAAGCAAATATGACTAATCAACCACGTCTGGGCTGCCTTTTTCCCAGCATATGAATCAAATTTACTACGGTTTAAGAAAATCTATTAGCATTACCAAGAGATGGAATATAAAACAGTGTAAGATGATTGAACATGGTGAACAGATGATCCTCAGACTTTAACATTGGAACAATAACTCGTTTGCCATATTTGGCTCGAGACTTTTTTCACCCAGCACATACTGACTAAAGTAAGGATTTTCAAAGGGTCAAACTGAAATTCAGTGGGATTTGAGTGCCTAGATAATATAGCCCCTTTGATGGAGATTTTCAAAAGACCTTAGAATTGACTTTACTGGAGAAGGCAACATGGGCCAGTCACACTGCGTAATGTATCACTAGAAGGGCGAGGGGTGCAATGTAAAAACCAAAATAAACTAGCTTGTCCTTCTATTCAGAGCAGGTGGGCCTTATCGCCAGTCAGTCAGTTCCCTGCCGTCATTGGGTGTGGTAGGCCACTGGAGGAGCATGGTCATTTCTACCTTTACCCGCGTTGTAAATTTAAGAGGTAGCAGTCGATGAGGAAATGAAAAATACCTGTAACGTCTCCACTGCAGCTAAACCCATCTTGTCTCAGCAGGGCCCGTTAGCCGACGATGGGTCCTTGTCATCATATCGCCTGTTCCCTCGGGAAGGAGAGGCAGGAGGGAAAGGATTAGCTCTGTAATCAAACAAAACAGAGATGGGGAAAGAGCTGAGAGCCCACATAAACAATACACCAATGAAGGACTCCCCCCACGTGACGGATGACTTGCAAAGCAGCCTTCCTCTGGACACAGGGCTGCACCTTGTAACAGTTGTACAAACTATACAACTGCAAGCTTGCATCCACAGGGCTTGATTCTCCTCACACTTGCCCCAGTGTAAAATCAGGAGTAACATCACTGAAATCAAAGAAGAAAGGTTGAGGTAACATCGGTGCAATATCAGACTCAAGGCTCATTGTCTTGCATACTCTTGGGAATACAGGTTAGCCAGTTGCCACAGAACTGCCATTTTAAAAATCATGGGAGAAAATTATATACAGCATGGAATGACAAATCAGGGCTCAATTTCTGTTCCATTAAAAACAAAAAGGGAGAGGCGGTGCATCCCTATTTTGCTTGCAACAATGCAGCTGGGTTTCTTGAAATGCTTCACTGTAGTGCAAAGTCACATAGTCCTCATGGCCAGGTAGGTATTTTGATTTATGTAGACCTGCACTCTCTTCTGTTAGAGAGTGGGTGGAATTTATGAGATACACTTTCAACCATTCTTCTTAAATACACACTTCCCAAACCACCTCTCCCTGTTAAGTAACTGTTTCCCTCCAACTCTCACCCCCTCTTCTCAGGGCAGGGATATTGAAAAGCAACTCTCTCCAAAGCAGTTTCCTTCCATGAGACTCTTTAATAAAAATGCAGGGGATTGTAAATCGTTGAGCTAGAGGGCTAGGAAATTGAGAGAGATAAATATACAAAAATCTAAACGTGCTGCTGAGACAGAAATCTCTGAAGGAAAATGGTGCTGAGTAACATTATTTCCCCCAGTAGTTGCAAGTCACTCGGCAAACTTGAGTTATGTTTTGACAGCCTCATTGGGAAGGCAATGAAATTCTCTAACAGTACTCCCTACTCACCAAAATCAGCTTAAATATTAGAAGGCCCCCAATTAAAGTCAGAGAGCTGGCAGCTGCCCTGCAGTGATTAATGGGTTCACACATCTCCTGATGCTCTGGCTCGGCTGTGCACAGTGCGATAGATATTTGAGAATTTCACCACCTCACCACCCCCTTTGCTTTCACAGATGCTCAGCCTGGCTTTCCAGTCACTGCTCACTAATGCCGGTAAAATGAAAGCTCAGTTTGTCTGTCTAGGGTCTCTATGCAGTGATAATGATCTCTCTCACAGGTAAATGTCCTTAGGAATTGTACTTTGAGTGGTGCACCGTAAATGACTAGTACTCTTCTAAACTAATATAAAAAACAACACAGTAATGAAGAGATTAGACAGAGCTGCCTGCTGACACAAACAGGCAGGAAGAGCAGTGTCAACACAGTGGGGGTGAGGGAAATCTTATTTCACTATGAAATCGGCAACACACAATCCAGAAACTAGCATGCACACTCCAACCAAGGATTCTGGCTAAATCTATTAATCTCTGTGAACATCTGCACTAATCTGTCTTCCGCATAAGACATCTGCTCATGTGGCAATGTATTGAACTCTGCATCCAGCTGTGAGCAGCTTTCAAGACACATGTACATCTCCCTGCTTAGGAAACTCAGGGCTGGTCTATACTAGAAACTTACATCGGGATAGCTACGTCTCTCAGGCGTGTGAAAAATCCACACCCGAGAGACATAGCTACACCGACATAATCCCCAGTGTAGACAGCGTTAGGTTGCCGGAAGAATTTTTCCATCGACCTAGCTACCACCTTTTGAGAAGGTGAATTACCTACGCCAAAAGGAGAAGTCCTCTTGTTAGCATAGGATGTGTCTACACTGAAGTGCTACAGTGGCACAGCTGTAATTTTTATCTGCAGACATGCCCTCAGGAAAAGGAAAATAGGAACTAGTAGAGGCATGGCAGGCAACAGCAGGGGACGTATCTTCGGCTAATCAGGGAGGACAGCACTCGCTTACACCCTTCACCTTCCATTACAAGAGTACTGGCTGCAAGAGGAGGCAATTAGCAATCTTAAAACCAATTCCTAATGAATTCATGCTGATGGATTCATTTGTTTCTTTTGGTCCTTCTTTTTGTGCTACTGAAAGGTGCTAGACAGACAGCCCAGAAGACTGAAGATTTATTTATACACAAGCAGCAAAGAATCCTGTGGCACCTTATAGACTAACAGACGTTTTGCAGCATGAGCTTTCGTGGGTGAATACCCACTTCTTCGGATGCAAGTATACACAGAACTGTATATACAGAGCAGGCGGAAGCATAGGCAACAGCAGTGTAAGCTTCCCCCACAATGGGCCCAGCCAGCGTGCCTCAACCCTGAGCAGCAGGGAATGTTGCTAGGGAATGAGTGGAGTGAATGTCAGTGTCCATGGTCTACCCAGTCCTTGGTCTCTGCTGATATGGCCAGCTTACTTGTCCATTGGGACTTGGACTGAGACTGCAAAAAATCATTTCACACAGGTTCAGCAAAACAGCCATCACAACTTTCAGTCATTACCAACCCAGATGAGAAACTGAAATCCTTCAGAGCACACCCTAGAGCACTACACACTGAATCAGGGGGTCTGCAAAAAGCACTTCCCCAGGGAGACCAGTTCACCCATTCTGCCTCTGGGGTACCCCTGCTGTCAAGTTGTCCTCAGCATATACAACAGCTCATCTGGTTGGCTCACGTGCCAAAGTTTTGAAAGAGCATTCCTCTTTGTGAGGGACAAAAGAATGGAGTCCTATTGGCTCATCTTGATTTGCTGAAATTTGTGCTAATCATTAGATGTTGACTGCAAGTGAACGTGTATCTATAAAGGAAGAGAAGCCTGGAAGATAACGATAATACCTTTGCAATTCTGTTGGGCTTTTCATCAGAGGATCTCCACAGACATTAACAAAACCTCACAACAGCCCTATGAGAAAGGCAAGTATCACCATGCTCATTTCAGATAGGAGAAATGAAGCAATGTGAGATTAACAGATTTGCCAAAGGCCACAGAACAGGTCAGTGGCAGAGTTTGGAATGGAATCCAGCAAGCTAGACTCCCAATCCCTTCTTCTGGCCATTAGTCCACACTCTCTCATTAAGTCAAAAACTAGCAATTGCTTAAGACCAAGAGACTTCTCAGACCACTCTAAGTGAGCATATGCTATAATGCACTAGCGTTTTGTATAAGCAACTGAATGTCATGCAGGATACACAGTGCATATAAAACCTCTACTGTGTAAGTGTGTGTACACAGCTGTACGCAAATTGGTTTCTCTGTTTATATGCAACAGGTCATTGCCTCCAACAAAGTGCTTGCTGTACTCTATCATGTTTATGTGCTGGACATGTGTATATGTGTATATATAGGATGGCAACTGCTTTTCCACACACCAGCAGTCTGTACTGCTGTAGAAGCAGATGTAGATAGTGCAGAATAAATCCCTGCTTAGAAGACTCACTTTCAGAGTCATACTGTATTTTAAGCATGTGCTACCACGTGTGAGGCCCCTCCCTGATTCTGAGATGATGTTCTGTTTAGGTTGTATTTTTTGTTTGTTTTAATACTGAGCTTTATATTGTTGGTCGTATTTTTAGATGGTTGGCGTAGTTCTGCTAAGCAGCCTGGGCGGGCATGCAGGTGCTTTACACATAAAAATACTGCATGCATGACCGTGCAAATAAGCAGCACCAAGGTAACCCACTAAAGAGGGGTGATAGGCTGTCTTCAGTAAATACTTGAGGCTTATCCTGAGAAGTTATGCTAAGCAGTAGCAGAGTGGCTCTCTAAAGCAGTGGGAATCTCAGGAAGTCAGTTCCATTTTGTGAGGCA
The DNA here is from genome assembly GCF_020497125.1 of Mauremys mutica. Taxonomy (NCBI): domain Eukaryota; kingdom Metazoa; phylum Chordata; order Testudines; family Geoemydidae; genus Mauremys; species Mauremys mutica. Next base: position 80,359,835 of record NC_059075.1, read on the forward strand.
TGCTGAGAGTGTCCCCAGTGTATTCATCTTCCACACAGTCTATTTTGCAGCCTATCCATCATTTGAAGGAGATGGGGGAGAACAATCTCCCAGTTTATGCAAGACATCAATAGAGTGATGGCCTCTACAGAGGCACAGCTGCAGACAACTGCTGAGACAAATGTAGAGGTGGTGGTGGTGGGGAAACAGTTCACAACCGAAGGGTGGGACAGTTTCTGAAAAGAGCTGGATGGGCCATGGCAGGGGGAAAAAGGGGCAAACTCAGCAATTAATTGAACTTTTCATAGAATCATAGATTATTAGGGTTGAAAGGGACCTTAGGAGGTCATCTAGTCCAACCCCCTGCTCAAAGCAAGACCAATCCCCAAATTGCCCCCTCAAGGATTGAACTCACAACGCTGAGTTTAGCAGCCTATTGCTCAAAGCACTGAGCTATCAGGGTTTGCAGGTTGGAAGGAGGTGGGTCCTGGAGTGCATGATGCCCTCAGTTAAAGGTGGTTGAGGAAAATCCCCTCATTTTTTGGTGTCCTGTGAAGTCTGAACTGATGGCCCAACTCCGAAAGGGAGGTGATAGCAGACAGCTCGTAACCAGTGATCTCATAAGGCTGGCCCCATTAAAGTGTCACATTCAAGCATGTGCCCAATAAATCTACCTGACCTGTTCTATCTGCCTCTGATTAGACCTGGGTGACATTTAATCTCTCTCTTCAATTCCATCAGATCTGTCCCTCTCCTGGGGTGGGTGTACTTGCAACTGGAGAGAAGAGGACTAACCTCTTCTCCCTAGCTGGCAGGATGCTCAGTCCCCAGAGGAAGGGAATGCACCTCATACCACACCACAGTGATCGCTTCTAGCCAATTTGGAGACAAGCTTCAAAGATAGATAATAGAAATGGGGGAGATCTACTTGCTTAAACTAATTCAACCCGTTGCCTGTGTAGGATTGCTCCATAGTTTTTTTTCTAGTTTTAGGAAGGAGCCAGATCTTCATCCCTGTTCTAGGATGGTGTTTGGCATGATATGAAGCTGGAAGGGGAAGTCAGTAACTGGAACCTTTGGAGAGCAGAGGACCTTTTCTTGGGGGAAAACCAACCAACAGGCTGGCCAGCCCTATAGAAAAACCAAGTTATCCCACTGAGGTTCAGTAGTCCCATGTTTCAGTTTGTGTTTTAAATAATCAGGAACACTTGCAGTGCAATCCTGCTGGAGGCAGCAAAAACATAGCTGTTTCAAAAGTAGACAGAGAATATTTCATGTAATACATCCAAACTCCGGGGCTCTCAAAAACATTTTACACGTTATACACAACCGGGAGAGCACTTGGAATGATAGCACATGTGCCAGTCATGAGTATATCACCGGGAAGAGCATTTTAGGGGATGAGCCAAGAAAGATCAGGTTCCTCAGCTTGCAGAATTGTCTCCCCCTTTGCCAGAGAGTTTCACACGTTTGGCAAAATTAAAATTCTGGGATGAGGGAAGACGACATCACCAGGCATGTTTTACCAAGGATGCCACTTAATCTCTTCTGTACTCTTTGTTAATATAACGGTCACTAAATGTCAGTGAAAAAAAAATTCCACATCACCAGGTTTTTCTCACTGGGAAGGCAAGTATTGTATTAAGTCCCAGGCATTATGTATTTTCTTTATGCAAATATATACACTATCCACACACATTTCCTGGAAGCCAATGGTCACCTAGAATGAAAGTGAAAAGCAGAAATGGAAATTTTCAGTGCTTCCCCCACCTATTTGTATTTATGACTGTATACTTCTGGGCCCCAAACAGACATCAGGGCTCCACTGTGCTAGGCACTGCACAAACACATAATGAGAGAATGCCAATGCCCTGTAGAGCTTACAATCTAAATAGACAAAGAGAAGTTGGGGTGGGGAAGGGGAAACGGAGGCAAAGTGAATTGCCTGAGGTCAGTGGCAGATCTGGCAACAGTACCCACGTCGTTTGACTCCCAGTCAACTGCTCTAGCCACTGGAACACACTGCCTCTCCTAATTCTTTGCCTTTTTATTTCTAGATATTTTGCAGTACAAATGTTCATAAGCGATCTCACCTGCCGGAGAGCTTTTCCTGTTGGAGGGAAAAAAAAAAAAAAAAAGACTCCCTGAGTGGCTGGCAGTATGGTGCCAAGTTTTGTTAAAATACATTTGCCCCTAACAGGCAAAGAGTTACCCTATCTCCTGTCCGGACTGTGCAAGTCTCCAGTCAAACTCATTGTCATCTGGCCAAACCAGCATTTTATTTTATTTCATTTTTTCCCTTTCAATACGGAAAGATGCCAGCTCAATATAAAAACACACACATACACAACACTGCAGCAAGAGACTAAGATAAAATAGAAAAAATACACTCAAGTCTCTTGGAGTATTAGTTATAACATCACTATTTATTATTAAGGTGCTGGGGGAGTAGGATACACGTGTAACTATTCTTCTCACCAGACTGTCTGCTCAAATAAGACCTTGAAGTGTCAGAAAAGTCTGTTCTTGGCTTATAAATATATCTCATCTCTTTTCTCCCTGCTCTTCCTCTCCCTTTAAAGCATAGGACCAAACACAAACTCCTTTCACAGTTTTGATTCATTCCTGAGAATGCAGATTAGAAGAAGCAGGAAGCAAGGGAGACTTTGGAATACTTTTCACGGCCTGAGGTTTTCCCTTGGAGATCAAGAGAGCAGACATGCAAGATCCTCTGAGACAGATGGATGGCTGAGATCTATCTTCCTAAAAGCTGCAGTAACAGAACCCTGGCATGACGATCATCTCTGTGCAGGTGCCATTTCACCATCCCCCACAGTAAGACACATCCTCCACAACAACAGCGCAATGCATCGTTGGGCTGAGATCTCTCAGTGAATTCATGGATCATGTAAAGAGCTGAGATCGACCACCTTCGGGAAGGAAGTCCTCGATTAGTTCACCGAACAGGAACAGCAGCAGTGCAAGCTCCCTCCCCCTTTCCCCCGCAGTGCCTGTGCTCTCCCATTAGCATGTCTTCAGTCTTATTTTAGAGGGAACCCCTCTACGGCCCACAGGAGAATTCAGTCTGCATTCTACCTTCTGCCTCTCTGCTAAGACTGACAGTGTGTGGGCTAGCCGTAATGCAGATGAGTTTCCTACTAAGAACGAAAGAAAAACCACAGACTCATTTCACATAGGTCACCAGAAAGATGGTCAACACTGATCCTACATCTCCCTTTGATGAAGGGGGATACAGGCTGCAAGGCAAACTCCTGATTTTGACTTGCCATTGCTTTTTGTGACCCAACCCTCTTATTCCCCACCATGGAGCGCTCTTTAGTTGATAAAGTCCCATGCAGCTTGAATCCTGGAGAGATTTCCTCTTCCCCTTGCTTGGTCTATACTAGATTATTATTTTTTTTAAATATCCCACTGCTGTACTGGCGGGAGCTCTAGTGTAGACAAGGCCCTGAGAGTTGCCAACATTGTCTAGACCTGCTTGGAGCAAGACTGGACATTTAAAAGTAGCAGCAGCTGGTCTACACTACTACTCTTACTGTTGACACCACCTACGTAGCTGCACTGGAGGGAAATTTTAGGTCTAAAAGGCTAGTGTAGACAGCATCTCTGCATGATAACACTATATTTGAGATCAGATGGGACCCTGGAGCTAACAGTTCAAAAATCTGTATATCTAGGGAACAAGTATTCTCAGTAGGATCTAAACACTGGATTATGCTTCTGTTCCTGGTCCAAAGCTGCCAAGATCTACTGACAATCTCCTCTCTTAGGCTACTGGGGAAAATAACCTGTTTTTGTTTGTTTTATAATTAAGGAGATTTTATAAATTAATGAAGCAGCAAATGGTTTCACTGTTCCAAGAGCATGTTACCTATCTACAGACATTGCTATGTTTTTAAAGGAAGCAAGTTATTGTTAAAGATATTTCACAGCACCAAAACAGCTACATAAAAAGTAAATTATACATGAACTCTAATGGCTTTACATGGGAGATTTCAGCCTCATGAATGTCTTGGAATTCTCTGATGGAATTTACAGGCCTCCTTCCAATGGATGCTGTGCTCAGAATGTACTCAAGTGGCGTTTTAACATAACAAGGGACAGAAATGAGAGCTCTACTAGTGCAGTAAATGACAAGAGACAATCAGTTACTAATGGATGGACCAGATCATTTTGCTTAGAGAAGAGGAAAAAGATTACTAGGCTTTGAAAAAAATCAAGCTACTTAAAAGGAAAAACTAAAGCCACCCATATAGGAAACTATTTTTAGCCCTTCTGCTGTTTCTAATGCAACTTGGTGATAAAAGCTAGTGCACTGAATGTACATCTTTCAAAAGGAAAAAATGCTGTGAATTTTGTTTTTGTAAGAGGCAGTTAACCAGGGTGGTGTTTATTTTTTAATGATCTGATAAGCTAGTTCTAATTTTTGCAGCTTCATTAGTACATTTCTGGCATTGCTGGGTTACCTAGTACCTTTAATAGTTCTTAATAACCAAGACATAAATCTTTAAGCTTGTGTTACCTAAAACTATCGTCCTACTCTTTCCAATGTCAAAGGCCACAGACTGGTGGCTGAAGAGAAAGAGACTGCAAGAGCTATATGGACAATCATGCTTTCTTTCCTTGTTCTCCTCAGACACAATGATCCAAGCCTCAGAAATTAATTTTGCCTTCACTGGTGTGATATTTCTTGTGTTGACATGTCAGTCATCTACCTATTAAGAACACTGAAAGAAAATAATGCAGTAGACTGGTTGTTAAGCAATCTTAGGCATGATAGCTCTGAGAACTAGGTTGGGGACATGGTAAGAATGCTGTTCTATTCTGCAGCATAGACAGGACTCAGCTTTTAAACCTTCTATTTGAACTCTGCAAATGTCATGGTCATGTCAATGTGGGGACAGTTAACATCCTGATAGCAATACAGAGCATTGCTGTTGTAATGGGGTCTCCTTACACTGTTAAAAGTTGTAATGCAGACATTATGTTAGACTGAGCAACAAAATGGTCTGGGATGAAATTCCAGCTTTACTGAAGTCAATGGGAGTTTTACCATTTACTTCAATAGAGCCAAGATTTCACCCCAACTGTTATGCCAGGGGAAAATATTTCTGAGGTTGAGAGTGGGACAGCACAGAATAAAGCGGTGGCTGAACAAGTCTGCTAAGCACTGTCCAGTTATTGCCATTCACTGCTCTGGGCTTGCAGAGGAAAAAAAAGCTTTTTTAAAATTTCATCTGTTTTCCTCACCGTACTCCCAGGTTTTCCTTTGTTTTTATAATTGAAAGAAACCGTATAGAGCAGGCGTTTCTGGTTAGAGGGGTACTGGAATCCTTTTCCTGCCAATAGACATCTGGTACAATTTTCAAAAGCATCCAAATACCAATTTAACAAATGGCTCCTTCCTCCTCTCCTACTTGTATATTTCAACATACTCCCGTAGGGATCTGGGAATCACCACATCACAGTGTAGATTACAGCTCTTAAGGAAAATAATGTGCCGTCCACATCAAGTACACTCTTTCAATACTTACAACTCTCTTACAAGAAATGTTGGCATTTCACAACCAGGGACTATGTACTTGTCAGGCTACAACACAGTGGCATTTTTAGCTACCAATGTGTAAAGAAAAGCACCTGCAAAGTTTAATTGTAAAATGTGCATTTTCCCCACCTCCCAAGCACCCATCTCAACACTGTCAAATAGATTTTTAAGGAAGTTTTCCCCAAACCAAATTGAATTCTAAACTGAGCTGAAGCATGACAAGCTTTACCTCAAACTGAAGATGGGGAGAAGTGTCCAACAGACTGAAAATAGGACTCAAGGATGGAAAGGCCGTCACCACCTAAGCTTTCTTGTTGTTATCAAGGAAAACTGAACATTTAAGCTAGATTAATGAGCACTTTTTATGTTCACAATGCCACTAGCTGCACCCTCTCTCCACATATATCTCCAGCGCCAATGCCTGCCTCTCAGGACAGTGTATCATTTCACTATACTGTAGATGTCAAACTAGTTTGAATTCAGCGTTGCTCCCTGACAAAATTGACCTGCAAGAGGCAGCTGACAGGCAGTCATTTCATTGCCTCATGAAAGATGGCCCTATTCTGTGCCATTCATGTCCAATTTCTCACAAAAAGTAAAATGTGCTGCTCTAAATTCTGTGTTCAACATTTTGAAATGCTGTATCCGGGAGAACAAAGCCTGGAGGAAGAAAAAATGCTGATATCTCTACATATGTCCAGCAATTTAAGGGAAGGATACAGGTAGGGTGACCAGACAGGAAGTGTGAAAAATTAGGACAGGGGTTGGGAGGTAATAGGAGCCTATATAAGAAAAAGCTCCAAATATCGGGACTGTCCCTATAAAATCGGGACATCTGGTTACCATAGATACAGGACTCAAACAATTAGCCAGATAGGGAATTTCTGTGGTTTTTGGGCCCCTGGCGATTCCCAGCATATAAATGTGACAACTGTGTTTCTGAACCATGCTTCAGCACGCAGGTTTCCACAGTGGTAGAGGTTAGAGTGTAGGACCTTAGGCCCACAGTGTTAGCCAGAGCCAGGTTCAAACACCATTCTTCTCAGAAGGGGGCTAAAGTAGAAGGAATAATTCATAATGGATAATCAAGTCAACAAATTTCTCATTTTCTGCTCTTAAAATCAAAGGGGTTTTTCTTAATTTTGTTGTTTAATCCTGTTTGCCAAATAATTTGCGAAAATATTATCCTGCTCCTCAGGAAAGTTCCCATGCCATATAATAAGAAGGGAGGAGTAGACAGGGTGACTCCCATCTCCCAATTAACACGTGGGATTGTGAGCCTTTGGCTCACCCTCAGTTATCTCCTTCCCCCATAAAAATCTAATCTCTGGGTAGCTGTGAAACCTCATGATGTGAGCCACATCAGAAAGACAATATACCATAGAAAGAGGGGTGAGGGAGTGAAGACAAGATTAGCAATTATTACACAAAGCTAGGTGAACTCCTCAAGGATTGCCATCCATCCTAAGCTAGAGGAGCACCTGCCTCTCCCCGCACAAATGCCAAATCTCCTCAGGACCTCCATCGGTTCCACTTATTCATCTACCCCTTGTCAGGTGTTCATTTGTTTACATAGCTTATCAAAAGATACTTCCAATATGAAGGTTGTAAGAAATCCAATACTGTTACCATCTTGGGTTAAAATATACTTGCACATTCATTTCACTGCGGAAATAGGGCAAATGCCCTGCTTACTCTAAACCTCATCCCATCTCAGGATCCCAGGGTGCGGTATAAAATGTGAACCACATTACTCTCTCAGATATACCAGTAAAATGAACTCCTGACATACACTGGCATAACGGAGTACAATTAGCTCTCTCTCTCTCTATATGACTGCTTCACTGCTTCATCCACCCCTGATCTGCAGTTACCTCTGGAAAGAAATATAGCAACTATTGAACTAGAAACTAAGGTAGATTCCCCCTCTTATCTTTAGGCCTTCTAACCTGTGGTTCCCAATCTTTTCACACTACTGAACCCCTTTCAGGAGGTTGATTTGTCTTGAAGACCCCAACTTTTACCTCACTTAAAAACTACTTGCTTACAAAATCAGACATAATACAAAAAAGTGGCATAGCACATTTCTTGCTCATTAAATCATTAAGTCTGTGTGAGACTGCATGTATGCCCATGACATAGGGGCCAGCATAAGTTAAAGAACAACCTCCAGCCCTCTTCCTACCTCCCAGTAAGTAACAGAGAAATTCACACCGGCACTGCAGTCATCTTCTGCTAGCTAAGCCAATGCACAGGGCCCACGAGGCCCCCATTTCAAGGAATACCTGCAGCATAGGCAGACCTTTGCTGGAGTCAGCGCCCCCTACAGAAAGCCCTGGTCCAGGGGGCTTCTCAGGCAGGCCTCTGCTTTGGCAATTCTGCACCCTGCAATGGACCATAGGGGTCATTGCTACAGTGCCACAAATTAGGACAGCTCTCACAGCTGCACTAGTCTGCGCTGTACCAGCCCCTTCACCCTTGAATAGAAGAGGTGCTAGCTGCTGCTTCTCTGCCCTTACACAGGGATGAATCTGGTTATTATCTTGCACTTCTGCAAAAGCAAAGGTTTTTTTTGAAGGTCACAATGAGAAGCAAGCAAGGTCACTTCTGGCAACAAGCAGGGGTGACAAATTGAACTCACACTAGGGCAGGGGTTCTCAAACTGGGGGTCGGGACCCTCAGGGGGTCATGAGATTATTACATGGGGGTCACGAGCTGTCAGCCTCGACTCTAAACCCCACTTTGCCTTCAGCATTTAAAATGGTGTTAAATATATTAAAAAGTGTTTTTAATTTATAAGGGGGGGGGTCACACTCAGAGGCTTGCTATGTGAAAGGGGTCACCAGTACAAAAGTTTGAGAACCACTGCACTAGGGAATCTCTTTCCAGTGTCAAGCAGCCATTAAAACACACTTAAGAAAGGTAGGCTGGGGAAAGGATCTAGACTCAAATGAAAGGGAGCTTCCTTCCTCCACTCTTCACTAATGAGGGCAACGGTACTCTCAAGAGAGAAAAAAAGACCGGTCATTGAGCCATTTGGAGGGATTTCAGAACTTGAGTACTTTACATCTGGGACCATAAATAAAAATGGATTTTCCTTTTCTAGATCATACATTCAAATTACATGCACAGCTACCATTGCATGCAAAAACGGAATGATGAATCCGATTTAATAGCCAACTATTTACTTCACAGTTTTAATAATGATTGGTCAAGACTGAATTGTGGGTGCAAACATTAGGAGTTAGGTGACTAAATACCAGTGTGTGCCTGCAAATCATGGAGGAAAAACAACTTTCTACCATCCCAGTGAACTGAAAATGCAATAAAATAGGGCCACAATTAGTTGTGGACACATACTGATCCAGAGTGGGTTAACTCAGGCCCACTTTCTGTAACTCACGTGTCAATACATGGAATTTCTAGTGCAGTTGGAGTACGATAGCAGAAAGCCATTTAGCACTGCTAGTAGGATTCAGCTATACCACTCAAGAGAAATACCCACTCCAACAGAGACACAGAGAGAGAGAGAGCACCAGTCAAGTCTGTCGCTTAGTCTAAAAGGTCTCACCTGGGTTGCTTAGAAACATGAGCCTGCTGTTATACTGGCTAAACCCTACTGTTTACTCAAGCAAAAAATTCCTATTGACTTCAATGGGATTTTTTCCCCAACTACATATTAAGTAAGGACTTCAGGATTTGCTCTTCAGTTATTCTGCACTTAGATCTTAACTCGAATTCCCCAAAGGCTTTTGTAATTAATATTGTTCTGCTATCTAAGGCCACATTTACACCAGAGAGTTTACAGTGGCACCGCTGTACCGATGCAGCTGCGCTGCTGTAAGATCTCAGATGTAGCCGCTCTATGCTGATGGGAGAGAGCTCTCTTGTTGACATAATTAAGCCACCACCAACGATCGGCAGGAGCTATGTTGGCGGCTACTCCAGTGCTTCTGTCGGTGTAACTTATATTGCTCAAGAGGGGGTTTCTTTCACACCCCGGAGCAATGTAAGTTATACTGACAAAAGTGCGAGTGTAGACATAGCCTAAGACTGAATTTTTTAAAACTGCCGAGGCGATTCAAACATTCATTTCCCACAAAATAAGTAGCCTTTCTTAATATTCCTAGCTACTGAACTAGGCTCTGGATCGCTGGTACTTTTCATTGGAGATCACTTCCTTTCCACCTCTGTTCCAAAGCAGAGACACTGTAAAGATTCAAAACCTCATCTCTGCACAAGCGGGAACAAACTTTTGCTCTTGAAACCTGACAACAGCCCCAGACCTCGTCTTGTGCAACAAGCACACTGACCGGCCAGAGAAGATGTCCATTAAGCCAGGGTGTCAGTTAATAGAATATTTTAAATTAAAAAAGGCAAGGGAGATTAGGTGGTGGAGGTGGAAAATACAGCTTTACATTAGAGAGAGACTAGTAGATATAAAAATGAAACAATATGAGGACTTTATCATTATGCAAAGCTCAGATCACAACTCTAGCCACATCTCTGCATGTTTTGGAGAGGGGGAACACTTCTTTAAAAGTCATGTGACATCTTTATTAGGCTATTCACATTTTTATCATTTTTTTCTAGTCTCTGAGGCTTTCTCTTTCGAGTGATTTCACAGAGCTGCCAGATCTCACTCCAACTTGCTGACGCATCAATCAGACCTAGGCCTGTCTCTGGAAATGAAGCAGTACGCCCCCAGTTCTCTGGCAATCAGATCTCTTTATGCTGGCTCAGCTGATTTGAACAAAGCCAGAGTGGCAAGGGAAGCAGAGAAAATTACACAGTAGGTAGAACAGCACTGTGCTCTGAATGAGAGGTTTTGGTTCTTGTTTTCTGCACTTCCATAAAAGGCATTACTGATTATGTTGGCCACACCACATACCATAAACTGCTTCAATAGATCATTGGACAGCCCCTGGATCTAACAGCTTTGACTGTATGAAGATCTGGACAGCAGGGTGGCATGTAAGTAGTTCCTGACAGAATCAGTATCATTACTGTATATTTACTAACACTGGCTATCTCAGGCATTTCTAATCCCTGTAGCGTAGAAGTTCTCCAGCATTCCCACAGTGCAGACAACATTTTACTAGAGAAATTAAGTCAGTAACACATCCTCTGCGTTTTATGATCTCCTGGGCTGCTTCTCATTGACAATTACCATTGCTGAAGATTCTACAGCGATTTCTTACATTAAAACACTCTAAATGTATTTAAATATTTTCCTAATGTATGTTTAACTTCTTTTAACGCAGTTTAGCACCTGGAAGGAAGGAGGGACCAGCACCATGTAACCAGCCAGCTTTCCACAGGCCTGCAATGCATAGGTGAAGAACATCTTCCATAGTATCTAGGCATCACTGGCAATGCCAATAATAACCACTGCAGACTCATGTGCCCATGTTCCCTTTTACTGTTAAGGCTTAGTGAAATACAGGAGATTTCTATTCACGAGAACCTTCTTTCCCATTCCAATTTAATTTGGGTTTGCATCCCCCTTCCTGTGTGTTGCTCTGAGTTGAATCTTCAGACAGTTCAAAAAATTCAGGGAAAAACTCCTCTAAAAATGTTATACGTTGTCTGGTTTGGGGCTGAAATCAACTTAAAAAAACAACAAACCAACAAGTTTCACACTGCCACTATAAATTGGCACAGATTCCCCTGAAACTCAGCCTACACTAGTTTGATGGGCTGCCAATCACCTGTGAACCCATCACTGAACCTGGTCTGAATTTCAGAATGGGCAGGAAATCAAAAGCCTCATGCTACAACTTGAATGGAGTAGGAGGCATGTGGCACTTTGCAGGATTAGGAGGCGTATGAGGACATAGCACCTTGCAGGAATCCTACCACTTTACAGAACAGATATTGGTTGGGGGTTTTGAGTTTCATGGAGGAAAAAAAAAACCTAACCCTTTCCCCTCATTTCTAATAAACTAAAGATAAATGTGCCTGGAGATCATGGTCCTTAGGCTTAGCTACTGCAGGAGTTGTGTGGAAGTCAGCAGAGATTAATTTGGTCAAAAGCATTAAAGCAACACACACATACTAGCTACTGAATGCTTCCACTCATTTCTACAGCCATGAAACAGCAGGTATTAGTTGTTAAAAGTCTCCAGCTGAAAAACAACCAAGAACAATGGCTCTAAGAGGAGCCCTTTCCCTTCATTTAAGATTTAATCAATGCTCTGCCTACTGTTCACAATTCAAAGTTCTCTCTCATATGTTCACACAAGTCAGATTTTCTCTTGTGTATAAGAGGGTCCAAAGATGACACTACATTAAAGTGAGTAGAACTCGTGGGACATGGGCCTTTATTAGATGAAATGCTCTGGATTATGCATTGCAAGGCACGAGAGTGTTCTAAGGATAGCTGAGAGGCCCCAGTTCAGTATTTTCTACTCTTGGGTTTGGGGCCCAACCCTCTGCTCTCTCGCTTTCCTGGCCCCCTATCTCCCAAGCACCTCTGAAAATTGAACCAACTGCTTCTAGATTTAAATGTTCTGTTCCATCTGCTGATTTACTGCTTAGGACACTAATTAGAGCCAAACAGTGGGATCAGATGAAGTACATTTAGTTTGTATCTCATCTATATCTAACCTACTTATGACGTTGGGGACAATACCTTCTTAATGGATGCAACCCCAAGAAATACATCGCTCCAGAATGTAATACGAGCATATCATGCCTGGAAGTAATGCCCAATTGGTGGGGATGTGGGGAAGCTGCATCTAGGATTCCTGTTTTCAGGTCTACATATGGAGCTATACAATGAGAGAACAGAGGAGAGAGAGAAGGGGTAGGTGGACTGGGCACAGGGCTGAGAGCCAGGAGCTTCCAAATTCTAATCCCAGCTATGACTGACTCAGTCTGTCACTCAGTCTCTCTGTGCTTTGGTTTCTTTCCTTTAAAATGGGGATAATACCAAACTCACAGCTGGAGGTATAGGTACTCCAGATGTCCAATCATGTGCAGAACATTTCCTGGCTGGTTTCTAGTGCTGTCCACTCCTACTGAAATCACTGCGAGTGGAGTGCACTCGGTGCTTCCCAGCTGATGCTTAACACTCAGAAGATTGGCCTTAAAAGGGTCAAGAAATACGTAGAGCTACTACACATATAGCCAGCACTACAAGTCGTTGTTTTTTTAATGGGACTCATCCAGTGCAGCTCAGCTCCCACACTAAGAATGTTACAAAGAGCCCAAATGCCTCAGCTCAGCATTCTGAACCCTTTGTTCTTGGGCCTACATGCAGGGGCGGCTCTACCTTTTTGGCCGCCCCAAGCAGTCATGCGCGGGAGGCGCCCCGGAGCCGCGGGAGCAGCGGACCTCCCGCGGGCATGACTGCGGACGGTTCGCTGGTCGCACGGCTCTGCTTGAGCTGCCGCAGGCATGCCTGCGGGAGGTCCAGCCGAGTCGCGGGACCAGCGAACCGTCCACAGTCATGCCTGCGGGAGGTCCACTGGAGCCGCGGGACGAGCGCCCCCTCCGCAGTCATGCCCGCGGCAGGTCCGGTCGTCCCGGGGCTCCGGTGGACCTCCCGCAGGCATGACTGCGGCAGGTCCGCCGGCCCAGCCTGCCGCCCCCCCCGGGAAAGGGCCGCCCCACGCGCGTGCTTGCCGCGCTGGGGTCTGGAGCCGGCCCTGCCTACATGAGCTCTTAGCTTCTCTGGTCCCCCCCGCTCTGCCCTCCTCTGTTTCCCTTCCCCCACACGCTACATTTCATGCCAGCATTTAGATGTCTGTACTTTTTGAACTCCAAACATCTGCCACCAAATTATCTCTCTCTCCCGGTTCATTGAGCAGAGATTCTGCATCACTGAACTAGAGAGTTTATCCACTGACAACAGGCTCGTCATCTCGGTGCCAGCCTCTCTCAGCTAAAGCCTGCACATGTGAGGGGAAAGACACACAGCATTCAGCAAACGAGCCAGGAATGCTTCTTATGATAAATTAAGAGGATTTCCCTCTTCACCTGCCCTGAAAAACTTAAGACAGATATTTGATATAGTAAGTGGCCCATTAAACTGAGCCAACTCCTAAATCACAGTGGAACACCTATCCCACGAACACGGATATGCAAGTTGCATATGGAACAAATTGGATAGGGTATATGCTGTCACAGGGACAAATCCAATCAATCAATCTAGAATGTCTGGTCACCCATTCTGAACCAGGAGGAAACTTTCTGATTAAGCAGAGTGATATACAAACCTGACATCCACACGCACTTAACCCTTGCTCTCTTGGTGGAGTAATGGGCATGCAGGTAATGCTTTTAAGTGTCCATTTACCAACATAAATTACAGCTAAACAATCCAAAGTGCCGGTGACGTCCACATGAATGCAAAATAAATTAATTATGATCAGCGTTATTACAATGAACAGCAAATGCATTCATAATGGTAGAACATTTAAAAAGCAATGTGCTGCTGGATTTCATGTCAATAAAAGTGATAATGAGGAAACGGGTGTAATACATAAATTAAAGGGAGACTCGGGCATAATGGCAAACTGCCACTTCAAAGGCTCTATGGAGATACAAGTGCACATGCTCTTACCACTTTCCTGTAAAATGATTGCTACTCTTCCCTAATAGAGGTCTTTTTCCATCTCTAAATCTGAGCTATTTGGTCTTCTAGAGAGCCTCTTCTCTGGCCACTGCAGGATATTTACTACAGTACATTTACTAGTGCTTTAGTCCAGTGGTTCTCAAGCAGTGGTACGCATACCCCTGGGGATACTCAGGGCTCTTCCAGGAGATACATGAACTCATCTAGATATTTGCCTAGTTTTACAACAGGCTACATAAAAAGTACTAGCGAAGTCAGTACAAACTAAAATTTCATTCAGTCAATGATTTGTTTATACTGCTCTACATATTATACTTACATTTCAGTATATAGTATTTATATTCCAATTGATTTATTTTATAATCATATGATTAAAAATAAGTAAGCAAGAATTTTTTTCAGTAATAGTGTGCTGTGACTTTTGTACGCAAGTAGTTTTTAAGTGAGGTGAAACTTAGGGATACACAAGGCAAATCAGATTCCTGAAAGGGGTACAATAGGCTGAAAAGGTTGAGTGCCACTACTTTAGCCAACTTAGTTTTAGGTTCCTGAAGAGGAAGACCTTCCATCACTTCCCTTAGGAAACTACTCCACAGTCTTCAAAACTGATTGGTAGAAGAAAAAAAAAATCCTGATATTCAGCCTAAATTTACCTTCTTAATTTGTTCAACAGCCAGGAGAAAAATTGGGTCTTATACGAACAATTTACATCTCAATTCCAGTGTTGCCCTAGATTTGTAAACAAAGGGTCAAGCCATTTAATCGGGGGCAGGGGAGGGACACCAGATGGAGGTCTTGGCTGAAATGTAGCTCAGCTAGCATGCAAACCTAACCCTATTCCTGAACTTCCCTCAATGGGCATCTCTTCAGTTGAGCACTGATGTACATCAGCAAGGCACAGAGGGTGTGAAACTTGCACTACTGCACCTTTGGCTTTCACCAGCACTAAAGTTACTTTAAAAACAAAATAAAAACCTGAAGGTGAGCAACTGCTGTGGCTCACTCCCCCTGGCAGAAACGGGAGAGATGTATGGCTTTGAGAGTCTCTATGTTTATTTCACTCACCATTTGGGTGTCCCAGAGGCAGGACCCCACTAATTTAGTCTATTCACCAAGAAATGGCAAAATGAAAAACCCAAACATTCCGTTTGTTTCTGTAATGAAGAAAGAAATGAATTCTCCCCAGAATCACCATCCTTGGTTCTGTGTCAGCTGCCTACCCCCACGCTCCCTCCCGTGTTGTGGGCAGAAACAAGTTTGTCAGCCATCCAGCCCACAAACTGAAATGCAGACAAATATTTTAATTGCAATTTCTTCAGCAACATGCAATGTTGTCCAAATCATTCTGTCAGAAAAGGTTTTGTTCAAGTTTATGCACTTCTCTCCCTCCCCCGAATCAAAGATACAAGAAAACACAGACACCCCCACTCCTTCATAACAAATGGCTACACAGGCTCAGCCCGAACAGGGAAAACCAGCCCACTGACAGAACATTCCACCAGTGGAGCAAATGGATGCAATGCCACTGGAATCAGTGTGGTTTCAATGCTTACAATCACTAGCATTGATTTTAGTCCATTGATTTTTTACCACAGGGAATATGCAGTCATCCTTTCTGTGACTCTCCCCAGGTCTGCAGGAGGACAAGACCCACAATAAGGTTTGGGAGGCTTGCTGGAGCTCATTTGTGTGGCTTTAGGTGGAAAACTTCTGATTTGAACACTGACAAAACCACACTAGTGTTATCTACTTACATTTTAAGATCTGGCTCCGCAAAAAAAAAGAGCTAAAAAGACTTTTTTGTTTTTTAAATGAAAGCTTAGCTTATAACACTGGTAATTCTATTTGCAAATTTAACTAGAAACTTTGGGGCTAGGCACTACGGGCAATTTTTCAAGAGCTTCTAGGGACTTGTCTACGCCAACATTTAGTTTGGGCGAGCTGGGGGTGTGAATCTACCCTGCATTAGCCTGCCGGGGACTAAGTTTCCATGTGGAGCCTACTGATGCAGACCAACAGTTAACACGCTTTCATCTAGTCTGCTCTGAAATGGAACTACACATGAACTACGAAACTGTTAATGTGCACCAATAGGGTCCACAGGAATAGTTAGTCCATGGGAGGCTACTGAGAGGTAAAGTCATATCCCAGCTTGCCATAAACTAAATAATTATGTATAAAAGCTCTAAGTGATTAAGGCCCAGCTTTGTAAAGGCATTTAGGCACTGCTCCACTCACTGTTGCAACACCCAGCTAACTTAAATCCCTCAGAGCTGAAGTCACTTTTGAAAATGAACTTAGGCTCCTAAGTCACTTAGGTGTGCCTGAAATTTTTACTTGAGATCTCAGCAAAGAGCCATTGCGTAAGGTCCCTCTCTTTCCAAGGTTTGCTATTGCTGCAAAGAACTAACACGTATAAGACGACATATTTAACAGCTCGGCTTTTAGGGTCACAAGCATGTTCTGCCTGATTCACTTCAAAACACATTTTAGAAAAATTTCACTAGTGATTTTGAAACCAATATATCTATGGATTTTAGAAAGGGAACCAAAAATCTTATAATGGAAACTCAGTTGTAACCTTCAGAGGGACCACTGTTGCTTAATATCGCCAACAAGGCTCAGGTCAGAACAACTCAACCTGTCTCACACTTTTAATACCTCCTCCTGCCCAGCTCTCTGCCAGTATCCCAATGGTCAGGAGAATCTGAAACTAATTGACCTTCAGCTCAGCCTAGACACAGAGGGGTGTAACCTCAGTCTCACTGAGAAATGCCATAGGATCCCAACTCAACCTATATTGCAGAATTCTAGCTTTGGAACTCTCAACGTCTGTGCATCAGCTTTTGGAGGCCGAGACAGAATTCTAAGCAGCTGCTGCATCTCTGTGAGAGACATTGCTTTAGAAGGAAAAGAGAATTCTCTTTCCAAGCATCATCCCCGTTACTCAGGGAAAATAGAGTGCATTAACAGCAGCTGAGAGAAACTGTTTCACAAGAGAATGGGAGCACAAAGAGCCTGGGCTGTACCACAAGCAAACGGAAGGGCTGGATATAGCAGTAAAGCCTTATATGCTTTTGGGCCGAGTAGGCATCCTGTAGCAGGCATCCTTCAGTCTCGAGAGACCATGGGTACGCAAGAGGTACCTGAGAGGTAAAGAATTTACTTAATTGGTTTTATGGCAGCCGTAGCTGTGGCTGAAGAGACCCACTCGAGAGAGACAATCTCTGCCGCATTCCTGAGCGGGTTGGGGCAAACTTCTCAGGAAAATATATTCAAAAGCAGAGACCAATACACTCAAAAAAATTAGGGCTGGGAGTTTTTCTATGGACTTCAATTGGACGCAAAGTTAGATTGGCAAAGAGTGCTGTAAAAAAATCCCACCCTCAAAATGAAGGTGCCTCCTATGGTCTTATGGCACATTCATCACCATGATATACAAGTACCTATGTACCCTACATTTCCCCTTACATCCATCTAATTTTAAAGAGAAAGCAAACAAATGGAACATTCTTGGCCAAGCTACAGCCATCCAAATGAAATAGCTGCCTCATTTTATATCCTTATGTTATACCCATTTGTTATGACAGAGATCACCTTATTTCATCACATATAAATAGATAGTAAAACTCCATTATTACTTTTGTTTAGCAATGACCACAAGTGATCAGCAACATACAAGACACAAAAAAGACAGAGACAGCCACCTCTTCAAAAAAACCAAACGGAGAGGGCAGGAGACACTGTGAAAGCTGGAGGAGGGCGTACCTCTAAGGAGGAGGCAGGAGCTGAGGTGCTAGGGCCAATTCAATCCATGGCCTAACTGCAGGCGGGGGGAACTTAGTGCCAGCTCTAGTGGTGGACTTCTGTCAAGTATTCACCGTTCCCGTAGGAATTAGACACAGCTACCTCATATGCTACCACACAGCTATCATCTGGTAACAACTTTTTATTACTATCAGTCTAGTTGGATCTGAACAGGCTGGACTGGAACAGCTGACTGAGAACAGCTGCTTAATTAAATCTTCAAATCAAGAGCCTTTCTGGAAGAGATGCTTTAGTCAAACACAAGTTACTGGGCTCAGTACAGGAGTAACTGAAATTCTATGGCCTATATTACACAGGAGGGCAGACTAGATGATCCAGTGGTCCCTTCTGACCTTTAATCTATGTATTGCCCAGTCTCAAACCCATGAAGTTCCATGTACAAATTTTTTTCTTACTGCAATACCATATGGCCACTACACACTTTTTACTTTAAGGCAACTTTGCCCTACAAACACAAGTAGAGTTAGCTGGTAATAATACTGAAATCATATGTTACAGCATAAAAAGTGCTTCACCATATATTAAAAAGCTGACGTAATGTTTACATCATTCAAACTAAAGAGAAATGTTCAGTTTTTTTTGTTTACTTACAAAAGTCAAACTTTATCTCTGCAAACACAGAGTCCCACTTGGCTTATCTATTTGGAAAATGCTATTGTGTTGTTACCTACTGTTTGGCACTGAGGAGAAAGTAGAGATTTTTTTAAAATTATACATATAAATAATGGGATGTGAGAGCAGAAACTGAGTGGGTCTGAAATTTGGGATTTGGACTAGTGAGTACTGAAAAATGACCCTGGTTACGCATGTCCTTTTGAATTCACCCAGGATTTCCTAGCCATCAGTCTTCCATTCTTAGGGCTTGGCTACACTTACAAATTTGCAGCGCTGCAGCAGGGTGTGAAAACACACCCTCTCCAGCGCTGCAAATTGCGGCGCTGCAAAGCACCAGTGTGGTCAAAGCCCCAGCGCTGGGAGCGCGGCTCCCAGAGCTGTCCGTTATTCCCCACAGGGAGGTGGAGTACGGACAGCGCTGGGAGAGCTTTCTCCCAGCGCTGGCGCTTTGACTACACTTAGCGCTTCAAAGCGCTGCTGCGGCAGCGCTTTGAAGTGTAAGTGTAGCCAAAGCCTTAGTTGTGTTAACAAAGAAATGACTCATAGGCACAACATCACTGGAATTTACAAGCCTGAATCCTGGCAAAAAGAAAAAAAAAAAAAAGTGAACATAATGCATTTGGGGACAAAAATGGATTCTCTATAATCTTCTCTTCTCAATAGTTTAAAGATCCTGTTTCCAGCTTTGCAGAGATATGATATTATATATAAAATAATCATAGCTTTTCAAGTTTGTTCAGTACAGAAAAACTCTCATACCCAAAGCTGAATCTTATTCACCGTGGGCCTTGAATAAGGGGATGTTTGGAGGAAAGAGGATCTCTCAGGCAAGCAACCTCAATATTGATGCATTATTGATGTAAAGAGATACCTACAACTCTGTTTGTATCCATGATGCCTGAAGAATATAACACAAGCTTATGGTTTTGGTTATTTATTTTATTAAACGAAATGTCAGGTTAATTTAAAGAAATTCCAAGAGGTTTCTGCTTTCTGTCACCAGGGACAAGCCAAGTATCAGGGAAGATAACACCTCTGGCCACAAAACCATTTTTATTATACTCAAGTGTGTTAACACAAGCTCTAAAATGCAGCTTTCATAAACTTCTATTTTGTTTTATGTTTCTATTTTCTTTTATGCTAGATTTTGAAAATGGACACAAGCATTGTTTGTTGTCCTTTGAATAGCATGTTTAATAGAAGTCTTTAGTTCTGGGGTGGGCAAACTTTTTGGCCCAAGGGCCACCTCTAGGTGGGGAAATTGCATTCAGGACCATGAATGTATGGCTGGGGCAGGGGGTTAGGGTACGGCAGGAAGGAGCTCATGTGCAAGAGGGGTGCGGGGTTACGAGGGGGCTCAGGGCAGGGGGTTGGGGTGCAGGAGGGGTGTGTGGTGCAGGAGGGAGCTCAGGAGAGGGGGTTGGAGTGCAGGCTCCAGCCCGGAGCCATTTATCTGGAGTGGCTCTGGGGTGGCAGCAGCACGCACTAGGGCCAGGGCAGGCTCCCTGCCTGCCCTGGCTCTGCGCCTCTCCCAGAAGCGGCCGGCACCATGTCCCTGCGGCCCCTGGGGAATGGGGGGCAAGAGGACTCCGCGCACTGCCCTCACCAGCAGGTACCTCCCCCGAAGCTCCCATTGGCCATGGTTCCCCGTTCCCGGCCAATAGGAGCTGCGGGGGGAGGTGCCTGCAGGCAAGGGCAGTGCGCAGAGCCCTCTGTCCCCACCTCCCCCCAGGGGCCGCAGGGACTTGGTGCTGGCTGCTTCTGGGAGTGGCGCGGCACCTGCAGCAGCACGGGGGTGGCAATCTTGCGGGTCGGATCCAAAGCCCTGACGGGCCGGATCTGACCCACAGGCTGTCGTTTGCCCATACCTGCATTAGTTGCAAGTTGTAAATATTCTACAAATGGCATGTCGTAAATGAAAGAACCATTTTGGTCAAAAAGACAAACAAATGACATGATTGTTTATTTTCTGGAAATGTATCTCTATACCAGACTGGTGTCTTTTCTCTGAGAAGACAATCTTAGTAAGATATTTATTTTTAGAAAGCATCCTGACTTCAAAAGAATATAAGAATGCTCTGTTTTAGAGCCAAGAGGAATGTACAGATGTGCTGTCAGAGTTATAAGACTAAGTCATAAAAGTGGGCTGTCTTTCTCCCAACCTTCTTTCATAGAGAAAAAACTCCCCAATTATAAAATTCCTAATGAAAATAATTTCTTTTATAGGCACTCTAAATTTTCAAACGCTAAGAAAAACATTGATGGTTGGAAAACGTTTTACAGAAGATGTTAGTAACTTCCATTTTATGTTTCCTCTCAATGGTGCAAACCTTGGTTATTTAAATGTTTGAGATGACAAGCCCCTTTTAAGATGCGTATTTGCAAATATTTTATCTCAATGCAAAATTTCTAATGTAAAAACTTCCTTATATCAGTAAAATAAATACAGTAAAAGCTTTGCTGTATGGCATGTTAGGGGAATGGGGGGTGCCGGTTAGTCAAAAATTCCAGTTAACTAAGAATTATACTTACCAATGGAGGAAGGAGTTTGGGTGCGGGAAGGGGCTCAGGGCTGGGGTACGGGATGGGGTGCAGGACACGGGCTCGGAGGGGGGGGCAGTTCTGATATGGGAGGAAGCTCACGGCTGAGGTGCAGGAGGAGGTTCCGGATCTGGGCGGGGCTCACCTCAGGCAGCTCCCTGCAAGCGGTGACATTTCCCTGCTGCTACTAGGCGGAGGCGCAGCTAGGCAGCTCTGTGCGCTGCTTCTGCCCGGAGGCACCACCCCCGCAGCTCCCACTGGCCACGGTTCCTGGCCAATGGGAGCTACAGAGCTCAGGGCGGGGCAGTGCACGGAACCCCGGTGGCCATTCCTTTTCCCAGGAGCAGCAGGGACATGTTGCTGCTTCCGGGAGCCACACGGAGCCAGGCAACCCTATTGAAGATTTGTGTTGGGAGATATCAGAAATGCCGTTTTCTAGAGCTTTTCCGGTTGGTAAAGTGCCAGATAACACAGCTTTTACTGTAGGGAGATTTAATTCAAATTCAAATAAGATTCTTAATATTTATTCATTTATCTGTCTTAAGACAGTTCCTTGAACTGCTTCTTTTGAGGAACTGATTTCAATATATTCTCCTTTGGTTTCATAGGACTTAGTTAATACTCACTTTAGCCATTTATAAACTGTTTAGGTTATAAACTGAACAAGGCTCACCTGCCCTTAAATCAAAATTCCTTTGTCCATCTACAGACTGTTTTGGTTACAACACACTAAGAAAGGGCTCACTACCAACTTTGGGGAATAACGTACTTTGTTCTTAACAACGAAAGAGCTCCCCCCACCAGCGGTGAGCCCACTCTTAGCGGCATAATCTGTCCACAGAAAGACATATAGAAGAGACTGCAACTGAAGTAACCATTATCAGAGGGGTAGCCGTGCAGGTTTATATATGCAAGCAAGAAGCAGGAGCTCAGCACTCTTTGAAGTCTGGTCCTGAAGTTTTTTTGCTGCAGGATGGCCACCTTAAGATCTGCTATTGTGTGGCCAGGGAGGTTGAAGTGTTCTCCTACAGGTTTTTGTATATTGCCATTCCTAATATCTGATTTGTGTCCATTTGCTGGCATATGATGGCATATATTACATTGGTGGACATGCAGGTGAATGAACCGGTGATGGTGTGGCTGATCTGATTAGGTCATATGATGGTGTTGCTGGTGTAGATATGTGGGCAGAGTTGGCATCGAGGTTTATTGCATGGATTGGTTCCTGAGTTAGAGTTACTATGGTGCGGTGTGCAGTTACTGGTGACCTTCAAAATCTCCACCAAGCATTCTCAAAACTACAGTACCCGCACGAGGAAATAAGGAAACAGATCAACAGAGCCAGACGTGTACCCAGAGGCCTCCTACTGCAAGACAAACCCAAGAAAGAAACCAACAGGACTCCACTGGCCATCACATACAGTCCCCAGCTAAAACCCCTCCAGCGCATCATCAGGGAACTACAACCCATCCTGGACAATGATCCCACACTTTCACAGGCCTTGGGTGGCAGGCCAGTCCTCGCCCACAGACAACCTGCCAACCTGAAGCATATTCTCACCAGTAACTGCACACCGCACCATAGTAACTCTAACTCAGGAACCAATCCATGCAATAAACCTCGATGCCAACTCTGCCCACATATCTACACCAGCAACACCATCACAGGACCTAATCAGATCAGCCACACCATCACCGGTTCATTCACCTGCATGTCCACCAATGTAATATATGCCATCATATGCCAGCAATGCCCCTCTGCTATGTACATCGGCCAAACTGGACAGTCTCTAAGGAAAAGGATAAATGGACACAAATCAGATATTAGGAATGGCAATATACAAAAACCTGTAGGAGAACACTTCAACATCCCTGGCCACACAATAGCAGATCTTAAGGTGGCCATCCTGCAGCAAAAAAACTTCAGGACCAGACTTCAAAGAGAAACTGCTGAGCTCCAGTTCATCTGCAAATTTGACACCATCAGCTCAGGATTAAACAAAGACTGTGAATGGCTTGCCAACTACAGAACCAGTTCCTCCTCCCTTGGTTTTCACTCAACTGCTAGAACAGGGCCTCATCCTCCCTGATTGAACTAACCTTGTTATCTCTAGCTTGCTTCTTGCTTGCATATATAAACCTGCCCCTGGAAATTTCCACTACTTGCATCCGAAGAAGTGGGTATTCACCCACGAAAGCTCATGCTGCGAAACGTCTGTTAGTCTATAAGGTGCCACAGGATTCTTTGCTGCTTCTGAAGTAACCATTGTTTATTATGAGTTCTGCTTGTTCCACTTTGTATAAAATAAATAAATAAATACAGTACTTGCTTTGTCATTATGCCAGAGAGTGAGAGAGACTGACTCTATAGCCTGGGCAACAGGGCACCCAAGTTCTAGTCCCTGCTCCAGTGAATTTTTAATCATTTATAAAATTAAAATTATATAATTATATATAATATTTATAAAAATATATAGCTTCAACAGGAGCCATTGAGAGAAACCCACCCAAGGAAGAACAGCAGCCTATAGCCCAGTGGTTACCTGGGAAAGGGGACCAAGTACAAAGACCTTTTCCCCATCAGGCACGGGGGAGGACTGAACCCCAGCCTCTCACCTCCTGGGTGAGCACCTTAACCACTGGGCTGGAAGTTATAAGGAGGGCACCACCTTTCCCGTTTTGTGAATTTATCCCTTTAAAAATGCTTGGGGAAAAAAATATTTTGGGTCAAACAAAATATTTTGTTTAACCAGTAATGGACTTTTTCAATTTGCCAAAAATTCCAAAAAATTCCTGATTTGGTTCAACCCAAACCAATTCTCCCTCCATTTTTTAGAACTGCCAGCAAACTGGAAAAAAAGAAATCAGTTATTCACCCAACTCTACTCACACATAGCATCTTTTTCCCCTGCCCTATGTTCGTCTTGTCTATTTAGACTGCAAAATGATAAGATTTAAAATAAAGACATTCAGTGACCAGGTTTGGCATGTTACAATAATTCCTAAGGGAGCTTTAGTGATAGCAAGGCAAGTGAGAAGAACATGGCTCTGCAGTGTACTACATAGCATCTATCCATATGTAATCCACAAATAATCAAAACCCATTAACACTAGGAACTAATTATTTCATAAGCAAATTGCATCCAAACATAGCTTGGAATGGCCCCTCATTATCACAGCTCCAAATGACCTTCTATCCTACATAAATCTAATGCAATGTATTTTCACTTCTATTGCGGCAAATTATTCAAAGCACAAATATTATACTATGAAACTGAGACAATAAGCAATGTTCTTTATGCTAAAGCAGCTAATCCCACATAAATGGAAGTTGATGCCCCTTTTAAAGCTATCTAAGAGTTTTATACTGCCTGCTACCATGATGGTATCTGAGCACCTTCTATGTAAAAATCAATAGCATTAGCAAAGTCCCTAGTGGATTTCACAAAGTTCCTGGCACAATCTTCCATTCTGGAGTAAAAACTGCTTGAAGTAGTTTTCTTTTTTTTTTTAAATTTTGTTTTTAGTTAGTTAGTGGAGGTTTTGGAGTAGAAGAGGTGTTTATGTTGTGAATGTGTTTCTTGCAGTGGAAAGGCTTTTTCCAAAGAAGAAGGTTTTGCAATGTTTTCTAAAAATGGTCAGTCTCTGGATTTCCCTGATCTCCTCCAGAAGTCTGTGCCATAGTTGGATCACATTGACTGAAAATGCTTTGATCCCAGTTCTCACACATTTTGTCCTGGGCTTTGCAATCTGCATTGTCCAAGTGGAGCACAACTTTCATGGTGGGTCAGAAATCAAAATGTGGTCTTTCAAGTAGGGGTGGAAAAAATATTTCTAACTGAAAATATTGTATCTACTGTTGCTACGAGTAAGGCCTAAAGTAACTAGGAAGAGGGAAAAAATATATTCCCACCCCCGCCAGTTTGTTTCTGCACATGACATCATATAGCCAACTACTGGTGGAAGCGAGAGTTCAGGCTGCCAGTAAGAGCTGGGAGCCTGGTGGACAGAGTCCAGGAAACAGGCTGAGAGTCAGTACTGGGGACAGCGAGAGAAGCCGAATGCCAGAACCAGAGGGTCAACCACAGTTGTAAGCCAGAGGCAGAGCTGGGGATCAAAGCCAGAAATCTGAAGCAGGAGGGAAGCAGAGGCCTGGAGCAGGGACTGGAACAAGGGCAAGCACAGCTGCAGGCTTGGTACGTTATGGGCAGCTCCTGATCTGCTGTTGGGGGCCAGGCTTATAAGCAGGGATGCTCAACCAGCAGCCAATCAGGGTTGTGGCCAGGGCCACAATCGGGGTCTGTCAGTCAGGGCCAGCTTTAGGCTGATTCGCCCGATTCCCCGGAAATGGGCCCCGTGCCGGCGCCTTTTTAATTTTTACTCACCCGGCGGCACTCCGGGGGGTCTTCAGCGGCATTTCGGTGTCGGGTCCTTGAGTGCCGCTGAAGACCTGGAGTGCCACTGGGTGAGTACGAATTGGGCCCAGCACTTGCTAAAGCCGGCCCTGCTGTCAATTCCAAGGCAGTGAAACTGGGCTCACTGGGTGCAGTAAAGTTACTCGGAGCAGACCAGCAGCTGATCCTAGTTGGTCTGCTCCCTGATGCAGCACTTTGCATATAGCAACGTTCACTGTCTGGCTGATGGTCAATTGCTAGGATTGCCAGTTTTGGTTGGCTGTATTCCTGGAGGTTTCATCACATGACATAATCTTTAATTAAAAGATTAATATTTAATTCCCGGAGACTCCGTAGGGTTGGCAACCCTATCAGTTGCACTTCCTGTTTGGTGTGTTATCAAGAAGACATCCCTTACACCACGGGTTCTCAAACTGGGGGTTGTGACCTCTCGGGGGTCATGAGGTTATTACGTGGGAGGTCGCAATATCAGCCTCCACAACTCACTTCTCCTCCAACATTAATTGAGTTACAAATTAAAAACAGATTTTTAATATTTGGGGGGAGGGGGGAAATGTCGCACTCAGAAGCTTGCTGTGTGAAAGGGGTCACCAATGCAAAAGTTTGAGAACCGCTGCCTTACACACTGGTCTAGATAGAAAAAGCTCCCATGCACTCTGTGCTCTGGGCCCTGCAAAATAGTATACACCAGTAACACAGTAGTAGAGCTGAAACCAAAACAGGTGGTAGACAGATGTGTACACAGAGTGGAAGGAGAAAGCTAAGCATGCTCGGTTGTATTGTCCCCGGCTCATCCCAAAACACCCTCACAAACATCAGCAGGGAGCAATGAAAGATTCCTACACATTTTTTTTTTAAACAACTGTCTACACGTTACATAAAGGGTGCTCCACCGAGAGGCTGAATTTTATAAATTAGTTAATTTAAAAATAATTGAAACTGCCAGAGTCCCTTTGAACCTCACTGTATTGTTATTTTCCTATGTACCTGTTACTGCATTTGGAACTCAGCAGGATGAACATGATAATACTTTGTTGCACTAGGTGCAAATAGAACTTAAAATGTTCTACAAACAATAGCCTTTGGGTAGGCAAATATCTACCTTTTATAGATGGGTAGAATGAGACCGATGTTAAAGGGATTTGCTTATGGTCACATGGCACATAAGTGGCAGATTTAGGAAGACAATCCAGGAGACCTAGCTGCCAGTTCTCTACTCTAGCCCAGTAAGAGCTGGGCCATACCCCTTCCCAACTCCAAAACTTCCACTGTGAGGATGCACAGCATCTGTACACAGAAGGGTGGGCACTGGTTACTAGGAAAGGAGCGACTTTCAAGTCTCCATCTCTCTAAATGAAAGCTACTCCTTTATACCCTTGTAGATAGCAGAAGATAATTTCTTTCTTTAGAACAAAAAGCTGAATATATCATCTTAACAGCCTGCTGCATTATGACCCCCCACACTAATCTTATTAAAAGAGAGGTTACTGGGCTCTTTGTTGGCAAACAGCACATTAATGAGAGCTCCTTGAAATAATCCCATCACTAATATGCAGGGAAAATTACATTTTCCAGCATAATTATTGTGTCAGCCAGACACCCCAACTCCAATACTAATTGCTTCTCTACAAATTCCAACAGCAGCTTGGTATATGGCAAATTCTGGGAAGGAAACAAGAGGAAGTTCATGTTATTAACAGAAAACCATGGTGATTTTAGGAGAACAGATCCTAAGTAGGGTAGTTACAAACATCCCAGCAGCTTGGCCAGAAGTAGGTCACTGCACTACTGAATATCCTTCTACTGACCGCACAACGTCCCCTCCCCTCACAACCACTTCTATCACAAACTATCTATTCTGCAGCCCTTAGGGCACAGAAGGGGAGTGTCAAAGTTCACCTCAAGTAACATCCTAAAAGCCACTTCTCCCTGTGCTTCTGTCAGATCTAAAGGGAGTCAGGCTTAGTCTCATCTCCAAGGAGAAACAGGAGCTGTAGATAATGGCATTGATAATTCAGAAAGTGGGCTTCATGTCTTTCTGAGTCAGCAATAAAGCAGCGCTCAGCATAGTGATGGGGGTGCTGTGTTGCTGCCTTTCAGATTAGATATTAAGCCAAAGCCCCGACAACTTGTGGTCAGTAGACGCTGCCTTCTGAAGAACTGTCTAATGTTGCCAAAATGACTGGCTGCAGTATTCCATCCCAGAAATGGCTGCATTTCATAGCTCTCCATGCGTATATTTCATCCAATTGTAATTCTGCTCTCCATCACACAGTGTAAGCCTTGAGTAACTACACTCAAGCCAAAGGCCTTATGTTCTCCGTGCCCATATCTGTCTACCTACCACTTGTTTTAGTTTCAGCTCGTTGTATTACTGGTACATACTGGTGTACGTGTGAATGGAATTTGGTTAGCAGCCTATAAAGTATTTTGGAATCTGCTTTGTAAATGTAAGTGGTTCCCCCTTTCTGACGATCTCCTTACTGCTTCCCTAATGGGTCTGTTCCTCTAATCCCTCCCCAAGTCAAAGCTCCCCAGGAGGTGCTCTGCCCTGCTACGAATGGCAGTGTCCCCCCATTTCACAACACTTTCCAGCCTGTGAAAACTTAAAACGGCTACAGCAGGGCACACACCACTGACAGCATCTGCGCCCTGCCTTTTCATCTGTGCTGTTCTCCTATAATTACGGAGAGCTTCCCCTCCTGCTACAATTATCCCCCCCAGTTAATTATCAGCTCTGGAATTAAGCTGCTTTCCTCCCTCTGCCCTTGTTGCCATGACAACAACTGGCCTGCATCTGCCACTGGATGAACAGTGGCACTTTTGGAAAGAAACAAAGTCACAATGGCAGCGGTTGTGATTTCTTCCTGTAAGTCGGATGTAAACATGGGGAGTCCCATCTAGGAAGGGACAAGAGGATCGTTTGGTGGGAATGCAGCTAGGGAGTGCCAGCCGTAGGCAGTCTGTTCTAGAGCAGCAGACACTGTCACCCACACAGAGCAGCTGAAGATTTGGCTGCCCCTTTTGCTGCAATAGGTGACTTCCTATTCTGCGTGTATTATATGGAAAACTGAGTACAGTGCTTTCATCCATGGACCTCTGAGAAGGGTAAGCACTGTACAAAAGTTTTAGCCCCTGACAACACCTAAAAGAATTGCTGGTGGGGTTTATATTGGGAGAGTACACATTCAGTTTGCACACTGCTGTAAAACAGTAACAACTTTTGGTCACTACTGATTTGGTGTGCATGGGAGAAGTGGAAGATTCCATATGCCATTACCAGTCCTCGGAGATAGCAAATTTCTCAGATTTTTTTGTTAAATCACAATAGAATCATCAAAATGTAGAGGTGGAAGGGACCTTGAGAAATCATCAAGTCCAGCCCTCTGTGCTGAGGCAGGACCAAGTAAACCTACACCATCCCTGACAGGTGTTTGTCCAACTTGTTTTTTAAAAACCTCCTATGACGGGGATTCTATAACCTCCACTGGAAGCCTATTCCAGAGCTTAGTTATCCTTATAGTTGGAACGTTTTTCCTAATATCTAACCTAAATATTCCTTGCTGCACATTAAGCCCAACACTTTTCTCCTACCTTCAACTGACATGGAGAACAACTGACCACAGTCCTCTATATAAACAGTCTAACATATTTGAAGACTGTTATCAAGACCTCTTCCCCCCCGCCCTTCCCCTCTCTTCTTTTCTCAAGACTAAACATGCCCGGGTTTTTTAACCTTTCCTCAGAGGTCAGGTTTTCTATAGGGCAGGTCTTCATCGATCAATCGGGGGTCGATTTATCGCGTCTAGTGTAGATGCAATAAAATCGATCCCTGATCGCGCTCCCCATCGACTCTGGAACTCCATCTCGCGAGAAGCAGAAGTGGAGTCGACGGGGGAGTGGCAGCGGTCGACTCGCCGCCGTCCTCATGACCAGGTAAGTCGACCTAAGATACGCCGACTTCAGCTATGCTATTCGAGTAGCTGAAGTTGCGTATCTTAGGTCACACTCCCCCCCGCCCCCCCCCCCCCCCCCCCCCCCCCCAGTGTAGACCTGGGCTAAATCTTTTATCAGCTTTGTTGCTCTCCTCTGGACTATCTCCAATTTGTCCTAAAGTGAGGTGCCCAGAACTGGGCACAATAGTCCAACTGAGGCCTCACCAGTGCCAAACAGAGTGGGACAATTATCTCCTGTATCTTACATATGACACTCCTGCTAATAAACCCGAGAATGATATTAGCCTTTTTCACAACTGCATCACATTGCTGACTTATTCAATTTGTGATCCACTATACTCCCCAGATCATTTACAACAGTACTACCACCTAGTCAGTTATTCCTCATTTTGTATTTGTGCATTTGGTTTTTTCTTCTTAAGTGAAGCACTTTCCACTTGTCTTTATTGAACTGCATCTTGTTGATTTCAGACCATTTCTCCAATTTCTCAGGGTAGTTTTGAATTTTAATACTATTCTCCAAAGTGCCTGCAACCCCTCCCAGCTTGGTGTCATCTGAAAATTTTATAAGCACACTCTCTGTTTCATTATCCAAGTCATTAATGAAAAGATTGACGAATACTGAGCCCAGGATTGACTCCTGCAGGACCCCACGAGATACAACCTCCCAATTTGATAGTAAACCACTGGTAACTACTCTGAGTATGGTCTTTCAACCAGTTGTGCACCAACCTTATAGTAATTTAATCTAATTTTCTTATGGGAATGTCATGTAGAACTGTGCCAAAAACCTTACTAAAAATCAAGATATAATCACATCTACTACTTCCCCCATTATCCACTAGGCCAGTAACCCTGTCAAAGAAGAAAAGTAGGTTGGTTTGACATGATTTGTTCTTGACAAATCCTTGTTGGTTATTCCTTATGACCCTATTATCCTCCAGGTGCCAACACATTAGTTCCAGTTTCTTTCCAGGTATCGAAGTTAGGGTGACTGGTCTATAATTCCCTGAGTCTTCCTCATCCCCCGTTTTAAAGATAGGTACTATATTTGTCCTTCTCCAGTCTTCTGGGACTCCACACATCCTCTAGGAGTTCTCAAAGATAATTGCTACCGGTTCCAAAATTGCTTAATCTAGCTCCTTAAGAACCCTAGGATAAATTTAATTAAACACTGCTGACATGAATACATCTAACTTCTCTAAATATTCTTTAACCTGTTCTTTCCCTATTTTGGCTTTCATTCCTTCCACCTTAATGCTAATATTAATTGTGTTGAGTGTATGGTCACCATTAACCTTTTTAGTGAAGATGAAGTAAAATGGGCATTAAACACCTCAGCTTTCTTTAATTAATATTAATTCATTAATTATTAGTTCTCCTTCCCCCTAGAGGACCTACACTTTTCCTCATTTTCCTCTTGAATTTAAAGAGCATCTTACTGCCTTTTATGTTCCTTGCTAGGTGTAACTCATTTTATGCCTTATCCTTTCTGGTTTTGTTCCTACATGTTTGTGCTATTCTTTTGCACTCCTTCATAGCAATTTGTCCATGTATCCATTTTTTGTAGGATTCCTTTTTGATTTTCAGGTCATTAAAGAGCTCCGAATGGAGCCATATTGGCCTCCTACTATTCTTCCAATCTTTCCTTTGTATTGGGATAGTTTACAGTGTGCCTTTAATATTATCTCCTTGAGAAATTGCCAGCTCTCCTGAACTCCTCCTTCCCTTAGATTTTCTTCCCATGGGATCTTATCTACCCGTTCTTTAAGTTTGTTCAAGTCTGATTTTTTTTAAGTCTTTTCATATGTTTAAAAGTAGTTGAGATAGCATTACTTTTTATACTTTTTTTTAAAATGGTGCCAGCCAATCCCCATTTAGACAGAGGGAACTTGCCAGATCTATAAAATCCCCTTGGAATAATTCATTTACAAATATTTTATGCTTGCATATTACCTCACATCGAAAAAGTCATCTGATCAGAATGAATGAGGAAAATGTTCTATAAAAAAAAGGAAGTAAACAGCAAGATGATGAATTATTTTGCATTGTACAGAGGGGGATAACAAGGAGCAGAGGGATAAAGCTAAGGAATAGAAATTTAGGTTCTAACAAGGAAAAGCTTCTTGACAGCAAGATCTATACAGCAGAAAACTGTGAAAAAATCTCCCCAGGGGAGTGAAATGTCAGAAGCCCCAATTCTGGAGACATTTTAAAGTGCAATAGAAAAAAAACCTGGAAAATATATTGCATAGAACAATCTTGAATCTAACAGGCACCTTGTCCTCTCTCCTCATAACAGAACTGCTATGGTTCTGTTATGCCAAAATGTGCTAGTAGTTGATTGTTAAGGGACATTGATGAATAACCACCCAAACTGAAATCTCTCCGGAGAAAGAGTTAAAAATGCCATACAGCAGCATCCCGAGTTGTTGAGGATATAATGTGCTTTAAAGCACCCTTCTCTGTGCCCTTTCACCTTTCTGGGCTTCCTTTGTATTGAAACGCAGCTACACAAAAGGAGAGTAGATGCCCAGGCTAACCTTGTTGCAGGCCACGTGGTTTCTGAGCAACCTGGGAATAAGGAGATGCCAGGTAAGAAATGCAGGGGCTGAAGGAGAAAAGGGGCACAGAGTTTGTAAAGCAGGTAGGGTGGAATCCAAGAAGGGTCTTAGGTGCTGCAATGCTGAGCATCAAAACATCTAACTCTTAGCCACCTAGAAAAATTACAAGAACACCACTGTGAGCCGCAAAGCGGAGTTAGGTACGTAGGCTCCTTAGACAATGAATGGGAGAGATGGCACCAGAGATTATGCAATTCACAAAACCCAGCACGCTAGACAGAGAGCAGCCTAAACACACCAATCAGAGATATCGACTGCAGAGATGCGTGCACACCCCTCTCTTATCTCTTGCAATCCATGAACGGGAACCCACCTCCTGGAGTCAGGTGGCTTAGGCTTAGGCCACTTCTCCTGGGAATGAGTTCCACACTTGTTAAGTAATCCCACATCAGACTAAGGCATAACTCTGTGGTTAGAGAACTCTCCTGAAAGGTGGGAGATCCCTGTTCATATCCTCTCTCCCACTTTGGCAGAGAGAGAGAACTGAACCTTGATCTCCCACTGCCCAGGCGAGTGTTCTATCCACTGGGCTATACGGTGGGCAGTGAGGTCACCACTCCCTCCATTTCAAATGGGACCCGATTTGGTAGGCAGCCTGTGACCACACCTACCTGATCGAGACCTGCACACAAGATAGTTGGCCAAATGCTCATTTTTCCCCTGCTCGTGAACCACACCAGGGCTTAGGTGGGAGATAAGCATTTGTAGACCTAGAGTGTGACGGTAGTGCACATGCCCCAGAGTCTAAAACTTAGCTGCCTACTTTACAGCAGAATGTTAGGTGCCGAGTGTGTTTAGGCACTTATGCAGTCTGGAAGCAGCCAAGCTGGAGTTTCATGGATCGCAGTAGTGCTGTGCATGGATTCTTAGGCACTTAATGCTAGAGTTTAGGTACATAAGTTGCTTCATGGATCACACCCTTAGCCCTGCATGAGGCCCTGAAGACAGAGGCCCAAAAAACCTACTTCTTAAGACAGGGCACTGGTGCCTTATCTGAGGATTCTGCAAAAGAGCATTTTGCCTGGGTGAAGTCTATTGCCACCCTGTTCAAGGAAACAGGTCTTGTGCATGTTTTGTAAACATGAATGTTACATTAAGAAAATACCCAACTCTTCATCAACTACAAGGCCCAGAACTCCGCTACTGTTCAGCAAAGGAGCAATAATTCTGTAACACAAATGCTAGGGATATGGGGCCTACCGGTCTTTCTAGCTGACAAAACATCCTGCCCATTTTCTCCCACTTATGTGTTTGTCAAATAGATACTTTTGCAGATGCTGGTCAAGTTGTATTCAACTGGATACACCTGGAAATCAAGAGAGCTTTCAGCTGCCCTTTGTTATTTAAGCAGAATAGCTATCCTACTGAATGTGCCTGGCCAGCTCCTTAAGTTCTGTCATATTGTCTTGTTTATTGTGCCACAGCTGAGGACATAATTCATAAAAAATAAAAATATTATATATATCCATCAGGTAACACGTCTGTGACCATCCAGCCTCCAGGAAGCAGTAGTGTAAAAAAAGAAACTGAACTGGGAAGACAAGAACAAATACTCCATTTGCTGAGAGATTGCAGTAATACCCTATTTTTTGTGGCCCATAGGAAATTATGTTTACAGATGCAGAAGATTAGGCCATGACCCTTTTCAAGCACTTGGAATAGGTCTACACTGCAATTAAAAACCTGCTTCAGGCCTCTGCCAGCTGACTTGGGCTCACAGGGCTCAGGCTAAGGGGCTATTTAATTGCGGTGCAGAGGTTTGGGCTCCAGGACCCCATAAGGTGGGAGGGTCCCAGAGCCCGAGCCTGAATCTCTACAGTGCAATTAATCAGCTCCTTAGTCCAAGCCCAAGCCAGCTGGCACAGGCCAGCCAGGGGTATCTCACTGCAGTGTAGACAGACCCTTCAACACACTTTCTGCCATCTCCTCACTGGATTCGGAGCACCCTCTGCCCCATCTGTCCCCTGGGATGACAGATAAGTCATTGTAGCTTTGAAAAAGGACAATCTTTCTTCTCCTCTACTATTCCGCCACCTGTCAGTGTCACCTCTCAGCCTCTCATTAATGTTACATTAATTGGGCTGAGTTGCATATGTGCTCCATGGGATGTATTACAAATCACGGCCAGAATTTTAAAAGATACTTTCACAAGTCAAGTAAGACTAGGTAGCAGAGAAAAGCATGCTACTTCTAAGGAAATAGCAATTTAATCAGTAACTTCCTTATTGTATTTTTTAAATCTGAATTGTATTAAA
The DNA here is from genome assembly GCF_020497125.1 of Mauremys mutica. NCBI lineage: Eukaryota > Metazoa > Chordata > Testudines > Geoemydidae > Mauremys > Mauremys mutica. The sequence goes on from NC_059075.1 coordinate 80,394,195, forward strand.
AATGGTCTTATATAAAAACAATGCAGCTGTTACCCTGCTCTTATCGAGAGATGGTCCCAGATTCTCTGGGATGCGGACCTGTGCTCTAGACAACACTGGAAAGAGGGAGCAAAGTCCTCAGTAGATGTATTTAAATTTTTTAAAAAGAAAGTCCATCAAGTAGCTGAACAGGAAAGAAATCTAAAGTATTTAAAAAACATCCCTTATTGCATCATAAAGAGTAACTGTATGCACCAAAAATGAATCAGATCACATCACATTCAGTAAGTGGGAGAAATTAATAAGTCAAAGTAAGGTCTGCACTTCCAGCAATGCAGAGGATGAAGTCACCGACAATACCCCAGCAAGAATATCACAGTGTAAATGTCTGCATAGATTAGACTTACAAAGGTTACATCAGGATTTCTCATCCTTGCCCCGTACTGAGTTCACCAGCTGGTTGGATCATAAAATAAATATGAAATTTTATTATGAACCATATGACATGAGCATGAGTAGAGAAGGTTGAAATCTGCATGAATAATGTTAAGACTGGGTACTAAAGTGAAACGCTTAAAAAAAAATTAGATCTATTTCAGCTCTAGGCACCTTGATGATTATTCAAAATGACACTCCATTTAACAGCCTCATAGCTAAATCCACACAGCAATGGGATCAGACAGCCAATAATTAAGCATGCACATATAGCCACACTGTGCCCACATTAAGACTCCTGTCCCACCCGTATTAACAGCCTACCCCAAAAGCCCTAGCAAATAGATGAATGGTAGATAAGGGTAAGGTGGATGGAGCAATGTCAGAAAAGTGAAAACTCTGTGCTCCTAAAAGAACATCTTGGCATTGTCAGTCAGGGTACTTTAAAGTGCCAGTTCTGTCCATGGCAAAAATAAAGTTAACAGTTTTCAGACTTCTGACTAAATTCCTCTCTTTGTGCATCACTAAAAAGGCCATATATTCTCCATGAAGACGGGATAGGGTTTTAGTTTATAACTGGTATGCAGACTATTAGGAGGAGGAAATGCCAGCTCATCTATGGCTAGAACCTCAAAGCAGTTATTACAATTGTATATTAAAAAATAGGCCAAATCTAAGAGTCCCCAGTCAAACTAACCAGCTGCTGGATGGCAGGAGAATATTGCATTCTCATTCTTCAGTAAAATGCTACCTGTCACAGGGTGACTGACCCTTTTAAAGAAGTGAGGGCTCAATCTCATCTGTGAATGATCAGCTACTTCCCAGCTGAGACTGATCAAGTGATTATACAAGCCAACAAGTGTCTCAGTTGACCAAGCAAGCTGTGGGGAGCAAATGGCTCTCTGTGGCTGCCCTGGAATCCCTACTGGGGGCTTCTCCCCCCCCCCCCCCAGCCTGCTTTGGTATGGGGACTAGCTTTATTTTGTGTTACTTTGTGAGTCTTATGGTGCAGGAATAAAACTGTACCCTGAAGGAAGGCCCTGAACAGATTTTGGATGTGGCATTAGACTTTACTGGGCTGCAGGAGAGAGGCCAGGGGCCTACCTTACCTTTAAATGAGGCTGAGAAAGCAAGCTCACAGATTCCTGATGTCGTCTTATCATGGGATCAACAGATGTTAAGGCCAACAATATATAAAGAATTCATCACGGAGCCTGCTCTTAAAGGAACCGTAGTGTGTGTGATGGTACCTCCCCATTAGGCTTTATGGAAATATGCTTAGAATGTGTTTTATGCTACATATGCCATGTAACATATCTCAAAGGTTCTGATCTACTCAATCTATTAATCCTATTTGTATGCATGCATCATTTTTGTATTCAAAGTTATGAATATTAGCTGTGTACTGGCTTGGTTTCTAAATAACCTTAGTAGAGCATTTGCTCCATTCCTGGAGAAAGGAATGTTGAAATTAAGTACCTAATCAAGAAACACTTAAAGGACAATGGATCTTGAAATGCTCCAATCCACATAAGAAGTCTACTTGAGGACGTTCAAGGTAGCATGTAAACAATGGATGCTACTTGTAAAAACTGTGAGTCATGCATGGACATGTGACTTGCCCAGGTGACTCCTAAACTCCATCTTGGAGCTGGATTTTGCAAAGGAGTGAGGAGGGGGTCTCTACCCGCAAGAGAAAGTCCATTTAAACCCCTTGGAGACTCCTCCATTTTGTCTTCAGCTGGCTAAAGAGAGAGCCTCTCCACCCCTCAGGATACTTGAAAGAAACTGGAACAAAGGACAGTGTGCAAGGGGTGTGAGTGATTGCTGAACTCAGGCTAAGAGGAGATTAGTCTGTAAAAGGAAACATTCTGGAACTGGTAAGGTTCTTATCTGTATTCAGTTTGATTAGACAGATTTGCGCGTTTTATTTTGTTTTGCTTGGTGACTTACTTTGTTCTGTCTGTTACTACTTAGAACCACTTAAATCCTACTTTCTGTATTTAATAAAATCACTTTCTACTTATTAATGAACTCAGAGTATGTATTAATACCTGGGAGGAGGCAAACAGCTGTGCCTATCTCTCTATCAGTGTTATAGAGGGCGAACAATTTATGAGTTTACCCTGTGTAAGCTTTATACAGAGTAAAACGGATTTATTTGGGTTTAGACCCCATTGGGAGTTGGGCATCTGAGTATTAAAGACAGGAACACTTCTGTGAGCTGTTTTCAGTGAAGTCTGCAGCTTTGGGGCAAGTAATTCAGACCCTGAGTCTTTGTTGGAGCAGACGGGTGTGTCTGGCTCAGCAAGACAGGGTGCTGGGGTCTCAAGCTGGCAGGGAAAGCAGGAGCAGAGGTAGTCTTGGCACAGAGGGTGGCAGCTCCCAAGGGGGTTTCTGTGATCCAACCCGTCACAGAGTGGCCAACTCTGGTGCTGGCTTCAGAGACTTTGGAGGAATCTTATTCTAGGGCATACAGCCATTTTTCTTAATAAGTAATTACTGGAGTGGTCCCTGCATAGTGACCCCTTCAGATACACCAGTCTAAACATCCATAAACGAGCACACAGTTACCACATCACCCACATCTCTTCCCCCCAACCTGAGCCATCATGAATTATGTTCACAGCATTAAACAGATGCAATAAGTGATTACAGCGGCACCATTTAAGATATTCTGGTGTGGACAGGGTTCTCTTGGAAGCATGCTGAAACTACAAAATAAAAAGCACTGCAATTAGCAAGCTGTTATGCTCTGAAAATCAATTACTGCTTGGGTTTTGTTAGAGACAGAGCTCACATAAAGTAGCCCCACTTTTCATCCTACTGAGGGAAAGGGGGGGTGGGGGGAAGATCCTGCTCACCCTACACTGCTGAAGTGTGACAGGTGAATCTCTTCATGTCAGTCCTACACTGGTATTTGAAGGTCTCTCAGAATGATAAATGGCTCCACTCTAACATGGTCTCTGCTTCCCTAGTATCACAGCCATATGCCTGGGCTTATGAGGAAGCCCACCAAAACTAAGGTAATGCAACAACCAAGCAATGAATTCATAACAGCAGAGAAATAAAATGGCTGCATTAGCATTCCTGCTCAGAGTGCAACGAACTGATTATGCACAGATCACTTTATGGAGCACACTTTGTGTGTCAGAGCAACTCACAGCAGAAAAGAAAAAAACAAATGCTTTCTAACAAGATATCTACTGTCCAAGTCACAAATATAGACACTGTCTTCTTTGTCAACCCACTCCCACAAAAATGTTAATCATATTTAAATACTATGGGCCGGCTTTTCCTCTCAATTATACCCTCTCTGTTCCATTTAACTCACTGGAGTTGTACTGGGGCAAGGCTGCTGTGAAGGGACTGTGGCCCTATATTGCTAGCATGCAGAAGGCTCTCTGAAGAGAGAGAGGCCGTAATTTTAAAGCGTAACCAGGGCTAGCCCTGCATACAGAGCTCTGAACAGATGTATTGAGGAGGCATATTCTAGCAACTGTGAACCTTAAGGCTATTACTTAGTTTCCTAACACCTGGTGCCAGTTTTGCATTACAGTTATATTCCTAAAGCAAGACTAGCTTATGTAGGGGGCCGGAGAAGTTGTAAGGGTATTATATGGAGCCTGGAAGCCTTGGTAGTGTCATCTGATATACAAAGTTTAAGGCAAATAATTTTATCTGATGGGCAAATAAAATACCATTTGCTTTTTCGTCATCATGCTAAGGGTGGTCGATTAGATTTCGTGTTTAGGCTGGAAATTTTTTATGAGACAGTTTCACACAGTGCAATAGTTCACCTCCAGATCAGGCAGAAGGAGGGTAAGAAACCCACCTGGACCGAAAGAACCAGGAATAGCAGGCAGAAGATGGAAAATTGCTGTCCGCTTCACAAATCTGCCCTCAGCAAAAACCCTCTTAAAAATGACTAAGCGCTGGTTAAACCTCCATCTCCATGCACATCAATACGCCCCCGCCCAAACGAGTTCTAATCAGAGAGAGAGAGAGAATAAGGGCAGATGGAAAGACAATGGACAACTACTCCCTAGTGGCAAAGCGGGCTATTAATTCAAAATTGTTCTATGTAAGGTGAGCAGATTGTTCCTGTTTATAATTTACTCTTCTTCTGGGATCCTGTTAATCTCTCTTTACTGTCACTGAGATAGCTTTAGTAAAGCTAGGGCTCCGATGGCTGTAGGGTTGGATGGGTGCCCAAAGTAACTCTCAAGCTCTTCCTTTATTCATCACATTGAAGGGTATTTGTAAATGATGCAGGAATAAGAAGCTATGATCATAAAAGTGCATGAGAAAATTACTGTTCAATATTGCTACAGTATAAGTGAGCTATGTGCAGACTCCATACAGCATGCACACTACTATGGTAGGGTGCAAACTTCATTTTGTGCATGTTTGTTCTACATCACTCTTCATTTTCATCAGGGATTTCAGTCACTGCTGTTTAGAATAATGATGGGTTATATTCTGAATCCTAGGATATGAGCAGCATAGAAAGCCTCGTAGCTCAGCTATTGCAAAGCACAGCATCCGGAGTATCTGATACTAGTACTGCATATATGGACGGTGAAGTGGCTAAAGAAAGCATAGATGTGATAAGATACTAAGCCATTTGTTACAAAACAGAGGCTTGGAGGTAAGTGGGAAGGGTGAAGTCAAGAGGAGACAACCATTTAGGCCAGAGAAATGGCATTTTAAATTTCCACTGGAAACAGAGCATGAGCAAAATGAAAACCCTGTTCAGCAGGGAAGGCAACAGTAGAGAGGCAGAGAAAGGAAATTTTGGCAAGGACACCAATGCAAATTCCTCCTCTTATAAAGAGGGCCATGAAATTTTTAAGAGTGGTAGCCGTGTTAGTCTGTATCAGCAAAAACAATGAGGAGTCCTTGTGGCACCTTAGAGACTAACAAATTCATTTGGGCATAAGCTTTTGTGGGCTAAAACCCACTTCATAGATGCAACTGATGAAGTGGGTTTTAGCCCATGAAAGCTTATGCCCAAATGAATTTGTTAGTCTCTAAGGTGCCACAAGGACTCCTCTTTTCTTTGATGAAATTTTTAGTATCCACAAAGAACATGGATAAAGTCCTTTTAAAAATCAAACACACATGTGAACTTGTACATGGGCTAGATTAAGGCAGTCTAGCCCCTAGCAATACCCTTATATGGAGGCCTTGACAGTCCTGTCACTCTTTAACTGGGGTGGTACTGGAAAGGCCCATCCATACATAAGCTGAGACCTCTCTCCTCCACCACCACTACTCTTTGGACAAGCTGAGGCCTCTCCTACTCCCTGGGCCACCACATAAGAATGGCCATAATGGGTCACACCAATGGTCCAACTAGCCCAGTATCCTGTCTTCTCACAGCAGCCGGTGCAGACACTCCAGAGGGAATGAATAGAACAGACAATTATCAAGTGATCCATCTCCTGTCGTCTAGTCCCAGTGTCTGGCAGTCTGAGGCTTAGGGACACCCAGGGCATGGGTTTGCATCCCTGACCATCTTGACTAACAACCATTGATGGACCTATCCTTCATGAACTTAACTAATTCTTTTTTGAACCCAGTTATTCTTGTGGCTCTGCTTCAGTGGTCTAGGTGGCCTTTGATGCTGCTTCTCCCTCTGCTGGAGTAGACAGACTCATGGCCAGCTGCCTCAGTCTATGCACAAGGTCTCATTCACTCCATGGCACATTGGACCTAAAATCTGCTTCAGGGTCCCTTGACTTTGCAGCAGCTTCAGATGTGTTGAAAGAATTGAGGTTTTTATTAACCAGACAATAATCAGCACAGTAACCCCTGTGTTATTCTGATATTAAAGTCAATTCTACACTTTTCCCACATTTTCAGTGCACCACAGTGCAGCCATAGTTTTTTTTTGGGTTATTAACACCGTTGAGAGAGAATGTGAACACTGCATGGAATGATCTAATAACAACAGGCACAACATTACTTGCCCTGGGCTCCGGGCAATCCAAGCTGGTGCAAGAATTGGAATAGCAATTCATAGTGTTATTTTTAAACTATACTCCCCTCCCCCCCACCTTTAGAGAAGCGTTGTTGCCTCTCCTGATCTCTCTCTTACATTAAGCTGCATTCCAAAAATTTTATCAACACCTTTGTCAACAAGATGCAGTAGGCTTTCACTGATAGTGAAGAGAATGTCATAAATGAATGAATAAGAACAGCAACAATTGGCACCGAAGCGTTAGTTACAACAGATCCAGTCAGACAGAAGCTCAACATAAACAAACTAATCAGTACCAATGAGTACACCAGGGCATCTCCATGGAGGCAGCAAAGCGTCACTGGGTTCTAACAACTTAACACCGTTTGTTACCTACTGGCTGCAATCTTGAAATGACACTAAACCACCTGCAGCCAGACCAAAAGTCCAACACTAATAGAACATGAAGATCTGCTTTATCTCTATCATCCCATTATCTTAAACTGTTCATTCTTATCATACTCCCCCATTCAGCCCATCCACAGAGTCAACTGTTCATTTAGGATCCTACATATGTAGAATGCTACAAGTCTTTTGAAGACTATTAGCATACATGTAATACTTTCCTGAGTGTCAATGAACTGGCAGTCTGTAAAATAACAATATCCTTAAAGGTGGCATTGGAATGCCAAGTGCCCCAGACAGAATTAAACCAGACACCCTGTATGCAGAACAAATTGGAGCTATTGGGGGTGGGGGGGACCAAAGGCAAGAAGAGGAAGACTTAGAACAAGCCATATCAGCCTGCACTAACTAGGGCTGTCTAAAATAATGTTAAATTGAGAAAAAAGGACTTTCTGAGGGTTGCATCTGACATTGTCCAGATGTTTCCCCATTTCCTAGATTCTGCCCTGCAGGTGGGTCTGCGCAAAAGAATGCTGTAATCAGAAAAACAAGAAGCACAACATACCAAAAATAGTTATAATGCAATTCAAAACAGGTTCTAAAGAGAGACAATGTAATTGGAGTTCAGTAGCTCGGGCACCCAAGAGAAACACACACAGAAGGCAAAAATTTGCAAGCTGATTAGAATTTTTGGACATTTATTTGGATAGTAAGAATATTCAGAGTTGTGATAGTAAGGATTAAAGAAATAGCTAAGGCCTGGTCTACACTAGGCGTTTAAACCGGTTTTAGGAGCGCAAAACCGATTTAACGCCACAACCGTCCACACTAGGAGGCACCATATATCGATTTTAATGGCTCTTTAAACCGGTTTCTGTACTCCTCCCTAACGAGAGGAGTAACGCTAGTATCGGTATTAAAATATCGGATTAGGGTTAGTGTGGACGCTGATCGACGGCATTGGCCTCCGGGAGCTATCCCACAGTGCACCAGTGACCGCTCTGGACAGCATTCTGAACTCGGATGCACTGGCCAGGTAGACAGGAAAAGCCCCGCGAACTTTTGAAATTCATTTCCTGCTTCCCCAGCGTGGAGATCTCATCTCATCAGCACAGGTGACCACGCACCGCTCATCAGCACAGTTAACAATGCAGTCTCCTGAGAATCGTAAAAGAGCCCCAGCATGGACTGCACGGGAGGTACTGGATCTGATCGCTATCTGGGGAGAGGATTCAGTGCTAACAGAACTGCGTTCCAAAAGACGAAATGAAAAAGTATTTGAAAGAATTTCTAAGGCTATGACGGATAAAGGCCACAGCCGGGACTCAGTGCAGTGCAGAGTGAAAGTTAAGGAGCTCAGACAAGGCTACCAGAAAACCAAAGAAGCAAACGGAAGGTCCGGGGCAGGTCGAAAAACATGCCGCTTCTATGCTGAGCTGCATGCAATTTTAGGGGGCTGCGCCACAAGTACCCCACCCCTGATGGTGGATTCCGAGGTGGGGGTTGTAATCTCTTCCATGGCTGAGGATTATGCAGACGGGGAAGATGAAGATGAAGAAGAGGAGGAAGACCTAGCAGAGAGCACACAGCACTCAGTGAGCCCCAGCAGCCAGGAGCTTTTTATCACCCTGACGGAATTACCGTCCTCCCAGCCCTCACAAGCGGAATTACCGTCCTCCCAGCCCTCACAAGCCACTATCCCAGACAATGACGCCATGGAAGGGAGCTCTGGTGAGTGTACCTTTGCAAATAGCAAACATTGTTTTTTTAACCAAGCCTTTTTTAATGATTGATTTGCCCTGAGGACTTGGGATGCATTCGCAGACAGTATAGTTACTTAGAAAAGTTTGTTAACATGTCCGGGGATTGAGAGGAAATCCTCCAGGGACATCTCGATGAAGCGCTCCTGTAGGTACTCCAGAAGCCTTTGCAGAAGGTTTCTGGGCAAGGCAGCCTTGTTCCGCCCACCGTGGTAGGACACTTTACCACGCCATGCATGTAGCAAGTAATCAGGTATCATTGCGTGGCAAAGCATAGCAGCGTATGGTCCCGGTGACTGCTGGCATTCAAGAAGCATCCGTTCTTTATCTTGTTCTGTTATCCTCAGCAAAGTGATATCGTTCAGGATAACCTGTTTAAAAATCAGGAATTTAAGTAAGGGGGGTGGCCATTTTTCTACTGGGTTCGTGGAATGCATCAGCTTAAAAAAAAACCTTTCCTGCACGTAGCGAAGCGGGGGGAGGGGAGGAGTGAAATGCCGATGATCTTTTCTGTGTTTGGTCACCGGCGATCTTCCCCAAGGTACCAGACACGCAGGGGGTGGGGGGTGGGAAGGGTGTTGATTAGCAGGGAGCTAGCGTGGTATTAGCCATGCGTTGGGGGAGGGGTAAATCACTGCAGAAGCCGAAAGACAGTGGCTTACCATGGCCGCATGCAAGCTGAATTCTGATGCCTGGACCGAGAGATCTGTAACTCCAGAGCTGCAGGCACTCACTATTAAGATGAAAAATGCGACCTTGTAGGGAAATCACATGTGCTAGGTGAATACTGCTTTTCACTGTGAAAGAGTATAACCATTGTTCTGTAAAATGTATCTTTCTAAATATTTATCTCCCTCATGCAGCTGCAAATTTTTCAACCATCCCTCCTCCATCCCAAAGGCTAGCACAGATAAGGCGGAGGAAAAAGAAGACGCGAGATGAGATGTTCTCGGATATTATGGAAGTTACACGCAATGAAAGAGCTCATCTGAATGAGTGGAAGGACGTGGTTTCAAATTACAGGAAAGAGGCCAGTGAACGTGAGGACAGGAGGGATGAACGTGAGGACAGGAGGGACAACCGAGATGAGAGGTGGCGGCAGGAAGACCGGCAGGAAAATCAGCGGTGGCGGCAGGAAGATCAGCGGTGGCGGGATGCAACTCTGGGGCTGCTGCGTGATCAAACTGACATGCTCCGGCATCTTGTGGAGCTTCAGGAACGGCAGCAGGATCACAGAGTGCCGCTGCAGCCCCTGTATAACCACCCTCATCCCTCACCATGTTCCACATCCTCCTCACCCAGACGTGTAAGAACGCGTGGGGGGAGGCTCCGTGCACCCGCCCACTCCACCCCCGTGGACAGCCCAACCAGAAGGCTGTCGTTACTGTGAATTTTTTTTAATGGCCTTCTCCATCCCTCCTATCCTCCTCCCAAACCACACCCTTACTTCTCTATCTCTTTTTATAATGAATCAATAAAGAATTCATGCTTTTTAAATGAGAGTGACTTTATTTGCATAAGTAAGCTGTACTCGAAGGGGGTGGGGGAGTTGCTTACAGGGACTGAGTCAATCAAGGGGGTTGGGTGTTCATCAACAAACACAGCAGTCACACTGTACCCTGGCCATTGATGAAGCTCGTTTTCAAAGCTTCTCTGATGCGCACCGCTTCCTGGTGTGCTCTTCTAATCTCCCTGGTGTCTGGCTGCGCGTAATCAGCGGCCAGGTGATTTGCCTCAGCCTCCCACCCCGCCATAAAGGTCTCCCCCTTACTCTCACAGAGATTGTGGAGAATACAGCAAGCAGTAATAACATAGGGGACATTGGTTTGGCTGAGGTCTGAGCGAGTCAGTAATGTCCGCCAGCGCGCCTTTAAACGGCCAAATGCACATTCCACCACCATTCTGCACTTGCTCAGCCTGTAATTGAACAGATCCTGACCACTGTCCAGGCTGCCTGTGTATGGCTTCATGAGCCATGGCATCAAGGGGTAGGCTGGGTCCCCCAGGATAACGACAGGCATTTCAACATCCCCAACTGTTATTTTCTGGTCTGGGAAGTAATTCCCTTGCTGCAGCCGTTTAAACAGAGTAGTGCTTCTGAAGACGCGAGCGTCATGAACCCTCCCTGGCCATCCCACGTGGATGTTTGTGAAACGTCCCTTGTGATCTACCAGTGCTTGCAGCACCATTGAAAAGTACCCCTTCCGGTTTACGTACTGGGTGCCCTGGCGCTGCGGTGCCAAGATAGGGATATGGGTTCCATCTATCGCCCCACCACAGTTAGGGAATCCCATTGCAGCAAAGCCATCCACTATGGCCTGCACGTTTCCCAGAGTCACAACCTTTCGTAGCAGCAGCTTAGTGATTGCTTTGGCTACTTGCATCACAGCAGCCCCCACAGTAGATTTTCCAACTCCAAATTGATTCCCGACTGACCGGTAGCTGTCTGGCGTTGCAAGCTTCCACAGGGCTATCGCCACTCGCTTCTCTACTGTGAGGGCTGCTCTCATCTTGGTATTATGGCGTTTCAGGGCAGGGGCAAGCAAGTCACAAAGTTCCATGAAAGTGCCCTTACGCATGCGAAAGTTTCGCAGCCACTGGGAATCGTCCCACACCTGCAACACAATGCGGTCCCACCAGTCTATGCTTGTTTCCCGGGCCCAAAATCGGCGTTCAATGGATAGAATCTGCCCCATTACCATCAGGATCTCCAAAGCACAGGGGCCCGCGGTTTGAGAGAATTCTGTATCTACGTCCTCATCACTGTCATCGCCGCGCTGCCGTATCCGCCTCCTCCTCGCCTCGGATTGAAGGTCCTGGTTCACCATAGACTGCACGAGAGTGCGCGAGGTGTTTAAAACATTCACGATTGCGGTATGGAGCTGAGCAGGGTCCATGCTTGCTGTGCTATGGCGTCTGCACAGTTCACCAAGCAAAAAAAGGCGCGAAACGGTTGTCTGCTGCTCAGGGAGGGAGGGGTGAGGCTGTACCCAGAACCACCCGCGACAATGATTTTTGCCCCATCAGGCACTGGGATCTCAACCCGGAAATGCCAAGGGGCGGGGGAGGCTGCGGGAACTATGGGATAGCTACGGGATAGCTACCCACAGTGCAACGCTCCAGAAATCGACGCTAGCCTCGGACCATGGACGCACACTACCGATTTAATGTGTTTAGTGTGGCCGCGCGCACTCGATTTTATAAAATCTGTTTTACAAAACCGGTTTATGCAAATTCGGAATAGTCCCGTAGTGTAGACGTACCCTAAGTTTTGGAAAGGTTATAAAGCCTCACGTTTTGGGACATAAGACCACTTCTAACTAATGGGGGGTAGGAAGAAACTTTCCTTGTTAGGGCAATGAGTTGGTTATTCCATAATTGCTTTCTGGAGGGTTTCTTGTACCTTTCTTTGGCCACTGTTGAAGACATGATAATGGACCAACCCCTATATTCAACAATTCACTTCCCCCCTTCTTTCTAATTCTTGGATTTAACATTTCAGCGTGCATGTATTTTCTCATTTTAAGAAGGTAAACGTATTTAATTTAGGACTGAATAAAAGTTACATAATGTAACAGTAACCACAGATGTCAGCATCCACTGATTCTCATTGTACTTGTTCACCTCTGTAACATGAGATTAAAGGAGATTGGGCCTCTTTAGTTTACTTTATCCCGCAACAAAGTGAGAAGTTTGTCTACAACAATGGCCACAAGCTAAGATTAAACTCAAGTTTTCCTGCTCCAAAAGCACAAGCCCCTTCTCAACCAGAGCTAAAAGGAGAATCCTTATGAAAAGTCTAGTATTTGTGACATTCAGTCTAGCAGGTCTGATCCTTCTTGTAAAGGGTGGTGGTGAACACATTCATATTCTTTAAAACTGCCTTATAGGTAGGTAGTTTTACATTGCAGTGCATTGGGTAACGCCAGGAATGACAGCTTCTTTTACAGTCACTAAGCTTTAATAAATTTTTGCCCTGCCTGGATTGCTATAGAAACAGAATTATGTTATATTAAAACTGGTTCCAAAACAAATACTAGGCCAAATCCAGGTATACCTGGAGCTAACGGGAGCTGCCAGTGTTAAGGATCCCTGAATATCAAGCCATGTATTTAGAGAGCTTAACTATGGTGTTAGCTGCCTGACTTTAGGAACCTAAGTTTGAATATTCTGACGGAAGAGTCTTGCCTAAGACTGTGGAGGGAGTCAGAGGCACAACTAGGACTAGACCTTTAGTGCTCCTGGATTTCAGTCCCACGATCAGTCCATTGGACTGTGCTGCTTCTCACAATCTTTAGTCTAAAGACGTGTTGCTTTTCAAATGGAATTTCAGACATTACAGATGAGCAGAAAAATGAAGCACTCTTACCTGGGTTCCTCATCGTTGCTCTGCAGGAAAAACAAAAACAAAAGCAGTGTTGGGTTCAGCACTTTGAAAACAGTTTTTTCAGATACACGCAAACATTTTAGTAAGCTTTTTACTACAGTATTGCACAGGCACATTCAGGGCTGGCTGTCTTTAAAGGCAGGAAAGTGTTTATACTCCAACAGCTGAGGTCATCATGATCACATTGAAAAGTCACAGGCTTGGCTTGACTAGCGATCAAGAGGGACAGGTCATTGTTTATTATACGGCCTACGTAGCCCAATATCTCGCAGCAGTACACAATCACATCAACTTCCAATACAGCTGAAATATTTTCACATCCTTTAGGCCCCATTTTCCTCCCACTTGCACCAAAGGAGAATCAGGCTCAATGCAATCCCTTTGTGATAACGCCATCCTGTTACCTGCTATGCAGACAGGCTGATCAGATATCCAGTATGTGTGGAAGTAGACAGTATGTAAATGCACAAGGGCCTAATATTACCTAGCACCTGATAGTCTACATTTATATATACATAGGGGAGTTTAAATAGTAACTGCATATAAAGCAAAACATGCTGGGCTTGATTTGCAGTTCACATACACTGGTAAATAAGAAATAGCTCCACTGAAGTCAATGAAAGTACATAGATGTAAAACTGGTGCGAGAAGGAATCAGTCAGTCTTCATTAAAGCTATTCATTCAGTACAGAGCAGTACAACTATTTACATCAGATGTTAATACAGCACGAGCATTGCAATTACATCAGTCACAAATTCCATGCAAATTGCAGTATTTCCACAATAGGGATATACAAACAACACTCCCATTCCACTGCCTTCCCCTAGGGAAAAGCAAAAGAAAAGAGTTATGTTAAGCAAGCTTTGATTTCTGATTGCTCGGACAGCTTGATAGGGAATATTATATAAACCAGAGTAATCATGTAATTTCATGATTTTCATAACTAGGCAACTATATATCTACAGCATACCTCAATACATCTTTAAATGCTTAAGTCATTTGCCTTATAGAACAGCTGACACCTGATGGACACAAACTTGACATTACTTTAGATAATTATAAAGAAGAAAATTATCTGTAAGCAAAGCTAAAGACATATGCACAAGTGGCGATTGCGTGGACTGTCAACTGCCCCAAGTGAAGTCATTATTCTGCATCCTATCAGAAATGTTTCCACATCAACCATCCACTGTAGCAAAGAATCATGCCCAAATTTGGTTGCTCACCCCAGTATCTTTCACCTGTGTATCTGAGGTCAGTAACCAACCGCCCATCTGCTGAAGCAGACTTTGGTTTGTTCTTGCTGCACCCAAGATTGACACGTACCAATCAGCCTTCCAACCACAGACAGAGAAAAGTTTAAGGGCCATGGTCAGGCTAAAAGCAGAGTCAGGCTTTTAAAAAGCATGTTCTTTTTTCTAGGTTACTAACCTAACCTTAGATTAAGAGAATTCCAAAACGTTTGATTTAATTTTTCTTATTACTTATTGATGCTATTGCTCTAGTTCCTTTCATTTCTCTCAGCTTGGACCTTCACTTCTGTTTATAGTTAGGTCTAATTCTGCTCTCCAGATTTACTTTAGTGTAAGTGACATCACAATTGGGTTTCTAATCAATTTCACTATTCAGGTACCAACACTAGGCTGCAAGTTCCACAGGGCCAGGCTTATTCATTTAGAGAGAACACCCCATTTCCTCCCCCACACCTACTTTTCACCGGAATGTCGAAAATTCTACAAAACCATATTTATTTACAAAAGAATAATGAGGAGTTGACTATTCACTTTGAATTCTACAACTAAGCACGGAGACTCCAGACACAAATTCATTCACAACCCTACCAGAAGTCATGCTGTTCCACCAGTGAATCCAAATTTCAGTTTCTGGCACAGAGTGGGACAACTCAACCTCAGGTGTAACTGCACTGAAGTTAAAGGATTCTAAATACTGATTGATTTGCTCCATTGTTTCTAAAGTAGGGGACTAAATTCTGCCCTTGTTGAGGCTGTGCAAGGCTGTTGACTCCACTAGGGTTGCACAGTTGTAACCAAGGACAGAATTTGGCTTTTTAGGCTTGATTCAATCACTGCCTTGCACTTGATGTAGTCATATACCATTGTACAAAGGAATGCAAAGTGGGTATAAGATTACCAAAGCAGATCAGTAGCACTCTTACATCTACTTCGCAATCGCTGTGCTTGGGGCAAAGGTGGCTTCAAACTTTGAGTTCCCTGTGTTCTGGGTTTGGCAGAGCTCTGTCTGGCCCTCAGAAAAACTACACTAGCCTCAGGGTTACTCTAACCTTTCTAATGTACACTTTGTTTCCCTTGGCTCCCAGGAAGGAGAGAATAGCCAGAAAAGAACTTGCTCCGGCCATATTTCCCAGTTCAATTTCCCAGCTGGGTCTGCCTGGGAAGCGGTGGCTCGGCCCCACGCTGCTTCCTGCAGCTCCCATTTGCCAGGAACGGCAAACCGCAGCCACTGGGAGTTGCGAGCGGCCGTACCTGCGGGCACTCAGGTAAACAAAGCGTCACAGAGCCCACCAGGGGCTTACCCTGAACAAGCCGCGAACCAAGTTTGGGAATCCCTGCACTAGTGGTACCAACAGTGAAAGATTGTTGATTCAACTCAACTATCAGTGTGTCTTCAGTTCCCTTTACATTACAGGTACAATTGCATCAAAAGATATTGAGCAGAATTAATTTGTTCCTAGAGCATCACAAAAAGTTCAAGTTTTAGTTCTTGACCTGCTGGGATTCTTTCCAACCTGAGTTTCTTAAATTCATCCCTGCTGAAATGCCAGGGAAGTAGCTACAGTTTCACCAGGGCTGAATTTCAACCACTGTCTATGAAGATGATTAAAATAAATCTTATGTGAATTAAAACCATACATCTTTAAACTGCAAACCTGTATTCCCAAACCTGTTGGCCTTATAAAAGGTGTTCAGTATTAGATTACAAACTCTTTGGGGCAGGGACTCTCTCTTACTAAGCATACAGTGCCTAGCACAAAGGAGTTCTGATCTTGGTTCTTTGGTTGATACTGTAACAAAAGCAACATAATTCTACATTGATGTATACACCTACCTAGGAGCCCACATGTGAAGAATGGGCTTCCCTTAGCATGCATATATCAAGTTACCATATCATTATATGGTCTAAACAGTTACAGGAATTTCATTCACCCTGTAATGAATACTCCAAAAAGCTAGTGTTTTATGAAGCTTTTACAGTGCTGAAGACAGAGGAAGCATAAATTGATGGGTAAAGTGATAGACAAGGAAAAGGCAAATTGGACTGGGTTAAAAACAACAGCAAACAAAAAACCCACTACAGGCTTTTAGAACTTAAGCTGTACACATTTGAAGTGTTTGAATATGCTTCCCCTTTTCCTGCCCCAACCATAATTCCCCCTGCCCTGCCCCCGTCCCCATCTTTGTACTTCGGGATTCAAATGAGGACTAGAAGCAGATATGCCAGTTACATGAGATTTTTTTAGTTCAGGTGTGCACACTCAAGGAGTTTGGCTATAGATGAATTTTGGGTGGCTGTTTATCCAATCCCAAACTCAGAACCCAGGTAGGGGGAGAAGAGTGCTGATCAGACACAGACCCTGTGAGATCTACATGGAGTTAAAATACCACTGTCCTAGGTGTTTCATTTTCCCAGGAACGCACATGCACTATTATATCTACAATAGTCCTGCTATGCAAAAAATGGATATCCCGAGTGGAGTGGTGAGGGTGAGGGCAGGCTGGCTGGCTATTATAACCCTGAAGCTCACCACTTGTTCGCCATGTGGCAAGAATGTTAAAGGATTCTCTAGATGTTTTATGAAGCAATAGCACACTTCAAAAATTACAACTGCAGTACACTAGAAATCCACTATTAAGTGGTTACAGGCATTTGGCTTTGTGCCCCCACTTAAAGAATGTGGGTATTCAATATGACCGCACAACTCATCCTGCACTATTACTGTACTTGCATCTTGGCTTATCACCTCAAACATTTGGTGGCATTTGTGGGCATCTTTAATGCTGACATATGCAACAGGGGAGACTTCTTTCCTGCATCCATCACAATGTTGTGTTGCCTCCTGCCATAATCATTTCATCTGCTCTTAGTTTTTACCTCAGGCTTGAGCAGGGCTAACTCATTGAAGGTGTTCAGCTGCCTTCTGATCTCTGCCATCTCAGTCATCAGCTTTGCCATGTGGACGTTGATTTCCGCCAGCACCTCTGTCACATGAGCAGTGGCCACCGCCTCCTGGAGGTCCACTAGGTGTAGAGCTTTCCGTTCCTCCTCACAGACCAGCCGCCGTACAGTGTCAAACTCCTGCTGAACACACAGTTTCATCTCACTCCGAGTCACCTGCAGATCACACACACGGGAGAGAAAGTTGCTTGTTAGAGTACAGCTTTATAGTGCAAGCATCTGAGCTATCACCCCTTCAGTGATTGTTTGGAAGCAGGCAAAGCATTGAACTGGTCCCTGCTCCCCAGGCATCTGAGAATCTCTTCTCCATTGCCGCACCACTTTGTCCCCAAAACAAAAGTCTATTACAAAATATTTCCAGAAGAGGCCCATTCCTTCAAACTAGAAGTCATCGTTCTCTTCCTTCAAGTGAATCTCTGATCACCATCTGTACATGGAGTTTGTTCCCTGCTTAGAAAGGATGACAGCTAGGCTATTTTTGTTGCCACTCCAGCAGCAGTGTAACTCTCCCTCACATTTCTGTAGAACCTTCAATACCCCCTAACTCCCAGATTGCTCCCAAGTCTACGCTTCCAGCCTAGCGGCATGAAATGTAGAGGTCTGGCTCTATATTTAAACAGGAGATTCTGCGCAGCAAAGAGTCCTACATTAATCCCTGTAGGCTAAATGATGAATGGATTCAGAGATGTGGTGAGCCAAAGCTAAACATACTTAATAAACCTGAGAAGATCAATTACCGAATAAGAAGTGGGACATTATCTCATTTACCAAAGATTAGGATAAAGCAGTTAAAATAATTTTACTTTATTGAAATTACTTTAACTTGGAAGGTCTCAAAATTGGCATAAAACAGACTGGAGACAAACAAAGGTTTGTTACTGCAGCAAGGAGAAGGACCCAACAGTTAACAACAAAACTACCTGCCCACGTCAGTACACTTCACAGCACTTCATCTGATGGCTTATCTACACTACGGGCCGGATTGACAGGCAGCAATCGATCCAGTGGGGGTTGAGTTATCATGTCTAGTATAGACGTGATAAATCGACTGCCCATCGCTCTAGCGTCAACTCCAGTACTCCACCTCAACAAAAAGTGCAAGGGGAATTGACACACCGCAGTGAAGACACCACGGTAGAGTAGATCTAAGTACGTCGGCTTCAGCTACGTTATTAATGTAGCTGAAGTTGCATAACTTAGATCAATCCTCCCCACCCCCCCCATAGTGTAGACCAGCCCTTAGGCTTGGTACAACTATGTTGCTCAGGGGTGTGGAAAGCCCATATCCCTGAGTCATGCAGTTACACCGACCTAATCCTGGATATAGACAGTGCTAGGTTGATGGAAGAGCTTTTCCCGCTGACATAGGCTACTGCCTCTTGCGGAGAAGCTCTCCTGTCAGCGTAGGCAGTCTCTTCACTAAGGCTATGTCTACACTACCACTTATGTCAGCAAAACTTATGTTGCTTAGAGATATGAATATTCTACCTCCCTAAGCGACATAAGTTATGCTGGCATAAGCAGTAGTGTGCCCAGCGCTATGTTGGTGGAAAGCTTCTCCTGCCGACATTGCTACCGCCGCTCATTGGGAGTAGATTAATGTCCACAGGAGAGCTCTCTCCCATCAGCACAGAGAGAGATCTTACAGCAACGCAGCTGCATCAGTATAGCTGCGCCAAAGTAAGCTCTCTAGTGTAGACATAGCCTAAGCGCTACGGTGGTGCAGCTGTGTCATGCAGCGTTGGATGTGCAGATAAGCCCTTAGTTGCGCAAGTGGTACTGGACACTTCAAATAAGATGTAGAGGAGATATATTGCACATAGTTTTCCCTGTAGGTCCTCTAGGATATGGATATCAAGGAAGGGCCACACCAATTAAGTAAAGAAATTGGAACTAGATCATTCACTGCCACAGTATCCTTCTGTTTATGAACTTCAAGTAATTTTCTCTCTCTGCTATTTATATACAATTATCAGCCTGGCAAAGAAAGTCCTGCAAATATACAATCCTGGCATTAGATTTACTTGTTTCAGAGTAGCAGCCGTGTTAGTCTGTATCCGCAAAAAGAACAGGAGTACTTGTGGCACCTTCGAGACTAACAAATTTATTTGAGCATAAGCTTTCGTTGGCTACAGCCCACTTCATTGGATGCATGCAACTGAAAATACAGTAGGAAGATATATATACACACATACATATATATATATAGATATATATACACATACACACACACACAGAGAACATGAAACAATGGGTGTTACCATACACACTCTTAACGAGAGTGATCAGTTAAGTTGAGCTATTACCAGCAGGAGAGAAAAAAAACAAAACTTTTTGTAGTGGTAATGAAAATGGTCCATTTGCAGCAGTTGACAAGAAGTTGTGAGGACCGGGGGATGGGGGAATAAACATGGGGAAATAGTTTTACTTTGTGTAATGACCCATCCACTCCCAGTCTTTATTTAAGCCTAGTTTAATGGTGTCCATTTTGCAAATTAATTCCAATTCAGCAGTCTCTCATTGGAGTCTGTTTTTGAAGGTTTTTTTTTTTTTGTAATATTGCGACTTTTAGGTCTGTAATCGAGTGACCAGGGAGACTGAAGTGTTCTCCGACTGGTTTTTGAATGTTATAATTCTTGACATCTGATTTGTGTCCATTTATTCTTTTACGTAGAGACTGTCCAGTTTGCCCAATGTACATAGCAGTGGGACACTGCTGGCACATGATGGCATATATCACATTGGTAGGTGTGCAGGTGAACGAGCCTCTGATAGTGTGGCTGATGTGATTAGGTCCTATGAGGGTGTCCCCTGAATAAATATGTGGACAGAGTTGGCAACGGGCTTTGTTGCAAGGATAGGTTCCTGGGTTAGTGTTTTTGTTGTGTGGTCTGTGGTTGCTGGTGAAAATTTGCTTCAGGTTGGGGGTCTGTCTGTAAGCAAGGACTGGCCTGTCTCCCAAAATCTGTGAGAGTGATGGATCGTCCTTCAGGATAGGTTGTAGATCCTTGATGATGCACTCGTTAGAGTGTGTATGGTAACACCCATTGTGTTTCATGTTCTCTGTGTCTATCTATCTTCCTACTGTATTTTTCACTGCATCCGATGAAGTGGGCTGTAACACACAAAAGCTTATGCTCAAATAAATTTAGTCTCTAAGGTGCCACAAGTACTCCTGTTAGATTTACTGTTCATCCTTTGCCATAATGATTATTGATGAATAGACTAATGATTTTACTTACTAATTTTTTTGTTTTAAAAAGTCATTTGCTCACCCTGGAAGAGCACAATTTTGCAAGACTAGTATTTATACAGATAATTAGCTCTGAAGAAAGGTCCCTGACTGACAGCCCTGGAGGTTGAAGCCTTCTTTTTATCCACAGAACAGATACAGCGCAGGCAGTGGCAGTCTACGGGTATGTCTTCACTACCAATGTTAAAGCACCCCCATGAGGGGAGTAGCTACCAGCACTGGGAGCGTTGCATTGAAACTTGCATTGCGCTGGGGGGGGGAGAGGGGGCGGTTCACACCCCTGAGCGAGAAAGTTTCAGCGCTGTAAAGTGCCAGTGTAGACAGGGCCTTAGCCTCTCCCTACATTGACTCAAAAGGCCCTAGCCATACCCTTGAGCGAAAGGATACTTCAGAGCCTGATCTGACCACTATGTAAATTGGGAGCAACTCCGCTTATGTCAATGAAGTTTCAACGGTGTAAGTGAGTTTAGAATCAGGCTCTTTGTCTGTAAAGGCCCTTAGCACATAACTGGCACCATGTAAATAAATAATAATAAACATTTTTTAAAAAGACACATCAAGATGACAGCATGAGTCGCAAAACTGAGAACAACAGGAACACATGTGTTATGCTGACAACCCATTTTCACACTCCTCATGTAAAGGTTCTGTTAATCCTGATGAACATTCAGTTTCCTCTGAGCAGGGGCCTGCAACTTAATGCATAAATTCACACTTCCTAAATAGGACGGCTTGCAGGAGCCTTCAGAATATGACATTTTTTGTCCATATGTTTTTTGCTTTTAACAGAAAAATTTTCCTTATTCTTTTTTTAATAAATTGGAAAAAGACCAATAATGAAATGCATCCATTTCAGCCTTTAGGTGCATGTATGAACACTAAAGTCGTCTACATCTATCACCAAATCAATGCCAAAAGGACTCTCTGTTCTCCACCCTCAAAGGGAAAACTCTCAAACACTTCTTCCACACACCAAAAAGCTTTTCCTGAGATGACAGTAATAAAATAATAAAGATAGAACAAACTCATTTGTATTAGGAGGTTGGGACCTCACTGTACTAAGTATGATACAAACTCTTAGTAAGACAGACAATCCCTGTCCCCGAGATCTTACAATCTAAATAGACAAGACAAAGGAAGCATTCTCCTCATTTTATAAAGGGGGAACTGAGGCACAGAGCGATTAAAAGCTCATTTCCTGTTTAGGCACCAGAATAGATGGATTTTAGAGAGCTCAGCATGTTGGGTGCTAAGTTGATCTGAAAGTCTAACCATAAATACATGGGAGCTTCTGGATGTTGAGCAGTTTTAAAGATCTGGCTCCAGTTGTGGGTGCTGAGAACTTCAAAAATCTGGTCTTAAGTGACTTTACCCAAAGTCGCATTGAAGTCTTTCGCAGAGAAAGGAACTGAACTGAGATTTTTGGAACCTCAGTCCAATGCCTTAACCACAAGACTTAAGTCTTAGATTCAAGTGCAACAAGAGGAGCAGTGAGCTCCAGAGTGAATGGCCCTCCTCTGGGACCAGCCTACCCCCAGACCTCAGACTTACAAACCAGAAGGCTGTGAGCTCAACTGTGCCAGCTGATCTTAAATGCCAAGTTGGACCCCAAAGAGGCTGCATCTGCACTGGCAAAACTGTACCCATAGTTCAGCATCAAAATCGCAACACTGTTGTTCGCAACAGTGGATAGCCTAGAGTTTGATGATGCAGTAGCAACAGCATCTGCAGCATTTCTACACTCCAGCCCTCACCACTGTCCCCACCAGCAGTGAATTAGGCATCCAATTTTCCCTAGCACAGGCAAGCTAAGTGGGAGATGATCTCTAAGATCCAGGATTCAAACTACAAAAAGGTTTTCTTTTCCAACACCATGATTTACCCATGGAGACCAACTGAAAGCACAGACATGGTATAACATGCTCCATGTGAAACCCTAGTCATTAAGCAGGCAGCCACACTCGCACTAGCTGAAGTCTGAGTTACCTTCTCAGGTTGCCCCACGAGGAGTGCATTGCAGTAATGCAATCAGACTCCTTATTTGTCTCACACAGACTTGAATTCAATAAAGAAATTCATAGCCAAAGGGGGCATGACCTTCCCTCAGAGGGGCATTCAGTAGCTCCTCAGAACAGAGATGGTCTTTATCTGTGCCTTGTACATCAGCGAGAATATAGTCAAACCTTAACAAAAACTCTGATCTTACACTGGGGCCAAGCAGAACGTGTAAGACAAGATCCCCCTGTTCAGATTGACAGACCTAGCCTATAAATTGTACTATGAAGTGTTCTGGAAAGGAAGACATCACTCCATAGCAGAGTCCCTCCAAGATTTTAGGAAACTGAGGTGCAAACGAAAGACAGTTTAAAGGGGACCTAAGACATGTGGGCAGTTTGGAAGTGTAAAAGAACAGATGAACGTTTCAATTACAGTATTACTTCAGGTTATGATGAAATGGGGGAGTGAGGGTAAGAGAGAATATAACCACCTCAAATCCAATAGTTTTCTGAAAAATAATTAGACTAAATTACATCACTTTACGTTTATAGAGCATCCTTCATCTCAAAGCACTTTCCAAACATAGATGAATCTAATAACTTGTCAAGGATTACTCTAATCCACTACCAAAAGGCAGTCACTTCTGGAGTCAAACTCAGCAGCTCCTGTTTTACCACTACATAGCATGAGCACTGTGTGCAAGTGAAACTGAAGACGGAATTTAGTTAGGGGGAATTAAATTCCCATTGTTAGAATTTGGCCAGCACACCAAGGTTAATCCCCCTTGGTGATACAAACAGGACTATTAATGAACACAAGCAAGCAGGACCTCAGCTTTAAATATCTTCTGAAACACAGCACCCCGTAACACCATACTGCGATACTCATACAGTGACAACTCCAAGGGAAGAGTTGCCCTCTGAATTCCCAACATCATTCCTTGCAGCACCACAGCTTGGTTGCCGCCATCCCATCCAAGTACTGACCCAGTCTTACCCTGCTTAGTGTGCAATCTGATGGGATCACAGTAATTGGGGGGGTTAGGTGCAGTGCATCTTTGAAATCTACACTGCCTCACAACCGCCTCCCCCCAAAAATCTACTTCCCATGTCTGACTGCAGCAGCACAGCCCTTGAGTGCAGGACGAGGACAACCTATAAAAACCAAAATTCCAAATAACATCTGGGCAGTATTTTAACCATTTATTTACACCGAGAAACTTCCATACTCTGCCAGAGCCTGAAGGATCATGAGAAGCACCTTACGGCTATTCAGCTATGTATTATATACATGTTGCACACCAAACAGTACTTTCAATAACATTATTAGAATTTCAAAGTCAAGCACTCAAAGTTAAGAAATGCCGGAATTATGGTTGCCTGTGCATCTAGACCCGGGTGAAGTTTTTTGGCTGAAACTTTTTTTTTTTTTTTTAATAAAAAAAGCAGATCTGGTGAAACACGTTTTGCAAAGCTGACCCACTTTACTGCACACTATTCAAACCCTGCTCCAAAGACAAACTTGTTAATTTTCCTCCTGGGCAATACCCCGGTGAGATGAGGCAGTATTATCTTACATGGGGAAACTGAGGCACAGAACATGTAGGTCAGGATAATCTACTAATTAGGGATGCCCAAGCTGAGACAACTAGGACCTGGTTTTTTTCCCAGAGTACATTGCCTCATATAGCATTTTATATGTTCAAAGCACAGCTCCCACTGACTTCACTTGCAACTGTGAGTGCTCAAGACTCCTGCAAATTATACACCAGGGTCACAAGTCAGGCACCCAGAAACGGAGGAACACGCAATTAGTGGAAAAATCTGGTTTAAGTGACTTGCCCAACATCACATAAGAACTCTGTGGCAGAGGCAGGGATTGTGACACTGGCAAACCAGGTACCAGCTCATCTCAAGGTCCCCATGCCTCAGCTGAATACTGACAAATACATGGCTGAAATCAGTCTAGCTCATCTCTGTATTAGCATAGTTAAAACAGGTCTTAGAATTATAAGAATGTGTTTAAGACTTTATTGAATGCTTGTGAGTTGCTGCAGGCATTAATCTCACTGATAAGATCTGTATCCCATATGGTAAAGTAATATTTGAGCATTGGCATTTTAAGCCTTTGTAACTGTGTAAATCACCAGAAAGGAGAGAGACATCAACTAGTGTGAAATGCTGGTCTCCAACAGAAAGTGTTACAACCTGCCTGACAAGGAAGGCCCCTGGACACCAGATGGACTGAAGTGGAACATTAAAGAGGACAAAATACTTTGTTCTTTTCTCTCTTCATTGGGGCAGAACCACCAAGTGAGTTCTTGCAAGTGAATTCCTGCCATCGGCTGCGTTTGCAGCTCAAAGAAGAAGGGGGAAATAGAATAAAAACCTCTAATAAGGAGGAACTGCATCTCATTGCTATTTGGACTATGGGGGAAAAGGTTTCTAGGACAAAGTAAGGAATCACCAGCTGCTTAGCCTGGGTTAGCCCTTTAAGACAACAGAGCATGCTCATTATAGAAGCTTCAGAGGGGTAGCCGTGTTAGTCTGGTTCTGTAAAAGCAGCGAAGAATCCTGTGGCACCTTATAGACTAACAGACGTTTTGCAGCATGAGCTTTCGTGGGTGAATGCCCACTTCATCCAAAGTGGGCATTCACCCACGAAAGCTCATGCTGCAAAATGTCTGTTAGTCTATAAGGTGCCACAGGATTCTTTGCTGCTTTTATAGAAGCTTCTTTCACCTTTTGAAAATTTAAGAGTATAACTCATTTGTGTATATATGTTTACCTGCTGTAACCTTGTAAATAACTTATTTCCTTTTCCTATTAATAAATCTATATATAGTTTATTATAGGATTGGTGACAAGTGTTGTTTTGTGTGAGATCTACAGTGCAACTGATCTTGGGGAAGTGACTGGTCCTTTCGGACTGGAAGTAACCTGAATACTGCTGTGATTCATGGTGTAAGTGACCATCTATCACAAAAGTAGACTTGCCTAGGTGACAAGATAGATTGGAGCAATCAACAGGACTGTCTACATGTTTAGGCTGTTATAGTGCTTGAGGTGTTCATAACTGATAACTGGTTGGTGAACTCTAAGTCTAGAACTCACTGCCAATCTGGGATTTGTGCCCTTGTTCTGAACAGTCTACCCACAAGGTTGCTTGAAAGGAACATCCAGTTCTCCAGGACAGCATTCAACTCCCTAAACCATGAGACTCTGCTTTTTATTCCTGCAATTCCCTGCCTCATTCACCATACACCTAACGGCTTCTGCAACAAACAAAGCAGGGGGGTCCTACAGACAACAGCCTCCTTTACTATACAATCCTCATCACTCCCCCAAAGCAGCTCCATCATGTGCACTGAATGAAGCTGGGCCTCTGGAAATATAGTTTGTGATCATGTAATTAAAAACTATATCCTAATGCCTATATACAAAGGGGCTGAATTAAGGTTGCACTTAGCAAGCTTAATGCTTTTAACCTATTTTTTTGTGCGTAATTTCATTTTAAAAAAAAAAGCAAACTGAAAAAACAAATTCCATAATGTGGAATCTTACTGAAAGCCATGTGGGTCATTAGAAGTGTTGGAACCTTTAGATCCACTGCTCAGATCACTCCCACATGAGCAAATGGAGTAAATTATAGCAATAGTAGATTGTCATCCTCTATAAGGACCAGTACTGATTAGAGAAGGATGAGGTTTCACAGATATATGCTGACTGCAGGAGGAATGGTGAGACTCAGGAATCTTGGGTTTCTTTCCAGGGTCAGGAGGGGTGTGCACTACGGTGTACACCAGGGGTAGGCAACCTATGGCACGCATGCCAAAGGCAGCACACGAGCTGATTTTCAGTGGCACTCACACTGCCTGGGTCCTGGCCACCAGTCCGGGGGACTCTGCATTTTAATTTAATTTTAAATTAAGTTTCTTAAACATTTTAAAAACCTTATTTACTTTACATACAACAATAATTTAGTTATATATTATAGACTTATATAAAGAGACCTTCTAAAAAGGTTAAAATGTATTACTGGCACGCGAAGCCTTAAATCAGAGTGAATAAATGAAGACTCGGCACAGCACTTCTGAAAGGTTGCCGACCCTTGGTGTACACAAACCGCTCAGAGCATTCCCCCCACCCTGCCCAAACTTGAACCTCTTCGGCCACATCCTCTACAACCTATTCTTGTCCCAGTCCTGTCACTTCTTCACTCCAGTCCTATTTTCCTTGTCTACCCTGTCCAAGTCTCTACTCCTAAGGCTTCTCATCCCAGTCACAGTCTTCTAGCACAGCCAGTCCTAGTTTCCCCATCCTAGCTCCTTCTCTGATCCGTCTCTACCCTCCTCTCCCCACCCATCCTCCAGTCATTCTCTCCCCGGATTCCCAGCCCCTTCCATTGGCTCCCAATCCCAGTTTTCCTTCCCGTTCTCCTTATAGAATCTCATTCTCCCTCCTCCTACCACATCCCCAGCTCCTTGTATGATCTATTGCAGGGGTTCTCAAACTGGGGGTCAGGACCCCTCAGGGGGTCATGAGGTTATTACATGGGGGGGTCGCAAGCTGTCAACCTCCACCCCAAACCCCGCTTGCCTCCAGCATTTATAATGGTGTTAAATATATAAAAGTGTTTAATTTATTGGGGGGGGGGAGGTCGCACACAGAGGCTTGCTGTGTGAAAGGGGTCACCAGTAAAAAAAAAAGTTTTAGACCCACTGATCTATTGGCCTAGCTAGTCCCAATTCTACCCCCACACTGCTGCTCCACCACTCCCCTTTTAGGTCCACTCTTCCCCCACTGGTTCCCAGTCCCAGGCTCCCTTCTCCCATTAGCATCTCAATATCTCCCCCCGCCCAACTGGCTCCCAGTCTCCCCAACCATTTCCCTTGTTGGCTCACACCCACTACCTCTCCCCACCCCCATCCTAGTCAGCCAGTCCGACTCCCCCAACCTCCCCCCCCCCCCAGTTCCCGGTCTCTGTTTCTCAAGCATAACTCCCAGTCATTCCCTCCAATTCAGTCCCAGCAGCCTCCTTGTCCCAATCTACTCTTCCCCTCCTCCCCAGTCCAGTTCTTGTCCCCTCTGTACTCAAATCAAGCAGTTTCTTCCTCCACACTGTATGGCAGGGGCGATGCAAGTGGCATCATCAAGAGGCGTCGCCGCCGAAACGCCACAGAAATTCGGTGGCATTTTGGCGGATGCTCCACCGCTGCCACGGTCCTTCGTCTGGCGCCCGCCAGATGAAAAGTTTGGGAACCACTGCTGTATGGGCATGGGGAGAGGGCGTGGTTTACAGGGGGAAGAGGTGCAGGTCAGGAAAAACCGGTTCTCTGCTCTCAGGTCCTGTCCCTGGTCTTATTCCAAACTAGAGCAACAAGCAAAAGGCACATCCCTGACACAGAGGACATCACCCTGTCAAATTTCAAGTCTCTGCAACAAAGTACCAGCATGCTAGAGCTTCTCAAGGAAAGGGTTACTACCATTTTATTTTTCTAAAAAACACTGCAAAACAACTTCCCCGCCCCTTAACCTCATTGTCAAAAATGGCAGAACTGTTTTGGCTGAAAAGTTCCAAACAAATCCAGTCTGAGAGGGACACTTGGTATGGAAAATTTCACTGAGACGAGTTAAAGTTGGCTACAGTTATAACCAACTGAAAACAAGGTCTTATCATAGAAAGTCCCAGGCAACCTTTATAGTAGGCAGTGCTACCAGCCCCAGCTATAACAGTTAAAAATGAGAAGGGGGGGGGGGGAGGATGGAATTAATCACACACACAAAACACAGTAGCTTTATAGGTATCATTCTGTGAGCCTCTGACAGTTAATCCCAGATCTGCTGGCAGGACTGTTATCAGCAAGTAGCAAGACATGATACATTTCCCCCTTTAATCGACACTATTAGATAATGATGGAAACCTGTGCTGGAAGTACTCCTTGAAAAACACTCACAGGGCATTCTCCAGCAAAAACTTGCAAGGGTCAAGGGCAGCACAAATAGAAAGCTGAAATGGCTCACTTGCTTCTGAAGCGTTCATCCTATTAGCCAGACTACCTGCCAGGTAGAAAGGAAGCCATTCTGTGCCTCACCTTATGAGGAAAGGACTGAAATGAAAGTGGAATTGAAACTACAGATCTAATAATAAAAATCAAGGCAAGAATACCGCTTCAGATGCTCATTTGAATGGCCACTGTTCTGAAAGAAAAGAAAAAAAATCTGAAGTGAGAGAAGATGGCACTTCTGTGAGAATCTGCCCTGTCCTAGCCAGCACAGAGAGCAGGCACAGTAGCACCAGCACACTAGGGGTTTGAAGTTCATAAACATGAAGTAAAAATGTCTTCATTTGTTCTTGACAGATTTATCCTGCTGCCTCCAGGGCTCTGATTTGCCATAGAAATGATGGATTTTGTTGACATTTTGAGTTTAATTAGATGGCTGGATCTGCATGTCAAAAACACTTTCTGCACAGCGTTCTTTCAAAAAATGAAACAAAAACACGTGACTAACATAAGCGCCATGTCTCAAATAAATCTGCAACCCCCACATAATTTCTAAACCAGGTTCTCGCTCTATATTAGGGCAGAACCAAAGACGGGAACTGGCAGCACAGGGCCCACCTAGGTTCCACTGCTCCCCCAGACTACAAGGCAGGGGTTCCCACTGGACATCTGCTGGTCAGTTAACTCTTGTTAAAGCATCATCTGTTGGTACACTGGAGATGGGCATGAGAAAGGCAGCAAGGGAGGTAACTTTGCCTAGTGAACAGGTTTGTAATTTGATTGTAAATATAACGTTCCTTTTTTTGGTTTCTCCAATGTATCCACTACATTAAAGAGAAGTGGACATAACCTGACAGATCCTCATCTACACTGGACACAAAAAGGCTCAGCTGAACCACTGTAACTTTCAGCAGTTCCAGGTACACACACTGATCATCATGCTTTGTGTAAAACAAGTTCAGTCCCAACACAGCACTCCCATCACTGTATTACCAGTCAGTTGAGAGTATGTATCCTACAGTTCCCAGCATAGCTCTCTGAAGTAGCGGTTTGTCAGAGCAGCCATCCAGCCTTGGAGTTTTGAATTTTCAAAATATAAATTCTGTAAGTTGCCATTTCATTGTATAAAACAGCAGATATTTTGTAAAATTAACACGCATCAGCAGTGCATAAAAAGTGTAGGGGGAGCTGACAGTGACTCCTATATTTAGTTTGCCTAGCTCTTCCCAGAATAAAAGATTCTTGCAACTTGTTAGAGACACTCCGACACCTCCATGTTTGCAGCAGGCCTTTGAAATGCAGAGGGAAAGCCCTCTGGCTAGAGAAGTGCCTTTTCTTTGTCCTTTGAAAGGACAGTGGGTTTTCCAGATGTATTAACGGCTAACAATCGTCATTTCCCTTCTCTTGCTGGTGTTCCTCAGGAATATGGTGGCAGAATGCCCAAGTAATAATTGAACACACATTCTAACGAGCCATGCCCACCCTGCCACCAAAGCAGTAACTTTTGAACACTGCCTCCCATCAAATTACAAAATTTCAGGGAATGCTCTAAGCATTGGTGAAAATCAGAAAACCAAGAGGGAGAAATGGGGGACACATGGAACCCCTGGCATCTGGTCAGCAGACTCAACAGCTTCTTCAACCAGCTCTGCAATTTTCTATATATCAAACTAGTTGTAAATATTGACACAATGAATGATTTATCAGACAGAAAGAAAAGAAGTAATGGGGGAGGGGATGCACAGAGCCCCAGCATTGGAGGTGGCAAACAGGAAGCTTGGTAGAGTGGGGGAGAACTGCAATGAGTTCAGCCAACAGAAGTAATGAAGTATGCAACCGTCTAATGTATGTACTGTAATACATTCTGTATTTAAACAAGAAATGCTCTAAGACAGCATACATTACACCTTATAAACACAGAAAACTCATACATAGAAGTTACAGAACCTGCAATATAATAATCAGGATTACAGAAAACCTTGAACAGAGCGGTTGCAGGAGCAATCACAAGACTGCTGGGAGGACTAGTACAATAACCATGCTTTCTTTGTATGCCAGCACTGCAAAAGAGGTGAGCCTGGGGCAACAGAGGTACAAAGCCTAAGGGTATGTCTATGCTGCATGCTTTTTTCGACAGTAGAGAATACATACATGCACAGCCCCCCAGCACAGAATAGTAGTGTAGACCATGAGACCTGGGCCATACAGCTTTGGTGAACAGGCCCAAAGGGTATGGGTATGTATGTGAGTTTTGCAAGGACCTAGGGTGGCCAGGTGTCCTGTTTTCAAATGGAAAGTCTGGTCAAAAGGAGGACCTGACAGTGTCAAGTCAGATCTACTGACTGGACACCTAAAGTCCAGTTATAGCAGGCCGGGGAGGCACCTAGTCATTACCCACGGCAGCCCCCACTCAGCTGGGGCCACCTCCTACCTGCTTTGGGCAGCTGCAGCTCCCAGTTCAGGTTCTGCAGGCAAGTCCCTCCTGACCTACGTTGTGGGGGAGGGGAGTAAAAAGAGCAGCAAGCGACAGGGGTAGAGGAAAAGAGGAGCAAACGGGGGGGTGGGAACTCAGGAGGAAGGGGTGGGGCAGGGCCTCAGAGGGATGAGGAGGAGTGTCCAGTTTTTATATATTACAAAATTGGCAACCCTATACATAAGC
Organism: Mauremys mutica; assembly: GCF_020497125.1. NCBI lineage: Eukaryota > Metazoa > Chordata > Testudines > Geoemydidae > Mauremys > Mauremys mutica. The sequence continues at coordinate 80,425,256 of NC_059075.1, forward strand.
CCCTTCATTTTCAGTTTAAACCTATTTTTACTGAAAAATTCCCAGGTTTTACAAAAAATATTATTCCGTTTTTTCTGATTTTCACCCTGCTTTTATATCATTCAAATATTATATATTAAAAACTTGTTTGATTAGGACAATACAATACATTGCATGAGATATATGTATTACGATAAGAAATTAGTTTGTGTGTATATGCAAAGCTGCCTGTTGAAGTAAGGCTATATATTAGTCTAAAAGATACATACAACAAAGAAAGTGCGTGCGCATCTGAACACACTGGTGAATCTCACGCCCACCACATACACATTTCAAGTTGTTAGCAGATAATGGTTTAAAGATTTGACACATGAAATGGGAAGAAAATGAAAACCTGGCTCAGAATACATTTCAGAACACAAGGAAGTATTCACAAGTTTAAAAAAAACAAAAAACCAGGAGAAAAAGATGAAGTGAGTGTATGCACTGCAAATGGTGTGGCCCAAATTATTAAATGTAAATATTTATAGGCTAATAGTTCTAAGTCTACAACAGTAAACTGTTTATTCAAATGAAACAAGTTTTATTTGGGGATTAGAGATGTATTGTTTTCTCAGACTCAGAGGTGGCATTGTGTTTCGAGTTCTGTTTTAGTTCTGCAGCAAACCACATTAATGCTTTGAATTCTGTTCATCAATCTACCAAATACTATTTTTCCTCCTCTTTCCATCCACCAAAATAAACCCTGGTATTTACCCAGAAAAAATTATGAAGAGGTTTTTGCACCGATTTTCACCTGTTTTTGTTGTGGTGGTAATAAACACTGATAAATTCCTGGGAAAAATTAAATAAAATAAAAACTGAAAACAAAGGGCCCTATCCACACAGCTCTCTAGTAGCTAGGGTTCCCAATTCTGGTTGGATGAGTTCCTGGAGATTTCATCACATGACATAATCTTTAATTAAAGATTAATCTTTAATTCCTGGAGACTCCAGGACAATCCTGGGGGGTTGGCAAACCTACTAGTAACCCAAACCATGCCTTCCCATCTACACTGCTTTTTAGCAGTGTTATGTCCCTGCAGCCTCCCCATTGCCAGAGTCTTTCCTGCAGTGGGGAAAGGCTCCAGCAGTAGGGAAAGACTCTGGTGGCTCCCCCTGCTGAAGCCTTCCTCCGCTGCCTCCCCTCTGCCAGAACCTTTCACTCACATGTGTAACTACACACACCAGTGTGGACACAGCCTGCTTTTCACTATGGCATGTACATGGATACTACGCGCAGCCACCAAAGGTGTGTAGCATAGACGTAGCATAAATGCCTTGCCCAAAGTCAAATCAAGTCTGCTGTAGGAACAGGGAGTTGGATTGATGTTTCCAGACACACAGGGCTTTATTCTTCACTGTCTTTTGCCTTGAGTAGTCATTTACACCATTATTTCATCTGCTAGTTTAGGCGACAGCTCCTACTAGACAAACAGACATTAAGTTTCTAAACTAGACATCCCAAAAAAGCAAAACGCAGTCAACCTACCCTCCAATTAAAACTGGAATCTCCACTCATGACTAGAAACCAATTCAAGCAATTTCAGGAACAGTCCATCACGGACATCCTACTTCATCTGTTTACAGTGCAATTTAGTCCCATTAAAAATGATGGCTCTGACAATAGCTTAGCAGATCATTAGTACAGTGTGCGTTTGCCTTTTGATGGCTAGTCATCAGGCGTGTGTGGTCAGTTTGCCAGTGTAAATATATAGCAACTGCCCTGATTTAACAAAACCTAAGGAAGAGCTGATTAGTAATGGACATTCAAACAACATTTTGTTGTTTCTAGAATATATCCATTTGTTTAGAATGTTATGAGGCAATAAGTTTCCATGAAAAAAGAATACAGCAACACATTATAAGCATCATGTTGCTTCAGTGGTTTTGTCCTCCCTTTCTCTCTGTGTGTAAAGGGTCTCTAAATAATACTTTAACCATCTTAGGAACAGATAGCACAAAGCACTACAGACGAAGCCACAATCCACTCCAAGAATCATGGCTGTCTAATGTTATTGGATTTCTGCAATTCTCCTACCCACTCAAAACCTAGAGAAACAATTCCGCTCTAGGAGTAATCACACAGGAAGTGGGTGGTTGAAAGTGACACGAAAGGTTTGTGGGGGCTCTTTGTTCAGGCAGGCACTATATTTAAAACTGATGTAGAACATATTTCATTCGGTTTACAGAGACAAAATGTGATTCATTCCCCTCCGAAACGAGTCCACTTATTTCAAAATGAAAGACAGTTAAAACGTCAGCCCTTTGTTTCCCTACCCAAGGGCTTTCTAGTTCTGGCGCAAGATTGCAAAATGTAACTTCTTGATTGGAAGCATCTCTCTCTGTCTCTCACACTCACACACACACACACCCCTAACACAAGTGGTACAGCACTAGTGTAGTGCAATAGTGGGAAATTTTTAAGGAAAAAAAGTCTAGTATAGACCAAGCCAACGAGAGTTACAACACAACCTGAGCACAGCCCCTATTAGTTCACCTGGTAAAGGAGCAATTTATGTACTGAATGGCCAGGTTGGAGTCTCACCTGTGGCAACATGCAGGATGTACATACAGCAAGGGCATCTGAGGGGAGATTGCTAACTTATGGACTCTCATTATTACATTTTCCCTTCCTAGTAAAAATCAGGATTAAACATTCTTTGCAAGATACATCTCAGTAAAATCACTGCAGCAACTTGATGAGGGCTCAGAGAAAAACAGAGAAAGCCTCATTCTTAGCCTCTCTGCCAAAAGCTGGGCTTGCTATGTGTACTTCACAGTAGAAGCTGCCTCATTCCCAACCACAGATGGTGGATATTGCTTGGCTGTTCATTGCTCTCCACTTTTCCCTGAACTGGGACAACTCATTTGGACTGTACACATTCCAAGGGTTGTTTTTTTTTCCTTCCAGCATTGTGGGTGAACTTACAACGGTGGAAGAATGCTTTCCAACAACAGAACTGGTAGCCAGGGACCTCACAGTTACATGCAAATCTGCCATGCACCCAGCAACTGCCACATCTCTGACTGCTGAATGTATGCTGACACAACCTTATTCCTCTAGACGTTTAATCTCCCAGTTACAAGTGATCAATCCACTTGCAGCCTTACAGTTTGCCACCCCCTATGCTTGGAGTCCAAAATTGCCCCAACAATAAATAATTTACATTTATGTAAATCAATTTATCAATCAAATGAAGGGTCTAATTCTGTTTCCATAGAAGTCAGTAAATTGTGGGACTCAGAAGACAAGAGTTCAATGCCCTGCTCTGCCACAGACATGCTGAGGGACCTTGGGCAAATTGCTTCGTTCTCTGTGCATCAGTTTCCCAATCCATATAATGGGATAGTAGTTCTTCTGTACCACAGAGAGGTGCAGTGAGAATAAATATATACATTACAGATTGTGAGGTGCTCAGATAGTAAGATACTTATACAAGAGGACTATGCTTTGGAAACACACTATCCAATAGCAGCACGGGGGGGATTTTGATAGGCAAAAAGTGATTTATACCATCTGGAATTTAGTCAGGACACCAGGATTATCACCTCTGCTCTTACCAAATTAACCACCACCAGTGGTCAACACTTGTTTTATAACTCACTTGAGGGAAAACACCCACCAGTGCCACACTGGGGCATGAGTTTTGCTCTGACCAAGGAGGAAACACTCCACTCAGTGAATCATTGACCTTGATTCCTGGGAGGTCTCCCATTCAAAGAGTGAGCTAGCCTGACCCAGTTTAGCCTGCAGAATCTGACAGGGTCACATCAATGTCAATACCATCCATAAACTTAAAAAAAAAAATCCAGCTTTTCCTTTTCATGGTAACAGACTTGTCAATATTATTAGTGCCCTTTCCTCTGTGGGGATTTCAATTACAGATCAATGAAATTTGCATCACTCCAGTGGGAAATTAGCAATTGTATGAACTAACTACAGGACCCTTCCCTATGATGCCATTATCCCCTACCCCTTTTTCCTTTTGCATTGTATACATTTGCCTGGCATATAACAAGTGAGCCAGTGAATGACCAAAGAGATTAAATGAGATTCACTGTTAGATCGTTATCTACAAGCCAGATCTCCTTAATTCATAAAACTAGGGTTAAGCCTCTTTATTTACTGTAAGTAAGGCACCTCAGTCCAAACTGAACAGGTGGATGAACTAGGCAAAGGGAAAAAGACTCTATAAAATGTAACACTCAGCTGCTTTATCACTATTACCATAGTAAAGTTTTATAAGTAGGTAGCAAGGGTCTTAAATTAAACGTCACATATCATCTGGCACTGGAAACATGAAATGTAGTTTCCTATAGGGAAAAAGAGTCACAGCTCTGCTCAGCTTGTCAAAATGGCATTTGCCTCATAATCAGCTCTTCATTTGGCAGAGACCATTACTGAAAACTACTTGCTAAAACTTTAGATGAAGAGGCAATTTTGTAGTTGTATTGAACTGTTTAAAGCCCACGTTTCTCTGACAGTAACAATAAAGCAGAAGAGGTGACAAAGAACATTTCACGGCTTTAAAAAATGAAGTTGATATTTAAAAAAGGCCATTTAACCTTCTCCCCTTCCTGCTTCTCCTTCCCCACAAAACAAAAGGTACATCCTGCAACTATCTCCCTTTTACACAAGTCAGGGACTGTTGCTGCCTTTTTGTGTTGGCTCCAGAAAGGTTGTTAAATAGACTTATAAACTCCAGTTAACTGCCTCTGTGCACTGATCTTCTGTTTGTATAAATACACACAAACCCCCAGCCTGTTACCTGTGACCACCAGTGTAAGTCTAACACAGCTACACTGAACTAGTTAACTGAAAATGAGGTTCTGTGCAATAAAGAAGGGTTCCTTTAATTCAGATGCTGCTATGCTAATTTGCTTGCGTTAGTTATAAAAATAACTACATACAGTTTATAGCATTACAGCAAAAACAGATTAAGGCGACTGCTGATAACCATGTGGACCGTAAACTATAGTGCTGGAAATGGAAGGTTAATGTACAGAAAAACAGGGTAAATTAGAAAGTACAATATGCCAATTTAGAAGGGACCCATTTTCCTAGGAGCCTGATCCTGCCAGTTGCTGAACACCCTGGTCTCCCATTAACTTCAATGTGAGTTAGGGATTCTTAGCACTTCACAATTCTGAACCTCACTTTGTGTCTATATGTATGACTCTACTGGGATTTATGTTGAACTCTAGTCTGCAGACACTCAAGAGGCACAGTGGGAGCAGAGCCGTGAGTCAGAGTCTGTAAGAACAACGTTGACCTTTTGATATACAAACCCCCAAGGAGGAGCAAGGACCTCCAAGTTACCAGATAGGAAAGGGAGGGGGGAAAAAAGTTAGGTCTCCCTCTGGTCCAATTGCCGAGGGGCGGTGGGTACAGGAACACAGGCTGGCCAATGAGCTACTGAGCATGTGTGGGGTCACGAAGCCATGAAGCTTTTGCTTGTATTTATGGCCAGCTTTTTAGAAGAACTTTACAGTTTTAGTCTGGGCCTTTTATTCGTTCTTTGTTTGGATTTCTTTTATTACACAATCATACAATGGCCTCATACAATGCTCTAGGCACCTCTGACAAACCCATTAATTACCCAAGATCAAATAAAAATACCAAAAATACACAAAGAAAAGTTAACCTCCCTACATTGCTGCTACCCAGCCAACATCCATCGCTTCACAGACAAGCAGTAAAAGTGGGCCTGAAGGCTAACAAACAAATTCCAAAAGCTCCACGCCAAATCCTTCTTCTCCAAGGAAATTGCCTGCTGGATGCAAGGGTTGCAGATCTCTCCAGACAACTAGACAGACTTATGTGTAGAGCTGGGGAGGAACCAGCGGTTGTGATACATGTAGGTACCAATGATATATGGAAAGATAGGAGAGAAGTGCTGGGGACCAAATTTAGGTTGCTACGTAGGAGATTAAAACCCAAGACCTCCATGGTAACATTCTTTGAAAAGCTTCCAGTTCCACATATAGGGCCAGTTAGACAGGCAGAACTGCAGAGGTTCAAAGCATGGACGAGACAATGGTGTAGGGAGGAGGGTTTTAGATTTATTAGGAACTGGGGAACCTTTTGGGAAAGGAGGAGCCTAGATAGGAAGGATGGGCTCCACCTAAACCACAAAATGGAACCAGAATGCTGGCATGTAAAATGTAAAAGGTCGTAGAGGAGTTTTTAAACTAAGGGCTGAGGGAAAGCTGACAGGTGTGGAGTAGCACACAGTTCAGACAGATACATCCTATAGTGGAGGATCTATTATCAGGGATTTTCTATATCCTAGCAAAGAGGAGAGGATAGAAGTTGATAATGTACAGAGAGGAACTGAAGAGAAACAGTAAAATGAAAAAAAAAAGAAAAAAAAAAAAAAAGAGTCCCATTCGATGACGTCACTTGGAGGGCAGACAACTGAAAGTGCTGGTATACAAATGGTAAAAATCTAAATACTAAAATGGGTTAACTTGAGTGCCTGGTATTAAATGAGGATATTGATATAATAGGCACCACAGAAATTTTGTGGAACGATGATAATCAATGGGATATGGTAATACAAGGGTACAAAATATATAGGAATGACAGAGTAGGTTGTGCTGGTGGGGGAATGGCACTAAATATGTGAAAGAAAGCACACAGAGCCAAATACAGTAAAACTCTTAAACGAATACAACTACACACAGAATCTCTATGGACCTTTCTTAAGAAATTCCATACTTGAATAACAAGAGTATAGCAATAGGAATATACTACCGACAACTGGACTAGGACTGTGATGGTGAAAGTGAAATGCTCAGGGAAATTAGAGAGGCTTTAAACATAGAAAACTTAATAATAATGGGGGATTTCAACTACCTTCATATACACTGGGTACATGTCACCTCAGGGAAGGATGCAGATATTAAGTTTCTAGACACCATTAATGACTGCTTCTTGGAGCAGCAGGTCCTGGAATCCACAAGGGGAGAGACAATTCTTTATTTAGTACTAAGTGGAACACAGTATCTAATCCAAGAGATGTATGTACCTGAACTGCTCAGTAATAGCGACCATAATATAATTAAATTTAACATCCTTGTGAAGGGGAAAATGCCAAAGAAGCCCACCCTAGTAACATTTAAGTTAAAAAAAAAAACTACACAAAAATGAGGAAACTAGTTACATAGAAATTAAAAGAAACAGTCACAGAAGTGAAAGGTCTGCAAGCTGCATGGAAACTTTAAAAAAAAAACTATTATAGAGCCTCAAATTATATCTATATCTATATATCTTATATAAAGATAACTAGAAAAATGCCATGATGGCTAAACAACAAAGCAAGAGAGGCTGTTAGAAGCAAAAAAGCTTCCTTTAAAAATTGGAAGTCAAATCCTATGGAGGAAAATAGAAAAGAGCATAAACTCTGGCTAGTCAAATGTAAAAGTACTATTAGGCAGGCCAAAAAAGAATTTGAAGAGCAACTAGCAAAAAACTAAGAGCAAAAACAATTTTAAGTACATCAAAAGCCGACAGCCTGTCAGTGGGGCCATGGATTCTCAAGGTGATAAAGGATCACTCAAGGAAGACAAAGCCATAGTGGAGAAGCTAAATTCTTTGCATCGATTTTCACTGCAGAGGATGTTAGAGAGTTCCCACAACTAAGCCAGTCTTTTTAGGTGACAAATCTGAATAACTGTCCCAGATTGAGGTGCCAATCGAGGAGGGTTTTGGAACGAATAGATATATTAAACTGTAATACGCCACCAGGGCTAGATGATATTCATCCAAGGGTTCTGAGGCAACTCAAATATGCAATTGCATAACTACTAACTTAAATCGGCCTCTGTACCAGATGTTTGGAGGACAGCTTACGTGATGCCAATTTTTATAAAAGGCTCCAGAGGCAACCCTGGCAATTAGAAGCCAGTAAGCCTAACTTCAGTACCAGGAAAATTGGTTGAAACTATAGCAAAGAACAGAATTCTCAGACAAATAGATGAACACAAATCTGTTTGGGAAGAGACAACCTGGCTTTTGTAAAGGGAAATCAATCATGCCTCACCAATTCTTTGAGGGGCGGGGTCAACAAAAATGCAGACAAGGGTGATCCACTGGATATAGTGAAGTTGGACTTTCATAAAATCTTTGACAAGATCTCTAAGGCTCTTAAGCGGAGTAGGCAGTTATGGGATAAGAAGGAAGGTCCTCTCATGTATCAATAACTGTTTAAAAGGCAGGAAACAAAGGGTAGAAATAAATGGCCAGTTTTCAGAATGGAGAGAGGTAAATAACTGGGTCCCCCAGGAATCTATACTGGGACAAGTGCTGGTCAACATTGTCAAAAATGATCTGGAAAAAAAGGGTAAACAGTGAGGTGGCATAGTTTGCAAATGATACAAAATTACTCAAGATAGTTAAGTTCAAAGAAGACTATGAAGAGTTAAAAACGGATCTCACAAAACTGGGTGACTGGGCAACACAATGGCAGATGAAATTCAATGTTGATAAATGCGAAGTAATGCATATTGGGAAACATAATCCCAACTATACATATAAAATGATGGTGTCTAAATTAGCAGTTACCATCAAGAAAGATCTTGGAGTCATTGTGGATAGTTCTCTGAAAACATCCACTCAATGTGTAGCAGCAGCAGTCAAAAAAGCTAACAATGTTAGTAACCATTAGGAAACGGAGAGATAATAAGACAGTAATGCCACTATATAAATTCACAGTGCACTCATACCTTGAATACTGCATGCAGTTCTGGTCGCTCCATCTCAACAAGGGTATTTTAGAAATGGAAAAGGTACAGAGAAGGGCAACGTAATGATGAAGGGCATTGGACAGCTTCCATATGAGGAAAGATTAAAAATATGGGGACTGTTCATCTTAGAAAAAGAGATGACGGGCGGGGGGGAGGCAGAGGGGCATGACAGAGATCTATAAAATCCACAAATGGTGTGGAGAAAGTGAGTAAGGAAGTGTTATTTACCTCTTCACATAACACAAGAACCAAACAGAACAAAGTCACCCAATGAAATTAATAGGTTTAAAACAAACAAGTACTAATTCACACAATGCACAGTCAACTTTGTTGCCAGGGGATGTTGTGAAGGCCAAAACTATAGCTGGGTTCAAAAAAGAATTAGATAAATTCATGGAGCTATTAGACAATAGCTATTAGACAAGATAGTCAGGGTGTTCCTAGGCCTCTGGCAGGCAGATGGTGGGACTGGATGACAGGGGATTGATCACTTGATGGTTGCCCTGTTCTGTTCATTCCCTTTGAGGCATCTGGTGTTGGCTGCTGTCAGGAGGATGCGATACTGGGCTAGATGGACCATTTGTTTGACCCAATATGGCCATTCTTATGTTCTAAGGTTTATCCCCTCAGAATAAGAGTCAACTGTAAAAGCCCACTGTAAAATATAAACTACATGGGGAAATGGAAGGGTGGGGTAAAGACGGAGTCCATTCTTAAGGAGATATTCAAATAAGAGATCCTTAGAACTTTAGGTAAGCGTCCAAAATGGATCTCCAAACTTTTTAAGGTTCATCACTAGTCTAACCAGCCTCTCTCACCACTCCAGCCTCCTCTTCCTCCCACCCCCAAGACATTGAACCAATGCACAAAATAAATGGGTGTTTGCAAAAGCCAATTTATAATCCCCAAATGAAAGCAGCCATACACAGACATTCCTAACATTATATATTGTACCTATTTCATCCATGCTCCTTAGGACCCTGAAGGACTCACTGGCCCTTCTGAACTTTTTAATTAAAGAAATAAAAGGCTATTTAAGAGAGGGGAGGAGGTTGCTGGAATCCATCCAAGTCCTAGCTGGGAAGGGAAGAGCTGCTAGATTTATATTAGATGAAATCATAAATCTTCATTCACCTTTTGCAGAGCTCTAAAGCTAAAAATAACTACAGTGCCTGCGGGACTTCAACATTTGGATTAATCAAGTCTTGTAGTGCTAGAGGGAAAAAACGCTACAGGAACAAAGCGCTGGAGGATTTCAGGGCCAGAGCGTTCAGGCAAGGACGCTGTATCCAGAGATCGAACTGCTGTTTGTTTCTGGTTCAAGCAGATGTTTCAGGAGAATTACAGCAGGGGAAAGGAAAAAAAAAATCTCAGTAACAAAACAGTCTATTATAGAAGGAAAAATAGATGTTGGCCACAATGGAGGGGGGCAGTCTGCCACCCCAGCTACTGTACCAGGTACTATGAGGTTTGGGTGTTAGTAAAGAATTTGTTACATTACAATCTATGTTTTGGTTTGGTATACTCATTGTGCATTTGATCACAACTTCCCTCCAGCTCATTTTGGAATTCCAGTACCAAACAATCCTTAGTGAGGAGCAAGCAGGGTACAATTACCACACACTATGCAAACCCTGGAAGTACTTACAACATGATTTAGCAACTGGAGGGAAATATGGAAACAATCAGGAAACTTCAAAAGAATACAAGTGCACAGGATAAGAGAGAAGGAAGACCTATCCCGTCATCTACAGTAGAACCTCAGAGTTACGAACACCGTGGGAATGGAGGTTGTTCATCACTCTGAATGTTATGGTTCTTTCAGACGTTTACAGCTGAACATTGATACAACTTTGAAACTTTACTATGCAGAACAAAAATGCTGCTCTCCCTTTATATTTTTAGTAGTTTATGTTTAACACAGTACTGGACTTTATTTCCCCACCCCCCTTTTTTTGGTCTCTGCTTCTGCCTGATTGTGTACTTCTGGATCCAAACGAGGTGTGTGATTGACTGGCAAGTTCGGAGCTCTGGTGTTGGTAACTGACTAGTTCTACTATATACATTGTGGCACCTTTGTTATGCTACTATTTTTGTCCCATTGAGTTTTCAATACATCAAGCAATGGGGTTTGCTGCAACTTCCCACTTGGAAGTTTTTCCTGATAACTGGCGTAAGGGTATGTCTACACAACCGACGTTAAAGCGGTGCCGTGGCTGTGTAGTCGCGGCTCCAGCACTGGGAGAGAGCTCTCCTAGCGCTGTAATAAAACCACCTCCACAAGGAGAACAGCTACCAGCACTTGTATAAACCACTTTAGTCTCAATTTTGCTGATGTATGCCTTATATTTACCACAATGTTGAGAAGTAGAAGCCTTCTTTCCGCTCTCCTGCTGAGATGTTTGTCAATGATAATTCCTGTTTGTGGCTTCCCTTTCTGAAAACCACTCCCAGGCCCTCAAATGAAGCTTTGCAGATGCCATTTCCATTGCAGTGTTTTGGTTAGCAAATGGGAGTCCATGTTAACAGGTGTCATACCAGTAAGTAGTTCTTAGTAAACTCCTTGACTCTGCACTGGAATACGTACACTTGAGCTGTTATACCTTCCCTTCTCTTTCCAGGAGGTCTGTTTTTCCAGGAAGATTGTCACCTTTACATCTTCTGACAAGATTCCTTGTCACATGGAGCCTTAGCACATTCTCCAAAGGGCTCTTGGTTATTATCTCAACTTGGATGACGAAGGAAGACTGTTGTCCTTGGCCTGGTCTACACTAGGATTTTAAATCGAATTTAGCAGCGTTAATTCGAACTAACCGCTCAACCGTCCACACCAGGAAGCCATTTAATTCGAACTAGAGGGCTCTTTAGTTCGAATTCGGTACTCCACCCCGACAGGTGGAGTAACGCTAAATTCGACATGGCTAGCTCGAATTAGGCTAGGTGTGGATGCAAATCGAACTTAGTAGCTCCGGGAGCTATCCCACACTGCACCACTCTGTTGACGCTCTGGACAGCAGTCGGAGCTTGGATTCTCTGACCAGCCACACAGGAAATGCCCCGGGAAAATTTGAATTCCTTTTCCTGTCTGGGCACTTTGAATCTGACGTTCTGGCTGGACATCGGGGCGAGCTCCGCAGCACCTGCAACGATGCAGAGCTCTCCAGCAGAGGAGTCCGGCCAATCCAAGAATAGAAAGAGGTCCCCAGCATGGACAGACCGGGAAGTCCTGGATCTGATCGGTGTGTGGGGCGAGGAGTCTGTGCTGTCGGAGCTGCGCTCCAACAAGCGGAATGCAAAGACCTTCGAGAAGGTCTCCAAAGCAATGATAGAGAAAGGATACAGCCGGGATGCAATGCAGTGCCGCGTGAAAATCAAGGACCTGAGACAAGGCTACCAAAAAGTCAGAGCGGCAAACGGACGCTCCGGAGCCCAGCCCCAGACATGCCGCTTCTACGAGGCACTGCATGCCATTCTAGGTGGGTCTGCCACCACTGCCCCACCAGTGACCGTGGACTCAGTGGATGGCATAGTGAACCTGGACAGTTCCTCCTCGATGTTCGCCGATGTGGAAGATGAGGAAGGGTCTGTGGAGGACGGCGCAGGCGACAGCCAACACAATACCGCTTTCCCTGACAGCCAGGATCTCTTCATCACCCTCACAGAGATCCCCTACCAACCCTCCCCAGCCGTTAACCCGGACTCTGAATCAGGGGAAGGATCAGGCGGTAAGTGCTATAAACATGTAAACATTTATTTTTTATAAAACAGGTATAAAAAAATAGAAATACTATATATAAAATTTTCAATGAAAAACTATATGAAAAGTAGGCCCACACATATAGGGATTGAACAATAATCCTCCAGGGACAATTCAAGAAAGGTCCCATTTAGGTCCTCGAAAAGCCTCCGCAGGAGGTTCCTGGGGAGAGGTGCCTTGTTGGGTGCTCCGTGGAAGCACACTCTTCCGCGCCAGGATATCCTTATGTAGATGGGAATCATCGCCTCCACAAGCATGGCCGCATATGGTCCTGGTCTCTGCAGGGCTTCCCTTAGCATCCGCTCTTTGTGACTCCGAGGGACCCGCATCAGGGTGATCTCGTTCATGAAATGCTGCATCTAATTAGGGCAATTAGTGTATTGTTACTGTTGTGAATGGTTGACTTTTACTTTGCATAACAATGACCCTCGCTTAACAGCCACGTGTTGTAGGCCACATAGGAAAAGCATACATTGATCTTTCCCGTGCACTGGCGGGAGTGGCTGGAAAAGGGTCAGAGTATATGATTTCCAGATTGCCTTTAGCGGGAGGGCACAGCTATCCATTAACTGATAAGCAGAATGTACTGTAAGGCTTACCAGGACTGTCTGCTAGACGGATTCAGCTGTCTCTCCCCACTTGTCCGCTCTCCTGTGCAATGCCGCAGCCAATGAGAGCGTATTCCGAAATCTCGAACTTGTCCCGAGATCTCGTGAGACTTGTTGCCCTGTATGGTCTTGTTCAGAGAAACTGACTAGACTGTGTTCACTGTTCGCAAACATGTATCTGTTCAAGGAAATCAGTTACTTTTCCCATCACACAGCTTCGGCTCTTTCCCGGACTGCCCCGGCATCCCCCTCGCAGAGGCTGGCGCAGATTAGGCGGCGAAAGAAAAAGACTAGGGACGAGATGTTCGCGGAACTGATGGCCTGCTCCAGAGCCGAGGCGGCAGAGCAGAGACAGTGGAGGGAGACCCTATGTCAACAGCATCGCACACACATCGAACGGGAGGATAGGTGGCGGCAGGAAGACCAGCAGGCGACTCAAACGCTGCTTGGGCTAATGAGGGAGCAAACGGACACGCTCCGGCGCCTTGTTGATGTTCTGCAGGACCGCAGGCAGGAGGACAGAGCCCCCCTGCAGTGTATCTGCAACCGCCCTCCCCCACCAAGAAGTCCTGCCCCCCCTCACCCAAAAGTACAAGACGGAGGGGCGGTAGGGGCCGTGAGAACTGTCACTGCACCACTGCATAGCACTAATGTACCACACACCTCTCACGCTATAAATTTGTAGAAGTGCTTCCCTTACAGGCTCACCCAGTCCCAAATCCAAGTTTCATCCCCCCAGTGTGTATTAGATTATTAAAAGCTGTTTGCTGTTATTCACTGTTTCAGTCACGTCTTTCGTGTCAGAGGATTTTTTTGTGTATGGGGGGGGGAGGGGATTTATAATTGCACGGTATAGCCTACATTACCAGGGTACAGACTTGGGGGCATGATCAACTGCAGGGCACACACACACTGCAGTCAGTAGGCACCAGGGTCACTCTGTGTGGTGTATGCTGCCCCGGGTCATTCTGTGATGTGTATGCTTGTCCAGGGTCCTAGCGCCTGCCACCCCCTTAATGTTAAGGCACGCTGCCCTTACCATGCACTTCCACCGTAGCAACGAGCCTCTCCGCTGCCCTGAGCCCCAACAAGAGCCCTCATCCACGGACAGATACTCACCCTTCCCCCACACCCCTCACCCCTTCCTACGCCCAAACCCGCAGCCCACTGCCGTCATCCAAACCCCTATCCAAAGAAGGCACCACTCGCCCCTTCCTGCAAACCCACCCCTTCCTGCACAACCACTTGCAACCGTCCCCCACCCCAGAGACCTATGTAGGAGCAGGAGGATGTCATTCCTCTATGGAACAAGCGGTCTGTACATCAGTGCACACCGTGCCCAGCACAGTATGCGTCCATGTTTCAACACCTGAACAGAAATGCAAAGTAAAACAAAGATTTATTAATAATGAGCGTAACAATTAATTTGCTTTAAAACGTGCTTTGGAAGTGGGGGAAACTTGGAGAACGGGGTATGTAACCGCAGATCGAAATCAACACATACAGACACGGGCCCAGGGTCAGTTTCTCTTGAAAGCAAGTGGAGAGTCATAGGTTACCCTGCTCTCCGAGGAAACTTGCTTTCAAAGCCTCCCGGATACACAGCGCTTCCCGCTGGGATATTCTCTCGGCACGGGTGTCTGGCTGAGCGTAAACTGCAGCCAGGCGATTTGCCTCAACCTCCCATCCGGACAAAAAGGTCTCGCCCTTGCTCTCACAGAGATTGTGTAGCACACAGCAAGCAGCAATAACTACGGGGATATTCTTTTCGCTGATGTCCGAGCGAGTCAGTAAGCTCCGCCATCTCCCCTTGAGACGTCCAAAAGCACACTCCACCACCATTTTGCACTTGCTCAGCCGCTAGTTGAAGAGTTCCTTCTCTCTGTCCAAGGCGCCTGTATAGGGCTTCATGAGCCAGGGCATTAGCGGGTAGGCTGGGTCCCCGAGGATCACTGTAGGCATCTGCACATCCCCAACCGTTATTTTGTGGTCCGGGAAGAAAGTACCTGCCTGGAGGCGTTTAAACAGACCAGAGTTCCTGAACACACGCGCGTCATGAACCTTGCCCGCCCACCCAACGAAGATGTTGGTAAAACGTCCCCTATGGTCTACCAGTGCTTGCAGCACCATTGAAAAGTAGCCCTTTCGGTTAATGTACTCGCTGGCCTGGTGGGCTGGTGCCAGGATAGGGATGTGAGTCCCATCTATAGCCCCACCGCAGTTTGGGAATCCCATCGCGGCAATCACAGCAACCCCAACGGTAGATTTGCCCATGCCAAAGTGGTTCGCTACTGACCGGTAGCTGTCTGGCGTTGCAAGTTTCCAGAGGGCTATGGCCACTCGCTTCTGCACACTCAGGGCTGCTCGCATCCGGGTGTCCTGGCGCTTCAGGGCAGGGGACAGCAAGTCACAGAGTTCAAGGAAAGTGCCCTTACGCATCCTGAAGTTTCGCAGCCACTGTGATTCATCCCAGACCTGCAGCACTATGCGGTCCCACCAGTCCGTGCTTGTTTCCCAGGCCCAGAATCGCCGTTCCACACCATGAACTTGACCCATTGCCACCATGATCTCCACGGCGCGGCGTACCCTGCTTTGTGAGAGGTCTGCGCCACTCTGTGAATTCCTGTCCTCACCGCGCTGCCGAAGCCTCCTCGCCCGATTTCTCAGCAGCTGACTGTGGAAGAGGTGGACGATAAGGTGCGAAGAGTTGACAACGGCCATAAGTGCAGCGATGATCGCAGCGGGCTCCATGCTCGCAGTGCTGTGGCGTACGCGCTGTAACTGACAAGAGAAGGGCGCGAACAGATTTCCCGCCGGAGCTTTCAGGGAGGGAGGGCGTGATTGACGGTTCAATGACAACAGTTACCCAAAAGCACCCTCGACACATTTTTCCCCCAGGAGGCATTGGGAGCTCTACCCAGCATTCCAATGGGCAGCGGGGACTGCGGGAACTGTGGGATAGCTTCCCACAGTGCACCGCTTCCAAAGTCGACGCCAGCCCCGTTACTGTGGACTCAGAAATTCGAATTAGTGTATTTACTGTGGATACACAAATTCGACTTCATAAGGTCGAATCCACAAATTCGACTTAAGTAGATTCGAAATAGTCTTGTAGTGTAGACAAGGCCCTAGTTTCCCCAATAGATCATGTTTATCTGATGCCACCTTAGCAACAGTATAGCTCGTTGTGAACCTTTCACAATTTGTTTAGCTACACTGATTTTAGAGTGGGTGTGGGCCTCTAAGGAAGTGCTACTGCAAAGAAAATTAACAACACACTTGTTTGAGGTTGAGGGAAAACAATTAATGATTCTATTTTATGACTTTGCACATACAAGGGGAAAATATATGATATATCACTAGGCATATTCGAAGTCTGCTTTCTGTGTTTTGATTGACATGCTTAATTAGATCTCAATGTAACATTCAGATAGTCATTAACAATATATTGCACTTAGCTCAAGGAGAATGAAAGGCAAGAGAGAGAGTGCGCGCATTCAAACAAACAATCATTTCAGTAACTTACTTTAGGGTCTGCACACTTGAACTTTAACCTTTCCACCATCTCCAGCATGGCCACCTTCAGGTCAACAGGTTCTCTATTCTATAAGGAAGGGAGGACAGAGGTCACTAAACAGCACTCATTTTAACTCCACCAAGCACAACAAGGATTGTCACAGGACAATGAGAGGCAGCAATTTTTCAGCTAATTCTATCAGCCAAGTTGCAGCGAACCCATGAATACATTTGCCTCCTCTTCTGGGACTATTTTTGTTCAGACAAAAAGCTGCCGCCAAGTGAGCTGAGAAAACTATTGGAATGAAAATTAAATGCAATTGCACAGGCTGACTCATTCATTGCTTTGTCTCATGGCTCAGCTGCACCCATGTTCACTGAATTAGGGCCCAATCCTACAAGATGCTCATTGCCCCTCAACTACTACTAAAGCCAATGGCTCAGTGACTTGCAGGAGGCACTCAGCACTTTACAGGATAAGGCTCTTACTGAGGATCTGCAAGAATGGGGTGGCCTGGGTCCATGTAACATTTACATTCTATAATGGGCACTGGCTGCCTGATAATGGATATACAAAAAGTACAAGATTAAATTTATAAACAGGAGCAGAGAGAGAGATTAAAAAAGGAAAGAACTAATTAAGGAAGCAATCAAGAGTTCATACTTCAGGAGAGAGAAGTGAAGTGATAGGCACTTATGGAATCCCTGGAATATTCATTTCCTTTGCTTCAACTGTTCTATGCAAAAAGTAAAGTTACACTTATCTGAGAGGATATTTGCACAGGATGATTCTGCTTATAGTGAATGTTTCTGATGTCTTCCTTTAAAAAAAAAATTAACTTGGGACAGCTGCATCAAAACAGGAATAATGTCATCTGTTTCTGTTGCTCATTCCTCACTGGAAACCTACCTAATAAAGGTATTTATATAGCGACAGTCAGTTTCCAGGTATCGTATCCTCTGTTCCTTGAGCAGTCAATTATGACATTCAGATTAGGATTTCAAAGGAGGCGGAAGAAGCAGGAACAGACAAAAATCAAAAGCAACAAAGATCTTATTTGTATACAGGTGCTCCAAGTAATCAACCAAATAAATGGTAAACTATTAAAATATGGTATATAAGCAGGCGTTTTTCAGAAGTTTTTCAATGAGGCATCAATAGCAAGTGTCCAGTACTAGTTTGACGTGAGAGAAGGCAGAGTGATTTAAACAATGCAAGCAGCATCCCAATGATCCTTAACACACACCCAGAGTCAGAAAACAAGAGCATTTTTTCCTCTCAAAATACTTTAAATGTCAAAGCAGAGAGATGTGAGCAGGTCCCATCTGATTTAAACTCCTGTGCTCTAGATCCTCCACAGTAGCTCCTATGATCCTAGTTCAGAGACTAGGATCTGCTTAGGGCATTACCTGAGTCTGTCATTTCACTTGCCACGTGGCTCTTCCACAGCATTAAAACATCATCCCAATTATTTTTGATAAATAAGCTATCAGGGTACGACTTCTGAAAGTCGAACAAGGCTGGTTATTGTCACCTACTGACCAGGTGACAATATTACTTGGAGCATGCTCTTTTGGAAAGGAGAGTTGAGTCTGAACACACATTCTAAAACTAGGACGATCCAAGCCACTGCTAAAAATGTTTGTTACCCATTAAAGTTTCTCTCTCCACTGCGGATACAGGAGTACAGACAGCAATTTGAAGTTTGCAAAAACCTAACCAACCTTATCCCGCCACCCACCTGACTGAAGCAGATTGATTACATCCTTGGTACTGCAGGCCTACCATTGCACAAATAAGGGTGCAGAGCAACCTCAATGCTCACTCATTTCACAGAGTCCAGAGCACTCAGCATCCTGTGGGACTGCACTTCTATAGCAGGTGAAGTTAGATATAGACACCCTGCTAGGAACTCAGTAAGAAGCAGGATGAACAACGAGAACTTGCTAGTTCATTTCAAGAAACAGTGCTCCAAGGAAATTAAAATTGCACCCAGTATGCACCTGCCCAATCTGTAATAGAGATGGGAGCATCATGGTTAAATTTGGGTAAATATGAACCAGGAGTGTATTCAGTTAATTTATTCTGCGAATTCTGGGATACAAAAATTTAAAATAAGAAAGCGTGTGCCGGGGTGAGAGTCTATGCTACCCAAGAGGAGATGGGGCCAGGGCTCAGATGGCTAAAAGCCTCAGTTATGGCAACATCCAAGGGCTGTACTCTGGCTCAGCGTTGCAACTGCCACTCAGTGAAAGTCACCATTTGGACCTTGAAAAGTCTCCAGATGGAGCAAAAATCTCTCTAAACTCCAGAGAGCCTGTATTTTATCTGGGTGATCATCTTCCATTGGCTGCTGTCATCACATGGTACAAAGAAGCCCCAACTCCACACCAATTTCCTAGATTTGATGCCTGAATCCACTGCTAGTGAAGTCACCAACTTCAGCGGGAGCAGTCCCTCCATCTTTTCCTAAACAGGAGAAGTCTTGTAACCAACAACACTTCTAAAGTACATATGATTGCAATGTTTTGCTACTTGGTAAAAGCTTTATATATTTGTTTGCAGGGACACATCCTAGTGAATTGTTTCTTGTTTCCTTGTTTCTTTTTCTTATTTTGGGGAAAAGGTGATTAACATATGAATTACATCAGTATGCCCTTGAATGATTCAGTATGGGTTTTACTCAACTTGCAGTGGAGTCAGTTGTAAATGTCACACTTTTGAATGCTATTGTAGCATGCAATTTGAAATAAAACTCCACAAGTATAAGAGCTAAAAAGAAAAGGCTTCTCTGACAGATGTGGTAAACATTAGGACAGCTAGAGATGCATTCATTGGAGTTTTAAAATAATTAAAACTGAATTTTAAATAAAGTGAATACAGGCATCAAGACAACCAATTGCCTTTCTTCCACATGGCTGTGGAGATTTATTGAAAAGGACAATTCTAAGGACTCAACTGCTCTCCTGCAAAGTTTCCCCTTTCAAATATATTGTAACAAGATTTAAGTGTTCTGGGTGAAGTGCTGGAGGGTGGACAGAGCTCTCGGGTAGCATTATGGGTACTGCAAGGTTGACAGACAGACAAGAGATTCTGTGTAGGAGACAGTAGGGGCACTAAATAGGCGGTGCTTCTTCAATGCTCAGCTGAACCATCGGCTGTACCATTTGTTCGCCATTTGGTCCATTCCTGTGTGGCCGCAAGGGCTTGACCAGTTGAAAGTCTTATGTCGGAACAGACTTGATGCACCCATGTAATAGAGGGGTCTGTCTCTGGGCCGTCTCCACTCCTCAGTTGGTGGAACTATATCCCAGATGTTACAAGCCACCCAGAGAATGGTGTTTGCTGGAACGCCTAGAGGCATTCTGGCAATATGTCTGAAAAGCATAAGATGCCGGCTATGGACAAATGGCCCCAGTAGTCTGTAGACTGGAGCAATCAAACATCTGCGTTACAAAGTCATTCCAGTTTATGCCCAATATACGATGTTGGCATTTTGTGCAGAAAGCCTCCAGCTTTGTCCAGTCTGAGCAACATAGTGTCCATGTTTCGCAACTGTACAGCGGAGGATTCAGGATCTATTAGAGTTGTATTTGGTTGTGCCGAGATGATGTTGATTCCACATTCATCGTAAATGACCCTTTGTAAAGGGCTATGGGTGATCAACATCTGAGGCGGGATTGATGTGTGCTGGGCGTCCGGGGGAAGCCAGGGTGGGTGCTGATTGTCGAGGCAGGCAGCTCAGTGCTGAGAGTCTCTTACCTGCTGAGCCCAGCGAGACAGTTTGCAGCCGGAGGCTCCATCCTCCACACTGCTGGATCCTGAGTGACAACAGGGCAGACTACAGCTGCTGCTTGCTGCTGCCTAGAGTTACACAAGGAGCGACTGGTGCCACTGCATTTCCCCTCGTCATCGTCCCCCTGCCAAAATCTGGCACCCCTGAAGCGCGCATGGACAGGCGCCTCCAACTCCAAGCAAGGTCTGACCGGAACTGAAGCACACTCCCTGAGCACGGGCAAAAACAAAAGTCACCAGAGTATCCACAAATTTATTTAAAAGTCACTGTTCAGCGACCTGGTGCAGCAAACCTTGACAAATCTTTCTGAGACTAAAAAGCTGCTAGATTAGCAACAAATTTTCTAAATTGGCAACACTGCTCTGGGCTGCAACACTGCCTGAAACTGTCTGCTTGCTGCAACCCCCACTTTTAACATGCCCTCTCATCCCTGCCCCCAATGCCAAGGCTTGTGAAGGCTAACTCTCAAGGACTCCTTATGGCTGTCTCCACAGTACCTGCCCCAGCCTGTCCCTTCCAGATCTGGGGCTTTTAGAGCTGCTTACACCATTTCAGCCTTTTTACCCAGAACAAAGGCGCTGGAATGGTGGGGAGGAGGCAGAACAAGGATTCCACACCTTGTTTTTAAAGAGATGCTAAGTACCCACAGCTCCAGTTCAAGTCACTGGAAGCTATGGGTGTTCAGCACATCGGAAATAACTCCCTTAATGAAATGGGCATTCATTAATCCTGTTGCATTACTTGCCTTGTTCTAATCAGCAACTACTTGAGCGCCAAAATAAATTCTAATAATTTCAAAAAAACATAAGGTTCCCTCTAGGGGTCAGCCCATATACTTCTCTTTCAAACCAAAAATCCATCAACAGAACCACTACCCCCTCACCTCCTCAAACACTGGCAATGCTTGGATTCAGATTCCAATTTAGCAGGTCAGGCCAATCTGTAATTTTCTGGGTTTCATCTTATTGACTTGGAACCCTTAGCCAAAGAATGACCTTGACAAACAAGAACAAGATTTCAGCCTATTATCCAGCCCCTTCACCTCTGCGCATGGGTGGGTTGTGGATGGATTGCAGCTAGTGGAGTCTTTGTTACTGACACTTTCACTTCTTCTAAGGGAAGCACAATAACAATCTGAAGGTATGGCTACACTTGCAGCTGTACAGCGCTGTGAGTTAAACCTGTCTTCGTACAGCTGAGTAGGGAAAGCGCTGCAGTCTGGCCACACTGACAGCTGACAGCGCACTGTCGTGGCCACATTTGCGGCACTTGCAGCAGCACTGGGAGCGGTGCATTATGGACACCTATCCCACAGAGCACCTCTTCCCGTTCTCGTGCTGTGGCTTGTGGGAAGGGGGCGGGGCATTCTGGGTCCTGTCCCAACGTCCCGTGATGCATCGCTTCGCATCCCAGCAATCCCTGTGTTTCCGTCCACATTTGGTGCCATCTTTCAACGGTTTCTGTTCAGGAAGCTGCAGGCCGGGACTTTTTTCCCAGAGCGGAAGATCACAGTAGGGGAAGTCGAAATGCCCATTGTGATCCTTGGAGATCCGGCTTACTCGTTAATGCCGTGGCTTATGAAACCCTACACAGGGAGCCTTGATAGCAGCAAGGAACGGTTCAACTACAGGCTGAGCCGGTGCCGAATCACTGTGGAGTGTGCTTTTGGCCATTTAAAGGGCCGCTGGTGATCTCTGTATGGGAAGCTGGACTTGGCCGAACACAGCATCCCCGCGGTTATATCCGCGTGCTGTACCCTCCATAATATTTGTGAAGAGAAGGGTGAAAGCTTCAGTCAGGCATGGACCTCCGAGGTTCAACACCTGGAGGCTGAATTTGTACAGCCAGAGAGCAGGGCTATTAGAGGGGCCCAGCACGGGGCTGCAAGGATTAGGGATGCCTTGAGGGAGCAATTTGAGGCTGAAAACCAGCAGTAATGTCTGGTGCCCTGCATGGTAGTGAAGTGCAGTGCTTACAATGTTAGTAGGAATCTGTGTTTGCTAAGCTGATTTGCAGTGCCTGTTTCTTTCCTGGGCTAAGGTATCTTTTACTTTATGCAATAATAAATCATGTTTTCAAAGCCAAAGAATCCATTTACTGAAAAGAAAATTCATGTATTGAAAAGAAAACACAACTTCTTGGGAATCAGAAAGGGCAAGGGGGTGGGGTGGAGAACGGTACAATCACAGATTTGCGTATCTCCTGTCTGGAGTGCTGTGCAATGAGTGCTGCACTTCAGGATGGCTATACTGCATGGTGATGGGGGTTGAGTGCAGAGGGTAAGGGTAGTAGTTTTCAGGGCTGGGTGGTAAAGATACAGGTGTTGGAGGCAGCTGGTGGCGGTAAGAACCCGGATGTTGGGAAAAGTGGGTTGGAGGTGACATGCAGTGCATTCCAGTCATGGCCTCTTTCCATCATGGCCCTTGATATCTGCCTGAAGGTACTGTAATTCCTACGGCTGGAGCGCAGCTGGGACTAGACAGCTTCCGCCCCCAAACACTGATGAGGTCCAGCAACTCGCCATTGCTCCATACTGGGGCTCGCTTGGTGCATGGAGACATGGTCACCTGGAAAGATTCACTGATAGCACTCCACGTCTGGCTGAGCAAACAGGAAGGGGATTTTTTAAATTCCAAGGGAATATAAAGGGCGGGTCTGATGAGTGGTCACCTGAGGCCAGGGCAGTAGAGTTCGAACTGATGACCAGAGTGGCTAGAACAGGCATTGTGGGATACTGCCGAATACTTCTGGAAGCCAATCAGAGCACACTGGGCGGCCACATTGGTGCTCTTGGGGAGGTGGAATACCAGCAGCGCTGTAGCCGTGGAGATACAGCGCTGTATGTGCCTTGCTAGTGTGGACGGGGAGTGAGGTACAGCGCTGTGGGCGGCTTTATTGCACTGTAACTCGCAAGTGTAGCCAAGGCCTGAGACACTGAAGTGACACTACTGAAACAAGTATGGCTTGGGAGCATTCCCCCAAACTCTTCAAAAAAAACAAAAAACAAAAAAAACATATTGTGCACGTGAATTCAGCGCTTACATCGGGAGTTGTCTTGACAGCCTTGGAGACTGAAGTCCCAACTTAAGACAGAAAACAGGCAATGCAAGGAGAGCAGCCAAACAAGCTTCCCCTATGCGCTGCAACCCAGATCAAAGGGACCAGCTCTCGGAGATGGAGAGGCGCCTGCTCTCAGTGGCCCTTCTGCTGAGACTGCCAACAACAGCGCTACAGGCGCTAGCAATTTTTACCATGTAGACCGTGAAACTGGACTGAGCCAACAAATTTATTTTGCACAGGCCACCCAACAGCCATCAGATGGTAGGAACTCTCAGCGAAACAGCAGCAGCAACTATTGGGGGTTGGATACAACTCAAAGGCTTTTAATATCTTACTACCAATCCCCCCTGAATCATCAAGTCCACTCTTTATGGAACTGTGGGAGAAGGTTTCAGCTGAAAGGCAACAGCAGGGTAGACTGAAGGTGTGTCTACACTACAGCAGGGAGCAAGCCTCTCAGCCTGGGTAGATGGATCTGAGCTGTCAGGGCTTGTGTTAGCACACTTAAAACAGCAGTGTGGGCATAGCGGCATGGGCTGGAGCTCGGGCTCTCCAGCCCATTCAACCCCCTAAGCTCCCAGCTGCAGTGTAGATGTATCCAGAGGAGCTATCAGTCCTTTAGCTAGTCATTTTAGCTGTTAATGGAACAAATAAATCTGCAGTGAAGTGAACAAAGAGGAAGCAGCACGTCTGTGTATTTTTCCCCTTTCTATTTTGATACTTAGAAAATTAACACCGTGTCTTTAAAAACTCCCACACTTCCTAAGAGACAGAACAGCACTTCTCCTGGGATTGCAGAAAAACAACCATCAAGGCTGGAAGGGAGGCCTAAAATTAAACCTACCAGCTGTGTCTTGGTTTGCCAGGGCACATTGCACCAGCAGGCTACTGAAATACACAAGAATTTCCCACTTCAGAGAGTAAGAGGTTTAATACATGTCAATAGCCTCCCTAAATATCAGACTGGAGGAGCCAGACAGTACAGGAGTGATGATAGGATGACAAACAGTTGTCCCAAGAAAACCCAGCAATATTACATTTACTGGGAGCTACTTGCTTAAGTCAGATTTTATTCCATAGTTCCCATGTTTTGTTCCACCACTGGAGATGCTCTTTACAACTGATAGGTAACCAGCCACCATTCTCCATATCCTCACACGCCAATGCCCCAGCACGGTTGCTGTCATCTCTCTTCCCCTCATCTCTAACCCATGTATTTTTTCTTCCCCCTCCCTCCTTTCTTGATTCTTGCCCAGCGTCATCTCCCCTTATGACTGCCCATCACATTCACCCATAAACAGAAACATGGGAAGAGATGGAGAAAGAAGCAGTCTATTCATAACTCCCTGGGGCCAATCCACACATGCTCTTGTAGCTGCCCCAAGTACTACAGAAGCAGAGAAAAGAAGCTTGGGCTGGCTGGTTGCTTCTTGAGCCTGCAATGACAGATCCTGGGGTTTGTTTGCTAACTCACTTAGTTTCAGTATAGAACAGGGGCAGGCAACCTATGGCACATGTGCTGAAGGCGGCATGCAAGCTGATTTTCAGTGGCACTCACACTGCCTGGGTCCTGGCCACTGGTTTGGGGGGCTCTGCACTTTAATTTAAATGAAGTTTCTTAAACATTTTAAAAATCTTATTTTACTTTACATACAATAGTTTAGTTATATATTATAGACTTATAGAAAAAAATCTTCTAAAAACATTAAAATGTATTACTGGCATGCGAAATCTTAAATTAGAGTGAATAAATGAAGATTCGGCACACCACTTCTGAAAGCTTGCCAACCCCTGGTATAGAAAATGCCCTCATGTGGCACAAATGCCCTCATCAGGGGAAGGGCAGGTCAGAAGTGATAACAATATGTGGAAAAATTTCCCAGGAACGATTGCTTTAACAAGGATATTAAAGACACCACAAACCATCCCTAGGATCTCTAAGAAGGAACACACTGCATACAGCTTGTGTGCCAACAGAAGGCAAGTTTTACTGATAAAACTTTGCAGCATGGATCATCAGGCCTTAGAGTGCATTAACAACCATGCTTCCAATATGCAGCCCACCGATGGGTCCAAATGAAACCTTTACAGCTGGACACTGCAAAAGTTGGGTCTGGTTTATACTTGGGTTGTAAGCAACACCACACAATAGAGAATTTGGTTATGTCTGTTTCCTGGGTGCACTGTAAAGACAAAAAAATAGAGGGCCTTACTCTCTTGCCGTTCTGATGGGATTCAAAAGCAACTTCACTGGCATCAGTGGAGTTACTCCAGTGTCAACTGGTGCAAGAGAAAAATCAAGCCCACAATATCCAAGAGTTTACAGACTATCGTCAGGGGAATCAGCCTCTGAACTGGCACAAAGGCAGAGGGGAGCTTGCTTTTGCCTCCCTTCTTCAGGAGTCCAGGGGGCCAGTTCAGCTTCCGCTGCAGAATACTGCAGTCCTGAGCATTAGCCTATTTTACATCCCCCAATGCCCTAGTGCCAAAGGAGCTTGTGGCAATGGGGAACTGCTGGAGTGCAGGATCATCTCAGGCAACCAACACCCAATATGGGAGCGTGGCCTGTCTCTTGCACTGGTGAGGGGCAGACCATCCTAAAGAGGTACCTTGGGCCTGCTCTAAAGCCCCTTCTTTCTCCATCTCTTGCCAGCCTTCTGTTTTATGGGTGAGTGTGATGGGGAGCCATAAGAGGAGAGGACACATGGGGCACCAGTGAGTCTGGCCTAACATCACCACGCACATCCTGGCAGGCCATACTGGACCCTGAAACTGACACACTGTATAACAGCCCTGCAAAGGGAGCAACTGCCCCTCTTTGTGCCTCAGTTTCCCCAGGGTGTGCAATGGGGCTCCACTCACATCAGTGCAATGCTGCCACTTCACTGGAGCTCCTCCTCCGGCACCCCGCGAGCGGAGGAGAGGGTCCCAGGGCGGTGAGAAACCGGGGGAAGGCAGGAGGAGCCCGTTGGAGAGAGGCAGGGAGGGGCGCTTACCCTCATGGCCTGGTAGGCTTCATCCAGGGTGATGAGCTGGTGCTGCCGGTGGGTGCCGGTGACGGCGCACAGCACGCAGATGATCTCCTCGTGCTCCTTGCAGTACAGGCTCAGCTCCTGCCCGTGCTCCTCGCACTTCTTCCGCTCCAGCTTGGGCGCCTCGTCCCCCGCCTCCTCGCGGCCCGAGGCAGGGCCCCGCAGGCGGTGGGCCGCGTACTTCTGGCCGTGCTCCTCGGCGTGGGGCTGGCAGAAGGAGAAGCCGCACTCCTCGCACACCCCCACCGCGCTCTCGGCTTCATCGGGCTCGCAGACATCGCACGTGCCGTCGGGGGGAAGCTCCTCGGCGCGCTCCCCCTTCGCAGAGGCCATGGCGAGCCTCTCCCGGGGGTGGCCTGGCTGGTGCTGCAGCCCCCTGCCCCTCCTGGTCGCGTCCCTGCCGCAGCTCTCAGATGGGGGAAGGGGGGGAAATTGCTGCCTCTCTGCTGGGAAGCGGCTTCCCCCCGCCTTCCAGCACAAGCCTCCAGCTGTTCTCTGCCCTGCGACACTTGAACGGCCCAGTTGTTCTGCTTCCTCGTCTCCAGCTACAATCCCGCTCCTTCTATTCCTGGCTCAGCTCCCGGCCCGATCCCCCTCCGCCTCCCACCTTCTGAGCAACTGGGATTTAAAACGCCAAAATAACCATCCCCCCCGCTCCTTAGTTTTGATGAGCAGGGTGCTGGGATCCCAGTTGTTGCGCTAAACCAAGCAGCCGGGCCCGATACACATTAGCAGCTACTTTCACTTTTAAAGTTCAGGCCATCCTGGCTTTTACTTCCTGAGTCATTTAAAGTGGCAATGGCCTTTTTTTCCCTCCCCTCCCTTTAAAACTGCAGGAAGCATCAGATCTGTCATAACACGCTGATTTGAAGCAGAAATCCCTCACCTGCTGGGATTAATTTTAAGGTAGTTTTTTTTTTTTAAGTATCTCCCTCTTGGTATGATGAAAAATGCCTGTGTGTGTTTCAGTGAGACAAGGTGGGTGAGGTAATATCTTTTATTGGACCAGCTTCTGTTGGTGAGAGAGGGACAAAGCTTACACAGAGCTCTGCTTCAGGTGTGGGACCAACATGGTGGCAACAACACTCTGTTCCAGTGACTAATTTAAAAATCTCACTCCACTGTATGTTTCCTACAGTGTTCAGGCGACACTGGTGTTCAGAGACTAAATTCAGCATCAGTTAGGGTTGCTAACTTTCTGATCACACAAAACTGAACACCCTAGTCCCGCCCCTTCCCTGAGGCCATGCCCCCCACTCACTACCATCCTCCTCCCTCCCTCCCTCCTTTTCACTAGGTTTGGTTGCGGGAGGGGGTTCAGGCTCTGGGGTGAGGCTGAGGGGTTTGCAGTGTAGGAGGGGGCAGGAGCAAAGCAATTTCGGGGGGCCCTTCCATAAAAAAAAGTTACAATACTATAGAATACTATATTCTCGTCGGGGCCCCTGCAGGGCCTGGAGCAAATTGCCCCACTTGCCCTCCCCCCGGTGGCCCTGGGAGGGGGCACCAGGCTGGGGGGTGGATCAGGGGGATTCAGGGTGTAGGAGGGATGAGGGCTCCATTTGGGGGTGTGAGCTCTGGCGTGAGGCTGCAGATGAAGAGTTCAGGGTGTGGGAGGGGGCTGAAGCTTTAGGCAGGGGGTTAGAGTGCAGGGAGGGTGAGGGCTCCATCTGGGGGTGTGTGCTCTGGGGTGGGGCTGGGGATGAGAGGTTCAGGATGTGAGAGGAGGTTGCGGTGCAGGAGGGGGTGAAGGCTCCATCTGGGGGTGCGGACTCTGGCATGGCGCCAGGGATGAGAGGTTTGGGCTTGAAAAGGGGGCTCAGGGATGGGGCAGAGGGTTGGGGCACAGGCTTACCTCTGGCAGCTCCTGGTCAGAGATGCAGCAGGGTGGCTAAGGCAGGCTTCCTGCCTGTCCTGACTCTGCACTGCGCCCTGGAAGCAGCCATCAGGTCCGGCACCTAGGCAGAGGTGCGGCAGGTGGCTCTGTGTGCTGCTGTCTCCCACAGGCACTGCCCCCACAGCTCCCATTGGCTGCGGTTCCTGGCCAATGGGAACGTGGAGATAGTGCTCAGGGTGGTGGCAGTTTGCAGAGCCCAGTGGGTCCTTCCCTGCCTAGAAGGCGGACCTGCTGGCCACTTCTGGGGCACAGGACGGGTAGGGACTAGCCTGCCTTAGCCTTGCAGCACTGTTGACTGGAATTTAATGGACTGGTCAGCAGTGCTGACCAGAACCGCCAGGGTCCCTTTTTGACTGGGTGTTCCAGTAAAAAACCAGATACCTGGTCACCCTAACATCCATGGGGAATAACTGCTGTGAAGCCAGTGGAGTTTTGCTTGCTTAAGCAAGAAAGAATCAGGCCCCTTGTCTATAGTGGCTACAAGAGGATTAGAAACGTATTAGCAATGCCAATAGGTGCATATGATTTACACCATTTTAGGAAGCCACTATTCTCACAGCAGGCCTGAGACCTTCCAACTCCCTTCTAGCTGCATGGTGCTACCAAATGTACTCTGTTCTGTGGTGCTGCCAGCACTGAGATTCAGTAACAGAATTTGGAGCAGGACCTCCATCAAGGCAGGCCATTCGTCCGGCTTTAAGCCACAAAACCCTCTTTTTCTATGGTTGTGTCCCCTTTCCAGTATGAAGACAAAACTGGATTCAGTTTTGTCTGATATCATAGATGGAGGATGCCATTTTGAAGAACTTGATGCTTCGCCTCTGCTGGTATGACCTCACACACATGCTGCATGCGAGGTCACTCCAGTGACAGCAGGGCAGTGTGTTCTTCAAAATAGTGTCTTCTGTGCAGCGTGGCTTTGTTCAGCTCCTTCCCTCCTCCAAATCCTGAGTTTGGCTTAAAAAAAAATCACAATTTTTTAAAAAAGATTTATTTTTATTTTCCTCTGGTTTCTGAGCCTGCAGATTGCACTGGGGGTCACATTTTCAAGTGTTTCTTGGCAACCCTGAGGACTTAAAAAACCCTACTTTTTTTTCTATTATCACATGGATCTGGAAGCTAGGCTTTAAGAAAAGCTCCAGATAGTGTGAGACTTGCAATAAAATTGTGAATATTGGTAACTTGCAATAAATTGTGAGGGATGGCAACAATAAGATTGTCCCAGTGTCCTCAACAGTTTTTGCAAATCCAATTTTTTTTCTGCTTCAAATGATTGGAATACATAGCTAGTGCACCTTGGGCTAGATTCTAATCTCAGTTACACTGGAGGAAATACACTGAGTTACCTCCAATTTACCCCGGTGTTACTGAGATCAGAATACAGCCTCACGTGTTCAGCACGCAGTGAACTAAGGTATTAATCAGAATCCATTAACACCGATCTGGGGTTGTCATGAGGGGAAGTGTTTTCTATTAAGTGCAAACTAGGACCCCTTACTCTGCATCTGCACCTTCCCTTGGAACAATATTTTAGCAAACATTACAGAATCTGTGTCAGACTAGTCCCACGTGGCAGTCACTTTCCTTTGCTAAATGGATGCTAGTTTTTCCCCCGTGTGTAGAACCTTTTCATGTGATCAGTGAGCTATTTCTTTATTTCCACATCACTGTAACTTTGGGTATGCTGATCAGTAATGAAAACCTTTGCTTTTCCTAGAGAAGTAATGAAAGGAGTAAATTCAAGAAGGGGCAGGGGAGCTTTTATCTAGTTAGTTTTATACACGGTCTAATGCAGATAATCCTGCACAAAATGTATACAATATTCATATACAGCTAGACTCTGTGCCCAATTTCATTTTACCAGGCGTGCCCACGAGATCACCTAATCTGATCTCCTGCTGTTACTATATTAGCCAACATCTTATCTTATTAGAGCTCATTGCAGCGAAATGTGATGTCTCCTTGCTGAATAAATCCATTTCAGAAATATTGTGAATGAAAGAATCCCAGCTGTTGCTAATATTCCATGATCATGAATGTAAACTGCTCATTAGAAAAACTGTGATGTAACCTCTACACTGCCTATATTACCTGACCATAACCCACAAATGCTGTTTGATGAATTGTGTTAATTTTATTCACTTACCCTTATTACATTCGCACACAAAATTAATATGATGAGCAAAACCACTTTGAACCACAGAGACTTATTATGGATCAAACTATTTCTGAATAGTCCTTTTTGTAAATTATTGCTGCATTTTGCCTTGTAAACAGGAACTTCTAACATGAAATATAATCATACATATTTATAAGCTTTTTATTATTTCTCCAGGATGATTTGCTACTCAAAAACGATCATCTGTTTAATCACTTATAGTAGGTATTTGGAGAGTGAAGATGATGTTTTCTATGGTGGCATACTTGACCAAGAAGCGCTCTAAAGAGAAGCCTGGATAAAATGTTTACTAGTAGTTTCCTGTAGTGCTCTTTTTCATTACATTGAAATAAAGCTAATGTAACATTGTTAGTTGTATCAAATTTTTCCTTGGAGACATTTGGTTTTATAAATGCTGTACTGAAGCACTGTACTCAATAAGATCCAGTCTGCCCTTTTTTAGGGCTAAAGGACTAGATTCACAAACGGATTTATACACCTAAATGCTACTTTAGGCACCTAAGTCCAAAATTTAGATCTTCAAAACCCCCTGCTCAGCTGCCATCTAATTCTGTAGGTATCTAAGTTTCTGCTGGTACAGTCCCTTAGGCGTGTAAAGATCTACCACAGGGCATGTGCACAGCTGCCTCAGTCCCATTATCCAAATGCCTAAGCCTCAGCAGGATTCTCAAACTGAGCATTCCCGCACCTATCTCACCTCCAGGACCCAATCTGGTAGGCATTCTCAGAGGTCAGCTAACAGAACTCAAGTGGTAGTGGCCCCCTATTAACCCTGGGAGACCCAAGTTCAACAGGGACATGAATTTGGGTCTGAGTCCTACATACCAGGTGAGTGCCCTAAGCACTAGAACATAGTTATTCTCACCCTTAATCTAGCACAATGAATATTTATTTATACAAAGTGGAACAGCTTCACCAGGAGAAATTGAGAGAGACTCCCAGAATACTTCATAGCCCAGTGGTTAGGGTGCTCTCCTCAGATATGGTTAAAATCCCTGCTCTGAATCAGGCTGAGGGGCAATCTGAACCTTGGTCTTCCACACCCTGGATGAGTGGGCTCAAGGTTATAAATAAGGGCCACAGCGCCGCCGCCTCATTTTTTTGAGAGAATTTGAGAGAGGATGCCTAATTCCAGGAGAGGATTCATGGCTGTGAATCCCAAATGGAGAGAGGTGCCTCCTTCTGGCCCAGAGTTAGGTGTCTATGTGCTTTTCTGGAGGGAAGAGAGGCTTAGGCCACAACTTTCTCCTCATCATTTCCTATCATGTAGCTTAGGTGGATTCCTGCTCAGCGTGCTGGCTTTTATGAATCCCATTCTCAGGCACCTAACTCTCCCTGTTCATTGTGTAGGGAGCCTGAGCGCCTAACTGGGAGCTGCTTTTTCCATTAGGCAATAAGGCACCTAAAGTCGGGCATTGCAATGCTGAGCTTAAGTATCCTCTGTGGATCTAGTCCAACGTGGTTCAACCTTTGCTTGCCGGCAGGAGAGCGAGCTGTTTCTTGAACTTGATGGGGATTTGAAGTGGGCTTCCACAGCAGCAGGACTCACCAGTTTGCCTCCGTGTCTACAAAGGTGAATTTGGCCAAGATTTATTCTCACGGGACCAGCTGTTGCTAGAGACAATCTCAAAGCACAACCATCTGGATCCAGAAGCAGATTTTGAACACCCCAGACTTTGAGGTGTTTGGAACTGGGGTTTATGTACAGCCCATTATAAAGATTAGGCTAGCTATAAAATTTGGATCCAGAACTAGGTTTCAAGAAAGGGACAGTACACAACAATTTCCATGGCTTTGGGCATTCCTTGAGGAACAGGTCTTCAAGGAATCAATTCTGAACCACTTAAAGGAGGGGAAAGTTATCAGGAACAGTCAGCATGGATTCACCAAGGGCAAGTCATGCCTGACTAACCTAATTGCCTTCTATGATGAGATAACTGGCTCTGTGGATGAGGGGAAAGCAGTGGATGTGCTATTTCTGGACTTTAGCAAAGCTTTTGATACAGTCTTCCACAGTATTCTTGCCAGCAAGTTAAAGAAGTCTGGGCTGGATGAATGGACGGTAAGGTGGATAGAAAACTGGCTAGATGGTTGGGCTTAATGGGTAGTGATCAATGGTTCCATGTCTAGTTGGCAGCTGGTATCAAGTGGAGTGCCCCAAGGGTCGGTGCTGGGGCCAGTTTTGTTCAATATCTTCATTAACGATCTGGAGGATGGTGTGGACTGCACCCTTAGCAAGTTTGCAGATGACACTAAACTGGGAGGAGTGGTTGATACGCTGGAGGGTAGGGATAGGATACAGAGGGACCTAGACAAATTAGAGGATTGGGCCAAAAGAAATATGATGAGGTTCAACAAGGACAAGTGCAGAGTCCTGCACTTAGGACGGAAGAATCCCATGCATTGCTACAGACTAGGGACCGAATGGCTGGGCAGCAGTTCTGCAGAAAAGGACCTAGGGTTTACAGTGGACAAAAAGCTGAATATGAGTCAACAGTGTGCCCTTGTTGCCAAGAAGGCTAATGGCATTTTGGGTGGTTTAAGTAGGGGCATTTCCAGCAGATCGAGGGATGTGATCATTCCCCTCTATTCAGCACTGGTGAGGCCTCATTTGGAGTACTGTGCCCAGTTTTGGGCCCCACACTGCAAGAAGGATGTGGATAAATTGGAGAGAGTCCAGCGGAGGGCAACAAAAATGATTAGGGGGCTGGAGCACATGACTTATGAGGAGAGGCTGAGGGAACTGAGATTGTTTAGCCTGCAGAAGAGAAGAATGAGGGGGGATTTGATAGCTGTTTTCAACTACCTGAAAGGGGGTTCCAAAGAGGATGGATCTAGACTGTTCTCAGTGGTAGAAGATGACAGAACAAGGAGTAATGGTCTCAAGTTGCAGAGGGGGAGGTTTAGGTTGGATATTAGGAACAACTTTTTCACTAGTAGGGTGGTGAAGAACTGGAATGGGTTACCTAGGGAGGTGGTGGAATCTCCTTCCTTAGAGGTTTTTAAGGTCAGGCTTGACAAAGCCCTGGCTGGGATGATTTAGTTGGGTTTGGTCCTGCTCTGAGCAGGGGGTTGGACTAGATGACCTCCTGAGGTCCCTTCCAACCCTGAGATTCTATGATTCTATGATTTCCTGGCCTATTTACTTCCCTAGAAAAGTAAGGTTTCAGAGTAGCAGCCATGCTAGTCTGTATCCGCAAAAAGAACAGGAGTACTTGTGGCACCTTAGAGACTAACAAATTTATTTGGGCATAAGCTTTCATGGGCTACAGTCCACTTCATCAGATGCATAGACTGGAACATACAGCAAGAAGATATTTATACATACAGAGAACATGAAAAGGTGGAAGTAGCCATACCAACTGTAAGAGGCCGATCAATTGAGATGAGCTATCATCAGCAGGAGAAAAAAAACTTTTGAACTGATAATTGAGATGACCCATAGAAGGTGTGAGGATACTTAACATGGGGAAATAGATTAAATTAGTGTAATGGCCCAACCATTCCCAGTCTCTGTTCAAACCTAAGTTAATTGTACCTAATTTGCATATTAATTCAAGTTCAGCAGTCTCTCTTTGGAGTCTGTTTTTTGAAGTTTTTTTGTTGTAAAATTGCCACCTTCAAGTCTGTCACTGAGTGGTTAGAGAGGTTGAAGTGTTCTCCCACTGGTTTTTGAATGTTATGATTCCTGATGTCAGATTTGTGTCCATTTATTCTTTTGCGTAGAGACTGTCCGGTTTGGCCAATGTATATGGCAGAGGGGCATTGCTGGCACGTGATGGCATATATCACATTGGTAGATGTGCAGGTGAACGAGCCCTTGATGGCATGGCTGATGTGATTAGGTCCTATGATGGTGTCACTTGAATAGATATGTGGACAGAGTTGGCATTGGGCTTTGTTGCAAGGATAGGTTCCTGGGTTAGTGTTTATGTTGTATGGTGTGTGGTTGCAGGTGAGTATTTGCTTCAGGTGGGGGGCTGTCTGTAAGCGAGGACTGGTCTGTCTCCCAAGATCTGTGAGAGTGAGGGATCATCTTTCAGGATAGGTTGTAGATCTTTGATGATGCGCTGGAGAGGTTTTAGTTGGGGGCTGAAGGTGACGGCTAGTGGCTTTCTGTTATTTTCTTTGTTGGCCCTGTCCTGTAGTAGGTGACTTCTGGGTACTCTTCTGGCTCTGTCAATCTGTTTTTTCACTTCAGCAGGTGGGTATTGTAGTTTTAAGAATGCTTGATAGAGATCTTGTAGGTGTTTGTCTCTGTCTGGGGGATTGGAGCAAATGCGGTTGTATCTTAGAGCTTGGCTGTAGACAATGGATTGTGTGGTGTGTCCTGGATGGAAGCTGGAGGCATGTAGGTAAGTATAGCGGTCAGTAGGTTTCAGATATAGGGTGGTGTTTATGTGACCATTGCTTATTAGCACAGTAGTGTCTAGGAAATGGACCGCTTGTGTGGATTGGTCTAGGCTGAGGTTGATGGTGGGATGGAAATTGTTAAAATCATGGTGGAATTCTTCGAGGGCTTCTTTTCCATGAGTGCAGATGATGAAGATATCATCAATGTAGCACAAGTAGAGTAGGGGCGTTAGGGGATGAGAGCTAAGGAAGTGTTGTTCTAAGTCAGCCATAGAAATGTTGGCATACTGTGGAGCCATGCAGGTACCCATAGAAGTGCCGCTGACTTGAAGGTATATACGTGAAATAATTGTGGGTGAGGACAAAGTTTGAAAAGTAAGGCGTTAGTCCAAAGAACTTTAAGGCACCTCATCCCTTCTGCTTAATGCCACAGGAGGAAAGCCAGTTTAACTCACTATCCAAGAATTCTTGCTGCATAGTCCCTGGATGGGGCAGAATGCCTTACAGTCCCTGTAGTAGGTGACATATTGGGGGCATGGCTAGGGAAAGCACAGTGCCTCTGC
The DNA here is from genome assembly GCF_020497125.1 of Mauremys mutica. Lineage (NCBI taxonomy): Eukaryota > Metazoa > Chordata > Testudines > Geoemydidae > Mauremys > Mauremys mutica. The sequence goes on from NC_059075.1 coordinate 80,460,784, forward strand.
TCTTCAGTGATTTTAGAATAAAATGTAATCAAAATTTATATCTACAAGGTCCACTTTAGACCATTGTGGGCATGGGAAGTAATTGGAAGGTGACCCAGGTCCAATAGAGCCATCTGACTGAGAGGAAGCAAGTTTTTATTTGCAAGGAACCATCCCAGACAATTACTTTCCTGCTGACAGGCAGAACAGCCCCTTTATGTGTGCATTACCTCGGGTTTTAAGAGGAAATTAGCAAACATCACACAGTTTATTGGAAAAAGTGCTGGAGGTGAAAAATTAAATATACAGTTATGTAGACTTCAATTACAGAAAGAGAATTTTCCTCTTCTGTCTAGGGTGGCAGAAGCTAGAGATGAGTGCTATGTTCAATGAGCATTAATGATTTTTTCTTATTGTGTTACATTACTGTTTCTTAAGCTGGTGGTCAAATACAATAGCTTTATTAAAGCCCCAATTCAGTTAGAAAGAAGAATGCAGTTTTCTGCTACCGTAGCCCTCGTGAGTAATCAGGGTCTGACAGCCCTATTGGAAAATAGTATTCTGTAGTGTGAAACAAAGAAATCAATGGCTAACATCCCTTCTGCATATATCCCTAATGTCTCCTTCGTCCCAAAAGTGGAAGGATCACTCTTCTTGAATAAGTAGCTTATTCAGGCACCATGCTCATTTTTTTCCAGGTTCCTTTGGAGCAGGTACAACAGTTCCACATGCTTAACTGAGCAAATTGTTGATCAAGTTCCTCTGATGTGCCCTACTTTTTTTTATATAGAGGGAGTGACATTCTGTACCTTGCGGGGAGCAGCCTGTAAACCCCCCCCCATCCTCATTTTTATATAATTGCGATCTTACCTTACAAGGCATGCTTTGTATGTATCGGGGAAAGGTTATCATCTGCTGAAAGTCATTTCTCTACCCATATATGTATATCATTATGCACATGAAGTTATGAGAATTGTGTTGTATGGTGGTTACTAAAACATGCTATAAGTTGGAGAATCAGCCAGATATTGGCTCCCCAGAGGCAACAGCAAGGAAAGTAACAAATACCCAGGTAGGGTGTCAAACAATCCATCAACAACCATTGTCTAGCAAGGGAGCTACAATTCAATGACTCATCTGTGTGAGACCACACCAGGGGAATTGCTCAACCTTGCCTGGAGACTCAGCAATGCCCCCCAGACATGCCTGGACTTGTGCTCCCCAAGCACATGGGACTGAAGGTATAAAACAGAACACAGCAGACCCATGCTTCGCCTTTCTCCTGCCCCCACCTATGCTGCAAGCAACAAAGACACTGAGAAGAAGACTGAAGACTCCAGCAGAGAAGACTGCAATATCCAGTGGTGTGAGAAAAACTGCTTAGTCTAGTTGTTGCCCAGTCTACTAGGGTTAAGAGTTTAGACTGCGTGCTTATATTTTATTTCTTTTGGTAACTAACTCTGACTTTTTGCCTGTCATTTACTATCACTTAAAATCTATGTTTTGTAGTCAATAAATTTCCTTTACTGTTTATCTTTACCAGTGAGTTTGCCTGAAGTGTGTGGCAAATGTGCTCAGGTTTGCAAAGGCTGGTGTATATCCACTTTCCATTGATGAAGTGGTGAACCAATTAAAAAATCTGCACTGCTCATCTTGTAATACAGCTGGGTGTGGGGCTCCACATGTGGTTGTGCTGAGTGATCACAGCACCTGGAGTGGCTTGCTGCTTGTCACTAGCAACGCATTGTGGGAAAGAGTTCCAGGGGTGCAGTGGTCCCACAGTCCCAGGTTGCACCCCGGGGATCCCGTCACAGAGGATACTGAGCTGAGAACTCACCCTCCCCCAAAATCCATCTAATTTATCATCTGAGCTGGATTGAAGCTTGTGTATCTAGCAGTAAGGAATGAGTGCAAGAAATTATAATGCAACCTACTGGGAAGAGATCATTTGAAAAGAAATGAACCAATTTTGGTCCAAGTCTATGGAGGCAACATTACACTCTTTAGACAAAATGAAAAGAAACAATTTTAGTGCAGCTCTATGGAGGCCACAGTCCAATGTAATTATGATGGGCAAATTGATGTTCTAATGCAAGTGTGCTACTGCTGAAATGAAAGGAGATGAAGCCACAAAAATACAAAGGATATTACAAAATAAGGTTTAAATTAACTTAGAGGGACTCTGTAAAGTACTTCTTAAAGTATATGTGTACCAGAGATCTCCTGCCTGTTTCTCTCTAGAATTGAAAAGTGTTCTTATGAGCTGTTTGGGTTATACCAAGTGCCACAAGCCACAACTGGCAGGTAATGTGGGCATGCCAAACTTGTGGCCATCAAAACATAGAATGTACACTGTGTCATGTAATGCTAATATTTAGTTCTCCCATAGAACTGTACAGATTTTAGTTACTCCTCACAACTCTCACGTGCAGTACTTAAATAGAATTAGTCCCATTTACAGATGGAAAACCTGTGGCAGACATGCTAAATGACTTGTCCAAGGCCACAGATCAAACCTGTGAGCACACTTAGATTAGAATTCAGGAAGATTCTAGATCTCAGTCAGAGAGAGAGGGAGGCTTCCGAAGGAGCAAGATTGTGCCTCTAAAGAATGTCCTCAGTTGGGAGTAACTGTATCTCTCCCTTACCCCTTTCAGACACCCAAGCCCTGATTCAACAGTCCACCTAAACTGTGGACAGCATAGAGTCAATGCTCTTGAACTTGTTGGGGGCAAAGTTGGCACATGTTATTGTGACTCAAGAACCCCTTAATGCCAACTGGCAAAGGGGTTACAAGAATATCCTGATTCTGGTATGTACATTCTAGTCCACCAAAGAATGTCACTTGAGGTCTTAAATGAAAGCCAGGGTCACACAGGCCATTAATATCATTGTGAAATGTACGCACAAATACTATGTACAGAGTTAAGTATATATTGAAAATATAGTTTTAAAGTCTGTATCAAGGCAGAGGTGAAAATCTAGTCCTCCAGACAGGAGGTAAGAAATGTTTCTTTCTCTGTCAGGATGTAAATTAATCATTATAAACTAACACAATGGATGCCCGTTTACATACAAAGTCAGATGTTAACAATGGCATGTTAAATCAACAGATATGCAGCACCCAGGAAAAACAAGGACGGACAATGAACTTTGGGGGTATACGTAGGAGGCAAAGAATACACCCCCTCTTCCTGCACCTAGGAAATAAATGGGTAGCACATTTACATTCATGAAAATCTCAGCCAATCTTAGCTGGAAATACTGCAAAAGACTTTTATTGAGATAAACGTCTCTAGACAGGTTTATCTGATAGTTAAGTTCAGTCTCTAGCATGTGTATTATGATTTTGTTTTATATGTAAGCATTCATTTCCAATATTCTTACTCACAATCACTTGAATTATGAATCTTTGTTATGAATGTATTCTTATTTTTATTATAATTATATCTCAGTGCTATGGTGTTAAGCAAAGTGCTGTTCCTGAGCTGAATCTTACAATCTGGTGCATACACTTTCTTTGTGGACAACAAACCTAGTATTTCTGTGAGTAGCCAGTGACGGGCTGGATATCACAGGGGAATGCTTCAAAAAGACTCAAGGACTGGAGTGCACCTATTATTAGTCTGCAATGCAAAGTAAGAGCTGGCATAGCCCAGAGGAGAGTGCTTGAGTGGCTATGTTAGGAAGCCGACAGCCAACTAAGTACAAGCAGAACTCCCTCATGCTATAAGCAGGAGGTAACAAGGTGTCTCACAGTCCTGGCTACCCTGAGAACTATTAGAGATACTTGACACCACTTTTGTGTTACCCTGATCCTGTGACTGGCAGGGGCTGGGGCTTGTCCTGAGGGCTGCTGTTATGCCCAATTAGAAACAGCCCTAATGGGCCGTTTTGACAGCCAGATATTGTGGGGTGTGTGGATGCCCCTGCTACAAACTCTTTACTTAACAGACAGTACCCTCTACGCTAGGGTCAAGAGGAGAGATGGCAGAGCTACTTTGATGGCTCTGCATCAACCAGTTCCCCCTACACAAAAGGAATCCGGATGAGGCTGTGTGCACTCAGTCAGCAGTTGCTGGAGCAAAGCAAATCAGACAGAGCAGACCCCAGAATCAAACCTCAGGCTAGTCGTATCCCTGCTGAATACCCTACTACTGTAGACCCACTACTAGGGATCTATTAAGAATGCAGCTGGCAAATGCCATAATGATAAGAGTTAGGGATACACAATTAGTGAGCCCTACTGCTCAAAGGTGCTGATTAAAAGATCAGACTGAAAACCAAACCAAACCTGTGGCCTGGTGAGGAACTGCAGGACAGAACTTTTCCTCTCCTAGTCCTCTATCTATATCAAACTTATATAGAAGCCATTTCATGGGCCCTCTTAATCGGGAGTCACAAAAGGATATTCTGGAACAGAGCACTGGGGTGGAAATGCACGCTCCACATATTTATGAGTGTATGACTCCTGACATGCCATCAATGCCTGCATACAGTGCTTAGCTGGGGTCATTGGGTACTAGGAGGGATTCAATGACAAGCTTCTTAGAGTTATTATAGATACATGTTTATGGCGCTTTTACAGAACATGAAGATATATTTTTGGAAGGGGGTGCAGAGGAAGCAATTGAGCATTGATCCATAATGTACCCCAAAGTCTCACATGGATTCCACCTCAGGCTCAGTGTGGGAAAATGTCAGTTTTAAAATGAGTCAGAAAGAAGCAGTTGATTTAGGAACCTATTTAAAGCAAACAATCCCACTCAGTCATTGGGAAACACAAGAGTTCTGCTGTCAACCTTTATCAGTGAAGGAATAATATACGGGGGAAGAAAAATCAAATCCTGACAAAGGAATGTTGCTCAACACATTTAGAACCAGTCCAGCCAACTCTCCTTTTAGATAAAACGTGGGTTTTTTTTTTATTTCAATACATTGCCTTCAAGCAGAGTGAACTTAAAATTGGAAAGCTGTTTCTCCTTGCCCCATCCCTATCCATGCCTTAATAATGTATAATGCTAGATGACCTGGTTGAAATCTACCTGTGCAAGAGGATCAATAAGCTCTGTGGGTTTTGCATCCATGGCAACACATATTTTACATACCATTTTATCCTGAACAAAGGAAAATTAAATACTTGATGTGAAAAGACTTCAGGTTTCAAGTCAGAGAGCGAGAGAGAGAGAGAGAAAAAAAGATGATTTTGCCTTGAGGTGGAAACATGTCATACAGAATTCTTAATGCAACGCACTTAAGAAAAGTGTTGATAGAGCAAAACTTGAGGCTCTGTGAGGAGCATCTGAATGCTGTTGGCTGCTTTAGCTGCTGTTCTGAGCCGTTTAGTCCTAAGCGGAGAGCTATCCACAAAGAAAATAAATATTTTCAAAAAGCAACAGTGGGGAAAAAGAAGAAAAATATTTGAAAGCAGCCTAGGATCAAATCTCAGGAAAGCTTTGTGCTGGGCTAATAAGTTCCAAAACCTGATGCCACCCTGACTTATACTGATATAAAGCAGAAGAACCAGTCTGTAAAACTGGGGGTGAGTCAGATCCGAATTAGATCCCCTATTCCTTCTTGAGTAGTGGAATCATTAACAGTAATAGGTGATGCTCGCAATTAAATTGCATTTGTTATCAAATGATCTATATAGAGGTCTCACCTGATTGTAATTACTTAATTTCATTATCTTTATGTGCTAATAAAGGTTTATTTTCTTTTAAAATAATCAATATGGTATAGTATTTTACCTTAATTAAATTAGGTAGTTAATAGCATCCAATGCATATTTAAAAAATTACAGGACTGATTCTCTGCTGCCTTGCCCCTTGTTTATTATTTGCACCAACAAAAAGTGAGTGCAAAGTGGGACTAACATGCTACCATTCTGATTCTGATTAGTTTTACACCAACATTGCACAGATGCAAATTACTACAAAAGGGGCAAGGCAGGGGAAAATCAGGTCTTACATTTGGATGTGTCTTGCCAAGTGGTTACATTTCACTGAATCTTGCCAGTGCTTCCTTTTGCTCTCTTCTCCTTATATTTGCCTTTTTTCACAAATTTCTGCAAGATTTGTGAACACATAAAATGTTAAAAGTCAAGACTGAGGAATGCTGTCACATCTAGTTGCATAAAGGAATCCATTTGACAAACCTATATTTATTGTGCTATTATTCAAACTGAAAAATGAAATGCTAACAAACTTTGTGAATAATCCATATCAGGCAGTATGGTCATTTTTAAAGTCATTCTATGAGCACACTCCCCCTACCTGAGAATAAATTCTCTTGATGACTGTGAGCATACTGATATTTGCTGTAAATGAAAGAAGCTTATGGGAACCATTAAAATGCCATCACATTGGAAAGTAACAGTGAAGTAAATACCTATGTGCATATGTATAATAAAATAACTTGTCATCTTCAATATATCACCATAAGTGGTATCTGAGAGAATTTCTGGAGCAGCATGTCTCTGTGTGGGCATGCCCTCTTATCCCAGGGCAGCAAATAGAAGGGGGCATGTAAAAAGGTTTAAATTACAGCATGCATTTATATGTATTGAAAATGTTGGCATCTGAGAACCTATAGCAAAATGTAGATGGCTGTGAATGTTGTCTACATGCTGTGGGAGGCGTAGCGTGCTTAATGATTTGAGCAAGGGACTAGGAGTCCAAACTCTCGGTTTCTGTTTCTAGATATGTTACTAGCTCATGCTGTGGCCTTGGGCAAGTCGCTTACCTGCTCTCTGCCTCCATTTCCCTATCACAAAAAGGACACAATACTTTTTACCTACATCGGAGGTATACTGAAAGGCTTAGTTCATTAGAGAGTGTTCCATCCCGGTAGTTGAAATAAGCGGAGTTACTTGAGATAACAGTCTCCTGATAAAATGTCTGGAAGCTGGGGACAGGGCATTTTCTGTTAAGAGACACTTACCTCTGGAGTTCATTTCCTCAACTGGACTGACAGAGTCCAAGTTTTTTGGCCTTTATGGCATACTGCAAGGTCTCTCTCATTAGCCAGCCCTTTTCTGGTGAGGTGTGTTGGAGGTTTTGTAATGATTACTGTGCTCAGATTGTCCATGGCTAATCTATAGATAATACTTAGTCCTGCTTTGAGTGCAGGGGACTGGACTGGATGACCTCTCGAGGTCCCTTCCAGTCCTGTGATTCTATGATCTCCATCTACCTATTCCCCAGTGGCAGTATGGCTCCAGGAAGATCCAGGCTGCTGTTGCCTGAGGTGACCACTTCTCACTAGCAGCCATGGAGGCAACCAAGTGGGAGATCAAGTAGCTGCAGACTGCATAAACGCCGCCTTAGACTTCTGTGAAGTAATCTGGGATCTGAGCAGAGAATGGCATCATGGAGATGGATGATCTCCTTATCCTTGCCCTTCCCAGCCTCACCCATAAGGTCTCAGAGAACCTCAGCATTATGGAATCCCAGTGGAAGGCATACACAGAGTCCAAGGGTGGTGGTGGGGTGCCATGTAGACAGCAGAGGCCCCATTCTACACAAATCTAGGGTGTGTGTAGGGGGTCAATCTGGGCATTATTATTAATAGTAGTAGTAGCTGAAATAGTAAAAAGCTAAAAGGAAGGGCCTCGATGGAAAATAGCTTTTCCAAAAAGAACGAAGAGGGGAGGTCTAAAACACTCCGATACAAATGCTACCACTTTGATGTGTAAAACCCTTGTTAATTTCACTGCGAGGAGGAATGTGACACTGACAAGGAGAAAGATGAAAGTTTGGTGTAAATCAATAACTACCTTCAACACAGAAAGCTTGGTTTTTGCCATCCAGTCTTGCTGGAAAATGTCAGCCTAATTTCCCACTTATTTTGGATAAAATCTATGTGCAACTATCAGAAAGCAGAAAAATAATCGTATGGTGCTAGCAGCTTTACTCAGTCAAACCTGCAGAGTAATAATATGTTTGTAGAAGACTGTACAACCGCTTTAGGAAAAGTCCATCTCAAAATTCTACACCACCTACTATCCCACTGATGATATATTGCAGGTGCGTTGGTAGAGTTATCATGGAGCCTACTGTTTTCTTGGCCATCCGTTTTACTCCTGTCTGAATATGCTGTACAGTCTTGCTGCCTGGTCAGTGGCATGAGGAGCCATTGTCACACTGAAGTGAGGAAAAAGAGGTTTGGGTGTTGTTGGTTCTGAGCAGCTTTCATCCAGAGCCAAAGAAAGACGTTCTAAGTAACATTTGTGCTTACAGCTGTTTTGATCCAAGTTCAATTTTGACATTTTAGGTGAATTGGTGACCTATGAGCAGCAATATGTTACCCATTTGTCAACCAACTGTTAGAAATGTACTTTGGTGTTTATACCATCCCTGGCCTGAGACTCTTTTATATGATTAAGGACAGCATTATTAATGTCTTGCAGAACTTATAATCAAAAGCCCTGTTAGTGGAAACATGATGCTATTCTGTTTCTATGTACAGTAGTTTCACAGAAGATAAGTGTCTGAGTGTGAGTCATTTCCCTACCTTCCCTTCAGCATGAAGGAGCTCAAGCTGAGAGCTTGAAAAATATAGATGTAAAAATATATCGATAGGTCCATTTAGATCAAAATAAAGGTTTTCTAAAGAGATCATTTTACAAAATAACATCCATGGAGATTTTTTTTTATGTCAACAGAAACAGTTTAATTTTCAAGGGATAACATCTGCAACATCCTGCTAATGAAGAAGAGGACTGGAAAATTAAGCAGATTAGAAACTCACTATAAATATAGAGTGCTTCATTGATTTCCATTATATAAATTGAATGAAGTTCAAAAAGTAAACTAACTATATAAACAGTGTGCTGACCAGTAAATTACATTTTTATTTTGTCTCCAGTTTTAATAATCTAAGTGTTATTAGCAACATAATGAAGGAAATTTGCTTTTTAAAAACATGAGGTGTAACTAGCAACATCCCTTAAGCCTTTCATGTCTAATAGGAGTGTCTTTCTTTTAAAACATAGCAGCAGCTCACTGTAAATCACAAGCTGGTGTGAAAGCTGTCAGTCATCAGTTGACATCCTTTGTTCAATAGCTGACAGACACTTAAAGAACCTCATTAACATCCATAATCGAAGCTCTCATCCGTATCACACCTGTCAAGTCTTTCAGGTTTGCTGTTCATACATGTAAATATACAGCAAGGAACTATTCTCCTTTGTTACAGTCTGAGGTAATAATTTCCTACATTTATACAGCACCTCTCCTCCGGAGGATACCACATCAACTGAAATGACCCAGCTCCTCCTCGGTAAATTTGTTCTATCAATTATTTCTTAGTCCTTCCTATTTAAGAACCTTCTATCCTCCAAGAAGAACTTTTCTAAGGGAAGACTGAGGGTAAATATCAGGGGGAGAAATGTTCCTAACCATGAGGTCTGTTAGACTGTGAAATAGTCTCCCAGGAGAAATTGAGGAATCCCAATCATGTGAGTCACTTGGGATTACACTGGGCATAACCTTGGAGCATATACTGTAGGAAAAGAGTCCTGTGGCACCTTATAGACTAATAGATGTTTTGGAGCATAAGCTTTCATGGGTAAATACTAATGCATCTGACGAAGTGAGTATTCACCCACAAAAGCTTATGCTCCAAAACATCTGTTAGTCTATAAGGTGCCACAGGACTCTGTCGCTTTTTACAGATCCAGACTAACACGGTTACCCCTCTGATACTTGTAGGAAAAGAAATTCTGCATTGACCGGAGCCTAAATGGAGGGATGAATTAGATGATTCAGTAGGACTCTTCCATTTCTGATTTCTGAGTCTCAGATTTCTTGTTTATTACTCTTCTTCTATGGAATTCCTTAGGGGTCTATAGCATTGAGGCAGCATCCCACTAGTTGTTTGTACCAGGCTCCAGGCCATTTCCTGTGCCCCTCCATGCTGTGGTATATTTCCTGAAGGGTAATAACTGAATGCCACTCAGTAACCTCTTTTATGACCCTGGCAGTAATATAACTGGGCCCCTGCATGACTTTCCCAGTGTAAATTCCCCTCCCCCCCGCTACTTTTGATCGATTTCTACGCAGGTAATTGTTTTTACGAGCCTTCAGATGATTGCCTTGCTTTTTGGTATAGTCTGAAATATCCCTTAATACAGCAGCTCATAAAATGTCCTACAGTCCTGATTCTTGTAACTCTCTATTTAGTTGGGCTCCTGGAAGTCTGCTGGCTTGCAAGAGGAGGAAGGAGCAGGGAGTACTGCTGTTGGTCTCGTCACTGTTAAAAGCAAGCAGGATAAAACCATGTAATAAATAATGCTTGCCATTGATATGGTCAGCAGCAGCTTTTAGCTCCAAATTGCAGCCAAATTCATGAGAACAGAATTTAGCCTACTTTTATATGACAAATTGCAAGTATAGTGGGGCCTGATTCTGATCTCACATGGCTGTAAATCAGGAATATCTTCATTGAAGTGAATGGTTACTCTGCTGTACGACTGATGTGAAAGGAGAATAAAATCATTTGTATCAATCCACATTCATCCATAATGTACGTCACGTGATTTTGCATTGCAACAATACAAAAACCTTGGACACCCGTGCAAATTCTGCATAATTTTAACAAATCAAAGGAAACAATTAGTGTCTCTTATCAGAAAAAAACAAATGCTGTTTAAAACTTCTTGGAGTGTGAAGGTGACCCAGCCAAACTGAGGGAAATTGACTAACTACAGTCATTTAAACAAATACAGTGAATAGGTTCCCAGCTCAACTCAAAAAAAAATCATACACAGAAGAAAAAATTCACACAGGCAGCTTTGAAACATCGTTTATTAATGCACTTTCCCCCACAGCAGGAAACAAGGAGGAAGCTAGCAAGACAGGCACATTAAAAAATTATGACTTCTACAACTGAAATTTACAGATATGCAGAAATAAACCACACTTCTTTTGTGCTACATTTGAGATACCAGTGTAAAATGTATTCACTCCTTTCTCTATTATGTGCTACATTAATGCTATTAGTGTGTTAATACCACTTTAGCTAAGTGCCTGTCTGTCCTCACTTTCAGGGGATTTTGCAAGATCTCAGCAGTGGAATCAATAGGCTTTTTTGGGAAGGTGGCTTTTTGTTTTGTTTAAAATGGAGCACATTTTGAGATAAAATCACTCAGCCACTTTTGAATTAGAGGAGGGGGTGGGGGACAAAGGGATTAAAAAAGACAAGCAATAAAATGAATAATTTCAAATCTAACCTCTAGCTAATAAAACCTCTAGTTAATAAAATAAAATGTCAGCTTTCTGGTTGATCCCAGTTATGGTCTTCTGTGCTGCTGGAACTCAAAAGTCACTATCAATTGAACATCAGGATGTCCTGGGTCCACATAGCAGCACAGGGGCTGGGTCCTTTTGCTGCAGCTGCAATGCAATCCCACATCTATTCCTGCTCCTTTTAAGTGCTGGAGCATACACACCCTTCTTGTTTGTCCTGCCCCACTGAAGTGCTGCACATTGCAGAAGAGCAGACTCCATTCTGGAGCACAGCTTGATGAGAATACTCTCTGTTGTGACAATGAGATTATTTCATTGGATCTGGATGGAGAGGTTTGTCACTTTGGGGAAAGCTTCTAAAAATCTAAAGTGAAAATACATTATTCAATTGATAATAATGCTTTGTCTTTCTATAGCACCTTCTATTTGAGGGTCTCTAAGTGCTTTGGAAATGTTAATGAATTAATTCTCACAACATCTTAGTATGACAATCCTCATTTTACAGATGGGAAAACTGTGGCTGAGAGAGGTTAAGTGACATGCACAGGGTCAGATACTACACCGACAGGCACAGTATAAAAACCTAACTAGAATAGGTCACATAGGAAGTCTGAAACAAAGCTGGGGTTTAGCATTCTGGATCTTCCGAGTCCCAGACCCATGCTCTCAGCAATGTTCCCTGCTCACAGTGTAACAGGCAGAGTACTAAGCAGTAAGACACATCTTCTAAAAAAAAATCCTCTATCTTGCACCTTATTCTTTTTGCCAAAATATAAAAGGGATTTAGCCTATTCCTAGACAGTTAAGTGGTAAAGAGAGCTGAAATTTGTAGAGTTCTAATAGCTTCTGATGACAATGGCCTATTTTATGTGTGATAATTTAACAGCAGTTAAACACTAGCAGCTCTCAAAGGAAGTTCTCTATTTATCTGCAGCATGGGCAGCAGCAGTGCAAGCTTTCACACTGTGCTCTGCCAACCTGTCTCAATTCTGACATGGAGAGGCCACCTTCAGGAGAGAAAGGGGGTAGAGATGTGCCTGGTTGTCTGCATTTCATTTCATGTATTCACTGTGGCCCAAGTGTTTTGCTCAACAACGACAAAAAATGAAAATGAGTCTATTTTCCCTCCAATGTAGATCTATTGGCCAAGTGAAAAATACAAATCAATTTTGATAGCAAAATGTGCAAAAGGTTGAATTCCGGTGTTGCCCCATTTGAAAGTTTCCTGAAAAATGGGATTTCTGGGTTGTGAAATGCTCCAGAATGAAATGACCAAATATTTGTAACCCTTTACAGCCTGGGAGGGAGAGGTCAGGTTCAATCATCCATTCACTCCTTGCCCTCTCTGCTGAGAGTGCCACACAGTTTCCAACTGGCAGCAGTCATTTTTGTAATGGGGACACATCTCTGCTGGGAACCAAACCGAGACCACTAATTCCTTTCAACAAGGCTGTTCACAAGGTCACAGCTTTTGAGGCTTTGTCTACACTGGGATTTCAGCCACTGAGATAGCTGCACTGAGGCAAAACCCTAGCAGAGACTAAGAAAACTGCTATATGCTACTGCTGTGCTTCAAATTGGTACAATTTACCTCATCCTGAAACCAGGGTAACCTGCACCAGTACAAATTGCTTTGCCTATCTACAATAGGGATTTCCACCAGTGCAGCTACATCAGTGGCTGACCGTTGATGGCTGTAACCAGGACAAATCCCCAGCATAGACAAAACCTTAGTTGTTATAGCCCTGAGCTGCATTAAAACTAGTGACCTCAAAGGAAAAAGGTTTTATAGGTCATTACCAATCCTGTGTCATTCAGACCTCAGCAGGAGCTGCTTATTATAAAGTCTATGCTATTATTGCCAGAGCTTCGCAGCATTCAATCCAGAATGCATGGCTCTAAAGGAGCAGTTAAATTTTATGCTGTGGTCGCAAAGCAGGAATAACATACAAGATCGGATTAAGTCTTAATATGATCTCACATCCAAGCTAGTGACCACCCAGCATGGCAGTGAGCAAATTCTAAATACTATTATAATAAAAAACCCTCAAAGGAAAATAAACCACAAAACGATGCTAGTGGTATTAAGGGTGTGATGTAACCTACTGAATCAAAACATAACTCTGTGTTTAGCACTAGGCCTAAGTTACTGGCATGATCTTCAAATGGGATGACCTGACCTTGAACAAAGGAGCTGTGCCCATTTCTGCCAGCTCCTGTGCCAGGGATATACTCTAGAGGTGGCAGGCACATTTGTCCACCTAATCTCAGTCTGGCTCTGTTCACTCGGTGGGCAGCCTATTAAATTCAATGAGATTCTGATGCTCACTGCACTGCGAGGGCTAAGCAATGACTCACTTTCCCTTACAAGTCTGGCTGTAATACCCTCACTCTAAAGTCCACGAGTAACCCCACCTCTGCCTGAAAAGAATCTAGGATCAGATTCTCCACTCACACTGGTGTAAATTGAGAGTAACTCCATTTATGTTCATGGAGTAAACTGTATATGACAGGAGACTCATGGTCTTAGACTCCAGTTAGAGGAGACTTTGGGGGAAGGAATTCTGAAGATAATCAGACAGGAGGGTTCTGAGATAACGGATTAAAGGGGGTGTGTTTCACATTCTGAAATCTATAGCCATTTTCAAACTATCTTTTCCTACCAGTTATATGTAACAATTGACAATTAATTAAGGACCCAGTGCAGCAAACCAAATAAGCCCATAAGCATGCAGGTGGTTACATTGACTTCAATGGGACTGCTAAATGCTTAACGTTAAGTACATGCTTAAGTGTTTTGCTGAACTAAGGCCTAAAATCCCCAGGCCTCATTCTAAACTCATTTACACGAGTGTGATTCCTTTGACATCCAGTTAAATTGTTTCTAAGCTACAGCAGTGTATGATCAGAATCAGAAACCTCAGTGGCATATAATTATTTAGCTGTACATAGAAATTATTTCGAACTCCCTGGTTGTTAAGTCTTCTGGTCATTGTACGCCAACCAAAACCAGGAAGGGCCTGAGTCACCGCTCTTACTGGTGAAAATAAGGAGTAACTCCATGGGGGAAAAAGGAGCTAAATTGGTGTAAATTAGAAGAGAATTGGGCACAAAAAAAATTAAAAGTTGTTCACCTCTTTGTTCTGGTTAGAGACAGTCAGACATCAGCTAACATATAAAGTTGAGAAGGAATGCGAAGAATGTAGCAGACCAAGAATTTACAAGTGACTATTCTGCCTTAAAGAAACTGAACAGAAGAGTTAAACATAGCCTTAATCTTCCTTAAATTGATGCTAATTCAAAGCTTTTTCTAGCACAGACAGATCAGCCAAATCAAATGCATTGAGGCTCTTAGTATTTTCCTGAAGCACATAAAGCATACAGTAAAGTGTCATAATCCAATCAAGCTGGTTTTCTATATCCTCATTGAATAAGCTCATTTCTTCCAGTTGCTTGCAGATTTATCTCTAGCATCATTAGCCTATAACTATCCCCATCTTCTAACATGCAACCTATATATTACCAATCATCAAATAGAAAATCATGTTTCTTCTTGAAAGGTGTAATTATCTAGGGTCTGGTTCTAAAGACGTTGCAAAGAAGATATATTGCCCATTAACAGTCAAAACTGCAGTTGTGCTGATACTTACAGAAATACTTACTAAACAGAAATGAAACCTTAGATGTTTGTGGCACAGCAGTTCGCTCTTCACTGTGGTTTAAAATTTATGACACTGGTTTATTATTTAGATGTATTTTCATTAGGTGAACACAACTGAAACGTTGCATCTGAGTGAGCTACAAAGTAATGCTGACAAAAAGCGCTGAAGAAGAATTAAGAATTACACAGTTAAATTGTACATTGTCATGTAAATAGAAAAGGGACACCATGGGATTTTGTGCATTGTATTGAGAGATAAATGCTGAGAGCTATAAATACAAGTTAAATAAAGAGCCTTGTCAGTTAAAGCAGTTAAGTGGAAGCTGCTGTTGGGGCAGCTGCAAGATTTAAAAAATATACTTGGTAAAGAGCACTACACATTGTAACTGTTACCAAGTTTATTCGTATGTTTGTAAAACTGTTTTCTTGCCTTACAAAAATTAAAAGAATAAACTGTCAAAGAAAACTGTTCAGCTGTGAGGGTTAGCCTGCATAAATTATTAACAGATATGAAAGACTGTCTCCCAGTATAAATGTGCACGTATGCAGTACTCACAGAATTCATGGGAAATTTAATGCTCCAAATAACAGTGAAAGCACCTACTTATCTGGCTTCCAATCAACACACTGCAGCATTGAATCAACAAAGAGATGCCTGTCCAGATGTGGACGAGGTTGTATTCCTGTTTGATCGCATCATAGTTTGTATCGGGGGTTTAAAGAGAAGGTTTAATTTGTCTTATTTCCTACCCCAACTTTGGCCTTTATTTTGTGTCTTGACTGTCTATTATTGTGTCAGTAATGCTGTTACAAGTTGTTTTTTGGTAAAAACAAACAAACAAAAAAACCCAACTGACAGTTGTATAATTTTTCTTTTAGTTTGTACACCCAATCCCAAGAAATTTATGACACTCAGTGCAATGGAAATTTTCTAAATTATATGGTTTGTTGGACAAGCTTTCCAGTGCTGTGATTGGAGTTAGTCCCTAACTGTGAATACAGGATGAATAAAGTCAAAACACAAAGGATAGAAAGCTAGTATAAAATACCACCTATTGATAACGGACTGACACCACAAGGGATGCTTTTGTTATAGCAGTGCTTGAGCTTGCAGTAACAGGTTGGCACACTATCTGAACATATGATGAGGTTGTCTACATCATACTTGCGCTGACTTAAGCAAGTTAATGTCAAGAAACTGATTTAGTTATTTCAGAGGAGGGGGGGGGAAACACATTTCAGAATAAAAGTCACTAAAGTCTGTTTAACTAAGGCCAGTACCAGGAACTGTTATTCCAAAATAAGAATATTCACATACCAACTTGCACTAAAATAAGTAAATTGGTTTTAGGAAAGGAAGAAAAAGGAAAGTTGGAAGGCCTGATTCTTCTCTTTCTTAACCTAGTATTCATCAGGAGTAGTACTAGTGAATCAGGCTCTATTTCTCTTTGGAAAAAAACTGAAGAATAAATGTTCTTTTTAAATTCAAACTAAGTATTTGGAACAAAGAGGTAAAACATTAACACCCTTTTACTGAAATATCAGTTTCTTTTGTATGTTACAGAAGAACTTATGAATATATATAATGTACAGAAAAGGCAGACTTTGTAAAATAAAAGTCTTCCTATAAAAATAAAAAGTCAAAGTAAAGTGCATGAAACTGATTTTCCCCCAATTTGACTAATGTGTCCAAAGTCTTAGTACAATAACAATATTTAAAACCCTGGGATGATTTCTTTTCACCCATTAGTCAGTTATTTTAGCATTCAAACCAAATGATTAGAAATAACAGACACTTATAACCTGAATCAGGTTAACCAGATGCTTCCAACAACAAAGATGACGAACACTGGAATATCGACTCTCTATATACTTTTCATTGACAAGATTAACAAACAGTTAATAGATCCATTCTGGATAGAGACACCAATAGGAAAAGAGCCTCCATGGATGGGACAGTTTTGCTAGTCAAGGGCTCCTGCTCTGTGCAATCAGTTCTTAGTCTATGAATGTCAGTTTTTTTTAAATAAATGATCATAACAAAATACATAAGTTTACCTGTCTGCCTCCATTAGGAGAAAGGTAATTGATCCCAGTCCAGTTAAGGACAATAGCTTTTGTACACTGTCTTGTAAGTGGGCAGTTGTACTGAGTGAGTTAAGGGAAATACTTAAGAGGCATGTTTTTTTTTAAACTCTGGAAAGAGACCCAGTGTGGAACTAATACAAAGAGATCTAATAGTACTGATAGCAGTTTTCATCTTCAGAATGCTTTAGAAACATTAACTAATTACTCCTCACAAAAGCCCTGCCAGGCAGGCAGGTAAGTATTATCACCCGGGCTTCACAGATGCAGTGAGCAGAAGCAGATGTTTTAGGGTCCCTTCCCAGAGGCCAACAACAGTAATTCATGGGGCAAAGAATATTCAAATTAAATTGAGGCATCTAAAGCCATGTAGAGGGCCCAATTCTACTCCAGTGACTCTCCTAGGTAGCTGAGTACATTCGACTCCCTGTGAGGTCAAAAAAGAGCAGAGGGGACTCCAGTGTCTCACAGGACTGGTCCTTTAAGCACTCAACTAAATGGACCATTAAAAAGACTCCAGCAGCCAGAGATGAGGAAGCTGGGCCCTTTACACCACCACCAGGAAGTCCCAGTCCTGTACTAAACCCACTAGCTTACTCCTCCTTCCCATGAGGAAACTGGTTCCTGAATGAATGATTTTAGTCTCCTATTTAGAGTCCCAGAACATGTTAGAACTGCAAAAAGCTTAGTGGGGAAAACCCACTTTTCAGCCTCGGGTTACATAAATACAGGACAGTAGAGACAAACTGATCACAGTGAAGTGGCCATGGCTTTGCAGTGCAAAATGTGCTTGTGGACAAAGTCTATCCTGCCCTGCAGCAGCTGCGCCTGCTGCTCGGACAGGAAGCCCAGCCGGCCGGAGAGGGGTTCGTGAGTCCGGTAGAGTCTCAGCAGCTCCGAGGCTGCGTTCTGCAGGCGGTGCAGGTCCCGCACCCGCTGGGCAGTGGCCTCCCGGAAGATGCACACGGAGCGGAGCAAGGGCTCGTTGTACTTGTCCCACATGGAGAGGAGCCTGTAGCCGTGCACCAGGCCCGCCTCGTTGTCTATGAAGACGAGGCCCCCGTTGGGTGCCCTGTGTAGGTTGCTGGTGGCTCGGTGCATCACCCTGGGGTCCCACTGCAGGCTGAAGAGGTTGCTGACCAGCCGGTCAAAGTTGGCCGTCAGATAGTCAAAGAGGATCAGGTCGGTCCACTGCACCAGCTCCACCAGCTGGGGCTGGGTGAGGCCGCCCAGCTCCCCAGCGGCCAGAGGCTGCAGTCTCCTGCCCGACCCCGCCTCGGATCTCCAGGGAGCGGGGGCCACCACGTCGGTCAAGTTGTCCACCCACTGGGTGAGGCTGACCACCGCCCCCTCGGCCCAGTGCGAGCCCCGCAGCTCGTCCCGCACCTGCCCCCACTGCCTGCCGCGGGCTTCCACCAGGGCCAAGGTCATGGGCGGCAGGCGCTGCTGGATGCCCAGCAGCTGGGCCAGCCGGTAGGAGAGCGCCTCGCCCTGGATCTGCTCCGGGTTGATGCCGTAGCGGACGCAGGCGCGACTCCCGTCCGACAGCCGGGCCAGCCGGTTGGAGCTGCGGCCGCACCCGCCCCGCTCCAGGGAGGCGACGCGAGCCGCCCGGGCTGTCTCCAACCACGAGGCCGCCTGCTGGGGGTCGAAGCCCGGGGGCACCTGCTGCTCCAGCGCTCGGCTCCAGAAGATGCCGCCTTGCACTGGGGAGGCGGGGTCCGCGGGCGCGTCCCGGGCCAGCGGCTCCCTGGAACCAGGCTGCAAGTTGTGGCTGTGCCGGGGCTCCGGCTGCGCGCTCCGGGCGGGCTGCTCCGGCCCCTCCAGGGGCTCGCCCCTGTCCCCGGCGGCCGGCAGCGTGAGCAGCGCTCGGAAAGTTTTCTGGGCGCCGCGGGACTCGCCCTGCCCCGGCGGGCGCCGGGCGGGAGCCGCAGCTCCGGGGCCGCCGCGCTCCCAGCCCCGCTGTTCCTGGGGCAGCCCCCGGCCGGCTGTGCCCGCGGGGAAGCGCCGCTCCTGCTCCTGCTCCTGCTCCCGCGGCCGCTGCAAGCCGGTCCAGAGCCCCAGCAGCGAGCCCAGCCCCAGGAGCCAGAGCGCGGCCAGGGAGCCCAGCCCGGCCCGGCCCGGCCGCTTCATCCTCCCGCCGCCGCCGCCGCTTCACTCCGCTGCTCCGGGACCTGGCGGCGGTGCAGCCCCGCCGCTCCCCGGCTCCGGGCGCGGCTCATTCATCGCCGCGCGGGGCGCCGGGACCCTCCAGCCCCGGGCTGAGACGCTGCTGCTGGGCGGGCGGAGGCGGTAGCCTCGGGGCCGGCTAGGGGGTGGCGGGATTTCAGCTCCGGGACCGGCCGCTCCGCCGGCAGCTTCGCCCGGTGTCTGCACCAAGAGCGACCCTCCAGCGATTGAAATTCACAGGCACCGACCGAGACCACGTGGGGAAGCGAGGGGGGTTGCGGGGGACCCTCCCCGGCGCCCAGCATGGTCCTCCGCTTAAAGCGGCGATGCCTGAGCTCGGTGGGCCCACGCTTGGGGCGGAGTTGCCCGCAGGGGGCACACCAGGGAAGGAGGCGATCCCGGCCAGCCGCACAGAGCGCTGAGCCACCGCGGCCACTGGTAGCGGTAGCATCTACCGCCGCGAAGGGAGGAGACCGGCACCTCTCTGCAGATCACCAGCACCGTCCCCTCCACGCCCCTGCCCTCCTCGGGCAGCACCAAGGAATGGATGCTGCACCTTTGGGCACGGGAGAGAGATGGGGTCAATCTGCTAAATTCAGGCCTTAATTTCAGACGCCCCAAAGGCTGGGGAGCGGGGCGGGGTAAGGCACCGGATCTGATTTAGTTTACGGGACACTTGCAAAATGTGGGGCCAAGTTCAGACTTCAACCCAGCCACGTTCAGGGGCAGCTGGATGGATGCGGGATTTTGCTTCAGGTCCCGTTCTTAGCACTTCACCCCTTAACGCACGTTGGTAGCAGTGAGGAGGGGATGCCGGTGGTTTGATTAAATCACTATTTTATACCCGATGGATGTTACTGTATCCGTTGTGCAGTTCTGGTCCCGCTTCTGCCTTCTAAACACTCCCCCCACCTCCGTTCCCGCTCGTCATCGCCCTTTATTTATTAACGGCGTTCATTGCTTGGATTACATTTAGCGCCAGGCGCTCTCCAAGCACAGGGCGGCACAGTTGCCTCTCCCCCGCCACAGACGCTAAAGAACAAAGGCAGAAAAGGGATACCGCGCGCAAGCAGAAATCATGGTCGGCACATGGCGAATTCCGTCGGGTTCATGCAGATCCTTTGCTTTGTCTGATCCTGCAGATTAATCTGCTCAGGCAGAACCCCCAGCACTAATGAACTCATTGAGGCTCTGTCGGTACCAGAGGTTCACACCGCCACGGACCATCTTTTATGAGCCTGTATTTCCCTCTCTGTGATATCTATCACCCATCTCTTCTCCCCTCAGAAACCCCCATTCTCAGTACCGGCGCCCACAGATCAATGCAGATATCACCTGTGGATCAGTGTTTTCTTTTTCTGACCATTTTATTCCTTGCCCGGATCTCTCTATGAACTGGGGGCGTGGCTTTTAGAAACTGTCTAATGTTTGCCCAGTGCCATTATTTTAAGAATATAAATGCTAAGGATGAAGAGGAATTGTTGGGGAAAACCACCAAGACTAATGGGATGAAATTCAAGTCAGCCAAAATTTTCTCTAGCAGGAAAATCTGCATGACAGTGAAGTTGTATTAGGTTCTGCATCACTTAAATCCATCTATTGCAGTTTAGTCAGTCAAGCTATTCCTATATATTTAAACCCATTGCTTAACCCATCACTTATCATAACACTGACATTTGTTATCTTACAGGATTTCCTTTCCCCCTCAATCCTGTGCACACACTGGTTTGTTATTGGTGAGTTGCTTATGCTCAGTGGGCTGTATCCACAGCTTTTGTAGGGGTAAATTAGCTGAGGAGTGCAGGAATTCACATACTGGTTTGTTATCACTCATGAATACTGGGCTATGGGAATTTATTGGTTCTTAAAGAAAAAAAGAATAGTGGAACAATTGATGTAAAAATTACATAAAAGGACACAAAAAGTTTTGGACTTTAACCTCACTCTTGCAATGAAATCACTGTGGCCAGAGCATCTCTGGACTTTGTCCCACTCATGTGAAGTCACCCTTGTGCCCACATTGGGCTCATGGCTGGATCAGGGCCTTTATAAACAGGGCCTTTATAAACAGATCAAATAAAAATAAGGTATTTTTAAGTGCTGAGCTTCTGCACTGGTTTAACAGGAAGAGAAGATTTAACAGAACTTGATCTAATTTCACTGCTCAGCCTGTTCTGTATTATTATTTACACTACTTTTTGCATGATACAATTGCTTCTTCGTACCAGCATCTGTAGAAAGGATCATTTTGGACCTGGAATAGATGTATTAAAATGCGAAAGTCTATTAAATGTCACGTTATTTATCTTGGCTAATTGGTTCTTTCAGTATTTTAATTTAAACTAAAACAAAGTTTTACAAGTCTGTGGACTCGGATATTATTTTATTTGGGCAAACTGTAATGAAGGTTTCCACCTTGTGGGGCAGAGTGGAATTTCCTGTAGCTGAAAGAATTAAAGGTAGCCTGCAAAGGAGTTTTTTCTTTATATTGGAATTTTCCCCCTTCTAGCTTTATTTATGATACACGAAGATCGGGAAAGGGCATTTTTTAAAAGTATTTTTTTCTGTTTATGTTCTGATTTCTAAGCTTAGTTTTAGTCATTGGCATCAATGTGACAATCCAAAAACAAAATCAGAAGTCCCTTGCTGCTCAACTTTTCCTGGACTCTTGGGATGTCACATTGTCACTAGTTCTTCAGTCACTATAGAGTTCTGGATTAAACAAGACCTGGATTTCGAATGGAAAGATGAAGACACTCCATGTTCTCCCCTGCTTTGTTGTTGGAAAAAACAACAAAACAAACAAGCAACCCCCCCAAACAAACAAACAATCAATCAATCAATCAATCAAACAAACAATTTACAGACTTCATGTATGCATCATAAGCTAAGCAAAGCACAAGCTTATTTTGTTCCTTTTTGCATTTCATCTTTAAATTCAAACCTCACAACTCCTTAGGGAAGCTCAAAGTGTTTACGTTGAAGACCTAATACCAGTGCTTCATTTTACCAGATCTAGAGTGATCCTTAGTGATGTGGATATCCATGGACCATGTTTGTGGATTGCAGAAGAATGCAGATCCAAATTTTATATCTAGAGCAGGGATGCTGGAACAATTTTTATAGTGGGGATGCTGAGAGCCAGTGAACCAAATTGTAAACCACGTATATGATGGAAACCACTTCAAGCCAGAGGGTGCAGTGCAGCAGCATCTCCAGCACCCCTAGTTTCAGCACCTATGATATAGAGCCCTGCAAATCTGCAGATATCTGCTTTGTACCCACAGACAATGTTTGCGGATTGTAGATCAGATGTGGATACAAATTTTGTATCCACTCAGGGCTCTAGCTATAGTGTTTGCAGAAAGCAACATCTTCTGTTTATATAGTGTGGGTTCACCTTCAAAGGAGATAGTCAACAGGTTTTAGGACCCTCATTTATATGATAACAGTATGTAATATGAAGAGAAATGTTTTCATTCTATTTTTTGTTAATCTGGATTAAAACGATATTGGTTTTCTAACAACTAAACATCTCCCTGCAGTTCTGAGAATTCACCATATGATGTTGTGTTAGCTCCCCCCAGAGGTCATAGCATTGCTCTGCAATGTCTACATCAACCAAAAGACTGAAGCTGCTATATAGCACTTAAAATCCTCTTTCCCTTCCTTCCTCAGGGGTGCTGGAACAATGTGTATAGTGGGGGTTCTGACAGCCATTGAATCAAGCTGTAAACCCTATATGTGATGGAAACCACTTCAAGCCAGAGGGTGCGGCAGTACCCAGCATCCCTAGTTCCAGCACCTATGCTTCCACCAGTGTAGAGAGACAGAAGGAGCAATTGTTGGCTAGCCCCATGTCTCACCTCCTCCCTCCCCACGTTAGCATATGGAGGAGGGTCTGTGCTGCACACTCCACAGTCACCTTCCTGGTTCAGCTACACAGGGGCCTTCTGCAGCTGTGGAAGAGGAGGCTGGATTTGCCTGTTAATCTTACTGTGCAGCAGTGTATCCATAGGGAAAGTAGATCTGACCAGACCTGTTGTATCTCACAGGAGTGTTGCGAAGGATAATTACTTAATTCTTTTTTGCAGGGTCCTTGGATGAAAGGCACGAAAAAAATACAAGGCACAGTGGAAGAAGCTGTCAATGTGTATTAAGAATAGCACACAGTTTCATGATATTGACCGGTTCTAACAGCAATATGTCACATCCAATTGTAGCCATTAGAAGTTAGAGTATTCGTACAATGGCTTCATCATATGCCACATGGACTCACTGAAATAATGAGACGGAGTTACTATCCAGGCTGCTAACAATAATGATTCCCATCTACTATAATACACAGTATAATCGCTCACCTTGCTAGTCATGAATTCAGGAATCATTCTTCTCCAACACTGAACCCTTATCACTGGATGCTGCTTTACACTAAAATTTGATCTTTGAATCCATATGCACTGAACAGTGAACACCAGGTGTGTAATTTATGGCAGGTGATTGCTACAATGCACAGTTCCTGATTTGCACAGTGCCATTACATTGACTAGCAGCCTCTTATTCAATGGCAGACTGAATATTTTTATTCCGGTAATGATACAGAATAGCCTCTCTGTTTCCTGTAATGAGCTTTGAAAAAAAACCAATGGAAAGGGATTCAGGGCTGTAAATTAAATTTCATCCCCTATAGACACTAGATTTTTACTTGGATCCCTTTTAAATGAAAATCTGTGCTTCTATGGGGATAAATTATGCTTATAATGAACAATCAGTTGGTATCTCCTGTGTTGGGAAATCTCAGTGAGAAGGGACCTTTGCCATTGATAAGGATGTTTTATTTCCTGTTTTCAGAGTGAAATAAACTTGAAGGTTTTCAAGACACTCATTCTATTCTATATGGTATTTGCATATCTCTTGCAATTAGTTAAATGGCCATAACTTGACTGAATCCCTTAAAGCAATAGCTGGGATATGGTACGACAGCACCTGGAAAAATGCTTAGCTATTGTCCTACACCACCTGACAAAGACAATTATCAAGGGTTTTGGTGAGTTAGCCTGTTGGCCAATTTACAGACACCAGAAGCTGGAGTATTTAAAAACAAGACACTTGCTACCAGGTTGGACAGTCACCAACCAAGCTGAATTTCTGCTTGATTTGCAAGATGTTTAATATTCTGAAACTGTGATCAGTGCAATGTAAAGGTCTTGTTATTACTTTGCAGACATTGTTATGAGCAGCATGAGCATCAGTTAGAGTGTCTCTGGGCTGCTCTAACTTACATTGGGGAGTGGAGTTGGCTACTGGCCGGGCCTGGAATCCCATGAGGTGCAAAGATAAATTAAAGCAACTTTTGCCCTCCCTCCCGTGCTTCCTGCATTGAATGCATTTCAGCTGGATGGGAGAATTTGGCTCAGAAAGTCTAGGGCATACATTCTGGGACGCCTGAACCCATGGTATGCAGCATTGTTACAAGGAGCTGGGGGTTTTGTGGAACACTGTGGCTTCATACTGACACTGGGGAGAAGTCATTGCAGAGGGCACTGGTTCAGCCCTTTGACATTAGCTGACAATAAGAACAGAATAGAGACTTCAGGATCTGGCACATGTGGCTTGGTTCAGTTGCTATTGAAGTCAAAGGCCAAACTCTAAATGACTTCAATGGGCTCAAGATTGTGCTCCTAGTGAGGAAGCAAAGGGATGCTTTATTTTTCCTGTTCAGCTTGCGTATGCTCTTTTTAAAATGTCTCTTTCCAGACTCCAATAACAATCCTTGCTGAGCAATGAAGGCCGGCAAAGTACAGGAACAGAATGTGGCTTTATCACATGCAAGTCTTATGCCAATCAACAGGTTCAAAGCGCTCATGGATTTAACAGAGGTCTCTTTTCTCCCACCTCTTTGTTTAGCAGGGAAGACTGTGATACTCTTCAGGATCAAGGCAGTGACCTCCTCTGCTATCAGCATCTTTGAATTCTGACACTTCCTGGAAAGACTCCCCACTTTATATTAGCTGAAGCTGATAATGGGTATCCAGCTGCAGCTTCCCTGCAGGGGCTTAGGCCTCACTAGTGCTGCTGAAATGCTTAGTCCCCATATTGTCTCAGGCAAGTTCCAGCCTGAAGTAGCATCTTGGCACCTTGAGGCCTTAATCCAGCCCCCTTTAAAGCTCCAGAAGCCATAGGGACAGACCCATACATATGGGAGTGCAATAGGTGCTGGTATCGTTGCATCAGTTTCCCCTCTCCAATCAGCTTCGCCAGACTTACAGGCTATTGTGGTGCTTTTATGAAGAAGTTTTCTGAACTTTGCTAACATTGAGATATCTTAGCCCTCTAGTTATGTCACAAAGCAGGGTTGTAAAATCACCCTGTTCTGGTGCTACTACTGTAGCTCAAGGATTTCTCCACCACCATCTTCCAGTGGCACAGTAGGAGAACATAGGTCCTTTCTTTACTCTGGGTTCTGATCCAGGAATGCTGTTGTGAGTAGTGATTGGACCACTTCATTCCAACCCTATTTCATTTCTCTAGATCACTTCCTGTCTAGGCCTATCTCTAGGAATTTTGCACAGTCCTGTCCTGTCCTCCCCAGATCCCTTAGAAGAAACAGCATATCACATCAGGTCTCAGGCTTGGTCTACATTTAAAAATTATAGCGCTATAGCGACGTCAGTCCCACGTGTGAAAAACACTCCCTGACTGACATATCTGTGTTGACCTAGCCCCCAGTATAGATGCATCTGTATAGATGGAAGAATGCTTCTGTCATCATAGCTACGGGCATTCAGGGAGGTCGTGTTCTGATACTGAGCGAAAAAACCCTTCTATTGGTGTGGGCTATGTCTACACTATGGGGTTATGCCAGCACAGCCATGGTGAGCTAGCTGTGCCACTATAGTTTCTGCAGTGTAGACACAGAATAGTGTTAGTACCTGGGTCTAGTACTAGTCAATATTCAATATTTTCATTAATGACTTGGATAATGAAATGGAGAGTATGCTTATAATATTTGCAGATGTCACCAGGCTGGGAGGGGTTGCAGGCATTTTGGAGGACAGGATTGGATTTCAAAACTACCTTGACAAATTGGAGAATTGGTCTGAAATCAGCCAGATGAAATTCAATGAAGACAAGTGCAAAGTAATTCACTTTGGAAAAATCAAATGGACAATTACAAAATGGGGAATAACTGGCTAGGTGGTGGTACTGCTGAAAAGGATCTGGGGGTTATCATGGATCACAAATTGAATATGAGTCAATAATGTGATGCAGTTGTGAAAAAGGCTAATAAGAACATAAACATAAGAACATAAGAATGGCCGTACCGGGTCAGACCAAAGGTCCATCTAGCCCAGAATCTGTCTACCGACAGTGGCCAATGCCAGGTGCCCCAGAGGGAGTGAACCTAACAGGTAATGATCAAGTGATCGCTCTCCTGCCATCCATCTCCATCCTCTGACGAACAGAGGCTAGGGACACCATTCTTACCCATCCTAGCTAATAGCCATTTATGGACTTAGCCACCATGAATTTATCCAGTCCCCTTTTAAACATTGTTATAGTCCTAGCCTTCACAACCTCCTCAGGTAAGGAGTGTGTTAACAGGAGTGGTTTATGTAAGACATGGGAGGTAATTCTCCTGCTGTACTTGGCACTGTAGAGGCCTCAGCCTGGGTCAGTACTGTGACCAATTCTGGGCACCACACTTTAGGAAACATGTGGGCAAAATGGCGAGAGTCCAGAAGAGGGCAACAAAAACAAATAAAGGTTTAGAAAACCTGACCTATGAGGAAAGGTTAAAAAAACTGGGCATGTTTAGTCTTTTGAATAGAAGACTGAGGGGGGACTTGATAACAGTCTTCCAGTATGTTAAGGGCTGTTAAAAAGAGGACTGTGATTAATTGTTCTCCATGTCCACTGAAGGTAGGACAAGAAGTAATGGGCTTAATCTGCTGCAAGAGGGAGTTAGGTTAGATATTAGGAAAAACTTTCTAACCATAAGGATAGTTAAATTCTGGAATAGGCCTGCAAGGCAGGTTGTGGAATCCCCGTCATTGGGGGGTTTTAAGAATAGATTGGACAAACACCTGTCAAGCATGGCCTAGGTTTATTTGGTCCTGCCTCAGTGCAGGGGACTGGATTTGATTACTTCTTGAGGTCCCTTCCAGGTCTACATTTCTATTAGATTCTCTTTTACCTTCAGTGGCTTTCCTGCCAGGCTGTATACCGGCCTAGAAAGCCATTCCCTGACACTGTCTTCATCCAGAACTCCTCCCTGATAATGAACCCCTAGGTTTCTTCTATGTAGTCCGGGTTGATCACTTGTCCCACCTTTTTGGCCACCTAACCCCAACCAATGTCTGGATTCACTCTTGAAATGGCCACCTCACTCTGTTACTGAAACAGAGAAAGAATCAAGGCTGGCTAGATACCTAAGCAAATAGACGTGAATAGGCTGATCTTGATTCATTCACCTTTAAACATCTCAAGATTCATAGATTTTAATGTCATAAAGGACCATTATGATATTCCAATCTGATCTCATAGATAACGCATCCACTCACTCTTGTATCAGGCCTTATAACTTGTGACTGTAGAATATATCTCTGAGAAAGACATTTCCTATTGATTTAAAGACTACAAGTGATGAAGAGTCTACAACATCCCTTGGTAAGGGCACCAACGGTTAATCATTCTCACTGTTAAAAATACATGCTTTATTTAGATGTTCTTGCTAGGTACTCAATTACCTCTGTGAGGGTCCCAGTGTAAGAACCTATACAGGCTAGACTAGACTAGAAAAATGAGGCCAGACTGAAAATAGAATGTCCATTTTTTAAAACAAAAGAAAACAAAAAGTGCTGGCACAATTTTATCCTAACCTGCAAAAATATACCCAGGATAAATCTGAAACTTTTCAGCAAATGCTAAAAAAAGTGCAGCTTCTGCATTGCTGGTAAAATTTTCTAATTAATCTTAAGGTAAAAACACCAGCTGTGCTAGTGAAAAGCCAGCTGTTTGGTTGTTTCTAACTGAAACAGAAAAGGACTGGCTTAAACAGCAATGCATAACT
Organism: Mauremys mutica; assembly: GCF_020497125.1. Lineage (NCBI taxonomy): Eukaryota > Metazoa > Chordata > Testudines > Geoemydidae > Mauremys > Mauremys mutica. Next base: position 80,489,000 of record NC_059075.1, read on the forward strand.
TTCAAACCCTTCATATTGCTGCTCTGTTTTGTGGAACCTAGAGAGGCAATCAATTTCTGTGACACTTCTCAGGGTACCCAGGACTGTGAGCCTCCCTACTAACCCCTGTTTTCAGCGTGAGGGAGTCTTACTTGTGCTTAGCTGGATGTCAGCTTCTTAATACCACCAGCCTTGTAGCCACTCAGGCACTCTCCTCTAGGCTATGCCAACCCTTACTTGCCTTGCAGGTTAACAATAGCTGCATGCCAGTCCCCAAGTCCCTTTGAAGCTTTCCCCAGAAGTGTTCAGCCTCAGACACTGGCTACTCAAAGAAAATATTGGGTCTGCCATTCCCAAAGGAACAGCATATACACCAGATTGCAAGATTCCGCTCAGGACCAGCACTTTGCTTAACACCATAGCACTGAGATATATGTATAGTGGTAATAAATATAAATTTATTATCAAAGAGTCAGGAGATAGTGAGCTAGGCTATTGGAAATAAATGGTTACATACAAAACAAATTCATAACACACTTTCTAGAGACTAAACTATCAGGTTAATCTCCCACCTAAAGAAACTTTACCTCACCTAAAGTTTTCTTCAGTGATTTCAACCAAGCTTGGCTGAGATCCTGTTTTCATGAATGCAAACACACTGCCTATTTACTTCCTAGGTGCAGGATGAGGAGGTATCTTCTCTGCCCCCTACATATACCCACAGAGTTCATTGGCCATCCTCAGACACAGGATAACCATCAGTGGCTTGTTTTTCCCTGTGTACTGCTTCCTTGTTGACTTCCCATCTCTTTGTTAACACCTGACTTTGTGTGTAAACAGGCAGCCTTGATGTTAGCTTACAATGCTTAATTTACATCGCGACAGAGAGACAGGCAAATAAACATCTTTTGTCTGATAGAAAACCTGTATTGTCACCTCTGCAGAAGACTCATACATTGATACAGACGCTAAGAACGTATTTTCAGTATAAGTAACCCCTTACATAGTATCCGTACATACATTTCACTGCAATATCGATCAGTGTGACCCTGGCTTTAATTTAAGACTTCACAAGATATTCTTTGGTAAACAAGAATGTACATCCCAGAATCAAAATACTCTTGTAACCCCCTTGCCAGCAGGCATTAAGGGAGTATCGGGTCACAGATTCTTTCCAGAGGCACAACATCCCCTCCCACAGAAAAGCTTGCAGGAATGGACAGGAAAGGCACAGCGTAATGTATTGGTCTCTTGCCCTTGTCTTTCCACCTATGATTTTCCTCCTCCCTATTGAAGATTCCCTGACTCTTCATGAGATCGGGGTGAAGGGGGGGGGGGCGGGGGATGAAGGACAGTGCTGTCCTGGCATCTGACACCAGTCTTTTCTGCCTATGAGTAGCAGATTCCCCCTGCATGAATTGTAAAGGAACTTCTGTTTCCCCACTTTAGAAATTAGAGATGACAAAACCTATTAGGTCACATCTCAGTCATTCCCCTCCTCCCGCCGCAGTGCAGGATTGTTCCCTATGCTATATTCTCCAGTGCTTTATCTGTCCAATCTTAAATCATAGAATCATAGAATATCAGGGTTGGAAGGGACCTTAGGAGGTCATCTAGTCCAACCCCCTGCTCAAAGCAGGACCAATTCCCAACTAAATCATCGCTGCCAAGGCTTTGGCAAGCCTGACTTTAAAAACCTCTAAGGAAGGAAATTCCACCACCTCCCCAGGCAACCCATTCCAGTGCTTCGTCACCCTCCCAGTGAAAAAGTTTTTCCTAATATCCAACCTAAACCTCCCCCACTGCAACTTGAGACCATTACTCCTTGTTCTGTCATCTGTTACCACTGAGAACCAGAATGATTACAGTGTTGGGGTTTCCACCCTCCTCATTTTAGTCTAGTAGAAACCTGTGACATTAATTATTGACATGAACTGTGACCATATAGATCAGGGGTAGGCAACCTATGGCACGTGTGCCAAAGGCGGCATGTGAGCTGATTCTCAGTGGCACTCACTCTGCCCGGGTCCTGGCCACTGGTCCGGGGGGCTCTGCATTTTAATTTAATCTTAAATGAAGCTTCTTAAATATTTAAAAAACCTTATTTACTTTACATACAACAATAGCTGAGTTATATATTATAGACTTATAGAAAGAGACCTTCTAAAAATGTTAAAATGTATTACTGGCATGCAAAACCTTAAATCAGAATGAATAAATAAAGACTCGGCACACCACGTCTGAAAGGTTGCCGACCCCTGATATAGATCATTGTTGCAATCAAGGTCCTATAGTTGCACCAAATCTTGTACAAAGGAGGTCAAGTAACGTGTGTATGGAAAGGTTGTAATTTGCTGGTTATGAATATGCTGTCTGTCTGTATGTATTGTTTTGTATTTGAAGTTATGAATATTGGCTATGTACTTGTATCTCAATGAGTTTGTTTCTAAGTAGCATCAGTGAAGCACTTGATAAGCTTCTTGAGAAAGGACTATTCTGAGTAAGTGCCCAATCCAGAAACACTTAACTGACAATGGACTTTGGGAGATGCCAATCAACATCTGAGCTTTTCTGGGAATGTTCAAACTAACATGTAAACAATGGTGTCGGCTTGCAAAAAGCTGAATCATTTATGGACATGTGACTTGCCCAGGTGGCTACAAACGTCATCTTGTTGCTGTGATTTTGCGCAGAAGAAAAATGGGGTTTCCGCCCAGAAGAGAGAGAATATAAAAGGCCCTGGAAGCCCCTCATTTTTGTCTTCAGCTGGCTCAAGAGATGGCCTCTCCTCTCCAAAGAGATGCCTGAAAGAAACTGGAACAAAGGACTGTAACTATGGGGGTGTGAGTGATTGCTGGTCCCAGGCCATAAAACACAAGGTTGGTCTGAAAAGGATTGGGCCCAGATGAGGAAGGTGTCTAGTCTGTGAAAGAAGCTTATTGGAACATCTCTGAGGGTGAGATTTACCTGTATTCAGTTTACTACTGTATTAGGCTTAGACTTGCATGTTTTGTTCTATTTTGCTTGGTAACTTACTTTGTTCTGTCTGTTATTACTTGGAACCACTTAAATCCTACTTTTTATACTTAATAAAACCACTTTTGCTTATTAATTAACCCAGAGTAAGTAATTAATACTTGGGGGAGCAAAGAGCTGTGAGTATCTCTCTATCAGCGTTATAGAGGGTGGACAATTTATGAGTTTATCCTGTATAAGCTTTATACAGAGTAAAACAAATTCATTTGGGGTTTAGGCTCCCAGAAAGACTGAATACTGGGTGCTGGGAAAATACCTGTTAACTGAGAAACCTCTGGACTAAGTGGATCTTAGTTTTTGTGAACTGCAGGAGGCGTGGCCCAACCTCTTGGTCTGTGCTGTAGCCGACTGGAATATCTAGCTCAGCAAGACAGGAGTGGAGGGAAACCTTCTCTGGCAGGTGGGTTTGTTCTCAGTGGTATTCCAACACATATAGTGACAGTCTTGAGGGAGTTTCTGTGACCAAACCCATCACAAAACCAATGTTGAAAATGTTGCCAATTCTCATGATTTCATCATGATTAGGGCCTTACCAAATTCATGGCCATGAAAAATGCTTCACGGACCGTGAAATCTGGCCTTTTGTGTGTTTTTACTATATACTATACAGATTTCTCAAGGGAGACCAGTGTTTCTCAAACTGGGGGTCCTGACCCAAAAGAGAGTTGCAGGGGGTTGCAAGGTTAATTTAGGGGGCCCACGGAATTGCCACCCTTACTTGTGTGCTGCCTTCAGAGCTGGGTGGCTGGAGAATGGCGGCTGGTGGCCGGAGGGTTGCAGCTGCTAGCCGGCACCCACCTCTGAAGGCAGCGCCCCCGCCAGCAGCAGTGCAGAAGTAAGGGTGGCAGTACCTCAACCCCCCTACAATAACCTTGTGACCCTCCCCACAACTTCTTTTTGGGTCAGAACCCCTACAATTACAATACTGTGAAATTTCAGCTTTAAATAGCGGAAATAATGAAATTTACAATTTTAAAAATCCTATGACCGTGAAATTGACCAAAATGAACTGTGAATTTGGTAGGGCCCTAATCATGATTTTTGTGATATTTGATTTTTTTTTGAAGTACCAGCTATCAGAATCAGAAAATTGCTTGAAAAGCTCAGCTGTCATAAAGAAGAAGAGAGAGGTTTCTTGCCCTTCTGGGTACGGAGGAAAGCTTGAAAACATGCACCAACACCAAATAAAGGCAAATCAAAAGAACCTTGTATTTATTTATTTTAAAAAATGTCATTATTTTAAAGGGCTTGACTCATGATTTCTGATTGCTTGGGGTTGGCAACACTGGGAATGTTTCCTGCTGCTCACTCTACAGTTTACTTTGATACTTTCCAAATTTCTAAGCCTTAGTAACCAGGCCATTAATATTCAACAAATGCCCCATTGATTACGATTTTATTTACCTAGCATCCTTTTAATACATGTAAAGAGTCAGATGCAAAAGGCAGTTATTGCATATGACTGAAATTCATTATTAAAGCACTCATCAAAGGGTTAGCACTGTGCACTGTATCTAAAATGCCCACTGCATTTTTATTGTCAATAGGCATTTATTATAGCAGTCTTATTGGATCAAAATCTATTTAAAATCAAAATTAAATGTAGGTGTTTCCTCTGAGAACTGTTCAGTGTAACTGATCCAGAACAACTATTAGTCCCTTGGACTATGAAGCCTATGCCTGGATGCTACACAATGCAGTTTTAAGCAACCAGAGGTGGGTCTAGAAGCTAAAGCTCAGGACCTGGAGTCAGGGGATACAGGCGCTATTCTCAGGTGCACTGTGGTGCTCTTCTGAGATATCGCCTACTCAACATTTTGGGAGGAAAGAAGTGTGACTAGGGCCTCCTCATCCCCTTCCCCTAGCAATTCCTGGCTGCCTTGAGGTTTGTCATAAACATAAAGAGAAGGGTAACAACCTTCCTGTATACAGTACTATAAAATCCCTCCTGGCCAGAGGCAAAAAATCCTTTTACCTATAAAGGGTTAAGAAGCTCAGGTAACCTAGCTGGCACCTGACCAGAAAGACCAATAAGGGGACAAGATACTTTCAAATCTGGTGGTGGTGGGGAGTGGGATGGCTTTGTTTGTCTGTTCGTTTGTCTGTCTATCCTGTGTGCTTGCCGGAGACAGATCCAGAAAGCAAGCAATCCAACTCCATTAGATTTAGTAAGTACTAGCAAGGGAATGAGTTAGTTTACTTTTATTTTGGCTTGTGATTTTCTCTGTGCTGAGAGGGAGGTGTATTCCTACTTTTCTTTTTGTAACTTTAAAGTTTTGCCTAGAGGGAAATCCTCTGTGTTTTGAATCTGATTGCCCTGTGAGATTATCTTCCATTCTAATTTTACAGAGGTGCTTCTTTTACCTTTTTCCTTTCTAATAAAGTTCTGCTTTTTAAGAATCTGATTGGTTTTTTTAGTGTCCTAAAAAAACCCAACGTTGGTCTGTGCTCATTTTGTTTATTCTCAAGCCTCCCCAGGAAAGGGGGTGTAGGGCTTGGGGGGATACTAGGGGGAGTAGGAACTCCAAGTGGTCCTTTCCCTGAGTTTTGTCTAATCACTTGGTGGTGGTAGTGTTACCTAATCCAAGGTGCAAGGGAGAATTTGTGCCTTGGGAAGTTTTTAACCTAAGCTGGTAGAAATAAGTGTTGGGGGTCTTTCATGTGGGTCCCCACATCTGTACCCCACAGTTCAGAGTGGGGAGGGAACCCTGACAGGGTTGTTGGCAGTTGAGGGTCAATTACAGTAGCCCTCGTACTGCACTAATTTATACCGGTGCCTTATCAGCTCCCAGCCAGTCCCAGCACTGGGGAGCACAAAGGTTGCATAAAGCCATCTTAGCTCATCCACCCCGTCCTGCACCAAGTGCAGTTTGGTCACGGTAAATAATCTGGGCTCTGGTTTCTATTGCTGCATCTTCTACAGATTTATCATGTGACCCCAGGCAAATCACTTAGCTTGCTTGTGCCTCAGTTCCCCCATTTGTGAAATGGGGATAATGATACATGCGAGGATGGGAGGATGCATTCATTATTAATGTTTGTGAAGGGCTTTGAGAGTCCCAGTTGGAAAGTGCTATACCAGGTTAATGGATTTTATTATTCATGAATTTGTCAGTGCCTGTGTCCTCCTTAGTGATACCAAAATTCAAAACAAAACCTTTTTGAGAATGACTGCTCCTTCTTCAGTCCCCCACCACCACCTGGGCCCTCAGATCCAGATTAATCTTAATCTCCAGCCCTGCTCTGGAAAAAGATCTCTTTCCCCTTTTTGCTTTATTTAAGATGCTACAGTCCATGGGTGGAGAGTCAGGGCGATATGGAGACTACACAAAGAGTTCCCTTTCCTCTGGGAAATTAACCAACATATCTGTTTTGATTTCATCTCAGTTTCTTTGCAAATGACTTTGTGCTGAGCCATTGAACTTTCTGTAAACAGTGTAGTGAGAGCCATAAAATAAATCATCCGAAGAAGAAAAACACCCCAAACACACACATGAGTTACTGGAGCCAATTCTCCCTGCTCTTTGTTAACCATCACAGAAGCTGATTTTCCTCTGAGTCATATAGAGATAACATAAGGCAGTATAAACAAGCAGTGGAATCATGGAGCAACTCAGAAAATAGAGATGTTTATTTTTTGAGCTTTGACATGCATTAGAAGAGACATCATTGCGGTATTAAAAAAAATCCAGCATGTTATCATCACAGCAAGCATTGGACTTCTCCAGACACAGAACAGTATTAGAGAATAAATGACTCAATATAGTCTGCCAGGCAAGAAATTTTATGTAGCTGTTCAGATGGACTGGAAATGGTACGATGTTTTATCTTCTATCCTGGGCAAACCATGCAGTGGGAACTGTGCCACATCAGGCTCCCGTTTGAGAGCACTGGAACCCCACTTTCTTCCAAGTGCAAGAAAATTTTCTCTAGAAGAAAGACCTCCAGGTTCAGACCAAGATTTTGGAGTCACTGAAGTAGAGGCAGTCCTTGTAGATTCCATTCCAAGGGGACCAGACCCTTTGTATTCTGGGTCAGGACTAAGGGCGTTTCAAGAAATTATACATTGAACTTTGATAATTATTCTTCTATGCAAGTGTTTGTAGAGCTGTCATGTGTTCTGTCTTTGTACAGCACCTCACGCTGGGGTTCTGGTCCATGACTAGGGCTCTTAGACACACTAGGGTAATTCAAATAATAATAAATAATATGGTATGATTCAACTTTATACTTTCACATTAAGAAATCCTCCCAGGACCTCTGTGTAATATGATTCTCTTTTACTGATGGGGTAACAGTGACTTGCTCAAGACCAGAGAGGGATTCAGTATCAGGGCTGGGATCCAAACTCGGGACTCCCTGGGCTGTCAGTCCTCTTCTCACAATGCACTTGTGCCTAGAGTATACACAGACCTTTAGCCCACACTTATCTCCTAGGCTCCCTTTCTGTTTAACCCTCACTATCATCAGTTTTCATCTCTTTCTAACCAGCCCAGCAATGAAGATAAAGGAAACATGAAGGTCCCAGTCTTTTCCTTTGTGTATAAAAATGTGTTAAAGAGAAGGAGCTACCAGTATTGCTTCTTGGTGACCTTGATGCATGGGCGGCAGGTGAACAAGCGGTGGGGGGAGGCTAGACCCTGGCCCCTCCCACTCTGCCCCCTGTTCCCCACCGGAGTCCAGAGTACCCCTCCACCTGTGGCAGCCGGCCCCCCTGCGTGTCCCCAACCCCAGTGTGCCGGGCGGGTGATGTGCCCGCAGCCCCAGCCCCGGAGCATCAGGCAGGCATAGATGACAGTTTTGTAACTCAAAGAGTGTTGCAATCAGCTCAAGGGAATTCTATGTTAGACCTGCTCTTGACAGATAAAGAGGAACTGCTCACAGAACTAAAAATTAATGGTAGCTTAGGTGCAAGTGATCATAACTTGATCACATTTATAATGTGCAAACAGAATAAAGTCCAGAGCAGTAATATATATATATACTTGGTGATTTAAAAGGGTCAGATTCACAAAGCTGAAATCAATTATGAGCCAAATCAGCTGAGATGAAGAATTTAATCAGAAAAATTGTTTAAGAACACTTTGCTAGATTCCCAAAATGCCACAGTCGAGGAAGAAGTCTATATTGGTTAAAAAAATAACCTGATTTAGAGGGGGAATGAAGGAAGCTATAATAAATAAAAACACGTGGAAGAAAGGGGGAAGTTGATAGTAATAAATATAAATCAGTATTTAGGAACTGTAGAAAACTGAGAAAGCAAGCAACAGGCATAAAATAAGAAATCTAGGGCCAGCAGAGTTAAAGATAATAATAAATAATAATAATAATAATTGAGTTTTTAAAATTATATTAGGAACAAAAAGAATCCTGACAATGGTATCGGTCCATTACTAGATGGAAATGGTAGAATTGTCAATAATAATCCCTCAAAAGCAGAAGTGTTCAATACATATTTCTGTTCTGTATTTGGGGAAAAAACAGTCTCGTCATTATGATAAAATTCTTTCCATTCCACTAGTATGTCAGGAGGTTGTTAAACAGCATCTACTAAAGTTAGACATTTTAAAATCAGCAGGTCCAGATAACTTGCATCCAAGAGTTTTAAAAGAGCTGACTGGGGAGCTCACTGGACCTCATTACTTTTTAATAACACTTTGAACACTGGGGAAATTCTAGAAAACTGGAAGAAAGCTAATGTTGTGCCAATTTTTTAAAAGGGCAAATGGGACAACCCAGGAAATTATAGGCCTGTCGGCCTAACATCAATACCAGGGCAAGATAAGGGAGCAGTTAATATAGCACTTGATTAATAAAGAATTAAAGGAGAATAATATAATTAATGCCAATGAATATGGGTTTATGGAAACAGATCCTGTTAAACTAGCTTGATATCTTTTTTTGGATGAGATTACAAGTTTTGTTGATAAAAGTAATAATGTTGATATAGCAACAAAGAGTCTTGTGGCACCTTATAGACTAACAGACATATAGGAACATGAGTTTTCGTGGGTGAATACCCACTTCATCAGATGCATGCACCCTCGAAAGCTCATGCTCCTATATGTCTGTTAGTCTATAAGGTGCCACAGGACTCTTTGCTGCTTTTACAGATCCAGACTAACACGGCTACCCCTCTGATGAACGTTGACTTGGAACCACACAATATTTTGGTTAAACAACTAAAACAATATGAAATTAACATGGCACACGCACATTAATGGATTAAAAGATGACTAACTGATATGGGAAATCTTCTTTGAGAGGGTGTGTTTCTAGTGGGGTTCTACAGGGATCTGTTGTTGGTCCTAAAATATTAAACATTTTTATCAGAGACCTAGAGTCAGGAGACACAGCATGCCAAACTGGGATTGCATTATGGATTCTGGTCAGGAAACGAAATAATATTTAATGTGCAACACCCACCTTAATTGTTTTATTATGATAAAATGTCAAGGTTGAATCTAACCATTTCTGCTTAAGGTCAAATGCTTTGTGATATCCAGGAGTGTTTAAAATGCTGCCAATGAGCCATTAAGAGCCAGTAGTTAAATGTAAGTGTGGTTTTTTGCTCTGTGATTTATTGTTTTTTGGTAGGGCTTGGGGCAGGAATATCAGCACTGAAACAAACAGCTCATTTCTCTAAAACCTTGTCTATGCTAACCTTCTTTCCCTTACATTTCCCACAATTGCTTCAAATGGAACCAGGAAAGCAAAAGACAGAACCAAAAACAAACAAACAATCATCATATCACCTAGATTCTAAAAGAAAAGCATCCATTGAGAGCCAAGCAAACAGCAGTGCTGTAATGTACTGGTAGTGGGTGAGTGAACTATGTAAGAGTGAGTGAGTGATGTTGCCCTCTAGTGGCTGGCTTAATGCTGGGGTAAATGACCTACTACTCCCAACAGTTACACATGTTTTTATTTAGTTCATGTATTAGATAACTGTATGTTTAGATATAAAAGACGAGGGTTCTGATCTCAGCTCTGTTGTGTGCAATTTATATTTTAACTACATCTGCAGCACATGGGTTTGTTCCTGTCTGTGCGAGAAACAAAGCAATAAAAAGCAATCCTTGGGAGTAGAGCCCTGCAGATCTGGATATCAGCTAGACACGAGACAGTGGTTGGCTTCTCTCTGTGTGAAAATTGAGTACAAAAGACAAGAGAAGCAAAGAGCCAGTAAAGACATTTCTTGGAGCTCTGCTCCTTTGACACTGTATATTCTTGGATATAGCTGAATGCGATGATAAGAGCATAATTGGAGAGAATATGCCATGAGCTGGTACATATGCCAGCTTTAAAACAACAACTACAAATAAAATCAAACCTTTGCTTCAGGAAAGGTGGTTGCCTGTGGCATTTTCCTTCATGTAGGGTTGGCAGGAGAGGAGTTTTATTATTCAAAATGCAGATGGCTCCAATGGCTGGAAAAAAGAGAGTTAAAATCAGCTTGGGGAAGTGCATAGAGTTAGGAATTTGGGAGTGTGACAGAAATGACATGAGTCCTAGAACAAATGGCAGGTGTACCATAACAATTGTTATGCGTACTCAGGATAGGTTAAATGCTGCCTTGACTATGACTACAATATATTTACATGGGGTGTAAGTCAGAACAAGTGTCGCCTTACAAAAATAATGTCTTATAGCACATTTCTGCCAGGGATCTCAGATCTGCAGTTTAGGTACTATATTGGGGCCATATGTATGTCTCTAAAAAATCTCTACAAAGCTCTCTGTGTTGGTGATACTCAGTACTGACTCTTTGGCACGTTAGCAGCTGTGTCTGAAGTCTCTGTCCTTGAAGAGTCTCAGTTTGATTTTCAGACTGGAAATTCTGGTTTCTTGACTGCATATTTCCCCTTTCCAAACCTATTTACATTCTTTTGGTTTTTACTGCAGGAGAAGGATTAGACACAGAATGTTTGCTGTGTGGCTCAGTCTTCATTAGCTCCAAGACATGTGTCTTGTTAGCCTATATAACAGACTCTATAGTACGACTGGCAAGGCCGAAAGTCAATTGGACATAATACCATAGACCAAAGGTAGACAACCTATGTGCCAAAGGCAGCACAGGAGCTGATTCTCAGTGGCACTCACACTGCCTAGGTCCTGGCCACTGGTCCAGAGGGCTCTGCATTTTAATTTAATTTTAAATGAAGCTTCTTAAACATTTTAAAAACCTTATTTACTTTACATACAACAATAGTTTAGTTATATATTATAGACTTATAGAAAGAGACCTTCTAAAAACGTTAAAATGTATTACTGGCACGCAAAACCTTAAATTAGAGTGTATAAATGAAGACTTGGCACACCCCTTCTGAAAGGTTGCTGACCCCTGCCATAGACAATACAGTTACAAAGGTCTCAATCAGGACGTCTGCTGCCCCCTATCTTCTACAGCCAGAAACAGTGGAATATACCAGAGATTTCACTATTCTTGATTCCCCTACAAACATACACATAACTCACATTCTTCTGCACCCCTGCCTTCCATTATGTTAAGTGATCAACTCCTATTTGAAAGCATTCATAGAGAACCCAGCGGATCTACAGCCCTTTTCCATTGCACTGGCCATTCACAGCCAGCTTTTGAAAGCTCCTACATAGTTGGAGAATGCCCCATATGGAATAAGGATTAGTAATTTAATTTCCCTGATGAACAGTGTGGCATTTCAGTGTTCTCAGACTTCTTAATCATGAGTTAGCCTACTCTTTCATTCCTACTATCACTGTCCCTCTCCTTTTCCTTGACATTCAGGAAAAGTTCAACAGGAGACTGTCACATAACATTTTTTATCAACTCTTTCTCCCTTGCTAGAGTTAATTCTTTTTATTTTAATAATCAAGACAATAAAATAATAGTATTTTACACTGGCTCAGCCAGAAAGATCCATCAGTGAAATGTTCTGCTTTTGGGGATGAATGCCAAATCTGTTTAATACTGTACAGAAATTCTACCCAAGAGTTTAAGACAGGAAGTAAAGAAGACATCCATGTGTAACCATAGGGAGAACCCAAATAGGCAGAATGTAGAAAAAAATGTCAAATTTAGCTATAACATCAGGGCTATTCCCCTAATCATGTGACATATGCTGGGAATGACTTTGGTTTTGTTTCATTTCAAAGTTCCTGGGGCTCACAAGTTTCTGGCTCTGACTTGTTGAGTTGCTTGAATAGTAAACAATCAAAACTCATTTGTAAATATGTGGATAAATCAAAGTGCCACTCTAATTTGCAGGCTGTGCAGATGTACCCTTAGTCTCTCTGTGCCTCAGTTGTCATCTGTACAATGGGGATAATAGCATCATGAGGGTTTCAACAACTGCTGGATATTCTTCAAAATGCTGGTGAATCCTGAAAGTGGCATGGATATTAGCATGAATGATTATTCATTTGAAAATTCAACTGAAAAAATGAGAAAGATGGTTTTACTGCAATTAGGGTTTTACTGCAATTTGGGAGGGGGAGGGATAGCTCAGTGGTTTGAGCATTGGCCTGCTAAACCCAGGGTTGTGAGTTCAATCCTTGAGGTGGCCACTTTGGGATCTGGGGCAAAAATCAATACTTGGTCCTGCTAGTGAAGGCAGGGGGCTGGACTTGATGACCTTTCAAGGTCCCTTCCAGTTCTAGGAGATAGGATAGGGTGCTAGCCAGGAACTTGAGAGACCAATTTTCAATTCCCTGTTCTGCCACAGACTTCCTGTGTGGTCTTGAGCAAGTCACTCTGCATATGGCTACAATAGTGACTGGTGGCCCATGGCAGTGAGTCTCAGAGTCCTGGTCAACAGACTCAGGCTTACATTAGAATGCTAAAACTGTGTAGATGTTCTGGTTCAGGCTGGAGCTGAAGCTCTGAAGCCTAGGGAGAGGGTGAACTTCAGAGCCCAGTCCAAACATCTACATGGCTATTTTACCTCTGTAGTGAAAGCCCTGTGATCCCAAGTCTGTTGACCTGGGCTCTGAGACTTGCTACTGAAGGCTGTGCAGATGTACCCTTAGTTTCTCTGTGCCTCAGTTGTCATCTGTACAATGGGGATAATAGCACTTCCCTATCTGATAGGGGGATTGTGAGAATATATACATTAAAGATTGTGAGGGGCTCAGATATTACAATATAGGTAGCCATATAAGTACCTAAGATTGACAGAAAATTTGTAGAAGAGAGAACATGCAGTGTTTAGTCATTCTTATGAAGCTCCAGTCACTCAGTCTGAGAGCAAAAACAATAGTGTGTGTGATTTAGGAGACCAATCACACAAGACAAATAGTGAATAGTCAAAAAGAAAGTTTATGAACGATCAGTTGTCCGAAACTCATTCACCCAGTCCATTCAGTGAAGCCTTATGACTAAATGTAGACACTCACACTGTTTAGAGAAATGAGTGATACATTGGCTGGGGGACTGGCTGTTTGGTGGGAATCAGATATAGAGTTTCCCACCTCTATGTCACCAGTTGCAATCTAGCCAGGTTGTTAATAAGGGAAAGTTGTTTCTGTCAGCTGATGTTTAGTGGTTCAGATTAAAATGAGCAAAAGAACCTCAATCCAGTTCCTACTGGACAATGGTCCATATTACTGACACTGTCTGCCACTCTCCTTGGCAATCTCAGAGAGGTTGTAGATTGAAAGGACGGTGGCATCTGAACTTACCTATTATCTTTCAGGGGTGAAACATACTGGAAGTGTGATATAGATACAGTGTATATATTGCTGTCGCCTGTGCCATATCTATTCTGGGGATGAGCAGAGAACGTCAGTGTCTGGCATTAAATTCATTTAGCTATATCATAATGTTGGGGATTTTTCAGACCTCTATGTCCTGCCATCTCCAGATCCATCTCTAAAGGGAAATCTGTGGAGCCTGGAGACTGATGGCTGGGAGTTGGGGTCAGGGTCACTGATACCTCTCTCAGTTCTGAGGACATCTGTGAAAGGACACTCTGGGTATTTCACAAGACAGCTGTCCTGATGAGAGATGCATAAACCAACAGATGAGCAGAGCATGCACAGCACACTAAATGGGGCAATTTTAACAAAGAATTTCAGTGGCTTAAATGGGTCAGTCAGAAGCCCTGCAAAACAAAGTTTGTGAGAAGCCAATTTAATCATGCTGTAAGAAAATAGCCAGTATTTATTCCTAATTAGCTCTTATATAGTGTTTTCCATCCATGGATAACTATCATTACCTCTGTTTTCCAGATGGGGAACCTGAGGCCCAGAGCAGTGCAGTGTCTGCCAGTGCAGCATGAGTTTCTGGGACCAGTACTGTGGAGAGTGCTGTCATATTTTCCACAGAGATGTTTTCTAAGGGCTTGTCTGGTGCACAGCCCAGCATAAGCAGCAGTGCAGAGCTGTACCATGCCTCTCCTCCTACACTGGACCAGTCCTGTTTTCTGAAGGAGATTCCCCCCCACCCCCGCTTCCCTCCTTCCCACCCTCTCAGATGTTCTCCTGCATGGCCCTTATGCAGGCTATGGTAGTGGGATGTAGGGGGAGTGGCTCCTTTTGTCACCCCTGCCCCTACTCTGACTGCCCACCTGCCTAATGACTAGGCACAACTGAGGCTAAGGGCTTGATCCAGCTCCCCATTAAAATCACTTGGAGTCTTACTGGCTTCTCCCTGGCCTGCCAGTCCTTTGGATCAGCCCCGGGCTCAGACCAAGTCCTTGGATCGGAACTGCTCAGCTTTGGGATGAGTTGGTATCGGGATCCAGATTTTGCAGCATGGTCCATCTCTGGTGGACCTTTCTCATGTGTGCAAAGGCACAAAGCCTTTGTACATGGAAAGCTTTGGGCTGTGCTATTGTGGCAGAGAAATTACAGTTCCTGTTTTCCATCCTCTTCTTGACAGGAGAGGCTGGCTCAGATTAGCGAGATGAGAAGCACAAAGGCTTGTTTGGCTCTTCTCCAGGCCTCTCTTCTTCACCCTCTGCTCTCTCTCAGCTGTGTTGCTATTCCTAGCCAGAGAGACCTAGATCCCAGCCACAGGTATTTACATGGCCTGGTATTTTTACAACCACAAAAAATTAGTTTCCTTTTGGCTGAAAGTGGGTGGAATCCCAGATCTGGAACATGTGCTGGTGGGGTAATGTCTGGAAAAAAATAAAAGAAGCCTACAACATGGAAACACAAGTGCTATGGAAACAAGGGACATAACAAACAAGGCTTAAAGAGACAGGCTCAAAGCTCAGACTTTTGGAGCCTACAGGAGGGAAACATACATACAACAGAACTATTGAGGTTTTTTTGCGCTGGGCCAAAGAGATGGAGTAGCTTTTCACTTCGCTATTAAAATGATATAAATCAGATGCATGAAGATAGGTAGATAGATAGATTGCATCTAGTGTGGTGGCTTTCATCTGAAGTCCATTAAAGTGACATGTGACATTTGGAAACTGAACTTCTTTTCTCACATTATCCCTTTTGACAAAAATGTCCACAGTTCACGAAGGATGTTGATAAATTGGAGGGGGTTAAGAGAAGAGCCGTGAGAATGATGCAAGGATTCGGAAAGATGACTTTTAGTGATAGACTCAAAGAGCTTAATCTATTTATATTAACAAAGAGAGAAGTTTAAGGGGTGACTTGATTACAGTCTGAAAGTGGGGGAAAATATTTAATAAAGGGCTTCCCAGTCTAGCAGAGAAAGGTATAACATGATCCAGTGGCTGGAGTTTGAAGTTAGACAAATTCAGATTGGAAATAAGTTGTACATTTTTAACTGTGAGAGTAATTAACCATTGGAACAGTCTACCAAGGGTCGTGGTGGAATCTCCATCACTGACAATTTTAAAATCAGTATTGGATGCTTCTCTAAAAGATCTGCTGTAGGAATTATTTTGGGGGAAATTCTATGGCCTGTGTTATACAGGAGGTCAGACCAGATGATCACAATGGTCCCTTCTGGCCTAGGAATTTATGTATGTATGAAGTTGTTCCAATGGTTAATTACTCTCACGGACATTGCTCATTCTTCCTTCTTTCCATTCATGTCCTGTAGATACAACAGTAGGGAGCATTGTAATTTGTTAACCCACAGATAGGGCTGGTTGAGATGCTGCCAAACCTCTGCTGCACAGTTCTCTGGAGTCGTGGCAGACAGAGGCGGCAGGTTTGGATAATTTTTGGTGGTGCCCAGAATGGATCCAAATCCCCCCGCCCGCCCAAGGCTCTGGGAGTGGGTTTGGGCTCGGGGAGGGAGTTTAGGTGCTGGGTGCGGGCTCAGGGCTGGGGCAGAGGGTTGGGGTGCAGGAGGGGCTCTGGGCTGGAGTTTGGGTGCAGGCAGTGGCATTTGGGGGCCCCTGGGCCCTTTTAAATCAGCCAGGGGGCAGCAGGAGGGGCCGGAGGCATGCAGGGGTGGCAGGTGAGGCGGGGGGAGAGACCCAGCCCTGAACATTGGTGGAGCTGGGCCTCCAGGCCCTGAATATTCATGAATTCTGGGCACCATGGGCCCATACAACTTGCCACCCCTGATGGCAGAGTCCCACACCCTCCCAAAGGCCGGTCTCAATGCTAGCATGAGCTTTTTCCAGTGAGTGGTTACATGCTGACTGAGAACCCTCTGGTAATAATTACTTAAGTTCCATGGAGATTCTGGACGCATCCCTATTTATCTAGTAGTGGTATATCACAGGTTTCCTTCCACCCCAAGGCTCCCTGGCTAATAGGAGATCTCAATACATGTCATCTAACTTCCTTCGCATATGCAATTCTGAACATAATTTCTTTTGGGTTTCTCAGTTTCCCTAGGAGGTCTGAACTGCCCCTTGTGGGCAAGGCAGAAGAGTTTGGGACAGATGTGTGTGGAGGTAGATATGGGCAAACACTAAATCCTAGGCTTTATCGCTGAGAATAGGGCTCAGCTGAGGAAGGTTGGTCTTGTAGGCACTGAACTGGGACTCAGGAGATCTGGGTTGAATTTGTGCTATCGCCATAGGCCTCCTGTGTGACCTTGAGTGAGTCACTTAATCTCTCTGCACCTCAGATCACCATCTATAAAATGGGAATATTAATACTTCCTTTCTCTCATCCTTTGTCCATCTAATTTAGATCGTAAGATCTTTGGGGCAGGGACTCTTTCTTACAATATGTATATACAGCACTTATCACAATGGGACCTCAACTTCAGCTAAAATCTGAAAGTGTGGCTTTCATACCAAAAAATATTTTAAAAAGTACATTGACTAGATTTACAGGAGCTCCCAGATTTCCTACTGTATTGCATGCAGGTTCTTATACTATGCTGCTCGCTGTTTCTGAGCTTCTTGAACTGCTACCTAGTGACCTCTGTATAGAAATGTGGAAGGTGCAGTAATCTTGTCCGTCTCATGCTCCCTTTGAAAAAAAAGAAAAAGAAAAGAAATAGGCTTCTAAGGTTGTTTCCCTGTTTTATTCAAACTCCTCTACAAGATTCTACTCCTTGAAACCCACCAGGATTAACATCTGGATTATTTGTTAGCAACCCAAAAGGACCTTCATAAATGCATAGCACTATATGCCTCTTTCTCTTCTGCCTTCCTTAAGCCTTTGAGGGGCCATTCCTGGGGTCTTCTCATCTTATGGGGACATTTTTTCCAGTGCTGTTGCCCTCACTCTTTACCCAGGCTGCGAGGAATTAGAAAGCGCAGCAAACATGAGGTATGTGGATTGGAATGTCTGCTGCTCCAGGGACTTAATGGGCTACTGGAATACGCAGACTTTGCTTCAGGTTTCAGTGCACACACACTGTAAATCTTCTTCACAAAATTATAAGAAAAAGAAAGGCACACACAGCTTTGACCAGAGCAGCTACAGCCACAATAAATCTGCCTTCTCTCTTCAAGATGCTGTCTTCACGTCCAACTGCTCATGTTTCTGCGTGATTGTAGCGGGCCGGTGTGGCTCCCCTCCTCCCCGGAGAGGGTTGAGCCCCGGACACAGGAAGGGGCGGGGCTACAGCATGGTGAGCCCGCCCCTCAGAGGGTCAGGCGGCGACCCGGAAGAATAAAAGCCGGGCCTCCCAGCTCAGTCAGCTCTCAGCCACTGGGGAGAGCAGACCTGCCTGAGGGAGCTCCTACCGGAGGAACCACTGGAGCCCCGAGCGACTGCCTGGACTGGACGGAGAGCACCCTACCTCGCTCCTGGGAAGACCAGCCGGAACTCCCCCGCGCCACCTACGACGAGGAGCCCGGGGGAATGCCCCAGCTGCCATGCTGTTACCCCGAGGAGCCCCCGGGGCAGGATTGGCTGGACTTCCCTAAGGACCTACCAGACCTACCCCCCAGCCCGGGTTGGGACGAGCCCATGCAGTGGGACTTCCCGGGGCGAGACGCCATGGACCAGGTAGGACAAGAGGGGGATAGTGGAAGTGGCCCGGGGGCAGCTGACCTCAGTCAGGCTGCTGACCAGACTGAACCCATGTCAGTGTGTTGCGGTCAGGATCCCCACTGACCGGCAGCGGTGAGGACCGCTGCTTAGGGCCCCGGGCCGGGACACAGTGGAGTGGGTGGGCCTGTGTCCCCCCCTGCCACCCCACTCACGGGTGGCAGTCGTCCCCCTCTACCTACTGGCTCAGCCTGCCGCAAAAGGCCTGAGCCCCTGTACTGCTTGCTACTGGCTCAGCCTGCCACAAGAGGCCTGAGCCCCTGTACTGCTTGCTACTGGCTCAGCCTGCCACAAGAGGCCTGAGCCCCTGTACTGCTTGCTACTGGCTCAGCCTGCCACAAGAGGCCTGAGCCCCTGTACTGCTTGCTACTGGCTCAGCCTGCCACAAGAGGCCTGAGCCCCTGTACTGTTTGCTACTAGCTCAGCCTGCCACAAGAGGCCTGAGCCCCTGTACTGCTTGCTACTGGCTCAGCCTGCCACAAGAGGCCTGAGCCCCTGTACTGCTTGCTACTGGCTCAGCCTGCCACAAGAGGCCTGAGCCCCTGTACTGCTTGCTACTGGCTCAGCCTGCCACAAGAGGCCTGAGCCCCTGTACTGCTTGCTACTGGCTCAGCCTGCCACAAGAGGCCTGAGCCCCTGTACTGCTTGCTACTGGCTCAGCCTGCCACAAGAGGCCTGAGCCCCTGTACTGCTTGCTACTGGCTCAGCCTGCCACAAGAGGCCTGAGCCCCTGTACTGCTTGCTACTGGCTCAGCCTGCCACAAGAGGCCTGAGCCCCTGTACTGCTTGCTACTGGCTCAGCCTGCCACAAGAGGCCTGAGCCCCTGTACTGCTTGCTACTGGCTCAGCCTGCCACAAGAGGCCTGAGCCCCTGTACTGTTTGTTACTGGCTCAGCCTGCCACAAAAGGCCTGAGCCCCTGTACTGTTTGCTACTGGCTCAGCCTGCCACAAAAGGCCTGAGCCCCTGTACTGTTGTTACTGGCTCAGCCTGCTACCAAAGGCCTGAGACCTATCTAGACTGTTTGTCGCCCAGCCCCTGCACCAGGGGGCCTGGGCCTGTCCTAGCCTTAAAGAGACAGGACAGAACCCCCGTGAGACAAGCGGGCCGGTGTGGCTCCCCTCCTCCCCTCAGAGGGTTGAGCCCCGGACCCGCCTGTTACAAGTGGCACCTGACCAGGGACCTGATCCCTTGCCCCTGTGAGAAGGGGCCGGTGAGAGGGCGGCGGAGCGCCCTCTTAGCCAGGACGATGGAGGCAGACCGGCTGTTCCAGCTGCTGGTGGAAAGCCAGGAGCGGCAACAGACAGCTCAACTCCTACAGCAGCAGCAACAGCATGCCGCCCAGCTGGAACAGCAGCGGCAGCAAGACGCGGCCCAGCTCCAGCAGCAGCAACAGCAGCAGGTAGCTCAGCTGGAGCAGCAACAGCAGCTGGTGCAGCAGCTTGGGACCCAGCTGCAGCACCTCCTCGGGCCCGCCCCCTGCCCCGCTGAATGGCCTGCGGGGGAGGTCACGGGAGGGGGTCCGCGTCTGGCGACCCCCCTGCGTCTGACCAAGATGGGCCCAGATGATGACCCGGAGGCCTTCTTGGTCACTTTTGAGCGGGTGGCCCTCGTGGCGGGATGGGCAAGAGACCAGTGGGCCACCTTGCTCGCCCCCTATTTGACTGGGCCGGCCCAAGCAGCCTACCGGGGGCTGGCGACCGAAGAAGCCCGCGACTACGACCGCGTGAAGGCCGCAGTCCTAGACGCTTTGGACATTAGCCCGGAGACGTTTCGGCAGCGATTCAGGCGCCATACCTACCCGGCGGGAGCCCGTCCCCGGATGGTGGCCCAGACCCTGAAGGAAGCCTGCCGTCGGTGGCTGCAGCCAGACGTCCGGACGGCGGAGGAGGTCACCGAGCAGGTGGTGTTGGAGCAGTTTATTCACACCATACCGGCCAAAGGTAGGGCCTGGGTACTCCGCCACCGACCGACGACCTTAGCAGAGGCCGTCGCGCTCCTGGAAGGCTTCCTGGCTGCTGAAGCCTCGATAGGGCCCGCCTTCCGGCCACCTACCTCGGGGCCCGAACGACCCCGAGACGAGAAGAGGGCGTCGAACGTGCCCCACCCACGAGGCCCGGACCCCGGGCCGGGACCCCGACAGGGAACCGCAACTCCACGCTGGGAAGCAACCCCCCAGCGGACTACCCCGGCCTTCACCCAGGGAGCGCCTAAGGTCCGGCGGAGCCCCCCCCGAAGTGCCAGAACAAGCCTTCCCCGGAGTGGACGCCCTGAGCTCGGTCCCTGCTTTAGATGTGGGAAAGCCGGACATGTACAACGAGACTGTCCCGAGATGGACTGCAGTTTCGGGCAGGTTTACGTAGGGGCCGGCCGGGCCCGCCGGGCGGGGCCCCCCCAGCTGATAATCCCGGTAATGGTTGAGAACCAGACCACACAGGCCCTGATCGATTCAGGGTGCGGCCAGACCTTGGTCCGCCAATCTCTGGGACCACCGGCCGACCCCCGTCTGACGCCGATACAGTTACAATGCATCCACGGAGATGTCCGACCTTACCCGAGTGCCTGGGCCCAGCTAACGGTGGGAGGCACTACCCGGAGGCTAGTCGTCGGCCTGGCGCCCGGACTGGCCTATCCTGTGATTCTGGGGCGAGACTGGCCCTTATTCGAAGAGGTCCTCCGGGCAACGCCGGGCTTGGCCGCTGAACCCCGGGAACCCCCGCCAGCGGCGGGGCAGGCCGGTGCGGAGAGTGAGGGAGAGGACCAAGGAGGTCAGAGGCCGCTGGAACAAACTCCCTCAGCACCTCGCTTCGATACGGACTTTTGCCGCGACCAGCGATCAGACCCGACGCTTAGCCGGGCCTATCAACAACTTGCGGCCGTCGACGGCTCCGTGGTAGATTCTCATCGGGCCACGCAGTGGCCTCATTTCGAGCTCCGGCGAGATAGGCTCTACCGCATCGATCGAGACCCACGCACCCGTGAACCCTTGACGCAATTGTTGGTACCCCGCTGTCACCGCAGGGCCGTGATGCAGTTGGCCCACGATGTGCCCGCCGCCGGGCATCTGGGGCAAGAGAAGACCCTCGCCCGAATCCTGACGCGGTTCTTTTGGCCTGGTATTCATCAAGAGGTGAAGCAATATTGTACCTCCTGTCCTGAGTGTCAGCTGGCCGCACCGCCTCGGGTATCCAAGGCCCCCTTGGTCCCCATGCCAGTCATCGAGACCCCCTTTGAGCGGGTCGCCATGGACCTGATAGGTCCGCTTCCCCGAAGCGCGGCCGGCTTCCAGTATGTCCTCGTCCTTGTGGACTACGCCTCCCGCTTCCCCGAGGCCGTCCCCCTGCGGAGCATCACCGCCCGGACCATTGCGGGGGAACTGATGAAGATATTTTCCCGAGTAGGGTTGCCTAGGGAGATCCTAACAGACCAGGGCACTAACTTCACGTCCCGGCTGCTCCAACAGGTCTGCAAGCTCCTGGGGGTGAAACAGCTGCGTACGTCAGTGTACCACCCACAGACCGATGGGCTGGTAGAGCGGTTCAACCGCACCCTTAAGGACATGCTAAAAAAATTTCCCCCTGAGGAATTGCGGCACTGGGACCAGTTCCTACCACCCCTGCTTCTGGCCATCCGGGAGGTTCCGCAAGCCTCAACTAAGTTCTCCCCCTTTGAACTGTTGTACGGGCGGAGGCCCCGCGGACTTTTAGATTTGATGCGGGAGACCTGGGAGGAGTCGGCCTCCCCAACCCAGGGCCTCCTCCAGTACGTCCACCAATTACGGGAATTGGTGGACAGGCCGGGACAGTAGCCCGGGAGAATTTGCGGGCCGCCCAGGCGAAGCAGGAGCGGAACTATAACCAGGAGGTCAGGGCCCGGACGTTCGCTCCTGGGGACCGGGTCCTACTGCTCCTTCCCTCCAGCGAGTCGAAGCTGTTGGCCCGTTGGCAGGGGCCCTATGAGGTGGTGCGGCAAGTGGGACCCGTGACATACGAAATCCGCCAACCCGACCGACGGAAGAAGCTCCAGATCTACCACGTTAATCTGCTAAAGCCATGGTGTGACCGAGAGGGCCTACTGATCGACCCTTGCCCGCCCGAGCCCGAGCTGGGTCCGGACACGGCTGAGACGAAGGGCGTGGAGGAACCCCCGATAGGCCCCTCGCTCACGGCAGAGCAGCGTAAGCAGGCTACATGTCTCCTGCAGGCTTTCCAAAAAACCTTCACGGCCGCCCCAGGTTATACAACCCGGGCCTGTCACACAATTCTGACCGAGCCAGGGAAAACGATCAGAGAAACCACCCGGCCTTTGCCGTACCGGATGCGACAGGAGGTAGAAGAAGAAGTCCGAACCATGTTAGCCTTGGGGGTCATCGAGCCCTCCTGCAGTGAATGGCGCAGCCCGGTGGTGCTGGTCCCCAAACCGGACGGTACGCGTCGATTCTGTATAGACTTCCGTCGGGTAAACGCCATCTCGCGGTTTGACGCCTATCCGATGCCCAGGGTGGATGAGCTCCTGGGCCGCCTGGGGGAAGCCCAATTTATCACCACCCTGGACCTGAGCAAAGGGTATTGGCAGATCCCCCTCGACGAAGCGTCCAAAGAAAAAACGGCCTTTGCTACCCCCTCAGGCCTTTATCAATTTAATCGGATGCCGTTCGGCCTCCATGGGGCCCCTGCGACCTTCCAGCGGTTGATGGACCACCTCTTGCGGCCTCACCAGGAGTATGCGGCCGCCTACTTGGATGATGTGGTAATCTACAGCCGCCACTGGGAAGATCACCTCAACCGGGTCGCCGCGGTCCTACGAACCTTGCGGGAGGCGGGGTTGACCGCCAACCCTAAGAAATGTAGGATCGCATGGCAGGAGACCACCTATCTGGGCTACACGGTGGGAGGAGGACGAATCAGACCCCTGGTAGGCAAGGTACAGGCCCTTGCGGACTGTCCCACGCCCACGACGAAGCGTCAAGTGCGGCAGTTCCTGGGGCTCGCCGGGTATTACCGGCGGTTTATTCCGCAGTTTGCCTCAATTGCCGCACCCCTAACTGAGCTCCTCAAGAAAAATAGTCCCCGACAGGTGCGCTGGACGGCCGAGTGCGAGGTGGCCTTCCAGACCCTGAAGGACCGCCTTTGCCAGGAACCAGTCCTGTACAGCCCGGACTTCGACAAGCCGTTTATTCTACAGACAGACGCGTCTAAGACCGGCGTCGGGGCGGTCCTGTCGCAGTATGGAGGGGGGGGATCATCCCGTGATATACCTCAGCCGGAAGCTATTCCCCCGCGAGCGCAACTATTCCGTGATCGAGAAAGAAGCCCTAGCGGTGAAGTGGGCCTGTGACGCCCTCCGATTCTTCCTCCTGGGTGCCCCCTTCACCCTCGTCACGGACCATGCACCCCTCCAATGGTTGATGAGGATGAAGGATAACAACCCCCGGATCATGCGGTGGTACCTAGCCCTGCAGCCCTATGCCTTTACCATCCGGCATCGGGCGGGCAAGGACCACGCAAATGCCGACTTCCTGTCCCGCCTTGAGGAGATGGAAGGACCTGGCCCCAAGGTATGGGAGCCAGGCTTGAGGGGGGGGGAATGTAGCGGGCCGGTGTGGCTCCCCTCCTCCCCGGAGAGGGTTGAGCCCCGGACACAGGAAGGGGCGGGGCTACAGCATGGTGAGCCCGCCCCTCAGAGGGTCAGGCGGCGACCCGGAAGAATAAAAGCCGGGCCTCCCAGCTCAGTCAGCTCTCAGCCACTGGGGAGAGCAGACCTGCCTGAGGGAGCTCCTACCGGAGGAACCACTGGAGCCCCGAGCGACTGCCTGGACTGGACGGAGAGCACCCTACCTCGCTCCTGGGAAGACCAGCCGGAACTCCCCCGCGCCACCTACGACGAGGAGCCCGGGGGAATGCCCCAGCTGCCATGCTGTTACCCCGAGGAGCCCCCGGGGCAGGATTGGCTGGACTTCCCTAAGGACCTACCAGACCTACCCCCCAGCCCGGGTTGGGACGAGCCCATGCAGTGGGACTTCCCGGGGCGAGACGCCATGGACCAGGTAGGACAAGAGGGGGATAGTGGAAGTGGCCCGGGGGCAGCTGACCTCAGTCAGGCTGCTGACCAGACTGAACCCATGTCAGTGTGTTGCGGTCAGGATCCCCACTGACCGGCAGCGGTGAGGACCGCTGCTTAGGGCCCCGGGCCGGGACACAGTGGAGTGGGTGGGCCTGTGTCCCCCCCTGCCACCCCACTCACGGGTGGCAGTCGTCCCCCTCTACCTACTGGCTCAGCCTGCCGCAAAAGGCCTGAGCCCCTGTACTGCTTGCTACTGGCTCAGCCTGCCACAAGAGGCCTGAGCCCCTGTACTGCTTGCTACTGGCTCAGCCTGCCACAAGAGGCCTGAGCCCCTGTACTGCTTGCTACTGGCTCAGCCTGCCACAAGAGGCCTGAGCCCCTGTACTGCTTGCTACTGGCTCAGCCTGCCACAAGAGGCCTGAGCCCCTGTACTGCTTGCTACTGGCTCAGCCTGCCACAAGAGGCCTGAGCCCCTGTACTGCTTGCTACTGGCTCAGCCTGCCACAAGAGGCCTGAGCCCCTGTACTGTTTGTTACTGGCTCAGCCTGCCACAAGAGGCCTGAGCCCCTGTACTGTTTGTTACTGGCTCAGCCTGCCACAAGAGGCCTGAGCCCCTGTACTGTTTGTTACTGGCTCAGCCTGCCACAAAAGGCCTGAGCCCCTGTACTGTTTGCTACTGGCTCAGCCTGCCACAAAAGGCCTGAGCCCCTGTACTGTTGTTACTGGCTCAGCCTGCTACCAAAGGCCTGAGACCTATCTAGACTGTTTGTCGCCCAGCCCCTGCACCAGGGGGCCTGGGCCTGTCCTAGCCTTAAAGAGACAGGACAGAACCCCCGTGAGACAAGCGGGCCGGTGTGGCTCCCCTCCTCCCCTCAGAGGGTTGAGCCCCGGACCCGCCTGTTACAGTGATAAAATTAGGGATGTCATTTGCCAAGGGTGAGGGGGGCAGTTCCCCCCTCGACTTTTCATAGCTCCTCACCAGCCTTTGCTGTGGAAATACACATAAATAATAATAGTAATAATAAAGTAAAAAATGGAGAGTTTATTGTTTCTATAAATTCACTCAAGTTTCCTCAGAATGGGGCCCAACACACTCCAAACCAGGGGATCCTTTCTGACCAACCCAATCTGAGTTTCAATTTTGTGACATTGGTTATATGTGGTTTCATCTTTTGACTGGGAACATTTTGCACAGCTCTGGCCTGGACTAGTAGTAGGACTTATGTCTTCTGTATGACAACCACTAGTGGGCAATGATACATGTCCACAGCCAGTGCATTAAATCTCACACTCCTGTAATCCTGTCCAGTAAGGGCATATATGCCATCTCTATGTCACAGTGATGAAAAGCTTGATGCTGAAATACAGCCTGAACTAAACAATAGCTACATACTGACCCAGTGTCAATACAGACATCTATTGCCTTTGTTATTTGGGGGCAATTTGCCACCTGGTACAACACAGCTAAACTTTGCATGGAACTAGGAAATATTACATTTGATAGGAGTCTTTGTCCTTCCACTGGATTTCTTTGTTTGAGGATTGAAAGGTTTCTTTTTTCTGATTGTGATGACTGTGTAGCTCTGTTTTATCTGACAATCAGTAGCCAGACAGACACCAGAACAGGTGAAATCAGCAAAGACTCGTGGAATAGCTGTGACAGATACAGCAATTTCCTGCAACATCCTTGAAGAACCTTACTAAATTAAGTTTAAGTATCTTTGGGGTCCAGGGTATTTAATGCAAAGAGTATGTGTTATTGAAGGCCAAGATTGTATGCTACTGTGATGCTCCTCAGAGCTACCCAAGATTGTGAGACACCTCACCACTACTTGCCCTTAGCAGGAAGCAGTCTTGTCTGTGCCTGCTATAGCTCAGCTCCCTGAAACCACCAGCCTCTGGCCACACAAGCACTGTGTCCAGGTTTCCACAGACTTCATCCTCTTTGTGCAGGCTATTGATAGGCACACACCCATCCCACGAGCACATCCTGCAGTATCCAGACATAATAACCCCTGGGCACTCACTGAAATTACCAGGTAACCTGTCTCCAAAGGAACAGTGTGCACACAAATGTGTTTGTTCACCTGAGGGTCAGCTCCAATATAACATCACAGCAGTGAGCTAGATTTATAGTGCAAACAATAATATGTTTATTCTTCTTCTTAGTGTGTGGGCGACATGCCTCAGGTGGCATGTGACCAGGTCTGAATTTGGTCTGCAAGTCAGATCATTAACTTTCCCAGTCTAGGCCAGGTACTGACAGGGAGTGTGACGTGAACACTGATCCATGCCCCAAGAGAGCGTGATTAAAGATAATGAAAACAGAATGGTTACATATAAAACAAAAAGACAAAACCCAAACCTGGATCTACACTTATCAATGGTTACCTTTCCTATATAGATGCTCCCCGGGTTACGCAAGAACTGACTTATGCAAATTCACACTTACGGAAAATGTTCCATAAGCCAGAAATAGGATTTTCGAGTTGTGGAAATTTTTGCATGATGTATGGGTATACATTTCCGACTTATGCAAAATTCGAATTATGCAATGCTTTCCAGAATGGAATGATTGCGTAAGTCAGGGGGTGTCAGTATAATAAAGTAGATTTCCCCCCACAGACTCAGTCCCTTGCAGAGCTAGCTGGTTTTTGATATTATGACTTCAAACATTCATGAATCACCCCTTTCCTCCAGGGGTTTTCCTCAGTGACTAGATAACAGGGTGCCTTACTTGATTCCCAGATTTCGTGGCCTAAAATCCACTTCATCAGATGCATGGAG
Organism: Mauremys mutica; assembly: GCF_020497125.1. NCBI lineage: Eukaryota > Metazoa > Chordata > Testudines > Geoemydidae > Mauremys > Mauremys mutica. The sequence continues at coordinate 80,516,236 of NC_059075.1, forward strand.
TGAAAAAACAGTACGCAGTATATACATTACAGCACATGAAAAGATGGGAGTTGCCTTACCAAGTGTGTGTTGGGGGATCAGTGCTAATGAGGCCAATTCAATCAAGGTGGAAGTGGCCTATTCTCAACAGTTGACAAGAAGGTGTGAGTATCAACAGAGGAAAAATTACTTTTTATTGTGACCCAGCCACTCCCAGTTTTTATTCAGGCCTAATTTGATGGTGTCCAGTTTGCAAATTAATTCTAGTTCTGCAATTTCTCGTTGAAGTCTGTTTTTGAAGTTATATATACTGCCTACTGTTTTTTTCACTCCATGCATCTGATGAAGTGGGTTTTAGCCCACAAAAGCTTATGCCCAAATAAATTTGTTAGTCTCTAAGGTGCCACAGGGACTCCTCTTTGTTTTTGCTGATACAGACTGACATAGTTATCACTCTGAAACCAGTTATAGTTCTTTGAAGCGCACCTCCAGATAAGGCTCTTCTCCCCCATTGCTTGTTTTTCATGTTGACTTCACGTCTCTGTTGACTTTGTATGTAGATGAGCACCCATTGTGTCAGTTTATAATGCTTAATTTACATTTGGCAGAGAGAGGAATAAACACCTCTGGTCTGGCAGGAAACCTGTTTGTCAAGTCTGCCTTGTTATGATTTTTAAAAACATATTTTCAGTACATATACACAACTCCCTAAATCTCATCAGTACATACATCTCACAATGGTTATGAAGACCAGTAAGACATAAGCTTTTATTAGATATCTCACTTGACCATATTTGGATAAATATTTTGAAAGTAATGTGTTGGGTGTAGTGAGTTTGTCAGGCCTGTCAGATGTTGCTGTTACAGAACAGTGAACCCTTTGCCAGTTTGCACTGTGCATGCCTAGGGTCACTGTGATCTCTCTAGGAGAGTGATGTTATGTGAACCCTGGGACGTGTTATGAACTTCAGAAGAATGTATTGAACAATGGGCCAGACAAAAATTGACTTTTGAGACAAACAGCGTCAAGTGGTTTGCCTGGGGACTCTCTAGGGAGATGTGAATGCTGCAAATTCCCCACCTCCAGTTATCCAAAAACCCAACCCGCTGAAGCTATGCCCTGAGGAGGGAACCACTGTCTACTGATCACCCGTTCCCAGAGTCTCAGGATCAAAGGTCCAAGCTGTATAGCGCAGTGGTTCTCAAAGTCGGGCCGCCGCTTGTTCAGGGAAAGCCCCTGGTGGGCCGGGCCAGTTTGTTTACCTGCTGCATCCGCAGGTTCGGCTGATCGTGGCTCCCACTGGCCGCGGTTGGCCACTCCAGGCCAATGGGGTCTGCGGGAAGGGCAGCCAGCACATCACTCAGCCCCCGCTGCTTCCCGCAGCCCCCATTGGCCTGGAGCGGCCAACCGCGGCCAGTGGGAGCCGCGATCGGCAGAACCTGCGGAGGCAGCAGATAAACAAACCGGCCCGGCCTGCCAGGGGCTTTCCCTGAACAAGCGTCGGACCGGCTTTGAGAACCACTGGTGTAGAGGAAAGATTAACCAACTCATGAGTGTGCTTTTCCTGAGCTGAGGCTGTTCTGAGCTTGGGACAACAGAAAAAAACCCTTTGTGGGGTTTGAAGGACCGACTCCTACCAGAGCCTTTGCTGGAGTTGTGGTGTGATCTCTTGTAATCTTATTAGCATGTGGTTTTTTTTTATTGTTTTTAATATGTTTTCTTTGTAATGCTGTTACCTTAAGAACAAATGTGCTTGCACAGAAAAAGCTGTGTGGTACCTTATAACTCTGGGCAACTACACTGTTCATAGCCTTTGAAGAGAAAGCAAAGTGCAGACACTGCCCTGTTTAGACAGTCTGGTTTGCTGGGAATAGCACAGTGTTGGCAGGGAACTGTAAGCCTGGAAAAACCTCAGTCAGGATGGGGAGAGACATGAGTTTTCCTCACAGGATGGTGATGGCTGAGGAGCCAGGAGACTAGTGTGGGTGCCCTCAAGGAACTTTGGAGGGCAGAATACAAGTGCAGTTGCCCTGAACTGTGACAACAGTGCCTGGATTAGGATTACTGTGGACTCTAGGCAGCAGTTGTGCCAGATGAGCCAAAAGGGAATCTTCCCAAAGACAATCTGGTAGGACTTGTGTTGAGCTTGTCTTAGCTGGAAGCTGCTGTTTCACATTCTAGAGGTGAGCTGAAAAGGGGAAAAATGGGTTTATGCTCTTTTCTTTTTACTATGTACAAAGAAGGCCTGAAAAGGTTTCATTTTATAGATTTTAAAGTTTTTTTTCCCTGCATACTTTTTATATTAGAAATTTAGCTCTTATCTCCTGTTTTTCTTGGTAGACTCTATGGAAAACGAGTGAATGGATAGGATTATAATGAAAGTATAACTGGATTTATTGAGAAGTGAAGTATTTTTTTTCAGACTGTAAAACTCAGTTTTTGTTAACACCCATTTAAATCAAAAACCTTGTAAACATTTGGAAGAAAACATGAGCTTGTTAAAGATTCAATTAATCTCACTCATCAGGGCTGAGAACTACACCGGAGACATCCACAGAATCTTATACATTCCTGATACTTCAAAGGTTAAGCATCAAGCAGAGAAAGTAGATTTTAGGGGATGAAAATGCCAGCATTTCAGGCCTCCTTTATGCACCAAAAAGAAACAAAGAAGGACACACATTTATTTTTCTTTTTCCTTTGCAAGTCACTCTGTGAACAGGCTGGGCCCAAGTCAGTTCTGGTGTAACTGAGACATCATTTGAGATATCCCAGGTCAAAAGTGAGGCCAGCTGTGTTTTCAAAATGTACTCTCTTAGCCTTGACTCTTCATGGCTGCATTTTTAATGATTGCAGTTTTTAATATATCAACATTGCTTAATGTAACAAAACAAAATAAACAAATTATGCAGAGAGCAAAAATTTGTGGAAGTGGCTCAGGGATGGACTGAAAGGTCACACTGGAATTAAATCAACACCAAAACAACCCATTAAAACAACAATTTCCTATCAAATGCTTTGCATTTCCAGTTAAAAAAAAAGATACAAAAGAAAATCTTTTACCGGATGTAACTCATTAAGAGGGCCAATGCAGGGTACCAAATGGCTTAAATGATGCCCACACAGAAGTGTGTGTGTGTGTGTGTGTGTGTGTGTACACCACACACAAAAAACTGTATTAAAAGAAAGTTAAGGTTGCAAAGTCAAGTGATCAAAAGTTAGGAAATGCCAAAATTAAAGTTGCCCATGCAATCTTAATTTGCTCCTTGTGTGCATCTGTAGCATGATATAGTCTTTAATTACATGATCACATACTATTTTTTCTACAGGACCCTTGCCTCACTAGGTGCATAGGATGGACCTTCTGCAGGGATGAGTTAGGGTCAGGGGCGGCTACAGGCCCCAGCACGCCAAGCGCGTGCTTGGGGCGGCATGCCGCGGGGGGCGCTCTGCCGGTCGGGCGGCAGGCAGGGTGCCTTCGGTGGCATGCCTGCGGAGGGTCTGCTGGTCCCGCGGCTCCACCGAAGCCGTGGGACCGGTGACTGGCAGAGCGCCCCCCGCAACATGACGCTGTGCTTGGGGCAGTGAAATGTCTAGAGCCGCCCCTGGTTAGGGTTATGTAATGAAGGAAGCTGTTGTCTGTAGGCTCCTGGCTTCATTTTTTGAAGAAGATGGGAGGTGTGTAGCGAATTAAAGACAGGCTTTCAGGAGAGAAAGGATGGTCTCATGATTAAGGCAGTTGAATGCTGCCCTGGAGAATTGGGTTCTATCCCTGCCTCTACCACAGAGTTCTTCTGTGAATCCAAGCAAGTCACTAAGCCAAACTTCACAGGTGGTGACTAATTGTCTTCTTCAGTTTCTGGGTGCCTGACCTGAGACCCCGGGGTCTTGATTTGCAGAAGTGCTGACCAGTTACAGCTACAACTAAAGTCAATGGGAGCTGAACTTTGAACATATAAAGGGATCAAAGTGCTATACAGTGTCTAAATACTCTTGGGGAAAAAAAAAGTCCTGAGGAGTCTCAGATTGGGTATCCAAAATTAATGGAGACTTTTGCCCTTAGTGTCTCTGTGCCTGAACTACCCAATGGAGACAATAATAATACTTCCTCATCTCATAAGGGTGTTGTGAAAATTAATTCACTAATATTTTTGAAGCACTCAGGTATTGTGGTGATGAGTGCCATAAAAAGCCCACGAGGAAATTAATAATTCTGTCTTCTGAGAAAGGTTTGAATAGTGTGCAGTGGAAAAATAGCATGTGATCATTTAATTAAAGACAATATTGCTCTAACAGTTATAACTAACATGATGTTAATCAGGATTTTTTCCTTAGGCTGGTGGCGCAGCGGGGCTCAGACAGGCTGCCTGCATGCCATGGCCCCATGCTGGTCCCAGAAGCGGCTGCGGCCGGCTTCTGCTGGCATGTCTCTGTGTGCCCCTTAGTGGGGGGGGGGCAGCGGGTCTCCATGCGCTGCCTGTGCCTGCAAGCACCGCCCCCACAGCTCCCATTGGCCAGTTTCTGGCCAGTGGGAGCCATGAGCATGTGCTGGGGGCGGGGTCAGCGCGCAGAGCCACCTCCCCCTTGCCAGGAGCATGCAGAGACGCCCACCCCTGCCTTATACCAAGGTTTGTTCTTAAAAATATATGCCAATTACAATTCTTAAGACATCTGAATTTATGTAAACCTTACATTCAACAAACCTATTAAAAGCAAATCTTGCTCATGAAGGATCCCTATGGAATTCCCTATTGGACAGTGAGACAATTCTGGAAGGCTAAGGCACTTAAGCAATGCTTAAATCCATCTCTATTCAGGAAAGCATGTGCTTAAGTCCAGTTGAAGTTAAGCACATGCGTAAGTGCTTTTTAAATACTTATGCTTCACGGGATGGGGGTCTAGAGCAGAAATATTCATGAGAATGTTCTGTGGGGCTAGCTGTCTCATGGTATCTTTAGTTCTGTTATCGCAAGGAACTCCTACAAGATCTCACTGCAAGTAAGAGGGATAGAATAGAGACAGTTTATAAAAGCTAAAGGAAACCTGCCCATTGTGTACACCCAATGACCCAGCCTCAAACCAGAAAACATTGAATACCTAAGTGTTAGTCAGTTGCATAAGGGTTAAAGAGAAAATATAGGAAAGGTGAGTGCTATACAAGGGGAAATCCACTGTCTACAGACTAAACTTCCACAGTACATTCTTTTTCCTGAGGAGCTTCAGAGTAATAAAAGAAACAACAGTGTATTTTCTTGGCGGATGAAATTAGATACTGGTGGCCAGTGGCCTCTAGGGAGTTCATATTTATATTATTGAGCATTTTACTCACACTGGAAAAATATTCCTTTTTCCTAAACGTTTGCTCTTTGTCAGGTTGCCAAAGCTTTTCGGGAAGATGAGTCACTATCAAATGACAGTGAAACGGCTAATTTGTGTTTGTTGTGTGAATTATCTTTCGATAGAAAAATGCTGCCATTTTATAATGATCTTGAATTGGGATCCATGCACAGTGCTTGGACATTTACAAAAAGACTGCATGAATGTATCAGAAAAGAGTTGTGAGTCCACCTGTGGCTGCAAGGACTTTGCAGTGACATTTGTGTCATAGCAGACATTGGGAGAGTTATTTGAACTGGTATCAGAAGTAGAAGAGGAAGTGCTGTCAAAATTTAAGTGCATCAGGAGAGCTGCAAGGGAGCCCAGGATTAGAAGAGCAGGGTATAAGAGGGGTCAGGATTGAGGTACACCAGTGAAGCTGAGCGTTACATTATTATTTGTATTATGGTAACATGGTTTCCATTGTGCTATGCACTGTACATTTAGAATAAAAGATGGTTCCGCCCTGAAGGGTTTACAGTCTGAATAAATGAGCCCAGTACTGCAATAGCAGGTGATAATACAGCTCAAGATGGAGGTACACTGGCAGAGCTGTGCATGTGTGAGTGTTTGCGCAGTGTCCATAATTAGAATAGCAGGGCCTGTTGCTGGTCAGAACGGAAGTACATTCGGAGAGTTGTGAGGAGCCCTAGGTTTAGAATTGCAATGGCTATCACAGATCAGAACTGAAGTGAACATAGAATTAAAGCAGTGGGTAAAGGAGATATAATTTATTTATACTTTCAAAATTCCTCTGACAAAGTCCCTCATAAGAGGCTATTAAGGAATCTAAGTAGTCACAGGGTAAAAGGCAAAGTATTGTCATGGATCAAAAACCGGCTAAAACACAGAAAAGAAAGAATAGGACTAAATGACAATTTTCCTCACAGGCGATGCTGTGGGCACAGTAAGGTGCCTGAAGATTGCATACGAGGCCTAGTGAAATTTAATATACCCCGATATAACGCTGTCCTCGGGAGCCAAAAAAATCTTACCGCATTATAGGTGAAACTGTGTTATATCGCACTTGCTTTGATCTGCTGGAGTGTGCAGCCCTGCCCCCCCTGGAGCACTGCTTTACCGTGTTATATCCGAATTCGTGTTATATCGGGTCGCGTTATATCAGGGTAGAGGTGTATTTGTTAATGATTTGGAAAGAGGAGTGAGCTGTGAGGTAGCAAAACGTGCAGATGACACAACATTATTTAGATTAGTTGAGTCCAGAGAGGACTGTGAGGAAGTTCAGAGAGGTGACTGGTCAGTACAAGGCAGATGAAGTTCAATGTCAACACTGGAGGAAAAAAATTAAACTACTACTTCTCTGAATTAACTATATCAACTCAGGAAAGGGACCTGGGTCTCACTGTGGACAACTCAATGAAGAACTCTGCTCAGGGTGTAGCTGCAGTGGAAAAGAGCAAAGATGATGTTAGGATGCATAAGGAATGAGATAGAGAACAACATGGAAAATATTAAAATGCCTTTATATAAAACAATAGCTCACTTGGAATGCTGTGTGCAGTACGAGTCATCCCATCTCAGACGGCTATTGCAGAACAAAAAAGGGCCATGAGAATGATTAAGGGCATTAAAACCCTCTCATATGAAATGTGATTGAAAAGATTAAAATTGCGTAAGAAAGGAGATGACTTAGAGAGGGCATAATACAAGTATATCAAATAATAAATGGTCTAGAAGGCAGATCGGGAGTTTCTGTTCTCTCTGCCTTGAACCATAAGAACAAGGGGGCATTATTGGATATTAAAGGTGCCAAATTCAAACCTGATAAAAGCAAATATGTTTCCACACAGTGTGTTATCAGACTATGGAACTGATTGTCAGATGAAGCCTCACCATTGCTGTCACTGCGGCCTAGAATTTAGCAAGTACCAAAAAAAGCAATTGGACATTTATATTTTATCCGGATAATAAGAATATCCATAGTTATAATAGTTAATGCTAACAATTTTTGGAAGGGATATTAACCCTCATGCTTCAGGGCTTATGCCAATCTCTTAACTATTAGGTGTGACAAAGTTCCTCCTCTACCTTGGTGGGTCCTGCGCTTATTGGCAGATTTGCTCACCTCAGTGATCTTCCCCACAGTCTGGATCAACTCCTCCTGTGTCGGATCAGGAGTTGGGAGGTTTGGGGGGAACCGGGCCCACCCTCTACTCCGGGTTCCAGGGCCCTGTGGATTGCAGCTGTCTATAGTGCCTCCTGTAACAGCTGCATGACAGCTACAACTCCCTGGACTACTTCCCCATGGTCTCCTCCAAACACCTTCTTTATCCTCACCACAGGACCTTCCTCCTGGTGTCTGATAACACTTGTACTCCTTAGGGTACGTCTATACTTACCGTCCGGGTCGGCGGCTAGCGTTCGACTTCTCGGAGTTCGATATATCGCGTCTAATCTAGATGCGATATATCGAACTCCAAACGCGCTCCCGTCGACTCCAGAACTCCACCACCGCGAACAGCGGTGGTGGAGTCGACGGGGGAGCTGCGGACTTCGATCCCGTGGCGTCTGGACAGGTGAGTACTTAGAACTAAGGTAGTTCGAGTTCAGCTACGCTATTCGCGTAGCTGAACTTGCGTACCTTAGTTCGACCCCCTCCCCCTTAGTGGAGACCAGGCCTCAGTCCTCCAGCAGCACACCCTCTCAGCTCCTTGCGCCTCTTGCTCCCAGCTCCTCACACGCACTTCCTCTCCTCTGGCTCCTTCTCACCTGACTGGAGCGAGCTTCTTTTTAAACCCAGGTGCCCTGATTAGCCTGCCTTGATTGGCTGCAGGTGTTCTAATCAGCCTGTCTGCCTTAATTGGTTCTAGCAGGTTCCTGATTACTCTAGTGCAGCCTCTGCTCTGGTCACTCAGGGAACAGAAAACTACTCATCCAGTGACCAGTATATTTGCCCTCTACCAGACTCCTGTACCCCTGGTCTGGGTCTGTCACATAGGGTATAGTTACACAGCAGCTGGGAGACTGCTTCACAGCGTGAGTAGACAGACACAGGCTAGTTCTTCCTGAACTAAAAATAGCACTGTGGCTGAGATGGCATGGATGGTGGCCTCTGCCACCTGCAGGATTCTTACCCTTTCCTCTGAAGTACCTCGTGCTGCACTGTAGGAGATGGGATACTGGACTAGATGGACCTGCAGTCAGATCCAGTCAACTGTTCTTATGCTCCTATGTGCATCATCAGAACTATGAGCTGTAGGTTCAGAAGAGTAGGGGGAATTACAAGTCAGGACTGAGGCTTATTGGCAGAATTGTGTGGGAATCCAGTGCTGGAATAGCAGGGGATACTGGGTCAGGACTGAGGTGCGCTGGGAGATTTATCCAGGATTATCAGTCAACACTTTCATTAATACAAAAATATTTTGAAAGGAGAAAATCTGGAAGGGTTCTGAAAAATTGTTCTTCTAATGAGATTTCCATAGAGAAAGTTAAAGTGTTTGCTCGGTCGTCAATTTGGAAACCATCATCTTTCAGCCAGTTTCCTTATTCCCGCCCCCCCTTTAAATACCAAGTACGATTAGATCATGTTATGAACTTATTGCCTGCCAAATTTCATGTTTTCACACATACTGAGCATGGTTGACCTTATACAAGAATCTTAAACTGATAAACCTGTTTGTTTTACATCCGTCTAATGGGGAAAACTCCCCCCCACCAATTGTTTGGAGGCTAATGCAGTAGCTAGAGCCAATTCTTTCTGGTTGCTTTTTTTACAGCTGTTTTATCAAAGATTGGAAGGAGAGGTTTTAAAAGGGAGTGCTGTCTCAGGCCTGGTCTACACTAGGGTGGGGGGTCGAACTAAGGTACGCGAGTTCAGCTACGCGAATAGCGTAGCTGAAGTCGAACTACCTTAGTTCGAACTTCTTACCTGTCCAGACGCCGTGGGATCGAAGTCCGCGGCTCCCCCGTCGACTCCGCCACTGCCGTTCGCAGTGGTGGAGTTCCGGAGTCGACGGGAGCGCGTTCGGAGTTCGAACTATCGCGTCTAGATTAGACGCGATAGTTCGAACTCTGAGAAGTCGAACGCGCTCCCGTTGACCAGGCCGTAAGTATGGATGTACCCTCAGTCTTAACCATGGATCGCATGAAGGAAGGTGATGCTATAGCACAACATACGAATATGCAGAACTCTATGCCCTGGACATTAACATTCCCTCTGACCCATTTACTCTGTGGCACATGCAGCTCAGTTTGGATGATGGTATTTTCTAGCAGACTGTAGAGCATTTCATTTGGAGGAGTTGCAGCAGGTTAACAAATGAGGTGTAAATAGCAGAAGTTTATTGGCAAGCCCCAAACACTGAGGGCCAGATCCTCAGTTGGTGTAAATCAGCATAGCATTATTGGCGCCAATAATCTTATGCCGTTTTAGACCAGCTGACAATGTGACCCTCTGTGTGCTTTACTCACACAAAAGTTTCACCTAATTGTCAGTGGCAAATTAGATTAGTGCAACTGGGCTTTTGTGCCGTGGATGTGAGTGTTCAGATCTTAAATCTGTTTCATTGACTAGGATAGAACTTTTTTCTACCCATGCAAACCCACACAATTTGATAAGACAGCTGGTATTTGAAGATGGAAGAGCCAGGACTTGAATATTAGGGTCTGTGGCAGGTTAAGATTGAGGTGTAGTGGTAGAACTGCATGGGGAAACCAGGAATGGAAGAACAGGTGAGGTTGCCAATTAGGACTGACTAATAGCTGGGTCTTCCTATTAGAGAAGGTCCTCCCATAAGTGGACAATTATTTTCAGTAAGAGGGAAATTATCACTCTCTCATTGCCTGGGTTATTTGCTCAAAGATCCCAATATTGAGGATACAGTGTGTGCATATTATTTGCCATGATTTGTTTTACTATTTGTGTGACTGTAGCAGGTAGTTACATCACAATTTAGTATGCATTATCCACATCCAGGTGCTAATATGTGTCTGGGCCTCTAAGTGTTACTGTAATAAATAAATACATAAATAAAATGATGGCACTAACTAGTTGTCTCAGAGGAAAGATATCTGTTTTATTCTGTTCAAATAAACAAATTAGAAAAGTTGCATGGGAAACCTATCTGGAGACTCCCATAACACAGGAATTACAATAATGGATCAAACCATTCAATCCAATCCAGCATCCTGTGGCCAGCATCACATGCTTCATATAAAGATATAAGAAAATCCATACTGGGCAGTTATGGAAAAACTGCCCCACCTGGGAAATTTGTTCCTAACCATTGACACTTAATGGATGGAATATTGTGAGAATTCTAGTGCATTAGCACAAAATACCTACAATAACTACAAAATGTAATTTACATTATTATTTCTAGTATCATGGACCCAGATACTCAGCTGGTGCAAATTGACATAGCCCCATTGACTTCAGTTGAGGCTATGCTGATTTACACCAGCTGCAAATCATAATTTTCATGGGCCTGATCCAAAGCCCTTTGAAGTTGATGATAGTCTTTCCACTGACTCCAATGCACTTTGGATCAGGCTGTACTGGATTAAAAAAGTGAACAAAAACTGAAATAGAAACATGTATCAGCAACTAACAAATTTTGGAGTTGTGATAAAGAAAACATACAGGCACTATGAAGTTGTGTACAGCTACAAAAACCACTAGAGACAATGACAACAAATAGTGAATGAACCGGTAGGAGAGACTGGAAACACTCCATTGGATCCAAGGATGGTTTCTTGGGGATTCTTCCTGAGAATGAATTTACTTGTCACAGACAGACTTTTTTCTTAGGCAATGTTGTATGTCACAATGCAGTGGAAATCAGTGGTATATGAATAGATTTCAGAAGTTTCGCACCGTGCCACCACTGAGGAACTGGTTTAAAGATGGAGAAATAACTAGAAGACATTGGGGAAAAAAAAGTGGGAACCTTGGTGTGACGGGGCAGAGTGGCCCCGCACCGGTACAGCAGGGTTTAACCCTTCTCTCCTGGCAGAGGAAGCCACGCCCCGGAAGCTCTGCTGGGCATGCTCCAACTGGAGATCAGATATAAAAGCCTGCAGATCAGCTTAGTCTGGGCTGACCGCTGGAGGAGAAGGACACACGCCGCTAGCTCCTGCAGAGGGAGGGCCTGCAAGCCAGGATCCGGGAGGCAGCCAAGCCGAGGCACTACCTGAGACCCAGACGGAGGGCGTCACAGGGCAGGAACACACCAGAAGACCCCCTGCCGCAGAGGAACCAGTATTCACGGTAGGAAGTGACCCAGGGGAACTATAGAGATAAATGGCGTTAAAGCTGTATTGATGATCGGCGTGTTGTGGGTGGATCCCTGCCGAGTGAGTGGCAAGGAAAGCTTACTGCTACCAGGGCCCTGGGTTGAGGCTCGGTGGAGAGGGCGGGCCTGAGCCCCCTTACCCCCTCACCCCCAAACTGTGAGGGTTTATATGGGTTCTGGCTGCTAGGCCACGCTACCCCACCCGAAAGGGGGTTTATATGGACTCTGGCCACTAGGCTGCACTACCCCACTCGAAAGGGGGTTTATATGGACTCTGGCCACTAGGCCGCGATACTGCTCCAGACACGGGGATAGTAGAGAAGAAGGCTGAGAGGTCATAACAGGCTGCCCACAGAGGGGCGGCCACAAGGATGGGAGAGTGGTGAGGTGTGGACACCCTATCCTACCCCTGCCACAAGGGGGCGCTGCGGTGACAGGCCTGCCACACCTGGCAAGATGGAATGATGGGAAATAGACTATTTATTTTACTGTACTCCCTCCACTTGTAAAACTGAAGTCCAGCTGGACAAAACAGGGATCTTGGATACTCTTTGTATGCTTATTTCTGCACAGATATGTTGAAAATAATACAAATCAATAACCTCTCTGTCAAGTTGCACACCGCTGACTAGCTTGGGGAGCTGCACCTCACTGACAAAGTTTTTCACTTTGTTTCACATGGGTTTTCAAACCTTTAAAAGGAAGTTGCAGTGATGACTTCTGATCCTTCAGACAGCTACATAAATATTTACTAAAAAAGAAGATATACATATATCTATTAACAGTGAATGTTCACAGCTGTCTTGTTTAGAAATTCCTGTCACTCCCCACAGCAGCAAGGGATGGTGGTGCCATTTTACTGCTTTTTCCCAGCTGGAAGTCCAGTCTGCTGGAATATCTTTTTTCTTTTTTTTTTTACTCTGTATAGTGCCCTCCAATAAGGGGGCCTGATCTCTGATTATTGTCACTGGGTGCTAATGAAATAAATAACAATAACAATAATGATCATCAATATCATTTGAGACTGAAGGAATGTAGTTCAGCCCATGAAAGCATGAAACAAGCAGGAAACTTTCAACTGGATCGCAAGATGAGTTCTGTTATTTGTCTGCATTTTAGTTCGGTGCTAAGGCCCTAAATTTTCAAAGACTTACTAACGTGCATATCTGTGATAACTCAGTGGGACTATTCACATGCTGAAAGATAAGCACACGCTTAAGTCTTTGCTGGATCAGAGCCTAAAATATCAGTGATAAGTATAACTACATAGATGGATAATTTAATTTATGAACTTGAACTTGAGCCCACAGAAGCCAATAGAAAGACTCCCATTGACTTGGGTGAAATTTGAGTCATGACAGAGGGGTGACCGGGCCAAATTTTATTGAGTGGTGTTGCAACCTGCTGTACTGGGTCACAGCACAACTCATGACAGTGGGGTGGCTTGGCCAAATCTGTTGCCCTAGGCAGCTGCCCAGAAATCTATTGCCATATGCAGCTGCCTAGTTCGCCTTTGCCTGCTCAACTCTTGGTGCTGTCAGTGGTTGGTTGATTAATATCCAAGCCCCAACTATCAGTCTTGTAACTGCCTATCACTTCTCCCACCTTCTTCTCTCTCACTGCAGGTTGCCATGGTGAAGATCACCATATACTGTATACAAAGGAAGAACACAGAAGGAATCACTAAGAGTAAAATCAAATCAAGGCATGAAATAACACTGAAAGAAACATATGGCTTGTTAGATTCCATTAAGCATTTACATTTGTCTGGCCCTGTTTTGCTGGTCATCTGCCCAGAAATATAATTGCAATCATAAACTTTAAACTGACTCCATTTTCTGAAGAAATATGTTAACAAATAAAAACACTATTATTAAAGTCCCATCAGGTTGAAGTCAATAATTAATGCCAATTTTATGGTCTCCAGTTCTTTCGGTTACTTCCATTCTGGCTCACGGGCTCTCCTGGATTGCGAAGAGGAATATTTCTGTTGCTGAGGATAAGGGTCCTGCTCAGAGATGGGAATAGATTGTACAACTGAGTCCAGACAAAGCTCTGCAAACAGCTCTCGCCTTTAGCTGCCTCTGGAGGAATGCTGATAAAATTCTATTGCGGTTCATAAATGCTGGATATTGCATTATGGGCACATATAGTAGAACTTGAAGCTCAAAGGGAAAAGCATGGCCTTAGTTTAATACAGTGAGTAACTTATAAAACAGACCTCTGATGTTACAGTAAGGTCTGGGATTTCTTTTAAAGACTGGCTTTTAAAGGCACACACTTTGTAACCTCTCCACTGAAAGGGTTCCCTCATCCAGCAATAAAATTTTGAGGGGTGGAATAAAACATTAGTGTTAATCTTTCATTGAACCATTGCTTCTGCTACTCCTAAAGCCTCAGGTTTGATTTTCATTTGAATGTAATTTCCACTCTGAGATATAAACCCACTCCAGCATCTCGACTATTCATTTTCTTTTACATTCTTCCTTGAATGGTTTCTTCAGCGTTGACCAGGGCAAGGTGGGCATGATCATGCTGTCATTGTCACCCATAATAAAACTTTATGGGCTTCAAGTTTTGGCTGCAAGTGTTCGAATGCTTTCTTTAGCAGAAAACACTCCCAATGATTTTAATGGGCATCTTGCCTGAGAGAAAACTGCTGAATCAGAACTGCTGAAAGAGATAGGGCATTAGGTCAGTGGTATTGGGGATTAGCAAATCTCAGACTGACATGCTTGGTTTAGGTAACTGTTCAAATCTTGATCATCTAAATTGCTTTGGGTCGCAAGACTGGGGTGGAAGTCACAAAAGAACAGACCCTGTTGTGGTATTTCAGCACTCCAGGGCTGACACAGAACAAGTGATTGCAGAGGTACCTGGAAATGGGAACAAAGAAAAAGTTCACTAAACATTAAAAAAAGGAAAAAGCTTTGTTCTTCTGGTTCAGTCTGTGAAATGGGCTTAATTTCAGGTTTGATCTGACTTTGTTCAAATCAGTTCACCCATACCCAACAGTCAGTGTCTAGTGGTTAGACTATAGGATGAAGAATCTGGACTCCTGGGTTCTCTTCCTGTCGCTGTCGCTCACTCACTGTCATATTTGGAAGGTGTTACTTTGGTGCTCTGTTTCCCCAGCTGTAAAATAGTGATAATCCTTATCCACTTCACAGATTGACACACACAATGTTTGTAAAGCACTTTTAGAATTTTGGATGGTGAGCACTATGGAAATGCAAATTGTATTTTAATTATCCCTTAATCATGAATTAGTCACTTATTAATTATTATTATTTGTAGTACCAAAGCACCTAGATGTCCTCATCATGGACCACTGTGCTAGGTGCTATATAAACACAGACCAAAATTATGGATTATTGATGGGTAGCTACTCTCTAATTTCTGTCATAACACATTGCCTGCAGTTTTCACACCACCATGCCTGCACGCTCTGTTTTACAATTCAGTTGCAGACTGGCATGCAATTTTCAAACCCGTACACTGTATGTGCAGCAGGACAGATATAAAGTTTGTAGCCAAGTGCTACAGTGAGATTCCTGAGCAGCACAGCACACAGGGCTCAGAGCTTTCAGCTATTTGCTTTCTGTCAGCAAGAGTTACATACAGCCTGGAATATTTGGCTGGAGTGATCTGCTAGTTCATCCCCTGCCTCTCAGTGGAGACATAAGAAGTGTATTCAAGAACACTATGTAAGCAGTTTGGAGCCATTGGGTCAAGGGTTCATCTTACATATGGCCCATGTCAATGGGCCATGCGCTGGGAGGTCTCTGGGGTCCATGACTGCAGTCAACTCTTTGGATGCTGCGTCACCCACTCTCTGGGGATAGAGGAGGGCTGTTATGGTGATGGATTCACATGGAGGGTCCCTCCTGCAAGGTGCTAAGCACTCTTGAGTAGTGTTGAGCATCTTCACCTCCCACTAGAGTCAGTGGGAGCAGATGGTTCTCAGCCCCTCAGAGGAGTATTCAGCATATGCAGGATGGATCCTAGTGTCAGATCCACTGGCCCTGCTCTCCTCTGGCCCACCTCACCCAGAAAATAGTCCTCCATGCTAGGACACAAGGAGCCCCTGCAGAGTTGCTCTCCACATTCTATGCCCCTTAAAATGGAACCACCCTGGTCTGCTGTGTTCAAGGACTGCCACGGCTCTTACTTGGGCCACAGGAATTGGCTCAAATACAGGAACACTAGTGGGCCCCTCTCAATTTCTTCCATTTGTTATTGGCCCTTGTCCAGTATCTAACTCTACACTTCTCTGTATCCAGCATCCTTTAGTGCTCTGGAGTGTTCCCTTGCCCGGTAGCCTGAGCAGGTTTCTATTCAGACCTTTGTGGAACACCCCCTCAGGGAGCTGTAAGCTAACCTGCAGTTTCTCTCTTACCCAGACTGCCTATGTTACATTCTTTCATCAAGTAACATATAAACTAGGGACGTAAAAGAAGTTATTCATGTTTCCACAGACACTAGAGCTGTTTTGTGCTGCAAGCCGATAAAAACCTACAGCTTCTATTCTTTCCAAGATCCTTCAGCTATTTTGAGTGACCTTTGTCTTTTTATTACACAGAGAGGAGAATGACTAGTTTACTGACTGGAGTTGCAGAGCTGGCTGTCAGGAATCAGGTCTGGTCAGTGACATGGTCCCTATAAGGCTCATGAACCTGGGCCTTTTTAGAGTTTTGCATCTAAAGTATGTCAGATTTCTGATTTTCTACTTCTCTATTGTGAGAGCAGGTGAAGCTTTGTGTTTTCAACCAGGCTGCTCTTGGAGATTTTGGGTTCAAAGTGAGACAAGAAGCAACAGGTGTTGGGAGTTCAAACTGAGGAGGATCGAAACTGAGAAAACAATATTTGCATGTGCTCTTGCAAAGTGAAATCAAAAACTGTGCTGCCAACTCCTTAGATTTTATCACAAGTCTACAGCTGCTCTTCTTCCTGCCAGGGGCTGGGGGCAGATGAGGAGCTACCAGTAGGGGAGGATCTGTGACAGCAAGGAAAATAGATGGGGGCGTGGGTCATGGAGGCATGTTGTTCATGCCACTGGCTACTGCTCTGAGATTCTTGAAGTTGCCCAACCTACCTAGAGACCTTATAGGGAGATATAAGTGCATGGTAGAGCTGGTCAGAAAAGAGAATTTCCATGCAGCAGGAAATTCCAACATTGAATTAGCTTTTGTTCTAAATGGGAACGAAAAGTAGAAATTTTCAATTTGGAACCATCAAAACACTTCATTTTGATAATGTTGAAACATTATGCTATAATACAAAGCATTATAAATATAACATAAATCTAATATTAAAATATAATATAAAAGTTGAACCAAATTAAAATGCAACGATAAAGTCAGAATGAATTGTTTTGACTTTCTTCCCTCGAAATTGACGTGTTCCCTTGAAATATTTAGATTTCAACAAAACTACATTTTCCAATAGAAAACTATTCTGTCAAAAGTTTGTCACCTACTAGGGTAGGTGTTCCGAGCCATTCCTTTTGCACTTTGCATTTTATAGCCATAGTGGAACAAATCTTTAAATAACCTTATTCATTATTTGATCCCTGCATAAAAATGTGTGTTACAGTGGTGTTGTTGTAGCCACCTTGGTCTCAGGATGTTGGAGAGACAAAGTACATGGTCCAATATCTTTTATTGGACCAGCTTCTGTTGGTGAAAGAGACAAACTTTCAAGCCTACACAGAGCTCTTCTTCAGGTTATGTTATGACAGAGGCATCCTCGAGCAGCACATTTCACATGGTGAGGATTCCTGGCCACTGATGGGGGTGGTAGGAATGCTCTCCCCATGCACAAAGCATGCCCAGCCTTTCACTAACATGCATCATTCCACCAGCACACAAACTCCTGCACAGTTAAAGGGACCTTGCACTGAGCACCTCCTACTGGGGATACAGGCACCTTCTGCTCATTTACACTAGCTGGTAAGATGTACAAAGGATTTTTTCCCCTTTATAATTTCTTCCCTTTGAAGATGAAAAATGCTGTCTAAATGTGAGCATTATTGCCCTTTATTGATCCCCACCCCATATATCCTCCATTAAGTGGGTTGCCTGCTGGAGCCCAGAAAGGGTTAATGCAGCAGTGGAGAGGTTTGGGGTGACGTCGCGCTTCTGGACGCCTGAGGAGTCTCTTGAAGGTAGTTCCCCTCTGGTGATGATGGGAGTGAGCAGAGGTCTGAAATCCGAGATGCCTCGCAGCCTGGACTTGGTGAGGTCCCAGTAAAAGCAGCTCGCCTGCTATCCCTCTCCCTGAGCAGTCACTCCGTTGCATTGGCCTGGGCAGCATGGAGCTAGCCCCCTGGACTCAGACAGGACTCGCACTGCTCCAGCTCCTTTTCATCTCCTGCTTGCCAAGAGGTACTGTAAGTAAGCGAGTGCATTCTATACATGGCTGAATGCTTCCCTTCCCTTTACTGTGGGCAGGGGGCTTTGAGCTCTTGCTGCTGTCCCGAGAAGAGGAGAGAGCTGAAGGGATGTTAATAATAGAAGGGGCTTATTATTTATTTATTTGTTACTGGCACCAGGGAGAAACATCCAGGATAATTTCCCGAGACATTTAACAGACTTAAAAGGGAAACAACTGGCTGAATTTATTGGCCAATGGCCATCAAGAGAAGGGGCTGCAATCACTTCACCTACTTAGTGCTTTATTTTCTTAACACTCCGCACTAAGGAAATAATGATAGAAGGGGCACTTAAGTCTATGATTTGTAAAGTAATTTGTTTGTCTTGGCAAGAGAGACCAACACCAAGAGGGGAAAAAAAACCCAAGAGGGAAAGAAGGAAAACAAAAGCCACACATTGTTTCCGACCTGAGCTTTAGTTCTGCCAGTATTAGTGTTTCAAAGGGGGAACCTTGTTAAAGCTGAATGATCTTTTTATAGCAAATTCTTATTCCACTTTCTGCTGAACCAGCATACTCAGTTCCCTCTTGATAAGGTTAACAATGAGCATTTCAATAGAAGCACACACATTTACTATGATTATTCCTAAGAATGTGCATTGTTTACAAATGAATGTGGCTCTAGCTACTTATATACATTGGCTCCTAATGTCAGCTCTTCGTGCTGCTCTGTGAGGAGTGTTACCCGTTAGAAACCAGCAGAGGACTCAGAGATAAGGCGCCTCTAAATCAGTGTTTCTCAGCGAACCGTCGGTGGACCAGTGCCGGTCCCTGAGAGATCCCTGACATAGTTTAGGAAGGCAGCATGCTGGTCCCTGGTATCAAAAAGATAGAGAAACACTGCTCACATTTCAGTTGTGAGAGACCCATGATATCGGAATTCCCAGTAAGGTAAGTATCTCTTTAAAAAAATAATGACAGTAAATGTCAAGTAAACACTCCAGTGACCCAGACAATGCAGCTTTCAATAGCTATAAATAACATAGTATTTATGATAATGGCTCAGAATCCTCCCCAGTCTCCGTGGGGAGAGGGGACATAAACAGAGTGGCTTCCCTCTGTCGCAGCTTTTTTCTTGTCTCCCAGATAGGCCCTGGGTGGAGGATGGGCACTTTCTATGCAGGTCATGTGCTTCCAAAATGTTAACAAGGGGCTCCCTCCAAAAGGTTCTGACTCAGTGATACAAGTGAACATTCCCTGGGAAAAATACTCTGCCTCCCACTCCACAAAACCCATTAATACTTTCCATTGTTTTCCCTCCCAAATGCATCTACCCTTTGGCTCTAATAATCCTCAGCCCATAATTTATCATGCTTCACTCTCCCCTCTACCTGATGTGACTCTGCTACCCAGCAGCTGTTCCTTACCCTAGCAGCAGTGATGGCAGGTGGGTCCATCCATCCCACAGCCTCTGCTGGTGGCAAAAGAATAACCCCACAGTCTCTAGTTATGGGGTAGTTGTTCTAGTGGGGAGTAAATCCCCCTTAGGGTAGGTCTATACTTACCTGCTGGGTTGACGCGTAGCGTTCGACTTCTCGGAGTTCGAACTATCACGTCTAATCTAGACGCGATAGTTCGAACTCCGAACGTGCTCCCGTCGACTCCAGAACTCCACCACCGCAAATGGCGGTGGTGGAGTCGACGGGGAAGCCGCGGACTTTGATCCTGCGGCATCTGGACAGGTAAGAAGTTCGAACTAAGGTAGTTCGACTTCAGCTACGCTATTTGCGTAGCTGAAGTCACGTACCTTAGTTCGACCCCCCACCCTAGTGTAGACCAGGCCTAAGTTGTTGGACTGGGTGGTCAGTGGTGGATGAGTGCCCTTTTGGAACTGGAGGTGGGCAGGTGTCTCCTGACTGCTGAAGGCCTCAGAGGTGGGAGGAGGTCTTTACCAGGCTGATGATGGTGGAATGGGTTTTCCTTGGCTGGTGATTGGAGGAATGGGCCTCCAGGTCCCCTGCTGGTACTAATTCTTCAGATGCTGGGAAAGTAGACACCAGCATGGCAAGAGATGAGCTACAGTGATTGTAGGACTCCCTCTCAATGTAGCAGCACATTGGCCCTATCTCCTCTCCTGCTCCTCCTCTTGCACTGCTATAGCTGGTGGCAGGGAGGAGTGCAGGGACTATGTGGTGCTTTCCCCACATATACCTGGAGGAATTGGTGGGGGATGCAAGAAGGGAGTTCCCCATACAGCAGGGTCACTCAGAAAAGATGGACCATTTTAAAGAGCAGAGCAGCCTTCGCATTTTGGGACAGGTTCAGAAACAATGGTTTGCCACCCAAGGAAGTAACCAATTTCTGTCCATGATTATCACACCCTACTATACAAGGTTTGTGGGGATTTGGGGACAGGGTGGGGGTAAAATTAAGGAGCTGGGTTTTGGAATAAACCTGAAGCATGGCTGATTCGTATTTCCTAGAAAGGGTGTGCATATGTTGAGGTCCCCATGTCTCTTGCTGCAGAAGTGGACCCCAAATGCATTCAAGATACATCCAGATGCATTCAATCTTAGCCACTGGGTTACCTCAGTTTACGTATTTTTAGAGTCTTCACAAGGACAAGGGCTAGAGACTTTCATTCTAAATGAAAGCTGGGATTATCTTTTATACGACCACAAGGGCCAGACCTGGTAACAAGAGGCTTGCAGGATCCCCTACCAGCTCATCAGTGCCCTGTACATTGTCCATCCACCAAACCTACAAGGACTCCCACCTTAATACTGTCAGTGTCAGTATTACTTTGGGTGCTGTCTCCTATGCGAGATGGAATCCCAACATTCCAAGCTTCCAGGGGCAGCAGTCACCAGGGGAGGTCTTGCCATATGGATATATTAGAAGGGGATGGGGTCAGGGGCCATAGAAGCAATATAGATGCTCTAGTTTAGTGAGAGAACCCCATGTCTGTTGTGTAGAGTGGGGGTAAATCCCACATCCCCATGGGAACAATTCAAAGGAAATTCTGGGATGTGAGCCTCATGGCTTTTCCTGATATCTCTGTGCGTAATTGCAAAGAATGTTATTTGTAAGCTGAGGTGCTCAGGGTGATGGACAAGAATTCATAATAAAGACTAGAGACTAGTTCAGTCCAAAATCCTTTCTCCAAACACCCACAGATGCTGGGGCTGTTTGGAGATGGATTTGAACTTTGGGGCTTGCCCTTCTTTGTAGAATGGAAAGGACCAACACCCTCCACACTTTGGGAAAGTTTGGCTCGATATCCTAATAAAGATGTGAGCTTTGTGGGCTTGGGCTCGTGTGCTGGTGGGCTCTCCTTCCAGCTCAGGAAAGAAACAGTGTCCTGCCCAAGTCCATTTCAGGCCCTTGTCTCTCAGCACCGTTCATTGATCAAACACAAAAACTCAGGAGTAACACCAAACAAAGCAATTCCCCTGCCCAGGGTGGCCTGTAGTCCTCAGAGGCCTTTCACCTTTCCTCTCAGTGGTGGAAGGAAACCACACCTTTCCCTTAAGTCCCTTGCTAGCTCATGTGACAGGCAGGTAGCCCATAACCCTTTCCTGGCTGTTTTACCCAGTCACAGGCCCGTCTCAAACAAACCCATGATAGCAAACTAACTACAGCAAGATAATAATGCCAAAACTACACAGGGGAAGCTGAGAGGGGGGCAGGGTTGGGGCAGACTGGCCCAAAGTGCTTTAGAGGCTGAAAGCATCCTGCTCATTTTGGTTTATGGCCTGTATTTTGGCCTGACTGGTCAAAAACCTACACTGAAGAGGTGGGGTTTGAGGTTTCCAGGGCTAGGGGAGGATATGGGTTGAAGAGGAGGGTGCTCGAGATGATTGGGATCTGAACAAGGTTTGCTGTGGTCTGTACTTGTAGCATAGCATTCTGGCCAGTGACCCAACCAGCCTGCCCTGAAGGGGAAGAGGGAATTTGGGTGGGCTCAGTATAAGGCAATGAGGAAGGGAGAAAGTTCTCAATATGGGGCAATGGTGGGTGTGATAAAAATTGCCTTTGGGGAAAAAAAGGTGCTGTTGAAATGTGGGGAGCAAGGAACTGAGAGCTGCTGCTGGGGCAAATATCAACCCCCTAGTGCCTGTCATGACTGCTTATAAATTAGAGTCCCCAAAATGGCAGTAGAAATACCTGCTGGGATGAGGTGGCCTGTAGAACACTGCAGTATTTATTGTACAAGGGGGATTTGTAGGGCTGGTGTTGCTATGTTGGAATTAGAACGGACACAACATTGACTTTCTTGTGTTGGAAGACTGTGCTCGGCGTTATGCTGACCACTCGTGGTGTCACGTCGGCAATGAAGATCAAGCACCAGAAAACCCAGAAATATTCTTGTTATGTGCTGTTCCTGCCATCATGCCACCTGGATGGCCCACTTCCAGCCCTAGCACATACCAAGTTACTCTCAGACTTTTTCAAACAGCCTCACTTTTGTCAGACTTTTACTTGGCCTTGTTTTTAGTTACATGGAGGTATTTTCAGAGTTGCTTTTTAGGATGGGTCAGGCAAGGCCATTCATATAGAGAAACAAACTTCAAAACCATATTCAAATTCCTATTTATGACAGGACAAAGACCTGAAAAGTCATTTGTTCCCCCCACTAACCATCTTTCTTTTCCTTTCTACAAAGGAAAAGCTTATGGGAGGTTTTTGTTGTATTCTTGCTAAGAAGCAAAGTTCCTGTGTTTATATAGGGTATGATTGGTGCTTGGTATTGGTATTTAATATGCGGTAACAATTCTGCAGCCATCCAGGAACTTCACAGTTGTCACTTTGCTGCACATCTGGGCCACTCAGTACTTCATTGCAATATTCAGAGCCTCTTGCATCAAAACAGGCCCCACCTCTTGAACTACAGTAGAGTCTCCATTACTGTTATGAGTGTAGAGCAGTGGTTCTCAACCACGGCCTGTGGGCTGTTTGCAGCCCAATCAGCACATAGTTGAGGCCCATGTGACATCCTCAGGGACATGTAGGTAGTATATATATTGTGTGGATGAGGCCCACATAACACAGAGAGCTACATATGTGGCCCACAATGGTTAAACAGGTTAAGAACCACTGGTGAAGGGCTTATAAAACACAGTTGATCAGACCTGATCCAGCAGCAGGCTGGTGTATTTACACTAAATAGTATATTTAATACTTTAAAAAATACAATACTTAAATGGAAAGTATTTTTTGTGGGTAGTTTAGTCCACTTCAAATATACTTCTGCATCTGGAACTAAAAATAGCTTCAGCGCTTAAAAAATGATAAAAATATCATTGAATAACACTTACGGCACTTTTTGTCTTTATAAATATTCAATAACTAAGGGGACAATGTTAACCAGGAATCTAAGCAATGCATAAAAAAGAATTAAAAGCAGAGTCAGCACTTGTCCCTGAATTCACCTGCCAATTTTTGTGGTTCATATACAAGCACTTTCCCTTTGTTTTCCTTCCTTCCCTCTCTTATTTCTATGTGAAATGCCACACAAATAGCAGGGAAAACATACTAACAGAGGAAACAATGACTCTGAGTCCTCACAAAGTTGCTGTCCAATGCATAAAGTAAGCAAACTGAATAGAACAGGAAAATATTTCCCTCTTTCAGCTATCTTAGTTGTTTCCAAGAATTGTAAGTACAAACATTTCAGAGAGAGTATGATTTTTCAAGTTGACATTATTGCCTTCATCCTTTCAACATCTGTAGGAAGCTGGGTATTAGGAGCATCATTTGTACAACGTGGAAACTGAGGCAAAAAGAGGGTAGAACAAAGACCTTCATTTTCAGCAGCGATTCGTGATTTTGGTTGCTTCACTTTCTGAGTGCCCAACTTCAGATATTTTGAAGGGGCTTGATTTTCAGAGGTGCCGAGCACTGACTACTACGGCTGCAATCCACTTGGGCTGCAGATGTGCAGCACCTTTAAAATCAGGTCCCTAGATATCTCAAATGGGGCACCCAAAATACGAGGCATCCAAAATTAGTGCTCTGTGGCTATGTTGACATTGCATTCAGAAGTGTGACTGGAACACACACAAACATACCCAAGCTAGCTTTGATCTAGCTAGTGCAGCAGCAGGGACTAGGCACTTGAGTACATACCCAGGGTCCCAGGAGGGCTTCAGTGATGTACCCCAAATCAATAAGAATTAGTTTAAGGGGCGGGATTAGAAAGCTATTGTTCCTGATTCCCAGGCTTGTGCTCAGATCAGGGCCGGCTCCAGACCCCAGCGCGGCAAGCACGCGCGTGGGGCGGCCCTTTCCCGGGGAGGCGGCAGGCTGGGCCGGCGGACCTGCCGCAGTCATGCCTGCGGGAGGTCCACCGGAGTCCCGGGACGACCGGACCTGCCGCAGGCATGACTGTGGAGGGGGCGCTCGTCCCGCGGCTCCAGTGGACCTCCCGCAGGCATGACTGCGGCAGCTCCAGCGGAGCCGCCGGACCTGCGAACCGTCCGCAGCTGCGGGAGGTCCAGCCGAGCCGCGCGACCAGCGGACCCTCCGCAGTCATGCCCGCAGGAGGTCCGCTGCTCCCGCGGCTCCGGGGCGCCTCCCGCGCATGACTGCTTGGGGCGGCCAAAAAGGTAGAGCCGCTCCTGGCTCAGATCACTAGACAATGACTGAAATCCTGGGCCTATTACAGTCAGTGGGAGAGTTTTGCTATTCACTTCAGCGGAGCCAGGATTCTCTCTTGTTTACAGCTGATAAATTATATAGCTGCTGCGTGTGCTCAGAGCTCTCATGGACTTTAATGTCAGTTCAGCCCACAACACCTACAGGATGGGGACTAGAGACTAATTGCAATATTCTCAAGAATGAAAGTACAATGGAATTAAAAAAATAAAGGAAATTTAAAATCAATAAGCACAGACCTGAAAGGGAAAGAAAATGTATCACCACTTGTTGGGTTTCACCTCTGTCAGTGCTATTTTTTTTTTAATGAGAAAAACTCATTTCAAAGGTATTACACTAGGGAACATTATTTAATATGAAAAGCTTTTAAAAATTGCTCCTTGAAATTCAGACACAAGCTTTCTCCATACAAGAGAACAGTTGTTAATGAGTATCATAGAGTAAGAAGAAAATAAAATAAAAAGGGTCATATTTTTCCTGTCTAACACAAACTGGTTATATAAACATCCAAAGGGATGCAAAGGGAGTATATCTGTTCAAGCTTACTCTTAATTATAAAACGCTTTTAATTTGCACAGCACAATTGTCAGAATTCTGGATATAATTACTTAAAGGGAAAACTGTCACGTAATTTAGGCCTCCAGATTAGGTGCAACCCATTATTAAAATAGAAATAACTTGTGATTTGTTCAACATTAATGAAAACTGTTTTTTTCAAATGGATTTCTATTGTCCCCTGGAGTGTTTGCAACATAAATTTTGCAACAATGTACTGAGGAAACTGACAGTAAACAAAAGGGAACTTGACCAGTCTTTTATCATTGGCAAAAAAAAGGTCAAAAAAGGTCAAAAATAAGGTCAAAAAAGGTCAAAAAATTACAGCATACAAAAAAAGTCCAAAATAATTTATTTCTGTAGAAGTATTTCATTTTTAATTAATGCTTAATTATTAAGACTGGTAGTGCCCAAACTGTGATTAGTAAAATGGATTTTAGTTTTTTTAAAACATGACATTAGGTTTTTATAAATTAACTATTTTACCTTGACAACTTCGCCTTAGGTCCAGTATATTTGAGGATGTTGCTGTCTGAAAAGTGACATGGAGATATTTGCAGGAATGTTTCTTATTAATTATTATTATTTTAACAGTTTAGACCTGGATCCACAAATATATTTTGTCTCATAACCTCCACTGATTTCAACAGGCTCTAGGCATTAGCTGTTACCTAGCAAATTTCATCTCTAGATCTCAAAGCGTAGACTAGGGAGAAGGGTAAATATCACTATCTAGATTTTACAGCCGGGGAAAGTGAGCCATGAGAGAGCAGAAGTAGCTTGTAGGATTTGAAATTGTAGTAATTCAAACAATAATAAGACATCTGACTGTTGGATCCAGCAGTGCCATAGGATTCTCTCTCTTTTTGTGAGTTTTGGACAGCATTAATGTATCATTTTTGTATAAAGAGTATGGGAAGTGGGGCACTGCACAATTTTCTCTCTAGTTACTGGGGGGAAAAGTGTGGATGTGTATTTTGAAAATCAAGATTAAATGAACTAACTAGTTCAAGATGAAAAACTGTATATCTCATTCCTAATCCCCCGGAGTCATCCAATCCCTGACAAACCATGGCTAGTATGGAGCCATTGACCTACAAGGGAAAGTCTCTGTATCCCAGTTTTCCATTCTCTTCTGTCATACAGTCCATGCTAACCTGGATCTGATTACAGCTAATAACTTAAAGGTGTAGGGTAACATTTTCAAATGTGCCTTCGGCTAGGTCTACACTATAATATTCCACTGGCATGGCTATGTTGGTCAGAGGTGAGATGAGATTTGATCCCTTACCGATACAGTTGTGCTGGCAAAAGCCCCCAACACAGATGCAATTATACTTCCAGAAGTATAGTTTGTTTTGTTTGATGGGGGGTTGGTGTCGAATAAGCAGATGCCCTCAGAGCACTTTGCTGGTATAGTATACTGGTACTACTGAAAAAACACACTCTTACATGGGGATGAGAGTGTCCATGGGGAATTGTAGTGCTATAACTAACCTTAGCTTATACCGTATAACTTTCCATGTAGACAAGCCCTTGATCACTTAGGAGCCTAAATCCCATTGATTTTCAATGGGATTTAGGTGCTTAACACTTTCTGAAAGTTTATGTGGAAGGTTTTGTATCTCACTCCCAACGCCCTAGAACCATCCAGTTCCCTCCCCCTACACCCTGGAACTAGTCTGGTTGCCCCTGATCTATGACCGGGTTACCAGTGATCTAGCGGCAAAATGCTGATGCTTTTTGGCTCACTCCAACTGTCACTGAAGTCAGTGTCAAGACTTGACGAGAGTGGAATCAGGCCCATATCCCATTCTCAGCCCCCAAGAGCTACATGCTCTCCCAGCCCTCAGACTGAGTAAAGCTGGTGATTTAGAGTTTCTCTCTCTCCCAGCCACCTCTCCCTTATTTCAGTAAGACCTTATTGTCTGTACAAACCCTTTTAAGCTTTTTAAAAAAAAAATAAAAATTAAAGAAATACCATGGAACTATTTGGGGGAGGGGTGCAGAGTGTGGAAAGAGAGACTGCACCCCTCGTGCAGTGAAAGCTACATTTTGGATGCTTGTGTTTTCATTGAATTGCAAACAATAGTTCTGTCAACCCCTCTGACGTGAGTAGTAATAAAATAATTTCTTGTGGGACTTTATCACCTCGTTCTCCGAGGTCCTGCAGTTTGGGATAGGATTGCATTTGAGGTTTGGCAAGGAGGTGGCTGGGTGAGTCATATGTATGCCCCGACCATCCCAGTGATGGGAAAAACAGATGCTCTTCTGTCAAGGCGATGTGATTAATAAACTGTTTCAGTTCCTCTGCCACACTCCATGCTGGGCAGCACAAGCAGGTCACTCGGCGGGAGGGGGCAGCCGCCTTTTTGGAAAGGTGAAGATGAAATAAGTCTATTTGAAACAAGGAAGAAAAGAATCCTAGGCAGGAAGGAAAGAGAAATGATGTTGGAGGCTGACAGCCAGGGAGCATTCCTCAGCACTTGACTTGTTGTGGATTCATTTGCAGAGTGCATTGGGTAATGAAAGGTTGACAGCCCTGAAGATTAGCCATGGAGTTGCTACAGTGCAAAGGCCCAGGTTCATCCCTGGGACAGCCCTGTGTGATATATGCTATTGTAAGTGGGAATATGAGTATCATTTATATAGAGGCAAAAAGAGGTTAAGAACAAAGCATTTTCCACAGGACCAGTCCTAGGGTCAGTGCAGAGACTGTGACTCTCCTATTCAGCAATTCAGCTCCCAGGCCAAACTAAACTGAACCCCACTCTGCAATAGCCTTGATAGGCACGTCTACAGTGTAGGTGGAGTGACTTGTATTAGTGGGGCTCATGATAGTGTGCTGAAAATAGCTGTGTGGATCCTGTGGAGGCTTGGGCTAACCACCCGAGGGGTGAGATCCTCGAGTGAGTCTTTGGGCTCTCTGATGAGACGGCTCACAAAGGGGTCATTAGTACATAGTGAGCTGTGGATGCCAGGCTGGATCCCTCCATTCCTGCTGGGTACTGAACAACCATCAGATGGTAATGGCCTTATGAACCATAATGGCCCCCAACATTACAGGTGCATTTATGTGCTTACTAATAACTGTGAGTGCAAATAAAAAGGATGCACACATCTAAGTACCTTACTGAACCTGCAGACCAGGTAGATAGACCTGGAAACGTACCCACAATAGCAACGGCTAGGTTGAAGATCTCTTAAAAATCAGATCCTAGCTCACTACCGCCAAACAGGACTGGACGCGAACCAGTGACTGAGAGGTGAAAAGTTCCACACTACACTGACATGCTCCTAAGTCAACCAGTTACTCCCACCCACTCTCTGACACCTTCCCCCCTGCCATTTGCACTCTTTAATAACATTGCTCTTTCTTGCTCACAGTTTCCATGACCTGGAGCTAGTTTCTTATGTGCAGTTTGTGCCTGGATCTAATGGTCTTTTCTTCCGTCATGAAAACCTTATAAATTAGCCCATTGTTTGTTTGCTTGTTCTTGTTTCAGATAAATATTTTGCATGGGGGAGATTTGCAACTCAGCCTCTTTTAGAGTCACTTCAAGTCTCTGCCTGGACATGTTTCTCACTCTCCAGAAATACAGCTGCTGGCTACAAGTCAGACTTGCTCCTTTGAAGGGTGCTTCTATTAGCAAAGTCAAGCCACTAACTGCCCCACAAATATTTTAGCCATGATTCAGAATGGTCCAGCTTCTAATTTATTGCATTTAGCTCCACCAATCAATCCCACCTCCCCTCTTCTGTTCCCTCCCGTCAGTTATGAAAGTAATGGTGAAGGGTGAGTGGGGGAGTAAACTGAGTCCCCATAAGGGATGAAGTGACATACTGCCCCCAAAAGCAAGAGGATAGCAGCAGGGGAGCAATTATGCCTCTCTGAGTCACAGTTCCTTCCTGGAGCTCCTGCTGGGGCAGAGTATCTGTGTGCTCTTCTAAAGGCTCAATCTAGCCTTCATCAAGACAAAAATGGTCTTTAATATATGTTAGTCGTTCTTTTAAAGTGTCCAAGCAAAATAGCCCTTTCGCCTTTTATTACACAGGGTGAGGAGACATCTGTGTAAAGTAAGCTGGATTCCAGAGTTATTAAAGACACACTGTCAAGTCTTTATGTAGATTTAAAAAAAAAGTGTACAAAACCTATGAACAATAGATTCCATTTTTTTTAAATCCAGAGGAAAAGGTTAAAAATGCCACACCCACGAATTTCCCTGCCATGTGTACTCTCCAAACTTTGCAGCCCTGTGTTAGTGCATGAGAACCTGAAAGTGAATTAAATTGGTTATAAATCAATGGAGAGCCCATTTCAGTGTCTCAGCTAAGTGCAAGAAGTGAGCAAACAGCAGACACAGGGAAAAGGAAATCTCATCTTTACAATTCTTTAAGGGCCAGAGTCTGGTAACCCTTCCCTATGCTGCTTTACTCTGCAAATAGAACTGCTGATTTCAACATGAGTAAAAAGAGAGAAGAATCTGGCCTGTGGGTCTGGTCTAGTTGTACCAATGTAACTAAAGCTGTGATTTGATATCAGTTTAGTTAAAAACACTAACAATTTTGTATGTGGATACTCAGATTGATTTAAACCTGGCTTATATCACTTGCATTGGTAAATTTATCAGCACAATCTAAACTGATATAGATCCCATTTATCACTATGTACTAGAAATCTTTAAGGAAATGAGATTTCCAGCTTGATTTTGGGAACTGAAGAGATTTACATAAAATTTGTTAAAACTTCCAAATTTCAGGGTATTTGTTCAGGGGCTCAGCTTTCACTAGGAAGGAGCTGCTTTCTAGGACACCTAATTGCATTGTTATTTTTTAATGGTGGATGGTGAGACGTGTTGAATTGGAATGTCAAAAGTTGAGCAGTTTTAATTAGGAGGATGGTCTTGGCTTAAGGTGAATAGTGGTGAACAGGGACAGGCAAAATCAGATAATTATACCTTTGTAATCAATTTGCTTAGGAATCTGCATGAAATACAGTTCACAGACCATCTATACATCACATATCTATATCTCTGTAGAAGAAAGAGGTATAGTTATGTGTTTAGTGGACCCAATATGGTCCAGTTGTTTGTCTCCTGTTCTGGGAGTTAGGAGACTTGAGTTTAATTTTTGGCTACTGTTTTTGCTCTGGGACCACGGGAAAAGACACGTCACCTCGTCAGTTGCCCATTTGTAAAATGAGGGTAATGATACGAATCTTTGCTATATAAGAATTAAGTATTATTATGATTTTAATGCCAGCATTTATTATCAGATTGGATAATTACCAAACAAACCACCACCTCCCCAAATGCCAGGTGTTGCTTTTTTGTTGTAGATGGGAAGAAGGCAGGCAACAATCAGGCTTAGAATGCAAACTGACTTATGACTAACTCTGGAGTCCAAACTGTAACGCAGTTCCCAGGAGTTTGTGAGGCCGGAGCTAGGAATAGGCTATGGAATTACACCAGGGATGAATTTTTGCCTACAGCGATTTAGCTCTCCAGCTAAATACAAAAATCAAGAAGCTGTAGGTGGTCCCTTTTTGCTGGGCTGACTAACTATCATTAAGAAGAAAGGCAAGCTTCTGAGTGAGACTCAGGCTTCATCGGGCCATGGAGAATTGAGTGAGGCAGACCTACCACTGAATCCTACAGAGAGTTAACTCAGACCTCATTGTTAAATTATGAGACACACTGAATCAAAAAGGAACTGTGTGAAAAGGAAGCCAGGTAACATGAATGGGAGTTCCGCTCCTTAATAGCAATGTCTGGTTTGTTGCAATAACAAAGCAATTCTATCACTCAGAACAAAAGGGAAAGAATATTCTGTGGCCAAAAAGGAAAAAAGAGGCTCTCATTATGTTTCTTTCACATCTCATCTCTCCAGTCTGCTCTCTCACTTCTTATTATCAGGCTCCAGGAAAACAGCCATCAGGTCTGTCAACTGGTTAAGAGACACGCTGACAGCATCATGAGCTCATTAGATTCCAATTTGTAGAGTTAGACAGTATGGTGGAGGAAGAGAAATGGGATCTGTAGATTTACTGTATTAGTCTGCAGTCACTATCCAAGGTATTTCAAGCTGAGGTTTCCTAGAAGGGCACTGTCAGGATAGATTAAATCTCAAAATGTAGCAGTGGGAGGTAATTACAAATGATTTAAAAATCCTGATCTAATTAGAAATGTTTTCATGAAATGAAATTTCAAACAAACAAAAATCAATGGAACAAACTGTTTTCTCCTGCAATGAAAGCAGCAGGTACTAGTGAAATGAAACTAGGAAATAAACTTGACTAGAAGCCAGAAATGAAACTGACCTCTCCATTTGGACTCCCCATTCTCCAAGCTGCATGAATAGCAAAATAATACACAAAATGGCCGGAAAGTTAAACAGTCCAGCAGATATTTTAAATTCATTTGGAATAAATAATCTAAATTGGAGATGAGGTATTGAACAAGGCCTGGGATTTTAAAAAAGAGCTTTAAAGTGAAAATGTCCCTTCAAACTGGGGTTTTTCCCCTCTGAATGCAGAAGCACGGAAGTCTAACAGAGAAAGGAAGGAACATATTTCCTTAATTCTGGGCTCGGTGCCTCTTTGGCTGGCAATGCAAATCTGCCTCTTTGTGTTTTAGCCACTCAAACTCAATTTATATTTTGGCAGGATCAGATATGTTACCACGTGGGTTGGCATTTGCCATGTTGCAGGCCTGGGCCAACCTCTTGCCATGTATGATCTGACTATTAACTGAATAACAATCAGTGAATTGGGTAATTCTCTGCATTTTATGCATTATTTCTCCCCCACCTTACTTTCTGTTTGCAGAATACATGGTGATCAATGAAAACTGCCCTGGAGCTGAATGGAATATCATGTGCCGGGAGTGCTGTGAATATGACCAGATCCAGTGTGTCTGCCCGGGCGGGAAAGAAAAAGTGGGCTACACCATTCCCTGCTGCAGGAATGAGGAAAATGAGTGTGACTCCTGTTTAATCCACCCAGGTGTGTTGTGTTGGTTTGTAACATTGTCCCTTGTACCTCTTGTTTTCTCACGCAGGGTTTGTGGTGAAGTGCCAGCATGTGCAGCCGGTCATTGTGCACAGAACCAGATGGGGCACGCAGCCCATTTTGGCTGCCTGACTTCATGGATTGCTTTTAGTCTCCTCAGGGATCCATCTGTGCCAGTGCAAGCGGCTCCTGCACCAGTGTGAGCTAATGCGTTCAGCATGTGGCCTCATGTAGCACCATTGCTGGTCACACTGTGGGCTGAGAGTTTCCAGGGCTCTCTGTGCAAGCCTGGGAGCTCTCCACAAGGTAAAGTCATAACTAGTTTCACACAGGTCATTTCTGGCTGGGGATTTGATTTCTTCAGCCTCCGGATCTGGTTTGTACATTGCATTACGAAATGAGAGGGGAGAGAGGCTGGGGAGTTCGGACTCTTCAGAAAGCGATGGGAAAGCAAAGTTAAAAATAGAAAGAGGGAGAACCAGCTGAGAACAAATTAGATTTACTTACAACCAGGGACGGAGCCACGCTGCACTGACATCCAAACTCACACTTCCCTGAAGTATCAGAGGGGTAGCCGTGTTAGTCTGGTTCTGTAGAAGCAGCAAAGAATCCTGTGGCACCTTATAGACTAACAGACGTTTTGCAGCATGAGCTTTCGTGGGTGAATACATCCGAAGAAGTGGGTATTCACCCACGAAAGCTCATGCTGCAAAACGTCTGTTAGTCTATAAGGTGCCACAGGATTCTTTGCTGCTTCCCTGAAGGGTTTTCAGAGCAGGGGGGATGGGATGTAGACATACAGGGCAGCTACCAAGCTCAGATCCAGATTCGAGAGCTTGAACTTGCCAATGTGGGGGATGGATGAGATCCACAATAGTCAGCACCACGAAGATCACAAGCTTCTTTTGCAGTGTGAAAAGCAAACAAAGGGATTCCTCCCCCGCTTTTTCCCCACCCCATCCTCTCCCTCCAACACCAGCTGTCTAGATGTCATTCAACAAAGTGACTCTGCTTTCAGGCTGCACCATTTTTGAGAACTGCAAGTCCTGCCGCAACGGCTCCTGGGGTGGAACGCTAGATGACTTCTACATCAAAGGGATCTACTGTGCGGAGTGCAGAACAGGCTGGTACGGAGGGGACTGCATGAGTAAGTGCCCTCAGTGAGATACCCTACAACTGGAAAGGGTGGCACTGGGGCTATAGTGGAGGGGATAGTGGAGGGAGTGACTTAATCGGTTCATAGGAATTGCCCTGTGTGACGAAGTGGGAACGTTCTTAATGTTTTCTCTGAATACTGTGTGGGTGCCTCAGTTTCCCCTATGCCTTTCTTAAGTATCTAGGTGGTGGGATAAGGGGGTGTGATTGGTGCAGGGCCCTAGAGGGCCAGTGTGATGATGTCTGCAGAGAGAATGACAGACTCCCTGTCTCCTGGCAACTGATGGCCTGGGCCCCTCCCCTGCAAAGGTGCCAACTGAAGGTGTTGGAGAACAAAGAGATCAGGTGGCCTCCTGGCCTAGGAAACAGACAAAGGCCAGAGGAGGGGCTGGAGAGTTTTAGTTTGGAGCTGGCTGGGGGAATAGAGGGAGCCCCAGGGCTGGGATCTAAGCTCCCTGCCCCCCAAAACGGATCTGACTGAGGGGTCCTGTTGTCCTAACCTACAAGCTCTGTTTTGGACTGTGTTCCTGTCATCTAATAAACCTTCTGTTTTACTGGCTGGCTGAGAGTCATGGTGAATCGCAGGAAATGGGGGGTTCAGGGCCCTGACTCCCCCACACTCTGTGACACCATGCTATACCAAACCAGTGGTCCAGTTAGTCCAGCATCCTGACTCTGAGAATGGCCAGTACCAGATGCTTCAGAGGAGAGCGTAAGAAATCCTGCCAGGAGCAGTTATGTAATAATATGCAGTGCTCAGAGGGATAACTACCTGCTTGCCCTCATCAGTGAGAGGTGGGCTTAGGCTCTGAAGCATGAGTGTTTATAAGCCTTCCAAACTCCTGATGTAGTTTTTTAATCGTTAACTATTGTAACTCTGGAAGTTCTTGTTATCCATGTTATTTCTTTGGATTTAGACAAAAATAAAAAGGGTGCCTAACCAAACCCTGCAGAGACTCTTGAGGAAGCATAAAGAATCCTATGGCACCTTATAGACTAACAGACATATTGGAGGTAAGCATCTGACGAAGTGGGTATTCACCCACAAAAGCTTATGCTCCAATATGTCTGTTAGTCTACAAAGTGCCATAGGACTCTTTGTCGCTTTTTACAGATCCAGACTAACATGGCTACCCCGCTGATACTTGAGGAAGCATGAAGATTTACAAAAACATTTATATTAAATAGCAGCTTATCCTCACAGCCAGCAAAACTCAGGCCCCAACAAAGCACAAATCTCTCCTCGCACAGATCTAACCACCTTCCACAGCAGAAATACAGTGCCTTGTAACTTATTCTGATGGTCAAAAGACTGGGGCTATTTCAGACCAGGATGGGGCTATTTCAGGTCATGTTCCAGAGTATTATAAAATAATGGAAATTTTTTTGTTTGTGTCCTGCTGAGCTCTTAGCCTCAATGTTCTTTTCTGCTAGTGAGTTCCAAAGGCTAATGGTATAAAAAGGTATTTCCTTTTCTCAGTTTTAAATCTGCTGCCTTTCATCTTCATTGCCTATCTCCTTGCCCTTGTATTATGAACAAGGATAAATAGTATCCCCACATGTACCTTCTCTGTTCTAGTCATTATTTTGTACACATATATCATGTCTCCTCTTATTCATAGCTTCCTAGGCCAGGAGAGTCCATTGTGATAATCTAGTCTGACGCTTGCATAACATAGGCCATAGACTTTCAGTAGATAAAAATAAAAATTAATGGTGTAAGTATCAGGTTTTAAATACCTAAACTCTCTAGATCAGCAAGTTCTAACTTGAGCAGAGTCCATTCAGGCCTCCATTCTTCTGAGCTGATAAGCTGAGTTTCTCACAGCTTGCAGTGTGAGTTTTTGCTGACGACATTTTAAAAACCAGTGACCATTCTGCTCTGTGTTGATACTAAAGATCCCATTGGACTTTCCATAAGAGTAGAGATAGGAAAGAACCATTGGGTCCATCAAGTCCTTCCTCCTTCTTCCGACACAGGGTCTGGCTACACTTTGAGCTGCGGGCATAATTCCCAGCTTGAGGAGACATACCCATGCTAGCTCTGATCAAGCCATCATGCTAAAAATAAAGCGTAGCTATTGTGGCTCAAGTGGCAGGAGAGACTAGCCACCCTGAGCATGGGATGGGTTCCCTGGACTAAAATTTGGCACTGCCACCCAATCCACCAGCCAGCCCATACCATATGTCAAGGCATCGCATCAAGGAGCATTACGGCCCTTGCAGTGGTTTCCCCAGGAATTGAAATTAGGGGGGGTGTTCGAATTTACAGGGGTGTGTGTGTCAGGACCAAAGAGATATGAATAAAGTAAATGTTTTGTTAAGATGATGCAAATTTAACATAAGAATAATGCAAGTTACACCAAAACACATAACAGGTCTAGATTTCTAAAAAAATATAAATTAAAATTTTTTTTAATTTAAATTGACTTTTGAAAAGTAAGCCATCATGGGATAAGAGGGAAGTCTTCTCATGGATCAGTAACTGGTTAAAAGATCGGAAACAAAGAGTAGGAATAAATTATCAGTTTTCAGAATGGAGAGAGATAAATAGTGGTATCCTTGAGGGGTCAGTACTGGGACCAGTACTGTTCAACATATTCATCTGGAAAAATGGGTAAACAGTGAGGTGGCAAAATTTGCAGATGATACAAAACTATTCAAGATAGTTAAGTCCCAGGCAGACTGCGAAGAGGTACAAAGGGATCTCACAAAACTGGGTGACGGGGCAACAAAATGGGCAAATGAAATTCAATGTTGATAAATGCAAAGCAATGCACATTGGAAAACAATCTCAATTATACATACAAAATGATGGCATCTGAATTAGCTGTTAACACTCAATAAAGAGATCTTGGAGTCATTGTGGATATTTCTCTGAAATCATCCATTCAATGTGCAGCAGCAGTCACAAAAGCAAACAGAATGTTGGGAATCATTAAGAAAGGGATAGATAATAAGACAGAAAATATCATATTGCCTCTATATAAATCTATGGTACGTGCACACCTTGAATAGTGTGTGCAGATCTGGTCACCCATCCTAAAAATATATATATTGGAATTGGAAAAAGTACAGAGATGGACAACTAAAATGATCAGGGGTATGAAACAGGAGGAGAGATTAAAATGACTGGGAATTTTCAGCTTAGAAAAGAGATGACTAAGGGGGATATGATAGAGGTCTATAAAATCTTGACTGGTGCGAAGAAAGTGAATAAGGAAATGTTATTTAATCCTTCACATAACACAAGAACTAGCAGTCACCCAATGAAATTAATAGGCAGCAGGTTTTAAAAAAACAAAAGGAAGTATTTCTTCACACAATATAAAGTCAACCCAGGGAACTCTTTGCCAGGGGATGATGTGAAGACCAAAACTATAACAGGATTAAAAAAAGAACTAGATAAATTTCTGGAGAATAGGTCCATCAGTGGCTATTAGCCAGGATGGGGAGGGATGCAACACCATGCTCTGAGTGTCCCTAGCCTGTTTGCCAGAAGCTGGGAATGGGCAACAGGGGATGGTCACTTGATGGTTACTTGTTCTGTTCATTCCCTCTGAAGCACCTGGCCTTGACCACTGTCAGAAGACAGGATACTGGGCTAAATGGACCATTGGTCTGACCCAGTATGACCATTCTTATGTAAAAATTAATTATTATAATAAAAATGTTTAGTACAGAAACTCCCCAACATAATGACCTCTCAAGATAGCAACAATGTGAGATAACAACCTTGGCAAATAATGCATTTTAAAAATCTTGGCCTACTAGAAAACATATTTATATAAGTTTCCATTCCCAGTCACAAATCTAGCATTCTGGAGCAAAGTGACTAAAATATAGTCCAACAAACAAATGTTTATTTAACGTGCCCCTCACTTTCCCCTCCATTGCACTCCACTCACCGGTGTTGTCCTTGGTCAGTGAAGAGTAGACTCAGAGTTCAGAGGTGCTTTCACATGAGTTCACCTTCCAGGTGGGGGACAAGAAGGCACCTTGCTTGTTCCTCCAGCTGCTCACAGTTCGCTCTGGCCACAGCTGTTCGTTGTGCCACCGTTCACTCCACTGCTCTGTTGCCAATGGCCCTGCGCAGTCACCTTCTGCTGCCACCTGCCACTGTGACCTCTGCGAGTTGGTCTCTTGAGGTTCCACCAGCTCTCAGTGATTTCAGCTGAGCTCTCAGTGGGGGAACCTCACTGCTAGTGCAGTCTGGGCCGTCTCTTACACAAAAACATTGTACCCACAGGAACACTACTGTCCCCACAACAGGACTAAGCACTTAGACCTGATTGTCAGTGATTTCAGCTGCAGAGGTCCCTTAACAGAACAAAAGACTATCTATGGAGCCTAGTCAGCTCTGTCTTTAAACCGTGGAGAGGGACAGGTCCCCACCCTCTCTCTTGATGCCTTCAAATCATCACAGGCTAAGTACAGTTCTACTGCCCTTTACTCATACAATAAGAACAACATTTCATCCCCCATTCCCCCCACATTCAAGTGGTTTGTAACCCAACCCCAGCCAAAATCTATCACTTGGACAACACAGCTCTGTTTGCTGGATACCTAGGTAGATTAGGTGTGAATGTAAATATAATCTGGCCCTGAAGCCTTTCCCGGCAGCCCCAGCTCATCACTGGCTGTCAGGGAGAGCTCATTGAGACTTTGCTTACAAATCATCATTTGAAATGATTAGGTTGGCCAACATCACCAAAATGAATGCACTGACATCATAAAAAACAACAGCTGTATAAGGAAGCAAGGAAGCTAGTCTATGTTCATACTTTTCAAATCTATTATACTTTTTCAGATACACATATTTTATCATACACTGTATAAGCTTTTAAAGGGTGTATTAAAGTTTCAGTTTAAATTCAGATTTCCAAACAGTTACTAAATTGGTATGTAGCTAGCTCACAAAATTGGGGGTGGGGGGTGTTGGGGAAATTCAGGGGGGGTGTACACCCCCTCTGGGGGGGTGTAGGGAAATCACTGGGCCCTTGTGTTCACATCGGAATATTGCATTCATTCTGGGCCCTTCGCTAGCAGAAGGGAGTCAATCGACTGAGGGAATACAAAGGAGAGCAATAAATGTGACCTGTCAGCCCGGTGCTGTGTCTAAACACTGGAGTGCACTTTGCTAGTGAGCACACTCCTTTTTCCAGCACCGTGAATGGCTGCTTATCCATGTTCTGCACATTTACATGGCTTAGCCTTGAATGAGGATCATCACTGTGGGGAATACTTTTGCTAAGTGAGCCAAAAAAGTGGGGCCTTTGTGGCTGAACTGGCAGAAACTGCCATTCTAAGGTTTTCTCAGCTGAAATTCACTGCTCACATCTGAACGTTTCTTTTCAGCTAGGAGAGCCGACCCTCTGTATGTGGGACACATCATTTTTTCCCACATAACCTTAATTTTATTCTATTATTGAACATTTAAAATGCACAGGCAGCTGGGGTGTGGTACACACCTCAAACATGATGCTTTAGAGTTTGCATTCTGGAGTGAAAAGACCCTATAGTTACTTAAAACCAGAACAATTTCCATTGGTCAGAGGACAAAAAGCATTGTCTTCAAAAGCAATTGCAGCCTACACTAGGAGAGTATGGTCCTTTGTCTCCCTCTAGTGGTGGTCCAAATATGAAGTTTATGAGTCTGCTTCTGCTTCTTGCTAGAGGAGTTAGTCTTTTAGTTTAACGGACAGAATCTCTTGCTTTTAGATCAAAAGGTTCCAGAGTCAAATCTTACTGATGGCCTGAGCAGAATCAAGTCCATAATCACTGTCTGAAAAATACTGAGCGTGGATTGCTATATGAAAAGAAAGACTTTCTTGTAGTTGGCAAAAAATAAAATAAAAAAAATTCTAAAGCTGCATTTTTTTGGTCCATCACTTCCGTTTGAAGTCTGTGATTTCCCATTAGAAGTTGAGCAAATAATCACTTATAGAATCATTTACTTGTTTAATAGACTTTCCCCTTTTTTACTGGTGGTGGAATGGCTAGGAGCTGATCTCAGATTACTCATTATTTGACATTTTTTGCAAATGGCCTTGCTGTTTGACGCTTAAATGGTGGAAATATGAGCTTTGTTATGTAGTTGTGATTGGTCATGCAAGTCACATGGAGATTTCCCCTGGATAAATGTAACGCTTGTAATCAGGTTTCAGGTACAAACACTCCAGGTAATCAGGTTTCAGTGTGCAAACTTTATACATGGTGTGAACAAACATATGTGTGAGTTATCGCTATTTCTTGCTTTTAAATACTTGGGAGGTGCTCAGAGACTGTATGATAACAGAGGCTGTATAACTGACTGCTAGAGAACGTTTAACTCATTGACTGTTCAGAGACAGCAAACAGAGGAGGGAATAAGCACAACCAAAGCAGAGCCAATGTTGTCCTCCTAAATCTGAAGACATCTTGACACTACAGTTTGAGAGGCATGAAGTGCCCCATTCATCTCAATAAATTGTTGACTCTGAATCTTAAAGATGACACATACTGCAGTGGTGGGTGTCAGTACAAAATCCTCAGATGGTCAAAAATGGCAACATTTGGGGCAGTTTCACTGCTGATCACCTTAGCAGAAATATGCAGCTAAAGTGCTCATCCTACAGTTCTAAATTACCTTCCATGCCTGCCCAGGTACCAACCAGCTAGGGTGACCAGACAGCAAGTGTGAAACATTGGGACAGGGGGTGAGGGGTAATAGGAGCCTATATAAGAAAAAGACCCAAAAATCAGGACTGTCTCTATAAAATCGGGACATCTGGTCACCCTACAACCAGCCAACTGTCTCGATGCAGCTGTGCCCAGGCAAGTTCTGCAAAGCAGATCAGCATTGTGAATAAAAAAGTCTGGAGCACATTAAGCCTGACAGTGTGGGTGTCAGGTTTAATGTGCTTTCAGCTTAATGTGCTGCCACTTCCAGCAGCTCCCATTGGCCCGGAGCACCGATCCGCGGCCAGTAGGAGCTGCGATCGGCCGAACCTGCAGACAGGGCAGGTCAACACACAGGCCTGGCCTGCCAGGGGCTTTCCCTACACAAGCGGAGACCCCTGTTTGAGAAACCTTGGATTAAAGGGAGACGGACGCACCCTTTTCTGGGTGTAAAATACATTGCAGTACCACAATCCACTCACCAGATGGTGCCCAGAAGCTCTTAAATGGCTTCTTTTGACCTGTAAGACAACAGACATTGCAATGGGTTATAAGCTGAATGAGGCAAACTGATTTTTCTTTTCCCTGTGTCATAGTTTGCTGGGCGGGAAGTCACAATATTAAGTAAGAATAAGACAAATGAGGACAAAATTCACTTCAAATGGTGCGTAAGGATACACAGCTGCACTTCAGCCTCGGAGGCCCACATTTTAACACTGGGCTATTTTGATGAGCCTTTAGACAGTGGTTCTCAAACTTTTGTACTGGTGACCCCTTTTAAAGCTTCCTTTATAAATTAAAAACACTTTTTTACATATTTAACACCATTATAAATGCTGGAGACAAAGTGGGGTTTGGGATGGAGGCTGACAGATCGTGACCCGCCATGTAATAACCTTGTGACCCCCTGAGGGGTCCCAACCCCCAGTTTGAGAATCCCTGATTTAGAAAGTCTTTATTTGGGGAAAATAAAGGAGAAGGATATGAATTTTTCATACACACACACACACACACACTTCCATTAGAGTAAAAATATTACTGATGAGATGGCTGATTGCTTAAATGTGTGGGGCTAAATTAAGCCCATCACTGTGAAGTGTGCCCAAGTGGGGAGAGAACAATTTTGGGTCATTATTCACTTAGACTTAATGGTGGTGATCAAGAAGTGAAGGCCTGTGACTCTACCATTACCACTCCTCCTAAGCCACTGAGGTTCTGTCTCTCTTGCTCCATCCACCCCCTCCAGCAAATTTCTGAATGCCAGTGGATGTAACACTTCTATCATTGTTGCTTTGTCTCCGGTCTTGGCTCCTGATGGAACCCCACACTGATGCTGGGAAACCCAAACAACAGGTGTTGAACTGTGACCAGATGTCTCCTCCCCCAGTATGAACTCTCATAATGGGATAGAACTCAAAGGACTCTTGAGTTGTTTTTTCTCTCTGTTCCAGGCCTCAGAGAAGAATCTTTATGTGCCGCTGAAATCAGCTTTTTTTTTCCAGACAAGAAAGGAACCCTGATGCTGACACTTTTCCAAAGTGGATTATTTTTTTCTGAAAGAAGCCGGATTTGCCAGCATTAGTGGCTGGGGTACAAATTATTCGTGAGAATTTTCCAGGTCTCCCACAGCTTTAGAAGGGGAAGAAAAAAGATTCCATTTGATCAGAAGGTGATGGAGCTGTTGTTTGCCTGCTGTTTGTCTGGGGGAGGCAGCACAATGTCTGCTAGATGAGCAGGAGAAAGGGTGAAGATCTGATCTGATCTCGGATGTGCTTCATGCAGAGAAGCACATCTGAGAATATTCGTTTGGAGGAAGTCTCTGAATGGCTCCTCTTTAGTTTTCAGACCACCTGCTTTGCTGGCCAAACCTACTTCCTTGGCATGGACATTCAGAAGTTCAGACTGTACTGTTCCAAATAGAAAAGTGCATTTAGTATGCCCCGCACATAAGCATTCTTTTGCTTCCCTTTGTGAAAGGCAGGAGTGCAAAGGAAGCTCAAAAGCCCCTGGTTACAAAAGGGAAGCTTTCTTTGAGGTGATCCAAGAACCTTGTCACGCAATCTGAAGATTTCCCGCCGCTTTGTCTCAGGTTGTTTTTGAGGCAGGAGCCAGTAACAACGCAAGGTCCCTTTCCTTGCTGTGGGAAGGCACATTATCATGTGCGCTGTAGCAGATTCTGGCATCTTAGCTGCATCCTAATGGGCCTACAGGAGTGTAGTAATTAATTTTCATCTTTTACATGAAGAACCAACAAAGCCCCGGTGTAGGATGAAACACTTGTGACGAACTCCTCTGAGCTGGAGTGCTGTTTCATCGGGTTCCACTTAACTGCGGGTAGCTGAGGGTAAACCAACAAAGGGTGTTTTATTAGACAGACAATTCTCAACAGGAAACAGGAGCAACTGACCTTCAATTTTCCCATGTCTCTCACCATAGTTCAGACACATAAGGCCTGATTTTCAGAAGCTGACTTCATTGGAAGCTATGGATGCTCTGCACTTGTGAAAATCAGGTCACTTCCACTCTCGCTTGTCCTCCAAAGGGAAGTGTGGCTTATGGCAAATGCCACTTACAGTGACAGTCCCGTCAGTCAAGAAGGGAGTGCACTGAGCAGCTCAGGGTCCCTGTTTGGGAATGGACCAAACTGACTGATTCTCAGTCAAGGAGCAGTGAATGGACTAAGGAGGCTGAAAAGCTTCTGGGAAGTCTCTTGGCCCCTCCTCCACAGCTTAACTACAGTCTCTTGGCCTCTTCCAACAGTTCTTCTCCTATGCTTGGTCTGCAGCCTACCCATAATCCCCCAGCACAGACATGTTATTACCCACAAGGCAATTTCTAGAACAGAAGATGCGGTCAGAAACATCCAGCAGTGTATGAACAGAATGCTTAATGAAAATCCTGATAAGCTGTAAGACTCCACCAGGAAAGGTGTAGCCAAAAAATCAGGCATCAAAAGATGTGATCTGCATGATATGTGATGACATAACTCTGCACCTTCACTTAAGTAATGTTTATAAAGTCCTTTAGGATCCTTGACAAGGATTTCCATTCTACAAGCGGGGAAACTGAGGTATGGTGCAATTAAGTGACACACTCAAGGTGTTTGGTGGCAGAGCTGAAAATAGAACCCAGGATTCCTTACTCTCAGTCCTCTGCATTAAAAGTGTTCCATTAACTCCAGGCTGTGGGGAAGAGGAGCATATCAAGTATGGATTATTGAAATTTAGGTCCAGGATTGGGAAGGGATCCAGTGGTGCTCCAGATGCAGCAGTCCCTCTCAAAACTTTCCCGTATCCCACCTACTTTGCCACAGCTCTGCAGGCCTCACTCTGACTAGTTGCTGAGTGGGAGACTGCAAAGGTTAAACGTCTTCCTCTTAACCACATCCACATGTCGGCATGTGAAAAAAGAGGATGAAAGGGACAAGGACTGAGGGGAGGAGTCTTTCTGAGGAGGGGTGGGAAGGAAATGGGATTAGGGGAGCCCCACATTTTAGGGTAGGACTTGGGGAGACCAAATATTGGTGAGTCCAGACTTTAGCTATGATTAATCTGGTGCGGATGTGGAGAGGTGATACTATATAGGCTTAAAGGAAGGGTGTTGAATTTCTAGATAATGTTGAAATAGTATAGTAGTATAATAATACTAATAATATAGTAGGGCATTTTAGTCATTCAGGAAGTTGCCTCAGATGTTAGTATGTCAAACTTGTCTATTCTGGCCCCTTCTCCCTGAGGTGCTGACTGATAGTCTCTAATGGACTTGCTGTTTTTACTTTTCCTCTTCAGGATGTGGGCAGGTTCTTCGGGCTTCCAAGGGTCAGATTTTGCTGGAGAGCTACCCACTGAATGCACACTGTGAATGGACCATTCATGTTAAACCGGGGTTTATCATCGAATTAAGGTAAGTGGGAGGTGAATTTCAGCAAATTCTGTCTTCTGTATGAAGCAAGGTGGCATGTGTAACAGATGGGAATCAGATTTTGATCTCCAGGTGGGTCAGACTCTGGTGGTTCTATGGCAAAGAAAGTGCTGCCCCCATCTTAGGAAGCTACTCCATATTTAGCATCTGGCCCAGCGGGAGATCTGGGAATGCTGCACTCCTGGCCATGTTCTGCCTTCAGTTCCTGCTTGGAACGTCAGCTGATACCAACGGATGTTTCTAGAGACATCCAGGGCATTATATATCCCTAGGTGCCATTATGGTCCGAGCATCCAATGGTCCAACAGGGAAGCACCAGACTAGTGTAGAATGGATTCACTGAAGACAAAACTCTGGAGTGTTTTGGGACAGGGAGAAACTGGCTCAGGTTACTCTGAATTTGTGTGAAAACAATTAATTAATTTTCATTAATGTACCTCCCCCCCCCATAGAATCACAGACATTAGAGAGGGAAACTCCCTCAGACGGAGATGGAAAATGCCTCACATGAGGGGGCGCCCACCACTTCTTGTAGACTTTAATAGATCTCACGGTCAGGAAGTATTTCCTGATACTCAGCCTAAATTTTCCCTTTCTAAATTTCATATAATTACATCAAGTGACATCCTCTTGAACTACCCTAAATAATTCCTTTCCATCCCTGATGCCTACAAGCTTCCTATATTTGTATAGTTAGTTGTTCAGTCAATCTACATATCTAGCCCTTTCAATCTTCCCCAGTGGCTCAGTCTCCTCAGCCCTTCATCAGGGTTTCTTTTCCA
The DNA here is from genome assembly GCF_020497125.1 of Mauremys mutica. NCBI lineage: Eukaryota > Metazoa > Chordata > Testudines > Geoemydidae > Mauremys > Mauremys mutica. The sequence goes on from NC_059075.1 coordinate 80,560,957, forward strand.
GTGCCTGAGAGTCTTCATTTGGTGCAATTAATTTTGTTTTTGAATGCGTTTGGCAAAGAGCTCACACATACAGCAGGAAGCTTGGCAGGGGATCAGATTCAGCCCCCACCAGCAATTACAATAAGAACATGAGTTAAAGGCTTCACATCAATCTTTCCCCAGCTTTGAGACCAGGCAAAGAAGCAATGTTAGGTGCACAAACACGTTTCTAACCACAGATTTAAAGATAGCTTTAATATTAAATCAGAGGAAGGAAAATCACTCAAGGAGAAAATAAATGTGGGGATTCCTTTGACATTAACACCAGTCCCTTTATCATGCTCACCACTGTGTAGTTATTAGCAACAATAATTACAAACACTAACAAGGGTGAAACCTCCTCAGAGCAAGTGCAAGATTCTGTAGGTACCTTCAGGGGTGGCTAGATATAGCAGTGCCTATAACATGGTACAGGGAGTTTGGTGTTCAGACCACTGATGCTGCTCTGTGTTACTCTTAATGGGACTGAGACACATTTCCTTTGCTTTTACAAGTGCATTGTTGGATTGGGCTGTAGCTCACTCTGTGCAAAAAGCAACAAGATTATAAATGATATTGCTTTACATTTATGCACGAGACTCTTTCATTCCTAAGGATGCCAAAGTGCTTCACAAAAGGTGGGCTTGACCCTGCTTTCGATCATATCAGTGGGGGCAGGACTGGGTCCTATGTTTTACAGCACCAGTGAATGCAGCTATCTCTGGGGTGGGAGGATGGCAGCCAACTGGCACAGATCAGCAGTGTACAAGAAAGAAAGGAGAAGGATATTAGGGCAAACCTCTACACTTGCCAATAGTGCAATGGGATCTTTAATTGCCAGGCAGAGTAGACAGGGTATTTGTTTTTAAGGTGTCATCTGCAAGAGCATTGTAGGGTATGCTGCATGGGAAGCCTGCTAGGAATTAAATCTGCAGCTCTAGACCACTCTGTCCCCTCTCTTTCCAGGGGGAAGAGTGATGGTTCTGTGCCTGGGAATTTGTGTTACCACTCAAGCACTGTGAAATTGTTATCACTACTGCTGCCATAGGGTGCAAGGTATCTGATTTGAATGGACAGGTGGCATTACCCTTGTGAGAGCTTCCTTCTAGCTGATTTGCTCATCTTTCCATTGTGGCCATTCCCCACACAGTTCAGCAAACTCAATACTAACCCTCTACCTCCCTTGACACAGGGTCCCAGTGTTAGGGTGAAAGTGTCCAGAAGCAGAGTCTGATGAGGGAGCTCCCACTGTTGGGTTTAGGGGAGGCAGTAGTTTAAACTCCGCCAAATCTTTCCATCCTGGTCCTGCTGCCTGTGCCTGGCTCTTTAGACTTACTCCACTTCCACATAAACAAGCAGAGTCCCTCTGCCATTGTTACTCTCCGCTCAGAATAGTAATTGTTAGCAAATGGTTCGTGGCGTCACCATGATTCCTGACAATAGCACTCCATGATTCCTGGTCTCCATGTAGCCCCAGCAAACCCTGTGTGATTGCCGCAGGGCAATGCTGGTGATCCTATCTGTGTGAAGCAGAAAGGAAACAAGTCACCAGCAGTAGCCAGCCAGCTAGGCCAGATTTCTGTACCTTTCTTCAGGCCTCTGTTTGTTATCTTCCTAAACAAAGCAAGAAAGGTATACAAAAAAAACCCCCAACACTGACAACAATCTGGTTTGGACTCAGATCTGCCAGCTGGTCCTATTTACCAACAAATATCCCTCCCCTCCCCCACATTGTTACGCTCTCCTTTATATTCCAGCTGAGAGTGTGGGCTAGTCAGGAGTGCTGATCAGCTGTGTCAGCTGATTCCCAGCACCTGTCTGCGGGGCTGCTCTCTGGCCTAGGGTCAGCTGCTCCCTATCTCGCTCTTCTCCCTGCCCCCCAGCCAGGGCTTTAAAAGGGCAGATCTCCCTGTTGCAGTGGGTTTAATATATATACAAACTCTCTGAATCTTACAGGACTGAAAATAAATCATCTTCTGACTTGAGATGTGCTATCCTGTCCTAGGGGATTTGGCTGACCAGTCCTGCTTTGATAAATGGTTGCTGTAGTAGTTTGTTTTGTGTGTGCATTTTCTAGCCTCATTTTTCTTTAATTTGAGATTTATCATGCTCCCTCAGCCCATGTCACATCAGGAGATGAGATACAGCACTCTAGGTAACACACAACTCACATTTTCTTTTATGCTGTGACAGAGCTGTATCTTGGAATTGTTCTTTTCCTTTTGAGAGAAGCTTCCCCCCCTGCAGAGGTGTATTCTCAATGCACTCACTAATAACATCACTTCATAACAGTACTTTGCGCTCCTTTTCAGCCTGAGGATCTCCAAGCATTTCATTAACATCAGGGAATTTGGTATTATCATATCCAGGACAGTTAGGAAAATAGTCCCAGTTTTACAGGTGAGGAAATTAAGGTTAAATAACTTGCCCATAACTGTGCTTTAGTCAACAATAGACCCCAAGATTTCAAAAGTGTTCAGTTGACTCCACTGAGAGCAGAGTTAGGACAATGTTGAGGATTTCTGAAAATCCTGTGCCAGGTCTGTCAGCTCCCATCCCTGCACCTTAGCCAAGAGGCCTTGTGCATTTGTACAAATCTATTGCTTCTGTAAGAGCAGATCCCGGGGCTTGATCAGCCAAAGAGAGTTTGTTCTGAGGATGTCACGCTGGTAACTTGATATCTCATGGGTAAGTAACAGAGTGTCAGTCAGACAGAACTGGAATTTGGACTCACCAACTTGCTCATGAAGTTTAAGTGAAACTGAGATGAATTAATGCCTGACGTTTATTGAAAGCAGATGCCATTTTTTTCTCATCCACCTTCCAACAGATCCTTAGGAAAACTCTGGGCCATATCTTCCTCTGGTATAACTTGGTACAGCTCCATTCAACTGCTCATTCAATGGAGCTATGCAGATTTACACCAGCTGAGGTTCAGCTGTTACTCCAAACACAAAAATAAGTACTGACTGAGTGAAGACAAGTGAGTGTGTATTAATGTTAGTCTGATGGGAGGGGATAGAAGGGCATCAGCCATTTCACATAACACAGGCTTCCTTATGCTCTGAAGCCACCGAGTCCCCAGAAGAGGACAGTCAGGGGAAATCAACTGTAGACTGGAGGAGTATGCTGAGCATCCAAAATGATTGTGCATTTTCCCCTTCTCTTCAGTTAGAAAATGTTAGATTGCCAGACCATTCAGCCCACCTTTGAAGAGGTAGCATGATAGACTCGGTCTGATCCATTATATCCCTTAAATAAACGTGGTCTACAGAGTTGAGAGTTTTCAGGGAGATTGGGAAGATTAAAAGTTACATTTTTAAAATATTCTACTGTGCGGTTAGTGGTGTGGGGTGTTCTCTCAGGCACAGAGCTTGGAATCCTTACCCTGCACAGCGATGTAGAGCACAGCACCTCAGTCAATTGCTTATTCTCTAAAGGCTCTTTTTTATTGGATCTCTGTCTGTTTTTCATTCATTCCGTTTGAATATTTTGGCTTTGTGCTCTGCTAGCAGCAGCATGTTATACCGTTAACTAGTGAGAGCCTTGCTCCATGGCTGATGCAAAAGGATAGATAGCATTTACTGTAAAAGCCTCCAGAAATTACCCTCTCCCTTCTGCATTAACCCTGTCCCTTCCCCCTTACACAAAGGGTGTAAGTACTGGCTATTGACAATCAATTTCTGTTTTGTCTTCTGATCTGAAATAAATTGTGTTTTCTTTTTGTTCCCATTCTATCTCTTTCTATCTTATTTCTAAGGGACCTATCATAGTTTCTAAATGCAGAACACAACAATTTAAGTAACACTAATAAAGTCCAAAATGGAGTTTAGCTCTCTGCCCCCTCCAGTGTATCCAGCTGTTATCCTCTCCTTTAGATGGATGCTGTAGGGGGGCAGTAGCCTCTGAACTGAATTTGAAATACAGTCCAGCCAGGTGAGAGTGGCAGTCTGATTTTGATGTCCTTCTGCCTCAGGTTTGCCATGCTGAGCCTGGAGTTTGACTACATGTGCCAGTATGATTATGTGGAGATCCGGGATGGGGACAATATAGATAGCAGGATAATTAAGCGTTTCTGTGGCAATGACAGGCCACCTCCAATCCGAAGCAGTGGGACCTCACTCCATGTTCTCTTCCAGTCCGATGGATCCAAGAACTTCGATGGGTTTCATGCTATCTTTGAAGAAATTACAGGTAAAGGAATAAAAAAAAAAACGCATGGCCTTTTATTCTCATTAATTCAGTCTCACTAATCTTTCTCGTTGTTCTGCTTCATTAAAAACTTTCATGCTGTGTTGCCAACAGCAGTTTATACAGGTAGGTACAGTGAAGGTACAGTCACCATATGGCTTGCTAAAATGAAGCTCTTCTAAAGTAGACCCCAGTCCCATTATTTGTGCAAAGACTCAACTGATTGCAACAGTTTAGGGCTGAAGTTTAATGGGTTTGTGATGTTTCTTTTTGCACCAAAGAACTGGGAATGAGTGATGAGATGGAATTTTTGTGCACAACTCATTGCAGTCAGGGAGTTGCTTGAAGTAGTACGTGGAAGCAGAGTAAGCAGTTTAAAATGGTAGAAACCTGTTGCATTTCTGGTGTTTTGCCCATGCGAAAATGCTTTAATTATTTCTGCTGCTTCACATTTCAGATCAGTAGGGCTTTTTTTAAAAAAAATTGTTTGTACAGGGAAGATGCAGAAGGCTCTTCCCATATAAAAAACAAACAAAAACATTTTTCTCTCTCCTTCAATGAATAATGCGATGTGCTAAATATTTTTAATGAAAGAAGTTGAGTTCCAAAATTCCACTCTATTTATTAAACGTATTAAGCTTGAGTCTGATCTTATTTACACAGGGATAGCACCTTCCCCTCTGCATTACACCCTGTCCCTTCTGCCTGTCTGCAAAGGGAAGGCTGATAGCTCCTGTTTTGCCTTCTGATCTGAAGTGGGCTACATGCCTTGTGTCTTCCTTGTATGGGGCAAGTCTGTAAAACCTGTCCATAGAGTTCTTAGCAGAGGAGGCCAACCAGTGTGTGCTGGTTTGCCATAGGAAAATCCTACAGGATCTATAACAGCTAACATTAGGATTTCCCAATCCCTCCCTGAAGTAAGACATATGAGACCCCAGACACACATCAGTGTCCCAGATTTAATGGGATCACATGAGCTGTAAATCTAGTTCAAGAAGTTCAGTTAGTTCATGTAATCTTTGCAGCTAAAGCACACCTGAGCTCCAAACCTATTGGGGTTCAGCTGTTACTAATAACCCAAGGTGCAGTTAACAATCTGAAACGTGCATACACAGAGGAGAAATGGCTGCCCCATGTCTGCATTTACTGAACCCCCTTGTCTACTTGCTGGTCCCTATAATACAATCACAATCACAGCAGGAACAATTAGACAATGAGAGCTAGCACTGTGCTAATGAAAGGGCTGATGGAAAGCAAACATTGCCTCCACCAAATGAAACCTGGTGTGGGGTATGTTGCATACGGCTGCCTACACTCCTAGGCCTAACATTTTTGATATGGAGTAGGATGAATTGATTCCATTTTCTCTGCTCAGCATGTACCACTTAGTATTCTAACACTGTTCTGCACTTTATTTCCACCCCATTATTAATGGTATTTATTTGAGACTGGATGGTGCAAGCAGGGTAATCCATGCAGAGCATGATGCAAAGGGGTGAGAGTTTGTCAGGAGGCCTCATTGTGCACCTTATTATGAATCTGGCCTGGCCTGATGAGTAGCTGAAGTGAAAAGCTTTTGAAACTCTCACTGTCTCTCTTTATGTGAAATGTTAACCTGGCCAGCAGTACTGTTTATGGAGAATACAATGTACAGGGGGGAGCTGAGGGACTGAAAGCTCTGGCAGCATACAGCAAGCTTCAGCATTCAGTCTTCTGAAATCCTTCTCAATGCAAAACCCCAGGGGGTAGCTGACATCCATGTAATAGGCTGAACAGGGCTCACTAGGTCAATCACTTGCATGATTGTTGAGAACAGGATCAGGTAAACACACTCCAAGGCTGAGCAATAGCCCAAAGGGATGCTATGGTATCCGTCGTAGCTTAGCACTGGAGTGAAGAAGATAGGAAAAGTGGCTCATGCAGCGAGAGCAGAGTTTTTTCATTTACATGTGTCCACCTTTGTGGGGCTCTTTGTACTTGGATCACCTTTATTCTGGGGACCCTATGTGGGATACATTTTGCAGAAGTTGTCTCAGAAGTCGTGTTCTTCATGAAACGATGACACTGATCAAACATGGGGAAGTAAGACCAAATGGTCAGAGAAACTTAGGGAAATGCAAAATAATCTACAAAAAGTATGTCCCTAGAGGAAAGACCAGTGGACAGCTAGTTAATAAAAGAAACAGCTTAATCGGCTGAATGACCTATACTGGAAGCAGGTGTTAACCATCCGAGTGCAGCAACAGACACTGTCAGGGATAAAGGGTAATCCAGTCTTTGGCGACAGTGGCCAGAAGTGACTAAGCTGACCTTAGATGTGAAAGACAGGAGGAGGGAGGAAGATTGAAATAAAGTGAGCGGGATAATTCCCCCTGCTCCTGTGTGTAGTTGTCCTTCTTTAATAATCCCCTTGTGGAAGATGAGGGATTCCCAGCTGATTTGCTGGCAACTATTACTCAGGAAACATTATAAATGTCAATACAAAATCCCATAAGTAGGGAGAAGAGCTAACTTCTCTTCATATTTATAATAGAGACAAGCTGGGTGGGCTTGATAGAATGTGTATCCATGGAAATAGAAAGGTTCTGGGAATATCCTAGTTATGTGAGTTTGTTCTATAAATTCTATTGAAACAAAATGTAGTTGGAAAGCAGAAGACTTTTTTTTTTCCTTGCAAAAACTATTGTGAAAAAAATGTTTTCCAACCATCTCTCCTAACTAGTTATAGATAGTTACATGATACCCATCACACTGGAGAGATAGGGCCAAATCCTAGTCCACCAGAGAAAAACTCCCATTGAGTCCAATGAGATTCAAATTTGGTCCATAGGTCTGTTTTTACTGCAGGCCTAATAGATGCTGTCTTAATGGTTTTCATATGCAGCCAGGAAGGAGTTACAATTCCTCAGGTGAAACCAGAACACAAAAGTGGACAATTGTGAGCAAAAATTGGATGTCTAAGTCACTGTGTGGGTGTTCTGGTGGATTCTGTGTTTTAGATTTTTAAAGGGCACAGTGAACTATGACAGATTAGAAATAATGCTGGGTCTGGCTTAATGAGAATCACGACAGTCACCAGTAGCCAGTAGGGTCAGTGGATACTGATCCCTGCCACATGACATGGGGAGGGAACTTTTGTAACCTTGTTCCATGCCATATGACTGAAGCCAGGCAATAAAGACTCATTTTTATCAGCTCTTTTGTGTGTCACACCTCCATCATAATAACCCACATCCATGCTCATTTATTTGACACAAGTGGCTCCACAGAATAAACTGGCAGACAAATAATGGCTTGTGCTATCAAGACAGAAGCAATAAATAAACGTACCATTGGTCCCACTGCATTGACTTCAACTGACAGGAAGATATGGCCTGTTGGTTGTAAAATATCAGTGCTTCCCTGGCTCTTCAGCCTCTTCTCTCTCTCTCTTTTTAAAAAATGCATTTTCGAACAGCAGGAAAGAACAAAATTATCGTTTATAAGCTGTTCAGGAATTTGTTATCCTCCTCAGTCACACTTTGGATAACCCCCCACCCCCATCCTCATATCCAAGTCTTTAAAGAGATTGTGCAAGGTTTTAGCAGTGGCTTTCCCTGCCCAACCTAAATACAAATAGCTTTACATCTCCACATGAAATCTTGTCAGAAATCTGGTTTTGATGTTATGAGTGGAGTTCTGTTTCTCTTTCACCAGCTGGGTCAAAGAGACTTGAAATGCCTGTTTCAATAAAAAAACTTTGCAAAAGAATCTGCTGATTTGACATGGGCCATTCTGGGTTTCATCACACTGAGAGTTTGAATATATTAGTGCCATCTCTGAAACTGATTGTTCTGGTTAAGATTGTGGTCTATGGGGGCAGCTAGGGCACTACCGACCCTGCTTTGCTCCATCAGCGATGTTTAGTGGTAGAGTTCATTCCTCCCTTATGTTAAAGTGGTAATTGGTATATTGTTGATAGACAACTGTGATCTCTAAGTGAATTAGAATTTACTCTTTTTATACTTTTGTAGCAATGATGGACTAGAAGTTCAACAAATAAAGTTATGAGGAACCTTTAGAAAGTCCCCTAAAAGTGTCAAGAGCATTTTTATGGCAAATTGGGGTGAACTCTTCAATTTGGATCTAGATGTGAACTTTACAGCTCTGGCCTAACTTGGTATGATGGATCTGAACCAGAACATCAGATTCAGAACTTCACAGACTTTGGAGATGTTCCTATTTGAATCTGGATCTACATTTTATGATTTGGGCCCTAGTTTCTACCTGATAAGACCTGAGTTCAGGTTGATTTTCTTCTGAAAAAGTTGGGACCTTCACTACCGCCTGAAGTGGTGCTTGTGTTACATCCCATTAGGAGCTAGTGATTTTCCTCTGCTATAATAGAGGAAATACAGAACCCTGAGGGCCTAAACTCAGATCTCTGAAGATAAGTGGAGGAGGAACTGACTTTAAGCAATTTGTTTTAAAATGTATTTATTTGTAGCTTTAAGGGTGCATCTTTAAAAAGGGAGAGCAGGCCTGGTGCCCAAATGTGTGTGCAGCACAGTGGCTTTTGCCCTTGTTAGTAAGCCTGGTGCATGTGCAAATAATTAGCTATGCACGTAGATATCCATTTATGCTTAAAATTTCTGATCTATTTGTGCCACTTCTCTAATTGCACCTGGATAATTGTGCCAGGATGCATCCCAATCAGCTGGTTCCCAACCTGCTTCCTTTGCCAGTTCAAGGTCATCATCATCCTGATTTAAAAGCTCATAATAGGGGTTAAGAGGACACAGGAACATCAATCGTTGCATTTGCATCCATGACCCAAGGAGACAGCTATGCTCCTTTAGGGCAATACTGCTCACAAAGCCCAGGATGAGGTATGTAAGAGACAGAGGTAATGTGACCCCTCAGGTAAACCCACTGTAACTCGAAAGCAGCGATAGAAAGATGGGGGGCCACGACGGACAAAGAAAAAGGAAAAACAACCACCAATAAAAGGTTGTACATTCCAAGATCTTCCTTCTAGCAGGGAAGTAAGAAGATTGGAGGGCTCCTTGAATCTACTGAATACTTAACCCTAGATATCTAATTTACCTGGGAAGACTTTAGAAACTACTGTGATGAGTTATATAGAAAACAGTAGCTAGCTGGTTAGATAAGAACCTTATGAAAGACTGAATATTCTTGCCTCTTCTTTTGCAGCTTGTTCTTCATCTCCATGTTATCATGATGGAACATGTATTCTTGATAAAGTTGGTGCCTACAGATGTGCTTGTCTGGCAGGCTATACCGGGAATCACTGTGAAAGCTGTGAGTATAGGCATTGTGTGTGTGTGTTTGTGTGTGATCAAATGCTGTCATGAACTCAGCCAATTGGTAACTGTTGATATATTTATGTATGTGTAGGTTGATTATAGTAATGGAGGATATAGTGAGCTCCCCATAGCTCCATTAAAGGCATAACACTTGCTTTCTATTAGGATTGCCATTGAAGACTGCAAGGATTTTATGTGCATCATATAAAGAGAGTATTTGGAAAGTTTGTGTTGGAAAAAACAGTACACAGAGAGACTTATAAAGGAGCATGCTTACTATGAGAGACGTGTATCCAAGCAGCCATTTTCCATCCTATGGGCAGGGTTCCTCTCTTCTACCACCAACCATTTCAGTAGTGCCCCAGGTTTTATGCTATTGCTTTAGCAAATGGCAACCTTTTGGGCAGAGATATTCTACCTGCCCTTACAGGCAACAATCTTCACTGACACAGGGATTAGGTGCAGGGCCGATCAAACAAATGGTAGCTTCTGATCCTGTACAGATGGATGGTCCCAGTTCTAGCTCTTTATTCATACGGGGGAACTTTTGTTTCTACCATGCCAAGCACGTGGTAAAATAACTGGATTCAGGTGAGATCAAGTCAAACATCTGTTCTTGCCATTTTTATCCTTGATGCCTGAGTAAATTATTCTGCCTAATGAAGAACTTAAGGCTGAGGAGGAATAAGAACTGTGCAATATATGCTAAGATAACGGCTGTGTCAACTGTATCAGCAATATCTCAAGTCATTAGGCCAGGTGGAATTCCAAGTATTTGACTCATGATTGAACTCTGGGGGTATCTGGCTTATGACTGAAACAGCTTACAATGGTAGTGCTGAAAACTACTCCAAATGAAAGCCCACTATGAATCATAGAATCATGCTGTGTTTGCCCATCAAGATTTTCATTTTATGTCTGCGTAAGCCATTATAAACCTGTCCTTACATGATTTCACATCTTTGCTCATGATGAAGATTTCACAAAATTCCTCAGGGCCAAGTTCACCCCCTGGTGTAGCAACCTGAGTGGAGTTGCATTGTTGCAATGGCGTTAGCCCCTTATGTCCCTGGCTGTAAGTGGAGGTGAAGGACAGTAAGATTTTTACAGATCCATAACTATTTCATTCATATGACTAGCTTCATCTCATCAAACACCAGAGTCAGAGGCAAGAAAGTGAAACTGACTATACATAAACATGGTATTAACTTGTCTAGTTTCACAGGGCAATACACAGAGCAAACAGAATAAATGGTGGCAAAAACAGAGATACAAACATCCATTTTGGTTTTAGAAATCCAAGTGGTGCTTAGTAATAGAGTTCAGGGAAGAAGTAATTTAAAATACTTTTATAAAATGATTTTTAACTTGACATGAATCCTTTAATTTGATTTAAGAAGGAACAGTGCCATTGGATGAAATACTGGGGATTTTATGATGTCTGATGCAGCATGTGGTCCTTTGGCTTCTGTGGAGGAACATTTTTACAGCACAAACCTCACACCTTTTCTGTCAAATACAGAAGGCTTGATATTTTTTCCCCATGCATGAATTCCAAACATCTGAGTGAGAAAGCATCATGATAAAGTCTCTGTTCAAACTGGCTTCCGAGGAACATTTTTAAAGATCTTTCCTTTATTGTTGCCAAAATGTATCCTAAACATTTGCCAAGAAAGTAATGGGGGAAAAAAGCAGAAAATCAAGTTTAATTATACTTTTCAGAGCAAAGGGACAAACTGGAAAAATATCCATGGCAGTAATACTGTAAAAATGGAGTCAAGTAGTTTCCTAACATAGTTGTAGTTCCAAGAATAACATGGAGACCGAATTATGCAATGTAGCTTTTCACCAACCAGATCTTTCAGATATGGAGCTGAGGGGGAAGTGTAGGCCAGCTTTAGTTTTACATAGAACATTTAAAGTGAGGTCACCTTTGCAGCATTGAATAAGCAGTTGTGGAAACCTTGGGTCTGAGTCTCCTTCCAATTTTATTGGAGTTAATGGGCAGTAATCCCACTGAAGTCAATGGATTTATCTCAGTGTAAAATGGGTATAAGTGAGAGGAAGATTAGTGCCTTTGAATATTAAATTGATGTAACAAAATTTGCAACAGAAGGCAGTCAGAGCATTGCAAAGATTTTCATAGGAAACAGTTAGAGAAACTAGACTGCATTCTCTCGAGGAATAGAGATGGAGGGAGCATCTCAGTGAGGCACAGCGAAAGCTGTGGGCAGGGCTGCCAGGGGGCGGGGCGAGGGGCGGAGGGGGCAAGTGGGGCAATTTGCCCCAGGCCCCGGGCCCCACAGGGGCCCCCACGAGAATATAGTATTCTGTAGTATTGCAACTTTTTTTTAATGGAAGGGGCCCCCAAAATTGCTTTGCCCCAGGCCCCCTGAATCCTCTGGGCAGCCCTGGCTGTGGGGACTGAGACAGACTCAGCAGAAGTTAGAATTTAAAAAGATGTATGGTACTGGATCATCTAGACTCTGACCATGCCAATGCAGAATTATTCCCTGTCAAGTCTAGTTTTAAATGCGCTAATATATAGGGTCATTCCAGACAATAAGGAGAGCTGCTTTAATGGTACAAACTTCATTGAACCATTTTTTTCCTCTAAACTGAATTCTGTCACTGTGATGAAATGGCCACCATGTTCAAGCTGCTTCACTGGGACAATATTCAGCCTAATTATTCTGGTATTAATAAAGTGATTAAAGGCCACAGCTCGTGCTCTCTTCTATCTCATACAGTGGCAGCCAGGAAATTGTCTTATCATTTACAATTAGAGGTGTTAATATGGTGGTTTAAAGGCGTCAGCTGAGGGAACTGAGTTGAGGACACATGTTAAAACATCTGGTAATGATTCAGTCAAGCATGTTTAAATGGACAAAAGGTGGGTGAGGTATTATCTTTTATTGGACCAGCTTCTATTAGTGAGACAGATAAGCTTTTGAGCTGAGACAGAGCTCTTCTTCAGGTCTATCTAATATCCTGGGACCAACATGACTACCACAACACTGCATACAAAATGCATGAGAAACTACTAATTGAGACAATTCTGATTCCTCTGTGATGACCCTATTAAATGATATATATCACGTGACCTTAAATAACAAAATGTCAATCAGTGGAGGAGTTTAAGTGAGGGCTTCATTACTTCCCCCCCATAAATACAATAAACACCACTCCCAGAGACTGTTTACCTTTAAGAAAGTTATGATAATCAAGTAAATAGAGAAACCTAACACTACATTAACAATACTTTTTGCCTCATTCTGTCCTCACACTGAGTTAATTGCAACTCCATCGACCTCAACAGAGTTAGCTGTGATTTATGCTAGTATAGGTGAGATCAGAATCAAGCTTTTTGTGTGTGTGTATCTCTCTCTCTCTCTGTAATCATGCGGTCAGACATTAGAGACAGCAAAGATCTGATCATCTTGTTCATTTCTCTTGTTAATGCTGGGTTGTTTCCTGCCATAGCCAGGGACAGAATAGTAATAAATCCTTGAGAGATATAAATTGGAGCAACGGTAAACTGGGTAGAGGTCTGATCCTGTCGCTTCATGCATGGAACTGCCACTCAGAGTCATCATGTTGTTGATGTTTTACAAAGTGATGGCTTGTTCTGCAATTGCAGACAGAATTGGTGGAGTCTTTCCTAACATCACAAAGTTGAGTTTGTCCTCTGAGGACAAACTGTAGAAAGATGATGGCAGCGCTACTTGAGAGCAACGAGTGAGGTGCTCCCTCCCCCACTCCTTCCATCCTGGGACTGAGCGTTCTGACTCAGTAGCCCTCCCAGAGCCTGCTGTCCCCACAAGCAAGGGACTCTGACCTCTTTCTGCTCTGAAATGTCCTGTTATCTTTGTTTAAAACAAAACCAAGCAAACTTGAGTTCTTGAGCAAATGCAAGGATCTGAGACTGAATGGGGAATTCATTGCTCAGATCCGATTTCCATTTTTCTTCTGTTTCTCAGTCATGTTTGCCAGGAGCAAGAGATTTGTTCTACATGCTAATGAGAAGGGCATAGCCAACAGACTCAGCTGTAACATGCTGTTCCCTCACTACTACCAGAGCTTTCCTTAGCACACAGGGGTCACAGCTTGTGTAGGGAAAGCCCCTGGCGGGCTGGGCTGGTGTGTTTACCTGCCCCTGCTTCCAGCAGCTCCCATTGGATCTGCAGCCAGTGGGAGCCGCAATTGGCCGGACCTGTGGACGGGGCAGGTAAACACACCGGCCCGGCCCGCCAGGGGCTTTCCCTACACAAGCTGCGACCCCTGTTTGAGAAACCCTGCCTTAACAGTTTTGAGTGGGCCTATGAAAAATTGTTTCAGGCCCCTCCCCACTGCAACTATAATTGATCCCCATCCACTGTCATCATACAAATTAATACGCACAGGCCTGGCTTGAGGATTTGGAGAGGGTCAATAAAGAAAATCATTGAGATTCCCTCATTCTTAACTGACTTGTTGTGTATAAAAAGAGGAGGAAACTTTATCCTTCCTCCCCCAGCCACCTGCTGTCAGAGAAGTGGAGCCCAGCTGTCTGTGCTGGGTTTTGCGCGGAGGTTATACAAGTCAGCTTTTTAATCCCTTGTTTCAAGGGACAAATCTCCAGATAAGGCCAGGATTGAGGGCTTTTTACCGATAGAATATAGGTGTTCACATTTGCAAACTGGACTCCTTATGTGATCAACGCAAATCATCATTGTAACTCAGTACCTCCAAAGAGAGCCACTGCTGTTTTTTCAATTAGCAGGTGCATTATCGTACTGTATGTGCATCATAAGGCCAAGTACATGCCTCATAGTTGTACTTTGGTAGCTCAATGGTAATAAAATGCCTCTGAGTCATGGGAACCCACTATCAACCCTTTGGCTCAGCTCTGAGACAGCCAGGGGCAGTACGCAGCAGTGCCACGCCAGAAGGAGGATCCCTGGACGAAGTGGGTATTCACACATGAAAGCTCATGCTCCAATACGTTTGTTAGTCTATAAGGTGCCACAGAACTCTTTGACCCTTTTACTGAAAAAGAATGTGACTCTTCAGTCACAATTACTTCCCTGCTCCCCACACCCATTTCTCCAAGTAGGAAATAATTTACTGCAGCTTTTTAACGTGGGTGCAGCTTGCTTCTTCCCTTGCATCAGCTCAACTCTGCTAGTTGGTGCGTTGGGGAGGTGAAACCAAGACTCCACCCACTGCCCATCCTCTGTCCTTGCTAACCTGTTTGGGATGAGGACTAGCAAGAATACAAGCCCTGCTCCCTCCCACATAGATAGACTTGGAGGTGTAATAAAGTGAGTGCTAATGGGCTTGTCTTCATTGTCTTAACTCGAGTCCCATCCACACCCACAAACACTTCACTTGAATGTGACCGTGCTTTTAAATTAGTTTGGCTGGCCTGTCTGGAGGTATAGGCTAAAACTTGAATTAGCAAAACTCATGTGTTTTTAATATGACCTCTCTGTATGTGGGCACAGGCACCGACTTTCCGTTGTACCAAGGGGTGCTCGACCCCTGGCTTTGCCCCAGGTCCCACTCCCACTCCACCCCTTCCCCACTTCTTCCCACCCCCACTCCACCCCACCCTGCCTCTTCCTGCCCAATTCTGCCCCCTCCTCTGAGCACGCCGCATCCTCGCTCCTCCCCACCAGCCTCCTGCACACCATGAAAGCGCAGGGGGAAGCACGGGGAGGAGGAAGCACTGATTGGCAGGGCCTGCTGGTGGGCAGGAGGCACTGGGGGGAGGGAGAGGTGCTGATAGGGGGACTGCCAGTGGGTGCTCAGCACCCACCATTTCCCTCCGGTGGGTGCTCCAGCCCTGGATCACCCACAGAGTTGGATCCACTGGAGGTCCACTGGAGGGCCAGTAGTCCTCCAATTCCTTCCTATGTGCCCAGAAAAGACAGACAAGTCCGTCCACAATTCACTGGGATGGCGGGGGAAGGGAGGGAACAATTCATAGAGCATCTTAGTTTACTGCATCACAAGAACCATGGGATGTGCTCCAAAAAGTCTTAGTGCCACACACGAGTGCAGTGACAGTGCGGACACAGCAGCTCAAATGTTATTGCACACTGTGGGGTCTCCCACTTGAGCTAGGGTAACTTGAGAAGAGTAACTCAGCTTGGGTTATTTACTCTTAATTGCAGTGAAGACATACCCAATGTGACTACACAAGCAGGTTTTACTGTTCTGTACATCTCTTCAGAGGATGGGGTCTCAATGCAATTCTATGGTAATACCATAGGCCTTAGTGATGTGGCTAGTATTTTTTAATATTTTGGGAGAAGGCCAGTTATGATGGAACAAGGCCCCTGTCCATCATCTTTCTCTTGCTCCTATTGTACTTATCGAACCTCTTATTGTCTTTTATGCCCCTTGCTAGGTATAACTCATTTTGTGTGCCTTAGTCTTTCTGATTTTGTCCCCCCCATGCTCGTGTATCTACCATAAAGGACACTGCTTACTTCACTACACTACTGTTGAGATAGATATGTTTAAGAGGTAGGCATGGCGTTGCTTAGACTACAGAAAACATGCACCTGGAATTACTATCATGCAAACCCTGTTTTCCTTGATAGTAATGGATGTAAGGAGAGACATTTGGGCCTGGTCTACACTAGGACTTTAATTCGAATTTAGCAGCGTTAATTCGAACTAACCGCTCAACCGTCCACACCAGGAAGCCATTTAATTCGAACTAGAGGGCTCTTTAGTTTGAATTTGGTACTCCACCTCGACAGGTGGAGTAGCGCTAAATTTGACATGGCTAGCTCGAATTAGGCTAGGTGTGGATGCTAATCGAACTTAGTAGCTCCGGGAGCTATCCCACAGTGCACCACTCTGTTGACGCTCTGGACAGCAGTCCGAGCTTGGATTCTCTGACCAGCCACACAGGAAATGACCCGGGAAAATTTGAATTCCTTTTCCTGTCTGGGCACTTTGAATCTGACGTCCTGGCTGGACATTGGGGCGAGCTCCGCAGCACCTGCAACGATGCAGAGCTCTCCAGCAGAGGAGTCCGGCCAATCCAAGAATAGAAAGAGGTCCCCAGCATGGACAGACCGGGAAGTCCTGGATCTGATTGCTGTGTGGGGCGAGGAGTCTGTGCTCTCGGAGCTGCGCTCCAGCAAGCGGAATGCAAAGACCTTCGAGAAGGTCTCCAAAGCCATGATAGAGAAAGGATACAGCCGGGATGCGATGCAGTGCCGCGTGAAGTCAAGGACCTGAGACAAGGTTACCAAAAAGTCAGAGCGGCAAACGGACGTTCCGGAGCACAGCCCCAGACATGCCGCTTCTACGAGGCACTGCATGCCATTCTCGGTGGGTCTGCCACCACTGCCCCACCAGTGACCGTGGACTCTGAGGATGGCGTAGTGTACCTGGACAGTTCCCTGGCGATGTTCGCCGATGGGGAAGATGAGGAAGGGTTTGTGGAGGACGGCGCAGGCGACAGTGAACACAATACCGCTTGCCCTGACAGCCAGGATCTCTTCATCACCCTCACAGAGATCCCCTACCAACACTCCCCGCCCGTTAACCCGGACTCAGAATCAGGGGAAGGATCAGGCGGTAAGTGCTATAAACATGGAAACTTTTATGTTTTAAAAAACGGGTATAGAAAAAATAGAAATACTATATACAAAATTTTACATGTCAAACTATATAAATAGTAGGTCCACACATATAGGGATTGAACAGTAATCCTCTTGGGACAGTTCAACAAAGCTCTCAGAGAGCAGCTCGAAAAGCCTCTGCAGGAGGTTCCTGGGGAGAGGTGCCTTATTCGGTGCTCCATGGAAGCACGCGCCAGGAGATCCTAATGTAGAGAGGAATCATCGCCTCCACCAGCATTGCTGCATATGGTCCTGGTCTGTGCAGGGCTTCCAGTAGCATCCGCTCTCTCTGACTGCGAGTGACCCGCCTCAGGGTGATGTCGGTCTGGACAGGCTGCATCTAAGTCGGGCAATTAGTGTATTGTTACTATTGTTAACGGTTTACAATTAGGTTGCATAACAACGACCCTCGCTTAACAGCCACATGCTGGAGGCCACAGAGAACAAGCAGACATTGATCTTTCCCGTGCACTAGCGGGAGGGGCTGGAAAAGGCTCAGCCTTTCTGCTTTCCAGATTGCCTTTAGCAGGAGAGCACAGCTATCCACTAACTGATAAGCATGATCTACTTTAAGGCTTACCAGGACTGTCTGCAAGACAGATTATGCTGTCTCTCCCCGCTTGTCCGCTCTCCTGTGCAAGCTTCCAAAGTCAACGCTGGCCCCGTGAATGTGGACTCAGAAATTCGAATTAGTGTATTTAGTATGGATACACAAATTCGACTTCATAAGGTGGAATCCACAAATTCGAACTAAGTTGATTCGAAATAGTCTTGTAGTGTAGACAAGGCCTTGGTTTTGGGGTTGGTGAAACAGCATGGGGCAGAGGACAGAATTACAGTCTGAGTCCCAGCTCTGCCACTGACTCACTGTATGGCCTGGGACAAGTCATGCAATGGTTTTTCCATCTGTGAGAAGAAGTTGATAACCTTTGGCTGCCTGGTGGCAGTGTCAGGAGGAGTAATCAGCTTATATGGTTGCAGTGCTTGGAAATTGTAATGGGCTAAGTATTGTTACTGGGAAACAGGTGACGTTTCGAGCAAGCCTGAAGGAAGCAGCACCATTTTAAAAATTGTTTCTCCTGGTCCTGTCACCAGTTGTTTTTTCAATGCCCATTTGACACCCCACAGGATTAAATGATATGGAGGTAAAAATGCCTGAGCCTTGTCTATAGCACAGACTCCAGCACTGCTACCACTGGGGACAATTAGAGGTCTCAGTTCTCCTAGTTTTCGCGTCATTAGGAAAAGATGTATATTTTAAACCGATTTTAAGGTACCTTGTGGTAAAACAGGAGGGGGAGCCTGGGGTTTACTTCAACCTGCTAACCCAACTTTCTCATCTTCACTAGAATTTTACCTTGTGCTAGTTACCATGTGTTAGCTAAAAGCATTCACCTTTTTCCTAGTGAAGACAAAGCCTTTCTGTGAGAGCAGTTCAATCTCTGGCCCAGATTCTGTCCTGCATTTTATAGAAGGCACAGCTCAAGGAGGTCGGTAAAGGTAGTTTTCACCATCTTTGCACTTTCTGAAGTCTGGGCTAACACAGTCCCCGTTATAAAGCTAATTTATGGCAACTTTTCACAGAGACCTTCAGCCAGAATAGTTGAAGCGCAGAACACTCTAGCCACACCCACTCCCATCGCCAGCACACCTGGGCCTACCACTATCACGTCCCTATGCTAGTGGCTGTGAGGAAGGTTGGCATAAAGTCATTACAATAGATCTATGATCAGGGGAACACCTAGTTGGGGTGCCCTGGTTGCTTTTGGCTCCTTTATGCCACAGGAAGAGGGCAAAGGAGCCAGAATGTAGCCAAGAATTTGGGACTCTACCGCCATTTACTCCTTGCTTTCTCTGGAGACTGCCAGTGTGGCTGCTAATTAATACAATTCATAGCTCTTCGGGTACAAATGCACAAACTGAAGTTTGTGGTCATCTGAGAATCACATTGAACACTTTCCTGGTATGCCCAAGTACGAAATGTTTCGCTCTGCCTTTCTTCAACGGTTCTTCTCAGAGATTTTGTTACTCTGGGATTCAACCATCTATGAAGCTGACTGCCCTATGTGCTCCTCTCTGCTACACACTGTGGACCCAATCCTTCACTGCCTTGCACCTTATGGAACCACTTACCTCTGGGCTAAGTGGATATAAAACACTACCAAATCAGAATGGTAGCATTGTATACCCACTTTGCAGAGGTGTGAATGATGACATAAGCGACAAGGCAGCAGGGAAATCACACTCACTTCTTGTTCTCTTTCAGGCTGCCCCCATGCTCCTCTTTGTTTTGTTCACATGCTCAGCAACTGTTTTTTTCAGCCAATCAAAGTACCTTGCTTAGCTGCTTAGCACTCTCCAGCAGGGTGTTGTCTCTGCATTTTATTTCATTCAGTTCTTTTCCTCCCAATACCCTCATACCATCACTTGGTAGTTTTGATCTCATTTTCTTAAACAGGCAAACAGCACAGAACATCATATGTCTCTTATTTCTCTTATGCATTCAAGGAATGAACTGGCCTTTCTGTAGCCCAAACTAACGCAGGTCTAGATTAGGGTGACGAGACAGCAAG
The DNA here is from genome assembly GCF_020497125.1 of Mauremys mutica. Taxonomy (NCBI): domain Eukaryota; kingdom Metazoa; phylum Chordata; order Testudines; family Geoemydidae; genus Mauremys; species Mauremys mutica. Next base: position 80,580,670 of record NC_059075.1, read on the forward strand.
TGTGAAAAATTGGTACAGTGGTTGGGGGCTAATAGGAGCCTGTATAAGAAAAAGACCCAAAAGTCGTGACAGTCTCTATAAAATCGGGACATTTGGTCACCCTAGTCTAGAGCATTAAGATGGTGTTTTTCTATTTGATCATTATTTTTTGTTACATTTAAGACACATTTACAAATATTTTCTTGAAGCACCTGGTTTTTCCTTGCAGATCACCCATCCTGCTGACCAGGCTTGTCCCTTCTTAATTTGAGATCTGACAAGTGGAAAGGCTTTGGGCCAATTTCATAATTGGATGTAGTGATGAGAATATAATCTTTTAAACTACCGTGGTTTTCCTTTTCAGCTGCATGAAGGCTGTATTCTCTGTGACGTGAGAATGTAACATTTACGAAGGGACATATTTTATAATTTGTTCTATGTATTAATTTTCAATGTGCATAGAGAAGGTGAATGGTGGGGATCATTAGGATTTCAGTTAGCTCAGCATCCTATGAACAAATAGGTCCAATTGTATAATTAAATAGGCCATCCAAATACCGGAAAGGTTGTAACCAGAGACACAGTTTTCTAAGGACTAAGAACAATGCTGATAAAGATCAAGTGGCTAATTGTAAGCAGCAGCTTCCAAATTGCCTCCTGATGAATAAATCACAGTGAGTGACCCAAGCATATTTTCACATGGATACTCTCTCATTCACAGAAGCAGGGAGATGGAAAACATCAGGGGTGTGCTCCAGTTGGCTGGAAGGGAATGAGAAGATTTTGGTTTCAGTAGGGATTACATCATAGATTTGTCTAATTATTCCTAGCTGGTGGAACTGTTGCAGAAAAGAAAATTATTTGTGAAGAGGCACAGAGAGCATGACTGGAAATCCACTGGGTAGAGTACCTGTGGATTGATGATCAACTGTTATGGTTTCCTTTGGGCTTCATATAAGGAATGATAATTCTTAATGTTTATACAGAGCTTTTTAGCTTGAAAGACATGTTATAGATGGGTAAACTGAGACTGAAAGGGTTAAGGAGCCAATCTAGTTCCCTTTGCCTCTCCCTCCACTTCTGCAGATAATGAGAGTACTGATCACACAGGGTGGAGTTGGACACTGGGAGGTTGCCAGAGGGTGTGCACCCAACGGATTCTGAACAGTCTATCTCTGTTGGGTCTTTGTTTGCACGAGGTGCTGGGCCTGAGATAGAAGGGAAATGAGGGTAGAGACAGTTGATCCATAACCGTTATTGGTTGGTATTTCTCCAACACAATCAAAAGTGGAAGCTACAGAAATCTGGTGACCACATGATCATCTGCAGAGGTTCTTTGTGGTCTTGTAGGAAAGGAGTCTTCTGGGGAGTTCTCCTGTGCTCGGCCTTGGAGTGGAGGACAGGATTTGCCACTTAGGGTATGTCTACTCTGCACCTGAGAGCAGGGCCGCCCAGAGGGGGGGGGCAAGAGGGGCAATTTGCCCCAGGCCCTGAGCCCCACAGGGGCCCCCACGAGAGTTTTTCAGGGCCCCTGGAGCGGGGTCCCTCACTCGCTCCGGGGGGCCCGGAAAACTCTTGCGGGGCCGGGTGCAGGAGCTTCTTTGCTCCCGGTCTTCGCCGGCGGGGGGTCCTTCCGATCCGGGGCGGAAGGACCCCCCGCTGGCGAATTACCGCCGAAGACAGAGCGGGACCCGCCGCCAAAGTTCAGCTTGGTCTTCGGCGGTAATTCGGCGGCGGGGGGCCCTTCCGTTCCGGGACCCACCGCCGAAGTGCCCCGAAGACCCGCGGTGGGGGCCCCCCTCCGCCACATTACCGCCGAAGACAGGGCTGCACTTCGGCGGCGGGTCCCGCTTCGGTGGTAATTCGGCGGAGGGGGGCCCCCGCCGCGGGTCTTCAGGGCACTTTGGAGGCGGGTCCTGGAACGGAAGGGCCCCCCGCCGCCGAAGACCCCGGGCCCCCGGAATCCTCTGGGCGGCCCTGCCTGAGAGCATGCTTCCCAGTGTGGGTGGACAGACACATGCTAGCTAAAGGACCCCCTGGGTATGTACTAAGGTGGCTAGCCCAAGCCATCATCTGTTTAGCCCCCAGCTACACTGTTATTTTTCTTATGATAGCTTAAGCAGAGCTAGCACATGTCTGTCTACTTACTTTGGGAAGCACATTTCCAGCTTCAGCGTAGACATACCCTGCATTAATTGGCTGAGGCCTCTGAAAGTGACTGTGCTGGAGCTGAGGTTAGAATTCAGGAATCACCAACCTCTCTCACCATGAATGTAGATACAGTAGATTCTGCTTGATAGCAACCTAGATATTGACAACTTCTGGCTAATAGCAGCATTTAGCTGGGAATCAGTCCTGTCCCATTGACTTTAATGTTAGTGGGAGTTTAATATTGGCAACAGCTGCCACTTATTAAAACATTTTTTGGAAGAAGTGCCCCAGCTGCAGGCAGGTTTGCGGGGCTGCAATCCGGGAAGGAAGCAGTGAGATGTAATGAGTCCAAATGCCTGTAGAGCACAGGGAGAGGTACAGTGCAGCCCCACAGGCCCCCAGCACCTCTGCTCCCCATAGAAAGCCCTAGCGCCCGGGCTGCAGCACCTCTCCCCACTGCTGCCTTGCCCAGAGGCTGGTTTGCAAGACTGCAGCCAGGGAAGGCATATCCCAGAACTTCCTTCCCTGTCTGGAGCCTAACAAACCTGCCTTTCGTTTATTAGCAACTTCCAGATAACAGCAACATTTTGCTGGCAACTGAGGGGTTACTAGTAACTGGAATCTACTGTACTATGGTGACAGGCACTATATAGCTAGAGGATTTGGGCTGGTATTCATGTGGCAATAATAGTTCAGTAGTAGAGTTCCCCAGTTCTTGGAGATTCGGTCATACAGCTTATTATAAAAAGTGCCACAGTTAACATGAATATTTTTCTAAGAATAGAACCGCCCTTCCCCGCAGCTTCTGTACAGAATGACAGGAGGTCTGCTGCCGTATTTATATCTATGCTTGGCAGAATTCAATTTCTTTCTTTTTTTATAATTTTGCTGAATAATATTGATGTCTATTTTTAATTTTTTTTATTTTTATCAAATTAAATTTTCACGTTTAGGGAATCTTATGGTGGGGGAGGCTACAATAATTATTTATTGACAGTAGAACTAGAGATTCAAAAAGTTAAAGCTTTATAACCAATGAGAAACAAATTATCAACAGCCTATGTCAAAATATGCAAAGTAAATAGCCTTAAATCAACTGCTAATCATTTCTCAAGGTCATTTTTCTTACTTTGCCTATTTGTAAATGTAGATAACTATTGATGGAAACATTTTTTGCATAGGTTTGTGTGCATATGGCGAAATCGTTCATTGTTGTATGCATTGGTGTATCCATGTAGTGTCCCAGAATATTAGAGAGACAATGTGGGTGAGTGTAAAGGTGCGGGACTCACCCCTGCGGCACCTCCTACTGGTCATCTCAAGGAATTATTTCTCCAGCCGTCGGAACACCCTCTGCAGGGCCGGTGTCCTGCTTGTAGCTGGCCCCGTGTCCCTTCCGGACCCCGGTGTCCCTTTATCCTGGGACTGCCCCCGGCAATACCCACACCAGTCTCTATGGGTCTCCCCTCTCTGGGAACCCCCCAACCCTCTAATCCTCACCTTGCTTCAGTCTGGGCTACCACCAGTCACCATCTAGCCCCTGCTCACTGGGGCAGACTGCAGTGTAAAAGCCACTCATCATAGGCAAGGGGGTTCAGACCTTCTGTCTTCCTCTGCCTCCTAGTACCTCTATGGGCCTAGGACCAGGCCCTGCAGCCTGGGGGGTTGCCAGTCTGGAGCTCCCCTGGTCCTCTGGCTCTCCCCAGGCCTGCTTCACTCCCTAGGGTGACCAGACATCAAGTGTGAAAAATTGGGACAGGGAATGGGGGGGGGTGGGGGGCGGGTAATAGGTAGCTATATAAAAAAAAGGCCCCAAATATTGGGAGAGTCCCTATAAAATCAGGACATCTGGTCACCCTATCACTCCCAGTACCCTTTCTGTAGGCAGCCAGGCCCTGCTCTCTCCCAGCCTGGAGAGAGACTTCGGGGCCTCTGGCTCAATACAGGCCAGCTGCAGCCTGATTGTGGCATAGCCCAGCTGCAGCACTTCCCCAATCAGCCCAGCATAGCAGCTCTCAGCCACAACCTTCTCCCAGGGCTGACTTTAACCCTTTTTCTGCTGGAGTGGGGGGAGCTGCCCCACTACACACCCTCCCCCTTAAGATCCCACGGTGTGTGTGTGTGTCCTATCTCCCCAGCATTCCTCTCAGCTGGCCGCCCAGGGAGTCCCTCTCCTTGCGCATGCTCTCCAGTGCAAGGCGCAGCCGGCTTCCTTCCTCCATAGTTTGGGTTCCCACGGTAGCCCTTCCAGCTCCCCGATGGGATCCCAGGTTTGTCTGGAGCCTCCCTGCCCCTGACAATCCCCTCTTTTGGGCCCTGGTCATCACCACCCCCTCTTTCAGGCCAGTCTCAGACCTGGCCTGGTCCTCTGGCCTCCCCCTCCTTCTCTGTACAGCACCAAACACACAAATATATATGCACACACAGAACCACCCGTTGAGAAGAGGGATAATATCCTCCAAAGCAATTCAGCTTTCAGCAGGCCCTTGCTTCAAGACACAATGCATTGATCAAACACAAAAACTCATGAGTAGCACCAAACAAAGCAATTCTCTTGATCAGTATGTACTGCAGCCTACAGAAACTCTTTCTCCTTCTCTGTCTCAGCTGCAGATAGATGACACACTCTCCCATGCGTCTGAAAGTGGGTATTCACCCACGAAAGCTCATGCTCCAATACGTCTGTTAGTCTACAAGGTGCCACGGGACTCTTTGGGTACGTTTATAATTACCGCGCGGGTCGACGCGGCGAGTTCGACTTCTCGGAGTTCGAACTATCGCGTCTGATCTAGACGCGATAGTTCGAACTCCGGAAGCGCCGCGGTCGACTCCGGTACTCCACCGCGGCAGGAGGAGTTGCCGGAGTCGACCTTGGAGCCGCGGAGTTCGCTTCCGCGGCGTCTGGACGGGTAAGTCATTCGAACTAGGGTAGTTCGAATTCAGCTACGTTATTCACGTAGCTGAATTCGCGTACCCTAGTTCGACCCCGGGGCTGTGTGTAGACCAGGGCTTAGTTGCTTTACACCCTCTTTTAAATCCCTACCAGATCATGTGACAGGCAAGTAGCCCTCAATCCTTTCCTGGCTGTTTTACCCAGTCACACAATGATTATCACTCAGGAAGGCCACTTAAATACTCCCCACCAACAAGAGCCAGGAACTTACGGGGGGAGGTGTTGGGGGGACAGGGGTGAGTGTAGATTAGGGAGAGAAGGAATAAATGTGGTTGGAATAAATGTTATCAGAACTTTGTTGTTCACATGGAGTTTCAGAACCCAATGAGCAAGAATAGAGAACAAACTCTATGAAAAATATAGATGACAATAAATACCATAAGGATCAGCTCTGAAAATGTAGTTAATTATGGGGCTTTGTGACGTGCATCCCAGTGCTCTAGGATAGCTGCTGAGCAGTCCAGTGGAGGCACTGTCGAAGCATGTGCTAATCAATCTGGGGTGCTGGATCATCTGTGCCTGCAGGGAGCTATCACCTGGAAGAGCTAGTCTGCAACAGTAGCAGTTGTGACTAGCACAGAGATTGAGGTGAAGATACATTTATTTTATATTGAATCAAGTTTCTCATTTTTCTGAGAGAGGGAGTGTCCCAAGCTACTCCAGCGTCAGAGGAAGAAGCATGGTCTGGTGGATAAAGATATGAGGAAACTTGGTTTCTGTTCTGTCACCGACTCACTGGCTGACTTTGGGCAAGTCACTTAATCACTCTGTGCCTCGGTTTCCCCAACAACAAAATGGGGATGATGATAGCTATGCATATATATAGATATATGGATGATTAGAGGTAAATATTATTATTCTAACTAACTCTCTTCAGGCAGTTATTTTAATAATCTTGCCCTCAAAAGAAAAATTGGAACAGAAAAAATAAAAGGTGATCAAATGAGATGCCCCAAAGGCAAAATTCAAACCTATTTTGATTTAACACTCTTTATTTCAGCGGGGTTGGGGGCATGCAGGGCCTCTGTATCTGTAAAGGGCATTAAGCTGCATGAAGTTCATGCAGGTAGAGCTGGGTGGGAATTTTCCATTGGAATGATTTTCTGACAGGAAATTCACTTTCAGCAAATTTGAAATTTTCCCAGTTTTGCAGGAAATTTTTTATTTTCAGTTGGAAAATGGTTCCCAGATCTATGGCTCCCTCACTCCTCACTAGCCTGCCCGAAAGGCCACTAGTTAGCCTGGCCTCCCAGGCTCCCAGAGCAGCCTGTCAAGTGGATTGCCCCAGAGCCAGCCCTTTCAAATTCCCAGGCTCCCTGAGCTGCCTGACTCTCCACCCAGTGGTCTGCCAGAGCTCTGTGCAGTTCAGGAAGCTTCAGAAACATTTCAAAAGGATCCAAATGAAATTTCAGAATTCCCATATGGTGGGAAATTTTAAAAAACAACAACCAGTGTTTCATTGCATTTCAGAACGATTTTTTTTTAATTTCGGAATTTCTTGTGGAATGGGAATTCTGGTTTCCTGCCAGATCCATGTGCACATCTCTTCTAACTCCTGTATATGAACTTCATTCAATATGACACTAACAAACAATGTTCCAGGTGGCGTCTGTAAGCCTCTCTTCAGCTACAGAACAAGTACATCAGAAGAAGCAGCAGCTTCCCCTCCATACTCCCTACTGGCAAGGCACCTCAATCTTGACCTAAGGGAGTGCACTTAGCAGGGGTGAGAAGAGAGCTCAGTCTCCGTGGCTCATTCAGTTCAATCCTTGGCTTCTCAGCTGAGATTGCCAACACACCTTATGCAAAAGCAATACTGCAAGTTAATAGAAAGACCTTCCCTGAAAGCAATTGAACAGGCACAACGTGTTATACACATTAGAACAAAGGTCAGACTGGAAGAAAATCTCTGATTTGGGACTGTGTGACCAGATCAACTTCTTTAGCAGCAGCGGCATTAAAAAGCCTACACAAGCAATTTAAGAACAAACAAACAAAAAACATTTCTAGGCCCTACTGTGTCAGATTTTAGGAGGATGGACTGGAAATGCAAGCCTTGCATTAGGACCAGTGATGATAAATCAGGTATCATCTGGGCATGCAATCTATTATTGAATAGGGGATGCATTATTTAGATATGATGTATTATGTTATATATATATATGGGGAACTGGGTGGGAGAGCAGAAAAGTGGCATTTGTTTGAACAACAATGAGGCCATGGGACAAGAACAAATGGCACCTCCAGCAGGGAGTTGAAGGACACTGAAGGGAGAAAAAGTGCAGTTGATCTAGTTTCTCCCATTGCAGATTATGAGCATGAAAACCATTTCTAAATGACAGATGATTCAGAACTGAGGAATGTCTCCCAAAAGCAATTGAAAAAGGAAGAGGAATCTGCACTGTATTATTTATAATGGAACATCTGACTTTAAAAACATTTGTTCGTTTATTCTAGTTTTTTCTGAATGCAAAAAAAAAATCTGTCCAACAGGGAACAATTTTAATATATTTCACGAGACAGATATGTTTTTCCTTTTCCAGGATGTATCAGTAGGAGACAAAGGAGGGTGCTATTAAATTTTATTACACAGTCCATGAATATGTTACAGAAGCAATTGAGACGTGTTTTTTTTTTGTTAGAGCATCTCTTTAACAACAGTGCAGTCCCAGCTGTGTCAGCATTTCTGCTAGAAAGGCCTGCAGCCATCCCTCCTTGTGCTTTTACCCTTTCAGCTCTCACAAGCTACATAAGTCAGGCTGGGTGCATGCTTACCTTAGATACTGCAGTGATGAGGGTCTGCAAGTACCTAGGACAGACTGGCTGTGAAATGTCCAAGGAAGACTGGAGGTTGAAAAACAAAGAAAAATTAAAGATGGGAAAGATCTGTTGGATAGTCCAGTCCATTTGCCCACCAGTGCAGGATTGTTCTCTCCAGGGCATTTTCTAGTGCATTGTCTGGTTGAATTTTCAGTTCTCAAATGGCGAATTCTACTGTTTCCATTGGGAGTCTATTCTACAGTCTAAAAGGAAGGTTTTCTTTATATTCACTAAGAATTTTCTGATTCTTAATTTCACCCTATCACTCTTAGACACACCCCTTTGTGCTGCCCTTAATAATTTCTAGCCATCCTTGATGTTTTCAGACTTCAGATTATTGTAGGCTATTAGGCATTGCTAAGGTATACAGGCTCAGCCCGGAACCTTTCTTCATGGGCAAATTCCACATCATTTATGTCACTTTTCTCTGAACTCCCTCCAGTTTCTCTATATTTTTCTAGCAGTGAGGTGCTCAGAACAAATGCAGTATCCAAGGCATGATCACACCTGTGACATGTGGAGAGGGATTATTTTCAGCTCCAAGACATGATGCATCTGTGTTTAGATAGCCCTAGATTGCACTGACTTTTGTGGTGTGGTTGCATTGAAAACTCATGTTTAATTTGCTGCCCATTATCATCTTGCATTCATATTTGCCTCCCAGAACCTCTCTCAGTTACTCCATCTGCTGGGTTGCAGGTGGGTATTCTCCTCTGTTATCAGAGGGGAAGGCATATACCCTATGCAGCAGAGTCTGAAAGTCCTAGGCAGCCTAGGGCTATTGCTTCAGATGCTTGCAGAGTTTTCTCAATCTGTCATTCCTTCAATGTAAATAAATTTCAGTTTTTTATGGTTATTCTTCTGTTTGAGTCCTTAAAAATCAAGGTTCTGTTGGCTCTGGGTGGGCATAAAAGGTCTGATGGTACTTTTCAGAGAGACTCTGCTTGTGTCTGGTCAAAGTTTCCTCTACCCCCCCAACTAGTATGGCCATCACACTGGTGCTGCATATACATAGCTTGAAAAAGTGCTGTGGGAGGAGATGTTATAATCTGAAAAGCTTGGCAGGGTATATGACTGCCAGGGTATATGACAGAACAGGGGACATTGCATTGACACCAAGTTGCTCCCTTAGTCTTAGAAGTAGGATAAGAGCCATTGATGCCTGTGCTTGACTCAGAGAGAAAGTCCTCCTCCTATAGTTTATCAAGACAGGTTTTTCCTTCTTCTGGCCCACTATAGCCATCTAATGCTACATCTGATTAACATTGAAATCCATAATTACTTAAGAATCCCCAAAGGTGTGAAGCTAGAATCACAGGACAATAGGAATCACTTATTTCAGAGAGAGGACCTGATCCTCAGCAGCTGGCCGGTTCAGGCTCATCTTACTTCAGAGTGAGAGTTTGACTTAAAACCAGATCTCCAACAGAGGTCAGCCACTAAAGAGAATTATAAATAGAACCAGGCGCAGATGGCTGGACGTTTTGCTGGATTGCATGGCACAGGGTTAGGTATAAATGACATCTACTTTCACAAAGTAGTTCACTATTTTTTTTTTAACTTTTGAGAAATAGCTGCACAGACCACTGGGGGGATTGGGTGTATCCTGAAAGGAGCTGAGAATGTTGAAAGGCTTTAACAAAATATCTCAGACAAAGAAGACCATCCTAAAATTCAGTTGCATGCACTATACAATCTGAGGGAGATGAGACAAGCAGCCATCCAGACAATGAAAGGAAAGAATTATATGAAGCACACAAGGTGCTAGGATTTCTTTCAGGATCATCAGTGGAGATTTCATTGCAAAAAGTGGCCATGAGGTGAAAAGGATAAGGCCCCAGTGGAGCTGTTTAAAATACAGTAGGAGACAAGGATGAAAAGGAAGAGAAGCTGAAAGGAACAAAACAACAGAGAAACTCAAAAGGGTAAAGGATGCTATAAGGGTAACTTTCTTAGGACTGCCAGTCCAGTTATTATAGAAGACAATGCAGGACTCAGCTACAATAGCGCAATCTGATGAATGCACTGTGATATAAAATCTGATTAGTTTTGATGAGAACAAAAACTAACATACAAAATGATCCAAGGAGAAAACAAAATAATTGACTAATTCTGCGCTTACAGTGGCAAAGGTGGAAGAACAGGACAGAAGTGAGATAAATGTTTGAAAGACTGTGGTGTCAGAAGGGAACAGACACACAGCAGGTAAAAATATAGGTAACAAAAGGAATGTCTTTGTTAATAATACTTAGCCATTATATGATGAAAGCACTGTAGAGATATTAGCTAATCCTCACACCATTTCTGTGAGGTAGGTAGTTTTATTATCCTCATCTGGCGAATATAGAAAGCAAAGTAACTCACCAAGACCCCACCATGAGTCTGTTGTCAAGCTAGGATTAGAACTCAGGCCTTCCAACCGTGTGCTCATTCCTCTTAGTGACAGTGTCTTTATTAAATTAGCCCATAATTTAAATGCAATTTAGCTCATAATTTTGATGTTGGGTGTTGTACCAAGATAATGGAACTGAACTGTTAAAGAAAACCTTGAGATGGACAAAGCTAGGAAGGTCACCAGACTGGAAACCAATATAATGAACAGGACTAGAAACTGAAGATCATCATGTAGAATATCAAGCAAGAAAGATACCCTGAGTCTGTGATATTCTCCCAGAAAAAATGTTATAGTAGCTGGACAAAGATTCTATCAGAATGGATCCCAAAGATTGGGAAGCACAATTTAAACTGGTTGAAATATACTGTAGAGCTGTTATGGGATATTGGTTAGGACTACTGAGATGCAGAAAGCCCTATATGGGAGAGGAAGACTAATTCAGAGTGTGTTTCGCAGATATTTATAGTGCTTTCCCTCTTTTTTCAATGTATGGCAGTTGACAAGTCTGTTGTGACTTTATATTTAGAGACGAAAATTAGGAGCGTGATGGAATAAATTAGCATTCTGAGAAAGATATGAAGAGTGACTGAGAATGGAAAGACTACACCTGGGCAGGCAAAATATGTTTAGAGATTTTAAAATACCTAGAAAAAATGCTTGAACAGTATGATGAATACATTTCCCCTCTGCTCTCTTTCCTTTACATATGTAAAGCTATCAACTAGGAACCATAACTGTATAAAAGATTCTTTGGTCAGTTTTTAGGATTACCATTTGGAGTATTCTGGATAAGGATGTATTCAAGTCTAAACTCTGAACCCCCCACGTTTGGGAGTGTTTGGAGTTGGGGTCTTTTCTAGTTACTAAATGTCCAACGGTTTTCTCTCCCAAGGCTTACAGAGCCACGTTGCCAAATGATTGCTTGAAGTGTGTAATATTTCTCAAAATGGTCAGATTTCTATGGACCCTTGATGCTTGTGAATGGTGCGACATTCAGACCTGGTCTTGCAAAACTCACTCACATAAATAGTCCTTATTTATGTGAGTAGTTGCATAGACTTCAGTGAGTCTACTCGCATGTGTCATGAGTAAGGATTACAGGATTGGACCCTGAGAGAGGCTTTGCCATTGACATTGATAGGAACAGGATTTGACCATCAGTTAATAAGTAACAATATTCTTTACACTTCTAGTTAATGAAATAGTAACACAGTAAAAGAAAAATTCATAATCCTATGAAGGAAGTGTGAAACAGGAAAGATATATCTGGCACCCATCTGCACTGATACTACCATCTTCTCTGGGCTACAACTGCTCTTATATAATAAGATAACAGGCACCACTGAAACAGGTAAAACCTTAATCCTGCAGGGCTACACCTGCCTGGAGCCCAAATGACTTCAATGGTGCATCTGTTCTCAGCGAATTGTGGAATAGGGCCCAAGATACACAGAAAGAGAGAGACACTGAATCTTGTGTTCTCTATTATGCCCTTAGAGACATTCTTCCTCGGTGTGATTAAGCTACCCAGCCAACCAGTGTACAAAGGGTGCTGTGACTTGAACATTTACTATCTGCAATAGTTACATTTATTGGGATTTTTCAGTATATCCCAATATAGAAAATACTATGGCAATGGTAAATATTACATTATGGTAAATGACAAGGTCCATTTTTAATGGTTGTTGTTGGGGTCCCACAAAACACAGCTGTAAGTGCTTTTAGATGTGAGTGAGAAATATTAAAGAGTATGTGAAAGCTGAAACAAGAATTTTAAAGAATTTCAAAACTGGGGTTTCCAGCTTCTAAATTATATCTAGTATTTCTCTGTTGACCGACAGAGTACTTCATTTAAAACTCCTATTGAGATGGAGGGAGCTTCAAAAAGGGACAGTTTCAGCAAATTAAGGCCCCAGTCCTGCAAACACTCAGGCATGTGCTTACCTTAGCACACATGAGTAATCCCATTGAACTGAATGGTACCACTCGTGCTGAAAGTTAAGCATGTGCATAAGCGTTTGTAGGATCAGGATCACTGAATTTTTTAAAGAACTTGCATGTACCTGGTCTTGTAATTTTGATTCCTGTGCCCATTTTTAAGCTATTTTTTTAATGTTCTACATAAAGAATCTTCCTAACACAGTCCTGTTTTTGTAATAAAGTGGATTTTTTTGAAATATCTGAACTGTCAGTGGTGATGTGTAGGACTCCAGGTGCTCCTGCTCATGGTATTGTGGAAGGAGATGACTTTAAATACGGGGCCCAGGTTTACTTCAAGTGCAACGCAGGTTACAGCTTAAAAGGCAGCCGTGTTGCCTACTGTCAGCTTGATGGGAGTTGGTCAACACATCATCCTGAATGTGGTAAGGTTGCTTTAAGTTTTGATTCTTATCATGCCTAATCCATTGTATTGTCATTAAAACAAGCTATTGGGATTTAAATATTGGAATGTCCAAATCTCACTTGGAATTGGGCATATTCATGACTTAACACAATGTTCTTTCATTTCTGTATTTTTAAGACACCATAGTGAATATTAATTTACTATCTTGGTGCCCAGGCCTGCAATCCTTACTCAAGCTAAGCTCCCATTGTTTCATCTATGCCTAAGCAAAGACTGCTGGGCTTGGACTATGATTGCACAATTTCTAGAACCTGAAATACAAAAGAGGACCATGTGTCTTGTGTACTAATGAATAGCTATTTCCAGCACGACTGTGCATCTGATGTTTCTTCTGAAGAGGTTTGTTGCACTCTGTGGCAGTGATTAAGTGACGTATTGTGGGGAGAACAGAGTAACATAGCAACAGGACAGTTGTGCTAGAAAAAGAAAAATACTTTTGGTTAATGTTGCCTTGCTAGTATGAAGGCAAACCTTAGATTTGCCATTGAAGATCCAAATCTTTCTTTTCCACCCCTCTGGCCAAACAGCGTCATGTATATATTTCTTCTTCCAGAAAGATGCTTCTGTTTCAGTTGTTTCCCACTGGACAGCTTTTGTTCCCAGATTCTAGAATCCTTTGCACTGCTTGGAGTAGGGCTTTCAGAAAGATGCTAAGGCAAACAATGCAAAATATTCTGGGGAATATTTGGGAACTCCTTAATAAGAGCTCTTGGAGGTCAGCAAGCACAATTAAGGACATCCTTTGGGATGGATAGAAATTCTCCAACTGAAATAAAATGTTTTGGAGTTGGGTCTATGACAGTGTCCCTAACATTACGATGACATTGGCTGTACCTCTTTAGTCTATAACTTGGTCTGCCTCTAGCCTTGTCTATTATTAAAGCTATCTAGGTTGTAAGAAGTGTGTTCTTCCCAACTGGCTTCTCCTTCTGTTTAATCTGTCAGATAAATCATAGCCCTATACTTAACTTATGTCACAGTCTGACACCACAGAAATGATAGTGCTGTCACAAAGTCAGTGATATGCAGGGTCATATAGGAGAAGGCCCTTTTCAAGTGGAGGCAGTTAGCTTACTTGGTTCAGAGAAGTTCAGGGACTTCTGAAATACAAGGGCTCTACCAACCACTTGGTGCAACCATGCTGGATGCTACTACGGAAAATAGTGTACACAAAAGGTCTCCTTGGTGTGATTTCTTTGCATTACTCAACAAGGATAGACTGACGTAGTGTGGTTTCCTCCTGTCCAGAATGACAGGCCAGATGGCAGTCTGGGTCAGTGCCTGTAGGCAGGTTAAGTATTTGTAGGGTAACTACAGATAGGCACATCAGGTATCTTAATTCCCCATCTCCATTTCTGTGACTTTCTGTGAGATCACATGGTGATGGGAGTTGTATTGTGAGTCATGACCACTAGCAATGTACCAGCCACAAGGTCTTGTGAAGGCAATGAAATTAATACATGAACAGGAGTAAAGCAAGGGGGAGAATGATGGAACTAAACTAAAAGCAGGCATAGAGCTTCCTTCCTCTCCCTCTCCTGAGCGTCAGGGAGCTCAGCTTCACCTCTTCCTGTCTGTAGCAGGGTGGACCCCTGCTCCGGCCCTGAAGGGGTTAAAAACAGCCCTGGGAAGGGGCCGAGGCTTGAGAAAGCAGCTTTTAAGCTGGGCTGATTGGGAAGTGGCTGCAGCTGGGCCATGCCCCAATCAGGCTCAGCTGGCCCCTATAAGAGGCTATGAGCCAGAAGCCCAAGCAGACAGTCTCTCTCTGCATTCAGAGGGAGATGGGCCTGGCTGCAGGGAGCTAGACCGGGTACCTGAGTGGAGCAGGGCTGGGGAAAGGCTGAGGAGCTGGGGAGCTCCAACCTGGAAAGCCCCAGGCTGCGGCCTAGCAGAGGGCTAACAGGTACTGGGGGTTGCAGAGGCAGCCCAGGGGTAGGCCAAGGCAGCAGGTCCAAACCCTCCTTGCCAGTGATGAATAGGCTGATACTGCAGTCTGCCCCAGGATGTGGGGCTAGACAATGACTGGCAGTAGCCATACACTGAGGCAAGGTGGGGATAGAGGGTGGGGGTTCCCTGAGAGGGGAGACCCAGAGGGAAAGGGGTTACTGCCAGGGGCAGCACCCCATGTAAAAGGGCACCGGGTCCAGGGAGGGACACGGGGGGCCTGAGGACAGGCAGATCACCAGCCTGCAGAGGGCGCTCCAGCGCTGGAACGAGCTAATTCCCAAGGACGACCAGTAGGAGGCGTGGCAGGGGTGAGTCCGACCCATCTACACTGCCTCTTCAATATGGTCCTGATTCGGCAAAGCACTTACGCATGTGCCTAACTTTAAGCAGGTGATCAAGTCCATCTCTATTCAGCACGGCACTCAGGCATATGCTTAACTTTAATCACGTGCTTAAGTCCCATTTAAGTTAATGTAAAAAGAACATGCTTAAGCACTGTGCAGAATAGGGATGGATTTAAGCATGTCATATGGTTAAGTGCTTTGTTGAGTCATAAAGTATCTGGCAAAATGAAGACTTATGCCCAGTTCAGGAAAACAGATGGGAATTGCATTGACCCCCCATCTATGATGCAAAAAATACACATTAATTTCAGCCTCATAAGAAAAGCAGGGGGAAAAAAGTCAATGACTGCCAATGGACAATATTAATGGGAAATATTTTTATTACAGAGCTTCTAAATGGGTAACACAAACAACAGAAAGCTGAAAAAAATAAAGAGTAGGGGGAAATATCACTTTAAGGAACATTTTCAACTAGTTGTAAGCCACAAAAAAGCAGTAAAGGGTAGGAGAAAAACAAAACAAATAAAGGGAAAAGAAAAATGGGAAGGGGATTGAGGAAAAAAAAGGAAAAAAAATGTTTATAGACAGAACCTAATGTGAATAAGAACGTTTTCATGTTTGTTCTTTATTTCAGAGAAAATCAGTGTTCTTTATATTTCAGCACTTCCTTGCATTAAGATCGCTATGTTAATGCTAAAAAAAGAGAGAGAGAAAAGAAAAGAAACTGAATTATAAACAAAAGTGAACCTAAGTAATCTAGTTTCATTATCCAAACCTAGTGAAACGTGGAAAGTAAATAAAATAGGAAAAATGGTGCAAAAGACCCTGTATTATGTATATGCTTAATTTTATGCACTGTAAGTAGTCCTGTAGAAGCCAATGGAACAACTCACTGTGTAAAGTTAAGCTTATGCCTAAGGTTTTATAGGACTGAGGCCTAAATTAGATTTTTAAAATTGTTTTCGGTTTAAAGCCTTTCAGCTTTAAAATAACCTACAGCGCTGTTAGCAGTATGGCTATTAAGTCTAGGCTAAGACTTCTACATTGACATTGTCCCTTTAATATTTGTTGCTGACTAGTCCTGGCATCACATTTAGTTTAAAAAAATAATTGTAAATTAAGTATAATTTGTATAGCACTGTCTGCATGAAATGTCAAATGATCAGGGGCTCACAATTAATTTTCTGTGAAAAATGTTTACTTTTTTTTTCTTGTTAGTTCTACAAGAAAAAAACTGCTCAGACCCTGGTGGCCCATTCAATGGGTACAGAAGAGTGGTGGAAGACACTGGGCTAATGACCGGACGCTATGCAAAAATCGGCACAGTCATTGGTTTCTTTTGTAACAACTCATATGTTCTTAGTGGTAATGAGCAGAGGACCTGCCAAGACAGTGGAGAGTGGTCAGGGAAACAACCAATCTGCATAAAAGGTAGTTTTCAGTCTCTTTGCTACAGCTCATAAAAAGTGATATGTTTTACCTGGAGTTTGTTTTGTATATTATTTTCTGGTTAAACTATCTGTTTTCTAAATGCCTTCAATAAAAGTGTGTGTGAAATGGCTCAATCAGATTGGCACCCGATACTGAAGCTGATAGTCTGCCAACTTTCTCTGGCTGCTGAACTCAGCCAGGGAAGATGCTAGTGATTCCAGCAGAAGTTTCTTCCTTTAAGAAAGAATAGAAATGTATCTCATTTCCCCCAATACCTTTGTTTTCCCTACTCTCATATTGGGATCAGATATGGGCAGGGTCAGTGAATCAAAGAAGACCACCGAGGAACTGGAAAATGAAGAAAGGTCTATTGTGTATAAGGAATTATTAGCCTTGCTGTCACAAGGTCCAGTTTGCAATCAGGCTTAGTCAAGAGGACTCCTTACAATAGTAAGAGTTTGCAAGATCAGGCTTACAGTCTGCAGCCTTTCAAGACTTGGTTCAGCAATCCATCTGCATTCAGCAAAGCACTTAAGCATGTGTTTAAGTGCTCTGCTGATTCAGGGTCTAATAGACGTGTGATGGGAACCACCACAAGAGGAAGGAATTTGTGTTGGGAACCGTCTAAACTTTTCCCCAGAGAGAGAGAATTTTGTAATACATATTACCAGATTTTTGTTAAACAAAATGAAATATCATAAGGACAATTATTTATCCTTTTGGGGTTTTGTTCTGTATTTTAAGGTTTAAATACCCTCGCTGCACATTGTGTTAAGTGCTCCATTGATAGAAAGAACCTTTTCCCTCTAACCCTTTCGATTGATGTTAACAATAACATATGTTATTAATCAAAAATGCAACTCAATATTGTAGAATGCCACAGTCTATGACTTCTCCAACATGCAGATGAACCACATCCAACAGGAATCCCACAGTCCATCCACTGTACTGGAGTGAAAGAGATCTTGGCACAATCAGCTGCATTATTAAGGACCCATCAAATATCTATTCCCCCCACCCCCAAATAATTATAATAGACATAATTTAAAGTCCTGGGATTCCCCCTTCTGTTATCTTAGGCAAATTTGAGTCAACTTGTTATGTTTGTTCGAATTAGGCCCCTCTCCCAGGAGAGTGTACAAGCTGACAGGTTGGCAGCTGTTATATCCTTGGGGGGCAGCCGGTTTAGGAAGAAATCACTTGAGGCCAGACAGCAGACAGCTAACAAAACCACCATTTTTTTAACAGACCCAGAGAACTCACCAAGCCGGCTGAAGCTGGCTGAGCTATCCCCTAATAATCGAACTCAGTTACCATAGGGACCAAAAACCATGACAACCAAATACACAACAGCAGCTCTCTGTAATATCCTACTGATTGCAAATAATCAGATGTGGTCTTTTAATTATTGCTCTGCAAAAGCACTGGTGGTCATTTCTCTCTCTGGCTAAAACTATTATACCTGCCTAAGGCAGAAGAAACTCAGATATTACAAGGATGGGTGCCTGGCAAATGAGAGATAGATAGATAGATATAGCTAGAGCAACAGAAAAAGTATTTTTAGGGGCAGAGAAAAAACTGGGATCCTCAATTAGTCTCTTGTAGTATATCACATTCTTGGTAGACATTGAAAAGAGTTTGAGAGAGATTGAGAGAGAGCTCGAGCTCAACTCTTTTCAATGTACTGGGAATGTAATATACCACAAGAGACTAGCTGAGGATCCCAGCTTTATCCATCTATCTATCTAGGCAGGTTTAACAGGTTTACAAATCCTTGCCATGTATATATCTGATACAAAACAAATTATAATTCCAACAGTGAGCATTTGTTTAGAGAAACATACAGTAACATAATAATCAGCTCTCTCTATAACAGGGCCAACAACAGGCGTGTTACTGCATATATTTTAATGAATATAACTATATCTATTTATTGCCTCTTCTCTTAATCCAGTCCATTGTTGCTAGTGGCAGGAAAGGTGGACAGGTATTTGAACCATAACATTTGAGCTCTGAACATGGAAAAGGATTGTGCAACATTGTATTTTTTCTAGCCTGCAGAGAGCCAAAGATCTCTGACCTGGTGAGACAGAAAGTGCTTCCAATGCAGGTTCAGTCAAGGTGAGATTGTAATGCCTCAATTTTAAGAACGTTTGTAGTTTATTCCCCCTACCGGATGCAGCCAGAATTAGGGTTCTGAGCTTTGTAACAGCTAACAGGGATTCCCCAAAGACTCCTTGGGGCTAGTGATGGTGTTTTGCAACTTGGGACTGTGGGGTTTTACTGAAGAAACTGGAGGTGAAGGGGGAAGGGATCCTAGGGTGGTCTATTGCAGTAGGCATCATCACTCAAAGAGATGCTACATGATGTGGTAGGAAGCTGGGTTGGATAGGGATGGGAAAGCTTGGTTAGAAAAAAATCGGAGTCTGCCATGAACTTTTACTCATTTCTCAAAAAGAACCCAACCCAAATCTGTCTGGGGATTCTGCCATGTTCAGAGTAACTCTTTTATAATCATCATTATTTTTTGGTTTTGTGCCACTCTGCAGTGCTGATCTTGTATGTTTTTAGAGGCGGTGCAAACATCACCGATATCTTCAGTCTCCCTCCTACACACACACACACCTCTAAAAGATTCACACTGCTTAACACACATGCCACCAAGAAACATATCTGGCCCTTATCACTATAGTATCTGGGCATCTCACACTCATTAATTGAATTTGTCTCCCCATGCAGTAGGAAAGTATTATCCTCATTTGTACAGATGGGGAACTGAAGCAGAGAAAGTGATTTATCTGCTGTTACACAGAAAGTTAGCAGCTGAATAGGGAACTGAACATAGGCATCAGAAGTCTTAACCTAGTGCCCTATCAACTGGACCATCATTCCTATTCAGACTTCTTCTTGATTAAAGAAAAGAAATTGACTTTACTGCCACTGCTCTCAGCCTTAGTATCTTGGCTTTGAGGAGTGTCACATGTAATCCACATACATAAGACAATCTGTCTCTCTAGGACCATAAGGGATATATGCTTAAGTATCATGAGAAAAATCTATCCCCCAGGCATTTCTGGCTTGACTGACTGCAACAGGTAGCAGGAATCTCACAGGAAACTAATTTCCTGTCCATTTTTGCAGATTTCAGTAGGTTTCCCCACAAGCAATCAGACCTTCATGTACTTCCAAGTGCTTTCTCACAAAGATCATGTAATTCTCATGAATGAAGAATTTAAAATATTAGCTTTGTAAAGTTCATAGTACACATTCAGAATGATTAATTTCATTTTGAGAGCACATTTAAACTTTAAAAATAGGTCCCATATTTCATCAAATCAGTGCAATTCCTAAACTAAAATGTAGTGATTGGTGCAATTATATATTCTCTCTGGTATGGTAATTATCTCTGTTAATTGCAAAATCAAGCTACTTTATCAACATGGTTTAGTCTGAATCTTTTCCCAATACTGCCTATTATAATGCACTAGAGAAAAAGAATGAGTCTAAACTCCTCTCTAGTGAAAATTAATTATAGCGACACCCAGTTCTAGTATAATTTTTCCATTTAAAAATGCAGCATCACATGTCTTTTGCAAATGGTGATAACATGAACTATCATCCACAAAATATTCCTATGTGACTGGAGACATTCCAGAAAAAGTAAACTAAAAAAAACAGAAACAAAAAACAAACCCATCTATAAAAAGGTTGAGCTGCAAATGGGAATTCTGCTAAACTGTGTTGGAGAGTTTTTTACCTTGTGCTTCCAGCAAATAAGCAAAGCCCTTGTGTTTTAAATGGTACTTAGCACAGCTGGTGATAAAGCAATGATCATGATCTTTTTTGTCATATTATTATTTCCCCGTGTTTCTTGTGTGGTGAAACAGGGAGACACCTCTGCATCAACTCTACTCTTCCGCATTCAGTAAACAGAAGCTCGAAATATATCCAACCAAGAAGCCAACCCTGCCCTTTGGAGATCTGCCTCCAGGGTACCAGCATTTGCACACTCAGCTTCAGTATGACTGCATTTCTCCCTTCTACCGCCGCCTGGGAAGCAGCAGGAGGACCTGTCTGAAGACAGGAAAATGGAGCGGGCGTGCTCCCTCATGCGTTCCAAGTGAGTTGTTAAGAAGAAAAGAAATGCACATCTCCTTGGGGGGACATATATTCATCTTAGATAATTGGAGATTCCTAACAATGTAGGCTGCCTGTGCTCCCAGCTGGGCGAGAAGGCTCAATGACACTGGGAAGACAGATGACTCTTTCTACTCCTCAGTGGAACTTCTGTTTATGACACCAAGCAAAGAGTCAAGCTTTCAGTTTTGTAATTTGCCAGCAGGCTTTCTAATCATCTAGCTAAGCAATAGACTTAACCAAGTTTGCCTATGATTTGGAAACATTTTCCTGTTATTCACATTTTCCTGTCCCACTTAGAGCAAATTCCGTTTTTCACTTGTCTCTGCACTTTGGCAGATAATTTACAGATATATCAGACCAAAAGCAATATAGTGGAACCAGTGAACTTTTAAGAGGCTACTCTCTTTACTCGATCCCTTTACTCGATAGGATGGGCCTATTTTGCAAAGTTCAGAACTGGGTATGAATTAGCTCAGAGTTAGGGGCTATGTAAATCTGGGGATTTGAGAGAGCCCATTATTGGCATAGGGGCAACTGTAAAATTCAGATCCAAACAAAAGTTCAGAGGGCTTTGGATCTGGGACTTTGGTTTGGGCTCATCTCAAGTATCTAGAAATATTTTTTCAGTCTTTAGTTGCATAAAGCCCATTTCTACGAGATGACCCATTTCTAGTCGATTCTTGTGTGGTTGCTTAAGATGGATTTTAGGGTGGAATTTTCACATAGCTGTGGTGTCATTCTGATTCTTTCATGTCTTTATGTAGTTATATTGTTATAGAGCAGTCTTACAAAATTGTAATGGAAAATTACTAGTTCAGATGCAAAATTTACCTTCCCACCTTTTACCAGAAATTCCAATGAGAATGAAAAAAAACTAATTTTATTCGCCCTTTAAAAATAAAAATTATCAGGTGAGTGAGTAGAATGTTGCAAGGCTGATCCAGGGGTGAATTGGTAAACATTTTCCTAGTGCTAACAATAAAGTTTAGTACCCTAAGGCGCACCATAGTTTGGAATCAGAAAGTGGAGACATTCAGACTCTTGAGGAAAAAGAATCAACTCATCCTGGGTTCGTATTTTTACAGTCTGTGGAAAAACGGAAAACATCACTCTTCAAAAGACTTCATCTATCAGATGGCCCTGGCAAGCAGCCATCTATCGGAAGGCCAATGGGGTAAAGGATATCAGCCTCCGGAAGGGGGCGTGGATCCTGATCTGCAGTGGGGCCCTGGTGAACGAGCGCACCGTGGTGGTGGCAGCTCACTGTGTCACTGACTTGGGGAAGATCACTGTCCTCAAGACAGCGGAACTCAAAGTGGTCTTGGGGAAATTCTACAGGGACGATGACCGAAATGAGAAGACCATCCAGAACTTACGGGTGAGTAAGGCATTCAGATGGGAGTGGAGAAATGCTGACAGAGATGCAGACCCGGACCACCCCTGTGGTCCGTCTTGAATGAAGAGAAAAAAGCCCATTCATAGGAATATGTATTATATATATTTACATACTTTTGTTTTGACATTCCTGGAGCCTGAAGTCCCATGTTCATTGACAGAACTGTTGGGGGGCCGGGAGGAAGGGGCTCAGCAGCACTGCAGGCTTCCCTGCACATCATCCCACTAACATCCCTCACTTCTGACAAACAGGGATGAATAGACTAGTTCAGCTTGTTGAGCCCATTAAACCATTGGCCTCTTGGGTGAGATTGCCAAAAAAAAGAGATGCCAACCGGTGATTATGTTTTTGGAGAGGGAGACACATGTCCACTGATCCTGGTCTGTCGCCATCAACTCATTATACATTTCAGCCCCAGATCTGAATAACTCCAAACTATGGGGAAGTTTGGATCTGACTCCAGATCCATAGATAACAGTTCAGGTCCAGTTCGCATCAAAGTAATTTGATGAGTTAATTGATTTTCCAAGCTAATCTAGGCAAACTAATGGTTTCATATAAAAATCAGGAGAAACTCAGCAGTTTTCAATGTGTTTTTCTTTTTGATTTTTGAGTTCATTAATATGTTCTCTCCAATAAAATAGAATTGCTTTGTTTTTTATTTTATATTAAACTTTCTGCTTCACTTTGGTACCTAACCCCACATTCCTCTGCCTCGCCAGAGTATTTTACTATTCTTGATAGGAATATCTTTCCCTATTCTGCTCCTGCTGCCTGGAGTTTTCTTCTGACAGCATCTTATCAGCCTAGTAGGGATAAAAGATTAGGCTCTAAAGTTATATATTGCATAATGCATTAACTCTTTCTTTTGCAGTGAGTTATTGGAAGAAACTCAGTAAGATATATTTTAGTTCAGCTGTAGGACACTGTTACATTTCTGCAGACTGAAACAGACATGCAGTCAGTTATTGTCCACTAAAGGACTAGGCAAAGTTTTCTCAATAAAAGGTGAAGCTACTTGAAATATATTTCCCTCTTCCAATTTCATTGCAACTGTAAAATGGGCCCATTTTTGTTGAAAAATTGATTGCCTTTCATTATTTCTTTCTTTTTGCTGTCAGTAAAAATTGATTTGATCCCAAGCAAAAGTTGTCTTTGAAACACCGCATTTGAGTGTTTTGCATGTTTTTGATTTGAAAGAGGATTTGACCGAGTTGCATGGACAAGGAACCTTTGAGTGGTGCGAAACCATCTGAAATGAAATGTGAAATTATCGTGGAAAAATTGTCACTGATTTCCCATTCTTCTGTTGTCCATCATTAGTAATCCTGTAAATTTTCCTTCTCCGGTTCCTTCCTAGATTTCTGCCATCCTAGTGAATCCAAACTATGACCCCATATTGCTTGATTCCGACATGGCCATTGTAAAACTTCTGGACAAAGCCAAAATCAGCAGCCACGTTCAACCCATTTGCCTGGCATCTGCTCATGATTTGGACCCATCCACAGAAGATTTAAAAATAGTGATTACTGGCTGGAAGATACTGGCTGACATTAAGGATCCCAGCTACAAGAATGATACAATCCGCATGGGAGCTGTTCAGATGGTGGACTCGCTGTTGTGCGAGCAGCAATATGAGGATAATGGAATCCAGGTCATCATCACTGACAGCATGTTCTGTGCCAGGCAGCACCCCACTGCCTTTTCTAACATCTGCCCTGCTGAGACTGGAGGCATTGCAGCCATAACTTTGCCAGGAAAAGCGTCTCCTGAGCTAAAATGGCACCTGATGGGATTAGTGAGCTGGGGTTATGATAAAACTTGCAGCCTAGAACTCTACACTGGCTATACCAAAGCAATCCCATTCAAGGACTGGATTGAGAAGAACATGAAATAAATAGCTGGGACTGGAAATGGCCTTTTATAAGTTTCGTAGTTTCTCTCACAATCTCTACTGCTTTAGGCTTCTCTTCCCACAGATGAGCCACATTTGGGATTTGGTTAAGGCAGATGCCCTGACAATTTGTCATAGGCTCCGCTGTTCAGTGAGGCCACTTTACTTACAATACAGGCTCTCTCTGCGTGAGGGGTTTCAACATATCTCAGCCTGCCTGTCTCCCTGGGTGGGAAGATGGTGCTTGGCTCCTGAGTCTGACACCCATAAGCAGGACAACTGGAATGGCTGAATTCAGTCTGTGGTATATAGTCAGCTGGATAAATGGATCTGTGTGCATTTCACAAAGGAGCATAGGTTTGAGAGAATTTGGAGGTTGGAAAGAGTAGCCTGAAGTAATTACTATGGATGAGCTTGTTATGGTGTATTCTCTGTATTGCCATAGTATGATGTATTCTTTCCCCCTCCTGAGTGCTGTACACATTAAACGAAGGTTTGTTTTTAACCTATTTAACCATGTCTGATATCACTTTTATTCAAAGTCCCTGTCTCCTTTTTTATGTCCTATTGTCAGTGGGATGGGCCTCTCCGCTTAGCGGTTATGTGGTAGGGGAACCCAGTCCCTTCCCCTCCACTCTGTTCCAACCCAAGAGCCCTCTTGAGCATCATAAGGCAGGAGTCCACTACTGGCAGTCTGGCTAATGCCTCCCATGAGCCTCCTCAGCAGGGTAGGGATTCTTGGCCCTGTGCAGCAGACCTCCCTTGGGAAAGCCTTCCTGGCATTGTCCCTTTGCAGCAGCAAGCACAGGTCTGTCTCGCTCCACCTACCATCCTGCTGTGCTGAAGAGACTCCGTTCCACGTCCCTCCTCCAACTGGAGCAGGCCCATGGGGCAGCCCAGAATTGTTCCTGCAGCCTTAACTCTCTAGTGTGGGGGTTTGTCTACCACATCACTCCTACCAAGAGGTATTTTCTGCCTGTGGCTGCATGTGCATTGCTTTCACTGGGTGCTGTTCGTGCACATTGAAAGGAAAAATTGGCACAAAGCCTCAGGTTTAAGGTGTAAACAATTGACAACTTTTTGGAATACATTCAGCTCTGTTATTGGTCTACACAGAAACACTATGATTGAACACAGTTGTAAAGTCCTCGTCACGTATTAAAAACACTAAAGGTATTTTTCAGATGCCTTCTCGGGGGCATATCCAAGACCTAGTAAGGCCTAAGGGAGTGGCTCTCTTTAACACATTCTGATTCGATTTATGATCAGTGAAGCCCTTCACTGAATCCTGCAGAGTTAGAGTGACGGTCATGATAAACTAAGTAGTCTATTTCCAGCTCTGACTTCTAGGATTCCATGAAAACCTTGGTTAGACAGGGTTAGCACTCAATGGTTTCTCTGCATTTACAGATTTGAAAATTATTAAAATGATGGACATTATTGCTGCAGATAGCAATATGTAGTTTATTTTGCTTTCAGTGGCAGAGGGACTCAGTGTGTTATCTTTTGGGTAGTGTTATTTTTATTGGCAATATGAGTAGACAAATGCATTGCCAAAGTTCAAAAGTTTAAGGGATATGGCCATAGCAATTGACTTCTCATGTTGCATTTTTCCGTTCCAGTTCAATTCCCAGTCAGCCATCTGCCAGCGGACTATGCTTGGCTGACATGCTGCATGGCAAGAAAAAAAGTCTTAATTAAATTTGAAAAATCAGGTCTATTTCATTCCTTCTGTGGGAGGAACTATTTGCCAGTGAATGTATGGGATTTCCTACTCTTACTGTAGAGGTTAGATGTAATTAGGTGACAGTTTTGTGGAGAGGACTGTCTTGCAGTAGGTCAATGCTAGCATTGTGTGTTTCTTCCTAAGGCTATTAACAAAGAATGAACTAAGAGCATGACAAAGGAAAATACTTGTATATTGGAACATATCCTATCCAGTGAGAGCTTTTTCATGGCTGAAAGAAAGGGGAAGGTGAATCTCTCTATCCTTAATAGTTAGAGTCGCTCACTCCCAAAGCAGAAATAAAGAAGGGCCAGGCCTGATTTTCCTCTCACTGACACCAGCGTAACACCAATGTAACTGCATTGCCTTCAGCAGTTATTGAGGACTGAAACCAATGTGAGTGAGAGGAGAATAAGACCTCAAATTCCTCCTTTTTCTGGATATAAACAATGCCCAGATAAAACCGCCTCAGTGCTCTGGAGTCCAAGCAGCATCGCAAAATCTCATCGTGAGTTAAGTCCAGCCTCAACTTCTCCTCTTCTCCCTTTTATACCTATTAGCTGGGCCTAGTAGCATTATGATCCCCAGCCATATCCATTCCTAAACCACTTATCTTCTCCCTGACTAGTTCCAATCTCTCACAGACCAGACAGGGAAAACTGAAAGGTTGGGCTTTAGCTATATCTGAGTGACCATAACCCAGCTTTCCACTGGCTACCCAAGAGTCAGATGGGTAAGAGCGTATGTACCCCATCATGGCAAGTAGAGGGATTCAGCTGAAGGAATTACAGAAATGAACTTCAGAATAAGTAAAAATAATTACACCTGTTAAATACATCAGAACTCAATTTCCCTTCATTTTGCAAAGTCCATGAATCTGTTCTGAGAGGACACAGACATGAAAACTCCAACCCAGGCTGAGAGTTTGTCAGAGTCCAGGTCAAGAATTGTAACACATTTTGGTCCACACATACAGAGTCATATTCATATACCCACACGGTTGTGTGTTCAGATGTGTGCATGTATAATCCCTCATACAGAGGTGCACACATATGCACACATTCTGATTTATATTCATAGAAATTACAGATGGAAAAGCCCTGATAGGTCAGCTAGCTCAAAGGCCAATGAAGGGCTGTTCCCTTCAGCATTTACCAGTACTTTCTAAGTCTAGTTTTAAATATCTTGAGGGAGGGGGCTACTGTGAGTTCCCGTGAGAGACTCTTCTGCTTGACCCTGTGGTTGTGATGTCAAAGGAAGTTAGCAGCTGAAATGATCAAGCTGTCACAGCTCTGGTAGTCTGGCCTAATGTACAGTCAAACCCAATGGTGTTAATTAAACACAGAGCTCACATAATTAACCAAAAAAAAAAATCTGAAAAACAAGCTGGTATCACAACTCCTTTTTTCACCAGGACCTATTTTTAAAATATTAAACTGGCTCAAACATCCCTCTTTAAGCAGGTGAGAATCTATGCCATCTGCTAAAGGAAGGCTGTGAAACAGCACAACAGGGATAGCAATGCATTTGCACCAGGGAGAACATCTATGCATTTTAAAAGGTACATGAAGAGATCCCTATTAAAAGCTAATCTCTACCCTCTCTCTCTCCCTCCACTGGAGTGACTGGTTCATCTCTCTGGCTTCTATTCATTAGTCTTTTGGGCAAAATCTGATCAAAAGGTTGGCATATGCCTACCATTTTAGAATACCACTCAAGGCGCTAAAGCAGGACCTTCCAGGGTGATTGTGTTAAGAAGGAAATTTGCATATGAATCTGCAAGGATAGTGTGTTCTCTGAGCTGCACCCTGCAATTTTTAAACAGAGGGATTGGAACCAGTTCCATCCAGGAAGGGAAATCAAGGTAGGCATCTGGTTGCTCTGCCTGAGCCCATGGGAGCACCTAGCAAGTGATGGCTCCTCTCCTTGACACAGAAAAGGTGGGAAAACCAACTGCCATATACAATTCCCTGATTCCCTGCCATGCTTGAGGTCTGCTCTAACTTGTGCCAGCTGGCTATGGTCCCCATGGCAACATACACCAGCTGGGGATAGATGAAGCACATCGCACTCCCTCCCCATCGCCTTTGCCTCTGCACCATGGACTGTGGAGTGGGAGGCATAAGAGCCAGCTATGCTGACTCTATGGCTGCTGGGGACTCTTCTACTCTGGGGTAATCTCCAGCAGGGTACTTGTGGGTGATGCCTGCCCCTTTGTACTGCCTAATCAGGGCAAAGGGGGAATGAACCAGGGCAGAAAATCTACCCACAGTATTACATTGTGGCTCCTTAATCTTAGTGAAATACTATGTTGGTCCTTCAGCCTAAAAAGGTTGGACACCCCTGAATTAAGAGGGCAATGCGAACATCAGCAGCCAGATCCTCAGCTGCTGTTTGTCACTCCATAATGAAGCAACTCTGATTGACATCAGCTTAGCATCTACCACAATATATTATAGGTGGAGCTGGTAGCACTGCCTATAGTTAAGGTTACCCAGTGCTTTCCATTAGAACATGCAGTTTTCAGTTCAGGTTGAAATTTTCTACCCCTGGTGTCTGCCTCAGGCTGAATGTTTTGGGAAAGTTTCAGCAAAACTGGTCAGACATTTCCAAGAATGAGAGTAGGGAAAAATACATTGTTTTTCTTATTTTAAAAAAATTCTTACACCTGTTTGGTTGAGAAGTTCTAGCATCAATATGCTTCAGACCAGGGGCTTAAAATTTGGCAGGGAGGGAGTCGGTCATCCTGCTGTCAGGGATGTGCCTTTTGTTGTCCCAATGTTAATTTTCCTTAATTTGGCCAAGTTATAAACCTCTGGGAAAAAAATCTCAGTTTGCATAAGCTCAGTAGAGATGTCCTACAGGGTCACTGCTAAGCAGGGCCGCCCAGAGGGGGGGGCAAAGGGGGCAATTTGCCCCGGGCTCCGCAGGGGCCTCCAAGAGAACAGCGGAGGCTCCCGCCTCCGCCCCTCTCCTGGAGCCTCAGCGCATCAAGCACCGAGTCTCCGCCGGGGCCCCTGAGCCCCGCCCCGCTCCGAGCCGCGTGGTGAGGGGGCGGGGCTGGGAGCTCCGGGCTGAGCTCAGCTCCCTCCGCTCGGCGTGGAGCTCGCAGCCCCGCCCCTCACCACGCGGCTCTGAGCGGGACGGAGCTCAGGCCCCGCCGGCCACACGCTGCGGCTGTTCCGGCGAGGCGCTGAGACTCCGGGTGAGGAGGGAGCCGGGGGTAAGAGGCTGGGGCCGGGGGGAAGCGGGACCCGCCGCCGAAGACCGGGCTGCGCTTCGGCGGCGGGGGGCCCCTTCCGTTCCGGGACCCGCCGCCGAAGTGCCCCGAAGACCCGCGGGGGGTCCCCCCCCCCTGCCGAATTACCGCCGAAGACCGGGCTGCACTTCGGCGGCGGGTCCCGC
Source organism: Mauremys mutica (assembly GCF_020497125.1). Classification (NCBI taxonomy): domain Eukaryota; kingdom Metazoa; phylum Chordata; order Testudines; family Geoemydidae; genus Mauremys; species Mauremys mutica. Next base: position 80,609,655 of record NC_059075.1, read on the forward strand.
TTCAGCGGTAATTCGGCGGCGGGGGGTCCCCGCCGCGGGTCTTCGGGGCACTTCGGCGGCAGGTCCCGGAACGGAAGGGCCCCCCGCCGCCGAAGACCCCGGGCCCCCGGAATCCTCTGGGCGGCCCTGCTGCTAAGAACTCCAAAGATTCCATTTGCATCGAGCATGTGCCAGCCCAGGACTGAGCAGGAGTTTTCTTGCAGTTGCTCTCTGCTGCTGCGATGCCAGGCACAGGAACCAAGAATAGGTGGACTGTCTCTCCTGTATTTCCAGTGGTCCTCCTGGTGATGCCCACACAACACGGAGGAGAAGGAATAGGATGTCTGACTGACATGGAGAATGGTGAGGCAGGCAGGAGAAAGAGGTTGGAGGAGTTGGATTGGAGCAGAGGAGGAAGGGGAGAGGAGCTAGGTTGGAATGGTGGACAGGAGCAGAAAGGGAGGGGAGCAAGAGCTTTGGGGGGGATGGATGAGATTGGACTGGGCCCTGGGGCAGAAGCCATGGGTTGAGGATGGATAGAAGAGGAGAGGGAAAGGAGTTGGGACATGATGGGGTAGATGGAAGCAGAGAGGGAGGGGTGCAGGAACTGGGGGTGATGTGGTGGATAGGAGCAGGGAGGAAGGAACTAGTGAGTGGATAGAAGGACAGGGGACTGGAGCCAGGAGGCTGGGGTACAATATAAGCAGAGGAGGTGGACTGAAAGAGAAGGGAGGAGCACAGGAGCTGGATGGGGGACAGACAGGAGAAAAAAGGGGGGAACATAAGTGAGGCGGACTAGACAGAAGTGTCTATAACAACTATAGCACACTCCCCTCCAGAACCTGGAATTGAATGTAGGAGTCTTGAATCTTTACAATCCTTTGCTGACAGCAAATATTGGCAAAACACACTAACACAGTGTATGCCTCAACCCCCTCAAGTGCCTAGTCCTCACATAGGATAACAACCTACCATTACTACCATTTAAAATGACCCGTTATGTTGTATTGTGGTAACAAAAAACACCAGCTTTCTGATTCAATGGCACTGGTGCATGTATGTGGGCAGCTTTCTTTCTTCCTCATAGAGAACTAATTAAATATGATTTGCCCTATTCTGTTCACTTCCTCTGAAGTATCTGGCACCTGCCACTGTTGGAAGACAGGCTACTGGGCTAGATGGACCAGACCATTGGTCTAACCCAGTATGGCCATTCTTATGGTTTTATGAACACTTATCATGATTAGAGGTTTATTTATTTTTATAATTCCAGCAGGAGGGCAGAGTCAGAGGCTCTATAGTCACTGGCAGAATTAGTCGCTGTGGTGTTGCAATCTGTGTTCTTGCTGCTTCTCCCCATTTGTTTCTAGGAGCTCGAACCCAGGATTAGGCTCCATTAGGATTCTGCATATTTAGCTATTTCTTTTTAATTTAACTAAATGAAACTAACCACTTAAAATTGACTAACCATGGGACAATTTACCTTTCTGCTAGCTTCACTATCTCCTTCCAGAAGTACTGATTTACCCACATCTCCAACAGAGGTCAGCAGAGCCCCATTGGAGAGATCTATTCACTGTATTCATACTTTATTAGTGCAAAGATTCCCTTCGTATGCATCTGAAAGCACACCACATACAAAAGCCATCACCAAAGCACACATTCGCCTCTCATCACTGGTTTCTAAAAAGCTAAGCAGGTTCTTGTGAGTCTTCATATGTTGAAGGCATATGATCTGATCCCTGCTTATCTAATCTATCTATTGACCTGACCTGCGCCACTTTCCTCTTGTTCTGGCAGCTTGCGAGGCAAATCAGGAATGAAAGAAATGTAGATTCTGCTATCGGTTACTCAAGTGAATATTTCCCTTAACTTCCACAGGGTCTAGTCCTGTGCATAAGGAGTCCGGGGGTGGGGGTGGGGGGGGGTGGGGAGGGAGGAAGGGCTGCAGAATAGGCCCTGACTAAGTAAAAAGTCAAGTATCAGAGGGGTAGCCGTGTTAGTCTGGATCTGTAAAAAGCAACAGAGAGTCCTATGGCACCTTATAGACTAACAGATGTTTTGGAGCATGAGCTTTCGTGGGTGAATGCATCCGACGAAGTGGGTATTCACCCACGAAAGCTCATGCTCCAAAACTTCTGTTAGTCTATAAGGTGCCACAGGACTCTTTGCTGCTTAAAAAGTCAAGGACGCCATTCCAGTTGAAGAGAGGTAGAAGAAACCTGACACGTTATTATTGGGGGCCCAGAGAGAGACACATGTAGATCTCCCGTATGAGGAATTCCCCCCCAGCCTTCTGATTTACACTCTGTAAGGCTCTATATTAATAATAATGCAAATTAATTTTTAAAGCCAGGTAATTTATTCTGGCATCAAAAGAAGAAATGCAGGAAAAGGCTTCTCTGGCATTAACTCTAACTGCTGACTTGCTTCCAATTTCTCTGTTGTGTGTTTTTCCTTTCTCTCTCCCTCCCCCTATTTATACCGTAGCGTGACCCTTCCCCGCCCCTCCCTTGGAGTCCCAATCCGATTGCTAATCAGGTTTAAAGGACATGAACGTGACAGTAGTCTATCTACCGGGGGAAATTAACTCTTTGCCTTCATCCCTTTCCCCAGTGCGATCTCTTTCTCCCCTCCCCCTTGTTTTCTCCTTATACTGTAATTCGGTGGGATTTACCTGCTGCAGAAATGTGTCTTACACTCGCCCCGTTTGCCAAAAGGCTAAAATTTGCTCTACTGAGCTCGAATCGCCTTCCAGTTATGCTTCAAGAGCTGCCCCCCCCCCGCCAGTTCCTAACCGGGAAATCCAATCAACAACCCCCCAAAGGCAACGCCACGGAAACAAAGAGAAGAAGCTAAAGACGAGACTGGGAAGGGTCCTCCTTAGGGACCGACTGAGATTTACAGCCGCTGAGCTCGCAAAGCGGCACGAACAATGCAAAGGGAAACGAGCGTGTGTCTCTGCGACTGTTCGGACGCGTCCTTTATGGTTCTAATTTAATCTCCTGGGTTTAACCTCACCGCCGTAGATTTAAAATCCCCTGGCAAAGAGGGGGGGCAGGGCAGGTAATGAAAACCGAGCAAGGCTGAATCCCTGCACTAACCCAGCAGCGGAAATCACTGTCATTCCTCTGGATCCAGGCATTCCCTCGGTGGGATTTTTCTTCTTCTTTAAATAAGAGGCTGGGGGGATTTATAGGGGTAACAGCAGCTAGTGATGTCAGCCCTTGCCTAAAATAGAGAAGGATAGACTGCAAATCCACAGCTAGCAGGCTAAAGCCTTCCAATCCAGCCTCAGCCAACACCATGTCAATGTGAAGTCACCCACCACCTCTTCCTCACACACACACACACACTCACTCACTCACATGCACTCCCCCCTCCTCACCACTCCAGGAGGAGAAAGCAAGGGATCAAAGCCCAAGGTGTCCTCCATAGCCTAACCCTGCCGTCCGCTGCTCCTTTCCCACTAGGGGTGGCAGTGCTTTCCCCTCCAAGACATGAAAGCCTAAAAGACGTGGAGAATATCAATCCAACAGGAGGTGGTGGTAGTGGAGGGGGGTGGAGGAATCTGAAGAGCAGAGCTTCTGGAGTCTTGCCTTTTGGAGCCTGGAGGATTATACAAGGCATTTTTGTGCTACTACTTAGACGCTAAAGGGGGGTCCCATCCAAAAGACGGAGCTTCCTTTGCATCCCACCTCCCTTGGATTCTTGAGAAGACAGGGGGGCTTTCAGGACCATGGCATCGCCAGAAGGGTGAGGGGGACTGTCAGTTTTGGAGGGTGGGATGGGAGGAAGAGCGTGTGTGTGTGTGTGTGTGTGTGTGTGTAGTGCTGTGCTGTGCTGTGGGTGACAGTTTCATTGCATCTGTTTCCTTGTATCCTTCACGCCTCTCCCCCTAAACGAAACCACCAGGGCGCGAGACGGAAAACAGTCAAAGGCAGGGCGGAGAGAGAACGGAATTTCAAAAATGAGCCGCTGGGAAGGATTCATTTGCCTGCCGTCCGCAGATGCAAAGGCAAATGTGATCAAACCACCTGCCTCAAAGCTGGAGAGGTGCCCAGATCAATGGTCAAAATGAACCATACATGGATCTCTGTGTATATGTATAGTCTCTATTATGCAGCTTTAACTAACAAAGGGAGGGAACAGAGGAACTAACCAAAACCATTTTTATATTGCAAAACTCCTTAAGGTCTGTGCCAGTTACAGTGAAATGCGGTAAGAGGGGATAAGAAATGCTGGAGCGTACTGCATGTTACACAAGAGGCATTATTTATGGCATAGTAAAAACAATGTGTTCATGATAGGACAATCCCTCTGCAGCTCTTGCGAAATGTCTGCGAGCACCAGCCACTTACTGGCTTCTCTGGGGTGTGTGTGTGTGTTTTTCAAAGGAAGATCTGCTCGCAAAAGGTTTCTTTGATCGCTGGTTGCCCTCCTGTGATATTGTCTAGCAATATCATTATAATGCGTCTGGCGTGAGCCTCCCTCTTTATCCCTGGACGTTGTCAGGTTGGATCAGCATGATCTGCTCTAGACAGGACCTTCCGAGGACAGAGTGCAAAAGGAGGCTCTGTTTATATACTGGGTTTGTGTCTCCTGGGATGAAAGACTTGATGAGCTGATTTCAGTAACCTGGAGCAAGGGGGCACATTGCTGTAAAGCGTTGGCACCTCAGTGTCACACTACCTGGGCAAAGAACTGTCTTCTTCCAGGCAGATGGGCGTTAGGCCAGCTGACTTGTGGAAGTTGTGTAGAAATTACAGGCGCTGTTTTTTCCCTAGACATTCTAATTCCTCCAGAAAAAAATTAATTCCACGTGTATTCACAGCAGAACTCTGGCATAGTGGAGCAACAGAAACTTTCTTCTCTATAAGAAATAATAGCTTAGTCTTGGGTACCATGCTGCCTCTGGAGGGAATTTATAGATCATATATATGCACATAACTGTTCCAGTAAACTGCACAGCACTTTAGCATTTCCCCTTGACAATGAAATGACCAATTGGAGGTTATCAATAGATAAACGGAGCGGCAAGGGGGCAGGTTTCAGCTGGGAAAACAGGGTATGTCCAAGTGACTGTAATTGGCCACATCTTACCATTGCGTTATCATGCCCCAGCTTTGACTCTTCTCTGTGCACCATGCAGCCAGATGCCTGTTTTTATTTTAAACTATGAAGTATTTACTAGGTATATGTTTATTTCACAGACTCGTAGACTAATGTATTAGCTACTGTGACAGTGTTTATACAGGAAAGATAACACAACCAATAACAACTATAAGCAAAGACACAGGCTGGTGGGTAGATTTTTCAATCTGAGATGAAGTAAACATTTTTAAAATATAAGCAAACACAGTAGTGCTTTTAAAATAAATTGATTGTACAGCCAGATAAAAGAGAGAGAAAAGGGTTTCAATAAACACACTTTTTCTCTTTCCGTGTTGGAGCACATAATGGGGGCAGGACAGGAAAGGAAGGAAGAAGTTTAAGCATTGTCTTCAAACTCCTACAGGAATGAACATAGATTAAGAAAATCTGGGGCATGGAGCATCAGTGACTTCATGAGTCATCTCTATTTATTTGGTGTATTTGATATAAAAATGCACCAACATGTGTTAGGATCCTTCAGATATAAGCATAACTTCAGTCTCTGCTGCTTTTATCAAAGAGGTTTTTTCTCAAACCACCTGTTTCCAACATGACAACAAAACCCCAATCAAACAAAAAAACCTACCAGCCCCTGCCCCTATCAGGTGTATATCTGAGGATAGAGCTAAGCCTTCTACTATAGTCTAAAGGTCAACAAACTCAGGCTCTTTGGACCAGCAGGGAAAGTGAATTCTGGAAGCATGGGACTTTCTCTATGAATGGCTGTCCAACAATCCTTAACATTTAACACTGGGGTCTGTTAGCTGGAAGGCTACAGATGACCTCCACTGTATAGCAGTATACAGAGTGAGACCCAGTCTCTCAGGTATGTGTTCCTAAATGGGGAAAAGATAGCGAGAAATAGAGGCTAGTGTGAGAAAGCAAAATGGTACTGAGACAGGTTAATCTGACATTCTGCTCCTGAGATAGGTATCTAGGGTGGCATTGATGTTCAGATAAACAAACTTTCAGAGGTGTGTGTGCCATACCTGTATTTAAAATTAAAGTATTTGTGAGTTATTTAACAATTTATCCCTAAATGGGGGAATTTGCACAAAAGTCTCAAAGTTGAGGAGGAGTCAAAAAACATCACCATTTATTTAGCAAATAATAACACAAATCACCAAAAATATATATAGAGGAGGGCAAATATGCATTCCATTCCCCAGAGGATATTGACTATGTACAGCCAGGGTTCACAGGGGAGGGAGCTTTCCTTGCCTCCCCCCTTTTAATAGTGATTGGTTTCTTTCTTCAGTTTCTTCATCAGTCGCTTTTTTCAGACTTTTGTCTTTGTGGCAATCTACTGTCTGGAAAAATCTGTTATGATAAGTTTCTTTGCTAGCAACAAACCTAATTAAAATGAAAATGTAGAATGAAATGTCCCTTGAAATAATAATATCAAACGCTGCGTAGGCTGATCAATGTTCCTTTAATAGCAGCCACTGCTGGTTTTCTTAATGCTGAATACATTGGCTGGTATCTTGATTGCTGAGTCTTCCTTTCAGAGTCCCCTGACATGGATAGCATTACCAAGCTTTCAGGCTGCTGTCTCAAATTGGAAACAGCCAACAAGTAATGCAGGGAGGAAAGCCTGGTCCTGACATTCACAGCTGTACTGTCATAGTTCAAAGAGTCATTCACATTATGACATATTCCTAAAATACCTATCACCGTAGTAACTAGTATAGCACTTAATTTCTATGGGTTTGGTCCTGCAAGGTGCTGAGCACTCTAATCATGGTCCTGATGGACATGTGCTTCACTTTCAGCGTCCATTAAGTTACAGGGGACTGGTCCTACCTCTAAAGTTAAGCATGTGCCTATGTAATTCTTGGGTCAGAGCCAAAGTGCTCGGCACCTTGTGGGACCAAGTCACATAGTATCTACTTACCAGTCTAATCTGGTTCCCACTGAAGTCAATGGCTGTTTTCCCATTGACTTCAATGAGAGTGGGATCAGGCTCTGTATCTCTTAGTACGTTTATTCTTTATGAAGGGAGCTGGCCCAGTACATAAGTATTGCTTTAAAACTTACTTTTACAGTCTAGAGATGGTCTGAAGCTGTTAAATTTGGATCTATATTTTGAGCCCCCCCCCCCCCCAAAAGATCAAGTGTTTTGGTTTTAGGCTATTCTTGCAATGGGGATATTTGCAAAATTAGCATACGGGTCTGGGTTTGAATTTTAAATACTTAACTTCCAGAGTTTGTGGGTTTCAGATCTGGATTTTTGTTTTAGACTTACCCATAATAAGAATGTAACCATAGTGAGACTTCTGGTGCCACAAAGAATAAGTGCTAAACAATCAATGTCCAAACCAATCAAAGCCAGAATAGCCCTCCCCATATCATTTCCATCACTCATTAAAGCTCCCCATTAAAACTCTCTTTATGGCATTACAAAACATTTTAATGAATGACCCAGAGACAAGAAAGTGGGATGATGCAGGTAGCAAAAGAAAGTACTTTATCATATAAGAAAGACACAGGCAGAGAAGCACTAGTATAGATATGTTAAAAAGAAACAGTAGTATTATATATTTATATGTGAATATATATTTCAACTGACAAATAAAAACCAGTGAAAATGGAACAGCTCACTAGATTTTTCATTACATTCAATAATACAGCTGTATCAAGGTGTTTATCCAGTCCTGTGAGCTTATTAGTAAAATCATCTCAGGTTCTTTATAATTTTATATATACACAGAGTGTTTCTTTAATAGACTGTATACCAGCAGAGTTCTCACCCTGTTGTAAATGTAGTCTATAGTTCAAGTTATCCCTTCCTGGGTTTTGGCTTTATTGACTCAATTAACAATAGTACAACATAAACTGCAGCCTCAGCTTTCTCCCTAAGCTTGAATGTTCCTAGGGTTTCCTTCAGGACCTCTATCTCAGCCCTTAGTTTCACCATCTCTGAGACGTGCCAGTCTTTTTTATACTCCTAGATTGGAGTTAATTGGACATGTCTGATTTTAACCTCAGAGTAGGTCAGCAAAACTACCTCTGCATCAGTCTGCAGGGATCAAGCAGCTAACATCAGGGTGAGTCCATTGAAAAGCTTTTCATCCCCATGCAGGATCCTAGAATTGGCCACATTGTTACACACATATATTTTGCTTCACTTGATTTTAATTTAATAATTTATTCATACAACTCTATTCATTTATACATAGACAGTAGTTGAAATGTTTGGCATATATGATTAAATATATTGGATTATAAAATCCACCCAAATGTGTTTATTATCTTTATTTGTTATTGACACAGCACCAGTGTTTTAGACCACTTAATTTGTGTTCAGTCTTCATATTTGGGAGACAGATGGAACAGATGAAGCACATAAATGAAAGACATGGACTATGGCCCTGACTCTGCTCTCACTGATGTCAATAGCAAAACTCCCACTGAATTCAATGGGACAGAATTAGGTCCTATGAAATATAAAGCATGTTCCTTAAAACTAACTGCTGATGACACAACAGCCCATGAGACACCAGGTTTCAGTTCAACCTTGAGTAACAATTTCAAAGAGAAGATATCTAGGGCCCTTTGTTTTCAGTTTTTATTGTATTTAATTTTTCCTGGGAGTTTATCAGTGTTTATTACTCCAACAACAAAAACAGGTAAAAATCGGTGCAAAAAACTATTAATAATTTTTCCTAGGTAAATACTAGGGGTTATTTTAGTGGACAGAAGGACAGAGGAAAAAAGTATTCAGTAGATTCATGCTTTGAATTCTGTTCATTAATGTGGTTTGCTGCAGAACTAAAACAGAACTCAAAACACAATGCCACCTCTGAGTTTAAGAAAACAATACATCTCCAATCCCCAAATAAAACTTTTCATTTGAATCAACAGTTTACTGTTGTAGACTTAGAACTATTAGCCTATAAATATTTACATCTAATAATTGGGCCACACCACTTGCAGCGCATACACTCACTTCATCCTTTTCTCCTGTTTTTGTTTTTTTTAAATCTTAGAATTCTTCCTTGTGTTCTGAAATGTATTCTGAGCCAGGTTTTCCCATTTTAGTGTGTCAGATCTTTAAATCATTCTCTGCTAACAGCTTGAAATGTGTACATGGTGGGTGTGAGATTCACCAGTATGTTTAGATGCATACGCGCTTCAGAGCTTGCATACATACAATAAAGAAACAGGCATGTATCTTCTAGACTAAGGGCAGGTCTACACTAAGGGCGGGGGTCGAACTAGGGTACGCAAGTTCAGCTACGTGAATAGCGTAGCTGAACTCGAAGTACCCTAGTTCGAACTACTTACCCGTCCAGACACCGCGGGATCGAAGTCTGCGGCTCCAAGGTCGACTCCGCCACCGCCTTTTGCAGTGGTGGAGTACCGGAGTCGACCACGGCGCTTCCGGAGTTCGAACTAGCGCGTCTAGATCAGACGCGATAGTTCGAACTCAGAGAAGTCGAACTCACCGCGTCGACCCGGACGGTAAGTGTAGACTAGCCCTAATACATAGCTGTACTTCAACAGGCAGTTTTGCATATACACACAGGCTAATGTATTATCATAATATATATATCTCATGCAATGTATTGTATTTTCCTAATAAAACAAGTTATTTTTCATATATTTGAATGATACAAAAGTAGGGTGAAAATTGGAAAAAAAACGAATAATCTTAGTTTTTCACAAAAAGTATTTTTTTCAGTAGAAATCGGTTTAAACTGAAAACCCAGAGGCTTAAGGATACCATATAATCTTAGGCCAAAAATCTCAAGCATGGGTGCCTTAGGTACCCAAAGTCCATATCTAGGCACTTAAATATGACTTTCAACTACACTGAGCATCCAGCAGCAGCTCCTAAAGAAGTCAATGGGAACTTCTGGGTTATTGTCAGTTTTGAAAATCGAATTACTTATTTAGGCACCTAAATATGAATTTCAAAGCCCAAAGTTAGGCAGCCATTTCTTACAAAGGTTGTATGTGATTTTATAAAGCACTTGGTGTTGGCATAACTCTGCTCCCACCAAAGTATATATAACATACTATATGGGTTGAGTCACAGAGACCCCCCTTGGGGCTGTCACCTGATGTGCTGAGACTACCTCTGAGCCTATTTTCTCTGCCAGTTTGGGCCTCCAGAACCCTGCCTTGTTGAGCCAGACATGCTAGCCTGTTGCAACACAGACCCGGGGTCTGAACCGCACCCACAAAAACTGCAGACTTAACTGAAAACAGCTTAAGAAGTGTTCCTGTCTCCAGCACCCAGACACACAGCTTCCAATGGGATCCAAACCCCAAATAAATCCATTTTACTCTGTATAAAGCTTATATAGGGTAAACTCATAAATTGTCCGCCCTCTATAACACTGATAGAGAGATATGCACAGCTGTTTACTCCCCCAGGTATTAATCACTTACTCTGGGTTAATTAATAAACAAAAGTGATTTTATTAAGTATAAAAAGTAGGATTTAAGTGGTTTCAAATAATAACAGACAGAATAAGGTAAGTTACTAAGTAAAATAAATCCAAATATGCAAGGCTAACTTAATTCACCAAGGATCTAGTTACAAATACTAACTTCTCACCCTAGATGTTATCTCAGGTACAATCCTTTTCAGACCTATGTTGTAGTTTATGGCCTGGGTCCAGCAATCACTCATACCTCCACAGTTACTGTCCTTTGTTCCAGTTTCTTTCAGGCATCTCTTTGGGGTGAAGAGGCCATCTCTTGAGCCAGCTGAAGACAAAATGGAGAGGCTGCCAGGGCCTTTTATATTCTCTCTTGTGAGCAGAAACCATTTTGTTCTTCTGTGCAAAATTACAGCAACAAGATGGAGTTTGTAGCCTCCTGGGCAAGTCACATGTCCATGAATGATTCAGCTTTTTGCAGGTTGATGCCATTGTTTACAGGTTAGTTTGAACGTTCCCAGGAAAGCTCAGATGTGGATTAGTGTCTCCCAAAATCCACTGTGGTTAAGTACTGCCAATTACTTGACTAGACACGTCACAATATGTTGGCCAAACCTCCCTTATGTGTTTCCTACAGCAAACACTTCAAATACAAGCATAGAGCCAACGCTTATAACTTCAGATATAAAAATGATACATGCATACAAATAGGATGAATATATTCAGTAGATCATAACCTTTGCAGATATATGTCACATGACATATCTAGCATAAAGCATATTCCAGTTATGTTATATTTACACTTATAAGCATCTTTCCATAAAAATGTAGAGTGCAACGTCACACAAACACACACGGACATGTGCATAAGCACACGAAGAGACACTGCATATGTTCTGGTGGCCATGGAGCAAAGGACTTTATTCTTCTAGCCATGGCAGAACCATGGAATTAACTGTATCTACTATACCCCTAGGACCTTCTCATCTCTGCTGTAACCCACTAATCCACCTCCACCCAGACTGCTTCTAACACTGAAAATCTCTGGATCTTTCAAACAGCCACCATTTCCAATAAGAAAAACTGCTACAAAAAGATTTTATTAAAATAGAACCCCTGTTTAATAAACTAATTGGGGATCGTGTTCATAAAAAAAAAAAGTAACATCCCCAAATTATAGTAGGGATGAATAGTAACAGATGTATGCAGTGTGCCTGATTTTATTTTGTTTGAGAGAAACGCCTTTCCGCTTGGACGTTGGGTGAAGGATTGAAGTTACATTCAGTGGCCAAAAAAATTACTATATGGCATAAAAATGGTTCATATAACTCATTGTTCATAAGATGTTGTATATGTCCCAAATGTGGTAGGAGATCACTGACTTGAAGTCTGGGACATACTGTATCCATTTCTCAACTTGCATCACATCTAATGTCTGACGACGTGTCATGGCTAGAAATACTGGCTTTATTTTGCCTGGAAAACAGATTACAGGTTCACAGTAATAACCCGAGTTCTGCAATCCATATTTTGACAAAATTCCCATTTACAGGATTGATCCTGTTATGCAGCATCCATTGCTAGCCCTGGTTAGTTGTGAAATATCGGACTTTACAACTTACAACCTGATTTATAGAATATAAAATTTATAGTATTTTTAGAGGCTTTAAAAATGGTTGGCTATTTTTTTCTCTCCCTTCACATAGGCACCTGGACTCTTGATATTAAGTGGGGCCTATCTAGTTTTATAAGCAGAAGGAAATGAGAATTTAAATTGTCAAACATTTCAAAAGGAGCTTTTCTGTAAAATGTGTTGCATAGACTCATGACATTGACACTCCTGGGTAACGTGGCCATCCCAAACAAGTGCAAATAAAACTTAAACCACCATCCCTCAGTATATAATTATACTTATACACTAATCTCTCTCTGTGTCTATATCGATGTATATGTGGTCCCCAAGCCTCAAGTTCAGCCAGGCTGCATTGGTGCAGGTTATGGGTTATGGTGGGTGTGGCATTAAACCACTTCTGTGCTTCCCATGTTCCCAGCTGGAGTACAGTTTGATCCCTAGCCTCAAGGATGCTTTAGTTAAACTGGTTTGTTTTAGGCTGCTTGATGCTGTTAATTTGTAATGGGACTGCCAGAGAGCCAGCCCATCCCCCCTGACAGGACAGTGGGGTCAGAAGAAAGTGGTGTAGGACTGACTCCGACTGGATGGGAATCCTGTCAGTTTAGGATGGCTCAATGGTTTTGCAAATGGGGCATTTCATGGCTGAGGATTTGGCCCATAATTTATATATATATTTTAAGCTTTATTTTAAGTTCCTTTATTTTTTTTCTAGTTATGGTCCCCAAGAATTTGAAATTGTCTGTGAAACTGGCAAGCAAAAACTAGATTTCAGGATCAAGTTTAGGGTTTCCTAGTTTACTTCCAGGTCATTTGGAGAGCAGCTAACTGAACGGAGCATAGTGCAGACCTAGAGATGGGCCCTAACTAGAAGTTTGGATGTGACCCCACACAGACTTTGGGGATGTCAGGATACAGATCCAGACCTGTACTTCACAGCTTGGTCCCGTTGCTGTGTATTTGACCAAACCAGAACACTGAAACTAAACACCCTCAACTGTGAGGAAATGTTAAATTCATATTGCAATCCAAACCTCAGGCCTTGGGCTCATGTCTGCACAGAACCCTCTTCACACAATGTGGCACCCTGTTAGAAAACTGATGGAGAGAAGGCCCTATGCTAAGAAGAATGCTTCAATTCTTGATCCCTCCTTGTTGAATCTCTCTTCATTTTTCCCCTGGTGTCCTGCAGTGTTGATTGGTTGGGATGAATTACCGTATATACTTGTTCATAAGCCGAATATTTTTGGTAAAAAAGTGAAGCATCAAAGAGCGGGGGTCGGCTTATAAATGGGTCTACACCAGAATCTGATGATTTTAAACTCTATGGGATTATTGAATTGAATATCTAATACATTGTCATTTTGTTTACCTGGAGCACCAGGCCGCCACTTCCCGCAGCTCCCATTGGCTGAGAACAGCGAACCGCAGCCACAGGGAGCTGAGAGGCTCCATGCCTGCAGACGTTCCAGGTAAACAAAACGTCCCGACCCGCCAGCTACTTACCCTGATGGGCTGGGAGCCAAAGTTTGCTGCCCCATTTATTGATGTCAATACTGCAGCCTTTTAAAGTTGCAAAGGCTTTGTTTAGTGGACTAGATTGGCTTGAAAGGAATACTAAAAGACCAATGCTGCAGAGCTGCATGACATTTGACCCATGCATTTCACAAAATGCTACACCTTACAAGCCAATCAGAAAAATACAATGAACTATATACTGGTGTCAGTCTGCTACTGTGTAATTTGATCTCTTCATGCATTTCTACCAATGGATCTAGTAAGTCTTGACCCCATATGAAAATATAACGTGCAGAGTTGATGGAATTGCTAATAAAATTTAAATAGCCTGTTATCGCCACAGACATGCCAGTCTACAGGGCTGCTTTGAAATAAACAAAGAACAATACTAATTTGACGGTGATAAAGCAGGTGACATTCCTATATAAAGTCCTACAAAATCTATAACTATAATAATAATAATAATAATCTATTTTCTTACTAGTATTTAAAATGAACAGAGAAATCAAAAGAAAATGGTCTCCTTATCATGCAGCGTTCAAACTTAAAGTTATTGAATATGCAGAAGCAAACAATAATTGCGCTGCTGCTTGTGAATTCTGTATCAATGAGATGCAAGTAAGAGAATGGCGAAAAAATAAAACAACGCTAAAAGACATGCCAAGAAGCAAGAAAAAATGTCCAACGAGGTGCCCTTCATTTCCTGAGCTGGAGAAAGATCTCAATAATTGGGTTGTTGAATGTCGACAAAATGGGTACATTGTCACTAGAAGTGGAATTCATCTGCGTGCTCTGCAAATGTCAAAAGACGACAAATACAAGTCAGTAAAGCCATCAATGTTTGTCGCATCAGTGGGTTGGTGTACTCGCTTCATGAACCGTCATGGTCTCTGTCTTCATCAGCGAACAAAGATAGAGCAAAAGCTGCCAAGAGATCTGGAAGAAAAAAAATCAAATGTTTCCAAAGGTTCATTATAAAATATCAAACGAACTGTCACAAATAGGAAATATGGACGAAATACCGATGACATTCGATCTCCTGAGCAACAGTACGGTAACCGGTGTTGGTGAAAAAACAGTTTTAATTAAAACCACTGGCCATGACAAAATCCATTTTATGGTGGTTTATTGTGTTTGGCAAATGGACCAAAGCTCCCTCCTGTTGTTATTTTTAAAAGAAAAACCTTGCCTAAAAACATGAGATTTCCTGCTGGTGTCATCGTATATGCACACGAAAAGGGATGGATGGATGAAAGTGGGACTATTGAATGGCTGGAAAAAATGTGGAATAAGAGACCAGGATCACTTTTCAAGAAACCTCTATACTCGTTTGGGACACGTTCAGGGCACACAAGATGGATGAGGTGAAAAATTGTGGCCAAAAATATAAAAACTACTTTGGCTGTAATACCTGGAGGCTTAACTTCAGTTCTATAGCCGCTTGATGTCTGCCTGAACAAACCCTTTAAAGGCAGGCTACACAAAATGTGGTCTGAATGGACGTGCTCAAGCATGGCAAAGTTGACAAAAGGCGGGAATCTTCTGAAGCCCAACATCAATTTGGTCGCCCAGTGGGTCAAGGATGCGTGGGTGTCCATTCCCTCGGAAATGATAGAAAAATCATTTTGGAAATGCTGTATCAGCAATGCACTCGATGGATCAGAAGATGATGCCATATTTGATAATGACACAAAAGAGGCTGATGACTAGAAGGAATCTGAGTCTGAAGACGACACTGCCGACATCTACAATGACAATGCACATGCAGCTGTGACCGAAGCTGAGTTTAATGAACTGTTTGGTGAATCAGAGACTGATTCAGTCTTTGAAGGATTTTAAGACTTTTAAAGTCTCATGTTGTTCTAAGGTACTTGTTTTAAATATCCAGTTACTGATTTTAAATATTGACTGTAATTTTGAAGGTGAATACATATTTGTTCAATTATTGTTATAACAACAGGTTTTTTGTTAGATTACATTAAAATAATTCTAGCAAAACTTTTGAGTGTTTCTTGTGATGCCAACGTTTAAAATATAGCAGGGGTCGGAAAATTTTGGCTCCCGGCCCGTCAGGGTAAGCTGCTGGCGGGTTGGGATGTTTTGTTTACTTGGAGCGTTTACTTGCAGGCACAGAGCCCCTCAGTGGTCGCCGTTTGCTGTTCCCAGCAACACAGCATACAATCATTAAAATCTGGACATTTAGTTTAAAAAGCTGCTTATATGAATTTATATTTTTATTTATGCATTTATATTCATTCCAAAAACAATGAGGAGTCCTTGTGGCACCTTAGAGACTAACACACTTGTTAGTCTCTAAGGTGCCACAAGGACTCCTCATTGTTTTTGCTGACACAGACTAACACGGCTACCTCTCTGAAACCTATTCATTCCAAAGGATCTCAAAGTACTTTAAAGCTAATTTCTGACTGTACATGCACTGGCATACAGCGAAGACAAGAGGCTGAATTCAGATTATCCTGTTCCCTAATTGTATATAAAATCCCTTAAACCAACTTATGCTCAGTCATGTGTAAGGGATGCTAGATTGGGGTAGCCGTCACTATGAGGATCTGAAGGAAGATGTAAGAACATGTAGGTTAGAGTAAATCTCACATGATTTAACTTGCAGCTTCTTACACTTTCCTGTCCTGCTACTTTGTTTTCTTCTGGGCCTTCAACATGTGAGTTACACCATCATTGACTCCCTTGGGTTAAGTGGGCCCAATTTAGACGGAGAGAGAGTATGAATGCAATGTTTGAAAGGAGATATTTCTAAGTGAATTTAAATAGGACTGATTCACCTCTTGGTTATGCTGGTGCAAATCAAGAGTACATCAGTGAGTTCCACTAGTATAAAACCAGGGTAAGTGAGAGAAGAATCAGCTGGAAGAAGGTGCAAAAAACATTAAATTATACCTGTCTTACACATGGTAGAGGGGGTGTAAGAAGGTCTAAGGGAATCTAACTTTCACCTTAGCATGTGGCCCAGTTAGTCTCAATTAAGGCCCAGCTGTGGAACCCTCGTTCATGTTGCCAAGAGCTTATAACAGTAGCTCCACTCAAGCCCATGAGACTATGCTGGTAAGTGCTCACCTATATTAGGGTTCCACTACTGAGCCCTTGGCTTCATTTAGACTCATTTGATCCAAGTACGCATGCAAGCTGCATTGCAGCAGGTGTGGGAGTGAAGATGAGACTCTGCCATGGTGCATTAACAGGTCCGTGCTGCCAATGAACGAGACCCAGACTACGCATAGCAGAGGGCATGGACCAGTGTAAAAGAGGCATGGTTGGAGGGAAAATCTGGCTACCAAATATACAGTTTTGCCTAGCAAATAGCTAGCCCTGCCCTGATTCTGATATCCCTCCTCCGTGATGGCACAATGTCTCATTCACTGAATTTATCTGCAGCTTTGAGAGTATAAGAACTGCTGCCCACTCCATGCTTGCTTAGGAAAGATTTGGCTCTATGTGCATAGGAATCAATTAACGCACTACTGCAATATGGACTGTGGCAGCTGTTTGCAACATACAGCTACAAAACAATTCAGGACCGGAAGAGAACACCACAGCACACAATTGATATTAGGGAATTTAAAGTGGGCGGATTGTAATTACTCATGTAGCAATTTGTCCTGGGGTAATGCCCCTATCCTTATAAAAAGTGCCATGGAATCATTAACTGCCACACCACTTAGAAACATTATAATTTCCTGTTCATTATATTATTAAAGCACATCTATGATGTTTCTAGTATTAATATTTGCTACCTATAGGTTTTCTTTTTTGAAAATCATAGGAATAAATTATTTGATGATTTATTGAATTGGGGTGATAATAGTAGCTTTCCAAAGGGAAATCTCAAAGATCCTCTGAAATATACTTTATACTATACTTAAAGTCATATACTTTAATGTCAAAAAGGTCCCTGCAAACAGATACATTACATGCAAAGATTCCTGGTTTTGAAGTATTTCAAAAAACTAATTCTGCTCCGGACTTAGCTATTGATTTATAAGCTAAGTCGTGGGGTTTCATTTTGTTCATTTGCCTTCAAATGGAAGTAAGAAGACTGTTTGTATAGACAAACTGGATGTTTCAATCCTCCTACACACTAATAAGTGATAACACAGAGAGATATACTGGATGCATGCTGGGATCAGTATGTATGGATATCACCGCTGCATATTTATGAGAGAGAGAAATTTTATACATTTCCCAACAGGTGGCAGTAAATGTCAGTACTTTCTCCACTATTAAAAGCTATCAGGCTTTGTATTTAGAAATAAAAAAAACCTCTCTTCTGAATTAGCTCTTTAAATCCATGATACTTTATGACATTTCTAACTGCAGCTTATTCAAAACCACATATAGTCATATATTGTTTTCAGAGTTCCTGAATGTCAGCTGTAATTCTGCTAAAATATGGGAATTTTCTTATGGCTACTGATTTGATCAGGGTTGGCAACCTTTCAGAAGTGGTGTGCCGAGTCTTTATTTATTCACTCTGATTTAATACATTTTAACGTTTTTAGAAGGTCTTTTTCTATAAGTCTATAATATGTAACTAAACTATTGGTGTATGCAGTGATGAGCTGCCAAATTTTTAACAACCGGTTCCCTCCTCCCTCCAAAATTTTAACAACGGGTTCCCTCCTTCCCCCCCCTCCGGGGGGGGTCGTGCCCCATCCAACCCCTCATGTTCCTTGACACACACACTCCGAGACCCCTGACCCATCCCCCCCTTCCCTGTCCCCTGACTGCCCCTTGCCGCCACCCAACCCCTCCTCTCATTCTCAATGGGCCCCCAGAACCCCTACCCCATACAACTACCCCTTCTCTCTGTCCCTGAGTGCCCCCACCACCTCATCCAACCCTGCTCTTTCCTGACTGCTCCCCGGGACCCTTGCCCCCATTCAATCCCCCTGTTCCCTGCCCTCTGACTGCCCTGACCCCTATCCACCCCCCCACAACCCACCCCCTCCTTGCCCCCTTACCACACTGCCTGGGGACCGGGTCCACTCTGCCAGGACCACGACCGGCGCCGCGGGGCCCAACTCCCCGAGCCCGGCTGGACCAGAGCAGGCACCGCTCGGCGGCAGCCGCTCGGCCCGACTCTCCGGGCCGGCACCGGGGCCGAGCCGCTCGGCGGCAGCCTCTCGGCCCGACTCCCCGGGCCGGCACCGGGGCCGAGCCGCTCGGCGGCAGCCTCTCGGCCCGACTCCCCGGGCCGGCACCGGGGCCCAGCCGCTCGGCGACAGCCGCTCGGCCCGACTCCCCGGGCCGGCACCGGGGCCGAGCCGCTCGGCGGCAGCCGTGGGGCCCGACTCCCCGGGCCGGCACCGGGGCCGAGCCGCTCGGCGGCAGCCGTGGGGCCCGACTCCCCGGGCCGGCACCGGGGCCCAGCCGCTCGGCGGCAGCCGCTCGGCCCGACTCCGCGGGCCGGCACCGGGCCCAGCCGCCGCTCAGCGGCAGCCGCTCGGCCCGACTCCCCGGGCCGGCACCGGGGCCCAGCCGCTCGGCGGCAGCCATGGGGCCCGACTCCCCGGGCCGGCACCGGGGCCCAGCCGCTCGGCGGCAGCCACTCGGCCCGACTCCCCGGGCCGGCACCGGAGCCCAGCCGCTCGGCGGCAGCCGCTCGGCCCGACTCCCCGGGCCGGCACCGGGGCCCAGCCGCTCGGCGGCAGCCGCGGGGCCCGACTCCCTGGGCCGGCACCGGGGCCGAGCCGCTCGGCGGCAGCCGCGGGGCCCGACTCCCCGGGCCGGCACCGGGGCTGAGCCGCTCGGCGGCAGCCGCGGGGCCCGACTCCCCGGGCCGGTGCTGGGCTGGAGGGAGCCGTGGTCTGGGACCGGGAGCTGCTGAGCCAGCCGCACCTCCCCTCCCCCTCCGCGCCCCAGCTTACCTGCCTCCATGCTGCTTGTTCAGGCTTCCCGCGAACATCTGATTCGCGGGAAGCAGGGGAGGGGGAGGAGAAGGGGGCGGAGCAGGAGAGGAGCGGGAAGTGAGTTTGGGCCGGAACTTTTGCTAAATTTAGCAGCCCTTAACAACCGGTTCTAAAATGGCTGCTAAATTTAACAACGGGTTCGCGCGAACCCGTGCGAACCGGCTGCAGCTCACCCCTGGGTGTATGTAAAGTAAATAAGGTTTTTAAAATGTTTAAGAAGCTTCATTTAAAATTAAATTAAAATGCAGAGCCCCCCGGACTGGTGGCCAGGACCCAGGCAGTGTGAGTGCCACTGAAAATGAGCTCGCGTTCTGCCTTTGGCATGCGTGCCATAGGTTGCCTATCTCTGGATTTGATAATCTGTACAACAGCAGTTTCGGAGAATCCCTCAAATTCTAATGGAATACATGTCAGTATGTTCATGAGAGTACCTATTGTCTTTACTGCATGTTTCTAAATTCTGCACAACGTTCCTATCTGTTTCAGCTAAGACTCATGGTTAATTTGTATTCACTTCCTTGCAAGTTTATTGATTTACCTTGCTTGTAAATATCAAATTATGATTAAAGGTAAAGCAACAATACAGTAGGGGTTGTAAACTTTTACTAGGTTGGTTCATACTCACATATGACAATTACCTTTAAAAAAAAAAGGAAAGAAAAAGCTCTACATGAATAAGATGACAGTGATGTGTTGATCAATGCTATTTTTGTTGAGGCACTATACTTCTGAAAGTGCTCTTGTTCAAAGAGACAGTACCAAGGTCCTGTGGCAGTTAAGGAGTTCATGACACTCTTTGTTAGAACAAAAATGTTAACTCCAATGCCTTGGCCAAATTCAGATACGGATAATTACAGTCTGCATACCCAAATAGTACCCACAGTTTAAATTATATCCTCCACTTCCTGTCCTAAACTGTGGTATTGTTATGCGTTATGAAGCAGTTGCTGAATGTCACCCCAACAGTAGGTTAAACTGGTGAGTTACATATCAGTTTAATCTCATAAAATGTTATGGGATCATCTGAATAGAAGGAGGTCTGTACATTTAAGATACTATTATTATTATTCATTAGTATTATGGAAATGCCTAGAGGTTCAGGTTGGGGACCACTGTGCGCTAGGCTCCAGGCACACATATATTAAAGAAATAGAGATTGTAAATTGTTTGGGGCAGGGTCTATGTATGTCAAGATTCCCTCAAAGCCATATAGAGAGAACATGCCAACATCTATTAATAGAAGTTGTCCCTGTTCTGAAAATCTTTTTCTAGATTAAAATATCACCAGCAATTGATACCATGATGCTTTGACATCGCAGTATAAAAGGGCTCAGGTGGGCTATGACAAATTGAATTTGTAGCATTTATTTATTCACTACAAAACAGGCAGCAAGTCACCTTCAAATCAGCTACATTGTTTGTCATATTTAGTAAGCCAGGCACATTGATTGTATTGGTGAATTTCTATGTCATGGGGGAACAAGTTAAGGTGTAATAATAAAAAAGATCAAATGCTAGCATTGCTATTATTATTTGCCTTTTTGACTTGCAAGCTCCACTGAAGCATCTTAGTAGGCCACTGTATGCAGCACTTCCATGATACTATAGAACTGAACAATTATATTTTACTAGTTAGGTGTTTTCCCCCATCATTTGCTATGATATTTTTCGGCTCTAATAAATGCAATAAATTTTTGAAAGTTCAGCACCAAATGTTGTACACCATTCACCATGACCTGTTGTGTATGAAATGGATTCCTTATGCAGAGATATTGGCCAACTGACACAAAGACAATATTTAATTAATGTAATTGACTTTCAAAAGTGTTTATCGACATTTTTAATCCTACTTGGTAGTAACAATTCATAATACGTTTGTTCTATTCAAGCTTCACATAGCAGGTAGAAAAACCCTGTGCTTTGTGAATCAATACAGCAGCCATTGCAAATCTGAGGGGATTACACCAACCACCATAGGTCAAAGATTGCTAAAACGTTCCTAACAAAGAGCCTGAGATGCTGGATGGCTCCAACTGACTGGTAATGAGATATAGAGCATTTTGCCTTAGGGTCAGCCATTCTAATTCACCCGATGTCAGTAGTGATTAAAAGCCACTGTTATTTGAAGTCTTCGAGTAAGTCTGGTAACCTTCAACACTCGGTGCTCTATTGAATATGCATCTCCATAACAGCAAATCAAATGGCAACAACTGATGCCCATGTGGGTTGTCTCAACCTAGAGGCCAAGTGCTGAAGTGTAAATTGTATACATCACCCCATGACTAACTTATTTCCATAACTTGTATCCCTCATACATTGTTTTCTTGTCTTTTACATGGGGTTGGAAGGAAGGAAGGAGAAATATATATGGCATCCTGTTACTCCATCCACCTTTCCTTCTGCTTCCACTTCCATCCCTCAAGGACCTGTGTTTTTTGTAACCTTTTTTCTCATCAGTATATTAGCTAGATTGGCCAGACTGGTCACTGTGGAGCGATGCAAGCTGTTCCTTTCATATCTATTAACATAGTGCCTAGAAGCCGAAATGGGATTGTAACCTGGTTACTTTTGCACATACTAAAAGACAGTATTTGCCCCAAACAGACAAATCATACAAAAGGTGGGACAAATGAAAGGCCATCACGCTCATCTTACAGATTGGAAATTGAAGAATAAGGTAGATTAAGTGATTTATCCAAAGTCACACAGGAAGTCTGTGGCTAGGCTGGGAATTGAACCTGATTACCTTCATTCCCAGTCCAGGATCTTAAAAACAAGACCATCAGTTCCTTTCAGACGACCCTTTCATACATGTCAACCTTGAGGAGGTAGATCCTCTCCTCTGGGAAGGCAGCAAAGAAGAGAGACCTAACTGAGGGAATTAAGCCATATTTCACTTGCGTAGAACAGCTGTGGCTTCCTTTC
This sequence comes from Mauremys mutica, assembly GCF_020497125.1. NCBI lineage: Eukaryota > Metazoa > Chordata > Testudines > Geoemydidae > Mauremys > Mauremys mutica. The sequence goes on from NC_059075.1 coordinate 80,632,196, forward strand.
CTTTCCTTGTTTTCCCAAGAAGAAAAAATCAGATTTAAATTACTATGGGATAATGTGGTTCTTCTCTTTTTTCTGGATCATTTTTGCTGCAGTTTAAAATGATGTCTGAAAAACCTGACAACATTTTATTTGCAGTGACAGATTCCATTTCTTACAACTGCAGTTTCTAACTGTGCTGCAATTGATGTGCTTATTAAAAGTAGTGGAAGAAATGAAACCAACTTTAAGGTATCAAGCAATATGTGCTTGAAGAGTGGATGGGAAACTTCCCTGTGACTAGAAATGTATCACTGTGAAACATACAAAGAAGGGCAGAACGGAAATGTCTACACTGGCAGATAGCCAGCTCATTGCATTCCACAAAAACATGGTTTGGCGTTTGCTTTGCGGGTTAACAGAAAAATATTCAAGAAATGCAGTGAAAACCCACCCTAAAACCATGGCTTATTTAACAATTTAAGGTTCCACGTGTCATGTTGCAACAAGTAGATTCTCTCTCATTACTTATGCTCTGTGATGTTATATCAGATCCTGTGCAGCAGAACAGAGCAGCAGGGGGCAAAGAAAAGTTACCAAATCTGTTAAATAATCATTTATGAAAGACAACCAGCCATTCAGGAGATGTCCAATGTCTCATGGAAAAAGGTGAGTAAGAAAGAATGTAATGGTATGTGTCTGTGAAACAGGCAACAATTAATTGTTGGCTTTATGCATTAAACAGTTCTCCCTGTTTGAAGAGGTGACCCATTTTCTACTGAACCCTATAGGAAATATTTGTAGTTATGGCCAGCTCTACGCCATTGCAAGAAAGGATTTGTGCTACTCTCACTGACTTTAAAGGGATCAAGACTAGACCCAACATTGCTTACTGTATATAATGAAGAAATATCCCTTTGAAGAATAATGCTGGCACAGGTAGAGAGGGGAATTAAAGAGTCCAGGGTCCATGACATCTCTGTGCTGACTGGGAGCTCCCTTAGCAGGAGAATTAAAGGCATTCTCAATTCCCTTAGCAGTGGAGCAGGCCAGAGAATCTGGCCCTTAATCTAGTCACCTTTTAAAACATTTTAATGCCATGTGGCCATAAATTATTCCATGACAAGTTATTCCATTGTCTGATTATAGCTGTTTCCAAGCTGCCAGTATTTATACTTTGCTAGATGGATGTGTGTTTGTTTTCATTAAGTGCCAAAAGGTACAGCAGAGCTTCTAGGATTATTTGAAAACAAGTCAGAAAGCAGTAATAAGGCAGGCAAGAACGATCTTTGTGTTGTATCAGGGATTTAAGTATATAATTTGGGAAGTTAGTATAATTCTCCATTGTAAAAGCAAATACAAAGAGCTAGTCTAGTTATTTTGATGCATAAATATTTGATCTGAAATAATGTATTGAGTATCCCTACCATCCTCAAAAACAAACAAACAAAAACAAGGAAAGAACTGTTGATTAAACAGTCTCCAAGGTGGAAGAGAAGCACTCTGATTTACTGTTGGGATTTAACAACAAACAACAACAACAACAACATCTTTCCCTTCTAAGGTAGGGTTACCAGATAGCAACTGTGAAAAAACGGGATTGGAGTGGGGGGTAATAGGTGCCTATATAAGAAAAAGTCCCAAAAAACAGGACTGTCCCTTTAAAAACAAGACATCTGGTCACCTTATTCTAGGGCCTTGTCCAAAGCCCATTGAAGTCAATGGCTCCAGTTCATTTCAATGGGTTTTGGATTGGGGCTCAATTGTGCATTTCATGTGAGGATCTTAGAGCATTTGATAAATCTTGTCTAAACCTCCCAACATCCCTGTGTAATAGATAAGTGTTGTGACGAAAACTAAAGTACAGAATGTGGACACATTTTCAAAGGCACTTGCACTTAAACACTTGCAAATGTGCAATGTGTGAGCATACAAATGTAGATCATTGGTTAAGTGTTTTACTCTAATGGCTGGTGCACATAGAGGATTGGAGTCTACTACAGCTTCAACCTAATGTAGTTACTTTTATAGCTTGAGTGGAAGTGGCTTGTATTTTCAGGGCTGAAGGTCCTAGGTTTAATTCTCACTGATGATCCATGGTGGAGTCATTAAACAAAAGCTGGTGTTTGTGTGTATGTACAAACTGTGGCTTGAGGGTAAAAATATCTATATGCATGTCCAAATCAAGGTTACGTGCATGCACTGGAAGTTTGTTAAAAGTCAATGTGCACTTTAGCACACTTACTTTTGAAACTGTGCCCCTCACTGACTTGACTAAGGTTACAAAGCTGGGAATAGAACTCAGGAATCCTGGCTACCAGTCCTATATACTATTTATACCAAAAGCCTGTACTAATGTACAGTATATCAGTATCTCAGACTTGCTAATCATATTTGTGCTTTACATAGTGATTCTTTCTCTTATCTTTTCTGTTCATACACTGTAGTAACAATGGTTAAAATATAAATATATCTGAATCACGCATTACTGTGGATTAGTGCTAAAAATATATCGGGGTTGTATCTAACAGTGCAGGGGGTTGTTTAAAATAAACTCAATTAAGGCATTACAGGATTTTCTACAGTGCTTCCCATATACCTATTTTTATCACTGCAATTTACGTTTTCCAGCGTTTGTGTTATATTTACTCATCACAAGAATGATTTAGAAAGGCATGTGAGGGATGTGGTACATGTCTAACCACTATTTCAGTGGCCAGCTACATACTGCTTAATTGGGTTGTCACTGTAGACTCTCTCAGAATGCACAGCTGAACTTTCCCCCACATTTGAGCCACAAAGCTCTGTTAAGTCCGCAGAGGGAACTTTTACTTGCCCCACTGCTCTTTCTGGCTCAGAGAGGCTCCTATTGCATTCACATGGAAAAATTGCTTTCAGTGGAACAGGCTGGTCCCTGCTCCACTGTTGGCTGTTATAATGCACAAGATATGAACACACCACAAATTCAGAGGTAAAGTGTAAGTCAGGTCTTCTTTTATTAACTTCCACACACTCAGTGAGACTCTTTTAGAAGTACTCACACACATTCTGCCACTGTCCAAGGGAATCCAAGGTGTTGTATCTTACAAGATAAGGCGTTTGCAGGACTTACTTTGACTTACATCTTCTTACAGCTTGCTGGAAGTTTCACCAACCTGCGCTGGCTTGGAATTGAATCTCTAGAATCCAGCCAGGAGATGGTCAAATCCACTCTTGTATCCGGTTATCAGCTGGCATACACCACGCTCTGCAAGTTTGAACCTGGTGGATGAAACTTCCAGTACCCAAAATGAATTTGACTCATGCCTACTTATCATACAAAGATCATTTAGTTCTGTGTCAGAACAACAGGCCTTTGCTTGTTCAGTCTATGATGTGGTAACTAAACACCCTACTGTTGGTGTATAAGGAACAGGACAGAGATCTCAGAGCTGAATCTCCCCAGTCATGGGAAGACCCTACCAATAGATCAAAATTTGAGAAAGCAGAAGCACACAGTTGCTTATGGCTGTGTGGAAAGGTAACATGCATCCCTGTGTACTGTTCAGCAACCTTTATGCTGCATATAGGAATTGATGCTAAAAATGACAATATTCCCAGTTCTGCCATCACATAGCCTTCAGATAGTGCCATATGAATAGAATATAATTTCAGTGACATATGGGGGCTATATGAAAGTGTGAAACTAACACTAAAAATGATGTATTGAGAAAGCCAAAGCAAGCCAAGCAGAAACTTCCTTTATGGGGTTGTGAGGAGAGAGTTCACAGATGGCAAGTGGACATTTTATTTACAAAATGCCAGAAAGTAAGATAATAAAGCCCAATTAAGGGAATAACAGAGACACTACCATTTCCAAGTAATGATTGTAGAGTATTGCTTTCCCTGTATTTAAAGGGACACTGACAAGATAAAAATCCAAAACCCACTCTGTCTGCAGATGTATCAAAGGGCAGAACTGGACCCAATGTATTTAAAATGTAGCTTTCTCTGTATTAATAATAATACATTAAATTACTGAAACATCATTTTTTTAAATTATTTTTTTTTGTCATCACTTATGCTGGTTCTTCACTTTTTGTTCTTCATCCAGTTTGGACAATATAACCTGACAGGTCAGTTATTCTATTGTTTCTAGCCAGTTGTACTTTCTGCTCCTCACTGGGCATTAGCTCAGTACTGTTATGTCTATGATGAAATCAGAGCACTGCAGGGGGAGATTTAAATACATCTGCTTCCAATAAAATTCCAAATGAAAATAGAAAGCATTAAACATACTTCTATTCTATTCTGTTCTATTCTATTCTACATTTGGTTCTATCTAAGGTATTATATAGCATCACCAAAATAGCTGAATGTCTCACAGTCTTCTGTATTCATGTACACGACACCCCTGTGAGGTAAGGAAGTACAGACGGGGCACAAAGAGACTAAAGCCACATCTACACCATAGGTGTACAGCAGCACAGCTGTGGTGCTGCAGTGCCATAGTGTAGATGTTTCCTACAGTGATGGAAAGGTTTTTTTTCCATTGCTGTAGGTAATCCACCTCTCTGAGCAGTGGTAGCTAGGTCAATGGAAGAATTCTTCTGTCAACCTACCCACATCTACACTGGGGGTTAGTTTGGCATAGCTACCGCTCTAATGAGTGTGAATTTTTCACATCCCTGAGCACTGAGGCTGTCAAGCTAACTTTTTAAGCGTAGACTAGGCCTAAGTGACTTGCCCAGGTTCGTGCGGAAAGTCTGTGTCAAAGCAGGGAACTGAACCCATGTGTGACAATTTGCCCAGGCTAGCGCCCTAACCACTGGAACATCCTTCATCTCATGGTTAATGATGCTCACCCCACTCCCTTCTTTAACAACTAGACCTGAAGCTGATAACTACTTCCCTTTAAGGTAAGCAGCCACAAGCAGGCATGGTAGAAGAGGCTATTCCATTAGCTTCACCTTGCTTCCATCATTGCTTCTGAATTTGACCCCAAATCTTTTCAACTATAGGGTTTATTTAGGATGCCCATAGCTAGATCCTATCACCTTCTTTTGTCCGGGCATGTTTGCCTCTTCTTTTACATACATCTCTCCCATAAATTCCTTCCTCCCCCCTCGATTTTCTTCCACCAGCCACAGCAGTAGCTGTGATTTAGATCAGGTTAAAATGATTGTTGATCATTGAAGTGAATTTGGTGCTCATGAATGGTACTGAATGGATGGCCCTGGAGAATAGATTTCACTCTGTATTTATCCGCAGAAAGGGAGCAGCTATGCCAATGTCTGAAGCTGATTCAGCTGTGTGCCTGCTTCAAGGGAGATTTTTAAAGGCACACTTGGAAGTTGGATGCCTAATTCTAAGCATGCCTTTGAGGACCCCCCCACTTCCCTGTTTTGTAGGAGTATGAGGGAATTCAGTCTCTATAGCCTATTCAGCCCTGTGTCTCTCTGCTGAGACTGCCAATGTGGGTATTGATTAGAGTAGTGTTTTGTGATTACTTGGGTATCTGTTCATTATCTTCAGCTCACACAAAAATATGACATGGACCTTTTTACAACAGCACGTTAACATATATTAAATTCATGGCCCAATGACATACACTTCAGCATTTCTGATTCTATACAGTAGAGGGCAGTGAAATACAAACACTCTCTCTCTCTCTCTCTCATTGGTCTATTACAATATGAACATGAAACTCACAGGTATCCACAAATGAGTGCAACTAGAAGATACATGTAAAATACAATCCTTCACTTCACCCCATTCAGACTGGTGACGTTTGAACTGCCTTACAGTTTAAGGGCTAAATTTTCTACCAGGATAAATTGTTCCAGCTCCATTAACTTCAATGGACCTCTGCTGATTTGTTAAAAAAAAGTATAATACAGTATTAAATGAGTTGCAGAATGTATATTTTGAGGCAACCCCAACTGAAACTGTCTGTACATACACACACACACACACACACACAGACACACACTTTGACAAGTATGCCGCGTTCATGCCCAAATACATTTTTATGAATAGGGCTCTTACCATGGCAACCTAACATTGTCAAGTTGATTATTCAAGAGTGAATTATTAATGGTTTTCAGCAAAAGAAAATTCAGTACTACATTCATTATAGCTGTGGACTGTGATGTTGAGTGCCTCATTGTGAAAACGCTAGGAGACTTTTATAGCAGAAAATGTCACTGTGCTATGTAGGCCATAAGCCTCTTTCTTTTATTTATTTATTTTATCCACAAACTATATGATCTATTTTTCAGAGCCTTTAAGCAGCCACAGCAGTTTAATCCATTGTACCATCTAATGAACACAAAGAGTGGGCTATGATTTAAAGATAATTTTTTTCGTATTTTTCCCTCAAGTTTCAAAAATCAAATGACCAATTTCATTAAAAAATCAGAGTATTTTTAATCTTGAAAGTACTTTTTGCCCTTTAATAAAGTAATACTTTAAATTATAATCTATGCAGTAATTTTAGAAATCATGATTCAAGAAATAATGTTGCTGGCATTTCCTGGCTTTTTACACAGCTTTTCTTGGCAGAGATGGGATGGTTGTAGAGATGGGCCTGAAAGCCTCTGAGTTTAGATCTGGGTGTAGACTAAAACTTTCCAGATGTTCACTGATGCTCAGATCCAGGGGTTTGTTCCAGGCCAGTATAAAGGTAGGGATAAACTGTGATGTTTGGATTATCTAAGTGAGGGTAAATAGAGTGTTCAGGTCCAAAGTTTTAGCTTGAACTATTTATTAGTTAAATAATACATTTCTCATCTTTATTCTCCTCAGAAAGAGTCTCCTAACATTTTGTTTTGCAAAATTTCCCAAAACTCTTAAGAGGCATAAACCTGAATTTTTTTCTGTGCATTGATGCACATCTCAAAATGGAATCAAAGGGAACCAGAGGGATAGTTATGAGGACAGGCCTTATCCTTACCTCTAAAATCATGTACGTTTGTTCTGTTATCGCAGACACATTATCCTGTTGTGGAAAGTCCAGAACTATTCCTACAAGACCTAAAAACTGGATATCAGAATGTTCAGCTTTTCAAAAGATGTGAGTGACTGAACACCGTAGGCTTCCGTGTAACAACTTTAAAACATTATGAAGCCTGATCTTTCTTCACTGAGTTCTCAGAGGTGTGGACAATAGGTTTCTCTGATTAGCCAATTTGTCTTTGCACTGAGTCTTTTCTTATCTGCACTGAAACGTTTTGTTGATGGCTCCTGTCACAGTAACATTTTCAAATTATTGGAGAAAATGTTGAACATTTGTTCTTAAAGAGGAACATAGAGTTAATTTAAGTTTGACTTAAGGAATTTATACATAACAACATATGCTGCTTGCCTCAGTCTGTGAGGGTATCATATTTGTGCCTTAGGTAACTGAAGGCCTTTAATTAATACATTAGGGACCAAATTCAACCTTGGCATAAGTGGACGCAAATCCCAATGAAGTCAACTGTAATTATGCTCAAATATAAAAGGGCAAAATTTGGCCCTAAGGCTGACTATTGCTGTGAAGAAGTGGATGATTTAATGAATGTCAATAGTTTTACTGATTATCTGACTGGAACTAATGCAGCCCCCAAAATGTTCTCATGTTAAATTTGGGATGGGTTCTTCAGGGTCTTTCATTATTTGCATTCTTCAAGGTCCTGGTTAGGATCATGAAGGGGACCTTTCTAGGACGGAACATTATTTCCCTTCAAGAACTGGTAATTCAGTATGGTACAGGGGGCGCAGCTAGCTCTGTCTTCATCCTTTGTGGATTTAGGTTTAGAGCTACTTATGTTTTGGGGCCAAATTCAGACTTAGTGTGGGCAGGTGCAACTTGACTGAAGTCTAGGGGAGCTGAGCATGACTACACTAGACCAATTCCGTTGGCTGGTGATATCTTGATTCTACTTCTGTTACATGGTGCCCATAGAGAGAGTTCTTCCACTCCTACCTTTCCATACAGTGATGGTGCATATGCTCAAGCTTCATTATATGTTGACAAGGAGTTTTATAACCTTGAGGATGTAGATTTTCCCCACAGCTCTCCTCTAGCTCTCTTTACACTCCAGATGGGCATTACTATACAGGAACAAGATCAAAGACAGGTTAGATGTACTTGGATGGAAAAAGAGTGCTAGGGGTCTAGGGCAGGTGCTGCTTCCTCATCAGCCAAACAGACATGAACCATATCTGCTCAGTTGCCCATCACAGGACTTTGATGAGCACACTGAAAAAATGAAACAGGGGAAGTAGAGAGGTAACAGTCATTGCTTTGCAGAGGCACCCACCTGGTGCATTGCTCATCAAAAAGACAATAAACTGAAGAGCAGGTGGCCTTGCTGACAGTCATTCAAGTCAGCTCATGCTTCACTGCACCCTGACAGAAAGGAATGTGCATTCCTGTTACTGAGAAAACTATAGGAATTCAATAACTGAAAAAAAGAGGGAGCAGACTAACCCCAGCAACTGACCTAGAATATACAGCACAACAGCTGGCTACTTGGAGAGACTGAAAGGTAGAGTGAGAGTTTTGCACACACAAGTATGGGGAAGTTTTCTATATTAGTCCACCAAAATAAGAGAGCAAAGCAGGATTGTTACTTATCTTTATAAGGGAGAGAAAACTCAATAAGTTTGTGTGAAGTTTTAAGTATCTGAGAATCATGTAGTGTGTTAGTGCTTAGCACAGGATTTTCCTCTAATATTTGAGCAGCATGCTGAGATGTAGAACTCCAGAGTTAAACATGCATTTGCAATTCCAAGGAGAAGGAATTCATTAGCTTTATCCAAGGAGATATAATTAGGAATAGTGAGATAGAATGAAACAAAGTAGAAATTAGATGGAGTATCCAGAAAAAATTCCTAATGAATGGATGTATTTATTTATTAATGATGAGATTAATTAGGCTGTGACATAGTTTCCCAAGGGAAATAGTAGAAGATCCATTACTTCATCCTTTAACTGTGGATTGGTCAAATCACTCAGCTGTACTACAGGGAACAATCCTAGATTGTCATGTGTTATGGCCTAACTGGCCTAATACAGGGGTAGGCAACCTATGGCACGGGTGCCGAAAGCGGCACGCGAGCTGATTTTCAGTGCACTTACACTGCCCGGGTCCTGGCCACCAGTCCGGGGGGCTCTGCATTTTAATTTAATTTTAAATGAAGCTTCTTAAGCATTTTAAAAACCTTATTTACTTTACATACAACAATAGTTTAGTTATATATTACAGACTTATAGAAAGAGACCTTCTAAAAACGTTAACATGTATTACTGGCACGTGAAACCTTAAATTAGAGTGAATAAATGAAGATTCGGCACACCACTTCTGAAAGGTTGCCAAGCTCTGGCCTAATATCTCTTATTTCATTGAGGGGGGGGAGGGAGATTTTCAAGGGCACAATGGAAAGTAGGAGCCTACCTCCTCTCATCAATTCTCGGGGAGAGATGGGTAGTCTAACTGGCTTTAAAATCTCCCCCTGGAATGTTTTTGGGATACAGTCAGTGGGCACAGCACAACTGATGGAGAAGGATCACCTATCCACCTGCATAGTCTATGCTCATCACTGTGATGTCTGATCACTTTCAAAAGGCCAGCTTCATTCTAGGAGGGAAAGTATGTCTCTTAGTGCTATGTGCATGAAAAAGGCTCAGATTGCCAGTCTGAGGTAAGCGCGTCCTAATGGCTAGGACCATGGGAGATCCTGAACCATATGTCAATGGATACTAAACAACGGGGATAAAAAAGACTCAACATGTGAGCAGTGTGTGCAATTTATCAAACCCGCACTCAGGCTGCCATTAGGGGATGTTGGAACTGCTCAGTAAAGGCAGAAGTAATCATGATTCAGAAATAACAGACAACTCCCTCTTCCTCATCACTGTAAAAGGAAACATTACCAATCAAATAGCAAGAAATGCAATAAAATACTCAGGAAATGCCTTTGGGATTTTAGCGCATGGAATTTTTTCTCAGCTCGTCTATCATTATTACCATGCAAAGCCCCCGGGGCCTGATGTAATGGATCTAAAGGATGGCTGGCTGGCTAATGCTCCAGAAATCCTTCTAACACAACAATATGTAGGTGAATGGGAATGGGCCAGGTCTCTCAGCTGATGTGATTAGGACAATTTTTTTGCACACATTCTTTGCTTCACATGAATGAGATAAATAGTGAATTACTGCAAGCGCCAGGGGCTTGCTTTCTAGCAAAAACAATTCCTCTTCTTGCTGGTATTTTCCCCTCATCCCTAGGACTATCGTATCTTTTCCTCTTTTCCAGTTAGGAGGCAGCCAAGTCATTTGTTATTCCAACAACCGTATCCATGGTGCTCTTTGCACAGACTGGCAGGAGTTAAACGCTACCATAATCAGCCAGCTGACTTCCCCTTCAGAGATGGTATGAATTGCTGCCAGGAATCTAAGACCTGAAATTCATGCCCAAAATAGGACAAAACACTACCACTACAGTCTCATTTATGAGATCTAGTGGAGTATCACTGAGATATTTGCATGTATTTACAAGGCACTCAGCTGCCCAGTAATTCAACAAACATCCCATGCTTAGCAGTAGATTGGTGTGTCATTTTAGGAAAAATTGTACAGTGTGCAGTCTTTTCTTGTAGGTATTTGTATCTCTGTCTCCGAAATGGAGAAGAAAATGCTGGGATTATGTAGCATAGAAGAGAAGAGTTATAGCCCAATTTTGCAAAACTTGCTCTCTGTCAGCTGACCAGGATGAGAGCAGTGTAGCCTAGTTGCCAGAGTGGGTAGCTGGAGCCAAAACTTGAAGGCAGAAACTGAGAACCGGAGCCCAGGGTCAAGCTGGATCTGTAGTCAGGAGCCAGAGGTGAGAGTCAAACTAGAGGTCAGTAACTGGAGTGGGCAGGGTAGCAGGCAAGGAGGAGTTTAAGGCAAGGGCAGGACAGATGCAAGGCAGGAAGGAGCAAAGGAACAAGGTAATGCAGGAACATGCACAGTGGTGGGTAAGAGCATTGAGAAACCAGCAAGCTGCTTCTCCTGCTGCATCCAATCAGGTGGTGGGGCCAGTCTGCCAGCCTGCTGCAGGACAGCTGTACTGATGAGGCTTCCTGGAGACTAGCTCTGCTGCAGGCCCCAATTCCTGAGGGCAGGTCTACACTACAGGGGAAAATCGATATAAGATACGCAACTTCAGCTACGTGAATAACGTAGCTGAAGTCGAAGTATCTTATATCGAATTACCTACCGTCCTCATGGTGCGGGATCGATGTCCGCGGCTCCCCATGTCGACTCCGCTACCGCCGTTCGGGTTGGTGGAGTTACGGAGTCGACAGGAGCGCGTTCGGGGATCGATATATCGCGTCTAGATGAGACGCGATATATCGATCCCTGAGAAATCGATTGCTACCCGCCGATACGGCGGGTAGTGAAGACGTACCCTGAGACTCTCACAAGCAGTCCCATTGAAGCCAATAGGGCTACATGCATAAATAAGAGTTGCAGAATTGAGCCCTTTATAGATATTTAACATTGTAGGGCCAGGTTCTCTGCTTCACTGAGTTGATGCCTGGTGAAGCAGGGAGGGGCCTGTGAGGGACTGTCAGCTCCTTGGCTGAGTCTCTGCCAACCCTGGCTCCAGGGCAGGTTAGAGTAGCCTCTCTCATGCATTATAACACAATAAAATATCAAGGGCTGCCCATAAATCTGCCACCCACAAGTCCATCTCCTCTTCACGAACTGAGAAAAGAGACCTGTGGTAGTTATAGAGGCTAAAATAAAGATAACAAAATCTCATGCCTAATGCAAGAAAACTAGAGACAGGTGTGAGTCCTGCCTCCTTAAAATACAGTGAGCAATTACAGGCAGAACTGTGTGAATTTGTTTCTCCCTAGTGATTCTAAAAATACCCCAAGAAAGAGAAACAAACTACGAAAAACACAGGTGTGTGGAGCCCACCCTCCCCCAGACACTATTAAGATTATACTAGAATCTTAAACAGGGAAGTGTCACAACCATTCTAGCTGCCTTTCTGTAGCTCATTTACAACAGGTCTTCTCTTCAGTGGGGTGGATATAAAGGAGGATTAATTGAAAAGCCATTTGGTATCTTCTTGCAGCTCACCACAAATCTGAGCTAAGATTTATCAAGAGATCAGCCTTGTCCATGGAGCAGCAAAGATTAGCCAGGCTTTAAAATAAAACGCCTTGAAAAAGTTCACTAAAAATAAACTGTCATGCTTTTATCCAGAAAGAGGTACAAGGACTACAAAAGAAGGGTAGTGCTTAAGACAACATGGGCTCACATTCAAAGAAAGAACACACTTGATTCGTTTTGAAATGAGTCGAGCATCAGAGGGGTAGCCGTGTTAGTCTGGATCTATAAGAGCAGCAAAGAATCCTGTGGCACCTTATAGACTAACAGACGTTTTGCAGCATGAGCTTTCGTGGGTGAATACCCACTTCTTCGGATGCAAGAAATGAGTGAAATCTTAATGTGGATACAATGTGGTTTTGTTTAATATCTTTGTATGTGGGCAAATCTTGGTACCCATCAGAACTGGCACTTTGCATAAGCAGACTAAACAATTGCTTAAGGCCCTGAGCTGCTCAAGGCCCCCCGCCCCCAGCCATTCACTTTTTATTAGGTATTGTGTTTGTGTGTGTGGGCAGGGGAAATATTCTTGTTTAGGACCCCCAATGTGCTAGCTCCCCTTCTGGTACTCATGATATTCAAGTGACATATTTTACAAACGCTAAAGGCTACTTCCAAAAGTTAAATGGTGCTCCGTCATTAAACAATCCAACCAACCAACAAGTTAGCATACATTAGAACTGTTCAATTAAAAAGGCAACAAGACATTGAAATCTATCGGGTGCTACAATAGCTTTCTTTGAATCAGGTTTCAAACAGGAACTATTTTTGAGTCATTCTATGGCCTGTGTTATACAGGAGATCAGACCAGATGACCTCCTGACCTCAAAATCTATGAATCTGTAAATTTGACAAATCCTTACATTTATTTGTGATTTAGGGGACCCCTTAATGAATGAAAGGGATGGATAGGAGATGGAATGATTCTGTTGGTTGAGTTTGAAAAGTAAACAATCGGATGACTCCTCAAGTCAGCACAAATGGGGAAAACACACACACTGCCTTAAAACAAGCCTCAAATGGCTGTTGCAAAGGATAATTAGCAAGACTGAAGGCAATCAAGTAATCAAGGCCCTTACTGTTTGTTTTTAGTAAAGTTTATTACAGATTTAATGTATCAGCAAGGTATCTTTTCACACATGCCAACCACAGTCTGTTGAGCTGTTTGTGGATCAGTAAAATTTGCAAAAGTACCTGAGAGATTAGGTTCCTAAATCACTTAGGCTTTTTGAACATTTTACCTGAGATTCTATCATCAGATCTTTCAAGGACTATCATCAGATGACCCATTTCTCTTCCCATTAGATCTAAGAAAATCAGAAATGCTATTATCATGTACAACAAGGATCCTGGAAAATGATGATAACTGACATTAATACTTTACCATTTGTTTTCCCTAGACTGTGCCCTTTTAGGGATGTGGTGGACAAATGGGTTACTTTACTAGAATGTCATCTTAGTGCTTGGTGAAGTGGAGACTTGAATTGATTAAACTCTGCTATTATTCTGAGTGGCAGATTTTGCCTTACTACTGCTCCTCCTGCAGCATTCTAGCAGCTTCAGCTTTACCTCTGGAGAAGAAGCAACTGTGGGGTATATTTTTAGAATAGTTAATATTCAAGCTGCAGTTTGGAATAAGCAGAAACAAGGGTTATGGATGAAAAGCTGGCTTAGTTTGCTTTCTGCACAATGTATTATGCTTTCAAAAATGCACTGGGCTTTCCTTTCATCGGTCAGAAAACAAAGTTATTAGCTTTACAAGATGGAAGCAACTGCACTGTTCAGTGAGTTACAAAGTACAGTTACACATACACCACATGATACGTATATTTAGAATGAAAACAGTGATTCAAACTATTTTAAGTACAATGGGGTTTGTACTTTGCTTCTCAGTATTGTATTTATTGAGTTGGCACCATATTTTATAGTTTCTGTGTACAACATTTGCTGCATTTTGAGAAGAGCCTGCCACATGATATGTAACTGTTTAAATATAAAAGCCCAGATCCTGATAAACTTAGATTAGAGTAACACCTGGTGTTACTCAGTGTGAGTAAGAGTATCAGAATCTAGCACCAGAATAAGCTCTTTGCAAAATGAGGTAGAATATTTATGTTTCTCTAACAAAATATGTTGTAGTAGTTCTGTGAATTGCAAAAATGATTTAATATTCTAGGAGATATTAGCTTCCTCTCTGTTTTCTCTTTCTAAAGAGGTCACTTGGGAGGTGTAATTAGAACAAAGAAGAGTTTAGTGCATGATCTGTGTTAAAACTCCCTGCTTTTCAAATACATTTGTCATGGAATTTGGTATTAATAATCCAAAGGTTTGAGTCATCCAGAACATTGGTAAGAGAAATATTTAGAAAATTATCCATCCATGGGAAACTAAATTAAGTGAGCAGACACCAAAATGTTTGTCTGTCAGTCAAAATCTAGTTTTTTACTATTGTAACTATTGAATTTAATACAGTAACAGTGTAAAAGAGGAATGGGTCCAGTGGCGAATCAGGTCCAAAAAGTGCTACAGAACCATGCCCTGATTCTAATTTAAGCCTCTATATACCTGGAGTAACTGCACTGAAATCAATAGGCCAAATTCTCTTCTCGGTTACAGCCATGCAACTTTCATTGATTTCAATGGGAAAAGCACTATGTACGTGTAAGAAGAATTTGACTTAGAATTACACAACTGTAAAACTGGTATAAGAGAGATCAGTGTGTTTGTGTGTGTGTGTGTAATACATAAATTTCCTCTTGTAGCCCACTCTTCTAAATGTATGTAAAATTATGGCCTGGATTCTGATCAGTTATGTGGTGGAAAATCAAATGTAACTCCAAGGTCTCCCATTTACTAATTGTATAACTGAGTTCACTGGAGTTACTTCTGCTTTCCATTGGGGTAACTGAGATCAGAATCTGGCCCTTGGCCTTTTCTACCCTAGATAGAGCACAGCTTTAAATATGGTAGGGACATGTGGAGAATGAGGGTCTAAGTGCATTTATTTTTGATTCTCAAACATGATACAGAGATGTCAAAAGCCATGAAATAAAAATCAGATGCAGAATGACATGATGGAGTACAACTGTGCTTACAATACATCAGAAAGGCTCTGCAGTGTGTCAGAGTTGTACTATTTTCTATACAATTTTTTAATCCTGTTTTCACTCTCAAGACACATGGACTAAAGTGACTTGGCTGTTATTTGCCAAGTCTGTAACTGCTTGTAATGAGGAGCATAAAACATAGATTATTTCACTGGCTCCCGTAGAGACATCTGCAGGGCGGGGGATGTAAAATGCACTGGGAGTTGAGACTATAAAATTGGAATCATAAGAGGATACTCTGCAACTGTCCTAAATATGGTTATGTATTTTTTATCAATAGCACACTACTGCTGTTGTCTTGAATAATAACCAAGGTAGAAAGGAACAGAAATGTAAAGTTCGCATAAGGATGTATTTGCCCTCATTTTAAATTAGTCCAAGGAAAGTTCTGGGGTTGTCTGAGGATTACCTGAAGAGGCACCCTAGCCTGCCAAGACAAGTCCCTGTTACAAGATAAGAGAGGTTGCTGTGGACTCCCTGAGGCCTTCTTCTAGATTTCTATTTTGCCACAGTTATTTGTGTGATTCCCAGACTCCAGAGACTTTCTAAGAATAGAAAATGACAGACAGCGTGTAAGCTTACCAATGAGAGGTGCATGGCGGGTATGTGGCTAGTAAGACAGTTTGAGTAATTGTGTTTATGATTCTCCTCTGGAGTTGTTTATTAGAGTATGCACCAGTGGTTTCTCATGCCAGTAGATGAATTTCCTTTTTCTTTTTTTAAAATGTAAAATCTTTTTTTTTTTGCCGTGCTAATGATAAAATATTGATAGTAATGCAGTACTTTGTTATGACGTTCAAACTAGTTTCTAAAGATGCTTTAGTTAAACATCATAGCACACCTCTGTAGAAGGTAATATTAATATTATTTTACAGCAGGGTAAACTGAGGCATACACTATGCTACTTTAGTCCAGCGGCAGAACTAAGAACAGAACTAAGGAGTCCTGACTCCAAGTCCTTGTTATAAGTGCTAAGGGACAAATTCATGACTGGCAGAAGCAAACTTAACCCCACTGAAGTCAGTGGAACTAGCCATCTTACTCCAGTGTAAATTTGGCCTTAGAAATACATATGAAATCATCTTATTAATTATCCTTCTAGTCTCCACCCTGGCCCAACTTCATGATTAAGTAAAAATAAACACACACACACACACGCGAGAGAACCTCTATATATCTTCATTATTCAATTATTTCCATTGCTCAAACTGAGTATCTGGTCATTCCTCTCAGTCTTTGAGCTGTGGATTCTTTTCTATCAAACCTTTCAAATGGTTGCCAGATGTTACACCAGTCTTTTGGTCCAGTCTGTTGGTTAGACTGGACCAAACATCTTTTCTATTAAGTCTGCTACCCAACTCCTCTCTGATGTCCTTTCTGCCTTAGCATTATCAGTTTTCCTAGCTAGACCTAAAGGGCCAAAATCTGGGCCTACTGGTAAAACTCCCATTGTCTTCAGCAGGACCAGGATGTGACCCTCAATGACCTATTTATGTTTTCAATAATGCAGAACAAAGATCACAAATGGAAAGACATTAGTAAAATAATCAGTGTGCGCATAAGTTTAAGAACATAAGGAATTGCCACCGTATAACAGATCAGTTATTCCCTAAAATTATTAATAGAGCTGGTCAGAAAATGTTTGTTTGTTTTTTGTGAAAAAAGATTTTAAATTAAAAATTTTAAATTTCCTCTAAAATTTTTTCACAGAAACTTTCTGGCCTTCCAGTGAAAAACAAAAACAAACTGATTTATGGTTTTTAATCCAAAAAATGGAAAATTTAGAAAGGAACAAAAATCTCCAGCAAAAATGTATGGTTTGAAAAAGGCCATTTTAGTGAATAAAATTTCAAATGAAATTTTGGACTACTTCTGTCTAATAATGTGCTTTTTATTGTACTCAGTGCCTGATGATCCAACTTAAACCTCAGTAATGCACCTTGCCCTGAAATTTACCATAGTGGGGTTTCTTCTTGGGCCTTGTTGATAATAAGTATATGCCCTGAAGTATGAACAGTGATTGCTCATATAATATTAGGTGTTGCTCTTTTATTTTTAATCAGTGTCTAGTCTTTTGTTTGAAGCTCACTAAGCTATATACTCTAATTAAGTCTGATGGCAGTCAGTTGAGAAGGATAATTATGCATGTGTTTGTGTTTGATAGAGGAGAAACAGTATCATATGGTGCATTTTTTATTCACCAGATTGTACATCCATTTCCAGTGTCCCCAAAGGAATTTTCATAGCTAATTATTTCCATGCTGCAGTAAAATGAATTTGGGGATGGGAGTACTCTTTGATGCCTTTGCAAAAACTAATATCTGAAAAAGTTTAATCCCCCTCTCCCCCCGCTGGACAAAGTTTCCTTGCAGAGTGAATGTATTGCCACTTGAGTCCTTTAAAACTGCACTAGAGAAAATTGGGGAGAGTGTACAGTAGGAAAAGCCTTGAGAAAGGCTGAAGTGGGGTGAGAAGGAATAGAGTAGGTAGAGATCCTTGTGTAGAACCAAACCATTCCTTGTAGACACTGGCTTGTATTGGGGGTGGTGTGGAACAACCCCATACCAGGGGAGTTCTGGGATAGACTCTGCCTTGGAATCCCTCCTGGAGCTCCTTAGCACCCAGAGGGAGTATTCCTTTCAGGGAAGGCATTGTGGTTCCCCCTGAGTGTACCATCACAGTATGGAAAGGATGGAGAAACCATGGCTCCCCAACTTGCCTGCCCTCAAGAGAGAGATGCATATGGACTGCATATGGTTACCAGCCTTTGTGAAGGGTAAAAATGATGACGAGGAAGTTCTTTGTTTCCTCTTTCCCTTGTTTCCCTCCCCAATCCCCAGGATCAGCTGGGAACAGTCTTGTCTGCCTTTAGTTTCTGTGGTTCGTTTCTCTCCTGGAGGGAGGTGGGGCATGCATCATCAATGTGTTTGCATCTGTTTTCTGTGTACATGTCCAGAATGAGTTATAAAAAGAAATATTTCACCAGCTGTGCTGTTCTTCTTGAGCAGCTGGATGTGGTTTGTGCGTAAGCCTGCAAAACAGTGACAAAAAGGGAATGTGCCATAATGGTATATTTACATCTTATAGCACACGAAGGGGAAGCTCCTCTCCTCCCCTCCCTTTAGACTAATTCCTTCAGTGACTTTCAGCTTGTGTTTTGCCCATCGCCCTCTTAAGCAGGACTGCAGACCTGGTCCAAAGCCCACTGAAATCATGGACTTTAATGAAATTGGATCAGCCCCCAGGGGAGGAAGAACAGTGCAGCTGTGGAAGTGAGGAGATTTGGGTGCTGTTCCTGACTTGCTTCACCATGGACAAGTCATGTAGCACAGACCTGAGGTATAAGTTCTGTGGGAATGTGCTTCAGGGAGACACAGCCCTTGTGCTATTACTTAGCAGGGTGCAGTGTCCACTGCCATCTAGGGCTGGGCAGCTCTGTGCGCCAGTACAGAAGGGTGAAAGGTCATCTAGTTGTCTTTCCCCATCTCTTTGAAGAACCTACAGTCCATGAAGCACTAGCCTGATGTAGCCTCTTGTCCCTAAGGGTTGGCAGGGTCCTATATAGAAGTCTCAGAAAAGATGTCAACCACTGAGTAGACCATGGACTCAAGAGGTAGTCCCTATAAGGCACAGATGAAGCACTGCACAGGGCTGGTCCCTGGTATAACTTGGATCTGTCTGAAGTTCTAAATTATGCTGACTCTCAATGAGCCCCAAGGGAAACTCAGCTACCCCCACTTCCCCTGGCCCTGGACCCTGGGCTGACTTCAGAAAGGGTCACCCAAGGATTCAGATATGCAGGGTAGATTCTCTGAGAGCTGGTTAAGTCAGCTTTAGGGCAACTTTGTGCAGGTGAAGTGGCAGAAAGCTGCCCCAACATCTTCATAGTTCTAATTTCAGACGAGCCTGTGAGTTAGTGTCACAATAACATGAGTCCTCACATTATTGCTAGAGAAAATGTACAACACAGGCTGCCCAGCTCCTCCAACACAGGACCCTCAGCCTGTTGTGCTCAGTCTGTGAAAGATGTAGCATAAGGAGGCTCCAGACTGTCAGATAACAGGTTAGTTTTCAATGATACCTCTCAAATGCCTTGAGTATGATACAAAAATTAAAAACTCAGGGTTTGGTTCACCCATGAACCTGGGCTTCAAACCCCACACCCTCAGTAGCAGAAAGTCTGACAGGGTGGGTGGAGAGTGGCATACACAGCTGACAACATCCCTGCGGCACTGGGGGGCCCAGAGCCCAGGACATAACCTATGAACTGAGAAGGGGCAGGACCAGGCCAGCTGGGATATGAATGAGTTTCCCATGGAGCACCAGTGAAATGTAAATCTGCTGGTGAAACCCAAATTCTGTCCCCCCAGCTTGTCAGTATGCATACTCCATTGTGTTTGTAGGGTGAATTTCATCCACATGGCCAGATCCTCAGCTAGCAATATACATGACCATAGCTCCACTGAAGTCAGCTGAGAATCTGACCCACAGGTTTCAAGAAAGTATATAAAAATAGACCATAGAGAAAAAGACCTCTCCATCTCTTCCCATCCTCTCTCCATTCTCCAAACAATCCTCTCCAGCCTCCTTCCCCCCACATGAGCCAGGAAAAACAAGGTGAGTCTTACAGTCCAAGAAAAAAATCAACAAATCTGGACTTGGATAGACCCAGATCTGTCCTAACTTGCAGCAGCTCAAAAGTCACATGGCTGTTAGCAATTCTGTTGAAACTGAGATTGATTTTTTTGTTTGTTTTCAGCTGGGAACATAGGTCAGTTTTGGACACAAATGTACAACTATATACAGAATGTGACAGAACACTGGGCCACACACCACCTATTTCTCATTCTGATTGGCCAGAGTTTCCCTGTAAGTAACCAATCAAAGGTGAAATCTGGTGTGGGAAGCAGAGCAAATTTGCAAAGAGATGATAGTAGTTATTGCTGGCTGTTTGCCGTCTGCCAAGATTCATTCCCATTCAGGTCACAGAAAAGCTTCTTGAATCTTTAATAGGATATTATCTAAACCCACACCACTCCATATGACTAATAAATTGCATTTTGGTAGCTCCAGTACTTCTGCCTTCATATTAATGCGAGTTTCATACCTTTTAAGTGCTCATCTTTGTGACAGTCTTTCCTAACCTTTAGATCTAAATGTATCCCATCAGAACCTGCTGTTCTCTCCTTTTAAATGTTAAGGGCCAACATTTCCCATGCTTAGATCTGGTACCAGACTAAATGGGATCCCGGGTCTGGTGCATTCTATTGATTCCTTAGGACATTTACCAGTGCTGCAACATTTACTAAATGTAGGGTGACCAGATGTCCCGATTTTATAGGGACAGTCCCGATTTTTGGGTCTTTTTCTTATATAGGCTCCTATTATCCCCCACCCCCTGTCCTGATTTTTCACACTTGCTGTCTGGTCACCTTAACTAAATGGGAGAAGCACTAATCCAATTGAAGTCAATAGGACTACTCATGTAGAGTAAGTGCTGCTCAACATCAGTAAGGGAAGCAGAATCAGGGCCATAGTAAGTTAATTTCAAGAGGGGCTTTCTTTCTCTATTATGTTCAGTCTTTGGGGAGGTGTGGAAGGGAAGAGAGGCACCAGGAGCCTCATTCTTACTGAGTTCTCCTGTGAAGGCATGGAGCACAACAATACTTGTGGGCCTCTACTGCTTCTATTCAAGGTGACAGTGTCCATGGTCTTCCTTCCTCTTCACATCTTGCCCGTCACTACTTATCTACTCTTGATTGTTATGATGTCACCCAGTAATCCCCTTCCAGTGACAGCCTCGGGATAAGATCTCATCCACTCCTCATCAAAATCTCACACAGTGGAAGTCAGGCCAAGTGAAAGACTCTGAACTGCAGCCAAGTAAAAGGGCAACAGATAGGAAACACTTGCCTGAGTATTCTTTTTCTAGCTTACACCTAATGAAATGTTGCAAGATCTTTTCCTGTGGCCTTAGAAACAACCCCATGAATATGAGTTATTTAACGGGGATACAAATAATAGTGGAAGTGGTGAAGTGCTGTAACTTGCACAGATTTGATATTGAGTGTGGGAAGATCCTTTGTCTCTGCTATGTCCATTTTCTGCTGAGCCCGTGACACAAAGAGGATGGAATGCTGCTTTTGTATCAGGGAAGCCCTGGATGGCACAGAGCTAGCAGAGCCTGTTGTATGGCACCTCCTTCTTACCCCCACACACTTGCAACAAGGCAGAAGGGGATGAGGTTAGAATTGTTGGCACTCCGGCTGACAAAATGATCCACAGGAGGCAGTTACTGACATAAATTAGAGCAGATCTGGAGCTGAACAGACTCTGGCCCACAGACTTTAAGCAAAGTATAATTTGTGTTTGGGGGAGAATCAGCCCTGACTGCTCATAATATCAGAGGAGTATGAAGGTGGCTTTAAGATACAGTTGCATTCTCCTCAGGTTCTACTGCTGAATGTGGCTCTGTTGGACCTGAGGGCTTGGTATTCCTTTTTGTCTTGATCCTTTGGGACAAATATTCACTTCAGAATTTTGGGTCAATGCTGGTTGACATATCGATACAGCATTGTTCTCATAATGGAAGGCCCAACAGACATTTGGGACTCATCATTTGTCAAGGATTAAGTTAACCAGTGTCAGGACTAATCTCTGATTCAGTCAGACTGACACTTTGGCCAAATTCTGCTCTCAGTTTCATATTAAAGTCAATTTAATCAGTATAAATGAGAACAGAATTTGGACCTACATCTGGATAATAACAATCAGTAGGAAGAAAAAAAATGCTTGAAATGCTAAATGTTCACATGGGCTAAGCCTGTATTGTCAACAGAGCATGGAATTCCTCTTTGAGAGTTCTTTTCCTTTACATTCATTTTAAATAAAGCAAGAGAAAGGCATTTCATATTTTGGAAATAATGAAGTATGTACTAAATTAGAGAGCGAGAGAAAGAGTGTATAGAAATTGAACGGTGGCCTTTAAATGACTAAATGTAAACAGTCAAACAGATTTCTGTCATTGAAATCATATGTGAAATTCATATTAAATAGACACAGTCTAATTGTTCCATGAACTTAAGCTGGAGGAAAGCAGTAAAGTCATTCATATATGAATATGAATATGAATATTATATATATATATATATATATATTTATATTTAATTTCATCTTTGGTTTTTAAACCTTCTACTAATTGCATGGGATGTTTTTTGAAGTTCATATGAGGATTAAATTCATCTTCTATAAAATAGCATAGAACAGCTTCAGAATTTTATATAAGCTGAGATGATAACATTTAAGTGTAGTGACAATGAAAGATAGCAGAAGAGTGAACCACCTTCTTTACTTTGCTGCTTTTCCTGTGGGGCAGTGAGATAACTGGAGGGCAATATTTCATTTTCATTTTATTGCTTTCCCTTCCTTCTTCGCAGTTTTTTCTCTGAGATGGAATAAAAGGGCCTACTTCACCACTGAATTACTCCATTTTCTACAGTGAGTTTTGAGTATCTCTCAATTCAATAGCATTTGGGTCCATAATTTTGGTTCAGACCTCTGTAAAAGATAGTCATCATTTACAAAACCCTAAGCTTCAGGTTTCAAACACTCCATTGAAGCTCAGAGGCGTTTGGAGCTATGGTTTTTATTTGGGCTTCTCTCTAATTTTTAGTACTTTATTTTCAAAGGAATTTGTAATTCTCCTGCCCCCATTCAAATCGGATTTGAATACATTCAAGGAAAATGAAGCCTGTTTGTGTCAGGGATTGTTTCCCCCTTCTAACTGACTTGAGAATAATTTCTGTGGTACTTTACTTGCCACTTCAGTGCACCATAGCTTAAGTCTGTTATGAAAAGGGCACATTCCACACAGGACAATAAAATAACATTTATTTCAAGTTCAATTGCCTTGTGGTTTAAGCACAGAACTCAGAGACAAGAGATCCGAGTTCTATTCCATATATACCACAGATATGCTGTACCTGACATGGGGAAAATTAAGTGAATTGCCCAATCTGCGAAATGGGAATAACGAGGTTTACTGTGTCTCACATGAGGTGAACTGAGCCTTAATTAAGTCATGCCTGCGAATGGTGCTTTGAAGATTTTCAGATAGAAGACACTAGGAAAATGCATTACAACATCAGGAGAGCACTATGGTTTCTCAAAAATTTCTCAGTAACTCCAGCTTTATCTACAGGGATATAGTTTTGCATTCTGTGGGCATGGCGAAAGCTATTGGGTGGATGAAAATCCTTGTTCTGCTTCCATTCTCCCAAAATTAGTTTTCTTTTCATCTTCTCAAAGTTATTGTGACCACAGCCTACCAAAAGTGAGGGGAGCAGTATATGATAGGAGCAATTCAAGGCAAAGAAATGTGATGAAGCATAAGGAAATAGGTCTTAACTCTGGAACACAGGCAACAACATCTCTTGTCTAGGCTCTGCTGCTGGATACAAACTGCAAGGCGTTATGGGTTTGTATAGCTTTATTGCTGGAAAGGAAGCAGCACTCCTGGCTACAGTGTAAACCCCAGTAATAAGTGGAGGTTTCAGAAGGAAGGCTTTTAGTGACTGGTCCTGAAGATAAGACCTTGTTCATTCCAAACTATAAACCTCACAGTGGAATTAAGGCCAGATAGATGATATGGCATTCATCGCTCTGAACTTTAGTAAAGTAAATGAGGTGATAACAGCAGATGTTATACTTTTGATTGCTAAATACTTCCTTTTGGTTTACATGTAAATTAAGTATTGGAAAATCTTTTTCCATGGCTTTTGACCTGACATTGTGAATAGCATGGTTTCTCTTCTTTATTTTACAGGTAGACATGTGGGCTCAAATTCACTGGTAATGGGAATTATGGTGCAACTTGTGCACATTTGATATTCAAAAGGTGCGCAAATGGGTGTGACTTACACAATGAGAAGGCAGATGTGTAGCAGGGAGAGTAATGAACAGGAAGGTTGCTTTCCATAGGTGTCAAGAAAAGATCCATGTATACTTCCACTCTTTCATTCTCCATCTTCTTTTGATCTTTCAGAAATTTTAGGCAACATTTTTTTAGTGAGGTTGTTCACCTAAATTATTGCTCTGATTAATTAATTTCACTCCAACACCATTAAGATGGTGCATATTCAGAGGAGTTCAGTTCTTGAGAGAGGACTGCTGATACAGCTAATTCAGCTCAGAGATACATGTAGGTTGGGGTGAGGTGCACCAGCAATCCTCACTGAATGAGCCAGGACCTCTACTGAGGAGCTCCAAAAAACTGCCTCATCCAGCCTTCCAGCCTGAAGGAGAGATCCCTCCAACGAGGGTGTTTTTTCTGGGACAAAGGAGGATTAAGAGAAAAATTGAGGTGAGATCCCATGGGTCTATTCTGCCTTCCACTTGGTTTAATTAAATCACTGACTAATTTGATCCTCTGTTTAATTTGATTGAATCCTTCAGGCTCCAAACTGCATGTATTTAAAATAATACAATTTCTACTCTTTATTTTGATAAGTTGTGATCACTTTAAGCAGGTATTATGGGGCATTGCAGTAACTGGGTAGTCCCTAATGAGTCAGGAACAGACAACATTCTGAATGCCTCAGAAGAGAAGTTAAGGATCTAGGGAAAATAATTTCACATGTAGGTTGCTGAATGGCCATTATTCCCCACCCCATGTGCGCTGCAGGCTGCGATATACACACAGAGGACAGTTGTGCATTTCAATCAAAGTGATAGGAATGGTCTTGCTCAAAGGGAATGAAGGTCGTGTGGTCCAAATTTTCAAATTTGAGCCTCTAAAGGTAGATGTTCAGGGTACCTAACTTCAGATGCCCACATTGAAAAATTTAGCCCTTATATCTTTAAAACAATGACAAAGAAGGAATAAGATTATTTTGACATGCCTGTATTACACACTGTCCAAATAATCATTTAACAACCTTGAGCTCCAGAGCCAGGAAAGTAATCAGTAGGAGTCCCTCACCATTAGTCTTTGACATGACATCAGCCAGTGGAGTGAATAAACACTAGAGGTTTGATAAGAGAGTCTAGTTAAAAGCCTCTTACAAGTCAGAATACTGAAGATGAGTCAGACCTTCTCTGCTGTAACTCATGGCACCAATGTTTCTGTATAGGTAAGTGGAAATGTCAGTGGTCAGACCAGATTTCTCTGGAATTATTTTGCTCTGTTTTTAGTTGAGATTGGTATTTTCCCTCCCCATTCTACATGGGAAAAAACCTGCAAAATTCAGGGAGAGGTTACAGAATAAACAAAGGCAAATAATAGAATGGTACAAAATATGCAATGTGTTGTCACTGATACTGGGGTCTGTGGCAGAGAGGATGTGTGATTGTTGTATAGGACCTCAGGGAGCAAATCAAAGGGGGCTGTATGTTACCATCTTACTGTTCAGATCCGTGGGACTATTGGGGCCACTGTGGTTCCTAGCATAAATTGGAGCAGATTTAAGGCCAGTGGTTTGCTAGAGTGCAGCAGCATTCTGGCCATACCCATGACACACCCATTATGTGAAAGAGGAGTCTGGAGGTGGAGCTCAGAGCCAGCAAGCACAGCTTTATGCCAGCTGGAAATTTCCTCCTACTGGGAAAATCCTCAAGAGCCCACCTGGGGCAGCTTTATGTCTGTGTAATGGTTGTAAAGAAATGTAGTGTGGGTCAGGATCTGGTCTGTGGAATTTATTGTGCAAACCACTGTGATTGTTCTGGTGTGCTGCAGACTTGCAACAAGCCTCATTGTCAATGGGAGCCTTAAATCCTGAAAAATCAGGCATTGGGGGTGGGGGGAGCCTTAGAAAATGTCATGTACTACTTTGCTGGGAGCAGTGAAAACAGAAGAAAAGTTTTCTGATATTCTATTAATTACTTGGACAACTTGAACTCCATATAACATAACTGAATCATTTGCTATGGCAAATGTCTAGTCTTTTGAATATTGCAATGGAAGTCATGATATGCAGGCTTTCTCCTTGGTTCTGAAACTAGCTCTTTGTATGATCTTGTGCAAATGATTTTCCTTCTCCATTGCTCATTTTCACCAACAAAGAATGAATAGATTTTCAATAGTTACTTTATGTTCCTTAATGTTTGTAAAGCATTTTGAGATTCTGTAGGAGTCCAAAGGATTGTTTTTAATTACAAAACCTGCATTAGCTAATTAGTAAATATGCAAAAGGTGCGCATATTTACTAGTTTTGCATTCTTCCTGAATATATTTTTCACAGTATAATTTGATGTCATTGTGTGACATCCTTATTAACACATTGTTTAAATTACAAAATATAAGTTTTAATTTTTAAATTTGTTCTATAAGTCCTAAATTTATCATAACATCACATTATATCATAATAATTAAGAGTTTCTATGGCTGGTTATCTCAGTGTTATACCTGGAGAATTAGTGATAATAATTATTATGGGTAGATAACTAAAACTATTCCATTATAATCTTGTTTTCAGTTGTTCATAAGTTTCACCCTTTGGGGCTGAAATTTTTGAGCCTTGGTTTCCACCCAAAAGTGAACTCTTCTAGAAAATTTGAGCAAAAGCATTTTTTAGTATAAGTATGAGTGTGAAAAAGCCCCACACATTTGCCACTACCATAATCTGGCAACTTCCAGGTATGAAGCCTAGGAGTAGAAAATTTAAAATGTACTAGTGAACTAGCCATTGAGACAGGGGGTGGGACTCAGTGTTCAGATGGTATAAATTTGGATGAATTGTGATAGGGCAAATAGTCCCTTTTTCACATTCATTGGATGGGTGATTAGTTCAGATTTCTTTTAACATATTTTATCAAGATTTTAAGCAAAGGAAAGATGTGGTGCACATGTATGTCACTCTGTGCATCCGGGAGATACTGGCATAATCTGCATGGCTAGGCTTCAAGGAGAAAAAGGCAACATTAAATGGGTAATGGAGGTATCTCCGGTTATGACTGAGCTGAACCAGGACATCTGGCTACCATCTTATGGTTCAACCTATCCTAGAGATAAAGATTGTGAAGATTGGTTAAGATGTTTGGATCTGAGATTTTGGTTCAGGAGCACCTCTCAAATGGGATCCAAATTGTTAACATGGTCATTCCAGGTCATATGGCACAAGATTGAAGTAGCTGGCAAAATATTGCACGAGGAAGGCATTTACTTCCAAGGCAAGTGGGGAGGGATCTTGAAAGTTCTGACTAGAGCTGGTTGGGAAAAAGTTCCCCTCCCCATGGAAAATATCGGCTTCTGGGAGAAAAATCAAAACCTGAAATATTTGGGCCGAAAACCAAAGTATTTTGATTTGGAATGTAGCTGTGGTGCCTCATGCCCTCCTTCTACCTATAGGCTGGGCTCCCTGGTCAGACTACATCTCTTGGTAGGGGCAAGTGGCGCACCATGAGAAAGGTAGTACCATGGGAGCCCATACCATAGAGGAGAATGAGGAGATCAGATAACCAAACAATAAATCCAAGGAAGTATGGCTGAGGCATATATTAATAAAAATATTTCTGTTTCCAGAGGAGATATTTTGGTTTTGGAACAAAAAAAAATCAAAATTTTTTGCAGAAAACAAACTTTTAATGAAAAATTTGTCAAAAACCCAAGTTTGCCATCAAAAAATTTTTCAGTGGAAATTTTTGACCAGTTCTAGTTCTGACCTTTCTCTACCCAACTTCAGTCATTTATTTGTATCAGAGCACTAAATCAAGAGAGCATTAATTAGGAGTCACACATTCAGGTTAAGTGGTCATAGCCCACACAATCAATTCCCTTCCATTTTGGGAAGGTGAGCATTGGTGGACTGGAGTCCTTTTGTTTGTGTATTCCTATATTTTGTCCATCCATTGGTCAGATCTTCCTATTTTAGACACACCTGCATAATTGAGAGGAAGAGGAGGAGAGCTCTTGCTCCAGGGAAGCGACAGCAGAAGGCAGCTGGGCTAAACGATATGCTGAAGCCCTGAAATAAACTCACACCAGTGATGTGTCTGTGTGTGACATGGAGCAGCTGAGAAAAGAAATGAATTCATAAGGAGATTAACGGGGCATGCAAATAAGAGATAGAGAAACACGCACTGACCTCGGTTAACTTGGAAAAGCTTATTAAAGAAGGAGAAAAGCATATTGTATGGTTTGGAGTTCAACATGAAGATGAGCTCTTTTGGGTGAGATTTATTACGAGTGTGGGAAATTACTGGACAGTATGCTATTATGAAGAAATAAGCTTCCTGTTATTTCCAGTAGTGTTTTTCTAGGTGGAAGCAAAGGGTCTTGACATGTCAGTTCAGTGGCCATGTAAGACTAGCCATGGATGAACCAGTATTCCTGATAATCTGTTAACTAAAAAACTGCTGGTTAGGTGATGGAGTCCTGTACCCATACTAAAGGCTGGAAGAATTTGCCATTGAAATGAATGTCATTCATATGTGTATAAGATAAATGAATTTCTCACTCTTTACCTGAATTTATCCTGCTCATATAAATATAGCCATGCTAGCTTTGCACTTTGTTAAATACTAATTCAGAAAGAAGGATAGATAAGGAGATAGTAGATGTTGCTAGTGGGGAGTTATAATGGAATACGGAGGGCTTGTCTACATGGAGAAATTGATCGGAATAGCTATTGTAGAATAAACTATTCCACAAAAGCTATTCTGATCAATTTCCTCATGTAGACAAGCCCAGAGTTTTTCATTTCTAGGTCAGCAGTTCAAATCTAGTACAGATCAGGAGTGACCAAACATATTTGATGTCTGATATCCCATGTGAAAAGAGTTGACAATCATGGTCTAATTCCTGGAGAACAAATATCCACATTCTTGAAAAATCAGCATTGACAGTAAAAATCTTGTTAGCCATTTCAGCAGAGAGGGCAAGAATCAAATCAACATGGGACTCAGCTTAGATCTTACCCCAAAAAGGTGACTGAAGCATTGAGTGAGTTTGCTGGGCAGGGGCAAGGGGAAACCTACAAAGGCCCTTTCTGTCTTATACTTGTCCCGTGGTTAAAGAACTTCTGGCCATGTCTACACTACAAAATTAAGTCGACCTATCTACATACAGGGTGCCACAGTAATGACATCACTTGTGTGGTCTACACATGGCTCCTTGTGTCGGTGGGGCATGACCTCATCAGGAGCACTTGTATCGATTGTACTGTCAGCATGAGGCATTGTGAGATGGCTCCTGAAAGCCAGTAACAGTTGACAAAAGCAACACAATATCTACACCAACACTGCATCGACCTAACTGCATCGACCTTGACTCTACGCCAGAAGTGGAGGTAGAATTATTAAGTTGGGGTTATGGGACAGTTACACTGGCAGGAGCGAAATTTAACTGTAGACACTTCCATAGTTAGGTTGCCCTAAGCTCCCTTGTGTTGATCTTATTCTCTAGTGTAGACCAGACCACAGCCTCCAATGTCTTGAGTCTTCAACAGTACTAAAAATTCATTTAATGAGATACTTTAAGAAGCTTGGTTTGCAATCTAGGGAAGTCTCTGAGACGGCAAGCTCACAAGCTATATGTTGCCAACAAGCAACAGGTGAAAATATGACTGTTACAGGAAAAAGTACAGTTAACAGAAAATATATCAACTTACTATCTGCTATTAATATGTATTGAACTTCTTAGAGTGCTGTCTTATATACTGCTATTTCTTCTGTGGAAAGATCACTTTATTTCTGTTAATCACTGGTTTATTATTGTTAGTGGTTTTGGTAATAATTCCAGGTTAATTGTTTTGATATATCAAAGAAGTGTTGCACCTCAAGTAGGAGAATCACAGTCAGCAATCACTTTTGTACAGACACTTCATCATAAAAAACTGAGCACCGTGTATTTCAGCTCCCTCTCTTGCCCCCCCCCACTACAGTCCACTTTTTCTTTTCATTTGTGAAGTCTGCCAGGTTTATTACAGGTCCAGGATTCCTTGTTACTACAGTAAAGAGTCTTCTAGTCTCTTGTAATGAGCCACAATAAACCATATCACCCTTCCCTGAGAGTGGAAAGAAAGGATTTAGAAAATGAACGAAGACAGCTTCAATGGTACTTAATGCTAAGAAGATTTTCTGAGACTAGAGTACTTTAATTTGCATTCAAAATATGGGCTGAGTCCATGAATACTGGAATTTAGCTAAACTCTTCCAGTGCCAGACAGAACATGCAGTGTATAGACACACAGAACGGTAGAATCCCAGATGGCTCTGGAGCTGTAAACACTATGCCGTCTATTTATACCCATTCCCTTCAAATCAACAGCACTTGATTAAAGCAGACCAGTTCCTGCCTTATTGCCTGTTCTCACCACCATCAATTGTAGCAAACAGCAAGATCTGGTCTCCCCACACAACAGTTATAAGGATGTTTTGGGGAGAGCAGAGGAAGGAGAAACAATATTGGAATCCTTTGCTTGCCTGGAAAATCAGATGTTAAAGATCTTGTAAGATATTTTCATAACTGGATACCAGAACAACACAGGTGACAGAGTCACCAGTACATACATTGTGCTTCACTTTTACAAGTGCAGTTTATAAAATTACCATGGTGCTTACAGTATTTACTAGACTTACTATAGGAGTTACCAAAGCTGCATCCTGAATACCATGGTAACATTAATGATTTGCAAAGACATTTGTAACGCTTCTAATGACAACCATTGTAAATGTAAAAATTAAATCAAATAACTTAATAAAACTTCTGCCAGGAAATGTAGAATTGGACTCACTACCCACCTCTCCAGCACTTCAGCCCCCACAGAAAGCTCTGCTCACAAAGAAGAATACATGAGCAAACGGAATCACAGTGTAATCTTATTTATGTATCTCTGCCTTTTCATTTGTTGTCAGACTCCTTGTGCCTTGCCAGAATTCTAGATTGTAAACTTGTTAGGGCAGGTACCATGCTTGTCTGTCTTTCTGTGAGTTACCTAGGACACCAGTGGGCATGGGAGAAATAAATAAAGACAATGCTACACTCCAGGCCTGATTCCCTGCTGCCTTGCATGTATTAGATCATTTCTACCTGTGCAAAATGGAACCTAAGAACATAGGAATAGCTGTTCTGGGTAAGACAGACTATTTAGCATAGTACCTTCTCTCTGACAGCAAAGAATCCTGTGGCACCTTATAGACTAACAGACGTTTTGGAGCACGAGCTTTCGTGGGTGAATACCCACTTCGTCGGATGCATGTAGTGGAAATTTCCAGGGGCAGGTATATATATGCAAGCAAGAAGCAAGCTAGAGATAACGAGGTTAGTTCAATCAGGGAGGATGAGGCCCTGTTCTAGCAGTTGAGGTGTGAAAACCAAGGGAGGAGAAACTGGTTCTGTAGTTGGCAAGCTTGGTTTTCACACCTCAACTGCTAGAACAGGGCCTCATCCTCCCTGATTGAACTAACCTCGTTATCTCTAGCTTGCTTCTTGCTTGCATATATATATATATATATATATATATATATATATATATATATATATATATATATATATATATATATATATATATATATATATATATATATATATACATATACACACACACACACCTGCCCCTGGAAATTTCCACTACTTGCATCCGACGAAGTGGGTATTCACCCACGAAAGCTCATGCTGCAAAACGTCTGTTAGTCTATAAGGTGCCACAGGATTCTTTGCTGCTTTTACAGATCCAGACTAACATGGCTACCCCTCTGATACTTCTCTCTGACAGTGGCCATTACCAGCTGCTTCAGAGGAAGGAGCAAGAAACCTTGCAGCAGGCAATTATGCAATAAGCTGCCCCCCAGGGAAAATTTCTTCCTAACCCCCAATACTTCAGGGGAAAATGCAAAAGACCCTGTAGCCGACATTCCTGTCATTATCAGGAGTTTTTTCTTTACCACTGTCAGGGTATATCTATGCAGCAAAGAAAAACCTGCAGCTAGGCCATGCCAGCTGACTTGGGCTCGCAGGGCTGGGGCTGTTTATTGCTGTATAGACTTCTGGGCTTGGGCTGGATCCTGAGCCCTGGGACCCTCTGACCCTGCTGGGTCCTAGAGCGCAAGCTACAGCCTGAGCCCAGAAATCTATACAGCAATGAAACTGCTCTACAGCCCGAACCCCATGGGCTTGAGTCAGCTGGTACAGGCCAGCTGCAGGTTTTTCTTTGCTGTGTAGCCATATTCTAAGTGGTTGGCTTATGCCACAAAATATGAAGGTTTGTGTCCCTTCTAAAAATTCTTTTATCTAAAATAACTGTAGATATTCCTATTATTCATACAAATGTCTCATTTTTGTTAATCCTGCTATACTTTTGGACGCAACAACATGACTGGTATGAGTGCAAAGTGGGTGTAAAACACTATCACTGATGTAAGTGAGAATTCTGAGCTGGTAGCATTTACACCCACTTCACGCTTTGTGTAAGTTACTCCACAGCATGTATGGCAATTGGAGAATCAGGCTGGAAGTGTTCTTGTCACTATCTGGAGTGCTGGTGTCTGAGCTCTGCAGACAAATTAAAATATCTGGGCCTGCTTGTGGCTGCAGCAAGCTCTTTTCTCGGTGCCTTGTGAGCTGCAATTGGTGATGGCTGTTCCCATTTTAGCTCCCTGCCTTTGTTAAAACTGAGGGTGAAAGTGATATCAGAGCTGTACATATACACATCCTGCACTGAAGTTATTTAAACTGATTGCATTCTTTAGTTGGGTGCAAGCCAGAATTGTTAACAAGATCCTTCCAAAAGAAAAAACAGAAAAGGATTATTCAGTGATACAGAACAGTGGAAAACCCAGTGTACGCCTCAGTTGTATTTGTGAAATATATCCTACTGTTTACCATAACGCTTAATTCAAAGCCCACTAAATACCATTTGAGGAAAGATGGCAAGTGCTGTGATACTTTCTATTTCCTGCCCATTCTGCAAGAAATAAAAGTAGGTTAGAAGGGAAACTTTATGAAAGAAGTTTGCTTTGATTTTATGGAGCATAACAGTTGCCTTATCAGATCAGACCCATGGTCCATCTGGTGTAGTATCCAGTGTCTATTATCAACCAGTACTAGATGCTTCAGAGGAAGGTGCAAGGACCCCTACTGTGGGCATGAAATAACCTGCCATAAGAAAGTAATTTCTTCTAAACTCCAGGTAATAAATATTTGGCTCTTGCCTTTAAGATGAAGATGTATCCCACAGTAATTTTTATTCTATCACATGTAACAAGAATGAATACACTAGAGTTTTCAAGTGCTGAGAGTAATCACAGCACATTAGCTAGCAGAAAAAGGCATGAGTATGCAGTGCCAGCTTCTAGGACAAGTTAGCAACTTGAATGATCTACCAGCTTGAATAAGGGAAGGCACAAGGCACTCGTTCTTTAGGACTTCTCTGCACTTATCCAGTGGGAGAGAGGAGATTTCAGTGGTGTCTGATTCTGTTCCAGCCTATCAGGACACACAGCTGTATTTTGTAGGATTTCACCAGTCCTCCTCAAGGCTCAAATCCCAACTCAATCTGTTATCTGATCATCTCATTGAGTAGCCTTCCACAGGAGCCTCAGAAATTCAGGAGGGGATTGGCTGATCATAGCTGACTGGTTTTTGTCTTCTTTAAGACACTGTTCAGATAAACACTAATATCTATATACACTATAGGATATGAAAGCAAGTCTGGGTTTAATGTGCTCATAGTACATCTATGCTAGGAAAATGACCTGTTGTGGACAATGTAGACTGTAGACTGTAAACCCCCAGTCCTACACAAACATCCCTCAAATGCAGGGCCGGCTCCAGAGCCCAGCGCGCCAAGCAGGCGCGTGGGGCGGCATTGTCCTGGCAGGGCGGCATTTGGCTCTGGCGGACCTGCCGCAGGCATGACTGCGGAGGGTGCCCTCTTCCCGCGGCTCCGCTTGAGCGCCCGCAGGCATGACTGCGGATGCTCCACCGGAGCCGTGGGACTACGGGACCGTCCGCAGCCACTTCTGCCCCGGCCGCGGACCGGGGACAGATTGGCTGCTAGTAGAGGATCTATCTGTTTTCAATCCCAGTTGATGAATGAGGGAGAGGAAGACAATGTATACAGGGCCTAAGTGGGCTGTGGAGATGGGAAGTATCTTGCTAAATATTCAGTGTGGATTTATTATAGGAGGCACAAATAACTAGGGACAAGTGAGCTTAAATGGTTCCGGGCTTGGGTAAATGCTTAGAAGTGAGGATATATATCTGACACTTGTCTGAGCTTGTTGGGTCTTCAAAACTAGATTTAGATCAGATCTCTCACAAAAACAGGCTTTCCCATGAGATTCCTTGCACTTTCCATTCTGTTCTTTGCTGGAAGCTGGATGTGCAAAGCCAGGCAAAAATTTAAAAGAAAAATACTGGAATTCTTTAGAAACAAAGTTCAGTTCTAGAAATGGGAGAGATTTTGGGGAGAGTGAGAGTCTTATTTTCCCAGGTAGGTTCACATCAAAAACATATGAATAACTATAGAATAATTGGGTGGCAGAACATTGTAACTACTCAGCTGGGAAAACAAATAAGAATGAATAAGTTATCTGGATGAACTTTACCTTTTTTCTGCTCTTGAGTTCTATGGTGATGAATGAGATGTAAATGCCTAGGTAGAGAGATGGATGGAATTGTCTATGGACAGATTATGTTTTTCCTCAAATGTATTAGTTATGCAGAATGATTTATTATAGGATTTCTGGGAATAGTTTTTAGTTTCTAGCACTTATTTGCAAGTAGTTCATTGTATCTGAATAGACATGGTGGGGCCAGACCCTTGGCTACAGGAGAGCAAAGGGAACTTAAGCTGCCATAAGGCAGTATATCTGTGAATTCACCTAGCATAATATATTTCCTCAGCTCGTCCTTTTCTGTCCACATCTTGCTTTGGAATGGACCCCGCTGCCCTAGGGCCACAGCTAGGAGGCAGTTAAGAGGTGGGCTGGGGAAATGTCAGGATTGTGTCAATGGTGGGGATGAAGAGTGATGTACTCTGGCGGTCTTGGCCAGCAAGGTGGCTACCTGGGGGCTGTTATCCAGCCCTCTGAACTTTTCCAAGTTCACTCAAAACCACTTTAACAATTTGGCCGACGACTCAACAGGTTTTAAGGAAGATGTCCCTTATTTGGTGCCTGATATTACACGCTAGGTATCTAATAAAGAGCAGCTCAGGCGCATTTATCGGATAAGAAGTCTATTTTCAAGCTATAATTTTTGCAGAGAATCGTACGCTGTAACTCAGAGATGTGATTTTAGATGTGAATGAAACATTGTGGGGTGCTATCTCTGATAAATCAGCTTTGCCTTGTGGAGGTTTTTTTATACAGTCCATTTGTTTCCCTGAAATATAGCTAGCCACCCTTGCTATTCACACTTCATGTTTGTTTGTCTTTAAGCACAAGTGTAGAATGACTGTACTTGCTTGTCTAACACCTACGCTTCCCAGTAGAAAATAATCCCTTGCAAACACCTGTCAGTCATTAGTTGCAATATCAATGAAGCTGCACACAGAGCAGAATTAAGGTGCATGGAACACAGGAACCACATAAAAACGCCCCCACTTCATTAGGCTGTGACATGAGTGTGATTAAGTTATTGAAAACTGTGAACTACCCCTGTGCCAAAGGCAAATGTTCAGATGTTATTAATTGTCATTTCCCTGGCTAAAATCCTTCCTCTCCATCTGGTTCTCGGACCAATAAGGCCCATAAATTAAGTTACACCTGGGCTATACCAAGAAGTATACAAGCCTCTGCTATGTACTATTTAAAGACATCAGGCTTGATTCTTCTCTCACACCAGAGTAAATCAGGCAAAAGCCCACTGAAGTCAATGAAGTTAGAGTGGTTAAAGATCAGAATGAAGCCACACTAGAAGTGGGGATTTTAAGTATTTCCAGAACTACTCTTTTAAACATACAGCTTCCAAAACAAACTTAAAAACAGAGCAGGAAATAGAAAGTGTTCTCACTAAAGCCAAATTTTAGCATGACTTCAGAGCATCGTGACTATTTCAGATTGGCTTTCTTCCCTATGAAATTTGGCTTCTACATTGTCTGACTTGGAGAGGCCTTTACAACTCACTCTAAAATTCATTTTCCCGACAAGTTTCAAGTACAGGGGGTAGGGAAAGAGGCGTTGGAGTCAGCACCATTCCATTATTAAAACAAAGTGGATGGAGTGATTACATATCATGATAGAGATGAGCCCAAACCAAAAGCCCAGAGCTGAACACCTCAAAAACTGAGGAAGCCTTGGCTGGCTCCCATCTCTGATCCAAAATCCCAACTCCCTGTAGGCTTTGAGGGGAAGTTGGATCAGAATTTTGCCAAAGTCTCTGCTGGGATAAATTGGTACCGTTCCATTTTGCATCAGCCCCCCACACTTAGGTCCATCTGTAATATATGGCAAACAATAGAAGAGATTTTCTCTTTGTTAGAAAATTACCATACAAGTCCTGATTTCAGAACAGCATGACTGCAGAAAGCAGACAGTATTGTTACCAATATATTTCACACTTACATGGCTGGTGAGAAACTTTTATTGACACCAGTTGAACTAAGCGGTTCTTTTCCTAAATCCCCTTAAAAGGTCAAGTGAATTTGGTAAGAAATGTAACTTATTTTAATTTAATCTAATCAAATTAAAGAAAAGAATGATTGATTTAGGCTTGGTTTAGACATTTCCCCTGAATTGTGATCTCATACTAATCCAGAAATTTACCTTTTAATTTTTTTTTAAATGGCAGGAGTACAGCTAGAGAGCATGCAGCACAATGCAGTTAGATAACTTTTCAGCTCCCAGTATTTCAGGCCACCAAGTAATGGGAAACTGATAACAACTGCATCAGATGAGAAGGAACTGAAATGGATGGGGAGGAAAATAAGATTTTCAATGAAACTGCTGAACATTCCTTTTCAAATCAGATACTTCAAGTAATTCCTGTGGGGGATTTTGCAGTATCCATTCCATTCCTCCA
This sequence comes from Mauremys mutica, assembly GCF_020497125.1. NCBI lineage: Eukaryota > Metazoa > Chordata > Testudines > Geoemydidae > Mauremys > Mauremys mutica. Next base: position 80,669,371 of record NC_059075.1, read on the forward strand.
GCTGAAGGAGCTTGCTTGTCACATTTGGTGATGGTCACAGTTCTCTTGTAAATGCACACACACTTGCCTATTTTGTAATGCTTAGCAAGACAGGTTATGTGCGTGAAGCACAGATTTAAATGGATACTATCTCAGAAGAGAATAGCTCGGGCAAGGATCTGCTACATGCTAGCAGAAGAATGTGATGGAACTTGGACAGTACTGACATCTTTAGACACATAATAGAGCAGAAGTGGCAGGATTAAAGCATTCCAAGAAGACAGCAAGAACTTGTTTATTTAATTGGTTTTATAGCAGAAATGTAACCACAGTCCTTATAGAATTAAGAGCTATACATCTGTAGCTTCATAACTGAGAGGGTTTTTGTATTAGAAGCTAATAAAGTGAGCATATGAGACTTATAGGTTGATAGTTATGCATTGCCCTTAGAAGGAGATATATAGTAACTACACATCAGCATATTTATGACAACTGAAGATGGTTCACAATAAGTGCTTGGCTGCAAATTCTTCAAGCCCCAGGGCATGGAAAGCTTGTCTCAGGTATAGGCTGATGTCCTTTGATTGGTATAATGTCCTAGTTAATAAGGCAGGTAAGTACAGTGATTAAACTGGCTGATTACATCATTACCTGCTGGATTTTTGGGACAGTCACTTTAGAACATTCAAAGACCAGACTGTTTTTTTCTGTAGTCTCATTAAGATTTGCACAAGACAAAGTAGGATGGGGGCAGGGAGGAGTTAAAGTTGACACTGAAACAGTCTTTTAAATACATAAAATAATATCTGCTGCAAAATCAGCAATAAACTATCATTTACTGGCAGGGGCGCCAACTTATATGGGCTCAAGGGGCTTAAGCCCCAGGAATATTGAAGGCTGAAGGCTCTGCTCCACCAATATTTGGAGCTGGGTTTCTTGCCTGCCCCCGCCTCAGAGCTTCCCTGCCTGAAAGAAAACAGCCAGTGACTCTCTCCTTTGTTTGTGCTGCTTCTGCCTAAGGCTATAGAGATCAGCAGCCGGCAGCCTCTTGGAGCACCGGGGGAGGGGAAGAGGGAGAGAGGAGAAGGAAGGAGGCACACAGGTGCTTGGGAGCTCTCTCCCCCGCCCCCCTGGGGCAGCAGCAGGGGTGGGGAGGCCACACATGATAGCAACCCTCGCCCCGGTGTGACGAACTGGGAATGTTCTTAATGTTTTCTCTGAATACTGTGTTGGTGCCTCAGTGTCCCCTCTGCAGTTCTTTGCTGCAGAGCAAAAGGCCAGTGCACCTAAATGCCTGGCACTCTGTATCCTAGCAACTGATGGCCTGGGCCCCTCTTCTGCAAAGGTGCCGGCTGAAGGTGTTGGAGACAAAGGGGTCAGGTGACCTCCTGGCCCGGAAAGGGGCTGAGCAGAGAGGAGGGGCTGGAGGGGGTGGTTAGTCTGGAGCTGGCTGGGGACGAGGAGTGAAGTGCAGATGGGGGGAGGGGGTCCTGCCTCACTGCCCCCCAGGATGGACCTGGCCGAGGGGTCTGGTTCACTGTACCTATAAGCTCTGTTTTAGACTCTGTTCCTGTCATCGAATAAACCTCTGTTTTACTGGCTGGCTGAGAGTCACGTCTGACTGTGAAGTGGGGGTGCAGGACCCTGTGGCTTCCCCAGGACCCCGCTGGGGCGGGCTCGCTGTGGGAAGCGCACGGAGGGACAGAGGATGCTGAATGCTCCAAGGAGAGACCCAGGAGGTGAAGCCGTATGAGCTTCTTGCCCTGCAGACAGTCTGCTCCGAGGGAGAGGAGGCTCCCCAGAGTCCTGCCTGGCTTGGTGGGGAGCAGTTCCAGAGCATCACCCAGGGACTTCGTGACACCCGGTACCCACCATAGGGGAGGTGAGTGGGCTTTCTGGACCTGAGAGAGTCCCTAGGAGCATGTGCAGTGACTGTGGTGCAGAGTGAGTGTGCTGCAGGGAGGAAGGAGAGGAGGGGTCCCTCCCCTGGAGCTAGCTGCTGCCGGTAACAGGGTGTGGGGGGGAATCCTCTCTTGCCCTAGCCCTGGGGCAGCCTGTCTGCATCCCAAGTTCCTTATCCCCAGCCCTGTGCCCCCAGCACCCCAACCCTGAGCAACCTCCTGCACTGTGAACCCCTCATCCCCAGCCCCACCCCAGAGCCCTCACCTGAGGGGAAAAACGTGCAACTTAAATTTGGTGGTCAGTTTGGTGGTCAGTTTGGAGTATCGTGTTTAGCACAATACTTGATTATTTTACACCCCTTTAAAGTATATAACTAGTCGTATACAGGTGTTACAAAGTGGGAATGTTCTTCTCTGAATACTGTGTGGGTGCCTCAGTTTCCCCTATGCATTTCTCAAGGATCTAGATGGTGGGATAAGGGGGTGTGATTGTTATAGAGCCCTAGAGGGCCAGTGTGATGCCGTCTGCACAGAGAATGGCTGCAACCCTGTCTCCAGGCAACTGATGGCCTGGGCCACTCTCCTGCAAGCTGCCAACTGAAGGTGTTGGAGAACAAAGAGATCAGGTGGCCTCCTAATGCCTGGAAAAGAGACAAAGGCCAGAGGAGGGAGTGTCAGTGCCTGTGCAGACTTCCGGGAAGCGCATGGTGTGGAAGGGGATGCTGGGATGCTTTGGAACTACTCCATACAAAGCCAGTCAGGACTCTGGGGGAGCCTCCTCTCTCTGAGCGTACTGTCTCCAGGGCAAGAAGCTTACACCTTCCTGGGTCTGACCTCGGAGCATTCAGCATACCCTTCCACACCTTGCGCTTTCCGCAGCAAGTGTGCCCAGGCAGGTCCTGGGGCAACCAGAGGTCCCTGCACCCCAACTCTGCAGTAAACCTGACTCTCAGCCAGCTGGTAAAACAGAAGGTTTATTAGACGACAGGATCACAGTCTAAAACAGAGCTTGTAGGTACAGAAAACAGGACCCCTCAGTCAGGTCCATCTTGGGGGGTGGGGAGCCCAGACCCAAGTTCTGGGCCTCTCCCGATTTCCCCAGCCAGCTCCAAACTGACACTCCCTCATCTGGCCTTTGTGTCTCTTCTGGACAAGGAGGCCACCTGATCTTTGTCCCCTACACCGTCAGTTGGCACCTTGCAGGGGGAATTGAGGCACCCACACAGTATTCAGAGAAAACATTAAGAACATTCCCACTTTGTCACAACAGGTGCAACAAAATTTAATACCGTATATTGAAGCAGGCAAGTGCTGCTTCTGACTTTCCACTTTTAATTGACCCTTGTAATCTCGTGGTGCCGACGCATTGTAGCTTCATTTTATATCGGCTTACAGGGTGAGAGCGGGGCGGACCACCATTTTGGGCCCCACCAAAAATTATACGAACCTGCCGCCTATGGATACTGCTATTTTTAAGTACTGTTAAAAAATATCCTCTTTCAGACAATAACATTTTCAAATAACCAAAATAATGGCCTTATATATAAAAACAACAAAAACCTAGTTCCTATCCTGCTAAGGTTCATGGTTACCTAGCTAATCAATACATCAATTGTTCACAGTATTATGGCTTTCAAGCATGAAGGACTCACAAAGTTTTTAGCTATCATTCAATAGAGTGGTGAAGGTGTGTCCAGTCCTTGGCTATAGGCCTGCTTTCCTTGGTAATTTTGTGAATAATTCAACAGCTATTAAATTGTGCCCTTTTTAGCACAAGGATGCTAGGTCTTTTCTTTTGCAAAACATTCTTATTTTTACCTCGATGTGTTTCCATTGGTTAAGGCCCCAATTCAGCCAACCACTTAAGCATGTCCTTAAAGTAAAGCACACGCATAAGTGCTTTGCTACATCAGGGCTGAAATGCTGTCAGAGCAGAAGAGCTAACATGCTACAGCAACAGCAGAGTTCACAGTACTTGGGATCAGAAGAGAAGAAAATGCATCTGTTTGTGACATCTGCTGTAGTGAGCTCTGAGCTTTATGTATTTACTCCATGGCTGGTTCAGTGCATGGGTCACATTTCAGCCTCATGATGAAGTGGTGGCAATTAGAATAGTCATTACATAAGGCAGGTTTTCAGTGCTTCATGCATAGTCTTTTTATAACATTTATCAAAACTAATCTGAAGGTATCCATTGATCAAATACTGGCGTGTGTGTGTCGGCATGTACACACACACACACACACACACACACACAGAACTTGGCCCAGAGAATCCATCCCAGGTTTTCCACAGATCTTATTCCATGCTGAGACAGGACTGGGAATTTAGTCAGCATTGTGTGAATATCAGTGTATGTAATCAATCATTGCAGCTCATAGTTATGCATCTCGCTATTGCATCTCAGTACTATGGTTTAAGGAGCTATCTGTAATATGGGATACAAGATCAGCCACCAAGCACAGTTTCTCATGCAGTTATGACAGTGTGCCTCCATCCTGAGTTGCAAAAGCACCGCCAGGCTTTTCTTGGACTAAGATTGCCAAGTTTGCAGTAGTTTTATGATACTGTCAGAGATTCAGAAAGAAGTGTGCTCACCCATACCCTCTTACAGTGAGAATGTGGACAATGCTCTGTGGGCTGTAGAAAAATATCTGGTTATGGATGGATATTTAGGGAAGGCTGATACCAGAAATCATCTGGCTCCCACCAAAGCTGGGAATTCTCTCCTACTTCAGGAAAATTTTGGTATTTAATAGTAGCGTGCCCTGTACTGTAATAGACAACCTTTTCCTGCCTCCTCAGCATATAAGTTACACAGAGACTCTCTCTTGTAGAGTGAGTGTTAGCAGGTCTAAGGGTATGTCTACACTACCAGAGTAGTTCGATTCTACTTAAATCGAATTTGTGGAATCGATATTACAAAGTCAAACGTGTGTATCCACACTAAGGACAGTAATTCGACTTTGTGAGTCCACACTAACGGGGCAAGCGTTGACATTGGAAGCGGTGCATTGTGGGCAGCTATCCCACAGTTCCCACAGTCCCCGCTGCCCATTGGAATTCTGGGGCGAGCCCCCAATGCCTGCTGGGGGAAAAAATGTGTCAAGGGTGGTTTTGGGTAACTGTCGTCATTCAACTGTCAATCCCGCCGGCGGGCAAACAGTTCGCGCACTTTTCTGGTGAGTGACAGCGCGGACACCACAGCACCGCGAGCATGGAGCCCGCTGCGATCATCGCTGCACTTATGGCCGTTGTCAACTCCTCGCACCTTATCGTCCACCTTTTTCCACAGTCAGATGCTGAGAAATCGGGCGAGGAGGCTACGGCAGCGCGGTGAGGACATGAAGTCAGAGAGTGGCACAGACCTCTCACACAGCACGGTACCCCGCGCCGTGGAGATCATGGTGGCAATGGGTCATGTTCATGCTGTGGAACGGCGATTCTGGGCCCGGGAAACAAGCACGGACTGGTGGGAACACATAGTGCTGCAGGTCTGGGATGAATCACAGTGGCTGCGAAACTTTAGGATGTGTAAGGGAACTTTCCTTGAACTGTGTGAGTTGCTGTCCCCTGCCCTGAAGCGCAAGGACACCCGGATGCGAGCAGCCCTGACTGTGCAGAAGTGAGTGGCCATAGCCCTCTGGAAACTTGCAACGCCAGACAGCTACCGGTCAGTAGCGAACCACTTTGGCGTGGGCAAATCTACCGTGGGGGTTGCTGTGATGCAAGTAACCAACGCAATCGTTGAGCAACTTCTCTCAAAGGTAGTGACCCTGGGAAACGTTCAGGTCATCATAGATGACTTCGCCGCGATGGGATTCCCAAACTGCGGTGGGGCTATAGATGGAACTCACATCCCTATCCTGGGACCGGACCACCAGGCCAGCCAGTATATTAACCGAAAGGGCTACTTTTCAATGGTGCTGCAAGCACTGGTGGACCATAGGGGACGTTTTACCAACATCAACGTCGGATGGCCGGGCAAGGTTCATGACGCACATGTTTTCAGGAACTCTGGTCTGTTTAGACGCCTGCAGGAAGGTATTTTCTTCCCGGACCACAAAATAACTGTTGGGGATGTGGAGATGCCTATAGTGATCCTCGGGGACCCAGCCTACCCGCTAATGCCCGGGCTCATGAAGCCCTATACAGGCGCCTTGGACAGTGAGAAGGAACTCTTCAACTACCGGCTGAGCAAGTGCAGAATGGTGGTGGAGTGTGCTTTCGGGCGTCTCAAGGGGAGATGGAGAAGCTTACTGACTCGCTCAGATCTCAGCAAAACCAATATCCCCATTGTTATTGCAGCTTGCTGTGTGCTCCACAATATCTGTGAGAGCAAGGGGGAGACCTTTATGGCGGGATGGGAGGTTGAGGCAAATTGCCTGGCTGCTGATTACGCCCAGCCAGACAGCCATGCGATTAGAAGCGCCCAGCGGGAAGCGCTGTGCATACGGGAGGCTTTGAAAGCTAGGTTCTTCAGGGAGCAGGGTAACCTGTGACTATTAAGTTTGTTTACAGAGAAGCTGAACCTGCCCCCGTTTCTTTACCCAGTTAATGTTGACTATCCTCTGCAGTTACATACCCCGTTCACCCCGTTCCCCCCTTTCCAACACACGTTTAAAAATAAAATACATGGAACTTTGTTAATTAACACCGTTTTCTTTATTACTGATTTCACGGTAAAGGGTTGAAACTGGGACGCAGACTGTGGTGGGTAGGGTGTGTAGTGATGTAAAGACCGCTTCTAAACTCGAGGAATGACAGGATCCTGCTCCTACAGCGGTCTGCAGTGGCAGACTGATTGTTTCAATGGAGCCTGCCACCCCTCCTTTTCGGGGCTCTGTGTGTGGGGGCTATGTGACTTTGTGGCGGGGGAGGACGGTTACAGATCCCCTGCTGTGTGGCTCTGTGATCCAGGATAAGGACCGCTGCATAAGATCTCTAACCGCCCTCCCCCGCCACAAAGTCACATAGCCCCCACCACACAGAACATGGAAACCACCTCCCAGACTGACCAGTGTGCCTAGTGACTGCACTGTGTGTGTGACCTGCTGCTGAACCTGCCCCCGTGTCTGTACCCTGGTAAAGGTGACTGTCCTGTCCAATTACCAACCCCCTTCCCCCACTTCAGACACAGTCTCCTCTAAAAGAACATGACGGAAACAGTAATTAACAGAAAAGTATTTTTTATTATCAACTACACAGTTAGGGGATGAAACTGGGACAGGGGCTTGGGTGAGGCGGGAAGGAAAGGACTTATCAAAATTTAGGGAATGAGAGCCTGCTTGTAATTGAGCACTGTGCAGGGGTGGAGTGACAGTTTTCACGGCCCCTGCTGCCCCTCCTTCTTGGTACTTTGGGTGAGGGGGGTATGGAACTTTGTGGCAGGGGAGGGTGGTTAGAGATAGACTGCTGTGGGTCTCTGTCCTCCTGTTTCCGGTCCTGCAGAACATCCACAAGGCGCCGGAGCGTGTCCGTTTGCTCCCTCATTAGTCCAAGCAGCGTTTGAGTCGCCTGCTGGTCTTCCTGCCGCCACCTGTCCTCCCGTTTGCTGTGTGAGCGCTGGTACTGAGAAATGTTCTCCCTCCACTGGGTCTGCTGGGCCGCCTCGGCTCGGGAGCAGCCCATAAGTTCTTTGAACATCTCGTCCCGTGTCCTTTTCTTTCGCCGCCTAATCTGCGCCAGGGGATGCCGGGGTAGGTCGGGAGACAGCCGCAGCTGTGTGATGGGAAAAAGGGAGTGAATTCCTTACAAAGATACATTTTTGCGAACAATGAACATAGTCTAGTCTGTCTCTGTGAACAAGACCATGCACAGCACCTCTCTCATGCGCACTCAGGACAAGGTCGACATTTTGGCCTTCGCATTCAGTGCCTGGGGCCTTTCAGTGGAGATCAGACAAGCGGGGCAGGACAGCAGAATTCGTGCTGCAGGCAGACATGGTAAGCCGAAGACTTTTGGTTGCTTAAAACTTAATTTATAGCAGTGCCCGCCTTTCACGGTCAAAGCAATGCTCCTAGCGTTGGCCAGTTCCTGCTGCCGGCAATCCGGAAAGCATGCACTCTGCCCCTGTCCCACCCCCTCGCGGCTGTCCCCGGGAAAGATCCCAGTATGCTGCCCCTGTCCCGCCTCCACCGCGTGGCTGTAAACCGCCGGTTACAGTTATGTAAAGGAACAGGCAAGCAGTCCCAATCCTAACATTCCCCTAATTCAAAGCAGGTCACCATGAGCGACATCACCCTGATGAGGATCACTGCCACTGATAAAGACCGCATGCTGCGTGAAAGCCAGCAAAAACCAGGGCCCTATGCCGCCATGCTCTGCGATGCTATGATCCCAGAGTACCAGAGGATAGCCTGGCGCGGAAGAGTGTGCTACCACGGAGGACCCAATAAGGCCGCTCTCCCCAGGAACCTCATGCGGAGGATTTTCGATTACCTCCAGGAGAGCTTCATGGAGATCTCCGAAGAGGATTTCTGTTCTATCCACGTTCATATTGACCTTCTTTTCGCATAGTTAATATTCCTGTTCTGTTAGAAATAAATGTTTACATGTTTAAAGCAGTTACCGAGTGATCCTTCCCCTGATTCAGGGTCCAGGTTAACGGCTGGGGAGGGTTGATAGGGGATCTCCGTGAGGGTGATGAAGAGATCCTGGCTGTCAGGGAAATCAGCGTTGTAAGCGCTTTCGACTGCCTCGTCCTCGTCATCTCCTTCCTGATCTTCCCCGTCCGTGAACATCTCTGAGGAACCATCCGTCGACACTATCCCATCCTCAGAGTCCACGATCAGTGGTGGGGTAGTGGTGGTGGCCACACCTAGAATGGCATGCAGTGCCTCGTAGAAGCGGCATGTCTGGGGCTGGGATCCGGAGCGTCCGTTTGCCACTTTGGTCTTCTGGTAGCCTTGTCTCAGCTCCTTGATTTTCACGCGGCACTGCGTTGCATCCCGGCTGTATCCTCTGTCTGTCATGGCTTTGGAGATCTTCTCGTAGATCTTCGCATTCCGTTTTTTGGAGCGCAGCTCCAAAAGCACAGACTCATCGCCCCACACAGTGATCTGATCCAAGACTTCCCGATCAGTCCATGCTGGGGCCCTCTTTCTACACTGAGATTGCATGGACACCTCTGCTGGAGAGCTCTGCATCGTTGCCGGTACTGCTGAGCTCGCCATGATGTCCAAACAGGACATGAGATTCAAACTGGCCAGACAGGAAAAGGAATTCAAATTTTCCCGGGGCTTTTCCTGTGTGGCTGGTCAGAGCATCCGAGCTCGGACTGCTGTCCAGAGCGTCAACAGAGTGGTGCAGTGTGGGATAGCTCCCGGAGCTATTAGCGTCAAATTCCATCCACACCTACCCTAATTCGACATGGTCATGTCGAATTTAGCGCTACTCCCCTCGTCGGGGAGGAGTACAGAAATCGATTTTAAGAGCCCTTTATGTCGACAAAAAAGGCTTCGTTGTGTGGACGGGTGCAGGGTTAATTCGATTTAACGCTGTTAAATTCGACATAACCTCCTAGTGTAGACCAGGCCTAAGGGAGTCTAATACCTTATCCTGCCTTTCACATTACTTCTTAACATGATCCCTTTTCTTTTTGTTAGCCGTGTGTTCCATGCAGAAGTAAGGCACTGCATAAATAATACATAATAATGTATAATGTTATTCTGGAGTTGGGTAATCACACTACCTCATTGAAGCTCTTGGGAGTGATAGCTGCCTTCCATTCAGGCTAAATGAGGAAACAATTAAATGCCCCTTTATTGAGCGATAGCTGCAACAATGGAAAACCACCCCAAGGATTAGACCACATGCCACTTTGGGCAGTGGCTAAGCCATACGGTCAGAAGAGTTTCCAGAGGTCTGCTAAACACAGGGGCAGGACCACTGATTTGATTTCAGCTGTGTGCCTGGGGATATGTCTTCAATACACAGTTAGCTCAGGTGATTGGCAGTATGGGTGTGAACCCCTGGGTTAGCATATCCCAGGTCTGGGATTCCCACGGCAAAGCCTTGCCTGCGTTACTGTGTACTCACTGTTTCTGCACTTGGCTGGGGGCATATTCCATAGTTCTTTGTACAGACAAGCTTCTAGGATTCTTTCCTAGTCAGCTGTGGGAGAAGTTGTCTATCCTTCAAAGGGAATTGTGAGAAGGGCATTGAAGGACCATCATCACTCAAGCAATTTTGCCTGGAAACTCACTGCAAAGTGGGCAGGTTCCAGCCTTAGGTTACATCTACACTGGCACTTATGTTGGCAAAACTTTTGTTGCTCAGGGATGTGAAAAAAAACCCACACCCCTGAGCGACATAAGTTTTGCCGGCATAAGCGCTCGTGTGCACAGTGCTATGCTGACGGGGGACACTCTCCTACCTACATAGCTACCGCCACTCATTGAGCTGGTTTTATTATGTTGATGGGAGAACTCTCTCCAGTCAACATAGAGTGGCTACACAAGCGCTCTTACAACAGTGCAGCTGCATTGGTAGAGTGGTGCTGCTGTAAGCTTGTAAGTTTAGAGCATGGACTCAAACCCACCCCTCATCCAAGTAAGCCAGATCAGCTGAAAGCGGTTTTTCAGTATGAATGGGAGGAATGTTTGGGCTAAAAACCAAGGTAAAAAGCCAGGTTAACTGTGCAGTGAAAACATACTGTGTGTGTGTGCGCAAGAAGCAGCCAGAGAACAGGAGACAAAAGCAGGAGAAACTCCACAGAAGCACACAAAGCAAGCAGCAAGGAAGCCCGACAGACAGAGAAGCACTTGTAGCAGGAGAGTAAAGCTAAGAGAGTGTTTTTTGGGTGTTGCCTGGAAAGAGGCTTGGAATTGTGAGCAAAGAAACTGTTATTTGATTCCTACTGTGTTCATGGAAACAGGACTGTGTGTATGACCTTTGTAAGGGTACGTCTACACTACCCGCTGGATCGGCGGGTAGTGATCCATCTATCGGGGATCGATTTATCGCATCTAGTGTAGACACGATAAATCGATTCCCGATCGCGCTGCCATTGACTCCGGAACTCCACCACAGCGAGATCCGTCGATCCTGCTCCGCAAGGATGTGAAGTAAGTGATTCTAAGTCGATATAAGATACGTTGACTTCAGCTACGCTATTCTCGTAGCTGAAATTGCATATCTTAGATCGACCCCCCCAGTGTAGACCAGGCCCAAGTAAAGAGGATTGCATCAAAGAAACACCTGACTATATCCATTTCTTCTCATAATAGAAAAAATGCACAACACACCAAATATTAGTTAACCAAAAAGGAGTAACAATAACAACCATCATCCATCCATATACAGTTATATAGAAAATCATAAACTTTACACCCGTATGCAAGGGAAGATTTTCACTCCACATCAGTATTCACACACTCCTGTCTAAAATATTGATGCCTTTGCTCGGTTAGCCTGCAGTTCTTAGAGGATGTATTTCTGACATGTCTAACAGAAGGAATGGATAAAAATAGATCACCTGGACTACCTATTTATCTGAATACCCAACCTCACTCACCCAGCTACCCAAAACAAATTTTTGTCTATCTTGATAGTCTTCTTTTCTCTCCTTTTCCAGCATGATCAGCAATGCATATGCTGCCATTCTGTTGTGTCAGAACGGAGTTTATAGAAAATGTGACCATTAAAAAGTACAATTAGACAGAAAAAAATGCCCTGCATTGGGTCAAAACTAGTGGAGCATTTAAGAATTTCCTTTGTAAAAAGCCTTTTTGGTTCCAGCAGATGGCATGCACTCATCAAAGCATGCTGCGCTGTGATCATAAATACTGCTCCAAGGAACAGCTGTCAAAAAAGATAAAACAGCACATGCTAAGCTTTAGGACCTAAAATAATTTGTCACAAGAGATTCTATTATGCTACACTTAATTTCTGTAATCCCTTTAACATATTCCAGGAAGGCAGCGTTTCTCATAATGAAGTTTCTTTTGCTTTTTAAGAGCCTAACCCATGTGGCTTTTAACAAGAGCATGCTTTGGCTCTAAACAACTCTGTGAAAGGGCTATTGTCTTAGGGCTATTGTGATTACATCCATGTTTAGCTTTGACTATAACAGTACTGTTTTCACTTATATAGGCAAGAAAAAAAAACCAGGTTTTAGGGAAGAGGCAATAGATTGTTGTTAGTATTTATGCAGTTAAATTAGATTTACCAAAAGAGAATATAGATATTAAAATAATGCTGTCTGTCCATCATGCTAGGCTATATGACAATTGCATTTGGATGAACCCATTTGAAACACCCGTTAACTCAAAACTCAGAGATAAAATCAACTTTGAACTTTTTAAAGAATTCCTTAAAAGAAGTCTTAGAAACCAGTGAGGGCTCATCACTTCCTACATCCTAAGAGGAATTAAAAGTCCATTAGGGTGCATAAAAGCAATTTGGGACTTTCACTTCAATTCACTAATCTGTATTTAGACATTATTTCACACAGGGAGGCAGACCTGTCTCTTAGAAAACCTGGAGTTCTTAGCAGCAACCCTTCAGTGGGCATGGTTTGCAATTCTACCCACAATAGTTTCTGTCAAACAGTTTACCCCATCCAGGAAACATTGAGCAGCAGTAGCTTTATAATGAGTAACCTAGGCTGGAATGATACAGTGCTGGATATTGGATTCCATGTTTGATGTTGGTTCACTGATGAGCATCACTCAGATGAAACCACATGGAATATAATGCATTTTTAATTAATAAGTTCCCTTTCACTGAATATAGCTGAAGTCTAACCAAAATTCATCCTACCTGTGACCTTTGCAAGTTTTAAAGCAAAATATCCAAACATGAAAGGTCCAGCTCTCTCGGGCATTATACCAGTAGCAAAAAAAATGCCCTGAAGTGTTGCCCTATTTGAATTTTAAAGGTGCAGCTGTTTGCTAAGGGTTAATCATAGGTCCTGGCTGGACTCATGGCTGCTCAGGGGTGGTGTATAAGGGAAGCGGAAGATGGACGTAAGAGGAAGGGATGTACTTCTGTCCTTTCAGTTGGTTAGAGCAGAAAAAGCCCTTGGGCATTACAATTTGGGTAATGACCCAGCCATGATGATTCCTGATGTCAGATTTGTGTCCATTTATTCTTTTGCGTAGAGACTGTCCGGTTTGGCCAATGTACATAACATACAAAAACCAGTAGGAGAACACTTCAACCTCTCTGATCACTCAGTAACAGACTTAAAGGTGGCAATTTTGCAACTGAAAAGTTTCAAAAACAGACTCCAACGAGAAACTGCTGAACTGGAATTAATTTGCAAACTAGATACCATTAACTTGGACTTGAATAGAGACTGGGAGTGGCTGGGTCATTACACAAATTGAATCTATTTCCCTATGTAAGTATCCTCACATCTTCTTGTCAACTGTCTGAAATGGACCATCTTGATTATCACTACAAAAGTTTTTTTTTCTCCTGCTGATAATAGCTCATCTTAATTAATTAGCATCTTAGAGTTGGTATGGCAACTTCCACCTTTTCATGTTCTCTGTATATATATATATCTTCTTACTATACGTTCCATTCTATGCGTCTGATGAAGTGAGCTGTAGCCCATGAAAGCTTATGCTCAAATAAATGTGTTAGTTTCTAAGGTGCCACAAGTACTCCTGTTCTTTTTGCGGATACAAATTAACACGGCTGCTTCTCTGAAATTAATTACCACAGTAAATAAGCATTAGGTCCTGATCTTTTGTGGAAGAGTGTTGCCTAATTTTCTACACCATTTATTATAAAGCCTCATCATAAATATGTCAGTAAGAAGGGAATGCCACACATGCACTGATAAATAAAACATGTCATAAACTTTATTGCAATTTATTGCATAGCATGGTTTAACATACAGTTTGCTCTGTACCCTGCTTGTACAAAAAACAGAACTGAGAGTCACTTTAGGACCTGGAGTTCAGAGCAAACCTTTGCAGTATCACACTGGGATTTCCTATATTCTGGCATGAAGTTCAAGGACAAAGAGTGAAAAGATGATATGACAACAGGGCATCCCCAGAGTTTCACACATATATATCACTGTCACATTTAAAGATTTTAAATAATTATCAAGGGTGAGATCTTCAGTAAGTAGAAGTCTAAAGATGGTTCCACTAACTATAATATTGATCATTTAAGGCTCTGTTATGCTAGCAGATAAGAGCATAGATCCCTCATGTGTACCTTCTGTAAGTTCATCTAAATACTTTGTTAATCATGAGGCCCCTGATCTTGGACCATTAAAAGTCAATGGGAGCTTTGCCAATGGGTACCAGTATGTGAAAAATAGTACAACTCTCTCGTCTCGTAAAAGAGGTAGGTGGCATCTATTAAAGCACTTTTCATTCATACCACAGAGACTGGAGCATACAATATACTTCATTTGTTTGTTAAGGCCACTCTAGGATTGGCCACAGTTTGCAGACACACCATGGATGTATCAGTTCTTAAATGGTTCTACAACAGGCACATTTCATATTGCCAATTTTCAGTACGGTAAAGTTCTTAGGTATTTGTGTTTTGTTCATTTGGAACTAACCCTACAAAATGTTCACTTCTACTGAGGTTTGCCATGCCAGAAACTTACACACAAATCCTTTAAGAGATGCCATCATTAGCTCCGTTATGGCTAAACACCACAAGCACAAACAATGATTCCAGCATATTCAGTATTGCCCTGAAATTAAGGATCAGGAGTCATGAATCAATGGTGTGACACTTGCAGACCCATTGCTCTGTGGTGTGCTATGTTATTGGCACTTGGCCAGTGATGAGGATAATGCATCAGATACTTCCCAGCTTTCTGCAATTTCTTACTACCTTCCCTTTTCCTCAATGGTCTGTGGGAACTTCTGTAGACATAGCCATAGACTGCTTCCCAAATTCTATCCCAATGTGCTCTATTTTCTAGTCAAACCCATCCAGGCCACTCTCACCAGCAAGCAATCATACAAAGCATCCCTTTTCTCTGTTTCTTTAAAAAGAATTCTCTTAAAAATCTTTTATTCACGATGTTCAAAGCTCTCCCTGCCAGGTTCAAAAGCTGGAGAACCTGTTAAAGAAATTATTTGCTCAGCAGAAATCTCCTGCCAATTTCACTAGGAGTTTAAACAAACAGGGCTTCATTTCAAACTTTGCCATCTCAAGTGGATTGTGAAAGTCTTTTTTGCAAATAAGTTTTTAATTTTTTTGTGGGGAACAATAGGAAACAAAAGGTGAGTGAGCAGATGTAGCAATTCAGTTTGGAAATGACTGCATGTTCACTTGGAAACACCCATGTGCACTGTGTGTGCTACAGGTTAGTTGCTTTAAATGCGGGACATTACGCTTGTAGAAAAGATTAAACCAAGAGGAAAGAACAAGCTCCTAAGCTGAGCCAAACAGAGCAGATCTTCTTCCCACTATGAAAAACAAGTCACGTTTCAAAATGTGTCACTAGTAATGCCATCGTCTGGGCCAGATCCAGCCCTGGGTTAAGTGATTTAACAGAGGTTTGTATTTGGGCCATCACTTATTTGTTCTCATAAACATAACAAGGAATAGCATACAGAATAAGGTTGCAATTCAATCAAGGTCTTCAGTGACGGCATAGGGGGTTTTAAAAAATCCTTTAATGCAGACTAATGCTTATCTTCTGCTTTTGTTTTGGTGAGTGATTTTTATTTTGTTTTTATTTTTGATATTTGCAAAGAGGCATATGGCTTAAACCTGACCCATGTGCTTTAGCAATATATAATCCACTGTTTGATAACTGGCCAACACATAGCAACCGTGATCGTCAAATCCAGCATAGATTACACAGACACAATAGCATTTCTGCAGCTCAGTTTCCCCTGCAAGGATCATGGGGATGCACCAATGGATTTTCCAAAAGTCATAAAGTAATACAAAACTTATCTAAAGCAAAAGATACACAGGACAGCGGTATACATTCCAATAGTGAAATTACATTT
Organism: Mauremys mutica; assembly: GCF_020497125.1. NCBI lineage: Eukaryota > Metazoa > Chordata > Testudines > Geoemydidae > Mauremys > Mauremys mutica. Next base: position 80,685,200 of record NC_059075.1, read on the forward strand.
GGACACAGAACATCTCTTTAAAGAAGCTGAACTGTGGCCACCCCCTTGCAATGCATTAAGACAGTCTGGGACTTTTTTTCAGCTACAGAGTGGAGCTGCATTATAAGCAGGCTTTGTAGTGTTTGAGCCCTAATTTCTTAGTCACTCATTATTGTTGGTTATGGAAATTCGCCATCTTCCCTCAAACCCTGAGAGCAGAGTCACTTTTTTCCTCACTCATTCTTCCACACACTTTTAGAGCTCTACTCTTGTAGCCTCTATTTTCCACTTGGGATTTGTAAGCCAAAATACGGATAAGTGTGAAAGAGCCTTAGTACCACTAATAAATATCATAGGAGGCCAAATTCAGTCCTTGGTAGCACACATGCAACTCCACTGATCAAGTTTGGCCTGAAATCACTAAGATCTAGTAGACACACGCCCCTACAATGCCATTTTTACAGTGATTTTTTTCAGAGCAGGAGTGCACAATAACTTCGCTCCTCTCAGCCAGACATACTGGAAAATTTTCCTTGTTCTCATATGTCTTGTTTTGCCAGTAGAAGTGTGGGGGTTCAAGAAAGGCTCTCCCGAGGCTCTTTTTTAAGCATGAGGGGCCCTGGACTAGTGCTGTAGTTGAGGGATCACACGTATAGGATTTGGCAGCATCCGCAGGCACTAGTTTTGTTAATTGTCATCTAACCTAAGAGCTGTTTTAGTTCAGAGTCCAACGGAATATACCAAATCATCCACAAATGGCCTCTAGAGAATAAACATAACAGCCTGCTAGTTGAAATATCAATGGTTACAAAATTCTGTAAGCCCTATATTCTTTACTATCTTCCTTTCCAGAGAAAAGCTAATGTTGTAGTAAAGCCCTTAGGCAAGTCTATGCTACCAGGCTTCAAAAACATTACAACCAATACTCCCACTAAAGTCAGTTGACTCCTGTGCTATTTCTAACCTTCACTATGCTAAAGCAATAATTCATGCTATTGAAACGCTTTCTGTTTCCCTTATAGCCCTCAGATACCTGCCCTTTCCCCCAGGCACTCAATAGGTACAGTCATGCTCACCCAGCGCTGAGTTTTATACTTGATTGCTTGCTTGACCCAGGTGAACTAGCTCCTTAAATTAAACGCAGCCCCTGCTAATTTACCCAGCACTCAGAATCTAGTTTCACTAGCCTCATCACAATCTTGGTTTATAGGCTTCAATTACATTATAATTTACTCTTCTCCATGTGCGTCCACTCTAGGTTTCTGCCATCTGTATGAGTGCTCAGATTCTTGGGAGCTAGGCACATAAATACTTTTGAGGAACTGAACCCTTCTCCATGACTGGGGAACAGGGTAATTGTCACTCTCAGCAACATGCAATTTGTTATCCCTTAATTTGTGGGGCTGGTAATGGCTCGATGACTCAGAAAAAGCAATTTTTCCCTAGGTTTAAGTTTATACCCATTAATGTAAATGCAAGAAGGAAAGAAACAATTGAAAGTGAGCAAATAGAAGCCTTCCACATGGGAAGGTAGCAAGAAACCATTTTTGCACTTGTGTATTAGTGCTCAAGAACCAGAAAGTAAAACAAACCGCCATTTAAAATTTGCAATTTACCTAAGCTAAGTAAACATATTTACCTGCATATCTGCAATAAGGCTTTATATACTGCCCTATATTTACTGTAGGTAATGTCCTTAATGCCGCAAATCCCACAGGCATAGGCACCAACTCTGTGGGTGCTCCAGGGCTAGAGCACCCACAGAAAAAAATTAGCGGGTGCTCAGCACCCACTGGCAGCCAGCTACCCCTTCCCCCTAGTGCCTCCCATCTACCGGCAGCCCCACAGATCAACTCCCCCCTTCCCTCCTAGCACCTACCACCTGCTGCAATCACTGTTTTGTGGTGTGTAGGAGGCTCTGGGGGTGGTGGGAGGAGCGGGGATGGGGTGCACTTAGGGGAGGGGGCAGAACTGGACAGGAAGAGGCAGGGAAGAGATAGGGCAGGAAGAGGTGGGGCGGGGGTGGGGACTTGGGGAAGGAGTGGAGTGGAGTGGAGGTGAGGCTTGGGTCAGAGCAGGGGCAGGAAGAGGTGGGATGGTGTGAGGGCTTGGGGTGAGCCTCTCCCAGTCCCAGAGGAAGCTGGAGCCTATGCGCACAAGTTCTAGAGCCCAGGTTCCAGCCCAAGCCCAGAAGCCTACACAACAATGAAACAGCCCTACACCTGGGGTAAGAGTTTGGGTCCATCTCTTCTTATATGTCAGAGCTGGACAAAAAATAGAATTTCCACCCCATAGGAAATTATGAGATTTTGAAATCATGCAAACTGCTCTGGTGGGTCTTTGCTGATCATAAGTAGTTTTGTCTCAGTTTCAAGTCTCATTAAAAATTTCAGTATAGTAGCCGGTACCACCATGCTGGGGCATTCATTGTGTTCTGTACCAGGCAGAGGGCCAGCCTCCTGTTCCTGCACTAACTTGTTAGCTCTCAGGGGATGGTATGCCAGAATTGTCTATTTGAGAGAAGCTAGAGAAAGAAGGTGTGCCAGTACTTGCAAATTTCAAATACTCACGCACATCACCAGCTTTTAGCTAGAGAGGGGCTTGAACCAAAACTCCAAGTGTGAACACCCTGAGAAAATTCTGACCCAAATTTTACAATTAGGGGTCATCTCTAGTTTCCACTGCACCTCCAAATGGAATGTGTCACCCACTTTAGACAAATATCTACCCCACACCTCGTGTTCTCTCATTATATATTCCTGTGAAACCTTGCAGATAAGTTACAGGAAACTTTAGGCAAGATCAAAAAGAAAAGATCCCCCACATCATTGCAAACTTGAGGGCACTCAGCACCTCAGAGGAGTTCTCAGTAACCAGCAGGATCAAGTCCCACTTTGGTGTCTTGTGCTCCTCTTGAGGCCTTTGCAATGCATTCAGAAGACAAGCTTTACATATTTTAGGTCTTAGAGAGTGAAAAGTGTGACTGCAGCATGCATTGACTCTGGAAATTCTAACCAATACATCTTTTATAAGGCAGAACAATCATTGTTGCTAAAATTTGTTAGCTGTAAATATCTGTTGAAAGTGGTGGTGCTAGATGACAACTGGCATGTAATAAAATGGGGCCACAAAGGATAATGATCTAAACCAGAGGTGGGCAAACTACAGCCCGCAGGCCACATTCAGCCCACGGGACCCTCCTGCCTGGCCCCTGAGCTCCTGCCCTGGGAGGTTCGCCCGCAGCCTCGGCTCACCGCGCCGCCGGCGCAATGCTCTGGGCAGCAGGGCTGCGAGTCCCTCGGGCAGCGCAGCTGCAGAGCCCGGCCTGATCTGAGGCTCTGTGCTGTGTGGTGGTGTGGATGATTCCAGCTGGGCGCCTGTCCTGGTGCTCTGGGCAGTGTGGCTGTAGCGCCGCCAGCCATCGGTGCTCCAGGCAGTGCGGTAAGGGAGCAGGGAACGGGGGGGGGGGATGGATAGAGGGCAGGGGAGTTCAGGGTGGTGGTCAGGGGGTGGAGGGGTGGATAGACGTCGGGATGGTCAGAGGGCAGGGAAATGGGGGGTTGAATGGAGGCAGGGGCTGGTCAGGAAGGGGGCGGGGGTTGGATGGGGAGGCAGGGGGCAGTCAGCGACAGGGATTCCAGGGGCGGCCAGAGGACAAGGAGAATGGGTGGTTGGATGGGGCAAGGGTCCGGGGGGGCAGTCAGGAATGGGAGGAGGGGTTGGATGGAGTGGCGGGGGGCAGTCAGGGGTGGGGGTTCTGTGGGCAGTCAGGGGACAGGGAGCGGGGTGTGTGTGGATGGGGTAGGGGTCCCGGGGGGGGCTGTCAGGGAATAGGGGTGTTGGATGGGGCAGGAGTCCTGGGGTGGGGGCCATCAGGGGGCGAGAAGCAGGGGGGGTGGGGGCCGAGCCATGTCTGGCTGTTTGGGGAGGCACAGCCTCCCCTAACCAGCCCTCCATACAATTTCTGAAACCCGATGCGGCCCTCAGGCCAAAAAGTTTGCCTGCCCCTGATCTAAACATTTGAATTTTTAACATTGCTGTTGGCAGTGAGATATTTATCCACAGGTCAGACAGAGAAAATATTGCTCCAGTGTTTTCAGTGTGCTGCATACAGTACACCACATCTCAGTACAAAATATAGATTGTGTAGCACATGATAAAATCATGACTCAAGTGCAGTGTTCAACTTTTGTAATCTTTCTGCAGTTACTTGGGAACCAAACATCTGTTCTCTCTATGACTCATGGCATTTGCTTTGACATGGACTGATGACTAACTGACTGAGTTATTTGTTTGTATCATTTCTGGGGCTCCATTTCTACCTTGTAAATGATATTTAGCCTTCCAGAGTGACCTGGGACTTAATGCCTATACAAATTCTGCTCTCATGCCAGTGTATGGAACTTCTATGGAAATCAGTGGAAGATGCACAAATCTAACTGAGGGCAGAACGGGACCCATTATGATGATCTGCTCTTCTTATCTTGAGTAGGAGTACCTGTACTACATGAGTAGGCCTATTGATTTCAGTGGGCCTCTCAGTGTGTAAGGTACCACTCACTGTGAGCAGGGGTGGCAGAATAAGGGCTATAGTGCACAAAGAATTGACTTTTTAAAATGTTGGATAAATAAAAGGCATTTTTGGCTCAGTTCTTTCCCATGCCTGAGCTGGAAAAGAGAAGAGCTGGGGGCCTGAGGGAATCAGTTGCAGCTCTCTGATATGGTGCCGCCTGACCTGGCATTAGGTAGAGTGCTGGAAGGGACTTTACACCAGTGGAGCATGGGTATGACAATGCTCTCCTCCACCATGATCCCCCACTTTGGCATTCCACCTGCCTCCCTGACACATTTCCTGTGCTGGCTGTGCTAGCTTTACCTACCACAGAAAGTCTCCACAAGGATCCAGGCACTTAGCATCACTTGGACAGTGCAAAATGGCCAGAGCAGAAAGGGGAATCTGACTCACTGTCAGTAGCTCTGGCACTGCACCAACTTTGCATATGGTGCAAGAATATCCTATGTAGACCTAGCTTTTAATTAGAATATTTTTAGGGCTAAATGCTGTCTTGTCTTTTGCACGGATGCTCTCTAGCATAGCCATTTGGAAGCCTGGGCAGGATGTTGCTACTTATCCTTTGAGCACAGACGCAACAAAGCTAGTTTGCAACTTCCTCCCAGACAGTTATATAGGGCCCCACATCCTCCAAGAGAGAGCATGTGCTGCAGCTGTCTGCCACCACTGTGGGGATCACTGCTCAGCATGCTTCTCTTTGTGGTCATTCACCTGGATCCGCCCTGCACACTGAGAGCCCTGCTGCTTGGGCACTGCACATCACAGGGCACCATAGACAGAGCTTAGGCCTTTCCCCGCTTCCCCACTGGGGATGCCACAGCACTATTCACCCACAAAAGCTCATGCTGCAAAACGTCTGTTAGTCTATAAGGTGCCACAGGATCCTTAGCACTTTAGCTGTTATGCATTTGGCCACGTTTGTATGGAACTTTCTTGACAATACAGGACTACCACCTCAGCTGAATTGGTTGTGCAAAGGCTGGGACGTTCCCTATCTTGCTATGAGAATAAGAGTCCCCAGACACATGTGACAGTGGTACATTTAAAGTTCAACTGATTTCTCCCGCTTCTGGCACCTGATACTATAGCTTCTTACCTGGTATTCATTTTTCTTCTAGCGCCAACAATATGCCTAAGCAGGTAGAAGTGCGGATGCATCAAAGCCACCTGAGCCCTGTGGAGCCAAGGCCCAAGAATATATGTCTGCGATTCTTCCAATCACTCAGAAAAAACCTGCTCCTGTCTCTTACTGTATTTGGTAAGATATACTCTGCTTGTATGCATCCTGTGTTTCTTTGTGTTTGTCCATCTTACACCACAGACTGTACCTGTGTTCAGCAATGGCAAACTTGTAGGCAATCTCAGCTGGGCAGCCAAGCAATGAATGGGCAACGGAGACTGAACTTACCCTTTCCCCCTGTAAGCATGGTTCAGTCAGTTCAGGGAAAAGGCACATGGATGGAGTAGTAGCATGGAGGAATCCTGCAGAGCTGATGTCCATGCTGCATGTGTTTTGTGGATGTAATAGGACTTAAGTGATGTCTTTCACCACCACTAAAGAAAATGGAGATTTTCTCTTTTTTCAATCTTTTTGAAAATATAAAAACAAACCCTTTTACCTGACCCTTTACACTTTCCTCCACTCAGCCTCTCTGAGACTCAAGCTTTATCTCCTATGTCTCCCTTGCCACAGACATTGAGTTCAGTGACCTAGTTTGATAAAGTGCTTTCTGGTTAAAGCACCCTCCAAATATGGATCAGTTTGACATCTTTTTGTGGTTCACTGGCCCCTTTTCCACTCCTTTTTTTCAAATGCGGTAATTTCACAGACCCAGTCCATTTTGCCATAGCTTAAATGACCAACTGCAGCTTTAGTTCAAAAGTAGTACAACTTTTAACCTTCCCATAGCTGAAATTGGACAAGTAGTTTGGGCTTGGACCAGTCCCTCAAAGATGCCTGATTCACTTCCCAAGAGGATCACAATGATAAAATAAGTTTATTTCTCATTGAACCAACCTGATATCACCATAGAACCATAAGTTATTCCAGCAATACTTTCAAAGCACAATTCAGATAGTCTTGTGGTATCTTATTACAACGGAGATTGTACACGAGGCCTGAGATCAGAAAGACCGAGACAGCTGAGATGAAAACACTCAGTAACAGTGCAAAGGGAAATTCAAGTATTTTAAAGATGTAAATGCTGTACTTAGATTGTAAGCTATTTGGGGCAGGGACTGTCTTTTTATTCTGTTTACATAGCACCTAGAAAAAATGGGGTGCTGGTCCCTGACTAGGGCTCCAAGATAATATTGCAATACAAATAAATAATAGTAATAACTAATCAAAGGAATTGTATAAGATGATCTAAGATAGTGAGACTAAGAACAATGGGATGAAATTCAGCAATCAAAGGTTTAGGCTGTATATTGAAAAATGTTATCTAACCGTGACATGTGCAGGATTACGGAAGTCTCTTAAGGGGAATAGTGGCAGCCCCATTGCCTTAGCAATTTTAGATTGGAATAGATGAAAAGGTGTACTGTATTGTACTCCACTGTAGGGAACAGTCCTGACGGGGTAATCTATTAGGTCTTTTCTGATCTATTGTGTGTCTGTGAACTGGATACTAATAGCAATCCATTCAGAGAACGCAATGTTAGTATTAAATATATTGGTAACAACATGTTGAAATGTATATTCATCACTAAATCTTTCTAGTTTTCCCATCAGATCTATCTCTGAGCTGTGATATTGTTTGCCAATTCTTCTATAGGAAGAGAGCTCAAAGCAAAATATATGCTTGGTAAGACTAATACCATTGGGGTTTAGAAATGATGCTGTTCTAGTGGTGAAAGCAGAGGACTGGTACTCAGGACTGATGGGTTCTATTTCTGGCTTTTCTACTGATTGTATTTGGCTTTGACTGTCAGTATAGTCTTGAGTAACTCACTTCACCTCTCTGTGCCTCAGTTCAGCCATCTGCACAGTGATTATACTAATTACACTTACCTTCCTCTGAGGGCATTGTAAGACTTAATTAATATTTGCAAATTACTGTGGGGTTGTCAGATGAAAGAGAACACTGGACAGAATGTAATAGGATCATTCTGAAACCATTTTTCTTCAAGATTGTTCTTTGGTGTATTGAATAAAGATTGAAGTTTCCACTGTACTCCACTCTGGTAAGGCCTCAACTGGAGTATTGTATCCAGTTCTGGGCACCATGTTTCAGGAAAGATGTGCACAAATTGAAGAAAGTCCAGAGGAAAGCAACAAAAATGATTAAAAGTCTAGAAAACATGACCTATGAGGAAAGATTGAAATAACTGGATTTGTTTAGTCTGGAAAAGAGAAGACTGAGGGGGGACATGGTAACAATTCTCAAGTATATAAAATATTGTTACAAGAAAGAGGGTGAAAAATTGTTCTTGTTAACCTCAGAGAATAAGACAAGAAGCAACGGGCTTAAATTGTAGCAAGCGAGGTTTAGGTTGGACATTAGGAAAAACTTCCTGTCAGGGTAGTTAAGCACTGGAATAAATTGCCTTGGGAGGTTCTGGAATCTCTGTCACTGGAGGTTTTTAAGAACAGTTAGACATACACCTGTCATGAATGGCCTCATTATTACATAGTCCTTCCTTGAGTGCAGGGGACTGGACTAGATGACCTGTTGAGGTCCCTTCCAGTACTACACTTCTATGACTCTATGATTCCTTTCCCCGCCCTTCCTTTTTATTTCTCCTTTCAGGTGTCATCATGGGTGCAGTGTGTGGGGGTCTTCTTCGCCTGGCAACTCCTATTGATCCTGACATCATCATGTTAATAGCCTTCCCAGGAGATATCCTTATGAGGATGTTAAAAATGTTGATCCTACCTTTAATTATATCCAGTTTAATCACAGGTGAGCTCTATTAGCAATAAATGCTTTAAAATACTAGCTAAAGACACTACATGGTTCATCTTTAGTGAGAAGGGAAGAATAATTATGTGATGCAGTGAATCTTTTGCAATTAATAATAGCTGATTCAAATTTCATGGGTCAAGTCCATTTCTGGTGTAACTTCATTGATTTCAGTAGTTGATGCTGCTAACAAATTTATGTCCAAATAAGCACGTGCTACCCTCTTGAATGTCACCATTTTCCTAATATACTGTCTTACCCACATCCTAAAGTGGGATTTGTATCAATGGCAGCACAGGTCTGGACAGCACGGATTGCTCAAAGTTGTGTGCCATCCTTGAAATGACCAGCTTCCAGGAAATAAAGGGCAAAAGGACATCACTACAAGGTTTGCGTTGCCGTAATGAACATGATTAGTGTTTCTCAATAACACCCCTCAATTAGGGATTCAGTTGAATTCAGTCTTAGCCATTTCTCCACAGGTAGCAGGAGCTTTAAACATCTGTTGTTCAGATGGGAGAAAAATTGGAGGTTCTTCAGGGCACTATCTACATTGTGAAGAATTCCTAAGGGAGGAAAAACATCTCAAGATAGTCACTAAAAATGGAAATAACTATAGGCAGAGTCTCCGGGTGGTTTGTGATAATTTGATGAACTGTGTAATAACTAGTCCCACTGCATATTTCTTTAAACGCAGGACTGTCAGGTTTGGATGCTAAAGCTAGTGGCCGATTGGGCACAAGAGCCATGGTCTATTACATGTCCACTACTATCATTGCTGCTGTGCTAGGGGTGATTCTGGTTTTAGCCATTCACCCAGGAAATCCAAAACTCAAGAAGCAGTTGGGAGAAGGAAAGAAAAATGATGAAGTATCCAGTTTGGATGCTTTCTTGGATCTCATCCGGAACCTGTTCCCTGAAAATCTAGTCCAAGCATGCTTCCAGCAGGTAAATACTCCTATACCTCACAACATTCTTTTTAAATGCGAAGACCTTTTTACATTCCAAGATATGTGTTCAGAGTTCTGTCTTTCACCTAGTGAGTGGCATTAAATTACTGATGGGGCGAATACAGGACTATAGTTTTGGGCAGGTAAATTAAAAAGGGAAATAGTTTATATGGTAACTGTTTTCTTTTACTATGTAGTAACTTTGTTACTGATTTCAGTTCTTGAGCATTTTTATTTGAATCAATTCTCTGAAAAAGGTCTTTTCAGTTAACTATTAAGTAATCTTTTAAAATCACCTCATTCTTCATGTACAATATTTAATGCTCTATTAAGATGTACAATATTTAATGCTCTATTAAGATGCTGGGTTCTGGCTGGTTGATGAATCATTAAACATTTCACCTCTCAGCTGCTGGTTGAATTTGAATTCAGCCCAGGTGCTAAGGGACTGATCTGATGGTTGTCCAGTGCCCTCTGTGGTGGTTTCAGGCCAGTTCCTAGTGATCAGGTGTCCACATCACAAAACCAACTGTCCCATACAGCAAGTTCACTGTCTGTCTGGAGACCAAGATCTATATGGATAATGGAGCCAAATAGCTGAATTGCCATGAGGTCAGATGTAAGGCATCTTGTGGGGGCAGTGGCTGAGAGGGGAGGAGATTTACACTGCTGTTGCCTATTCTGGAGTTAAATACTTCAGCGCCTAATCACTTTTCACCAGCACTAAGTTAATACAGCATTGGTAAGAGATAAAGGAAATGCTTACAAAGAACACATGTTTCCCAGTTCCTCTGTCAGCAGTTTTCTTGTGAGTGAGATGCTTTTTCCTAAAGTTAAATTGTTTGGCAATCATGTAGCCTATTTTTGTTGACCCAAACAAGATTTGTTGCCAAACCTATTATTAGATGTTCCTAAATGGTACTACTTGAAATAGAATGTTAACTGGAGCTGTGGCTACAGGTGGGAGGGTTAGGTGAGAAGTAAAGTGACAACACAGAGAGGGGCAGACTTAAGCTGCCAAAAGGACCCAGAGAGCTTTATTTCTTCCCTACACTCTCACATAAAAACACAGAGTTTTAAAAAGAATATGTTCAGAATATTCCCAAATCATCCTGGGGATAGAGGTCATGTGGCCAGATCATGGCTGGCTAAAAACCACAATGTTTTATTTGAAAATTGAGAAGTGTCCTCATAAAATAAGCGGGGTTCTGTTTTTCCCCTTTTGCTCCTACTTGTATCATAGAGAGGAAGAGAATTCAGCCCTTGATCTGTAGAAAATGGATCAAATATCCATAGGTAGGGACAGGGAATGAGTGGGAAAAAGAGCAAGGGTGAATTAAGCTGCTAATATCCAACACTTTTCTTGGACTTGTTCAGTGGGCATAGTGTTAATGGCTAGTGTCCACAGTTCATCTTGCCACCTATGGCTCAGTTATCACGCTGACCCTTTTTTAACATTGCCCCATATGGGCCCCGTCCAAAGCCTACCAAAGTCAATAGACAGACTCCCAGTGGCTTAAATAGGCTTCAGATGGGGACCCAAATGAGCTTTTTAGTGTTCCCATATTTTATCTGAACAAATTGCAAACTAGCCTCCACCAAAGCTTCTGTCATAAAGCCACACCCCTTTTACTATTCAGCTGTAACCCCTCACATACTGGCTTTTGGAGTGTGCCTCTACCTGTTTTCCCTCTTGGTACCCGGGGAGGTTGGAGTCCTTTCCCCTCCTCACCTGGTCTGGGTGGTATCAAAGGCTGCTTTCCCTTCCTATGGTTATCAGGAATAGCTTAGTGGCCATTTAACATGTCCTGGTGGCCTTGGAGGCAAGAAGTCTTTTTGCAGAGCTCCAGCCAGGTATTTTAGAATTATTTTGTAATGTTAATGGCAGTGGCACTGAATTGCAATGATCTACCAGGGAGAGAGAGAGTTTCCCTTGCTGCCAGGTAGATGACAGTAAAGGGACCCAGGTTGCATGCAAAGTACAGCTTGGTTGGAGAGTTGAACCTGGTGGAGTTTGAGACTTTTGTGAACCTCTTGAATTATTTTTTTGGATTTAAAAACAGTTTGATTTGTAACCCTCATTTTCCTGTAATGAAACTCATTATTTCTCTACTCACCCATGCTTAGTTTGTGAGTTTATGTACTTCTGAAAAGTGTTACACCATTTAACCTAAACGTGTGATCTAGAATGAATACTAATGTCCAGATAAGCATTTTTTTACTTTCAAGATGCTTATCTGAACCTGCACTTTACTAGTGATGAGGAGCTGACTTCAATTATGGGTCTGATCCTGGGAAGGGCTGAGGATCTTCAGCTTTCATTGACTCCAGTGGGAGCTGTGAGTGCTCAGAATCAACACCCCCTATTTGTTTCTGTAGCTGTACACAGCTTTGACATTACATCCATTTCACATAAAAATCACAGGATGATAAAATTCCCAAGATAAAAATGAAATCAGATGAAAAACAAATGTTGGCTGGCTTCAGGATTGCTGAAGACTTTCTCACACATTGTCAGTGTTCTTTTCTAGCTGAGTATTTTTATTTTCTAGATTTAGAGGAGGCACATTTTTAAACAGGATCTTAAACTTTGAGTCTGGGCATCATCCACAATATATCCCACATAAGCCCTCCCAACAAGCTGCAGGTACAATTTAACAGGTTAAGGTGCAGAAAGGCTCTGTATCCCTAATACTTTAATTTCACAGTAACTTATCCAGCTGTTACGTGCCAAGGTTTTTTCTGAGTGCTATCATTAATGAGATCCTACTATCGCTGCATATAGAAATAGCAGATGCTTTTCCAGGTAGCTGTGGTAAGATGTCTGTGCCAGGAGGTCTCTGTGTATACCAGTTTTATTTGAACTCTCATAGATAGGAACTTTGAACCAATCTAGAAAGGAACGAGTCACATGATGGGAGGAGATGTGTTAGAAATATCAGAACATGTTTTTGAACTAAACGATCATGGTAGCTGGTCCATGATCAGAGGTGCCCCCGCCCCCCGGGTAAAAGTCTTTGTTGTGTACCGTTGTTGATGCAGAATTGCTGCTATCACCCACTCCAAAGGTATGTACAGAATACACTGCATGAAGCACTTTTTGATCCTTCTGAATGAAAGGGCATATATGTAAGATGTTATGGATTAACAATTAAGAAGAGGGTGTTTGCCATCCTCATTATGCTGCTGTTTTGGAATAGGATCCCAGGACTTAATTACACTTGGAACTATTATAAACTAACATTTTTGGAAGAGGGGTTAGAGGTGTTGGATTGCATGGTCTGATCCTCTAAACACTGCACTGCCCGGGGTTATTTGGAAAGGGGAGTATTATTTATTCTCTGATCCTCCATATGTATTAAATCCAGTTGTGATTCCATTCTCATCCCATCTTGTAACTCCTTCAGATCCAAACTGTCACTAAGAAAGTGCTGGTGCCCCCACAAACTGAAGAATCACCTAACGTCACTGACTCTGTCTTTGCTCTGATGAACGAGACGATGGCTGAAGCACCACCAGAAGCCCAGCTGATCATTAAAAAGGGGCTGGAGTTTAAAGATGGAATGAATGTCTTAGGTAAAGAAACTTGTTTCCTGTTGAAACTTATATTGATAACATACCAGCTCTTGCTTTTCAGTGACAGTCAGTGGGTAGCTGGGTTGGTCTGATCAGTTCTGGAGTCCAAATTTGGCCTACGCAGTACATCACCAAAAGTGGCTACCACTTGCTGGCTGTTTGTTGGCCTAAGTGATACAAATCTGATGGTCTCAGTACAGTTCCTACTGCCCATGTGCCCACATCACAGATCCAACCATCACAATTATCACTAATTGGCAACCTTATAGAAAGGCTGAGACATTAATAGTAACAATGTCTTGATCATTTGTTAGACTCTGTAAATTCCCCAAATATCCTATGCATGGGGGAAGCTTGAACAGCTGGTGCACCTGCTTTATCTGGTCCATGGAGACAAAGAATTTAAGTCTGCTGGGCACTCTTTCTTGGGCACTTTGTTCTAAGTTGTAACTGTAGGGACAGAACTAAACAAGGAGTCTTGGGGGTCGTAAACTGCACCAGTTGAGGAGAATCCCTTGGGAACATTGACATGCCTGTGAGTCATAATTCCCTCCCCGAGTCATAATTCTCTCCCTGCTTCCTCTTTGTCCAGGGGAGAGTAACCTTTAAAAGCACTAAATTACAAACCTCCCCCAGCATGCCACCTCAGCTATACTGGCCAGCAAATGGAGATGGAGTTAAGTTTCTGCTCATTCCCCACCCATTCCTTCCCGCTCACCTCATCAGTGGGAGAGAAAGAGGGGGCAGACATGCTGCACCTACATACTCCTGGGCACCGAGACATGTGGTCCTATTAACCATGCCAGGGCTTAAGGAAGGGTCCTGCTCCTGCTTACTCTGCTGTGTATAGTCCAGATAACAACCACGCCACAAATTTGTGCTGTTTGACCACACATCCACACTTCTTATATATCATTCCAAGGCAGAATGCTACCGGGGTCACTAGTATTTACTTCTTACTATATATATATAAAAAGAGACCATATGGATAATGTGAGAGATACATTAGATTTGGTACTAGGTTTTGGAGGAAATTGTATCCCACTGACAATGTCATTAATAACAAGAATGACTGAAAGGCCAATACATTGTTGAAGCAGAAGAAAATAAATCTACTACTGCATTATATAGTAATGGTCCAATAACACTAGAGCTTATATGATGCCATTACTACAGTAGTTTGGCCCATGACGACATAATATGTCAGGGGGGTTTATAAGAAAAATGAAAATGGAGGGAGATTGGCCTCATAGTTGCATGAGTTAAAGGAGCTGGGCAAATTTGAGTGCTATGAGTAATGTGACTGCTAGTTTGGCATTAAGTGGACAAAAACACCTACTAACATTTTCTGACCACAGTTGGGATTCCAGGAAATTACTTGGTCAGTGACTATTTAAGAGTTTATCAACAACACATCCCTCCATGCTCTACAGCACACACAGACACACATCCTTTATTTCTACTTGTGATACTCAAGTACAACACACCCATACTAATGAGTGAGTTTTTGGATAGCCAAGGTGGTCATTTCTGGCATCTGCAACCACTTTCTTCCTGTTTTTATATCCTAATGGGACTCATGTAGCTTTTTGACAAGGGAAATTCCCAGCTGAGCTCACACACTAGGTAAATGCTGAACTCTCATCATGTCTCACAGTTCAACCTCTTGAGGGTTGCTGAGCTTCAGAACTTTTTCTTGATCCCTGCAAATTCCCAGGTAGCAAAGCCTTGCATCCAGAGTGACCAGACAGCAAGTGTGAAAAATTGGGACGGGGTGGGGGTAATAGGAGCCTATATAAGAAAAAAGACCCCAAAATCGGGACTGTCCCTATAAAATCAGGACATCTGGTCACCCTACTTGAATCAGAGCACACTAATCCTAAATAGCATATATAGATTATCAAGTAGTCCCTAGCGTACTCATTCACTCAATTGATTCTCATTTGGTTTTCTAATACCCAAGAGTTTCCTCCATTTGTTTAAAACAGTTACAATTTCCTCCGTTATATTACTATAGGGCCTGCTCCTGCTCCCATTGGATTTAAAGGGAAAACTCCCAATCATTTCATCTGGAGCAGCATTAGTCCTTTAATATGTATATCTATACTTTAAGATATACAATTATTCCTCTTGGATGAGCTAGTCACAAGAAGTGTGTGTGTGTGTGTGTGTGTGTTGAGAGATGGGGAAGGGGTGCTCCCTTTGCATCTCACTGTATTCTGAGGTTGGCTCCTGTACAGGGTAGAACCACATCAGGGCTGGTCTAAACTTAAGCAAAGCTGGACATGGCCCATAGAAGGTATTGTGGCAGCCAGAGCTCTTTGGGCTCTGGCCACTCCCCTTTGCCAGGCTGTGAGGCCTCTGCGGTCTCTGTGGCATCAAGGAAGCCTATATTATGAGTGTTCCTTTGGTGGACAGGTGAACCAAAGGAACAGACAGGAGCAGTGTAAAGGGGCCATGCAATGGAGATTCAGTACCCCTACTTTCAAACTGAATCAAATCAAATACTGTAAATTCACTATTAATTATTATTTTATTGATTGAGTCATCATCTAGGTGCTATATTATGATATAAGAAAATAAACAGTCTCTATGCCATGGAATTTATAGGCTAGTAGAAAATAAAGAATAAAGAATACTTCCTGGTTTCCACTGTGGAAGTTTAGCACAAGATCACATTAACAAGAGGTAAAGCATTTCAGCTGTGAAATACAGTGCAGTTGTTTGAAGGTTGAATTAACAGGGTGGCTTTATTCTGACATAGCTGCAGAGACTCAGACCAAAAAACATGCTTCTTAACTGGTGGTTGTCTGTGGTGTGATTCCTCCAACAGGCCTGATAGGGTTCTTCATTGCTTTTGGCGTTGCTATGGGGAAGATGGGAGAGCAGGCCAAAATGATGGTGGATTTCTTCAGCATCCTGAATGAGATTGTAATGAAACTAGTGACTATGATCATGTGGTAAGTCAAGATCGTAACTTCTAAAATACAAAACACACACAAGCCAAATCCTGCTGCAGACTGGACATATTATACTTTATTGGCAATCCATACAACTAAAGATTTCAGCTCCCTGGGCTGGCTCTTTAAACTATGACAAGGATGGCACAACTAGAAGAACATTGTTTCCTTTTGGGTGCAGGGTGCATTTTGAAACATTTCTGAAGATGACAGGCAAGCTGTCATTTTTTGCGTACAGGGCTCCAAGACATGCAGGCACCAGCTTAAGACCTTTAGCACTAGTGTAAAAATATCACATTTATTATAGTGGTTTACTACAGTAAAAAACAAACATCCCTTCAAAACATAACAACATTAAGCTTCTCCTGTGAGTCTAGCATAATAATAAACCGTAGGCTCGGAGGCATAATTACAGAGGAGCCAAGAGGCATGCTCTATTTCCAGTGTTCTACAGCAAAATTGGCTTGCCCAAAATATGCATTCCACCAAAATGAGATTCCATGGTTTGCATCAATATACGAAAGTCTCCTCCCATAGCCTCTGTGAGTCCACATGCAAAGTCTGCATTCTATAAAATCAGCAGAGTAAGAGGCACTGAACTGAGTTGTCTCACTAGGAAAGTGTGTGGCATGCCCATTCAGAACAGCTTCCCTTCCACATCCCAGCAATGGAGTGACTCCAGCCAGTTGGGATGGAGGCCTTGTTTACATTTCTTGAGCAGGATTTTTTTTCTTTTGTATCACTTATTTGAGAGTTGCCCCAGAGCTATTTACTGTTTATATATAAGTGCCAAGTATGCCCGTGTCATCTACAGATAGCCTTTCAGAACAAAACACGCTCCGCAGCATTTGGCATAAAACCTATTGCTTTTGGTACATTGTGGGTCCTGCACTAATGAACTAGAGAGAGAGAGGAAGCAAAAAGCCCTTCACTCACCCACCCATCACAGGATAATGTCATACCTTGGCTAGCAGTGGTGGGGAATGCCAGGAGAGAGCACTCTAGGGTTTCTGGCAGCTTTAATTCACACACCACTTTGGTTTAAATGAATTAAGTTCATTGGGGTGCTATTCATTAGTGCCTGGAATGTAACTGATGTTTTGAGGTTTCCGGCAGAAGGCACTATATAAGAATGACGCTTATCTGTGTGAGACTGCATATAATGACAGCTGAAAAGGAGGTAAAACAACAGCCTGATTTTCTTACTGTCTCTCTATTTTTTCAGTCTGGTCCCTCACCACAAATAGACAGTGTAGCTTTTGTGAGGAAGGCTATTTTGATTTATTATAATCTGCTGCTCTCTAATATATAGACAAGCAATGAATATAATTCTTCAAATACTCCAAGAAACTGGGTTTACCAATATTCCACTTAAGCAGCACTGGCCAGCACACCCAGGGCAAAACTTGTTACTTTGGTCTAATCAGTAATGTAAAGCTTCTGTTGGCTTCAGAGCCATACCAGTAGAACAACATGAGTTTTTCATTGATGTTTCAGTACATGTTCCTCTGTCCTAGAGAGGGGAGACTGAGCGATACCAGCTATACCTCTTATTCATCTTTGCCCAGATTTTTTAAAGAATTATTGTTGCAGGGGACAAGAATCAGCTTTTTGTGTTCATAAAGATAAAAACCTTCCTCCTTTATACAAAGGTGCCATCGCGCCAGCTATTCAAAATTTCTTTCTGAAGAAAGCTCCAGGCCCTTGGGCAATTCCAGTGATTTGAGACTCTTATGAGCCATAAGAACATAAAATAAAATTGGACATCTGGCTGTCTGGGTACACATACTAAATCCTGACACAGCAATATTTGATAAATTGGTTACTGTCCATTTAGTAGGTTTTCTGAAAAACAACATCCATAAAAATAACTGGATCTACATCAACTACTGGTGTAACATGGGGTAATGCAATCCATGGAACAGAGAAGCTAACCATTCCTGTTTCCTGCCCAGCAAAGCTTACCAGAGGGGGACAACCAGCAGTAAGGGTAACCCAGAACATGAATGCACAGTACTGGGTAGTAACTAATTACAAGACATTTATATATAAAGACCTCAGGTGTAGTGTCACTACTCCAAATTTCTTGTTTACTTCTCATATACATAATACTGTGGAACACGCTATAACAATGCCTATCCCAGTATTTCAAAATACTCAGCCTACTACTAATGATGATACAGGTGATAACTGCAATTGCTCTAATAGGAGTGTGTTTCTATCTGTGTCATCACAGTAAAAGGGCAAGAATTCAACACCAGACTGGAAAAACATGGTTATGCTTGGATATAAGGTGGTGTCCTATGTACACATACATACTATACATATATACCCATATACGCTACAAATATATAGCCATATCCATATTATTCATATATATTAATTATTTGGGAGTGCCTCTAAGGCTCAATCATAATACTACATTCCTCTGTCATAGTCCCAGGCCTCACATTCCCAAGCCACCATAAAGGACTAAAAATAATTGGATAATAAAATCTGTCTATCAGTCGAATGAGGGAATGTGCAGACTAAAAAGACAGGTGGGGCATGAGTTATGGATGGTAAAATAAGGTAACCACATAACAGTGTTTAGCCCACTGAGTTATCTTTAGTCCATGCATTATGCTTTTCCGGGACAATGGGTAAACATCCTCCCCATAAAAAGACAAAACGTGGGAGAATGTAGTAAGATGAGGCCGTGAAACATAAGCCTTGTATCACAGGCCCGGAGTGAGGCCTCAGGCCCGAACTAAAGTAATGGTCAAGACTTTACTAACATAAAGCAAAGTTAAACAAGCCCTGCTCACAGAAGTTGGCAAGAAGAAGGCTGCTAATTGCACATATACACATATCCGGGGCAGCACACAGAGGGAACACACTCACGCAGCCGACTGTTATCAACATTAAACAGAGCAGAGCACCACACCAGTGACATCTGACAACTGAACAAAACTGTTTTGAATAATGTGTCTTAGTTAGGATGCAGTGTTTTTTGTGGTGTGCTGTTTTAACCATTTAACAGCCATGGTTATAGTTTGCAATATTTTACATTTTAAGTCTCCAGTCTCTGCCCTAGCCTTACAAATTACATTACATGTTTCTTCCCCATTATATTTTTTAAACTCGGTGGGGATTTTCAGGGAGGGGTTAATGGGGGTTCCATAGCTCGTGGTTTTCTGTCATGTTAGATTGCGATTCCTGGAGCAGACAGCTCACTTACTCACCAGATCAGATATCACCAGTGTGGTGCTCTGCTCTGCTCTGTTCAATGTTGATAACAGTCAGCTGTGTGTGTGTGTTCCCTCTGTGTGCTGCCCCGGCTCTGCGCAGATAGCTGGCACAGCAGACCCCAAGAGAACCCCCAACGACCACAGACTCCATTAAAGTACGAAGACATCCGGCCAGGTTTATTGCCAAACAAAACACAGTCTCTAGCTCCCCAGATCAGATGTCTATGGTTCTGCTAGTACATATGTGTTCCCTGACAATGGACGCAGCTCAATCAGTGGCAGGACTCTCCACTGCCCCCTAGGCTGGACAAAGACATCTACTCAGGGATGCATTCTTATATACAGGAACAAACAAGTTACACATCACTCCTGACGTATTGAGGTACCTCTACATGTAAGGGTGCTGCTTCTCTCCCGGTATAGGTTGGTTTGAACAAACAACTCTATCCATTATATTATCCTTTTGACCCTGTCTTTAGGATGGGTCAGCCTGTTCCTCATTATCTCTGTGGAATGTGTTCATACCAGAATGTTCTGGTGCCATCCTGACACATGTTCATCCTATTAGGACTTGATACCTTTTAGATATGTGTATACATGCAATTAGCAGCCTTCTTCTTGCCAACTTCTGTGAGCAGAGCCTGCCTCTGGCTCAGAGCTTAACTTTACTTTATGTTAGCAAAGTCTTGACCATTACTTTAGTTCAGGCCTCATTCTGGGCCTCTGATACAAGGCTTGTTTCAGGGCCTCATCTTACTACAGTGGTGATGTTGTATATCCCTCTACAGGGATTATCCTTGGTGAATCTTATAGGAAACACAGACTGCATAGCAACTGATGAAATGGTTTGAAATATTACGCCTAAATTTGTAAGTGACTAGTGAAGTAAGGTGTCATTTTTTGGGTGATCTGGAGAAAGGGGTAAACAGTGAGGTGGCAAAGTTTGCAGATGATACTAAACTGCTCAAGATAGTTAAGATCAAAGCAGACTGTGAAGAACTTCAAAAATCTCACAAAACTAAGTGATTGGGCAACAAAATGGCAAATGAAATTTAATGTGGATAAATGTAAAGTAATGCACATTGGAAAAAATAACCCCAACTATACATACAATATGATGAGGGCTAATTTAGCTACAACTAATCAGGAAAGAGATCTTGGAGTCATCGTGGATAGTTCTCTGAAGACATCCACACAGGGTACAGCAGCAGTCAAAAAAACAAACAGGATGTTAGGAATCATTTAAAAAGAGATAGAGAATAAGACGGAGAATATCTTATTGCCGTTATATAAATCCATGGTACGCCCACATCTTGAATACTGCTTACAGATGTGGTCTCCTCATCTCTAAAAAGATATACTAGCTTTAGAAAAAGTTCAGAAAAGGGCAACTAAAATGATGAGGGGTTTGGAACAGGTCCCATATGAGGAGAGATTAAAGAGGCTAGGACTTTTCAGCTTGGAAAAGACTGGGGGGATATGATAGAGGTATATAAAAATCATGAGTGGTGTGGAGAAAGTGAATAAGGAAAAGTTATTTATTTGTTCCGATAATATAAGAACTAGGGGCCATAATATAAGAACTAAATGAAATTAATGGGCAACAGGTTTAAAACAAATAAAAGGAAGCTCTTTTTCACATAGCGCACAGTCGACCTGTGGAACTCCTTGCCTGAGGAGGGTTTGAAGGCTAGGACTATAACAGGCTAGGACTATAAAGACAACTAGATGAATTCATGGAGGTTAAGTCCATTAATGGCTATTAGCCAGGATGGGTAAGGAATGGTGTCTCTAGCCTCTGTTTGTCAGAGGGTGGAGATGGATGGGTAGGAGAGAGATCACTTGATCATTGCCTGTTAGGTTCACTCTCTCTGGAGCGCCTGGTATTGGCGACTGTTGGTAGACAGGATACTGAGCTGGATGGACCTTTGGTCTGACTCAGATGGCCATTCTTATTGGTGCCACATCTGAGAAAACTGAAAGCGCCCGATTTTCAGAAAGCCCTTTGCTCCTGCCCTCTGAAACTCAGATCCCTTCAAATCCTCTCAAGTTAGGCACCCATAATCACTAGCCACTTTTGAAAACTTAGACCCCCCCCTCCCTTTTTATTCAGGAGGGACATTTTATTGTTTGCTCTTCCTCTAAAAGTACAGTTTCCTCACAGCAGGAATGTTATAAAAAGAAGCTGAGCAAGATGAGTACCATAAACCAGCATTTGCGAACATTCTTAACAATGAAAAATGTCTCCTTGCTTCAAATGTGTTGAGGACTTTCTTAGTCAGTGTTTGTGAAGATTCAACAAAGGGGATTTGTTTACATGAATGTTTTGGAAAGGCTTTTCAATGTGACTAAATTCATCCCTGTGCAGAGTAGCCCAGCACAAACCTCTGCAACATTTATGTCCCACTTAAACCTTCCTGATAAAGGTAAAAATGTATGGAAGTAACGTATAAAGTTTGTACTGACTCCTCTGAGGTGGAGTAAATGTTAACTTGTATGAACTCACATTCACATGACATGAAGGCATTCCTCGTACACATTATTTGTCATTTATTAGAAGTATAATAAATGAACAACGCACCATACACAGTCAGTCTGTGGAACCCTTTGCCAGAGGATGTTGTAAAGGCCCAAACTATAATAGGGTTAAAAAGAGAACTAGATAAATTAATGGAAGATAGCCATAGATAGGTTTATTAGCCAGGATGGGCAGAGATGGTGTCCTTGTCCATTCCCAGGTTCTGGCAAACAGAGGCTGGGAATGGACAATGTGATGGATCACTTGATGATTACCTGTTCTCTTCATTCCCTCTGAAGCTCCTGGCATTGGCCACTGGCAGCTGAAAGGATACTGGGCTATATAGACCTTTAGTCTGACGCATTATGGCTAGTCTTATGTTCTTATAAATTATGTAGTACCAAAATGTATTATTGTTATTCCCATTTAAAATCAAGGAGCAAAAGTAATACCATGTAACTTAGGTGACCAGTCACACACCACAGGTAATCAAAGCATATAGTTAACAAACAATCCATAGATTAAAAACTGCTTGTTGAAACAATTCAATGAGCACAAAATAGATTGGTGCACAGGAAAAATGGCTAGATGCATCAGATCATTTATCTACAACAAATAATTCAGACCTGAACTTGATGAAAAATGCTACATAACAGTGAAGTATTATAACCAAAATACAGTATTCTTCAGTAAAGATCCAAAACACTTGCATGTATAGTACAGTTACTACCTGCTTATGGGATATTACTCTAGGGTCAAAGCCTTACTCTGCAAACATACATTGAATTCAATGGTGGAGAGTAAAAAAAACAAGTAGAAATTGAGTAAAAGCCTCAGGATTTGGCCCCTGAAGTATTGTAGTATTACTTTTAGTGGGGTGTTATGGCAGGTTCCTCTGAATAGGCTTTACTCAGACCATATTAAGAGAGGCATGAAGGACAGCCACTGAACCACCATCATTCAGTAGTTCTGTATCCTCTTCACATCTCTAAGTGTTCAGTCTAGAAGTCTGGATCTCTCTCCATAGTCCCAGATGTTTTTGTGCACAGGTTTTATGGCTGCATGCTGCAAGGATCAGTTCCATCTGTTTGTTCTGTTTTTTTCCCCTAGGTACTCTCCTTTCGGCATTGCCTGCCTTATTTGCGGGAAAATCATTGCAATTAAGGACTTAGAAGTGGTTGCTAGGCAACTTGGAATGTACATGGTAACGGTGATCGTGGGCCTTCTCATTCACGGTGGGATCTTCTTGCCTTCACTGTACTTCGTGATAACAAGGAAAAGCCCCTTCACATTCCTTGCTGGCATTTTCCAGGCATGGATCACAGCTCTAGGCACAGCTTCCAGGTACTCCATGTGAACTGCCACCTTATTTATATTTTAGCAGCTCATTAGCTGCCATTTAGACATTATGCAGCTGCTGTTCTGACCTTTACTATAAAGTTATTTTATCATTAATACCAATCAGTAAACAGTTTTGGATCTCCTTAATCTATTTGGGGAAAAAAAAACCTTTACCTCACACTCTGTAGGCTTTAAAGAGAGGCAGGATGGATAGTGGCCATAGAGGCTGGATAGTGGCCCCAGGCTGAATGTCAGGGGACCTGACTTCTGTTCCCTGCACTGCCACTGACTCAATGTGTAAACTTGTGCAAATCAGGTAACATGTGTGCTTTAGTTTCCTGACCCGTAAAATAGGGATACTGCTACTTACCCACCTTGGTTAAGCACTTTAAGATCTGTGGATGAAGTGCTATGAGTGTTATTAGTTATTAAATGGAAATGTACAGAGCCATAATTGTCACAAGGCTCCATATTTGTCACAGTTCTGGGGTTAACTGCACCTCTGCCCTCCTCTGTCTACTCAAGCATGCCCCTTTACATTGCAGGCCTCAAGTAACATTTCTCTGTGAGTGGATACCCACATCCCTCTCTCTCCAGACCAGGGATTTAGGCTTGCTGTTCCCCTGCAATTCACAGAAACTATCCCAGCAGCTCTAATCTCAGTCCAGCACCTGCAGTTCCACTCTCTCCTAGAGGCTATGACAGTGTTTACCAATGACAAGCCAGCTTTTACAAAGTACAGTACATTTATTCTAGGGAAAAAGTATTACAGAGAAATATATCCTGAAACAATAAACGCTCTGTATGTGTGCTAAGCTTACCAGATGTTACCCATCTTCCACATGGAGATCCTGGCATCCCACTCTTCCAGCAGGGCTTTTTCCTCTTGGTTATAGTTTCATGGATGTTTGAGGATCAAAGTGAGACTCCCAGAGCCAGTTCAGGCTGACATTTTATACCAAAAGCCTTAACTTGTCTGCCACATCTTTTGAACTGGGTCTGAACCAGTATGTGCAATTTGCCCCAGAGGTGGTACTTCTCTGGAGCTGTTTATCTGTTCCAGGATCTGCAGTAGTTTGCCCTGTTGATTTTAGTTCCCTGGGGTGGCACAGTAACCCTCCTTCTTGGAGCTAGCAGACAATCCCCATCTCATGAAGATAAATATAGACACACATTTATGAGTTAAAAAAAATGAGGAGTCCTTGTGGCACCTTAGAGACTAACAAATTTATTTGGGCATAAGCTTTTGTGGGCTAGAACCCACTTCATCAGATGTATGAAGAAAGAAATACAGGAGCAGGTATAAATACATGAAAGGATGGGGGTGCTTTCCCAAGTGTTAGGTCAGTCTAATGAGATAAATCAATTAACAGCAGGATACCACTGAAACCTGTCACACTTGAGTAATCCCTTTGCCCATAGCTCATGGCACATCTCAATGTAGAAATATTTTTGAATTTTCCATGTTTTCAAGGTCTCACATTTGTCACAATAGTCACATTGCTGCTTCTAAATGAAGTTGCAATGCTAAGTTTCAAGTAGGGAACACAAGAGGTAGATGAAGGTCCTGTACTGTCACCAGCATCAGAGGGGTAGCCATGTTAGTCTGGATCTGTAAAAGCAGCAAAGAATCCTGTGGCACCTTATAGACTAACAGACGTTTTGCAGCATGAGCTTTCGTGGGTGAATACCCACTTCGTCGGATGCAAGTGCAAGTTGCTCATGCTGCAAAATGTCTGTTAGTCTATAAGGTGCCACAGGATTCTTTGCTGCTGTCACCAGCAGTTTCCCCTATGACTGCTTCCTCCAGGCTGGAATTTAGGAATACCCTGAGTGATGATATTGAGTAGCACAAGCTGTTTAGTTAGTCTGAGAGCTAGAAAACCACAAGGTATGTCTGTGCACTTTGACCTAAATAAAGTTCTATTTATATTTATAACAACTCAGCACCTGGCTCTTCTCTACCAAAAATGATGCAACAGGTATCCCACGAGCTCTTTGCAAATTAGGACTGGGAACTAAATTTTGCCCAATCAGAAGGAAGGAGATACTCAATCTCATTGAAAAGTCTATTTTTCTGTGTCTTTCGGCCAAGTTTGGCAGGGTAAAGTGGTTTGGATAAGGATCTGAATTGTTTAGTCTTTCATCTAGAGCACAGATCTGCTAATCAGTAAATGGAAAGGGAGTTGGAGACTTGATGACTAAGGGCAGGTCTACACTAAGGGCGGGGGTCGAACTAGGGTACGCAAGTTCAGCTACGTGAATAGCGTAGCTGAACTCAAAGTACCCTAGTTCGAACTACTCACCCATCCAGACGCCGCGGGATCGAAGTCCGCGGCTCCAAGGTCGACTCTGCCACCACCGTTTGCAGTGGTGGAATACCGGAGTCAACCGGAGCGCGCGGGGAGTTCGAACTATCGCGTCTAGATTAGGCGCGATAGTTCGAACTCCGAGAAGTTGAACTCACCGTGTCGACCTGTCAGGTAAGTGTAGACTAGCCCTAAAGAACTGGTAATAAGACATGGTGCTTTTCACTAGAGATCGTTGGTTTTCAATGGAAAATTGGGTTTTCGACTAAATAAAGTCTTGCCCCTATTTCCCCTCTATGGGTTCTGAACCCACAGCCCTCTCTCATGATGCACCATAGCTAGTGACTTCTATGATGCACTGCAGTGGCTCAACAAGACAGGAGATTGTGATGGATCAGGGGAGATATCTGGCCTGGGAGCCTGGCCCATAGAGGAGAATGGGGGCCTAAGAGACAAAAAAACTACAACTCCAATGTGGCACTGAGGCAGCATTTCTGAATCAAAGTGTTCGGTTTTCAACCAAAAGGTTTTGGCTGAAAAATGTTGGGTTTTGTCCAAAATGTTTTATTCACCAAAACAATCACAATTTTCCACAGAAAAAAAAATCTGTTACAACCAGATCTCACCCACTGGTTCACATATAACCTGGAAGTCTTTACATTTGACAGCTGTTCAGAGGCCTGTGTGAAATGATTCAGTAGTTCTCAGTCCAAATTCTTATAGACAAGTGTCCACATCACAAAAATAACTATCACACTATTGCAGCTGGCACTCTTGTTTAGGTCCTCACTGAGAAGCCAAAACTCTTGGACAATCAAATACTTCCTCATACCATGATTAAGATTGTTAGGACAATCTTGTACTGCTTTTACCTACCCTGCACTTCTTTCAGAGGTGATAAAAAGCACTTTCCGACCCAGAGCAGTCAATCTGGCACCATTCATGAGCACAAAATTCACCTATGTTAAAAAAAGGAAGTAAAATTAAGGGGGAAAAGTCTTGCTTGTCTACCAAATTACAAAGCAACACCTCAATGTAAATGGCAAAACCAGGGGGAGTCAGTTACAGCAGCCCTAGGTAGGCTACTGCCATGTACACACTTTCATCTCCGCTCCAAGTTGTGAAAAGTGACTCATGTAGAAGAAAATGAAGCTTATTTAATTGAACATCAATGGTGTGTCCGAACTGTGTTTTCCCTTTCTGAGGAATAAGATATGGAAATCCCTTTGTCATGGAAGTCAGCACAGCATAGCAGAGTGAAAAAACAGGAAGTACTCCTCCGTCAATGACCCACAATATACATTCAGCCATCTCCATACATGCAAACAGCCATATACATGGACTACTAAGGCAGCTCATGGGGGAATATGCCTTACATTTCCCATCTTGAAGTGAGATTATTCTGGTTTTTTAATATATACTTTGTGTGACACCCAGAATGAATATTTGGTTGGCTGTGGTAAAAAACTAAACCATATGGGTGCCAGAATAGAGTTGGCTGAAGCTATTTACCAGGTTCATATAGCTCAGTGAGTGAGAAAAGCAGTCAAGCATTATAAGCACAGGACCAGGAGCCAGGAATACGAACACCAAATTGGCCTCTGACACTTCATCTGGGATATTGAAGAAGTCACTTAATCTTTTGGTTTCTCATTTTACCCTTCTGTAAAATGGGGATATCAATATTGTCCTACTTCATAGAGTCACTATGGGGACTAAGTAATGAATATGTTAAATACTGAAGTTGCAAGGCAGTATATGCAATATGTAGTAAGGCTTTATTGTAGTATATTTTAGTGAATTCAGCCCTTTGTTCTGCTCACTATAAGCAACAGTAAACATTCTTGTCAGACCAAAACTAGTATTGATACAGTAATCAGGATGACCTTTGAGAAATTTCCATTAGCTCACATGGGGGTATGCAAACGAGTTGGTACAGACACGCTTCAGCTATCTTTATACTGAGCAACTGCTCTTAACAGGAATTTCCCCAGAACAGTGTTCACTTTTCAGAAGTGACTCTGGTCAGGATGTAACCAAGTTACTTTAGTGGAGGGTTGGACCAGAGTCAAGCACTGAAAATGAAAAGCATCAATACATGTAATTGAATTGGATTCATTAATTTAGAGGCAGATCATTCAGCTGAGCTAAGCACACTTGGGCAGCAGAGGAAGGAATCTCAATTCACTGGACAGAAAGAGTGGTTTGGAACAACTCTGCTGAGGGTACTCAGGCCCAATGGGTGAAATAGCTTGCTCTGCTCCCTACAGAGGGGATGGCGAGGAAGATCCACACAAGCACCTGTTCCTCAGCACCAGCCTTGCTGTCCCCCAAACTCTGAATGAGGAGTGCATAGGCCACTGGTTCTTCTGCAAAGAACACCTCCACAACTGAAGAGAAGCAGGATTTGACCCTTCAGTATTGATTTGAATTCCCATCGCAAAAAGTCATTTGGCTCTGTGCTTTGAAAAAAATCCAAGAAAGAATTCATAAATTGGATCGAAATTCCAACTAGCCCCTGTGTGACCCAGAATCTCACCTCCAGTTAATACTGAAGTGTGTCTTGATTGAAAAAAGGTTTATGGACACAGGAGGATTAAAAACAACAAAATTTGGCAGAGGAAGGGAAAATATGAAATGTTGCCAGCTTTCTAGCAATGAGGTACTAAAAATCACATATTAAGCACTGAGCTTGTCTTTCCCATAGAATTCAGTAACTTCTATTTGGTTGCACGTTCTTTAGTGCACGTATTGGACTTGAGAAAGGAAATGGTCATAGCAAAATTGCAATAGTTCTGATCTTGTTCCATCATGCAAGAATATTGTGTACCATGTAACCCTGTCTTTCTTCATGTCTTTGCTCATTCTTTTAGTGCTGGTACATTACCTGTCACTTTCCGTTGTCTTGAAGAAAACTTGGGCATTGATAAGCGTGTCACAAGATTTGTCCTGCCTGTTGGAGCAACAATAAACATGGATGGGACGGCCCTTTATGAAGCAGTTGCTGCCATCTTCATAGCACAGATGAATGGAATTGTGTTGGATGGTGGGCAGATAGTCACTGTGAGGTGGGTTCTATATGTTTCTGCAAAGAACTGGGTCTTTGATTTAGAAGGCTGTATAGCATGAAGACGCAGTGATGGCTTCTGAATGCCTATGTATTCTTACACAGTGAAACGTGTGGACTTTGGCTTCTCACAGTGGCATTCAATGGATAAGACTGTTAAATAGATATGGCCCTGATTCATAGGATCTAAGACCAGAACGAACCATTGTGATCCTCTAATCCAACCTCCTGTATTAATACAGGCTGTAAGACTTCCTAAAGAGATTCTCCACTGCCTTGTACTGTGTGTTGCCATCATTTGTGACTCCTGGGTTAGTAACATTTTAAACTCATTTTGTACAGGAGTAAATGTACAGGAGGGAGGGATAGATCAGTGGTTTGAGCATTTACCTGCTTAAACACAGGATTGTGAGCTCAATCCTTGAGAGGGCCACTTAGGGATCTGGGGCAAAATCAGTACTTGGTCCTGCTAGTGAAAATGGGGGGCTGGACTCAATGACCTTTCAGCTGAGTGAGACAGGTATATCTCCATATATATTGTACAACACAAGGTTCAAAGCAATGGTCTTATCTGTCCAACATAATAACTTAGTTAGATGCAGAGGGATGCTCCAAGCTAGGTACAGGAAATTAATTATTTAGAAAGTCCATACAAGTACTAATAGAAAAAGACTTTCCCATAGAAAGTATCCATATGGTTAGCTTGGGTTATTCCCTCTTATTTTGCCAATTAATAATAAAAATAATGGCCTTGGTGCAAGGCATTTTCCGGCTGTGAGGGGGCAATGGTGACGAAGAGATATGGCTGCAGTGTAACATATTCTGGCATAGTCCAGACGAGCAGAGGGATTTCTTGGGAGCTGCCATCTGCCAGTAGACATGAGAGCAGCCCTCATGCACTTTTACACTTGTCCTGGGGCTGACTAGGTCTCTAGGCAGCCCCTTTGATTAGGGGAAGAGGGGCATATATGCCTCCCCATGCCACATTTACAATGAGTGTTGCTGTGGCACAAGTATTGATGTAGCCCTTCAGTTCCTAGAAGCAAGGCTGGGAGTCACAGGGTATTCTACTCACCACTTGATAGTTCCTCCTCCAGGCTGTTCTGGGGATTAGTTCTGCTCAGTTAACACCCCTTTCCAGCAGTTGCAGTCCCTCACTTTCTGTCTGCAGCCCTTCTCTTGCTCCAGGAGCTGCTGCTTCCTCTTTGTGATTCAGCCCCCTGGACAGAACAGTAAGTGGTTTTCCCTTCCGGGGTATGATACTTTCCAGGTATCTCTGGACAAACAGATTCAACAGTCCTCACATCCACTGCCCTACTGCTGTGACTCAGTCTGCTAGTTCATTATCCCTAGCCATACCACTCTGGTAGGCTTAGTTGGTAAGAAGGCCACCCTCTACTCTGGGTTCCAGTCCAGGTCCCTTTACTGAGCAGTCAAGATCTGCAGCTTCCATAACCTTACTGCTCTTGCCCTGGGGCTACTTCCTATTCTGCTTCCACTCACACTAGTCAAGTCCCTCTCTTCTAGGGTCTACTAGGTCTCAGGAATTCCTCATCCTCCTTCCCTCAGGGAGCGTGACTACCACTCTTCACCCGGTAGCCTCCTTTTTGTTGCCAGTCTCTTGGCTTTATGTAAGCCCCATCTGTTCCCTCTCAGGTGATCTAGATTCCAATTAGCGGCTTCCTCCTAGCCTAAATATCTTTCATGTCTGCCACTTAATTGGTTAATTGGGTGTGCTTGGCCTAATTCAGCCCTCTCAGGGCAGGTGTGGGAAGTGCACCCCATCACACAGGGATGTCACCCATTTCAAGCAGGACTACATCAATGCTCAGTAAGGGACATTTAGTGTGTTCCAGCAGGGTCCACCCAGGGGAGTTAGAGAGGAAAACACTTGTGTGCGCTACAGCTCATGTCCCCATATGGCCCAGCAATCCCTCATGTGCAGGTGTAGAACCACTTGGTCATGTTCAAGAGGCACTAGAGAGGTACAAGTCTTGGAGAAGTTGGAACATGGCTGGGTGAGGGGAAGTGGCACTGAAGACAGCTTACCCGCTGGCTGGAGAATAGGTACCCCAACATGGCAAGTCAAAGAAATGGAAACTTCAGATAAATCTAAGGGTGAATGTAAATAACTACCAACATGGTTTATATTGATCTATTTCTATTTTAATAACTTTTGCTGACCCAAGTGGCAGGGTATCAGATCAGTCCTGCCACATGAAATGAGTTTGACACCCCTGAGCTATCATTACAGCAAAATAGACTGGAGACCGTAGCTCTTAAATTCTATCTCAGTGTGCTCACATTAACCCAGAGTACAGTAGATATATTCCTACTATGGCAAATCATTACATATAGAACTGTGTGGAAACATCTGGAAGCTCAAAGGAATACACACATTTAAGTTAGGTAAGTATAATTTTGGCATGTTTTACTGTAATCCAATTTAAAGTCATATTCGATCCTGTTACTAAAAAAAGAGAATGGCAAAGTTATGACTGTTGCAGCTGAATTCATTTACAATGGAAACCATGACAAATGCACTAAGCCTGACATTTTGAATCATAATAATTCAAACCACACATGAATGCTGCCAAGTTTGCCTTTTCCTTGTGTCTCTAATCCACCCACCTTCCTCTTAGCTAACCCCTTTTCAGGATAAAGAAGTGCCTGCACTGGAATTTCTAGTGTTGTGTTTCTTGCCCAACTATATTAGCAACATATTTTCCAGTTCTTTACCTCCTGCAGGTTACTTACAATAATAAAATATGGTTTTAAAGGAGTTAGGTTGCTTCTCTCAAAGGCAGATGCTGTAAAGTTGGACCTTGAATAATACAATTTAGTTTTTAGCAATAAGAACATTCTTTTTAAAGACGAGTTGCTAATAAAATATTTGCTGGCAGAGGAAGTTCTGGGACTTGTTGATCTGAATTATTCTTCCTGCTCCTACTCTAAAGAATTGTCTCACTGTGCCTGATTCAGATTTCACACCATTTGTACACTAGTGCAGTTGACCTCCTGAACTTCCCAGAATTATTCTTGATGTATGCTGGTGTGAGATCGGAATGAGGTTGACAGCAGTGCTCCTGTGGATTAGCCATAGGAAATGGGATGACATTTGTGTTGTGACACTCAGACTATGTTCTGATATGGCAGTGCAAATGGATAGAAGGTTGTTCTCTTATGTCTGCCAACCCCAACTAGCAATGCTGGGGTTAGGTTCAAATGACCCAAATGCAGGCTCAGGCAGGTTTAGTAACTCTCCTTTTTGCACCTCAGATCTGCCCTTTTGGGCATTTCTGCTTTAACCCAACAACCAAACCTGGCAAAGCAACCTACCCCTTGGAGATGATAATCCTGGAAATGGTAGGGGCTAAAATACTGTGTCCTCACATTAGCACCATGCTGTAGCCAAGTATTTACCCCACGGAGGCACTTATTCCCCCACCTCTTTATTGGAAGCACTTTAAAATTAATTCCTTGGTGAACCCACAGCATCTCAAATGTAGTAGTAAATAGCGTGATCTATTTCAGAAAGACAGAGACTTCTTTTATATTTTTTTATTGTTCTTTGGCTCCCTTGCTGCCTAATTTATTTTCCATTCTACAAAGGAATGCCTAGTGTCTCTGAAGCTGTAGCCTGGTTTTTCAGACTTCCAGCATTTGTAGCACAGACATTCACTGTACTCGACTTTCACATTCTACTAACTGGAGCAAAAGTAGGCATGGCTCTGGATTCGCAAAACCTAATTGGCTGAATGTTGGTTTTGCAAACCAGAACAAGAGTGCTTTGTATCTGGGCTTGGTTTATCACAAGCTCCCAGAGTTTGGAGCATGTGACTGTAGGATACATGGTCTTTCACCATTTCCTTATTGATAACAACCAATTCCCCCACATAGGGCCTGCTCTAGGCACCAGTGCTCCAAGCATGGGCTTGGGGTGGCACTTTCCAAGAGGCGGCACTCCGGCTCCTTTTTTTGTTTTGTTTTTTGATTGGGGCGCAAAAAGCCGGGAGCCGGCCCTGAGCGGAGGTGAGCTGCGGCAGTGGGTGGCGCAAGAAGGGCTTCAGGAAGTAACCCGGGGGTTACTGTTGCCTGCTCCCCCGAGCGCGCCGCTGCTCCGCTTCTCCCCTCTCCCTCCCTGGGAGGGAGGGGTAGGAGGGGAAGTGCGGTGCGCCCGGGGGAGGAGGCGGGGCTGGGGATTTGGGGAAAGGGTTGGAATGGGGCAGGGAAGGGGTGGAGTTGGGGCAGGGCCGGGGGGGGGGCCGCAGGGAATTGTTTTTGCTTGGGGTGGCAAAAAACTTGGAGCCTGCCCTGCCCCCATACTATTATCTCACAAAACTAACTGCAAGCTCTGTAAATTAACATTAATGAACCGCACTGGAAAGTCAGCCTGCAGTCCCTACACTGCAGAAATTCCAGTTGGAATGTGGAGGTGGATATGGGTAAAAGCCCTGGATTCAAACATCTCTGAAATGTAGGGAAGGAGGTTGAAAATCAAAACCAGGCTAACGGTATGAATGTTGCAAATTGCCTTTATCTGTATAGTAGTCTGAACAAACCCCCCAGATCTGAACACTCTTAAATTGGAGTTGGTGGAGGAACAGAATCCTCAAAGTTGTGGCTTGAGCCCATGTCTAGTAGTTATGCAGCCCTGTATTTTCTGGGACATGCCAGGTGAAAACCAACCTTTTGTTTTGATCAAGTGAGTACACATTGAAAGTCACATCCTCCTTGTTGTTACCCAATACTGTGTTTGTTCTTACAGTCTGACAGCCACCTTAGCAAGTGTTGGAGCTGCCAGTATACCCAGTGCAGGACTGGTCACCATGCTTCTCATCCTCACTGCAGTGGGTCTCCCTACTCAGGACATCAGTCTGCTTGTTGCTGTTGACTGGCTCTTGTAAGTAATAGTGACTCCATGATTCAATCCGAAGAAGTCATCATGTACTTACATCAAGTAACAAATAATGATTTACTCTTCTCTGCTATCTTTCAATCATGGATCTCAAAGCTCACTAAAATATACCTATTGTACAGATGGAGCAACTGAGGCACAGATAGGTGAAGTGGTTTGACATGGGCCACTTAAGTCAGCATTAGAACAAGAAATAGAACCTAAAGGGCAGATCTAAACTATGGCTGGTGTAATTTGCAATAGTTACACTGAAGTCAGTTGACTTAAACAATTGACTTCAATGGAGCTATGACAATTTATACCAGCTGAGGATCCTGTCCCTAAGAGGCTTGACTCACAGACTCCTGCCAAAGCCACTACATTCCCTAGAGATATGTAACCTTCCAAGCTGTTGTTCCAAACTACGAACATAGTTCAATAACAGTTATTTAACTCTGCTTTTATGTTTCCTTATTATAATTCTTGTCTAAATGGAGGGTTGGGTACCGAGTCTGTGGATGGGTACTGCAGTGATGCCTGTCTAGAACAGAAGGATTTTAGATGGCATTTGGCAATTGTATTAATAATGTCATCTCCAGTTACATTAGCTAGAATGAACATGCTTCAGGATACAGCCAACTGCTTGAGGTTAGGAAGAAATCCCCCCACCGTACCCCCATGATAATAGTTGTCTGTTATGTTATGGGAGTCTTACACCTTTCTCTGAAGCATCAGGTACTTATGGAGATAGAGCTACAGATGTGATGGACCACTGATCCATCCAGCATAGCACGTTCTACGTTCCTAATAGAATCAGGTTTCTTCACAGAGTTCTTCTCAGCAAAGACACTATAGGATGAATGTCCTAAAGGAGCCCACAAATCAAATGAAATGAGAAAGCAAACTGGAAAATGGAAGGATATTCCTGGTCAGTTTTTACCAGGAGAGTCTCTAAAACATGACCTGACCTACCTTTCAACCTCAGGGTCTTGGGATTAGAGTCCTTTCAGTGCCATTGCAGATCCTCAGCCAAGAGACATCCACCTGTTCAACCCTTCTCCCAGAGCTTTCTGTTCCTCACCTCTGGGATTTAGAAGCCCCATTAATAATTATAACAACAATAAGACACCCAGACTCAGATCCTCAGGTACATTTTAGATTGGAGGCATAGACATCTTTGTGCCACCTTGCGACAGAGTTCCCAGGGACCAGTTCATCCCATCAACACAACTTTGTGCAGTCCCAGGGCTCCTCTAAGTTGCACTGATTGGTGACAGGCCCCTAGAAACCTTTACATCAGCCTGAATTGCAGTAGCACAGTGCACTCCGGTCACTGCCTTTCCTGTTTCAGCACATCACTACACAGCCTAAGCTATAAGGTTGCAGGTAGTAATGCTGGGAAGAAGTGTAACACTAGCTATGCCAGCTTTATACCACTTACTGATTTCCCCATGCCAGGGGAAACCCCAGCAGCCCAATTGATGCATCTGAGTATCTGACTTTGAAACTTTAGTGACATAATGTGCTATTTATCCCTGTTACCATTGGCCCTTGTTGCCTAATTGGGAAGCATTCAAGGTCTCAATCCACCCCTGTAGCCATCCTTCTGTGATATATCTGCTAGACCTGAGATGAGGGATTTTCTTCAGTTACACCCTGTCAGTGTATCACCCTGTCTGTGAGACACCAGCATCTAAGAACAGTTCCCAGCTCCAGTCCCAGCTATAGGGGAAAATGAGGCAGGAATTTACAGCTGGGGCAAGCAAAGGGAAAACATGATTTTAAAAACTATATTGTAATTGTGTGAAATCATAGCTCAGAATGGGGAACCAGGGTGGGGCCCAGCAGGCAGCTGGAGAAGGGCAAAAGAGGATATTGTGTGGTTTTAAATACATTGGTGAAGTCATGGCTCAAAACAGGAAAATGGCGTAGGAATTTGCAGCTAGGAGTGGCAGGACAAGAGGAGGTCCGTGCTCAGGTTTTAAATATATGTTTTCATTGGAACTCAAAATAGGCCAAGTAGATAGGGTTCTGCTGCTGGAAGGAGGATGTATAAATGCAGCATGTGGTTTGTTTGGGTTTTTTAGGGAAATGTCATTTTAAGCCCTGCCTACACTAGTGAACCTCAAAGCTGTAATTCATGAGAAGTGCTGCTCCACTGGCGGGAGCTACAGTTTGGGCAGGGCCCAGACGATTTTACCTCTGGGTCATCTAGCCCTGCTCAGAGGCATGTTAAACAACATGGGAGTAGAAATGCCTGTGCCGTGGAGCTGCACCGATGGTGAATCCCAGTTATGAAGCTTGCTAGTACAGACAAGGCCAGAGTCAGAGAAGGAACTTCTGAAAGGAAAGTTACAGGATTGTGTCCAAGTGAAAGACAAGCCTGGAACCTTCTCCCAAACTGGGAGGGCTCTGGGGTTCTTTGGCCTGACCAGCAACAGTTCAATCCATAGTGATAAAATTCAGAGACTTAGAGTCAAGGCTTCAGAAAGAAAGAAAATGAGAAAAAAAGGAGGCATGTTCTGTATATCTTGTCATGCTGATAAAGCTAAGGAAACATTCAGAGCCTGATTCTGACCTTGCTTATGTTAGTTTAACACCAATGTAAATCCATTAACTTCTGTGTGAGATCAGAATCAGGCTGTCTATTAACTGACTGAGTGATAGATATAAATACAGGAGATGGATACAGGTGCAGACAATCATAATGAGCCTGATATCTGGAACTTGTCTGGATGCAAATCAATACAGTAGATATCTTTTAAGAATAGCAATTGTCCTGGCATTTCAGGTCAAATTAGAAAAAATCTTGTAAAAATGGCTCATCTTGTGAGCTTTTTAGTGTTCAAGATGAAAGAAAAGATCACAAAAATCACCTGATTTGTCAGGATTAGGCTGAAATCTCACAGAAAACAGCTTTCACAGTTTCAGAACTCTCAAACCCAAACCTGAGTTTTGACTGGGTCTCAGCCTTGACTCTCCCTCCCCTCAAATTGAGGCTTAAGGGGTTTCTGGATCTAGATCAGATCATATCCTCATTGGTCCCTCTCTTGTACAGAGAGATTGGGTAGAAAGACAGACGCACAGAACTTTATCAGGCAAATTTTCCAAGCTTTCACAACTCTCGCAGTTTCTTAATTTAAAACTACACAAAACTCAGCGGTGACATTTAATAGGAAAGCATTATGTGCCAACAGCTGGAACGAATCCAGCATCATTAGTAAAGCTGGCTACTTTCCAACTGTGAGACTAACAAGCTTAGCAAATGTCATACCATGGACCCAGGTACAGAAGTAGTTTGCATTGGGAAAACTGCTCAGATTCAACATCTAAAGCAGACACCTACATTCAGAAACACAACTGGTAAAGTTTGCATGACATCTGAATCTTTTCTGTAGCTTGTGTAACATGGGTCTAAATTCAAAATGCTTAGGCACACGTTCCTTGGGAAAGCTGATATTTGAATGTTATTGCTTAGGTCTGTTTCTAGAATGTAAACTCAAGTAAAATGAGTGCCAACAAGATGAAGGCAAGTTAAGCATGTCACTTTTTGAGTCAGTGGAAGCCTTGAAGGATTTATTTAATCTCTTTTTAGGATCCTTTCTAGGTTCCAGAGTACCTAGTCAAGAAAGCTCCTTGGAAGGGACAATGTTTTTTTACATACTAGTATTAATAATAATACCTAACAACACTTTGTGTACCTGCTTCTCCTCTCACTCATATAGTGGTTTAACTTTATTGCCTCCAATGCTGCTAACTTTGATTGATACGGAGTGAGTGGAATACAGAGTCAGACCCTATGAGCCTGATCCAACTCTCATAAAAGTCAATGGGAGTTGGATCTGATCCTACAAGAGAAATAACATAAGTATGAGAAATCCTTTCTTCTTCAGATGAAAGAATTTTTTTGTCTGATCACTGCTGACCCAGCCATCAGTCATGTATTGATTCTTCTGATCTTGACATTACTAGGTATTTTGGGTAGTCGGAAGAGAGATTGAGTCCTTCAGCACTCCTTGTGTTTCCAAAATATTTGCTGTATCTCAGCAAAAGCCAGGCTGACTCCCTTTCTCAATCATCCTTTCAGAATTAGTGTTTCAGACTACATTGAAGTCGATATGTTGGACAAATAATTTAGTAGGCCAAATTTTCCTCTTATTTACACTGATGCAACCCTATTGACTTCAGTGGAGTCATACCATTGTAATCAACAACATAATTTGGTCTATTGTTTTTAAGAATAGAATGAATGGAACCTTCTCTCTTCACCCATCCTTTCTCTCTGGATGCAATCAGCCTGGCTGAAGTCAATGGGAGTCAGTGGGGCCAGGATTTCACCCTCTGTGTTTCCGTTAAGTCAATCAAGCCCAGTCTACAGTGAATAGTTCTGAAACATTGTGCTGTTTGCTTAGTTGAATGTCTTTTCTTGTCTACTAACAGACACAGATAGATTGAGGCATCTCCTCGCCTGTTAAATATAAACCACACTGGAGCTATATTTGTGGATTCTGGTCTCCACCTCCTGTCTGGCATTCTGAGCACTCACCCTGGAGTGGCATTAATGAATTCATTCAAGATGTAAGACTATTCACTCAAAATTATTCAGGCGTTCTATAATGTTTCCATGGAGATCTTATTGCAGAGTTCAGTATATTTGATGGGTTTTGTTAAAAAATTAACCCTCTGCAAGTAATATTTTCTAAGTCTGCCACTTCCACTAGGGTAGGCATCATACGTGCATGGCATGATAACTCTATAAAATCTTTCACTCAAGCAAAGCAAAACTGGAGGGATTTTTCCTGCTATAATGTTTTGTTGTGAGTATTGCCCATAAATGAAAAATGTTTTTCACACTTTGGTACTATTTTAATGAACATTTTGCAAAAAATTGCTGATATGCTTATGAAATTCCATAATTATGGTCTGACAACCATAATTGTCAGACATAATAGCAAAATAATGAAAAACACTTGTGAAAGTGATTCAATTGGGTTTTGTAAATGTTTACACTGAAATTTTAATCAAAGCACTAAACATAAGTTTCACTCAGTCATGCATAAGATATAAAATGATTAGTAGTAGTTCACTGATTTGTAAAATCAGATTTAAACTTTTGGCGCAGTGCTAAGCGGCTGTACAATGCAAACCTAGTACCAGCAATATTAGAAAGAGCAGGGAAAAAACAATGTTGTCAAATCAATGACTGTCACGTGGAAAGGAATTCTACTGGCATGGAATCGTACATGCCTGCTTCTCTGTCATTTGATCAAAGTTCATATTGCTCAATCTTCCTGTCATCCTCTGAGTAGACTTGGGTTTTTTGGAAATACACCTCAGCTTTTCTGTATTCCCATTTCTGATTGACTCCCTGATGAACCAGAAACCAGGACACCACAAGCACTCTTCCCTTGCTTGCTGTGGGTTTGTTAGAGTAGAATTAACAGAGTTTTCTGAGGATGCTTCTGTCCAGCTAATATCGGTAGAGGTCTACAGATTTATTATTATTGTTGTTGGTTTACATTTTTGACCCTAAAAGGATGTCAAAGCACCTTTCAAGTTAAATAGACATGCACAACACTATACATGGATCACTTCCTCTGCCCCTGAACTCTTGGGGTGAAATGTGACTTTTTAATAGTCCCACAGTGTTATTGTTGTCATTAACATCAGTGTAAAACAGGTGTAAAATGGCACCAGACCAGAGTGAAAGCATTTTACATCTACTTGCACTTAATTTACACTGACATAAATGACTACACAGGGTGCAATGGAGCAGCTCTAGTGTCCGCTACAGGCAGGAGACATGGAATCAAGACACTGCAACGTGTTCTCACACAACCTCCCTTTAAAAAACTTGCCCCTGAGCAGGGTTCTGGTGTGGGGGCGAATCTAGTCTTTCATGTTCAGAATCATCAGCAGTGTAAAAAGGATACTGGTCTAATGTCTGCAAGTGCCAACAAATGTGTTTCCTTGTAAAGAAGCATGTGGGCCTAATTTGGCATCAACTTGCAACCAGGAGGCTCTTATTACTGAAGAGGTGTCACTGGTTCATCATTTCACAGATTATGACCTATATTTGATTGGCACATATACCCTATGAATACTGGCATAGAACAGTGTGAATGGGCACAGTGCCACTGTAACAGCTGGCTGTGTGTCTAGTGGTGCGAGGGAACCAGAATCCAACAGGAGCACTGAAGGTTTGAGTCCCATAGCGAGATTTCACATCACCTTCCCATAGTTTCCTCAGCTTGAATAAAGGGGAGAGGCTATTTATTTACACCAGTTGAGAGCTGGAATAAGTCACTAAATCTAAAATCGTTTCCCCTGGTTGTGTAAAGAGAATTTAGGGCCCTGATGAATTCAGGTTAATTTACTGGCAGTGAAATGGGACGTGCATAGCGATAAGAAATCTCCAACCCAAGAAGCAGGCACTTTACAGATCTCAGCAAAATGCAAAATACTGTTTGGCTGTTTCTTTGTACAATCGCTCTGCCACATCAGGGATCCAGATCTGTGACTATGGGCATCTGTGCCATGGAAGTCTGTATATAGTTTCTGTTTGAACAGTCCCCTGGGAAGGCATTTCTTTTCAACTTCTCTTGAAAGCTAAAATCCTTTCCACTCTAAAGATCTCATAAACATTCTGTAGAGGATAAATGACAGCAGCAGCAGCACCTGCAATATTAGGCACTCCTTTCATCCCGAACTTTCCCCTTTCCCTAATAGTGAACTCCAGACAACAAGTGAGTCTTTCATGCTCCAGACGGATTTATCATTAACTATCAAACCTCTCTTTCTCCTGCAGAGACCGGATGAGAACATCAGTAAATGTTGTAGGAGATTCTTTTGGTGCTGGCATTGTGTATCACCTCTCCAAGGCAGAGCTGGAAAACCTGGATTCCCAGCATAAGGGGCATGAAGACATTGAAATGACCAAGACTCAGTCAATTTATGATGACATGAAAAATCATAGGGAAAACAACTCAAACCAATGTGTTTATGCAGCTCACAACTCTGTCATAGTAGATGAATGCAAGGTACCTTTCACATTTATGGATATCGAGACTTGTATATAGCAGTGCATGCTTTGTTTTACTTCATTTTTTAACCTGCATGTATTTTTTTTTAAATTGTTTCACAAATGTGACAGCCTTTGTGAACCTCAGACATTTTAAGTAAGTTTAAGAAGTTACAAAGATTTTTTTGCACTCTTCTTAAACATGGCATTTGAAAAATCATATACAATGTTTACATATCAAAAACTAAGGGATTATGCAGCGTATTATGGAATATTCCAAAACTCAGAGAGAATATGGCTATCTACCTAGTTTCCTTTGTTAACAGAGAGCTTATTGCTACTCAAATGAAGGCTAGTTGTAAACCAAGTGCAGGTATTATTATTTGATGGCACTCTTCCATGATACGCCATAAAGAGACTCACGTGTTAAATGCACCATATCACTGGTCGCTCCAGCACTCAGACAGCATGTGTATGCTTTTCTTTCATCATAATTCTTGGTAGTCATTGTAAAAATACAATGCAATTTCTATCTGATCTTCACTGTAACTAACCTGGATTTTAAAAAGAAAAAAAATGTCTTGATTAGAGTGAAGCGAACTTCAGAAACCCCATCAGTTGAATGAAAAGCTAGGTTGAGTGATTTGTGTATAAAGGTTTACCAGGCAACCAGGACTAGGACAGGCCTGATTTTAATTGAAAAGGGAAAAAATCAAAACCAAATTAAAACTTTTCATTTTACGGCCAATTTTTTCTTTAGCTGCTTCTCCTGTTCCTCCCGCCTGATTATATATCAAGTGACCTGTTCCATAGTTTATCAAAACATGTCTAGATTGGCTAGTGAGTCAACTCACCCAGATATTTGTCCACAGAGAGAAAGAGAAAGCTTGTGGATTCTCTGGCACCTTTAAGTCTCCACAACAGACTTAGAATGGACACAAGTCCCATCTCTAAAATCCAATTGCTAAGTTATCGTAGACAATGGAGATGGAAAAGATTTATGATGTCATTTTCCCCACTCCTAAGCCAAAGATCATTCTTCACAGTACATTTTTTCAGAGGTTTGCCCTATCGAGGGTCAAATAACTTGTTTGAAAAATGGTATTTTCCCTCAAAGTTTTGAATTAACCAAAGCTTTCATTTTGTTCGACATTTTTTCATGGAATTTTTCAGTTTTTTGGTGAAGTTAAGATGAATGAAACTTTTCATTTTGAATGAAAAAATCATTTCGTTTTGGTTTTCAATTTTGGGGAATATTTTCCCCCTTTCTCTTCGCTTCCCCTCTTTCCTTTCATTCCACTAGAAAATCAAGAAGAAAGGGGGGGGAAAGTAGAGTGCAGCAGAAGAAATAAAAATTTGAAAATTGAAACCAAATGAATTTTTTATACATTTTGTTGTTTTTTCTTTTGAAAGGAAAAGAAATTGTCTGGCAATATCTGTTTCTTTTTAAAAGACATTTTTCATGAAAGAAAATCAACATTTTTTTTAATCAGTTCTAGACACGATTGATGGGTTTTTTATCACTTCCTTTGAAAAACCATTTCACAGTCTGATAAAACTGTTCCTCTTCCTAAAGAGGTGGAAAGAACCAATTACCTTTGATGTTAGGATCAGTCCTGGGGTTTTTGGCCTAACAATTACTGGCTGATTTTATTGGATTTAGTGCTACTAGGAAGCACCTGAAGATACACTAATGTGGGCTTCAGTCTTACTGTGACACACTCTGGGCTTGATTTTAGAAAGAGTTCAGAACTTGCACCACTTCAGGACTTTTCAGGACCAGTCCCCCTTTCATTTAAAAAATACCAACAAGCCATAAGTTATTGGCTGTGTCACAATCACTAAAATTGTCCCAAACACAGTGGGATTTGGAGGTTTATGTCATCACTTGCAAGTGATGCTTTAGTGACACTGCTACCAGGAACTTTTTAAGGTGGTATTTTTGCTGGACAGTTCCACAGAGAAACTGGATTGAGTTACAAAGGTTCCTAATTACAGGAACTCACAGAACCCAGGTGTCAGAGTCTACCCTCACTTGAAACTGGGCGGTTTCAAAGTGAGGACCCGCATGTCACCATGTCAAAGGTCTCACCCCCACTTGGAACTGTTGGGCTCCAATGTGGGGACCTGACTTGGTTTCCCTCTAAACTAAAATCCTAGTTTAGATCTAGTAAGCTGCCACCATGTCATGGGGGATCTCACCCCCACTTTGAGCTTGTGGGTTCAAAGATGGGGACCCGCAGGTATTCTGCCACCACCCTAACCCTTAGGGTAGGGTTCCTTCTCGCTGCCACCACTCAATTAGGAAATGTGAATTGAGACACAGTCCTTCCCCAAAATCCTAGGGGATTCCAAGAGCCCCAAATCCATGGAGTTCTTACACCCAGGAGAAACAAACCATTCCCCCTGCTTCCTCCCCCCTCCCTCCCTTTTCCTAGGAGAGATACCGGGATCCAACTACAGAGGGATACCTCCCCCTCCCCTTTCCCTGAGAATCCACCCAAGGAAAGACCAACAAGTCCTTAATAGAAAAGAATTTATTAAGAGAACAAAAAGAAAGTACAGAATCTCTATGAGCCCAAGCTGGACACTCATAGGGTATAACCTTATCAATCTCTGGAGAGAATCCCCTCTCCCCCTTTTCTCAGTAAAAGCAATATCAGCAAACAGGAATAAAGCATTTCCTTTAGCAAACACACAATTGCAAATATAGAAATCAAATCATAAGACTAATTCGCCTTTCTAATTAATACTCACTATTAATTAGTAGAAACTACTCCAGGAGAACTTGGAGACATGACTGTCCTCTGTTAGATCCAAAAACAGTTCTCACACAGACAAAGGCTTCCCTCCACAGAGATTTGAAAAAATCTTATCTCTGATTGGTCCTCTGGTCAGGTGGTCACCAGGTACTACATGTTAACCCTTTACAGGTAAAACAGACCTTAACCCTTAACTATCTGTTTATGACACCAGGGAACAGAACTTCCCTAATTTGGGATTGCCTCACTTTCATCATGGTGAAGCTTGCTCTTTCCTCCTTCTTGCACTCTACCAGTGCTGAGCTAGCCAGGTTTTCCCCTCTGCTAATTTTCATTCCCCGTCACCTGTCCACAGTCTCTTTTAAGGACCTCAAAAGGGAGAGTGATGGATGCACTAGTCCATCCCCTCATTATTTTGTCCACCAGTTAGCTCTAATTTCAAACACACCAATTTTGGTTCATTGTTTTTCAGTCCCACACTGGTCTTGTTTACCAGACATGAACTTAACACAGTTCTTGACTTATATCAGCAGGCATTTTTTGTTTGGATACCACTGACTCCTAAGCTAGCAAAATTCGACAATTGTCATTGTTGTTTTGAGCTTGCTCTTCATTGGGAGCTACATTCAAGTGTATGAGAGGAACCTTGACCTAGTAGAGTAAACACAGGACTGTCCTTGGGCAAATACTTGTCTGGCTCAGTGTCCTCACCTGCCAAATGGGGATAATAATACTTACCTACCTCACAGGGGTGTTGTGAGGATTAGCTGATGTTTGTAAAGCGCTTTGAACATGTAAAGTGCTCTACAACCGCCAAGTATTTTGGTAATGATGATGATGTAGTGTTACCTTATCAGGCTCCAAATACCAAGGTCTTGGGCTTGAAGAGATATTTCCTTATCCTGCAGAATTCACTGGAAGGGAGAAAAGTTCGCTGCAACTCTGATCAAAGTTTTGAAAAGCTAATATATTAACATGTCATCTCTATTTACTTCCTGTAATATACTCCAGATAATTCAAGTCTGTTATAGTCTTGTGCAGCCCCTATATATTTATAATAAGCAGGCTATTTTTTATGTTGGAGTATAATGGCTCTTATTGCATGATATTTCTCTATTTTTATGATCACATTTCACATTACTTTATGTGGTTTTCAGTTCCAAATGTGCTGTTTATTCTTGTAACTGCATGTGTTTCCCTTCCAATTATCTGTGAAAAAGGTTGGCTTTGTTTTAAACATTGGTGCATTTTTGTAATGTTTCCCTGTCCCAATGCTTTCATACATATGGTTTACCCATCATGCGGAATATCAGTCCTGTCTTTAAGTTTTCATATGAAGCTGAGGACAGTAACTTGGAAGGTAAGCTAGGAAAGAATAGGCCATGCATATAGAATTAGACGAAAGGTTCCCATACTATGTAAAGGCCCAGTTCATTTTCCTCAGTCAAACAAAATACTTTAGCTTGAGCCCCACACATCTCCTGTTAAGGAACTCATATGGCTATTTTTCTATTGACTGTTGGGTTGTAACACGGCCATCGTTTCCCATGAACTGATAAACCAATATTGGTCTTCCACCATACTTATCAAATTAATATTGTAGCATGAACCTTTAAATGCTACAATGACCCTTTTTGTTGTTCTGTGTATAAAATATAGTATTAATAAGAATTGTTTGACCTGATTGTAACTGAACCTTTCACATGCATGAGTAGAATAGACGCACAATGAATGATGCTTTACAACATGTCTGTGGAGCAGCTATTCTGCCATTTTCTTTGAAGTTCTTGTAATGTGTGTGT
The DNA here is from genome assembly GCF_020497125.1 of Mauremys mutica. Lineage (NCBI taxonomy): Eukaryota > Metazoa > Chordata > Testudines > Geoemydidae > Mauremys > Mauremys mutica. The sequence goes on from NC_059075.1 coordinate 80,730,090, forward strand.
ATATATGTATCCACATTCCTCTATCATTCTGTCCCTTTCACATTCCTCCATATCTTCCACCAGATGTCCTGCAGTGCAGATGAGTTCTATAGGAAATTTTTTTAGTTCAAGTTAAACTCTTCTTGCAAATTAGGAAAAGTCTGAAAGCGACAGGACTATCTATATGTGTAAAATATTTATGAAAACTATATGACTTTAAAACAGTGAAGGGAAAATAAAATCCAAAAAACATGGATCATTGTTAACTCATGTTTTCTAGCCAATATTAAAATTACGCCCCCCCCCCACACCTCTCCGCACTTTGAGGACATTGTGAATTATGAATAAATATATATAAAATACATATATATTCACACATGGAGTATGTTATTCCTATAAATATCATGCTTCTCCATATAACTCATAACTTTTCTTGTCAAAGTGCCTTGGCCTTTAAGTTAGATGTCAATGATAATTACTTGCAGGTGACACTGGCAACCAATGGCAAATCTGCAGACTTCACTGTTGTTGAGGAAGAGCCTTGGAAACGTGAAAATTAAGGAAAGCGAGTCCCATCTCCATCTTTAATAAGCCCCTGAAGCTATCTTATGGTAAAAGATATCAAGATTAAAGAATATTTCTCTATTTATTTAACATCTAAAGTTTCTGCTTATTTAATTTGTTAACTGAAACTTAGCAAAGATCTCATAAAGTCATTGTAGCTACCGTGTTTTTGCAAAATAGTGATCCATAACTATCTGTCTCACTTGTACTGTTTGAATGGATGCAGCTGGAGAATACTCTGAGTTAACAGTTATGTCCTCACCAGACTCTCTCTTTTGCTCAAGATGCAGAAAATGTAGATGCTGCAAAATGGAAAGATCAAAAAGCCGGTATGGCTTTCTCCAGGGACTCAGGGTAATGAACATATAGTATCATATAAACCTTAAATTGTTCTCAGTGTCTCTTCTTGTGATGTATGTACAAATCAGTATTGCAGTGTACCTTTGGTACAGTCAACATTGTGTAACTACAGTATTTATTGTAAGTGTCTCTAAAGGTTTTCTATAAGTTTTATTGATAATTAGTAGCTGGCATGGGGGACTCAAAATTTTCATCTTCTCAGGTACACTTAAAATTAAGTGTCTCAAATAAATATTTCATTTAAATTCACACCAGGCATAACTTTATTAAAATCAGTGGATTAAATACAAAGGGCCAGATCCCGGGCCTTTCAGATAGCACCAGATTCTGATGCTCTCTTCACATCAAATAGGACCTTATAGCGCAGGTAGTCCCTCTGAAACTATTCAAGGAGAATGATGTTATTCAACTTAAGGAAGAGCACCAGAATCTGTCCCCAAATGATTATTGAACATTCTTTTTGTTGAGGATAAGCAATTATATGTAATAGGGTGTTAAAATGTAATGGTGCTTAGCATACGTTGGTTTGTTAACTAAGCTAAACTAAATGTATATTTAGGACACTTAATTTGAAGTGATAACTATTTTTCTTCTCAAGTACATCTTAGATTTGAGCCAATAAGCTAAATCCTGAAGTCATTACCTGGTCAAATTTTGCATTGACGTCAATGGGAATTTTGCCAGAGTTAGGACTGACTGAAAAGTAAACCAGGACTTCAGGATTTCAGTCCAATAAATTGAATCCCCATCTCTCTGTTGTGAATAAACAATTTGTATAAATGTCTTTGATGTCAGACAAGCAGTGATTCTAGATCACATGGCATATGAATAAACAAGGCAGAGTTTTGTCAACACGGTATAACTAATTCATTCATCTGTAAGACATAGAGGTGCAATAATCATTCTCTTAGGTTGTTTAAAAGGTGCTTGTTAAAAATCAGTGCTTGTAAAGACATAGGCGTAATCTATTATGAAATTAATAATGTTTTACAGCAAATCTGAGCCAGGTAGCTGTGGGAAACTCTGCCCTCTGACCAAACCTTCTGTGATGTGAGTGTTTCTTACAATGTTCTCTGAGCTGTCCAGCCTATGAGCTTATAATGAACCTACCTACAAGGTGAGATGGGAAATGAAGCATATATGCTTCTCTCTGTCCATGCACAGTGCAGTGCTGCCATTGACATAAACTGGAATAACATGTGTGAATGTAGAGTTTAAACAATAATCCAGTCTAGTTTTGCTAATTTGTATTTGTGTTAGCTATTCCAGTGAAGTCACTATGAGCCCCTGCTAGTAAGGACTACTCACCTGTTTAATGATTTGCAGAATCAAACCTATAGTCAACATATTCACCATTTAAATATTTGTAGCTGTGCAGTATTTTCCTTGGGAACATTAGTGCTCTTTTGATATCCCCTTTCTGCCTCACTAACTGAAAAGTCCTAAAGAATTTAATAGCTATTAAACTACTGTGGGTTCTATAGACATTATTCTGACAACCTAAAGAATTTAATAGCGAATTAGTCCTTTTCTGTAGGTCTTTTGTACCATTCTATGGAATTCTGTTCCATCTTGTTCAACGTATTTAATGGCAATTGTGGGTACAAAGAACTTCTCAGGATTGGGGACTTAGTCTGGATTTGAAGAAGAGTTCACTTCCCTGATCCCCACAGCAAGAGATCAATTGCCCAAGACAGATGTAACACTCTCTAAAATGAACTATAACATTTGGGCTGTTGGCTCACCTCACATGAAAGTCACTGAGAGCTAAGCAGCAATCGTATAAGGTGACCATATTTCCAAAAGACAAAACAGGACACTCCAGCTGCTCACCTGTGGCACCTTTCCCCCCATGCAAGACTGTTCCCCGTCACAGGCACCCTGCAGGGGCCTCCTCACGAGGCTGTTTGCTGGAACCCTGCAGGGAAGGGTGGCTCCCTCAGGAGGCTATCGCCAATGGCTGGAACCTTGCTGCCCTCCACCCCCCCAGCTCAGCCTCCTCCCCCACGAGGGGCTGGCATCTCTGATCTCCCCCTCTGCACCGCACCCTGCTTGTTTTGGACAAAAGCGGGCATTTGTCCCATTTGCTCTTGCCAACTGATCAAGTCAGCAAGAGCAAAATGGGATAAATGTGTCCTTTTTTTTTTTTTAAAGTCAGGACAGGGCTTAAAAAAGGGCCTGTCCCAGCCAAAATGGGACGTATGATCACCCTACAATTATACCAGACTAGAACAAAGTGTTCGTCGTAGTGTAGAGCTTGGGTTCTCAAAGGTTTTCATAGGCTGGCCCATATTTTAGAGAGGTGGTCTCCTAAACCACTTCCATCCTATTCATAATAATCTAACTTCCCTGTGGCAGCCACAGCAATTGCCTACAGAGAAAGGTAACATTAGGAAAGTGTTTAGTATATTTTTAGCTATCGTTTAAAGCAATATGATAGCTGGAAACAGGTAGGAGAGCCAGCACCATGTGACTAAGCTGTTCCACACAGTTACCTATTGAGAACACTGGTTCAGACATCCTTCCTTACACTTATCTGCTTTGGACATATTGCCCTTTAAAAAGTGATTCTTCAGATGGGACTAGAGGAGGAGGAGGTGAAAATCTAGAGTAACTCCACCCACGTACAGAGAACAAATTTGGGGCTTTAGTTTTGACTTAAAAAGCACACTGTAGGACTTTTAAGTAAGACTTTATAGTTGCAGTAACTCAGGGAACTTTCAAAGATAATTACAATGTCACTCTTCTACTTATAATATAGAAATGTGCTACTTATGGGAAACACTTTGGCTATCCCCCAGGCTGAATTCTCCCATGTAATATTTAATGTGTAGCTACTCTGGCACAGTACTGAATTTAACCATCAAAAAGCTTTCCATTTCTTGGGGGAAACTGTAACTCATACTTGGCTTGCAGTTGGTAATTTACTCATTCCACATGAGGCTGGGTTGCTGCTTAACTAAACAAACAAGAAAAAAACCCAGGAAATGGCCACTCCAGCTATTGCAAGTTTCACATTTGAGTGGATAATGCTGTCACTGTCACATCGTCCTTTAGTCTCATTATTTTGCATTTAGCCTTCAGTATTCTCTTCCTTTACTCATTTCCCCATTGTTTGGATGGCAAAACTCAAGGATGAGCACAGGATAAAGCAGCACACATGCTCTTGAGTTATTTCCATGTGAACTGAAGTTTCCTTCTACAGTCATTTTCTTTGCTCTGCTCTCAGCTATTCCCCTGCTGCTTACACAAGTATGATATATATGTGCCCTCTAGAACACTGACATCATCAGTGAAATATGGAAAGCCTTGATCCTGGTAAGCTTCCTTAGTCAGGAAAGCATTTAAGCACCTGGTTAAAATTTAGCAGCACATGCTTTTCTGAATAGGACTGTAGTTAAGCACCTGCTTGAGAACTTTGCTGAATGAGGGCCATGACTCTGTTAGGGTTTGTTCTGGTGCTAGTCTTCAAGGCCCAGTGCACATTATAATTAACTTGGGGAAACAGTTTGCTTCTGAATGTGTTCCTTCTTCTGTACTCCTCCTCCAGAAAAACAAAGATGACACCAGCACTTTGTATAAAACAAGAAGTTTGCACAGGTCTCATGCATTAAGATGCCCTTATATTTATGCCAGTTAGACAGTATTACAGTAAGGGCCTCTGTCATTTAAAACTGAGAGACTATTTTTGTTTCTTTGGAAAACAGGGACTGTGCCTGCAAGATGCTGACCACTCTGAATTCCCTTTGGGAACTGAGGATGTATGCTTCCTTCCAGGAAGCACTTAGCACCTGGCAGCCTGAACAGAGCCCGATCAACCCAACTATATGCACTAAAAACTCCCAGGAATTTTAAGATAGAGAAGGATTATTATTTTTCATCCTTCACCATTCCAGAGCAGTTGCTGTTAATACATTGTCTGTTCTTAATGCTAGCTGGAGACTTTGGCCCCGATCCTACATTGTTGGAAAGCAATTGGGGTTCCATCATTGATTTCAGTGGGAGCAGGATCAGAGCCTGTACTTCATGTTGAGGCCCATGCTGTCTTATTTGAAATGGTCTGGTTTCAGTTTCTGTACATATAGCGATCTCAGTCATTTATCATTATAAATGCACCATCATTCCTCCACCTGCAAAGACCAAAATATGGGCCTCAACATGAGAGACAGAAGAAAATCAATGTATGCTGTAAGCTAAAATAGGGAGGGATTAATTCATTCATAAATAGGGCTATTGTGGGAGCTTGTTTTGTCAATGCTGGCAGGTAAGCCACAGACAATAATATGGATTCTGATTAAATTGATTGAATGGTCTGTGTTTTCAGCTTTTGAAAGCTTTTTAAACTCTTGCAATATAGAAGAATCTAAGAAGGATCAAGGTTCAACAGTGGCCCCTCCCACCTCCTTCAGCCAATGGAAACAGACTGTGCAATTCCTTCCGCCTGATCCCAGTGAATGATCTTTTCTTGGTTCTCTAGCTGATGATGCCTCCCACATCCAAAAGGTCCCTGCCAATATGCCATAAAGGAAAATCACTTCCCATCCCCAAATCCAGCAATGAGTTTAAACCTCTGCCTCTGAATTCAGATCACTGTCATTATACTTCTGATCTGTTTATACCCTGAGCTATAGCTAGTGTCCATTTTTGTCTAGAATCCTAGTAAATGGACTCTTCCAATACCTCTGGGAACTCAGAATTCCAAACACTACGGGGTTTTAAAGATCCTTGAGCAGTATAGATTTCTGATTTGTTTTCCAAGTCTGGGTATCATCAGTCCTTGGGTTGGTACTTTGATGGCTGCCGATGTTTAGCAGAGCAAACTACTTGTCTTATAAATAGAAGCAGCAGCAAAAAACAACAGAGCTCAAATGAATTTACTCTGGCAACTGCCTGTATTTTCTTTGCTTTCCCAGCCTCATGCTGTTATATGATTCCTGTTGTAGCAGCTCAGCAGCAATCAAACAGTTTTCTGAAAACAGCATCAGTTGCCAATCTAGCCTCTGACTTCTACAGCCTCTTATAATGCCTTTAGAAAGGCTTTGAGCTTTAGTACCAGGCCTGAAAATCCCTATTATGAATATTTAAAGTACATCTCCTGCTCATCAGATTAAGTCCCATTTGTTCCATTTTTGTTTACTGCATTTGGTTTTACTCCAGGAAGCACAGAATAATAAATACAGGCAACTTATAAAAATATGCTGCAGTATGCTACTGTACCAAGCCAGAAGACTACAGTTGAGCATATTACTGTGACTTCTTGGGTCATTACTGTAATTTTTGTCTTGTGCGTTATTGTCATAAGCATATAGCACATTGGGACAAATTCTTCTCCGGTGTAACTCTACTGATCTGAATGGAGTTACGCCAGGGATTAATTCTGCTGCTGCTGCAGTAGCATGATTATTATTTTTAGGCCATCTTATAATGTTGTGTTGAAACTACTGCTACACATAGATGTATTATGAAAAACATAGCTTTGAGAGTGATCTTTTTCAGTCAAGCTCATGATGCTGAAGAAAAGACTTATCTAGTTTTGTTTGGCAGAAGAGTGATGTACAGATTATAGCTACAGCCATTACAAAAAGCAACTGCCCTGCACAACAATGTTATAGAGTAAGGGAAGGGAGAATAAGGAGGATACGTGAAACAAATTTGCTGAACTTTGCCCTGAGACAGTGTTCAATTCTTGCTCAATATTGACCAGAAGCAATATTTTGTAACATACATTTTTCACCTCTTCAGTAATCTTGCATTCCCCCTACACACACACCGGCAGGGACCAGTCCTGCAGTTCTCAGCAGACTCTGCCATCCTGGTATTACTTAGGCACAACTTCCACTAAAGTCAATGAGAGCTGTGACAAAGAGACTGCAGAATTGGGTCCACACTGATAGTTACCCTTTGCTTCTCCCTATTTCTTCCTAGGCTCTTGTTTGCTATTGAATTGAAATCTGTTGCTGTAATGAGCCAGAGTGCTGCTACTTTTCACTAATGCCCAGGCACTGAGAACTTGTTTATCTGTAGAATGCATGGGTTTAGTGACACAAGACTCTTTAGAACCAACCCACAGTGTTTCCTCCTACCCAAGAGACATCTTCATCTGGAAAAGTTGAAACCTAACAACTTTCTGCTACCCACAGTTACAATTCCTAATGGATATGACAGTGATGCATTTAAAGCCATGGTCCTTTATAAACCCTGAGCTCCATATGGCAACATTGTTTAAGCATACTGTTGAGGCACTGCATAGATTTTCTGCTAGTTAAAGATGCCACTCACCAATGTGCTAATGAAGGTTTTGGAGAGGCAGGGAGGCATGATATTTCTTACATCACCCAGCTTTTTGGTTTATTTCCCCAAATCACCTATTTGTCTATCTAGGTTCTTATATAGAGATGTCACCTGCTGTTGTTGGAGTATTTAATGCTTCTAGTTTGATTTTTGTAACTAAAGATAGCACCGAGAGTCTTCAATATTTTCAAGAAATACTCTGAGACATACACCTTTACACAGAGAGGAAACTTACCAAATTGTGTTTCATAGATAGCATCATGTAACCTAGATGGTCTAATTACTGCATAGAGCTTTGTACATAAATAGGATACTTCATGGGGATTTTTGTATCATTCTTTTCTATTTGTTTTCTACAGTTTGGAAGACCATTTGCAAAGCATATTTACAAACTGATTTTGTAGTCAGTACTGTAGATTCAAGTATTTCCATTTTTGGCTTCATGTAGGCTTGTAAGTTCTCATGTACCGCAGGTTGTCTTTCCTTCTTAAAGAATATTGCAACAAAAATCTATAGACTTCTTTCCAACCTATCCTGCTTGTTTTCTTAATGTATCCAGTTTATACTCTAGTGTGAACTGTAATTTATAGAATGCATGAGAAAAGAATTACACATGTAATTACACTTGTTAAATATGGTATGCTCAAAACTGATTCAGCCATTAATACAGATTTTATGGGTGTGTACCTGTTCTCCAGAAACCAGAAAGAACTACAATGTAGAGGGAACTAAATTGCTTAGTATCTGTAATTTACAGACACACAAATATTTTCTTACAATATTTTATATATGACCATATAAGATAAGGGAAAAAATTCTTACAGGTGATCCACACCTTAGAGCAAAACCAGTTTTCTAACAGCATTTTAGAATTAATTTTTTTTCTGTATTTTGTTTAATGAACTAAGAAAAGCAATTTAGTGATGAATTATAAGCAAAGCACAAAATGCAATAGGAATTAAGAATTTTAAGGTGTCCTTAAATGCTGCAGTTCACTATGGAACACTGTATTATTATATCCTAAACAATCTTCTAGATTGACAGTTTTATGGATTGCTCAGCCCTTAATTGTGACATTTGGCATGGTTTTACCTGGGCCAAACCCTTAGTTGTTTCTCAGGGTCAGATCCTGAATAACTGATTTACCCACAACTCTTGGGTTGCGAGCTGGAGATCTGCATGTGCAAGGAGTACAGGATCAGGCACTCAGTCCATCTTACTCAAGCAAAACTTGTATGAGTTTGGCCTAGGTAAAGGATTCAGTATTTGGCCTCTTAGCTTTGCCTTCATGTAAATGGACCAATGGCACAACAATGGGACCACTTTAATAGGGTAGCGCTATAGCAATACCTCCTGCCTTCTTAAACATTTATAAGAAAAACAAACAGTATATTTTTGACCAGGACAAGTGGGATTTATTTTTCTTTTATAACAATCAATTCTTGTTAGGCAAATACCTGTTGGACTTAAGGTCATGACATTAATGAAGCATATTTAATTAGTAAATCAAAATGACTACAGTCAATTGCTTAATTAAAATCAACAACAAAAATTGCATCATGGAAAATTCCTTATGTGGCGAATCAACCACATGGCATACAATTCAAGACAAAAAAACATGGAATTGAAAATGTTACCTGTCCACAAAGCAGATACATTTTCAGAAATCTGTTGTAGGGCCCTGGTAGTCTCCTGAGGTTTATGTGGGTAAAATATATATATTTGTGTATTGATGTGCCCTTATTTTTTAATCTCCTTATATTTTTTAATCTGTCATATCAGGTATTCTCTTAATTGGAGTTGAAGGTAGCATAGTGTGTAGCTGAAGTACTAACAGCTGTCAAAGCATGGACTCCTTATAAATATCAATTTTTATACATTGCTTAAGCATGATGATCAGTGCCTCTCCTCACTTTTGTGTCGATAACATGGCTATCTACCGTATGTGTAATTTCAGTGAATGTGCATTGAGACATAGTAGAAAATTTGATCTCTGTTTTTAAAAACTCTTTTCTGGTTGTTTTTGGCTTGGTTGTCTGGGTTGTGTTTATTTTAGACATTTAACTGAATAATTTCCATGGCTTGATAGCTGGTTTTGTATGTTCGTATATAAACAACTTTTCAGTGCATATCTTGTTTTGATAATGGTCAAATCCTATATGCAGCCCACTCATTGTAAATATGTTATTGTTAGTTTTCAACTATCTAACCAGCATTGCGTATGAAATTCCCTGGCACTCAGTGAACGTGATTACAGTATGGATTTGCTGCACTGTGAATGCAATAGTTAATACATTATGAATTAATGTGCATGTAGCATGATGAATTTAGTTTAGGAGTAGATTCTTCTTGTTCACTTGGCATGTTGGAACTGTAGCAACATAAGGTTAGTAAGTCACTGTGTAAATTAGCACAATGGTCAGAAGGAAAAATTAACTTTACTGTACTCTCCCTCTGGGTACCATGTCTATGTTTGGCGATATGCGTAGCTTACAACAAGGAATCCATATTTCCACAGCAGAGTTTCAGGATTCCTCTGACTCACTTTCAGTTACTCATTGACTGCAAACTCCAGCGAGAAACTACAGTCAGAAGACAATGACTAAGCCTGACATTTAGTCTTAAACAGAAGCACATGCTTGACTGCTTACTTTATTATGTGCCCTGGAATGCAAAGCATGAACCTTCATTTCATTTCCTCTGCAGAAACAATCTGAGAGTAAGATTTATAGAACCATAAGTACATGGATGGACTAATGCTGTTTCCATTATCAAATAAGGATATTAATAGATATTGAGAATTAAGCACAAAATCAAGTGGATGTCGGTTGTGCAAAAAGGACAAAAAATGTTCTTTGGTTGGTGTTCATTTATGCTTATTTGATTTGCAAAATAATACGTCCCATACAATGCACATATGGCAAATAAATATAATGGCAGGGATATTGTAAAACCTGTGCTATAAGTCATGTCCATGAGCTTATAAGAAAAAATCTTCATTTCTGGACAGAAAACTGAAAGTGTTGTGAAGTGCAACTGATGCTCAGTAGATCTGAGACACCTCGGGAGAGATGCATCAAGCCGATTCGTTCCTAGAGATAAGGGTCCTGATTCTCTCACAGTTGAAAGTAACTCCGTTAGCATCAATGGAGTTAAACCAGGGTAAAACTGGAATGAGTTCAGAATTAGGCCCAACCAGTGGGGGATGTGTGGTTTCTTATGAGACGTATTATGTTTCCGTTCAAACTGCATGTTCCACAGTACTGCATGTCTTCCCTGCTTACTTCTAGCCTTACATGCTTCCTCTCAAGAGAGACCCACTCACTAGCTAGGATCCTTCGTGTAAAAAGAAACAAAACAAAAAGATAAGCTTGATCTTTTTCCTTCGATTGTAAATGTTTATCTGGGACTTGAAGTGATGTATTGTACAGTATCTGTAGCACATTTTGTTTGAAGACTAATGAATGCAGACGATAAAATTTCTACTAACTCTGGGCTCCTTTCTTTTATAGTGTAGAAGGAATGCCTTGTTGACTAAATAGATTTTATATAAGTAACTCAGACCTTCTCTTCCTTACAGTAATACTTTAGCCATTTGCTTTAAATGCTTTCTTACTGTGTGAACTGATTTCTGTAACTTTCATGTATAAAACAAACTGGACATTCTTTATATACTGGAAATAATCAGTGAATACACTAAGTGTTGTACCTTTTATGTATATACCATCAATAAATGTTGATTCATAATTCTCATGGTTGATATTTGTGTGTATCGTACACCAATTCATTTGTTGAAACCACAGACTAAAGGTTTCTCCTTTCCACTAAAGAATTATTATTTAGGGGCCACCCTGAATATGAAGTACTCCAGTTATGCACAGAACAGATATAGCACAGTGGGAGTAGCAAGCTCCTTCCTGCCCTGCTAAGGCATCTTACACAGCTCTGGATTCAGCACCTTTGTGACTGAATAGTTACTTCACTCTCCATGCCCATTTAATCCAGTGCTCGGCCAACAAAGAGGTGGGGGTGAAGCTGCTAATGCCAATAGTGAAGGTGATTCTCATGATGTGGGCAGCTGTTTAGTAGGCGACGGACTGAGATCAGCCACTCCAAACAACCCCACATTCAGTTACAGTTTGCTAAATCTAGGAGGCCTCGGGAGCACTGAAAATCTTTGAGCAAAAAATAATATGATTCTTATTCTTTTAATTGAATGTCTGTATACCACAGCCATGAAGCTATAGAAAGGCCTAAGACAAAATTGTCACCGGAGCTGTGAACACTTGAAATTATGTGACTCCCCTGCGGTTCTCAAAACTTTTGTACTGGTGACCCCTTTCACACAGCAAGCCTCCGAGTGTGATCCTCCGTATAAATTAAAAACACTTTTTTGTATATCTAACACCATTATAAATGCTGGAGGCAAAGCGGGGTTTAGGGTGGAGGCTGACAGCTCGCGACCCCCCCCATTTAATAACCTTGTGACCCCCTGAGGGGTTCCAACCCCCAGTTTGAGAACCCTTGCTTTAGAGTTGTTTCAAGGAACATTCATGCAAGTGATATATTTTGTTTGCACGAACGATTGATTGGTGGAAGGATGTGTGCTCATGAGAATGTGTTCACCTGGTGCCAGGAATCATTTTATGGTCTTCTTGATGTTTGTGGCAGGGCACAGAAACACAGCCATGTGACTGAAGTGCTCAGTCAATTTTTATTGCTAGTCACCTCTGCTAGCTGCTACTCCCATACTGAACTAGTTATCATTTCTTGGATATGAATTTGAATAAAAATGAATGCTCTGATTGGCTTTCTATTCTGAACTGTGGAGAGTGGATCTGTATTTGCCTAAGCATCAGAAATATCAATCCATAGCTGTATACTCCCAATATTTGTAGTACGTAAATAGTACAGAAACATGGTGTTATTTTATCAATATCACACTCCAGGATGTGGAGTTATACCAAGATACCCACAAGTCTTGGTGGGGGTAGGGGAGGTTTTAAGCCCAGTGGCATATTTTATGTCCTATTTTTGATGTATATTAACTGAAATTCTAATTCTAGAGAAGCCTGAGAGTCCTGTTACAGAGAAAGGATAACACTGAACACACATAGTTGCTTTAGCAACCTGACCTCCTTCCGCTGTCTACTAAAAATTAAATCCTGCCTTATTAGTTTCGCTGAAATAAGACGTACCTTTGCAGAGGACTCTGTTTAATATCTGAGTTATAATTAGAAGTTGCCAATGGAATGATTCACTGTCACAGGTGGTGCAGCTGTTAAATGTGATGGGGAAGCTAAAATGTTTATTGTCAAAGTGGGAATAATTACAGTTAGTAGCATTACAGTTATATTATTCTATCATATGAAATGATCAGTCCTTTAATTTGTGAGCTTTAATAGCCTGCAGGCTGTGATCTTATTAGCTTTGACAAAGCTAGGAAGGGGCAAGCATGTGCTTGGGAGACTGCTAAGGAAAACCCAGAGTATGGCAGAAAGTGGTGTTGGCAGTCCACTAGCTGGCACTCTGCCCTCTGAGTCAGTCATGAGCCAATGCCCCAGTATGGTGACAGAGGGGATTTTTTGGACAAAACTTAAATCAGAAGTCCTGATCACTCTCAGTCATTAAAATTCCTCTTGAAATTAGTTGAACTCAGGCTTCTCCCTCACTTCCTGGCCTAATCTGGTGTGTTGTCCACTTTTACACCCCCTTTTATGCTCCTTCAACCCAGAGATGGTTTCTCTGTATTGGCACATCACTTTGATAAGCTTGAACCATATTTTGGGATCCTTTAGAATGAAAGGAACTATAACAAGATCTATGTTGATTACATTCCAAAGCTTTGTTATGTTAAAAGCATAGAAGAAAAATATAGGATGAACAGAGGACCCTCCTAGCTAAGTGCTCCAGGTGAAAACTCTCACTTTCCAACCCAGCCCCCAAAATCCCCAGTCCTAGAGGAGAATTCCTTTCCAACATGACTGTGATTGTTTATGGAGGGAGCCCTTCTTTATCAAGGAAACAGGTGCCATGAGATAGAGTAAAAAAGGGTCCCTTGTGGATCATTTACTAATAGCAAAAGTGTTTTTTTTAATCCCTTTTCCCCCAATCCTCTGAGGACATGTAAGAAAATAATAACGAAGAGGAGGTTCTCAGGAAAGCACGAGAATGTCATGCAATTCTCAGATCTTATGTACATCCTTTTACCATGTACTTTGCACTAGATGCTGTATAAACAGGAAGAGAAGTCATCATCATACTGAAAGAAACTGGTGCACCCAAAGTTAATACACCCCCAAGAAAAATATTAAAACTGATGTGACCGTGAGACCTGAGGCAGAATTAGTTAGCTATAATAGATCCAAGTGTAGTCACTTATACTGGCCTAGTAGTATTATTAATATTTATTTAGAACAGCAGCCAAAGGACCCGATCAGGATCAAGGCCCCACTTCAGGAGCTGAAGTAATTCTGTTATGAAGTGGGGCATCTGAGTTTGGTGCCAGTTTTCTGGGCTACGAGAAGTTGAGAGAATCACAGAAGCAATAGGCTTTGCCATTATGTGGAGAGATGAAATTAAATGTCTCGTCTGCATTAGAAGTAGTAGGGAGGAAACTAGACTACGTGCGAGTCTGCATCTTGTGGTTGTAGTGATCTCTGTAAGGCACTCAAGTATTGCAGTAATGCACATGACAGACATGTGCAGACAAATAAAGTAGAGCACTGAATTCTGCCCACAGGAAACTGTACTGACAAGCTGTGAAAGGAGCGAGGCTCCAGCCCCCCACCTTCAAAGGGAAGATTGCTGATGAGGCTTAGAAGGAAAAGGAGAAGAGGGCTATTAAACAGGGTACATCTGTGAGATCCCTCTTCAAGCTTCAAGAGGGTCTGAGAGGCCTACAGCTCTCCTAAGGAAAACAATTAAACAAATTGAGAAACTGATTTTGCTCTCATGATTTAATTCTAGTCCAAGAGAAGGAATTTGCATGTGATACTATAGACAGGCGAGCATGTTTGCAAAAGTTTATGCAACCCAGACTAGAACACAAAGCATTTAATAAATGAGGTATTAGTCATACACCCAAATATAGTGTGTCCATTGTCACATATTTACCATCAATTTCCAGAATTGGCACATTATCAATGGGATGATAGGAGGGTATGGCTAGTTAGAGTCTTCCAGGTATGATGGACCTATCCTGGGAATAACACTGTTTGGCTACTGACATCTCTGTGTATTGCAATACAGTATCCATGAAGATGCGTTTACTGACTCTCCTGGGTTTGGGACGTGCATAAAGTAGTAGCCATGTCTTGGTAAGCTATATAAGCTTTATCCTTTCACTTTTTGGTCACTAATTCAAAAGCAGGTAAGGTCAGTTACTACTTCTGAAATGGAAAAGGGATCACCCATACACTGCTCTCCTGCCTGCATACACCCCTCCATCCTCTGGAAAAACACCCACCGTGATCTGAATGGAGGAGGCTGATGCTGAAGCGCACAAAGGGTAGAATATGGAGTGCCTTTAATAATGTTTAATGATGGCAGCAATGATTTAAAACTGTTGTTCTGTTGATTGCTGCAGGATTTGGAGCAGAGGGAAATTAAGGGCTGGCTTACTCAGGTCAAAACATTCCCCTCCACCCCCAGCTATATTCAGCCAAAGTGAACACAAACCTAGTTTTGTAGAGCCAGATTTCAAAAGTATTTAGCTGTTTAAAGATACTGGTAGGCATCCGATGATTCAAAAGCATCTAAGCATGTTAAGCCCCTAAATCATTGATGTTAGACACCTGCTGGGATTTACAGAAGGCCCTAAGTAGGTTAGGCACCATCTGCATCTTTAGGCTTTTTAAATATCTTTGAAAATCTGGCTCATAATCCTTACTCATGGCCATAATTACTTGGCTGAGTAAGAACCTACTCCCATGAGTCAGGGCTGCAGGACTGGCCTTTGTGGGTGATTTGAATTCTTTCATTCTCTCCTTTGACATCCTACATTATTTCTCAAAGACAATATTCCTTGTGAGTGAGAAATAATTAAGTCTCATGGGGAGAAATTCACCCCTTTAGAGAGGGCCACCACAAAAGGAGGCACAATAGTCTAGTGGATGGGCACTTGACTAGGATTTGGGAGACTCCTAGTCAATTCCTGGCTTGGCCACTGGCCTGCTAGGTAACCTTGGGCAAGTCACTTCCCTCTTTATCAGAGGGGTAGCCGTGTTAGTCTGGTTCTGTAGAAGCAGCAAAGAATCCTGTGGCACCTTATAGACTAACAGACGTTTTGCAGCATGAGCTTTCGTGGGTGAATCTTGCATCCGAAGAAGTGGGTATTCACCCACGAAAGCTCATGCTGCAAAACGTCTGTTAGTCTATAAGGTGCCACAGGATTCTTTGCTGCTTCCCTCTTTATGCCTCTGTTTCCCCAGCTGTAGAATGGGGATAATGATACTTACCTCCTTTGTCAAGCACTTTGAAATCTAAAAACGAAAAGTGCTATATCAGAGCTAGGTGGTGTTATTATTAAATCCCATTTACACCCTATTTTCAGGACATAAGGCCTTGTATTGCCCCTCTGCACAAGGGTGAATTTAATCTCTTATGAACAAGTGATTTTTGACCTACTTTGCTATTTATATCACTGGCTTTTAGAGAAATGAAAAAGAATTCATTCACAACTTTTTGGCGCAAATAGAAGATGTGTTATTAACAAATGAATCACAAAAGAAAGAAGAAGAAAAGGAAAGAGGAGAAAAAGAAACTTACTTCTCGCTGCAAATTTCACTTTTTCCTCTGGTGAATAAGATGAGCCAATTCAGTCAAACAACACCAGCTTATTATTTTCATTAATAAGTTGAGAACAGATTTTTTATTATAAAAAAAATTCCACATTTGCAAACTACAACAAACAAGTACAGGTTTTGTACACAACAGCGTCACTGCATGATTGAAGCCCAAACATTTAATCTCTTGTGGATATGAAAAGGAAAACAAACCAACCCATTGCTCTAGAGTTTTGTGGTGAGGCTTTCATCATTTAGGGTTCTAATCCAGAGCACTTGCAAAAAAGAATTTCTCCGCCCACTCCCAGGGTTTGTGGAATCGTAGCAAATGTCTGCTGGGACCACTGTGTCTTGGACACTGAAGGAAGCTAAGGCATGCTGGAGAGGCTTGTTTCCACTCAAGGCAATAAGGGGGAGTGGGGACCATTCTGCAAGCTGGGAGTGGAAACTTTCCACCAGGAGCCACAGCGTGGGCACTGACAGAAACCTGAAACAGCAGCCCTGAGATAAGTGCTTTCTGTTCCAGAGACAAAAGCTGTAAATACAGCCCCAGGTTTAAGGTTTGAACAGGAGAAAAAAGTCTTCAGTTCAGCCCTGGCTGCTCTGGGTAGAAAGAAGGCATGAGGCCTGCATTCACGGTCCTACTTGCAGAGAAAATGGGGTCACTGATAATGATCTAAGTATTTTCTAGGTTAAACCAGTGAAGGAAAACAAACAAAGCACCAAAAAGTGTGAGAAAATAATGCCAAGGGCTCGAATTAAACCAACAAATGCAAGAAAATTCAGCTGAAGCTCTATCCTTAACCCAACTTGCTTGTGCTCTGGAAGTTCAAACCTACTACTAAACTGGTGTCCTGGAGAGAGAGTTTCTAAGAGGAGCAGCACAGAATTCACAACCCAGGGGGCAGTGAAGCTAAGATGGCTTAAAGTGAACTTTGCACCATCCTGGTCCTGAGCTGCTCTGAGTGCTGGAGGAGCCACCAAATGTAATTTAGCCCTGGAGGCCTGTCTAACTTTTGGCATCCTCCCGTGCCTGCAATCTCTGCTCCCAATACACTTCTCCTGCCTCCAACCCACCCCACCATGCTCCCTATGCCAGTACTTTACCTGGTATAAAGGGGCCAGAGCTAGAACCAGGCTCTCATTCCTGGTGTATAGAGAGTGAATAAATGATAATAGATCAATTTTATCAAGGTGTTTAACCATGGTCCATTATTTCAGCATGAACTCTGAGTGTGCCTGGGTATTGTAATCTTATCTTCCCATAGACCCTTAAAGCTACACAGGGCAGGTGAGCTTAGTTCTACAGCAGTGTTAGTGATAGGTAAACCGAGTCAGGAAAACATTAGATGCCTCATTCCATCCCCAGGTCATACACCTCTGCCCATTTCCACAACTAAGCTCAATGTGAACCATTTTTTTCAGAATCTGCTCTCTTCACTTAAAGCTAAGAAAATGTTCACATACCTTCCTGAATCAAGGCCTAAATGAGATCAGAATTTGGCCTTTTTACTTGAAGGAACAATACATTTTATTTCGAGCAATCCAAAAGAAACAAATTGCTAAATTACATACAAAAATATATATGGTTTTTAACTTCACAATTCTATCTTAAAATGGCTAAAACATTATTTTCCTCTCAAAGCTTGTGAGGGAAGAAGCAAAAACTCTAATTGTTTCTGGATTTCTTTTCAGCAAGTTTTTGTCTGGAACAAATGTTTATGGTTGAGTTAGAAATAGGGATTAGTGAACATTATGGAGGGTAGTTATGTGATTTTTTTTAAACAACTGTACTGAGCTTTACAAGGTATTCAAAACCAATTTTAATTCACAAGTCTTATTTCCCTGAAAATTAAAATACATACTGTTTTCCAGTGATGCTGCAATTATTTGAAACATTTTTTTTCCTGGGTAGAGGAAAACCTTTGCTATGTATAAGGAATAGAGGAACTTTCCAAAAATATAGTCTGGCACAATGAGGTCCCTATATATGGCATTAAAACAATGTTTATTTTTTATGAGAATTTTTTTCACTCCCCTTTTTGTTCCTTTTGTCTGTCTCTCTGCCTTTGGTTTTCATTCTGATCTCTCATCAATTTTCACTTTAATTTTATCATTGGATTTTCTTCTCTATTCCTTTTTTCCTAAGTGGAACTCAATGATGTTTAAGTCAAACTTTCAAACCTCCATATTCCAGTGGGTTTGAAATTAGATAAAAGGGATTCACTTGTCCCCAGAAAATTTGAAAAGAGGGGAAAAGGTTATAATAAAAAAATGGCGACTTCCCTTTAAGCCAGAGGTCGGCAACCTTTCAGAAGTGGTGTGCCAAGTCTTCATTTATTCACTCTAATTTAAGGTTTCGCGTGCCAGTAATACATTTTAACATTTTTAGAAGGTCTCTTTCTATAAGTCATAATATATAATTAAACTATTGTTGTATGTAAAGTAAATAAGATAAGAAGCTTCATTTAAAATTAAATTAAAATGCAGAGCCCCCCAGACTGGTGGCCGGGACCTGGTCGGCATGAGTGCCACTGAAAATCAGCTTGTGTGCCGCCTTCAGAACGCGTGCCATAGTTGCCTACCCCTGCTTTAAGCAGTGCTTACAGGCAAATGCCACTGTTTAGATGTTTTCCAGGTGACCGTGGAACACATGCTGACTGTAAGTAGAGCTTTCATTGACTTCAATTGCCTTTCCCCTTGAAAAACAATCCGAGTTCTTGAGGGCAGGAGGCCACCTCTGACTGAGGACACTTTTGATAAACAGCAACTTTTTATCATCACTACTTTCCAAAAATTGCAGTACTGGGAAATATTCAATATTCACAGTGGACTTGAATGTGGGCAGTGTGCATGCATACAAAAGTGGATTTTCATTCCATGTTAACTGGTGAAACTCCATAATTCCTCCATGAAAAGGGAAAAACCAACAACCCCAAACCTGCTTAGCCTGAGTAAACTTTAAAAACATAATAATAGGTGCCAGAAAGTATTGGCATGGACAGTTCCAGAAGCCGTGTGTTAAGCACTGGGAAAGTACATCTTTAACAATAGCTTTAAATAGAGATAATGAAGACAAAAGTATAATCTGAACCATATTTAAAGGGCATCATTAGTCCTCTTTGCCAAATTCACACTTTGAGTTTTCTTTACTTTGAGTAGGGAAAGCAGTTGTTCTTAACTGCAGACATGTACTGCTTGCCACCTGGCATAGTAATAACTAGATGAGCTGTGAGTGGGAGAGATCTCACATTCAGCTTACAAAAAGTGGGAGGAAAGCTCATTGGGAAAGATCAGTTCAGGTTTTTTGCCTAGAATTACATGTTCAAGTGTCAGCTGCTAAGTACCAGTTCTGGTGAAGGGACTTTTCCAGTGAGCAACATAGAGATTTCACTCTCACTGCACCACTTCTCTTAACTATCTCACAAACTTCTTGCTGCCTACAGCATTCTCTCTCTCGTCCTAATCACATTAAGCTCTGTTCCCCAAAACACCTTACTCCATTAAAGTGAATGGGAGACTTGTCACTGACTTCAATGGAGGCATGATTTCACCCCCAGCAACTTTGGGTTTCAACATATTTTTCCCTATATCAGAAAGCTAATCAGTATCCAGATCTATCACCTGTGTCTATATTTATCTAAATATAAAGTATCAAATCTAATTCAGTCTAATCAACTACAACTAGAGTAGTAGGAGCCATGAGTAGCTTACTAAGATGAAGTAAAAGCTTTTGGCTGCAGTATTGAATAACTTCCCCCAAGAGGCCATTCTAAATCAAAATAGTCCCCACAACTACTGGCTCAATGAAGTTTCTTTGAGGCCTTGTCTACACTACGGGCGAAAGATGATCTAAGCTATGCAATTTGAATTATGTTAGTAGTGTAATTCAAATCGACATAGCTTAGATACCGCGGGATCCACAGTGCACTATGTTGATGGGAGACACTCTCCTGTTGACTCCCCTTACTCTTCTCATTCTGATGGAGTACCAGAGTTGATAGGAGAGCGATCTGTGGTCAATTTAATGGGTCTTCACTAGACCCGCTAAATCAATCGCCATAGTGTTGATCCCTGATAAATGTAGACAAGCCCTAAGTCTCCTGGGTCTCACAACTAATTCTAAGAGGGAAATAGTTACTTTCCTGGAGCCATAGAAAGGTTAATTAAGGGGGGAGTCTCTGTCTCTGCACAGCTCCATTATTCTGTGGATATCAGGGCCCTGGTAATGATCTCTTTGGAAGTCTCCATCAGCATGCTAAATCCTTCCAAGCTATTTAATACAGGGGTAGGTTCTTGTTACTGTCAAATTACACACAAAAAACATCCCTGAGATGCCAGAAAAAACATAAAAATATCATACTGGAATTCTGATTCCCACAGACGTTGTGGAAAATATTTAAAACACTCCCTTACCATAAAGCTTTTTAACATAATGTAACCCTTCTCACTTCTCTGCTTCAATAAACCGTTCTTTATAAATCATCCAGAAAACATGGGTGAAATCATTGATCAGAAAGAGAGCGATTATAGTCACCTCTCACTCTTCATACACTCGGTGCTTTAGATAACCTTTCCATGTAAATTCAAGTATTGGCTATATTTCTTATTTTCAGCATTGTTTGAGGTAATTGAACACCATATGCTGCTTACAAGGTTGCCCTATACTTTGCTTTTTAAACCCATCTCACTGGAAAATTAAGTGGTGCCAGCAAAAAATATTTGGGCCCATGCACACACCAAATCGATCTAAGTTAGTGGAATTTCACTGGTGTGACACAGATGTAAGGGCTTGATTCCATTAGGTGCTGAGCCCCCTCAATGGCCACTGACTTCAATAGGAGGCCAGCATCTTACAGGATTCAGCTCTAGGTGAGATGAGAATTAGACTCATCATCCAATTTCTAGAGAAGCCAAACCACCCATTTCAACTGCCAAGCTGAGCTTTTCCCCTAGATGAATGAATGCTTGGAAACCCCACACACAATGTTAGTAAAGCATGCAAGAGTACAGGGAGTTTCAGCTGGGTGTAGCCTAGGGTTTACAACCATGTAAATAGACCTGTGGCTCACTGGTACAAAGCAAAACAAAAAAACCCCCAAACCCCTAGCTTATAATAATGCCAGTCTTATCTTTTCCCTTAATTTAGAATCAAATTTATTTTTGGAAGCTCAATTTACTTTTTTTCCATGTCTCTGGTTAAAATTTTGAGATGATTCCTTCTTCCTTCTAATTAATCAGTTAATAAATATACAAATATATCAAGGGTGCTCTGTAATAAACAAAAAAAGTCCCCAAACAATAAAAACTCCACCTCAGTACAAACAATTGTTATATGCATGAAATGACAATCTAGTTTTGAAACTATAATGCAAATTAATTACACATGTGGCACATGACATCTAATATGAATCACTTTTGCATATATAAAATAATGGCACTGCTT
This sequence comes from Mauremys mutica, assembly GCF_020497125.1. NCBI lineage: Eukaryota > Metazoa > Chordata > Testudines > Geoemydidae > Mauremys > Mauremys mutica. The sequence continues at coordinate 80,751,516 of NC_059075.1, forward strand.
CTGTAGTAGAGATTTTATGCCACCTTATCAAAAAAATAAAAAAGCAAACCTCCAAAGAAGTCAAGTCTTGATGTCCTTGCCATTCTAGATACTAAAATTGAGTAATCTGGGAAGGAAATGGCAGATTTCCCCTTTAAATATCTAAATAGGTATACTCCTCTTTAGAGTAAGAATTCGAATGTGTAACATGCCAAAGCCTGTACTTAAAGAGGTCTTTGTAGAGACCCTATGTTCAGCTAGGATTCAAGAGGTGAATAGGCCTTGTTCTGACTCTCTGCTTTGATCAAATTTTATGCACAGTACCCATTTAAATGCATCCTTCAAGAGACCATTCCGATTTACAATGGCTGATGGAAAACACTGTCAAAACCTACTTCAGGAATGAAAAATGCCTGAAGGAAACAAATATCCCACAGCATAAGTGAGTTATGTATGTTCATGATGGGATGAGAATGTTGACATTGGACCGTATTTACTGATGATGTAAACAGGTATAACTCCATTGACTTCAAAGCGTATGATCAAATACAGCCCACAAACATGTGACTTTCTATATATGAAACATCCCTGTTCAGTGGGCCAGCACATATGCCACTTAAGCAGTCAAATTAAGTCATGCTTTGCTGGCCCTCTTGCACAAGGGTGAATTTCACCCATGGCAATCTGCCTGAGAATGTTACCAAGTTACAGTATGTCATTAAACAAACACTTATGGAGAGCTGCTAAAGATCTACACTGAGAAACACAACCTCAGCAATTTCATGCACAGTGGTACGAATAAAGCACAATATTAGACAATTCTAGCTGAAATTTTGACTGCTGAAGTTTCTTCAAAAAGGAAATTAAAATAAATGACTCTAGTGGGCTCTTCTCAGTTCATTAAGGATCCATGGTCAGTGAATGGGACTATTTTGTTTAACTGACTAAACATTTAACAGTTCCCATCCCATGGTGCATAATACATAATGAATTGTTTTTACTTAGATTTTTCCTTAAAGTGAAGTTGGATAGACTATTGCTGGTAATTCGATTTCTTGCTGATAATATATACAATCAATTCAGTGTACGTTACTGCACGCCATCTTAGTTTACACAAATACTTTACATAAATGGGATGTACAAAGGGGATGGAAGCATGTGTCAGTGCAGCTGCAGCTATTTTATGTTGTTGAAATAGTTTTCTTTCATTTTCTTTGATCTTTATGCAGTTTTCCAACTTCTTGTTTCAACAAGTGAACAATATTTCTCTTGGCATTTTTAATAAGCAGAGTTTAAACAAAAAGATGGCGGAAGTAGAATCCAAAAGAGAACATCACATAATTTTAATTTGACTGTTAAAATATCAGCAAGATAGTGTAACATGCAACCATTATGGGAAAAAAAACAGGTTGTGCTAAGCTCAACATCTTATGATAAATCTGAGAGCAGGGATAGATAGAGCCCTATTCTGCAAGAAACAAAATATTGCCATCTTATTTGATCATTTCCTACTGCTAGGTTTTGAAATATGTGTTTGAGTTGTGGTCACTGCATTTATTTGTCAACTTAACTAACAAGGTGCACTAGGGAACATACTCAAAATATGATTGATGGGGGGGGAACAGCAACAGACAGTTTTGAAACTGAAGGATAACTGCACAGATTGTTAAGATAATAAAGAATAGAAGTTTATTATGTATCAGCTCAAGTTTTCATGTCTTTTCCCACTTGCCCCAATAAAAATTATTGACATTATATATCCATGGGCATTTAAAAAATAGAGATAAATAGTTTTGTCCTTTGGGGTTCTCTCATTGTAGCCCTAGTTGTAATCTAAGATGTAATCTAAAATGTCACAGTTTGCCTATACCAGCAGATCCTGAATGTACCTGACAAACTCCGCAGGGCTGAAAGGTGATTTTAAAAGACTCTAGGGTAATATAAACTCTACAGAAGCCCTTTTTTCTTTAACTCTATTTCTCTCTAGATGTTTATTCCTCACTTATGCTCATACTATGTAAATTTAGTATCATAAATGCCTTTGAGATGGAGTGACTAGATATTTCTGTATATCCACTTAGTGAAGGTGCCTCAACTGGAGAAAATATGATTTCAACTAACATCCCTCCTTACATATAAGTGTCTTCCAGGTAGGAAATGGGAACTGCCAAATTTATGCAAGTCTCAGGCACTTATATCAGAAAGCAATGTCAATTTTTAAAAATTTGGACCTGATTTTTAAAAATATTAAAAAGAATAAAATGTATGCTTAATTATGCTCAAAAGACATCAGTAGCACATTGCATCTGTGAGTTCCAGGCCCAGTTCCATGTGATTTTGATTTCCCCAACTCTCGATCTACAAGATGAACCAACACTAATTACATCCCAGTCTTCATGTTAGCCTCTTGCTGATTTTTCGTTTCGTCTGTGGTCAGGAATTCATCACATGATCCTGTTCGATTATCTGGCTGTTCTTTATGTACCAAGTGCACCATTTCTTGAGATTTGCTGGCTTCTCCATTCAGTCCACCCATCTTCTTATCTGACACTGACCCTTTGCCATTGTTAATCACTAGCTTTTTCTTCTGCCCACATCTAGTAAAAATAAGCAACACAAATGGAGATTATGGAACTGGGAAGCACAATATACAGAGTAGATTTTCAAGAAGGGGGGCAAAGGAAATAAAACTTGAGTCTGTCAATGGAGAAAAGCTCAAATATAATACATAATATATCCACTAAAGACAAAAGCTTTAAGTTTTTCAGGTGGGATATCCAAAAGTATCCTTCACTGCCCTTATTCTGCTCCCATTGACTTAAGTGGGAACACAGTTCTTTGGAAAATCCCATCCTTCATATGTTGCTCAGTTATTTTTAGAACTAGGTCTGAAGGTTCAACATTTGGAACTGGTAATATTTGGATCCAGGGTTCCAACCTATCTCCAGTTATCCCAGAGGGTAAGAGTAAGATGGACTGAGTGCCAGAGGGTCACTTTTCTCATCACTTTTCTCTTCTGTTCTCTTTTTAGTGTGTCAGGACTAGAACCATGCGGACAGTTGTGGAAGGGGTCACAATACTATCATCAACAGTTTGGCTTGTTAAAGGCTATATTGAGGATGGAAAATAAAGACTGGGCTTAGCTATTATGCCTCAGATTCTCAGCTGCATCCTGGATACAGCTATGGATGAGGTCACAAATAAGTTATCTGAGGCTTTCTGATCCTGCGACTGGTTCTATGCTGACCAATCCCTCATGTAGTTCTGAACAGCCTTAGTACAGCTACAAACTATACCTGCTGACTATGGCCCCAAGAGGTTGATATGTCAGCTGACATGCATTATAATGCATCAGCACTCTGGAAAAAGGGGGTGGGAACAGCCACTGCTTCCCCCTAACACACCCTGTGTTATGCTGTAGGAAAAGTAGCATAGACGCTAGCTGTGCTGGTTCTATACCATTCAGGGATATCTCAGGGAGCTGGTTAAACTGGCTTTGTGGTTATGTTGCATAGTTAAATGTAATTAATTAAAGACATACACATGCAGCACTATTCTTTGAAAACAACTAAAGTGTTTATGCAAACGTGTTTTAAAATGCTTCCTGCTTTGGCTAAGTGAATTCCATTTGAACTACTAATTTGGCAGTTAAATTATTTCTCCGTCTTTAGTTTGATCCAAGTATATATATTTTTTGCCAGACAGACATACAACAGCTGTTTTAGCCAATGTGACTGAGAGCAGATCCACCTTGTCTCAATTTGCTATGTTTACATTATGCAACACATGTGAGCAAATTCAGCCCTGAATTACACCCACACAACACCAATAGAGAAAATACTACACAGTAATGGGATTCCATGGGATATGAGGCAGAACATAATTTCTTTCCAAAATGATATCTAAAATGTGCTGCATTTCATCATGGATTGTGGACAGAAGGACCATCCACAATCCATGAATATTGTGGAGAGGCTATTCAGACTAGAAAGGTGGATTCTTTACATAAAATATTCATTCATTTTGTTGGGGCTCCACAAGTCATGCTGGGCCTTGGGTCACACTATTTCAAAATATAACCCAGATAGGAATTGTGAAAAAGGGAAAATTTAAATTATAAGATCAAGCTATTCCCTATTCATCAAAATGATCTACTTTGGTTGGAATTTCTAAGACATTCTGTGGCACATAAACCTCCCAACTAAAGAGGCTCAGTCAAACATTTTGGTGCTTTAGGCAAGTCAAAGTTTTCTTGTGAAAATTGGATTCTGAAGCATTAAAATATATACTTCCTGACCACTCTGTATGAGGAGAATGAAACTATATGTGATTGGTTGGTTAAAGTTCAAGTAAGTATTGGAAACACATTATAACTTAGCTGGTCATTTAAAAATATGTGTGTGAAAGCCTTCCAAATTCTACTTTCTAACTCCCTAACAACCCTCTCACAAAACCTTCAGTTTACTCCATCCTGCTTTTCAGCAAAGATCTCACAACAAAGTTGCTATTGTGAGATCATGAATTACTATTTTCATATTTCTAAGACTTATAATTTTTTAGAAAATATTCTACAGTATGCTTATTAGGTAGTATAAATTACTGTAAGTAATTAACACTAATTTACACTTGTCAAATAGATGAGCAAAAAGTTACCCATGTTTTTTTTAAAAAAAAAACCCCGAATTTATTAATTTAAGGCCTGATCCAGTGTCCCTTTAAGTCAATGGAAAGATTCCCCTTCACTTCAATGGGTGTTGGAGCAGACCTCTACCTCCTACTTCACAAAATTTGCCTCCCAGTCAGTACAAATTAGCAGGTGTGTGTGTGTGCGCACACCTAGCATTATGCTGTATGTATAATTTAACTCCCTGAATTTCAAAGTAAAAATATGTTTTCAATTTAAAAAAGTAGTTAATAATGTATAACTTCCAGATTGTTTAATTTCTGGACAGAATCTGTCTGTATTTGATCATGACTGGACCTGGCTGTTTATATGGTGATTTGTGGGGTGGAGGGAAACGGGGAGGAGAAGAAGTCTCAGCTTTGTAGACATAGCAGAGTGATACAATTCAATAAACCATAACATTCACACTCTAATTCCTAGATCACCTAACAAGAGGGAGGTTGTAGATTCTTGTGTGTTTTACCTTGTGTGACTGATAGTCTAGAGAAACTGCTACTCTAAACTATCAAAGGAGCACACTTAATGTGGATATAGTCATAGGTCCATAACCTCAGCCAGTGTAAATCAGCACCACCTCTGTTGACTTGAACAGAACAGTATCATTTTACATCAGCTGAGGACCTGGCCCACAAATCACAGTCGGAGTTCACCCAATTTGCACTTCCCCGCCTCACATAAGCCTGCTTTAATTTGGGGGAGGATCTAATCAAGGGTTCCCTCTCTCCAGCTTTAATTTCCACTATGGTATGCTACTAGTGGAGATCACATTTAAATGGCCAGCCTGGCTCTGTCTCCTCCCTTTTAAGCTACAATCACTTTCTTGGGCATGCAGGCAGCAGAGGTGAGGGAATCACTGCTTTTAAAGATGGCCAGTGTAAACTAGGAATTAAATGTAGCCCATTGTGTACTATGACAAAAGTGTATGAGAATATTTGCACTGATGGAAAGTTCAAGTTTAAAATAAAAGTGGCAATCTGTTACCAACAAATAATAGTAAACCTCAGAACAGCTATTAATAAGAGAAGAAAGACAGTCTTGTGTTTAGGATTTTGAGTAAGGAGACCTGGTTTCCACAGACTTCCTGGTTAAACTTGGGTAAGTCATGTGACCTTTCTGTGCCTCAGTTTCCCCATCTGTAAATGGGGGCAAATAGCATTTATCTATCTCACAATAGTATTGTGAGGATATTTTCCCTAATGTTTGTAAAAGAGCCTCATACAGAAGGTGCTGTAGAAATGACACTATAAGCTAAGAGAACAAGGAAGAAAAGTAGTGAACTTGACACTGCCAAGGAATATTCTGAATACTTAAAAGATTTCTGCTAAATTAAACCCTTTGCTTACTACAGGGTTTCCCTCAACCAATCCTAAAGCAAAGGTCAAAACTGTGGCTTATGTCAGCCAAGATCCAAAGGACCACCTTCTCCCCCTCCCAATTCAATTCTTCCCTCAATTCTAGCCTTCTAACTAAAGAACCATTCCTCCAGTCATCAGCACCAGCTTCAAATCCCCCACAGCAGAACCCTTTTATAGTCTGCTGGAGGGACTGGGGAATTGCTTCTCTGCAGCTGATCCAGCTAGGCTCACTGCAAACTCCTGCTATCAGGATTGGCAGCTGTGACCCTTCCTTTAGCTAGTGAGAGCAGGTGAATCCTGTCTCTACAGTCCTCTGGATGGGGTGTATACAGCTTATCACATAGAGTAATTGTACTCTTGTGGCCTATGCAACACACACAGTGGGTTTATATTTAGTTAACCTGGGGACCACCTTGTTATTTACTGTATGTGCTTCTGTTCACATCCATCTAGCATATTATTAACTTTCATTGACCTCAGAGGAAGCAGGATCAGGCCATTAGTATGTAAAACACAGAGAGAAATTATTCCCTTACTCTGCCATACATAAGTTCAGTTTTTGTTACTGTGAAAACGAACAACAATAATGACCCATTCACCCACTGATATCAATAGGGCTCCACATAAGTGCAAGGGTTCACTGCACAGCGCTCAGCACAGGACCAGAGCCTCAAACCTCAGCAATGTCTGATAACTACTGTTTATTACAAAAGAAGAGGTGTGCTGTTCACAGAGAGTGCCATTTTGGCAGAAACTCTTCTCTGTGCTTTTCCAAAGCTACCAGAAGCTTCATAGCTCTCCCAACAATAAAGACAGCAAGGCAGCATGTTCTCCAGCAATGACCTCCTCTAACCAAAGCTAGAAATGGGCTTCCTTACCTGCTCCGACTGTTGACAGCAATGCAGACTGCCAGAATCAATGTCAGTGCCAGAAGAGAAGCCACTATGATCAGCCATTCTGTGGGTGGAATTGGGAAATAATTTAGCTTCTATTCTAATTTGCAGTTTGACACAATAGCAGGAACTTGGAACCTGGACAATACACCTCTCCCATTACTGTCAGGGTTTTCTTTAATATGCAAGAATGTGAATATAATATGGTGCTAACACAAGAGTGTAAGTAAAACTGTGCTAAGACATTACTGATAGTTACACTGAGCATATGAATGAGAAATACATTTAATGATGTTGAATGTCAAATTAAACGAAACTGTCGCTGAATGTTAACATGTGGAAACTCTATACTGTGAGACAGTGATTGGGCCTATAGTGGGGGAAAGGATTTGCATTAGTCATTTACTTCTTCAGTGGGAGAGAGAGAGGCCTGGTTTTGAGATATCTGAAACAATATGCAAATAGAGGTGATTTAAAAGCAAAGTGGAAGGTCTACATTTTTCTTCATTTTGCCATTTAAACAGATCCTAAACCTTTAAAGCAGAGGTGGGACCCTCCTGCCCGGCCCCTGAGCTCCTGGCCCAGGAGGCTCGCCCCCAGCCCCTCCCCTGCTGTTCCCCCTCTTCCACCGCCTCAGCTTGCCATGCTGCCAGCACAATGCTCTGGGCGGCTGCAAGCTCTTGGGGCAGCGCAGCTGCAGAGCCCAGCCTGACCTGGTGCTCTGTGCTGCGCAGTGGCAGTGTGGCTGTAGCGCTGCCAGCCACTGGTGCTCCAGGCAGCGTGGTAAGGGGGCAGGGAGTGGAGGGGTTGGATAGAGGGCAGGGGAGTTCGGGGTGGTGGTCAGGGGGTGGGGGTGGTCCGAGGGCAGGGAACAGGGGTTGAATGAGGGCAGGAGTCCCGGGGGGGGCAGCCAAGAATGGGGGGGAGGTTGGATTGGGTGGGGGGGGGCAGTCAGGGACGGAGGTTCTGGGGGCTGTCAGGGGATGGGGGGGTAGATGGGGCAGGGGCCCTGCGGGGGCTGGCAGGGAATGGAGGGATTGATTGGATGGGGCAGGAGTCCGGAGGGGTGGCCATCGGGGCGAGAAGCAGGGGGGATTGGATAGGGGGCAGCGCCGGGCCACGCCTGGCTGTTTGGGGAGGCACAGCCTCCACTAACCAGCCCTCCATACAGTTTCCAAAACTCGATGTGGCCCTGAGGCCAAAAAGTTTGCCCACCCCTTCTTTAAAGGGACATTTTGAGGTCAACTTTGTCCTCCATTTCTGGTTTCAGAAAAACTGGCTCATACCAGCAGAAATCTGGAAACAATAGAGAAAGGCTTTTTTGTTTGTTTGTTTCCAGTTAATACATTTCCCTACACTGTTTACAATCCAAACTTTGCATCATAGAGCTACTACATGAGAACCTGACACTGACTGTAAATTCTGAGCCTGATTCTGAATTCATTTACCCAAGTGTAAATTGAGAGTAAATCAACGGAGATAAACCAATGTAAGTGAGAGCAAAATTAGGCCCAAGAGTGAAGCTACTTTTATGGGATCACTTCCATTGATATTGTGTCGGGCACGATACAATGGAGGTAGAATCTGGTATGATATCTTTCTAACACATAATCATACACATTGTAGATAATATAGTAGAAGCATCTGCGACATATGCAGAACCTCCCAGTGCTCTAGATCTCTATTTTCACCTTTCCAAGGGTCCTGAATATTTTGCTTCAGAGTTGAAGAACTGAATGCATTGGCAGGAATGTGGATTACCTATGATCTCCTATAATAACCTCTTCATCTCCATTTCTTTAATTCTGTGATCAGACTGTCAAAGGCAATGGCTTGAGATACCAACCTGGAATTTGGGCTGATCTTGGCTGTGAAGTTATGTTTGGTTCTGTGACCTGTCCAGATGGATTTGCTCTTCTGCCATCGTGTTTGTTACGTGTAGAACCTAGACAACAAAAACATCCATTATGACCAACAAGCCTAGAGGATATTTAACAGGCAGCTATAGACTTGCCCTTTCACAAAAGGATGATATGACTACAAAGTTCACCTTGAGTCCAGAAAGAAAACATTTGCACTTCAAAATCTCATACTAAAGTAGCATAGAAAAATGTTGCACAGCCCACAGATCTTCAAAACACGTTCGTAATCAGTATAACTAAGGCTGGTCTTGTTATCTTGAATAATATGGTTCCTTTTTCTCAACAATAGCATCTTGTTGTTTTGGGGCAGTTTTCACTTTTTATCATGCTACTGTTTCATGGGTTAAAATGTGAAGCTGGTCAGAAAATTTCCACTCAAAAATGCTGTTTCATCGAAATAAAAATGTTTTGCAGAAAGGTATTGATTTTGATGAAATTTTTGACAGGAAGGTTTCTGAGGTTCAGGAAGGACTGTCTGGTCAATTCCCGAGAGAGAGAGAGAAAGAGAGACAGAGGGAAATTGAAAACCTCATCTTTTAAATCCAAAAATGGAGGTTTCAACACAAATTTGTTTCATGAAAACTTTCTAAAGGTTTTGTTTTCATTCCAATATGGAACAAAAACAAATCTGGAAACCTCAAATGTTCATGAAACAGAATTGTCATTTACTGTGATAGCTACTGTCATGAAGAGGTCTCAAACATCAGAATGTTGTTCCTAATGGAAGGATTGTCCTCTGCACACTTGCAGATAGATCCCTTTGTCTTTTTATCACCATCATGCACCTACAACAACTATTTTCTGGCCTTATATTGGATGAGACCCTGCCCTTAAACAACCAGGGGGTATGCTGTTGAGCAACGTGTGAGGTACTCTCTCCAAATCAGGCCAAGAACGCTGTCCTCTCAGCACTCTCAAAGCCTTCTGTCTGGGGAGCAAAAGAAGAACTGGATTGACTAGGACCCAAGTGGTTCCATGATTTCACAAATCAAATGGAGTCAGCCACATAGCAATTTACTGACCAGAGTAAGTTTATAATCCATGCTATATGTGGATTTTACATTGGTATTGGTTAGCCAAAATCAGTCTGTAAGGTCACAAACATTGCTATAGTGACATCAACTGATTACATTATAGAGATAGATCCAGTGGGTTATACTTGGAGCAGGTATCTCTTTCGTGCTGAACCAGGACATCACCATGTCGGTTGGTGTTGGTTTTTTGAATGGTCCTTCTAGACCCTAGGCACTCTGTTTAGCTGCTGATATGGTTACAGTTCTCAGAAGTCTCATGTTCCAGAAGTGAAGCCTCTGGAAGACAGTTGAGTTGTGAAGTTGGATTAGGTCTGCAATTCAACCACATACTCCCACTCTGGCCTATTTCTAATTAAATAACATTTGCTGGGCCGTGCACCGATCAACTTAATTCTTGAGTATGGTAACGTCTCGGCCTCCTCTACCCTCACGTTGGTGCCTTTTTCCAGTCAAGCCACCCCGCCACACACACCTATATACCCTTTGAATTTCTCATAGATTCTCCCTTGTCTAGTTTAAACTTCCCTTCACCCTTCAAAGCACTTCACGACTCCTCTCTGGCCAGAATCTCTGATCTCATTTCCTAATAATAGCTGGCAAACAAACAACTAAGAAGCACATTTTTCTTCTGCTGTTAACAGGCTCTTCATGAAACCTCCAGATGTTTTTACTTATGTCTGATGGACTACTTCATGCTATCTCATGGGAAATTCATAGCCCATAACAAGAACTGAGCACTGAATTTAGCATCTGGTGGAGCTGAGCTGATCTCCAAGAAAACAGACAAAGATGGTTAAACTATTACGGTGGATTGTGTACCCACAGACTTCAAGAGACATTGTTACCTGATCAGAGGCCCTAGCATGATGCTCCATCCACAAAACCCCTTTGAACTGAACCGCTAACTTTTGTATAGCAATAAAGCCCAGATATTTACTAAAGATTTTAGCTGTCTAGAACTATATTATCAACACCACAGAAATATTCACAACATTTAGGATTCAATTATGCAACTTAACATCACAGGCCCAGATTATCCCCTCCATAGGAGACACTTGCAGGAAGTAGACAGACAGAGGTGCTAGGGACCTCTGTGAGGTTCATCTTATGACAACTTAACCATATTATTTCCTTTGTGAAGAATCAAATATGTATTTGGATTTCTTCAGTGCATGGTTCACTATCCCACTGTGGCTTTTGGGCAAAAGATCAGTCATATTTATGATGTCAGACCACAGCTGAACATGACTATAGAGGAAAAGCAAGTCAAAACATGAGGCATAGCAAACTGAGAAAAGAATTTCTTCAGAATGAGCCTTTAAATATGTTCTATTAACACGGGAAGTGAACTTTCTTTGTCATCCCATTCATGCTTCGCAGGGCCCATCTCATGAAAAAAAGACCTTCCTTCCCTCCCTCAATGTGCGCACACATTTTCCACTGTGATAGAGTTGTGACCTAGCAGTCTCTCTGCTTTGCTATGATGCCACAGCACTAAAAGAAATGGACACACAGCATGCAATAGCAAGGAAAATGTTGGGAAGAGGGTCTCGTGAGCTCTGTTGCTCCACTAATATCATGTCTTTGATTCTGCTAAGAATCTAAACAGATGATCCTTGAAAGTTACCTCAGCTCCAGCTCTGTCAGATTTTACATATTCAAAAAAGAAAAGCAACCAAACATTTCTACACAGTGTCTAATGTACACACAGTAATTTAGGGAGACAGCCTAATAAAATGAGGGACTAGAAGTTGGGAGACATGAGTTCTCCTTTGAAAGTTACACATTTAAATATTACAAATAGAAAAATAAAATAGCATTTTATAAAATATAGTTATTACATTTATAATACTTGAGGCATCTATGCTCTATAAAATTTGGCCTCTAAAGGCAGTTTTGATCTGGTTTATTTTGCTGAGTTTGTATCATGTTGTTCATTAAGATCTGAAAAGACTGAGGGCTGGGTTCTGATCTCACTTAAACCAATGTAAATAACACTGCCTCCACCAAAGCCAATGGAATTATGCCAGTGTAAAACTGGTGTGGGAAGAGAGTAACATCTAGAACATTTAATGTAATCCAGATAGAGTCCAGAAACTACAGAAACCAAATCAGTGTGTCTCCACCATAGAACCAACTCATTTTTCATATTCAAAGCTCCTTTCAAAATCAAATTAAAGAGTTTATTTGATGCAAACTCTTTTAAACTATTAATGTTTCATGACTATCTTCAAAAATACTTTGATGAGAGATGCGGTATTAACACATGTTCATATTTTTGGTTGTGTGCAAAAAATGGCTGTAGATTGTTGGACAAATTCTCTGCTGGCACGACTGCATTGACTTCTATGGAGTTATACCAACAGACAATTTGGCGCAGCATGACTGAGAAGGGATAGCATTTAGGAAAACCTTAGCCTCTGGGTTGATAATTTAAATGAAAAGTACATTTGGGCATACAGGAAAGCCTCTTAATTTTCAAATATAATTACTTGCATGTTACAACATGGAACAACAACATTCACACTGTGATCAATGCATGTTATTTCTTTATACAAACGAGCTCTATCAGAAACAAGTTTTTAAAACTGAAGCAGCTGAGAAATGAAAAGCCTATTGCTTCCTAGCACCCATAGATGCCAATAATCACTGATGAGTTCCTTAATAGCAAAATTACTCGGGGGGGTGGGGGGGGAAGAAGGGGCAGGCGGAAATGCCATACTGGAAATTCTCTTCCATTCTTTTCCGTTCATAATATCAGGAGGGTGGGGTGAGGGCTGGTTGGACTAAGTTTTACTTTGCTAGCATTCAAAATAACTGCCATTGGATGACAGAGAATAAAATGATCAGGAAGATGGAACAAAAGTGTTCTGTGTTTTGAGCCGTTAGTATAGAAAATACTATCTCCACAGCTTGACGCTGGAACACTAGCAATTGCAATCAGATGTTTCTCTGATGTTCTAGAGAGGATCCCCAGAGTTGGTGAAAGGAAGCAATGCCACTCATCTTCTCTGAGAAGAAAGATTGCTGGAAACACTAATCTTAAATCATCCCACTTCACATAGTTCTACAATTAAAACACTTTCTCTTTCATGCACATTGGTAGGAGGCTATTTTCTAGCTTTCAAAACTCCAATTAAAAGAAAAAACTTTTGGATCATAACATTTCCCCCAATACTTTACAAATTTACCTTTATATCAGAAGACATTAAAAAAAGGGTGAAGGATTAGACAAAATTATTGTAATTCACTGTTCTTACTGGTGACTGTAGAAGCTGGTCCTCTGCCATGTCCACTTTCAATGTCAGAAAAAACTCCAGGTTTATCAATGGGATTGTTTGTGGGATATTTGTCTTCATTATCCCCTCCAAGATGAATGCCAGGTGTCAGTGGATCTTTAGTTGAATCTTCATGTTTGATACCATCATTGGAGACCACTGCTGTTATGATGATGCTTGAATCAATTTTAAACTTAATATTTGTAGAACCACCTCCACCATTATTTTCCTCTTCTGGTCCTGTTGTATCTACAACAGGCCTTGATCTTTTACATTTTTATTGTATTTAGAGCATAAGAAGAGAGAGCCTTCTGCGTTCTTTCACATTGTCACTGGTTTCTCAACATTTTAACCAACACCCCCTTGCTGTTATTCAGGGTTATGATTTAATTTAGAAGAGTCTCAGTGACAATGGACACAGAAGCAAGACCACCAAATAAAACAACCCAAAACAAACAAACCCAAGAGCAAGAAGCAGCCAGGAGTGATTACAGATGCCGAGCATTGGAACTATGTCCAATAAATATGGCAATTATTTTTTCTTTAGAAATTTCACTAATTTCTTTTATGTTCTTGTCCTTAAGTGATACTGCTTAGAACAGGCTTCAGTGACATAAAAGGCGCACACAATGTATGAAGGTCTGATGGAATGGCATGGAAAATTTATGATATTGCAATTATTTTGTAAAATCCTGTCCCTGATCCTCTAGACAGTGTTCTTCTATAAAGGGGTTACTGGTGAGCCACAGGAGCAAGCCATCAGAAAATCTCACCCAAAACACCATCACCGCACCAGATTTATATCTCCCAATTACAAGCACACCAGAGCATAAACTCAGAGATGATAGTATAAAGATTAACAGGAATGCAAGATCAAAAATGAGAGCACTTGGCATCACCAAGCTGTACAGCTTGCAAAACGATAGAGTCGCAAGAAGAATGATTATTAGGACACCTAGCATTACCTAAGAAGACAAGGAGAATAGCCCTCATGCAAGCTCATTATGTACCAATCCAACAACTCAAGGAAGAAACTCTTAACACAAAAAGAAACAAGTCAAGAATAAACTAAAATAAAAAATAATTTCACAATATTACAGAAAATTTTGATTAGCTGATTTCCTGCAATCAGGTACAATAACATGCCACAACTTACTAAGAGTTATCAATAGACCTTTAGCATATTAAAAATGGTGAAATAACAATTAAAACTGTCTCATCCAAAAAAAGAAGTAACAAGACGAAAATTTATTGTTCTTACTGGTACCTGTATGAGAAGAATCATTTTTATGTTCAGTTTCACTTGTAGGAATAATTCCAGGTAGCACATCATCCCTAGAGGTAGCTGTGAGATACTTGTCTTCATTGCCCCAGCCAGGATGAACACTGTGCAACAATGGATCTTGGGTTGAGTCTTCATGTGTGGCACCATCACTGGAGACCACAGCTGTTATAATGATGGTGAAGCAATTGGGAACTTAATAATTGCAAAAGCACTAGCCATGTTAGTCTCATCTTCACTGTTTGCTTCTATGCCTGGCCTGGCTCTTTAAAATTTCTGCTGTATTTAGAGTATCAGAGGAGAGAAGCACAGAAGGCTTTTGATCCACATTTCTCATCTTTTTAACCAACACTGTTGGATTACTGTGGCTTAACAGAACCCTAATGATAATGGGCATGGAAGCCTGAGCAGGGAAAGCAGAAGTATCTACTTGTCTCTGGAACCAGGTCTGATCTCAGCAAATGGGAGAAGCAGTCAGATAAGCTCACAAATGCAACAGCACCTCACCAAATTTATCTCCGTAAATCAGAATGTCATTAAAGCACAACAATGAGACAGAAAATATTTAGGCTGCTGGTACTATAGGATAAAAAAAATGGGATTTTGGAATTACCAGGCTCTATTTTCTACATATGTTTAGCAACCTGACCTGCCAAGACATTTAGGGATTTCCCTGGTTTAGGGAGCAAAGAGTCCTGTGGCACCTTATAGACTAACAGACGTATTGGAGCATGAGCTGCATCCAACGAAGTGGGTATTCACCCACGAAAGCTCATTCTCCAGTACGTTTGTTAGTCTATACGGTGCCACAGGACTTTTTGCTGCTTTTACAGATCCAGACTAACATGGCTACCCCTCTGATACCTGGTTTAGGGGAATGCCTGGTTGTTACAGAATAAGGAGAAAGCAAAATATACGTCAAATTCAATTCAAGGCTCAGATTCACAAATACATTTTTTAATCTTATTTTCACTATTCAATTCATTCTAGTCACCACACAGAAAAAGCCAAAGGAAAGTTCAATATACAGACCCAGGACAAAAGAGAGAAGAAAATTTAAAATATAATAATTGTTGTTCAACTGATTCCATGCAATAAGGTCAAAAACACCATCACCACACCAATGCACCTCTGTGCTGAGAATTTAGATTTCCAACAAGGTATAATAGTGAATAAATTGTATGCAGAAGAAATAATGTCTCATTACACACAGGGTGGTGAAATAAATATAATTCCTTATTCTTACTGGTACCTGTATAAGACTCATCTTCATTTTCAGGAATAAGTCCAGGTATGACATAATCCCTGGAGGTATTTGTGGGATATTTGTCCTCACTGCCCCATCCTGGTTGATTATCTGGAGGCAGTGAATCATGGGTTGAGTCTTCATATATGGCACCATCATTGGAGGTAACAGCTGTTATGACAATGGTTGAATCAGCTGTGAATTTGATATTTGCAAAAAGACTATCCACATTATTCTCATCTTCAGTTCTTTGCTCTACATTTGGCCAAAATCCTTTGCATTTCTACTGTATTTAGAGCATTAGAAGAGAGGGCCTTCTGCTTTCTTTCACACTGTCACTGGTTTCTCAGCTTTTCAACCCATACTCTCTTGCTATTTCTCAGGGTTGCGGTTTACTTTAGACGAGTCCCAGTGATAATAGACATAGAAGCAAGACTGTTAAAATACTAAGAGCAAGTAGCAGTGACATCTTACCCTGTAATTTAGGATTGATCACAAATGCTGAACATTGGAACCATGTCCAATTAGTATGACAATGATTTTCTCTTTTGAGATTTCACTGATTCATTATTGTGATAGTCCTTAGGTGACACTGCTTAGAACGTTTCAGTGGCATAAAAGGCACACACAACATAAGATGATATGATGGAATGAAGAATTTACGATACTCTAATTATTATGTAAAATTCATTCTCTGATCCCTTTATAGTGCTCTGCTATAAAGAGATTGTTGATGAGCCATAGGGACAATCATAGAATCATAGAATATCAGAGTTGGAAGGGACCTTATGAGGTCATCTAGTCCAACCCCCTGCTCAAAGCAGGACCAATCCCCAACTAAAGCATCCCAGCCAAGGCTTTGTCAAGCCGGGCCTTAAAAACCTCTAAGGAAGGAGATTCCACCACATCCCTAGGTAACCCATTCTAGTAGCTTCACCACCCTCCTAGTGAAAAAAGTTAAGCCTTCAAAAAGCTCATCTAAACCACTACCACCTCTCCAGATTTGTATTGACGCATTGTAAGTGCACTAAAACAAACTTACTGATGAAATATAAAGGCTAATAGGTTAAGATATAAAAATGTCAGGGTTTGCCATTACCACGCTGTCAAATGATTAGTAAGACATTCAATAAGCATACTTTATGAAAGAACAAAACTTCCACTGTTTGTGGCAGAAGAGTCTCTAATAAGTATCTAATACAGAGAATCAGAATAAAAAAACTCCATCATGCCAATATCCAGGAAGAGAGAGAGTAGTGAGAATAGCAATTATTAAAACATCTAGCACTATCTATGGATATCTGGCAAATTCTCCTTGGTTCACATCGTGAAACCTTATTATGAAATATTTTATTTGAGAACTGTGCAGAAGAAATAATATCTCATTTCACAGAGAGTTATGAGATTCATCTTCATGTTCACTATGTAGCTAATCATCCATAGTGGTATTTGTGGGATACTTGTCTTTACTGTCCCATCCTGGATCCATATGGGTGAGTATACTATGGGATGAGTCTTCACATTTGTCTTCACGTTTGGCACCATCACTGGCAATGGCAACTTTTATGATGATGGTTGAATCAGTCGTGAACTTAATATTTGCAGAATATTCTCATCTTCAGCTCTACATTTGGCCATTAAGTTTTATACTTCTACTGTATTAAGTTTGTAGGAGAAGAATATCAGAGACCCTCTATTTTGTTCCACATTATCATCGGTGTTCTCAACTTTTAACCAACACCATCTGGCTGATTGGGCACTATGATTTGGCTGAACTTATCCATGCTGATAACATAAATAGATGTCTTAGCAAGAAAAGATACAGCAGCAGCAAGTTGCCTCTGTAATCCAAGTCTTATCTCAGTTACTGAGTTTGAGGACTGACCATTAATATGATAGTGACCAATAATTTTCTCTTTTGGGATTTCACTTTTATCTATACGTTATGTGTGAATCTTGCTTTTCATTATTCAGCAAGCTTTAATCAACATAGTCAGAGAAAACCCCAATACATCAACTCAGAAAAATGCAAACAAGAAATCACAACCTAGGAAATTTTAGATTCCATGCTAATGATCACAGTCCCACTCTAAATCAAATTTTGTCAATAGACTTTCAATAGAGTATCATAATGAAATTACACAGATGTAGAAGTAGTGTTATTCCTTCCAAATAGGGAGTAAATGGAGTATAGGGTGGGATTTTGAAAAGTATTCAGCATTGGTCAAATTCTTCTCCTGTCAAAATAAATAGTAAAACTCCTACTGATTTCAATGAGAGCAGATTTAGGTCAATGCCGAGTGCTTTTGAAATTCTCACGCATAATTAATTATTCTTTCTGGTACCTGTATGAGAAGATTCCTTTTCCTGATCATTTTCACTCGGAGGAATAATTCCAGGCAGCACATCATCCCTAGTGACATTTGTGGGATACTTCTCTGCATTGCTCCAACCAGGATGAACAGTATGCAGTAGTGGATCTTGGGTTGAGTCTTCATGTTTGGCCCCACCATTGGAGACCATAGCTATTATGATGGTGGTGAAGCAATTGTGAAATTAATACACACAGAACCACTCTTTATATTATTCTCTTCTTCAGTTCTCTGTACAACAGGCCTTGTCCTTTCATATAGCTACTACACTTAGTAGCATAGAAAGGGCATAAAGGTTTTGCTCCTCTTTATTATCTCAGTTCAGAAAACTGTCCCACTGACATCAACAGAACTTAAATTCACACTTCTTCTGACTCAAGACACATTAGTAGTTTTCTAAATCTTTTTACCAGCACTATACTATTTTTCAAGACTGTGCCTTGGCTGACCATAAACGCAGTGAAAATGGGCACAGAAGCAAGAACAACAAAGAAGTAGCAGCTGCAAGAATTTGGTCCCATAATTTAGGTTTGATCAGACACTCAGAATGAGGATTATGTCTCATTTACAACTATTAATTTTCTCTTTCAAGTTTTCACTGTTTCATTTAGTTATACTCCCTCCAGACAAGTAGAGTCTGACCATGGGTGGGAGCAAACCTGCTTCTGTAACATAAAGGGCACATAACAACATATAAGAAAATGATGGAATGAAATGGGCAATATTTAATTTGATATTCCTGCTGTATTTAGGTGGTGTTGCACCAAACACGTCATCATGTGCAACTACTCACATATTCAAAGTTAAGGATGTTCTTAAGTGTTTGCTGAATTGGTGCTTTAGAGCATAAGAACAGAAAAGCAGAGAGGACTTTCTATTTTCTATAACATTAGCACTGGCCATGTTCCTGTTCAGGGGCAATGTTTTCAACAGAAATCCTCTGAAAATAGAGGTAAAAGCAACAGTGAGAAGAGAAGAAATAGCAGCATCAGCTTGCCTTTGTAACTCAGTTTGATCTCAGTTACATGGCATGAAGACTGAATCACAAATATGGCAGGGAAGAATAATTTTCTTTTTGGGGGATTTCAGTGCTTTATATACATTACAGTGCTTGTCTCCAGAAAGGCAGATTCTGATAATTGAGACAGGCCATTTCATTTCAATTTTCTCAAATATATGAGTTATTTGTAAGTATTATCTGAATTGTTTGAACTAATCCTATTCAGATTACAGTTTGTTTTGTTGATATGCTCAGGGTTTAACTGATCACCATATTTGGGGTCAGGAAGAAATTTTCCCTCAGGTCAGATTGGCAGTGACTCCAAGAGTTTTTCACCTTCCTCTGCAGCATGGGGCACGGGTCACTTTTGGTTTAAAATAGAGTAAACAGTAAATTCTTTATAACTTTAAGTTTTTAATTATGATTTGAGGACTTCAGTAATGTAGCCAGAGGTTATGGGTCTATTACAGGATTGGATGGGTGAAGTTCTGTGGCCTGCGATGTTCAGGAGGTCAAACAAGATGATCATGATGGTCTTTTCTGGCCTTAAAGTCTATGGATCTATGAAATGTTTGTGAATATCAAACCACATACAAAAAAAATCGTCAATAATCAATGGCTATAAATCACATGGTGTTCTGTTTCCAGGGTGGATCACAGAAACTTTCAAATGAATAGCAAGTAATAAATGTCCAGTGGGGATTTTCAGGTGAATAATTATTAGTGCTAATATTTGTTAGTCCTGTTTTATTCTATTCTGCAAGCACAGAGAAACCAGAGAAAATACCAACACCTTTAAAAACCCAAAAGAAAAGACGACAATATAATCAACTGAATAATCAAAATAATCCAAAAAAACTGGAAGTTTTGACCTGATGATTCCATGCAAAACTGAGATTTATCAATAGACTTTAAACTAGGGAGGGATTGGGGGCTCTAAGTGCTACAACAATACAAGTAACAAGCTTTAAGGTTGTTGGAGATTGTCCCAATGAAAGATGGCAATAGCAGAAAAGGTCATAGTTGCAGCAGTGACAGAACAAGTAACAGCAACTACTTGTACCTCTCTCACTCATCTTTGATAGATGCCAATTAATAGGCAGAGTCTGTGGCTTCTGGATTCATACAGGTGGAAATTATAATTTTTTTTAGATAGTACCTCATAGACTCTAATGCCAGAGGGGACCAACTCCTGCCCATCACAGCCAACAGGACCTCACCCACCCATACCTGTAATTGGCCCATAAACTCTGGCTGAGTTACTGAAGTCCTCAAATCTGAGTTATTACAGAGAATTCTTTCCTGGGGGTCTGGCTGGTGAGTCTTGCCCACATGCTCAGGGTTTAGCCGATCACCATATTTGGGGTCAGGAAGGAATTTTCTTCCAGGGCAGATTGGCAGAGGCCCTGGGGATTTTCACCTTCCTCTGCAGCGTGAGGCACGGATCATTTGCTGGAAGATTCTCTGCATCTTGAAGTCTTTAAACCATGATTTGAAGACTTCAATGGCTCAGACACAGGTTTGATACAGGAGTGGGTGAGATTCTGTGGCCTGCATTGTGCAGGAGGTCAGACTAGATGATCATAATGGTCCATTCTGACCTTAAAGTCTAGGATTCTATGATTCTATGAAATCTTGATTTAAAGACTTCAAGTTACAGAGAATCCACCATTTACTCTACTTCTCTGAATAATTATAGATTTGGCTCCAGGTAAGTTCATAGACTCATAGACTTTAAAGTCAGAAGGGACTATTATGATCATCTAGTCTGACCTCCTGCACAATGCAGGCCACAGAATCTCACCCACCCACTCCTGTAACAAAACCCTAACCTATGTCTGAGTTATTGAAGTCCTCAAATTGTCGTTTAAAGACCTCAAGCTGCAGAGAAAGTTGCCTTTGTTTGTGAGAATGGGATAGGATACTATGGTTCGATATTTGGCGTACTTGTGTATATACATTTGAAGTTGAAAAATATATTTGTATTGATATTCTGTGCTGTATTAAAATGTCAGCTGACACAGTAAATGAATTGTCTTGTTCACTATTCAAGGTGCTGTTGTTTAGACATAGGAGATGCAGTCAGAAATGTCTTGAAACACTGCCACCACACCAGATTTACCCTTCAAAGTTAAAAGCCTTTCAGAAAACACACTGGCAAACATGATGCATGTAAGATTAGGATGACTTAGAACACAGTCTAAGAATATTGCCTTTGATATCAGTGCATTCCATGAGTGAAACACTCATGGTTAAATAAGGGCCCATAATCAGAAGATGAAAAGATATAGACAACCCTTTGCAGTAAGCAATAACCATCAGCACAAAGCGACAGCAAGAGAAAAGTACACCAACTAAACCCAAGAAAGTGTGGATTTTATTTATTTGTTTATTTAGAGACGGTGGTATTTATTCTTTCAATTCTTAAACAAGGTCCACATTGCAAGCATAGAGAATGCTCATAGAGAAGGCCGTTTTACACTCAAACAAACTTCACTGACTAATGCTGTACTAATTTACCCTGATATTATGGGATCGATGCAGGAATTACTGAGCTAAATTCTATGTCCTGTGTTATGCCGAAGGAAGGAGCAGCTGTTCATAACAGTCTTTTCTGGCCTTAAAATCTAAGAATAAAACAGCTTTAAAATATTTACAAAATAAAACCTCGACACACAAATCCTTACTGTAAAGTTTATTGTACTAGTAGTTGTCCAACCTGATGCCACCCACATAATACCTCACTGCCAGAAAAAAGCAACTTTACTATCTCACAACCAAAAAGGAAGCTATCAGGATATTAGAGGCATCTCATGTACATCCAAATGGATGGTGCAGCATGCACAGTCTCTCAGTATGCCAGACTGCGTGAGTCACAATCAATCCCGAAACTTCCAGTTGGTAAGATGGGGGAAGAGAGGGAAGGAGGAGGCTCTGCAAAATCCCCATAAAAATATAGTGCTTATCTGATACCAACTGTCCCTAAAACAGTGAATAAATAGAAACAGAGGGTTGGTTCTGGATCCAAACTTCGTGGATTTGGGTGTCTCTCTTTAATGGAATGAAATGGAGCAATGTATCTGAAACCTTCCAAACTCTGCAGTTCAGACCCATCTGTATTTAAACCTAATTATAACTCAGAACTATTTAATTACTGTGTAGCAACACCTAAACAATTCTTCCTGTTCACTTTGGAGTAACACAGTATCCTCACCTAATAAACATATTGGCCTTTAGCCTCTGAGTTCATTAAACAGAAATAATATTTAATGCCAGAGAAAAAGCATTCTCAAGATCTCACTTAATTACTGATACCTGTAGTTGAATGTTCACTTCCATGTGAAGGAATAACTCCAGGTAATACATCATTCCTAGTAGTATTTGTAGAATACTTGACTTTATCGCTCCATCCAGGATGAGCCCCATTCAGCAGTGGATCTTGGGTTGGGTCTTCATTTTTGGCACCTTCATTGGAGACCACAACTGATATGAAAATGGTTGAATCAATTTTGAACTTAATATCTGCAGAACCACTTACACCGTTACCTTTACTTTCAGTTCTTGTTTCTTTAAAGCATCTTAGAGGAGTAAAGCCCTATTTATTGTTCTACAGTATCACCACCATCTCAATCATACATTTACAGGACCCTGACATGGGTCCATAAAAGTGGATGTGGCCAACAACTTTCTGATTTTTCTTTGTACCGGTTTCACTATCATACAGGTGCTCATATTTGTGCTACACAAAGAGGTTATTTTGCTGAGGCATTGTGGGAAAAGAGGGAAGATTTGAAAATCTACATCAAAGTTTTATTCATAGTTGACGATACAGACAAATTAACCAATTATTGAGGCAATAGAGAAAGTGTCCTACACCTTATTAAGCATGCTATTGTTGAACTACAGAGAAAAGCACCCAGAAAAGTCCATGAGTACCACCACCATATCAATTTTATCCTCCAACATTATAAAACTCCAACAATTTCACTAGAAAACATGATTGCAACAGCAAATTCAATGTGATGGCAGAATAAAAGTAAAAGGCACTTTACAAAGACATTTTGTAAATCATTTCCACTGAAAAATAAAAGTCCGCTGCACCAGATAAAGTTAAATACCGAATAAGCAGCAGAAAGAAATAAGCAGGAAAATCACACAGAGAAATTCCAACAACAAAAGATCCCATCAAGCATAACTTTGAGTCAAGAAAACAGCACACAAACAAATCACACAGCAAAATGTGTATTTTTGGTTATTTTAGATTTTTTCTCACTTCACTCTCTAAGCCAGCACAATGTTGTCAGCAATCAAGACCCCATAGAGGAAGCATTTTCCAAACACACAACCTTCACTTATTACAACTAACTTTAATAATACATTAAAAATATAGCACACAACTCCATATTTAAAGTATTATCAAATGCACACTGTTTCACTTGATGCCATCCATATAATGCCAACCTTCTCACAGCCTAGCAGAAGCTATCAGATGATGGGCATTTCATGTATAATTAGCCAAAGAAACCATTTCTGAGGAAGGGGAACATATTGATAGATGTAGAAGGTGCCTCCTTTTTGATGATCTTTGAGATTTTTTTGATTATTGTTTCCAAGCTAAAAACAGTGGTGATAGAATAAGGGACTAGGTATACACTTACAACATAGGACCTGGTGGTTACTTTTCTATTGACACTGCAGCTGAGACTCTGACACTGAATTATCTTGAGAATTAGCTTTTTGAAATTCATCAATCAAATTTTTGAAAGAGTGTATAAAAGCCACAACCCAATAGGTTCAGTTGTATCTAAGATCACAGAACGTGGAGTTTTTCCAGACTCTCAGGAATTAGGCAGTAACATTTCCCTCTACTCTCTTTTCTGAACACCTGTAAGAATTTTCAGACTCTGAAGTTACTGTTACTGAAAGACATATGCCAAGAGTTGGCATAGCACCACCAGGAACACCAAATAGGCCAATTCAAAACCCGATTCTAGAGGCCAAAATTCTGCTAATGAATCTGAGTACTTCCCTCACTCAAATTTAGCAATAAACTTTAAATAACATCTTATAGTATAAGGATCTGAATGTGAAACTAACAGCGTCTCTGCTACTAATGGACCAAGTGTTTAGGTCTTTAATCTGTTGATAGTCAGTCCTTACTCTGGCAAAAGTCTCTTTGACAAAAAAGTTCACTTTGCAATAATGGACACTAGGGACTAGACCCTGAACTGGTGTGAACTTGTATAACTCCATCATGGTCAATGAAGCTATGCCAATTAGCACCAGCTGAGAATCTGGGCCCAGAGTTTGGCCTACAAGGAGATAAAATGATTACAGTTCATTATTCTTACTGATACCTGTAGGAGTATATGTGTTGCGTCCTATTTCACTATTCACAGTCACACTTGAAGAAGAATGATCTCTTTCCTTTACAGGGAAATGTGCAGGCTTCACACTATCCACAGTAGTGTTTGTGAGATACTTGTCCTCATCTTTGTCCATTCCAAGATAAACATTATGCAACAAAGGGTCTTGGGTTGCGTCTTCATTTTTGGCACCTTCATTGGAGACCAGAACTGCTATAAAAATGGTTGAATCAATTTTGAACTTAATATTTGCAGAACCACTTACACCGTTACCTTTACTTTCAGTTCTTGTCTCTTTAATGCACTTTGTAGGAGTAAAGCCCTATTTATTGTTCTACAGTATCACCGTCATCTCAATCATACATTTACAGGACCCTGACATGGATCCGTAAAAGTTGATGTGGCCAACAACTTTCTGATTTTTCATTGTACCGGTTTCACGGTCATAGAGGTTGCTCATATTAGTGCTACACAGAGAGGATATTTTGCTGAGGCATTGTGGGAAAAGAGGGAAGATTTGAAAATCTACATCATAGTTTTATCCATAGTTGATGATACAGACAAATAAACCAATCCTTGAGGCAATAAAGAAAGTATTCTACACCTTATTAAGCATGCCATTCTTGAACAACAGAGAAAAGCACCCAGAAAAGTCCATACGTACCACCACCATATCAACTTTATCCTCCAAAATTATAAAACTCCAACAATTTCACCAGGAAACATGATTGCAACAGGCTCATGCTAAAATAAATGTGTTAGTCTTTAAGGTGCCACAAGTACTCCTGTTCTTTTTAGTAAGTTCAATGTGATTGCAGAATAAAGCTGGAAGGCACTTTACAAAGCCATTTTGTAAATCATTTCCACTGAAAAATAGAAGTCCACCACCGGATGCAGTTAGGTACCCAATCAGCAACAGAAAGAAATAAGCAGGAAAATCACACAGAGAAATTCCAACAACAAAAGATCCCATCAAGCAAAACCTTGAGTCAAGAAAGCAGCACACAAACAAATCACACAGCAAAGTGTGTATTTTTGGTTATTTTAGATTTTTTTTCTCACTTCACTCTATAAGCCAGCACAATGTTGTTAGCAATCAAGACCCTATAGAAGAGGCATTTTCCAAACATACAACCTTCAATAATTAAAACTAACTGTAATAATACAGTAAAAAATATAGCACACAACTCCATCTTTAAAGTATTATCAAATGCACACTGTTTCACTTGATGCCATCCATATGATGCCAACCTTCTCACAGCCTAGAACAAGCTATCAGATGATGGGCATTTCATGTATAATTAGCCAAAGAAACCATTTCTGAGGAAGGGGAACTTATTGAGAGATGCAGAAAGTGCTTCCTTTTTGATGATCCTTGAGATTCATTTTGTTATTGCTTCCAAGCTAATAATAGTGGTGATAGAATAAGGGACTAAGTATACACTCACAACATAGGACCTGGTGGTTACTTTTCTATTGACACTGCAGCTGGGATTCTGACACTGAATTATCTTGAGAATTAGCTTTTTGAAATTCATCAATCAAATTTTCGAAAAAGTATACAAAAGCCACAACCCAAATAGGTTCAGTTGTATCTAAGAACACAGAACGTGGTGTTTTTTCAGTCTCCCAGGTGTTAGGCAGTAACTTTTCCCTCTACTCTCTTTTCTGAACACCTGTAAGAATTTTCAGACTCTGAAGTTACTGTTACTGAAAGACATATGCCAAGAGTTGGCATAGCACCACCAGGAACACCAAATAGGCCAATTCAAAACCCGATTCTAGAGGCCAAAATTCTGCTAATGAATCTGAGTACTTCCCTCACTCAAATTTAGCAATAAACTTTAAATAACATCTTATAGTATAAGGATCTGAATGTGAAACTAACAGCATCTCTGCTACTAATGGACCAAGTGCTTAGGTCTTTAATCTGTTGATAGTCAGTCCTTACTCTGGCAAAAGTCTCTTTGACAAAAAAGTTCACTTTGCAATAATGGACACTAGGGATTAGACCCTCAACTGGTGTGAACTTGCATCACTCCATCATGGTCAATGAAGCTATGCCAATTAGCATCAGCTGAGAATCTGGGCCCAGAGTTTGGCCTACAAACAGATAAAATGATTATAGTTCATTATTTTTACTGATACCTGTAGGAGTATATGTGTTGCGTTCTATTTCATTATTCACAGTCACACTTGAAGAAGAATGATCTCTTTCCTTTACAGGGAAATGTGCAGGCTTCACACTATCCACAGTAGTGTTTATGGGATACTTGTCCTCATCTTTTTCCACACCAAGATAAACATTATGCAACAAAGGATCTTGGGTTGCGTCTTCATTTTTGGCATCTTCATTGGAGACCACAACTGCTATAAAAATGGTTGAATCAATTTTGAACTTAATATCTGCAGAACCACTTACACCGTTATCTTTACTTTCAGTTCTTGTCTCTTTAATGCACCTTATAGGAGTAAAGCCCTATTTATTGTTCTGCAGTATCACCTTCATCTCAATCATATATTTACAGGACCCTGACATGGATCCGTAAAAGTTGATGTGGCCAACAACTTTCTGATTTTTCTTTGTACCGGTTTCACTATCATACAGGTGCTCATATTTGTGCTACACAAAGAGGTTATTTTGCTGAGGCATTGTGGGAAAAGAGGGAAGATTTGAAAGTCTAGTTTTATTCGTAGTTGATGATACAGACAAATAAACCAACCCTTGAAGCAATATGGAAAGTATCCTACACTTTATTAAGCATGCCATTCTTTATCTACAGAGAAAAGCACCCAGAAAAGTCCACAAGTACCGCCACCATATCAATTTTATCCTCCAAAATTATAAACCACCAGCAATTTCACTTGCAACAGCATGTTTAATGTGCTTGCAGAATAAAAGTAGAAGGCACTTTACAAAGCCATTTTGTAAATCATTTCCACTGAAAAATAAAAGTCTGCTGCACCGGATACAGTTAGGTACCCAATCAGCAACAGAAAGAAATAAGCAGGAAAACCACATCAGAGAAATTCCAACAACAAAAGATCCCATCAAGCAAAACCTTGAGTCAAGAAAGCAGCACAAAAACAAATCACACAGCAAAGTGTGTATTTTTGGTTATTTTAGATTTTTTTCTCACTTCATTCTCTAAGCCAGCACAATGTTGTCAGCAATCAAGACCCCATAGAAGAGGCATTTTCAAAACATACAACCATCACTAATTAAAACTAACTGAAATAATACAATAAAAAATATAGCAAACAACTCCATATTTAAAGTATTATCAAATGCATACTGTTTCACTTGATGCCATCCATATGATGCCAACCTTCTCACAGCCTAGAACAAGCTGTCAGATGATGGGCATTTCATGTATAATTAGCCAAAGAAACCATTTCTGAGGTAGGGGAACATATTGAGAGATGCAGAAAGTGCCTCCTTTTTGATGACCATTGAAATTCATTTGGTTATTGCTTCTAAGTTAATAACAGTGGTGATGGAATAAGGGACTAGGTATACACTTACAGCATAGGACCTGGTGGTTACTTTTCTATTGACACTTCAGCTGAGACTCTGACACCAAATTATCTTGAGAATTAGCTTTTTGAAATTCATCAATCAAATTTTTGAAAGAGTGTATAAAAGCCACAACCCAAATAGGTTCAGTTGTATCTAAGAACACAGAACGTGGAGTTTTTCCAGACTCTCAGGAATTAGGCAGTAACATTTCCCTCTACTCTCTTTTCTGAACACCTGTAAGAATTTTCAGACTCTGAAGTTACTGTTACTGAAAGACATATGCCAAGAGTTGGCATAGCACCACCAGGAACACCAAATAGGCCAATTCAAAACCTGATTCTAGAGGCCAAAATTCTGCTAATGAATCTGAGTACTTCCCTCATTCAAATTTAGCAATAAACTTTAAACAACATATAGTATAAGGATTTGAATGTGAAAGTAACAGCGTCTCTGCTACTAATGGACCAAGTCCTTAGGTCTTTAATCTGTTGATAGTCAGTCCTTACTCTGGCAAAAGTCTCTTTGACAAAAAAGTTCACTTTGCAATAATGGACACTAGGGACTAGACCCTGAACTGGTGCAAACTTGCATAACTCCATCATGGTCAATGAAGCTATGCCAATTAGCATCAGCTGAGAATCTGGGCCCAGAGTTTGGCCTACAATGAGATAAAATGATTACAGTTCATTATTCTTACTGATACCTGTAGGAGTATATGTGTTGCGTCCTATTTCATTATTCACAGTCACACTTGAAGAAGAATGATCTCTTTCCTTTGCAGGGAAAAGTGCAGGCTTCACACTATCCACAGTAGTGTTTGTGGGATACTTGTCCTCATCTTTGTCCATTCCAAAATAAACATTATGTAACAAAGGATCTTGGGTTGATTCTATACGCTTAGGATCACCATGGGAATCCACATCTGCTTAGAGTATGTTTGAAATAGATTGTGAACTTAAAATTTGCTGAGCTGCCATACACATTATTCTGAACGCCTGTCCCAGTTATTTCTGCAACAAGCTGTTAGTTATGTATGTGCAATGGATAGAAGAAAAGAGTAAAAGGTGCCCTCTGGTTTAATCCTAACCAACAAGATCTTCATAATTGTCCAGGATTTGGCTGAGAAGAATATCGGTGGTGATGGTCAGCCCATATTTGTTTGGATAATTGCAAATATTTTGTTTTCTGAGCCACCAACCACATTTTTCTCACCATTTGTTTTTATTGATTTTACATCAGATGTTTGATAATGGAGATGTAAGAGGATTTTTTTCAACATGGTAGCTGATTTTTACATGTGGAAATCCACTTAGGGCATTACACAAGTGTTCAAGAGGCATACAGTATCCCAGGGATATGGGGAAAGATGGATAGATTAGATTAGATTAGATTAGATTAGATGCTAACCCAAATGGGTATAACCCACATGATATAGAGGTGCTTATGTCCATTAGAAGTAGGCAGTAGGAAAATACCAGGCACTCTGGTAAGCATTGGGAATGTTGATTGGCTGCCCCATAACATCAGTGTAGTTCTTGTACTTCCAGGAATTCCATCATAAAGCTGAGTTTTATATGAAATTATTTAAATTCTTTACCCCTGCTGGCAGTGGTGAGACCCTGCTTCTTGTGATCTGTATTGGACCACCAAGAGTTAAATGAAGGATTCCAGGTATATGGTGTGGAGGTTTTCAGAACTGCAGCATGTTGGGAATCCGCAGCTGCTAGGACAATGGATGTCTCAATGGGGATATGTATATTTGCTGAGCCACCATCCACACTTCATTAGCCATTTGCTTTTCTTTCCTATACATCAGTAATATATTATGGATATACATAGTGTAGAAGAAGAGCATTAAAGATGGATGCATAGATTTTACTGTAGTATCACTAGTTTTCTTATCCATCCATTTACATCACACTACTGTTCAGGAGCTGTTATCTTGCTATGAAGTTTCCCAGTGATATTGGGAAAAACAATAGCAACAGAAGAATAAACCATAGCCGAAACAGTGGCAGAGCCCAGGGCCGGCTCCAGGCACCAGCGCAGCAAGCAGGTGCCTGGGGCGGCCCATGGAAGGGAGCGGCACGTCCGGCTCTTCGAAAGCGGCAGCAGTAGAGCTGCCCCCGAAGTGCCGCCAATCACAGCTTTTTTTTTTTTTTTTTTTTTTTTTGCCGCTTGGGGCAGCAAAAACGCTAGAGCCAGCCCTGGACATACCTAATATAGCAGTTGTAACAACTTGGCCCTCTAACTCAAGTTTGAAGGATGATGCTGCATCAAATAACATGAAGGATTTGAATTGGTATAATGCATCCTTGCCAAGTGCTAAGACTGTGCCCAGATTAGTGTGAAACTTTCTGTTGTTGAGCCAGAGAGCTGTGCAGTCAATAAAAAGTCTGTAAGTAACATGCCACCACCAACATTAGCCAAAACAGTTAAAATCTACCAATAGTTCAATACCAAAAGTAGGAGGAATCTGAGCACAAGATAAGGACAGAGACCTCTGGTATTAATGCAGTTTATAAATGGTTAATGCAAGGTGATCAGAGACTAATTACAGCCCTTAGTTGCAATGGGACAAAATTTTTCAACCACCACTGAAATCACAGAAGGCAGATGGCATAGTAAGGATATAGTAAGTAGTCAGCACAGAGAGAGATGAAGCCAAATAAAATAATAACAACAACAATAACACCACCACCACCAGAAACTCCCAAAACTCAGGCCAGAGAAGAGAACCAAAATCCCAAAGCAAACTGAGTTTTCCATTAGGCATTCTTTATTGAATTCCTAATGAAATCCCCTGTTTAAAAAAGAAAGTCTCTCCACACACCCAAACCAAGTTCAGAAACATAAATATTGATACAATCTTTAAAATAAACAAAACTATTTACCGATAACCATAACTGAGCTTTTTATTTTCAACACCTATACTATCCTGTCTTCTCCCAGTCAAAAAAAAGCTTCATCTCCTAGTTTATGGCATAAAGTACTGAGAGTACAGGAAAACTAATTATGTGATAGATGATCATTACATTGTTGTAAATATTGCACAGTAGATAACTGAATACGCAGGTTTACAGCAGGGATGTTTCATCCCTTTAATCCATAAACACTGATGGACAATAGCTGCATTTCTGGTGGCCCCTGACAGATTTCTGAGCTATCTGGGCTATGTGACATATTTGCTCACTTGTGCAAATGGCACCAGATGCCACTCTTTACTGAGGTATGTCATTTTGCTTTAAATATAGTAAGTTAGATAAAACTATTAGAATTCATTACTCTTACTGGTAACTGGAGAGTGCGGTTCCGTGTCATCATTTGTGTCCCATCCAGAGTGTAATGGATCTTGTAGTAAATCTTCATCATCTGTTTCATTTTCTTGTGAATCCTTATCTGTTGCAGTGATGTTAAACCTCCTGTAAACTTTTCATTTGCTGACCCACCACCATCATCACTCAAATAATTCTCATCTTTACTCTTTCTTGCCTTTATAATAGGCTATGCTTTTTTAGAGATTTATTTAGTAAAGAAGAAAGAACATGGCAAGCAATACCTTGGGGGGGAGGGATAGCTCAATGGCTTGAGCATTGGCATCCTGACCCCAGGGCTGCAAGCTCAATCCTTGAGGGGGCCATTTGGGGATCTGGGGCAAAAATCCATCTGGGGATTGGTCCTGTTTTGAGCAGGGGGTTGGACTAGATGACCTTCTAACCCTAATATTATATAATTCTTTGTGGAAGAAAATCTATTGCTGTTTATGATGATGATTATTATTGTTTATCTTATTTATAGCATTAATTTTGAGCACCCCAAAATGTGCCAAAAACTCATAAAACAGTGCTCCCTTCCCTGAAGAACCCACAATGTAATTTTGACATGACACAATAAGTGAAAGTCATCTCACCCTCAGCAAGCCCTGGGTTTTCAGGTCATTATGACATCTGTTGACATCATGATTCTATTTAGCAGGCATGAGATTTCTGTAATTTTTCCCATCTATAACAGACCAAGGGGCCATTAAGGCAAAAAACATTGTGTGCTGCTAACCATGGGGGTCAAAATTAAAAAGAGAATAGAATCCTGGTTAACTGAACACAAAACTTGCAGAGTTTCTGGGAGTGAACAACTGATGTGCTAAGGAGAGATTTCTAAATCAAGAGCACGGGAATAGCAGTGGGCATGCACCTCATCAGGAAGGGACTACTCAGGTGTTCTCATTGGGGCAGTGTCACTTCACTCTTTCCCTATGTGGACTTGTGCCTTCCAGATATAGTCCTGCTCTAAGAGAGTAGAATCTGAAGGAATAAGTATTATTCTCCCTTATGGAGCATTAAGAAGGCTGTTTAACAGCTACCAGACATCTATAGGCCATTATTGGAATTGTAAAGCGACTTATTACTTAACTTATTGGATGATCTTAATCAAACTCTAGTAGTTAAAAAGACATATTATTTACCGTTAGTTGCTGTGGTTGGATGCTGCTCCTTGTTATCTGTAGTGGACCCCCACCAAATGTCAGGGGACGGATTCCCCTCATGTTGGGTGGAAGTTTCCTCATGTGCACCATGATGCGAGGTCACAGCTGTTAGGACAATGGTTCGATCATTTGTGATTTTTTTACTGGCTCAGCCACTACCCATAATATAGTCAGCTTCTGTTCTTTTCTATACCCAATATATCTCTTTTACAACTATACAGATTGCAAGGAAACTGGAGAAGAGTCAAGCAGGAACTCTGGTTTGTTGATAGGTTAATGGATTTTCTAATCCACTTCTTCCACGTCATCCTGGTATTGGAAGGTATGTTCTTGCTACAGAGTACCACGGTCTTCAGAGGAAAAGCAGCAGCAGTAACTGAACAGGCAGAAGCAACAACTTGCACCTTTAATTGAGGTTTGACTGTAGCCAATGAACTTAAAGAACTTACATTGATCCACATAACTGTAATTGTATCCCTTTTGCTATATTAGAGAATTAGGCAGTTAGCCAATTCAGGAACATAGAGAGGGAAAATGTAATTTGATCTCATTACAGTGCTTAGTAAAATACATTATAAATATGGCACGTCCCACGTTTCCTGTTAAAGGTGCAGTTGTTGAACCACAGAGAGATAATGCTAGAAAAATTCAATGAGTAACAGCACCAAAACCATACAACAAAGCTGACATCTACAGACACCTTCACCTAAAAGTGGAATCATGCCAATAATAAAATGAATGTGTGCGCAGAACTGGCATCAATTCATGAGTAAAGACTAGTATAAGAAAAGAGAATAGTCTGTCCAGAAAAAGATATAATGACCTAAATTTTCAAAAGGGTCTAGTGAGTTTGGGTATCAATTTACAGGGGGCTGGTTTGCATGGACAAGTGCTCAGCACTTTCTGAAAATCAGGTTGCTTTAAGGTATCCGAAATCTGGCACTGAAAAAATGGAGAAACCTCACATTACTAGTCACTTTTGAAATTTAAGGCCAAAATGCTCAATTCCTATAGCCCAGGGTACTTGCATGCCTGTGAAATCATCATAGAATACCAAAGAAGCCCACACAATTTGCATGAGTGAGAGCGAGAGCAGAGTTGGCCAAGCATGTGGAACACACACCAAACATGGGAACAGAGAGATATGAAGCAAAAGGAAATTCCAGATCTTAAGGCAAGAAAAATCCCAAAGGAAACGGAGTTAGTTTAGAATTGTTTTCCCTTCATGGGACAGAAGCCACATATTCCCAAGATCTGTCTGTGTAGCAAGAACCTTTGTCTTACAAGAACAGCCCAACTATAATAAGACTATTAAAGTAGATAATACATTTTAAAAATAATGTTGTTGAACTTTTCTTCCACCAGCATTTCTTCCACACAATGCTGTCCTTGCACACTAAGAAATAAATTAGCTTGCTGTCATGAATGCCTTATGGAAACTTTGAAGGGGGAAATGGTTGTTGATGCAGGTGATCACATATAGTTCTTATGTTCTCTGTAACACTAGTCTATTAACTTCTAACTAATCATGTTAACCATGGGTATCGTCAGCATCTGTTCATCTTACACTGTGAAACACTGACATTTTCACAAGAGACGTAACTATTTCATTGTTCTTCTTTAAAATGTCCTAAAAGGAGAATTGGAATGGACCATTAGCTTCACAAGATGTTCACAACTCTGACCACAGGTCATTGTTTCAATGAAGACAGATGCAGAGCAGAAATGTTACAGCTCTAAACATTATTTTGAAGAGTGGCAGCTAAATATGCCACAAAAAAGTCTTTTGCCCTCCAATGACACTGGAGCACCAGCAATGCTGTTCAAGTGACACAGGACATCTTTCCATGGCATGTTCTTTTGCAGGAGGTCTACTCTGTAGTATAGTATATCTAATACCCCTGTTCAGTAAAGCACTTAAACATGTTCTCAACCTTACACATGTGGGCAATCCCATTTCTGGTCAAGTAAGCATTTAAGCATATATTGAACTTCAAGAGGGTGACTACTCCCACTGAATTCCCTGGGACTTAAGCACATATTAAAAGTTAAGCATGTGCATAAGTGCTTTGCTGATTTGTGGCCTAAATTTGTGGTACAGCAAAGAATAGATATTATTTCATTATCCTTACTGCTACTTGGAGAGTGCTGTTCCTTGTCATCACTGTTGTCCCCTCCAAGGGAAATTACTGGTGTTAAGGGATACTGTGTTGAGTCTTCACCATCTGCACCATCATCATGTGAGCTGAGATCTGTTATAATGATGTTAAATGTACTATGAAGTTTCCATTTGCTGAACCATCATCCCCGTCATTTTCAGATTTATGTTTTTCCTGTCTTTACTGTCAGCGCTTTCATCTTAAAGAAATGTAGCAAAGTGGACAGGGTTTTCTTTCTCATGCACAAAACATCCGTTTTTCAATCTGGCAAACCACTCAGTAACATCAGACTTTCCCTTAGCAACTACAATGTTCTGAATGTAGATTATTACCCCCTACAATTGGCCAAGCAGCAGAAGGCAATGTGTTCTACAAGAAATGGGATTATGGGAGTAAAAACTAATCAAGAGCATGTAAATGCTCCTCTAAAATCAGGGATAATTGATGACATAAAACCAACACAGCCAGTTGTTTCTGGAACTATGAACGATGTCAATAAAAGTTAAAGGGATGTATATAGTGTTGTTTTTAGCAAGGCCTAAATCTCTTGGGTTACAGTGGAGGTGATAGGACAAAAGAGTTTTATCTTGAATAACAAAGGGTCCCAGAAAAATACACTTCAAGTACATTTATAAATGTTCTCTTCTTTCCAAATCATCTTCACGGTGAAAGTCTAAATATAAAAACACATTATATCCTTTACTGCAATGTACATTTTGAAAAAGACAATTTCTGTTTCTTTGTTCAAGCAATGAACAAAATGTTTACCCTTTCAGCTAGAAATAAGCTAAAAAATCATCACAGGCATGTCACAAACAGTGTCAGGAAGAGAACTTCTGAAGTCCAAATATCACTTTAATTTATAAAGAATTCCTTGCTTTTAAGATATGACTACTTCATAGCCAAGACCAAGTCTTCCAGGGTCATCTGGCTAATATGACAGGTGATAGCCAAGGATGGGGTGTGTATTTTTCCATTCAAAACACAATTTAAGATTAAAGAGAGAATTTATATGCTATCAGAGATACAAATTCATGGTGACTGGATATTCTTGTGAAGCTGGTATTTCTGTGCTGCTATTTATTCAGACTGTAGACAAAACACATGATTTAATAGTAAAGATCTTTACCCCCTGTTTCCTGAGTAGGTTGCTGTTCCTTGTGGTCAGGGTGGGACCACCACCACCAAGAGTCAGCAAATTGATTCCATTGAGGTTGGGTGGAGGTTTCCTCATGAACGGGCTTCACAGCTGCTACGACAATGATTAAATCACTGGTGATCTTTTTTATGTGCTGAGCCACCTTTTCCTTGCAAAGTTAAAATCCATCAACACTTTCACCCATAAATATGCTCATGCCAATAAGCTGAATACGAGTGTGGGTTAAAGACATGAAACTCCGGTATCAGTGCGTTTGGTAACTGATTAGTTGCAAGAAATAACAATAGTCCCAGTCCCAACAATATACACAATGCTCAGCTATAGTGGCCCAGATCAATTAAATGTCCTTGCAAACGCCTCAGAAGTCCATGTAGTCTGCATTGGGCTGCATAAGTGTGACTAAAAGCAGAGTTGGGCCAATATATGGAACAGGCACCCAAACACTGGCACAGGAACAGATGAAGCAACAGAGACAAAAACAAAAAAACCCAACCAACCAAGCAAACAAAAAACCATCCAGATAAGAGAAAGGGAAAAAATGTCCCACAAGAAAACTGAGTCTGTTAATTTAGCTTTTTTCTCCAGGGAGATACTGATGCAGCTGATGTTACCAAAGACCAGGCCTATAGCAAGAGCCATGCTGCACACACACACACACACACACACGCATCAGCAAAATCCACTTCAGAAACAAACACTTTTTAATAAAAGTTATTGAACTTTTCCTCTAGTTGATGCCATGCATAAAATATTGTCTTCCAATAGCAAGACATAAACTATCATTATTCCATACAGATCTCATGAACATTTAGAAAAGGAAATAATTTTTCATACAGAGCATCATGTAAATTACTGGAAATTACTCCTCTCCCATTTGATCTCTAATGCCAATCAAGTATGCACATCAGTAGAAATCATATAATTCTACAGTAACTGTGCAGACTTCAGGACCTCTTCAGAATATTTGTACTTCTCTGGACATAGTATTATTTTTATGAAACCCATATGTAGAATGCAGATGTTCCATCTTGTTCCCAATTCTGAGCAACGATGGCCACTATTCATTCTACAAATAATAATTTGTCCTGACTTTGCAGCACTAGAAATGCTTTTCAGGTGGATTCCTTCCAAAGGACCTCTTTCCAGAGTTGAATTCTACTGAAAACAGTACCGCTCTTTCTGCAATATAGTTATAAAGAATAGGCCATATAGAGTAAAACATATATATATTTCAGTTTCTTTACTAGTACTTGGAGGATACTCGCTCTTGACATCATTCATGTCCCATCCAGGAAAGACTATTGGTTTTAAAGGCTCTTCAGCTGAATCTTCATCATCTGCATCATCGTCATGTGAGTTCACATCTGTTGTGATGATGTTAAATGTACTATGAACTTTTCATTTGCCGAACTATTACCCATATCAGTTTCATTTGTATTTCTCCTGCCATTTACAATGGTCTCATTTGTAATGGTACATGTCTAATAAGAGGAGAAGAAACATTGGGTACCTTTCTTTTTTATGCACAGAAATAGCTTCTGCACACATAATTTTTTTTTACAAAACATCCATTAATATCACAGGTTTTGTTCACCAGGCATGAACTCACTACAAACTCCTCCAGCAATAAGCCACAACAGGAGAAAGCATCATGCTAACAATGGAAGTCAAAGTAGGTAGAAGCCTATCACTCTGAGAGATGGCTGACGTCATTCAACCAGAAAAGTTTCTTTATCAATATACAATCCCAGATGTCACTGAGAGCCCTACTTGTTCTGCGTGTGGCTCTTTGTCAACAAAGCCTAATAGATCTTGGCTTATGCTAAAAATTAGTTGTGACTGATCAAGGATTTTTAATTCGTATAACCCATATATTCGTCCTTGAATTTAATTCTGCTCTGACTTTGATGTAACAAGTATAGGATTATGGTGACTTCAGTGTAGGATCAAGCCAATGGAGAATCCAGGCTTGATGGAAGAATACCTTCATTTAAAAAATTAACTTAGGAAATCAAGGAAAATAATGGACAGGTACATTTAATATATATATTCTCTACTTCAATGTAACAGTTCCAATTAAGAAATCTTAAGAAATCCTTTCACATAATTCGCAGTTGTAAACATAATCATATTTGTTATTCTAATCCTGTGATGCTACCAACAGAATATATTCTCTCAGTAAGAAACAACAGTTTATGTTGCTACAGATATGCCACCTATGCTTTTAAAATAAACTACATTCTAAAGCCAAGATATTTATTATTATGAACATTTTAAATGTTTTTCTCACTGCAGCAGCTAGCTATCTCGTAACCATGTTTTCACTTGTGTTTTTCCAATAAGCTTTGCCCTTTGCACATGCTATATAAAAATGCACTAGATTAGGACCTCAAGACTCAACAGATTAGTTCTGGTGAATACATAGTGAATGTAAAAGAGAGAGTTATTCTTAATGGAAACAGAAACAGGGAACACATAAGAAGCCAACACAGTATCAGAAAGGCTGTTTGGCTGCCACTTCATATAATATGCAGGGTTTACACTTCCATGCTGCCTTCAACTCAGCATTAGCAACAGACTTTAAACAAAGCTGCTTAGGTGAAATGATATAAATTCTTTACCGTTACTAGCAGTTGTCGGGTGCTGTTCCTTGGAATTTACAGAATGCCACCATGGGGGGGGAAATGGTTTTGCGTGGGTGGTGGTTTCATGATGTGTGTAATGGTGGCGATCCACAGCTGTTAGGACAATAGTTAAATCAATGTAGAGCACTTCACTGATGAGCCTTAACTTATATGATTCCCATTCGTTGCTGTTCTCTACACCTGGTCTTTGTCTTTTACTAGTGTATATAGTGGAGAAACAAGAGGTAAATAGAGATGACCCTCTGCTTTGTTCAACTGTATCACTGGTTTTCTCATCTATCCACTCACATAATCCTGGTATCAGGAAATGTGAATTTTCTGGAATTTCTCCCAGTAATACAGAGCAAAGTAGAAAGAACAAAGGAAGTTACAAAAGCAGCAGTGGCAGACCAAATAGCAGCAACCTTTCTGTTATTTGATTGTTCCTCTAACTGATCTTTTGTTAATGACACTGAAACTGTACTGCTTTCAAAAACTAGATCACTATAAGTCACAGTGGCATTTCACTTACTGTTTTGTAATTACAACTAACCAATTCCAACAAACAGACAGGAGAGTATATATTCTGCAATGTGAAAAAATTCAAAATATATCCCATATTTTTTCTAATTAGTTTATCACATAATGAAATGAAAACCTTGCAAGTATAGCAGAAACACTGCACCATCACTACTGGATGACAGAGATATACTTGTCAGGAAAAAGTCCAAAATTACTACAGTACCAATATATCAGCCTTACATACAGAAGTTAAAAATTTGTGCACACTTGCATCAAAAAACAAAGGGTCTAATCCTGCTCCCTTTGAAATCAATAGAAATTCAGCACTGAATTAAATGGGAAGAGGAACTGGCCAATAAACATGACAATATTGAAATGAATATGAGTACAAGATAAAGGTTGGAGCATCTGGCATCAATGCATGTTGTAAAAGATTAGTGCAAGGAAACCCAGAGAACACACAGTATGTGTGAAGAGTGCTGTACACAAACCCATCA
This sequence comes from Mauremys mutica, assembly GCF_020497125.1. Taxonomy (NCBI): domain Eukaryota; kingdom Metazoa; phylum Chordata; order Testudines; family Geoemydidae; genus Mauremys; species Mauremys mutica. The sequence goes on from NC_059075.1 coordinate 80,790,891, forward strand.
GCTCAAAGACAGATGAAGTCACAAAGATTCCCACCGCAAAAGAGCAAGAAACCAAGAAAAAAAAACCCAAAGTTAAACTTTTAAAGCCAAATACTGCAGTCTTTATGCGAGATGCCCCGACTTCGGTAAGGACTGCAAGATCTGGCCTTTAGTTCTTTTAGATAATTTTCTCCCTTTAAGTTATGTTGTCAAAGACCAGGTTGCAAAACTGGACACACACATCTCCACACACACAACTCTATGCCAGTAAAATCAAACTCAGTATTTAAAAAAAAAATTTTTTTTAAAGTTTGAACAGTATCTGACTTTAAACAAAGATTTTTTTATGCATTCCATCCCACTCAGACCATTAAGCAGTGGACTCAGGGCATTCCCACCCCTGCTATGTAAACTTGACCTATATCATGTGATTGAGGCCAGAAAATAAAACCAGTTTCTTGCAAACACACTTGTGTGCAAGATGCTTATTGCAATGTTCACCTGCTATTGCCCCTCTCACAGCTAGAAATGAGTTAAACACTGTGCCATGGGCTTTCTCAGCAACACTCAGCAAAAGACATAGCTTCTGAAGCAGGAAGTGTCACTGATTTCAGTGGAGAGATTCACCTTACTCATACACCGTTTAATTACAGTTGAGATTTATACCACCAGGCTAGTCACATTACTCAGAAAATATGGCACTAATAAAGATCAACGGTTAAGATAAATACCTCCTGCATCTATGGAGAAGTGGTGAATTTAACTCTCTTCTGCAGAAGTACTTTCTCAAAAATGGTGACAGTGTTTTACAGAAGAAATCATTTGATAGTTCCATCTTTAAAATGTTACAAATGGTGCACAACAGAGATGGACGAAACAAGTTCAGAAAAGCTAGGGAACTCTGAACATAGGGCTTTTAAAATGTCAACTCAGGTAAAAAGAAGTTTACTCTCTGCGTGCCAATTTTACTCCCTGTTTGCCAATATAAGAAACCCTAAATGTCATTGTGTTGCCATTGCCACTTCTGGACTAAGCACTGCACAAAGTCATCTCTCTAGGAATGACACTTCTGCTCCAGAAGTACTTTGCAAGAGGGCTTTGACATCTTTTCAAGGGTGGGGACGTATAAAATAAGTCAATTTTTGCCTGAGAAAATTTTTGTCTGAGAAAAAATAGAATAAGATCCTTAGGATTTGGTCCGATGCTTATTATAGAAAAATGTGGTGCTTAGTGCTGTTTTTATGAGTTTCAAGTTTTAAAGAGTTATATAAGATCAATTAACAAAGCGGATTATAATTCAGTATCCTTACAGGTGCTTGTGGGATGTCTGTCCTTTGCCTCATTGTTGTCTCCTTCAGGAAGAGAACCACGGTTTAGGTGACTTTGCCTAGAATCTTCACCACGTGTAATATTCTCCTGTGAGTCCTCATCTGCTGTGATGATGTTAAACCTGACATGAACTTTCGGATAATGAGCCAGCACCCAGACAATTATATCTTCATCTCTTCTTGTTTTTACAACAGATTTTACACTTTTACTGGAAGAAATCTGAGGGGACTTGGGAGGAAGAAATTGCAGAAAAAAACATCTATTGATATCACATTTTCTTTCAGAAGATGTGATTTGCTGGAAATGATCCCTGAATAATGGTCAAGGATTCACAATAGCAGAAATTACTGTATTCTACTAGCAAAGAAAGTCAAAGTAATGCCTCCTTAGATTTGATCCTCTGACATAAAGATGAATTTGTGGCAAGAGATAGTCATGACAGTTGTCATATGTATAGGATTATGCAGATTTAATTGTAGGATCAAGAAGGAGGAGAGAATAGCTTGGAAGGGACAAATCCATGACTAAAATATCTTCAATAATAACAGAGAATGAAAAAAAATAAACCCATCATGCAGACCAAGTACAAAATTTCCTCTCTCTTTGCCTATATGATTCAGCAGGAAAAATATAATAAATACCTTACTATAACTTACATTTTTTTAAAATGACTAAATCTGTTCACTTATTTAAGTCATCCACTAACAAAATATTTCTTCACCCAGCCAGAAACAAGCTAATAAAGAAAATTGTTTATGGTGCCGAGATATCACATTCATCTATGAGTCATCCCCTTTTGAGTATTCCCTTTACTGGTGAACTCCAAATTCACCATATTAATTCTGATGAGTGATAGCATAAAAGTGTAGATAAAGTTTGGGTTGTTCATACTGGGATAAATCCTGAGAGATGCTGAGGACCTACATTAAGGAGTTACAAGTGTTCGGCATCCTCTCAGGATCTGGCCATAGAATATAGAATCATAAAAATGTAGGGTTGGAAGGGACCTCAAGAGGTCATCTAGTCCATCTCAATGTGCTTAGGTAAGACTACGTAAACCTAGCCCATCCCTGACAGGTGTTTGTCTAGCCTGTTCTTAAAAACTTCCAACAAGAGGGGATTCCATATAGAGTTAATAATAATAAAAAACACAAATAGGATGAGAAAAGCTGATTAATAGCCTTTTGCCATCAAAGAGTTTGCCCTTTGGAGCTCCACTTTTGCTCAAGTTTGTCAACAGGCAGTAGATGGAGCACATAAGATAAAATGATTATAATGGATTACCCTGGCCAGCAGTGGAGGGATGCTCTTCCTTGTGATCTGCAGAGTGCTGCCATGAAGGAATAAATCCAGGCATCTGTTGGCCTTGAGTAGAGTTTCCATGATGAGAGTCCTCGTATGCTGCGATGTTGGATGAATCAATCATTGAACAACTTATTTACTGACCCACCACTTCCAATACTTTTTTTCACCTTTTGATCTTCTTATACAACATCTTTGTCTTTTCCCTTTCTACATAGTAGAGAAAGAGGATGACAGCCAGAAGCACCTGGTGTTTTGTTCATTTTTTTTCCATCATCAATTCAGTCACATCAACCTGAGATCAGGAGGAGTGAGATTGATGGAGCACATCCCAGCACTAATGGGCAAAGCAGCTGCGACAACAGAAAAGGAAATGGATGCAGCAAAAGGACTAGCAGCAACAATGGCAGGTCAAGTAGCAAGAGTAACATGCCATATCTATGAGAGCAGGATGAAGACACAATGCACTACCAGTGCAAGGAAAACAAAAGTCCCTGCCCAGAGAATATATACCATGCTGAACTAGAGTATAGGCAACGGGCATAAAGCCATCTGCTAGAACTGAGGTTTAGCCAGAGAAAATATCACCACAAACACCAGTAAATTCAAGAAAACAAAAACATCTGAAATACCCTAATGTATTTAAAATATATTTTCCATCTTCTAAATATTTGTGTTGCCAGAGATCTGTACACAGAGGGAGAGTTTACAGTTTCCACATAATCCTACCTCAGCAAAAGCCACACTGATAATGTATTAACATAACAATAGAGAAAAATCACATTTGCCTTACCTGATATATTACTGAGTTTTTGCTCCAAGAATATATTGCTACTCTCAGAGCCAGAAAATCTAATATGGTATCATAGTCTGTTCATGGATATTGAGTCAAAATGTGCTTGATTTCAGATTTGACCTCCAGCAAAGTCTGGGGAAGTTTGGAACACAGCTTCTGGGTAGGCTGATGATTCAGATAAAAGTCAGCCATGAAGCTCAGATTTAAAACCCACTCTGAAATCAAATTTCACCAAACAGGTGTTCAGATCTGGGGGTTTGGATGGTTCCCACCTCTCTTAACTACATTAGTAATGAAATCAAGTGGTCATAAACTTAGAGATAAAGGAAATGCCTGCTGTTTCTGTAGAAATCTGGTGAACATTCTGTCTCCCACTTCAGGTCACACTAAGGAAGCACAATGAGGTTTTATGAGAAATATTTTTGAGAGTTTCTTTAAAATGTCGTTAATGATGCACCAGTAAAGCTAAATGCAACAAGGTCAGAAAAGTTTTGAAACTCTGAATACAAGGTTTTTCCAAAATGAAAACCCTGCAGTAGAGCAAGGAAATCTTTTCCCTGTTCCCTATTCTGAGCAACCATATATGTCATCATGCTGCTTATGCCATTTCTGGAATCAGTGGCACACATAATCACCTGATCTAGAATGACAAACCATCAGTTGAAAGGCTGACCAACTGGCATATGTCATCCTTCCAAGGATAGTGCCATAATTCCAGTGTGGCTTTTTACTGAGCTATATCTATAGACTTAAAATAAAACTCATTATATAGAAGGATCATCAATTATTATCCTTACTAGTATGAGGCGGTTGCTGTTCCTTATAATCAGAGTTATCCCCTGCAGGAAAAAATCCAGGTTTTAATAAATCTTACACTGAGTCTTCAGCAGCTGCACCATCTTCCTGTGAGTCTATATCTGTCACAGTGAAGTTAAATATACTAAGAACTTTTTATTTATTTAGCCACCAAAGGTATAATTCTTATCTATTGTTTTTACAATAAGCCTAGCCATCCTGCTGGGACTTATTTAATTTATGTGTGAGAAAATGGGACTAACAGAGCGAGAAAAATGATGAAGAATGTATTCAGTGGGACGTTACATGTGCTCAGCACCTCTCAGGATCTTGCCCATTGGAAACAGAATTTGGGAATAAATGGACAATTCAGATAACATGGGCAAAGGTGATTAGCTGCCAAATCCTATCAATGGAGAGTTTATTTTGACATGCTGCTGTTTATCAGTGTTAGCAAGTTACTCTGTATGAAGGACATTAGCTATAATTGTTGTAAGGTTTTACCCTTGCTGGCAGAGGTGGGATGCTCTTCCTTGTGATCTGTAGAGTGCCATGTCCAAGGAATAAATCCAAGAATCCAATGATCTCGAGTTGAGTTTCCATGATTTGCCCCATCGTGTGAATCTTCTTCTGCTATGAGGATGGGTTACTGAATTATTTGCTATGTGACCACCCCATTATTATTTTCAACTTTTGCGCTTTTGACACTCAGAGCTTCTCTACATGGGGGAGACTAGGGAAAATTAAGACAAATTAATTAAAGGTGTGAATGTAAGGTGAATTAATTACATTGAATCACTGATGTGCAGACACTCATTCAGAATTAAAGTGCCTTAATTTGGTTTAGTTTAATTCACTTTAAATAAATTAAGCTAAACCAAATTAAGGCCACATTAGTTCTGAATGGGAGTATCCACACAAGGTTTAATGCAATTTAACTAATCCACTTTAAATTCACTCCTTTAGTTATCTTGGATTAACCTTCCTGATTGTCCCCCTATGGTCAAACCCACAGTCTTTGTCCTTCTTTGGTGAATATTGTGAAGAAAGAGGAGGATAGCAGAGAAGACCATCAGTTTTGTTTACCATTACCACTGTTCTTTTCTCATCCATCCATACACATTGTCTTGGGATCAGAAGATGTAAATTTGATGGACAGCATCCCAGTGATAATAAGCAAAGCAGCAGCAGTAACAGAAGAGGAAGTAGATGCAGCAAAAGACCAAGTAGCAGCATAAACTCGTCATTTCCATCATGTTGTAAAGAGCCACTTGGGAGCACAGGAGAGTAACTGTTTATTCTACATATCACAAGGAGCAAATTAGTGAAGTGCATATTTTGTTAGTGGGGAGTTCCCTGTCCATGTGTCTTTAAGATGTCTAGCCATGTGTGTCTTTCTTATGCACTTGCAAAGGAACATGTGCTATCCAGGCTATAAATTCCTCAATCCCTATCTCAAAGATGTGTGCTGGAAATGTCTCTGTGTGAGCTTCTAAAGGGAAAGTTCTCTGAGCATTGTGACTGACTTGCTTATGGTTCCAAATCATAGCTAAGGAATGGCATTGAATCTGCAGAGATTGCATGATCTGGTTGCAGTGTAATGGATGTGACCAATAGTTTACTCGCTTGTGACATTCTCTCTACATCATATAATTATCTGGGAAAAGATTGTTCCGAACAATTTGGAATTGGGGTCAACTTCTTCATCTAATTTATGATGCAGCAAAATAAAATCTCATCCGATATAAAAAAAACAGAACCCTGCTCTACAGTAATGGAGCCATTGTTGTTACTTCTCATTTTTATTCTTCATTTGTTGTTTCTTCTTGTTCTTTACTTCTTTTTGAACTGTAGACATGTTCTTAACAAAAATCACAAGAAGCACCACTACCACCACAGCTTTTCCACTCAAGTTTTGATTTTAATTGAATCAGCATTTGCCTATAATAATGTCAGTATTACATTGAATGTTAAAAGGACATGAGCCTTTAATTAATTTATTATATAAACAATAAGTATAAGGAGAACGAAAGCCCCTGGCCAGAAGATGAATTTAGTGGTTATTGGCAATGGGCACAAAGTCAATTGCCAAAAGAGAGATGAAGCAGGGGAATTCCCACCAGAAACACCCAGAAGTTAAGCAAACAAACTGCCAAAGCAAAGTAAGATTTTAGGGTCAAATTCTGCATTCATCTCCTTAGGGAAAAATCTATCTTGGTAAAAACTGAGAAAGGACAGTGGAATTTGGTCTCTAGTAATATTAGATGTTTGTCTCCTATCATGTACTAATCAAGTTTTAGAATGCCAAAGACAGAGAGAAAACCTTTCTGCACATGCACACCGGCAAAATCAACTTTAATAATGCAATCAACATTAAAAAAAAACCACACATCTTATTTTATAAGTTATTGACCTTACTTTCATGTGATGCTACCCACATGGACACTTAGCAACCAATAGTCTCTTAAGTAAGAGATCACATAAATTCATATGAAAATGCTTATCTTTCCTAATGCTCTTCATTGTCAGTGCTAAGGATTATCACCCAAATAGCCATGAGATTCAGGCTTGAGTGGCACCGTGTAGCTACAGATCCCTACTTCCTCAAAGAGCAGGTGTGTTGAGGTATGCAGCGTTTGGTTCATCCCAGTATTGAGAGAGGGGAAAACCAGGGCATTCAGATTTGGATCTGTTCTTGGAATCATGTGTCACCAATGTACAGGGGGTTGAGATCTGGGGTTTGTCCTGAGGCCCATTTCTACTAATTACTAACTCTATTCATAGGGCTTCTGTTTATCATGGTTTAATTATTTTCTTTTTGGTTTCATGTAGTTTCATGTAGATGTCCAAAATTTAGGATGTTTTGGGGCTCTTTCTTTGTATATACTGTAATGAGTAATCGCCTTGTAAGGTTTTCCCTAGTGCGTTTTAATGTGGTACTATTTCAAACAGCACTATGTTAAAGCACCTAGAGAACCTTTATTGAGCACCAGCACGGTCTACATGGACCAATCACACCCCTGTAGGATGCATTACAGCTCCGTGTAGTCAAGCCCTGAGATTCAAGTAACCATTTCTGGTGATTTTTCCCCATGCTCATTGGATAAACACCTATTGATTGATTGCATTGGGCATGTTTTATCAGCATTTATCAGTGAAATCCTAAAATCATAAGCCCTAATTATTCATTAAATCTGATGTCCATAATCTCAGACAATAAGAAAATATAAGAAAACATATAAAGATCTGAAGAGATCTAGTGAACATCCCATCTCCCATTTCAAGTTCAGATGAAGAACACATAATTTCACAGAGGAGATAATTACTTGATATATTTCTTTAAAATTATGTAAATGGTGCACTATAGTAGTGGACTCAACAAATTCAGAAAAGTTAATGCTTTTTAAAACCTGAAATCCAGGTATAGAGCGGGGATGTTCATTCCCTGTTCCCATTCCTGAGCGATCACAGGGGTCAATATGTTGCTAATGCCATTCGTGAAATTAGTGCCACATAAAGTCATGGTCTTGCAATGGCACAGCATCACCAGAAATGCCATCATCCATTACATGTCATCTTTCCAAATACGGTTAATTTTGTGAATGGCATCCCAATGCTACTCTTCACTAAGCTATATCTATAGAGCTTAAATGAAGTAAAGGAGATAAATGGACAATTAATCACTATCCTCACTAATAATCATTGTCCTCATTGTTGTCCCATTCATGAAAGAACCTAGGTTTTAGTGGCTCTTGTACTGAGTGTTCAGCAGCAGCAGCATTATCATATGAGTCTCATCTGTTGTAATATGCTAATTTCCTTTAAACTTTTCCTCTGAGTTAGTACCAACACAAAGCATAATTCTCACCTTTACTTTTTGTTTTAACAACAGACCTCAACGATTTGTTTAGCTTAGCAATCAGTTGATAGTTAAGGCTTTCTTTTATATACAAAAAAGCCTACCATCATACCAGCACTCGATAAGCTGCTTTTGTTCAGTGACATGATTTCGTGGGAAATACTGTGAATAAAGAAGAAGGAAGAAGCTACAGGAGCACAAAGTGGAAGCAAAAAATCAGTAGCAGCAATCACTGGACTTTCTAACTCAGAGATCAGTGATGGCATGGAACCTGCAGAACCTGGATATCCTGATACCCTGGCACATCCACAGGGAGAGTATGACTTCCCTAAAGGATCCAGCAAAAGGTGCAGCTAGGCTTGGAGAGAGAAAATGGGGGTGTGGGGGGAGAATATCTTCAGTATAGTGCTGTGGATGCTTTGTTCCTTTCAGAGTCTGGTCAATGGGAAATTAAACCTGGGAATAGATGGTAAACTCACTGAGCAGGAGAAAAGCTGGTTGTCTGCCAGGTTCCTTTCCACCAATTACTTAACAGATCTTATAGGAAGTACATTAGATAAAATTGTTATAATGTATTACCCTTCATAACAGTGGTGGGATGCTCTTCTTTGTGATCTGTCGAGTGCCGCTGCAAAGGAATAAATCCAGGAATGTGTTGACCTTGAGTAGAGTTTTCATGATGTGCCCCATGTAGGGAGTCCTCATCTGCTGTGATGATGGCTGGATGAATTACCAACATTTTATTTAATGAGCCACTACTCACAATATGTTCACCTCTTTGCTCCTCTTACACCAGACCATTTTCTTTCTCTTGTGTAAAGGGTAAAGAAAGAGGACAGTAGACAGGTCCCTCTGTTCTATTCAACACTATCACTGTTTTTTCCCTCATCCATTCATTCACAACATCCTGAGGTCAGCGTTGTGAAACTGATGGAGGACATCCCAGTGATAATGTGCAATGCAGCTGCAGCAATAGATGAGGAAATAGCAGCAATAATGGCAGGCCAAGTAGCAGCAGCAACTAGCCATTTCAAATGCATTGTAAAGATCCACTTGGAAGAGCTAGAGTGTAACTTGTTACCCATATATAACTGTAGGGGTTTGAGCCTTCAGATTAGTTAAACTGATGCAGAATTAGTGGCTAGCTCTTTGAAGTTCTTTTCTCTCTTTCTCATGTATCTATACAGCCACTGTGATATCTAGGCTACGATTTTCCCATCCTACCTAAGAACTATATTTTGGCTCTCTCTGGGGCTAAACTCCTAATGGGAATAAATCTGATCCCATTTTGTTTACCCTAAGCAGTGTTATTTACTTACCAGTCAGTGAGATCCTGCCCTGGGACCCTAAATCATGGTTATGGAATAAGCCTGAGTGTCTGCATGATCTGATTACTACATAATGGGAGGTAATCCTTAGATTTGTCTTCTGTACCTGTCATTTTTCCCATGTCACAGAATTATCTGGGAGAAAATCATTCAGGGAGATAGCATAAATGTAACAATTTATTTTGAAATTGGTTTTGCTAGTTTGTGATGCAGTAAATTGAAATCCCTGCTGGTATAATTCACACAATGCCTTGCTCTGAGTTAAAGAAGATGCTGTTGAACAATGGATAATAGTTCCTGTCAGGAACATCCACAAGTGACATACCCACAGCCGATTTACCTGGAGAGTTACTGCATCACCTTATATTTCTAGGCAATTCTGCCAATATTTTCACACTACAGCTGATCAAGAAATAGCAACATATTTTCACATACATGCGCACAAACTTGTTGAATTTTTTAAATCGTTTTATTCATTGAAACTTCACTCCACTCTAACTTTCACCCCAAAACTTTGTCATGCCAGTGAAGGAGAAGTGTGAGAACACAAGCAAGACATCAGCCTCAAGTGTCAATGCATTTCATAAACAATTAAGGAAAAGAAAACCAAACGTCCATCACAAAGCCCCTGTCCAAGATTATACACAGATTTTGCAACAGCACAGAACTATTCATTCAAAGAAAGAGGAAATCAAGAAGAAAGAAATCCCAGTAGAAACAACCAGACAACAAAATTGCAAAACAAGGCAACATTTTATGCCATTTTGGAACTGTTTTTCCCCCTACTAGGCTCTAGCAAGACTAAGGTTTTCAGAAGCCACGCTGTAGAGAAAGTCTTGCTCCACATCCAAACCTACAACTAGAAAATTAACTGTCATGTTTCTTATTTTGAATATTATTGATCTTTTATGTCTCCACCTGAGGATATCCATAAGTTGTGAACCTCTTTCACATTTTCTCAGGCTGAAGGGCACATTTGTTTACACAAGGAGCCTCCCCCTCTTCATAAAGCTTTTAATGCCACTATCAGGAATCTTATTCTTCTAACTCAGCTATATTACCTGAGTGACTGGGGAAATATCTGCCACACCTATGGCGATCAGGGCCTCCTTCATCTGTTTATTCCTGTCCAGCAAACCTCTTAAACATATGCTTAACTTTACGTTCCATTGGCATCAATGTGAAGCAAGAGATGGTAGAAAGAAATCATTCTATTATTTTCTTTCTCCACCAGTCCAATGTTTACCACAAAAAGCATTAGAAATGTCAGCCTTGCATGAACAATGCAAGAAGGAATGAAGAAAGAGAGGTAAGGAAACAGAGGTTAACAATGGACAAAGGTGGCCTTGTCAATAATATGTAGTTAGTAGATAAAGAAATTGTAAGAAGAGTAATATGTGATAAGCTTGTAGCTGCAGCTTTGCTTACTAGCATACGTTGCAGCTCTTGGACAATTCATGATCTGCACCGGGATCAATTATAAAAATGAGTGTATCAATCATAAAATATACGATACAACATATTAACAAATAGTATTCAGTATAAGTATGTTAATAAGCTAATTCATGATTATGTATCTTGGGTTTAGGGTATACTCTGTACCCGCTGTCTACTCTCGAGCTTGATCAACTCAAGTGTAGTTTGACTGTATGTGAACAAAGAAACCTTAATGATGAGTCCAGAGTTGAATTGATTTCTTCTATTCCATAAAACTGGATAAAGCCAAGTGGAAAAAGTCTTAGGAATTTCAACAAGAAACTCCTACACCACATTCGTTTCTCCTTCCAGAAACATCTATATCCTTCCAAGCACACATAAGACCATACAAATGGCCACACTGGGTCAGACCAGTGGTCCATTAAGCCCAGCATCCCGTCTTCTGACAGTGGCCAATGTTAGATGCTTCAGAGGGAATGAACAGCACAGGGCAATTATCGAATGATCCATCCCCTGTCATCCAGTCCCAGCATCTGGCAGTCAGGCAGTTTATGAACACTCAGAGCATGGGGTTGCATCCCTGACCATCTTGGGTAATAGCCACTGATGGACCTATCCTCCATGAATTTATTCTTTTCTGAACCCAGATATACTTCTGGTATTCACAACATCTCCTGGCCATGAGTTCCAGAGGTGTAGGGTGACCAGATCGCAAGAATAAAATATTGAGACACATGGGGGAGCATGGGCAGAGGGTGGACTCCCCCACACTTCATGGAGGCTAGCCCTGTAATCCCGTCCCTGCCTACACAAGGTCCCACCTCCTGCGGCAGGAGCTCTGAGCTCCCCCGCCTCCTCCGTGGCTGAAACTCCAAGCCACCCCCCTCCCCATGCCAGAGGAACCCCAGGCCAGCTGACCCAAGCAGCCCCAGCCCCGTGTCAGGGGTGTCCGGCCCCAGCTCCAGCCCCCAGTGGGAGGGGGTGCAGGCTCCAGGTGGCGCTTACCTTGGGCGGCTCCCCGGAAGTGGCAACATCTCCCTCTGGGTCCTAGGCAGAGGCAAGGCCAGGCAACTCTACACGCTACTGCTGCCTCTACCTGCAGATGCTGCCCCCGCAAATCCCATTGGCCACAGTTCCTGGCCAATGGGAGTTGCAGAGCCTCTGCTCATGGTGGGGGCAGCATGCAGAGTCCCCCAGGCCTTCCCTATAACTAGGAGCCAGAGGGAGATGTTGCTGCTTCTGGGGAGCTGTGTGGAGACAGGTAGGGAGCCTGCCAGCCCCGCACCAACCAGATGCCTGGCAACCCTACAATATTGGGAAAAATGGCATCCTGATCGTACATTGGTTGGGATATAGGACAAAGCGTTAAATATTGGGACAGTCCCAATTTTATCGGGACATCTGGTCACCCTATACAGGTTTGACAGTGCACTGTGTGAAGTTGTACTTCCCTTTGTTGGTTTTAAACCTGCTGCCTTTAATTTCATTGGGTTCTTGTGTTATGTGAAGGGGTAAATAACACTCCCCTATTCACTTTCTCCACACCATTTATGATTTTATAGACCTCTGTCATATCGCCTTTAGTCATCTCTTTTCCAAGCTGAACAATCCCAGTCTTTTTAATCTCTCCTCATATGGAAGCTGTTCCATACCCCTAATAATTTTTGTTACCCTTCTCTGTGCCTTTTCCCATTCTAATATATCTTTTTTGAGAAGTGGCAACCAAAACTGCATGTAGTATTCAAGGTGTGGGCGTACCATGGCTTTATATAGTGGCATTATGGCATTTATTGTCTTATTATCTATCCCTTTCCTAATAAAAGCAGCAAAGAGTCCTGTGGCACCTTATAGACTAACAGACGTTTTGGAGCTTTCATGGGTGAATACTCACTTCGTCGGATGCATGTAGTGGCCACCCATGAAAGCTCATGCTCCAAAACATCTGTTAGGCTATAAGGTGCCACAGGACTCTTTGCTGCTTTTACAGATCCACACGAACACGGCTACCCCTCTGATACCCTTTCCTAATGGTTCCTAACTTTCTTAACACGAAAGAAAAATCCCAAAACTTTAAAATGAAGAATTCCTTCAAATACATTTAAAGCCCCATTTAAAAAAAAATTAAGTTGCTTTTACTTAATGTTGCTGTCCCACTACTGATAAGATCCTACCCCATGGTGCACAGGTGCACTGGATGTTGGAGGAAGATATCACAGGGAGCTGATTTTTACAAACTTTAGCATAGTTATTCAGGAGGAGGGCAGGAAACAGAGTTCTACTGAATACTAGAGGAAAGGTGTCTTCAAGTATCCTAATGTCTCTTCAAGTATCCCAAAGCCCAAGAAGCCTGGTAAGCACAGTACCCTTGTGGTCATGCTGCAAATTACAACAAGCACTTGGAAATAAAATCTATTCCTATATGCAGTGCACAAGCAGGATGACACCTCCAACCTTAACTCTGTCACTGCCTCAAAGTATCTCCTTTGTGAGTTAAGTCAGGATTTTGATCTGTGCTGCCTACTTCACAGCCATGAATGAGTTAAAACCACACACTGATGAACCAAGTATCAAAGCACACATATTCTGCATAAAGGGGCAGAAATTGCACTTCTAATTCTCATATACAGTGTCTTCAAGTGATGATGCACAGAGGTACCTGCAGCCCAAAACAAATTAAATGATGTTGCTTGGTATAGGGTGAATAAGTGTGATGAAATGGAACATGAGAGATATGCACCAAAGAGTCCACGAATCACTTCTTAACTTTAAACGCAGGTTACAAGGCAAACCTTCTCTCCACTTGTCCCTTCTGATCACCAGTGACTGCCATCATACTGTAGGTCTCATTTCTGATTTAACTACCCCAGAAAGCTGTGTTCTGAAATGTTGTTCCAATGCTGAAGATAAGTACCTGGCTACTTACCATAATATCCTGCCAGAATAAGAGAGTAGGTTAAATACAGTCTGCATTTGGCAAAGTTATTACAATTCATTAGCCTTACTAGTACTTGTGGGATGCTGTCCTTTGCTAGGATGATCATTGTCTTTTCCAGGAACACCATCAGTTATCAGTGAAATAATAGTTGAATCTTCACCCCACTTGCGATCGAAGGATGTTGCAATATCATCTGTGAGATGAAGGGTGAATCAACTGTAACTTTTCATTTGTTATAGAAATAATGGTTTGCTAGATTTCACTGAGCCTGATCCTTCTCCCAGTGAAATCAACCATAATATTCCCATTGATTTCAGTAGGTGCAACACCAGGCTCTTAGAAACATCTATTATCGCACCACACTGTGAAATTATTTCTGGAGGAAGAAAACCAGATTTTTTTTGATGTGTGATTGCTTTACACTGTCATGTTATTATGAAATGTCTCTAGAAAGTGAAAATTTTCTATGATCACAAAGACACACAACTTTTTCCCATCCAATTCTTTCTCAAGAGCCCCAGGAATATGGGGCAGAGATTGTGCTCTCTCTTTTCCATGACTATAGTGGTTACAAAGCCTTTGCAGATTTTGATGCCCCAAGACACACTGTGTCCATCAGTGATGCCCCTTAGCATTCTAAGAATGGAATCAAAGTGCAATGTTTTCATCCAGTTATTTTCAGAGGACACGTTAAGCTACAATAGTATATAATCCATTATTCTTACTGGTACTTGTGGGATGATCTTCCTTTCTGCCCGACCCAGAAGAATAATCTGTTGACAGTGCATCTGGGGTTATATCTCCATAAGGTGAGGCACCAGTTATGTGAGATCCGATGATGGTGGGGTTTGTTACATCTCCGTCATGTACTGACCCACTACCCACATGATTATCATCTGTAACTGGAGTTGGGTCAGTGTGTTTCACACCATCAGTGTAACGTGAGCCATCTGCATTATCTATGACTGTTGGAAGGAGAAAGATCAGTTGAAATGTCTGAGGCTTACATCGTGAATGTTGGGAGTTGTGGAGTGAGGCTAAAGGGCTATGGCCACAGTTGTAGTCATACCTGATCTCAACCAGTTTGTTTTCTGTCTGTCTGTTTTATCCTTCACTGATCTGTCTATGGCAGTTCTAATTTGTGTATGCATCACCATAATGGGCCCAGTCTGGTAAGTGGGCCAAAGTCTGCATTAACTTTCAGGGTGAAATCTTGGTACCATTGAAATCAATGATAAAACTCCCATTGACTCCAATGCGGCCAGGATTTCATCCTGAGAGACCAGTTCCATCCCTAGTTCCTCGCCAGGCTAGCAGGCTTTGGCATGATGTGGAGGGTCCATAATAACCATAGGACACAGAAGGCTTAAACAAAGCTCTCTCATCAAAGAAGCAAATATCAGTCCTCTATTTATTAAAAACAATCTAGTGTCAATATGGAGAATTTACTACGCTCGTACCACCTCAAGATAAATGCTGTCACATATAGTCTAATGCTGGGTGGCAGATGGAGGTCTGATTGCTTCATTTGCAATATATTACTATCTCTGGACTTGCTTCTCTTATGTTTAGCATGATAGTGAACATTTGCATTACTTATATACAGAAGAGAAACCTGGTAGCTGAAAATGCAATCAATGCTAAATCATTCACTTACGCAATACATTACCTATTTGGCTTTGATTATCATGCCCAGAAACATCTAGTCTTATGATTGGTTCACATGCTTTTTCCCTGGTTTCTGAAAGGAGGTGGGGACAGAAGAAATTAATTAGTTAATTTGACAAAAGGTAGTGAGAAAAATTCACTTTTTTCTGCCCTATTTATTAGATTCAGAGTGTTATCAACCACTTGTTAGAAAAGTTTCTTGGGGATCTCATCTGAAAGTGGCTTTGAGAACTAAGAATTTTGTAAACATTTTTAAAAGGACAAAATTGCTGTATTTTAATCAAATTTCACAAAATTACTCTCAGTGTTCTCAATTTGAGTCAGATTCTCAACCTAGGACGAGTCCCCATTTTGCCACTCCAGCTGCCCCCAAAGGCAGGGATTGTATGATTCCTCTGAACTGAGGGCATTCTGGGGTAGAGCACTTAGGAGACGTTATGGGGGTAGAAGAAGCTAATCCTTGGCTGGCAGAACAGTCCTTTAGGGACCATTCCAATCAATATAAATTAGAACTCTTCTATGGTCCAGTTTGACTCTCTCCAACAGCTCCAGTATCAAAGCTGGTAGCTCAGAGCCCTTTGCATCTTTCTACCCCAACCCAGGATTAAGTTCCAGAGAGTGGAATGAAGCTTCAGATATTCTATGTCAAAGCAAATGGTAATTTCAAAATGTCACCACTATTTAAATCACCATTGAATATGGCCTAAGGATTTTTATGGGTTGCCTCTATTTATACCGCTCTGAATATGACCAATTAATTTAACAAAATCTAGGCAACTCAGTCAAGCCAGTCTCTTATTCTTCACACATTTCCTGTGCCCAGTTCTTGCAGCACAAACATTGAGCAAAATTATCCACAGTTCCCTGACAATTTGATTCTGAAAATTTTAATTTTGCAGGGGTCCTTTTTGGCCCTCATGTGGCACAGAAAAATAAACAAAATCAGAAACATTTAAAATTATTATTAAAAAATGTAACTCCATAAATGGAAGAACTCCACAAAAGAAGTGGCCTGCCTCTGAACCTACAATACTAATGTAGCTAAGCAACACCTGAATTTATGCTTCCCAGAGGCCTCATGCAAGTGGAGGAAGCAAGCTAAGAGTCTTCAGGGTCCCCGATCTTTCAGTGATTGTAAATTTCACTATTATTAGCTCTAAAAACATGTGAGTAAAAGAATGTGAGGAGTAGAAATCATCACATTCAACAATTCTGTGTCCTTTGGATCCATACTTTTGGCATTTCCCTACTAAAATGACAATTCCTGAGGTTTAGAGTCATAAGTTAAATAGGAACTCAGAAAATTGTTTAGTTCAAAATACAATGGGCCAAAGTCACTGATAGCATCAGCAGGTGCAACTCCATTCACTGGCAAAATGTGTTCTGTCTTCAAATGCGAAAACAAGACCACAATGCACATACAATTTAATATGGAAGCTCTGGTTCAAGCTACCTAAAGGAGAGAGAGCATATGTTACTGTTAAATATATCCATTCTCACTTACACAGTACAGCCAATACCTACCCGATGCATTATAACAATATGTATCATACCGGTCTGTTATATTTGAAGTGAGTATGTAAATTCCAGTGTTATTTGCTGCACAAAGAAAATATGGCTTGATTCGTGGGATTACAATTTTGTCTTCTATGTAACCATACCTGTGAAGAACAGAGAGTGAACAATACTGTCAGGAATGAAGGTGTGCAGCTGAGCCGGCTAGCTCGGTCTCCAGGCTGGCTAATGAACACAACTACAGCAGAACTGGCTGGTTGATCAACCTGCCCAACTGACTGAGGAGAACCAGGAGGCATGTTCTTAAGCCCAGCTGCACCAGAAGATCGCTGACTGCAGCTGCAATCGCTCCTGTGCCAGCCTTGTTCCTCCTTTCTCTGGCCCTGCTCCCCTGCTTGTTTCCTGACTCTGTCTTTGACCCTTGATATGTCAACCACCAGTTCTGACCCCCATGTTCAGTGGCTGACAAACACCATGTTACGTATCACAGCATACACCAGATTCTTTCCTCAGACTTCCAATACCACCAAATAGGCCAAATAGGAGACAAAGCATTTCATATCATAGAATAAAAATAATCCCAAATCTGGTCATGGAGATTACTCCTTTTTTACATCCACATTAACATCACCAGCAACCACCTCCAATATCATTCTGCATGTAATCTCCAAACTAATAACTATTGCAATGCAATGTGAATTATTAGATGAGACAACTGGTCTGCATGGGGATGCAATGAAATGAAGAATAAAAAGGGTAAACACTTCTCATTCAATTGGGATGTGTATTATAAAACACAGAGGATCAAGGCTCTAGTTTTCTTTCATTGAGCTACATTTTCACTACTTTTAGCCTAATAAACTGCTCAGTACCATTTTGCATTGGAATTGCATGCCACAAATCTGAAGAATGGATGGAGATCATGAGCAAAGATGTGCAGCGATGATTTATAACATGCCAGTCTCTGCAAAGTGCAAAACTTTAATAAAGTGTTCAAATGTAGCAATATTTCACCTACAAAATGTTAGCTAAAATACTTAATATCCCCCGGATAATATGTGTTGCAAATAATGCTGCCATTGAGTATGGGGCCAATAAATCAGGCTGAAATTTCAAGTGAGCTTGTGGTTAACAAAATTATGTAACAAGTTATTACTATTTTGCAATCTCATATCAAATGACTAACTCCTGTGAAGGTATTGGTTTCCCTGAAATCTATTTAGATGAGAGTGGTGATAAAATGTTGAAGAGCCCTAGGGTTTGGGGATTGTTTTAAGAGCTGCTACTTATCAGGGAGGGGCAGGCGTGGTATGTTCGCTGCTTGGACTCTGTGTCAGTTGTGGTTCCCCAAGCGCTGTTACAGTCCACATCCATGATTCACATCCACCTGGATCAAATCATGGCAATGATATTTGAAATTCTAAATCTCTAATATGGGTGGAACAATAGATTACTTCACTGGCACAGCCATATTTTGTATTAGTCCTAGATCCTGTATCCTATTGCTAAGACTACCATATTGGCAATGTTATAATAAAAATCTTTCCTGTATTATAGCCTGCTGACTCATTCATGTGCACTCTCTACTCCTTGTGTGCTTTGACTAATATATATATCTAATGTATTAGTTCTTCCTTTTGTCTCCCACTCAGGCCCACACAGTTGGATTTATGGTACTGTGCCAAAGGAATACAAATAGACAGCACCAACAAATTATTTAAAAATATCTCAAATTCCATATCTGTCCCCCCTCTAAGGGGGGAAAATGCAGCGAAAGCAAAACCACAGCTCTCCTCCAATGTGAAAAAGAGTTCCCTGTATTTCTTTTACACTTAAAGTTCTTTACGATTTTCTTCTCACCTTACCTATAAGAGACTCTATCCAGTGCATGAGAGTCAAAAGTTAGAGATAGAAAATGCCTATTCGATCATTTAATACTTTTCCTACCACTGCAGGACTGTGCCTCTGACTAGTCTTTCATTTGGCAGCATTTTAAATCATCCCTCCACTTCACTTGGGAGATTGTTATGTAACCCTCGCCATGGGGAATTTTTGCCTGATATTCCCTGGCAATATGGCTAGCATCATTCTCCTACTGCAGAGGCACACATATTATTCTGATTTATACCAGTGAATGAGCACAGGGCACAGTCCTGATGACTGCAGGAGATCTTCAAAGATTGCCTGCCCATGCATTTGCAATTAATAGTAGCAGTGTGTGATATTAATACTGCATCACAGTGAACATTTTTAAAGCACTGCACAAACATGAATTAATTTAATTATTTTGATACTAATTAAACTAATCACTTTCCATAGATATGATTTTGTCAATACTACACCAACATGAAAGCAATTTTACCAATTTCTCATGAATTTGCACATGCAAAGGGAAGAAAATTAAAACAGTTAAAGGACTGAGAAAAACAAAACAGCCTTGATTCAAATGTACAACAGACAATTCCACCTTCACATGTAATAACTTTAAACAGTATCATTTGATTTAATTTTTCTTTTGATAAATATTAAGACTCTCTTTAGAGGGCTGATAAAAAGTACAAGCTGGCAACATTTAAAAAGTTGAAAAGATGCTCACTGAGCTTTCTACCCCAATAACCTACAGGATGAATCCTGAAATCCCTACTCACTTCCTACTAAAGTTGAAATCCCACTGAAGTTAGTTGATCCATTTGATTTAAATAAGAGTTTTATTGCTATGAGTCTATATTGCTTGACAATGAATCCCCTCTGCACTTGAATCTTGTCTCCTTTCTACAGCTGCTTGTTTGGAACAACCTGCATAATTCATGGACATGCATCCGACGAAGTGGGTATTCACCCACGAAAGCTCATGCTCCAATACGTCTGTTAGTCTATAAAGTGCCACAGGACTCTTTGCTGCATAATTCATAGAGTCATAGATTATATGGCCAGGAAGGCCTGTTTGAACTAGAGCATATCTTTTAGAAAAGCATCCAATCCTGATTTTTAAATTTCCTATGATGGCGAATCCACCACAACCTTTGGCCGATTGTCCCAATGGTTAATTATCTTCATCTGAATTTGTCTAGATTCAACATCCAGCTGTTTCCTCTTGTTATAGCTTTGTCTGCTAGACTGAAGATTCCTGTATTATCAAATATTTGTTCCCCATGTAGGTACTTATAGACTGTAATCAAGTCACCCTTTAACCTTCTCGTGATAAGATAAATAGATCAAGTTCCTTGCGTCTATCACTATAAGGCATGTTTTCCAGTCCTTTAATCATTCATTCAATTTTTCACTGAACAGTCTCCAATTTTTCAACATCCTTCTTGAATTGTCCACACCAGAACTGGACAGAGTATTCCAGTAGCAGTCACACCAGTGTCAAATACAGAGGTAATATAATCTATTACTCAATATTTCACCCCTTTATATATCCAAGGAATACATTAGCCCTTTTTGCCACAGTGCCACACTTGGAGATCATGTTCAACTGATTATCCCCACCATGATCCACTGCTTCCCAGAAGGGAGTTCCCCATCCTATAAGTATGGCCTGAATTCTTTATTTCTAGATGTAGGACTTTACATTTGGCTGTATTGAAATACGTATTGTTTGCTTGCACCCAGTAATCCATATCACTCTGAATCAATGACTTGCCCACTTCATTATTTACTATTTTCCCAATCCTTGTGTCATCTGCAAATTTTATCAATAATGATTTTATGTTTTCTTCCAGGGCATTGATAAAAATTTAAATAGTGTAAGGCCAAGAGCCAATCCCTGCAGGATCCCACTAGAAATACACCTGCTTGAATATGATACTTTCATTTACAACTACAATTCAGTCATGCTTTTCTACTCACAGGTGATGTGACCATCTAATGAATAGCTATTTAAAAGTAATTGCAGTTGGCACACCACATCGTCATGGATGGACAGACAGACAGCTATGCATATTCACTATATATTATCTTCTTTATAATTTCCTTACCTGCAAGTTTCAAATCCTAAATTGTGAGCTTTCTTCATCTGGTCCATTGTTGGCAGGGTACTATTGAGAGCTTTGCAGAGTTCAACTGCCTCATCTCGTGTGAGATTGTAGCGACGATTTTTCTCAACATGGAAAACTCCTCCATATCTGCAACTTATATTAAATTCTGTTGATAAAAAAAAGAAATTATTACAATGATAATACTTGCTCTTTCACTGAAACCCTAGCAAAATTTAATTTCCAAGTACAATGAAGTTACAGAGAACCATCAACATCTGCCAGTTCATTAGGGGAGAAGGCTTGCACAATAAATCTGTTTTTCCAAACTACACTCAGATCCTTTTTGCTCAAACACCACATTAATGTCCAAGAACAATAGTATAGTGTTTCTGTGAAGTGCCTAGCACTTTTGGGAACATGCAAAAAAAATCATCATAATCAACAACAAATTGGTGCAGAAGATCTAATGGGACAGATTGCCAAGATATTTTAGAAACACATCTGTTTGGAAAAGTTTTGGGTTCACTGTAAACATTCGTCAATGAAATTTTCCAAACTGCTGTAGTTCGCAACTAACCTGTTAATAAATATGTACCACATTCAAAAATGCAGTTTTGCAGATTTCTCTAGTTTTTGTACAACATGCACCAGATTCACACTGTCATAATTAAGTGGTTCTCCATTGATATTGGTATAAAGTATATAGAAAGCGCACTGTTTGAGTCTTTGCAGCCATACTTCTATATCTAAGGAAATCGTGTCCAACCATCCAGGTCCATTTTAAATCTGCTTACATCTAAGCACCTCATAAAGGGAAAAAAACAAGAAAAGGTGAAAATGGTCATAATCTGACCATTTCTGAAATATACAGTATTAAATGATCTCATTCTGTTTGTTTCAGGGTTTAAAATTTTTCATGAAAACATACATCAAAGCAGAACTAACATCTGATACTATTTCAGCATCAGCACAAGCAATAGGTTCCTTTTGGCATGTATTAGGTCAGGGCAGACTAGTTAGACTAGTTTGATGTCATATGCCACAGCTGATGTACAAAGCAAGTAAGCCGTGTGCAACAGTATTTCTAACTATAAAAGCACTGAGCTGCTAAATATACCCTCACAGATGTGCTCTAAGGAACCATACAGCCAACTAGGAATGGTTGGAATACACTTAATTCACTTTCATTTGGAAGCACATTAACATGATGATGATGATATTCGTCCATCGTTGTCGATGAAGACCTCAACAACTCATTCGTTCGATGACCGGACTCTGTGTATCCAAAGATGACTGATCAGTCCGATTCGGGTGTGGAACGTCCTGTCACACATCGGACAGACATGTGATGGCACTGTTGATGATGTGTGGGCAGCTCTGGACTTGCGCAGCTCACACTTTCTTTCAGCCTCAGCAGTACGCCTCGCCTCAAAGGTATTACTGCCTGTGTGAATGAGGCTGCGCCATGCTGGACGGTTCAGTGCGAGGGTTTCCCATGTGGTGGTGTTGATCTCGAGGGACTTCAGAGAGGTCTTCAGCGTGTCCTTGAACCGCTTCTTTTGTCCTCCATGGGAGCGCTTTCCCTGGGTGAGTTCTCCGTAGAAGAGCTGTTTAGGAATGCACTCGTCTGACATTCTCACGACATGTCCGGCTCATCTGGTCTGGGTTCTCATCAGCAGTGTGTGAACTGATGGCAGACTGGCTCTGATAAGGACTTCAGTATCGGGCACTTTGTCCTGCCATCTGATTTTTAGAAGCTTTCGCAGACAGGAAATGTGGAAGTGATTGAGCCTTCGTGCATGACTCTGATACACAGTCCACGTCTCGCAGGCGTACAGCAGAGTTGGAAGCACCACTGCTCGGTAGACCTTCAGCTTCATTGGTAGGCTGATCCCTCGACGTTCCCAGACGCTGGAGCGCAATCGGCCAAATGCAGAGCTGGCTTTAGCAATTCTGCAGTTTACTTCATCATCGACTGACACTGCTTGGGAAAGGGTACTGCCCAGGTACGTGAAGTGGTCCACTGCCTGAAATCTCTGTCCATTTGTAGTGATGGACAGTTCTGAGTACGGAGCGTGGGGAGCTGGCTGGTGCATGACCTCAGTCTTCTTGATGTTAATGGTGAGACCGAAGTTGTTGCATGCAGATGAAAACTTGTCCATACTGGCTTGCATTTCTGGCTCTGTACTAGCATTCAGAGCACAATCATCGGCAAAGAGAAAGTCTCGAAGTACAGTTTCCTTCACCTTGGTGATGGCACGCAGTCGCCTCAGATTGAATAGTTTCCCGTCAGTTCTGTACTTCAGGCCTACTCCTTCAGTGCAGTGTTGAAAGGCATCAGTCAGAGTGGCAGAGAATATCATGCTGAACAAAGTGGGTGCTAAAACACACCCTTGCTTGACGCCGTTGGTGACTGGGAAGGCCTCAGATGTTTCACCGTGGACACGAGCCATCATACCGTGGATGATGGGTGGATGGGGTTGTCAGGGAGGGGTAGTACCTCTGATAGGGGAGCAGTCGTACTCCTAGGAGTAGCTCATCCACTTTGGTCCCCACTTGACACCCAGCTCTCACCTGTGGCTCCAAGTAGCTGTCAGCATGCGACAGCGGCCACACCCTGGAAACCGTCTCGACTGGCGGGCTAAACCAGGTGAGGGTAGCCAATGAGTCTGAGACCCTCGGTGAGTTAGGGCCTGTCTACCCATTGCATGCGAAGGCTGGATCCGGCTGACTGAGGAAACCTGGCTCAACGGTCAGGAAGGCGGTGACAGCAAGCATTGTGGAACACTCAAGAGCACGACAAGACACGTAGACATTAACATAAGAACATAAGAACGGCCGTACCAGGTCAGACCAAAGATCCATCTAGCCCAGTATGCTGTCTACCGACAGTGGCCAATGCCAGGTGCCCCAGAGGGAGTGGACCTAACAGGCAATGATCAAGTGATCTCTCTCCTGCCATCCATCTCCATCCTCTGACAAACAGAGGCTAGGGACACCATTCCTTACCCATCCTGGCTAATAGCCATTAATGGACTTAAGCACCATGAATTTATCCAGTTCTCTTTTAAACGCTGTTATAGTCCTAGCCTTCACAACCTCCTCAGGTAAGGAGTTCCACAAGTTGACTGTGCGCTGAGTGAAGAAGAACTTCCTTGTATTTGTTTTAAACCTGCTGCCTATTAATTTCATTTGGTGACCCCTAATTCTTGTATTATGGGAATAAGTAAATAACTTTTCCTTATCCACTTTCTCCACATCACTCATGATTTTATATACCTCTATCATATCCCCCCTTAGTCTCCTCTTTTCCAAGCTGAAAAGTCCTAGCCTCTTTAATCTCTCCTCATATGGGACCCATTCCAAACCCCTAATCATTTTAGTTGCTCTTTTCTGAACCTTTTCTAGTGCCAGTATATGGATATTCGTTTCAGAGATATGGTCAACGGCTCTGTGGGGAAGTGAGAAGTACCTTTTTCTACTGTGAACCACTATATCAATGTCAGTATACAACACAACAATGTAACTAACATTGTAAAGAATGCTGGATGTTAAAAATGTAATAATATCATAACGCGCTTTGCCCATGAAAAGCACTACATTTGGCTACAGCTAAGTAATTTTTCAACAACAATTATGTATTATTTAAAAATCTAGGTGCCACTGTTATGTGACAACTCAAATGGGCCAAAGTCAGGAGTGAGTCCTGGTGCAATGTAAGTCTTCTTCCAGACTCTCAGCACTTAAGTTATATCAACCTAGTCTGACATGAGGGTCATTTAGGGCTTGTCTAGACAGGAAAAAGGCTGCAGTAGCCAGTGTAAGCCTAGCTCCCCATGTGGACACTCTCACTACTCACTAAGAATACCATTGTGCTGTTTAATTAATGAACTTCATCAATGTGTTAAGCTAAAATATACAAAAGCACTCCTAGGCTATGTCTACACTTGGAGCTGGGGTATGATTCCCAGAGCACGTATACATATCTGCACTAGCGCTCATCAAGCTAACATGCTAAAAATAGTAGTGTGGGTCCAGCAGCTCATGCAGGGATAGAGTTGGCATAGGCTAGCTGCTCTGAATACGTACCCAGGTGGTACAGGTGGGTTTCCATTCAGGGTGGCTAGCCAGCACCACCACTTGCCATTGCCCAGGCCACTACTATTTTTAACGCACTCTCTCAGTTGGAGCTAGAGTGAGTGTATCTACATGAACTGGGAATCGCAGCCCTAGCTCCAAATATAGATATCCCTTTAATGCACAGCAAGAGTGTCCGCAAGGGGACTTAGTGTGAATTAGCTAGTGCACTTAAAATTCACAACTTAGTGTGCTGCACGCTAACTTTCTCATGTAGACACACCTTTAGACTCACCTCTAAATTTGATCTAAATGTCCGAAAGCCTAACTGCACAATAAACAAAAATAAAAAAATTCAAACAAATATAAATCTCTCCTACAGGCACTCAGCCTCCCCTATTATTGACTTCCCACTGACTTCAGAGGTAGGACTTTTGAAAATCAGGCCACTTATTTAGGTCCATAAATATGGATTTAGGACCCTAACTTTAGGCATCCATTTCTAAAAGCCTTGTTCATACCTCTGGCATTGGACCTGGGAACACTGAAAAAGTAGCACATTCAGCTCATAAGGGAGGGAAGTGCCTCAAATTGTGCTGTAGAGACTATATCAGCTGGTGAAAGGCATAACATTAGAGAGGCTCCAAAGACAACACCTCTCCATTCCTCTTTGGCTTGGAAAGTTAGAAGCTTCGAGGTATGGATGGTAAAGTGGGGAAAAGACTGTATGATCCGAAGAATACCCATAGACAAACCACAAGAGGAGTGAGGGGAAGAAGAAAGCAAACATATACAATGAACTGCTTTTTTGACAGTGTGGAAAAAAAGTAACAGCTCTGGAAGGTGGGGAAAGACTCAATATACTTCAAAGCAAAAAATAATTAATTCAGCTCCGACCCCACCCTTCCCTCAAGAGGAAACTTGACTGCAGCCCCAGACTAAAATGACAATCCCAGATCACGCAAAAACTCAGTTTATTCTTCCCAGCGAAGTGCGGGGCATGACTCATATTAACATTAGTAGGAGTTCCAACATGCATCAAAGCGAAAACATATCCAATCTCCTGCACACATTGCAATGTCGTTTCTCTCTGGTGCCTACAAACTAAAAGGTACCACATAATAATCTCTCTCTTATGAGCTCCAGAATGCAATCCCTAAACATTTGTATAGACACCTCTTCTGGATATATCTGCAGTCATTCTCCTTTAACTCCCATCTTTTGCCATGAGCTAAACAGCCAATGTTATTCTATAAACACACACATCAAAATAAATGATAGTAATCAAAGGGTACTGCATAAATCACCACTGTTGTAAACCACATGGAATATTTCTTCCCATATGGAAGTTGGAAACAAATAAGCAAATGGAACAGTAAATCAGACTCAGACTGTATGTATGTAAAAGGATTTTTATTATTTATACAAGAGTAACTGCACCATAAATGTACGTGACACTGACAATGTCCCTGACCTAAGGAGTTTAGAATCTATGGGCTCAATCCTGAAAACTACCAAGGCAGTGGGAGTAAATCATTGTAGCAAACATTGCACCAGGTATTACATGTTTCATTTCATGTATAAATTTAGGGCCAAATCCTGGAGCTAGGAGGGGGTAGAGAAAGGAAGGATGTGATTTATAACAACAAGACATTGTGGTTTCTTCAGTTAGACCTGAAGCGGGAGGGGGTGATTGGCGGAATGGCAGACCAGTCAGGAAGCAGCTCTGACTTTAGGCACCCACCCAGAAGGAAGCACAACGATCAGAGTGGGAGAAGTTATTCAGCTTGGCTAGAGCAACCTTGAAAGGAGATGAGAGCAGAACAAAATGGCAGCTAGAGCTATGTGGAGAACTGCAGTTCCATTCGGTGAAGGATTTTGAGATTTTGACACCTGTCTTCATCGCAAAAAAATTTTTGCTCTAAAAACATCAAAACAAGACATTTTGACACTGTCAGAACATTTTTATCAGTTTTTCTCAAAAATGAAATATTGGCAAAATCGACAGGATTTTGCATTGTTTCAACTTTGACGGACTGCATTCTCTGACAGAAAGTGATTCCATGTAAGTTTCTGCAACCAGCTTTAATGGTAGCCATGATGTGTGGCCTTTGATGCCAAGAATAAGAGGTTGTATATGATGCAGACTGGGAGAAGAAGCAAGTACATTTTTCCAGCATGGCTCAAGGCACCTGAATTATGCTGGGAAGGGAGACGCTGGTGGGCTGTGTTAGCAGTGGTAGTCAGAGGCATTACTCCTACAGAGTGCAGAAACAGGCATAAAGCCTCCCCAAGTGGTCTGCAGCACTGATTCCTGATGCTAGCAAAAAACAAGAGATGTGGCCATAGCCATGCACCCCGCTGGATTGAAAAATGCCTCCTTCAGCGTGATCAGGGAAAGTGGCACTGCTTGCCACTTTACCTCTTGAACTCTTAGGATGTAGGTGTAACACAAAGTATGTGTTGCATCTCCCTTTAGTGACTGGCCCACATAGAAGCCAACTGTCTACTATCACAATCAGCTAATGGAGCTTTGGCTCTGAGGGCTCCAGATTCAAAACTTGATAACGCATTCGCGGGGTTATCGCACAAGCTGCCAAATTATAGTTGTCTCCTGCACAAATGAGCTAGCTAAATCTGTAAATAATACATATTCATTAAGTCTAAGATACATTAATAAAATGGGCTATTATATCCTAGAGAACTATTAGGGAGATGAAGAGTAACAAATCTGGCAATTTTGGAACTAGTTATTAACTTTGGACTTATTTCTGGGGCGGTAGGAAACTTTCACTAAAAAAATCAGAAGTCACATAAAACTTGCCTGGTTTTGGGTTGTGTTACAAACCTAAAACTCAGCTTAGCTTCACTGTAATGTTGCGTAAAATGAAGGAACTAGAGCTACTGGTGCAGGAAGTGAAACCGGATATTATAGGGATAACAGAAACATGGTGGAATAGTAGTCATGACTGGAGTACAAGTATTGAAGGGTACATGCTGTTTAGGAAAGACAGAAATAAAGGCAAAGGTGGTGGAGTAGCATTGTATATCAATGATGAGGTAGACTGTAAAGAAATCAGAAGTGATGGAATGGATAAGACAGAGTCTGTCTGGGCAAAAATCACATTGGGAAAGAAAGCTACTAGAGCTAGTAGCTGAGATAGTGCTTGGGGTGTGCTACAGACCACCGGGATCTGATTTGGATACGGATAGAGACCTCTTTAATGTTTTTAATGAAGTAAACACTAATAGGAATTTGTGATCATGGGAGACTTTAACTTCCCAGATATAGACTGGAGGACAAGTGCTAGTAATAGTAATAGGGCTCAGATTTTTCTGATGCGATAGCTGATGGATTCCTTCACCAAGTAGTTGAAGAACCAACAAGAGGGGATGCCATTTTAGAATGTGGTTTTAGGATGCATCGGGCGAGGTATTTCCAGTAAAGATAAGGAGGTGTTAGTACCGTTATACAAGGCACTTGTGAGACCTCATCTGGAATACTGTGGGCAGTTCTGGTCTCCCATGTTTAAGAAGGATGAATTCAAACTGGAACAGGTACAGAGAAGGGCTACTAGGATGATCCGAGGAATGGAAAACCTGTGATATGAAAGGAGACTCAGAGAGCTTGGCTTGTTTAGCCTAACCAAAAGAAGGCTAAAGGAGATATGATTGCTCTTTATAAATATATCAGAGGGATAAATACCAGGGTGGGAGAGGAATTATTTAAGCTTAGTACCAATGTGGACACAAGAACAAATTGCTATAAACTGGACACTAGGAAGTTTAGACTTGAAATTAGACGAAGGTTTCTAACCATTAGAGGAGTGAAGTTCTGGAACAGCCTTCCAAGGGGAGTAGTGGGGGCAAAAGACATATCTGGCTTCAAGACTAAGCTTGATAAGTTTATGGAGGGGATGGTATGATGGGATAGCCTATTTTTGGCAATTAATTGATCTTTGATTATTAGAAGGTAAATAGGCCCAATGGTCTGTGATGGGATGTTAGATGGGGTGGGATCTGAGTTATTACAGAGAATTCTTTCCTGGGTGCTGGCTGGTGAGTCTTGCCCACATGCTCAGGGTTTAACTCATCGCCATATTTGGGGTCGGGAAGGAATTTTCCTCCAGGGAAGATTGGCAGAGGCCCTGGAGGTTTTTCACCTTCCTCTGCAGCATGGGGCACGGGTCACTTGCTGGAGGATTCTCTGCACCTTGAGGTCTTTAAACCATGATTTGAGGACTTCAATAACTCAGACATAGGTTAGAGGTTTGTTACAGGAGTGGGTGGGTGAGATTCTGTGGCCTGCATTGTGCAGGAGGTCAGACTGGATGACCATAATGGTCTCTTCTGACCTTAAATCTATGAGTAAAGTCACGGCTCTTTAGAGTGAACCTTGGCCCAGATGTGAGCAAATTTGGGCTAATGTATTGTTTCAGATTATTATTATTTACATTATAGTAGAACCCAGAAGCCCCAGTTATGTTTGGAACCTAATTTTGCTAAACACTCTACTCATTTCATTCCGATTGGAAACCCTTTGACCCTGATCCTGCAAACAACTACACAATTCAACTCAGTGGGACTATTCACTTGTCTAAAGTTACTTGTGTGTGTATTTGCAGGACTGTTTTCATCCCTATCAAATTCTAAAGAACTTTCCCATAATGGAATCCATATTACTTTTGCTATATCTCTTCTATATGCTGTTACAGCAGTTGGGAAGACCAACTTTACTTAACATTGCAGACATCTCTCCCCAGGAGACACTATGCATGAAACAAACAATACTTAGCACTCACATAATGCTTTACATTTGCAGTATTGTACAAGCATTAACTTATCTTAACACCTTTGTGAAGTGGATATTATTATCACCATTTTACAAATGGGAAAATGGAGACACAAAAGCTTGCCCAAAGCTACACAGAAAGTCAGTGGCTGGATCAGAAATAGAGCTCAGCAGGTCCTGTTCTACAATTCTAAACCCTAATCTCTAGACAATGCTGCCCTTTATGTAGCGAATAATTGATTTCATAAAAATGTTTCTATTCGTACTAGACTCCGTAAAACCCTATTGAAAATAAAATGTAGGCTCTAAACTAAACCAACACAGCGACTTTTTCTTTCTTTAATGGTGAGAAAGATTCCAGTTTACTTGTGAACTAAAGACGTGCCTGGACTGCCAAGTCCAGACCCAAATCTAAATCCATATTCCACCTTCCCCAAAGTTCAGGGCTGTTCAGATCCAGAGTTTTGGGGTCAAATTCTTTGTTAGTAACACTCTATTGACTTTACCAGAGTTATGCCAAGAAAGAATTTTGCCCTCAGTTATGGCCCACTTCCACCCAACCAACATGCTGTGCATCAAACTACTTTTAACACTTTCAACTTGTCTGAACACTCAAAGGGTCTGATTCTAAAACCACTTACATTGAGATCAGAATCAATACCAAAATATTTCCTTCCACTGTGCCCTTCAGAGCTGGCATGGCCATGTTCTTTCCCTGACACCCATGTGATGTGCTATAGCTGAAAGACGATATTGTTTAATAATCGTTCTTAAAAGAGGCAAAAATTACACAACATGCCTTAATTGTCATCAACATTAATCTTACCCGAACCACGAGACTTTGGTGACTCAACTTGAAGACATGGAATGCCCCAAGGATGTTTCTGATTTAATGAGCATGGAAAACATTTTCACACACACACACACACACACACACACACACTTCTCCCTGCCTTTCCTGGGAGCCTTTGTCTTCTGTTGCTCTCCCCTTCCTGCTTGTCACCCAGAGGAATTGAGAAAGCAGCTGCAAATTCTTCCCTGATCAGCCCTCCTCTCCTGATCTTACCCCGCATCCCAATCCAAACCACTCCTGTCACCTCATATGTCAGCACACCTTGTCAAGACTTATATCTGATTCAGCCTTGTTCCTTTCACATAGCAGCTGCCTGGGTTGCTCATCTTCTGGACCAATTGCCTGTAGTGAGAGCTGAACCTCTTTAGCCAAAGCCGCAAGCACACACTGTTATCTAGTGCCCACCATAGTGATCTAAGCTGGGCTAAGGAGCTAGGTGCAGCATAGATAACAACAGTGAAACTTCCCACATATTATCTCATGATTTGAGATACCGCCAAGGCATTGGCACCACAAGCTTTTTAGTGGCGGTCAACTATCAAACCAAGTTCAATCTTACATTTTAGCCTGTTTTCGCAATCCTTACTCACAGTGAGTAGCACTTACTCATGCAAGTGAGCACTTACTCATGCAAGTGTAGTCTCTTTTCCATAAGGACTATTAATCACCCTTTAGGAGTTTTATTTTTTCTCTGCTTTTACTATTCAAGATACATTTCCTATCAGTGTAATATTCAGCAAGGATATTGTTTAATACTGTAAAACACTGTGCTGATCATTGCAGACCATGGAAGCAGGAACCATTTGCAGAAACTTTGCGTCACTTCACAGAAAACCTTGAAGTGAAACGGTGTTTAGACACTCAAGGTCTTCAGGAAGTCTGCTCAGTAAAAACCACGATGTTTGTTGCCATGGGGATTCAGGAAGTGCTCAGCTAGCTGTTCTCTTGGGGATTTTCTTTTTTGGGTTTGTGGTTCAAGATGATTGATAGGTAACCAGGACGTGATGAATGAAGACTGTGAGAAGACATGAAGCAAGGGTTTTGATAGCACAAATGATTTTCTTTCTACACACTTCAAGAGGATTCATTTTTTATTGCTACAAATGTTGTCTTTGGTTATTAAACAGGCCTTGTGCTGATTGCGTTCTTTCATTGCATGCAGCTCTGCATGTGTTCAAATATCATCTCTTTAGTTAAAAAAATACAAAATCCTTACAAGAATAACTGTTTTCATTTCTGTCATAGTACCCTACATCATTTTGTTTTGTTCTCATATTCTAGGAGGAATATGCACTGGGTCAACCTTTGCATTTGTATTTCAAGTATTTGCATTTATTTGCACATGCACTAGTGGAGGACTTAAAATGCAAAGTGGGGTTTTGGATTCATGTTCAGACTTCCTCAATTTTATTGTAACCAGGGTTTCCCTACAGCCAGTTATAGAACTGGGGCCATACGAGATTCAAAATTCTCCAGAGTTTTCGGGATTCAGAGCTGAGCTCCCAGTTCAAGCTCATCTCTAATTTGTGTTTATATTTTTCAAGGATATATAAAATGTCAGAATACTCCAGGGAACCATTTATGGAACCAAATTAAAATGGTTATTTCACACCTACCTGGTGGAAATGCCATTGGAAGTCAGGATCTCATGTTATTTGGATGGATTAGATGTTTAAGAAAAAAAATCAAAGAATTATTAGAATACAAACACTAAGATGTTCTAAAGTCAGCTAGTTTTGTCTTCCTGCAGAATTTGAACGAACAATGCTATCATTCGGTGATTATTAATATACTAGGATGCAGAAAGTCTGAGATGTGGAGTTAAGGCAAGGCCACATCATGACATTTCAGCTACCTTTTACCTTATTATTTCCTGAGTAACCCAGTATTTCTTTAAATTATATTATCAAAACATATGCACTAGAGGAATGTATGGCTCAGCCAACTGTAATAGACTTTGTAATAGAATACAGAGGCTTCCACCTCTATGTCAGAGGCTGGAATAAAGCCCAGTTCAGTAGTGCGTGAAAAATATCTGATAACTGTCAGGTTATGCAAAATGAGTCATTAGTCTAAGTACAGTTAGTAGTAGACAAGAGTCCACATTTTTAAACCACACCAACATTGACACCCTTTGAGGCTTTGTGGCCAAAGAAAGTGGGAACACTACACTGGGATGAATGAAATAATTTACTAGGATGAATAAATTCTGATCAAAATTAAAAAGTCAAATTCTGCAGAACCCACAATAATTTAACAAGGACACATCAAAGAAGCAGCCACTAAAAATGTATCAAATATAATCTGCTTTGTTTGTGTGAACAGTTTGGCATTCATATCTATGTTCAGTAATTAAACTGTCATTCAGAACAACAATAGAAAAAAACCCTGTGTTTCCCAGTATCCCAGTCGCCCATCTACAATGTGGCAGAGCGGAATTAAAAGGGGAACAAATTCAAAGAACGTTTTTTACAGTGAAACCCTTCATAGATTCAGTACCTGACTTCAGTTCAACTAATTAAAGGTGCCTTGGGTAGGCCTAAAGAGGCTTTCATCTCTAGGTCACTGGTTCAGTCCATTGTAGGACTCAGAGAGGCCTATATGAAGTGAGTTGGCATTCTACATCTAGCTCTTGGTGGACTGGTGTCCATGTAAGCATTCAGCTTCACCACAAGTGACACCTTTTTCATTAGTCACTACAAGGCTGATACGAAATTGAAACACCAACTGACTCCAAGAGATGCCTTCCAGAAGACAACACGGGCACATTAGTAGGGTAATATGTGGGAAGTTTCACTGTTGTTATCTATGCTGCACCTAGTCTGTAGCTATTCTATTCTGTTTAGATCTTTATATTGTTCCCATCACTGTGATATTTGAAGAAAAACAGAGATCTTCAACTCCAGGACCGTACATCTGTCAACTTTCATCAGCATTACACTCACTTAAAAACCCCATAAAAAGTAATAAAAGGTAATAATTGGAGATATACCAGTCTCCTAGAACTGGAAGGGACCTTGAAAGGTCATTGAGTCCAGCCCCCTGCCTTCACTAGCAGGACCAATTTTTGCCCCAGATCCCTAAGTGGTCTCCTCAAGGATTGAACTCATAACCCTGGGTTTAGCAGGCCAATGCTCAAACCACTGAGCTATCCCTCCCTGCCATATTATTGCCAAAAAAACAAAATATACCTAGAGGACAGTGAAGCGGACATAGCGGTAGGAGTTCTGTGTTCTATTCCCATACCTCTATCATTAGCTTACTGTGTGTTTGATAAATCATTTAACTTCTCTCCCAGTTTTCCCATACAAAAATCAGGGATAATAATATGAACATAATTCAAAGGGATGTTGTAAGGCTTAATGTTAATAAAGGGAGTATATCAGTGTAGTGTTGTTATTATGATGATATACACCTTTCACAAATATTTGTGACTCAGTTAATGACTGGCATAGTACAGTACTGGTAACCCCAAAATAGTACAAGAGTGTCAAATTTACCTAAGGCCTGAGTTAGGCCCTGATTCATCAAAGCACTTAAAGCACATGTTTAAACCACTTGCATAAATCCTAATACATTTTAAGCACACACTAAAATGCATTGTTTAAGAGGGATAAAGAAAGGATTACTTGTCTGCTTAAAGTTAAGTAGGTGCATAAGTGCTTTGCTAAATCAGCACTTTAAAGTGGTGAAATATGTGCGCCAAGAAACAAGAAGTTCTGTCCTTCTTTGTGTGATCAGAAAGACCATCTTTTAACAGCACCATCAGTGATATAGTTTACTAACCCAAGAAGACTGCAAGATTACACTTAAACTGCAACTCATTAGGGCGGGGACCATGTCTTCATACTTGCCTATAGAGCAGTGTTTCTCAAACTGGGGTCGCCGCTTGTGTAGGGAAAGCCCCTGGCATGTCAGGCCGGTTTGTTTACCGGCCCTGTCCTCAGGTCCAGCTGATCGCAGTTCCCATGGGCCGCGGTTCGCTGCTCCAGGCCAATGGGAGCTGATGGAAGCGGCGCGGGCCGAGGGACATATTTTAATGTCATTTACCCATGAAAATCCATGAGTACCAAACAATATAAGTAGCTGCTCAGTTCAAAACTACTTTTGGATTAGAAATTTTTGTTAATGTATACTAACAAAAGGTTTAAAAATAAATGTCAAAATCAAAATGAAACATTTTAATTGACCTGAGCTGAAATTGTTATCAGATAATTATTTTGTGAAATTTTTTTGGATTTCAATTTTTTGTCCCATTTGCAATGGGAAAATGTTTCAATATCTCAAAAATTCTCAGGGGACAGGAAAATCATTTCCCATGCAGCCCTGCCAGTACCAGGGCACTGATCCTGGAGCACATGCATGTAAGTGGAGCACAGGGTCTGGTCCAAGAGGTGAATATAGCTGAACCACTCGATAACAGTGACCATAATATAATTATATTTAACATCCTTGTAGCAGGGGAGGGGAATACCAAAGAAACCCAACACAATACCGTTTAACTTCAAAAAGAAGAACTACACAAAAATGAGGAAGCTAGTTAAATGGAAATTAAAAGGAACAGTCACAAGAGTGAAATGCTTGTAAGCTGCATGGAAACTATTTAAAAACTCCATAATAGAGCCTCAAACTATATGCATACACCAAATTAAAAAAAAAACAGTAAAAGGACCAAAAAATGCAAGTATGGCTAAACAGAAGTGTAAAAGAGGCAGGTAGAGACAAAAAAGGCCTCCTTTAAAAATTGCAGGTCAACTCACGTGTAAAAGTATAATTAGGCAGACCAAAAAAGAATATGAATAGCAAATAGTAAAAGAAGCAAAAACTAACAGCAAATTTTTTATCCAAAGCTTGCCAAACCATCAGTGGGGTCACAGTACTGGACAATCAAGGTGCTAAAGGAGCATGCAAGGAAGACAAAGCCATTGCAAAGAAACTAAATTAATTCTTGCATTTGAGGATGTGAGGGAGATTCCCACACCTGAGCCATTCTTCTTAGGTGACAGATCTGAGGAATTATTCCAGATTGAGGTGTCAATACAGGAGGTTTTTGAATAAATTGATAAATTTAAACAGTAAATAACTCACCAGAACCAGATGATATTCACCCAAGAGTTCCAAAGGAACTCATATGAAATTGCAGAACTACTAACTGTGGTATGTAACCTATCACTTAAATCAGCCTTTGTACCAGATGACTGAAGGATAGCTAATGTAATGTTAATTTTTTAAAAAGGCTCCAGAGCAATCCTGGCACTTCCAGACCAGTAAGCCTTCAGTACCAGGCAAATTAGTTGAAATTATAATAAAGGACAGAATTATCAGAGACATAGACAAACACAATATGTTGGGGAAATGTGAACATGGCTTTTGCAAAGGGAAATTATGCCTCACCAATCTATTAGAATTCTTTGAAGGAGTCAACAACCATGTGGACAAGCGTGATCCAGTGGAAATAATCTACCTGGACTTTCAGAAAGCCTTTGATAGGGTACCAAACCAAAGGCTCTTAAGAAAGTAGGCAGTCATGGAATAAGAGGGAAGGTTCTCTCATGGATCAGAAACTGGTTCAGAGATAGGAAACAAAGGGTAGGAATAAGTGTCAATTTTCACACTAGAAAGAGGAAAATAGCAGGGTCTCCAAAGATCTGTACCAGAACCTATGTTGTTCAACATATTCATAAGTGATCTGGAAAAGGGGTAAGGGAGATGGCAAAGTTTGCAGATTATACTAAATCATTCAAGATAGTGAAGTCCAAAGCTGACTGCAAAGAGTTACAAAGTGTTCTCACAAAACAGGGAGACTAGAGAATAAAATGGCAGATGAAATTCACTGTTGACAAGTGCAAAGTAATGCACATTAGAAAAAATAATCCCAACTATACTTCCAAAATTATGGGGTCAAGAAGCAGATCTTGGAGTCATAGTGGATAGTTTTCTGAAAACATCTGCTCAGTGTGCACCGGCAGTCAAAAAAGCTGACAGAATGTTAGGAGCCATTGTGAAAGTGATAGATAGTAAGAACAGAAAATATAATAATGCCACTATATAAATCCATGGTATACACCCACGCCTTGAATACTGCATGCAGTTCTGGTAGTCCCATCTCAAAAACAATATATTAGAATTGGAAAAGGTACAGAGAAGGGCAACAAAAATGACTGGAGTATGCAAGAGCTTCCATATGAGGAGAGATTAAAAAGACTGGCAACGTTCATCTTAGAAAAGAGACAACTAAGGGGAATATGGTAGAGGTCTATAAAATCATGAATGTTGTAGAGCAAGTGAATAGGGAAGTGTTATCTACCCCTTCACATAACATAAGAATCAGTGGTCACCCAAAGTAATTAAAGGCAGCAGGCTTAAAACAAACATAAAGGAGTACTTCTTCATACAATGTACAGTCAGCCTATGGAACTCATTGCCAGGGGATGTTGTGAAGGCCAAAACTATAACTGGCTTCAAAAAAGAATTAGACACGTTCGTGGAGGATAGGTCCATCAGTGGCTATTAACCAAGATGGTCAGGGTCTCTACCCTGTGCTCCAGGTGTCCTAAACCTGCAAATGCCAAAAGCTGGGACTGAATGACAGCGGATGGATCATTCGATAATTGCCCTGTTCTGTTCATTACCTCTGAAGGATACTGGGCTAGATGGACCCAGTATGGCCATTCTCATGTTCTTATCTCTGCACCCTGGCCTGACCCTTTAAAACTGAGGGGACTGAATTCAGGGATCATGTGATATTGGTCATATGACTGAATGTTGCAAGCAGCACCTGCTATAAATAGAGCTGTCTTTCAAATAGTAGCAGGAGAAGGCAGAAGCTAGATGGGGAACAGATGGTCCTTGATAGGGTGTTATCGAGGAAGGTCTGTGTTGTAGGGGAAGGAAGAAAGCAAAAGCAAAAAAATGCATTGTTTTGCATTATTTTGAGCCTTTTGTATACTTTGATTTTTAATAATCCCACCTCGAGGAAGGGAATGTGGAATGAGACTTGATCATGTGACTATCTGATCTGCCCTTGCTGGGGAATCTGCCCACCAGCTTCCAAAGCCTTTGTTTCTGCATCTGTTCTGCAGGTAGATAGAAAGCTTCAGCCCCTTAGTTTGGCAACTTTCATGACTATTAAATTAGTTTTATTAAAAATAGGAATAAACTGAATATCATTAAACCAAGCAGGCTAGATTCACTGTGAAAGTACAAGTCAGAACAAGCCATTTATTTCATTCCTCAGCAGCTGCTGCAGAAAAAAATGCTGCTAATGGAACTTCCAACCATGATTTATCTGCTTGGCAACAGTTGTTGTGGTAAACATCCGGAGATAGTCTATACAGTGTCATAACTCATGTTTAACTTCCTTGCTTTCTACATTAAATATTATCTTATTTTCAATTGCTTCACCCAAAAGCAGAATGACAGTCTTCAGCCTGTATCAGAATGTGGTACAGCTGTGCAGCAGAGTCAAATACTTCAATGGAAAACCAAAAAGCTCAGGCAGAGAAATCATCTTCTAGAATTAGACAACTATGTGATATGCCATCTTGAGGTGAGCAAAACATAATCACTAATGTTGACACTAGAACAGGGGTCTGCGACCTTTGGCACGTGTGACAAAGGTGGCACGTGAGCCAATTTTTGATGGCACACGGGGCAGGCTGAGCCGCTCAGCCCGCCGCTGCTCTGGGGGTTCCCACTGCTGGCCCCTGGCCAGCCGGGGTCCCGCCGCCGGTCCCACTCAGCATCCGCTGCTGGCCTGTGGAAGGAACCCCAGGCTGGCAGCGGGCCGTGACCCCAGCTGGCAGGAACCGGCAGCTGAAACCCCAGAGCAGCGGCGGGCTGAGCCGCTCAGCCCGCTGCCGCTCTGGGGTTTCCACCACCGGCTCCTGCCAGCCGGGGTCCCACCGCCAGTCCCACTTAGTGCCCACTGCTGGCCTGGGGTTCCTTCCCCCAGGTGGCAACGGGCTGAGACTCCATCTGGCAGGAGCTGGTGGCCAAGCCCCAGAGCGGTGGAGGGCTGAGCTGCTCAGCCCGCCGCCGCTCTGGGGTTCCCGCTGCTGGCCCCTTGCCAGCCAGGGTCCTACTCAGCACCCGCTGCTGGCCTGGGAGAAGGAACCTCAGGCTGGCAGCGGGCTGAGACCCCGTCTGGCAGGAGCCAGTGGCCTAAACCCCAGAGCGGGGTGGGCTGAGCCACTCAGCCTGCCACTGCTCTGGAGTTCCCGCTGCTGGCCCCTTGCCAGCTGGGGTCCCGCAGCCGGTCCCACTCAGCACCCACTGCTGGCCTGGGTGAAGGAACCCCAGGCTGGCAGTGGGCTGAGACCCCGGCTGGCAGGAGCCAGCGGCTGAAACCCCAGAGGGGGGCTGGCGGAGACGCTCAGCCCACCCCTGAAACTCCAGAGCAGGGCAGGCTGACCCACTCAGCCTGCTGCCGCTCTGGGGTTCTGGCTCCTGGCTCCTTGCCAGCCGGGGTCCCCGCCGCAGTGCAGGCCCCCTGCCAGACAGGGTCCAGGCCTCCGGCCCTGCTCAGCCCTACCAGCCTCTAGCTCCACTCACCTCAGCTGCCGATCCGGCATTCCAGCCGCTGACCTCCTGCCAGCCAGTTATCAACTGATAACTCAGAAGCCTGTGTGCAGCTTAAAGTATCTGAATACGTGCCACCAGACACTGGAAAACTCAGCAAGGAAAAGCAAGGGCAAGGATCACACTAAACTAATAAGATCTGCATTTTAAATAAAGCTTCTGAAACATTTTGAAAACCTTGTTTACTTTACATATAACAGTAGTTTGGTTATATATTATAGACTTATAGAGAGGCCTTCTAAAAAACGTTAAAATGTATTACCGGCACGTGAAGCCTTAAATTAGAGTGTATACAGGAAGACTCGGCACAGCACTGCTGAAAGGTTGCCGACCCCCTGCACTAGAAAAACCCAAAGGTGTGAGGAAAGAAACATCATTGTAATCCCAAAGGTAGAATAAGGGAGATCACATTTGTTGGTGTTAATTACATGCAGTCCCAGTGAAGATATTTACATGAAACTAGAGTGGGGTGAATAACTGGGAAGGAATGGAGCGGGGGGGAGGAAGGCGGGCACAAAATATGTCAGTGCTTGTTTGAACTTTAAAACAAATCCTCTTTTACTGTGTTTGCACCACTTTCCATGCAAATCATAAGTTGATCGCATGAGAAACCAGAGTTATGCTCATTCAGTCAGATAAGCGAATCATGCCATGTGAGACATGTGATCCACATGTCCAGTTAAAGTGGCACAGATTATGAATTCCAAATACTTGCAGAGTGCTTCGAGTTGATGAGACTAAGAATTATTTGCAGTAATTTGGCATAATAATTTTTAAAAAATCATGATCTGATAATGGATAATTTGCAAACTAGAATCAATAGAATAAATTAGTTACTACATCTTTTTCTCCCAGTATTACATGAAACTCTAATAACCATTCTCCCTGTTTTAAACTGAATTAATTGGAAAGTTTATTAAGGAAAACCAGGCAATGCTCAACAGTAAAAAAATAAAAAATAAAATAAAAAGCATCTGTTGACTTTAACATTAGAGCTGTTTTACCACAAATAACAACAAAGGAAACCACAAGAAGCTTTTTAAACATTCTGAAAACCAGCAAATTAACATAGACTCACACAACATTAAGGTAACAACTATACTGAGCATAGGCACCGACTCCATGTGATGGAAAAAAATTAGTGGGTTCTCAGCACCCACCAGCAGCCCCATCTATCAGCCCTCCTCTCCCACAACGCCTCCCACCTGCCAGTGATCAGCTGTTCAGCAGGAGGCACTTGGGGGGGAGAGGGAGGAGTGGGCCAGCATGAGCAGGAAGAGAAGGGGAGGGGGTGGAACGGGGCAGGAAGAAGTGGGGTGGAGCAGGGGCAGGAAGAGGCGAGATGGAGCAGGGGCAAGAAGAGGTGGGGGTGGGGACTTGGGGGAAGGAGTGAAGTGGGGGCAGAGCCTGGGGCTGAGCGGGGGTCAAGCACCCCCCGAGAACTCAGGAAGTCGGTGCCTCTGATACTAAGTAGAGCAAGACTTCTTAGACTTCGCCCGACAAAGGAAGACATGCCAAAAGACAAGCAACCCATTCCGACCTCCTACTAACAAGTAATGGCAGGAAGAGAGAGAATCCCCCAAAACAGTAGATCTATTTTAAGATTTTTCATTCCAAACACAGTTTGTCCACCATGGATAGACTAATTCTCTCTCTCCTATTTTCAAGTGTCTGGAAAATAAAGACAAAATCAAAACTCATTTTGTACCATTTTCTTGTAATCTACTACAGAATTATCCACTGAAATTGAATCTGGTTGTTTTGCTTCATCTGCTCAGTGATCTAATTTAGTTGCCAAAGGATCAATTGGAGCACCCAAGTTCACAATTGGAAGCCCTGACTTAGGGCCTGCTACAGCTCTCATAGAAGTCACCAAATGATTTCATTGAGAGCTGGATTGAACTGCCAAGTTGAATAATTAGATTCAGCATTGTATTTGTTGGGTGTGAGAGATACACTCCAGATTCCGATCCAAACATTCCAGAAGTTGAAGTGTGTTGGGGTCTGGAGTTCTTGTGAATTTTCACCCTTATGGATTTTTTTTAATATGAGGAAAAAAATTCACTTCAGAATCAAATAATCATTTATCATTCAAAAATATTAAATTGTATACTAAACTATCTATGCCATTAGGGTTTATGATCCTACTAGAATCAAAATATAATTTATTCTTCTCTGTTGTATAATATTGTACCACTGGCCTGCTGAATTATGTGTTGTGGTCAGGAGATTCAGAGGTGTCAGAGGCAGAATACTAGGTTGAATGTGCCATTGATATAGGTATGGTGACATCTGAATTCCTGTCTCGTACAGTATACACAGGAGGAATAAGCATGGCTTTATTTGTGTACTTGAGAAGCTACAAGTCCAATAAATTACTGGATCAATTTATGGCCAGGCACCTCAGCCCTGCAACCTTTAATGGTTTAAAGCCTGGCTTCCCAGAAATGAATGTTATCAAAACCTGAGGAAGGGAAAAAATATCACCTTGATACTGTCTTAAAATGAGAAACAAGCAAGTTATCAGCAAGTCTTTAAAAAACATTTTCCGCCTCACTGTTACTTTTGTTCCTTCAAAGCTTGAGACGTAAAACCACTACCTTTCTTCTTACCAAAACAATTACCCTTCTTTCCATGCGTGCACCGATTTGTTACTATAAGGTTGCTCAAGACCACAGATCTTTGCAAGCTTGTTTATTACCCCACAGATACTCAAGACTGCTGGGTTGCACAAACTGGTTTGTTATTGTGAGAATACTGACTTTAGCACTGGGCTACCTACGCAGTTTTCTTTTTGTGGGGTTGCTTGTGAACTATGGTATACTCACCCTGATTTGTTATTGTAGGTTTTCTCAGACTTGCTGGCTTGTTATTAAAGGCTACTTATGAACGCTGGACTGTGCACACTGGGTTGTTATTGTAGGGACTCTCATGAGTATTATGTGGCTATGGGGTGCAGGATTCAGCTTGCATCAGCTCAGTTCTGATATGGAACTAAAGGGAATTGCCTAGCTAAGTCACTGGCCAGCAGCAGGCAGTTAGCTGTCTATGTAGCATAATGCTGAGAAGCTCTGCTTACTTTGAGTCCTCTGATTTGGGGAAATAAATTCTGCTAAACAATTTAGTAGTCTGGTTGTTGTTAACAACACATGTTACCAGGAATGGCAACTTTGCAGAGATCAGGAATGCTGGACATAGAAGACAAAATAAGCAAATGGGATACTGGAGGGAAGACAGCATTTTCCCAAGGCGCACATCATGGAAAAGATCAGAAGC
Source organism: Mauremys mutica (assembly GCF_020497125.1). Classification (NCBI taxonomy): domain Eukaryota; kingdom Metazoa; phylum Chordata; order Testudines; family Geoemydidae; genus Mauremys; species Mauremys mutica. The sequence continues at coordinate 80,833,392 of NC_059075.1, forward strand.
CCCCTCATAGCGCAAGCTCACAGACAGTCTTAAAGGAGCCTGGGGAAAAGCTAAGATTCATTTCCAGATGTACCTACAAGCCCTTGCAGTCACAAAAATGAAGCCTGGGCTGAAAGTCAAGCTGCTTCTCACCACAACAAGCCAAGATATTTGAGGTGCTGAGTCATGTGAACATGTGAATTTGGGGAAGGAAACAGTGATATTTCTTTAGGACAACTGGAAGCACACTGCATAGCACTTAAAAATGAAACTTATGAAATACACATTTCAATGTTGCCTGCTGATGGAGCATGAAACTAACTATAGAAGTGCTTAAAAACAAGCTTGGTTTTCAGAAGCCTAAAAGACTTGATTTGAATTCAGCTGGACTTAAAATTATAGAAAGTCACAGTAAAAGACATTATAGAGTAAAGAAACTCACATAATGTGTATTAGCTCCGTTTGATGAATAAAGGCCTCATCCAGAGTTCACTGAGGTCAGTGGAAAAATTCTTATGGGACCCTACAGCAATACACCAGATGTACACCAAAATCACCAGATGTACAGCAGTACAGGTTTGCTGTAGTAGTATAGAGCCCCGTCACACCCTCTGCCCATCTACAATATGCAGGAATCATTATACAATTTGGGTGGGTTTTTTTAATTTTTTAAAATATTGGAAAAGTTAATAAAGTTTAAGTTAAATTGACTTCTTACCAACTGAAAGGGAAATTAAGTCAAGATTTTCAGCTAATGTGGAAGTGAAAAAAGAGAACTAAGACTGATGCAATCCATGTTTTAAACATGGATCAAAGTAATCAGGAATTGCTGTAGTAACAAAGTGCTACCCTCCCTGACTCTTCATATCCTCAAGAATCTCTAGGATGACAATATTCTGCTTAAATGTTGGGAAATGCTTGTCCATGAAGGACATTGGCATTGAAATATCCAGGAAAACACAGGAAATTTTGTTTTGGCCATGTCCAAATGTAAACAAACACTGAAACTATTGCAAGAGTATGTACTATTTGCTTCAAAGATAGGAATCAGCAAACGGAGAACCACTGTTATCCCTTGGAAGCACTAGGATCAACCAATTTCATCTAAAAACAATGAAGAGTCCTTGTGACACCTTAGAGACTAACAAATGTATTTGGGCATAAGCTTTCGTGGGCTAGAACTCACTTCATCAGATGCATGGAGTGGAAAATACAGTAGGCAGGTATAAATATACAGCACATGAAAAGATGGAAGTTGCCTTACCAAGTTGCGAGTCAGTGCTAACAAGGCCAATTCAGTTAGGGAGGATGTGGCCCATTCCCAATAGTTGACAAGAAGGGGTGAGTATCTGTTGAAAACGGGCCACTGTTAGCACCATGACTGAATTGGCCTTGTTAAAAAAAAGTAATTTTCCCTCTGTTGATACTCACCCCTTCTTCTCAACTGTTAAATAATGAAATAGATTAGCTGAATCAGGAATAAAAACCCTTCATTAAGAAAATCACCAGATGTTAATAAACCTACATGTAGCAATCCTCAGCTACAGAGCAACATACCATCAGAGTGGCAAATCACCAGCAGCACTCTTATTCCAAATACAAATGTGTGATTACTGTATGTATCATTCTTAAGCTTGTTTCTTCTTAATTCTTGTTTCACAGAATGAGTGTTGCAAGAAAATTCAACCCCAACCACTGATAGGGGTTCCTGAATGCTAACCATTGACAGAAATGTTAGTTCAGAATGGTCAATGGGCAAACAAAGTACTTGATCTTGGACCATCCATTATTATAACGTGCATTTAGTGAGTGCTAACAATGTGCTCAATGCAGTACAAAAGATAAGCTGAGATCAAGAGACCAGAGTTCAAATGAGACAAAAAATGGGTTTCATATACTGAGGGAGCAGAAGGTGGGGGGGTTTTTGCTCAAAGCAAACTGGTCCTCCTGATAGGCTATTGCAAACAAGGTGTGTTTTCAGTAGAGATTTGAAGGAAGAGAGGATTATCACTTGGAAGGTGAGGAGAGGGAAGTAAAGGAGGATGAAATAGGAAAAAAGCATGAAGTTAAAAGTAAGTCAAGGAAGAGAGTCGTTAGGTGAGAGGTTTAGACGGACTCAAGAGATTTGGGGGGGAAGGAGGAACTGAGCAGAGCGCAGTCAGACAGTTACAAAGAGCTTCAAAGGTGAGGACAAGAAGTTTCACGTTGATGCTGAAGGGGAGAGAAAGTCAGTGAAGGAGTCTGAAAAGGGAAGTGACGAGATCCTGTCATGGTCTTGCAAAGCAAGGGCAAGTTCTTCACAGAAACTAGAGACATCTTGTCGGAACTACATAAACAGCTAATCCAGAGTACAACAATCAATCCAGAGGATCCAAGATCAGTAACTGTAGATAGGAAAGATTTGTCTATCCACCAGGAAATGGCATATGTTGAAAGTCTGTCTCAGACAAAAGCTTGTCTCTTTCACCAACGGAAGTTGGTCCAATAAAAGATATTACCTCACCAACCCCACCTTGTCTCACCTTGGCATAGTCATGTGTTACCATGGTTATTGTTGTTTGTAGGGGGCTCTTTGTCTTGAGTATATTCCTTTCTCTTGGTAAAAAAAAAAAAAAGGTGTTGTTCAGGGGTTAATGAATCATCTTGCAGAAGTTCAACCTGAACTTCCTGTGTGAGTCAGTCGGTAGATGAGAGTGTGCCGCAATGCTGATAAACTGAGCTTAATCTGAACTCCCACAGTGTGAGTGATAAAGTCTGTTAATTTAGCTGGCTGATATTGCTAACATTTCAAGTGCTGGTCTGCAACCAGTAGCTTGTAATTGTAAGGTTGCTTCTGAATGTCGGCTTGCACTTCCCTTGCTTTTGAAAAATGTTTTCCTTACATTGGTGGGCACTTACTCACCCGAGGGTTGCATAATCAGGCCAAGGATAGGTTATATAGATCTATTTAATATAGATCTTTTTCCTGGATTCCTTCCTAGTTTGAATTTTTTTAAGACACCACATTCCAGAAAACATCCCTGGCCCTATGTGCTATTGTTGACTTCTACAGCATTAGGAGGAGGTTTGCTCATGGCATCCTCAAATTTCTGAAACAGCTGCTATATGAATTCATAACTGTTGTCCCTCATGAAAACAGGCAAAAGAAGTAGGTCAAGTGGATAAAGCACTAGACTGGGACTCAGGAGACCTGAGTCCTATTCCTGGCTCTGACACTGGCCTGCTGGGTGACGTTGGGCAAGTCACTTCCCCTCTCTGTGACTCTGTCTCCCCACCTGTAAAACGGGGATCATGATACTGATCTGCTTTGTGAAGTATTTTGAGTCCTACTGATAGAAAGCCATTATATAGAGAGAGAGCACGAGAGAGAGAGAAAGAAAGAGTGAGAGAGAGAGCTAGGTATTATGATGTGCCATCCTTCAGCAGTTTAATTCATTTGCTTCTCATTGTCTAGGCTCATCTGTGTTGTGTTACATAATGATATGCGTATACTTAAATGATGAAATTCCAAGCTCCTTGGTACTTTATTCACCTACAGCATGGTCCCCACCCTGCTATTGTGTCAGAGTTTCCCTTCTAGCTCAAATGATGTAATAGTTACACAGAACCACCTATAGTGCTAGAAAAAAAGAGAAAACATCCAAATGCTGACTCCAGACTGGATCATCTCAGCAGTTGCATCATATACTCCAGCCATTTCTGAGCAGACATCATATTGTGTCTGTTGACAAAGTACAGGCATCTGAGTTTTTCCTTCAGATGTATAGTTCCAGGGAGGGTTGAGACAGGTGTAGCTAAGTACAGATCATGCACATCTTAGTGTACAGTTTACATTTTCTGGGTGTAATAGGATATACTGAGGGTGTGTTAGTTCACCATCAGCTCTTTTATTAGCACACTGCTAGAGCTCTCCAGCCCATTTACCTTGGGAGATATGGTTAGATGACATCTATTTGGCAATATCAGCAAATATTGTTGTATGAAATTAATATTAACTTATCCCAAGTGTGTGCCCACTTAGCAGCCGCTGGGAAAGCCGCTCTTGCTTATATTCTATATTGACAGGCACTGTAATAATGTATAAGTAGACAGAAAGATGGATTCCAGTTTCTGAATTGCTTGCACAGTGAGGGGAGGTTGCTCTGAGATGCAATGGTTTGCAAAAGAAGAGATGCTGTGCTTGAAGATCATTGGGATTGCCACTAGATCGTGGCAGCACAATGCTCCATCGTAGTACATGTATGTACGGTCCACTCTCAACGACAATTACCACTACAGCATTGACTCCAAGTGAATACTCGTTGAACATAACAAAGACTTTGTTCAAAAAGGAAACCCCAACCCCCTGTGGTATGAACTATATAGGTAAAACTGTACTCTCAGTCAAAGGTTAATAGAGAACAAGACTACTAATGAGACAGCTGCAAACTGGACACAGTCTCTCTCACTCTGTTATAAGCATATTGAATGTGGACAACCTCTAAGTCCTGGAGCATGCCTCTTCATGGATGGAAGGGGAGCAGGCCTTCTGCCTCAATCCATATACTGAATCATTCCAGACTAAAAAAAGAGAATGGCCTGCTACATTCAGTAGCCCTGGGATGCTGTGAAGAGACTTAATAGCAGTGTTACTCAACTTGTGGCCCAACAGCTGCATGTGTCTCTGTAGGGCCCTCCATGCAGCTCTCCTGGAATTCTTAAATATGTGTGGCATTCCTCTGACTGCCTGGTCTTTCTTGCCCTGGCAGACAGAGACATTTCATTAGTACCATTCTCATGAAATCACTGGGAGCCAGGATCCCAGAATGACATTGGTATGGTTAAAAAACACAGGGACGCAAGTCAGAGCTACATGGACAGGGTGGCTGAAATTAAAAGGAACAGAAATATTTGTTGTGAGGGACAAAAATATAGTCCAGAACTAGAACATATTTGCTCCTGTAAAGTTTCCTTTCATTCAAGTGTCCCCCAAGGCCTATTTCTTGAGAGCAATTGGTGAGCTAGATTTTTATTTCTTCTGAAGATGACCAGAGTACTGACCAAATTTAGATAAATTGGATTTAACCCTCTGGTAACTATTTAGACAGATAGGAACCTACAGAGTCTAGCAGATTGCTTCAGCCAGATACCAGGGAGAGGGAAAATGAACAAAAGAGGAAAACCTAATGAAGATGATGGAAATAAGAAATGTAAAGGAAGCAGACTTCTGGGATCATCACATACAAAGCAATTGGTTAAACGGAATACCAACTGCACCTGCAAGTTACTCTGAAGAAGCAATGGAAGTTAAAGATAGATGTTTCCACAAACTGAGACTAATGAGGCCCGTGCAATGGTGGTTTGCAGTCTAGGAGGGACAAGGTTTTCAATTTTTAATCTGCTTCGGGAGGCATGGATATTTCAATGTCATTTACCCATGAAAATCCATGAGTACCAAACAATATAAGTAGCTGCTACATAGTAACATTCTAGGAATTATCCTCTGGACTACAATGAAAAATAAAAAACCATAAATGATTAAAAATATTATTTTAAATCAATTTTAAGACTGATTTTTTTAACATCAATTTGGGGCAAAGGTTTGGGTCCACTCTTATTTTGTTCAAATAGTTTTGAACATCCCTAGTTAAGAAAAATGACAAATCTGAATCAAAACCTTGGATCTGAACACTTTTAGGAAACTGCAACCTGGGTCCACTTCTGCTTAAGAAAAATCAAATGATAGCGAATGGTAATAGCTGAAAGGTTTTAGGATTATGTGCAGGTATCATTTATGCAATGAAACAGGAAATTGGACAGCAATGTCAACAGAAGGGACAAAAGCTTCATTCAAAGTGTGGTTTCATACAAATTTGCTGCAGAGGAAATTAATCTGAATTGACTTCACAATCTATATAGTCTCTTTCCCTGTTAAAATATTTTCTTTATTCCTATAATTACAATTCATGCATAAGAAACATTAATGAATGGTGAATAAGAAAAACAGTTATTGAAAATTTGAAGAAGCTTCAGCAAAACACAGGAACATTAAAGTACTCTATATATTCCATAACTGGCCAGGTAAATCACGAGAAAGGGAAGAGACAGAAAAATTAACAGTAGCTATCTAATGGGAAGAGGATGAGAAGGAATAGAAAAGTGAGTGAAAGTGAAATGGGAAAGGAAGATGAAAGGGAAAGGCAACCAAGCCACACCTTCGCTGTGTTCACTGTTAATGAATTGTTTCCCTCTACAGGTTGCATAATGACACTTTCCCTTGAACCCACCCTGTTAACTATTCATATTCCCAATATGGCAACTTCATCTAGTAGGTGGAGGCCTGGAATGTGAGTCAGGAGACTTAGGCTCTGTTCCTGACTGACACTAAGGCTGTGGCTACACTTAGCACTTCAAAGCGCTGCCACGGCAGCGCTTTGAAGCGCTAAGTGTAGTCAAAGCACCAGCGCTGGGAGAGAGCTCTCCCAGCGCTGTCCGTACTCCACCTCCCTGTGGGGAATAACGGACAGCGCTGTGAGCCACGCTCCCAGCGCTGGGGCTTTGACCACACTGGCGCTTTGCAGCGCCGCAATTTGCAGCGCTGGAGAGGGTGTGTTTTCACACCCTGCTGCAGCGCTGCAAATTTGTAAGTGTAGCCAAGCTACACTTGAGAGTTGCAGCGCTGGGAGTTACAGCGCTGGTCGTACAGCTGTGTAGGGAAAGCACTGGTGTGTGGCCACACTCACAGCTACCAGCGCTGCAGTGTGGCCACATTTACAGCATTTGCAGCGCTGTTGGGACTGATGCATTATGGGCAGCTATCCCAGCGTTCAAGTGGCAGCAACGTGCTTTTCAAAAGAGGGGCGTGGGATGTAGTGTGACAGGGAGCGGGGGAGAGAGAGAGAGTGGATTTTTGGAGCCGACACTGTGTATCAGCTCCCTGCCTTGCAAAATCAGAAAATTTTCCCAACCCCTTACTCTTAACTGCAAACAGCCTGCAGACCAGATAAGCAGCTGCTCCAACGGACTCCCTTTTTCCGCCCCGCCCCCGCTGTTTCTCTCGTCAAAAGCAAACACTCAAAAGCAAACAGATTGATCACAGCAAACAGGAGCTGTGTTTGTTTTTTAGATAAGCAGCTCCCGGAGCCCCGAGGTCACAACAAAACAAAGAGAGGCTGCATAACAAAACAAAGAGTAATTTAGTTAAAAGCATTCTGGGATATCTCCTAATACCCTGGAGGCCAATAACAGCGCTGGTGTGTGGCCACACCTGACGAGCAGCGCTGCATCACCAGCGCTGCACTCGTTACACCTCAAGCAGACTAGGTGTACGGCCAGCGCTGCAGCCAGGGAGTTGCAGCGCTGGATGTGCCTTGCAGGTGTGGACAGTTACTAAGTTGCAGCGCTGGAAAGCCTCCACCAGCGCTGCAACTCTCAAGTGTAGCCAAGCCCTAAGTCGCCATGTCACTTCACATCTCTGTAACCACAATGTTCCCATTGGCAAATGATGGCTATTAATGCTTACCCATCTGTGTAAAGTGCTTTGAGATCTGCAGATGAAAAGCCCTAAACATTATCATTACATTCACAAAAAGGATATCAGGGTTCTATTCAATTACAGGCATCCCCAAGTGCCTGGAAATATCTCACTGCTGAATGGGAATACACTGTAGGAACGTACTTAGCACATCTACCCACACATGCCACACCCTATTGATTTAAAGGCACCCATCCAATAACACAAAAATACTCCATGGAAATCCAGTACCAAGAATGCATTTCCCATTGGGGTCCACTCAGTCAGCAGCTCCCCAAAGTGAAACCTATACCCGTCTCCCAAAACAGGCACTTGACAGTAATTTATTCTGCATCTGAGGCAATTTTAATATTTACAAAACCAGACATTAATGGTGTAGTTCAGTGGTTCTCAACCTTTCCAGACTACTGTAAACCTTTCAGGAGTTTGAAGCCTGAGCCCTGCCACCCGGGGCTGAAGCATGTAATTTAGCTTAACAGGCCCCCCCTGCAGCATGGGGCCATAGACAATTGCCCTGTTTTCCACTCCCTAACGTCAGCCTGCACTTGCAACGCCCCCCTCCCTCTCAAAAAAACTTCCCACAACCTTCCCAGGTTGAGAAACACTGATCTTGATGAGTTGGCATACCCCCTGGAAGACCTCTGCATACCCACCAGGGGTACACACACCTCTGGTTGAGAACCACTAGTGTAGTTGACCACCACTGTTCAATATTCTTTTCCAAGTCAGCTGTCCGCGTGCACCACAGTGGAATCCTCTTATATACCCATCATAAGCTGCTTTTCGAACAGCTTTATTTGCAGCAACAGATATGGAAGTTTTACCACAGCTTGATATTATTTTTGCAAACACACAGCACAGTGTATTAGTGTGCAACAGTGGTTTGGTAGTGCATGGAGTTCCAATGATCACAGAGATTCCAAGCCCACTGAGATGAATTCTGTCATGAGTAAAAAAAAAAAAGCCAACCTATATACTTTCCAGCTGTGGATATATTAAAAATTCAGGTCTTCCCTGTGATTTTTACTTTGAATTAGTGTGATTGCTTCAGCTTCAGTGTGAATAATTAAATGATACCCGCCCTTTAACTTGTTTTAATCCCATCTTTTTTGCTTTGTGACACAGCGGATAAAAAATGTTGTACACAAATAAGTTGCATTGCATTGTACAACATAACTGGCGTTGTAATGCAGGCTGATTGGAAAACCCCAGGGATATGATCTGCATCTCTTGGGTGCATAAGAGAGTTCAATTCCCTTGTTAATACTACCCACAGACTCTAAATACTGATGCAAACATCATTAGAAGGGAAACCAAGTCATGGAACTACACATCGACCAAATGTATTGGAATTAGCTGGAGTTTCAATTTGAGAGAGAAGCTCCTCTAAGAAACCCCCTTCTCTTTGTCATTTCTTGTTACTCTTCTCTGATTCATTCATATGCGGAAATTCCCCTTTCGTGCTTTGGGTGGGGTCAGCTCCAGCACAGGAAAATCACAGCCAGCTGCTACTGTTATAGCTGATACCACTGCAGGGGAGATGGTTTGTGGTTTGAAGGGTAAGGAACTGACAAGCACTTAGATTTGACACTCACTGCTTTGCTACCGGGATTGTAACAACAGCCACGGTAGCCATTATGAATTAGATACCAATTTAATGGAGGCAGTAAGGCTTTCTTTGCAGGGATTATTGCTTCTTTATGAGTGACAGGCAATTGTGATTTAACAGCCCAGTGAACTGCTGGATTTGCCTGAGAAATGATTATCAATTATACCAAAAAGACTGGTGATGTCAATTGCCAATAATCCATAAAGAATGGCCTGAAAACCACCAAATGTATTAGGGAAGAAGGATGGTTTTGTGATTAAAGGCAAAAAAATTAGTGGACAGGAGATGAGTTATACCAGGTACTAATGATGGCCCCTTTTAAAACAGGGAGCTAGTGATGAAAAACTCCATATCCTCTCTCCAATTCCCATTAATAATCCAACCCTGACTTTCAAGATGAAATTTAAACTTCAGTGGATCTAGAGTGACCAGATAGCAACTGTAAAAAAACGGGAGGGGGTGGAGGGTAATAGGCGCCTATATAAGAAAAATTCCCCGAAAAGCATGACTGTTCCTTTAAAAATGGGACATCTGGTCACCCTAAGTGGATCTACTACATGAATTCCAGTGTTAAAACTGACACGAGTATTTGATTAAGGCTAGTAGTATGTTCTTGTTTACTAACTGGCGTTAAGAGATTTGTAGCGCTTATATCTGAACTATTTTTCAGACCGGCAGCACTGATCTTTGAAAATTGTGGGCTATTGTTGCCATTAAAGGCACTATACAGATAATGTTACTGCTTGATCAAAGCCACAATAGGGAACTTCACTGTTTCTTGTATCCAATCCAAACTTTGACTGGTATTGATTTGTCGGGCCAATGCACTGTTGCATTCTTTTTCAATTTAGGTAAGAATATTACAGCGGGCAGTGCCTGTTCCATTATTATCCTCTCTGTCAAATTACATTACACAGTAGACAATTATGAAAATTCGATTATACTCTGTATTTTGAAAGGATCATTCACTCTCACAGCCAGAAACACCAAATATACAAGAGTACAGTAGTTGGAATGGAAAAGGGCTGCTAAAAAACTGTCAGAATCCCCCAGAGTCCTTGTCCCTTTAGATTCCATCTTTTTCAAAATCATGGGCATCACTTCTCTGATGACGATTTCTTTTCCCCACCTCTGTTTAGTCTGCCTCTTTCTCTGATGTTTCCTGAAGCTTAATATGTTCAAAACTAAACTATGTTTCTATCAAACCATCTCTTCTCTGGCAACAACACTACCATTTTCTACTACCTAATTTTTGTCTGTGAATCTGCTCATATCCAGACCTTCACCAAATCCTCTACAGCAGGGGTGGCCAAACTGTGCCTGAGAAGGAGCCAGAATTTACCAATGTACATTGCCAAAGAGTCACAATAATACATCAGGAGCCCCTCCATCAGCTCCCCCCTGCCCCCGCTCCCAGCACCTCCTGCCCACTGGCAGCCCCACTGATCAGCACCTTCCCCTCCCAGCACCTGTGGCAGAGCCAGCAGTTGAGAAATAAGCACCCCTGGCACATTGGAAAGTTGGTTCCTATAGTTCCAGCCCCAGAGTTGGTGCCTATACAAGGAGCTGCATATTAACTTCTGAAGAGCCACATGTGGCTCCAGAGCCACAGGTTGGCCACCCCTGCTCTACAGTGTCTACAAAATTTATTTATTTCTCTTTAACCCTACTGTCAAATCTGTAGACTATACTCTAGCTATATCCCAGCTGTATTACTGAAACCTCTCTTCTCTCTGGACTCTACTTCTCATCCCTCTTATCCATCTTATTTTACTGCATTTCTGACAACAGCTTCCCAATTCTTCTACCTCCCCATTAGTTTCCTCTATTCTTCCCATATAAATAAATGTCAGACTTCTCTTCTCATTCAAATAGCTCCATACCTGCACCCTATCTCTCGGTCCATAGTCACCTTTTACAATACTCCTTACATGTCATCCAAGCGTCCCTCTTGACTACTCCCTTCATCTCCTTTTCACCTTCTTGGTGTCTTCCATGCTTCCCTTTAAATTTGAAACAACTTTGCAGTTATCCAAGTAAGGACAACAACCCACTTCCCTTTTCTCCTTGAAAATAGGCCCGAGAACTGATCTGTTCCACAAAGCAATCTCGCTGGAATGGCAGCACGACAGCCTACACCTTAGCGTTCTGTAGGGTCTCTAAGCTCTTCTGGCACAAGGATTATGAGCATTGTTTGGCAACTCTAACTACTGAAGAACTCTGTGTCCATTTGTGGTGCAATATAAATAGCAGCAGAAATAATAATAATAATGTTTCAAGTCCAGGTCCTTAAGAGTGCAGGGCATAGTGCCACAGGCGAAGACATATCTCAGATATGGTTCTGATCCTTCAGTTAATCTTAGCTGAAATGATGAGTTGCTTCAACAACACTACATGTAACAACACACCATGTGTGTAAGAGAGCTTAGCTTAAAGGGTTTTCAGCACTGTGATGCCATTCTCTCCCACCCCCAGCTGCCCTCATTTAAGCCTCACTCCCGCTCCCTTGGTATATCCGCAACTGCGGTCTGTTGGCTTGGCACAGAGAGCCTAAGGGCAGATTTGTACCCTTTCCATTAAACGACAATGGCAGCTCAAGACAATCTTTATTAAAATCTAGTTACTGAGAGCTTTGGGAGACTAGCCAAGGTATACAATGTTACATCCTTCCTGAAATAAACTAGCACAATGGGCTTGTTTGAATTGTTTTATGTACAGTTTTGCATTAGAGTTATATAGCCTAAATGGCAGGTAGGATCCCTTTCTCTCTTTGACTGATTGATAAATTATAGTATCCCTTTCTTTTCACCTCCTCTTGTGGTGCAACTTTAACCACCACTTCTATGCAGATGGGCATTCTGCCTCTCTCTCTCTCAATGACATTCCCAGCTCTCCTTTTTCTTTGCATCTTAGATCTCTGGTACCACTCCATCTTCTTCCAGTTTAGGGTCATATTGTGTCACCATTCACACTTATGCTACCCAACTAGATGCAAAGAGTTTGGAGGCAATTGGCTTATATAGGTTTTGTGGTGGGGGTGGAGGGAGTCTCCAGATAGGATGTCCTCTTACCTACCTCCTGGGCTCTAGAATTGGGCTCTAATCTGAAGACAGCAATCGGTGTCCATTGATCCTGATCTTTCCATTAGCTACCATGTTTGCAGGCCCCATGCCTTGACTCTAAGAGCTTGTCTACACTTAAGAGTTGACGCAGATTATGGTAATTTAAAGTGCAACAGTTTTTCCTGAATAACTCCATGTGCGGAGTTGTTCCAGAATAAAAGTATCCATTCATGGAGTTAATTGGGATTTCTTAAGCAGGAACAACTTCGTTTAAACAAGTCCTAACTCTGCTTAAATATTAATCATTGTCATCATCACTTCCCAACTGAATGAGTGAAACCTACCCAGCCTGCAACTGACACCTGGTAAGCAAACTAGAGTATCAGAGATCGGTTTGAACCAAAATTTGAGATTCAAACATTTCCAAACTTTAGAAGAATTCAAAATTGGGACCAAATCTGAATTTTGCACTTCAGGTCCTTTCTTTTAAATATGTTCCAAATATAACTGCTAGTATTTTGTGATGTACTGTAAGAAGGATGCTATAAAAAAATCGGCTGCAGTTTTAAAATCATTAATGACTACAAAGGCAGGTTGGAATGCACTGCATACCAAGTAAAATATACTGTAGCTATAAACTAATACCCTGCTAAGCCTCTAAGGAAACTTTCCTGTGGGGCATACGTGAAGCTTGACGTGTTTCCTAACTGCACTGAGGACTAGATTATGGGGTTTTCTTCTCTCTCTCTCTCTCACAGAAAAAAGTGTTATCCCCAGAGTAAGTGCAGATTGTGTTTATTTATGGCACTTTTGGCAGTTCATAAAAGGATACATTAATTGAGCATAGGATAACCAAATCATCTTAATCATTATACAGTATATACACATGCTAAATCAAAGTCGAAGTTCTAGCCACACCTCAGATATACCTCAGACAAGCCTCCAGTCTTTCTACCTGAGCCTAAATGAATTATCCAAGTCTTTGATTTTAGTATGAAATGTACACTTAGTATAACAGGAAAAATATTTCAGAAGGCAATGCATAAGGCTTCTCCGGCTATCACTGATGTGTCTGGAATTGTTCATTCTGACACACCCATTCACTGATCTGCACAACTGGAGCCATTTATTGGTGCTCGAGTAAACAAGAGGTAAACATAAAAGCACCGAGGTGACAGTGTCTATGACAAATGGATTTTGTTAGATTACCAAGAACTGGCTAGTAGAAAACCAAGGTGGAAGGATAATTGTTTCCCTCCAAACTAACTCAAGGCAATTTCTGTTACAATGGGACTCTGTTAAAGGAACAGCTATTTCCCCCAAACACAGTTGTGCCTGCACCACCTCAAATTTTAAGGTCATTTTGTCTTCCTGGGCATCTGATTTTCAGATTTTTAAAAATGGAGTGCTTTTATTTCTGAAAGAAGTTATTTATTCTGGTATTGGTAGTCACACTATAAAAGTATACAAAAGCGGCTTGCTCATCTCCATCAAACTCCTTTGTTTGCTCCAAACCCTCCCCAGTTAACCCCAAAAGAAAGCTTTAGAGATAGGTCAGAAAAAAGCACCATGGACATAAAACCCCTTCCAGATTTCAGTCACAGTTCATAGCAGTTAAGTTTCTTTTCAGCATGCCTGTCCTAGTTTTTGCATCCCAACCCGGTATTCATTAGCCTTTAGTTCAGCTTGCGTGAACCTAATAATACAGCTATTGTATGCCAGGAGGGTTGGGTTCCCCCCCACCAACTGTCTGCTTTACAACATTGGTATAGCAAAATAAATAAATAACAGCAGTTTCTACAGTTTAATTTAGAACAGTTCTGCTGAAGATCAGTTGCCTATGGTACTTCAGTTCTTAGTTTAAACTTAATTTTGATTAACTACAGTTAACTTCTCAAGTTTTTGTAGCTGTGCTTAACATACACTCTTTTTTCTTGCATGTAAAAAGAAAAACAGCACAAGTATAATTTGGTATGATTTTCACTGGAAAATAACTTACAGATAATAAAACTTTACTCAAAAATGCGCTAGTGTGAGAAGCAGGCTGGTTGGCTAGCAGCTGCTGTCTGAAGCATAACTTATTAGCAAACTTTAGACTTTTCATTCATACACTACTTACGTGTCTCTGCTAGACAAAGCTGCAGCAAGCATAATCCAAAAGTTGCACACAACAAGAACCTGCTCATTGTTTCTTCAGCGTTACTTTGCCAAAACTAAGGAGATCCTTGAAGGGTGCACAAATGAAAAAAGCCTACTTCAGCCTGCAATCAATGAGCTCTGAAGTTTGCTGCAGTTTTTATTCTAAAGAAATTGAAGCAGTGACATAACAGGGAGGGGGAGCTGAACCAAAAGTCACACCCATGCCGAAACAAAACTAGACAGAGCAAGAGGAGGGGGTGAGGGGAAGCTACTGAGTAAGCAGCTCCGGCAGGGTTTTAAAGAGGCACCAAAACTTTTACTCATGAGTATAATATTACTGCTTCTTCGTTGGAAAGTTTCTGCAACATCTCACGAGTTAGCTGACTGACTTATCAGCATCCACTCCCTTAGCCTGTTTAAAAACCTCTTTATTATAAGAGGCAGGAGAACATAAAATATCTGAGTTTTAGAAACCCACCCAAACATCCACAACTCTCCGAACATTTCTAAATGACATTTTTCTCTTTCCATTTTCTCTCCCTCATTTTCCAGTGAATTTAGCACTGCTGAAAAAGCACTAGAGTGACAGCACAGGGGTATGGTGTCCAGGTGAAGCACAGGTAGATTAGATTTCCTTCACACTTACCTTCTGCCAACATGCTTCTGTTCTGATCTGGAGAGACCACCACTGCAGTAAGTATGAGCGTACAGCTCACTCTCCATGGCCCATTCAATTCGTGGCCTCTCTGCAGACATCACCAACAAGAGAAGTAAATAGTGCCAGTTATAATGGTGGGTTGTTTTGTGTCAGAGACATCAGACACTCACTGGGAGCTGGGTTGAAACCAATGATTCCTTATTTTTATGGTGTAAGGGGGAAGGACTTTATTACCAAAAGAAATGGAAGAGTCAGTGAAAGTATGACACTTTCTATTTTCTATATGTGCATATACTCATTGCAGTGTGGGGTTTTATGTTAATTTAATGCGGTTGAAAGGTGCCAATGAATGTTTATGCAAGAGAGGGTACAACATGGGCACTGAACGTGTAAGCTACCACCATCCTGCCCTCTCCTGTTCATGCTGCACAGTCCAGCCATAGCTCCATCACCCATCTGATGTGTTATAGTGGTGGCTCACATGAAGTAGACATCACTTTACTCGGCACTGGGCAGAGACCACAATGACCATTACACATCAACCTTTAACAGCAAGGAGATGGCAATGGCTTTCAGTCACTTTTGATAATATTTGAGTGTAGGGGACTGGACTAGAAGACCTCCCGAGCTCCCTTCCTGTCCTACAATTCTATGATTGATCAGAGCTAGATTTCAGTGAGCAACCTAGAGATTAAAGTTTCTATATCATTTTACTATTGATACTGTTGAACCATCTGTTACACACATTAAAGATCTTTTATATACATTTTTAGTTTTGCATAAGACAAACAATGGAAAAGTACAGAGCACAGGTTCTCCCAGCCACAGGCACTAAATCTTTACAGAACAAAGGAAATTTCAGGACTTTCTCTTTTTAATGTGATTTGGGAAACAACACACTGTGTTTCAGGATGTGCCTGTAAAACTTAGCAGGAGACCCAGTGCTTTCACATACAGGGGAACAGCAAGTTCTCAATTGGCAAATAGAGGAGGGTTCAAGGACACTCTTAAATAGTCTCCAAAGGAAAGTGATGGAAGGTCCCAATCTGGGGCACCTTTCAAACTAGATTGGACAAATCCCTAGGAAATGTATTACAAAGCACTGGATTAGGCCAGGATGGTGAGAGACAATGAAACTGGATCATCTAATAGGTCTTTCGATTATCTAATTCCATTATATGAAATAGAAAATCCAGAGTGAAGTTAGGTTCTGGGAGTATTCACAATGCAGACATAATGAATCTACTGAGAGCAGTGACTGCTTTTGTAAACATTTCTAATAAAACAAACGAAAAGATGGCTAGCTGCCCCTTCCTCAGCTAGCCCCAATTTTAGCAACAGCTCTAGAATATCTAATGGGACATGGTCAAAATGGAAGCCT
Organism: Mauremys mutica; assembly: GCF_020497125.1. Taxonomy (NCBI): domain Eukaryota; kingdom Metazoa; phylum Chordata; order Testudines; family Geoemydidae; genus Mauremys; species Mauremys mutica. Next base: position 80,849,733 of record NC_059075.1, read on the forward strand.
TTCCTCATATCATGCAGAGTTTTGTTTCTTATGGATCTTACAACTTCAAAGTTATACTTTAAACATATTTCACTGTGTGGATATATTGATTTCTCTTTGTTTAGGCATGTTTTCTAATTTTGTAATCATTCCCGTGGCTCTTCTCTGAGCACTCTCCAATTTATCAACATCCTTTTTGAATGGGGACACCAGAACTGGTCACAGTATTCCAGCAGAGGTTGCACTAGTATCAAATGCAGAGGTAAAATAACCTCTCTGCTCCTTATTGTTTCAAAAGAAAATGTGTATTGTTCATAGGCTTATAGCCTATTGTGAGTGTATTCTATCCTGTATTTCTCCACTTGCAAAGCTAGACTGCCTTTGGCCTATGGGCCAGATTATCAAAGGTTTAGGTGTTCTAGGATATAGACACCTAGTGGGATTTTCAAAAATTTGGCCCTATGTGTCTAAATTGGACTTCACTCATTGGAAGGAAAACATATAACTAATTTTGTAAAAACTCTAAAAAACTACATGAAACAGCTGTTTTTATACATAAAACATCATTGTTTTAAGGCCCAACCAGAGTTAGAAACAAAAAGCCAGCTCTTCGGCTGCTGTAAAATGGAGAGTTCCATTGACTTCATAGAAACTATGCCAATTTACAGTGGTTGAGGATCTTTCTCAAAAGCCTTTTCCCCCTGGAAATGGGAATTCTTGGCTTTCTATTGGAATAAAGCTTCCACTTCTAGCCTCTGTGGGTCCCAAGACAACAGATCTCAAACCCATCACTCATCTAGGACTGAATATTGTCTATCCTGCCGCTCGGAATAGCGTAATTTTGGGGAAAATTCCACACTGGGGTGGGGTTTGGTTGGAAAATATTTCTTTGGTAGATTGTTGTATGGGACTGTACAGGGATTTGGAATGTTATAAGTAGTCCAGGTGCATAGATGGATTAGTGCATAGTTCAAGAGAGGCAGTCAGAGGTACATGATAAATGCAATTTATCACATGGATGTCACCTCATGTGATAAACTGCAGAGCCAGGTGATAAATTGCATTTAGTATGTACTTTTTTCCACCTCACCTGCCCTCTGCCCACTAATTCATCTCCCTGGGACTTATTCTAACATTCCAAACTATTAAGCAGCTTCAAACAGTTGCTGTTAAACAATACCTGGCACTAAACTATTTCCTTCTTTTCCACCCAAATGTGGAATTTCTCCCCCCAAAATACATTGGCCTGAGGCATAGGTTGATCACAATTTAGCTCAGATTTAGGGTTCACAATGCTAGAGGGCTAGAAAAGGGAGCTTTATGACATCGGCGAAACGAATTGCCTACCGTTTTAGTGGAACATGCAGCACTTGTGTTTAACCTGAGACAGCACCATGACATAGGCACATAAAAACCCTGGGCCAGATCCTCAACTGATATAAATCAGTATAATGCCATTGACTTCGATGGCACTTCACTGATTTACCAGAATTGAGAATTTGGTCCCATGAAATTATTAGGTACCAAAAGGATATTTCTATATGCAAATATTAGAGGTTTCTAAAATATATTTCTTAGAATTTTTTTACTCTCTCTCTCCTCTGTACAGCTGGATTCATGGCACTAAAAGAACTTGGCTACAAAGACAGAAAAACATCAAAAAATGACACAAGTAAAAATGTTAAACTCTCTCAAACTTTTCTAAAATGGTTTTTCTGTAAAACATCTGGAATATGGTATAGAATGCAAAATGGTACCAAGTACTATAGAAGTTTTACTATTCATTCAAGTACCTGAATAATTCATTCTTTGTTTCATCATTCATAGTAATGTAGCCATCACCAATTCATGCTGATAAAACCATTAGTATGGATTCTGCATATATTTTTGACCTCCAGTAAAACTGTGTATGTGACTTACAGCAGTATAAAAAAGATATGTGCACTGGGATCCTCTTATAGAGTGAAATTCTGGTCCCATTGTAGTCAATGGCAAAAATCCCATTGACTTCAATGGGGCCAGGATTTTACCATGGTATTTGTGTTTATATGCATATAAGGATGTATATCTTAATGTGTATATTACAGTTTGTCAAATAAAAATCAAAGTGGACTTTATTTATGGGAAATAATTTCCCCATGAAACAAATGTTTGCAACAAAAAAATTCTTTTCTGTTAAAAAAATAGAGATTTTGTTGAAAAAAATGAAATTTTGAAAGCCAAAAATTTTTCAGTTTTAACATAAAATTTTCCACTTAGCACCAAAACCTAAAAATATTTCAAAGAAAAAATATTTATTCCCACAAAAAATGTCAACAAAAATAATTTCCCAACCACACACACACACGGTGTAGATGCACAATAGAACCCTCTTTGAGTAATCCTGAATACAGTGAAACTTTATTCAAAGTAGAATAATAACATTGTTTAAGTGGGTTGCAGTGCAAAATTTTTAACTGAACCTTAGCTTACGGTAAGATGTCCTGTGATTCAGAGTAAGATGGTTTCATTTTCAAAACCTTTTTTTACCCTTACCTATAATCACAGGGGGGTGTGCACTGGGATCCTCTGTTTAATCTGTTTTGCTTCTCTGTTCCCACTCTGAAATCTTGTTTGCTAAATTTCAGCCTAGCTTTAATTGTCATGGCTAATCCTGAAACAAGGTTTTATAATGGAAATGGTCCTAAAGTTTCATTGTAGCAAACACTGCTGGAGTACACCTTTCCTTGGGCTCCAGGAGCTGACAGGGAGGGGATAACAGAGTCTGCTTTTTTGGCTTGAGGGCAAAGCACTCTCTTTGGAAGCTGGGCATCCGATTCTACTCTCATCAACCTTTTGTTCCCAGATGTAATTTACAGCCCGTGTCCTGCACAGAATTAGGAAGATGAACAATGCCCTCCCTCCCCCCAGTTTACTTCTAAAAAGAAAAGCAACCTAGAATGGTACCTTCATGTTCAGCCTCCTCAGCTCTCAGTCTGCGTTGCTGCTTTGCCTCAGTTCTCTCAACCACGAGTTAGAACAGAGCAAAGACCACAATGGTCTCAGATATTCAAATTTATTGTCAAGGACACTTTACAACGCCCATCTACTTTAGAACACGTGCCTCCACCAGTTTCCTTAAGCTAATGTTTAATCAAAGCATTTGGTCCCTGGCCAGCCCATATAGCCTGAAGCACTGCACAGAGAAGTAGTCAGATTGCCCATCCCCCTTTATAATCTCCCCACCATCTACCGCTTCCTACATGTGTGTTTGAGACAGGGGTGCATAGTGGGAGATCCACACAGAGCACACAAGAGATGCAGTCACAAGCCAGATGTGTGTGCATAGGCATATTGAATGCATTAGTTATTAACCGAGCCAACATTATGTGGAGTTTTGGGGGAAGGGGAGGAATAAGCTCTCTCTATAGGTAGTTGGAATCATTCCCTCTGCCACCTCAGGAAAGCCTGATGTGGAGTAATGAGAACCTGAAAATGTATGTCTCAGGGTATAAGCTGCCACAATCCTCTTGTCTCTCTTTCCTTTCCAGCTTAGTAATAGGTAGAACATGCACATATGGGTCTCTCTCTCTCTCTCTCTTTCAATGTGTCTTATTCTGTCGCTCTTCTCTCTCTCCTTCCCTCTGTACCTTTACTTCCCTTCTATTCCTCTCCTCTGAGACCTTCCTCTCTCCCTCATCCACAGTCTATCCAGCCCTCACCCATTTACCTCCCCTTCATTCTTCCTCCCCCTCATCCCCCGCATCTCATACTCTTTCCCTGATCCCAGACCTCTCTGTCCTGTCTCTCATCTCATCTACCCTTCCTCCTTTGTGGCACTGTGTATTTGAATGGTTGGGCCAAACTTACGCAGTCCTAGCACAACGTGTGAGCCAAACAAATGCACACATTCCTGCTGCATGAGTAAAACTCTATATTTGCATATGCAAAATGCTAGCTGCATGTGCAAATAGGTGTTTTTTGTCCTCAGTTGCCCAGTATGGGCCTGATCCAAAGCCCTTGGAAGTCAAAGGGAGTCTTTCCATTGATTTAAATGGGATTTGGATCAGGCCAGATGTTCATCCAGGTTTTGGGGCAAATGTGGGGTTTTGTCCAGTCACATGCATTGTACATGGCTCATCTGTTGCATGAACATTTTTCTTTGTCTGTGTGGGAATAGGGGTGGCATTGCATGGTCAGATTCAGAGCCAGTGATAAATACAAAATATGTTACTACTTTAAAAAAGTAGAAGCCAAAATCATGTTGGATTCATCTCTGTGACAGTTACTGTTTGCACAGTAACATGCTGGATGTGTGCTGCCCCTGTTATTGATACAGCAACATTTGTGCTATATACCAAACAAAAACACGCAAGAATGAATTTTCAAGTACTTCCTTTCCATTAACAAACAACCTATTAAACCATACATAGTCTGTATATAAACAGGCACAATAGCAGTTTGGCTGCCAACCTGTATCTAACAATCAGTATGTCACCCCCGTGCAGAGTAAATATGAATGAAAAGCATGATATTTATAGAGACCATTAAAGGCATGTTTGTTTTCAGTGACCATAAGAACATAAGAAAGGCCGTACCGGGTCAGACCAAAGGTCCATCTAGCCCAGTATCCGTCTACCGACAGTGGCCAATGCCAGGTGCCCCAGAGGGAGTGAATCTAACAGGCAATGATCAAGTGATCTCTCTCCTGCCATCCATCTCCATCCTCTGACGAACAGAGGCTAGGGACACCATTCTTACCCATTCTGGCTAATAGCCATTTATGGACTTAGCCACCATGAATTTATCCAGTCCCCTTTTAAACATTGTTATAGTCCTAGCCTTCACAACCTCCTCAGGTAAGGAGTTCCACAAGTTGACTGTGCGCTGCGTGAAGAAGAACTTCCTTTTATTTGTTTTAAACCTGCTGCCTATTAATTTCATTTGGTGACCCCTAGTTCTTGTATTATGGGAATAAGTAAATAACTTTTCCTTATCCACTTTCTCAACATCACTCATGATTTTATATACCTCTATCATGTCCCCGCTTAGTCTTCTCTTTTCCAAGCTGAAGAGTCCTAGCCTCTTTAATCTTTCCTCGTATGGGACCCTCTCTAAACCCCTAATCATTTTAGTTACCCTTTTCTGAACCTTTTCTAGTGCTAGAATATCTTTTTTGAGGTGAGGAGACCACATCTGTACACAGTATTCGAGATGTGGGCGTACCATGGATTTATATAAGGGCAATAATATATTCTCAGTCTTATTCTCTATCCCCTTTTTAATGATTCCTAACATCCTGTTTGCTTTTTTGACCGCCTCTGCACACTGCGTGGACATCTTCAGAGAACTACCCACGATGACGCCAAGATCTTTTTCCTGACTCGTTGTAGCTAAATTAGCCCCCATCATGTTGTATGTATAGTTGGGGTTATTTTTTCCAATGTGCATTACTTTACATTTATCCACATTAAATTTCATTTGCCATTTTGTTGCCCAATTACTTAGTTTTGTGAGATCTTTTTGAAGTTCTTCACAATCTGCTTTGGTCTTAACTATCTTGAGAAGTTTAGTATCATCTGCAAACTTGGCCACCTCACTGTTTACCCCTTTCTCCAGATCATTTATGAATAAATTGAATAGGATTGGTCTGAGGACTGACCCTTGGGGAACACCACTAGTTACCCCTCTCCATTCTGAGAATTTACCATTAATTCCTACCCTTTGTTCCCTGTCCTTTAACCAGTTCTCAATCCATGAAAGGACCTTCCCTTTTATCCCATGACAGCTTAATTTACGTAAGAGCCTTTGGTGAGGGACCTTGTCAAAGGCTTTCTGGAAATCCAAGTACACTATGTCCACCGGATCCCCCTTGTCCACATGTTTGTTGACCCCTTCAAAGAATTCTAATAGATTAGTAAGACACGATTTCCCTTTACAGAAACCATGTTGACTATTGCTCAAGAGTTTGTTTTTCTATGTGTCTGACAATTTTATTCTTTACTATTGTTTCAACTAATTTGCCCAGTACCGACGTTAGACTTACTGGTCTGTAATTGCCGGGATCACCCCTAGAGCCCTTTTTAAATATTGGCGTTATATTAGCTAACTTCCAGTCATTGGGTACCGAAGCTGATTTAAAGGACAGGTTACAAACCTTAGTTAATAGTTCTGCAACTTCACATTTGAGTTCTTTCAGAACTCTTGGGTGAATGCCATCTGGTCCCGGTGACTTGTTAATGTTGAGTTTATCAATTAATTCCAAAACCTCCTCTAGTGACACTTCAATCTGTGACAGTTCCTCAGATTTGTCACCTACAAAAGCCAGCTCAGGTTTGGGAATCTCCCTAACATCCTCAGCCGTGAAGACTGAAGCAAAGAATCCATTTAGTTTCTCCGCAATGACTTGATCGTCTTTAAGCGCTCCTTTTGTATTTTGATCATCAAGGGGCCCCACTGGTTGTTTAGCAGGCTTCCTGCTTCTGATGTACTTAAAAAACATTTTGTTATTACCTTTGGAGTTTTTGGCTAGCCGTTCTTCAAACTCCTCTTTGGCTTTTCTTATTACACTCTTGCACTTAAGTTGGCAGTGTTTGTGCTCCTTTCTATTTGCCTCACTAGGATGTGACTTCCACTTTTTAAAGGAAGTCTTTTTATCTCTCACTGCTTCTTTTACATGGTTGTTAAGCCACGGTGGCTCTTTTTTAGTTCTTTTACTGTTTTTCTTAATTTGGGGTATACATTGAAGTTGGGCCTCTATTATGGTGTCTTTAAAAAGGGCCCATGAAACTTGCAGGGATTTCACTTTAGTCACTGTACCTTTTAACTTTTGTCTAACTAACCCCCTCATTTTTGTATAGTTCCCCCTTTTGAAATTAAATGCCACAGTGTTGGGCAGTTGTGTTCTTCCCACCACAGGGATGTTGAATGCTATTGTATTATGGTCACTATTTCCAAGCGGTCCTGCTATAGTTACCTCTTGGACCAGCTCATGCGCTCCACTCAGGATTAAATCTAGAGTTGCCTCTCCCCTTGTGGGTTCCCGTACCAGCTGCTCCATGAAGCAGTCATTTAAAGTATCGAGAAATTTTATCTCTGCATTTCGTCCTGAAGTGAAATGTTCCCAGTCAATATGGGGATAATTGAAATCCCCCACTATTATTGTGTTCTTAATTTTGATAGCCTCTCTAATTTCCCTTAGCATTTCATCATCACTATTACTGTCCTGGTCAGGTGGTCGATAATAGATCCCTAATGTTATATTTTTACTAGAGCATGAAATTTCTATCCATAGAGACTCTATGGAACATGTGGATTCGCTTACGATTTTTACTTCATTTGAATCTACACTTTCTTTCACATATAGTGCCACTCCTCCCCCTGCACGACCTGTTCTGTCCTTCCGATATATTTTGTACCCCGGAATGATTGTGTCCCATTGATTGCTCTCAGTCCACCAGGTTTCTGTGATACCTATTATATCTATATCCTCCTTTATCACAAGGCACTCTAGTTCACCCATCTTATTATTTAGACTTCTGGCATTTGTGTACAAGCACTTTAAAAACTTGTCCCTGTTTATTAGCCTGCCTTTTTCTGATGTGCCAGATTCTTTTTTATGTGACTGTTTATCATCTGATCCGGCCCAAGGTAATAGCTGGTTCCTTGCGGGAATTGGGACGGAAGGTGCAGGCATGTGCATTGTATGTAACAGACAGCATATGGGGGAAGCACAGTAACAGACTACCGGATTGGAAGAGTTATGTTTTACCAAGTAAATTAATGTGCCTGCCTTCTTGTGTTAAGTCTGGTTCTCCTCTGAGAATAATAATAATCCCTAGCTCTTATATAGCACTTTTCCTCAGGCGATTTACAGTGCTTGACAAAAGAGAGCAGCATCATTATCCTTGTTTTCAGATGGGGCAACTGATGAAGGAGATGAAGTAATTTGCGTGTGGTCACCCAGCAGGCCAGCAGCACTGGGTCTCCTGAGTCCTAATCCATTTTGCTATCCACTATCAGAGTGCATTGCTGCTGCTTCCTCACCAGAACAGCTTCGTTTGCATTTTCAGAGTCAGATCTGCTGACTCTAGTGATAATAGGGTTTTCCTGATTTTTATTCCTATTAGCCCTGCAGAGTTAACACAGCTAAGATTGAGTGAGCTGGATTCTATTCCTTCTTGTGGAACAATGAGAGATTGTTTACTAAGCTTTAACCATTTACACCTCTGAAAACCCACTGAGGGCAATGGGACTGCACTGGTGTCTCCAAAAACTCAGCTAGAAGGCAGTGAGCCTGCAGAAATGTTGCTGGGGGCCCATCCGTTATTATTGGAGATGATACACAAAATGGAAAGAACCCAACCTGATTCTTATAGCCAAGACTGCGTTTGCAAATTGCAATGATGACAGTGAGAAAATCATCATTTTATTTGTAACCTGCGCACATTTGATGCGGAAATTGCTGGGAGAAAATAAACGTGGTTGATGAGTGACGTTTTTTCACTGTGTAATCAGACAAAACTGCATAATTGTGGATGTCTCTAAAGACAGTGTTTTGTTAAATTGGGTGGGTGGGCAGAAAAACAAGGGACATGCAATTATGGGGGTGGAGGGAATTTCCACAGTTTTGCACATAATTTTGCAGACGGGTAGAGAAATAGGTGCAGGGTCAGGGAGAGTTGAATGCTATCATAAGTTGAGGACCTAAGAAACAGGAATTGCCACATCAGAACACATCAATGATCTCTCTAGTCCAAGGTCCTGCCTTAAAAAATAGCCAGTGCCAGATACTTCAGAGAGAGAAGACAACACTCATAATGCACCTCATTGTGCAATATGATACCATGATGGGAAAGAGTTCAGCCACATACTATACCTCATTCACTTTCAATGCACCGTTATAGTAAGTGTCCTTCTCAAGGGCCAATAGTAGCTGAAGCTTATATTTTACCTGTCTTATCATTTTCTTAGTTCTCTGGGACAGCAGAACCCTTTTAAAATTTAGTTTGAATTTGAAGGGCAAGTTCCAGATCTACAATGGACTGCACAAGAATAGGAACCAGGAATGCTGGAGTTCCAGTTTCTGCTTTGGCATCAACTCTCTGTGAGGCCTTGAATAAGTCAGTCTCGGGTCCCCTCCTGTAAACAGGGATAATAATTATAGCAGAGCAACAAGTGAAAATATTTCCTATTTATTAAGTGAAATTTGAAAATGCATCTCTAGTCAATTGTGGATGCAACATTTTTACAGACATTTGAGCTTACAGGCATTCAGCAGATATACACACAGAAAGGAAATGCTATGATCCAACAACCATCAAGTAAATTTCATTTTTTATTGAGTTGTAAAAAACAAAACAAAAAAAACCTGTTGGTTAATAATGTAAATCATCCAAGCAGGGAACAAAACCAGTATCATGTGACCTAGATAGCTAAGCAATACAACAACATGGGGAAAAGAGATGGTTGAATATCCTTTTTTTTTCTCCAACCCACTACTTGTGAGCGATTAGTATGGAAGAAAATATTTGCTAATAAATTTACAGATGAATAATGGGTGCCTGAAAAATTTACAATCTGCTTATGAACGTTTCATTTGCAGAAAAAGAGGTGGAACGTGGCGATTAATAAGTTACTGTTATTTGTTCTACTTGAATAATGCTACTTACCTGTTGTAACTATTTCATTGAGGTGTGGGGAGGATTAAATAGTTCAGGTTTGTAAAGCATTTTGAACATGTCAAATCTAGTATTAGTAAAACTCCTCAGGAAATTAAAGCTGCAGCCTATCCATGCTGAATGTACAAGAAATGATCCAGGTCTGAGTCAACTTTTTCAAAAATATTGTGTGAGAATCACTTCAAGTGGTCTCTGTAAAATACTAAAGGATTTGAAGAGTAATCAAGGATATCTCTGAAGTTTATCTGCAGTCACTATCTTTTAGAAAATCTCTCTCCCTACCTTGAGGAAGACGTTAGAATAAAGACCTTTATACATACAAAAAGATTAAGCTGGCATATCATACTCCACCCAGACTGCTTTATTTAACCATATTGCCACCCTGATTGCTTTATGTAATTACTGTATGAATTTAACAAAAAGTCTCCCTGAGGGGAAAAAAAAACAGTCCTCTTAATCTATCAGTTCTGGTGCTACAATGAACTCTATATGCCATAGTCTAGATAATGGAAGATGCTCTCTAAAAGCATGAAAAACAGACCATTCAAAATGGATTAAGGACCCCTGGAACAAAACAGGATAGGGTTAAACTACTTATTCATAGGGCCCTTTCTGAGAGAGGAGGCAAGTCATTCTTTGGCACTAGTGAGCTACGGTTAGCAGCACTGCCTAGGGCCCACAAGCTTATCTCAGCCAGGAAGCCCAGAGCTAGCCACGCAGCTTCAAAATATGGAAATTGTGCAGCAAATTCTGTTAGCAGGAGTCCAGTGATATTCTATAACTGCCTTAGGAGAACACATGGAAAGTATGACAGTGCAGGAATGAACCCCCAAGGGTACAAAATCCCACATGACAGATGGCATGCCTTAACCCTTTGGCTGTCATTTAGGTGAGAAGCAGGGTGGGGAGTTTTAAGATGATGGGAAGAGAATCTTTCGGGAAGTCTGTTGGTACAAGTGCCTGTAACATGCATCCAGAAACACAATTATGCTGTGACTATTCCAGCTTATCCAGGTTTCAAGCCAGTGAATTCCATTCTTACTATCAGGTATTCCAGGTAGCCATTGTGCTATATTTTCTTTCCATTTTACCTATTTTACTGTGCCATATACACCTAAAGAAATAAGAAAAATATAGGTTTGTTCATCCTAAAGGATCCCAGACTCTGTGTAAAGCGAGATTACTCATCTACTACTGATATGCAGCCACATCTAGCATGGAGTGTGGCAGATGCTTGACACAACACCGTTTTAGGGGGAGAAGCAAAGAATAACTTCTGCAATTGTTAGCACACAATTATAAGGGGGAGGGATAGCTCAGTGGTTTGAGCATTAGCCTGCTAAACCCAGGGTTGTGAGTTTAATCCTTAAGGAGGCCACTTAGGGATCTAGGGCAAAAATCAGTACCTGGTCTTGCTAGTGAAGGTGGAGGGGGGGCTGGATTCAAGGTCCTTTCCAGTTCTAGGAGATAGATACATCTCCTATTACCGTATTATACAATACAGTTTTATATAGTCTGTATGCAATTACGTGAGTTGGAATGTGACCAAGACTCTAGGTTAACAAACACACCCACCCTTGTGCAAAATGGAAGGGGCTTTTTTAATGATCACGGCCTAGACTTCTCACTTAAACATCTCTCCTCCATTAGTACATTATCCTTTCCAATGTGCTGAGCTGTTGGATCAGTTCTAATGAAGGAGGAAGACAGACACTTTCTAAGTGCTAAGCATTCCATCCCTGAGCATTTATGTATGTGAATAGTCCAAATACATGCTTAAGTGGCTTGCTGGGTTGGGGTTAGAGTCGTTGGTGATCCCTCAGAGTTCAATGATAATGGTCTTCCAATAAAATGATAGCTGGTTATTTCTGGTGGCCCCACAGCTGACTAATGAGACCTATCTGGGATCCACAGACCTTGTCACAGTTGGGGCAGTGTGAACAGCAACTTGCAGAATCAAGTCCTGAGTCCCAAATACCCTTCCCTGCATTACCAGTGGCTTTCCAGGGAGGTCTTCCATTGAAGCGTGGACCAGGCCTGCCTCTGCTTCATTTATAAGACCTGACAAGATCACAGCTTGAGTTGCTATAACTTCAGCCTATTCAGTACTGGATTTTGGCTTTGCCATGTGCTAAGTAATGATAAATGTTTTTTTGTGTCTTTCCCCAAGGCTGTGGGGGGATTTTTTTAGAGACTCATAGAAAGGAAAAACTATGTTGATCATCAGGAAGATCTTCCTACCAATGAAGTCAATTAAATTGTGGGACAGCCTCTCAATGCACTAGAAAACATACTTCACGGAATAACGCTACACCTACAGAAGTATGGACAAGATGATCTAATAGGTCTTTCCAGCTGTAATGTCTGTGATGCTGTGATTCACTTAAGATTATGCCACACCTCAAATGCCACCAGAGATGAAACCTGTCAAACCTGAGCAGTAATTGCACCAGTTCTTCAGAGCTCTTACCACAGACAATGAGGATTTCCAGTCTCACAGTGTTGATGCTGAAATACAATGAAAGCAATTAGACTACAGCCCAGCTGAATCTGAAGGCTTGTCTACACTTGAAAGTTAATTCAGATTAAGGTAGGGTATGAATTTAAAGTTCAATAGCTGGACCTGATCAGCTCTATGTGTGGTCACTCTTTAATTTAAAAAGGTCCTGTTTAATTTAATCAGAGTAGGTTAAGCTAAATAGGAACAAAGCACTCTTTTTTTTCCAAAATAAGAGTGTTCCCACATTGAGAAGGTCAGGACCAGCTGATCAGGAACATCATTATGTGTAGCCAAGTACTGAGGCAGTCTGTAGTTTGCTCCATGCATCTGAAGAAGTGAGGTTTTTTACCCACGAAAGCTTATGCCAAAATAAATCTGTTAGTCTTTAAGGTGCCACCAGACTCCTTGTTGTTTTTGTGGATACAGACTAACATGGCTACCCCCTGATACTTGTAGTTTGCTTGTTTTCCTTGGAAGGATAGATGGGCCACATCGGTCTTTGGGAAAAGAGGACTTTGCTTTTATCCTGCCTAGCCTCTGAAATGGACACCTGTCACACCATTTACCATCTCATGGACATGGCATCCTTCACATTCCTTCAGATTTTGTTTTATGGTCTCTGAAGAGCAAGGGGTTATTGGCATTTGGCCAAGTACTAGGGCAAAAATGAAGAATATTTGAAATATGCATTTACTGGATTTGCTGTTGATGCTCTTTCTTCTTTTTTGTGCTCAAAAATGGGAAAGTGAATTGCTAATTGAGCCATACCCTCTGTGACGAAGTGGGACTGGTCTTACTGGGGGCTGGGTACAGATCCTAAGTATCTAGCAGCAAAAGTCCATGCAGCCGAATGCCTGACGTTCTGTCTCCTAGCAACGGATGGCCCGGCCCCTCCCTGCAAAGGTGCTGGCTAAAGGTGTTGGAGACAAAGGGGTCAGGTGACCTCCTAGCCCGGGAAAGAAGCTGAGCAGAGAGGAGGGGCCGGAGGGGGTTGGGCAGACTGGAGTTGGCTGGAGAAAAGAGGGGAAGCAGGGAGAGAGGGCTCTGATCCCCGAGGGGGACTGTGGGGCCCCAAGATGGACTTAACAGGGGGGATCCGGTTATCTGTGCCTGCAAGACCTGTGTTGGACTGTGTTCCTGTCGTCTAAATAAACCTTCTGCTTTACTGGCTGGCTGAGAGTCCTTGTGAATCGGCAGGAAGCCCGGGGGTGCAGGGCCTGACTCCCCCACACTCCGTGAAACCCTCTTTTCTCCAATCCCTTTCCCTTAATGGGCTGACACTATACAGGTGCCGGCTTCCAATTTTCCCCAGGGGTGTTCAACCCCTGCTCAGCCCCAGGGCCCACCCCCACTCCACCCCTTCCCCCAAGGCTCCACCCTCCACCCAGCCTCTTCCCGCCCTCTCCCCCAAGTGAATCCCATTCCCACTCCTCCCACTCCCTCCCAGTGCCTCCTGCAAGCTGCGGAACTGCTGACCTGAGGAGTTGATCGGCGGGGTCACCAGCAGACGGGAGGCCCTGGGGAGGGAGTTGAGGGGGAGCTTGGCTGCTGTTGGGTGCTAAGAACCTGCTGTTTTTTTCCATGGGTGCTCCAGCCCTGAAGTACCTATGGAGTCGGCACCTATGTGACAGTATATGCAGAGCTGTGCCATGCAATCAGCACCCTGCCGGATCAGGCACTTTGACATACATTTTCCACTTTCTAGCCATACACTGATTCAGTGCTCGGTTGTAACAAGAATAAGAGAAAGCAGCAGGTCTGGAGTCTGTCTGAAGCCTCCCATTTATCCACAGGACTTGTAAAAGAACAGAAGCTGGCATAAAACAGATTCTCATACCACAGTATGTTCAATCAAAGGCATGCAGTCGTCCCTAGCCTCAGTACATCTCACTGTCACACTAACTTCACATTTTCTTCATTACTCTCAGTGCAGACAGCACATTTCGGGAGCAAAGGCCAAACTTTTCTGATGCCATGCATATGCTGGGTAACAACAATTTTGGAGCCTGAAGTCACATGGGTGGGATGGTGTATTTCCTAAAACATTTCATAGAAGAACATGCCACAGGATTTAAAAAACTTTAATCCAATACATCAGAACTGCTGTGGTCCTCCATTTCCAAATATTAAGACTATGAAAATTTCTTCCTTGCTGGCAGTATTTTAATGGGACCAAAGAATCTTTCGGTGCCTCCCTATGCTGACAAACTCAGATCGACTATATAATGCCCCCTCCTCTATTTTCTCCCTCGTCAGAAATGTTGGTGTATAGAAAGGACCATTGCTGTGTATGGAGACATACCTAGCCTGCTCTCTGCTTCTCAAAACTTAATTCTAGGTAGACAAGGGTAATCCCTTACAATGCCGGTGCTTTGCAGATTGCCCTTCAAATGAATGCTGAGAATGCCTATCTATGTTCACAGCTTTCTAAGGCTTAGTCATGCCATACTGTACACAGCATTTTTTTGGCCTCCCACCCTTGAAATGTGAAAACTTGGGCCCCTGTTCTTCTTTCACAGGATAAAAGTAATTCCCATTGACCTTGGGAAGAGATATTCCTTTCCAGTGATAGGAAAAATAGACTCCTTGATGCAGGGCTCAGTGTAAAAAGAGTGGGGGGAAATGACATACTATTCATGGCTAACATGAAATATGGAAGCACACACAATGCATGCATTTCAGTCAGTTTAGCTAACGCCACTGTTTCTAGAAGGGCTGATACATGAGTTATTGGGTATGAATAATACTTGATGTATGAGTAATTGTGAGTGTTTGTATGAGAGAAAATATGGATTCAAACATTCAAAAATGGGTATCTTTCTCCCAGGTTTGAGGATAATTCTGGTCAGAATATAATAGGTCTGCAACCCTAAGACTGATTTTGCAAAGAATTCAGGTTTCAGAGTGGAACAAGAGAGCTCAAGCTACAATATTAAGATCTAGAAATGGACCTACCCAACATTTGGGGTATACAAACCCAGGATTTTGCTTTGGCCCCATTATAGAGATGGTCATAACGTTCAGATCCCAATAAGAACATAAGAATGGCCATACTGGGTCAGACCAAAGCCCAGAATCCTGCCTTCCAATAGTGGCCAATGCCAGGTTCTTCAGAGGGAATAAACAGAACAGGTAATCATCAAGTGATCCATCCCCTGTTGCCCATCCAGCTTCTGGCAAACAGGCTAGAGACACTATCCCTTCCCATCCTGGCTAACAGCCATTGATGGACCTATCCTCCATGAACTTATCTTGTTCTTTTTTTAACCCTGTTATAGTCTTGACCTTCACAACATCCTCTGGCAAGGAGTTCCACAGGTTGGCTGTGTATTGTAATAATAATTGGAGATATACCTATCTCCTAGAACTGAAAAGGACCTTGAAAGGTCGTTGACTCCAGCCCCCTGCCTTCACTAGCAGGACCAAGTACTGATTTTTGCCCCAGACTCCTAAATGGCCCCCTCAAGGATTGAGCTTACAACCCTGGGTTTAGCAGGCCAATGCTCAAACCACTGAGCTATCCAGCTTTTTAAGAAACACATTTGTCATACCAGCTCCTGTAGTATCATCAATATCAATAAATTCTAGAAAATGCTCTCTGACAGTCACCATTGCAGGGACATTTTCACTAGGTTCTGTTGTTACTACAAAACGCACTATTAAAGTCATTTGTTCCATATGGCTGATGTCAGGTGTGCAGTCCAGAATAACAGTAATATCTTGCTGACTTCAGATCTGCCACAATCTTCTGTTTGACTTTTGTTGCTAGTAACTGTATGATCTCATTTTGAATTGTTTTTCCAAGGTAGTGGTGTGTGTACATTTCTTGGGTGGTGACTCTTCTTAGACGCTCCTGGAATACAGCATCAAATTCAGTCATCAGCTCCACAATTTTAAGGATGTTTCCATTGTTTGGCACATACAGCTGATCTGAAGTGCCATGCAGTGCTAGGTTTTGGGTAGCAAGCATTCTCACAATAGCAACAAGCCTTTTCAGAACATTTTGCCAGTAAAGAGACTCTGATGCAATCTTCTCTTGATGCTGATCATCTATGCTGGCCTTTAACCTTAGTCTCATCTCAAGCTCTTTCCACCTATGGAATGCTCTCTAGTGATTTGCTGCCTTCTCATGGCATGCTAGATTTCTAGCTAGATTTTTCCAGTCCTTTGTTCCTGTAGAACCTAATGTGGCTGGAACATTAGACTGGAAGAATTTGCAACAAAAACAGTATGCAGCATTCTGGGTTTTTGAGTACATAAGCCATGGCCTCTCCACTTTGTCACCATTGGGGATTTCACACCAGTAATGTGTTGGATGGAAACTTCTATTTTCATTGTCTTTGGGGAACATGAAGTTTTTCATTTGCTGTGGCCCATGCAGTGCAAGGAAGTCCCTCAGGCTACTGCTCAAGTGGGTCCACAGTCCTGGATCATCTAGACTTAAGGAACTAAACTCAGCAGCAATCTTATTAATCTCTCCTCGTATGGAAGCTGTTCCATACCCCTAATCATTTTTGTTGCCCTTTTCTGTACCTTTTCCAATTCCAGTATATCTTTTTTGAGATGGGGCAACCAGATCTGCACACAGTATTCAAGATGTGGGCGTACCATGAATTTATATAGAGGCAATATAATATTTTCTGTCCCAATCTAGATTTAGAGCCAAACTTTCCCAAATACTGGGAGTGTACAAATCCAGGGTTGTCATTAAATATACATAGAAACCAATATACTACACTGGGCAAAATCCTCTCTTGACTTTCACTGCTCAATAGCTGTATTTTTGTTTATTATAATTTTATTTATTTCATTGTATACTTAAAACAAGCCTATACAAAAGGTTTAGGCCTCTTTGAGAGATCTTAGGAAATACACATCAATTAAGGAAAACATGCTAACACAGCAATTCTCTCACCCAGCAAAGGAAAAAAAACCCTTCATGACAGCCGCTACCCAGCCTCTTAGACTCCCCCATCCACCCACGCCAGCTCTTAGGTAGGCCCTACCTCGCGGAAAGTTTTGTAGCATGCCCTAAAGATCAACAGACTTAGATTGGGAGCAAATTCCAAAGTCTCAGGCCCTTCACAAAAAACACCCAGCCTGTCATCTCTGTTAAATCAAGAACACTCCAACTTTTGCATCCCGGATGACCATTGCTGTGACTGTAACAAATAAGGGAGGAAATGTTTCCCCTCAAACTGAACATGAGGGAGAGGGTAAATCAAGATAGAATGTAATTACCTGATTTCAGTCACAGTCCCAATTCAGATACAAGGCTGACAGATGAGCCTTGATGAGGCATAGCACACATTTAAACCCAATGATTAGGAGTAGTCACATTAATCCATAAGCTTCTGCAAACAATTTCACCACCTACTTATTTGGATAAATAGTGCGAATTAGTTTCTTGAAATGTTATTTAAGTAACAAACCTGTTTGCCTAAATACATTTTTAAAAGCTTTTGAAATAGAACCAAAATTCAACTGAAGGGTTTAAAAATAAACCCTCCAGTTTCCAGATGGACAAACACATTTTCACAACCTTTACCTAGCCCAATCGTGTCTTTTCTCTGCATGTAGCTACATGACAAGTGAAAGAAAGGAATAAATAACCTTGCCAAGTATTTGGCAGTCCAATCGTTCTATTATAGTCAAGAAATTGCACCTCAGATGAGAGGCAGCAGAGCTTAATTAAATGGAAACAAAGTTAGATAGTTTGTTAGGGTTGTTTTTTTGCTTGTTTGTTTTTGTTTTTGTGTTTAGACATGACTTAGTTTCAACTTATAGAAATTCCAAAACATCCTCTTAAGGGAAATGTGAGGCCCAGCAAATTGAAAGGACTTGGAGTACAGTAAACGGCAAATTGTTTTTTAGGGCAGTTGTTTTTAAATATCCCCAAAGGAAGTGTTGCTCCATTGTTATCCTGCAGCCTGGAATTGTCACCCAATTAGTGCTGGATGATTATTGTACCCTAAAGGGTAGAGATGACGCTGAAAATATGATTTCCATTTTGGTTTTAAACCACCATGAAGTCAGGTTATATAAAGACCACTAATTACAAAAAAGTAACAAAAGACAACAATCTTTGTCACTGATCTCAGGTTTCTTTTTCTGCATCTGGTTCTATTTTTATGTAGAAAGAAAGGAAGAATGAAGCCTACACAAGAAGACTTAGATGCCTTGAGTTCTGATATAGATGTCTATATCTAGCAACTTTACAAAACACCTACCATTTATAAAAAAAACAAACAAAACCCCAACTATGTGTGAGCAAGGGAGTCTTAGAAGGTTTCCAACAGGACTCGGTCATTATCGTCCAAATTCAGACCTACTGTAAGTGGGCATGACTTCTTGGCATAGCTCTGTGGTAACTTGGTTCTGAATTTGATCCAATGGTTTACTATAAAGTCTTGCATCTTTAATGAGCCCAAAGAGCCATATTTACCTTTTAAGCCATAAGGAGGGAATGCTTTTGTTTGCTGTTAAAATGAACCACCTTTAGGGTAAAATGAAATAAGTGGTTAGTGTTATGTAGTGACAGAGAGCGAGGATGGGGTACTAGACTGGGACTTGGGACACTGGAGTGCAATTTCCTACTCTGCCACAGACTTCCTGGGTGACCCTGGGCAAGTCATTTAGTTTCTCTGGAGTGGTGAGTATGCTTATAAAATTTGCAGATGGAACCAAGTTTGGAGGGGTTGCTAGCACTTTGGAGGACAGGATTAGAATTCAAAACAACCTTGATAAATTGCAGAATTGGTCTGAAATCAACAAGACAAAATTCAATAAAGACAGCTGCAAAGTACTACACCCAGGATGGAAAAATCAAATGCACACTACAAAATGGGTAATAACTGACTAGGTGGTAGTACTGCCAAAAAGGATCTGGTGGTTCTAGTGGATCATAAATTGAATGAGAGTCAGCAGTGTGATGCAGTTGTGGAAAAGGCTAATATTCTTGGGTGCATTAACAGGAGTGTGGTATGCAAGACATGCAAGGTAATTGTCCCTCTCCACTCAGTACTGGTGAGGGCCCCAGCTAGCGTAATGTGTCCAGTTCTGGGTGCCACATTTTAGGAAAGATGTGGACAAATTGGAGAGAGTCAGGAGGAGAACAACCAAAGTGATAAAAGGTTCAGAAAACCCGATCACTGAGGAAAGGTTAAAAAACACTCTGCATGTTTTGTCTTGAAAAAAGAAGACTGAGGGGGGACCTGATAACAGTCTGCAAATATGTTAAGACCTATTATAAAAAGGGTGGTGATCAATTGTTCTCCACTGAAGGACAAAAAGGAATGGGCTTAATCTGCAGCAAGGAATACTTAGTTTAGATATTAGGGAAAATGTCAAGCTCTGGAATATGCTTCCAAGGAAATGTTGTAGAATCCCCATCACTGGAGGTTTTTAAGATGAAGTTGGACAAACACCTTTCAGGGATGGTCTAGGTTTACTTCATCTTGCTTCAGAGCAGGGGACTAGACTTGATTCCTTCCCAAGGTTCCTTCCAGACATACATTTCTATTATTCTAGGATTAAAAGGTTAGAGGTGCTCTGATACTACAGTAATCAGGATAACACAAGTATCTAAGGTAGGTAGGTAGACAGACAGAAAAGTAAATAACACCATCTCCATTCAAAGCTATTGAGGGATACATATCGGTGACCTGCTTTTCCAAAATGCTGAACTTCCCACAGCTCCTATTGATCTCAATGAGTGCTGCTGATTGTTCAGCACTTACGAAAATCAGGTCATTTCTTTAGATGCCTTAATGAAGATTTAGAAGCCTAACTTTTGGCATCTGGTCTTTAAAACCTTAGCCATAATAAAAGAGAGTTCATCCAGGACACTATGGCTAACAGGCCTATGCTTGCAAAAAGTGCCATCAAATCTTTATTGGGCCAAAACATTCAGGATCTTCTTTTTCACTCTAGTGAGAGAACTTCCAGCAGCACAGTGCCCCAGAGACCAAACTCAGGCATCACTGACTGAGGCCCCAGTTTAGCAAGTTACTTAAGCACACGCTTTGCTAAGTGTGTTAGCAGTTCCCATTGATTTCAATGGGGTGTTTAAAGTTGTTTACATATTTAAGAATTTTACTGAAACAGGACCTTCGTGATGCCTTCTGAATGACCAGTACCACTTTTTACAATGCTCCGGCCTGCTAATTGTCTACAGTCTTGTGTAACCATTTACACCTGTGCAAAATGAGTACAAAACTCATTTTAAGTGACTTTGAACTACTGTAAATGACTACACAAAATGCAAGGTAGTAGAGACTGGACACCTATAGTTATCCCTCTCAGTTCTCCCATTCACTTTCTGTTCAGGTTCAACTATGCTTAACTGAAGAGACTATACGCAAGATGGTAACATGACAAGTTAAAGAACATTTATTTAATGGTCGGTTGGGTACTCTTCCATTCTTTTTTTCCCATGCATGTCCAAAAAAGGCATTAACTTTTATTACAAGAAACAGCCAACAAGAAGCATATGAGCAATGAAATAAATTAGAGCTGTTATTATCTTTAATGTCTATTTCATTTTGCTTTACATAATCCCTCAGGTTGTCTGCTGTCTGATGTTTTGAGATGCAGAGAGTTATTTGACCAGGCCATTAATATATTCCTTGATTCCCACCATCTTACAAATGGAATGAAGAGTTGATCCCTAGAGCTGGTCATAACAGACTCATTTTTAGAACTATATCTCAGAAAACGTGGCCAAGAAATGAGGCTCTTTAACCCTACACATGACTTGGACTCAGAACCATAACACAAGAAGTTCCTTGGCTCTTACAACACCACACACTAGCATTTCCCTGCAGTGGTACCCAGAAACCAAGTGCTAGAGCCACAAAGGAGACTGAGGCTCAACACTGCAACACCTAACTTAAGGCTTCCTGCTGCCTGCTGAAATGCAGTAAGGCATCCAGGCTCCCTGTACAATGCATGGGGAGAATCAGGCACCTGCAAATGGGATTCACGGAAGCCAGCATGCTGAGTGGGGAGTAGCCAAGCTAGCCAGTAGGGAATGCTAAGGAGAGGGGTGTGACCTAGGCTCCACCTCTCAAAGGGAGTTAGGTGCCTAGCTCCATTTGGGGTTCATAGCTGAGAGCCCACTCCTGGATTTAGGTACCTAAAGCAGGTCATCCCTGTCTCACACAAAAAAATAAGGAAGTTGTAGTAACAACCTCCTTCTATCCAATGGCCTGGTGGTTACAGCACTTGCCCAGTTTTAAATTTTCACTCTCAGAGGAACAGGGACTTGAACCTATATCTCCCACTTCACAGGGGAGTACTTGAACCACTGTGTTAGGAGGTCTATTATGGCAAGCCATTCACAGTGTCTCTTCCTGAAGCTATTCAACTTTGTATAAACTATTCATTGGAGCAGGGACTTGAACCTGAATCTCCCACATCCCCAGAAAGTGCCCTAACAATGGGGCTGTAGAGTCAGTCTCACATGCTCTTGCGCTCTAATAGCCCAATGAATATTTAAGTATTTCATTCAAAATACAGTTTCAGCAGGAGAGATTGAGAAATCCACCCCAGAATACCCGACTGGCCAGTGGTTAGATGGGCTCATGTGGGAAATAAGGGTTCAAGTCCTTGAACATCACAGAGAGAGTAGGGTTATAAGCCAAATCTTCCACAGCCTGGGTGCATGCTCTAACCAGTGGACTACAGGATATAAAATGTGCACCCCTGCCACCATGTTTTCTGCAGGGACCAATCCAGTAGGTGAGTTCTAAGGCAGCCTCTGAGCCTGCTTACTGGGTCGGGCCCCCACAGGCAGGATAAGTGAGGTAATGCTGAGTCTGAGGATCCTGCCAGAGTTTAGGCATGAGCTGGGCATCAGAACTTAGGTGGCTGTGCGCATGCCCATCATCAGATTCTTAGGTACCTAAGAGACTTTATCAGTGGAAACGTAGGCACCTTAGGTACCTACAGGGTTAGGCAGTTGCTGAGTGGGGGTTTTAGGATCTACATTTTGGACTTAGGCCCCTAAAATGGCAGTTAAGCACCTAAATCCCTCTGTGGATTTAGCTCCAAATGTTCTGAAATCTGGAAGGTGGGGTCAATCAGGATTTATTTGAGGAGTAAGACGCAGACCCTAGCAACTAGGAGGTGGGACAGAGCTCTAAACCAGGAGGGAGCAGAAGAAGGGAATTGGCACTAGTGAACGGAGGAATATTTGCAAATGGGAGGGGGAAGTCAAGCTGATGTGATTTCAGGATTACCAGAGAGGTAAACCACTAGGGGGGTTAGCCTATTAAATTCTCACAGTACTGTGGAGACTGGAGAGCTAAATAACTGGGTGGGTTCTGGTCCCTCTAAAATCTATGATAAAAATGCCACTGACTCCAGTAGAAGCAGAACTTGGCTTTCCTGGGGAAAGTATAGAAGCTGCACCCTCTTGCAGGATCATTATACTTCTCCTCGGTTCCCTCAGTACACTTTACTGAGGATGAATATACACTTTTGATATCACAAAATTTTTGAGTCTCAAATTCCTTGCCCTGCCCACAGCCCCCTTAACAGCCCTGTTTCCCATATAGTCATTGATTTCACATCAATGCCATATGTAAAATATGTAAACAGGGAAAATATTCCTAATGAAATCTTCAAAACACCTGTTTGAAACTTTCATTAATTTTGAAATTAGATTTTGTAGAAATAATGTGGGCCCAATTTTCCTTCTGAGGGATATGAGGGCCCATGTATGCTTTACTTGAAAGACTTTTTACTGAAGTAAATTGAATCAATAGATGAAGCAGTAATAAGTCATTCACCCAAGAGTTCTGAAGGAACTCAAATATGAAATTGCAGAACTACTAACTGTGGTATGTAACCTATCACTTAAATCAGCTTCTGCGTCAAATGACTGGCATTAGGTTATCTATCCTCCAATCTTTAAAAAAGGCTCCAGAGTGATCTTGACAATTACAGGCCAGGAAGCACAACTTCAGTACCAGGCAAACTGGCTGAAACTACAATAAATAACAGACTTATCAGACACATAGTGAACATGATTTGTTGGGGAGGGGTCAATATAGTTTTTGTAAAAGGAAATTATGCATCACCAATCTATTAGAATTTTCTGAGAGGGAGGGTTAACAACCATGTGGACAAGGAGGAGCCAGTGGATATACTATATGTGGACTTTCAGAAAGCCTTTGACAAGATCCCTCACCAAATGCTCATAAGCAGCCATGGAATAAGAGGGAAGGTCCTCTCATGTATCAGTAACCGATTAAAAGATAGGAAACAAAGGGTAGGACTAACTGGTCAGTTTTCAGACTGGAAAGAGGTAAACAGCAGGGTCCCCCAAGGATCTGTACTGACATCTGTGCCATTCAGCATACTCATAAATGATCTGAAAGAAGTGGTACATAGTGAAGTGGCCAAATTTGTGGGGGATACAAAATTACTCAAGATAGTTAAGTCCAAAGCAGATAGAGAAGAGTTAAAAAGGGATCTCACTAAACTGGATGACTGGATAACAAAATGGCAGATGAAATTCAGTGTTTATAAATGCAAAATAATTCACTTTGGAAAACATCATCCCAACTATACATACAAAATGATGGGGTCTAAATTACCACTAAAAGAGATTTTGGAGTTGTCATGGATAATTCTCTGAAAACATCTGCTCAATTTGCAGCAGCAGTCAAAACAGTTAACAGAATGTTAGGAACTATTGAGAAAGGAGTACATAATAAGACATCATAATGCCACCCTATAAAGCCCTGAGTACTTGAGTACTGCATACAGTTCTGGTCACCCCATCTCAAAAAAGATACATTAGAATTGGGGAAAAGTACAGAAAAGGGCAACATAAATTACCTGTGGCATGGAACAGCTTCCATATGAAGAGAGATTAAAAAGACTGGGACTATTCAGCTTAGAAAAGAGATGACTGAGGGGGTATCTCATAGAGGTCTATAAAATCATGAATGCGGTGGAGAAAATCAATAAGGAAACATTATTTATCCCCTGCATATAACACAAGAACCAGGGGTCACCGAGTGAAATTAGTAGGCAGCTGGTTTAAAACAAACAAAAGGAAGTATTTCTTCACACAACACACAGAGCAGAGTAACCCTGCAGAACTCTTTGCCAAAACTATAACTGAGGTAAAAAATGAATTACAGTCGAACCCATTTATGTCGACCTCGGTTAACTTGCCAATCCTATTAACTCGAGGTTTTAGAAGTGGAACCGCCAAACTCCCTCTTTATCTTATGGGCTTCTCATCTGTTATGTCGATTTGCCCAACCCTAATATCTCGAGCCCGGCTCCCCGCGTCCCCAGCCACCCGCTCCCTGGCTCTCCAGCCGCGCGGTTCCCCAGCCGCCCGCTCCCCGCGTCCCCAGCCGCCCGCCCACCCCCGCATACCCGGTCCCTGCCCGTCCCCACCCGCCCGTCCCCGCATACCCGGTCCCTGCCCGTCCCTGCCAGCCCGTCCCCGCATACCTGGTCCCCGCTTTGCCTGCCGCCTGCCCGCCCAGCTCCCCGCTTTGCCGCCCGCCCCTCCGCCCGGCTTCGCTTCGCCGCCCGCCCGCCCGGCCCCGCATACCCGGTCCCTGCCTGTCCCCGCCCGTCCCCGCCCCACATACCTGGTCCCGGCTTCTCCTGCCGCCCGCCCGCCGGCTCCGCTTCCCCGCCCGCCGGTCCCCGCTTCCCCGCCCCGCATACCCGGTCCCTGCCTGTCCCCGCCCGCCCGCCCGCCCGGCCCGCATACCTGGTCCCTGCCCGTCCCCGCCCGCCCGGCCCGCATACCCGGTCCCTGCCCGTCCCCGCCCGTCCCCGCCCCACATACCTGGTCCCGGCTTCTCCTGCCGCCCGCCCGCCGGCTCCGCTTCCCCGCCCGCCGGTCCCCGCTTCCCCGCCCCCGCATACCCGGTCCCTGCCTGTCCCCGCCCGCCCGCCCGGCCCGCATACCTGGTCCCTGCCCGTCCCCGCCCGTCCCCGCCCCACATACCTGGTCCCGGCTTCTCCTGCCGCCCGCCCGCCGGCTCCGCTTCCCCGCCCGCCGGTCCCCGCTTCCCCGCCCCGCATACCCGGTCCCTGCCCGTCCCCGCCCGTCCCCGCCCCACATACCTGGTCCCGGCTTCTCCTGCCGCCCGCCCGCCGGCTCCGCTTCCCCGCCCGCCGGTCCCCGCTTCCCCGCCCCCGCATACCCGGTCCCTGCCTGTCCCCGCCCGCCCGCCGCCGGCCCGCATACCTGGTCCCTGCCCGTCCCCGCCCGTCCCCGCCCCACATACCTGGTCCCGGCTTCTCCTGCCGCCCGCCCGCCGGCTCCGCTTCCCCGCCCGCCGGTCCCCGCTTCCCCGCCCCGCATACCCGGTCCCTGCCCGTCCCCGCCCGTCCCCGCCCCACATACCTGGTCCCGGCTTCTCCTGCCGCCCGCCCGCCGGCTCCGCTTCCCCGCCCGCCGGTCCCCGCTTCCCCGCCCCCGCATACCCGGTCCCTGCCTGTCCCCGCCCGCCCGCCCGGCCCGCATACCTGGTCCCTGCCCATCCCCGCCCGTCCCCGCCCCACATACCTGGTCCCGGCTTCTCCTGCCGCCCGCCCGCCGGCTCCGCTTCCCCGCCCCCCGTCCCCCGCTTCCCCGCCCCGCATACCCGGTCCCTGCCTGTCCCCGCCCGCCCGGCCCGCATACCTGGTCCCTGCCCGTCCCCGCCCCACATACCTGGTCCCGGCTTCGCCTGCCGCCCGCCCGCCGGCTCCGCTTCCCCGCCCGTCCGTCCGTCCGTCCGCCCGGCTCCGCTTTGCCGGATCCAGCCACGTGCAGGCAGCGCGGTAAGGGGGCAGGGAGGGGGTGGGGGGGTGGATAGGGGTTTATCTCGATCATTGGTTATCTCGATGGCTTTTGGCAAACCCCTAGGCCGTCGAGATAACAGGGTTTAACTGTAGATAAGTTCATGGAAGATAGGTCTATCAATGGCTGTTAGCCAACATGATCAGAGATGTAACTCCATCCTCTGTGTGTCCCTAAGACTCTGACTGCCAGAAGCCAGGAGTGGATGACAGGGAATGGATCACTCAATAATTGCCCTGTTCTGTTCATTCCCTCTGAAGCACCTGGCATTGGCCACTGTCAGAAGACAGGATACTGGGCTGGGTGGACCATTGGTCTGACCTAATATGGCCATTCTTATGTTCTTATGTTAATGCTGCCCTGAGCCATCCATTCCCTCTGCTGAATTAGCAGCTGCAAAACAATCTAGGCTTATTGCATGATAATGCTCACAATGCCTACACAGTTTGTTACAAACAAACTTGTCGGTCAAGGCACTGCTGAGTACATTATGTTCCATCAGATTATCTGCTGAGCATATCTGCTTGTGTCACTGCACAGTCAGCAATGCCTCGTGACACCAGCTCATCAAGTATATATTGGATATTTCAGAGCTTCAGTTATTCTTGGCTTCTGCACAGTCATTATTAATGACTGTGTTCATTATGAATAATACCACGTGCTGAGTATCAAAAGAAATCACCATAGTGATAGGCATTATGTACGTATCCCAGATGAATAAATAGATATCAGAGCTAGAGTTTGGCCCGCTAGTGACCAAATAGTGCAAGAAGTGTTATTCTTTACTTATGGCCATATCAAATAGTTATCTCTCTGTACCTTTCTGTCTACAGAGGATTAAGTCAAAGGAGAAGAAAAGAGTATAAGAATTGCCATACCAGTTGAGAGACACTGTCCCTCAGGTCTGGTATCCTGCCTGTTAGTTCAGAAAAATGCAAAACTCTCCTACTAGAACAACCTGACCAGTTTGATAGTGCTGTACATGGCAGTAGGTACCCCTGCAAGTATCAGTTTATGGCCTGAAGCATGAGACTGGATTACCCGTAGTTTAGCATGCTTTATGGTTTATTTGGAGAATGACAATCTATTTAATCAGCATTTTCCATTTATTTGGCATCTAAGGTGACCATGGCTCTAGCTATTGGAATATAATAACATCTTGCTCATATATCCCTGATTAAAGTATGTTGCAACTGCCCATCTGTTCTGCATGCAGGTAAATCAGTGTAGGTTGCATTTTCCCCTGATGTGATCAAAACTGCAGGAGTGGGACAGAAAGTTCAAGAAAGGTATGAAATGAACCTTGGATTGTATTACACAAATTCTCCCTGAGGTAGGAAGGAACAGGGATGCTGTCTCCAAGCCCCATGGATCCACAGGGAAAGACCAACCCACTCTTGCAGTGTACCAGTTGCCTCTTCTTCCTTAACAGCCCTACTACTAAGAGATCCTTTGGCATCTCTGTCTGTGAATTAACCCCACTTCCTACTGGAGTGCTGGTGAAGAGACAGACATAGTACTGCCAGGTGCAGCACTAGTTTGGTCCAAGATATCTACCAGCTTATAAGAAAAGCTGTTCTGTTTGGGCTGCTATCTGCCAGCTCTGCCAAGATGTCTGCACATCTACACAGAATTGGAACTGAAGGGCTTAGAGGTACCATGTGACATTGGCTCCACTCCCCACTTCTGTGACCTTTGAGGCTTTTTCTTTTATTTTTATTTGCTCTTCTCAATGCCTTAGAGAGAAGGGGACCACAGAGCCCTGCATAATGGAACATCAAGTAACCCAGCAGACACTCAATTGCCTCAGCACTTACCCACATTATTTTAAATTCTTTTGACACTTCCCCCCCCCCCATTCTATTCTATGCTGGTCCTTATGTCATCCTCATTACCGGTATATGAGCATCTTCCAGTAGTGCATTAAGCAATGTGATTACACATCTGTCATGTCAGGTTCACACTCTCTCTCTCTTTCTTAAGAATGCTGTGTTTAAATAACTTTTCAATGCTCACTTACAGGCTGAATTGTGTCTTTATTATAAGAAAACGTTTCTTGCTCATTGTTTTTATCTGTATAACATTCAAATTAATTTTGTAAGAAAGAAACTCACAGAAAGAAAGCCATATTATGAAAGAAAGTCATATTGGTTCCAATCAATGAGTGAAAGTTTCTTAAGAATCAATTGCTTGACTCGGAAAGAGTCACAATGTCCAGGTATTAATCTATGTAGTGCAAACGAAATGATTCCCCAAAGGGAATTTCCAGTTGGAATAGATTCAATTAAAAATGCGGAATTATTGATTCTTTCTTGCTCAATTGGCTGGAGCAGTACAGCTGCCTATTAGTATTCCACTGAGATCAGAGATGAATAAGTAGGTCAGTTAGTGCTGAAAAGTCTTCCTTAATTCTCCCCTTCTTAACAACTAATAGGATGAGATGGGCAAAAGAAACTATAGACTCAATGGGCACTATCCTGCTCACTTTACTTATGCGTGCAGTCCCATTAGCCTGGATGGAACTACACACAAGAAAGGAGGGCTAGATTTTGCCCAAAATCAAGAAACATTTCCTAACAGTTGGATCTGTCAAACTGTGGAATAGTCTTCCCCAGGGAAGTGGTGGAGGATACACAGCTTGAAATGTTTACAACATTGGACTAGGAAAAGCACAGAGGAAAATAGAATAGGGACCCATTCTGCATTTCCAGGGTCAGTGAACTCATTTCTATAGCTATGCTGCATTGCTTTGGAAATTCATATCTGTGTACATAGCACTTTATGGCTTTAAAAACATCTGCTTAAGTGTGTACTGTGCTTTGTTAAAAGGATTTGAGGAAGCTCTCACTTGTTCATTGGAATTCTGCTTGGCTTTTGTACACTCAGACCTCTGGTCATCCACACACAAAAAATGTGCAGCAAAAAGGAAACATATTAGGTGGGAGTTACATAGTCAATGCCACCCATTTAAATAAAAAAGCGAAGCCATACCTCAGATCTTTATTCATTTTTTCCTTATTTGAGCCAAGTTCTAAATGATGCCAGCAGTCAAGATCCTGAAGTCTTATTCATTTCTCATTCATTCAAGAAAATCCTCACTGGATCACATCCTTTACTCTGACTTTTCTCTGTCAAAACTCCCATTGACATAACTGGCAGTTTTCCTAAGCAATGACGGAGTAAACACTGGGTAACACACTCAGGACTCAGTGCCACTGGTGCTACTTGGAGCTTTGCTCATGTTCACTTAAAAAAATAGGCTGGTAAAAATCCCAATAGCAAATAAAAAAAAAATGTACATGGGGGGGGAGTGGGGGGCTGAAGTGTGTGGGGGGAAATACAACATTAATTTGTGTCAAGTAAGAGCACCTCAGCAAAGCAAGGGAGGTACCGAGTCCCTGAGCATGGTGGGACAAGAACAATACCGAAGGGCTGTGGGCTTCAAACAGATGCTGATCTTATAGTATTGTTTTCCTTTAGAAAGTGCATTGTGTCCTGAATTACTATAGCAGATGTCTGTTTTCATTCAAAAGCTCTTTTGCTATGTACAAGTCTCATTAACTCTTTCTACACATACACCAAACTGGTAACAATTCTCAGAAGAGCAGTTACTAGTTCTCAGGATTGGAAATAAGCCCAAACCTCACCTCTGGATCCAAAATGAACTTTGGAGGTATTTGACATTCAAATTCAGATCTGGATTTCACAAATATGTCCTATCTTTATAATGGACCATACCTAAAGTCCAGATTCAGACTTTCCACCTTGGGATCATCTTTACATTGTAATCATCATGCATCTTTCCAAATCATTTATGAAGAAAGGATGTAACTTTGGAGTCCACAATGTCTAAGACAGGCACTCTGCAGACAGCAGAACAGCTTTACAGCACTATCTAACGCTCCACTCCTTCTCTTGAGTGAACTTTGGTCACAAAGTTGCTGTGGCTAGAATCCAAGTCAACAAATTGAGCTGTGGAATCTTTCATTAGAAAACTTGAAACTAGAGATTAATCTGGCTGAGGAGCCTGAATTCAAATCCTGGGAGTTTGGAATGAGATCCACAGCTGGCTTTTAATTGTGCATTGACCAGTTCAGAATACTGATCGTTTGGGTTTGTTCAGATCTCATCTTTGATCCATACTGTACAATTTGAGCCCACATCTCTCTGGAACTCAAACCACACGAGGCTTGTCAGATTTCACCTCTCATTATCAACTAGGTTCACCAAAAGCTTTATTAATATTCTTAAATTTTCTGAGTATACCTGAGCCCAGTTTCAATTAGCTTCACATAGAAACCAGATGTAACTCAAAAAGAACAGGAGTACTTGTGGCACCTTAGAGACTAACACATTTATTTAAATTAGATACAATTAACTTAGGTTTGAACAGAGACTGGGAATGGTTGGGCCTTTACACTAATTGAATCTATTTCCCCATGTTAAGTATCCTCACATCTTCTATGGGTCATCTCGATTATCACTTCAAAAGGTTTTTTTCTCCTGCTGATGATCGTTCCTCTCAATTGATGGGCCTCTTACAGTTGGTATGGCTATTTCCACCTTTTCATGTTCTCTGTATGTAGAAATATCTTCTTGCTGTATGTTCCAGACTATGCAGCTGATGAAGTGGTCTGTAGCCCACGAAAACTTATGCTCAAATAAATTTGTTAGTCTCTAAGGTGCCGTTCTTTTTGCAGATACAGACTAATGTGGCTAAAAGGCAATAATAGGAGATATACCAATCTCCTAGAACTGGAAGGGACCTTGAAAGGTCATCAAGTCCAGCCCCCTGCCTTTACTAGCAGGACCAATTTTTTGCCCCAGATCCCTAAGTGGCCTCCTCAAGGATTAAACTCACAACCCTGGGTTTAGCAGGCCAATGCTCAAACCACTGAGCTATCCCTCCCCCCTCACTGAGCTATCTACTCTGAGATATAACTCAGTGGTCTGGAAACAGTTTCACTCTGAGTTTTGCAGAAATCCAAATCTCAGAGTGGAATTCTCAAGGTCAGAAACCAGAAAAACATTCATTTGGGCCCCTACAACCCAGAACCACTATGTGGCTTTAATCACAAAGTATTTCTGTTACCCAAAAAAGCATTAGTTCTCTCTGGTGGGAACATCTGAATTACCGCATCTGAGTGGTTCTTATATTGTATTTGGCTACTGTTCCTTTTTCCATTATGTTTTGCTACACATTATTGTAATCAGACAGATGATATGCACGCTCGCAGTTCCCCAGAAGAACATTTAGATTAGGAGTTAAATAATATATTTCTCTTTGTAAGATGAACTGAAAAGATGTTTCTAAAATTTAATTAGCTAATAAAGTCTTTAAGTAATAAACAAGGAATAGACAATGCATCACATTCTCCTTTGTCACTTCAGCTGCAATGCATCACATTCTCCTTTGTCACTCCATCGACTTCAAATGACAATTTTGCCCTGTGCATTTGCATTTTAAAATAACAGAATAAAATCATTTTTACTCACGTTTGATTTCACAGTTTCCGTATTTCTCCTGTGACAAGTAGCGGCAACATCACTTATTGCAGGAGAGATATTGAATATTGTTGCTAGGTCTTGGCATAATCAATGCTGTTTTTCAGACCATCTTTAATAAGAAACTCTCAGTTCATTTTAGTACAGGAAAAAGTTTTTACAAAACCTAAAGACCCATATAATATTTCCATTTATTGATATTTCTAATTCCAAGAGAAATATTTTTAAAGTAAAGAGGAATTAAACATCCCATTTCAGTGTTTGCAAATAAAGTATTGCAGCCTTGACTCCATGTATAAGAAACTGAAAGTGAAATCAACTATAAAAGACTGAACTCAGTAAGTCTGTTCTTATATTCCAGGTTAAGTAGAATCCAAGAAGCAAAAGACAGAAGCACCTGTGAAAAGTAAAATCTTTTTTTTTTTTCAAATTCTTTCAATTGTTAATAATTAAAAGTGATATCTGTAACATAGATAGGGACTTTGATAGATATATAGAAACTGGCCAGTGTCCCTTTACATATTTTTGGATACAAGCTCCATCAATTATTAGATGCATATTTTAGAGTTTACTCTGAGGGTGGCATTAATTAT
Organism: Mauremys mutica; assembly: GCF_020497125.1. Classification (NCBI taxonomy): domain Eukaryota; kingdom Metazoa; phylum Chordata; order Testudines; family Geoemydidae; genus Mauremys; species Mauremys mutica. Next base: position 80,881,794 of record NC_059075.1, read on the forward strand.
TAACTCAACTGAAACTCACACTGGTGATATCAACAAAAGCAAAATGCATGGAGTGATGCCATGGCACTAACAGCCTCCATGGTAAAACCTGGAAGGAAAGGCTATTCCAGATAAGCAGCGAGGGAGGATTACTATATTACTGAATTTTACTATAGCAGTTATGAGTAAAATAACCAATCAATTATCATCTCCCTCTCCTATGCATTTGGGGATGTAAAGATGAATAGATCACATTTCAACTCTATCAACTAGTCCCAGCTGTTTTTCTGAGAGATATGTGGTAAGAATAAATTCATAGAGACGTGTTTAATCACTATAGGTCAGCAAAAGTGAAAATCAAAGATGGTCAAATGAAAGTCTGGGTTTATTATAGACAATTGAACCTTAAGAATGAAATGAAATAAGGAAATAATGAAATGAGGTTGCTTTGTGAAAGTTACAATGGGGAATTGTGGCGGCGTAAGGTACACATAGACTTGTGTATGCTCAGTAATTCAAAAAGCAGGCTGTTGGCATGTTACAGGGTAGGTTCCTGTACAAGATTTGGGAGAAAAGTGGTGTGTTTCCTTGCCACAATTTAGTATGAAAACATGGTGCAGACCTTGTGTTTGCGATCATGTCTGCTTAAGTGAGTCTCTAAGGTACTCAACTAGAAAATCAAATATGTTATCTATAAGATTATATTTTCTCTGCCCTAGCTACAATGTAAAGTAGAAAAACCAGCAGCTGCTGTGCATAAAACCTGAGAGTGACTTCTAACAGAGAATACTACCTTACAATGCCACAGAAACTTTCAACTAAAGATCTCAAAGCACTCGGCAAATACTAAAGCATTTAGCCTCACAATACCCCTTTGCAGTATATGATATTATTCCCATATTACAGTTGGGAAAACTGAGACACAGAGACATGAATTGGCTTGCACAAGGTATGGAATTAGTCAGCAGCAGAAACAGGAACAGAACAGAGGAGTGCTTCCCCACCACACAGACTCCTTGCTCTAACCATTAGACCACAACTTTTAGGAGAAAGCTCAATATAGCTCCTGTCAATTGCTCAAGCAGGAAACTCCCTTGCTTCATACAGCTCCTGAAAAGAAAGCATGAGGTCCACCACAACTGCATGTCTAGCCAGAATATGTAGGGAACAATCTCCACAGGTCTAGTCTATTCATCATTTGGTTACAAAACTCCAGGCACCTTCTCTCCTGTGTCTTTTGATTTCTAAAGGAAATATGTCTTGGATACAAAGTTCAGTTGAACACTATCCAAGTTGGTATCTGGTGCATTACATGTTAGCAGCAGTTTAAATTAGCCAAATCCTAAAAAAACACTAAGGGCTTGATCCTGTTTCTATTCAAGCCAATGGAAAAACTTTCATGACTAATGATGCAGGGCAAAGTCCTGAATTGCAAATTATACCCTCTCCGTGCAAATACTGACATTATAACACAGTAGTTATGATAATACTTCCAAGTTGTATATGTCATTCAGTCTCAGAATCTACCAGGCAAATCAGACATTAGAGTATAGCTGCAAACGTGTTTCTCAGCCATCTCAAAGGTGGAGTGCATCATCCCATGATACACCACTGTGACTCAGCAAGAGGGGAAAACGTGGTGCATCATGGGGAATGTAGTACAACCAGAGAGCCAGCCTAGAGAGGAGAATGGGGGTATAAGGCACCAGAACTACAACACCCACGAAACACCATGGCAGCTCAGATGGACACAGATTAATGTTGAACTGACCCAAAAGGAAACATTCAATTTGGTTTGAAAACCCAGAATGTTTTACTGTGAGTTGATCTGAGGGAAAAATAAAACAAAACAAAAATAGCAGAATCTAAGTTTTCCCATATTTTGATGTAACTGCATGCAAAAAACCCCAAACATTTTACGAAAAATCATCAATCAGCTCTAATATAGCGGTAATATCACCTCCATATTGGGAGCTATGTTCAGTTGTTTATACACCATAACACCTAGCCCATTTCAGAGGCTGCTCTTTCCAGAACATAGTCCCCATCCAGTAAGTGTGATCTACATTCTTTGTTCCTAGATGTTTTACCTTGGCCTTGGCTATATTAAAACACATTGATTAAATGAGTTTACCATGTGATACAGGTTGTTATGCAAAACTGACATGTACTTATCACTATTTACCACTCCATCAAACTTTGAATCACCTGTGAACTTTACCAACAGATCATTGATAAAGATCTTGAACAGCATCAAGACAAGTCCCCACTACAAAAATCCTTATTAGTTGATGATTCTCCATTTATAGTTCCTTTGAGATCTATCAATTAGCCAGTTTTTAATCTATTTAATGTGTCACACTGTCTGATTTTGTTCAGTGTTAATTTTCTGACCACAACGTCTGTGTATATAAGAAATGCCTATAAAATGCTTATGGTATCATTTTTATGAACAATCTTATGTTCACATCTTCAGCTAAAGTGATGCCCATAAACTCTCCATTAGCAGATTTCAAAGTGTAGCATTATTGTAGCATCTTATTAACAACTGCCAGTGGTTGCTCAAGAATCCAGTAGGCTACAATTAACACCTGGGTCCAATTCTCGTTTCAGAAACCCCACTGAAAGTCTATTGAAGTCAACTTTCCGTTTCTAGTCAGTTTCAGTTCCTGATTCTCCTGCACTAGCCCAATGGTGCAATGTTTGCATTGCTAACAACACAGAACAATTTTTTTGTTTTCTGGTTTAATTGATTTTGTTTTATCTTACTATTGGATTTTTTAAATTAAATTTAATGGAATATTTCTGTTGTTCTCGCACTGGTATAACAGAAGAAAAATTGGCAGACAGCTTCTTAATAGTACAGATTTGCCATATTATTTTCATTCCCTGCAAATATCCCATAAAGATGAAGAAAGAGTCAAACTAGAGATAAAGCTGTGACTGCCAGACTCAAGTATAGACAATTTGCCTCAAAATTATTCCTACAGTTTATGCTCCAGCTAGGGGGACCTGCAGTGTACACTCCTCTCATGACACTTCTCCAAATTTCTCAGAGGTTAGGAACATGGGAATAGCCAGATTGCATCAGATTCAAAATCCATCTAGTTCAGCGTCCCTTCTCCAGCAATGGCCAATATCAGCTGCTTGAGAGAAAGGTGCAAAAAAGCCTTCAAGTCACAGTTATAGGGATAACCTGTCCCCAGGGAATGTTTCCTCCTAACCGCATAGAAGTTGGCCTAATCCCTGAAATTTATATTCCTTTCAAAACTCTTGTTTATTATTTAATTTGAATCTGGAATGTTAGTTCCAGACTATCACTATTGATGTTTATCTTTTCAGAATCTCCTCCAGGTCTAGACTCTTAGAGAGGAGCTACATATTAAAGATGATGGCATAATGTGCTCTATGGGTATGTGATTTCTAACGTGCATTAATGTGTTGCACATAAATTGGTCTGTGTAGACCCTGCTAGTGTGCACTAAAGGTTCTCTAGTGCACTTTAATATAGTGCTGTTTCTAAGTGCACCAACAGGGTCTATATGGACCAATTCATGTGTAACACATTAGTGCCCTTTAAAAAGTCACACCCCTGTAGAGTGCATTACCCCACCATGCATACAAACCCTAAATGGGATTGGGTTCTAGTCATTTCTGTAGTGCTTTTGTGATTGGGGCCCTGCTCTAGTACACAAACCGTTCAGTGTTTTAGCTGTCCTAGTAAATGGTAGATTATACTATAAAATAAAGAGCCTTTAAAGTACAAATGTTTAACTAGCTTATCCTTCTCCCCTCCAATTCAATGTTGTTTGCTATGAAATAGATTAGGGCAGATTTTATCACAATTTACCCAGGGGATTGGAGAAAGCAACTTTAAACCAAATGCTAACATTTTATTAAAACATCACTGGAGCAGACTAGCCTAACAACAGCTCTTAATCTTTTGTCCCTTTGCCAAATGCTCCAAGGCACATGTGTTTAGATGAAGGTAATGTAGATCAGCAGTGGTCTGCCTGCTATTAAAGTGAACCCATACAACAAGCCACTTGTGACGCACATAATTCAGCCATTCAGCCCTAACAGGGATCTTTTTAACCAAAACATTTCCTCTTTGACTCATTTCCATTCAATTCCAGTTTCCCTCCCCTTCCTTCTCTCTTCTTTAGTCCTTTTCTTGCTTGTTCTCGTCTATTGTTGCATCCACTCAAAATTTCTTGTAAGAAATGTTAAACATATGCATTATGCATTTGAGGAGAAAATTCTGATGGTTTGTTTTGCTCTGTGTGTGTATGTTTTGTGGGATCTCACAAAGAGGTCTCGTATCTTGGACAAAGAACTGTCATAGTTTGGACTTCCTGTTTGCATGGCTAAGGGTCTTTGTGGTTTGTAATACTTAGGGCCCTACCAAATTCACTGCCATGAAAAACACGTCACAGATCGTGAAATCTGGTCTTTTGTGTGCTTTTACCCTATACTATACAGATTTCATGAGGGAGACCAGTGTTTCTCAAAGTGGGGGTCCTGACCCAAAAATGGGTTGAGGGGGTTGCAAGGTTATTTTAGGGGGGGGGGGCACAATATTGCCACCCTTACTTCTGCACTGCCTTCAGAGCTGGGAGGCCAGAGAGCAGCAGCATTTGGCAGGGCACCTAGCTCTGAAGGCAGCACCCTGCCAGCAGTAGTGTGGAAGTAGGGTGGCAATACCATACCATACCTCCCTTACTTTTGTGCTGCTGCATTCAGAGCTGGGTGGCTGGAGAGTGCTGGCTGCTGACTGAGGGCCCAGCTCGGCAGGCAGCAGCACAGAAGTAAGGGTGACAATACCATACCATGCCATCCTTTCTTCTGTGCTGCTACTGGTGGTGGCTCTGCCTTCAGAGCTGGGATCCCAGCCAGCAGCCACTGCTCTCCAGCTGCCCAGCTCTGAAGGCAGCGCTTCTGCCAGAGCAGCACAGAAGTAAGGGTAGCAGTACCACAACCCTACCCCTACAATAACCTTGCAAAACCTCCCCCCTCCCCCGTGACGTTCCCTTCTGGTGTTATCCGGACCAGTGATCTTCTAGGTCACTCCAATCTTTGACTCTGGGAGCCAGCCTTACCCTGCTCTGCTGTGAGAACCCCCACTCCTTGGCTATTCATGCACAGCCTCTGGCATGTAAGCTGCTCCTTGGATTGTGCAACCAAATGACACTAGACAATATCTCCAGTCCCAGACACAACTCTATGAACCTCTGTCTTGCATTGTCCAGTTATGCCCACTGGACATTGTTAAATTGATGAACTCGTACAAGCTTGCAAAGAAATTGATATGCACCAGGCTTGTTATCGCAAGGGGAGTCTCTGTCACACTTCAAACCAAATGCACTGCTTCAGGTAGAATAAACAGATTTATTAACTATACAGATAGATTTTAAGTGATTATAAATCAAAGCACAACAAGTCGGCTTTGGTCAAACGACATAAAAGCAAAACTAATTCTAAGCTGATCTTAACACTTTCAATGCCTTTACAAACTTAGATGCTTCTCACCACAGGCTGGCTGGTTGCTCTTCAGCCAGGCTCTCCCCTTTGATCAGCACTTCAATCGCTTAGCGTGGTGGTGCCTGTAGATGTAGGTGGAAGAGAGAGAGAGAGAGAGAGAGCATGGCAAACGTCTCTCCCTTTTATCATGTCCTTTCTTCCCTCTTGGCTTTGCCCTCCCCCCTTCAGAATCAGGTAAGCCTTACCTCATCGCAGTCTCAAACTGGCCAAAGGAAGTGGGCAGGTGAGTCACTCGAGAGTCCAACAGATTCTTTTGTTGCTGTGAGGCTGGGCTGGGTTTGTCTCATACCTGCCCTGATGAGGTGTGAACTGCCTCTCTGCTCTTGGAGAGTTTTTGCCTGGACTTATTTTAAGCCATGAGGATACTTTTTCAGCCTCATAACTATATACATGAAATTATAACCTATACCATTACTGTAACAATTACTGTAACATCACTATAACAACAATTCTCAGTGCATCATGAGCCTTCCAAAATCCCCCAACATGACAAACTCTCCATTGGATACCACACAGTCATTTCACAAGGATGAACATGGGGGTGCTGGGTGTTTCCCCAAGGTACAGAGCGTCACATCCCCCAACTCTTTTTTGGGTCAGGACTTCTACAATTCCAACACTGTGAAACTTCAGATTTAAATAGCTGAAATAATGAAATTTATTATTTTTAAAATGCTATGGCCGTGAAGTTGACCAAAATGGACTATGACTTTGGTAGGGCCCTAGTAATACTGCAAGGTGAGAGAGGATCATAGGAGAGGAAAGGAAATTATTTGGGACCACATTGCTTCTACCCTGCATCCACAAAGAAACCCAAGGGAGGGGAGAAAGGCACTCTCTCAGAATATCACTTAGTGACAGGAGCTTGGGACCCTGTAGAATTTCCAGAAGGTAAGGCCTACCAAATCACTGGAATGAGCAGGGAAGGATATCTCACCATATATGAATGGCTCTCCATCCACTGCACCTGCACCCCATCAGACATCATGCCACTGTAGGCTGAATCCTCCTGCAGCTGCTCAGTTGATGCACCGGAGTTGTATTAACTCTCTCCCAGATTCCCACACAGCAATCCAGTGGCTCCACAGAGGACAGTGCCACACGATACAGCAACTCTCCTACTTCTCCCTCCCACCCCCCCAAAAAAAAGCCCATTGAGCCCCTTCCACATGAAGTACTGGTGGAAGGACGTCGAAGAAATGTTGGATAGTACCAAAGAATTGATACTCCCCATCTCAAGAGCAAACACCAAGGGAGTCACACATGGATTATGTGACAAAGGGTGCTCCAGGTGCTCTGTCTTTCCTGTCTTCTGAGCTCTGCTGCTTTCCATAGTCTTTGTATCAAATAAAACCTAGTTTTATTTCTGTGTAGGAGCAAATGAGGTGCCAGCTGTATCAGGTGCTGAGACAACAGTGCAATCCTTTCAACCTCCACAGGATTAGGGCCCGTAACCCCAGCAATATATTTTTTTTTCTTCTTGAAAGCTTTGAATCTTAACTATTTCTTGAGCCACAGGTAGCATTCATTTCCCTTGCTCGTGCAGGCCAGGTGGTCTAATTTTATTCAGAGGGAGCTCATACTATCTAATAACAGTTCAATTTATTTTCAGTCTCTCTTATCAAAGAGGCAGACTGAAGAAATGGTTCCCAGCTGAAAATAGCCAGTGAGAACAGCACGCAGCACTGGCTACATGGAACTAGGTGACTCAAGGAGTTCACAAGGGAAAATAAAGCTTTATGTCTCTTGTTCCCTCGTTGCAGTACAGTCTATCTTGGCAGTACCTGAAGGCCATTCTGCTTCTTATATTTAATGTATTATCCTAGTTGGAATTCCAATATTATGCTGCTATTAATGTGTGTCCAAAATAATAAGAATTACTCAGTATCCACTAGAGACAGGGCTGATGTGCTGCGATTGGCCATCCCTATGACACCATCCCCATGACACTAGAGACAGGGCTGATGTGCTGCGATTGGCTATCCCTATGACACCCCTCCTCACCCCCACCCCCAAAATAATAATCAAGGTTGTTCAGATGTGGGAAATGTTTGCATGTGATGGGTAGTTCAGCCCATTAGTGAGATGGGACAAGTTCTGAAATTCAGATCTGGTTATAGGTTCTGAGTACCCCAGTTCCCCAACGTTTCTGTTTAAAATGATTTCAGCTAACACAGGTGAAGTGTGCCTAGCCTGGTAAGGATGTTTAAGAACACTGCATGTCGATCCTGTTCTGTGCATGGATCTAGACTAGAAGCTGTTTTATTTAAGCTAGGCCTTCCCTACTTTACTAGTTTTTGTCAACAGAACAGTGATGGTGTACATGCTGAAATGCTCTTCCAACCAGTGTAACTCCCATGCTATGCTGACGTAATAAAACCACCTCAAAGAGAGTCGTAGGGCTTATATCGGTTTAGTTAGGGTGATGCAGTGTCTGTGTAGATGCATCAGCTGTTGTCTGTCATTCTTGTCAATTTCCTGGCTCAGAAGCCAGGCTGCAGCCAGGTCTCCACTCCAAGCCAGGCTGCCAGCTTGGGCAGCTGCCCAGGCTCCTCAATCCTCACTGGAAGCCCTGCTGCCCCACAGGGTCCTTGCTCCTTTCTGGGAGCACAGCAGCCAACCGGACTCCGGAGACAAGACGACAGAAAGGCAAGAAGCCTTCGGTGGCTTCCCACCTGCTCCCGGCTGGGAGTGCAGAGGTGAGAAGCTTGGGGGTAGGGGGGAACTGGGCTCCCCATGGGGAGCTGCACAGAGCTGAGAGTCCTGGCTCTCAGTTCCCCACACTGCCCCTCTTCAGTCGGTGGAAGTGCTCCTGGTGAGGACGCACACCGCCGACAGAAGGAGGGTAGTGTGGTCACCAGCCACCACAGTAATTAAGGCGACAGCTGTAAGTCAACCTAACATAGGTTGACTTAAGATTGTAGTGCAGACATAGCCTTAGTTTAACAGATACGTAAGAACCTAGAAACTGGAGGCCAAATTCTTCTCTCTAGTGTAAATCCAGAGTAACTTTATTGAAGTCCAAAGATTTATTCCAGATTGACATCAGTGTAGCTGACAGAAGAATCTAACATTGTTTTTTACTAAATCTCATGTTACATGGTCCACCTAATAAACACAGACCAAGCAAAGAGTGTTTAATCCATATTAGCTGAACCAGTGTTTAAAAGCAGATGCATGTAACATGAATCTACTTAGTGTGGAGACGGATTGAGAGTATAAATGTACAGTCACATGAGTCGAATCTGGGCACTGGGTGGGGATAGATGGAGGAGTGGAGAGCAACAAAAGGTCCTATGAAACAGGGGGTTCTTCCCCATCTGAGAAATTTGGAGGAGATAAAAGATGAACTTTTCAATTGTACCACACAGTACTGGATTGCTAGAGCTGTGGGTCTGACTGAATCCTTCTGCTGTGCAGATGCAGGCTAAGAGAGCAGGCATGATTTGTAAGTGTAAAACTATTGGAGCTCCTCATGTATTCACAAGTTTCATGTATTTTGGGTTTCCTATTTGATACTGGTCAAAATGGTCCAATTTTCCAAATCAACAGTCACTACCCACTTCTTATAAAATTTTGAATTTTTGAATGTAAATAAGTCCTTTTTCATTAGAGTGTTCCTATTTTGAGATATATATAGAGAGAGATTTCTTTGCAGTGGAAATCAATTTGTATTTAAAAACACAAGAAATTTCAAAATTTCTCATCTCATCATAGAGACTATAGACTTGTCATGAAAATTTCATGACAAACTACATTTCTGGACCATGAAATAATCACAAAATGAAAATTGTTCTAGTGGCTTTTGGTGGCTTTTTTTCTGTAAAACTTCAAACCAAAACTGGATAGTCTCAGTAGGGCTGCTAGCTATTTACATTACCACCAAGATTAAATGCATCCCTGCCAATAGCCTGGAACAAAACAAGCCTCTTCCTCTCTGCCTGTATTAAGGTATGTGCAATGGCAATATCTTTCAGATGAGGGTGAACGCCCTTCTTCTACGCTCCCACCTGCATCTCCCACTCAAAGTGACCATGTCAATTCTCTCTACCTAGCCCACTCCCTCCCGCATGTTCTGATCATTACTTTCCTTTGTACAATCTCAATGGCCCCAAAAGCAAAGCTCAAATATGGCTAATAATGCAGGTCCTGTTCCTGGCAATCTGATGCACTAACCATCTGGTGTGGTCCCAAAGCTTTTTCTTACATGGATTGAATGGAAATAATCCACTGAAGATTTTTTTTTTTATAGAGCAACAATCTTTGCATTCTAACTTTTTCTAAATGCTTTGCATTCTTAGATACCAGTTCACACATCAAAATTCCAGGCATACCTGGCCATCCCAGATATGTCATTCACTCTGAAACTAAGGCATGGACAGTCTCCAAATTCTAATGCAAATGCCTGCACAAGCCAAGAGAAGTACGTCAAAGCTGTGATAGATAGCTTGGTCTGGGGTGGCCCTCTGCAGACACCTCCTATAGAAGTCATACACACTGGGATAGAAGAGGCAGCCATTCCATTATCCATGTGTATTTGTGACAAGGTGCCACAGGGTGACTTTCCTAAAATGAGGGCGATGATGGGTAAAATCAGACGAGAAGGGGGAAAGGCATTAAATGAGTTTATAAATTATTAGACCAATACATCAGTTAACATCTTAGAACAGACACCTTTCTGCTTGTGATTTAAATAATTCACAGCAGCAAGAGCATCACACTGTCAGCTCATCAACTGATTTCCTCAGCTTTTGATAGTGCAGTAATTTGGGTATTGCAAGCCAGATGTTTTCTAAAAGAGACAGCATTTCACTAGTTCAAAGGGTTTAAGGTAGGAAGGAACCACTATTATTATCTACTTATATGCCCTGGAAAATACAAATCATAGGAGTTCAGCTGGTGATTCCTGCAGTGGTGGGGATTTTTCCATCCCTACTACTGTAGTAAATACTATTGAGCCCAATAATTTGTGGCTGAACTCTCTCCACTTTCCTCACCCTGCAAACTCTGCCTTTTCCAGGAAGATGAAGCTTGGGAAGTGTTTAGTGAGAACTGAAGACTTTTCTTTTAAAAATATTTTTGTGTGTCCCTTGGGTGATATGGTAAATTCATGCAGTGTAGAGTAAGTGTGTTTGACAGAAACATCCAGGACTGAAAGGTCATAAAGGCTGAATTACATTCATCTCTAGAAGCAGTCCCTCCAAGAGGTCTTCATCTCACATGTACAGTTGTTGCACCGCTTGAGAGCATTAACATAGAAGTAAGAAATAGAAAGACCTGACACTTAGGTACCAAGGTAACTGGTGTGATGTAGGAACCTAAACAGAACAGAATATTCCAGTAGATTATCCATCCCATTGGTCCTAGCAATGCCTTCCTTAGTCACTCGTCCAGTCTGTTTTTTTTAAAGTCCAAAGCAATGGAATATCCCTTTGAACACCATTTCACAGCCTGATGGATCTAACTCTTAGGAAAGTTTCCCTTAATTAATTTCATCCTATTACCTCAGTGCACCACACTAAATAATTCCTCTTCCTTCTTGGCGTTTACACCCTTCAAATATTTGCAGACTGTTATCATGACTCCTTCTTAATCATCACTTCCCCAAGCTATATATAGTTATCTCTTTTAATCTTTCTGCCTAAGTCAATCCTTCCAGCCCCTTAATCATTTTGGTGCCCTTCTCTGGCTTCTTCCAGTTTATCAATACCTGGTATGGGATTCCCAGAACTAAACAAAGTATTGAGATCAAAATAAACATAAATGAAATGAACTACATTACCTAAAGGCAACGTAGGTATTTTGTCCACTGCCAGATTCACAATTTAACAGCATCATTGTACTACAGTTAAATCAAGATATACAGTTACCATGTTTTTCATCCCAACCAGTACTGTCTCATTGTTACCTTGTGTTCCTCCCTTTCTGTCTGTTGCAGTCACAAGTTGTCTCTTGTTTTATACTTAGATGGGACAGGAAATACCTTTTTCTGCACAGCACTCAGTAAAACGGCTTCCTGATCCATGACTGAGGCCTTGACTATAATTATTATTCGTACCAACACAGTGCCTAGGGGCCCTCGTCATAGTTCAGAACCCCATTTTGCTAGCCGCTCTACAAACACAGACCTGCAATGCAAGTAAATAACAACACTACAATGTATGGTAGCTATACCCTAGATCAAAACAAAAATCTTTTTTTTTTTTCAAGCAACCAGACCAAAACCATGTGGAAGAGAGAATTTTGTATCTGCAGGAATCAGGTATTTTAAACCATTTCCGAATAGCTTCTGCGTTCATGGATAACCCAAGGTTTATGAAACTACGTCTTTTAGAATTCTAAGGTATGATAAATTGGAAGATTTTGCCCTAATAAATTCTTGCACTGATGGATCTCTCTCAGCAAGATGTTTCAAATATCCATACTGTGAATTCCTCTGAAGAGCACTTCATTGCTGTCTAAGGATTCACTAATTCCAGCAGAACCTGACAAGGAAAATAGGGAGCAGAGATAGAGGGGCTGTGGACTTCCATTCACCTTAGCATGTAGCATTGGGTTACAAAGAAAACATTCCCCATTTCTCAGCCTCAGAGAGTAGGGTACAGATAGTAATTTATTTTCTTTCTCAGGGATGCTGGGAACGATAGCATTAAAAGGGCTTCTTTGTCCTTCCATTTCTCATGCAGCACTCGAGCTTCTGAATTTCTTACAGTTTTATTATTGTACACCCAATCCTGGAGAAGCAGATCCTGACATACCCGCCATGAAGTGTGTGGTCCTCAGCTGTGAAAACACAAATAGACTATTGTTCATTCCTCCCACCCCCCCAGTCTGATTTTTTTAACTCCTGGGTATGAAAATATAGATTTGGCATACATCTTTGTGTGGATGTGATGGAACGGAATATAAACCCCTGAAAATTCTATATAGGGCCTTAATGGGTTTTTAAAGAGGCAGCCTCCTGGCTTGCAAATTATGGCACAGTCACGCCACAACCCAATTTACTGTTTAATGTGAACAATAAAAATAGAGGGGATAGGAAGGAGGAAGAGAGAGAAAGGGAAAGAGGAATAAGTGGGTGAGAGGGAGACAGCAAAAGTGAAAGGGATGGGGGAAAAGAAGCAAAAGATTTCCACACAAGTACAGGAGAGAGGGGAATTAAAGCAACTGTGCAATAAACCCCAGCTTTCTGGTGCTGCCATTTGACTTTCCTAGTTTTAAGATTGTGCAGCTCCCCCCTTGAAATTACTTCAGACAATTCAAAGGGAACATTGGCAGCTAGCAGAAATACTAAGAAATCTGGAATAGTTTCAAGGATTGTTTTTTTTTTTTTTTTTTTGGTTTTTGCCTGCCATTTAGAAACAGCATCTACAGCAGGAGAGAGAAACTCTGGCTCAGCTCCCCTCTCTGAATGTTCCAGCCCGCTATAAGAGTCTTTTATCCTCTCTTCAACCAGAAACTCCACCCCAGTATTTCTAGATGATTTAAAAAAAAAAAAAAGAGGGGAAGAAAAAGCCAGAGAACTCTGAAGAGTTTTTAAAGGGGAATGGAAAATTTTATGAACAGTCTTCAGCTAATAGTTAAAATATGTTCCCTGCAAATGTCAAATAATATATCTGTCCTTTTGAAAGGATGCAAAATTGGCTTGATTCAGGTCCAATACTCTAAATCATGAAACAAAAGAATTTACCCTATGGCAGGAAGGGCAGATTGGTGGAGGGAAGGAATATTTAGGCTGAAACATTTTGCAAATTTCTGTCACTTCACCACATTATTCGGGGGGGGGGGGGGGGAAGAGAGGGGAGAAAAGAAAAAACACCAAAATATTTCATTTTGATATTTTCAAAACAAAGTATTTTTGATACAAAATGACTTTTCATTTCAGGTTTTGTTATAATTTCATTTTAAAAAAAGATAAAAATAAATTGTTTCGTTTCAGGTTGACAAAGTGTTTCATTCACCCAGAAATTAATTGTTTTTCTTTCTTTTTATTTTGTTGGTGAAAAGTTCAAAACATTTTTGTTTAAGGTTCATCCACATCAATTCTTCTAAAAAATTTTTTTGGCTCATTCAGCAATTTGAAAAATCAACTATTTGTACAGCTCTACTAGAAAGTCATTCCCATCTGCTGATTTACGAGGAGCTTATTATAGGTACTTCTAACTTTAACTTTAACAAATTTAAATCAACTGGGCTGAAATTTTGCTTACAGGGACTATGCCTCCAGCTGATTTTATATATAATTTCAGCCAAAATGGTTCAGCTGTTTCTGAAAACACGTCTAGGGGGAAATATATTGTTTTGCCCATTTAAAAAAAAATCTGATGACCTTATCTTTCAGAAACTCTAGTGACCTCATGCTAGGGACTTGAAATTTGGTGGAGGGAGGCCCTTGTGTCAGGGATGTGCCTTTTGCCACCCCCATGAAAATCTGCCCAAATCTGCCAAAATAAGCCTTTGATGGCACTTCTATATCCAGAGCTTCTCCTGCCCAGCTTGTGGCCAACCACCACCTATCCGACTTTTCCTCCCTCCTTCCTTTGGAGTAGCTCAGTCCTATTTTAAGGATCTAAGTCTGTCTAGGCTCAGCACTGGATTGTCTCGGCTTGGGCTCAGAACTTCAGCTAGGATTTAACCCCCAAAACACCTATGCTACCTTCTGTTACGGTGGTGCCTACTCATAGAGTATGGGGGGCAGGGTGAGGCAGAAACATGGGTCCCCTTCTAGGCAGTAGAAAATAACCTATTCACCTCAACAAAACTATAACATAAACAAAGTATAAGCCTATTAAAATTAAGAGCCAGTATAGAAGCTCCTCAGACCCTGATGCAAAGATAGCTGATATTGAACTAACTCCTGATCAAAGAGAGAAGCTGTACTTACAAGTTTCAGGGTATGTCTACACTACGGGATTATTCCGAATTTACATAAACCGGTTTAACAAAACAGATTGTATAAAATCGAGTGTGCGCGGCCACACTAAACACATTAAATCGGTGGTGTGTGTCCACGGTCCGAGGCTAGCATCGATTTCTGGAGCATTGCACTGTGGGTAGCTATTCCGTAGCTATCCCATAGTTCCCGCAGCCTCCCCCGCCCCTTTGAATTTCCGGGTTGAGATCCCAGTGCCTGATGCGGCAAAAATCATTGTCGCGGGTGGTTCTGGGTAAATGTCGTCAGTCACTCCTTCCGCTGGGAAAGCAACGGCAGACAAGCATTTCATGCCTTTTTTCCCTGGATTGCCCTGGAAGATGCCATAGCATGGCAATCATGGAGCCTGTTTCGCCTTTTGTGACTGTCACCGTATGTGTACTAGATGCCGCTCACAGAGGCGATTCAGCAGCGCTACACAGCAGCATGCTTTTGCTTTTGCATGATAGCAGAGATGGTTATCAGCCATATTGTACCATCTACCATACCATAAATTGGTAATAAGATGATCATGGCTACCAGTCCTTTTGCACTGTTCCATTTGCTGCTGTCATAAGTGCCCCTGGCTGCTCTTAGCCAGGGGCGCAAAAGCCAAAATTGGGAATGACTCCCTGAGTCAATCCCTCCTTTTTGGTATCTAAAAATAGAATCAGTCCTGCCTAGAATATGGGCAAGTGTACTAGAGAACCACTGTATCAGAGAACCAGAGAGCACAGCTGCTCTGTGTCAGATCCTGCAGAAATTATGAGCTGTATTCTATTCACAGGGGGTGCTCCTGCAACAACCCCACCTGTTGATTCCATTCTTCCCTCAGCCTTCCTGGGCTACCGTAGCATTGTCCCCCCACTTGTGTGATGAAGTAATAAAGAATGCAGGAATAAGACACAGTGACTTGTTAGTGAGATATGAGTGGAAGGCAGCCTCCAGCTGCTATGATAGTCCAGACAGGACAGTAAGGAGTGTGTAGGAGAGGAGCCCAGCATCCCTCTGCTAGTTCAGGGCAATTGAATCTTTTCTTTACACATGAAGGGTGGGGGCTGATGGAGCTCAGCCCCCTGTTGCTATGATGACGATGGTTATCAGCCATACTGTACCATCTACCAGGAAAAATTAGGACCAGGCGCCCTTGATCGACCTAACAGATGCTAGTCAGCATGGTTACCAGTCCTTTTGCACTGCCCCATGTGCCAATAGGCTGATGATGAGGACGGGTACCAGTCATTTTGTACCATCAGCCATCCATAGCGTGGGGGGAGCAAGGATGTTGGTGTTGAGTGCTGCACCATCGCGTCTATCTGCAGCATTCAGTAAAGATAGGGTGACATATAAAAGAGTCAAGAGAGGATTGTTTTCCCTTTCACTTCTGGGAGTGGGTGGGGGGGTGCGTAAATTGCCTAGCTATGCCCTGACCCACCGCGGACACTGTTTTTGACCCTAGAAGCATTTGGAGCTCAGCCAAGAATGCAAATGCTTTTCAGAGACTGCAGGAACTGTGGGATAGCTTGAGTCCTCCAGTCCATGAGCGTCCATTTGATTCTTTGGCTTTCCGTTACGCTTGTCACGCAGCAGTGCGCTGAGTCCCTGCTATGGCATCTGTCTGGAGATATTTAAAAAATGATTTTGAATTTCGTCTTCTGTAACGGAGTGCTGATAGAACAGATTTGCCTGCCCTTACAGCGATCACGTCCGCATCGTCCATGCGGGAGCTCTTTCTTTATTTTGATTTTTAACTGC
Organism: Mauremys mutica; assembly: GCF_020497125.1. NCBI lineage: Eukaryota > Metazoa > Chordata > Testudines > Geoemydidae > Mauremys > Mauremys mutica. Next base: position 80,897,980 of record NC_059075.1, read on the forward strand.
ATCACCACCCGTGCTGATCGGAGCTCCACGCTGGGCAAACAGGAAATATTCAAAAGTTCGCGGGGCTTTTCCTGTCTACCTGGCCACTGCATCCGAGTTCAGATTGCTGTCCAGAGCGGTCAGTGGTGCACTGTGGGATACCGCCCGGAGGCCAATACCGTCGATCTGCGGCCACACTAACCCCAATCTGATATGGTAATACCGATATTAGCACTACTCCTCTCGTTAGGGAGGAGTACAGAAACCGGTTTAAAGAGCCCTTTATACCGATATAAAGGGCCTCTTAGTGTGGACGGGTGTGGCGTTAAATCGGTTTTACGCTCCTAAAACCGGTTTAAACGTGTAGTGTAGACCAGGCTTCAGAGTAGCAGCCGTGTTAGTCTGTATCAGCAAAAAGAACAGTGTGCCACAAGTACTCCTGTTCTTTGTGCTTACAAGTTCACCAAGCTTAAGGTACGAGAGAGTATAAAAGAGGGCAATTTCCATAGATGTGTCTCTCCCTTGAAAATGCCCTGACACAGCTCCTGGAACTCCCAGAAACTCACAGTTAGAGTGAAATAGCAGATCACAGGTGATAGGACAGAACATGAGGAAAGAGACCGTATCTGGAGAGCTTTGTAGACTGTATTTGGATGGAGAGGCAATTAGTACTTACTACACAGTGTTATTTGATGCTAATGAAGAATCTCCCTCTATTTAGAATGGGAAATTACTCAAAGATGGGGAAATTTTAAACACATTGCATGTTTTTTCCTTAATTAGTGCCCATCACATGTAGCCAGAGCAGTGGTTTTGTATATTTGTAACAGCTCAGCCCACTCAAAAAATGAGCTAGTGAAGCATGCAGTGACTCAAGATTGAGAGTATTTGAATGGCATCCCCAGGGACAACATATTATAGTAATTTGGGGCTTTGTTGGGTGTTTCAGCAGAGAGGAATATACAACTATAGGAACTGCCAACCAGGCCAGTGGTCCATCTAATCCAATGTCCTGTCTCTGAGAGTGACCAACACTAGATGCTTCAGAAGAAAGAGCAAGAAAAGCCCATAACAGACAATCCTTGGAAGTCCAGGGATTGATTAGGCCCAGAGTCTAAACTACTCTCTTACCCTGTGAAGTGAGGCGGCCTGGCTCCCAGCCACCCCAGCAAGGGACGAGCCCTTACGGACGCCAAAGTGGGCGGAGTCACTGGAGCCTGCGCCCGCCCCTCAGAGGTCACAGCGCAGGGTAGGAAGTATAAAAGCCCAGCCCCAGGGCTCAGAAGCGGCTTGGCCGCCGGAGAGGCCAGACGCTAGTGCCCTAGCTCCCGCTGGGGAGACTCTGGCCGCCTGCGACCGACCCTAGGACTGGCCGTACCTGCGGAGCCTGGACACTGACCAGGCGCTGGAAGAGCCCCTAGGCCGGCCGGTACAAAGGGACCCCGAGGAGCTGCCCAGTTTACCCCTTGCTCAGTATCCTGAGGAGCCCATGGTGTGGGACGCTGTGGAAGACGCCGCCGAGACAGAGGTACCGGTAGAGGGGGAGGTCGACTCTAGTCTGGCTGTAGCACACCCAGAGTCAATGTCAGTGTGTTGCAGCCAGGATCCCCACTGACACAGCAGCAGGCTGCCTGCTGCTGTTAGGGCCCCGGGCTGGGATGCAGAGGAGTGGGTGGGCCTGCGTCCCCCCTGCCACCCCACTCACGGGTGGCAGTCTCCTCCTCGCCCTGACGCTCAGGCCCAGGAGCCTGGGCTTAAATTACTGAACTGTTTGCTCAGCCCCTGCCTGAGGGCCTGATCTCCTGACTGTTTTCTGCCTCACCGGGCTAATTTGCCAGCTCACCAGACTCGTGTAGTGAGGCGGCCTGGCTCCCAGCCTCCCCAGAGAGGGGCGAACCCCAACAGCAGACGTTTACACCCTGGTTGAAGAGAGTGTGGGGGGAATGTATCTATGGTATTTCTAATGTTCATTTCAAATGTATATGGCTGCTTTTGATATTCTTTGAATAAAGGACTTCCAGTTCCTGCGCTCTAAATCCAGCACTATTCACCAGAAACCTAATCGCTGTCGTGGCCATTTTTTAGTGAAAGTTAATTTTTTGCACTGCTGTTCAGTCCATTACATATCCTACTTTTATTTCCAGATAACAATGTTCCAAGCACCAGAATGTTTGCATATGCACAGGACAGAAAGAGCATATCAGTCCTCTGCAAGTCTGATAGCTACTGGGGATTCACATAATCGTATTAGATCTCTTGGCTGGCACTAGACCAAATGAGCTTGTGATGTGTCTGGTACTAGATCATGATGTACTATACATTTTACATCTCAATAGCAAAACCACAGAGTAATTTACTGAATGGAATATTCCACTCTTTTTGCCCTGGCAACTTTTTAATGAATGCTCATCCTTATAGATATTTGTAATTGACAATAATGACCATTTCTTTAGCATCTTTATTCTGAAGGATCCTGGATACAGACTATAATTTTGTTCATTACTGAAATGCAGCAACTGCTTGAAAGCACATGGCACTGAACACAGGAAGGAAAGAATGTAATTGCCTGGAATGTGGCTGGTGCACACGGGGGCTAACATCTCTGTTCTTACAAATAGTGCACGGGAGTATTTGTGAGCACTCCACCAGCAAGGTAGTCCCTAGCAGCATTCTGGGAGATTGTTCAATTCTAACTAAGGCCAAATCTAGATCATTGATGAACAGGCTGAGTAAACAGGTGGAGGTTGTGAAAGAGATAAAGAACATCTCCCAGCCAGCAGTAGCATGTGGAGCACCAGCAGGGCCTGCTCGACAGCCACTATTAGTCCATTGGCTTTAACAGCCCCCATGCCTGATTTGCCAATTCAACCCTACTCATGAGTTACAGTAAGTGCATGTGCATTGCCACCAATCCACTGGTCATGTCCTTGGCCTGTCCCTTCCACCCCACCCATGGAATAGGCCACCAGGCAGCATCTCTGTAGAGCATAGGGGTGTTGAATCCCTCTCGGTTTCCCCTCCCTGCCCTAACTAGAAAAAACATAATCATGATCATTTTTTCTGGCAACACCCATAGACACTTCTCAAACATAAAAGAAGAAAGGCCCCTACCCTGTAGGATTTATCATGTAGAAGAAAAACAGTCTAAGGATATAGAGAAAGGGAGAAATCTGCTGTATAACTCAAGTGGTTAAGGTGCCAGCTGGCCATGTTTTGTAATACAATATTTAAATCACAATGATATTTTTGGTAAAATATATATATTATCCCCAAATAGTCACAACCCAGCCACAATCTTCCAGTTACTTTCTTCTTCATGTCACAGTAAAAGTGAGCCTCTGAGCGGGAGCTGAAAGCAGAGAAGGAATGGCCTCGCAGACTAGCTTAATGAGCATGTTACATGCACAGAACATGGCATGGAAAAAAACACAGATTCTTGTGGATAAAGCAGACAAATCTGCCAATACTAATAGAGAAAGGAGTGGATGAGAGAATAATGCAAAAAGAGTCAAGGGCAGATTAGTAGATGGGGAGACTTCGCCCCATACAAAGGTGGAGGCAGAGAGGCACTGAATTTGGCAACTGATGGCTTGATTCCCTTAAATTCACTGGCTCCAAAGGGTATTGGTTATGGTAATTATCTCAGTGTATTGACTGTGGATTAATTAGAACACCAGTGTCAGAGTATTTTTATATCTGAAGTGCCTGCAAAGAGAAAAATCATCATACACTGTTGCAACTAGTGTTCTAGCTTGCCCAGGTGCTTAATCAGCCTTGTTTTGTCTGCAGAAAAACAGAGGCCTGCACTGACAGAAGACAGAGAGAAGCTACCTAGGACAGTGTCTAGCTGATTTCTTCTTTCATTTCTTTGGAGTTCTTTTTCTATGTCAAATTCACAGGAACCATTTTGTAATGAAATTCATCAGAATGCTTTGTGATTCTTTAATGCACAGGTCAAAAGCCCAGACTGCTCCTTTCAGCTTTAGGAATGACTGCCCTTCCAGGCAAGGAAAGTAAAACTAGCTGAGCTTGTCCAGTTCCTAAAGATTGGTTACAGCAGCCCTGTAATAATATAATTAATAATCTCTCATCTTAGCTGAATTTTACAGAACCATCCAAGGAAAGTGAGCCTACCTGCTGTGATGCTGAATATACCACCTGCCTCTTAACATTCCACTCATGTCAAAAGAATATTAATAGATGCTGGCAACAGAGCGGAGCAGGGCAGTGACAGACCACCACCAAAAGGGTTAAAGCTTCAGAATTTAGTTATTTGGGGATTAGGGGAAAACTCACTGGGATTTTTGTTTGTCTGAGGGTTTTTAATTGAAAATTAATTATTCTTAGCTAATAAATAACAAAGGTAAGAAACCCCAGGTCTGCTTTTCAATAGACAACTCCTATTGACTTCAATAGGATCAGGATTGCATTAGCACTTAGGGTGAAATTCACGCCTCTGCAGAGGGCCAGAAATAGGCCTATGCACCCTTTAAGTCCCTCTTAAATGCTCAAAATAGGGTTTAAGGGAAGGTCCTATGTGATGGGTAGGCCTTTAGCTAGCCCTGTTTACAGGGCTGAGCTTCACCCTTAGCAGACTGGAAGGAAGAAAGAAAGAAAGATCGATTGACATACCATCAGTTTTTCACAGGGCAGTTATTTCAGTGCTGTAACAGATGCAGTGATATCTGCATACTTGCCTCTAATAACCTTCCCCCACATTTTCTGTTGTGATATTACCATCTGATTTCTTGGGGGAGGTTTTATCCCAACTCAGCTTGTTTCTAGTTTTCATATCCTCAAATGATAAAGATCATCATCATTCATTTGTCATTAAATGATATAGACCAGGGGTAGGCTACCTATGACACGTGTGCCAAAGGTGGCATGAGAGCTGATTTTCAGTGGCACTCACACTGCCCGGGTCCTGGCCACCGGTCCAGGGGGCTCTGCATTTTAATTTAATTTTAAATGAAGCTTCTTAAACATTTTAAAAACCTTATTTACTTTACATACAACAATAGTTTCATTATATATTATAGATTTATAGAAAGAGACCTTCTAAAAATCTTAATGTATTACCGGCACGCGAAACCTTAAATTAGAGTGACTAAATTAAGATAACCACTTCTGAAAGGTTGCCGACCCCTGATATAGATGATATGTAGTCAACACTCCATTTTAACCTTCTTAGTTTTAAAACCCTTTAGATTTTTTTTTCTGGTTTATATCAGTTTTTAAATGATTGGTACAAGCCCAAGGTACAATATGCAAGATGTTCTGTCTCTTTCCCTTAGACAGCATGCACATGTATGCACTCTTACCTTCACCTTTCAAACCATGATCTTGGTCACTTTCAATAAAACATAATGCACAATATAACCATGTTTTCTTCCTATCACGTTAGACAGATTCCAGTCACAGAATGGTCAGAAATGGTATGATTAGACCCTGAAACATGATTTTAAAAACTCCAGTAAACCATGAAATATAGAGGTTAACATGTTACTATGTTGTATCTTCTGCAGCACAATCAACAACTAAAAGTACTATTTATGATTTATAATCATCAGTCAAACTGCTTAGTTTGACACAGTCAGTGTACCTCAAAGAAGTGTTTGGGGTTTGTTTGGTTTTAATTAAACCCATTCTGGCATGATGTTAGGGTGAGTTTTGTGAATACAAGTAATTTTTAAAGTGCCCTTAAGATAGGAGGTCTGTTCCTCAGGTGATGTAAATTCTTTGGCTTATTATCACTAGATATATATATTGATTTCCTAAGTTGTTCACCATCAGGTATTATGTGTATAAATAATTTGGCAGCACACATATACCCTACCGTTAGCCAGGATATTTGTCCTTGGTAAACTGATACACGCCTGAATGGTAATTAACCTCACATTCTGTGAGCTCATTGAGAAGATAACACTTTTCCTCCAAGGAGTTGCCTGCTTAACTGACTCAATTAAAACGATCAGCATTCTAAAAGGTATCAAAATGCCTTCTAGACAACAAATGAGTCTTGTTACTAAGGCAGGGCAGCTGTTGCACATACCATAACTATGCAGTATTTGAAAGTTATTAAAATTTTAGCAGGGAAAACAGAATACCAAGAGGACAAATCTTGCTCATGTTACTCATGCATTTAGACTCCCTGAACTCAATAGCAATATTTACATTGAAGGACGTGGACTAAGTTCAGCCTAGCTCATGTGGGTGCAAGGTTCCCTTTATGGACCACAAAGGACCTGGCTTGAGATGCACTGTTAGTAATAACCCTGAGTGAGTCTAGCTACCTGAAGGGGGACTCCTTGACTAAGGTTGCATCCTGTTCTCTAGCCATGATTATTTCACCTAGAGAAACAGTGGTGGACCTGTTGTCATATAGCCTTGTGCTGTGATCCTGTTGACTCTCCAAAGCTTAGCAGGGCCGGGCTATGCATACTTGATGGGAAACTCTTCAGGGACAACTAGGTACTGGAGAAAAAAATGTTATTGGTGATTCTGTAGGCAGCACTTTCACATTCTGACATACCAAGTTAGTGGGGGTTGGTTTTTTTTTGTTTTTTTTGTTTTTAAAGAAAATAAGGTTGCTACACCTTTACTTGTCAGCAGACACTACTTCCTCCTGTGACATCAGAGTGATGTGGAAAAGGCTTTTTGTCTGTCTCAGACGATAAACAAACATTCAGCACTTCCCTTCTTTTAACTGTGAAAAGACTGAATTCTGTTTTCTCATGAGACGGCCAAACAAATGAATGGTAACTAAGGCCAGTCATTTTCAAACTCTTCAGAAGACTCCATGTTTGTTTACTAAGACATTTAGAAATCCTCATGCCTGGAATTAGTGCACAGAACACTAGCATTGGCACTGCTGTGTGAAAATAATGGCAGCCCCGTGAAAGTCAGAGAGGGCCAAAATTGGAGCACTCCACATATTAACAAAACAGGATCCAAAATAAATGACAGAGAGAAGAGATGCTTTAAATACAGAACCTAACAGGGTGATGTGCTGGTTCTCACAATTTGTCACCTACTCCCATTCTGCAAGCAATGCTGAATTGATTGCCCTGATTGGTCACACACGCTCTCTCCAAAAACTTACATATTCAAGTGTTGCAAGTGTCAAGAGATGCCTCATTTGTCTCCTCACTATAGTTACATTCCAGCTGCCAAAAAAGTGATGATGGCAGTATGAGAATTCAGGAACTGAAGATTTCATCCAGTCAGATAGCCCATGCCCCATGGAAGAGGAGATGGAAAACATGTACATTTAACATTTACTTCACACACTCTTACCTAAGATTAGAAACCCCGTCTTGCATCCCACCCCATTGCCAACATCCCTGCAAACAAGGAGAGTAGAAATCCCACACCCTGCTCACCTCAGCAAGAGTGTTGGATTAGCCATACATGTGGCCTTGGGAAGGGAATAAGGGTGGGAGAATTCTCAGGGTTCCCCACCTCTTATAAAATGGCACCCCACATCTGGCTTCATGTTAATACTCAACAGTAGCCTCAGGTAAAAATAACAAATAATATCACCATTAGATCATCACGCACTGATTGTTATCTGCAGCAAAACAAAGACACACATACAACACCTAATTCAACAACAACTGCTTGTAGCCAACTAACAGCTGAGTTTGTGGGAACATATTTCATCCTGAAAACAGGAGAGTCCTGTTTGACTAAGCACAGCAATTCCCACATGATGATAATCAAGTAGAGATGCATCTGACGAAGTGGGTATTCACCCACAAAAGCATATGCGCCAATACATCTGTTAGTCTATAAGGTGCCACAGGACTCTTTGTTGCTTTTTGAGTAGAGAGGGTAACCCTCTGTTTTGCACCTGTATTAATATTGGGTTTCAGTCATCATTTAAAATACTTCTTTTAAAGTTTAAATTAAAGGGATTTGACGTGTGGAAACTGAGGAACCGTTAAAGTTTTGCTCTTTGCTCTAGACCTTCTGGATTTGTGGCTTTTTGTTGAGTTTCTCTTCCTATTTAAGTTTGTTCCCATGCAGGTGCCTGATCTCACTGCCAGAAAGTAGTGTGTAAACATGGGCTTCTTTCTCAGTCTCTTCCTATTAACTCTTTGGTGACAGCACCATCATGTTTGAAATACCAAGACTCGCTAGAGATTTCAGCAGAATCATCTTAGCCTGCATCCTTCCAAGGTAAATAAATCAAGTTCCACGTAATCTATTACTAGCCATGCAAGTCTTCAGATAAGACATTAACAGATGAGGATCTTGGAAGCCAGAGTAAACATTATGAATTTGATTTTTAGCCTAGCCTTCACCAGTCCTCTATCTTTTGTTCCTGCAATTCTGCAGCCACAATTTTGGAACTACAATTATTTGCACTGACTATTCAGTGTAATTGGATGACCCTCAGTCTGGGCTCAGTTGTAGTCTCATTGAGTCTCTTGTCCCTGTGTCCCATACAGGAGCACTATTCAGTGCTTAATTTGTATTGAACAAAGTGCCAGGGATCAAGCAATTAGGTACTGGGACTCGAGCTATTTGTTTACATTTATAAGTGATCCAGCAAGCCCAAAGGTGCCAGGACTATGAACTGCCAAGCCTAGAGGTCCCGGGGTTAAGCCCTGGCAAGAATTAAGGACTGGCCCTACTCCTGGGCAATCTCACTGTTCCCAACAGGCATTCAGTTTACTCTCAGGGTCTTGTCAGAGTCCAACTACAGTTCACTTGTCTGTAGTCCCGAGGTCCCACCACCGGTCACTGGCAGGAAGCAGCCCTCCAGGACCCCTTGCCCTTATCAAGCTCAGAAGTGTCACTCTGCCCTCAACCAAAAGTGAGGGAAGGGAAAGGAAAGCCTGACCTTGGGCTGAAGTCCCCTTACTTGGGCTGAGTCCACTAGCAGTCCCTGGCAGCTTTCCTGCTCTTGGGGAAACTCCCCCAGCCCCCTTTTTCACCATTTTAAGCTTCACCTCTCCAGGTGCAACATGTTCTGCAGGTGCACCTACCTGGCACTGCCTGCATGCAGGAATGCTCATTAGCCTTTCTGCCAGTGTGGGATGGGTGTGTCCCTGTAACCAGGCAAGACTCACCCCTGCGGTGCCTCCTGTCGGTCGTCCTGGGAATTAGCTCTTTTGACCCGGAGCACCCTCTGCAGGCTGGTGCCTTGCTGCTGCTGGCCCCTGTGTCCCTCCCGGACCCGGTGCACCTTGTCCTGGGGTGCTGCCCCTTGGCAGTACACCCGTTCTCTGGGTCTCCTCACCCACTATCCCCACCTCACCTCAGTGGCTACTACCAATCACCATCTAGCCCCCTTTTGCTGGAGCTGACTGCAGTCTGTATAAGCCAATCACCACAGGCAAGGGGGTGTTGAACCGGCTGCCTATGCCTACCCTGGGCTGCACCCTTGCACCCTAGTACCTTTCTGACCTTTGACAAGGCCACAGCCTGGGGCTTTTCTGGGCGGGAGCTCCCCAACTCCCTTGCCCTATTCCCCAGCCCTGCTCCCCTCAGGTACTCTGTTCAGCTTCCCAGCAGCCAGGCCCTTCTCCCTCTAGAGACAAAGGGAGACTCTGTCTTAGCCTCTGGCCCTCAGCCCTCTTATAGGGCCAGCTGTGGCCTGATTGGGGCATGGCCCCACCTGTGGCTGCTTCCCCCAATCAGCCTGGCTTTTCCCTGCCACAGCCCTCTCCCAGGGCAGTAGCAGGGTGACCACCCCGCTACAGTCCCCCATCATCTTCAGATCTCCTAGACATCTAAGCCTTAACTGTGCTTGCGTATCAAAGATTTAGACATGTGAGTAACCTACACTGGGGTAAGCAAACTGAGGCTGCAAAATTATTTGTTCCCACAATCTGAAAGCACAAAAAAGAGATGCCAAGATCTGAAAATCTGCTAAAGATCCCATTTTGTCAGTTCAAATCAACTGCAGAGTGATAGCTGACTAATGACTGTTTGGCAACCTATATAGACTGTTAGTGGTGGATCTCCGCCTATATGCTAACCCTAGGAGATCCTGTTACAAGTCTTAGCAGATAGTTTGTCAGCTAAATAGGGCTCCAGACTAAGGTGGTTCCTACAGAGACTAACCTGTTCTGTGTGCGAAAAGAATTTAAAGATGTCAGGACTATCATTTTAGTGCTCTTCATCAGCCTTCAGTTCACTGACACATTATAAACAAACATCCAGATACTTTTTGTGCAAGGAAAGAAGCATCAGTGTCTAAGTGGGAGTTTTATCCATATATTTCAACCAGGAATTATGCTATTTCTGTCCTTGTTACAAATTGCTAGGTACACTACTCACAATATGTCTGAAGATTAATTCAAATCTACATGCAACAGTATGAGGTGTCATCACTGAATGGTTCTCCTATAAATAAGCACATTTAGGAAGATAATTATATACACAGATGATACCACAGGCTGAAGAGTGAGCTGGTAACATGCATGAGGAAGACATTGGAAAGGAGTCAAACTCCTGCTTCAAGAGCAATTAGTGAAAAGTCTGAGTTAGGCAACTTAGTATTGTTACATATGGCGTTTGTTTCTCAGAACCAGCTGCATGCAGAGATTTAAGTCATCTAATGAAGCCAATGATGTTAGAAATGCTCTGTAATGAAAAGAAAGTAGCATACCTCCCCAAAAGTGAGCTGGGGATTTAGCTACACAGACAGATTACATTAGCAATCACAATGCTCCAGTTGGTTAAATCTCCAGGGTCAGCGTGCAATCACTTGCGGGGAAGGTATGGGAATATTCCCAACCTCTATTCACCCTTACGTATAGTTGTGAAGAGTTTGCTAAATGTATTGTATATTTTATGTCCACCTTCCTCTGGTTCAGGGGGGTCTCAAACTTCTTTGGGCTGTGACCCCCTTCCAACAACTAAAATTACTACATGACCCCAGGATGAGGAGGGGGGTACACCAAAGCCTGAGCCCACCTGAGCCCCACCGCCTCGGAGAGGGAGACCAAAGCCGAAGCCTGAGTTCTGCCACCCCGGCCAGCGGGGCCAAACCCAAAGGCCAAGGGCTTCAGCCCCAGCTAGGGAGCCTGTAACCTGAGGCCTGTGGCCCAGGGCTGAAGCCCTTTGGCTTTGCCCCTAGGCAGTGGGGCTCAGGCTTTGGCCCCAGGCCCCAGCAAGTCTAACAGCAGCCCTGGTGACCCCATTAAAATGGGGTCTCAACCCACTTTGGGGTCCCAACCTATAGTTTGAGAACCGCTGTTCTGGGTCATCAGCCACAAAACCCTGCTGAGATAGGACATAGAGATGAAGGATGGCCTAAGGCACTAGACTGGAAACAGGAGATCTGGGTTCAACTACTAGTTCTTCTGGAGAATTATTATGTGACCCCGGTCTTTCTGTGCCTCAGTTTCCCCATCTTTAACATGGGGTTAACAATATTTTCCTAGACCACGGGAACTTTGTAAGGATAAATTCATCTATCTTTGTGAAGTGGTCAGATACTATGGGGATGGGAGCCATAAGAGTACCTAGACAGACTATTGACCTAATTTTGTCTATACCATACTCATATTTACAAAGTCCTTAAAAAATATCCTAAATTACTTGTATTATGCATGAATATTTATACAAAGCCAAAGCTCTGGTGATGGAGAAAAGCCCTTGTTGTTGCTTTGGTGGTAAGGGAGGTAAGAAGTATTTTCCCAATGTATGAAGGAGAATGGCACACAACAATGTAAGCCTATTAATAAATAAATGAGGATGAAATCAGTGAGCATTCTAAAATATCTGAACCTCTGACAATTATTTTTGAAATTTTCAGTGGATTTCTGAAAAAAATATATTAATTGCAGCACCAATCTTCAAAAAAGGAAAGAACTATCCTAGCAATTATCATGTGTTTAATTTAACTTCAGGCTCTAACAAAAACAAAAACCTTCAGTCACCTTTAATAAAACCTGCCAAAATTATTTCAGTCACATTTAAAGAAAACAAGGACTGTCTCACACTCAAAAGGTCCTATATTTCAGCCTAGACTGAATTTGTATGAATGGATACCTAAAAAAGCGGAAGTTTGAATGGAAACAGGGACACATATCCTTTATATAAGGTTTTTTTGTTTTGTTTTGTTTTTAAAGAAAACTTCCATATCCGGAACATCTATTCTAGGCATTGGGGACCTGTTCCATTATTTTAAATAAAGCGGTATCAACAATTTCACTACATTGATGACAACCCATACAACCACAGTTAATTCACACTCTAACTTTGTTATGCTGCAATTAACAAATCCCTTTCATGACAATCCCACCCTCATCCCATTCTGTTCCTGAGATGTCCACAAAAAAGAGAGCTGCACCACTTGTTGGCAGGATTAGCAATCAGGCCCTGGTGGACTGGGGTGGGGGAGTGCATTCCAGAACTGATGGGTCTTCATGAAGCAGCTCAACATATAAGGCCTCTGTTATATTAAGCAGTCTTATAAAGTAATGCCTGGGCTGGGGCTGGGGCAGCACAGTTGTCTTTTTTAATGGCAGATATGAGTCACCCATTCAAAGTGGTTAAAGAAAATTCTCTTTCCCAATTTCCTGAACATCAGTAAATGAAAAATATCAACCAGACAACACATTGCTTTCTTTTAAGAACTAACCACAGAACCCAAAGAACATTAAAAAGAAAGAAAAAACACAATACAACTAGCAACCGTATCTAAGGATGACACACCAGACAGACATGTGATGGGCCGGCACATGCGTCATGCATGCAAAATGGGCATATTTCAGGGATTTCCCTTTTTCCAAAACTATTTTTGTAGGTTATGATTAACCTAAAGTCCTCTAGAGGGTTTTTTTTTTCATTTAAACTATTCAAGATGTAAAATGTGGTTTTGGTTAAAAACTTCCATGATCCTCCTAATTAATAAGACCAATTCTTTAGGTGACTGTTTGATAGAGTTCTTTCAATGTGTGGTTAAGTGTAAACATGCATGGCCAGATTCTCAGCTGGAGTCAATGGAGTTATGCCAATTAACCCCAGCTTAGGCTCTGGCCCACTATGTCTGGTTCCAGTAAATACACAAGAATCCACAATGGAGGGAAGGCCTTTTAATGTAATGGAGGAGAAATCATGTTATTTACTTGAGCAAGTAAAAAAAAAAAAAAAAGCAGAAGTCGTCACTGTAAAATCTTACTTCCCCTAAACTCAGATCATGAAGATGGCTAAATTCTGCCAGCTGGATGCTGCAGCGATGATGTGTTTTACAAATGCATAATTATTTACACTGCCATATTACACAAAGCTTTTTACAAACTGATCTGCAAAACTATAATTAATATTAATGACAATATGCAAGTATCTGTTTGCTCTTACTAAAGTGCATCAAACTCTGATGTGGAGCACGGCAGCTGTTGAACCGCATGCAGTAACACTGCACAAGAAGTTGAGGCTATCTAAATTGATACTGCAGGGGGGGATTCTTTTGATCAGTAAAATGCAGTTAGTCAAATTGATAGTTTTCCCACCACTGAGTTAACTGTGCAGCCCTTTTCCCAATTCCTCTGCTATATTCCACTGTTCTACTGTGACTCATCTGGCTGGGCCTCAGGCACAGTGCTGAGTGTCATTTGTTACGTTATATCAAAGTTGTGGAAACTATTCAGGCTACTACTTGAGCTTTGCAACATGAGTGAGCTGATCCTCTCCTTCAGAAGGGACAATGCTGAAATATTGCTCAGATGTCTGACTTGGATAAAGCTTAAAAAGAACATTTGACGTATGCCTGGTTTAATCATCCATGGAAAGTACTGCACGAAAATGCCATTATTAAAAGTGCAGAAAGGCCAGGGAGAGTTATAATTAGAGCTGCTGTGAATGAAAGCTCATGAGTTTTAATACAAACCCTCACATATTTCACCCACAGGCATGCAGTTTATTATAAAGTGACAGGGAGCATTTGGGTGGAACCTAAAATAAGGCAGGGAGGAGAGAGGGAGAGAGAGAGAGAGAACAGAGGTAGTGGAGAAATGAGTGAGAAAAGAAAAGTGTGAAAGATGAGAGAAATGCAGGAAGTGAGACAGAGAACTGTGAATGTGTGAGTAAGGCCATGTCTACACTACAAAGTTAAGTTGACATGTAAGTCGACATCGAGCCTCCAATTTAAGCAAGTCAATCTTGCGTGTTCACACTATGCTCATGTCAGTGGAGTGCATCCTCACTAACAGGGCTTGTATTGACGCATGGAGCATTGCACTGTGGGTAGCTATCCCACAGTGCACATAGCCAAGTGGAAAGTTGGGTTGGGCTTGCAATGCCTTATAGGACCAAAACATTGGCGCAGGTGATTATGGGCAGGGCCGGTGCAAGGAAGTTTCGTGCCCTAGGCGAAACTTCCACCTTGCGCCACGCCCCCACCCAGCTAACCCAGCCTGCCGCCCTGCCCCCATGGCAGTTAACCACGCCCACCCGCCCCTCCCACCAGAGGAGCCCCCTCATGGCCGCTAAACCCGCCCACCACGGCAACTAACCCAGCCTGCCACCCCCCCCACTCGGGGAGCCCCCCCTGCAGCAGCCCCCCCCTGCAGCTAACCCCTCCCGGGGAGGCCCCCCCACTCTGCAGCAGCTAACCCTGCCCGGGGAGCCCGCCCCAGCTCACCTCCGCTCCTCCTCATCCGCTGAGCATGCCGGCGCCGCTCTAAGTCTCCTCCCCTCCCAGGCTTGCGGCACCGATTCTCCCACTCTAATTCTCCTCCAATCGGCGCCGCAAGCCTGGGAGGGGAGGAGACTTACAGCAGGGGCTGTGTGCTCAGCAGAGGAGGTGGAGTGGAGGTGATCTGGGGCGGGGAGCGGTTCCCCTGTGCGCCGTCCTCCCCGTTACTGCGGGCGGGCGGGCGGCCCTCCCCGCGCCTCCCCACCCCAGCTCACCTCCACTCCACCTCCTCGCCTGAGCGGGCTTTTAGGCACCCTCAACCACTAGGTGCCCTGGGCGGCCCGCCTAGTTCACCTAATGGTTGCACCGGCCCTGGTTATGGAAACATGGCGGCGTTAGCCTTCTATGATGCACTTACCTTTCTCCATCTCTCCCTGAAATCAATGGAAAACAAACCAAGCCTTTTTCGTGCCTTTTTTCATAAGCCTGGGTTACCTGTGCAGATGGCACAGGACCGACACCAACTAAATCATCCCAGCCGGGACTTTGTCAAGCCGGGCCTTAAAAACCTCTAAACGATGGAGATTCCACCACCTCCCTAAGTAACTCATTCCAGTGCTTCACCACCTAATATCCAATCTAGAACTCCCCCACTGCAACTTAAGACCATTGCTCCTTGTTCTGTCATCTGCCACCACGGACAACAGCCTAGCTCCATCCTCTTTGAAACCCCTCCCTTCAGGTAGCTGAAGGCTGCTACCAAATCCCCCCTCACGCTTCCCTTCTGCAGACTAAACAAGCCCAGTTCCCTCAGCCTCTCCTCATAAGTCATGTGCCGCAGCCCCCTGATCATTTTTGTTGCCCTCCGCTGGACTCTCTCCAATTTATCCACATCCTTTCTGTAGTGGGGGGCCCAAAAATGGACTCAAAACTCCAGATGTGGCCTCACCAGTGCCAAATAGAGGGGAATAATCACTTCCCTTGATCTGCTGGCAATGCTCCTACTAATGCAGCCCAATATGCTGTTAGCCTTCTTGGCAAAAAGGGCACACTGCTGACTTATATCCAGCTTCTCATCCATTGTAATCCCCAGGTCCTTTTCTGCAGACCTGCTGCTTAACCAGTCAGTCCCCAGCCTGTAGCGGTGCATAGGATTCTTCTGTCCTAAGTGCAGGACTTTGCACTTGTCCTTGTTGAACCTCATCAGATTTCTTTTGGCCCAAACCTCCAATTTATCTAGGTCACTCTCGACCCTATCCATACCCTCCAGTGTATCTACCTCTCCCCCAAGCTTCGTGTCATCTCTGAACTTGCTGAGAGTGCAATCCATCCCATCATCCAGATCATTAATAAAGATGTTGAACAAAACTGGCCGCAGGATCGACCCCTGAAGTGCAGCAATACTAAAATGAGATGTCAGTGTTTCTTCTGCTGGTTCGGAGCGCTGCCTGCAGAGAATCTTCTCCCCACACAGCAATAAGATCCACCACCTCCTGTGTACTCCAAGCTGGAGCATCTTTATGGCCTTGAGTCTCCATGATCAGCTGTGCTGGCGAGCTCTCCACGCTGATCAAACAGGAAATGAAAACTCAGAAGTTCCCAGGGCTTTAATAGGGAGCTGCTTTTCCCTGTGCACCTGGCTGACATGCAGTGGAGTTGAAAGTGCTCTCCAGAGCAGTCAGAGCAGAGTACTGTGGGACACCTCCTGGAGGCCAATTCATTTGAATTACACAATGCAGCGTCTACACTATCCCCATGTCAACTTGTGGATGTCGAATCAAGCACTATGCCTCTCGCGGAGGTGGAGTACAGAAGTCGACTTTACAGGCCACCTAGGTTGGTAGAAGGGACTCGGTAGTGTAGACACATACATTATTAGATCAACTTAATGCGGCTTATGTCGACCTACTTTTGTAGTGTAGACCAGGCCTTAAAAACAGCCACAGCAGAAACAAAGAAAGAGAAAAGAAATGAGATAGAAGGAGAGGAAATACAGAGAAAAGAATGGGAAAGTCCAAGAGAAGAAGGAATAGTAGAGAGACAGGGAGGAGAGGAAGGGTAAGAGTAAGACAACCAATGTGGGTAAACAATGCCATTTTGATGAGGTGTACCCTGTATCTTCAGTAATGAAATTTTTCTGACTAGCTGCCTTCAGATTTTGTGAGCACTACTTAAAATCCTTCATATTTTTCCCAGCATGGAGTTTAATTAGCTAGCTGGCTCACCACCAGGTGGGCTTTCCAAGCTGCTGCTATTGCTGTGTACTGCATTAACCCAGTGCTATTTTTCAAACTGCCAGTGAGGTAGAATGGTCAGGGTGAGTATATACAGTACATTCTAACGGAGTGTATATCAACATCAAAGGCACAAGGATAAATAATGCCATCTCAGGGCTGATCCCAGGAAAAGGGAGTGTGTTCAGCAGAATGTTTGTCAAACAGGGTGTTTTCTTGTTTCATCACTTCCTAGTTCTACCTCAATCATACCACAGTGAATAAACACAATAAAAAAACTCTGGGGTCAGCACTGCAAGACTTCAATTGGTTCCAAAAGGCTAGTTTGGACTTGTCAGCCCTAGAGTTCCAAACCCCCTCCAGTTCCACAGACTGCTGAGAAGTGACCTGCCCGGGGGAGGCAGTGTCTGTATTTTCTCACTTCCTGGTAGGGCTTCTGCAGCAATGTACAAACAAAACCTGCTGGGTCCTGATCCATCACTTATGGACACAAGTTCAGGCAGGTCCCACTGCCCTATTTCCAACCTAGTGCTTGTTTCAGCTCTGTTCTCACAGAGATGGTAATTGTACAAGGGAACTGGCCGGGGGTGGTAAGCCAAAAATCCAAAACATTGAAGAAGAGTTCCATCTAAAGCCATACTACACATTGCTACCCCCTACCAGTGAACTTAAATCTCCTGAAAGTCTTTTTCCAGTGGGCAGTGCAGTCAGCGAGCCATTCCAATGCAGTAAAGTCTGGGCCAGGATTTAGACAGATCCTGTGAGGTAACATTGTGCTGCACAAGGTATGTAAATATGCTGGGAGCTTGCAAGCCAGAGAGCTGCAGGATCTATTTGTGCCCAGCTGTGACCGTTTATTACACGTGAGTCCTGTCTCTCCTTTATCACAGGGGGAGACTAGTGAGCAAAATACAGTCTAACTCCAATATAGTTTCAATACATTATGATGTGCAAAATGCAATCGGGGTTATAATAACCCATTTGTTGTGTGGGAAAAAAAAGCTTTTCTGTAAGAGTCGAGCTCTATTTATGGTAATGTCTTGGAACGGTCCTAGTTCAGATCCAAACCAGGACTTTGAAACAATCATGGCAGAGACAGCCTTCAAAGACTCCATTCAGCTGCGGCACAAGGCACAGTTTATTCTGGGATAGGACTCTCTGGGTGTGTTTAATCACATCAATGCAGACCATCAGGCAAGAAAGGTAGTGACTAATGCTCCTGGTTCATTATCTTAAGACTGAGCTTTAGTGTATTGATCTAGGGCTCCTATGACAAAATTTTCAAAAGTGACCAAATGACTTAGGAACCTAAGTCCCATTTTCAAAAGTGACATAGGTTATGTCTACACTAAAGCTGTGCTGCTGTAGCGCCATAGTGTAGATGCTTCCTACACCGATGGAAGGGTTTTTTCTATCAATGTAGTTAATCCATCTCTCCAAGAGTTGGTAGCTAGGTCAACAGAAGACCTAGCCACATGAATACCAGAGTTAGGTCGACCTAATTTCATTGCACAGAGCATGAAATTTTTCACAGTCCTGAGTGATGTAGCTGGGTTGATCTAATAAAAATAGTAAACCAGGCATCACTCTCATGACTTTCAATAAGACTTTTAGGCTTCTGACTCACTTAGGTGCCATTGAAAATGTTACCCCTTGTTGATAGAACACAACACACAAGTCTTCATTTCTGATCTGATATCAGCCACTTAGAGATGTGTCCAGATCTGAATTTTGCTCCTGGCCCTTAAGTCTACAATGGGCCAAACTAAAATACCAGACAAACTGCTCTTGGACTTTTTAGCTCAGATCAATCTATCAGTCATGCCCACTGAAAACTATTCTGTGAAGAAGTGAGGCTGGGGAGAGACAGCACAGTGACAGGCATGGTATAAACACTGAGATAGAGAGGTTATATTAAAAAAGATGAGATGTCACAGAGCAAGTCTGGACTTTCTTAGGCTCACAGGTGCCCATGAAGCCCAAAGCTGAAGGATGCTTTGTGAGCAGGAAGATGGTTTCTTATTTGGTATAACAGCCAAGTTCATTGTCAAATGATGGGAGGCATCAGCTGAAAAATCAGTGTGAAAAGCATAAAATAAAATGAGTTTTCCAAAGAATCTAGAGATCTATAGAAACAGAAAGTCAGAGGTTATTTTATCTTTCTGGACAGAGAAAGTGACAAGGAAAGTTCTCAGCCTTGCAGCAGATACTTTGAGCACCTGTATAGCATGTCCATTAGAAGTCTGGAGGGATCAGTAAGGAGTGAACACAATACCAATGAATTTTTCATAGGTATAAGAAATCTGAAACAGATCATCCCTCGTGTCCCTGTCCTTGTCCCCCCGCCCTCCCCCTTCGGTCATCTGTGTCCCTAGAATCCCCCAAAAGCAGAACCACCATGACAAAAATTGTGATCAGTAGCCCAATGGGTGCAATTAGATAGGAGAGTGATAATGAGAAGATGAACAAACAAAACAAACATGCCCCTCTCATCAGGATATGCTGTACAACACGGAGTACAGGTATGTGGCTGCCTATACACTCTTGGCTTGAAAGGACAGGATATTTTTGTTCATGGCTATGTTATACACTGGTACTTTGCCAGTGGAGTGGAAACAAGTGCAGTTTTTATTTAAGCAGAATAAATGCACTTTGGGGACTAAACAGGCACTGCATATAATAGCCATATGAACTTGATCTGGGAGCAATCCAATCCTTGAAAATTAATGTGCACTTATGACATCATTATTAACGTCAACCACTTGCTCCTTTTCAGCTCAACTAACTCCAGAGTTGGAAGCAGCGTAAGTCTGACATGTACAGCTGTAAAAATTTTTCAAAAACATGGTTATTCATTTTATCTGGCTTTTTCTAGTCATAAAAATGTCCAAATGCAATTCCCCAAGAACAAAAAATGAATTCATAAAAACAAATATGACCCCATGCCCCAAATATAATAAACTCCCAAAAACTAAGGCCCAAATTTTACACACATTTTGGGTACCTCCGCTTTGGGTTGCCAGTTTGAGACAACCAGAGCCTAATTTTGAGCGATGCTGGGCCCTCACAACTCCAAATGACTCTAATGGTGCTGCTGGTGCACGAACGCCTGAAATTCAGGCCACAGGAGTCTCAAGCTGGGTACTCAAAAACCGAGGGAACCAACATCAGCATCTACTTTTGTAACTGTGGCTGTAAAAACCTCCCATCAGCCCCCCACCCTTCTACACATCCTCTTTGTCCGCTTCCCCACAGACAGGAAATGGCTGTCAGAACAGATAAGCTCTGGAGCATGTACTGAAGGTCACCAGAGTGGATCAGAGAAGTAAACTCCACCTCTCACCTAACTCTCTGCCTCCGACCACTCCTGATTACATCTAGGGGCTATTAATACCTCAGCAGATCTCAGCTACTGCAAGTTCCCATGAGCAGAGAGATGATAGTCAGTACCCAAACCATTTAGCTCTTTTAAAGTTAAAACCAACATCTGACATTGGAAGTGGACCTCAGTGTAGATGGTGGAGCACAGACGGAATGTGATCCCTGAAAGAACTGCCCCTTAACAAACCATCTTCTGCATTCAGCCCCAGCTAAAGCTATGGAGGGTATATGTCCTTTCAACCCCATCATTTTGGACTTTTCTCCTTTAGGTAAAGAATTTTTTGCCCTATGCAACCAACCCATCAGGCTTACCCCCCATGCCCCTCTCTCTGCATACCTTCTAGTCAATCTGGAGTCTCTTTGTGAATATATATATCTTCACAAATGCCTACTTGGGCACAGTGACAAGGGCACTGTTTCTCCTGAAGAGTTCTTTCATACCCATACCTTCTGCTGACAGCCTTCAGTAGTGCCTTCAGCAATATTGCATTGATCAGTCCAGAAGTGTTTTGTACTGTAATAAACCTACAGGCTCCTGACTGACTGCTATATTGACCTCCAATACAACATCTAGCCAGGCAAATGCCTTGGTCTGAAGAGCACAGGAAATGGAATTACTGCCAAAGATCAGAGGGGACCTGGTTCAGGAGGGAGCAGGAGGCTACATGAAAGCTGGAACAGCCAGCTGAAGGGAGCAGCTGGGGAGCAGGTTGTGAAGAGAAGGCCAGGCATGTTGGGAGTTGGGACTGCAATGCTGAGAGCTGGGCTGGGAAGCAGCCTGTGGTTGGCAAGGTGGTCAACAGTAGCCAAGATAGATTCTGGGGAGCAACCTGTAAACAGGGAGGCCTTGTGCATAGGTCTGAACGAGACAGGATCTCAGGCCAAGGGATCTGCAAGCCAGTGTGTGACTGCCTCCAGGAGAAGGGTGACCTGGAGCGAGTAGCTCTGGCACTAGGCCAGAGACGCCACACCTTCATACCGATGTACTGGACTGCCCCTAGGGACTGACTTAGGAACTGTTGCTTCATCTTTAGTTTGTAGCTTAAAGCCATTGTTCCCAGGGTAACTGCAGCATTTATTTCTGGAGCCCTAACAAAGCAATCCTTTGTTCTTTATCTCACTCAGTGAGTGTTCATGGAAACCCACCAAAGGCTGGAGCCATAATGGCGTAGTGCTTACAGCACCTATAGCGCTTGCCTCGGAGAGTGTGGTATACCCAGCAGCATGCTACCAGACATCCAGGAGACTGGTACCAGTGCTCTCACAGTGACTCTGCCACAGAGTCTGTCACAACACTAACAACAGCCTTTATTAAAAACAGGACTCCAGTAAGGCCCTGGAATACTGTTGTAGGCTGTAGAGTTGAGGACCTTCCATTACTCTAATCTTTTATCAAATGGCAGTGGTAAGCTTTGCCTTCTGTTAAATGCTTTGCTGCTGCTTTCTGCTGTAGCTTATTTAGCACCACAAAAGGAGACGGTGTTGATTTAAAGGCAACAGACTGGAATGTCAGTGTGATACAGAGAGGGGCCCGAGGTGCAAAGATTGGATCCAGAGTCAGACTTTCCCAAAGGGTGGGGTAATTAAGATTTAGCGTTTTGGTTCACTCCTCTTATACAGAAGAGAAAAAGGGTGGCTGTGAAGTTCAGTTCTTGGTACAAATCCCAAACATATGGGATATTTGGAGTCACAGTTTTGACTCAGGCCTCTTTCCCGGTGTATTGGAACATAAGCACCCCAAGTGCCTGTGTCAGTGCCTGAATTGTGATTTGCCCTCACTCTTCAGGCATATAATTTGGCAGCACTCCAGCAGTTAAATGGAGATTGCTCTTAATTTTCTATTTTCAGTTATAAATGTAACACATCTCTCCTCGATAAATTGATTTGCAGATTCCTTAAAACACCCTGCAGGATTCCTGGGAATCTGTATCTCTCCTCTTCCTGTCCCCATAGTCCTCTTGCCTGCAGGGAAGGCAGTTTTACAACAGTCTCCACCATAAATTATGTATATCTCAGAAACTTGAGCTTAATGTATAGTAAATTAAACTGAATTTGTTTGGCTGAAGCAAAAGCAGTGGAATAATCCATCTGAATGCCAGGGGAATGACTCCACTTAAAAGTCTGCCAGACTGATTATAAACAATGACATTAACTGCAGAAATGTGTTTTTGCAAGTCACAACTGTCTTTAAAGATCTCAAGTGACCAATACACCACTGGACATAAACACTGCTCCCTCAAGGATGATGTATAATTATGTGTATTTAACTATTGTAAAGAAAGCCTTCTCTCCACAATTATCCTGTTTCTAACAATCCTGACAAGACAGACTCCTATGTAAAGAAAGAGATGATGAGATATGTCTGTTCCCAACTAAAAAGCCATAGAAATCTTATTATGGAACCGATGTATTGGCCAGGACCCCGACTACTGGTTAATGGGTTTGGACCTTCTAAGTTTTAGGATTGAATGAAATTACTCTGAATTACAACCACCTCCAGATGATGGTTAGCAACCTTCTGGTGCATAGTACACTGAACAGCAGAGTGGGCAGTGAACATTTTGATCAAGAGCACGAGGCTCTTAGATGAGTTATAGTGCTATAGCATCAGAGTCAATCCATGGTACTGTGGGCTGGCTACTCATTTAAGCAGCTTTAGCTATGAAAGCCATTCAGACTAGATTGTGCCGTAGGTGCCATCAAGTGCATCAGGGAGTCACGCAGCATCTAACATCCCTAAGAAGAATTTTGGCTGTCTAAGGCAGTGCACACCAGCACAGCAATTACACTACTCTTAAAAGGAATGCAGTATATTCTCCCCAGCTGCTGGCCTATGTGGAGGTGAGTGGAGCCATACCCCTTGCAGTCTATATTTGCCTGCCACCCTACAGAAACCCAACATCCATGTGTGCACTAGGAGGCAGATCCTACACTCGCCAACCAGATTCCAACCAGTCAAAGTTCTTTGTGTCCTTTCCCACTTTGCTGGATCCATGCAGGGCCTTGTCAGAATCTGGCCCTTAGCGTCCCCTAAAAGAAGGCAGGATTTCAGTTTTTAATGGTTTCACCCAAAAGACCCCAAACAAAGTCAACTGCCTGGAATACTTTACTACTTCACACAGATAAAGATTTTAGTTGACCGTCCTGGGATCTGAACCTGGGACTCCCAGAAGTCTATGTCTGCCCAATCTCCTACAGGGAGAGATCCACAAAATCTGGAATAAGTAGCACATGCTTGGCTAAGAGAACAAGAAGGCTTTAGAAAACTTTCTGCAGCTTCACCCAGCCCAATATCTGTGCCTAATGCACTGCGTACAAGGCACCAAAGCAATGAACTGTTCACAAAAGTAAAGCTACAATAACAAGGCCTCCAGTCTAGATTGGAAATCTAGACTCCATAGCCACACGGCTTCCTTTTGCTTGAATCACATCAAAGCGATCTTGCACAATGCAACAATGTTGGGTTGCAGCAGTCGTACACTGAAGACACTTTGCAAGGAGAGAAGGGGGAACAAAGTCAAAGGCATTTTCTTTAGCACTGAAAGCATTTTATTTATTGTTAAAACATAATCGTATTCAAGGCATCATTGTTTTCCACCAAGCCACGCTGAAAAGACACTGGCAGGCATCCCAGACACAAATTTTCTTGACTGGAGACTTGAATGATGCCAGCCATGGCAATGAATAGTTTCATTCCTACCCTGTTGATCGCAGTGTAGAGATTCAGTCAATAGAGTCCATATAAGAGATTCCTAAGACCTTATTGTGATGCATGCTCACAAGGGCTAGAGTTAAGGTTGCTGTGGGAACATTCGCCCTTACAGAATGAGCCAGATTACAGACTGGCTGTAATAGGTGGCCATTTTGTTCTGGGGCTCAAGGCATGTTTCCAACAATAGAGAGACAAGGCTGACAGATTTTTGTCTGGAGTCATCAGTCAACTCACTTCCCCATCGCAGTGCCAGAACCCTCCTTGATCCCTGAGAAGTGCTACCCAAGTGATCTACATGGCTCCTTCTGATAACCTTCCCCAGTCTTTGGCACATGATCCCACTGCAGCTGCTCCTCCTGCTATTGAAAATCTGCCCTGATCCCCAGCATGTGCTCCCCAGGAAACCCCACCAAAGTTAATAAGAACTTCAGGTGCTCAGCACCTCTACAAATCAGGCCATTCATATAGGTACCTAAATATGGATTAGGTGCCCACGTTGGATCATTTTGACCACATATTAATTATTATACATATACACAGTTAATTGAAAGGATTAGGTTCTTATTGGTAAATGTGGATAATTGTCTACTTCACCATACACTCGCAGACCAACAAAAATATATTTCCATCTATAAGAATCAAAATTTACAGATAGGCAAAGTAAGAAAAGTGCTGTTTGAAAATGTATTAGAGTTTGATTTAAGGCTGTTTACTTTGTATATTTTGATGTGATGTTGACCATTTGTGTTTTAATGGTTATAGAACTTTAACTTTTTGAATCTCAAATCTACTGTCATTACTTGATTATTGTCTGACCCCCATAATTTCCTGCTACTGTTAACGTTTAAATGAATAAAAATAAAAAATACTTAAAAATAAACATTGATATTATCAATCAAAATTATACAAAAATAAAATTGTAATTCTACCAAGCTTATACATACAGCTGTGACAGAGATTCCATGAGGAAGTCCCATATATGGCATTTCATTTGCTAGAATATTTTAGACAAAATGTCTTCTTTTGATAATGCCACATTATTTCTTCTTAAATCAGAAGCAATAAACAGTCGTTGAACTGCGTTAGTCAACATCAACATGTACCAGTATATCTTATTGTTCTTTTGATATCATATCTATGTGGGGTGAGCCTACTACTTATTAAAGACCAATTTGGCATCTGAACATTCTTGTCTCCTTCAGTATTTGGGAGAGACATAGAACTGAGAGTTATCTAGAGTTATATAGATAATGTTACCAGTAATATATACTGGTAACATTCCATATTCCTGTACAGGAAAGTCTCATTTTTCTTGGTTTGTAGTCAGATTGAATATTTCTTTATAAAAAAGGACCCATATGGACCCATAGAGGCAGAGACCATATATTTCTAAATGTCTGTTCAGGACATAGGACAATGGGGCCATGACCTTCACTGGGCTCTTGGATGTTATCACAGTACAAACAACAGTAGCAATCCTTGTGATCATTTGAAAAGACACTTACAAAACCTTCAGTTATGGGCTATATGGGGAAGAGTTTGAAAAGTATGATTTTTACAGTGATCAAGAGAATTATTTACAAGTGTCCCTGAACTGATATTTCTAAGGTCATCAACTGCAAAAAGATCCTTATATGCATGTGCTCACTGTAGATAAAGGATATTCCTTTTTATTAATTTATTAAAGACACCGATCTGTTCATGTAAAATTTTAGTACATTTTTTTCACATGGTGGTGGGGAGAGGGAAAACCACCAGGAGCACCACCTTTTTTCCTCTTATGTAATGGGCTTACACTATGAATCATTGCTTAATTTTTCATCTCTAAAAGCAGGCTCAGTGAGATCCAATCTTCTGATTGGCTTAATGAGTTTGATCTGGAACCAGAAACTGGACCGTGACACTTTTAATTTATTATTAGTGGTGCATCATGTATAATTATGGCAGCAATTACCTTTTTGTTTAGTTGCTGATTTTAAAGACATATATGAATATATTTTTCCATTTGTCAGGATGAGTCACTTTTAGCCATGGTAATTGTATATCTGGGATGGGCTCTACTTGCATTTTGGATTTACCTGGAAGCCTTCTTTTATGATGCTAGACAGTCTTTGTATAAACATTCCGTCTTGTTCCAGAAATGATCAGACAGCACTTTCCTCCTCCCTGAAACATGTTTTAAAACCTTCAAACTACAGATTACAGTGTGGTTGATACTGCAGATTGAACCAGATTTAATCAGAAGTGCAGATTAAAGTGTCTCTACTTTATCACTTTGCAACTTCTACTTTGCTGAACTCAAATTCACTGCTCTAAATGGCAAAAAAAACTATTGGAAAGCTAATCAAATGGAGTGATTGTCTCAGCAAATCCTTTGCTTCTCATATTGAGATGGTGACTTGGAAGCTGATTCCTGACATCTGTGTGCACAAGGCATCTGTCAGCCAGGAGAACAGTAATCTGAAAGGTTGTGCATGTCCCTTTTATCTGCAGGTCACATACAATTTCTCAAAGTATTAGAAATGTGACTACAAATCAAAAGAAAACAGGTGAGGATCTGACTCAAGAAGTTTAGTTGCCCTTGTGAGCTAGAAAATAACTTCTCTTTGGTATATTTAGCAACTATTGCTCTGCAAGTGGATGTGGGAGAATTGTGTGACGGATAGTAGAAGTGGAAAGAAATGCTTTAATATGGCATGCCTACAATATTCAGCAAGAGGATCCAAGAACATTACAAGAATTTTAGCAAATTAATTTACTTAAGAAATACTAATGTTATTATGGCTAAAGATAGCTGATCTTATTCCATGGAGGTTGCCATTTCTATACTTCAACCCTTTCATTCCAAGCAGGCCACTTCCCCAAAGGGTATGTGGGACAGAGTGCTTATGTCAGTGATAAATGGGATGGTCTGTGGGTGAAGTCTGGTCTGGGAGCACAGGAGTACAAAACAAGAAAGATGGATAGAAAGCAAAGACATTCTGTTCAGGAATGGAAAGGTAGGGAAGGGGGTTATATATATTAATCTGAAAAACCAAGGTGTACTCTGGCAATGTAAGAAAGAGATACAAGTCAGAATAAAACAAAATCTACATTTACCTAAATAATTAATTGCAACTTACCTAAAAATAGATGTCTGGTGATTTTCTCCTTGATTTCAGTGCAGAATTACTGTCTTCCTATCCTAATTTCTCTTTCTTCCTGCCAACAGTCAAGAAAATTAAAGTAGCAGAGGGGTAGCCGTGTTAGTCTGGATCTGTAAAAGCAGCAAAGAATCCTGTGGCACCTTATAGACTAACAGACATTTTGCAGCATGAGCTTTCGTGGGTGAATACCCACTTCATCGGATGCAAGTCACTTGCATCCGATGAAGTGGGTATTCACCCACGAAAGCTCATGCTGCAAAACGTCTGTTAGTCTATAAGGTGCCACAGGATTCTTTGCTGCTTTTAAAGAAAATTAAAGTCTCTGTGAAGGAAATACATTTTACCCATTATTGTTGTTAAATAGGTTAATCTTTAAATTTAAAAAAAGGCAATTTCTATTTTTGTTGATAGTAGCCTAGTTGGTTCCAAAATGTTGATAGTACATTGGAGATGTCCATTATTAGTTATTTCAGTGGTATCTAGATGCCCCATTGCTCCAGGTACTGTACACATAGAGTGAAACAATCCCTGGCCTTAAGAGTTTACCAATCCATTTAGAATCAGTTTTAAACTAGTTAGGAAACAAAATTCTGGAGAAAGTAATGGCTGAGACAACCTCTATCTCAGTCCTAATTTCATAAGATATATTTAGGACATTCCCTGCTGTATTCAAAGGTTCTCCACATTACATAAAATGATCTGCTGCCATGAACCTGACTCAGCCACTGCGTTGTAATTTGGTCACTCATTATTTACAGCAGTGGTTCTCAATCAGGAGTATGTGTACCCCTGGGGGTACGCAGTGGTCTTCCGGGGGTAGATCAACTCATCTAGATATTTGCCTAGTTTTACTACAGGCTACATAAAAGCACTAGCAAAGTCAATACAAACTAAAATTTCATACAATGACTTGTTTATACTGCTCTACTGTGTTCCCTCTAATTTTTCCCCACCCATGTGCAGAATGAATTTTGTTATGTGCACCAATACGGAAGGGATGTGTGACACAGCACCTTCATATCAATGCACATAACAAAATTCATGTGGTAGGGGTGGGACCAAGGGGTTTGCAGTGCTTGAGGGGGCTCGGGGCTGGGGCAGACGGTTGGGGTGCAGGGGTGTGAGGCATAGGCGCCAACTCCATGGGTGCTGCAGGGTTGGAGCACCCACAGGGAAAAATTAGCAGGTGCTCTGCCCCCATCCCCTCCTCACCTCCTCCTCCTCTCCTGAGGAGGCCGCATCCCCATTCCTCCCCTTCCCAGCGCTTCCTGCCCACCGCCTAACAGCACGCTCGAGGGAGGAGGCAGTAAAGAGGAGGGGCATGGGTGGGGATTTGGGGAAAGGAGGTGGAATTGGGGCACGGCCAGGGGCAGGGGGAGTTGAGCACCCATGGGGCAGAGGGGAAGTTGACGACTATGGTGTGAGGGCTCGGACTGGAGGTGCGAGTTCTGGGGTGAGGCCATGAATGAGGGCCTAAGGCCTGGGGCAGGGGGCTAGGGCACGGGGGGAGGGCTCCAGCTGAGGGTGCAGGCTCTGGGGTGGGGCCAGAGATGAGGGATTGGGGTGCAGGAGGGTGCTTCAGGACTCCCCCCATCTCTCTTTCCCCGCAGCAGCACCTGGGCTGGGGAAATAGGCACCTCTCCCCCAGCCATGGGCTCCAGGACTGAGGCTGGATTCAGGGAGGGGCACACTGCGACAGGGCCAGGCTGGGCCACTCAGGTTTGGGCCACCATGGCTGTGGCTGGGTCCAGGCAGGGCTTGCCGGGTCTGGGCCAGGCCGCCCTGGCAAAGCTGGGTCCGGGCGATGCTGCACTGCCCTGGCCGGGTCCGGACCAGAGTAGGGGTGCCCTGGCCATTGCAGGCTGGGGCTTGGCTAGGTTGGGGCCGGGGGAGAGGCGCCCCTCCCCAGCTGAGGCAAGTCCCCGGGCGGGTTCCCGGAGTGCCTGCGCAGTGCTAAATAGTTGGCTACGCAGCCATGCAGCTTCCAGGGAACTTAGCCATTCTATATACTATACATAAGGCTACGATTTAGTCACAGAGGTTACAGAAGTCACCGAATCTGTGACTTCCAGCAACCTCTGTAATTTCAGCCTGTGATGATCAGGAGCTGCAAGGTCCCCTGCTGCCCTCAAGAGCAGGCAACTGAGGGGTACCCCAGTTGCCTCTTGTGGCCCCCGGAGCTCCAAGCCATAGAGTGACCAGATGTCCCCATTTTATAGGGACAGTCCCAATTTTTGGGTCTTTTTCTTATATAGGCTCCTATTACCTCCTACCCCGTCCCAATTTTTCACATTTGCTGTCTGGTCACCCTACCAAGTCACCACAGGTGGCAGGGTACCACCGCAGGCAGTGGGTACTCCTGGAGCTGCTGGTGATGGGGGAATCCCCAAGCTCCCAGCTGCTGCGGGCAGTGGGGGAACCCCCGAGCTCTCAGCCACTGCAGGGAAACCCCCAAGCCGCGGGAAGCAGGGGTATTCTGCAATTCCTGGCCTCTGCAGGTGGAGGGATACCCCACAGCTCTCAGCCACCATGTCCGTGGGGGAACCCCCAAGCTCCCAGCTGCCACGGGCCCCTAGAGCTGTGAGAGTACCCTGCAGCTCTCGGCTAACACAGGAGGCAGGGGAACCCCACAGCTCCTGGCCCCAAAGGGGCAGTGAGGGGACTCCCAGAACTGCAGGCCTTATTAGAAAACCTGAGAGGTGGGTGACAAGGCTGCCCCTACCTCCTGTAGTATGCGCAAGGGAGTCTGCAGGGGGGAGAGCCCCATGTGCCAACCGAGCACCTGGGGATCCACCCAGTCCCTGCTGTCATAGCTGAGGTGGTCTCCAATTCTGTTGGTTTCTCTGGCACACTGAGGGGGACTCTGCCACCTGTACACAAAGGTAGGGGTTGTGTAGCAGGGGTTCCATGAGGAGTTCTGCCCCCTTGGTAGCCACAATGGACCTGATCACCAAGAACAGCTTCCAAGTCTGAAGAAGGTCCTGGCAGAAAACAGGCAGCTCAGAGATGTCTTGCGGAAGACCCCTTGGATGGAGAAAAAAGGAGTTGCCTGTCATATCAGAGGTGGTGGAGAAAGGTGTGCGCCAACATACTCCTGGCTGGACTACCTGCACCATAAAGGAGTCTCTGCAGGGCCTGGAGATGGAAGACATGGACCTGGCTGCAGAGGCAGACCAGGCCATGTCCTCCCTCGTCCAGGGGAAGACTCAGAACCCCTGCAAAGACCCACTGCAGTTCTGGCCCGAAGAACTCCAGAGTTACCCTCTGGAGCCGGGCCAGGATCCCCGGGGATGGGCTCAGGGTGTCAAGCCACTGTCAGAGCATGGACAGGACTAGCTGGTTCCGTGACTTTTACTAAAAATATCCATGACAAAATCTTAGCCTTAACTATACACTGAAATGTAAGTACAATATTTATATTCCAATCAATTTTATAAATTATATGGTAAAAATGAGAAAGTAAGCAATTTTTCAGTAGTAGTGTGCTGAGACACTTTTGTATTTTTATCTGATTTTGTAAGTAAATAGTTTTTAAGTGACGCATAACTTGGAGGCATGCAAGACAAATCAGACTCCTGAGAGCCACTTATTTGCAGCACATAAAAGTACATTAGGCATCTCACACTAAGCCCTGGTCTACACTAAGGGAGGTGCCGACCTATGATATGCCGACTTCAGCTACGCTATACGTGTATCTTAGGTCGACTTACCTGGCCGTGAGGACAGCGGCGAGTCGACTGCTGCTGCTCCCCCTTCAACTCTGCTTCCGCCTCTTGTGAGCTGGAGTTCCGGAGTCAACAGGGAGTGCGTTCGGGGATCAATTTATCCGCATCTAGACAAGACATGATAGATCGATCCCTACCCGCCGATCCAGTGGGTAATGAAGACCTGCCCTCCATGTAAGACAACAAGAGCCCTGCCCAGAAGAATGTATAATTTCAGAGCCTGATGCTCCAGTGTGATCCACACAGGGAAGCCCAAGGCCTTCCCCCTCAGGCAGACTTCAATGGGAGCCTGCATGGGCATAAATGTTATCCCGATGAAAATTGTCCGCTTCCAATCATCATATTCCGCTGCATCACAACTGATTTGCACTAATCAGAGTTTGATCTAGAGTCATGATGCTGAACCCATTTAGTGCCGGGCTCTCTCAAATGTTATCAGAGCAGTTTTCTCTTAGGCCTCCCTAATATTATATTATATATGCACATATTTTTAAAAGAAATTGAAGAAATAGATTTACATTTAAATGAATTAACTTTAAAATAGAATAAAAACAACAACATTTTAAAGGATGTAGAGTTTGGCAGAAACATGGACAGAGACAGCCTGTTAATTTTTTCTTTCCTGACGGGTCATTTTCACTCTATATTTAGCAAAATCAGGATTGCCAGTTGAATCTATTAAATAAAGCTTTTGCAGAAATAAAACAAACAATCCAGAACCATAGAACAAACAGATGTTTATTCCCATTTTTCTCGTGGTTTGCTTGCCCCCCTCACCCCATTCCCACACAGATTATGAGCACAGTTGCCAACTTTCACGCAGTAAATAAGCACTTCGACTTTCACAATAAGCCAAAAATCAAGCTAATCCCATTTCAAAACAAGTCCGAAACAAGCCAACCCTTAAGAACCCCAACACTCTATGTGACTAGATCCCCCAGCATGCAGTCTGGGACTGTGGTGGGCCTGCTGTGCACCCATGGCTCTCCCCCACCTCCCTTGCTTCCCCCTTGCCTCCCCCTTACTGGGAGCCAATCAAAAAAAAAGAAGCAACAAGCTACAAGCCAAAAAACTGGCCAACAAGCAATTCACAAGCTAATTAAGCCGAAAACAAGCCCAATTTCTGCATTTTTTTTCGTGTGTTAGGCATGTCTGATTATAAGCCCTCTTCTAATGCACTGGACTTCCTTTTGGAATTATGTGAATTCTTCAACAAAAAACTTAGGTGACTTCTTCATCTGAACCCAAATCCTTTTTAAATCTCATAAAAGTCACCCGAAATACTAATTTTACTTCCTACTAGTCTTATAAGCCAGCAGCAGCACAGGTGCTGCAGCTGAATGAGTATCTGTACTATTGAACGTGCTAGTGATGTAATCATTAAGTAAACAGGCACTGCCAATGTTGACCTTAGAGTGTGATATACCTTACTTACAATGTAGCCACGCATGCTAGGGCTAGCGCTCTTTCAGACCTTTATGTCAGTTTATATTTAAGCAGCCTTAGTGTTTGAAAAACAATGTATTAATGTAACAATAGTTCAACTTTAGTGACAATGCATCCCATTTGTTTCAGTGAGTGCTAATGATATGGGTGAAATCCTGTCCCACTGAAGTCAATGCCACTGCCTCAAACCAGTACCAGGGCTCTTATGACATACAAGTATGGACAGCTCCAAAGCATCACCTTCCTTCCATCCCCGTTATTATTAATTATTCCTATTAGGGGAGCACCCGGGAATAAGGCCAACATTGGATATTGTACAAACATACAGGCAAAGATTTTCAAGTGGTTAGTGACTTTGGAGGACTTGGTTTTTGGGGAACATAATTTGAGATACCTTAAAGTGGGCGCACAGCATTTTCTGAAAACCACACCCTTAGTTATGGCTGATTTGAGGTACCTAGGCTCACTAGTCACTTTAAAAAATCTTGGGCATAGCAAGAGATGGTTCTTATCCTGAAGATCTTACAGTCTAGGTGAGATTCTAAGTAGAAATGGACACAATGTGGATGGACTCCAAACCAGACAAATTCTATCCTCTTTCAAAATATCATTATACTGAATTCCTCCTACCCCCACCACACACACACAAATGTACATATATTTTACTGGTATAGAGGACCATACAAAATGGCAGCTGTGATAACAATATTCCTACTATGACTGATAATAAGTTTAATCACATACAGCTGAAATTGTACAAATGTCAGAGCTGAAGCTATTTCTTAGGTGCCCATCAATGTAATATCTGAGAGTTAGAGATTACGCGCTCATTAGGAGATAGCAGGTGAAGAACACTGATCAATCGCAATCAAACTATTGACAGTTTGAAAAATATTGTTCCAGTTTGTATTAACAAAGAAGAGGTTTTCCACTATTATATCTTAAGTGGGGGACACATCCATAGAAGACTGAACTAAGGATCCAATCCATCTTTCATTATCGTAACAGACATTAAGTCCACAAGGGACCATTTTGATCAACTCGTCTGACTTCTGCATCAAGCCTATAACTTCCTGTTCAGCTATCAACATATCTTTTAGAAAGACATCCAATCTTGATTGTAAGACAAAGTGACGGTGAATCCACTGTGCCTGTAGGTAAGTTATTCCAATGGCTAATTACCCTCATTTTTAAAAATTTGCATCTTATTTCTAGTCTGAATTTGTCTCTTCAGTGTGCAACCACTGGATCTCCTTATGGTTTTTTCTGCTAGATTTAAGAGCCTTCTATTAACAGAAATCTCTCATGTAGGTTCCTGTAGACTGTGATCAAGTCACCTTTTAACCTTCTCTAGAAAAGCAGAATATATTGAGCTTCTTGAGACTCTCACTGTAAGGCCATTTTCCCAGATCTTGAATCATTCTTGTAGTTTTTTCAGAGCCCTTTCCAATTTTTCAACATCCTTTTTTAAAGTATTGGCACCCTAGCTGGGTACAGTAGTCTAGTAATGGGCTTATTAATGCCATATACAGAGGTAATACCACCTCGCTACTCCACTACTTATACATCCAAGAAATGTGTTAGTCCTTTTAGCAATAGCAGCCCTTGGGACCTCATGTTCAAATGGTTATTTACCATGATTTCTAAAGTCCTTTTCCATTTCACTACATTCCAGGATACAGTCTTGTAAATGTGACCTACATTCTTTGTTCCTAGATGTATGACCTTGCATATGGGTGTATTAGAAACTATGGAAAGATTCCCATTTACTAAATGGAAGTTGGTTAAGGGACTAAAACTGTATATAGTGTAGATTTCCTTATTCTTGATCTATACTTTAGGTCCCTGGAGTTATATAGACAAAATATGCTGGTCATGTAAAATCAGAGAATGGCATTGTATTTCTGGAAAGATCTTTCAAAAGGATATTTAATAGTTTTCATATCATGTGTTAGCTTTCTGAGTGAGAGTGTGTATTCTGATTTCTATTATCACAGAATAGATTATCTATTATCACTTTTTGGCTATAAAATATGCCATGTGTATACATTTGAGTATATTTATCCAAAGATAAATTCCTTTAGCTAAAAGGTGGGTTCAAAAGTAATCTCCAGATGAGTAATTTCACAGGCTATATTTATAACCTAAAACACTGAGCATGGGACATGGCTAGATCATTTGAATCCTAGGGTTCCTTTGCAGAATGTACATCTCTGCTACCCTAGTCTGAAAGGAAATAGTTTTTGAGCAGTAAGATATATTCCTCATAGTCTAGTAGATTAGTCTGCATCTGCTACTCCAGTTACGGTATGACAGTCTTTCCTGAAATCTTTCAAAGTTTCTTCATCCTACTAAATGACTGCACTTTGTTAGCGATTTCCCATATGGAGAACATGTTAAATGAACCCCTCTGCAATCTATTAGAACTTATTATCTACAAGTGAAGGCAAAGAGGAGAAGACTGTTGTTCCCTTGTATCCTATTCTTGGATGTAAAGGATGAAAATTATTTTGCATGTTTCTGAAGTAGCGTAAAAGGCTGGTGGCAACTGATATGCTCCTATGTAGTACTATACCTAACTACCAATGCATTATCCCTCCCCTCCATCTTCAAATCCTTCACCTTTACCTAAAGCTGTGATTTATTTATTTGTGAAATGGCCAGAAAGCAGAGGAAAGACATGCAAAATTGCACAAATACAAAATGGGAAATGGCTGCCTAGGAAGGAGTACTGCAGAGAAGGATGTGGGAGTGATAGTGGATCACAAACTAAATATAAGGCAACAATGTAATACTGTTGCAAAAAAAGCAAACATCATTCTGAGCTATATTACCAGGAGTGTTGTAAGCAAGATATGAAGTAATTCTTCCACTCTATTCAGCACCGATAAGGCCTCAGCCAGAGTACTCTTTGGGTTCTGGGCACCAGACTTTGGGAAAGATGTGGGCAAATTGGAGAAAGTCCAGACGAAAGGAATGAAAATGATAAAAGGTTTAGAAAACACAACCTATGAGGAAAATTTGAAATAAATGGGTTTGTTTTGTTTGGAGAAGAGAAGACTGAGGGACATAACAGTCTTCAAGTATGTAAAAGGTTGTTGTAAAGGGGAGAGTGATAAATTGTTCTCCTTAAC
The DNA here is from genome assembly GCF_020497125.1 of Mauremys mutica. Classification (NCBI taxonomy): domain Eukaryota; kingdom Metazoa; phylum Chordata; order Testudines; family Geoemydidae; genus Mauremys; species Mauremys mutica. The sequence goes on from NC_059075.1 coordinate 80,933,333, forward strand.
CACTGGAGGATAGGACAAGAATGAATGGATTTAAATTGCAGCAAAGAAGATTTAGGTTAGATATTAGGAAAAAAGTCCTGTCAGGGTAGTTAAGCACTGGAACAAATTACCTAGGGAGACTGTGGAATCTCTGTCTTTGGAGGTTTTAGGAGCAGGTTAGACAAACACCTGTCAGGGATGGTGTAGATAATACTTCATCCTGACTCAGTGCAGGGGACTGGACTAGGTGACCGGACTAGGTGACCTATCAAGGTCCCTTCCAGTCCTACATTTCTATGATTCTATAAAATGCATCCAGGCTGCAGAGCAAAGAGCACATCATAACAAATTTAGGTAAATGATAATACAAACTGTAGAAAAAGGAGAGAAGTTGTTGGGTAAAAATAGGTCAACACATTTAGAACTGGGAACAGATCATTTTAAGGGAGAATGTTGCCATGGCTTGATCCACAACAGCCCTTAAAAATACATCAGTGAGGTGAAAGAGCAGATTGCCTTCTAGAGGATAGTTTCCATATATTTATTGCCTGCAACTTGTTAGGATGCATCAACCTCAGGATTTGAATAGAGTGAGTGGCCATATGAAAGTGACATTTGTGTTTCAACAAGTAGTGTGTGTGGGGTGTAGGAAAATGTAAAAAGCTGGCAGGCCTTTGCCTGAGGTTTGGGGATACCTGTAAGGATAAGCATGTAGTAAGGATGGAAGCCTGGAAGAACAACAGTACCCAGACTAGTGTAGCTGGACATAAGGGAGCAGAACCTTAGCTGGTGTAAACCAGCATCTTCCCCTTGACTTCAGTGGAGCTACATTTATATAAACCAACTGTGGATCTGGCCCAAGAAGTTTAGTTGCCCTTATGAACTAGACTATAACTTCTCCTTGGCATCCTTAGCAACTATTGCTCTGCAAGTGGATGTGGGAGAATTGTGTGATGATAGTAGAAGTGGAAAGAGCTGTTTTAGTATGGCATGCCTAGAATATTCAGCAAGAGGACCCAAGAACATTACTACTAAGATGGTGGAAAGTGATTTAGGTTTTTGAGCTTAAAAGTACTTCTTCAAAAATACATGAGAAGTTATGCCTTGCCAGAAGGCAAAGCTTATTTTTCATTGACAACAAAAAAGGAGGGAAGTACAAAGTATCAATATAGAGGGAATATCTTCTTTTGGATGAGATACACTCAGAGGTCCTAACCACCTGTGGTCATTAAAGAACAAATGGCACCATTCCAAAGAGCACAGGCCTGGGCATGGGCCTGGGCCAGTTGCAACAGAAGTAATTACATTATGTTAGCCTGGTTTCCCTTAGCAGTTTCACATGGATAGAATGGTCACCTCAACAGTTTATTGATACTATATGCTGCTGAACAGATGCTACATTTCACCCCAGAGATGCCTGTATTTCAGTGAAGGGTGAAGTTTTGTATGTCAGTTTGTGCAGTGCTTTGAGATTCTTATGAGTGAAACATTCTATATAAAATTAAAAGATGTTATTAGAACGACATCCTATTAATAAACAACCATTTCTGGTAGATGGTCACAAGATATGGGGCATCCGGTAGGGTAGGTACAGACTAATGATTCCTGATATAAAATATTTTATGACTACATAACAGAGATTGTAGTATAACAAGGTGGATGAGGTATTATCTTTTATTGAACCAACTTCTGTTGGTGAAAGAGATAAGCTTTCAAGCTATACAGAGCTCTTCTTCAAACCTGAAGCTTGTCTCTCTCACCAATAGAAGTTGGTTCAATAAAAGATATTACCTCACCCATCTTGTTTCTCTAATATCCCGGGACCAAAATAGCAACAATAACACTGCAAACAACAAAGACTGTAGTGTCAGAATACCAGGAAGCCATTTCACTTGCTGAAAGCAGCTTTCACAGATAGTCAAAAGTGTTTGCCATTATCACTTTCCATTAGGACACTGCAGCATTTGGCAGTCTTGATTAGAATAAAAATTTATTCAGTCTGCTTGACAGTTATGAATATTGAAATTTATATAGTACAATGTTATTATTTCAGCTCATATGTTTGCAAGCTGCAGGAAATCTATTTTGCAATGAATGACAAAAGTGTTTGGTGTCCTGTCTTCTCTAATATATTCTAAAAATAAAGGGTCATATCCTTATGAGGCATACATCAGCATATCTCCATGAACATCAGTGGTACTATTCTGTTTTTTACCAGCTAAGGATCTGGCCCATTGGCGAGAAGGTACCAGTGAGAAGTTATCTGATATTGTTAAATCATTGGTATGCCTCAGCTAGTACACTTCATAGAGGTGATAGCGCAAATGGTGATTTATTTGTAAAATTCCACAGGCTAGGCACCTGTAGCCTAAAGTATGCAGTATATTGTAATATGTTTAGTACATACTAATGCAAAATCATCAAAACAGAGATTAGAATTTTCTCACTAAAAACACAATTGTGACAGACTTATACAATCCTATATAAACTTAACTGAATGAAGTTAAACCTCACTGAATTAGTTTGAATGCCTTTGGGGTCCATTGTATTAAAAATGCAATTGTGTATGTGTTATTGTGGAACTGTATGTATGTACCTTCTCGAGGAGACTGACTAATGCAATCTCTGGAAGTTATAAGGAATTTCAAAGGGCTTTTTGGAACAATACATGTGAAGTGGACTTCCTAGGAAGTACCTGAGGGTAAGGGGAATGGAAATGACCCACTTCAAATCCACTCTTTTGAAGCTACACCCAGGGAGAAAAACCCATTGTCTACTGATTACCTGCTCCTGGGACACTTCAGATCACAGACCCCTGAACTGTATATGAAGGGTTGCTGAGGGACTGCTCCTGCCAGAGCCCACAGGAGAGTTGGGGTGATGTCTAGTAGTCTTATTAGCATGCATATAGGTCCTTTTATTGCTTTGAATATGTTTTTTCTGCAGTGCTTTTGCTTAAGAATAAAATAGGCTTGCATAAAAAGAACTGTGTGGTAACAATTTTCAGCCGCTGAAGAGAAATAAAGCAGGTATGCTTGGCCAGCCTGTCTTCTGTGGGTATAACACAGTGAAAGTAGATAACTGGAAATACCCTGGTCAGAAGGAAGAGATCACAGGTCACCCAAGAGAGGCAACAGCTTGGGGGCTGGAAGCCAGAGAGTGGGTGCACTTGCAGGACCACTAAGGGGAAATACAGGTGCAGTTGTTCTGAATTGTGGCAGCAATGTATTCAAAATTTTGTATGCAAAGGAACAAAGAGAAGAAAATGTCCTTAGCTGCCCTCTCTCCACCTCCAAGTTGTACAGCTACATCCCTGGAGCAGTTTCAGGTATAAAGTACAACAAATGGAATTTCTTGTGGACTCTAATCCTTGAAGAAATAAAACAATGACCTCTATTGATTGACACGGTTCAAGTGATTTGTGCAACTTCCATAGAACAATTAATGAACAAATGGAAGGGACTGCCATTTGGAATGCCAAAATGGAAACCATTTTCCAGTTACTTATTCCTGGTAACTAAATATTTAGCTTGCCAGATAGGATGACTACAGAAAGTAGGGAGGTCAATAAGTGCATTATTTTAACATCATTATCAACTGCATTATCTTGGTTTAGAGATGAATCCGGAGTAGGAAAAGATGAGTGAGGATACACTGCATTCAAATGGACAGTAATTAGTCTCCCCTAGCCGGGCTAGGCAGCTGCTTTAAGTGAGGCAGGTTGTGAGCACCACATCATGATAGTTTACCTAGCCTAGAAGTGTCAGTAAAATATATCCACTGCAGTTTAATCATTTATATGTATTTTACCACTCCCTCATTTTCTGCTTTTTGTTGGTGAATGCAATTTTCCAGCAGGATTTCCTGATGTCCCATCACTTTTCTTATGGTTAGTATCATTGAGGCAAGCTCCTGTAGAAAGGGTTTATAACGGACATATTGCGTCTCACATATAGTAACGGGAGAGGGGGAGCACAGTAATTACATTCTCTCAAGGGAACTTTCAACTGCATGAAATGCTTGGCTCCCCATCTGTTTAACCGATTACAAAGAAAGCTGTGGAACTGACATCAGCATGGAGGAAGCTGCTCGACAGCCCCGGTCAACGATCATTCCTTTTTTCCACATCGGGTGTCTTCAGCACACTTCAAATCAGAAACACTAAAATTACCAATCTACAGCATCAGTTCCAGCACATACTTGAACGCCAACAGCCTTCAACAATGCTTAGCCACACATGCCTACAAAAGACACAACTGAGCTGAAAGATAACCAGGCTGCTCAGACTGTCCTCTGCTGGCCTATCTGTAGATCAGCACTTGTAGTTACAGCAATTGCTAGCCCTGATTGGCAAGGTAGAAATCAGTAACTATCAAAGTCTACGGTAAACAAATGCATGTGCTGGAAGATTAGAAGAATAAATCAGCTTCATTAAACTACTTTTTGAAGAATGATGCTGTGATCAGCTCTTAGCAAATGAACCAAGAGGATATTAGCTAATTACTATTTCTTGGACGCTGTATTTGCATAAATATACTCACTCACATCTGACCAGCAATTACAAAGTGCATGAAGAGAAAACAACTGTCACACTTCACATACATACTTATAATAAAATATTCCACGTGATTCTCAGTTACAGTAAATCACAAAGCAATGGAAAGAAATGGGAGTTCAGTGGAGCTCTAGCAGTTCTTACCAGCTGAAGGAAGATCTGCCCACCTCTGTTGAGCAAGAGGAAAGTATAAATCCCGCAAGTTAGGGCTTGTCTATGTGCTGCAGTAGTGCTCATCAGTGAGGTGTGAATTCTAATGTGCACCAGTGTGTTGCATAGTAACTGGCCCATATGGACCCGACTGGCGAGCACTAAAAGTTCCCCAGTGCATATTAACATAGTCCTGTTTCTCTATGTTACCATGTCCTGGGGAACATTTAGAGAGTGTCAGCAGGATCCATGTGGGCCAGTTAGCACGTGACACGCTGGTGCGCATTAGAATTCACATGCCACTGATGTGCACTACCGCCCTGTGTAGACAAACACTTAGAGAGTTCCAGAGAAAGTAATGAGGAAGGGAGTTTTTGGTAACTATGCATGTTGCAAGCCATCCATTATGGTTGCTCATGCTCCACAACTTTCTGATATTTCATTAAAGTCACAAAGGAAACCAGTGATAGAGCACGTGGACATTCATCCATGGTGTGGGATTTTTCTCCTTTGATTAGAAGAAAAAACCACGCTTATCTGCAATGCAATCTTGAGAACAACTTCATATTTCTCTCTCAAATATCCTGCCCTCCTTCTGCAAGAACACTGTTCAGATGGAGTGTTCCTTACTGCTTAATTCAGACAACATTACTACTTAAAGGGCATGACTTTGTTTCATTGAAGTCAAGGGGAATTTCAATAGGAGTAAGATCAGTCTCAACAGAATTCAGATGGTTGGATGACTTACTAATATATAAATTAGGATTTTCTAACAATTCCACCTAGCATTTACTGTGACACTGAGTACCATTCCCACACCTGAAGAACTCTGTGTAAGCTTGAAAGCTTAGACGTCTCTTTAACCAATAGAAGTTGGTCCAATAAAAAGATACTACCTCACCCACCTTGTCTCTCAATATCTCATCATTCAAAATGTAGGAGTAATGAACTAGATCTTTTTTGTATTGCTGGTAACTGGCTATCAAAAACTCCAGAAAGCTTGTTTTTATAGCTAAATGATATTAACACAATCACAGTATATGGTAACACTTGGGAATTGAGGTGTAATAACATGTCTATCTTGAGGATAAACATACAACCTGTGCTGCACAACTGGATTTTTTCTACACATACCAGTAGTGTTACATGAATATTCATAGTGTATTTAAAGCTCTTTTCACACAAATTCTTAAAAGAGAGAAAAAGATTAGGGGCGAAGGAAATGATAGCTAAGATTGAAAGAACAGCTACAGGAGGAAAGGAAATTAGATACTATGTCTCTTTGTGTTCTAATATACTGAGCATATGTGACTGTTTGATTGTATATCTGTAACTTCTGAGAGGTTGGAGTTCAATAGAATTATTGGTTTTTGCATTGTCAGCCACATATTCATACCAGATAAGCATTACCCTGAGCTGAGTAGTTTAGGAAAATGATATAAGTATACAAGCTGGCTAGTTACATTTTTTTAGTCTCTTGCAATGTCTTCAAACTGAGAAGTGAAGGCGAATTTTGCAGTTTTGAAATCTCTCTCACTAGGCCTGCATAGTGTAAATTAGAGCACATAACGTACATCATTTATGCATGGAAGTTGGGAGAAACAGCTTTCCAATGGCATGGAAATGGTCCCTGTGTGAGTTCAAATATTAATCCTTGGAGAGGCCAACAGAATAAAGAACAGTGCCTCGGAAATCTACGAATTCATTCCAAAAACAGATTCTGTAAAAATCGTTTATTAATAGTGTCACATGGGTTTCTACACTTTACCGTGCTCATCACATGGCATATGAACGCCTGTTGGTGTTCACTTACAAATTGCTAGATAGATGAGTACACTTTATGCAGCCTAATCTCATGGAGGCATTCTGCCACTGACCCATGCTTTTGCTTGCAACCTCAGAATAGTTCGTTTCAGCTTCTCTATGCAGTTTGTGTTTAATAAAAGGGAAAAAAATACAGTACCTAATTTGAAGTAACTTTGAATGCCACACATAATCGTGCATTCAAATCTATACAGCCATCATGCAGCTGTGTGAGATAAGCAAGCATTGTGGGTATTGGTATGCAAATGACCACACCACATTACTACTTTGCTTCCAAGAACGTTTTTATTGATCCAGGACTGCTTCTACAAACAGTTGTAGTAGGGGACTAGCCTGGTTGAATACCAAAAACAAAGTCTCTCTCTTCTGCTTTTGGGTATCAATCTCCAGCATAATTTTCTGTCTTCCACAGCTGTGGGGACTGTATATGGTCCCAGAATAAGCCAAAGAGGGTTTCTGTGCATACACACAAAAAGCACTCCCTTTATGTGCATGTCCATGAGGTGCTTTCCAAGGAAAATCACAATGCACAGTACTTTCCAAAGAATTTAGGGGAGAGGGGAAAAAACCCCCACAAACCTGTCGCAGCCTATAATGGACCAGGACAAAATGGTCTAGTGGAAAAGTGAAGAGAACTCTTGGGAGAGAAGCCAAGCGAATAAAGGAAGTGTGAGCGGTCATGTCACTAGCTCAGACATCTTGGAGTACTGGATAAACTGTCTGCCTAAAGGCCTGTCTGGCCTGGCAAGAGAGATGTCAATAACGTGCCTTATTTTCTTTGTGGGACAAGCAGTGGAAGGCTTTGCCCTCTTTCAGTCACTGCAGCTTTGCTGCCATGTTTACCACAGTGTAATTCTAAGCCCTGGTCTACACTACGAGTTTAGGTCGAATTTAGCAGCGTTAGATCAATTTAACCCGTCCACATGACAAAGCCATTTTTGTTGACTTAAAGGGCTCTTAAAATCGATTTCTGTACTCCTTCCCGATGAGAAGATTAGCGCTCAAATCGACCTTACTGGGTCCAATTTGGGGGTACCGTGGATGCAATTCGACGATATTGGACTCCAGGAGCTATCCCAGAGTGCTCCATTGTGACCGCTCTGGACAGCACTCTCAACTCAGATGCACTGGCCAGGTAGACAGGAAAAGCCCCACAAACTTTTGAATTTCATTTCCTGTTTGGCCAGTGTGACAAGCTCAGAGGTGACCATGCAGCTCTCATCAGCAGAGGTGACCATGTAGCCTCAGAATCACAAAAGAGCTCCAGCATGGACCGAATGGGAAGTACTGGATCTGATCACTGTATGGGGAGAGGAATCCGTGCTATCAGAACTCCACTCCACCCCAGAGGACTGCCCAAGCAACAGAAAGCTGGCATTCAATAAGTTTTGAAGTGCAGTGTGGCCTTGTCCTTCCCTCCTCCACCACCCTACCCGGTGCTTCCTTCCTCCCGGACTACCTTGGCAGTTATCCCCCCATTTGTGTGACAAATTAATAAAGAATGAATGAATTTGAAACAACAATGACTTTATTGCCTCTGCAAGCGGTGATCAAAGGGGGGAGGGGAGGGCGGTTGGCATACAGGGAAGTAGAATGAACCAAGAGGGTGGGTTTTCATCAAGGAAAAACAAACAGAATTTTCACACCGTAGCCTGGCCAGTCATGAAACTGGTTTTCAAAGCTTCTCTGATGCGCAGCACGCCCTGCTGTGCTCTTCTAACCGCCCTGGTGTCTGGCTGCACATAATCAGTGTCCAGGCGATTTGCCTCAACCTCCCACCCTGCCATAAACATCTCACCCTTACTCTCACAGATACTGTGGAGCACACAGCAAGCAGTAATAACAATGGGAATATTGGTATCGCTGAACTGCACCAGCGTGCTTTTAAACGTCCAAATGCACATTCTACCACCGTTCTGCATTTGCACAGCCTATCGTTGAACTGCTCCTTACTACTGTCCAGGCTTCATGAGCCATGGGAGCAAGGGGTAGGCTGGGGTAGGTGCGACCCTGTGGTGCTGCCAGTTGGGAGAGCAGCCTGAGGCAGAAGCCTCCAGCTCGCATGATTTTCCAGGCAGGACTGAACCCCCATGAGACAAAACTTAAAGAGAATGACCTGGAGTCACTCCCATTTATGTCCAGGCACCCCTGACTGACCTCACTGAGGTGTGCCAGAAGCACCCATGTCTGCCCAGGTGCCCCGACTTACCTCACTGAGGTTGGCCAGGAGCACCCAGGAGACGACAACGATGGCTAGCAGTCATACTGCACCATCTGCTGCCGCGAAGGCAAGAAGCTGCTGCTGTGTAGCAATGCAGCACCACGTCTGCCAGCAGCACCAAGGAGACGTATGGTGACTGTGAGCTGAGCGGGCTTCATGCTTGCTGTGGTATGTCGTCTGCATGGGTAACCCAGAAAAAAGGCGAGAAACGATTGTTTGCCATTGCTTTCACAGAGGGAGGGAGAGAGGGAGGGACGGGGGCCTGACAATATGTACCCAAAACCACCCGCAACAATGTTTTTGCCCCATCAGGCATTGAGAGCTCAACCCAGAATTCCAATGGGTGGCGGAGACTGCGAGATAGCTACTCACAGTGCAACGCTCCAAGAATCGATGCTAGACTCGATATTGTGGATGCACTCTGACGACTTAATGCGCTTAGTGGGGACACACACAATCGACTGTATACAATCGATTTCTTAAAAACTGACTTCTAAAAAGCTGACCTAATTTCGTAGCGTAGACATACACTAAGTCATATCTAGTCCAATGGAACTCTTCAATCTCTTTGAAGGTTAGTGAATATCGTACTTGTGAAAGATGCTGGATTGTCAGTCCTGGAGAGCAAGGTCCTCGTTCATAGAACAGCTACAGCAAAGGGAGCAGCTATGCAAGCTTCCCACACATTGCTCCCCATCGTGGCCCATTTCTGGATAACATGTGGGGGTGAGGAGGGAATTTCTCTCTACTCAGTCCTTTACTGCTTCACCGAGACTGTCCGCATGGGCTCAGTTGTATTGGTGTGTTTTGCATTCTGGGCATCTGACCTGAAGCCATCAATTCATTTCCCCCAAGGTCACCATGCAGACACCAGATAGTAATTCTCTCTCAATAACAACATGAGTCGGTTTGAAACCAACAAACAATTGAGCAAAGTAAGGCTTTGTATCAGATTATCAATCCCTTGAGACACCCATTTCCATACTTTCCCTCATCTATTGCACTGACTACTTCATATTGAGACAAAGGCCTGTAGGACACTTTGCTCCAATGGTTCAGAATTATATAACTATTCCTCTCATTAATATACCACATACATTCCTGTCTCTACCTAATACACTGCAATTTTTATCCACTACAACAATGTACACACAAAATACACAGGTCCATGTCCACAAAGGCAGTGTTGATACAGAAGCCTCTTCATCAAATTTTTGGCTTGCCTGCTAAATTGCTAAATTTTGTAATATTCAATAGGACTTGTCATTAGTGGGATGTAAAAAAGTTCTACTGTATTATGTGTAGGAATAAATCAACACCTGAGACAAGAGGTTCAGTGTTATCCAATAACTTTGCAGTACCTACGTTGTTTTAGAGAGTCACATCTGGGATGATTCCAGAGATGACAGATTAAAAAAGAGCTCAGAAAGTAATCTACACTGATAACATAATTAGGGATTAATTAGTATAGGGAGGGTACATACTGTTTCTGACATGCTGTCAAGCACAGGATGCATTTGAAGCAAAATATATTTTCTCAATTTCTCTTTTCAAAGTAAAGCTATATAGAACGCTCTCCCACCCCAACATTCAAGCATATCCCTGTTCCCAGGAAGCATGTTCCCAGCAGAAAATATTAGTACACTGTTCATAGATCTCTATCTTCAATTTCTGACTCCTCCTTTCTAGGAAATTGGATCACTTCTTCATGAGTCTCTTGCTTAGACACGCCAAAGATATTGACAATGGTAAATTCACAAAGAACAATGCATGAGGTATTTGATACTTTTGAAGCTTTTTATTTAAAGTAAAACTGTTTCATATTTAACCATTAAGACACTTCTGAAACATCTTATCCACAATACTTTTAAATCTAAGTTTTCCAGAATGAAATATTTTCTGTATATTTTAATCCTAAATAGCACCACTTTTGCTGTTCCATTTCTCTTGTAGCAGTCATTTGCTGTGCCAAATGGTGTGGTTACTCTGTAATATGGACACTCATCTCCTTGGGACTAGGTTGAAACCACAAGACATTTTCACTTGTTCAGACTTTCTTCAGTTGGATGGGAAGCACAAATCATGCCTCACCAACTATGTTTCAATCCAGTGACAATGTTGGGATACTTACAAATAACCATTCTGCATGCTGTGAAGGGGTTAGCTACAGGTCACACGCTGAAGTTAATCTGCATGGCTATGATAGAAGCACAGTTCAAAAAAAAATCTCACATTAGCAGGAAAAAAATTGCACTGCATCTGTTTGTACAAGCAGCATAGAGGAATTTGTTATATAATGTGCCCCATGTGCAGTCAACATTATGATTATATGTTTATATACAACAGCACCTTCCAGTGGCTCCCAAAGCAATGTGCAAACTATGCTGACTGCACACATTTTAAGTAGGAATCACTTTGCCCACTGTGGCCTCCTGTGGGGTGGAACATATAACTGTTGAGTACACATGAACCCCACTTTCCCTTTAGGACAGGAAATGAAGAATAGATACCAGATTTAAAAACATAAGGGGAATTTTACTAGGCAGACTAGATTTAGCTATCCAAACACATTAGAACCTATTAAACTTCATTATTACCAATGGCACTATATATATGTAGATGTTTTGTCTTCAATGGGACCTGGGGCTGCTCATCACCTCTGAAAAAAATCAGACCATATGTGTCTAGGTGTCTAAAAATTAAAAACCTAAAAAGCATACAAGTTTGAAAATCTCAGTTATCAAGAACAAAATCCTGTCAATACAAAAAGGGTATATGAATAATAGCATAGTAAACCCTATGTAATGTGATACAGAATGGCCAGAGGGCAGCAGGGGAGGGTTAGAAGGGAGCCTTATTCCCTGTAAGGGGAAGAAAGTTTGCTATAGATTAACTAGAGCACCTGAAGCCAATTAGAGCACCTGAAGCCAGTCACATGATAAAAAAAACCCTGCTTCAGTCAGACAGTGTGAGACTTGGAGCAGAAAGGATTGGTGTTGCAGCAGAGAACAGTTTGAAGGAGTTGGAGCAGAGAGGAATTGGTGTTGGAGCAGAGAACAGTTTGAAGGGAAGCAGAGGACAGTTTGGAGGAGTGCTGCGGTGGGCTAAGAAGTCCTAGACCCTAGGTAAGGGGCACCTGGCTTGTGCAGAGGGAGAGCAGGAAGTCCCCCACAAGCTGAAGGGCAGGAGAGGGAAGTAGCCCAGGGGAAGGAACCGTCAGTTCAAGTGGTTCACCACTTTCCTCAGGGCCCCTGGGCTGGGACCTAGAGTAGAGGGCGGGCCCAGGTTCCTCCCTCTCCACTCCCCTCCTCTAGGACACTAGTGGGGCAATTAATATTCCAATTTAGGGGCAAGAAATGGTGCCCTGAACCCCCCCCCCAAAGAAGAGAGAGCACGAGACCCATCATAATAGTGCCGGCAATTTGCCACAGTAAGTAATCAGAAATACAATGTCAGATTGATGGCTTATGAATTTCTCATGTCGTTATCATTCACACACATCAGTTAAAGAAGCAAACTAGTTTTGTGAAAACTCCAACCTGAACATTGACACAAGTTTTAGACATACCCTTACTATTGTAAGTATTGCAACAACTTGGTGAGTAAATAAATACTTAAGAAGTTTGGATCTTAAAGAACAAATTGGTGCAGTGAATTATATACAACAAAATACGGTGGCTCTAACGGTGACAGACTCCAGGACTTGAATGGGGCACTAGTGGCTTATGTTGTCATCAGATCCCCTCAATGGAATTATTTCATTGGAAATTCCCATTGTTTCCATATGATATATACAGTAAACTATCATAATAGGGATTCCAAATAAAAGGCTACTCAAACTGAATTACAATTCAGTATCCATCTACTTATGATATGCACTTTGTAATGATACATTCATTCCTTCCATTCAAAGAAGGGATTTATTGAGCAAATGTTCAGTATGCAAAATCTGACCTTTGCCACTCAAGTCTGATGAAGAAGTTGGTACCACTGTGTGACAGAAAGATCATCAAGATATTCAGTCTGCAAAACATACTTCAATTTTCAGTTACCTATCAGATAACATACCATGGAACAATTGCAAAAGCACTATTGCAATTTACAATAGTTAAACAAGGACACACCAATTAGATTTTGATATTTAAATTTAATGGAACTCATTACTATTGTAATAATGTATTGGGTTAAAAAGGAAAGTATCACTTTCACAATTTATTGCAGATTTAAAGTTTGTAATGAGAAAAATATCTGGGGTGAAATCCTGGCTCTATTGAAGTAAATGACAAAACTCTTACTGACACATTTATTAAATTTGTCTCCTTTGTGGGACACTACATTAAGTAGAGAACTTAAAATGCTGAAGTGCATATCCACACACAATTTAAATGTGTTTTTAATTAATCTAATGCTAAGTGCATTTTCAAATCCAGCTTTAGATGCTAATAGGCTATTTAATATTTTATTTTATTTGAGTTTTTCCATTTACATCCATTATGTAATTTGGTTTTTGTGCACTAGAATTTTTCCACCCTCTGTCATTTTCATCTGGAAAAGCTCATAGTAAAGTAAAAGATCAAGAATGGTTGAGTTTGTGACATGAACCAAACCAAAGTAACTTATATAGGGCCATGTGTCACCAACCAAAGTAACTTATCTAGCGTCAAGTAGAACCCCTAGCAAAATCCTCGTAAAAAATCTCAGAGCTCTCACAGTTTATATCACCCAACTCTAACAGAAGATTTTGGCTGGAACCCTCTTCACATATTAAATAGCTAAAATATATTGCTTGAACCGATAGCTGGTTTGATTCTCTTAATGATGATAGGGATTTATAGGGCCATCTTACTCAGTCATGCCACTTGCTTTCCTCACTGTGAAAGCTAGTTTAGTCCTTAAACAAAGCATTGCCTCATTCTCTTTTTCATTTCACGTTTCTCACTCAAATTTCCCAAGGTTTTCTAAACTTCTCTAACTAAACAGTAACAAATATGTTTAAATTTGGTGTAGTTGCTATTAAGCAGTGAAAGAACTTTAATGCATTAGTTCTATTTTAATATTTCTTTAAAGTATTTCAGTTTTACAGTATAAAACTTGAGAGCTGGAAATGATCACAAAGATGGATCTGAAGAGTCTTTCAAGTTAATTAAAATAAATTAAATATTTTAATTGTCCCCCCCATGCTTAGTATTCGTTATTTCTCTGGGGCAGTGGGGGAGGAGAGGGGAACAGTTTGTAACCTTGTTCCATATTTTGCCAAAGCAGGAGCCAATCCCTGATCAGTTTAACATAAGGCAAGTCGTATCGGATTCTCTAGGTTTGCTTTCAAGGTCTCCAGAAACACTGAAGCCAGTTTGTCGTCTACCATCCGACTGTCGCTTGACAGTGTCACTGTCATAAGCTGATGTTGCAGAAGTTTCTCATTCCCTTCTTCATCTTCCACAATCTTGAGTTCAGGTCGAGCTCGTCCCACAGCTAGGATGCAGGCTTGAGGAGGGTTTATGACAGCAATGAAGCCACTGATGCCAAACATGCCCAGATTGGAAATGCTAAAGGAAGGGGGAAAAGTTCATGTACATATTTTCCGTGTTACAGGAAGATATCATGGCATTGTCACACAACCGAGATACACCCAGCTGTGGAAAAGTCACTACTAAGGGAATTTGCAGGCAGATTAGCGCTGCCCAAAAAATGAGCGGTATGGGCTGAACAGGAGGCGTAGTTCCAGGCATCTTTGAAAAGGCCCATTCAGCACATCACAACTGCAGCCTCTAAGAATGGGAGTCTGATTTCAATGTACAGTGACCCTCATCCTGGAATGAACCCAATGGGACGGCAGCAGTCAAATCTCTGCCTGCTGTCTCCTATAAATGAATCCTATCTGCTGGGTAAGGTGTTGCCTGATGCAGGGAAGTACATAAAAGATATGATGCAAAACTATATCTAGTATTTGAATTCAGCTCCTGTACCATAGCTAAGTTCTAATGATTCACAAAATACCTACAGTCTAATATTTCACAAAAGTATAAAGAAAAGAGAGCAAAGATGAAAGAGGCAGAGGGCAGGGAGGAAGGGGACTAGTTATTGTGCCTCAATGCCCATATATAGAATCTATAGGTCCTAAACCTTGTTTTCAGATGATGAGTACACACCACTGCTGAGGAGTGTGCAAGCTTTAAACCACCTTTGCACCTCACCTGATCCTGGGCCAGGTGTGTGCCAGGCTGGCCCCCAGATGTAACTGAGGGGTGCTTCAATTTACAAAGGCTGCTGATAACGGCAACGTACCAGTACAGCAGCTGGGTATTACTGGGGCACAGGTAAACCCCAGCCCTACTCTGTTTCCCAAGGGCATGCCCCTATGTCACTCACTGGAGGTGGCATACAAGCCATTACGGTGACTCTATACCACCCCAGGATGGAGTTACCTTTTATGACTAGCTACAGGAAGGATCTATCCCAATGCCTCCATTTATTTTTCAATTTATCATCCTTCTTTTGAAACCAGTGAGGTGGTGGTTTTTTTCTTCTCCCCTCGCTAAAGCCATTTCTGTTAATGAGGACATCCATCTCTGCACTGCTGGATTCCCATTAGCTTTTCTGCCGAAATGCTTATGATCATCTAGGAGATATTTTCTTTTGACAACTGCTTCAGCCTGAAAACACCGCGCAAAATAAATAGTTCTGTGCTCAAGGCTGGTGTAGGCCAATTACACTACCCATATTAACAAATCTCTCTCTGTAAAAGAGCTTTATTACTAGTGCATCCCAGGACATTTTTATAGTCACCAATTATCCATTGTAAATGCCAAGATTTGTGTTAATACCATAATTCTGCACAGTTAAAAAAAATCACACTTAATCACTTAAAAAGTCATGAAGTTCAGGTTTCCACAGCAACGTTAGCCACTCTCTGCTTAACAGTGTTATGTTTCTCATAAATGTAATATATTAAGATACACATTAAACCACAAAAAACTGAGTCAGCATATGTTCAAAGAAGCCAATATAAAATTTGTTAGAAACTTAACTTCTGTATTGCCTTGCATTTAAATATTAACATTTTATTTAGCACAAACCATTTAGTTTCTTCTTGTAAATTAAAAAAAAAAGGGGGGGGAGGACTGCAAATACATGTAAATTGTCCCATTTAAGTTTTGAAATTTACATCTCAAAGATCAGAGTGGACTAAGGAGGGTTATTTCCCAGCAGCTTTTGTTTGGCTGGAGACCTTTTTCTGCAAGGCTGGGTTAAAGGAGGCGAGAGTACATTGGTTTACACTGCAGTAGTCGTGCCTTTGCAATAGAAAGGTATTTTTATTTTTTTACACTATAAAGTAAATATTTGACTATTTTCCTAACTACTAAATATAATAAACAAACAATCTCCTGCAGATGGACATACATGCAAAATAAAAAGCCCAAACCCTTTTTCGACTCTCAACAGACGTAGCTGTATCAAGATGAACCTGTATGAAAATTGTGAGGGTTCTTCTCTTGATATAGGAATTTCAGGCCTAGATTATCCTTGCTAATTTGCAGGTGTAAATTGCTGCATCTCTTTTCAAAATCACTTAATTTGCTTTCACAGATACATTGGCTGATTTTATAAGATGACGTGTTAATGCACATCTGAATACCTGAGAGCCAGTCGTAGTTCTAAGCTCATATTGTATCTATTAAATTGGTAAAAAAAAAAAAAAAATTACCTAAAAGATCCTCCTTGGTATTCTTCAGGTAACAGTTTTCCATCTCTTGCTTTCTTTGCGAGATCCTAAGAAAGTGCAGATAGAAAATAAAATCCCAGACCAAGTTATTTCATCACCTTGTATCTGAGTAAGACAGCACACACTGAGTATTGCACAGCATTAGTAAAATTCCCTATATGCTTTTTGGTCTACACAAATATTTGAGGCAGATAGTTTTGCCATTTAAATATGACATTGAAAATGATTAGCTGCTGCAGTTTGTAAGATGTGAGGGGTGAGACATTTTGGATGAGATGCCTGGGGAAGACGACTAGGACTGGTAGCCAGACAGATTGGATGAGGAGCTGGAAGGGGGTAACTGGCACTGGCTGACATTCAAAAGACTCTGACAGAGAGCCTGGATGTGGAGACTAGGACTGGACAGACAAAGAGAATGAGACTTGGATGAGACTCCTGAGGAGAGATTGGGGCTGGATAGGCAAGGAGAGTAGAACTGGGCTGAGGACCCAGGGATGTGGATAAGACAGGACTGGAACCGGGGCAGGTTGGAGAGGACAGAGCAGAAGGGATCAAGTGTAGGCAAAACAGGCAGAAGAGTCTGTACCCACTAGAGCCAGGCACGCCTGCGGAGGGTCCGGCAAACGAAACCAATCCCTGGACCTAAAAAGGTTGGGGACCCCTGCACTAGAGCACACCCTCCTCCAGAGCCTGGAATGGAACCCACGATTCCAACTTCTCACCATTCTTCTGCTATAAGCAAATATCTGAGAAACCTACTGGCAAAGTGTCCCATCCTCCTGTAAGGCTGGTCCACACACAGGATGATAACCTACTACTTCTATCAGTTACTCTGTTAGTTCAGTAGCAGAGGTCTGTGTGAGAGATCGAAACCTGCTGACGAACCATGTGTGTCAATATGATGCCAGATAATTAAATTTGTTGGGGTTTTTTCTAGTTTGCTTTCTTAAAAACCTAGGGAAGTACACACAAAAAATACACAAAAAGAATATTAACATTGCAATGTCAAGCACTCAAAAGTTAGAAAATGCCTTAATTTAGCCCCCTTCTGCATACACATTACTATACAGTCTTTAATTACATGATCACATACTATGTTTTCCCCATAGGAGCCCTATTTCATTCAGCATACTGGATGGACAGTGCTCACTTAAATGAGCAGCTATTCAATATTTTGTTTTCTCCTCATTATTCAGCATGTTGCCCATGGCCTTATTTGATGCACACAATCCATACCCTGCTCTAAAGGCAGAATTATTAGTTTTCAAATGGGCTTGTCTATGGCGTTCATCACAACAGTATCTGAGCGCTTTGCAAACATTAATCTATCCTCACAACACCCCTGAGAGATGAGGAGGGGGATATTACCTGCTTTTTATAGATGGGGAGCTGAGTCACAGAGGGATTAAGTCAGAAAAATGTTGGCTCTGTGGTTCAGCAGATGCTAACTTAACCCATATGTTTTGGGAATGCTCCTATATCCATATGTTTTGAGCAGAACTTAATTGCAGAATTAATTATTTCCTATCAAAACGGTGTTGCAAACTAAACAAGTAATTTTAAACCTAATGGACGTTCATTGGAAGCTGAATAAGTCTGAAAAACTTTGGCTTAGCAGAGTACTAATAATTATTAAAAGACTAGTACTACAAAAAGTGAAAAGCCAAACAGCGACCAACAACTGAATACTGGAGCATACACATTGTAAGCTTGGTCACCATGGAAAGAATTGAATACGGTAACAGAAATACCCAGGAAAAAACTTCAATGCATGCTCTCAACACCTCTTCTCTACCAACTTCTTCCCTCCCCACCTCTATCGCCCTCCTCTAAGTATTGCCTTTATTCTTTATCTTAATTGTTTTAATTAGTTGTATTTTTATGTAAATTAATTTGCTTTGTCGCCTTCAGAAAGGAAAAATGTATACAGACTGCAGTACCTTCATCTATATTCTCAAAATCCTAGCGCAGGTCTGAGCCCATCTCCCTCTGATTGTAATTTTGGAAACAGTTGCTTTTTTCTGAAAAATCGGAGAGAGATGGGCTCAGACCTGCACTAAGATATCAAGAATATGAGTGAAAGGAATGCAGTCTGTATACTTTTTCCAGGCTGTAGGCAACAAACAAATGATAGGTTTCCCACGGGTTTCATAAGATATGAAGGAATATTTCGGCTTAGTTAAATTGATGGGAAAAAAAAGCATTCAAACTACATTGCTCCCTTTATAAAAGTGTTCTGATAACAATATACCGGTATGTGGGATTTATTTGTAAGAAAAAGGTCCAGACATTTACTTTAACTGCAAAAGTCATGGGAAATAAGCTGAAAGACTTTTCTTGTTAAACATAAAATGTAAATAAAGTCACTTGAACATCCTAGGTAAGGCAGGATGACCTAATGTTTAGGGCAGAGGCATGGGTTCTCGTCCTCTCTGCTGAGAGGCCTTGGGCAAGGCACTTCACCTCCCTTTCCTTAAGTGATCCATAACACCTTCAAATCGCTCCTCAGGACACCAGGTTTCTATAAAGTCCTCAGAAAAGAAACCCACCAATAAGTGATAATGATACAAAGCTTTTTGTGTCGGAGTGGAGTTTTGTGGAGGATTAGCTTCTGGGTTTTAACTGAATTATTTCCATTTTGTGAAAAGGTATCCAAGGTAACAGACTTTGTATGTTACAAATTGTAATAAACAAAAAAGGACAGATTGAAGGGAAATAAGGAATAGCGGATATTCCTTATTTTATATAAATACGTATATAAATAAATAATGGTGTAAATTTTGATTGTATCCTTTTCCCTAAATCCCAGATTACCACTCTGAGTGCAAGAATTGAATCTTTGTGTGTCTGTTGACAATGCCTAGCATCAGGGCCGGTTCCAGGGTTTTTGCTGCCCTAAAGAGTGGGGGGAAAAAAACCCGCAATCGCGATCGGTGCCTGATCCACCGCGCCACTTTCTTCTTCAGCGGCAATTCGGCGGCAGGTCTTTCCCTCCGAGAGGGACCGAGGGACCCGCCGCTGAATTGCTGCCGAAGAGCCCAATGTGCCGCCCCTTCCCCTTGGCCACCCCAAGCACCTGCTTGCTGAGCTGGTGCCTGGAGCCAGCCCTGCCTAACATATTGTGGATGTTCCTGGCATCTGAGTAATGAAGAGTAATAATGTTCTTTAGTGCTGAAATGGGAATAACACCACCCATTTTTATAAAGGTCTTAGCTATTTATGGGGAAAAGTGATATATAAAGTCTTGTTATGAAAGGAAATATTAGGTGATATTGTTTCCCCTCTTGCAAACTAAAATTCTATAGTGCATGTAATAAAATCTGAATATAATCCCACCAATGACAGATAATCCCACCAATGACATGCAAAAATCAAGTTCAGTGAAGTTTTTAAATTCATTAAGCAATACCATACTTTTCTGTATTACTTGTATTTGCATGTTCAGTATAGTATGGAGGCTGCAACTGGTTCACGGCACATTCGTATGAGACAGCCTATATATATTTATGTTTGAAGGCAGCGTAGGTATGATTATTCAAGTGCTCCCCCTCCTCACCAAGTGAATTTTGTGTATGTGAACAATACTGTATCGACAGCCTTGGAGAAGTAAAGTTCACTATGCACAGAACAGGTACAGTGGCAGTTCAAATTTCCTCATGCTCTGCTGCCACTGTACCATAACTCTGACCGTGACGTTGTTGAATTAGCCAACAATAGAGGTAAGAGGGTGATTTAGTCTCTATGACCATCCAATCTTCAGTCTTTCTAGTGGGAGGTCAAGAAAGAGAATATAAGGAGATATGGGGGAGATTATTGCCAGATACAGTGATTTTTTTTTGGTGACGGAGTCACCTGCCCACTAGAAAATGAATCCAACTCATTAATTGTTGATTGCAGCGTTGTTGTAGCCATGTTAGTGCCACGATATTAGACAGACAAGGTGAGTGAGGTAACCTTTTATTGGTCCAACTTCTGTGGGTAAAAGAGAAAAACTTTCAAGCGACACAGAACTCTTCTTCTCTTCCTAGACCCAAAGAAGAGCTCTGAGTAGCTCAAAAGTTTGTCTCTTTCACCAACAGAAGTTGGACCAATAAAAGATGTTACTTCACCCACCATGTCTCTCTGAGAATCATCAACTCATTTCACACATGCTACCAAACAGTCTTGTTTAGTCATGAGTGACTTCAGCTAGATTTCAACCAGTGACCTATAGGATAAACACATATTTTGTCGTTAGTCCTTTGCACCAGCCAGTCCTCTTAGATTATTAAGTATTTGTTTTTTTTGGAAAGTACTTCTGAGACAGAATTTCTCTCTGAGAAGTGATAACAGTTAAGCCATTAAATTGATCACAAAATGAAATTTAGAAATAAACTACCAAAATGACACTAAATAAGAAAACACTATTTATAAAAAAAGTTTACAAGAACACTCAGTAAGGTATTGCATGTTGCACTACACATGAGGGGCAGGAAAGTCTTTTGTGAATGCTACCCAAAATCCATAAACCTGGGAATCCTGGACACCCCATCATCTCAGGTATTGGCACCCTGACAGCAGGATTATCTGGCTATGTAGACTCCCTCCTCAGGCCCTATGCTACCAGCACTCCCAGCTATCTTCGAGACACCACTGACTTCCTGAGGAAACTACAATCCTTTGGTGATCTTCCAGAAAACACCATCCTAGCCACTATGGATGTAGACGCTCTCTACACGAAGATTCCACACAAAGATGGACTACAAGCCATCAGGAATAGCAGCATGATACTATCACAGCAAACCTGGTGGCTGAAGTTTGTGACTTTGTCCTCACCCACAACTATTTCAGATTTGGAGACAATTTATACCTTCAAGTCAGTGGGACTGCTATGGGTACCTGCATGGCCCCACAGTATGTCAACATTTTTATGGCTGACTTAGAACAACACTTCCTCAGCTCTCATCCCCTTACGCTCCTACTCTACTTGCGCTACATTGATGACATCATCATCTGGACCCATGGGAAGGAGGCCCTTGAGGAATTCCACCAATACTTCAACAATTTCCACCCCACCTTAAACCTCAGCCTGGACCAGTCCACACAAGAGGTCCACTTCCTAGACACTACAGTGCTAATAAGTGATGGTCACATAAACACCACCCTATACCAAAAACCTACTGACCACTATACTTACCTATATGCCTCCAGCTTTCATCCAGACCACATCACATGATGTCTACAGCCAAACTCTAAGATACAACCGTATTTGCTCCGATCCCTCAGACAGAGACAAATACCTACCGGATCTCTATCAAGCATTCTTAAAACTAAAATACCCACCTGGGGAAGTGAAGAAACACATTGACAGAGCCAGACAGATACCCAGAATTCACCTACTCACAGGACAGGTCCAACAAGGAAAGTAACAGAACACCACTGGCCATCAGTTACAGCCCCCAGCAAAAGCTTCTCCAGCACATCAAGGATCTACAACCTATCCTGGAGGACGATCCCTCACTTTCATAGACCTTGGGAGGCAGGCCAGTCATCACTTACAGACAGCCCCCCAACCTGAAGCAAATACTCACCAGCAACTATACACCAAACAACAAAAACACCAACCCCAGAACCAAACCCTGCAACAAACCCTAGTGCCAACTCTGTCCACATATCTATTCAAGGGATACCATCATAGGACCTAACCACATCAGCAACACCATCAGGGGCTCATTCATCTGCACATCTACCAATGTGATATATGCCATCATGTGGCAGCAATGCCCATCTGCCATGTACATTGGCCAAACCGGACAGTCTCTACACAAAAGAATAAATGGACACGAATCTGACATCAGGAATCATAACATTCAAAAACCAGTAGGAGAACACTTCAACCTCCTGGTCACTCAATAACAGACCTAAAAGTGGCAATTCTTCAACAAAAAAACTTCAGTGTGAAACTGCAGAACTGGAATTAATTTGCAAACTGGACATCATCAGATTAAGCCTGAATAAAGACTGGAAGTGGTTGGGTCATTACAAAACCTAAACCTAATTTCCCTAATACTAATTTTCCCCTACTGTTACTTACACCTTCTTGTCAACTGTCTGAAATGGGCCACCCTCATAACCACTTCAAAAGTTATTTTTCCTCCCTTGGTATCCTGCTGTCAATTGAATTATCTCCTTAGACTAACCTCGCACTTCGTAAGGCAATTCACATCTTTTCATGTATTTATACCTGCTCCTGTATTTTCCACTCCATGCATCTGATGAAGTGAGTTCTAGCCCATGAGAGCTTATGCCCAAATACATTTGTTAGTCTCTAAGGTGCCACAAGGACTTCTTGTTGTTTTTGCTGATACAGACTAACATGGCTACCCCTCTGAAATTTGTGAATGCTTGTGATTAGCATGTAGTGCATTCTATTAACAAAGGCTAACTACAAAACATCTTTTAATGGGTTACGCCCATCTTTAAGGGACTTCACAGATATGAGGGAAAGGATTCAAAAGCTAAACAGCTCCATAAATGTTTTTACTTATTATAATAATTTGGAGTTTTAATGAGTTCATAAACGATGAGTTTACAGGTAGCCACAGTTCAAAATGCAACATTAGACAACTGAATAAATAACCTTTGTTATAAATCCATTTTCCTTTCCTTTTTCAGGCTCTTATTTTTTCCCATGGAGAAAATGTTATTTTTTGTTATTAAACAAGGGCAAGTTACAGAGGGCAACTTTATATTTCAAAAACTCATATTATAATGGCCAGTGTGAACCAAGAAATGTCTTACAATAGGCTAGAAATGTTTCAGTACCAACTTGGAGAAAGAGAGAAAAGGACCAGACTCTAATATTCTTACTGACACTGAAGGGACTGCTCAAGGAGTGAGGTACAATTCAGTGTCAAGCCATCAGAATGTGGCCCAAAGAATTTTCACTCAGTTTTTTGGAGGTTTGCTTTGAAAAACTCAAAGGATGAAAAGGAAAAGCTGTGTGTAATTTGTTCAGAAACAAAACAAAATTTCAGTAAATTCAATTAAAATGTTCTGGTACTTGTACTGTAAGAAGGTAGATTTTAGATTAGCTTCGAGGTAGAAATGGAGAGTTGGATCATCCAGAGCAAAGAGCAGCATATTAGCAGATGTAAATGATTTCATTAAATTACAAAGGGGTACCTTGTATGTAGCACTGCTTTTCTGCCAAACTCCTCTTTCATAGTCACCTGTTTGCCTACAAAAAATCTGCAATAGTATCAAGCTCCCTCTATCCTTCTCCATAAGTGGTGATGAGTCTAGATGTTTCTTACTTTATGAATTGGAACTTTGCATGCAGTGCAAAACATCAGTCTGCTTTTCTACTAAGAAATCAAAAATGTGCAGACATATTTCCTGCTTTCTTATCTGCTTTTGTCTGCCTTGATGTTGCTTCTGCTGTCAGTCTTCTCTAAAGAGGTGACTCCTGTAGGACAGTCATGGTAGTCAGAGCCTGGTCCACAAGCTCAGATACCACGAGCAGGCCAGCTGCCTTAGGCCCTACTCCCAGTACATGTCAATTTGGGGAATTCACTTACATTTGTGCTTCAGCTTCTCCATATTACAGTGTGCGTAATACTTATTCTGCTTACTTGCTTTACTACTTTTTACTTTTACAGCACCTTCTAGCAGAGAATCATGTGCACTTCATAAATATTAATGAACTAATCCTCACAACTCCCTTGTGATATAGCTGTTTTTAATCAATTTACAGATTAATGTTTGTACATATTCTGAAACTGTAAAACACTATATAAGCATAAAGTATTTTTATGATCACAAGTGCCACTGAATCTGATGCCGGACCTCTGATATAAGGCCTTACTTCCATTGATAATAATGAGATCTGCCCAAGGCAATTTATGATAAAGTCATAATTACAATTTGAGACAGGATTTAAATTAACTTGTCACAACTATGAGGTATATCTGCAGTGTTGTTGTAGCTGTGCTTGTCTCTCTGAGATCCTGGGACTAAGTGGGTAAAGTGATATTGTTTATTGGACCAACTTCTGTTGATGAGAAAGAGAAGCTTTCAAAGCCACACGAAGCTCTTCTTCAGGTCTGAGAAAGGTGATAACTCCTTATCTGTTCCACCTTCTAGTTAGCTGTGATATTCTGAGTACTTTTCTCAGACCTGAAGAAGAGTTCTATGTAAGCTCGAAGGCTTGTCATTTTAGCCAAGAGAAGTTGGTCCAATAAAAAGTTATCACTTTCCCCGCATTGTGTCTCTAGCTATAAAGCATCTTATTTTCATAATTTAAGGTGAAGATTTATCATGCAACAACTCTACCTTCACTCACAAGAGAAGAATGACAAATGCAGACCGACACTCATTTCAGCATGGTTTCCTCATATAGAAGTTGACCTAATGTGTTACTGTCAAGTGGAACAAATAGTTTTATGAACTTTTCTAATGGGTTTTGTCCACTAAAATTAAAAGCTAAGGTCCCCTAGGAACAAAACAGGAGCAGCAGCAACCACCAGAGTACCACCCCCACCCGCGAGCAGCAGGGACCGCTGGAGCACACACACACACCCGCCTGCCAAGCACCAGCAACCCGGAGCACCCCTTCTTCCCCAGCACCTACGATTTAGTTAGGGGTATTTTTAGTAAAAGTCATGGACAGTTCACTGGCTGTGACTTTTTGTTTACTGGCCATGACTTTTACTAAAAATACCTGCGACTAAATCGTAGCTTTAGCAATTATTATATTTGGGGGGGGGGTGGTCTTGACAACACATCAAAATGAACATTCTGAAGTCCACTGCAAGGTATGACCCTCAGCAGATCAGAAGTAACTACAGGGCTCTGGAAATAAGGTGAGGGAGTTGGGAACACAGGTGGTGTTCTCTTCAGTCCTTCCAGTCAAGGGTAGGGGCCTCGGCAGAGACAGATGCATCCTGGAGGTGAATGTCTGGCTGCGAGGATGGTGTCACCAGGAGGGCTTCGGCTACCTTGACCATGGGATGCTGTTCCAGGAAGAAGGACCTAAACATAGATGGGGCCACCTATCAAGGAAGGGGAAGAGCATATTTGCCACAGACTGGCTAACCTAGTGAGGAGGGCTTAAAACTAGGCTTGATGGGGACAGGTGACCAAAGCCCACAGATAAGTCAAAAACATAGAGATCTGGGAGAAGGGTTGGAATCTGGGAGGAGCATGGGCTGTTATAGCAGAAATAAGGGAGAGACAAGACAGAACTGGGGACAGAAATCAAATCAGTATCTTAGATGTCTGTATACTAATGTGAGAAGTATGGGGAATAAGCAAGGAGAACTCGAAATGCTAGTAAATAAACACAACTATGATATAGTTGGCGTCACAGAGACTTGGTGGGATAATATGTATGACTGGAATAATGGTATAGAAGGATACAGCTTGCTCAGGAAGGACAGGCAGGGAAAAAAGGGAGGAGGTGTTGCCTTATATATTAAAAATGTATTCACTTGGACTGAGATAGAAATAGGAGACAGACTTGTTGAATGTCTCTGGGTAAGGATAAAAGGGGTAAAAAAAACAAGGGTGATGTCATGGTAGGGATCTACTACAGACCACCAAACCAGGAAGAAGAGGTGGATGAGGCTTTTTTTAAACAGCTAACATCATCCAAACACAGGACTTGGTGATGATGGGGGCCTTCAACTACCCAGACATCTGTTGGGAAAATAACACAGCAGGGCACAGATTATCCAACAAGTTCATGGAATGTATTGGAGACATTTTTTTATTTCAGAAGGTGGAGAAAGCTACTAATGGGGGAGGCTGTTCTAGATTTGATTTTGACAAATAGGGAGGAACTGGTTGAGAATTTGAAAGTGGAAGGCAACTTGGGTGAAGGTGATCATGAAATGGTAGAGTTCATGATTCTAAGGAACAGTAGGAGGGAGAATGGCACAATAAAGACAATGGATTTCAAGAAGGCAGACTTTAGCAAACTCAGGGAGCTGGTAGGTAAAATCCCATGGGAAGCAAGTCTAAGAGGAAAAACAACTGAAGACAGTTGGCAGTTGTTCAAAGAGACATTATTAAGGGCACAAGAGAAAACTATCCCACTGTGTAGGAAAGATAGGAAGTATAGCAAGAGACCACCTTAGCTTAACCAGGAGATCTTCAATGATCTAAAACTCAAAAAAGAGTCCTACAGAAAGTGGAAACTCAGTCAAATTACAAAGGATGAATATAAACAAACAACACAAGTATGTAGAGACAAAATTAGAAAAACCAAGACACAAAACTAGCTAGGGACATAAAAGAGAACAAGAAAACATTCTACAAATACATTAGAAGCAAGAGGAAGACCAAGGACAGAGTAGGACTGTTACTCAATTGGGGGGGGTGGGGAAGAGACAATAACAGAAAATGTGAAAATGGCAAAGGTGCTTAATGACTTCTTTGTTTCCGTTTTCACCAAGAAGATTGGACGTCTAACATAGTGAATGCCAGTGAAAATGAGGAAGGATCAGAGTCTAAAACAGGGACAGAACAAGTAAAAAATTATTTAGACAAGTTAGATGTCTTCAAATCACCAGGGCCTGATGAAATGCATCCTAGAATACTCAAGGAGCAGACTGAGGAGATATCTGAGCCATTAGCAATCGTCTTTGAAAAGTCATGGAAGACGGGAGACATTCCATAAGACTGGAAAAGGGCAAATATAGTGCCCATCTATAAAAAGGGGAAATAAGGACAACCTAGGAAATTACAGACCAGTCAGATTAACTTCTATACCCGAAAAGATAATGGAGCAAATAATTAAGCAATCAATTTGCAAACATCTAGAAGATAATAAGGTGATAAAGAACAGTCAGCATGGATTTGTCAAGAACAAATGGTGTCAAAGCAACCTTATAGCCTCCTTTGACAGGGTAACAAGCCTTGTGGATGGGGGGGAAAGCAGTAGATGTGGTATATCTTGACTTCAGTAAGGCTTTTGATACTGTCTCGCATGACCTTCTCATAAACAAACTAGGGAAATACAAACTAGATGAAGCTACTATAAAGTGGGTTTATAACTGGTTGGAAATTCGTTTCCAGAGAGTAGTTATCAGTGGTTCACAGTCATGCTGGAAAGACATAACGAGTGGGATCCCACAGGGATTGGTTCTGGGTCCGGTTCTATTCAATATCTTCATCAACAATTTAGATAATGGCATAGAGAGTACACTTATAAAGTTTGCGGACGATACCAAACTGGGAGGGGTTGCAAGTAACTTGGAGAATAGGTTTATAATTCAAAATGATCTGGACAAACTGGAGAAATAGTCTGAAATAAACAGGATGAAATTCAATAAGGACGAATGCAAAGTACTCCACTTAGGAAGGAACAATCAGTTGCACACATACAAAATGGGAAATGACTGCCTAGGAAGGAGTACTGCGGAAAGGGATCTGGGAATCACAATGGATCACAAGCTAAATATGAGTCAACAGTGAATGCTCAAATGGTCACAGCCACGAACAAGGAATATAATAATTACAATAAAACAAACCACCCCCATCTAGCGCCTGGAGAAAATACTGCAAATACTAAAAAATCTGAAATTACTTATTTGTTGTTGTTTTTTAATTTATCACTTTGATTAAGACACACAATTTCACAGGCTGTAGTGAGCCATGTTTAGCTGGGATTTCACTGCAGAATTTGCATTTAAAAAAGAGTGCTAAGAGAATGAATGGCAGAGACTTACTATATTAATAATAATTCTAAAATTCCAACACCACTAACGCAGCTTTAAAGACCATTTTAAAACCGCTTTAAGATCATCATTCATGTTCATCTGGGTCATGCCATACACATGACTCCAAGAAGCTAAACAGCCATGATATTTCTAAGCTTACTGTACATCTGAGACCTACCTTTGCAGAGGCAGAAATTTCCTGCACTCCCTTGGCAGCAGCATCTTTTATGATTGGTGTAATGAGACCTCGGTCTGTTGCCACAGCAATAGAGATGTCGATGGATTGCAGCTGCCTGGGGCCCTCTCCATCCCAGGTCACATTCACATCTGGCATTTGCTAGAAAAGAGAAACACAAAGAGAGCCAGCTGTTAAAGGAATAATGGTTCAACAATTATTAAAAGGAAACCCCTTTAAAATGCACAGTGATATACAGGCATTCACCAAAGTAATTAATGCAGTACAGAATGCTGCTTGAGAGAACAGGTCACATCTGTCATCAGGACTGCCACGAGCAAGACAGGGATAATAAAAGACTTGCCATGTAACTCTAAGAATAGACCTACTTTATTAGCTAGCATCCATTTAAATCTACACTGTCAGCAAGTGCGAATGTATGCTGCAGAGATGGAAATTGTGCAGCAGGGGGGCAACAAGAAATATTTATGAACACTCAGGGTCATTGGGAAACTAATGCTATGCTAACAGCAGGCTCCAAATTCCTTTGGTGTTCACAAGTATCACCTTTTGGATGTCTGAAATTCAAGAGGTACAAAGCAGAGGGTTTTTTGCCAACCATGAAGTAGGGTGAGCCAACACACTGTATTTATATTTAATATGAGAAGGTAGTGAACATATTAAAATGGAAAAGGGATGCAGAGATCCTACTAAACATACACCAGGATAGTAATGTTAACTGCTTTTGCCCTGCTTGTTTTGGTACCACTCTAATCAAAAAAGTTGGTTGAGTTTTAACTGAGTATATTGCAAAAGGCTGACATCTATTATTGGTGTTAGGTTCTCTTATCCAAAAAAGCCTCACGCAGATTTCTAGGGACAGATTCAGGTTGAAGTTAATCGATTAACTCTTGAGTTTACCAAGCACAGCAAGGTAGACCCCAAAAAACACGGGGGTGGGGGCGTGGGGCGTGAGAAAGAGATGGATAACTAAGGCAATTGGCAACGGGGTATTTGGCCCTTCATGTCTAAGTCACCAGTTTTAAGTAATCCTGATCAATAGTGACCATACATATATGATCTGTAGCCTTGTTCTGTGTCCTGTGCAAAATGAGTTATTAGAAAGTCCAGTTCCTAGTGGGGAGATGTCTCGGTAGAAATGCCCATCCAATCACTGGCCTAGGAACAGAACTTTCCTCACTCCCTGGTAGTCTAACATCATCATGGGATGAGATACACTGGCAAGTGGTAGCAAGAGGGACACCTGGGGGTTTATATGAAGCTTCAAACACTAGCGCTCTCAGTCTAGCAATTGTAAAACCGAAATAATAAAATATCCTGGAGTTGAAAAGCTGAAACTTTGTATCTTGCTGGCACTTTGAAGCAAGATTTTTTTTTAAACCTGTTTTGAATATCCAACATTCAGATCTCTACCTTGTCATCCCACAGATGGTACTCCTGGGCTATTTGCATAAGAGGAGAATATGCAAGAAACATTTAAACATTCTCAGCTCACCTTCTTATGTGTATGAAGATAAGAATACATCACGATATCTTAATTCTTATTTTGTATCCTTAAAGAGGAATACATTTAGCAGTCAGGGAAACGTAAAAATCTCCTATTAAACCAAGTAGTAGTAGTCAAAATTTTCTGAATTTCAAAGTTTTTAATGCAATTTCGTCAAAAATTCTATTTTGATTAACAAAAATGTTTGGGGATGTGGGAGATGGTTAAATGTTTGGGGGTGGGGTCTTGACTAGCTAATAACTGAGCGTATATCTGACATGCTATGTATATATTTGATTATTTCTGAACATTTTAAGTTACTAAAAATCAAATTTGAGTGTGGGTTGTTTTTATTAACATCACAATAGTATAATGGAGTGTGAATAGTCTTATGATTACTAAATATCTTCCAAAACAATAAATAGCTTTTATGTAATGTATACACAAAATTAGCACATCATTAAAATACTCTATTCAATTTTCCCTCCCCAATTTACATATTTTAATTCACAAATGTCTTCTGGTTATCAACTGCATCAAAACTGGAATAGTAAAAGCCTATGTGCCAACTCATTTATAACTGCTCACATACACAATGTACTAAACAAGCTGTTCTCCATCATCATCCAGTTATTAGAGATCGTTGAATTTTCTTTAAGAACCTGGAAGATGACATGTTACTGCTGATTTTTAATGCCCAGCAGCAATCTAATCCTTCAGTAGAAGAGCCTAATGCTGGATTAGCAATGACAATCAACACAAAACAAAAATGCAAAATCTAATGAACTAAAATTCAGATATTAAGAGCAGAAAATCATATTCCCTAAATTGATTGGTGTAGATCATTCTGTAATAATAAATGCAGAAATCCCCTTTTAAATAACAAATGAACAACATGCATAATCCTTACACCATATGGTAAAATATATTGAAAAAAAAGCAACTGTGAAAGGTACCTGTTATAGTTGCTTTAAGAGTATATCTGTACTACAGAAGGGAGATGCGATTCCCAGCATGGGCAGACAGACTTGCACTAGCACACTAAAAATAGCAGTATGGATGTTGTGGCACTGGCAGCAACTTGGGCTAGCCGCCCAAGTCCAAGCCCGCTCAATCTCTTGGGTCAGGGAATGGATGCCTAGCCCGATAGCTGCCACTGCCACAAGATGCAACATCCACAATGCTATTTTTAGCACACTTTCTTGTGTTGAGCTAGCATAAGTCTGTCTACCTACCCTGAGAATCACACCTCCAAACTGCAGTGCAGACACACCCCCAGTTAGCAGGCTGTACCTGCTAGAAGTATTAACTTGTACTTAGAAGTTTTTGCAATACATATCATATAAAAAGGGTTTTTAGAACATTAATACTATTTAACTTATTCTTTTATTGATAGAAGAAATGAATACATAAAAAATGAACATTTTTCATTCTGAACACTCCATTTTAGTAAATTGCTGTAGATAGAAACTGTGCTATGTGCTATTTAGCAAACAGACAATATCCTAATGTTGGGAACAAATCTGTGGCCCCCTAGAACTTCAAAGTTATCAGTGTACTATACACTATGGCCACTCAGAACTTCTTCCAATTCCAAAATCCTGGCCCCCACCATTTAATCTAAAATAGTCACTTGATTTCTATACAGTAGAAAGAGCAGTTGCTCATCTACATTGGGTGCTCAACATAAACTAAACTACAAAAATAAATAAATAAATAGTATATATATATATCCACACACACACCCCTACACCTCCATTATGGCTAAACTACAAGTGCATCCTCTATCAGTTATTTGTGGCAATATGCAAATAAAGTATGGAAACAATCCACACATTACTTCCTTCCCCCCCCCCCCCCATTAAAAACACCCTCCCATTTCTCCTCTTTTCAAATGCTTCAACAAGATGGGCTTTGCAATGTACCCTTAAAGTAGTCAGATGTGGGCAATTTTGGACCAAAGAAGGGAGCAAGTTTCAAAGTCAAATCAGTCTCTCAGAGAATGCTCTACTACTCCTTTGAATTTCACAGAAGAGTCTCTGTACCTGCAGCAATATGGCATAAGGAGAGAGGCAATTTCTCAGGTATACACATCATAGGTAAGGCTACGATTTTGTCACAGAGGTTGCAGAAGTCATGGAATTGGTGACTTCCAGAGAACTCCATGACTACAACCAGCGGCAGCTGGAAGCTGCAGGTTACCACCACCGTTCCTGAGCTGCCGCAGGGGGACCCTGGAGCTCCTAATCCGCAGCAGGGCAGGAAACCCCGGAGCTCTAAGCCCCAATGGGCAGTAGGGGCCCCCAGAACTCCGAGCTGGGGCCCTCAGAGCTGCCCATTTTGTCACAGATATTTTCAGTAAAAAAGTCAGACAGTTCACAGGCTTCTGTGAATTTTTCTTTATTGCTTGTGACCTATCTCTGACTTTTACTAAAACTATTGTTGAGTTACTGCTCCGATGACCGGGAGATCGCTGAGCGATGTTCAGTCGCCAAGTTGATGGCATTCCTTGTGAATTCTCACTTAGAGTGGGCCCTGTGAAGGCCACCATCTTCCACCACATCACTGCAATAAATTCGGCTACTGCTGACATGTAGCCATTTGACTCAATCAACTTCAGGTGAAATTGTAATTGCTGCTCTATGCCAGCCATACAAAAGAAGACTAGAAATATGCATGACAAAATCTTAGCCTTAATCACAGGCCATTTAGGGCTTTATTAAGTCAATGCGAACACCTTAAATTCCATGTCAGAAACCAATACTCAGTGCAGATCATGGAGCACTATTACTATGCTCACAATACTTTCATCTAAAAAGAGGTAAAGCACAGAAATACAGTTGTACTGTAGTACTAAACAAGCTTTGTCAATACTTCTTTTGTCCCCCTCAAAAAAAGTTTATTCTACAACTATATTATTGAAGGTAAATTATTTACTTACTTTGAGGGTAACCGCTGTTGCTTTGATAATAAAGTCATTTACTGATACTTTAATATCATCTGTAAGAGGAAAAATAAATACAAATATTATGAGTAGTGGTTACCACTGTAGCTCCAGAAATTACAAACCAGACAGTTTCATGACTGAATATTCCAGTGTTTCAGTCAATTAGTCTTTAAGACTCTTAGAAAGTCATTCTATCACAAATTATTAAATAAGTGGGTTACACATAATCACAGCATGTAAGCGCTATATAAAATGTATACATTCTAGACACAAAGCACAAGGCTTCTATTACCACAAGAAAAGAGCAGTTCAGAAACAGTGTGCTATTAGTTCCACAACAAAGGAGAAAACCTGTAGTCCCCTCTAGAAGATACTTCAGTATATTTGTTTCCATACTGAAGTGTCAGACAACGAGGGAGATGCTAATGGACAAAGCACTGCCTAATACATTACTGGGAATACTCTCATATAGGCAAAGGAAAAGGAAAGAGCAGTCAAGATGCCCTAATAAAAATTAGAGATAGAAAAAAAAACAACCACCACCCATGACTGAATGCTTCACTAGTATTTAAAGCACAAAGGATAAAATTAAACCAGCAGATGTGGATGGAGAGGCAAGCAATTAGGAGAACTGCAATTCATGAACTTTAGAACAATTAGTTTCCATTAATTTAGTTGTGTTAGTTGACAAGAAATGTCTATTCTGGGAACAAACTTAGCTGTTCTCCAAAATTCTCTTAATTGACAGGGAAAATATCACACTACAAAAATATCTTGTTTCCAAAGGCAAAGACATATCTTATTTTCAAAAATGACCTACTGTGTATTTTAGGATGGGAAAAAAAAGTGTGTTCAGTTTTTAATCAATGCTGATGAGCAATCTGGTGGCTTAACTACACCTCTACCCCGATATAACGCTATCCTCGGGAGCCAAAAAACCTTACCGCGTTATAGGTGAAACCGTGTTGTATTGAACTTGCTTCGATCTGCCAGAGTGCGCAGACCCCCCCGGAGCGCTGCTTTACCGCGTTATATCAGAATTTGTGTTATATCGGGTCGCGTTATATGGGGGTAGAGCTGTATCTTTTTTTCAGGGGGTGGGGCAGACTAACATATTAATGGTTGATCTAGTGCCTTTACAAAAGTGCTGGACTGAGGAGTGGATAAACCAAAATCCTCTGACTCCTCCACACAACAGGAACCTCCTGGACATCAAGAAAAACTCTCCCCTCCCACTCGCCCTGCAGTCACCTATGAATGAATGGGAACCTGGTGTTAACAGCTGCTAGAGGGAATTCAGTATTAATCGCTGCACAAACCCTGGCCTCCAGGCTAGGACTACCAACAAGAATAGCATAAGCGCTAGTGATTTTATTTGTGTTTTTGAGCATCCACCCTCGATGAATTAGACTGAAACCTCCAACTCATATCACAGCCATTACATATGCTTAGTCCTGACATGGATGAGATTAATCATCACATGAGCAATTACTTTTTGTCAGATTAACATAACAGAGGTTGTTTTGTTTAAAATGCTTAGGTAGGACATGAATAAGAGATATACATGAATTAAGAACCCATGCCCTATTAGTTAACATGTGAGCTCATCTTTTAATTAGTTCATTAAATACTGAAGTTCCGATGCAAACCTTAGCAATTGCCTGTATTTTTCATCTTTTCAAGCTATTTCTAATTTTTAAAAAACCCTTTAAGGAAAGGCCAAAATTTCACATGGTTAAACAAAAACACACAATCAGGATCCAATCCCGGAACCATTTATGTGCATATATTTAAGTAACTCATATGAGTTAGTGCTTGCTGAATCAGGTCCTGTGCTTTACAAATATGCAGTTGGGCTGAGGGACAGGAATGTATGTTAAAGTTCCAACCTGTCATTTACATCCACGTTTACCTTGCACTATCCTGGGAACTGTGCATGTAGCTGAGTGAACTTTTTTGAAAATATGGCGAAATTGATTCTCTTTTCAAATAGGTTCTAAATAAACAGTGCTGAGTTTAAATGGAGAAAGAATGTCAGTCACTTAGAACTCCAAACTTTAGACAATGTTGATATGTCAAAACGTCAAGATAATTTATGCAGATCATGTTAAAAATTAAACGTTTTTGTAACAATACTTTGGAAGTCTTTAGGACTAAAATGGGAAGACATTTTCTTTTGCTAGAATGGCTTACAGTGAATTAATTACTAAAAAAATCTGTAGTTTGGTATATTTAATGTAATATTTAGTTTACATTTATATATCCTTTTTTCCAGAAAGTTACCAAGGTACTTTGCAAACTATAGTATATATTATACATGCAGGGACTGCTCCACATGCTAATGAAATGTAGCCACCTCTGAAGTACAACCTAGCTGCTTTCTAACAAGGTGTACGTGAGCAACACTAAACAGTTTATGACAAGAATAAAAGGTATTCAGGTATCCAACTAAACCTGTAGGAAGAATGGCTAAAAGGAGACCATGTCAAGATTTGCAAAGAGATTTTCAAAGGTATATAGGGTACAATGGCACTTCATTGCCATTGACAGTCGATGGGAATTAGGTGCCTGACTGCCATGTGTTCCTTTGAAATCTCACCTTTTGTCTCATTCTAAATTTCTGCAGTTTTGGTACAGTGAGCAAGTTAATCTTAGTTCAGTGTTAATTACAATATTAAATTAAAGCTTTGGAGGATCAACTCTATACATGGAATAGAATACAGTTAATATAAACAAGCCTATTAATAAAGAGTATCACACACACACGTACAGTACACACTGGCTTAAGTCTTATGTAGAAATCTACTGTTGGTCTAAAGATAAAGAAAAACAATCCTGCATATTTAAATTTCATTGTTCCTTTTTATGTTCCGTGATGCATAAAGTGGAAGAATCACAAGGATTATCTGTATTCAACTGTGAACCAGAACCTCACTATTCTACAATGACCCTTGGGGCCTTTTACTACAAGGATTACCAAGGTGAAGGCATCTGCAAATGATGAAATTCTGTTAGCAGCAGCAGCAGCAAAGCAGGCAGCAGCTCTCAATGCATGGGTCAGCAGTCTATAGTGTTTAAAAACCAAACCAAACCCAATATTAATGATTTAGCCCAAAGAGACACAGTGAACTTGAGAGGAGTGGATTTTTCCAGTGTGATCATAAGGAATGGTGCATATTGCTTAGACAGAAGGATTGCTTCCCTTCCCCCTACTCCAGATAGAGTGTGGAAAAAGTCAGTGGCTATATTTGCACTACATTACTTGCACAGTGTTTAGGAGGCTGCTGTGATAACTAGATATAATCAGTACTGTGTGGCAGGAGAGGCATAGCTGCTGATACAGAGTAATGTAACTTCACGATAACTATGGCATCATCCTGAAGGCATGTCTGAGATTTTTTTAGGGTATTAAATACATTATCAAAAAAGCTACAGCTTGCTGGACTAGTCTATTGTCATAATAACTGCTGGCTTCTGAATAGCCAAGGCAGCATAAATGCTTCAATTCAGGGGGTTAGGTTTACAGCACTTGATACATGTGTTTGAAAACATTTCTCAAACGGGAAATTAAGCTGCATCTCTATAATTAAGAGATATTTGCTTAACTAAAACTAGTGAATTTGGGGGTCATATCCTAGTCTCCTTTTGTCCACATAACTAATCTACAGTATTTATCATCATTGGTAGCGCCTTCCCAAAAGAGAGCCAGGATTGTATTCTAATAGCTGGGATGTTGCAGATGAATACCGAGCTACACTGGCAGAGGTGTGTATGAGACACAAGCTTGTCCACATTATTCCTGGCTGAGCCAGAAATGTTAGTGCCCGTTTCCCTTAGTGCAAAGGCATAGTGAAAATGTACTTCATCTTTTAACCAGGACCACCTTAGTTGTGTATATTCATAACAAATCAGAACAATAAAAGCTCTCTGTCTAGGGGATGCTGGATTCTCTTGCCTCCTGGACAGCAGCTTCCTAGTCATTTGTTAGAAACCACCATCCTAAAACCAAGTTAAAAAGGGATCACAACTCAATTTTCAGAACACAACTCAATTTTTATTTAAGGACATTCTGGCTCCTTCCTCCACCCTCACACACACACACCCCTCCACTTCATGCAACACTTAGGATGAAAACACTTAGGATGAAAAAAGCAAAACAATAAAGAGACACTGCAACATAGATAAATGGTAGAATTAGTCAAATCATGAGGTAATTTAGTGATGAATAATTTATTTGATGATGAACCCATTGTTGAATGTTATTCTACCTGTTCTGTTTGGTGGGTAATTTAAATATTTGAGATTGATATAGTCACAGGAAAAAGTTCAATATTCACTAAACTATCTGCAATTAATGTGACATAGTTACTTGTCAAAATTTTACCCAAAGTCCAATTTTTTAAAAAAAGGGTCTTAAGCTCTTAGGAGTTTAACTCTCATTGAAAGTCAATGGGACCTAGGATCTGAAGTCATTTAGGTACTTGTGAAAATTTTACTCCAGACCTAATACATGCTTATTTTAAAATTATATATATTCAGTTTGTGTTTATTACTGATATACTTAGTGATTATTTAAATATTCTTGTGTGTGTGTGTGTCTATATTTTTTTTTCCACACACACACACACACACACACACCCCTCTATGTTTAAAACAGTTTGGTCCACAGCTGAATATTGCACACCTGTCTGGGGGAAAAGGTCACTTACGGACCTTGTCAATATCCAGCTAAATGCAGTTATGAGATTTGTAGCTGAAGTCCACTCTGCTGCCTTGGCTTCCAGTTCTTGCAAACATCTTTCCTCAAGTTATGCAATGAGAGATGGCTACATCGCTTTCCCGTACTCAGGCACTCACTAGCCAAAAGCTCTCACTCCATGACAACCTTGTTCACCTGCCTCACAATCACCTTAAGACCTGCCAATCATCCTCACAGAACATGCAACA
The DNA here is from genome assembly GCF_020497125.1 of Mauremys mutica. Taxonomy (NCBI): domain Eukaryota; kingdom Metazoa; phylum Chordata; order Testudines; family Geoemydidae; genus Mauremys; species Mauremys mutica. The sequence goes on from NC_059075.1 coordinate 80,971,063, forward strand.
GGGCAGGCTTTGATGTAAAAACAGCACACACTCCATAGATGATTCCACCATCAAACTGCCTGTTTTCTTGCTCTGCCAAAGCCACTAGATGACCATCAATTGTACTAGGATGTTATGTGGAAGATGCACTCACCTGATGCACAAATGGCGAATGAAGGATTCACCACAGTGTGAATACAGAAACCTCCATTCCATAGAACACATTGTGAACAAGTGCCCATCTTTTCATTTCCAGGAGGGATAGCAAAGGTGCACACTGCATCTCCTGAAGCCCTCAAACTTTCTGTTAACTTGTAAATGTTGCTATTTCCATAGCAGTGCATTCAGTGCATAGGATGGACAGGGCTCAAGGAACAGATCAGGCTTTTATAGTGAAGAGACTGTTGTCTGTAGGACCCTTGTTTATTTGTTGTAGAATGAGGGAGGGGATTGCAAGAATAAGGCTGGTCTTGTGGTTTAAGCAGTTGAATGCCACACTGCAGAACTGGTTTTGATCCCTGACTCTGCCACAGAGTACTTGTATGATGCTGGGTAAGTCACTTAAACCAAACTTTTCACGGGTGACACAACATGTTCCTCATTTTCTGAGTGCCCAGTTTGATACCCTGGGGTCTGTTCTGCCAAAGTTCTCGCACTCACAAGTGCAATAGAGAGCTTTAATATACTAAGTTATCTGAAAAAAAATGACTATAGATAACAAATTTAGAGAGGGTTGGGGAAAACACAGAGCATGTGATTCTCCTGGGAAACAATTTAAAGGACTACAGACAGGGGATTATAAAAGACCTGCATTATGTAGCTCTGCAGCAGATGGTTGAGAATGGGAGGGAGTTCAGTGATGGGACCAGAATCACTGCCTGCTAGGTGATCTACTGAGTTCCTTGGAAGCAGTATTCCCAACATCTTCCTGCCTCAGCAGAGATTTCCCCATGACCAGGTCCTCTCCTTGTTAGCTCTCCCATGTTAACCTGCTCTCCCAAACCTCAACCCGTAGACCCTCTTAGGGTTGATACGATTGAAAAAGCAGCGGAAGCCACAGCTTCTGCTCCCAGCTTCACCCCGTGCTTCTGATGACACAGGACAGGGTCCAAATCTGCTCGGACTTAAATCAACAGCAGTTTTGCCATTTACCACTTCAAAAGGAGCAGGAGCAGAATGATAACATACAACTCCTAGAGGGGGTGACATTTTTACCTAGAAAATGAGAAGACTCCAACTAGCAGAAGAACAGCACTTTGAGATGCTCAGCTGTAAATGCAATATGCTAGACACACTAAGTGCTAAGACTTTATTTAAGTTTCACAAAATCCCAGTGAGATTAATAGCCCAATTCCGTCATGTGCCTCTATTTCCATAGACTTTAATAGGAATCAATCAGCAGTGTTCAGGATTGGACCCAAAGTGATTCACTGTGTGACACTGGACAAGCTGACAGAGTTTGGAATAGATAGCCCTGCTCCCAGTGCTCTGCTCCAAACCCTTCAGTAAGATAGCTCAATTTATACAGCAAGGACAAAAGTGTCCATTTCATGAGATAGTAGTGAATGCTGAGCTCAAATGACTTTATATTTCATGGCTGAAGAAAATTCCATTGGGATTATTGCCCATTGCCCCAAAAACCATTTTGATTGGAACAGAACTACAGTTTAGAAGAGACCAATGCCCAAAAAATCTTTTATGATGGTGAAGATAAATGGTATTTCAGTGGATAATCTGCCATTAGAGGAAAGAAAACAGAGCACATATTGAAATGGAAGAATTACAGAACAGCTCACATGCATTTTCTTTAAACCTCATGGCTTTTGAGCACCTAATTAAGCCAACATTAATGGTAGCAGGAGGACATATTAAAGCTCTAGAAAAACTATACATGTCTGAAACTTAGTTTTAAATTACTATGTTGGATTCTCTACAATCTCTATAGAAAATGTTCTAAACTATGTGCTAGATGACAAGGAAATAAAGTATTCAGCCATTTCCACAAGGAACCATGAAACAAAAATTATGATCTCGCTTCATGAATGATTCAATGCTTACAATAAATTCAGACAAATAAAAGCTATATATAAATCCAAATATCATAGAATCTTTCAATCAAAAGTTCCTGCTCACAAGGGCCCTTTCTGTTTGCATTTTAGCACTAAATTTACAAAAGTAATGCTCACAGGGTTTGAGTCACATGACATCCAGCCCCAAATCTAAAATGCAATGCTATGTGGGCAGATGAACTGGTGTAAATTGGGGCATCTCCCACTGAAGTCAAAGGAACAATATTACAAAACAGTTCACATGCTAAATCTATACATGAATTAGTCTCTTATTTGTACATTGATGGATGACCCATGATGGGACCATGTTAATGATTTGTCTAGGTGATTGTTCAGAGTAAAGAAAGTTTGTTGGTTTCTCACAATGCAGATCATCAGGAGAACATGAAGTTGTTACAACTGAAAGATGTTTTGACAAATTGAGGACAGAATATCATTCAAGTAGTGTCATTTCCAGTTGGACCAGAGGCACCCAGTCCATATTATTTTCTTTAGCCTCCTTATTTACAACAAGTCTAATGTGTTTGGTGGGAGGGATAGTTCAGTGGTTTGAGCATTAGCCTGCTAAACCCAGGGTTGTGAGTTCAATCCTTGAGGGGACCATTTAGGGATCTGGTGCAAAAATCTGTCTGGGGATTGGCCCTGCTTTGAGCAGGGGGTTGGACTAGATGATCTCCTGAGGTCCCTTCCAACCCTGGTATTCTATGAAGCTTTCAAGTGAAGGGCAGACAGCTCATAAAATAGAGCAAGCAAGCTTTGATGGGCTTGTCTTCCTGAGCTCACTGTGGGACAAAAGGTTTGCTATAGTTCTACTGAGATAATGCTCCCAGTGCCCTAAGGAATAAGATGTAAAGTGTACTGTACATGCGACATAACACCACAATGGCATTGCAGGAGCAAAGAAAGAGATTCTTTCTGCCCCCAATCAACTAAGACAGGCAGTTAGTAGCACCCTCCTTTGCTCTGTATTTTGTGGAGTTGTTTACAAACAGCATGAAATTCATCTGGGTACAAAGAAAAATCATAAACACATGAAGATGTGTAACTAAAACACTAAAGTGATAAGACTCTTTAGAGGGTATTAGCAGGGATTATGGCTCATTTTAGTAAGTAATGGGCCTGAGGCAAGACCAGTGAGTGGTATGTTAAAGTTTGTTTATTGTTCTGGCCTAACATCCTCTTGATATTTAATTTAAGTGGCGTGTAGTGTGTTTTTCTGTCAAGTGGGTATCTTTACTATCTCAATGAATGATGTATATTTGTGGTCAAACTGGTACATTTTCTCATATTCAGTGCATCTTTTCAGCTATTAGACTGCTCTGCTGAGCTTGGTATTTTGATCATTGTGAAGAAGTGCTGAGGCGTATTTTTTTTTAGGAAACTAACTTGATTCTGTTACTTGCATTTCTGTGCATAGGATTTTACTGTATTTATTGCTCCGTTTTGCTGTTTCTGTTTTCCTTAGGGCTTGATGCATGATTCAGTTTCATATCTTGTTTCCAGTGGTGAGGTCCTTGGGTTTTATTCTCCAAAAATAGGAGGGTGTATTAACCAGATTACAGGTTAGATTCACCCCCACTTTACCTGCTATAATGTCTCCCTGCACTAGCTAATGTTAATGCACCTAGTACAAAATAGGTTCACCCACCAGGAAGGGCGGGCTGTTTTTTCAATGTGGTCCTGTCTTGTGAATTCTGCTGGAGGAGCACAGCTTTACAATCAGGTGAAGGCTGGCGAGGGGATGCATTTAATCAGTACCACTGCCTGCACCATCTCCTGAATCAGCAATATCACTCTAGGCAGGCATTGTGCAGTCAAAGGCCCTCGCCAGGGTTGCCAACTTGGAAGCTAAGGTATCACTTTCCTTGGCTGAATCTGGTCCTACAAGTTTTTAAGCCATGAGAATGATGATGGTAAACACACCCGGAAAGCTTTAAGACAAAATGCAAATGCCGTATATAGCTTCTTTGGATTTATAAAGCTTCCTCTCATATGTAGCAGCATGTCAATGTGTAGCATGATGTGATGTAGAGTGTACAGATATTAAAACTGGCTCAACAACAGTTGAGAACATATATACATCTGACACAAATGACCAAAGAAAAACAATCAAAACATTCCATTCAGAAATCACATCAGAAACCTGTTGATTACCTATATACTTTCTTGCGTAAAACCAAAGGTCGATATTCACACACATCTTCATAGAAATCCTTGAAGAACAAAGCTGTATCTTCCTAAAACTTAATATACACCATTCATTTAAAAAAAATATTATGACATGCTAAAGACAAATTTTTCTTTTGATGTAAAAGAAATGATATTCAGAATTCTAATCCTAATTCACTAACAGACTTGGCTCAGCCTAATATTTACTTACTTAAACTTTATTTGTGAGAGTTCTTGAACACATTTTAAAAAAAAATTAAGAAGAGCTGAGCTTTGCTGCTGGGGTTATGAAATCTACACTTCTGTGGGGGAGAAAAAAAGATTTCACAGCAATATGGTCCAAAATTAGATTTGCAAAGTGACAAAGATAGATCTGCGTCCCTAGATTATCTGAATTTTATACAATGATAAATTAAACGTTGTAAGTGATTACATGTGCCTTCCATCAACATAATTTACCAGATTCATCAAAAGGAGAAGCAGTCATTGTTTTTCCAATTATTTTAAAGCATTTTCCCACTAAAAAATGAAAAAGTAATAAATGTGATTACAATTCATGGAAGTGAGAGATTCAGATATAACTGGTTTAAATTAGACAGAGGACTTCCACTGAGGGGGAGAATAGACTTTTAAGTCCTCTGCAGGGATGCAAGACAGACACTAATGTAATGACATTTTATGTACAGAAAAGATATCGCTAAGGCAGGAATGAATCTTGCACATCATTGTGGAGAAAATTTCACATTTTGGGGGAGACTAAGGAAAATTTTCCAGAGCAGGTTGATTAAGAATTATGGCAAGTGTTTGCAACTAGTGAGGGATTAACAACGTTAGAATAAATCCTTAAGGGATAGATTAGTGAACAGAAGGCAGGTCAAAGGTGTATGGTAAATTTATTTATCACATGACTCCACAGTTTACCAGACTGGTTTCATCTTCATGTAGGTGGTATATGAACTTATTAAAATGAATAATTAATCAGAACTAGTCCTTTAAATAGAACACAGTAAAGAATGTGATAGAATAATAAACCATTATGTTACAGAACAGAAGAGAAGCTTTGCCTCAGGCTAAAGTTTCTATTTGGCTAAACCAGAAGATAGAATTCTTCTCAAATAAATAAATAAATAAATAAAGATTTATTAAAGAGCAATATGTCTTGGATCGTGATAAACCTGTAGTCTCTCTAGTATGACATTATGGCATACTGAGTTTTATATTTGGTTTGAGCTAGTTAGCCTGTAGACTTCAAGGTCTGATGGAAACAGTTTAGATATTTTTCACATTTCTAGTAAGAGCATTTAAAAAATAGATTGTATTATGGTGGTGTTCTCTCTTTAGATCATATACGGTAAGTGGCTGTAATAACAAATACTCCTTATAATATCCTCAGTTCTGTATCTGAGGGTAACTAAAAATATTGGATATATTCACAAAAAACAATGCAACTGTTACATTAGGTACAATGAGGGAAGATTTCTGAGTAGATAAATATAGGGATTGTTAAGTGGCTGCCTAAATTTTTCCTCTGCCACACGTACAATGTGTTCCTTCGTACCCACAAACAGTGACTAAAGTCAGCTAATATAATAGCTTGTTTCTTCAAAGGCAATGAAAACTCCCAAGTCTACATAGTTCACCAAATATAAAGAATACAACTTCACTTGGGTTCCAAGTTGACCCTGGACAACAGAAGTTCTTAAAAAAATGTCTTTGCACCATGAATAGAGCAGAGGTAGCACTCTCGAGTAGGATGGATTTACCAAATCTCAGTATTTACCACGAAACGGTAGCATTTTGTTTGTCAGGCCCCAATTCAGCAGAGTACTAGAATCTGTATATTTAATAAAGGCGGTAGAAAATTTTTAAACAGGTTTCCGACAGAAAATGCAGTGTCATCAAAATCTAAAATGTTTTGCAGCAATGTGTCAATTTAGATTAAATCTTTGATGGAAACATTTGAAAGTAGTCATTTAGACTATTTCCTTTGGATTCATTTAAACTTTTATATTATTACATTTTATATATTTAATTTTATATTATATTATAATGTTTCAGCATTATCAAAATGAAACTATTAGTTTCCAAACTGAAGTTTTTCCAAACAGTCAGAATTTTCTGCAGGACAGAAATTTCATTTTCTGACGTGCTTAAAGTAAATACTAGAGCTAATGCATAAATCACACTGAATTCAAAATAAGATCTCCTAGTTCATATTAAAACTACAAATTGCCTTGTCTTCATTAGGATTTTACCTCGTTAGTTACCATGTACTAACTAACATGAGTTAAGAACACACCTTTTTTTCCCTATTGAAGACAAAGCCACACAAAGCTTCTAGTCATACTGGATTACGTTTCATTTCCCAGTAGCTTCATCAGCTTTAGGCTACCAAAACCCAGGCTTCCAGTACTGTATGTTGTGGGAAAGGGCATGTGTGTATTTTTCCAATAGGATTTCCCTCAACATACTTGTGATGTTATTAATATGAACTGGGACCGTATAGATCATTGTTGCAACCAAGGTCCTGTAGTGGCACCAAATCTTGTATAAAGTGGGTCAAATAAGGTGTCTAAGACAAGGTTATGATTATGATATCTGTATGCATGCATCATTTTTGTATTTAAAGTTATAATTATTGGCTCTATACTAGTTTGGAAACTAATAGTTTCATTTTGATAATGCTGAAACATTATAATACAATATAAAATTAAATATATAAAATGTAATAATATAAAAGTTTAAATGAATCCAAAGGAAATAGTCTAAATGACTACTTTCAACTGTTTCCATCAAAGATTTAATCTAAATTGACACATTGCTGCAAAACATTTTAGATTTTGATGATACTGCATTTTCTGTCGGAAACCTGTTTAAAAATTTTCTACCGCCTTTATTAAATATACAGATTCTAGTACTCTGCTGAATTGGGGCCTGACAAACAAAATGCTACCGTTTCGTGGTAAATACTGAGATTTGGTAAATCCATCCTACTCGAGAGTGCTACCTCTGCTCTATACTGTCTGTATTTCAAACTTGTGCTATGCTTCTGGGTAACACCCCAGATAATAAGAACAGGAGTACTTGTGGCACCTTAGAGACTAACAAATTTATTTCAGCATAAGCTTTCGTGGGCTACAGCTCACTTCTTCGGATGCACAGAATGGAACCATGTGGAACCATTCTATGCATTCAAAGAAGTGAGCTGTAGCCCACGAAAGCTTATGCTGAAATAAATTTGTTAGTCTCTAAGGTACCACAAGTACTCCTGTTCTTTTTGTGGATACAGACTAACACGGCTGCTACTCTGAACCCCAGACAATGTGGTGTCAGCACTGCTTGATGGCCCATTAAGGCCCATCAGCTATACAACTGACCCACTGAGAGAAGGCAGATTCGTGACTCAGCAAGGTATGCAGGGACATGCCTGTGGACAGAACTCTAAGGTTTTTCTATGCCATGTGCTGGATAGCTTGTCTTTGGGACAAAGAAAGCAGAGACCACATGGCAAGAGACTATAAAAGGCTGCTGCAGCGCCTCCATCTTGTCTTCAGTCCTGCTTCTTACTTCTTGAGGGACCTTGCTACAAACTGAAGCTCTGAACAAAGGACTGAATGATCCATCCCAGCTGCGGATGTACTCCAGAGACTTAATCTGAGCCTGCAATTTATTCCATCATTGCTACAATCCTGAACCAAGAACTTTGCCATTACTGTATGTAATTGATTCCATTTAACCAATTTTAGCTCTCATCTATATCTTTTTTCTTTTATGAATAAACCTTTAGATTTTAGATTCTAAAGGACTGGCAACAGCGTCATTTGTGGGTAAGATCTGATTTGTATATTGACCCAGGTCTGGGGCTTGGTCCTTTGGGATCAGGAGAACCTTTTTTTCTTTAACTGGGGTATTGGTTTTCATAACCATTCGTCCCCATAATGAGTGGCACTGGTGGTAATACTGGGAAACTGGAGTGTCTAAGGGAATTGCTTGTGTGACTTATGGTTAGCTAGTGGGAAAAAAACGAAGTCCTCTCTGTTTGGCTGGTTTGGTTTGCCTTAATAGTATAGGAACTCTAGCTTTGGGCTGTAACTGCTCTGCTCTAAGCAATTTGTCCTGAATTGACACTCTCAGAAAACAGCATCATTACAATCCTACACACAGATTTGTCATTTAGGAATTCAACCTACAATGCATCCATCCTGATATGCCAAGATTTTAATACAGCACATATTTACTCTCTAGGTGGTCAGTCAGAAAAATATGCATGAATTCTAGAGATAGGACTGAAGGAAACAAGAACCTACTGTATAATTAGAAATCTTTTGTTAATCTGCAGTTGTGTGAGCATTCTCATACTGGTTGGCTGAATAACACTGCAGTCTTCTGGTCTCCTAAGAACCTGCCTGATTCCAGTAACCACAAGCAATCACAGAGTTTGTGTCTGATCTACAGGATGATGAAGCAAATGGTAATTTTTTGCTTGTCTGTCAATGCAGTGAGAAACAGACAGTTTTGATAAGTGTAATACAGCAGATGAACCCTAACGTAGATTTAAGGATTGAAGATTATACCACTATCTGTGCCAAAGCATTTTGTCGTTTTTAGGCTGCATTCTAAATTCTGGAAGATAGGCCATGAATTTATGAAAGAAAGAAATATTGTATGAAGTGAATCTCCTATGAACAGAGTGGCAAATGGTTTTCCAGAATGATTGCTGAATTCAGATGCTAACCTGAGAAATTAGAACTGGGCATGGTCTTCATAGGAAGGGTACTCAACATTTTCTGAAAATCAGGCCCTTTTAAAGTGATATTAGGCTTCCAAAAATTAAGGTACCCAAAATCACAAGTCACATTAGAACAGCTTGACTAGTATGTTTATTTCCCTAGGAAGGGGCTTTTAAAAACATGCTGAATGAAATCAAATTTAAAATAAAACCCACACCACGATGACTTTTACTCGAGTTTAGATTTGTAGACATACATGAAAATCACATCGCAATCAGCACCAGCCTCCCCAGAAACAGACACAAAGTGGTTGCTTAAGACAGGACAGTGAAACAGCAAGCGTCTTAATGAAAACAAATTTCTTTAAGAAAAACAAATTGTTGTAGCACAAAGAAAGAAAGTTTATTTGAATGCCCAGTATTGAGACTCAATATAGAAGACTAGTCACTCTGTACAGAGAGTGTGGGTGTAACTAATTGTATAGCAGGTCAAGCTAGTCCAGTTACTGCTGGGTACTCTTTAGATCAGTTTATTTTGAATAATAAATAACGTTTACCAACCTTTTGCTAGTTCTTTCCTTAGTTTCAAGATAGCATCAAGGTCACAGTCAGAAGAAGCATATGAATGAGGCACAGTGGTTTTAGATTCTGTTAATCTCTTAGCAATAATTCTTCGGATGTTGCTGGCAGGGACTTCTGTGAACGTACCCTGAAAGCAAATATTTTGCATACTAAATACAGGGAGAGAACACACACACTCCTCTGCTGAAACAAGAGTAGGGCAGTCATGCTTTTCAATTGGTAGCTTTTGTTCACTTACAACAACCCCCAACTTTCAAAAAGCATTAAAATGTAGGATGTATTTAACATGTCTAAGATTAAATTTAAATAAATTGAATTTTCTATTCTTGCTGAAAGATAGCAGAATGAAAAATCATATTCAGACCAGCAAAACAGGTTATACAGAACCAAGGACATTAATGCAGTACAGTGTTTATTTTATCTTACTCCATAAAGCTGAAGTGTAAGAAAATGAAGGCTGAAAAACATCTGAATATTTGCTCCATTGCACCATGCCTGCCAGATTTAAATCTGGATAAACACAGAGATTCTAGGCACAGTACTATAACATGTTATATAAGTACTTGATCTTTAGCAGATAAAGGAAATCAAGATGGGTGGTCCACACAGACAATACTGACAAGTAACAATCTTCTTTAAAGAAAATTCACAGTCATACATTTGGGGAAAAAAGTGTACCAAATTTCTATTATTCCGCCCATGTTTCTTATCACTGATAAGGAACAAGATAACTTCAGTTTACAGAGTACAATGAATCCTACTGATCTAGCAAATTACTCCAAAAATATCAGCCTTGGTTCTCAGCTGGTGAAATCAGCATTGCGGTATTACAACAGTTTAGGGCCTGCAGAGTATAGTTCTGCTGCACCTTTATTTTAGTAGAAGACTCTTAGTAGAAGCTCTGTTGATCTATCGATTTATCAATCCCTTTAGTGGTTGCTTAAGACAGGTTTCACTGTACATCTCTCTCCTTTGTCATCAACCTGCCTCTCCTGCCCAATTCATTCAGTCATGTCACAATTCAGCATTCACAACCTTTTGATGAAAGGGAACTCTATTGCAAGCAATTACTTGTAATGCCAATGAAAATAGAAGCAGGAAAAACGTGGATTTCACAAGAAACACTCTCCAAATTATACAGCATATACACTGTATGTTGAATACAAATCACAGTGTGCTCTGATATAGCTGCAGGCAAAGTACTTTTTTTATCATGACAGAAAAAAATATCTAGGCCTGGAATTTTTTTTTTTTTTAACCTTACAAAAAACAAACAAACAAACAAAAAAAACCCCTACATTATTTAGTATGGTTCATCATAGAATACCAAATATTCTATAACTCTTATAAATTGTCAACAGGTACCAGTCCTGAACCTGCAGCTGTACTTCAAAGTTGGTTCTAGAAGCAGAATGGTCCAACTTCACAGATCCTGTCTCGAAACATTCCAGCATGATGGAATTCCCCCCAAAATAATGTATCTTTCAATATTTCAGGCCCAACTATTTAGAGAAAACTTTGTAAGCCTTTGACATTTTTTAAACACGAACCATCTTTACTCAACCCCAATCCTCTAACCCTTGCCTAATCCAACTCTACACTCCTAACCTATATTTATTTTTAATCCATGCTTATAGAATTTTGCACTCACATGCCTCTTATTATTCAGAGATTTCAAAGTGCTATACATATAATCAGATACGTGTAATGTTTATTGTATAGGCAGGGGAAAACTTAGCCATTGTGGCCTTAAGTACACTAGGATGGGAAAAAGGCGGGGGAGGGAGGTTCCCCTAATTGGGTTAGCTCAACTGAGGTAAAAATGGAGATCAACTTTGATCAAAAAGATCACTTTAGCTCAACTGACCTAACAACTTAAACACCCACTTAGCATCAATTTAATGTCTTTAGTAGGTTAATACATAGCCACGTCATGATAAATGTGTTAAACCGTGTTTGCACTGACGTTAAGTGTGGTTTTCAGTCCAGTTACAGTAGCTTAATTAAACTAATTCAGTTGGGGGGGGGCACCTTTTTCTAAGTGTAGATAAGGACAGAGAAGTTAAGTGACATGCCTATGGTCACAACAAGTCAGTTGCAGAGTTGGGAATAAAACCCATGAGTTCTGAATCTCAAGCCCCTGTTTCCAATCGCTAGATAACATTGACTAAAATGAAGTTCAGTATATTATTATTATTTTTTTTTAATTAAAATGAAAAGATGTGGCATTATTTAGTTGTAACTCAGCGGTTCCCAAACTTGGTTCATGGCTTGTTCAGGATAAGCCCCTCGCAGGCCGTGAGATCTTTGTTTAACTGAGCGTCCACAGGTACGGCCGCTCGCAGCTCCCAGTGGCTGCGGTTTGCCGTTCCCAGCCAATGGGAGCTGCGGGAAGAAGGGAACCCCTCCTGTAACTGAATGCAAGTTGCTGCTTTAACAGAAGTATTACCTGTGCAGCCGGCTGACCCGGTATAGAAATTGGTGGAACTGCAGGCCGCGGATAAATAGAGGACACAGTTGTTGCTTGTGGAGCCAAAGGCACTACAGTAGGCTGAGTAGGGGCTGGAGAAACCATAGGTCTCGATTCCACAGCTTTGCTCTTCTGTTTCTGCTGCAGAAGATTGAGTGCATCCCTGTTGATTAAACAGTAATATGAAAAATACTTAGAAAGAAACAAAGCATAACAGACAAAAAAATACTACAATTTCAAGAATCAACTCTAATGAGTAGCTTCTGGCTATTAAAATTCTGGATATTAAACTAAAAATTAAAAGGCAATTTTTTTAATCAATAATAATTTTCAAAATGAAAACTCTGAGGAGCATGAAGAAACACCATAAATGTTTATAGATTATTCACCCCTGCCATGTTAGGATTTAAATCTGCAGCAGCACAGGGCAATTGAGAAACAGGAGTACGTTGATCATCATTAAAGGACAACAGTGGCAAAACTATACTGTGCATTGTACTGTCAATTCTTAAAATGAAGGTGTTATAGGAACAGATGAGACATGCATTCAGATTATATTTGGGACACAGCAAATAAAAGCTGTTTCATTTATGTTACAATAAATGATCACATACACATAATTGCACCAGCTGTGAACACTGAAAAACAGACCAGTTACAAATAAAGCTAAGATTATGTCATGGAGGACATGGAATCAGTGACTTCCAGAGACCTCTGTGACATTTTATGCTGCAGCCCTGGGACAGCGGGGCTGGAGCTGTCAGCCAACAGGGGCCTCCACAGCTCCCAGCCGCTGCAGGCTCAATACTTACATTTATTTATTTATGTTTAATGTAATACCCCATTGCTGAGGAATTAATGAAAAATAATAGCTACTATCTTTATATGTTCTAGAAAATGTGTACTGTTGTTTGCTGGTTAGCTCTGACACTATTTCAAACAGTTGTATCAACATCCTTAATGACTGCCCTGCACCTTTAAGCAGGGGGGATGTTTGGCTGACAGGCCAGGGTACAAACAAGACACAGAAAGGGTAAGTAATTTGCCCAAGGATAACACGAGTTCATGTCCAAACTAGAACTCTGCAATACCTTGCTCCCAGCCCTATGTTTGGTCCACTAGACCATACTGGCTCTTTGATTAGGAAATAATAAAGTTTCACATCTTCTTACATAATGATTAAACAAAATCCTGGGAAACTTACTCTGATATAAGTGTGTATTCGTGAAAATATGCTTTAAAAATTAAGTGTGACGAGCTTTCCCCATGGGTGAAGGGAACAGTGCTTTATGGCTGTGGGGAAGGGAAGGGGAAGAGATGAAAACTGCTGCAAAAGGGGCATCCTCTGGGAATGCAGGCTTTGAAAAGGGGCAGTGTGGTGCCCTTGAGCCGTCCTTTTCACATGGACCCAGGCTGAAGCAACTCATTATTTAAGTGCAGGGCAGATGTTAAGTGCAGGTAGTCCACAGGAAAAGTATATAGACTGAAAAAGAGGTGTTCATTAAAGGAACAAATGGAGGGTGGGTGGGAATTCCTATGATTGGTACGGCAGGGAGCCAACCCCCCATTCTTATAGCCCATCTTAACTCTCCTACAGGGGGTGGATGGTATGGTCCTCGCAATGGATTTGTTGGAGGGATCTGGAGGGAAAAAGAGGGTCAGCTGGTGCAAACCCCTCACCCTGGATATGGTAAGGTCCCGGCAATGGATTTGCTGGAGAGACCTGGATGGAAAGAGAGGGGGAGCAGGTAAACCCCTCCAGGTAATTATGGAATAAACATGGGATTACCTGCACTGTACACTGTTATCTGCCAGGTAGTCCCAGATATCTAATAATAAAGTTGTGGCCTGATTAAACCCACGTCAGATGTCTGCTGTCCTTCTTTCGACAGCCAGTCAATAACACTTGAGTACAAAGATGCTTTGATACACAGGCAGTGTTGGAATTAAGTTGTTATAGGACCAATGACAAATATTATTTGCTGAAGTACCTAAGCACAACACATTGAGCTAAGGATGCAGTTTCACCCTTAATAAAGAATTTATTTAATTTTGCAAATTAAAATTATACTTGAATTTCTTTTAAAATCAAGCATTTGTTATTTAATATAGATCTTGTACTGGAAGAAAACCTTTTACTGAATAAAATGATTTTTAAAGAAAAAACTAGATGTTTTAGCTGAGAAAATGGTCACAAAGATGACACAAAAAGAGAACAGAAAATTATTTCTGCTTCTGAACATGGCCGTAATAAGTATTTAATTAAAACCATGTGGTTATTGTCATTTGATTGATTTCCTTAGATTTTAAGTGTACAAAAATATAAAACTATTAGGAAAACAGATCTTTATTTTTAAATTAGAAGATTAATTTAGAAGTCTTTAAATTCTATAAGTGCAGCACATTAAATTTCTTACTACAGAATCTCTGCAATTCAACTGATTAATAAAAAGACACAGTAGAATACCAATTTATGAATGTCACGGATTACAAACAAAACATTCTTCAGACGGGCCTGCAAGTAAAACTGGTCGGGGACACAAGGCATCTCGTATCAAACTACTATAATATTTAAAAAAAATAAGGTCAGCAACAACACTGCTTTTGAACTGCTTTTCTAAAACCCATTAACACAGCACAGGGGTGAAGCAAATCTTAAGACAGGTAAACCTATTGTCAAAACAGCACACATTCAGTGGTAAGCACACATTTTCCTTCCCACCACATGTATTAAAATAAATTGAATATTCCTTGTCAAAATTGTTACGACATGGAATCTGCACACACTGGCAACTCAGTGTTACACTTCACTACATCACTATAACAAGATGGCCCAGATACTTACAAACGTGCTGCCTTTTGACTAATACTTTCAGTGTCTCCATGCGAAGTACTAATTTAGCAGAAGCTCAGATTTAGGAAGTTCTCTGCATAATTTGGACCCCTTTTTCTCAAGTGCAATTGCCTACTTGTATATTTTACAGTTTAAGTAGACACGCTGAAATAGAATATCCTAAGCTATTATTTAGTTATTTAGAAAGCCCAATTCTGCAAACCTTAATAAATTAACATAACCTTGCAGTACATGGCGCCCATTGGGGAGCACATTGGCATCCCTGGTGGTGGTTATATAATACTGTGCTGTTCCTCAGCCACCTCAGTTTCCTTCTCCTGAACATCAGAGTACAAGGATGGATAGAAAACTCAGGCTCTCTACACTTAAATCACCACAGTAGCACAGCTGCAGCTGCACCACTGTAGCACTTCAGCGTAGCCACTCACTACAGCCATGGGAAGGTTTCTCCTGTTGCTATAGTTAATACATCTCCCTGAGAGGTGGTAGCTAGGTTGACAGAATAATTCTTCCATCAACCTAGTGCTGTCTACATGGGGCGGAGGTTAGGTACGTTTAACTACGTTGCTCAGGTGTGTGGTTTTTCGACTTAACTTTTAGTGTAGACCTGGCCCCAGAAAGAGAAAGATGGTCAAAAAGTGTTAATATATTGAGATACCCTGCAAAGAGCGACACTTTCTGTGCTTCATATTTTATAAAAAGAACCTACAAAAACTGTAGTTCTTCAACATGTTGTAGTCAGTGTGGATCTCACTGTAAGTATGTATGTGCCTCATGCATACAAGATCAGAATCTTTTGCACAGCCACCTGGCTCCTGTGCCAGTCACTCCTTCAGCACAGAGAACGTATCTCAGGAGACGCAGATAAATGCAGAAATATCTCGATTTGAAGTTACGCTCCATTTGGCACTGTGTTTTGGTGCTGACCTTCTGCAGAGGTGCTGACTTTATTGCCCAAGATGCCAGCACCAAGGCAGTTGGTGTTGAGGGTTTCATGGACATTGAGATTGTCAATACAGAAATCTCCACTGCCGACTGTCAGCACCAGCATCACCTTCTCCTGCTTTCCCCCTCCCCCACCACACACTCCCCGAGCCGAGGGTATGGTGTGTGTTTGAGAGCGCACTGGCCAATGATGTTTTTTTTGGTCTCATTCTGGTAGTGACTGTCACCTTTGGTTCCAAAATGACCCATTTCTCTAGCAGATGTAACTTGAACCCAGCAGCACTGGATTTGTGGGTAACTAAAGAGAAGGATTTGGATGCAGAGCATCTGTCAGGCATGTGGCTCTCCCCTCAGCTGAAGAGGCAACAAATATGTCCATCTTTGATAGAAATTAGTCAAATCACAAGACCAATGTGGTTTGAACCATGACATTTCAGAGTCCACCATGAAGCATGATGGTTGTACAAAGTGCTTCACCCTGCTTTATAGGCGTGAGGGGAAGGTGTATGTCATGAACAGTTTTCTCTCCCTTTTTTTCCCAGAACATCTAAGTCAAGGAAAATGGGAGTTTTAATGTACGTTTTCTTCACAGACTGTAGCCGGGGGAAAGCAAAAAGTTAAAATCTCTAAGAAAGTAGTGGGTTGAATGCTCACTACATTCTGTCTCAAGCAGCAAGAGGGAAGGTTACAACTTCTCTACCCTTTCTGGATTTGAGCCCTCACACAGGTGTACGAGGCAGCACAGGGTGCAGGTTCAGCCGCAATGGACAATGCTATTCAAAAGGTGCAGTCTCGGACACACACGAGGTGCATCTGCAAGTGCCATGGGATCCACCCTGACATACACTTGTAGAATACCTATTCTCTCCGGCTTTTGTTTACTTTGATGGCATTTTTTTAATTTTATCCTTAAAACCAGAAATCCCACCTGCAATTTGGCCTGAAAAAAACAACAAGAAGAAGAGATAAAAGCTAGGTTATACTTTTAAGGAACAACCTTGGGTACAAAGCAACAGAGGGCTTCCCAGTATAAACAGTGAGGGTCTGGTCCAGTGCAAACTGATGTAAATTGGGGTCCTTCTATTGACTTCAATGGGCTTTAGATTTAGACCCGGATTGTGTAAATTGTGCCACTCTTTAGTCTGATGCAACCTGTTCCATGGAGTGTTGCTCTGTTGAGTCTGAGCTGGGTCACCACCTCTTCCCCAATCTGTCTGGGCACACGGGTGAACGACTTCTGAATTGCCCTGACAAAAGGCAACTGTAATTGGCCATTGTGTGTAATTACTTTTTGTCTTCCCTTCTCTAAAATCTCTCCCTAAATCAAGGAGTCAGTTTAAGAGTCCAGAAAATGTAAGAGTTCCTTGATTGTGTTTTCCAGTGTGATGTACTCACTGATCATTTACTGCCATATCGTCTCTGCTAAGCAAACCAACAACCACCTATCAGCATAAACCTAACACTGACCACTTACAGAGTTGCATGTTGATAGTTAAGGTGAAAAACAACAAAAACAGTTAATTATTTGACTTTTCACATTATCAAGCAAGGTCTTTTAAAATCCAATATAATAAAGCCATACAACTTTTTCATCTTAAATATCATAATCTAATAAGCCCTAATTACCATGTACAGAACAAACTGTCAACTGTTTAAAAAGATTGTAATGGATGCTGCATTTTATTCACACAGATACAGAGATTGAGGCTGAAGTAGTTTTTCCATTATATACTCTGATTTTCATGCTATAAAATATTATTGAAAACCATTCTATACAGCAGCTGGTCTCTGTGATTTGCGAGACTTTGGATACATTTACAGCACTACGTAAATGCTTAATAAATAAATAAGTAAATAATAGGCTGAAACATGCATAATGTGTTTAATGTACTAAAATTACATCTAGTGTTTATCTTCCTTTAGAAGACACAGCTTCAATAAAATTAAATTGGTTCCCTGTGGCTTGCACGGAAAATGTGCAGCTACTGATCAAGGATAGCTTGTCAATTAAGTTATACATTGTGTATTGCTATTTAGTAAAAATTGTGACAGAATTTTAAAATGAATTGCATCCTGAGATTTATATTGAAATGAAAATTTTAAGGATAAAAAAATTACAAATACTTTACACTTGTGTGGTGTCTTAACACAGGCCTCAAAGCATTTTACAATGCAAACAATAATTAATCTACATAGAACTGTAAATAAAGTCTTCACTTTATAGATTGGGAAACTGATACACAGAGACTCAAAGTGAAAATTGAAACCAGCACTCCATATGGAGGAAACACTACCATGTGGGTTCAGTCCCTACTTAAGGTAATATTTGTTTCCAGTTTTTATGTTGTACACAATATCCAGAGGGATAGTGTCTTCTGTACTTTTACTGGAGGTAGGCAACGGTCTCTTCCAATGCCACTGGAGAGGAAGAGTATTTGGGCTGCATTTTGAGAGAGGTGAGGAGAGGAAGCTGAAATGAGAAGGCTTAATACTGCTGTAAGGCTACTTCTGTGCTAACAGTAGGTAGAGCTGCTAACTTGAAATTGTTACAATTATAGTCACAGCTTTAAGACAAAAAATACACTAAGATGCCTAAATATGTTTGACGAAAAGCTATAGAGAAAGATCTTTAGCACATTAATATTCAACTGCAAGGCATACCCTCATAGCACACAAACATTATTAGTGTGTTAGGGCTTGGCTACACTTGAAAGTTGCAGCGCTGGGAGTTACAGCGCTGGTCATGCAGCTGTGCAGGAACAGCGCTGGTGTGTGGCCACACTCACAGCTACCAGCGCTGGTGTGTGGCCACATTTGCAGCGCTGTTGGGAGTGCTGCATTATGGGCAGCTATCCCAGCATTCAAGTGGCAACAACGTGCTTTTCAAAAGAGGGGGGTGGAGGGTGGTGTACTGTGACAGGGAGCGGGGAAGAGAGAGAGAGTGGATTTTTGGAGCCAACACTGTGTGTTAGCTTCCTGGATTGAAAAATCACAAAATGTTCGCGAACCCTTAGTCTTAATTGCAAACAGCCTGAATCCAACGCTGTTTCTCTGTCAAGCAAACATTCACTCCCTGCCTCTCATTTGATCGTTCACAGCCAGGTACAGATAGCTGTTTGCTGTGATCAGTGTTTGTTTTTTTTAGATAAGCAGTTCAACGGATGGGAGTTCACAACAAAACAAAGAGAGGCTGCATAACAAAACAAAGATAATTTAGTTAAAAGCATTCTGGGATATCTCCTTATTCCCTGGAGGCCAATAAAAGCGCTGGTGTGTGTCCACACTTGATGAGCAGCGCTGGATCACCAGCGCTGCAATCGCTACACCCCAACCTGACCAGGTGTACAGCCAGCGCTGCAGCCAGGGAGTTGCAGCGCTGGATGTGCCTTGCAGGTGTGGACGGTTACTAATTGCAGCGCTGGAAAGCCTCTACCAGCGCTGCAACTTGCAAGTGTAGCCAAGCCCTTAGCTGGTTAAGAAATTATATCATACAATTTAGTTGTGCTGCAAGTTGTATATTTCTTACTGCCATCTTCAGATTCCAGTAGAAATAATCTGTAGATAAATTACTACACCAAAATATGTTCAAAGAACTAAGGCCAAGAGTTGAATGGTTTAATCTACTAGGATTTCTTCTCTAAACACAGGAACTCAAGCACTGATGGCCCATATTTCACGTGTTTGGAATTATCAAGCTAGTCCCAATTTGACAGTTATCTGTCTCAATAAACCACCATGTAATTTGTCACGTTCTGAGTGATCTCAGGATTGGAACAGTATGGATGTGGCACGTGAAGACTGACGCACTGGCTGAGCTATGTGGAGAAATGTATACAGCAACTAACTGGAACTAGGCAGAGTATTGTGAACAAGTTACAATGTGCAGAAATTAGAGAAAATGCAGGCCAACATTGTCCACAGTATTAATTTCTCTCCCTCTTTTTAAAAAAAATGAAATACTATAAATTAAGAACTACAAACTAGCCATTAAGAACTGAAATGGATGATGCATTTGCTAAACAGACTGACAAAAAGACAATTTAAATATGGAGCCATAACTTCTTTTCCTACTTTTTTGCACCATTTAAAAAAAGGGTAGAGTGAGAAAGAAATCTCATTTAAATGTAATAGTTGTGTTAATTTTATGAGCACCATGAATTTACAGGACAGGCATGTGGCTTTGGCCCTTCCAAAAGGCAATACCCCTTGTATCCTACACTTTCTTCCATTATCATCCAGGCTTTTTTCTTTAGAGCTTCCTCTATATTTACTTGATATTTTCCGTATCTGTTCAACTGAATCATGTCTTCATTTTCACAAGTGCCATGCCTTTCTATTTGTTTCACGAGGCAATTACTCATCCAGGAAGCATACTAGCCAGCTTTCCAAACAATCTATATTCTTCCTTTAACAAAAGTATTGGATCCCAGTCAATAGTTGATTTACTGCATAGCTTGTCAAAGCAAAAACATGGGTGCTAATCTCAGCTTGTCAGGTGTCATCTTCTATGGCATCAAAAGAGTGAGCATCAAGGGTGCACTATAGTCAGAATCTGATTCAATAAGATAAGCTTAGCAGCCATTACCCATAGTCATTGCATTGTTGAATGGGGGTTGTACAATTTTAGACTGGTGCCTATTCAAGACATACAAGACATAGCCCCAAATATTGGGACTGTCCCTCTAAAATCGGGACATCTGGTCACCCTACTTATGTTGTAAATTGCATATTATTTTTGGGATATCAAGTTAGTGGAAACAAACAAAACCTCACTTAATGTCCACCTCTGTTCCTGGTTTTACACTTCTGATTCTTGTACTTTGGTGGCCAACACTGAATATCCATGACCAGCAAACAACCTATTTACTTTTAAATACATCCAAGTGAGCTGTGTTGTAGTGCTCTACCTCCATGATTATTTACCTATTAGCCTACTTGATAAAGAGGCCTGAATTGTTTAGCTGTGCAGCACAGCTTGTATTTTGCTGAGTTTCATGCAAACATGCAATATTTCATCCAAACAGAGAGTACCTGTCTACAAATATCTGCAAACTTTTCTTTTCAGACAGTATCAAACAGAGGGGGTCTATAGGTACTTACAACACTTCTCCATTTTAAAATAATGGTTAAAACAGCAGGATATATCTTTTAAAATGACATTTCCAAGTAACTTCTTTGAACAGATGAAACAACTTTTGAGACACACATTTTTGTAGCTGTAATAATTAACTTCCTAGCAGAATCTGTGGTACATTTCCATGACAACTAGGGGATGTTAATTAGATAGCTCAGAGTCCCAGAGGGTTCCCACCTGCCGTGGACTAGTTACACACCATAATTTACAGTTGCACTTATATAATTAAAAAGCTTTCTGATAATGTGCTGCTATTACAAATGATACCCCCTCTATCCGGCTCACTATTTAATCCAAACCAGGCACAGTCTGTAGGAAACAAAGGTTAAGAAAGGAAACACTTTCATAGTTTCTTGTTTTGTTACTGTGTTCGACTCAAGCCTAACAAACCTGGTCATCTTTGACATAAGGTTTCAACCATACAGAACCAGCATGTTACAACAGCTCAACAGCTGTGTGAGGAATATGAGTTGGAGTCTGCCTAGAGAGGGAGTGGTTTTATCCAGGACAAAATCAGTTTCCTGAAGGAAACCCTTCCCACACAACCTTACCAGAACACATATGCAGATTTGAGGGGCATCATTTCAAGGTCAGGAATCCCTGATCTATAATGCTAACAAATGAGCACCCAATTCCAAAGGCTGCTGGGTGTCTTGACTGAAACCACATCTTAATGGAGAGCTTAGTGCATCCAAGGCATATAAGGAGCACATTGAACCATCCCAGAATCCTCAACATTCACAACAGAATTAAAGACAGGCTAAAAACAGATGGTTGTGAAAGAGATTTCCAGACCCCAACCTCTTTAAACTTTGAGGGATTTCAGAACTAAGTTTCATGTCTTTAGCCTACCTGTACTAAAATGGAAGCAAAACAGACCCTGGACTCCACAGATGAATTCTTGTGTCTGCTGGGGTTAGCAGTGCAGCCAATTACTTCACACAATAAATGAATGATAAAATGATGTTATAAATAGCTCATATGCTATGTCATATATAATCATTGTAGGCTAAACAGATTTAAGTTGTAGGATTACAGAAGTATAAAATTGATAAGTATTTAGAAGTGATAATTATGTATTAGGTATCTAAGTAAGTTCAGCTGAAAAGCAAGGGCTACAGGCTGAGGCCTGTAAGATGTCAGCTTAGCCATACTAGCTAGAGGCTTAAGAAATGCTTGACATAAGTAAGTGACCAAAGAATGACCCTATGCCACAAAATTATGGGAATAGATGTGCCAATGGGTGGTACTGAAAAAAATTAATATTAAGATTAATTTTTGATTACAAGAACCAGGTAGTCACATTTTTCTAACACATGCCTTAACTGCAGGGTGCACCATGTGCGTAAATGCTAAAAAGGATGAAAGGAACTACAACCTATGAAAAATGAGGTACCCCAATATTCTTGGGGGACAATACAAATAAGGAAAAACAGGGTAGACACCTTCACGCACATGCACAGAGTATTAGGTTAGTCAGAATCACAAGATAAAAGACGGCTCCCAGAGTGGATAAAATGAGTTCCGTATGGGAAAACTTCAGCAGGAACCAACCCTGATGATCAATTGACAAGGCATCCATCAGGCCCTAAGAATATCATTAAGGATGTGAGTATGACTATATTTGTAACTTGTGCATAGGTCTTTATAGGATTTCTGTATGCATGAGTAATCATAGCTTTAATAAAACTTGTAAAACAGACTAGACCTTGTATTTGTAAATGTATGTGTAGTCACTGTTCTTGGACTTTATGTTACTAGAGACTCTAAATCTGAAGCAAGTAGCAGAGGTGAAAGCACTTTGTTGAACTTGAAACTGTAGCCACCAGCGCCGAACCCACAGTGGTGCAATACAACATTACTAAATTCACTTTAAATAAAATACAAGGCTGCAGCAGTGACCCATGTGTGGGAAAGCAGGGGCTCAGATTCCCCATAAAACAGGAGATAGGGAAGGGTGGCCTCTGCTGCTTCTTCAGACACTTTATTGCCTCTGTGCATGTGGGGGAGCTCTTCAGGCCCAATGAAACCCCTGTGCCAGCTGACAGCACAGTTTGGGAGCTGTCAATCATTCTAGCAGTGGGCTAAGGGTAATGGGAGGGCTAAACTATCTCTCCCAGCTGTCACATGGCTGGACAGTCCCTGTCCCAGAGATCATACAAAGAAAAATACAAACTTCTTACAACGTCACCCAACCCAGCCTCCCACATCCTCAGTTGGTGATCCAAACATTCAATTACCCAAAGGAAAAGGTTGAGAGAACAAGTGGGTCTTGTAGGCTGAACACCATGGAATTCGGGATAGGCTGAAAAAGGAAATGAATAAAATATTTGGCTTAATTACAGCAGGCTTATACATACTCTTTAGTGAGGATTCCTCGAGGCCCAGAGGGAGTAATACTGCTTGGGTCAAGTCCATGTGTCTCTAGAATGTAGCGGGCAGCAGGACTTAAGCGAATCCTGAAGTTAAAAAAGAAAACCACCTAAATAATAGCGTTAGGTGAATGTATTTCACACACAAAATGTCAGAGTTCTGGATACCATGTGCTACGGTCCAGAGCCTCAGCTCCAGCTGTGGGGAATGCAGTGCAAGTCAGTGGGTGTCTGTGCAAAGATAGCACAAAGTTCACCTTTGTACTTATCTGATCCCAGGGCTGCAATGTGAAGGGTTGGCTCTACTATACCAGAGTATCAGAGCCCTGAGGTTACACTACAGCTACTAGTGACCCCAAGGAGCTGAAACCACAGCTGGGCATCATCCCAACATCGGGGGTCCCAGCCATCTACCTTATGCTACCAGCAAGGAATGGGATGACATAGAAGCCTCAACACCATCGGAGGATCCCCATATAAACAGGTGATCACCACAGAGCAACATATGCCAGTTGCATAGATCATCTCTTGGCAAGGTAGTATAAAGGATCCCTGCTGCGTCTGAGGAGCTGGCCCTGTATGCTTACTGTCTCACAAGGTATGTCTACATCTGCGGCTGGCCCTGTGCCAACAGACTAGGGCTTGCAGGGCTTGGACTGCAGACTGTTTAATTGCAGTGTAGACATTCAGGCTCTGGCAGAAGCACAAGCTTTGGGACCCTCCCACCTTGCAAGGTCCTAGAGTCTGGGCTCCAGCCTGAGCCCAGAAGTCTACACCGCAATTAAACAGCCCCGTAGCCCGAGCCTGCTGGCACAGGTCAGCCAGAGTTTTAATAGCAGTGTATACATAATTACACAAGCTTGCTCTTCTTTAATAGCAGGTGAGGTAGTGACAACTGCATCATTAGTTTGTCTAATTTCAATTATAACAATCTTTATACTTAACATCTTCAATTTTTGCTTTTATACTTAAGTTTACTGGACAAACTTCTAGAAGTACAATAGATCATCTGGACTGAGAAATTTATGCAAATAATTCTAATCTCATTTTCAGCTTTACAAGTTTAATGCAGTTTCCTCCCACTCTCAAACATTAAACTTTTATCTGTGTCATCACAACCCATGCAGGATATGCTTTGCAGTAACTTTCCAGAGACAGAGTTAAGCACATCATCTACAGCACGCAACACTGATCTCCATTATACAGAAACTACAAAGGTTACATCATAACCCAATTCTGCATTTTAATTGAGAGATATATTGGAGAAAAGTTCCAAGCATTCATTTTATCTTAAGATAATTTATATGACATGAGAACATAGTGAACTCAGGCAGACTTTAGAATTCTTAGATGCAAAAGTTAATTTAGCAAAAATAACAGAGTAAGATTAAGTACTTGAGACCAGATTTTACTTCTCAAAATTCTTGAAAGAATGCCTTGAACAGATAAACTGAAGAGCAGGTAGGAGCTGAGCCCTTTGAGCCACACAAGAATTCCAAGTGCGGTAATACCAGCTTGACAAGGAATGTAAATCATTAAAGACGTTAATTTGATTTTAAAATTACTTGTCACACATTTGTGATTAGGAGCGTCACTGAATCAGTTTCTGTTCTAACATTCTCAGATGTCAAAGCACTTGATTTAACCCTTGTTAGTGTTCTAATCATTCTTCTACTATAGCAAGCATGTGGTTCGAGGCCTCAGTTAGTGTCTTCCAAAGGTCTTCCCTACTTGCATTAGGACAGCCTGAATGCTAGTAGCAAAATTAAACAAACAAATTGGACAGTTAGGCAAGGACCTAAAAAATGAATTGAATTGTATAGTGGTCAACACTCATAGAACCATAGAAACTGTAGGACTGTAAGGGACCTCAAGAAGTCATCAAGTCCAGCCACCTACGCTAATCCAGAACCAAATCTACCTACACCATCACTGACAGGTGTTTGCCTAACCTGTTCTTAAAAAACCTCCAATGAAAGGGATTCCACAATCTCCCTTGGAAGCCTATTTCAGATCTTACTTTTTAGGTTAGATATTTTGCCCAATATCTAACCTAAATTTCCCCTTCTGCAGATTAAGCAGATTACTTCTTGTCCTGCTTTCAGTGGACATGGAGAACAATTGGACTTCTTTGTAACACATTTGAAGACTTATCAGGTTCCTCCCCACTCTTCTTTTCTCAAGACAAAAAAAATGTGCATGTTCAAACCTTCCTTGGAGGTCAGGATTTTCCTAAACCTTTTTTTTGCCCTCCTGCGGACTCTCTCCAATTTGTCCACACCTTTCCTAAAGCATGGCACCCAGAATTGGACACTGTACTCCAGATGAGGCCTCATCAGTACCAAGTAGAATGGGACAACTACCTCCTGTGTCTTACATAAGACACTCTTGTTAACACACGACAGAATAATATTAACCCTGTTTACAACGGCCTCACTTTGTTGGGTCATATTCCTTTGGTCATCTTGTTAGTTTCAAATGAGTTCTCCAAATTGTCAAGGTCATTTTGGAAAGTAATCCTGTCCTTTATAGGCTGCTGATACTTAACTCCTTTTTTTGGCAAACTTACTCATAAATTCATAGATTACAAAACCAGAAGGGACCACTGGGATCATCTAGTCCAGCAGTTCTCAAACTGTGGGTCTGGACCCCAAAGTGGGTCGCAGAGCTAGTGTTAGAGTCCCTGGGGTCTGGGGCCAAAGTCGAAGCCCAAGCCTCACCACTCTGGGCGGTGGGGCTCAGGCTTCGGCTTTAGGGTGACCAGACAGCAAATGTGAAAAATCGGGACGGGGGTGGGGGGGGTAATAGGAGCCTATATATATATAAGAAAAAGACCCAAAAATTGGGACTGTCCCTATAAAATCGGGACATCTGGTCACCCTATTCGGCTTCAATCCTGGGTGGCAGAGCTCAGGTTACAAGTCCTCCACCTGGGGCTGAAGCCCTTAGGTTTTGGCTTTAGTTCGCCCGTCCCATCCACCCACCTGGGGCAGCGGGGCTCAGGCTTCAACTTTGGCCCCCTACCATCTGGGGCGGTGGGGCTTGGGCAGGCTCAGGCTTCGGTCCCACCTCCTGGGGTCATGTAGTAATTTTTGTCGTCAAAAGGGTGTCATGGTGCAATGAAGTTTGAGAACCCCTGATCTAGTCATTCCTCTTGTATAACAGAAGCCATAGAACTTTCCCAAAATAATTCCCAGAGCAGATCTTTTAGGAAAAAAATCCAATATTGACTGAAAAATTGTCAGTGATGGAGAATCTACCATCCTTGGCAGATTGTTCCAGTGGTTAATTATTTTCACTGTTAAAAATGTACATCTTATTTCCAAGCTGAATTTGTCTACCTTCAACTTCCAGCCACTGGATCATGCTACACTGAAGAGCCCATTATTAAATATTTGTTCCCCATGTAGGTACTGTGATCAAGTCTCCCCTGAACCTTCTCTTTGCTATGCTAAATGAATTGCACTCCTAGAGTTTATCACTATAAGGCATGTTTTCTAATCCCTTAATCATTCTCATGGCTCTTTTCTGAACCCTCTCCAAATTATCATCACCCTCCTTGAATTGTGGACACCAGAACTGAACACAGTATTCCAGCAGTGGTCACACCAGTACCAAATATAGAGGTAAAATAACCTCTCTGCTCTTACTCAAGACTCCCCTATTTATGTATTGTAGCAGGGTAGTTACCCTGCTCCAGCCCTGGGGGAAGGTTTTCGCTAGGAGCTGCTAAACTGAGCAGTTTGGCTGCAGCTGGGGCCACGCCCCAAACTGACTCAACTGGCCCTATAAAGGCAGAGAAGCCAGGGGCAGTCAGTCAGTCTCCTGCTGCCTGTGGAGGGAGATGGGCCTGGCTGCAGAGAGCTGGAGACAGGGTACCTGAGTGGAGCAGGGCTGGGGACAGGCTGGGGAGCTCCAGCCTGGAAAACCCCAGGCTGCAGCCTAGCATAAGGCCAACAGGTACTGGGGGTTGCAGAGGGCAGCTCAGGGGTAGGCCAAGGCAGCAGGTCCAAGCCCAACCTTGCCAGTGACGAGTAGGCTGATACTGCAATCTGCCCCAAGGCATGGGGCTAGACGATGACTGGCAGTAGCCTTATACTGAGGTGAGACTAGTGGGTGGGGTTTCCCAGGGAGGGGAGACCCTGAGAGAGAGAGGTTACTGCTTAGGGGCAGCACCCCAGCTAACGGGGCACCGGGGTCCTAGGAGGGACATGGGGCCAGAGGGCAGGCGGATCACCAAGAGGCCTACAGAGGGCATTCCGGAGCTGGAATGAGCTAATTCCCAGAAGTCACCAGCAGGAGGCGCCGCAGGGGTGAGTCCATTCATCTACACGTATCCAGGGATCACATTAGCCTTTTGGCCACAGCATCACACTGGAAACTCAGGTGCAGCTAATTATCTACCATGACTGCACATCTTTTTCAGAATCACTGCTTTCCAGCAGAGTCCCTCATCATGTAAAGTATGGCCTACATTATTTGTTCCTAGATGTATATTTACATTTAGCCATAATAAAAACATTGTTTGCTTTTGCCCAGTTTACCAAGTGATCTAGATTGCTTTGTATCCTGTCCTCTTCATTATTTATTCCTCCCCAATGTTTGTGTTATCTGCGAACAGTGATGAAGATGTTTTGACTGATTATTACCATGGTGTCCTTACAAATTTGCACAAGTTGTATTGAGAGGGCACACACAAGTCAACACTTCTGAACAATCCACACCTCTCTACTGAGAACCCCTTACATGACACACTTATTCCAGTACAAGAGTAACTTTTTTCAGTTTAGCTTAAAACTCTTCCTATGTGATATAAGCTAAACTGAAAAAAAGGAACTCTTATACCAGAATAAGAGTATCCACACAGGGAGTTATACCAGCATAACTATATTGGTTTAAATTCATGTCTTAGGTTATAGAAAACAAAAGGGAAAAAAACCTTCCTTTGTAGACAAGGCCTAAACAAACCAGGCAAATCTAAAGAGTCTCTCAAACAATACTTTGATTTTAGCTACGGAGACAAAATTCATCCCTGGTGCAACTCCACTGATTTCACTGAAGTTACAAAAGGGATGAACTTGGCCCCAGCTGTAGTGGCAATACCCTCAAGTCTCTCAGTGAAAATGTTGTTCATGAGGAATACAGAAACTCACGGTAGTTTTCCAAGCCCATGTTCCATTTTGGTAGAGGCTGAAGCTAAAATGCCTACTGGAGGGGGACTAGGTGCAACTGCAGGCGGAGCCATCGGGGGTGCCAGACAAGATGGATCGCCAGTATCTGCTGGTATTTCAACCTGCTTCCAGTCCTGTCCTTCTTCTACCAGCAAACCAATTAGTGTTCCCAGACGCACGTTTTTACTTCCTTCTTCCATCTAAATTTAAAAGACAATGAGAACATTACATATAAGTAACACACAGTGCTATCTACTGTTTTTTTAAAAAAAACAAGATCTAGAAGTTGCAGGCATACCACTGACATATGAATACATCAAGTTTTATTCTTATAACTAATAAAAGTCTAGGACCAATATTAAACAGTTGGTACTGGAAATCAGGGTGGGGTGTTAAGTTATGCCAAAATTTTACAGATGTGAGTGCACCTCAAGTTAGATATCTAAATCCATTGAATCAGTGGAAGTTGCAGGTGCTCAGCACCTCTGAAAGAGGCTACTTTCTTTAGATGCCTACATATAGATTCAGGTGCCTAAATTCAGGTCTCAGATTGGAAAATTTTGGTTTAAGTATCCACGACAAATTCTCAGCTTTGGGTAAGACCATTGTGTCTTGCTAACATTTTATTTAGTTTTTCCAGCTTATTTAAAATACACTCACCAGTAGGGCCCTACCAAATTCACGTCCATCAAAAACGCATCACGGACTGTGAAATCTGATCTCCCTCGTGAAACCTCGAGCCTAGCTGGGGGCTCCTCCCCTGTGCAGGCCTCCAGCTGCTAGTCCCAGCTAGGGATGAAGAGGGACAGGACTTCCTCTTCCATTATAGGGGCTGCTCCCAGGACAGGTCAGACACCTCCAGGAACCTGCCCTGGCTGCAGGAATCTCCACAGCTCAAGCTGTCAACCCCAACTCTCACGCATACGCAGGGAGGCTGCAGCTTGAGCAGTCACCCCATGTGCATGGGCAGGAGACTGCTGGGTAACCCCCCCCATACCCTGTGACCCTCATTTCTGTGCCACTGCTGGCAGTGACGCTGGCTTTAGAGCTGGGTACTCAGCCAGCAGCCCTCCTCTCTGGGCCCCTGCCAACAGCAGGACAGAAGTAAGGGTAGCAATCCCACAACCCCACAACAATTGCTTTTAAAACATTAACTTTCCCCCAGTCTTTTAGAACATTCCCAGCGCTCCAAGACTTATTGAAAACATCAACATTAACAGTACAGCGAGCTTTCAGTCAGGCAAGTTATCTGGTCCTGCTGATTTAAAATGTCTAACTTTAGTAAATGTGTTTAACATCCACCAGAGATATTAGTGGTATGGAAAGAGTTATCACCATCATATGATGACACTATGTCACATTTTTTCCCCAAATACAGAACAGAAATGTTTCATAGAATCATAGGACTGGAAGGGATCTTGAGAGGTCATCTAGTCCAGTCCCTTGCACTCAGGGCAGGACTAAGTATTATCTAGACCATACCTGACAGGTGTTTGTCTAACCTGCTCTTAAAAATCTCCCTAGGCAATTTACTCCAGTCCTTAACCACCCTGACACTTACAAAGTTTTTCCTAATGTCCAACCTAAACCTCCTTTGCTGTAATATAAGCCCATTGCTTCTTGTCCTATCCTCAGAGGTTAAGAACAATTTTTCTCCCTCCTCCTTGTAACAATCTTTTATATACTTGAAAACTTATGTCCTGCTCCTCCCCACCCCTCAGTCTTCTCTTCTCCATACTAAACAAACCCAATTTTTTCAATCTTCCCTCATAGGTCATGTTTTCTAGACTTGTAATCATTTTGTTGCTTTTCTCTGGGCTTTCTCCAATTGTCCACTCCATTTTTCCTTGGAGTACTGTGGCACCAAGACCTGGACACAATACTCCAGTTGAGGCCTAATCAGCACAGAGTAAAGCAGAAGAATTACTTCTCGTGTCTTGTTTATGTAACCCACACAGCTTCTGGACTTACAACACTCCTGCTAAGATATCCCAGAATGATGTTTGCTTTCTTACACTGACTCATAGCTTGTGTTCCACTATGACGCCCAGATCCCTTTCTGCAGTACTCCTTCCTAGGCAGTCATTTCCCATTTTATATGTTTGCAACTGACTGTTCTTTCTGAAGTAGAGTACTTCGCATTTGTCTTTATTGAATTTCATCCTACTTACTTCAGACCATTTCTACAGTTTATCCAGATCATTTTGAATTATAATTCTATCCTCCAAAGCACTTGCAACCCCTCCCAGTTTGGTATCACCTGCAAACTTTATAAGTGTACTCTCTATGCTATTAACTAAATCACTGAAGATATTTAACAGAACTGGACCCAGAACTGATTCCTGCAGGACCCGACTTGTTATGCCCTTCCAGCATGACTGTGAACCACTGGTAACTACTCTCTGGGAACAGTTTTCCAACCAGTTATAAACCCACATTATAGTAGCTCCATTCTAGGTTGCATTTCCTTAGTTTATGAGGTCATGCAAGACAGTATCAAAAGCTTTACTAAAGTCAAGATATACCTCATCTACTGCTTCCCTCCTATCCACAAGGCTTGTTACCCTGTGAAAGAAAACTATCAGGTTGGTTCGACACCATTTGCTCTTGATAAATCTATGCTGTTATTTATCACCTTATTATCTTCCAGATTATCTTTCCGGGTACAGAAGTTAAGCTGACTGGTCTGTAAATCCCTGGGTTGTCCTTATTTCCCTTTT
Source organism: Mauremys mutica (assembly GCF_020497125.1). Classification (NCBI taxonomy): domain Eukaryota; kingdom Metazoa; phylum Chordata; order Testudines; family Geoemydidae; genus Mauremys; species Mauremys mutica. The sequence continues at coordinate 81,002,257 of NC_059075.1, forward strand.
TTATATATTGGCACTATATTTGCCCTTTTCCAGTCTTCCATGACTTTTCAAAGATAATAGCTAATGGCTCAGATATCTCCTCAGTCAGCTCCTTGTGTATTCTAGGATGCATTTCATCAGGCCCTGGTGACTTGAAGACATCTAACTTCTCTAAGTAATTTGAATGTATTGAATACTTCTCCCTTTTCTGCATTATTACTGGTAATTCCACCTATTTCATCTAGTAATGGACCAATATAACTGTCAGGATTCTTTTTGTTCCAAATATATTTTTCAAAAACTCCTTTTTACTATCCTTAATTCTGCTAGCCATAGATTTATCTGTGTGTTCCTTTTCAATTTTCTATAATTCCTAACGTGATTTACCGGTATATTCATTTTGATTAAGTTCCACCCATTTCCACACATTATAAATAGGTACACAAGGAAACAGTCATCTTATTCCATAGTGTGATTTGGCGTTTGTAGCCAACAACAACTAGTACCCCCATCTGTGCTTTATGTAGTAGGACATCAATCAATATCATTTTCTTTCACGTTATCAGAAACTCAGAAACAGGTAGGGTGACCAGTCAGCAAATGTGAAAAATCGGGACAGGGGGTGGGGGTGGGGGTTAATAGGAGCCTATATAAGAGACCCAAAAATCAGGACTGTCCCTATAAAATCGGGACATCTGGTCACCCTAGAAACAAGTAATGTCATTTTTTTTATACAGAGTGCCACTCTCCCTCCCCTTTTGCCTGCTTGATCCTTCCTAAATAGGTATAACTACTGATTTTCCAACCCACCAGGTTTCAGTAAAAATCCATACTAGAATATGAAAGTGGACACATGTAAGCAAGCCTATATAAATGTCATTGACTTTACAGTTATTTCAGCCAGGTTTTCAGGGTAACAGGCATTACTGAGTCAAGTTAAACAAGACTGTTTAAGTCCACTAGGAGGATCCAAATATTGGAATTTAATTTAGTTACTTATCCCTGTATGATTACTTTCTGCATACTGGTTTTGTGTACTCTTTGCCTTTTTCCAGAAAGCCAGAGGTCAGCAGCTTAAGTGGATTTACAGTAGCATATTTTATTTAAGATTATCCTCTCACTCCTTAGAGATGGTCCCTCCAAGTCAAGGTTGAGGCACCTCAACAGGAGGAAATGGGAAGGTGGTCACTGCTGAGCATATTCTGATACAAAGAATTTCACATTTACACTACTGTCAATCCAACTCCTTTCACGAACACTAAACTTTACATTAAGAGTATTTATAAAACAAAAAGAAATTATCATCTACATTGACACTACTTCCTCTACTCCTCAGATACATTCTCTTCCATTAACACAATGAATATATTCAAAAAAGTTTCATTTGAGGAAAAAACCGTACATGTCAATCAAGATGTGATGATATTTTTATTATTATGACATGCATTTCTGAAGTATCTGTCACCCTAGTATTTGGGCATACATTATCAGTGTAGATGGCAGAAGAAAAGATCTTGAAGTGAATTTAAACCATATGCTGTGACTGAAAAAAATTGAAAAGCCCATGACCAACCAGGTACATGTCACTCCAGAGAAGCACCACTAAACACAAGTAACATATAGATCCCGTCTCAGTGTATCCTGAATGATCTAATCATTGTAATACAAAACAAATTGGAAGAAAAAAAAAGAATATTGTAAATGGACAATCAAACCCCCACAACAAAACACCAATATCCTTTGCTCTGTGGTACTGTCACACTTTCCAAGGTATTTCACAAGCAGTGCTCTGATTATACTTGTGATTTTGCATGCAATCATTTTAACATAAATCAGATGTTTGATGCTTAACATAAAACCCACTACAGGCAACATCCCAAAGCAAATACCACCCAGCACTCTGAAGAGCTTCTCTTAAACTTGTATATGATGAAAAAGTTAGTGCATTTTCCAAAACTTCTCTTAAACACCTTTTCTGTATTTCTTTCTTCCTCTCTGCAGATTATAAAGATTTACATTTATAAGAATAAAATTTCTCCTTTGATAATCAGCCTCCATTTCCTAAATGATCACTCAAAACAGTAATGGGGGGAGTATATCACATACATTCTAATGAGGCATTAATAAATCCTAGAGGGGAAAAAGGATGAACAGATAGGAACATATGGTTTCTTATGTTCGTTAGGGTCAAGTTACGGCCCAGACGTATAGTGTTGCCAATTCTCCTGGATTTTATAATGAATCTCACATTATTTTGTCTTTTTCTTAGAGTCCCAGCTCCTGGAGATAAGTGTTTATTCTGAGATTCTCAACTTAATTTTTTTTTTTAAATATAAATTTACAGCCCATATGGTTGCAAAGTTTAAAAAAGTGAACCAAGTGCACCCTTAACAGCTTAGAAGGCAAATTAAAATCATGAGATTTTTAAAAAAAGTGTTTTTAAGTCAATCTCATGATTTTGAGGGGGCTTGGTTGTTATTTTTTAAACACATTTGAGTTTGTCAGTACAGGAATAAGACCCCTGCATGGCCCCCCTGCATCCTATATGCAGAGAGGTTGGGGCGGGGAGCTGGAGGCAGAGAAGGGTACTATTTCCCTATGTGAGCATGAAGCCAGGGAGTGGGTGCAGCCTTAGCTCCAATCCACCTCACCCAAATGTGGCAGAAAGTACAGCTGATGTGGCATTTGGGAGAAGGTTTTGAAATCTGCATTTAGGAATGTTGGAGCAGATTACTTTCCTCTGGATTCTCAGTCAGAATTCCCTCCCTGGGTTGCTCCTGGAGCAGCACAACTATGAACACCCTTTACACTGGACTAGCCAGTAGTTTTCAACTTATGATCCATGGACCCTTGTGGGGTCTACAGACTATGTCTAAGATTTCCAAAGTGGTACACACCTCCATTAGAAATTTTTTGGGGGCCACAAATGAAAAAAGGTTGAAAACCACTGGACTAGACGTATGATGGACACTTAACTGAGGAAAAAATATATTGGTGTAACTTTATTGCAAAATTTTACACAAGGACACATCATTTTGGACCTTAACTATTTCATGAGAAATGGTATGAATGAGCAAATAGTAATGAAAATTGAATCCAGCTCTTCACAACACGGTTATTCATCCTCTTTTCTTTCCCATGCTCAGCTAATAAAAATTTTAAAAAGAAATGCAGTTCTAATTTAAGAATGATCTTTACTGTAGCAGTAGTCATCAACCTCAAATACCTCAGCTAAAACATCTCACATTTTTATTTTGTTGTATTTTTAGCCTTCTGTTTTCTGTATCTTACTTACTTAGGGTAACTACGCATTGAAGACGAGAAGAATCTGAAGTGCCACTTGAGAGAAACTTTCATCACAGAAATCTAAGTTACCGTAATTAAGGTTAAATCTTTTCATAACAAACAAACAATGAAAATCTAAGGAGCTTTAAGCAGACAACTCATGTTTATCTGACTTCCAATGAAGGGATTGTCTCTTAATTTAAATCAAAACAGTGCAGCACTGTAGTTGGCCCAAATGAACAGATAAACGTTGCCCAATCTGTACAGGACATAAGTAAATTTGAGCCAAAGTTCTCAAAGGGCAGCAAGCCGGACGCAATCAACAGAGAGCAGGTAAACTAGTAAATGCACCAGAAGGAGTCTCCTGCTCTAGGGAGAGACTGCTGGTCAGGAGGATTTCAGACCACATGGATTGTTTTCAGACTTCTTGTTGTTTCTTCTTCATGTCTTTTTTTGAGTCAGAAACCCAAAAGGCTCAGGCCTTTTGTTCAAAGAAGAGTTGTTAATGGATACTACATCATCCCCCTAACCCTTCAGCACCTGAGTGATTAGGCCACGTGGTAACTTTGACCAGACTCTAAACCTTAGTGCACCAGCATAATCAGACCCACCCTACCAATCTCCAGCCCAGATTCAGTTTGCAGATTGGAGGTCTCTAAAATAGAGTTAAGGGATATATTCCCACTTCAAGACTCTGCATTTTTGGGAGGTAATAATAATAATAATCATCATCATAAAAAAAAATCAGAATCAGATGAAAGTCAAGACAGACCCGGTCCCAGGTGTATGCATCCCAAAAGAAAGACCTGTAACATTACCTGTGGTCTGGGATCTAGCTAGACTCCATCAACCGTCAGCTCTGGCCCATGAGGACAACATTTGTGGATAGACTTCCCTGAGTAGCAGTGGTTAATGGAACAGTCACTCAAGAGGCTGAAGCCACACAATATCTCTGCTCTAAGCAATGCAGGAATTTGCTTTATTAGGTGACTAGAATTCCAAAGACTAAAGAGGTACGTCACATTGATAGCCATATCCAGATATCCCAAAGAGAGTGAAAAAAAAGAATGCCAATTTTTGTGTCTCCTGCCTGGGTTGTCAACGAATAGCCCCTCAAATGGAAGCTTCAAGGAATCCTTAATACTTGTATTCCTGGTAAACATCCCATTTCAATGAATGGGGACACCCAATCTCTGCAGGCACAAGGTGTAGAGAAAGCTACAGTCATGGCACAGTAGAGCAGAGACCCCCCAGCCAGGACTGCAAGGAGGCAGAGGAGAACAACAAGCCCCCTGCTGCTGAAGGGCGCCTGCTCTTCTTGTTCCCCAGCTTCTCCTCCAGGCCCTGACCAGGGGTCTCTGCTCTGCTGTGCCAGGACCACAGTCTCTCCCACACCTTGCACATGCGAGGATTGGACATCACTGGCCCTGTGGCAGTGCAGGGAGCTCTCTGAAGCGCCACAGTCATGGGATGGAGAGAGCATGTCTGTGACAGCAGGGCTGCAAAGGGCTCCCTGCACAGCCATGTGACAGGTGAGACACCTAATCTCTGCTGGCACAACGCAGGGGAGGCCGCACTCCCGTTGACTGTTGCCAATCCATATTTGTTAGTCAATTTCAGTGTCTTCGCTGAAATCAATATTTACTGATCTCTATTGATTTAAACTGAACCCTAACAACCCTAGTTTTACAGGAGGTCAGACTAGATGTGGTCCCCTATGGCCTTGGAATCTTATTAAACAAAGACAAATCTACTGAACACCCGAGGAAGTTCAAGACACAGCAGGGACAGATCAGAGCCATGCTAAGACTAGACGAGACTGACAAGTCTCAGTCCCTGGTGCAGTCCCATTATTTTGGTTCCCAAACCTGATGGGTCTGTACAATTCTGTGTAGACCTCAGGAAACTGAATGAAATTTCACAGTCCAATGCCTATCCCATGGCTCAGGTGGATGATCTCCTTGGCAAACTAGGGAAAGCCAACTATATAACAATGCTGGATTCAACGAAGGGGTGTTAGCTGATTCCTCTCAAGACAGAGTCTAAAGAAAAAACTGTCTTTGCTACTCCTATAAGGCTGTTTCAGTTCACTTCAATGCCTTTTGGATTGCACATGGCTCTTGCCACCTTCGGCAATTTATGTACCACCTCACTGTCAATAAGCAGCTATGTACTTGGAAGATGTGGGCATTTGGGGCTCAGATTGGAGGTCACACCTCAGAGATGTTGCCTCAGTCATGCAATCACTGGAGAAGGCTGGCCTCTGTCAACCAAATATGTGAAGGTTTGGCATTAAGAGACTAAATATTTAGGGTACTTAGTATGGAAAAGGAAAATCCAGTCATTCAGTAATATTACGGCAATCACCAGGAGGCAGTATCACAGCGAGGTTGGCTATTTCTGTTTATCTGAACATATAGGAATTAACTCTTGAAGAAGTGCTGGTTGCCAGACCTGATGCAACTCTGTGCTCAGCACAGAACCACCAAAGTACATCATCCATGCCTTAATGTCTCTAAGAATCATTTATTAGGGGTCTGCTAGCTCCAGTTATGCTTCCCTTCCACACAAGCAAACAATGTGATGTTGAGCTAAAACATGACAGCGGCCACATTAAAGTTGCAATTGATACCGTAGTACAAAAATTGATGTGACCAAGTCAGTTTCTGATGAAATTTCCTTATAGATGCACTGTAAAATTCAGGAGAAACAAGTGTGAGAGAAGTATTCCAAAGTGATGAGAAGAGCGTTAAGGACAGCAAAAGTATCACTCATCAATTAGTAAAACAGAGATGACAAAAGGGACCATAGGAATAAGTTTGAAAATTGGTCCAACATTAATTTTAATGCTCAGCACAGAACAGGGTCTATGCAATTTATTAGAGTGGTTGTAAACTGAGCTGAAGGCTTAAAAACTCTAGGTTTTCAATGCTCACTTGATCAAGGTGCTATGAACTGGAACAATACAATAGCAATGTAAAACAATGTAATCTAAAGGAGGAAAATGATTATATGAATGTGAACAGCTATTTTAAAACAAATACTTAAAATGCAAAGTATTTTCAACTGAAATTACATGTTGTTGAACATTTCTGATCTGACAAACCTTACTGAGCAATCACACTACTATTTCATTTACAGTTTAATTGTATCTTTCACATAACAAAACTAACTCTTTCCATACTCCCACTTCTGCAACAAATGTTCCTTTACTTATGGGGTATAAATAAGTTACTGCATTGACTATATTACTTCCTACAGATCCCACACTTCATAGGAGAGACTAAAAGATTTAAAAAATTCAATGGGATTTCTTTCACAACACAAGGTCCACCTGAAAAGTGATCTTGAGATAGGACAGTTACACAAATTACACAATTTAACACAGACAATAAGAACATGGGATGATTCTCCCCCTGACCCTGTCACCACATGTAATTTTTAATTAAGTGACTGTGGTTGGTACCATGATCCATCTTGCATAGATCTACTTTAAGCCAAGGGGTACTGAAAAGCCCAGGGGATTGATGGGTTATTGAGTCTTTCACCTCTAGCACAGATTAGTAGCGACTAAACATTATCACCATTTGATGACTCTTTGGCAGCCTCTGACAAGTGAGAGGAAGGACGAGCTTGTGGCTAAGAAACTGGTCTGGAACTCACAAGAACTGAGTTCAGTCCCTGACTGTGCCACAGATCTCCTGTGGGACTTCAGACAAAAATCACTGGAACTCTGTGTGTGCCTGTAAAATACTTACCTTCCTCACAGTAATGTTTTGGGGGACAAGAGCTGAATGGACCATGAAAAGTATTTTCACAACCCAGATGTGGTTTCTCACTATCAGGCTATAAGCAGAGTGCTGAGCAGTGTGGGGAGGAGTGTGCAATGCCACTGACTCATGTCCTAGTTCTGTGGATAAACAATCTGTAAAATTATCAGTCCTTTCACCAGCACTCCTTTCCACACACACTACAAGTTAAAAACAAAGCAAACGTTTGTAACCAAAATAGCTCCCTTACTGCAATGTGCATAGCAAAGGCCTGTGAGACAGATATTTAGAATACAGCATTGCTACATTTTCCTCAGAATAATAAATATTTCACCAGAAACTCTATTATTTAAGTCTCAATTAAATGCTAAGTTTGGAAGTCTCATTACGGAAGATTACATTTCTATAAAAACAACAAGGAGTCCGGTGGCACTTTAAAGACTAACAGATTTATTTGGGCATAAGCTTTCGTGGGTAAAAAACCTCACTTCTTTAGATCTATTAGTCTTTAAGGTGCCACTGGACTCCTTGTTGTTTTTGTGAATACAGACTAACACTGATTCTTACCCCATTTCTATAAAGTAACATTTACAAAGCAATGTTCGATATTAATTCTTTATGTGAAACTGTAAAAAAAAAAAGTGTCACATTTCATTTTTCAAGATAAACTCCAACAACTGAATAGAGGTAACGATATAAGCACTCATGCTTCTGAGCCCTCTGAGTGACATAAGTTACACCTACAAAAGCACTGGTGTGGACAGGTCTATGCTGGCAGAAGATGCTCTCCCGCTGAGATAGCTACCACCACTCATTGAAGGTGGTTGAATTATGTCAGCGGCAGAACTCTCTCCATCGGCATAGTGCGGCTACACAAGCGGTCTTACAGCCACACAGCTGCATTGGTACAGCTGTGCCATTGTAAGCTTGCTAGTGTACAATTCTGTGCAGACTTCAGGAGACTGAATGAAATTTCACAGTCCAACTCCTACCCCATACCCCAGGTGAATGATCTCCATGGCAAGCTAGGGAAAGCCAATTATATAATAATGCTAGAAACAAACTTTAAAAAATACCAAATTCCATTTTCTCTACTGATGCTTTGGGGTTTGTTTTGTATTTCAGTCATCTTGCACAAGGAAACTAGACTTGTCAGTTTCACTTTCCCAGTCCATGCATTAGTTTAATGCTGCAATATTTGGGTTGCATAAATCACAGTCCTGACTCCTCCTGTAGGGTGACCAGACGTCCCGATAAAATCGGGACCATCCCAATATTTAGGCGTTTGTCCCGCGTCCCGACCGATCTTTGGTCAGGACGCAATTAGCCCCGATATTTCACAGTACTCCTTTTTTTGTTCCGCCGGCAGCACTCGGCTTTTTTTTTTTTTGCTCTGCCGGCGTGTCCCCCACTCCCCCCAATATTTTCTTCCTCTCATCCGGTCACCCTATCCTCCTGTTCTCAACCAGGGCTTTGGAGCTGCGCTCCAGCTCCAGGCAAAAACCTGCAGCTCCACTGCTCCGTTGGAACTGCTCCACGCTCCAGCTCTAGGCTCCGCTCCAAAGCCCTGTTCTCAATGACTGGACAGAACTCCCCATTCAAGATTAGTCTACCAAATGGCACTAGAAAGCAAAAATCATTTAAAATAGGTTTTAAAATGTTATAAATATCGCTCGTACTTGCCCCCCCCAAACACACACACACTATGCATACACTGTGCAAGCCCAAAGCCCAACAAGTGAGAGCAATTCTCACCCTAGAGAGGACGCATGAGCACTTGCTGCCAACACTAGTGAAATTGGTCTACTGATTTTTTTCACCCTTCCTGTAGCATTAAACCTGGATGAATAGCTGTTTTTGACCTATTGACAGTGTTAGCAATTCAAAATACATTACCAAGCAACTGAGTGAAAAATACTATCAATTCTAGGACACATTTATAACCAGAGGATGCAGGGTTAGAGCCAGAGGTATTTAGAAAGCAGCTTCAAGCACACAGTGTAATATAAATGCAACTAAACAGGCAGGATATTTACTACTATGTCTTATTAGGTCATGATAATTAACCAACTAGTAAAAGAATCTAATATATTTGCCTTCTGATACCAACAACATTTTGGGGTTCTACTGTCCCATTTTTGGTAGGCAGGTAAATGTGTTTTTACTGTGGGATGGACCTGAGGTGTCAAAACTAACACATCAATCTCAGTTACCCTTTGCATGTTTACAGAGCTTTTTACCCATATAACTCAAAGCACTTCACAAAAGTGTATAAACAGAATTACCCCCATTTTGAAGAAAGAAACTGAGGCATTAAGAGACATAGCAAGACCAACCTGGGTTCAATATTTATAGCAATTTTATCTTTACTCCTAGACTCTCAGATTGCGTTAGTTGCAAAGAAACTGCACTCCATGCCTGGTTGTCCATGTTTTTGGGACTTTTTGGTTTGCACTTAGCTCCAGCTAGTCCCAAGTGCCGTTCCCTGCCTCTGGAATGTACTATGTGGTTGAGATGCTCATGCCTGTGCTCTGCAGCTTCCTGCACCAAATGAAGTTCCAGGTACCGGCCATTATACATAAAACCATAAAGTGGCCTAAGCACAACTCTTGGCCTTTGACTTGCCTTCTGACCTATGCTTGTCTGGAATGCTGGAACTCACCATTCTAGAGATAAAGTTCACAGTAACCAGGTACAGGCCTTTCTCAGTAGCAGGTCTAGGCATGTGGCAATCATGCCTGCAGCAGACATGCTTAGCACAAGCAGCTATTTCTAAATGTGGCTCTGCAAGATTTATTTCTTTGCAGTCTTTCAGCTGGCTGACCTATGAAATGGTAGGCCTATAGATGATCCTTCTGTCCTGTTTCTAAAGCCCTGAGCTGCAGGATTGTGGTGGTTTTGCTCTTCCTTTAAAGTATGTTAATAATATGAGTTAAAGCCATGTAAAAAAAGTTTCCATATACCACACTATAGGTGCCTTGTATTGCAAATACATTAAAAAAAAAAAGTTACCTTTCCTCCTTTTTATTTATGTCAGATCACCTCTAAAATTGTGAAGAGGTTTTTTTAATCATGCTTCTATTGCATACATCTTTAAAATACAGTAATGCATTTTAACTCCTCTTGTATAGCAGCCTGAGTGCCTTGGTGAGAAGACAGTTTAAAAATTATGACATTTTAAAAAGTCAGCAGCAGTTTTAAATTTTGTACTTAATATCTCTACATGCAAACAGTTCAGCAACATCTTCAAGCATTTTCCAGATTGGTTCCAAATAACCTAAGTGTAAACTTTGGTTTTGGATCTGGACTAAAATAACTTTTAATACTTGAAATACAAGCAGTATACAAATATATATCCCCACAACAACAACAACAAAAACTACCCTAAAAGCATGTACATTGAAACTGTTCTATCCATCATTTCACTGATATCAAATAACCCACAAGAACAAAAGAATAATTGCTGCAGCGTTAAGAGCTTGCAAAACTAATTTATTAATTAAGCAACAATGATTAGTAAATGTGAGTAGTATTTTAAACCCTGATATTTCTTAAGCAGGAGTACTAGTACTATAGTATTGAATTAATTCAGAACCAATAGATAAGGCAGCAGATGTTACTTATACCTGAACTAATGCTTTACTCATAGGCAGCATTAGCATACTTAAAAGGTTCAACTAGGAAAAGCTAATGTGTCACTTCCATCAATATTTCATGCAGCATTACAACTAAGCGAAGTGCTTTCCAATCCTTTGGGGACAGGGGGAAAAAAGAGAGAAATCACAATGAGCTCAAGATAACCAAAGAGGAGCATGGAGAATTGCTTATCTACCTACTATAGTAGATGAGTGTGAGTTAACAGATTCATTCTCATCACAGTTCACTGTTTAAAAACCTCAAAGAAGTTTAAAAAAAGTCTCAAGTGAGCTGCAATACATTCCTTTCACTTTCCAGATAAATATGAACTCTGGTTCCATTTAATTCTGTGAAATCCTGAAGTAAGATAATATGGGGGAACTGTGGGGGAGGAGGCGGGAGGGAAAGAGAGCAGTGAATACAAATGCTTAGAGCTGACTTCAAAACATTTCTCTTCCACACATCTTGTCAGCTTTGAAATGTGTTCACCTATCTATGACCACAAATTATCAGTGACTCTAAACTGGAAGCTGAACATCGCTGATGTGACATGAATAAAGATAAGGGAAGTACATACAGTACTTCTACTTTAATGATAATTTAATGTGCAATGCGGGTACCATTTATAATGGCTGTTTTAAATACTGCCTTAGAATAAGATATGCTGACAGAAGGCTTTTTTTTTTTTAAACAAACATGCAGGTTTGCGATAGCTTCTGCCTATTGGTGCTTGTTCAGCCTCCAACCATCCTCCTCCCAGCTCTTGTTTATTGTTAGAAAAAAACTGAGAATGGTAAGACATATAGTACTTATCCTATGGATTTTATATATTAAAACAATTTGCAGCCATTCAGTTTGGCACCAGCCTACAACACCACTTTGGCAATAAGAAAAATAAATACATCTATTGTGCCATCATTATAATCATGTGGTGAACATGTAAAACACACACAACCACTAACAAAGACACCTGTACCTAGTAAAAGAACTTCCTGTTCCCAGAGAGATAACTTGGGTGATTATAAAATTTAAAGATAGAAAATACCTATTAGAATTGTGTGGGGAGACTTTGGCAAACCAGTGAAGTGCCTAAAACCATTATGGCTTATTGTTAAAAAGAAACCTAGTCAGCAAGCTGTAAATTGGTCATTCAGCAATCTCAGCTTGATCAAGGCAGGAGAGGAGGGGGTTTTGGGTGCCACAGAAAGGGCAGCTTGACCCTGCATCCTTCCTGATAAGAATTGCGTTGAAGTTGCTGATACATGCATTTTAAAAGAGCAGGAATTCTATTGGGGTCTCAGAGCTGCAGACTCTGGAGAACCCACACCTGATTAATCAATAATCAGAAGGAACCTCTTGCTTGAAACTGCTTACTTAACAAGGTTTCTTTAATGTTATTCTATTACTAATGTATAAATAAGGGGGAAAAGCTTGAGATAATTGGACTCGTTTGGGGACTCTTTTGGACTCTCCCTCTGGATACATCTTGCAGTCCTCACCGGCAGACAGAAGATTTGGCCACCGGAAGCCTGCCGCTGTGTCACTCGAGAGCCACACTCAGCTTTGGTAATTATCAAGGGTTGGGGGTGTTTTACTAACCTGTTGCGGACGTGTGTAAGTGCTTGAGATTAGTAAACTTAAAGCTAAAGTGAAAGCACTCGTGTGGTCCTGTTTGTGCCAGCCATCTATCGGTTGGACGGCCGTGTCTCCCCTGATTTATTTCCTGACACCTCCTTGCACAGAGTAAAGTTACCAAGAGCTTTGGGTTGAAAGAACCCCGGGTAACAGAATGATCATCCAACCAATCTCAGTGACAATGCAAAAGTATTCCCTACAGTAAAGAGTGTTTTATCCAGTCTAGTTTTTCCATTAGTCCAAAACAATTAAGCCACAGCAGACAATTGCCTAATTATTACCTAAGTATTCAGCCTAAGTCTTCCCCCTCCAGTTTATCCCATTTCTCTCAGTTATATTTTATTTCTTAGTCTCTGCCACTCGATGCAGACAGTGGCAGAATGAGGACAGACAGATGCTTAAGTTTAAACTTTAACACAGGAGAGGGGCGTGACTCACCCATTGCCCATATTCTCCTATACCAGGTATTAACTGGTCCCAGTGTGGGAGTTACAGGGCTTCTTACCATATAACCCATAACGCAGGGTAGGTTTTTGTCAGCCTACTCCCCAGTACTCAGTTCTCTCTGAGTCCTAGCCCGCTACCCCTATTGTTGTGAGGGGGACAGACGGTCAGCAGGGTAGGGACCTCAACACACAAGGGCCACAAGGTCTGACCTCGGTCCTTGACAGCCGCAAGGTCTCAGCCTATCACATGAGCCCAAGACCCAACGCCAAAATCCCAGGTCTCTTACCTCTGGGAACCATTCATTTTATTCTCTTAACTACACTGGAAACCAGCTATTAGTTGTAACAAATAACAACTCCACCCCAGTAGCTCAGTTAGGTACTAAGCAGATTCCTACTTAACCAACCGTGGCTTGAAGGTGCTGCGAGGAAGGCAAACAACTCCCAGGTCCTCTGCCAACTGGCCCATGGGAGAAAAAATTCCTTCCTGATCCCCTAAACAGGCAATTGGCTAGACCTGCAGCTAGCTTCCCATTCATACTTTGGGTGGATAGGGTGGGTTGCTGGATCGGAGCCCAAAGAGGCTGGGGAATGCTGGCCAATCAGCACCCCCCTCCCTCAGCTGGCCAATGGGCACCAGAGACTCCCAGGGGGAGAAGCTACCTATTGTCCCTGAGCGAGTGTCTCCCCTCCTTGCTACTGGGTCTGTCCCCTTTTCACCACTGGCCTCATTAAGTTTCCTCGCCATTGAGGCAGTTGGGTGGCATTTTTCCTCACGCCTCCCAACAGCGACAGAAAAAGAAAATATTTTTTCCAATACTTCCCCTACAGCATTTTCAATCCTTCGTTTTAAAAAATTTTCTATAGGGAATGGTATTAAACATGTACGAATGCTACACTATCCACACAAAGTTTGGTTTGATCAGATTGAATAGGACAGTGATTAGAGGCACCTCAGTGAGAGCAGTTGAGTCACCCATTATAGGTGGAGCCCAGGCTTGCAGTGGCTCATAAAATGAAGGTAGCTGGGAGACTAAGGGAATCAGCCAGCCAGAGAGTATTCTCGGGCAATTCTGTCTTCTTATTATTGATCAAACTTTGGGGGGCAAAAGAGGAGCACTTTCTGTGTGGGAATGTGGCACGGAGTTTGGTAGGACTCTGGGCTGGTTGCTGTGTTTTCAAATATAGGCTAGGTTGCTGACTGAAAATCTATACATTTAGCTACACCATTATTAATATTTTAATACACAAATAAGAACCCTAAATACATGATTAAAGTATGTACTCAATCACAGTTATTTTTGTTAAGAAAACAGAGCGTATAAATGAGTCTATAACTGTTGGAAACACACCTTGCTTATTTAATCTTAATTCTATAATTTTTTGGTGAAGAAACTGACCTGTTTGTGCATACCTCTTGCTACTGTGTGCCAGTGAGAATTTGCATTGAGGTCAGTTTGGTATGGCTGAGTGGTCTATGCATGATAAGTGAAATCCTGGCCTGGAAGAGCTCAGTGCTCCATTGTCCTTAGACAAGTTTCAGGCTGTGCAGTGCACCCCTGGTTGTTCACTTGGTTACCACCCTCCAGCCCAGATGTGGAGGCAGTCTGTGGTACTAGTATAACTGTTGAGCACTTTGGGATTCTTTATGTTAAAAAGAAATAAGTACATGCAAAATATTTATTACTGCTTAATATAATACAAACATTAGTAGATCAAATAGGAGCATTCAGTATAGAATCAGTCTTCTGTATGGCAAATCTGGCTCAAGAGATGATGTGAATAAGTGTGAAGACAGACCACCCCAAGTTACATGCCCAACTCACCTCAAACATTCCTGTGACGAAAAAAACACACCACAGAATGAATTAAAAGAGATGACGTCTTAGCTGACTGGCTTTAAGAACTGTTTAGACCATTGACAAATTCACCATCCTTTTGGTGAAGCCACTAGAAAATTAATCTCTCCAATATAATGCTGTTTCCCCTTCACTGTCCCTCCTCTCACGCTGTTACATACAATCTATCCACCTTTCTAGTCCTTGTTCCAAAACACAGACTTGGCAGTGCATGCCCACCTTTAGAAAAAAACAAAATGAAAGTATTAGAAACAGAGGCTAGGAATTGAGGGCCTATTTCAGTGCCCTCTGAAGTCACTGATCCTTCCATTGTCCTCACTGGATCGAGCCTTGTAAGAGGAAAGAGGAGATTGAAGAATTAGAGTGGAGTTCAGCCTAAATTAGTGGTCTTGGAACAGCTGAAAATACTCAGCCACATGCAACATTGACACATTCCACCTCCAGACAATCAAAGCTTCTTCTGTATTCCAAAACACCTCAGTCACAATAAAGGTGTCAAAACTGAAGTTTTACTCAGTCATCCCAAAAACAACTCAGAAGGAGAAATAACGTTTGGCGATTTCTTCAGCACCTTACATAACAAATACAGGACTCTCAACTGCATTGTGAATCCAGAAGCTTACCACAAGACTCAGTTATCTACATGTTGAATACCAATGATGTGTTCTTAGTAACCATGTGACATCAGATTTATTTATTATTGTTTATATTACAGAAGGACCCAGAGGACCCAGTCATGATCAGGACCCCATTCTGTACAAATGTGGAAATTGGCCCCAAAAGTTCATAATCTACAGTTTAACACTACAGAATTAAGTGAGGATGGGGAGAGAGAAAATTAATAAATATCAAAGATGATGTAGTAATTAGGATCATTGTCCTAAAAAACAAAAAACAAAAAACCTTATAACAAAGGGAAGCGTTGAACTTCTAAAGTGCAAAACCAGAACATGATTGCCATTATATAAAACCCGTAATTAAGTAAAATAGGGAATGTGATTACTATTATTTATTCTTTGCATTTTGGCAGCATTTACAGGCCCCAGTGAGAATCTGGACCCCATTGTCCTAGACGCTGTATGGACTTATAAGAGGATACTGTTCCTTCCTCAAATTGTTTAAAATCCATCTGTCAATCTCATCTGCATGGGCAGGCTCCCAGACCTGCTCAAAGCCCTACTGTTGCTTACAATCAGACTGCACAACAAGGAACTGAACCCCCCCCCCCCTCCCCAATGACACACACACAAACAGAGGATATCCTTTTCCCCCATCCCTCCCCCTCCAAACAGGCAGAGGAATCAGGGTGATGGTAGGTACTCCACATTAATTCCAATTATTTCCTACCTTTGGCTATTCCAATATTCCCTTATTTTCTCCGAACTCCTGCAGATGTTCTATTTTTAAAATAAATTTTAGGAATATAGGAATTGTTATGCTAGATCAAACCCATGGACCATCTAGTCCAATATCTTGTCTCCAACGGTGACCCCCCACCAGATGCTTCAGCAGGTAGATTGTGAAAAATTAATTAGGTGTTATTCCTAAATTCTAATTAACTAACACCAAGAATAAAATTTAAATATTTGATGATAGCGAGTCATAAGGCAACAAAATGTATAAAACCATAGGTTATCCTCACAGATGAAAATTACACTTATCGATAACTTTAATAGTTCAGCACTTGTACGTTTCCAAATATAAAAGCTATTCCATAAGAGTGTGTTGGTGTTTTATTCTGAAAATGAGGTGACAGACTGAAGTTCACATTAAAATAATTTTTGAACTAACATGAGAGATGACCTCAACCCATGACAAACGACCTCAACCTAAAGAAAGTTCATCCTACCATTATTTTAGCCAATATGCCATCATCACTTGACTCCATGGTTACCACTGCTTTGTCCGTTTCGATTTCACATAATGCATCTCCTGCATTTACAGTTTCACCTGCAAAACAAGACATGATTTTAAAATACTGTAGAATAACTTCCTTTCAGAACTACTTAACCCTTGTTAAAATGGAGACATACTGAAATGTCCTTTGAAGCATGCATCTGGCTACCAGTTTTCCAGTATTGTAAGGATGGTTAAAAATGCAGTAAATAATATTGTACTTTGAGACTTCTGAATAAAAATCATTGCTTTTTTGTAAAGTGTTAATGTCATTAATTACCCATGTTTGCGGTAAGTATTCAGACAGACAGAACAATGAAGTGACTTGCCTTAGGTCACAATCAGTCAGGAGCAGAGTCAAGTAGGCAACCGTGAAATCCTTATGTCCAGCCTTTGGCAGTAACTGCTAGCCATTGATGAAAATGGTGATTTAAGTATCTCTTAGTATAATACTGGTAACAAGCAGCATTGTCTTAAAACTATATATAAGACAATGTTGTGTGTGTGTATATAATATATATCACTTGTTTGTGTATATAAACACACACACACACACACACAGGCAAGTGTTATTTTGAATTTATAGCAAAGAGTTAAAAATGAAACTGTCCTCCCTCATGGACTCCACTCATCATTACAGATATACAAATAAAACTTCAAGAATAAAAAATAATTCAGATGGCAAGTTTGTCAGTTGTTTTCTCTCGTTATAAAATCCTGAACAAGCAAAGCCTTTTAGAAATATAATCTTTTGTGAAATGAAAATATGTATGTGTTTTAGAAGTGGATCTGCATGAACTACACAAATCTACTGATTGGATCAAGTTATATTGTGGTTTTCCTCTCCTTTTAAGCACAGACATGCCTGCTATTGCATGATAACAGCCCTACGAGCCTGGATTGTTCTGACAGATGAATAATGACTGGATACCTGCCATTAAATGAAATTACAGTGGGAAACCTGGAGAGGATCCAGAATGTTTTGGCCTTAAAGCAGATGCTTTTCTTTACACAGCACTGGAGAAAAAGTACAATTATGTATCAGGATTGTAGGTACTGTATTTTTAATTAAAATGCAAAACACAGGCTTTAACACTTTCCGCAGCACAGTAAATGAAGTGACACTATGATATCTCTAATTTTAATTTCCACTTGCTCTCTGAAGCGCTTAAACCTCAGAAAAATTACTTTGACACCTACGATTTCTGCTTGTGTATGTGACATGTGCAGATATTTGTCTTGATTATTTCCTGTATTGTGGGAAAAAAGAAAGAGAAAGAACTGCTATATGGTTTGGATGACCTTTACAGTAAGAAACAGCAGCTATATTCAAGCCTCGATTAAATAAATACTTCCCCGAGGTTCTGTTGTGGGAACTCTAAGGGGAGAAAAGATGGCCAATTTCTTTGTCTACTCAAATATATACAGGGAACTTAGCACTTCATTATTTCATTTGCAGAAAGAAATCTACATTATGACACATTAAACTGCAACAGAAATTAGGAACTGGATGGCCACTAAGCCTTTCAACTCTAATTCACAGTGGTTTAGTTCTGTTAGACGGTTATTTCATGTGGTTTGTTATAACTTATACTACCTTAGACAGCTAGCTAGGTATTTACTAAATAAAATGGACTCATTCCTTAGCTGTGCCAATTCTGTGCCCAGCACAGTTGAGGGGGGCAAGTGACATCTTTATGCTTTCTCTCATTAGACTGTGGCCGGTCGGTGGCCTACTCCCAGCCCTGGGGCCACTTACAGCAGCCTTAGAGCAGTTTTATTTTTAAATTTTACCTTACAGCAATAGCTCCAGCAGTACAGGATTGCCAGAGCACAATAGCGCTCCAGCAGTGTCCCCAGCCTCTCAATGTGCCTCTTACCCTGGGGACTCAAAGCCTTCCAAGATGCTTGGGAATTCCCCTGCACTGGGGACTCTCTGGGAAACTGGTAATGCTAACTTTTTCTGCCTCTTGGCCCCACCATAACAGCAGCCAGTGGCAGAGGATTTGTCATAATATCTATTTTTAGAAGTATGTTGCAATATAGCCTTAGAAATCCCTGTCACTGGTTCAGTAACTCAGTTCAATGAATGGGAGTGTGATACCTCTCAGCGGGGGCTGCCAAATACATGATACATCCTAGCAGGTGCCCAATTTGATGCCAAGTACAACTCAAAAGATCAGCTTTCCAACCGGAAAGGATTGGAAAGCAGAGAGCTTTGCTGAAAATTCTGATTCCCAATGCTTTCTAATGGAAAAGCTGGTACTTGGTATCATAAAATTGTTCAGATGGCTACTCTGTGTGAATATTCATTATAATTATAGTTATATTCATTATAATTATTCAGACACTTTGAAAACCCTTGTTTTCAGTGGTTAGCTCCTCATTTTAGAGCAGTGGTTCCCAAACTGGGGTTTGTGAACCCCTGTTGTAGGGGGTTCTTGGGAAAAGATTCCCTAATGGTGGACAGAGCTGTCCATCCCGGGCAGCATGGGGACTTCCAAGAGCTAAGCAGATCAAAGCAAGCAGATCTATCACACTGAGGAGATTTAAACTTTAAGACTCCTTATACAAAATAGAAAGGAAGGTGGATATTTTTTGCTGTTTTTAAAATTAAATAGGCTGCTAGTGATGTTTTTAAATTATTATGAAGAACAAGTTTAAGCTTCGTTGTAACATGCATTGTTTGCCTGGACTGCTCAAGACCTGAATGCTTGTGTAGGAGGAACTTAGTTGGCTTCTTAAATACCTTCATGCTGTTTCACATCTGATACTCCTTGATGAAACATAGGCGCCAGTACAGAGGGATGACGAGGGTCACGTGATGCCCCCACGACAGCACGCTCCCCTCCCCCCCCCCGCAGGTCCCTCCCCCTTTTTTTTTCCTGGCAACCCCCGCAGGCCTCCCCACTTTTCCAGCAGTGCCCCCCCCCAGGCCCCAGCCTGCCTGGGGGCTTCGTCCCGTGCCCCTTTTTTCTACTGGCGCCTCTGATAGGAGCCTTGTCTTAGAACAGGCTTAATCAAAAGTGATACAAGCTACAAAAGTGCGATCTTGGAAGAGTGTTGCTGTTTTCATAATATAATAAAAATACTGTAAAGATAAATAATAATTAATATATAGTGTGTAATAAGCATGTCATAAAAACAAATTTTATATTTCTAAGATCACTGCTTTTATAATTTATGCTGAGGTAAGGGAGAAAATCCCTGGAAATATTCATTTTTAGGAAGGGGTTCACAAGACTTGACGTTTTAGTGAAAGGGGTTCCTGGTTGTTAAAGTTTGGGAACCACTGTATTAGATTGATTACTACTCTGCTATACTGGAGTTTTCCTTCAAATTTAACTAGGTCATATCCAACAGAGGTTCGGTAGCCTAGATGCAATAAGATGTTATATTATATATAGTGTCAGTCCAGTTACTAGTGGACAGGTGTCCAAATCATAAGACACAAATTGCACCCCTTGATGCATAAAGATTGACAATGGAGAACTCCCTTCTCTCAGTCCCTAGAGGTAGTCCCTTCTTGTTTAGAACACAGTTGAGTTATACTGTATGGGGAAGCATCCATTGATGCTGCCAATTCTATGTACCTGGCTCAGGATAATCAGAGGATTGTAGTCTCCAGGGCTGTCAATCTGTCATCTTTCACCAATACTAAATTCATACATAATAAATATCTTTAGAATAAAAAGCAGTTTTTTAAGCAATGGACTTCATTACCCACAGGAACCAATAGAAAGCTGCAGTAACAATAAGGGGGAAATAGTGAAGCTGTCTATTAAATACAATGTGTTTTCTCCTGCTGAAGTGAAATCATTTGTCTATACTGTGCAACTGTAAAAACAAATATTAGATATTTACACTAAAAGAGCAGGAACAGTGACCAGAAAAGTATTCTAGTGACCCCTGCTGGTTATATGGGGGAAAACCCACACATTTCCACATGCAACATAACAGGTTTACCTTTCCAATTTTTACACAAAGTAAAACTATTTCCCCATGCTTATTTCCCCCACACACAGTTCCTCACATCTCCTTGTCAATTGCTGGAAATGGGCCATTTTCATTATCACTACACACAGTTCTTTTTCTCTCCTGCTGATAATAGCTCACCTTTCTGATCACTCTCCGTATAATGTGTATGGTAACACACATTGTTTCATGGGTGGGTGGGTGTTTTCCTACTGTATTTTCCACTACATGCATCTGATGAAGTGGGCTCTAGCCCACGAAAACTTATGCTCAAATAAATTTGTTAGTCTCTAAGGTGTAACAAGTATTCCTGTTCTTTTTGCGGATACAGACTAACATGGCTGTTACTCTGAAACCTTTCCAATCTTGTGTCTTTCCATTTATTTTGAAATATGATACGGTATAATGTTTATTTTTTCAGATATAAGATTAGAAAGACTATATCACTATTAGTGCCATTCAATCATATATCAAGTCATTGCAGAATGAGTCATTTATGAGAATCGCTTAATGGTGGTAAATTTAGAAGCATTACCCCACTTTCCTTTTTTCCCTTTTTAAAAAAATCTAACTACCCATTTGCTTTAACCCTTATTACACTGCTATTTTCCAGACCGCCAGGCAAAAAAAAAAAAAAAAAAGTTTAGAACTAATTATTATCAAAGATGAACTAAATGAGCCCATGTATCACATTCAGATTTTTTAAATGGAAAGATCTCATTGTATTCAAAATGTTAGACTAATTTGTCTTTGAATCCAACCTTCAATTAAGAGCAATTAATATGCACAACTGATTTTCAGATACTTATCTAGGGAAGCATAATAGGGATTGAAATAGCTTTCTATAGCACACATGGAGGAATTGGCATAAGACCTTTATAATAAGAAATAACAGTTGTACAATGGTTTTAAAAGATTTTGTACTTTAAACTGTAGTTATAGACACAATATTCAAAAGAAAGAACCTAATCTGCTGTAGAATATAGTCTCCTGGTTATCAGAAACTCGTGGTTAGTTATGTTACATCTACACACTACATGTACTAGAGCGGCACAGCACCCTGTAGCACTGCAGTGTAGTAGGGTTGCCAGGAATCCAGTTTTTTACTGGAACACCCGGTTGAAAAGGGACCCTGATGCCTCCGGTCAGCACTGCTGATCAGGCCATTAGAAATCCAGTTAGTGGTGCAGCAGGGCTAAGCCAGGCTCTCTGCTTACTCTGGGTCTGCGCAGCTCCTGGGAGCAGCTGGCACGTCCCTGTGGCCCCTAGGCACAGGGGCAACCAGGGAAGCACTTCACACTGCCCCAGCCCTGAGTGCCAGTTCTGCAGCTCCCATTGGCCGGGAACCTGCCTGGCCACCCTGCGCCCAGGAGCCAGACATGCTGGCTGCTTCCAGGAGCCGCGTGGAGCCAGGGCAGGCAGGGAGCCAGCATTAGCCCCACTGCACCGCCAACTGGGAGCTGTCTGAGGCAAACACCGCCCAACTGGAGCCCAAACACCCACTCACACTCCAACCCCTGCCCCAGGCGAAACCCCCTCCCATACCCTAACTCCCTCCTAGAGCCGCACCCCAACCCCCATGCCAGCCCTGAGCCCCCTCCCTGAACCCATACCCCACACTCCCCCCTGCACCCCAACCCCTGCCCTAGCCTGGAACCCCCTCCTGCACCCCAAATATCTCATCCCTGGCCCCACCCCAGAGCCTGCACCTCCAGTAGAGCCCTCACTCCCTCCCACACCCCACCCCAATGGAAGTGCGTGAGGGTGGGGAAGAGCTAGCGACGGAGGGAAGGGGGATGGGGCTAGTGGGGGGGGTGGCACCTCAGAGAAGGGGCAGGGCAAGGGTGTTTGGTTTTGTGCAGTTAGAAAGTTGGCAACCTTACAGTATAGACACTTGCTACAGCAACAGAAGGGGGGTTTCCATGACTGTACTAAATCCACCCCCTTGAGAAGCAGTAGCTAGGTCAACTGAAGAATTTTTCCACCAACCTACAGAGGTCAATACCAGGGCTTAGGTCAGTTTAACTATGTCTTTGGGGGTCTGAATTTTTCACACTCCTGAGCAACATACCTAGATCGACCTAAGTTTTAGATGTAGGCTAGGCCTTAGAGAAAGACAACGACAACAGCCCTGGAAGTTGTCTATCGGCAAATCATTAAACCTCATGGAGCTTCAATTTATCCATCAGTAAAATGGGCATATTATACCTATCTAACTCCCAAAAGTGTTACTGTGAGGGTTAATGTTTGTAAAAACACTTTGCTCTTCTACAGTACCTCTGATCTGAAGTTCTCAAAGAATTTTGTCAAAATACAAACTGAATTTTGACCTTGAATAAGAGTAATGATTTCTTAAGTGTAACTAAATTTGGGGAAATATATAGTAATAGTACTTTCCACATAGTCAAAGCACATACAAACATTAAGCATGCTGATACTATGGTCATAAGGGCCATATAAGTTTGAGCATTGGCCTGCTAAACCCAGGGTTGTGAGTTCAATCCTTGAGGGGGCCATTTAGGGATTTGGGGCAAAAATCTGTCTGGGGATTGGTCCTGCTTTGAGCAGGGGGTTGGACTAGATGATCTCCTGAGGTCCCTTCCAACCCTGACATTCTATGATAAGTACCTAGCCTAATTTCTAAGTCATGTTCAAAACTTCTATGAGGTACCCAGTCACTGTAAGTATTACCCCCACTTTCTAGAAAAGGATACTGATGCAGAAAAAAAATACTTAAAAATATACTCAAGACCACAGAAGAAGTCTGTATCAGAACTAGCATTAGACTTCAGGAGGTCTTCGCTCCCAGCTCTGTGCTCAGACTACACCGATCTCTAAAGTGAAACTAACGGTGGTCTTTAGAGCCCAAGATATAATCTTACTGGTCCCTAAAGGCCATGCAGGGCATAAAGGTACAACTGCCAACTTTATGGCTCCTATTGGGTCATAAACATGTTGCTTTCCCTGGACTCCATTATTAAATTTAAAATCCAGCCTTAACTTGAATTCAGAGTGTGAACCAATGATTCTTCTGATTCAACCTATGGAGCTAGAGCACCCTCATTTACAGCCAAGGCATGTGAAGATACAAAATACTGCAAAGGTCATTTATCTAGCAGAGCCAACACATTCTAATAAAGGTCAATTACTTTTCAGGTGACAGACCTCAGAGAGCAAGAGATAAACGAGTACCCAAAGTATCTTCTCATGCAAAGTAAATGGGTTTTGGAAATGAGTCTTTCCGGATTTAGAGACACATCTAGGCAACTTAAATTTGTTCAATTTCCATTAGCTTTAAGAATAGACTGTCATTTAATTATTAAAATGTCAGCCTGAATACCAACCATAACAGTTCCTTGTCTTTCATAATTTACTAGTAGGAAGAAACATAAGAATTCATACCAAATAGCTTGTAACTTTATCACAGTTCAGGGCTAGCTGCACTTTTGACACTGCTCTGGCCTGTCTCTGAGTACAGGCCAGCCAAGTTTAGGCCTTGAGCTTTCACCCCTTTGGGGTGAAACATGTGACTCTCCCACTCTTAGAACTGGGGCCCTGGGCTACAGCTCTGTGTGTACCACCTCTAATTACGCTTAATGACTCAGTACCTGCAGTTCTTCCTTCTGGGAACTGTGACCAGCAGTAAATACAATGAACCAAACAGCTTTCTTAAAGTATTGTTTAATCCTAACAGCAGGAACACATCATAACAAGAGAAAGAATTTTGAAAGCAATAAACCAATTTATACACATAACTATCTTAGGCTTATCTACACAGCAAGTTACCATTCAGCAAGCCTGGGTATCAATCTATAGCTCAACAGCTTGCCGCATAGCAACATCCTATGCAGATGTTGTTGCAGTGCAGTGAAAGCCCCAGAAGGCATCTTGGGGTACTACTACTTCGAAGTGTAATATGCTAAGAAGCACTCTGGGACTTTCACTTAACTCTAGCAATGTCCATATGGACCATTACTGTGCAGCAAGCTGGTGAGTTGAAGATTCATAACCTGGCTTGCCACGTGGTAGCTTGCTGTGTACAAAAGCCCTTATTTAAGAGTTAGGGAGGCCTATTTTACCCCATTCTCCCAACCCTCTGGAGTCTGGGTTTCACTCTGCTCCCATACTCTTGCCAGAACTACAGGGAAAGGGGTGGATCTCCTTGGTCTTTGGGGAGAGAAGGCTGTGGGAGAACTCAGAGGGAATCATGGAATCAAAAGATTAACACTGAATCCTGCTCTCATTGGCACTAGGAGCACAGTGACAGGTAGGCAGGACGGGCTGCTGCTGGGACAGAGGTGGGGGACGCCTGCTGTGCCATGAAAAGCCAGGGAGGGAGGTGGGGGCTGATGTAGGGGTGTCCTCCTCCCCCTGCCAGAGATGGCTGGGCTGCATGTTACCAGAGCAGTTGAAAAGCAGCAAGCAATCTAGTTGGATGCTCATGGAACAATGGGATTGAGAAAGTGACGCTGTACCTGCCCCCATGAGGCACTGCAAACCCTTCCCAAAGCACCCTGCAGCCATTGGCATAGTGAGACAGCTACCCACAATGCACTGCTCTTGTGCTGCTATTGGGGATGCACTCCACCAGCACAAGTCTAGTGTGGACATGCAACAGCAGTTTAATTCCAGTAGTGGCTGTACGTCAGCGTAACTTGTGTCAACAAAACTAGTGTAGACAAGGCCTAAGTGTTTAGCTTAATGATTCTAATGTGCCAATGATGGGGTATATACCAGCCCTTAAAGATTCAAATAAAGTTTAGTTAGCACAAACTAAAGTTTCACATTACATTGATAAGGAAATATTACCACATACAGAGGTTTCTTTCACAAAATGCAGTTTAAACTCAAATTGCCATAAGAACTTGGGAATGTAATAACAGATTTCACACCACCTCTGAAGTTGTTTAGGATTTCTATATTGGTGAATCATTCCAAAAATCATTTGTGATATTTCATGAAAATCTAGTCATGTGTACATTATTCTTAATCTACAATATTAATTGTCCATTACTATTTTTTTTTTAAACACACATGCTCTCAGAAGCCGAGTGCGAAGATGCTTCTTGACTTGAGAGTTAAGAACGTATTTGCAAAAATACAAAATATGTTAACAGAGTAGCTTAGAGGTAGTTTTCAGACTGTCACTAGCAAACCAGTGGTCCATGGATCTTGTCCTTGATAGGCAGCAGGAAGAAACATTTTTGAGAACCAGCAATTTGTGGATGGGGTATTCAGTAGAGAGTTGGCACCCAGTAAGTGATCTTGCTCTTACAAAATAGTCCACATAATGAGTTGGAGAACCAATGCATAGCTCACTAAATTTGTCATTTTAGATAATTGTCTCTCACCTTCCTTTTTTAACCATTTCACAATATTTCCTTCCTCCATTGTAGGAGACAGTGCAGGCATGAGTATTTTAAATGCAGGAATACCTGGAAAACAAGACACTGGAATTAAACACTAAAACCTTTGCTTATCACAGAGTTAATACAGTTGAGATCTCTGAGAAAGGAAAGAAATGGGAGTTAAAAGCAAAATGAGTGAATGGGCAAACAATCCAAGGAAATAAATAAAAATATCCACCCTTGTTCTGTAATTCATTACTGTTAATACATCTTACAAATCTGAACTTGTTCATTATTGTGCTATAGACTACTGAAAGAGAAAATTATTACACTTGTAAAGAAATACTTATGGAAGAATGCTTATTTATTCAACAGCGGAGATAAAACAAGATGTATTTTTTTCATCCTTTCCGGATACAATGTGGACCTTTTCTGCAAAGTGAAAATATTGAAACAGAGATCTAGTATGCTTGCAGGCTATAAAGATCTTGCACAGAAAGAGGAAAACAGAGTTCATTTATTCCCTAAAGACTCCGTAGATCCACACCCAAGGGGTCATCATCCCTAAAGCACATGAATTGTAAAACTGAGTTGAAGTTATACATGGTTCATGCTCCCAGAAAGTCTGCAGTGCAGAAATCTAAATAAATTTGCTACTCCCTTCTATCCCTAATTAGTTCTCTCTTGATCCAAATCACGTCATAGAAACTCATTGTTCTGGTACTTTAATTATTTAACTTTAGCATTACTCGTTATTTTAGCATTTGTAAAGTGAATCCAGAGACGACCACTGATCAAATTGTGTTTTGTGGCTGTATTATCTATAGGGATTGATAATCTTTCTTTCTGATCACTGCTGGTCCGGGACTAGTGCTAGAAAAGTTACTGGTCCTGAGAATATTTGTACTAGTTTGCCAAACCCTTTTTATCCTTGAGAATATGTGAAATAGTAGACCTCACAGCATGGGTCCATGGCTTTGTTTACTCAAATATTTTCACTATGTTATATTATGGACCCCCAGAATTAGAAATTATCATTGTATAGGACTTGAAAGCTTTCATAAAATACACAGACTTGGTTCCACTTCTAACAGTCTGTTTTGAGACACTGGCCTCAATTAGTATATCAAACCTGAAAGGCTGAGAATAAAAGATGGTAATAAGGATAATGTGATTTAAAGTTCTTATGTCATGAACATCCAATAATTTTATTAAGGTTTACCACAACTCAGTTTCCACACAAGCATTTCTTTATTAGTCCAAAGGCCACTTGGTGCTGGCTACATCCAAAATATAAGCATATATACCTGTATTCTAAAACTTAGTAACAGTAACAGTTACTTTATAAGCATTGGCCAAATACATACAACCAGATCTGGGCCAGGAAATACCTTCTAATCATGGCATGGCTCCAGAAGGGCAAGGAAAAGCTCTGACAAAGAACCCCTAGAAAACATTGTTGCTTTATATAACAAACAAGTAATGTCTCTGATGGTTAGTGGACCTTAGCTAAAGTAAGCCGAAGCAGTTTAACGTGCACTCTGCTTTCTTCAAGGATTTCCCCTTATTTCACTGTCACATTTTCCCCCAGCTACTGGACTAAGCATTTCTAACCAGTTACTTACTGTGCCTGGTGTCCACTTAACCATGTTTTGTTTATTTCGATAGCTTAGTCCAAAGTTTAAATAAGATAACACTGGTATTTCCAAGGTCACTATGAGTTTAACACAAACAAACCACGTTTCTCATGAGTTTATTCTTTTTGGTTACATGCTTCGGGCCCATCACTCATGTTAAAATCCAAACAATTTAAAACCATTTAAAATGCCTAATATGGGCCTATACAAATAGTAATGAGTGGACACACATCACAGAAAAGCAGAGATCTCTAGCTTTCCAGTGATATATAGCATTCATTTCTAGACATGTTGGCTCACAAATACCAGATGTTAAGCCAGGTCTACACTTCAAACTTATACTGGCATAATGATGTTAATTAGGGGTGCGATTTTTTTTAAAAGCTACTATATTATAAGGCCTAGTGTAGATACCCATACCAAAATAAAAGTGTTTTTGCCAGTGTAGCTTATCTCTCTCACGGAACTTTTTAGCATCACTAGGAGCGGGACAACCCTTATGAAAAGCTGGTTGGGAGCAGGGGAGGAGCTGGCAGGTCCTGAACTCATTAACCACTCCTTATACCCTTGTATAACACCACCACCACTGCACTTCTATCGGATTTTTCATCTGGAAACACAAAGTGTTTTGCACAGTTGGGTTTAAGTATTATCTTCTTATTACGGATGGAGACCCTGAGGTCCAGATCCTCAAAGGACACAGGCGTTGCTCTGCTCAGCATTCCAATAACTAACCCCTAGATGCCAGATGTCTAGTGGAAATCTCAGTCCTGAGATAGGTACCCAAGCTTTCCACACAATTCATAGGGAGAGTTAAGCACCTCAGGGTACGTCTACACTACGGGATTATTCCGAATTTACATAAACCGGTTTAACAAAACAGATTGTATAAAATCGAGTGTGCGCGGACACACTAAACACATTAAATCGGTGGTGTGCGTCCACGGTCCGAGGCTAGCGTCGATTTCTGGAGCATTGCACTGTGGGTAGCTATTCCGTAGCTATCCCATAGTTCCCGCAGCCTCCCCCGCCCCTTTGAATTTCCGGGTTGAGATCCCAGTGCCTGATGCGGCAAAAATCATTATCGCGGGTGGTTCTGGGTAAATGTCGTCAGTCACTCCTTCCGCTGGGAAAGCAACGGCAGACAAGCATTTCATGCCTTTTTTCCCTGGATTGCCCTGGAAGATGCCATAGCATGGCAATCATGGAGCCTGTTTCGCCTTTTGTGACTGTCACCGTATGTGTACTAGATGCCGCTCACAGAGGCGATTCAGCAGCGCTACACAGCAGCATGCAGCATGCTTTTGCTTTTGCATGATAGCAGAAATGGTTATCAGCCATATTGTACCATCTACCATACCATAAATTGGTAATAAGATGATCGTGGCTACCAGTCCTTTTGCACTGTTCCATTTGCTGCTGTCATAAGTGCCCCTGGCTGCTCTTAGCCAGGGACGCAAAAGCCAAAATTGGGAATGACTCCCTGAGTCAATCCCTCCTTTTTGGTATCTAAAAATAGAATCAGTCCTGCCTAGAATATGGGCAAGTGTACTAGAGAACCACTGTATCAGAGAACCAGAGAGCACAGCTGCTCTGTGTCAGATCCTGCAGAAATTATGAGCTGTATTCTATTCACAGGGGGTGCTCCTGCAACAACCCCACCTGTTGATTCCGTTCTTCCCTCAGCCTTCCTGGGCTACCGTAGCATTGTCCCCCCACTTGTGTGATGAAGTAATAAAGAATGCAGGAATAAGACACAGTGACTTGTTAGTGAGATATGAGTGGAAGGCAGCCTCCAGCTGCTATGATAGTCCAGACAGGACAGTAAGGAGTGTGTAGGAGAGGAGCCCAGCATCCCTCTGCTAGTTCAGGGGCAATTGAATCTTTTCTTTACACATGAAGGGTGGGGGCTGATGGAGCTCAGCCCCCTGTTGCTATGATGACGATGGTTATCAGCCATATTGTACCATCTACCAGGAAAAATTAGGGCCAGGCGCCCTTGATCGACCTAACAGATGCTAGTCAGCATGGTTACCAGTCCTTTTGCACTGCCCCATGTGCCAATAGGCTGATGATGAGGACGGATACCAGTCGTTTTGTACCATCAGCCATCCATAGCGTGGGGGGAGCAAGGATGTTGGTGTTGAGTGCTGCATCATCGTGTCTATCTGCAGCATTCAGTAAAGATAGGGTGACATGTAAAAGAGTCAAGAGAGGATTGTTTTCCCTTTCACTTCTGGGGGTGGGTGGGGGGGGGTGCGTAAATTGCCGAGCTATGCCCTGACCCACCGCGGACACTGTTTTTGACCCTAGAAGCATTTGGAGCTCAGCCAAGAATGCAAATGCTTTTCAGAGACTGCAGGAACTGTGGGATAGCTTGAGTCCTCCAGTCCATGAGCGTCCATTTGATTCTTTGGCTTTCCGTTACGCTTGTCACGCAGCAGTGCGCTGAGTCCCTGCTATGGCATCTGTCTGGAGATATTTAAAAAATGATTTTGAGCGCTGATAGAACAGATTTGCCTGCCCTTACAGCGATCACGTCCGCATCATCCATGCGGGAGCTCTTTCTTTATTTTGATTTTTAACTGCATCACCACCCGTGCTGATCGGAGCTCCACGCTGGGCAAACAGGAAATATTCAAAAGTTTGCGGGGCTTTTCCTGTCTACCTGGCCACTGCATCCGAGTTCAGATTGCTGTCCAGAGCGGTCAGTAGTGCACTGTGGGATACCGCCCGGAGGCCAATACCGTCGATCTGCGGCCACACTAACCCCAATCCGATATGGTAATACCGATATTAGCGCTACTCCTCTCGTTAGGGAGGAGTACAGAAACCGGTTTAAAGAGCCCTTTATACCGATATAAAGGGCCTCTTAGTGTGGACGGGTGTGGCGTTAAATCGGTTTTACGCTCCTAAAACCAGTTTAAACGCGTAGTGTAGACCAGGCTTAAGACAAGGATCCTCAGAAGCCACCTAAGCTTGCCAGGAGCAGGAGGCCCAGGAAAGGAGAGGGGCTTGGCTGTCTGAGCAACTAACACAGCAAGTCTGGCTGATGGACTGGGGATTAGTGCCTCCCATCACTCAGGATCCTTAGCTGCGAATCCTCTCCTAGAGCTAGGTACTTAACGCCACGTCAGCTGCTTAGAGAGCCCAATGTCATAGCAGCCAAATCATCTCTCTCTCTGCCTCTCCTGCTCACCATTCTCACACTTGCCTTCCATTTCCCTGTGTCCCTAGCCATTTTTTGTGTGTAGGTGCCCTGCGTCTGGCCCTCCAGCTGCAGGGTTTGACAGGTATAAGGCATGCTGAAAGCGCACCTACAGGTTTGGGCCCCACTAGCAAAACAGACATTCCCCACCTCCTAGTTTAAGAATTTTGCCTTGCGGTCTCTGGGACCTGAGCAACCCATTAGCTGTGGGATAGCATCAGGACTTAGACAGCTTTGTGAATACCAACTGGTGGAAAAAGGGAATCATAGTCTCATCCTACAACTTTTCCATCCAAAGTGGAAAGTCCGTAAGAGCAGAGCAAACAGACTTTTGATGTCATTTTCTTAAGGCTGCTACAATCACTTCTGGACCAGATCATACAGGCTTAATTTAATTTAAGCAATAATCCCAGTTGTTTATTACAAACAATTAAAATTCTGAGGAGTGATTCCCTTTCACCAAAAACAAATCTATACTCAATAATCCTGCCTTTGTATTAATAATGGTTAGTATTTATGTAGCACTTTCCAGATTCAACAATCTGTACAACAATTAGCTAATTCTCACAAGACTCCTGTGAGGTAAGCAGTATACTTATTTTATAGGTGGGGAAACAGACACATTTCAGTGACTTGCACAGAGTGACTTGCACAGAGCTTCACTGTGGTGGTAGTGGAGCTGGGATTAGACCTCATGAGTTCTTGGCTTCCGGTTCCATATTTTTATAGCCATGTACTGTTTATTTAAGGCCATTTCTATATCTACCACCAATTGTATTTAAGAGAATCAATTTTAAATGTTTTTTAAACACAAACCAATTGCTATCTTGAAATCCTCACTGAGGCCATAATACTTCCATATTTGGTGACCACTTTAAGGGTTATGTTCCTTCCAGACATTAGATTTAATTTAATGGATTTGAAAAATCCTGTGGATTTGCACTGCACTTTATCTTCCAATGCACTAGTCAGAACTTCTGTGCTCACTGCTTATAATTGTTTCACCTGCCTTGAAATGGGTACAGCAAGTGCTTTGTCAAAACAGAAAAGCTGCAGTGAACTAGAGATAAGTGCCGCAGCATCCTCAGCTGAAATGCTATTTCATAGCTTCCTACATTACCCAGCCAGTTGTAAAGACAAAATTTACTACGCTTCTATATCAGTGCAAACATAACACAGCAATAGCTGAGATATAAAAAACTACATTAGGGGACCATTTTCTTCTCTCTGTGAAAAAAGTGCACCAGTGTCTTCCCTCATCAGGATTCTAGCCCTATATTGCATTTAATGTGCAGCCCTACAGAGTTTTAGAATGCTCATTACCTGTTCAAATATAAATGTAGTATAAACCAATTTGCTGCTATTATGAATCAGATCTAAGCTTCATTACTTTGACTAGTCTACATATGTCATTGCTGGAATTTCATATCGAATCTCTCTGCTTATGGGAGCACATCATGTGAACCAAAGAGCTATAGTAGAGGGCTGGATCAATGCCAGAATAAATTACCCAGTCACATTTCACTTCAGCTCCTCTCTCTCTCCCTCACTGCGCATCTTCTATATTCCACGAGGGTCAGACACAGCTCATTCCCTTAATACTAGTGCTCATTAAAATAACATTGTTCAAACCACTATAAAAATAACACACTTGCACCATCTGCAGGTTAGACAAAATACAGATACTATGGCATATGTACCTCAGGAAACATTATAGCAAGGCTAACGGCAAGAAATGTTAATACTGCAATTATGGACTACAGTGGGAAAAGCGTGCTTCTCTTAGACTGGTACAAAATGGGTACAATTTGAATTAGTCTATTTTTGCTCTAGAATCTGTTTTAAGAAGTCTTCAGTTGCCATGGATATAACAGGAAAATCTTTAAATAGAAAAAGTCATCACAATTATTTAAAGTTCTAGTCTGACTTTAAAAAGCCTGTGATATGTGACACAGTGTAAAGGCACAGAAGAAGAAATGGATATTGGATACCAGTGACTCCCTAACCAGCACTTGCTGACTATCTGCAGGCAGATGTTTGATCAATCAAAAGGCTCTCCTCCTTTCCTATTACCTAGTCACATTAACAGACAGCTGAAAAAGCATTACTTTCCCACATAACATTCCTTTGGAACTGCAGTAATAGTTTATCTGAGCATAGGGTTGCCAAGTGTCCAGTTTTCGACCGAACGTCCGGTCGAAAAGGGACCCCGGCGGCCCCAGTTGGCACCGCTGACCAGTCTGTTAAAAGTCTGATCGGCAGCACAATCTGGGCCCAGGCTAAGGGCCTGTCCTGGCTCCGTGCAGCTCCCAGAAGTGGCCAGGAAGTGGAAAGGAATTGAGACAGCTGTGATGGGAGCTGCTTATTTAAATAGGTGTGGAAGTAGAGTGGAAGAGTCACAGCGAAGCCACTTGGAGCTTTTTAGATCTATGAATTAAATTTCACTTATTTCTGATTATCCCTATAGACTTTATTCTACAGTCCTTACCCAGGCAAAACTTCAGTTTGCTGTGTTTTGCCTGATTAATGATTCCTGGTACTAGTCCTACTTGCTATATTGCTTGCCGAAATAACGGCATTTAGTTTTTTGTCGTGTGTGGGTGGGTGGGTGTGCGTGAGGTTTGAACCTTTTTTTTCCTGACATCTCTCATTTTCTGGGGTGTATGTCTAAATTCTGTAGTAAAATGAACATTTTTTTATGTCAAACCACATTAAAGGATTATCTTAAATAAGAGCTCAGCTGACAAGTCTTTCTACCTTTGTCTTTCTTCACTTGCCAAGGCCTGTGTTTTGTACTTACAATAGCACCTTTCACCAAAGGAACTCTTTGTTGTTTATGGAACTCAATTTTATATAAAATCTCCTATTCTCCTGTGATAAGGATAAGTAGCAGTATCCCTATTTTACAGCTTTGTTGGGACACTGGAGCAATGAAGAATAGAGGAAACAAAGTAATTTGCCTGGTGTCCCATACCAAGTTATTAATAGAACAAAAGCAGGGCCATGACTCCCATTCCCTTGCTCTAATTGTTCTAAAATCAACTCATACTTGCCACCAGTGAGTAGATTAGTTTTTAATATAGTGAAAATGACTAGAACAAGAAGGAGTATTTACTTCCCTTCTGGACTGTCAGAGTTCTCTCAGACATCAATTTCTGCAGAATGCAAGTTTTCATTTTAAAAAAATAATTAGGTTTCTATCACTTATGGTTGCAAAGACAGTACTCCTGTCTACTTGATTCTACACGTGTACAGCTTTTCTGCTGCTGCTGTTGCAGCTTATAGCGTCTCAAGTAGATGCAGAGAAAAATTGATAAGACTGGTATGTTTTGGTGAGGGTCAGTGATAAAACTGTCAAGAATCATGTCACTTTCACTCTGATATTTAGGAAAGCTATGGGCCACCCTAGAGGCAGGTAATAGGACTATTCACTGGGAAGGAAGACCCAAAAATAGACTGTGGGGAAGAGAAATCCTCCCTTCAGAATGAAAGTTTGCTCCCATTTTAAGTTCTACATTTGACCCTCTACCTTGCACAGAATGCCTTCTTTTGTTTTACAGGTTTTCAGACAATCTCACACTAAAGAATTTTTTTATAGAGAGCCATGAGAAAAATGGATGGAGGTAAATCACAGAAGGAATTTGGGAGTTAGAGGGCTTTGAGAAAGTACAGTTCTCGGTATTGTTTGGCCACTCAACTCAAAAGCAGCCACAACTATCATCGGAAAATAGTCTAAACCAGTTTGCCATACACTTTGTGCTTTAGACACCAAACTTGATGCCATACCACCATCTTCCTTTCTCCCCACGCCTTGCATCCCTCATCCTATTACCACTGGACAAACAGAGCATCGTTATCCACCCCTTTCCTTCTCTTCCACTGGCTAATCATAAAGTCCACTCTGCTTCTCCCCCCGCCAAACCTCCACACCCCAACATTACTGCCCACTCACTTCAGCAGATACGCCCATGGACCCTCTCCTCTGTCCAGGTCACCCACTCACCACCAGACCCTGCTTGCAGAGATACACTGCCCTAACCACAAGCTCCTCTCAGACACCTGGCCTCCGTCATTACCATCCACTGTCCTTGCCCCTGAAAGTCACTGCTGTCCCCCGCACAGCTGCAGCAGGTTCTAACAGTGCCACAGGCGGCCAACTAAGAACCGCCTGTTAGTGACCGAGGCCAAATACTCACCCAGCAGCTCGTGGCTCCTGTGCAGAAGCCTCCAGCCTCCTCCAAGGCGGAGAGACGCCCCCGCGACTAGCCTCCCACCCAGGAGTAGTTTGACCATCCCTTTGCTGCGGCAGCTCAGCCACAAGGAGGCTGCCATCTTGCTCTCCTCCCACCCAAGGCTAGGGCTGTCCAACTCACTGCCCGAGAGAAAAGACAGCCCCGCCCGGCACACACAACTGCTGTCCCACCCCTAATTGCCTCAACACAAATAAACACCCGCTTGCAGCCAGGGCTATTGTGTGCTCCCTTTCGGGGGAACCCACTACTCCTTTCCCGCATACAGATGGAGCAGGACTAGCTACCTCCCTGCACAAGCCAAAAGACGCACACGCTTCCATTCAAACCTCGTCATGATCAGTGCAAGCTAGATGAGTGTTGCTGAAGTACAAGGGTCAGAAATTCATTTGTGTCCAGCATCTGCCCAGGGCAGGGCTTCGGGTGGTGGTTCGGATTTGATTTCCCCATAATATCCTTCGTTTCAGGTATTGCCAAACCTGAGCGTTCAAAAATCACCAGAGCCCCAAGATAATGTGATAAACGTAAAACGCTTGATTTTTTTAATAATACATTTGGGGGTTGGTTGGTTGCTATCTAGTTTATGTGCCGTTGGGGTTCACTGGGGTCACATGTTCAGGGTCAAAGCCGCCGTGAAAAAAGCATTTTTTTTTAATGACAAGCGAGATTCACACCTAACGCCAGAAGCTGGGGATTTAAAGCGAAACCCACGGTACAGTCACAAGCCTTGGCAACAGTGATTGGCACTTTGCGGCTCGGCCCCATCGCACCAAGCGAGGTCCGAGGAGGGCCCTGCCCGAGAGCGCTCAGGGGCTGGGTCTAAGGTGAGAGACGGCGGCTGCATACGATAGACCGGGGGGCCTGTGTCCGTCAATCGGGAAGCACAATAGGAGGCGCCTTCTGCCACCGCCTTCCTTGGTGCCCCCGGGCCAAATGTCCCCGCATCGCCGGCACCGGCGTCCAGGCGCATCACCCAGGTCTCCTCTAGGTCAGGCCCCCGCTGTCCGGGCCGGGGTTAAGCGCAAATAGTCTGGGCGCGTGTCTCTCCCCTCCCCAATGGAGAAGGAGGCGTCTCGCCTCCCCCTAGGGCCGCCTCAGCCACTCGGATTCGGGGCGGGGCGGGGCCCGGAGGTTTATGCTCCTAAACGCGCCTCCCCCCCCGGGCAGCGCCTCCGCAGCAATTGCGAGACAATCCCGCCCTGGGGCTGCCCCGTCCCTGCCGGAGCGGGGACCCCCCCTTCCCGGAGCCGGTCCCTGCCTGCGCCGGGGATGAGGAAGGACCCCGGGGTCCTCCCCAGCCCTGGTTGCCGCTGTGCGTCCAGGCGGCGCCATGGCTGCGGCTGGGGGCGGCCGCGTGGCCGGGGATGCATCGCAGGTAGGCGCGGGGGCCCCGGCATCTGGGGGCCGCGACCTCCCCAGCGCGGGGCCCGGCTTGGCAGCGTGCGCGGGGCGCTCGGTTGGTTCAGGGTCAGAAAGCTCCGCGCTCTGCTGGACCCAGCTCTTGAGGCCACTTTATAAATTGCATCGGGGATTGGTGCTGACTGGGAGGGACGAGCGCCGCACGCTGAGTTACCTGACACATTCCTGCAGCAGCTGAGATTTCTTTGGTGATCACCCATCAAGTATTGATTGTCCTATCCCAACTCAAAATCGGGCAAAATGAAAGCCTGATGTGATGCATTCATAGTAGTTAAATAAGGGCCATAACTAAGGGTAAGATTTTTGTCATGGATATTTTTAGTAAAAGTCATGGACAGCTCACAGGCAAAAAAGAAAATACTTGTGACAAAATGGGGATCTGTGGGTCCCCACACTGCCTGAAGCTGGCAGCTGCACAGGGACTAGGAGCTGCTTGCAGCAGCAGGGGGTTGTGGGGAATCTTTGCTGCCTGCAGTTCCAGGGGCTCCTGCTGCCCCTGGTGCCTGGGGATTCCCCCACCAGCTCCGGGAGCCCCCACTGCAGCAGCCAAGAGGTCAGGGGATTCCTCTGCCAGCGGTGGCAGCTGGGATCTCTGGGGGTTCCGTGTCCGGGAGCTCAGGGGTACCCCGCTGCCCATGGCAGTTTGGAGTTCCTGGAGTTGCCAGAGACAGCAAGGGTACCCCGCAGCTCCCTGCCTCCATGGGCGGCAGGGGACCCAGCAGCTCCCAACCACCTCAGGCTGAAGTCACGGAGGTCACTGGAAGTCACAGAATCCGTGGCCTCCGTGACTAAATTGTAGCCTTAACCATAATGCACCAAGATGTGTTTTAGTCAATTTTAGTTTTATAATCCTTCTATCAGTCTTAAATGTTCAAATAATTTTCATACGTAAGAGCAACTAGAACAAATCATGTTTTGGGACAAACAAAGAAATCTATCTTGGGACAAATCTTGGATACATTTATCTGTATTTTTAATTTCATGTAGATTATGTATGTCAATAGTTGCTTTTACTAAATTACCGTATATGCTCATTCATTAGTTGGTTCATTTATAAGCTGACCCCCCAATATGGTTAGGTAAAAATGGCAAAAACTGTATGACCCTTTCATAAGCCAACCCTATATTTCAGGGGTTGGCAAACTTTGGCTCCTGGCCCATCAGGGTAAGCTGCTGGCAGGTCAGGACATTTTGTTTACCTGGAGCGTTCACAGGCACGGAGCCCCCTCAGCGCCCAGTGGCTGGGAACAGCGAACCGTGGCCACAGGGAGCTGAGGGGCTCCATGCCCGCAGACACTCCAGGTAAACAAAATGTCAATGTATTAGATATTCAATTTAATAATTCATAGAGTTTAAAATCATCAGATTTTGGTGTAGACCCGTTTATAAGCCAACCCCATGCTCTTTGATGCGTCATTTTTTTTGCCAAAAATATTCGGCTTCTGAACGAGTATATACAGTAAAACGTGCTTTAAAATATTGTAGCAATCCAAAGAATACTTGTGGTGATTTACTGCAAGGATCTGGTGCCTTAGAAACAGCTATTGTGAAATATCATCTGTATGATTTCTTCTGCAGATGTCTGGTTCATTGCACTTGTTTGTAAGGGAAAATATACATATTGTCCCTAAGATTTTGTCAAGGGAAGACACATATTTAATACATT
The DNA here is from genome assembly GCF_020497125.1 of Mauremys mutica. Classification (NCBI taxonomy): domain Eukaryota; kingdom Metazoa; phylum Chordata; order Testudines; family Geoemydidae; genus Mauremys; species Mauremys mutica. Next base: position 81,040,266 of record NC_059075.1, read on the forward strand.
GCATATTCACCCTAGTGTCCTAAAATAGCATTGGTGGTCCACTGTCTTTTGGATTGTAAAACTATTGAAAACTGTCTTCCAAAGTCCTAATGGGCTTATTAAACTTAATTAAATTAATTTAATTAAATTAAACAAATTACCTTATAGTACAATATGAAAATTAATTTAACACATTTTGAGACCTTAAGGTAGTACAAATGGTTGGAGTCAAATGGGAAAAACAAATTTTCCTTGACACCCTAGACTCTATTGCCTTTAAAAAAATAACTTTTAATAAAGTATCTAATTCCCAGATAGACAAAGTGGGTGAGGTAATATCGTTTATTAGACCAACTTCTGTTGGTGATGGAGACAAGCTTTTGAGCTTACACAGAGCTTACACTTTTGGAGGTCTGGGAAACTTACTCAGAGTGTCACAGTTAAGTAAGTTTCCCAGACATGAAGAAAAGCTCTCAGTAGGCTCAAAAGCTTCTCTCTCTCACCAACAGAAGTTGGTCCAAAAGAGATTACCTTACTCACCTTGTATCTCTAATATCCTGGACCAACACAGCTATTTTATGCATCTATTGTGCATATATAAATTGCGGCTCTCCACCCCAGAAACAGCTGCACATCAATGTTGTAAGTAAAATCCATTAATATTGTAAATTCTAATAAGAGGACATTTCAACAACTTCGCTAACATTGGATACATAATAGTATTCATTTTCTGAGTGCTGTTATTTAGTATACTTCTTCCCTGTGTTTTTTAGTTTTATACTCGACAGGTGCTCCATGTAGTATGTCTGATATTTGAACAGTAAAGCAAAGCTGAGTTGCAAAAGTCCCAGGTGAACTATGAATGAGTCTGTGACACAGTACTCACCCTCAGGAACTACATACATGTTTTTTTATTTAATATTCCATTGTATTTATAAAATTAGTGATTATAATAAAATGTTTTCTCTGAAAGAAATATTAAAATGGAGCAATTAAGATGAGAGGTAAGCAGCATCTGAGGCATTCTCGCGTCTTAAAATGGTAGGAATGTGAAGCTAGTCAAGTGATCTGGTGAGGTGAACATTCCTTTTTTGATATTATTTAAATGCTAATTAAAAAGAAAACAGATCTAAAACTTATACAGTATGATCCATACATATTCATAATCATAGTTGATATAGCCCATTACTAAAATTAGGACTTTTGTTATTGTAATTCAAATTTAAATCTTGCAAAATAACCCTACACAAAAATCATTCAAGAGGACGACGTATGTATCACACAGACTTTTAAAAGCATGTCATACACATACTCCTAGAAATGATGGGAAACATTCCTTTATTTGGCACTCAGTGGCAACTCTTTGGTCATGTGATATGAATTTACAATGCAAGTTTGTGGTAGTGGTTATGGTGGGATAGATGCATAGGAAGTTAGCCTATGTGTAACTTCACAAAGAGAAGAATTAATTGCCTTCAAAACATTTGAAGGATGTGAACACTAAGGATGGGCAAATGTATTTAGGGCATGGTAGGAGAAATAAGAAAAAAATTATGCTAGTTTGTGATCATAAGGATAGTTATCCTGTACTGTCCTGTGGATGGACTAGATGACCTAATCTTTCTCTTTTATTGCTAATCTTGGTGGGATCGATCTAAAGTTCCCATCGCTGAGCTTTGGACCAGGCCTTCTAACTATGAATGCCATCTGATTTTTTGTTTTTCTAACGTGGCCCACATGAAATGTCCAGGGCAGCACACAAACATGCCGTCAGTCTTTAGTTCAGGCACCAGTGAGGTTTTTTTGATTTTGAAGTCCTTCTGTATAAATCAGATATCATCTCATGCAATTGTTTCCAACATTTATAAGTGGACAATTATTATTTTTAAGGACAAGTTACATCCAAGAAACCTGATTCCGGAGCTCTGTAAGCAGTTTTATCATTTAGGATGGGTCACAGGAACTGGTGGAGGAATCAGCTTGAAACATGGGTAAGTGGCGGTTTTGAAAGCGATAACTATACAGATGATGGGGTCAATTGAATAAGCAGTGAGTGCACTACAATTCATGAAGGATGGCTGAAATTCAGAAGTGAGGCATTAGACAAAGATATGTTGCAGAGATATCATTCTTGGTCTCTGAGGAGAAAGGAATACTTCTTGTATTCAGATAAATCCTGAAGACATATTAATGGGAGATAATTTAGGCAGGTTGGGCAACAAGAAGACTTGCAGTAAACAATTTTTTGGTGTGTATACAGTACTAAAAAGTATACAATTAGGAACCACTTTGCTATATAATTTTGCATGAAATTTACCATTGTCTATTCAGCTTGATAAGTTTGAAGTTAATAATGGATACAGAGCTCCTCGTAGTGGCCATTGAAAGAAAGGAACAGTAATCATAATTAAGGCTAAGTTTTAGTCACGGGTATTTTTAATAAAAGTCATGGACAGGCCACAGGCAGTAAACAAAAATTCATGGGCCCGTGACCTGTCTATGACTTTTACTAAAAATACCCCTGACTAAAACTAGGGGGAGGACTCGGGGGGGTGCCTCAGGTGCTGGGGAGGGGGGTGCAGCCCAGGGAAGAGCTGCAGGTGCTGGGGGGGGGGCCAAGTCATGGCCCGGGGGGCACTGGGGGTGCTGGGGAGGGGGGCGTGGGTGCTGGGGGGGGGAGGAGTCGTGGCCTGTGGGGGGGGGCACGGATGCTGGGGAGGGGTTTGGTTGGGCTTTGGCAGGCTTCCTACCCAGCTCCTGGGAAGCAGTGACCCCAGCTCCCTAGCTCCACGTGCTGCCTCCGCTCCGCCCCAAGCCCCAGTTCTGCAGCTCCCATTAGCTGGGAACCGTGGCCAATAGGAGTTGCCGGGACGGTGCCTGCGGGCAGAGGCACAAGTGGAGCTAGGAGCTCCCACCCCACAGGTAAGCAGCGGCCCTGAGCCCCCACACACCCAAACTCCTGCTGCCGGGGGACAGGAGGGCCCTGAGACTGCCCCAGCAGCAGCCAGTGCAATTGACTCGGGGGCTGTCCAAGCTGCTCAGGTAGCTCCTGGGCCAGCCGCACAGGCTGCTGCAGAAAGTCACGAAATCCATGACCTCCGTGACCTCCGTGACAAACACAGAGCCTTAGTCATAATTACACCACAGATGTATTGTTAGTCCAAGATTAATGTGATCTGAAGTCACAAAGTAGTGAAACACTGAGACTTGTCAGTACCCCTCACCTCACCACATGCATGCAACTACGTTGCTGTTCAAGCATCTGATCTGAAGTAGAGGACATTGATTTTAAAAGTGTGAGATTAAGCATCTCAAAAGACTGCTATATTTTTTACAGAGTGTAATGGTGTATTAGTCTGAGCACAGTTAGAGCACATTTAGAACTGTCCTTACTTCTGAGGTGTGTGCTGACATTGACTACCTTTGTTGCCTTGGCCAGATTATTTAACCTCTCTGCCTCATTTTCTGTCTGAGACAAGGTGGGTGAGGTAATACCTTTTATTGGACCAGTTTCTATTGGTGAGAGAAACAAGTTTTCATCATCGTTACTCGCTGGTGGAATCTAATTTAAAATAATTGCACTAGTTTGCATATAGCACAGTATATGGAAAATCGTTCTATTACTCTTGGTCAACTGTCCTGCATTTCAAATACTGTATTCTATTGTCAGCTCTTCATTAAACATTTAATTTTAAAACAAGACATTTTTCTTTTCGAAAGGAGGTACATAGCAATCAAATAGTAATTGATTGCTTAACATTCTACTTTCTTAGTTATCTTGCTCATAGAATGGCACCAAGTATCAGTGAATTAAATTCATTACCTATTTGCAGTATTAATGTATTAATACTAATCCATTAAAACCACTTACTTTTTTATCGCAGATATCATGTGTTTTGTCAAGATAAGTATACTATCTTGAAAGTTATATCTTATTCAAAGGACTCTGTCTACTCCATAAATATGAACTCCATATTTTCCTTAGGAAACTAATACAGTCTTTGTCCTGAAATTGTTGGAAATGTATCTGTAGATTTACTAATTGTTCACTAGGTGTCTCTGTACTATAGATTTTAAAATAAGGCCTTTGAAGATGAATCGTGATTACAAATATTATCTGATATTTTATTCCCTTTTTATGGCCTTTACTGAAAATATTTCACATCCTATTTTTAAATAATTTTAATTTATGTAAAGTTGTTGAAATTCTTCATTCACATAAGCCTTGCAAGCTTTAGGTATTTCCACTTGAACATAAATTGTTCAATGTATTGAATTGTTCAATGTTTTCTTCTGTGTGAATTAAATATATTTATTCATATATTAAAACATATATAATACAATTTAGTGGTTACCACATAAATAAGTGTATTTCCCAGTAACTAAAGGTGTTGACAAACACTAATAGCTAATTGAAATTAAACTATACATATAGGTTTGGCACTGTTTTTTTTCTTGCATCACTCAGTGTCTACTTGCAATTTCCCTTCTGTTTCACTTTGATTCTAACTAATGTGGGGTGTGGGTTTTTGGTTTTTTCCATCAGTGATACAAATATACTTAGTTAAATCTGTAGGCAGGTTGAAAGGGCTATTTATATCTAGGATATTCTCAGAGCTTCCAACTGCTCTAGTAAGATCAGTGTCACACATTGAAAACCATCTGTATGTGAATGTGTGGTGGGAGGACAAGTGCGGTTGCTCATCATGTGCTGTGTAAGTTAATTCTTTATCAATAAAGGGTACAGTACTAAAATGGCTCTAGCAAATTAGACAATTTGAAGAATATATATCTCATACATGGAGCTAAATTCTATATCTTTTCCTAGAGATGAAATCTACATTGCGCCATCAGGAGTCCAAAAGGAAAGAATTCAAGTATGTAAAACTTTTATTTTTTACCTCAGAACTCATCCTTGAAAAGGAACAAAATTACTTGTAGTGAGCTGTTTATTCTGAATGTTCTTTCAAAGCAGTTTTGGGTTTTTTTCTTGTTGTGAAGTCTGAAACACCTTATTATTACTGACTAGCTACCTGAGACCACTGATGATTTCTCCTAGTTATTATGTGATCTCAGAGCAGCAATTCAGTACTTGTTCAGTGGCATATGTAGGTTACTCCTTTTGAGTTTTCTTGTCCTAAATTAGTACTGACCATGAGATCTGAAATCTCCTTCATCCCCAGATTTGTTCTGGAACAGCCCAACATTCCGCTAGTTTGCTACTGTTTTAGTTAACAATGTATACATGCAATTGGGTAACTGTGTGTTAAAGCTTCTGTTCTAAATATTTTTATTAGGGCTTTCAATTAATCGCATTTAACTCATGTGATTAACTCAAAAATTAATAGTGATTAAAAAATTAATTGCAGTTTTAATTGCACTGTTAATCAATAGAATACCAATTGAAATTTAGTAAATATTTTGGATTTTTTCTACATATTTATATATATTGTATTCTGTGTTGTAACTGAAATCAATGTGTATTATTGTTTGTAACAAATATTTGCACTGTAAAATTTAGAAACAGAAGAAATAGTATTTTTCAATTCACCTTATACACATACCATAATGCAATTTCTTTGTCATGAAAGTGCAACTTACAAAGGAAGATTTTTTTTTGTTACATAACTGCACTCAAAAACAAAATAATATAAAACTTCAGAGCCTACAAATCCACCCAGTCCTACTTCTTGTTCAGCCAATTGCTAAGACAAACAAGTTTGTTTACATTTACAGGAAATAATGCTGCCCTCTTCTTATTTACAATGTCACCAGAAAGTGAAAACATTTTGTAGCTGCCATTGCAAGCTATTTATGTGCTAGATATGCTAAATATTCGTATGCCCCTTCATGCTTCTGCTACCATTCCAGAGGACATGCATCCATGCTGATGACACTAATTTAAAAAAATAATTTGTTAATTAAATTTGTGACTGAATTCCTTGGGGGAGAATTGTATGCCCCCAGCTCTGTTTTACTGCATTCTGCCATATATTTCATGTTATAGCTGTCTCAGATGATGACCCAGCACACATTGTTCATGTTCAGAACACTTTCACTAGAGATTTCACAAAACGCAAAGAAGGTACCAATGTAAGATTTCTAAAGATAAATACAGTAGGCGACCCAAGGTTTAAGAATCTGAAGTGTCTTCCAAACTCTGAGAGGGTTGAGGTGTGGGGCATGCTTTCAGATGTCTTAAAAGAGCAACACTCTGATTCAGAAACTACAGAACCCAAAACACCAAAAAAGAAAATCAACTTTCTGCTGGTGGCATCTGACTCAGATGATAAAAACGAACATGCGTCGGTCCGCACTGCTTTGGATTATTATCGAGCAGAACCCGTCATCAGCATGGACTCATGTCCCCTGGAATGGTGGCTGAAGCATGAAGGGACATATGAATCTTTAGCACAGCTGGCATGTAAATATCTTGCGACACTGGCTACAGCAGTGCCAAGAGAATGCCTGTTCTCACTTTCAGGTGACGTACACAAGAAACAGGCAGCATATCTCCTGCAAATATAAACAAACTTGTTTGTCTGAGTGATTGGCTGAACAAGAAGTAGGACTGAGTGGACTTGCAGGCTCTAAAATTTAACACTGATATTTTTTTTAATATAATTCTACATTTGTAAGTTCAACTTTCATGATAAAGAGATCACACTACAGTTACTTGTATTAGCTGAATTGAAAAATACAATTTTTTGTTTTTTTACAGTGCAAATACTTGTAATCAAAAATAAATATACAGTGAGCACTGTACACTTTGTATTCTGTGCCTTTCATAATGACAGGTTTCAGAGTAGCAGCTGTGTTAGTCTGTATCCGCAAAAAGAACAGGAGTACTCGTGGCACCTTAGAGACTAACAAATTTATTTGAGCATACACTTTCATGGGCTACATCCCACTTCATCGGATGTATCTGTATCTGCATGCATCCGATGAAGTGGGCTGTAGCCCATGAAAGCTTATGCTCAAATAAATTCGTTAGCCTCTAAGGTGTTACAAGTACGCCTGTTCTTTTTGTATTCTGTGTTGTAATTAAATATATTTGAAAATGTAAAAAACATCCAAAAATATTGAAATAAATGGTATTCTTTTATTGTTTAACTGTGTGATAAATCACAATTTTTTTAATCGTGTGATTAAATTGCTATTTTTAATTGCTTGACAGCCCTAATTTGTATTTGTTTGTATGTAAATCTTTCTTTCTCTAGGGCTGCTCTGTAGACAGATAGGATCTCCCCAGATCAAGATGACCTTAGTCCAGTGGTGGGCAACCTGTGGCCCATGGACCGAATGCAGCCCACCAGGGTAATGTAATTGCAGGCCGCTATTCCCAGCCAATGGGAGTTGTGGGAAGCGGTAGGCCGCAGGGACATGCTTGCTGCTGCTTCCCGCAGCTCCTACTGTCTGGGAACGGCAAACTGCAGCCACTGGGAGTTGTGAGGGGCCGTGCCTGCAGCGGTCAATGTCAGATAAATGTCTTGCAGCCCACAGTCAGATTACCCTGATGGGCCACAGGTTGCCCACCACTGCCTGAGTCTATCTCAGTTCCTCTCCCTTAAGAATAAAAACAGAAGAACTGCTGGAGATGAATAGTAAATACTGCCAGCTGATTTATGATGCTAGGGACTCCTCCGAAACAGAAACATATGTGGAGTAAGAATCACTACTCCACATCTCCATCTGAGATAATACAATAAAGGATGATAGAAATCCTCTCCATGATTGAGACTTGGGTTTCCACATAATGATCATTAAATGTATTTGCAGAAGAAAAGATAGGGGGAAAGATATATTCTGGCATGATGCATAATTGATTTTAAATAAAAAAATCTTTGTGCTTAATCTCATGGAGTAATTGTTTAAGAACAGTTTATTAATGCAAAAATACCGTTTATGTAAAGCTGCCAAAAGCAAGCCTGTTTTCTAGGTATCTCCCCAGAAGAAAAGTAAATCTATTTTGGGGAAGAGTGTCCCAGTTTAAGCAGTTCTGCCTCTCTCACAGCCCGAAGATATGTTTGTTTGTGACATAGAAGAACGGGACATCAGCAGCCCTCCACCACACAAGAAACTAAAGAAAAGCCAATGCACGCCTCTCTTTATGAATGCTTACACCATGAGAGGTATGCAATAAATGCATTTGAGTCAGACAATAATAAATCAATATAAATCAGTTCATGAAATGGAAACTCCTAAGTCATAAGTGTAGCGTCACTGGAATTTAATATTGCCTTAATTGGAAAATACTGTTGTAGCTAAATTTGTAGTCTCATGGCCTTGCAGTAGTTTCATACCAATAGATTTTAGGCCATATTACAATCTTTTGCAGTTGTAAAGGTTAGCAATTGTAATAGCTAGTACAATGGTGTAAGAAATGTAAAGCTATTAAGATTCCAAATTATTGACAGAACATGTATTTACTTTACAATTATAAATATTTTGAAAAACAAAACTTTTCCCTTTTCTCTAATTACAGTACAGGCCAAGTCATGAGTTTAGGATTCTATTTCTCTTGCATCTGTTGATATCAGAAATGCCAGTAATAGTACAGCGAGTGCAACTCTCACAATTGTTTGCTACATTAAGTGGAAGCAGCGTGCCCCACATCAGTACTTTGAGAGAAACAAACCCACATGGGATCTAGTAATAGGCATGACATTTCATGCCTGACTGCAGTAAACTTGGATTAGAGGCCCTGTTTGTCTGTCTACTATTTCAATCCAATTCATCCTAATGTGAAAAAGACAATTTAATCTCTTTATCTAATGCCTCTGGTCCCATTTAGAAATATATATTAATCTAACACTTCTGCACTTTCTACACATTTTTATCAGTTTAATTTAATGGAATTTGATTTTAGCAGTAGTTGAAGGTTTTATGCAATTGTATGATATTTGTGTCTTTTGTCCTCCTTCCTGCCCCCCTCTCGCGCCCCCCCCCCCAAAAAAAAGATTTTAGGAGTCTATTCTTGTTTTCATGTAAAGGAAACTTGCACATGGAGAGCCTTTGCATATCCAAAGGAAAACTTGCAATTTTCAGCAACATTGCAGGTTATACCTTGTGATTCCTGTGCTTGACCTTTCCACCACACCACAATATAAAAATAAAATGATTGAAAGTGATGTCAGGGAACCAATATGCTCCAGAGCAGGGGTGAAAGTAACTCCGGACAGTTACTGGTATGGGGCCGGGGCGGGATCTCGGGCAGAAGTAGGGTGACCAGATGTCCCGATTTTATAGGGACAGTCCTGATTTTTGGGTTTTTTTTCTTATATAGGCTCCTATTTCCCCCCCCCCCCATCCCAATTTTTCACACTTGCTGTCTGGTTGCTCTAGGCAAAAGGGGCGGGGATGGGGGTCAGCATCCCCCTGCCAGCCCTTCCAGGCCACCTGGCCCGCGCCACCCGGGGCTCCAGTGGCAATTTTAAAGGGCCCGGGGCTCCGTACGCTGCTGCCCTGGTAGCAGCAGCAGCATCCGGATCCCCAGGCCCTTTTAAATCGCTGGCCACAGTGCAGCTGCTCCCTTTGACCTCCCTCCCCTGCCTGTCAGCAGCCGAGTGGGGGACAAAAGGGGCAGAGATGTTAAAGCGCTGCTGGGTCCTTTGCCATGGCAGCACTTTAACGTTGTTGCACCCTCCTCGTTGGCCCTGCCAGGGGGGCGCAGCAACACTAAAACGCTGCCGCAGCAACGCTTTAACGTCCCTGCCCCTTTTTTCCTCCCCTGTCGGCGGCCCTGCTGGTGCAGATCCTACATACCATACGGGCCGGTGCGGGTTCTTACCAGTACCCCGTACTGGCCCATACCAGCTCGCTTTCACCCCTGCTCCAGAGAGAAATAGCTGTACATCAAAGAAACTCTCCTTCTCTTCTGAGTTCTTTCAGTCTTCTTTGCACTCTTCTGCCACAAATAAGTCAAATTTTTAATTCTTTAGGACCTCAGCGCACTTTGGTGATGTAATTAAAATGTTTCAGTCATATCAGCAGATGGAAATGTAAAATAGATCCGTGAGGGAAAGGTTTGCCTGGAAGTTGCACTAAAACCATCCACTGACACCCTAAAGATAGCTCTCACTGTTCTTTGTAGATTACAGAATACTTCCTATTAACATACCTTTTGGTTGCTCTAAAGAACAGACTATGTTCCTTGTCTAGTCCATTAGCAAGGATGTTCAGCTGAAGGGTTGAAACTTATTTTCACATGTCAGTTTATCTTAATGGAAGGTAGGGAGTCACATTTCAATATAAAATACAGAGACATCCCTTTTCCTTCTCCTTCTAGGAGCTGGAGCTGTGATCCATACTCATTCAAAAGCTGCTGTCATGGCTACCCTTCTCTATCCAGGAAGTGAGTTTAGAATTACCCATCAGGAAATGATAAAAGGAATCAAGAAATGCACTTCAGGAGGGTATTACAGGTAGATTCCCATTTACAAGACTAATCCGGCGTACACTGTTTCTGCTAAATGTCGTCTTCAAAAATGTCAGTGTCTTTTGTGGTGTCAGCATTCAAGTGAGCAATATTTGTAATTAAGTCAGAGGAATGTTCACTAAGGGGCTGATTTAAATAAAACTCACCATGCTTTTCTTGGAGCAAAGCTAAAATCCAGTTGAGGAACATTAAACTGATTAGAGAAGAACAGTATTTTCCAGTGTTATGAATTTTCCTTACATTTCAATTTTCTGCTTTTATTGTGAATTTGAGTGACTCTGTGTACTAACAAAAGATGAGAGGCTGCCGTTTTTTAATACTGATGCCAGATATGGTGAAAAGATAGCAGTCCCAGCTTCCAGCATGCTGTCTCTGGGTGACCCTAACCTGATGAAAAGAAAACACTCTATGGCTAGGGTTAAAAAGTAACAAAACTTCTGTAACGATTCAGACATGACTTCCCCAGAGATGGTGCTGAATTATTCTAGATTTTTGTGTGGTGGTTCTCACAAAGCATTGAGTTGAGACTAGCACACTCATTTCAGATAGTGTGACAACAAGATGAGAAATTATGGGGTGTTAAAGGTATACACCTCTGCACTTTCTTGGTGTTAATTTTGTAACTAACATTTTTCCCAAAAACTTTTGGGAAGGCAGAAATGCATTGAGGTATTTACATTTTTAATGTATGGCAAAGGCATCTGATAGCACTGGATAGGCACTTTTTAATCTTGAATTTTGTATAAAAATTAATCCTTTTTTGGATTCAATTTTCAGGGGGTGTTTCTGGGTGTTGTTTTCTGGTGGTTGTTCAGGTAAATATTAAGGATGGGATTTTCAAAATATTTATCATTGGCCTAAATCTGATCTCACTGAAGTCAGCAGAAATTTTACCTTTGACTTAGTGGAAGCAGAGTCTGATTAAACAGTTTTGAAAATCCCCAACCCTCAATTATCTCAGGAAATCTTTAAAAAAAGAGTAGCATGAGCCTGGTCTCTCTCAATTTTTCTCTCAATAATAAAATAATACTTGACATGTGCATACCATCATTTATCTAAGAATCTTTGTAGAGCTTAATTCTCACAAACAACCTTGTGAAGCTGGTAAGTGGTTTTATAGAATCACACAGCCAGTGGCAGAGCTGGGACTGGAACCTAGGAGATGTTGCTCCCAGTCATCTGTTCTAACTACTAGCCAACACTTCAGCTCTTCTTTTAATTTCCAGGCTGTATGTGACTAGTAGGTGAGCTCACAAACATCGCTACAGTTGTTTCATTCATTAGACTGTAGAGTGCTTTGGGATGCCTTCAGCATGAAAGACTGTATAGAACCAGATTTTCTCTTTCTATAAATAAACACATCAAATACTAGATTTACTACTTTCAGCATTGCTTCATATCTATGATGTAGCTCCATCTTTTTTGAAGATGTTCTCCCACCATCTACTCAAAAAATACCTGTATGATCTTGATGGTGAATCTGGATTTGAACTAGAGATCTATTATATCTATTTAAACAAGTTTCTGCAAATATTAATTAATGTTCAAACAATGCCAAATATCCTAGTCTCTCTTTGCTACACACTATTGTGCAAGTTCCACTGAACAGCATGCAGCATCTTGCCTATAGTGCAGTGGTTCTCAAACTATTGTTTGCAGATTGCATGAATCCCACTGAGGACTCTGTCACAACAGAGAAACATCTTTAATTCATCAAGCACTGACACTTCTTTCTACCTGTATCCTTGGGCAGGACTCTGTCAGGGATTCCAAAGTCTTTTTTAGGCCAACCAAATCTAGACATTTTAATCCTGAGTGGCCGCTTCATATCTTTCTTTATTAAGTGTTTTTTTTTAAATAAATTCAGCCATGATCAAGTTAGTAGATGTTGCCAGTATTGGAGGGGTAACCAACACAGAAGAGGACAGACCAAAACTTCTAAGTGACTCAGACTGATGAAAGTAGTAAGGGCAGGCAATGAAAGGAGATTTAGTGCTGAGAAAAGTAAATTTCTAAATCCGAGGAGAGAGAATAAACAGCAGATACAAAATAATGATATGTAGGCAAGCAGTTACACAAAGTGCATTAAAGTATTTTTATTTTCTTTTGTCCTGAATACTGTTCAAGTATTCCCAGCGTAGTGTAACCCAGCACTATAGCTTTCATAGGGAAGGTAGTTGTATCAGGTTTTGAACCAGAAGTGTCCTTGAGAGGATATAACATAGCATTGTTCACAAGATGAAAGAGTTTGAGAATCACTGTTAAAGATGTTATCAAATCCTCTGCAAGTAATGAAGGGATTCCTCAATTGGGGAAAGCTTAGGACAATGGCTCTTAGATGTGGAAAAGAACTGCGATATCATCCATGCCATGTAAGAGCAGGAACAGAGTAGTCTCCTGATAGAGAACACTTCAAAACGCATTAGTTTTTAATTGCAATAATACTTCATTTTCTATTTAGATATGATGATAAGTTAGTGGTCCCCATTGTTGAGAACACACCAGAGGAGAAGGATCTCAAGGAACGAATGGCACATGCAATGAATGAATACCCAGACTCTTGTGCTGTATTGGTCAGACGTCATGGAGTTTACGTATGGGGAGAAACATGGGAAAAAGCCAAAACCATGTAAGTGCAATTTAAAGGTCATATCTGTTGCCATAGTAGCCCTGATATATTAATGGAGGTAGAATCACTGCGTATGCATCCCAGCCACAGTTAATAGTTCCTTCTCTTGGCTCAAACCACCAGTGACAATTGTCCCAGTCTACGGGGTTCCTGACAACTTCTTTTCATGTGGGAAGGGTCCTCCCCATATACACATCAGCTTCCAGGGAAGATCTCCAAGTTGCTTACATGGGCCCCTAGCAGTACCCTCCTCAACAGCCTCAGCCTACAGAGTCACACATGATGGACTGTTTGAAATAATATTTTTTTCCCATAAATGGGAGTCATTTCCCCACCGGCCAGTGGAGAGCTGTGCAGCACAAAGCCTGGGCACCACAGAAGCCTGGCTAACCCTCCCCCACCAGAGACTTTAATGTGGAGGTGGAGTGACTATTGCAATAAAGTGATAACAAATGTGAAAAATCAGGATGGGGGTGGGGAATAATAGACACTTATATAAGGAAAAGCCCCAATATTAGGACTTTCCCTATAAAATCGGGACATCTGATCACCCTAGATAGCGGGAGTGTGGTGGTGCCTGACCACTGTGCTATCAATGCTCAGTGTATAGAAGAAAAATGTTCACTTGTTAAACATATGCAACTTCCTAAAGATGCGGCCCAACTCCACATTTCTCCTGTTCTGTTTTTACTGAAGGTGCGAATGTTATGATTACCTGTTTGATATCGCAGTACAGATGAAGCAGCATGGACTAGATCCTGCAAAACATCCAGCTGAAGAAAACGGGATTGTATAAACTACTACAACAGGATCTGTACCCCCACCCACCCACCCAAAATTGCAGTGCAAAAAGTGGAAATGTATTTGTCAACCTTTCAAGCATTTATAACTCAGCACCCTTCTACTGCATCTAGTAGAGTCTGCTTTGTCTGTCAAAAGGTGAATTATAGCTTAAGTGTTTAATAACAGCAAGTGGAGGAAAACATAGCCCCCAATCCTGCAAGCTGATCTGTGCGAACAGACCCTTATGACCAGGTCTGCAGGATCAGGGCCATGCATAGCAATTCTGCTTCAGGGCTGGGTTTTTTCCCTTCAGTAGCAATTGTTGAATGCCATTTGATTAATTTCAATGGGCATGGTGGGTCACTTGTGTACCTTAGACAGAAAAACAACAGTGGATTTGGCTCCCTGTTGCCAAAGAATCAGTGTTTAATAGTAGCTGAAACTGTCTTAAAATTAAATGTCTTATAAAATGTAACTATCAGATTGTCATTTTTGTAGCTGTTTAAATATATAAACACATTAAATCAGTCTCTGAATGTTTTAAGCAGAATAAAGGAATTCAGAGCAGAAACCTTAACTCCACCTCAGTGTGCCTGACTTTGATAGAGCAGCATATAATACACATAGGCTAACCGTACACAGTCAGTTGTGCCTCCTATCTCTCTCTCAGGAATCAGGGCCTGCAGCAGAGCTAGTCTGGAGGGGCCAGCAGGCTGGCTCTTAAGCCAGCAGCAGCTTACTGGCTGTTCAATGCTCATTCCCACTGTTGTGCCTGCTCTTATGTTACTGCCTTGCACCCAGCCTTGTCTCTGTCTTACCCCTGCCTTGAACCTGCTTGCCTGCTACCCTGTTTGCTCCAGTTCTTGACCTCTGGCTTGATCTTTGGCTCCGGCTTCTAACTCCTGGCTTGACCATCAGCTCTGGTATTTAGCTCCTGACCCGTGGCTCTGGCTTCTGATTACTGACTCTGGCTTGACCCGTGGCTATGGTATCCAGTTCCTGCCCTCTGGCTTGAGCCTTAGCTCTGGTATCTAGCTCCTGACCCTGGGCTCCAGCTTCTGATTACTGACTTCAGCCTTGATCCACAGGTTTGGGTGTTCCTAATCCACCACGCAACTCTCAGATTCTGCTGCACATGGCCCAAGCCAGAAGGGGGCGTTATTCCACTCATTTGACAGCTGGATTCTACTAGTTATTCTTGACTGTGAGCTGGTTTGGAAGGAAAGGAGGGAGAGGTGTTTTTTTTTAAAAAAAAATTGCTGTGGATGAATATCTTCCAAAAATCACTTTTGATTTTCTCACTGCAATTCTAAGTTTCTGAAATGCTACACCTGCCAATGGAAAAAAAAAATTAAACTACTTTTTTTGCTCTTACAACTTTCTCTTTATAACGTCACAATCATGTAATTTTTTTTTATTATTATTTTGTAGAGTGGTGGGTTTGGTGTGGAAAACCTTAGGTGGTGCTGCAAATAAGTATTGAGCACAAATACACACTGATAAATTATAGTAAAAGATTGTAACTTTTTAATTTTCTTCTGCAACTTCTCTCTGTATTGAAATGATTTTTATTTATTAATTATTATTTTTGCCATCATAATTGCCTGCACTTGCTCTCTCAAAAGAGGGTTTTGGTTTGGTCAGACTTGGACATTTATTTTTGAAAGTCAATAAAAAGGGTAATGAAGATGTAGAGATGATGTGGGCAACAGTTCAGTCTCTATCTTCTGTTAAGTATATACTGGAAAAAGATACTAGGCACCATTATTGATGAAGGATTAATATATTTTAATTGTGATGTCTCTTTTATATTGTGGGATACTGCATTTTTTCTAGATCTGCTTCTAAATATTTAGCTGTGTGCTGGATTGTGGATCATAATTTCTGCAGGACTAATGACCCATGGTGGTTCTGTTAATAGTTGTCTGTTGCCGCCCAAGTAGAAAATTTCATTATCAGTTGACAAAATCTACACCACTGGGCTTGATACTTTTTTTTTAAAAATTGCAGAATTCAAAAATTCGATATGAAGCCCGAAGCACCAGTTGAACTATTAATTTGTTCCTAAGTGGTGTTAATCTTTTTTTTTTTTTTTTTTATCAAGCCTATAACTGATCACCTTGGAATCCTCTGCTAACTTAGATTCTCTTATGAACTAAGAAAAAGCTAACAATTCTATAGTTTGCCTGTGTGAATGAATTACTACAAGACTGATATTCTGTCTTAAGTTTTCCTTCACAAAGGAATTCACTTTCAATAAGATCTTGTTAAAGACCATTAGAATTTTAAAACAGCTTGATAAATGTCCTTATGACCATAGTTAACCATGGTAAAATTTCATCAAATGTCATGATTCAGGATATATACAATGCCATGAGGGTCAAAAAGTACATTATTCACTGAAATACAGTATTCCATAATAGTGCATTTTAGTATCTTCTTCCACTATATTGGGGAATGGCCAGTGTTGGAAGCAAGGAATCAGTTTGGATGGGCTAATGGTCTGATCAGATAGAGTAATTATGTTTCTATGAATACCTCTTTAAATCAAGAGCTACAGTATATAGAAATAAATTTTACTTTGTTCTATGAAAAAGATCAGTTGACTCTTTATTTTATTTTTATGTATGCCATAATGTCGACAGTCAGACTTGCCTTTTAGGGTGAGGAGAAATTCTCTCTCTTTTTTGTCTCTTGTGACGTTCTGCAGTTGTTCTCCCAGGCCTACTTAGAAACAAATTGTGGTGAGCTGAACTTGTCCTACAAATATGATGTTCTGTCTTGATCAACATTGGACTTTGTGATGTGACCAAAGGTCTGCAAATAGGCATGTTTAGTTAGGAATGACTTAATTGCAGGGAACATACCCACTATACATTTTGTAGGAAAATATACTGTTCCCTCCTTGGAAGAATTGAAGTACTTTCAACAGGAAGTAGTTAATCTTTCATCCCTTCAAATTCTCCTATCTTGCCCCTCCTTGAATAAGTTCCTTGAAAGAACTGCAGCCCTGGTGAATGTTTAGATGGACCCCGTCTGTCTCTGCAAGATGGAGTCTAAAGCCATGTCTAAACTACCACTTATGTCGGCAAAACTTACGTCACTCAGGGGTGTTAAAAAATACCCTCGAGCAACATAAGTTTTGCCTGCATAAGTGGCAGTGTGCACAGTGCTATGTTGGCAAGAGAGCTTCTCTCGCTGTCATAATTACTGTCACTCATTGAGGTGGTTTTATTGTGTTGACGGGAGAGCTCTCTCCTGTTGATACAGAGCGGCTGCACTATAAGCTTGGTAGTGTAGAAATGGCCTAAAGTGACCTCACACAAACTTCTACAGCAAAATTCACTGAGGAAAGCCTCAGTTTTGTCTTTCATTTCCCGCTTTCTACAAGTGACCAAATTTGTCTGTTCTTGGATACCTTACACTATTTAGGAAAAACAGCTATTGCACCGAGTCTGAGTGATCGCAGGTTGTTAATTATTTCTGTTTCCCCTATAATTCACCCTCTACTTTAAGAAAACTTCTGCTGGTAATGAAGTTCCCTTTCCCTGCTTCATTTAATCAAAGTGCCACTTTTCTTTTTCATTGATGATGGATTTCATATTTTCTCCCCAAATATGACTGAAAAGCTAATGAGCTATTTCCTGCTTGACTTCTTCTATTGTTTTTGGACCCCTATTTCCTTTTCAGTTACTTGTCTTTTTGTGGCTTAGACTTCATTATTTCTGTTATTTCACATATATGCCCATGTTGTATTAGCATATCTACTGAACTTCATGTAGCATCTGTATTTTCTTGGCTAATTTTTTTCATCACTAGATGTATTTCTCAGTACCAGACATTTGGGTTTGGTGGTGAGCATTCACTGCAGTCAGAGTGATGATCTGTGGGTTGCAGCAGGGACTGACAATAAGAACTCTTGTGTCCTTCTGACTCACTGTGTGATTTTTGGCCTGTCATGTAATCTTTCTGCTCTAATCATGCTCTGCTCCTGTTGTAGAGCTAATTAATGGGTGTAAAGAGTGTCAAGATGCTATATATGTGAAAGACATTAAGCAGCTTCTGTCTTCCTTAGTGCTGTTATCACCCTCAGAGATATGCTAGCAAACAGATTCATTGCTGATGTTTCAATCCAACTACAGGTAGTTTCTGTTTAAAATCTGATAGCTGATGGTGACCTCTGATACCATCTCTAAACTGCACCATCTCTTCAAAAGTTAATTCCTGTTAGTATTGAGTTAATTAAAAAAGGTTTTCAAGCCTAACATTTACAATCATAGTGGAACATAGTTATATTATTGTACAGTACTGATGTTTAAAACAAATACAAAAAAGCTTCACCAGCTTCTTGTTATATTGCTCCATTAGTACTGCAGTGACTGACCAGACTAGAGGGTACAAGGACAAGCATTTTTCTTGCTATCTTTGTTCTTCAAGATTTGTATGTTAATAACCAATAAATATTTGATCTGCTTTGACCTTTCTTTAACAGAGGTGTAAAGACTGCCCCTATAAAATTTCAGTGATAACATAACTCCCCATATTAATTTGTTCTCTTTCAATACATGCTTCCTCCACCCCCAGCTGTATTTTGTAACTGGCTGGAAGCTGAAGCTAGACAAATTTAGACTGGAAATAAGGTATAAATTTTTAACAGTGAAGGTAACTAATCACTAGAACAACTTTTCAAGGGTCATGGCATATTCTCCATCACTGGCAATTAAATCAAGATTGCATTTTTTTTTATAGACATGCTCAGTTCAAAGGGAACTATTGTATGGAAGTTTCATGGCCTGTTGTACAGGTCAGACTAAATGATCACAATGGTCCCTTCTAGCCTTTGAGCTCCATGTGCTCTCATTGTATTCTGAAGTCCAGCTCAGAGATTTTCTTCATAATAATTCATAGAAGAGTTAGTCCTAATAGAACAGCAGTTATCACCCTTTTTCTAGTCAAGACTGTGTTAGGTCTCTAAATACCTTTTGAGGATTTGGACCTAAGGCACTAAGCCAGCTAAGCATTATAAAAACTATTGCCCTATGTCTACTGTACTTGTTTGACTAAAGTATTTTGTACATTTGCAGCAGGTGTTTGATCATCTTCACAGTTCTAACTGATGATCTGAGTTTAGTATCACCAGCTCATGTTATGTACAAAATGCTAACCTACCTATTACTGGGGGATCATGTAAACTACTAATTATAAATGCAAATCAGATGTTACTTCATACGGGTTAGTTTTTCAACAACCATCCCATTTGGTTTTTAGAAGGCAGAAGTTTGCAATATGCAAAAACTTGCAATATTAAATGGTATGCCTGTAATCTATATTAGCTTCATAATTATTTACCATAAGTACTCTATTACGCTAATTGATCTTGCATTACATTTCCTCTGACACTTCAACCTTCGTTTTAAAAAGTCAAAACCTAAAAAGACAGAAGGAGCACCATAGGCTTCCTATCCTGTTACCAATTTTCCCTTTCTCTGAAATCCTTACGTGTTTGCTTTTTGGCAGCTTCTGTCAAATGAATTGGTTTTGATTCTCTTCCTGTGGAAAATCACATCACCAAGAAAACACTACTGCATTTGTCACCGATAGCAGTCTCACGGAGGGGCTAGCTGTTAAACTGGCATGAAGACTGAATCACCCTGCAGGTGTTACCTCCATGCCAGCATTGAGGCTCACTCACTTTGGTAATGGGAGAGAACCGTATGGGGAAGTGGGCATTGATGCTGCACCCTAATAAATAGAGGATTCTGTCTCCAGTACTGTCCATCGAACACTAATCCACTTCCAAAAAAAATGTTATTAAGTAATACAATGCTCCCTGTTTGTTCCACAGGCTGGGAATGTTTAGTTTTCTGCCGTTGTTTTGCTTCCACACACCCCCTCTCCCCCCCCCCCCCGCTATATTCCCCAGTTTCTTTCAACCAGAGAAATTTACCTGACTTGATTATATAAAAAAGGGAGTGTGTACCAGCCAAGCAAGCTAGCTTAACTTATTCAAAGTAAATGCCCTCACTTGTCCCTCCATTGGTGGGGGGAAGCGTCTGTGGATAAGTGACTGCCCTTTTAGCACTGTTTGAATTTAGTAATGAACAATCTTGCTTTTTAACACTTCCTTATCCAAATTGTTGCATTAAGAGGCCAAATTCAAATTTGATGTAAAGAACTTTACATTTTACAAATTAGTGGGTAAAGAAAGTTAGCAGTCCTACTACTTCAGCATCTAAACTCAATGTGGCTAGCAGAGGTTGGGAAGGAATCATTCCTTTCTTTGGAGTAATGTTAGACAATTGACTACCTATGCTCTACAGGGAGAGGGATATGAAGAGATGTTTTTTCCTGTGCCCAAGGCAGAATATCAGACCAACTAGATCAGGGGTTCTCAAACTTTTGTACTGCTGACCTCTTTCACACAGCAAGCCTCTGAGTACAACCCCTCTTATGCATTAAAAACACTTTTTTATATATTTAACACCATTATAAATGCTGGCGGCAAAGCGGGGTTTGGGGTGGAGGCTGACAGCTCATGACCCGCCCCCATGTAATAACCTTGCAATCCCCTTGAGGGGTCCTGACCCCCAGTTTGAGAACCCCTGAACTAGACTAACCCTGTATACAAATATAGTCTGTGGAGCTGTGCTGGATTTTTGTAACAAAACCTAAAATAAGTAATTTAGTTCTGGATTGTTTTGCCAATTAAACTGAAACTGCAAAGCATTCTGAAAAGATGAAAGTAACTTCAGCTGGGTTTTAGAGTTTTGAGGTTTGTTCAAAACAAAACCAGGAATACCATTTGAATGAATCGTGAGTTGAACTGTTGTGAGTTTTTCCACGTCTCTTGTGTCAATTCTTTTGCTTCTGCTAGAGCACAATCAGAAGGAATAGTGATCAGATGTTGTAAAATACAAAAAGCAGAATGGGAACATTTGTCTAGATATGAAGCAATGATGAATGACTTTGTTTCAGATTGGTCAGACAGCAATTACAAAGACCCATTGTTTTCCTTAACTATAAGAGATCATGCTACAATCCAAGCAAGTTTCTCACACCTGGCACATATAAAATTACAGACTTTAATCTTCAGAAACCAGTTCTACAAGAACTTAAACGTATAGCATAAGTTCTGTCTTCTCTAAGTATGCCTCAAACCAACAGAATATTATCATTAGCAAAAATCAGGTAATTAGAAATGGAGTTCACTTGTGGTTGGGAGGAAAGAATGGGTTATAGAGTTAAAGCACCAAACTGGAAGTCTGGGTTCTATTGCTGAGGTATGTCTTTAGGCAGGTCACTTTGGGTCACAGATTTAACAGAGTTTGAAAGAGTCGGGTGCTTAAATCTCACTGAAATCTAACAAGAACATAAGAACGGCCATACTGGGTCAGACCAAAGGTCCTTCAAGCCTAGTATCCTGTCCTCTGACAGTGGCCAATGGCAGGTGCCCCAAAGGGAATGAACAGACAGGTTATCATTATGTGATCCATGCTCTGTCACCCAATCCCAGCTTCTGGCAAACAGAGATTGGGACACCATTCCTTCCCATCCTGGCTAATAGCCATTGATGGACCTATCTTCCATGAATCTATCTAGCTCCCTTTTGAACCCCGTTACAGTATCGGCCTTCACAATACCCTCTGGCAAGGAGTTCCAGAGGTTGACAGTGCGTTGTGTGAAAAAAAAATACTTTCTTGTGTTTGTTTTAAACCTGCTTCATATTAATTTCATTTGGTGGCCCCTTGTTCTTGTATTATGAAAAGGAGTAAATAACACTTCCTTATTTACTTTCTCTATACCACTCATGATTTTATAGACCTCTATCATATCCCCCCTTAGTTGCCTCTTTTCCAAGCTGAAAAGTCCCAGTTTTATTAATCTCTCCTCATATGGAAGCTGTTCTGTACCCCTAATCATTTTTGTTGCCCTTTTCTGAACCTTCTCCAATTCCAAAATATCTTTTTTGAGATGGGGAGATCACATCTGCACGCAGTTTTCAAGGTGTGGGCATACCATGGATTTATATAGAGGCAATATGATATTTCCTGTCTTATCTATCCCTTTCTTGATGATTCCCAACATTCTGTTAGCTTTTTTGACTGCCGCTGCACATTGAGTGGATGATTTCAGAGAACTATCCACAATGACTCCAAGATCTCATTCTTGAGTGGTAACTGCTAATTTAGACCCCATCATTGTATATGTATAGTTAGGATTATGTTTTCCAATGTGCATTACTTTGCATTTATCAACATTAAATGTAATCTGCCATTTTGTTGCCCCATCACCCAGTTTTGTGAGATCCTTTTGTAGTTCTTCACAGTCTACCTGGGACTTAACTATCTTGAGTAGTTCTGTAGGATCTACAAAGTTTGCCACTTCACTGTTTACCCCTTTTTCCAGATCATTTATGAATATGTTAAATCAGAGCTAGCTACTTCCTTAGGCTCCTCTGAAATTCCTAGCCTTTATCTCTATGTGCCTCACTTCTGTAAAATAAGGATTTTAGAATGATGGCTGCAGGCAAATCCCAGGCTGATATCAAATGTTTAAACTGTATTTAAAAAGAAAAAAGAAAGAAAGAAACTCATGCATAAAACATTTAGTTGTCTAACAGCAAAGGTTGCCTCCCACAAATATACTTGACACAAAATCAAGAAAATGAAAAGCTAAGCTTTACTTCTCCCCCCACAGATACACATCTTACCACAACTAGCCTATACCACAGGCCATCCGTCACAGCCTTAACTCAGCCCCCAGAGGGCTGACAGCCCAAATTCACATTTCTCCAAATTGCTCCCTCCAAACACCCTAGATTATCCCCAACCCACCCTTTTGTACAGCTCTGGGAAATTCTACCCTTGCAACGTATTTGTATGTGTGTGTGAGTAATCCACAACCAAATGATTGCCCTGCTTATTACACAGATTCTTGTGTTTATTTTTTCATTAGAATTTGTCTTTCTTCTGTTCTCTTCTCTATTTTAACCCTGTTTTGCTATTGGATTTATTTTCTCTCTGATCCTTGTTTCACACTTTCTCCAAATGGAATGTGAACTGAATTATGGTTGATAGTTGCTGAACTTTCAAACCTGGGTGTGTCAGAGTTGGTCCGTAACATTTCTCCCTTCTGTGAGTTATTATTTATTGGATCATGCCCTCTTATTTGGTTGGATGTAAACTGTCAGCATTTTAATGGTTAAAATTCCTTCTTTGCATTAGATACCCAATTGAGGGTTTAGCAAGCAAAGGTCCCGTTGGTTGCATGAGAGTATGCATAGATCTAAGACTAATTTCCTGTTAGTGAGTCACTAACATTAAAGAATTATTTGCATAATCACAGACTGGGGAGTTCTTGGGAAAACCCAAGAGATCAGTCTGATGCCAAGACAAAGCCAAAGCCAAGCCCAAGGTGTAATTTCTTTAAACATATGAAAATGTTGTCCGTATCCACTGCCTCTACCCCAAACTACCCAGCAGTCTGTTCGGCAGCAACAGGTTCCAACTTCTCCTGGTTAAGTCATTATTTACAGCAATTTTTAAAAGAGTTATTTTAAGTTCAACTTTAAGGTGAGTGCAATTTAATTTACACAATAAAATTCAATCATTCTGGTACATTACTTACCTCACAGGTTGGAATTCAAGCTACAGCATTTTGTCGGGTCATAGTTTTATTTTGTGCCTTAATGCTGAGGTTATGATAACTTTTGAAACCCCTATCGCCCCTTGAAAATTAAGAATTCTAGTATACATCTAAGAGAGAGCTAGCCAAAAACAATGAGATTTCACAATGCAGGTAGGTGTATTTTCCTTGGTTTGTATGTAAATAAAGGAGTGTCAATGTAGGAATGTAATAGAAGAGCCTCGAGAAAGTACACTAGCAATTAACAATGAGTTCACTTAAATCCTTGTAAATTGTTTTATAATTAGTCATTGCTGTACTACAATGAACTCCATTTTAAATCAAATTGCATTCTTTAATTCAAGGAGCTCATTTTCAAAAAGAAAGTGTTCACTGCGGTATGGTGCCCCAAACTTATTCCACACCCAGAGCCATCTCTGGGGGGGTGCGGGGCCCAGGGCAGAAGTGATGAATCCGCCATTTCTGGGACCAACCGCACCGGCCAATCGCACCAGCCTGCGGGGGCCCCCAAAGCCTGAGGCCTGGAGCAGTTGCCCCAAGTCGCTGTACCCAAGGGATGGCTCTGTATGAGGTTAGAGATTTACTGCTGGGAATCTGTGGATGTCCAAGAAGGATGTACAATAGTGCCCCACCCTGGATAGGGATTCTGTCAAATAAATAGTGCCCAGTTTTCAAAGAAGCAACTAAGTAAAAAAAGAGTCCTCATGCTAAACTAGAGAGATTAACATTAACACAAACAGAAAACCAACGTGATTTATAATATAAAAAAATGTAGGAGGGAAGGGAGAGGGAAAACAGTTCAATGATTTACTGAAGCTCTGAGCCAGAATGAAAAGAGAATAATATAAGAAACCAAAGTGAGGGAAGAGAAAAACATTAAGACAACAAGCAATTTATTTCAGCATGTTCAAGGGAAGAAAGGGGATATAGGTGCTGGTTCTAGGGTTGCTATGCACCCCCTGGCTTGTAGTGGTTTCCATCATATAAAGGGTTTACAGTTGGGGTTCTCAGCACCCCACACACACACACTACACAAATTGTTCCAGCACCTTCCTTGAGATGAGGCCCAGGATCTCACCCTTGGGGTGGAATTCACTCCCATGCAGAGGGCATTAGGCCAGCACCAGTATTTGCACTGCTTATGATCCACCAAAGCTCTAATTAGAGGTTTTAAAAACTGAAGGGCTTGACTTGGTTTTCTGCAAAGGGGTGAATGCACCCTTTAGGCACTGTAGTCATTTACCTTGGCAAATCCTTCATTTTTCAAATTAGTAACCTCAGTACACACTCCCTGAAATTTGCATGGATAATTCCTTTCCCATGAAGGGTGGGTGTTGCGGTAGGAACATTTCCAAAGGTTTCTCCCCAACCATTTAATATTGAAAAGAGCACCGTGCTCGTCACTGTTAAGGCTCAGTAGTAGATTGAAATGTCATCTTTGTGCTTCAATATGGGATAATAATTCCCTCCAATTTTCCATTAATAATGGAGGCCTATCATCAGCTGATATTAACAGAATGCCAGGTGTGGTGAACTCCTTGCAAACAGTGTTGTTACTGATCACTGTGAGTGCTCCACTCCATCAGTTTCCAAGGAGCAATTTCACTGCAGCTTTATCTTGAAATGAGCCTAGAGCAGAGGTTTTCAACCTTTTTTCATTTGCAGACCCCTAAAAAAATTTGCATGAAGGTGCAGATCCCTTTGGAAATTCAACCTGTAATCCGTGGAGCCCTATCATAGAAGTCTTAGACTAAAAACTGACTGAACAGAATTTAACTATAAATGTTGCACATGCTTGGCATGGAATTTGATGCAGCATGAGAAAGGGCGCTAAACTGTGGGCTTCTATAGTAACGACAATACTTCTGGGTTTTGACCTGTAGGTGTGGGTATTCACAACTTTTGTTTGATCAGAAAAATTGAATGCCTTTTCTGGCACCTGAAACTTTATTTTCATAGTCACCTTTCATGGAAACCTTAGGGCTTGGCTACACTTACAAATTTGCAGCGCTGCAGCAGGGTGTGAAAACACACCCTCTGCAGCGCTGCAAATTGCGGCGCTACAAAGCGCCAGTGTAGTCAAAGCCCCAGCGCTGGGAACCGCGCTCCCAGCGCTGTCCGTTATTCCCCACAGGGAGGTGAAGTACGGACAGCGCTGGGAGAGTTTTCTCCCAGCGCTGGAGCTTTGACTACACTTAGCGCTTCAAAGCGCTGCCGCGGCAGCGCTTTGAAATGCAAGTGTAGCCAAAGCCTTAGATGTAGTCTGTAGATCTGACCCCAGGGTCGGTGGACCACAGGTTGAAAACCACTGGCCTAGAAAATGCCAACAGGGGGAGGGATAGCTCAGTGGTTTGAGCACTCGCCTGCTAAACCCAGGGTTGTGAGTTCAATTCTTGAGGGGGCCACTTAGGGATCTGGGGCAAAAAATCAGTACTTAGTCCTGCTAGTGAAGGCAAGGAGCTGGAGTCAATGACCCTTCAGGGTCCCTTCCAGTTCTAGGAGACAGGTATATCTCCATTAATTTATTTATTTATAACAGAGCTGATATCAAATGCAAGCATCATTACAAACAACTTAAGCCTCGTTTACACAGGAAATCTTTTTCGGTATAAACTAAGGTGTGGATTTAAAGTAATATCGATTTACAGGTATAACCCCACCAATGTAATGCTCTCTTTCAGTTTTGATTATGTCACTTGGAAAAGCTAATTTAAAAAACACTACTAAAAAGGACAGGCCCAACAAAGAAAGTAACAGAACGCCACTAGCCATCACCTTCAGCCCCAAACTAAAACCTCTCCAGCACATCATCAAGGATCTACAACCTATCCTGAAGGACAATCCATCACTCTCACAGATCTTGGGAGACAGACCAGTCCATGCTTACAGATAGCCCCCCAACCTGAAGCAAATACCAGCAACCACACACCCCACAACAAAAACACTAACCCAGGAACCTTGCAACAAAGCCCATTGCCAACTCTGTCCACATATCTATTCATGGGACGCTATCATAGGACCTGATCACATCAGCCACACTATCAGAGGCTCGTTCACCTGCACATCTACCAATGTGATATATGCCATCATGTGCCAGCAATGTCCCTCTGCCATGTACATTGGCCAAACTGGACAGTCTCTATGTAAAAGAATAAATGGACACAAATCAGACATTAAGAATTATAACATTCAAAAACCAGTCAGAGAACACTTCAATCTCCCTGGCAACTCGATTACAGACCTAAAAGTCACAATATTACAACAAAAAAACTTCAAAAACAGACTCCAATGAGAGACTGCTGAATTGGAATTAATTTGCAAATTGGACACCATTAAATTAGGCTTAAATAAAGACTGGGAGTGGATGGGCCATTACACAAAGCATGCTTATTTCCCCCCTCCCTCCAGTTCCTCACATCTTGTCAATTGCTGGAAATGGGCCGTTTTCATTACCACTACAAACAGTTCTTTTTCTCTCCTGCTCATAATAGCTCACCTTAACTGATCATTCTCCTTACAGTATGTATGATAACACCCATTGTTTCATGTTCTCTGTGTATATATATATCTTCCTACTGTATTTTCCACTGCATGCATCCGATGAAGTGGGCTGTAGCCCACAAAAGCTTATGCTCAAATAAATTTGTTAGTCTCTAAGGTGCCACAGGTACTCTTACATTGGAATAAGAGTGTCTATAGAGAGGAATATACCTGTATAACTGGCAAATCTCTCCCATCTAGACAAGGCCTTAAACCCGTTCCCAACTGAATTAAGTTAAACTGATAAAAGCCACTGATACTGAAATGAGAGACTCCACACTGGGATTTGCCCAGGTTTAACTGTATCATCTTAAATTCGTACCTCAGTTTATACTGGTGCCACACTTCTATGTAAATAAAGCTTAAATTCAAGATGATAATTAAAGGTCTGATTAGACTGGGACCCAATTATCCCAGCCCACATCTAAACATGGCTGTTAACATCTGCTGGTAGTAGAGCTGGTCAATATTAATTAAAAACTCACTTTAAAATGAAAAATGGCCTTATTTTTAAACCAAACATTCACATAAAGCTATTAGGTTTTTTAAATGTTTGTGTTTTTTTAATCAAACCTGACCAGTTAAAATATGGGGATTATGAAGAAAATTTAAATTTTCAAATTTTAGTGTTTTGTTTTTTCCCTTTCTCTTCTTCTTTTCTATTTTCCTTTTTGTCACTCAATGAAAAAGAGTGTATGATGTCTAGGGTGTTTTGCAAATCATTAACTACAATTAATCAGAAGGGAGAAGGAATGAAGGAAAGATTAGTTGAACTCTATCTTTGGATGTAAGTCAGATTCCATCATTCTCCATCCTCCTCCTCCTCTTGGGCATCCATCCAGGTCTGAATACTCCCAGCCTTGCAGGGTCTTGTTAGCATTTTAAGGTTTTTTAACATCCATTCTTCCACCAACAACAAAACCCAGAGGTTATAAATGTTATAACATTCTTTAGCTCATACCAAGTGCCAAGCGTATTTAAGCCCAGCTTTTCAGCATAGGTCCATTGTAGTTAGGGTGTTACAAGTCCATAGCTGTAAGAGAATGTCACTGGGCTGCAAACCTGGCTTTTTCTTTATCAAGAGAAAGGTTGTCCTGGAGTATGAGAGAGAAACTCAGGAAATAAAGTAGGAGATGAAAAATATGTAGGATCATTCTATGGAGTTTGGGGAAAATATGCTTCATAAATGGCCAATTGTTTATGCTTGCACAGTTTAAGGTATATTGTGAACTTTGCTCTGGAACTATATCATGATGGTACTCAGTTCTAAGAAGGGTCACACAAGATGGTTTTGACAATCTAAATTCTGAACGTTAGCTGGGTGCCCTTATTAACCCTTAGGAGGAAAAAATTCTCTCTCAGCTATCTCCCTTTGGTTTCTTCACATGTGTTTGACTGGGCTGGCACATGTCTTATCTACTGGTCCACAGTTCTGAGACTAAACTCTCCAGGAACAGCTGCAAGGCCCTGAGTTGAGGGTTGACTCCCCTCATCCCTGCACCAGTGCTTGAGTGGAGTGACCCTCAGTTCGCAGCATAAAACATACTGATTCTGTTCTGCTTTTCTCTGATGTTTTTATTGTTATATTATGAAATAAGTATAATATTGTTACTAACATTTGTGGAAGCTGTAATAGTGCCATAGCATGGGCTTTAATGTATGTTGTTTAACTTTGTCCAGCACAATTGGGACATCAGTGAATTACGAGGTTATTGGAAGACAGCACGGAAGCATTTAATGTGTTAACTTGTGTTAATTCATATAATTACTGTCATTGCTAATGGAATTACTGTGTGGTTACCACAAAATAGTTTTTGTTATTTCACAGTAACCATGCAATTAACCTTTGTGGCCAGTGTTATTTTAAAAGACAGGTATGTTACTCAGCTCTCTTGTCTGAGTTATGTAACACTGGTTTTCTGTAGTTCATGTAATGCTGTGTATCCTGGGAACATTGCCACCGATTCAGGCAGACAAGGAGGCATCCTACATAGAAGTCTCTGCAAAGACATAAGGAATAATGGGCATGGAGAAGAAACTTCTCTTACCTGTGGAGGAGATGTGTGACAAAGAGAAGCAGCAAGGAGAAAAGGAAAGAAGAAAAGAGCTTTTGGGAGAGAGGAGCAGAGGAGACAGGCATACAAAATGACAAGAACAAGCGAGAGGATGGTCTTGTGATTAAGGCACTAAACTGGGACTCTGAAAATTAGGTTTTGATTCCCAGGTCTGCCGCACTGTCCCTGTGTGATTTAGGGCAAGTTATTTAATTTCTATGGGCCTGAGTTACCCATCTGTAAAACTAGGATAATACGTCCTTTCTCCCATGCTTTTGAGATTGTGCCTGGCACAATGAGGCTGTGATCTCAGTTGGGGTCCTCTAGCTGCTATTGCATTACAAATAATAAGTATAACGAAGACAGAGAAAAAGATAAAGAAAATTTGGAAAGGAAGAAAGTAATGGATGGGGGAAAGAAAAAGAAAAAAATAATTAAAAAGGAGAAACCACGAACCTACTGCAATAGTCAAAATGTGACAAAGCAGCAAGGAGAAAATGTACCAGGGAACTGAGACAGGTACGAAAAAGGAAAACATCAGAAAGAAATTTTGGGTAAAGGGACTAAGAACAGAGAATACTTAAGAGACAAGACCAGAAAAGGTTAGAAAAATATTTACTTTCTACATGGCTGATAACAGAAAAGGTCCTGTCTGTATTGTAATACAGTGGTGCCCTGTGGCAGGCCAACATTATGCCATCTATTTACCCTGGCAGGAAGAACAAGCTCCCTTTCCTCTGAAGTTTGTTGTATTTCTCTTGTGCAGACCTCAAAGATCCTGGGCCCTCCAGAGCTAAATCAGAACTCTATGGTACAGTGATCCTCAAAGAAGAGAATATCTGGGAGTGAACCAAGAATGCACGTATGCAAATGCAATGGGGAGATCAGGGAATGGGCTGTGGTTTAGTGAGTTCACCCCTTATGAAAGTCTCTGGGTGACAGCCTTGAAAACTGGAGTCCAACTTTATCCACAGGACCAGGTATAATATGCATAATTACACTGCTTGCTTCTTCTCATGCAACCAATCAATGTGCCTTTATCCTGACCTGGATGCATGAGAGAGTATTCCCCTTCACCATGCCCACTGTTTCCTTGTACTCCTTCCTGACACTCATAAAGGTACCAGTTGTGATGGGTTGACCCTTGTCTGTTAGCGATAACTGGATTACGACATCAGACACTAATAATGTCAGTGACTAACAATTGACCTGGGTCAAGCGGCAAATAAAAATTAGTCTTATGTATCTTTTTAGACACACAGCAAGCCTGACACTGCTCTCGGACTCAGGAGCGACTACAGTTACTTTGGAGTAAAGCTAGTGTAAGTAAAATAAGAATCAGGCTGAGAATTTTTAATTTTTTCATACAAAAAGACAGCAGCATTCACATTTTGTAGATCAGCAAATAAAAAAAAATCTGTTTATGAACAGTCCACCTTTTTTCAGTATGAGTTCATTACTTTGTGGACATGGTAGCTAAATTTTCAAAAATGACTTTTAATTCTTGCATGCAGAATTGCACATGCTCCAGTTTGCATGTTCAGTGCCCCTGTTTGCACATGCAAAATGTCCCTTTTGCAGCAATCCCATGTGCAAAATGCATGTGTGTATGAAAAACTAGTGTCAAGGTTGCTGCAAAAAGGTGATCCTGTGTGGCGCTTTATGTGATATTGTACCTGACGACAGAGGGACAGATTCAGCCCTTGTGAGTGCAGCGGGCCCAGAGAGTCCAGATTTAGTACAAGTTCCTTTGTGAAAACAACTAATGTAAATAGTCTTATAAACTGAGAAAATAGTTGCACAATGTGTACAAAATTCTCCACAGAAGCCAAGTGTATAAACAAATTATTCCACAATTGGCTTTAGGGCTAGCCACACCCACACTGCACACAATAATATCTTTTATGTTTTGCATGAAAGAATATATTGCAAATGAATTGTGGTACAAAGTTTCAATAAAGAATTACCAAGTAATAATTAACTCAACATGTCATTTATTATGACTAGACATTGGGGTAAGGACTGTTTCTTTTTATGCTTCTAACAGAATGTACTCAGTTTAGAACAGGAATGACCAGTTGCACAGAGATCCTGAAAGACACAATGTTCTCATCGTGGCTTAGTGATGCACAGCATATTCATTGATTTGTGCTGGTTTTGACCTATCTGTTGATAGGTCATAGGAAGGGCGACATGCTGGAAATTGTGTCAGAGTGGGGTTAGTGCACACGATTCACCTCTGAAGACATGTGAACAACGCTTCTTTAGGTTAAACCAATAAGGAGTCTCATCCTACTTCTTTTGTAAGGTACTTTTGCCCCGAGCATGAAAGAGACTGTTGACGGATTTAGTCTAAGCTTGAGCGAACCAGGTTTTTGTAGGGCAGGACTGAAATGTATTGTGGGAAGTTTGTGTTGTCCTGGGATCCAGCCAATTTCCAGCAACATTCATGACCAATAAACCCACCCAAAATGTGTGGAAATGAATGAACAGATGTGTTATGTGTAGCCAAGGAGCATCTTACAAATGAGGCACTTGTCTGTTTTAACCCCCTTTCCTGGCAGATTTTTTCAGTGACAAATAGGAAAGTCCCCTTAATCCGTTAGCTCTCTCCCAGGCTACTGGGCAGGATTTGTCTGATGGCTAATTTCCAATGTGGAAATATGAACCTAGGTTTGTGCAAAGAATATTCCTGGGGGAATTCTGCATGACTGTGCATGTGCAGAATTCATGTTCCCCACAGATTTCTTTGCTTCCCCCCAGAAAAATAAATTCTGATAGAGAAGGAAAGGGAAGCCACAAAAGCAGTCACGTGCCCTCCCCAGCAGAGCAAGTGCATCATTTCAGGTTCCTGGAGCAGACAACAGAGAGGGTGGGGAACACCTCAGCCAGGGGCTCCTACCTTGCGCCGGGCTCAGCTGCTAGTCCCAGCTGGGCAGGGGGCTGAAGAGGAAGGGACATCCTCTTCCCTGCAATGAGCGACTGTGGCTTGGGCCAGATCAGACCCAACCCCAGGAACCTCCCTTGGCACCACACCGCCCCTGTGCTTTCTTCCCCCCTCACTCCTTAGCTGTGTGGGGATGGATCACTGTATGGGGAGCTGCTCCCCTGTCCACTCAACCCCTCTGCATCCAGACCCCTGCATACCCAGATCTGACCCATCCTCACTCCCCATTCACACCCAGAAACTCCCCACCCAGTCCCCTGCACCTGAATCCCTATCCCACCAGGCCTCTCCTCCGGCATCTGGAAACATGCTCCTGCACCCAGACTAGCCACCGCTGAACTCCTCTGCACTCTAACCCCAACCCCACAAAGTCTGCCCCCACTCCTGGACCACCCCAATGAGCCCCCTGCAGTGAGACACCCCACCCCACTAAGCCACAACCACCTGCCCCTGGACACCCACCCCACCAAGCCTCAATCTCCTAGCACCCAGGACCCCCCTCTAAACTCTCACACCCAGACTCCCCCTGCTGAGCCCCACTCCCACACACCCTAACCCACCCTGCTGAGCCCCAACCACCTTCACCTGGACCCCCCTGAAGAGTCCCATTCCCCCTGCAACTGGAACCCCTCAAAGAGCTCCTGTGCATCCAAATCCCCACACCCAAACTCCCCACTGAGACAGCCGCACCCAAATTGCCCCAGAACCCTTTCACCTCACACCTAGATCCCCCCACACTAAGTCCCTCCACACTTAAGTCCTGCTGGGTTTAGCCTGCTTGCCACACACCTGGATTGGGGGCCAGGGCTGGGCATGTGTGCAAGACTCTGTCCCTCTTGTTTGCTATCTCGGTGCGCCTGGTGTGGAGGGCTAGGGCCCCAGGGTGTTCCTGTGGCAGGCCCGGCATTTGTGCTGTGTCAGGGTTGGGTGCAGCCTCACTGCTGAGTCCATATCCCAGGGTGATCTCCCACCTCTGTGCAGCCTGTGTTCCCCACGCCATTCTGGAACTCAAACTCATTTCTGCTACTTGCTTCCTCTGTAGTTATATGAAAGTCACTTACTATTTCAGCCTTCCTTTCACCATCTGCAAAGTGGGGATAATAATACTAATTATTATTTATTCACTAATTATTATTTATTACTTGCATTACAGTAGCTCCTAGAGACCCCAATCAAGGATCAGGGCCCAATTTTGCTAGGTGAGTTGCAGACAAGTAACAAAGAAGACAATCCCTTCATCAGAGCTCTCCCAATCTACACATCAGACAGGATGCAAAAGATGGATGAAAGAGACAGGGATAAGAGTGGATTGATAGGAAGGGATAATTATAAAGCCAACAAAGTTCACTCATAGTTCACTACTTGCCTAACCAGTGGTTTTTACGAGTCATAGCGAAGATAGGTTTTGAGGAAGGATTTAGAAGATGATAACATGTCAGCTTTGCGAAGTTCGACAGGGAGATTTTTCCCATGCATAGGGAACGGCCTGAGGGTTTATTTATCACCTGTCACTGGGTGGAGAAGCCCATCTGCGTAGGAGATTGGACTAGATCAGGGATTCTCAAACTGGGGGCTGTGACCCCTCTGGGGGTCATGAGGTTATTATATGGAGGGTCGCGAGCGGTCAGCCTCTACCCCATACCCCCCTTCGCCTCCAGCATTTAATAGTGTTAAATATAGAAAAATGTGTTTTTAATTTATAAGGGGAGGTTGCTTATAAAGAGGGTTGCTGTGTGAAAAGGGTCACCAGTGCAAAAGTTTGAGAACTACTGGACTAGATCAGTGGTTTTCAACCAGTGATCCATGGACCCCTTGGGGTTCGCAGGCTATGTCTAAGATTTCCAACGGGGCCTGCACCTCTATTCAAAATTTTTAGGGAGTCAATAAATACAAAAAACATTGAAAACCACTGGACTAGATGACCATCCCTTACTTCAATAAATTAATTGTCAGAATATAGTATGAGAGATGGTTTTGCTAAGTGGCTCCAGACAAGTTAACATCTATAAACCTGGCAGCAGCTATAATTTTCATCTCCAGTCTGTAAATATGATTTAGTCAGGGATAGCCTAGTTTTGCTATTTATCCTGAAATTGACTTTTCTTCAGCATAGCTGACATCTAAGAAACATGAAGTTATGTTGAAAAATTATGCCCATTATATAGCCACAAAGGAAGAAAAATAGATTTGATGTAGCATGCTCATTTATTGCTTTATAAGGCATTTTTAAATAGCAATGGGTGCATGCATGGGTGCTTCATACTTCACAAAACCTCAAATCTCTTTCTCCCAGACCCCACATTTTGGATTTCACAAGATAGATATTTTACATGGTTACTCAGGATTTTGTAACACTTTATTATTTGTGTCAGGTGTCATCTCTGTTTAATTTAAATGGAATTAAATGAATTAATTTAAAGGAAGTAACTGATAAGAATATGATGATCCAATCATTGTAAAAAGTTATGTGTGGAATAAACTTTTAACATACAGGAAATTAAAACTGAAACCTTTATTTGTATTTTAAACTCCAGACCAATTAAGATCTATGTAGAGTTCTTAGCATCTTTGACATAAATTTAGAAACACAATTAAAAGGTTACAAAATTAATCAACAGCCATTCTCCTTCTTCCTTCCAACAACAACATCTCATATCAATCAGCAGTTATCCCCAGTAAGGATTACGTCTCACCTCAAACTACATTTGCTATTAAACAATAGTTTTAAATTGCCTGGCATATATAGGTATCCCTTTGGTCTTTAGGAAGAAGCCATAACTCACGTAACTAATATCTTTCATAAGGGAGTATTAATTTCTTATTATATGATAATACAGTATTATATTTGGACAAGTCACTTCTGACATTTTTTATTGCTCAGAAATTATTTGAATGCACGTTTGGAAAATGGACTGAAAGATCTCACACACATACACCACTCTGATTGTTTGGAGAGCAGACTGATTAATAATGCAAATAAGAGCTAAAAGAATTTCTACTTGGTAGTAAAGATCATTTTCAAAGGTCAGTAGAGATGAGGAATGCAGAATAAAATACAGATTAATCAGAGTAAGATTAGATGTTGATATACAAGCAGATTAAGCATCCAGTCCTGTAAATAATTACTATTGTGCATATCTTTGCTCCTGTATATAGTTCTATTTATTCCCCCCCCCCCCCCCGTGCTTCTTATCGTCAGTGGAAGCTGCATATGCTCAGAGAACCAGGTGACTTTATTTAGGTGGCTAAATATGGATGTCCTTTTGAGCTCTGGGTCGTGGGCGGGCGCTAGCTCGCTCACTGCTAAAAGCCCCTCCCCCAACCAAGTTCGGGGGACAACAAAAGCAATAGCTAAATATGGATGTAGGAGTGTAGCAGGGTACTGCTAGGGAGACCTTAATCAGCTGCTGCCACTCCAGTCCCAATGAGGGGGATTTGATGGGGCTGGGTAGATAGCCTGCTGCTTGCCTGGTAACTGACCATACCTGCCAGCCTTCTTAGCAGGAGCTATAAGGTTGGGAGGAAGTGAGAGCAGGCTGGGTGGGCAGAGACCAGGGTTCAGAATCACAGGGAGGTAGGAGCGGAGAGCCTCCTAGTCTGTTGCTGGCCAGGCCTGTGGTAGGCCAAGCTGTTGTAAAAAGCCTGTATATAGTTGGAAACTGGTGGTGGGGATGTGATCACAAATAAAGAGCACAGGTGT
Organism: Mauremys mutica; assembly: GCF_020497125.1. NCBI lineage: Eukaryota > Metazoa > Chordata > Testudines > Geoemydidae > Mauremys > Mauremys mutica. Next base: position 81,075,981 of record NC_059075.1, read on the forward strand.
TGTACCAACCTGAAGCGTCCCTAAGTCTCTGAGAATAGGGGGAGAAGGCTGAACCAGCGGGGCATGGTTTGCACCCCATTACAAGGAGCCTTACTTTAAGCATTAAAAGTTGACCATAGTGTATAGTCACAGATTGGTACTATAAGTAAACTCGAGATTGGGGGTAAAATCCTGATCCAATGGAAGTCAATGGAGGTTTTGCTGTTGACTTCAGCGGGGCTAGGATTTCACCTTGGGGATTTAGGACCTGGTCCAAAACCTGTTGAAGTCAGGGGAAAGACTCTTAGTGGCTGAACTGGGCTCTGAACCAAGCCGTTATGCATACAGCTTGGAAACGCCAAAAGATCTCAGAGTTTTTTTCATTAGTTATAAAATACATGAAAATTGGAGGGGGAGGGATTACTTAACCAGATGTTTGCATCACAAATACTTTAGAAGACACTACATTAAACAAACATCAGACAGAACTTTTGGGAGTCACACTATCAGTTGCAGGAACTTGCCTATGAAGACACTTGGCAGAGAAAGCTATACATTTGGTGTCAGATTGGATTAAGGGTGGGAATAGTGTATCGTGTTAGGATTATTGCTTATTAGCTTGGAGAACGCCCAAGACACTTAAGATGTGGGAGCCATATATGAGCTTAAATTGGACATCATTTTATTTGTAAATAGGTTAGATTGTTTATCAAAGTGTTATAAGAGCAATTCTTGGATAAGATTTTTATTTGATTCACCTATGAATTTTGTTTTATATTTCCTTTATTAATCATTTGTATTACAGTAGCACCTAAATGTAACTGGTTGAAAATGTTCATAATTTTTTTACTGAAAATGGATTATCAACCAAAATGAACATTTGTGGCTTTGGTTAAAAAAAAATATTTTCCAGTTAAAAACAAACGTTCACGTACTCATTGTAGCAGGGTGCTGGTGCAAAGGCACCTAATTAGCCCCTGCTCAGCCAGCCTCAATCAGGGGAAATAGATTGGGGCTGAGGAAAAGTCTGGTGCCTGGCCTTTAGAACTGGCTGCACCTGAGGGTTGAAGGGCTATAAAGGCTGGCTGGCAGCCAGAAGACAGGGAACGGCCAGGGGAAGGTCAGTCTCCAGGCTGAGGGCAGACTCTGTGTAAGAGAGGAGATTTTCAGGCCTGCAAGCGTTGTATATAGTATATCACTGGTGGTGGGAGAAATGTGTAAATAAAACCCCGGGTGCTGCAGAAGGAGAAGCCTCTCTGTGCTTTATTGGGGCAGCCAGTGGGCCCCAGGAAGAGGGATGGGCAGAGGACCTGGTTACACTCATTGACAACCCTTTTTTTCCATGCACGAAAGGGTAAAAAAGAGAGAAAGTGGGTATTTCCCATCAACACCTTTCAATATTTTTCAAATTTAAAATAAAATAAAATACCTTCTTTTTTTAATTGAAAAATGATATATGACTATTTTGGGGGAAAAATTCATTCTTCTCAGAATTTTCTCTTGGCCATTTTTTAATCAGCATTAGCTGCAACTGAGATCAGGGTCCATTGTACTAGGCACTGACAGACAAAGTAAGAGACCTACCCAAAGATTTTAAGATATAACGGTGTGTGTCAGTTCAGAGAAACAGAAGAAAAATATGTTTTAAACTAATTTTCGCACTACTTCTAGGATGACAATGCAGAGAGGGACAAATCCTGCAATATGCTGAGCACCTAGTTCAGTGTAATGAGTGCCTTCAATTCCCATTAACTTCATTGGGAGCTAAGGCCACTCGGCATACTGCCGGATCAGCCTTCATAGTATTTCATGAGAGCCAAATTGATCTTGAACTTTAGAAAGTTTTAAAATCTGTTCTAAATCTAGAGAGTAGGATTTTCAATTTAAATCTGAATTCTCCTGTTGCTTTTTATCTAGGCCTCCTACTCAGACAACATGCACACATGTACAACCACCTCAACACTCACAGGTTTTGTTTTTAAATCACACCTCTCTCCCCCAAAGGCTCTTCGGAACGCTCTGAGAGCTCACAGATTTGAATATACTAGTTCTCACTATATGAAAATCATAAAAACTTATTTTATAAAACAAAACAAAGATCCACTGGGATGTGCTTCAGTCTAACTTTTAAGGCACATTTACACAGATGTATGAACAATTTCCTGTTTATAAACACTTCCATGTTTGCGGTGAGGATTTCTGAGCTGCAATGCATGTATCGTGTCATGGTTCAGCCGCTAAGTCATTCATGTTTCAAATGGCCAGCTCACCAGAGCTACCGGGTATGTTGGTAACATTTCAGTAATAACAGAGAGCAATTAAAACAGATTAGGAATTTTAAGAGTTGACTATAAAACCTTTTACATTTAATTTTTTGAAGGGCAAAAGATCGAGGGCCAGATTCTGCAATCTTACTCATATGCAACATAACCTGGTTACATGAGTAGCCCTGTCAATATATCAAGTATCAGAGGGGTAGCCGTGTTAGCTGTAAAAGCAGCAAAGAGTCTTGTGGCACCTTATAGATGCACCTACGAAGTGGGTATTCACCCACGAAAGCTCATGCTCCAAAACGTCTGTTAGTCTATAAGGTGCCACAAGACTCTTTCCTGTCAATATAATGGAGCTATCACACAGTAAGATACTGCTCATTGTGAGTATGGCACAATTTATACTTAGCCCTTTTCATCTTCAGTGCAATTCACAAATAAATCAGGAATTCTTGCATCACTCATATGAGTGATGCAAATTTTATTCTCGTTTTACAAACTGGTAATTTCAGGCAGAAACTGGTAAGTAACCTGCCCAACGCCATAAAGCCAGTGCCTGGGTCAGCATGGGAACTCAGAAGGGCATAGCTCCCAGTCCTGTAGTTAGACTGCACCTCTCCCCAAGGTGTCTCTTCTCAATGGACTAATACATCTAGTCACTCAGTTTATTGATTTACTCTGTCTTTCATTTAGATGTACAGTCTATTTGTCAACAAAATCCAAACACCCTTTTTTAACCAGCAGCAGTAAATGTAACTAGCATTTCATCAAGCAGTATGTGATGCTCAGGTCTATTCCAGGATAACTGATCCCAGAATGTATGTGTGTCTGATGGGGGACCATATTTCTCAAAGAAGTGGCTAAGGAAAATGCAGAGCTACTAGTGGCCATTTTGTTTCAGTGGAGGTGAGGTACTGGAGCATTGGAATAGAGCTGATGTAATGACGCTATTTAAGCAAGGAGGACCAGCCTTCCTCAGTGTGTAGTTATCTCATGGGTGAATCTGAAGATTCCTGTATCCATAAACAGGCAAGAGTGGGAGAAGGGTATGGTAGAAAGCTGGTGCTGTGTACAGAATGACAGGTCTCTTTATAGAGATAAGGCGGTCAAGATAATATCTTTTATTGGACCAACTTCTGTTGCAGAGAGAGAGACAAGCTTTCAAGCTTACACAGAGCTCTTCTTCAGGTCCTGGCACTGACATGGCTACAACAACACTGCATATAACAAGTCTCTTTATAGATTGAATGAGCACCACACTTTGATTTGAGAAAAGATTAAAATAACTAAATATGTATTGATAGACTCAGAATACCCAAGAAGGAGATGAACTATTTAGAATAGACCAAGGCAGTATTCAACTAGGAGTAATGGGGTAAAATGAGGCAAAGATAAGCAGTCTGAATATCAATGAAATTTCCTATGAACATTGTGAGACTGAAATAATCTTCCCTAAGGGAAGCAGTGGAAGCATATCATTTGAATCACAGAAGACTAGACCAGACAAAGCACTAGGAAATACACTGCAGGAAATGATTCTGCAGTAGCAGAGGGTTGCAATGGATCTTTTCCATCTTGTCTTTCTGGCATTGCCACTACCTGTGGACTATATAAAAACTCAAAGCAACTGCTACTTTCAGTAAAAACTGAATTTTAACAACCCCCAACATTAGGCAATTTGGTTTTTAAAAAGTGTTGTCCTTTCCCATTAAAACATAAACAGTGATAGATTCAGGATCATATTCTCCAGGTTAATGACACTTCCATTATAATATGCAATTACTCTTGTCCTAAATTAATTACCACATGCTACACTGCTCAGAATACTTTGTGTAACAGCAGGAAGTCAGTCTGACCTTAATTATTCTCTGCAAATAATCCCTGAGTTGTGACTAAGTAGTGCCTTTTAAAATGTAATTATTACAGCATGAGAGCAACAGAAGTCATTGATTTATAATTGCTTGATTGTTTATACCCATTAAACCACAGCAGTGATAGGTTCGTCACGCATATGTGCACCAGCCTGGAAGCTGTTGAATAATGGCCAGGACGAGGGCTAGATCTCTATAAGGAGGTTGGAATGTAACTATTTATCATCGGGAAGGGGGAAGGAAATAGATATGGAGGGAAACAAATAATGGAACATAACATTCATGGTTATAAGCTTCAAGGGCAGGGGTGGCCAACCTGAGCCTGAGAAGGAGCCAGAATTTACCAATGTACTTTGCCAAAGAGCCACAGTAATACATCAGCAACCCCCCCATCATCTCCGCCCCCCCACTCCCAGCGCCTCCCGCCCACTGGCAGCCCCACCGATCAGCACCTCTCCCTCCCTCCCCGCACCTCCCGATCAGCTGTTTCGTGGCATGCAGGAGGCTCTGGGGGGAGGAACGAGGGCATGGCAGGCTCAGGGGAGGGGGCAGGGGTTGAGTGGGGGCAGGGCCTGTGGCAGAGCCAGGGGTTGAGCAGTGAGCACCCCCCGGCCAATTGGAAAGTTGGCGCCTGTAGCTCCAGCCCCAGAGTCGGTGCCTATAAAAGGAGCTGCATATTAACTTCTGAAGAGCCACATGTGGTTCCGGAGCCACAGGCTGGCCACCCCTGCTCCACAGACAACCAGAGGGCGTTTTGATAGTTACTAGGCAGATTATGGCACAGAGGATCAGACTGCATAATGAATGAAGGGGAGGTACAACAGTGTGGGTGGTAAGGCCTCTGAGAACTATAAATTATCCATCACAAACGCATGCAGATCTCTCACTGAAAGACAGCATGCCAGAGAAATCAAGTCATTCCAATTAATAACTCAGGCCTGCTCTCTTCTCCTGAATCCACCACTGCACAAACTCAGAAGGGACCAAGACCACCTGCAAAGACAATAAATGCCATTGCAGCAGGGGCAAGAAGAACTTGAACCACTTGTGGCATTAAATCATACAAGATGGAGATGGAAGTATCTTTTAAGGCCTTCTCCATTCTCCTGCCAATGCAGGCTTCTCAGAAAGGGTGAAGTTAGTCAAAGAAATTATATTTAAAAAACAAACAGGACATGATTTATTTTTAAGATATAGTACCCCACAATCTAACAAAGAGACAGCCCCTCCCCCAAGGAATTTACAATCCAAGCGTAAGGCAATGGACAATAGGTAAATTAAACAAAGGGAGCCGGGAAGCATGCAGAAAGAATGAGAAAATACAGATCAGCATGAAAAACAATGGTCACAGCAAACCAGCTGCCTTACCATTGTTGATTTCTTGGGAGGTATTATTATTATTGACATATGCTTTATGCAGTCACATAACTATTGCTGAAACACTGGACAATCTTGACTTGATGTAGAGGACACTGGGCACCAAATAGGAAGCATTCTCCTACTTTTCATACGTCACTTGTGTCTTTTTTAATTGTAAATTCTTTGGGGGCAGGAACTTGTGTTTATACCGCACCTAGTACAATGGGGCCTCAATCTCTATGGGAGCCCCATGGGTACTACTATAATATAAATATTAAATAATAAAATATGGGTGGGTGTTGCTAACATCTGTGCGCATTTATTTACATCCAAAACATTCTCCTATCTAATTTAAGGAACTCCCAGTACTTGGGAAAAGACACAACAGAGGCTTTCTTGAATTAACAAAGAAGCCGTGTGTGCTGACAAGCATGAGATTAGATAGATGGATGCTGTCCACACTCCACCCACTGATTTCTGGTTGCCAGTTTAATTAATGCCCATCGCTCATTTTAAATGGTCCCTTGCAACAGACAGGCATGATAATGTGGTTAGATGTATTGTGATATTTATTTGGTTCCTGTACATCTCTCTTCCAGCGTTCAGTGTTTTTCTTCTGCATGTTCTGTCCTTTGCTTCTCAAAGGTTGTGTCACTTTTCTCTTTGCCTCCCCATGCTAGGGTTTATCTTGTGCACTCTCTCTGCGTGTCCTTCCCTGTTCTGTAGATTATGTTGTATTTCTTCCTGATAAACACTAAAGCCTCTTGTTGCACTTAGATAGATAGGTATATCTTTTTCTACCTTTCTCCATTTCTTGTACCTTACCTCTGCTCTTCTGTTCCCCGTTCTCCATTCCCCTCCCCAGACACCTCTTTTCCTCATACTTTTTACCTTCCCCCATTCCATATGTGTATCTCTCACTTCCATTATTTCCCTCATCTTTCATACTGGCCCCCGGTATTACTTATTCATGTTTTATTTATAATGCATTAGTGCCTACATGTCCCAGTCAGGGATCAAGGTCCCCTTGTGCTAGGAGTAACACTCATAATGAAAGAATAGCCACTGCCCCAAAAAGCTCACAAGCTTAGCATATGACAAGAGACAACAGGTGGAGAAAAAAATAGGGAGAGGAAGAAGGATAAGGTAACAGGGAAATGCTTATGTTTGCTATAGAAAGCCGCACTCTCAATGCCTGCTACCTAGCCATTGTCAGGTATTGTGTAGCCATCACACCAAAGGTGAGTTCTGAAGAGGAGTTTGAAGAGGACAGTATGGTGGCTTTAGGAATTTTTATGAGAAATATGAGGGGTTTATGTTTCTGCTCTCCTCATTCTCCTGTACCTCTGTCCCTGAGAGGGCCCAAATGAAGGACATAAGAACCAAGAAAACTACTGTTTTAAATGTAAAATGATGCTGGATTGATGTACTTAGCACTGGCAGTGGGCTCAGTGCTGTACAACACACAAACTTAAAGACAGTCACTTCACCGACGAGCATACAGTCTACAGGAGAAATACGCTGAAGGTGAGACACACTGGAAAACCAAGAGCAGGTATTAATTAGCATGTGTGTGCGTGGCAGGTCTGGGTGTTATAATTATTATATACTCACTCCATGTGGGCCTCACAGAAGAATTAGGTTTTCAGGTGGGCTTTGAATGAGGAGAGGTGGTAGCTTGGCGAACCAGGATAGTAGAAGAACATTCCAAACATAGGGGCAGTGAGGAAAAAGATCACAGAGAGGTGAGTGGGGAAATGAAACAAATACAATATCTTGGCAGACTGGACAGGTTGGTGAAGTAATATTAAAAGGGCTTGACATAAATCCTGTTAAAATGAATGGGAAGAATTCCTAAAAGACAAAATCAGACATAGGGTGGGTGGAATCATGCAGGGTCTTGAAGGTGAAGTTTGAACATGATGAAGTGCACAAGAGGAGTCAGAGGAGGGAATCAACCCGACTAATATATTCTGTAACCTCAAATTCAGGATTCTACTACTGAGATGTAAATAGTATGTAGTAATAAATGTGACATAGCAGGCTAGTGTGGAAGGGGCAGTAATTTGGGTACAATAAGAAAGACCGCTTGTTGGAAGAGGAGTCGTGTGGCTGAATTTTTTCTTCCATGTACATTTTATGAAAATCCTACTACACTAAAGAAGAATTCATTCATGGAAGGACTCTGAGAGATGAAACACAATATTAGAGCCAGCTTTGCCTAAATATTCACCAGCCTTTTGGTGTGTCAGAATGACTCTATGTGCTGCAGAGGATAAGTACAATAGCTATATAAAATCAAACAGAGGGAGCAGGGTCTAGTACCCTGGCTCTTTGCTGCCAGACACAGCTCCATATTTTAAGCCAAAGGAAATCTCTTTTACTTCTTGGCAGCACTAGTTTCAAATCCTCACTGTGGGCCACCCACTAGAGGGCAACTTCACCAACTCAATCACTTGTACACATAAAGCCAGATCACTACACATTCTCCCCTCGCCATCCTCCTCCAGAGCTGCTGAGGGTCACAGGAATGCCAACTAGTAATAAAGTGCAGTGTCTGGGCCAATTTCTGAGCCAGTATGAGTCAAATTTCAAGTGAACCTGCACTGAGCTTCTAGTAAACCTGACTTGATTCACAGTTTTGTCTTGGTTTGCTCCCAAACCATGTACAATTGATGTGTTTTGGCAGAGGTTTACTTTGAGTTTTTGAAGTTGTTTTTAATATGCTGGATTCACTGGGAATTTTGTCTAAGAAAGGACAGAGTAAATGCTTTAGAATTTAGTCTATAGGCAATGAACACATTGAAGACATGTTGAGTTCTCTTGGCAATTCCCCAGAAGGTGCAGGATTGTTCCTTAACATGTTCTTGAATTCTTTCCCCAGACTAGTTGTAAATGTCTCGAACAACAGGGCTTTCACCAGTTCCCTAGGGAGACTCTTCAATACTACTAACGAATTATAAATAGTGGAAATGATTTGTGATTTAACAAACTCCAAAAATGTGGAAGGTGCCTCACAATTATAGACTCTGCTTTCAAGGGCTTCCAAACTAATTTCAGAGATGATGTAATGAAGAGATAAACAAAGCTGTAGGAAGGAGAGGAAGAACAGGAGCAACATCAATAAGATTTTTCAGTTACTCAGTAGAAGCTAGTACACAGCATGGTGGAGCGAAACTATAGTTATTAAACATAAAAATCAATCCATGCCTGATTCATTTCCTTCAAGCATTGTGGTAGAAGTGGGCTTTAGGGATGGAATGTAGTCATTTACTCCAGCACAAAGGGAATAAATGCATAGGCGTAACCCTCTACTGTTTTCATTTTATACCCACTTGCCACTCACTTTGCACTGGGGCACAAGACTTCACAAGGGTAAGGTAGTGCCTTTCTGGACCAGTTAGGAAAGAAGCTGCCTATGTTGGGGCTTCATGGGAGCCACAAGTGAATAGAGCATTGAGGCTCATCACTGACAGAATGGAGGGGGCAATGCAGTAAGAGAAAAGGTCAGATAAGTAGGCAGGGACAACTATATATGGACTTCAAGGTGAGGTGAAGCAGCATGAACTTAATGTGTTGGAGAAAGGAGAATGGGAGGGAAAATGCAGGGATTCAAAGACAGGGGATGATGCAGTCCAGTCAGATCAATGGGGTAGAAAGATCAACCTTGCAGCTATTTTTTGTATGGACTGGAGGGGTGATATATGTGTGTCAGGAAGGCCAGAAAGGAGCAGCCTGCTGGTGTCATAAATTTTGTCACTCGCTTTTTGACAGCATAGCTACCACCAACACAAGGCTCAGAAATACTAGCGCTGGTCAAACTATTGGGAAATGTTCACAAGAAATTTGTCCCCCTTGTTGAAAATTTTTTACATTTAAAAGTTTTCAATGAACGTCAATAAATACCCATTTTTAGAGCAAAAACTTTCATTCCAAATGTATTGCCAGTGTGGACAGAGTGAGAAGTGCTTCTCTGCACTGAGAGCGGGATTTGATTATTATTCACTAAGGCCACTATATTGTGTACATCTACAGTAAGAGTCCCATTACTAGAAACCCGCCCATTCCAGGGACACATGATCACAAACCTACAGGACTTGTTTGCAAAGTAGAATCGGGATATTTAAATAGGTGTGTATTGTTACCAGCAGTGTGTCCAATAATATCCCTTTTGTTTCACAACAAAGGTGTATCAGTTCTGTGTAGTAAACGTATTTTAGACATGTTGTCGGTGAACAAGAGGAATTTGAAAAACAAGAACAGCAGCTTTTGCCAGTTAAGCTGTGTGTATGTTGTTGATGTTAGAGGATGCTGATGCACCAGGAGCTCAAGATTAGATTATGCTGTTTAACTCTCTTTATTTCCTTCTACAGATATTTCCAAGGTGGTTATTGTTTTTACAGATGTTGCCATGTTACTCATGAGTTTCATGTTTCAAGGGTGAATCTTGGAGAGAGAGAGAGAGAGAGAGAGAGAGAGAGAGTGTGTTCATGAGTTTTTAGATAACATTTAGACTGACGCATGAGAGAAGGAAAGAGACAGAACAGTTCTACCATCATATTCTGGGTGCCATGCAATACTGAAACTCTCCCAGGCCTTGACCACACTAGAAAAACTCCATTTACTATCCATTGTGTAGACACTATAGCTAATCAGCATTTTATCAATTTTTCCATCAAATATGAAATTCGGATAAATTGTGGGGAAAATGTCATTTTTGTTGACATTTTTCATTTTGAAATTGTTGGGGGAAATCTCACTTTCTCTCACTTCCCCCAACCCCCTTTTATCTACTGAGTATTTATGAATATTTATGAGTGGGTATGTAAAAAAGCTGGAGAAACTGGGTTGTCCCAGAATTTTGAAATAAAAACAAAATTCAGAGACAATATGTTGCTGTGAAAAGTTTCATTGTCAGTGAAACCCTATTTTCTTTTGAAAGTTTCCACCTTGCTTTCTCTCACTTAACTGCTTCCCCCACACCCCATGGGAGAAAAAGGGGGTTAAGTAGTGCAAAGTGGCCTTAGCCAAATAGATAATGTGGCCCAGGATGTCTAGTATAGACTCACAGCACTGCAGAAACTTACAAAAATGCAGCCTTTGCATGCAGTGCCTGTACAACTGGATAGCATTCATGCTGTACTCAGTCACCCTTCCACGACAGTGACTGGAATAGCAAACAATGCAGCTTCCAGGAAGTCTAATTCAGTAGGAGATTGTGGCAAACAAAGGCCAGGAGTTTTTATTGGTTAATCATTATAATAATAATGTTCATTAATAATAATGATTAATAATAACTTTGCACTTCTATAGCAGTTTTCCAAACTTGTTAAAGTGCTTTGCAAACATTGATTAAACCTCAAAATACCTTTATAAGGTAAAAATGTCTACTTGCAAAAAAAGGCGCAGAGGGGCTAAGTGACTTACCCAGTGCCCCACACTCCAAACTGATTTATAAACAATGTTTTATGTTTTTCCCTCAGGTTTTCAAAATGAAATAAAAAAAATAAAATACTTTCATGTAAGTGATGAAAAGTTTGCCGGACGTGCTCTATAGCAGGAAGAACTGAGTCTCAAAAAAGTTAGGTGTTCAATTGTGTGAGCAAAACATGACTATAATTGCACGTAACATTTTCAAATGCACCTCTGACTTAAGAAACACCACTGAAAGTCATGGGATCTCAATCAACTAGGTCCAAATTTTTAAAGAGATTTGGGTACTTAGGAATCTAAATCCCATTGACAGTCACCTAGGTGCCTAAATCCTTTTTAAAGATGTTTGGGTTCCTAAATCAGTTAGGCACTGAGACACTAAGTGCAGCAACTTCTAAATACTTTTTAAAAATTGGGTCTTAGGCTCTTTTGAAAATATGTGTAATTGCACCTACAGTTGTGTTTAGAACTCACAAGAATCTGCATGCAAATCAGGTAGTTGCATACATAAACACCCTTTTAGGCTGCTAAATGGCCATTTGCACAGAAAAATTGTATGTGCAGTCATGAGTAAATAACCCATGTACAGTTGTGTGCCTTTCTGCTATATGACTGGATTGTGCACCTGTCTCTGAAAATCAGGCCCCCAAAGGCAAAATGGCTAATTCTGTCCGTAATTTACATAGCTTTATCACTGTATTTTGTTTCATTTACAGCAGGGGTCTCAAACACACATGCGGCCCACGAGGCTATTTTCTGCGGCCCACGAGCTCCTCGCGGCCTCCCTCCCACCCTCCCCCAGCGTTTACCTAGAGCGGCTCCGGCCTGGCACACACCAGGGGCAGGGCAAGCTCCCTGCCTGCCTGCCCTGCCCCTGTGCTGCTCTGGGAAGCAGAAAGAACCTGGGGGAAGAGAGGCGCAGGGGTGTGTGTTGCTGTTGCTTCAGGCACTGTCCCCAGCAGCTCCCATTGGCCAGGAACGGGGAACCTCAGCCCATGGGAGATGCTGGAGGCAGTGCCTGAAGCAACAGCAACACACACCCCTGCGCCTCTCTTCCCCCATGTTCCAGCTGCTTCCCGGAGCGGCGCGGGGGCAGGGCAGGGTGGGCAGGCAGACAGGCAGGCAGGGAGCCTGCCCTGTCCCCAGTGCGCGCTGGGCCAGAGCCTGCCCCCCGAACCTCTTCTGCAGTCAAACCCCCTGCCCTGAGCCCCTTGCCACACCCTGCATCCCAACCCCCTGCCACACCCCTCCTGCACCCCAACACACTGCCCTGAGCCCCCTGCCACAACCCGACCCCCTGCCGTACCCTGCACCCTGACCCCCTGCCCTGAGCCCCCTGCTCCACCCCACACCTCTCCTGCACCCCTCACCTCTCCTGCACCCCAACCCCCTTCCCTGAGCTGCCTGCCACACCCTGCACCCTGCACCCGACCCCCTGCCCTGAACCCCCTGCCTCACCCCGCACTCCTCCTGCACCCTGATCCCTTGCCCTGACCCCCTGCCGCAACCCTGATCCCTTGCCCTGACCCCCTGCTACACCCCTCCTGCACCCCGATCCCCTGCCCTGACCCCCTGCCACACCCCTCCTGCACCCCACACCCCAACTCCCTGCCCTGAGCCTCTGCCACACCTCACACCCCTCCTACGCTCCCTGGGGGCAGAGAGGGGGCGGAGTTGGGGTGGGGATTTTGGGGAAGGGGTTGGAAGAGGCGGGGGAGGGGAGGGGCCTCATGGAAGGGGTGGAGTTGGGGTGGGGCTGAGGGCGGCGGGGAGAGGTGTCAGTAATGCAGCCCTCAGGCCAATGTACTAGTTCTCATGTGGCCCTCATGGTCATTTGAGTTTGAGACCCTTGGTTTACACTGACTTGAAGTAAGAGTAAATCAGTGGTAAGAGTTGGTCAGTATATTTGTAATTTTCACTCCATGCATCTGAAGAAGTGTTTTTTTACCCACGAAAGCTTATGCCCAAATAAATCTGTTAGTCTTTAGGGTTCCACCAGACTCCTCATTGTTTTTGTGGATACAGACTAACATGGCTACCCCTCTCATTCTTGAATTAAGAGTTATGTTTCAGCCTTAAACCTGACATTCCTAGATTTCACAAGATGGGTGAGATAGTATCTTTTATTGGATCTATGTCTTTTGGTGCGAGAGACGAGCTCAGACAGAGCTCAAAAGCTTGTTTCTCGCACCAACAGAAGTTGGTCCAAAAAAAGATATTACCTCACCCACTTTGTTTCTCTAATATTCTGAGATTAACACGGCTACAACTATGCTGCAAACTTCCTAGATTTACTCAGTCTCATTTGCAGCCCTTGTCGGGGTCCTGAGGTGGGGGATAGGACTCAAGGTCAGATTTCCAGCCTGAGTTCAGTACCAGAGGTCAGAACATCCAGGGTGTCAGGGCATGATTCAGAACCCAAGTAAGAGCCAAAGTCAATTTAGCAGTTCAGAAGCAAAATCAGTCATGGCAGCTCACTGAAGAGCCACTTTGTTACCTGTGGGCTTATATGGGGTCAAGTCTTCCCCTATGCAGAACTTCTCATAGTCTACATCTGCTGCGGTTTGTGGGTAATGAGAGCAAGCAAATTACAGCTGCTGCTGAGTGGTGGTATGGAAGTGTCTGTTGTCTGGTAGCTCTATCAACCTGGGTTGGAGTCCTACTGATCTTTACATCTATAATGTTATCAAACAATAATGTAAAGCTTAGGTTTTAAAATTCTGTATTTAATATTAACACATGGATTGTTACTTTAAAAAATTTGAAGGCCCTGAATATACATGTTAGCTTCTAAGCCTGTCTTTCATGATTTATCTGTTGTTCTTCTCTGGGAGCCATGGTTCATCAGTAGCTGCAGTTTAATGGAATTCAAAGAGTTAGCTAGAAATCAGGCAAGAAACCCAATGTGGGGTGACTATAATGCTCTGATTTCATTGGTCTGTTTTTCTGTTCCTCCTCCTACTGTAACTTGATGGTAGTAGATGTGTAAACAATACACATATAATGGGGGGGGGATGAAATTCTCCTTTCTCCAATGGAAAATTTATAGATTTTTTAAACAATCTCCAGAATTTTTATAAAAGGATATAATTCTCTTACATTCTAGAACAGTGATCCCCAAACTGTGGGTCATGTCCCCCTAGCGGGGCATAGAGGAATATTTGGGGGGGCGCACAGCAGGGTCTGGGGCAGCCCCCACTGGGGCAGAAAGGGAGCACCATCCAGCCCCACTCTGCCCCCCATCCCAGCTCTGCCCTCATTCTCTCTCCACTCTAGGCCAGCTCCTCCTCTAGCCCCAGCTCATTCCCCATCCCCAATTCAGCCCCCAGCTCCGCCTTCAGCCCAAGCTCCTCTGCTGAGACAACTATGCAGTAATTGGGGGAAGGGTGTGCACAGACAGATACCATTACTGGTCAGGAGACTGCAACAGGAAAAGTTTGGGCACCACTGTTGTATAGGATAGGTTAAAAAAGGATGTCATTTATAAGCTTTTAAAGTGATTTCTATTGAAGCCTATTGAGTTTCTAGAATACAATCACAGAATTTACAGATGAAAGATACCTTTGTAGGATTAGATTTTTATCTGTAAATGTCAGTAAATATCAATTTCATCATATGCACACAAACTGATGAAAAATATTTCCATTAATAATAATATAAATTTACAGATAGGCAAAGTAAGAAAAATACTGTTAGAGAATTTATTAGTGTCAAAATCCAGGGATCTAGACTTTTGAATTAAACTTGTTACAAATGGACTAGCAAATGAGTAGTAAAAACAGGTGTGATTTGTTGATTTAAGGAGATTTCCTTTGTATTTATGATATTTGATGTATAGAGTTTGTGTTTTAATGATTTATAAAGCTTTAACTTTTTGAATCTTAATATCTACTGTGATTAAATAAGTGTGTGACACCCCCCATAGTTTTACACAACTCTGAAAATTTTAATTTATAAAAATCTAAAAAAATGCTTAAAAATAAACCTCAATATTATCCATCAAAATTATTTTAAAACATTCAAATTCTTCCAAGCCTAAAGATACCTAATAGGTTATCTAGTCTATCCCCCTTGCAATGCAGGATAGAAAGGGCTGAATAATTATATACACTAAAGAGAAACTAGCAGAGCTGAGAAAAGGAGCACAATGTTAATTCTGTTTTGTTGTAATATATATATTGCTGGCAAACAACTAACTTTAAGATTTTCTTCTTCCTGTAGATTTTCTAATCCCTGCTCCCATCACAGAGTATTTTCCAAACTCGCTTTGTTTTATGAGGCCACTGTAATAGCAGAACAATTAGCTTCACTGTTTTTATACACAGTGACATTGTCAGACCAAGAGTGTAACAGACGAGATGCAAATGATGGCAAGAGGACTCAAGAATGTAGTAAACAAAAACACCATATGCAAACTATAGTGGATTAATCTGTAATGCATGAGTGGTGTTTCACAGTGAGGTATATGTACATCTCCAGAGTAAATAGCTTCTTAAGAGTAGAGAATCCATTTTTTATCAAGATTAAAATGGTGGATTCAGACAGCTGTGTGGTCCAGTTACTAAAAGAGCACTTTGGTGTTGGCCCCCAATGCGTACAGCCAGAGGTCCTCACCCTGAAGCCATTCTGAGAATACCCAGATGCTCTCTGAAAGAAAGACAATAAACCAGTTTTTAGTTTGAGAGTCAGGCCCAGATCCCCAACACTTAACTTCTGTTGAGTTCAACGGGAGTTAGGTTTCTAAATAACTTTGAGGATCTGGTCCTCTGTGACACTAGTGTTCTAATGTGTAGTACTACTGGCATCAGATAAACTCCTTGTTTGATACTTACAGGGATTAGGTAGGAGGAGAAGCAGTAGCACTATTAGACTAGTGACTGCATGGCCCAACAGAGATCTGAGAACCCATTACAGCTAGAAGCTGTAAAAATAAGAGATAGCGCCTGCCCCAAATGTCCCACATTCTAAACAGGGAAAACAGATAACCGGTGGGGTGGAGGATTATTATCTCCATTTTAGAGATGGGGAATAGTCATGCAAAGAGAGGAAATGACTTGTCCAAGGTCACACAAAATATGTTTATGATAAAACTGGGAATTGAACCCAGCTCACCTCAGGCTGAGGGCACTTCCTTAACTATCCTTCCTCCTCCATCAGTTGCTGAAAGGAGTCAAGATCCCATAGAGCTTGAACTCCCTCCCAAGTCCCAGATGCTTCCATATCAGAAAAGTTTTACAGTGTGTTCTCCTCCATTTCCTGATATAATGTTCAGCTTTCCTTCACACTCTCTCTACACCCTCAATGGCTCATTTATGTGACTTCAGACTCTTCAAAGACCTTCAGTGCTTTTCTCTTTAAGATTTCCTAGGCTGTAGATATTGTAGTATGTTGAGGGAGGTGGATATTGCCTTAACATATTGCCAACAGATAAGGCACCCAGGAGTACAGGCTCTACAATGCCTTTCCAGATCGCATCGTGCCCAAAAGTCAGTCCTTGAAGGCTTGAATAGACCTCTCCAAATCCCACCCAAGCTCATTATTACTCTTCTGGGCAGAACTAGTTTTGTCTATTTAGGTCCCTCCCCTGCAAAGGGTTCTCGCCTGGCTGGCTGGCAAATACAAATAGTGTTTTCAGCAGTGCAGGACTATCACTGGTGAGGAAGGAAAAAGTTCTGGTGTCTGGTGGGAAGTCCCATTTCCTCAATGTGAGGGCATGAAGTCTGGTGATGTAGCCTCTTCCACAATGTTGACAGTGATCACCTGCAAGGGCAGACTTCTGCTAGGGATCCTGAGGTGTTTGACCCATTTAGTTACCCCAGCCGTCCCAGCTACCATCAAACCTTCAGGTCCCCACACCTCACCCAGTTCTCAGACAATGGGAAGCATATATTTAACTCCCAAAGGAGCTTCCTTCCATTGGCAGCTGTGTCTGATCTCAAATGTTGCTTCTGTGCTTCTAAGCACAGTGAGCCAAACTAATCCCTGGCGTCGCTCCATTAACTTCAGTAAAGTTACACCAATCATGAATTTGACCCAGTGAGCCAAACGTTCCAAAGTTTGTGTTGGTTTGAACTATCCAAAACTCTTGAATCTGCAAAACTGGACTGAAAATGCTCACAAAGAGAAAATTCTTTGTGAGCTTTTTGCCACTTCCACTCCCAGTCGTGACTGGAAATATTATATTAGGAATTTTTCTCACTGTGTTTTTGCACTTCTTTGTTTTGTGTTAGTGGAAACTAAAAGTGTGCTGGGGGGGACGGGAATGTAACAACATAACTAAAAAGATATTGGTTCTTGAAATGGGTGAAGGTGTAGGGTTAGGACAGATGAAGAATTCTTACTTCTTCCAGATCAGTTTACCCACTCCCATTCTGTAAATGAATTGTATTTTCCCTTAATCGCTGCCCTTCTCTCTTTAATTAAATTCACATTGAACTAATTATCTTAATTCCCAAGAAGCAGCAATATTTTTGCTGCAAAGAGTTGCACAACTTGTGGTATGGATCAGTGCCATGTATTAACCATGAAGCAGGGTTTGACGTAGCTAAAGAACATCAAGTACAATATCACATTTGATCAAATCCAAATAGCATAACAATGCACACACGACTCTTGCAAATATACCAGACCCATCAGATTTCAATTTGATAAAGACAATACAAAAAATATACAGTACAGTCTGTCTTCATTAAAATATAAATAGCTCCAGCAGTTGCACTGTTTCTCTGCACCCTGCTCCTGTGTCAACAAAGCGGTGGAAAAGTCTATTCCAATTCTGTATTAGGAGAATTGAATTCAAATCCCTAAGCTCAGTGTTGCTCTCTCCAAGGAGGGAAGGATTTGGAAATGCCACAGAGAGGATGCTCCCAACCCTGAAATGAGAGAGGGATTGTGACATTTCCACCCAGAACCCTATTTCCTGGTGTTGGTGCAGACAGAACTACAGGAGGGGCCTGGTTTCTGTCCTCAGTTGTGAGTCTCATGGCAAGTGGTGCAGAGAGGAAACACAGGAAGATTTTACTGGAGGATTTCAAGTCACATCAGTCAGCTATGCAAGGATGAGTGCACTAAAGCAGGGAGCATGCACACTACAATAAGAAGCCACAGAGCAGTTAGATGTGGTTGGGCCAGCCTCAGAGTTGATGAAATATTCTTCACCACACCCTCCCTCATGACTCCCCTTCTCTGTCACACATGGGGAGGTTCCGAGCATTAAGAATGCTGTCAAGGGAACTGTGCTATGACAGCGATTAGCTATATGGACTAGTTATGGCAGCAATTGTCTATGTGGGTTTCTCATTTTTTCTGAAGTAATTTCTCTCTATATAAATAGGAGATAGGACACAATACTGCAAAACAGCTTAACTGTTTACACAGCCTAACTAGTCACAAATAGGTTTAGTATATGACTCTCTTGGGTGAGTTACTTTCCTTAATACCTAACCATTATAGTATATGTTCTGGTTTCTGCCCTTGGCTGAGGACCTAGTGGAAGAAGGACACACAGAGAAGCATCTGCTTGAAGGTTGGAGCTCATAGCAGACAGCTGATCTTATTGCTACAGCCCACAGAAAAATGGTTTATTTGTTTTTGACAATTTAATGATGCACAAGGAAAACTGTGAACCCCAAAAAAGTTGAATGAGTTCAGTTGGCTTGACCCTTAATTAAAAAAAATCAACCAATCAATTAACAGCTAAGAGACAACTTCCTTAATTAAGTTGTTATAGTTATTAGATGACAAGAACACTGCAAAAGATAATGCCTGTGTTAGGATCATTGCCTCTTGCAATTTTGGGGAACTATCCTGGTTTTGATGGGGTGTCCCGTATCTTACAAGACCAATTACAGCCCGGCAAGTTGACGACATCATTACAGTGTGACACTGTGTCTCATGATGCCAGTCCATCATGATGTTATAGTTTGCATCAAGATATTATGGCACACTGATGCTACATTCAAAGTCAACAACTAGGTCTCAGCCAAATATTTAAAAAGTGGCAATGCTGAGCTGGATCTTTTTTTAAATAACTAAAGAAAAATATGCTACAGTAAAAGTATGAGCAGAAGCCTTTGCTGATCACCAAACACACAATGAATATCAACCAGTGTGAACTGGTGCAATGGATGGCTTAGAGAATTAGTAATGCGATACAGAGCTTTCTCTCTGTAGGTCACTGATTCAATCCAATGTAGATCAGGAGTGACCAAAAATTATTTCCACCTGAAGTCTCTTTGGTGATCTCTGTGAAATGTCATTTTATTCCAGACCTCTGTGAATTAGCAGCCATAATACAAAGTCACCAGAACTTGCAAGTTTATTGGCAGCCTCAACACATACCAAGAATGAAATGATCTATGGAGACTGAACTGCTGTCTGAGCTGTAAAGGCAGTGGCTCCATATAAGGGCTGAAGTACAAAGGGGAGGAAATGTAAGGAAGCATGCACTGCTATGGCCAATGCTTTACCTTGTCTGTGGGTAGAACAGGGATTTGGCTTAGTCCAAAGTGTAGATGCTTATCCAAACTTCTTTTATTGAGCCACTTGGGTGGAAATCTTGAACAAACCCAATACTTCTGGGTTTGGCTTCGATAAGACAAGTTACAGGAATAGTTTTTCCCACACAGAATTTTTTCCTTTCAATCCCAGCCAAAGCCAGATAGTGCAAAGGTGGGTGAATATTCATTTAAAAAGGAAATGTTAACTACACTTTTTCAAACCACAAAAACTATATTGGTTTTGATGTGAGAGTTGGGCAAAGATTCTGGCAAGGGCTCAATCCATCAGAACAGATTTGTCCTATCCTAGTAGCTGCAATTGTTTATTTTTTAACCTCTGTTTGAAAAGGAATGTAATAAACAGGCTTCTTAAAAGAAGAAAAAAATTGAAGACCAGAGATCAGCCTGATTTACAGTGGAACTGTCTGGTACATGTTATGGCTTGGATTTTCATTAGACCAACTATGGCTTATGGTAAATTATGCTCAAACCGTAAGTGGGAAATGTCTAGTCAGCAGATGACTAGATAAATGTGCTGAACGTACATGTTGCCTCCATGTTAGTCCCACACCCTGATTAGCTGAGAATGATGTTTTGATTTTGAGACTCAGACTGTGATTTCCAGCCTAGTGCTACATTAAACTGTTGCTACAAATTTTGTCAGGCTACAGTGAATATTACATATCTTTTATAATTATTTTAAAAGAAATAAATACACAAGAAAGAAAAAATAAGGATTATCCTTTTGTGTACAGGAACTGTTTGGCTATGGAGATTGTTACTAGGCTATAGAATCTCTCTTCTAGGCTCGGTTAGCAGTAGTGACCAAAGATCATTGCAGTCTGATAGCTATTTGGGTTGCCTATGTAAAATGAATGGGTGGTCTCAGCCTCACTCATAGCAAATACTTGCAAATAACATATACATTTGCAAAAACTGGGATTGGCTTTGAACAATTTGCAAAAAGAAATAGGTTCAATATTCACAATGAATATTTGCAATGAACGATTTGACTATTTCTAACTCACAGTCAACCTGTGGAACTCATTGCCAGAGGATGTTGTAAAGACCAAAAGTATAACTGGGCTCAAAGAAGAATCAGAGAAGTTCATGGAGGATAGGTCCATCAGTGGCAATTAGCTAAGATGGTCAGGGATACAACCCCATGCTCTGGGTGTCCCTTAACCTCTGACTGCCAGAAGCTGGGACTGTATGATGGAATGGATCACTTGATAAATTGCCCGTTTCTGTTCATTCCCTCTGAAGCATTTGGCTTCAGTCACTGTTAGGATCCTGGGCTAAATGGACCCTAGGTTTGGCCCAGTATGTCCATTCTTATGTCCTAATCCACATGCTAATCCATTTCATGATCTATACACTGGACGTATAATGAAGGTTTTAGCCCTTGTGTGTACACACACACACACACACACACATTGCTTTAGCTAGTACACCTAGAGGGAACTGTTACCTCCACATATAGGACAGGGTAACTCCCCAGACTCAGATGACAGACAATAAGTTCAATTTAAGAGCAGCACGGGTTGACAAAAAGAATTGTAACATGTTGAAATATATAAAAATATGATTTTAAAAATCCCCATCGCATAGATACGATTCCTTAATCCCAGAAGAGGCCAGGAGTGCTACAAAGGTAGCTAGTCTCCAGTGGACCTCTGTACACAACTCAAAGAGCAACAATTGTGTCCACATCACAATGCAACTGGTTCTCAAGAGAGTAGCCAAGTATTGAATGGACCACGGAGACTGAAACACCCACTCACTTGACAGCAGGCATGAAGAATCAAGACACTGATTAAGAACACCATACCATGAGTTCCTCTTCCTACATACAGTTGTGCTTCCCGCAGGGGTGAAGGAATTCACAGCCACAGAGTATAAATTAGGAGAGACAAAATTACCTTGGAAAGAACTCTAACTACTTCTGAGAATGTGATTAAAATGTTTAATATACTGTTGCATTGTTAAACACATGCCATTTACCTGAGGCTTAATGCTGTAGTATTGAAATGCCTAGCCTACACCCCACCAATTCGTCATCACTGGTGGGCACCCTTTTGTTCAGAGGTATATGAAGTGTGATGGGGATATGTGTTTTATTTCTGACATAATCCACAATGATCTACATGGTAACTGCAAAATTTGCCAGACAATGAAAGGAGACATCTCTTCTCTATTCTGAGAAGGACAAAAACTGACACTGAGGTATTATATTTTGGTGACATTTTCCTGCTAACCTTTTCAATCAGTTTATAGCCAGGTTCTCTAGTACTGTATTTATTTACAAAAGTTTTCATTGCTAACCCAACGTGAACTACCTCATAAAAATTCAGACTATGTTCTTCTATATAACAAATAAAAACATATCAGATTAATAAAAATAAGCCACAAGAATGTCCTTTCTCAAGTAGTACATTAACACAACCTCATTCTTCCAGAACAGGTTCTGCATTTTCATGTCAACATAACTGTCATTAAATGTGTACTTGCAGCCTGGGAGCTGACAAAGTGGCTGAAAATCTTGCAGCCATTGGCAATTATTGACAGACATTTTAGGGGAAAATTCTGCTTTTAGATCTATATGCCAGATCTTGACCCCATCTAGTTCTTTCCATATAATAGAATGAGCACTGCAGCACACTGAGAGATGGTCCTGGTTTGGTGCTGGGCTGGTATTTGGAGACCCTGCTTTAGTTCCCTGCTCTGCCATAGACTTTCTGTGTGACCTTGTGTAAATCACTCACTGTGTCTCAGATCCCCTCCTGTAAATAATAATTCCTACCTCTCAAGGATTTTGGCTTTAAATGCAAGTGCAAAGGCATGTTGCTTAACATTTCCTACAGCACAGTGTAGCTCCTGTGAATGGTAGAAAATTTCTGAGTCAGTTCTGATGACAGATTTTTCATATATTTATACAATTTTATTGTACAACAGAGAAGTAAATCTGTTACGGGTCCTCTATAATTAAATAAAAGTTAGTTTGGAGCATCTCATAAGTGTGCAAATGATTATTCGTTTGGATTTATTCTATTTTTTTTCTTTTAAAAAATAACTCATTTTCTACACAGTGTGAAATGCTTCTTAATTCCCTCCATCCTCATATCATGAATGATTCCATTGAAATCTAAAGGCTAAATTAACTCAGTTAGCTGTGTATTGTCGATTTCATCTGAATTCTCTGTGAGAAGAAAGGAAGAAGTTTTAGGAGGAAACGTTTGCAGTTTCTTCACTGCAGTGAATTTCTGCACCATTTACATGCAATTGAATTACTTGGTGCAGCAAGAAATAATTCTATTCATTCATTGGTAGTGCACTCAACTTTCCTTCCAGAAGTTTTCTCTCTCCCTGGATGTGTAATAGGGCTGAGCTGAGCTGAGCAGCGGGTGATGGGATATAGAGACTTTCATCTGTATGCAACCAAATCAAATTCAGCCGACGTTAAACATGACAAAGTCATTGTAGTTTGATGATAACACTTGCACTGCCATTAACTGTGCTGTACAAGTTGTGTATAAATCATAGGATCATAAAATGTAGGCTTAGGCAGTGCTAGCCTCTTGCATTTGGGGAGGCTGGGTGTGAGCTCCTTAGATGTGGAGGGGGCCACCGGCACCCATACTGTGGCCCTGCCCCTGCTCCGCCCCAAGGCCATGATCCCACTTGGCCTCTTCCTTCCCCTGCTCTGCCTCTACCCTGAGGCCACCACTGCCTGCCACTCGCTCCTCTCTGTCCCCTCCCACAAGGCAGAGAGGAGCAAGTGGCAGGAGGGAGGGGCCCCAAGGAAGTGGCAGAGGGAGGGTGCAAAGAGGCAAAGTGAGGGCAGGGCCTTAGGAAGAAGAGGTGGAGCAGGGGTGGGAAAAGGTGCCACATAGGCAGGACCACAGAGGAAGAGGCCAAGTGGGAGCGGGGCCTCGGTCCATAGTGGGGGTGGAGCATGGGTGGGGTTATGGTCCGGGTGCTGGTGGCCTCCCACTTTTTGAGAGCTTTCGGTGGCGGCGCTCCAAAGGCAGTGAGCTGGTGAGCCTCCAAGGTGTGTCGCATCTGGCATCTCTTGCCCCATTTGGGGAGCACCAAGCCACGGAACAGACCTTAAGAAGTCATCAAGTCCAGCCCCTGCACTGTGGCAGGACCAGATAAATCTAGATCATCCCTGAAAGATGTTTGTCCAATTTGTTTTTAAAAGCTTCCAATGATGGACTCCACAACCTCCCTTGGAAGCCCATTCCAGAGCTTAACTACCCTTTTTGTTAGAAAGTTTTCCCTAACATCTAACCTAAATCTCCCTTGCTGCAGATTAAGCCCATGGAGGGGTTTGGTCTCTAAAGCTGGCAATCTACCATGGTTCTCTGGTGCAGCAGCTAATTTTAAAATAATACTTTAATATTTAAAAAACTAAAAATCTCAAACAGAAAAATAGTAAACCAATATATTACACAGAATATAAATCAGCCCATTTCATAGCTAAAATATTATGTGTTTCTCATTGTTAGCAGCAAGGATGATCATGGGACAAGACACAAAGGAAGGGTAAACAATAATAAGTTACTTAAACATTTTTATATTGATTCTACCACCTTTACTTTCAAAGAAGTTCCAATGAAATCAATGGACTACTCTTGAATAAGGTACTACTCAATGTAGGAGTGGTAGCATTCAGAAAAATATCACATTGGGTGAATGTACATTCTATAATGTTTTACTTTATTCCTGGGGTTTTTTTAGCAGACATACTCTGTCTTTGGGGATTTTTTGCAGTTTTTTGGCAGGGGTGGACTCATAAATATTGAATGTATTTGGAATATCTGGTTTGGGGCATTTGTATTTTTAGAATTCTGGCTTCCATGGTCTAGCTCATACTAAGTATATGTGGTTGCCAAGGTGTTAACTTTTCCTTTACACACACATTTTATTTCTCTGATGGAAATATTGATTCAAGTGGAGTTAATGGAGAGGTAACAGTTAAGAAATCCTTACCAGTCTTCTCACTATCTCAGCCTGGAGGTGGCATTTAATCTCTATTTCTGTGGTTAAGTATGATCATATATAACCTGTTGGTGAAAGAGCTTGTGCCTTTGAGCTACACAGAGCTCTTCTTCAGGTCTGGGAAAGGTACTCAGAGTGTCACAGCTAAATACTAGATGGAAGGGATTTTTTAGCATAAGTATTTAACACATATTCTAAGAGACCATTCAAGGTGAAGTGTCCATTAGCATCCCTTAGCCATAGCACAAAAAGGTGGGGATTAGTGGGTTACAGATTGTTGTAATAAGCCATAAATCCAGTGGCCTCAGTGGGAGCAGCAAACTGGTCTGGAAGCTGGTTTCAAAGCTGTGTTATTTCTAATCAGTCAAGATAAATAAGATGTCCTTTCTGTTCACTAAAAAACTCCCCACTCTACTCCCTCCTTCCAGTAGCTACTGAAAAATGAACTGAAGAGTACAAGCTCTGAGGAATAAACAGAAAAGTGTTTTTTCAACAGACATGATGCCTAATGGCACCAACAAGAGATATAATAATGTCCTATGTGAAGTCCTTCTCTTTATTTATTTTTATTAAATCCCTGCTGCCCTGTTTGTCCAGCCTTCCACAGGGAATATTTAGTGTGCCAGAGACACTGGCAGTTTTTAAACAGTGGAAAATTACATGATTCCTGCCCATGGCTGATCCCCTTTTCCCTGCCACTGAAATGCATACAGGAAGTATTGAGCTGTTCTATCAGTGTCAGTCTCCTTACAGCAGTGGAGAAATGTACCTATAAGAAGGTGGCTTGCTGTTGGGCTGGAAAGCCTGGGGCCGGAGAGTCAACCCTGATTGCTGAATGAGTCCCACCTGTGGGGGAATCAGGCCATTTCCTATAAAGAGCAGAAGGTGGCTGCAGTAAAGGTAAAGGGCCAGGAGGTTTTAATGAGATTGTAGAGCATGAGAAAGAGGGGTGCTTGGTGGTAAGATTCTGAAACCAGGGGACTTGCTCCAGCTAGATGTAGCCTGCTAAAACAGGAAGGACTCTGACCAGACCAATGGAGTTTGGTCTATACCTAGCTAAAGGCTGGAAGGAAGTTTTTTTTTTAATTCAGTTTTGAACTTTAAGTGAGTAAATCAGATGCTGTTGTTACTGGACTGAAAAAGCCAGTGTGGAGTTTATTTGGGGATCCAAGCAGGGAAGCTGAGGTGAGGGGAAGCATGTGGAGCTGCCTGGGGGCCTTGTGAGCTGGCTACTCCATGACAGTCCCTTTGAGTGGACATGCTCCAGCAGTGCCCCAAAGCTTTCTGTGCTGATAATTGAGAGAGCAATTCCTAATCCATGTCAGATCTATGATTCATCTAGTCTGATATCCTCTTGCCAACAATTCTCACTGGTAGAGGCAGGTGTGAGGAATAGAGCTGGTCTGATTTTATTTTTTTTAAATTTTGATTGAAAAATATTTTTAAAACAAATCTCTGTAAAACACATCTATTTTTACATTTTCCAGGTTTTTGTTGCAATCCTGAAAACCCCAAAGACCAAATTCCTGGTTGGTATTCAGCTGACATTTTTCAGTTGCCAAAACCAATATCCAGGATTTTTGTGGCTTTTCACTTTTCCAGTAAAAATTTCTGAAGAAATGCTTTTGATGAAGATGACAACTTTTATTTTGCTTTTTATGGATATCTCACAGGAACAAAACATACTTGCTGACCACCTGTAGTGAGACTCTTCATTAGATGATTCTTTTGAATACCAGGCCCGCAGGGAAGGGAAAGGAAGGATGGGCCAATAGTCAGGGCACTCGCCTAGAATGTGGAGGGCCTAGATTCAAGCTCCTGCTCTGTTACATACTTTGTGACCTTGGGCAAATCACTTAGCCTCTCTGTGCCTTAGTTCCCCATCTGCAAAATGCGGATGGTAGTACTTCCCTACCTCACAGTGGTGTTATGAAGATGAAGGCACTAAAGATTGTGAGGTGCATGGATACCACTGTAAATGAAAGCATAGCTAAGAAAAGCTTTTTTTCTAGCTCCAACAGTTAGAGCAGCTGGTATTTTCAGTGGATGACCTCCCCAG
The DNA here is from genome assembly GCF_020497125.1 of Mauremys mutica. Lineage (NCBI taxonomy): Eukaryota > Metazoa > Chordata > Testudines > Geoemydidae > Mauremys > Mauremys mutica. The sequence continues at coordinate 81,102,454 of NC_059075.1, forward strand.
GGTGGAGGTATTGCCCAATGTACTATAATTCCCACCACCTTCTAGTGCTATTCACAGCTCCAATTAGTTTAATTTAAAAGCATTGACCTATTTTATCACCTATGTTAGCGAGACAGTAAACAAAAAACATTAATCAAACAGGTTAGATGGGCTTGTTTAGCACAAACAAATCCAAAGGTAGGTCAATATGACTGTCTCCATTTCTTCCTCCACAATCCCTTTTGGCTTTTGCACATACAGTACTATCGTTTAAATGGCATAGACCCATCAGGATACCAATGAAAACAGACTCGTGAGCTTTTCACAAAGATTAAAGCCAAGTACTTGAAAATGCAGGTGAGCTCAAAGCACAATAATGTACTTGCAATTGTAAAAGCTTATAGCTAGAGCTGGTTGGAATATTTTAATTAAACTTTTTTCATCAAAATATGCTGTTTTGTTGGAAACATATCCATTCCAATGACATTTTTGAGGGGAAGGTTTCTGAGATCAAGGGTGGACTCTCTGGTCAGAGAGAGAGAGACGTGAACTGAAAACCTGGCCTTTTGGATCTGAAAACTGATGTTTCAATACAATTCTGCTTTGCAAAACCATTTGAAAGGTTTTGTTTCCATTCCAATATAAAACAAAATATTATCTATAAAAGATACAGGATATCTTTTTAAAAGGCTAAAGTTTATTTTTTATCTTTCCCTTCTTTAGTATAAGGCCACATGTACAGGGAGGAAGACCTAGCAGCAACACCTTTCCTATACCCGCTATCCTGCTAACGGGTCTAACCCTTACAGCTAAATGGGCAATTCAGTCACTCTACTCCTTCAATCCCAAAATTGTAAAACTATTTCACATGCACTATGAAATGATAATGATTTCCACTATCAACTGGCCCCAGATTGGAACTGGTTAATAGCTTCATAACCCATTACCCACACCCTGAGCTATCTAGTTCTTTGGTTCTGTGATTCCTCTTTCATAAAGATTTAACTTCATCTTTACTAGTGCAGAATAGAAAAGAAAATAATTCTGTATAATAAAATAGAAAAGCAAGAATCGGTTATAGCTTAAAGAGACTGCAATGATAAGCCATGTAAATTTACTATTCCCAAAAAGAGCTGAGATACTAATCCTCGTGGAAGATGTCATGTTTAAACCTTCACCGTGAGAATCACGGCTAGATATCTACATATAACAGTTTAGTGACACTCATTGCTATGGCATTCCTTCTGAGCTATACAGCATGCATACAGAACAGCATCTTCCACCAGGCAATTACAAATGCATATATGCTGTAACAACCTCTTCTGAGTTCTGCTTGCTTAGGTATCAATATGCTTAATGATATGCTAACCCATTGCATTGTAACAGGTCAATATGACAGACCAGAGTGTGATAGCCTCCTTACACAGCAAGTCATTCCATTGATTTCAGTGGGGTACTTGTGAAGTAAGATATTACGTTCAGTGTAAGGTAGGGACTCTCTGTCTATTTCAGTATCATCTTCAAGAAACTATACTTGAGAGAGACATGGGGGAATGTAAAACATGGCAGCACCTATGCATGTATTCCTCACATTTCATATGTCTTGGCAAATAGTAAATTCAGTTTGAGGGACAAGAAATAATTCTTGTTGTTGTGTAATATTGTGCAATGGAAGAGTTGCTTGTGGGGTGGGTGATTCTCCTTGCACTGAAGTATCAGGTATTGCCCTGCCAGATACATACCAGCTGTCTATCTTGTACGGTAAATAGATTCCTGTGTACTTAAAACCCCAGATATCAACATAACATTTCATAAGAGGAATCAACATAACACACCTGACAGAGATACAAAGACACACCCATTGGTCAGTATTGTACCACCCTGTCTGCCAGAAGCAGGATCTATTCAGAAAGTGTTCACATGCAAATCCAGTAATGGCAAGGAATGTCAGTTTGTCTAAATCCAGCTAATAAAAGCATAACAGGCAGTACTGACCTTGGGGAAAATAGGAGTAAGAATTTCAGAACACCCATCCTCGACTGCACTGATAGATAATTCTGTATACTACAGCGAAGGCAACAGCCTTTCTCTGGGAAACTATTAGCCAGTATAGGACTTGGCTGCTTTCTGACATACAGATAATGATCCAGTTCATGGTTATGATTTATGCTTTGCTTGTAACTGGTAAATGGGATAATTGCACAGATAAATTCTGTGTTAACATAAGAAGCTTAACTCTTCTAGTGCTGCTTCTCCCATTGCAATGCATCATCAGTGCAGCTGCCTGTTTAGCTGCAATGGAGGGCAGCTATAGAATAATGAATATTTTTACTATGTGGCCTAGAGTAACATAAATCTGCTGCAGTTGAGATAGCTCAACATCTTTCAGGTAATATAGAGCCAAAGCCGTTTGCTGCATATGTAGGGCTAGACCAAAAGGGATTGCTGAGTAAGGGGTTGTTTGTAGCTGCCTGGTCTCAGAAGGAGCCCTGTGGAGGAAATGAGTCTGAGTGATATTTCCTTCCCTGTTCCTCCTGGAAGGAAGTAACTTACTGTATCTCTCAAAAGAGGGCAGCTCACTTCCCCCTTTCCATTGACCCAGCTCCATTTGCCAGTCAGGCATGGGGAGGGCACAATGAAGGCTCTGCACCTCTTCTTGCCCCTCGGTTTCCCCACTTGTTTGTAGGAGGGAGCCTGTAGAGACGGTGACCTGGCACTGTACACCTGGACCCAAGACCTGAATAGGTCCCACTTGACTAAGCAGGAGATATGGGAAGACTGACTCCTCCTCACTCCTTTGTATGAATAAGACCAGGGGAGAATCTAGCCCATGGGAATTAGATATCACCTTTGCACCTCTTTCATGCCTGTGAAACCTCAGTAAACTTGCACTAATTGGTAAAGGGCCTGATGCTGCAGTTTATTCAGTGTGGTGGAGCATATTACCCCTTTAAGGGACGTCTTATGGCCAAAACAGCCTGGGTGCAATGAAGGTGCACCCAGCCCCTGCCTGGAAAAGGAAGCTGAGCAAGAAGGGACTAGAGGCTATGCTGGCTGCTATGGGTTGCAGGCCCTAGGACACTAGCCTGGCCTGAGTCTTAAAAACTGTTTTCTGACTATAAGTTTGATTGATCTGACTCAAAGCTCTGAGGCAGGAGCCTTATGAACTAGATTGAGCTGCTCCTTCCCTGACCTGATGCTTAAGGGAAAGGGAGTCTGCCTCCTAGAACAATAAGAGAACTAGGAACTCTGCAGGCTGGGGTTGATTTGGAGGCCTTCTTAAAGGGGACTGTTTGTTTGTTTTCTGTTGTTAATTTGGTTTTGGCCTCCCCTCTTTAGATCTGTAAACTCAGGCAAAACTCTCATTGACTTCAAAGTGTGCTGGATTCACATCAGCTGTTCTATCTGCGGGTCCTGGTGTGCGTGTGTTGTGGTGGTGGTGGGTGGGGTTGTGAAGCTCACTGTGAGATATCTCATGAGAAAAATAACCTGTTAGGAGAGGTTACAAGAAGTGGGGTCAGAATCTGAACTCAGGCTAGTCACAGGAGTTACTCTGGACTGGCACTTGTGTGACTACACTTAGAATTTAGCTTAGGGAAATGACAATTGAAGACCAACGATAACTGGTTACCAGAACATATGTCGCAAAATGTTACACAGGGAGAAGATGGTAGTTGTAACATGGGAAGAGGTGGCGGCAGCATTCATTAGTCAACAGGAATAGAGCAAGAAGGTATAATTTTAAGCTAAAGAAAGGGATAGTTTGATTAAATACTGTAAAACATAAACCTCTAAGTGTAATCAGACAATAGAGCAAGCTGCTGAGGAAGCTATTTAATCCCCATCACTGCAAATATGCAAGGCTAGACTTGACAGTTGGGATGCTTTGAGAGTAATGAAATCAAGCCTACTGTGCAGCAAGCAGGAGGGGTAGACAGTCACCTGCACTTTCCTTTTCTCTCCCTCTTGACATTCAATGACATGCATATGCTTTAGAGTAGTTAAGTAGTGCCTTTCTCATGTTCATTCCTGATAGTATGAATTAGGTTTACATTAGGGGCTTCGTTCTGACAGCAACAGTGTAGAACTAAATGACTGCACAGATATCTAAAAATGCATAGCAGTCAATTTGGACATAGATTATATTATATATTATACTGACTGAAATTTTTCTGTTCTCTCCTTAGTCACTGAAGCAAAAGGAGGGAGAGAGAGACAGCAAAAATAAAAGAGATAAACAGAAGAAAACACACAAGCAAGGGTAAGAAGCCAACACTAGAATCTCATTTGGTGTCAGTCAAGCAAATTTTTCTGGCATTACCTGAACACACACAGAATTTCAGATTAACTCTGATGAACATTTTTTCAAATACTAAGTAAACAAAAATGTGTGGTGATTGGTGTCTGTACTAGATACGTGTCTCTGTCTATATATAGGATGGCGTCTATGTTTTCATAAATCCACCTACTTTGACTATGAAAATTTACCCTGTGGAGAGCAGCAGCAAGATGTTCTAGTAAATAAGAGATTATGGGCTGGATCCTGCTCCCATTGAAGGCAGTGGCAAAACTCTTATTGATGGCAATGGTTTTTAGATCAGGCCCCAAGAACATTACACACAAACACACACACAATGAATCCAGTGTCTCTTTCCAGAAAGAAAAGCCATTGTTCTGTGCAAACCACTGTCTAGGGAACTGCAAAGTAGGGACTCAACAAGATACACAGTTATTGCCCACAGAGGAAATGCTGCCTTGATGGAGCTAAAATAAGTATTCAGCACTAACACCATTTCTAGATGCCATGATTTCCACATTAATAGGATGAGGAGTCTGGTGGCACCTTAAAGACTAACAGATTTATTTGGGCATAAGCTTTCGTGGGTAAAAAACCCATAAATCTGTAAGTCTTTAAGGTGCCACCAGACTCTTCATGGTTTTTGTGGATACAGACTAACACGGCTACCCCTCTGATAATTAATAGGATGCAATCTCCAGGTTTTACACAACACTAACATAGCAAAAAGAGAGGTTTTTCTTCTAACTGGTTCCTTTCTTTCATTCAGCACTACAGTATGTAGACTGTAATCAGTCAGTGCACTCATAGGAAAAAATCTTTCTGCAACATTTTGAAAATCTAAGAATCCTTTCCCTGACAAGGCAGACAGCAGTGTATGAAACCACGGAATTACTGCCAGTGTTGGTTATCAAGCACCCAAGGTTCAATAAAAGACTCCAGTGACTCACCAAAGTTCCCATCTCAATAAGCTGATTAGCCAATTGCCTTAAAACAGGACATAAATGCGCGGGAAAATTGTCTTTGATATAATCTAGATGGGAGTGTTGCGATTATCAATTCTGCTCATGGTTTCTTTGCTTTTTCAAGCAAGCTCCTTGATAGATTAGGGTCTAGAGATTGTTGTCAAGTGGGTTGACCACAGGGCATTTCAGAAAACCAGTAAATCTAGTGAACATGTTCATTCATGACCATAGATTGTAGAGATGGGAAAAGTCATATCAAGTCATATCTAGTCTGTGACTCTGCTAGTGAAAGATTGTTACTTACACTATATTTGCTAGTGCTTTTTCCAATTTGATTTTCAGAGCTCCCATTGACCTTAGTGGAATCTGCAGTTGCCTATTTGTCTCTAATAATGGGGTCTCCTCTACTTTTCTTGGCAATTCTCAGACTTTAAGACCTAGTGTGCAACATCTAAAACTCATAAGTACTAGGCACATCACCCCTGTAATTTCAATTCTTGCAGCTATAATGTCTGACAATATAGTGTAAACCAGCCTGTGTGCAATATGATTGTAGCCCATGTACCACCAGTGGTACACCTACCAGAATTTGAGAACAGCTGATATAATAGATTTCACTGTCTGAAAGTCATTCCCAATATTCACCCTTCATCGTTTTTCTTGCCTTAATTTCATCCCCTATTCATACCTGTTGCAAACTCCCAAAATAAAGCCTTTCCCTCTTTGATGTTTTACACACCTCAGACACATGTAGGCAGATATCCCCTTACTTGTTGTATTGCCAACCTTACGTGTAGTTAGCTGTACATAGTCATAACTACACTTCCAGACAATATAGATAGTTGATACACTATCTCCTTGAAATTGGTCTTATCTGGTGGCCTTCCTGACAACATCAACAGAGAGAGTAAGGTGCAAATGACTCCATGCCCTATATGGGTAGGGCATTTTTCCAGTGCCACCACCCTTGTTCTCTCTCTTTTAAGACTAAACAGAGGAGACCTCCTGCATTCCAGACTTCTTTTGTAACCAATTCTCCTTCAAAGCATCATCTAAATCACCAGAAAAGAGATGGGAAAAGGTAGCAATTAGCCTCACTGAGGTGCTTGCCTGCTGCTGAACATTCAGGTGTGTCTGGGTAGAATGCACTTGTCTATCGGATACATCAATTTCAGATTTCAATCTGGATGTACTGTAATGTTTTACACATGAATTCTGAAATAATCTGGCATGACTAACAGGCTAATCATCTGGATTTGTAATTGTTTTGTGTAGTGAGATTATTCCAATATGTTGAACTCAGGTTTTACGTGAGAACATTGATATCAGACAGATGTAATTGCCATGCATCACCAATTAGAGGCATCTTCTAAATCTGCACCAGGAAAGAAGAGGATTATTTGGAGACAGAGATGAGAATGGATCCCTAGAGGCCAAGAGATTGCCTCATATCGCTGATAGAGTCGAATTTATGTACTACTAAAACAGGAAATCATGAACTGACCAGATTCATAACACTTGACCGAGGCTGTTTAGCTGTAACACTGGGATTTGAAATTCAAAGACGTTTTTCCCCTTCCCAAAATAGTAGAACTTTCTGTTTATGGCTTTATTTGAAAAGGAAGGGTTTGGGAGAGTATAAATGACACAGTCTGCAGTGTATGTGTGATGGCATGACCATCATCTTGTTCCTTCTAGCACTTTGATATTGGGGGTAATTGAAACTAGAGCACGCACTCTACAGGAGTCTCTTCTCTTCACATGCAGGAGACCAGTAATGTATTTCTTAACAGAGATAGGACAAAAACAGAACCTTTTGTCCAATCATCCCTTTACTCCAAACTTTATATGAATGGCATCAGGTTTGGGTTATGGATTGTAAACCTAAACCTGCCTGATGAGGTGTTGCAAATTCAAAGCCCAAACCAGACTGCTTTGCCCCTTGCAGAGCTAGAATAAAACTGAATGGCTAGATTGTGCCTAGCCCCTGAAAGGTGACACAAGGGGTTAGCTGCAGAGGGCAAGCAACAGTCTTAGTCTTTCTCTGAGTGAAAGAATTGCTTTCTTGGCTAGAACTGCTAGGGTTCCTACCCACCCCAAAGGGGAAAGGGAGTAATGAGGAGAAGGTGGAGTCAGGGTCTGACCAGGGCCGGCTCTACCATTTTTGCTGCCCCAAGCAAAAAAAAAAAAAAAGCCGCTTGGACTGCCGCCCAAACTACCAAAGCAAAAAAAAATGGGTAAGCTCCCTAGTCATTGTGGAGAAAAGTAACGGCCAACTGTGCATATGCTTAGATCCCAGAGAACTCAACACAGCTATAAAAAAGAGAACATTTCAAACTACAAACCAGAGAAGAGATTATGGCTCAATTTGCAAATGCTCAATATTTCAGGAAATTGGCTACATCCTCAGGTTTTTGGCAGCTAAAATTAGCTGAAGAAAGCTCAAAGCTATGCACGTTTAATACCCCATTTGGAAGTCACAGATTCTTACGCTTACCCTTCAGCATAGCTTCAGCACCAAAAGTGTACCACAAAACCATGCATACAATATATGAACATATTAATGATGTTGACACCTCAATAGATGACATCATCATCTGGGGCTCAGTGAAAGAGGAGCATGGTCATAGACTTTGGAAAGTCCTGTATGCAACTAAAGCTGCAAACATCAAACTAAATAGGGAGAAATGTGTTTTAGGGGTTACAGAAATGACTTGTTGGGGTCATTATTTCCAATGAAGGTGTAAAACCTGGTAAGAGGAAGATTTCACCCTTTAAATGATGCCATGTCCCCAGTTCAAGAAAGATGTTCAACAATTCCTGGTAATGGTTAATTACCTTGAAAAATTCATACCTAATCTATCTACCAAAGCAACAGCTTTCAGAAAACTCCTAGAGAATAAAAATGAAAGGTACTGGGGTACAGAACAGGAGAAATCATGGGAGGGTTTAAAACAGCAACTGATACAAGAACCAGTGTTGGAGTTCTATGTACCAGGAGGGCCTATTAAAATCTTAGCAGATGCTTCACAGTCTTGTTTAGGTGCAGTGATTTTACAGAAGCATGAAGATTGTTGTCAGCCAGTGACATATGCAGCCAAATCACTGACTGAGGCAGAAACCAGATACACACAGATTGAGAAGGAGATTTTAGGAATATTGTTTGCCTGGGAGAGATTCAATCAGTTTATTTATGGCCAGACAGTGGAAGTTGAAACAGATTACAAGCCCCTGATAGCATTATTTAGCAAACCACTAAACAACTGTATTTTAAGGATTCAAAGAATGATAAAGTTGCAAAAATATGATTTGGTTGTGACCTACACACCCGGTAAATTCATGTTCACTGCAGATGCTCTTTCCCAGGGCAGTGGCTCTCACAAAACCAGAGAAGACTTTAGAGACAAAGATGCAAGCCTATATAGATCTGATTGTAAAGTCTATTCCCATAGCTAACAGGAAACTGCAACAAATAAGAAAGGTAACGGAGAAAGATGAATCATTGGGAATCCTTAAAGAAGCCTCTGAAGAAATAAGCAGTTGCTGTCCAATTATAAGAGACTATTGGAACTGCAGACATGAACTTACTGTGATAGATGGGTTGATTTTTCAAGGGCAAATAGGTTTTAATTTCAACGAGCCTCTGAAAAGAAATGATATGGAAGATCCACGAGAATCATTTAGGAATTGAGAAGTGCAAACGAGCACGAGAGGTGCTGTATTGGCTGTGGGTCAATCATGACATCACTAATGTGGTAGGAAACTGCTTTTCCTGCTTGAAATACAAGTTCTACATATTCTTGCAGCAATCACAGTTATTAAATGGAAAAATAATATGAGGAAAGTATTTAATATGTTTTAGCTGTTGTGATTCAGCAAAGTACGTATGCTTAATGTTAAGGACATGCTTATGAGTAATCTCATCCTTATTCAGCCAAGCATTTAAGCATTTTTCAAAATCCCACTGACACATAAAGTTAACCATGTGCTTAAGGTCTGTGCTGAATTGGGGCCTGAGTGAAGTTTAGCAGCACACAAGGAGAAGTAGTCTAATGTAAACAACTGCTTTCCTCAGATCAGCTGCAAGTGCTCCACAGATTAGTATGGGATATGGACCTATGATTTAATAAAGAATGCACTATTGTAGATAGAGCCATCATCTTTGTAAATTTCAGGTGCCGAGTATGTCACTTCTTTCACTTATCAGAGGGGTAGTCGTGTTAGTCTGGATCTGTAAAAGCAGCAAAGAATCCTTTGGCACCTTATAGACTAACAGATGTTTTGCAGCATGAGCTTTCGTGGGTGAATACCCACTTCTTTCACTGTTAGTGGTAAATTTCATATTATTTTTAAGTATCAGAGGGGTAGCCATGTTAGTCTGGATCTGTAAAAAGCGACAAAGAGTCCTGTGGCACCTTATAGACTAACAGATGTATTGTAGCATAAGCTTTTATGGGTGAATACCCACTTCGTCAGACACGTCCTATTATTTTTACTTATTCTCAGAGTTTAAAAAGCACTGAAATAAACATACATCTGCAAACTTGTTTCAGCTTTTTTATTTGATAACATCCATTAAACATAGAAAGTGTTTAGAACTGTGTGGCACTTCTATGCTACATATACTTTAATCTGAGATATGAATAAAAACACCAAAATATCTGATAACATATGTTTTTCCATATTTAAACACTGAAGATGGGGTAAAAGGGAAGCTGAGATTATGCAATTTGATGCAGAGAGATATGAAAATTTAACCAAGCATTTTCATGTCTATATATTTCACCAACATACATACAGCTCTCAGGATGTTTCTTTAAGAAACTTGCTCTACTTATCTACAGCAAATATATCCTAAGAGTGATTGTTGATGTTAACACCACTTTTGACTTTACTGATTGGCATGCAACTATATAAATATAGTATAATTACTTTTTCCTATAGAGTTTTGTACATATGAAAAGTTATGATACAATAAAAATCTATACATATGGAGTTAGCAGTTCTGCTGCTGCTAACCTAAAATATACATCTTTTTAAAAAGTGACTGCTCAGCTCTTTGCAATACAAAATAAAAGAGCAATCTCAGAAATGCTTTTTCTTTAAATAGCAATGTATATAGACATTCATATCTTCATTATCTCGCTTTGGTTAGAACTGATTAAAATGGTTCACCTTTGCCTGGTTGCATTTGTACATGAGAAGAATCAGTCTTAAGTAATCCACTTTGTCTGTTTTAGGCAAAGGCTGACATTTGTAAAACAGCAAATGTCAGATGGCTTCCTTTCTAAATCTGTGCAGTTATAAAGTCAAATGACAAGTGTCCACTCTCAAAAGTTTAACAGTGGAAAATATTTGCTTGCAGGATTCTCATCTATTGGTAAATATTCCAGTGGAGGACTAGATTGCATCTCAGGAAAAATTGCTCCCTAAATTTTATACAATATACCTCCAAGAGAAGGTCAGCTTTTTAAAACATTTGTTTTATTTGAATAGTTCATGTGCTTTGCTGTATAGCACCCTAAAGACTCCCCAGATAGATTTAGCTGTTGCTAAATAATAAATTCAGTGCTGTGGAAGGCGTGACAAATGTATATAGCAATCTCATTGTTGTTTCCGTTGAGGTCTGGTGCAAAGCAGCATTACTCCAGGATATTATTACATTCGGTTGCCATGAGATGTATGTTAACCTGAGACAGAGAACAATAATTATACTGCTACGAACACCTCACCTACCACTTCTTTTTTGCCTCCAAAATGAATGAAATCCTGACCCCTGTCAAAGTCAATGGTAATTATACCATTGACTTCCGTGTGGTCAGGTTTTCACCCAAAGTGTCTCTTGTCTAAGGATTGCATTGGATACATGGAGGACAAAGCATGAAGTAGTTGGCTGAAAGTAACATTGAAGATTTCTGGGACATACCTTCGGTGTATAAAATGCATCATTCTGATTTGATAGCCTAATATCTAAAGCTATTCAGACCACATGTGATGATAAAGAGGATGGAATGCAACCAATCAAGCTAAAAAACAAAGAGCCAATGAATGAACTGAGCAAAAACAAACAATGCTAGGAGAAATACCCAGTCAGAAAAAAATATATGTTTAGAAAAAAATGCTTTGAAGTTTTATGACCCAATTTTGTAAATAAGATGAACTTCTCTCCACCCAACTAATGAAAAGTAAAAATTGCCATGTACAGATAATTGATGGTGACAGCTCTGGCATGCACTGTGCGGTAGGTGGTGTAATGGTCAGATTACCCTGTGCATATAAGTAACAAACTGAGCTCTTGTGTTTTCCATAGGGTGTTGGTAAGCACATTTTCATGCCTTTTCTACTGATCCTCCCTTAACTCTGGGTTTCAGCTCTATATTCCTTTACAGCCTTCGTCCCTTCAAACTAGAAATCAGCAGAACTAGTATCTCAGGCTCAATCCTGTTGGGTTTCAAACATGTTTTGATTTGGACCCAATGGATGCCCAGGGAGACAGATATTGTCCGGACAGATGTTACCTTCATAATTTTCCTGCTATTTTCCCAAGAGCTCTTGCTTCTACATTAACAAGGCTGTGGTATTCTTTTCTCACTGGTTTTGGGTTTGGTTTGGATTTTTGGACAGCCTCTGCATGCTTTGTATGACTCATTATTGACCTTTTATTTTTTTTTTTGCAATATCCTCATCCCTAAAAAAATGTTAATTGGAATCTATCTCAGTTTCTTAATTCCTCCATCGTCATCTCAAATTGGATCCTAACCTCACCCTTTTACAAAATCCTGAGCTTCAGCATCCCTTCTGTTTCCCAATGACATGATACAGGGCTGCCTCCATTTTTTTTTTAGTTCCCTGCATTCTGAAATGTTTGATGTGCTGAGGAAGAGATTTTAACCAAGAGCCAATGAGAGCTAGACGTGCATGCGCACTCCCTGTATGGCATGATTGCCACGAGAGAAGGGCCTAAACTACAGACCCAGACCTGAACTTCCCCAGTCTGAATACGATTGGTATGAGCTCGTTTCTAATTATTACCGTGTGTAGAGAGAGTTTTTCATCCAACTGAGAATCACAGGAAGAAGTGACAGAGATTACAAAAAAGTAGATGCTCCCTTGCTGGCAGTGTTTGGGAAGTACTGGGTGAAATCATAGAATAAGTGCAATGGCGCTTTGCATTCCTTGGCAGTGTTCTGGAAGCTCCTTCTCAGATGAACTTTTGCCTGCCAGAGAGAGCAGCGGGCCTTCATTTGAAGAAATTGGAACTCCCTCCCTGCACTTACTCACCACTGAGTTAGCTTTTCTGCCTTGCACTATTCCCACCAGCCAACCCTCAATGCTTGTCTAATCCCTCTCCAGTTTCTCCCATATGCTTTCAAATGTATTAAACCACCACTGGAAAACATTTTTCTCTTTTTCTACGTGGATACAGTAACCTTTGATGCATCTGGTCCCGGAGGGAATTTGAACAGTTGGTTAGTTTAAAGACGTTTGCCTGTTAGATGTGTCTTTTTTATGGCTTTTGATCCTTGAGGCTATGTCAGCCTAGCAGTCCACCTCAAAGCAAGAAAGACATCTAGGGCCCTTATCATGGGACATGCTGCGTGCTCACTGGAGTTAATGAAGATAGAGGGCATTCAGCACCAGGAACAAGTACTTTAGCACCTGACAGGATCAAGTCCTAACCAATAAAAGAGCTTTTACAAGTTCTCCAAAGAAATGCTCATAGTCACACAATGCTTTCCCTGCAGTTAACTACAGTTACTGACATAAACTAACTGAGGATGAACCCAGCATCTGAAGTAACTGAAGCAAAGGGAGGCCAGCAGAATGTTAAGATACTCAGAAATTGGTAGGAGAGATGGAACACATGTTATTGGACAACAAAATTACAACCCAGGTGATTATGGAATATTTGCTTCTATAAGTATCTCCACAAGGAACAAACACTTAACAATGGGCCATCTTGAAAGGAAAAGTATAACACAGTCCGATGGCTGGAAATTGAAGCTAGACAAATTCAGACTGGAAATAAGATGTAAATTTTCAACAGTGAGTGTAATTAACCATTGGAACAATTTACCAAGGGTTGTGGTGAATTCTCCATCACTGACAGTTTTTAAATCAAGATTGGATGTTTCTCTAGAAGATCTGCTCTAAGAATTATTTTGAGGAAGTTTTATGGCCTGTGTTATACAGGAGGTCCCTTCTGGCCTAGGAATCTATTAAAACAACTGCATGGCTCAGAGAGGCCTACTGTTTTATCCACTCAAAGTTCACTTCCTAAGTGTACTAACATGCTCCAGCATATGCAACTGTTGTGGGATAGCTACTTGAGGCAGATGCTTTTCAGCCTCATGCATGCAGTTACTTCATACTCCACAGGTATCCATAGTTGAAATAATATGATCTGAACTGAACAATTGCCCTTGAGTCCTCTTACAAAGATAAGCAGCATTGGAACTTATTATTTTTCTCATGTGCAGAAAGCAGGCTGCCTTATTTTAAATTCTTTTACTCATAAAAATACATAATGCCCCATGATTCCCACCTTTACTTGCATGACTCACAGCATTGTCATAAATCACATTACTCCTGCACTATATAAAAAAAACTTCACAAGATGTCAAAATTAATCACAATCATATGTTACCATATATCACAGAAAACTGTGTACATTTTCCCCCCATACAGGACATACTTCAACTAAAATAATTTTGACACCAATGATAGTGTTCCTTCTTCCTGTTAGAAGTAGGGGGGTTTTCCTCCCATTTTGGTACATAAATAGAAGAGAATAGTCTTTGAAATATTTACGTCCAGAAGATTTTGCTGCTGTTTTTGCTGACATCTTCAATTCTCATTTTCTCTCCAGCCACGGGCATTCTTCCCAAATTTATAGACTAATCTCCGGCCATCCACACGCTCCAGTATTTCTCTTTTATAATAGTATCTGTTAAAAGGAAAAAAAAGAAATAGATTTGATACTAGGCATTAGAGTTGAGAATAGTCTTTAAGGAACACTGTCAACTAAGAAATCATACTTGTAACTGAACATGTTTTAACTACTTTTATTACAAGTAATATCTAAGGTTATTGTGACTGAAAGAGATTAGAGAAAACAGCTTATCTCTTTTTTATTTTACTTTGTTTTAGTTTATACATTTGCCTGCACCTTGAGTGGATTATGCCACTTTTCAGAAACACCAGCTCATAGTTTATTCAGTGTTGCCAACTCTTGTAATTGTATCACAAGTTTCATGATATCTGACGTTTCTGTAAAAGTGCCAGCTTCTGGAATCCCGTGATCAGGAAAGAATCTCAGCTTTCATTTAAAACAAAAAAGAAGTTTCTAGCCCTACTGGGTGCAGAGAAAAGCTTGAAAATGTAAACATCAAAAGGATCCCATGATTTTTAAGCCAATCTCATTATTTTGGGGGGCTTGACTTATGTTCAGGTTGGCAATACTGCTTATGCATTGCTTAGGCCCAATTTAAATCCTTTGAGTTTAGTAGTGACAAGGTCTTGAGCTGGTTCCTTTTCAGAGGGGTGAGTTTTACCTTTTGTGTTTAACCTTCTATAACAGTTAGTTTCACCTGTTTGTGTGGCTTGTTCACACAGCAACAAGGGGAGACAAAAACACTTAAAAAATAAGAAAATGTAATTATAACCCCCTCAAAATCAATAATCGAATTCAGATGGCAGACGTAACCAATTAAATTACTTGTAATCATTTTTTAAAATTAACAAGATTCCAAATTGATGCAATATCTCTTTAATTATTCCAGGATTAATGTTTTCTCAACTCATGCTACCTCATGGCCCGGCTGAGTTTCTCATAAGTCATGCTGCTATTGTTTTTCTTCTTTCCCCAGAGCTGAGCCACCGCCTCAGATTTTAAAAACCTGAAGACACCTTCAGACCGGTCTTCCCACTTTATTAATCCTGGGTTCTTCTCTGAATTCAGGAGAATATCTCTGATAAATTCCCAGAGGTGAGTTCCTCGAGGATCTGAAAGAAGATGGAAGAAACAGAAAGACTTTCTCTGGGGTACTTTTTTGTTTTTGTTTTTGTTTTATTTTGGTATGGTAGGTTGCTCACAGAAAATGACTTGTCTGCATAGAAACCACAATCTGACTATGCCTCCAGACTTCCATGTACATTGTCTGAGATGTGTAAAGCAGTAATCTAAGAGACAAGGTGGGTGAGGTAATATCTTTTATTTGACCAACTTCTGTTAGTGAGAGAGGCAAGCTTTCGAGCCACACAGAGCTCTTCTCCTGGTCTGGGAAAGGTACTCCAAGGGTCACAGCTAAATGCAAGGTGGGACAGATTGTTTAGCATTGTTTAGCACATAGTCTAAGGGACCATTCAAGGTAGAAAGCTTGTCTCTCTCACCAACAGAAGTTGGTCCAAAAAAAATTGTACCTCACC
Source organism: Mauremys mutica (assembly GCF_020497125.1). Lineage (NCBI taxonomy): Eukaryota > Metazoa > Chordata > Testudines > Geoemydidae > Mauremys > Mauremys mutica. The sequence goes on from NC_059075.1 coordinate 81,118,123, forward strand.
CACCTTGTCTCTCTCATATTCTGGGACCAACACAGCTACAACTACACTGCATAAAGCAGTAATTTTGACATTTCTCAAATTGAGGTTATCTTCAGAATAGCTCCCCAAAGATTTGCATATCTCTGTAAAGCTGCAGCAAAATACCGCACCAACTCCCCCTCAGAAAGTTGGATGCAAAACAGAAAAATGGCATCTAAGCCAGTCTTTGTTTCATATTACAAAGCTCAGCACTTTGCATTAATCCTATCAAGTGTGTACCCTGTTGAAGCCACATACCTCAGACCGCTGCTCTGATGCTTTATACTTCTACACCATGACTTTTGGCACTTACACCCATTCAGGAAGGAAAATCACTTGGAATGATTTGCCCAGAAAGCTGTGGCGTTCTCCCCGACTAAAGACTAGTAAGGAGGATATGTTCATGACCTATTTGCCAACATGGATGGAAATATTTGCACACCCAGGGTGTAACCTTAAATCTCCATAATGGATGTGGATAATGAATCCTTCCTTAGTGGAGGGATGAGCCAAGGGCATTGCAAGGATTGAATTTCTCAGAGAGGAGATAGTTCTGGGGGCCAAGACATCTCCTAACTTCTTTTCAACCCAGCAATCATGTCTTAAAGGAGAACACAGTAAACGTTCATCTAATTCTGGGTTTCTGAAAGGTCCTTATTGATTAGAGCATTATTTGGAACTTCTACACTACCCTGGACAAGGCAGTTGGTCAGATCCTCAGCTGGTGTAAATCAGTGTAGCTCCATTTGACCCATTTGCTTTGAAACTGGGCTCTTTCTTTCTGTTGCTTCCTTTTTCTCCCAAAACTTGAACCTAAACTTGTACTGTCTCGGGGCCATTATTCAAGCCACCAGTGTTGCCATAAGTAGTTGACTTACTGTGCTTCTTGGTGTGGGACTTTGGTGGATGATCATGTGTTTTTTTCTCATCTGAAGACTCTGCAGAGGATGAAAATGAAATTATTCTCATAAACTTGGCTAAAGGTTTTCTATTGACTAGCAGATTAAAAAATAAAAACCACAACAATGAATAATTGCCTGTTTTAAAGAAAATCATCTTTCAAAAACTAAATGAGTAATCCGGGGGTTATTTTTGCTTTCTGGGTTATATTTTAATCAGCCAGGCTACACTTCACAAAGAGATCATTGATGAATAAAAGACAAATACAGAGGTATACAGTTGACTCTGAACATGTTAATTAGATAATAAATACCTCACCCCATGTCCCTTGCACCGTGTATGTCAGAATGAAAAATAAGAAGATCATATATATATATAAAAGCTATCCTGAATCCTCCCATTGTGGCCCAGACTTTGCTGTAGCATGTAACTTTGGGGGCTTTTTTTTTTTGGTTGTTCTATAGATGATCTAATGTGAATTGTATGTACTGGTACTAATGTAATGTACACCCACCTGCCTAAATGGAGAATTATCTGACAAGGCATTGTTCTTAAGTAAATAAATGAAAGCCGAGTAGTCCCAGAACTCAAGCTGGTGTTAGGAATTTTTGACAGCTGGGCACATATATTTTATTTTACAGCTATAAGCCACAAGAACATGCTACTTCTCATCAGTGCAACATTTTTGCCTGTAAACACTCTTAAAAGGCACCAGATTTCTAGCTCAAGCCATTCCTCAGAAAAAATAAAGAATAAAGAAGTTGTATTTATTCATTTCTTATCACCTAACTAGAAGATGATATTTCTGTGTTTAGTAGTCACCTTCTTGGAAATTAACAAAATCAGAATCTATTACTGACATTAACACAAATGGTTTCTTTTAATCAGGCTGAGACCTTTCACAAGGTCTATGAAACAATTCTAATTATAAGTCCCCCTTGTGCTTGCTCTGCAGGATATTTAGTGCCTGAATTCCATAAAGTAAATGCTTAAGACTCATGCATGTTTTTCCTGTGGCTAAGTATTCACAATTACCATAATTTTGCATGGAACGCAGGATTTGCATGTGCAAATGACTTAATGTAAATATCTATTTGCATAAAATCTTGCCTGATTAGCACATGCATCTGCAATAATTGTGTCTAAAAAAAATGGGTGCAAAAATATTTACAGACATACTGTACTCTACAACCAATTGAAAATATGAACTCAGAAGTAGGGTTGTCCAGAAAACTGAATATTAGGTCTAGATGCAGGCCTGAAACATTGAAAAAAAATAAATAATAATTTCAGGTCAGCCTGGATGAAAGTGTTGTGACATTTTTGGTGAACCAAAATGTTAAAACAAATGACTTTCAATGTTGAGTGTTTTTAATAAATTTTAAATTATTTTAAAAATAAAACCGAGGGAAATTCCAAAAACAAAAAGTCAAAATGTTTTATTTCATAAATGCTGAAATGAACTCTTTCTGACATTTCTGGAAAAAAACATTCTGACCAAAACAATTTGCCAAAATTGGTCTAAATTTGTGAATGGTTTCGATTAACCCAAATTTGCATTTTTGTGTGTGTGAAAAAAATGTTTCACACAAGGTTTTGCTCACCTCTACTCAGGGCAGAGAGGACTGTCCAGGCCTACCCTGTTTTAAGTCTGATATAGCATGGTCTTGACTCACAGCTGCAAATCAGCTCTGGGCTCATGTTTATATATCCTGCCCACTTTTAGAGAGCTCACTGTTTACTTGCCAGCCCACTTTCAGAGAGCACCAGCTTGTGCTGGAAGTCACTGAGCTTGTGAAATTCAATTGATTTTGCTGACTTTATCCATGTTAAGCTCCCATGGATGTCACTCAACTGTATATCAAAAGTCAGTGGGACTTTTGTCTTGATTAAGGACTGCAGAGTCAGGTCCTTAATTTGTAGATAGTTTTACCTAAAAATACAATTATTAAAAAAACCACCTGATTTTAGAATCCCCTATTTAGCTTAAAATAGCTTTGTATATTCAACTTAGCTGGTAATTTATTCAATGAAAGTCAATTGCCTTCTACTTAGTGATTTATTCTTTATTACACCTGTGTAAACAGCCTCCCATTCTGCCTTTACACTTCCACGGAGCCCTGTTCTGAGCACACAACATTTGAAGGCTGGGGCTTGACAGATGAAAAGAATTATGATGCCGTTTCAGCAAAGCTGCCTTGCAAAACTTGTGACAAAAGATTTCACATTATTTGCATATGATTCAGGAATGAGCTACTTCTTTATGGGATATACAAATTTAGTTTTTACAACAGGCTGTGCCCTTGGCGTGCCACCCTAGCTCTAGGCTCAACAAGTCAGCATATACACACACCAAAGCCAAGAATCCTGCTGATTCCCAGCACTGTCAGAAAGCTCTGAAGAGCTGGCAGCCATTTTATGAGAATGGGCGTTGGCAAGAGAAAAAGCAATTGGGTTTGGTGGGGGTTTTTTACATTTATTGCTGAATGCATTTGTTTAAAGCGCACGTCACCTTGGCAAGCCTTGCTGTGCTTCTAGGTGAGGGCCACGCTGAGCATGCACATGCAGATACTGTTATTGTAATCTGCCCTTTAATTGTTTCAGGTCAGTTTAAGGATGAGGGCCCAGTGGGCAAATGAACTGGATAGTACCCAGCATGAGTCTCAGTGGGGAGCTGCAGAGGCAGTGGGAGGAGTGTAGTCACACTGCCTTTCTTCTTTCCATCTCTTCCCATATCTCGTTCTTTCACCTTTCTTTTCTCTCTCTCTTTCTCTCTCTCTCTCACCCTGATATTATTTTTACCTTTGATTCTTTTTCAGTATTTGTTTCTCTTTAGATTACTTTCTCTTTTCCCCCTTTTCTTTCCTTATGTTTTCTCCCCTCCTTCCCCATGTTCCCTCAAGAGTCCTTGCTTCTTGTCAATATCGACTTTTTCTTCTAATCTTTCTCCTTCCTTCTCTCTCTTCTTTCCCCTCTTTTACCCATTCTCCAATCTCTCTTCTTTTCTTCTCTTCCCATCACTTTTCTCTCTTCCCTTTCCTCACTTCCTGCCCACAGCTGCCACCTCTAAATCATGCTTGCCACATTTTCATGTGTCTACCCACCACCACTCACTTATGCTTTTACCACTCTCTACTCCCCATGCACCTGTCACTCACCCACTATCTCAATTGCCTACAAAAAGGCAGATTATATTCCTATTACATCCTCTTTATACTACTCAGGAGGTGCAAAGAGGCCATCAAAGGGGTAAAATGGCACGCTGTGGACATGACGTGCAGAGGCACCATAGGGCTGGAGTAGGTGATCCACTGAAGCTTTGGGAAAGCTGCCTGGGAAGTATGTCCGGGAACACCCCCTGCTCTGTTGCAGTTCAGTAGAGGAGACTTATGCCTGCCTATGGCCACTCTGTGCTGATGTAACACCATATCTGGCCATTGATACCTGTATATGAATCACTTTGCTCACCACTGAAGTGCACTTCTGAGGTGGGATGAGGCAATCCCTTAGTTGTGCACAGCCACACCACACAACAGGTTATGACAGGATAGGGACATCTTATCTTTCTAACAGTGTCTCTTCCACCTTGAGTCAGTCACTTGAAAAGATATGGGGAGTCACCCTGAAGTTACTGTTTATTTGATGTTCTTTTTTTCTTGACAAAGAGAGGAGAGCAGAGCACCTTTTAAATAACTATTTAGTTAGGATTGCTAAAATAGCTAATATTAACATCAGTATTGCTTAGTTTAAAGCTACTGGATATCTACACTCAGACCTGCAACAGAAGACTTTTATATAGCAGTAATTCTAGGGTATGTGATACAAATGATCAGCAATAGAATTAAGATCTTACCAAGAGGCTGGTGACTGGTAGTAGTCGTGGAAATCTGTGCACGACAGAAAGTTTTACTGTCCAATAACTCTGGGAATTAAAAAGAAAAAGTTTAATGTTAACATCTCTTACCACAATAAAACACTTCATAAATGCCTGAAGCATTGTGATGTTAGTTACCTACTGTGCTACCATAACCACTGTCATACATATAATTCTCTTCTTTCCAGGAGGCCATTAAGGACGGATCTGAAGATAGGGACCAAAAGGAAAGTCTATATCAGTAAAAGAATACTATCCAGCAGTGAGGTGAGTAACAATGAGACACTGAACCAGTAGGAGTAAGAGAAATGTGACAAATAAAAGACCATGGAGGAAAAAAACATGCAAGTTGCTTGTACACTATGGCGAATTTGTTAATACAGAACATTAATTTTTAAAAAATACTTTGTCTTGGCCTGTATGTTTCTAATATTCTCTCAGGTAATATTTCAACTGTGTGTGTTCCAATGGGAGACCAGCTCTTCTTCCTGCCTAACCCAGCAGTGAAGTGTGTGACATTATGATTTGTTGCTATGGAAATTATTGTGTCCTCAACAATTCAGCATTCTAGTAGAATTGAAGAAATTAAGGTTTATTCTTTGTTTGTATTATGGTAGTGCCCAGAAGCCCTTACTGAGGCCAAGGCTCCCTTTAATTAGGTGACATATCAGTTCATTAAAAAAAACATGATATAACTGAAAGTTCAACCTTCTATGTGGGTCCCATTTTATATTATTAGATACCAATGCAGAATCTCTATTGAGGGACTGGTGCTAAATTTACATATATCCTTAACCTAAAGGACATCTTATTGGGCACAAAATGCATAACACATAAATATGGAAGATTTTTAAAGCCACCCTTAGACTCGTAGTGCTTCATACAATACAAGGAAAATTCAATGGAATGTTATAATAGCAGACTCATAATCTGCACACATTTGATTTTCTTGTCAGCAGCTGGTGAAATCATGATGCTTTTTGCATTACAACTTTTCAGGCCAGAGATGTTAAGCTTGTCTTTCTTTCTCTTTCCAAGTCAAAGGCAATGAAGCATAAGACTCAAATTTGGGATTTATTTCTTTTTTCAAGTTAATGCAGTTGGAAACTGAAAATGAGTCACTAGCTAAATCATCTTGTTTGGCTGCATTAACATTTATGACATGGGAATTTAGCAGGCATTAGAACTCATAGCTACAAGTTGGGGCATCCCGAGCCCATGTTCTTACAGTAGCGCACACCCTTTTCTTGTTTGGACATCTGATCCACCCACTGATGTCTCTGAAAATAAACCTTACCCAGCTAAAGCTTGGGGAGATTATTTGGCCTCACACTTACAGCTGTGCTAGCATCCACACTGAGGCAACCTTCCTTGACTTAGTAGGACCAGATAGGATTCCCCTCTGAACCCACCAACTTCATTTCTATCTCATCACAAGGAGCTGGCGTGTAGCCATATCAAGTTCTCCCATCCTCAAAAAAGCAGCACGCCCAGCCCCTGCCAGCTCATGGACATACTGACCGTGCCTGGGTAATTTAACCTGGGCTTTTCATGTGGCAATGAGCAGAGCATCACCACAGCCCCACTGCACCAGCCCCAATCCAGCAATAGTTTTTAATAGTGGGGAAGTGACCACCATAAAAAAAAGTCAATACACAAGGCTTTCATATTTGCACAGTCTTCAGATGAATACTTTGTGCTGGCCTTGTGTATCTGTACTGAGGGGTGGATTAACACTTAATCAGGCCAAGATCCACAAAGATATTGGGGATTCCTCCTCAGAGATTTTATCTTTCTCATATAGAAGACCTTTCCTTTCTCCAACTCAAATACAGGTAACTCCCCTGCAGCAGAAAGACAACCTGCAGCTATACACAGGACTGTTACCTGCTATTCTTCCTCTGTCTGTGTCTCACTGTTCTGTCTGACCCAGCTCTGACCAAGGGGAACATATACCAAAAATTCTAAATTCCTGCCTTGATCTGTGCCTAGCCATATTCTATGCCACAGGGAAAAGGCAATAGACTAGATGAATGAAATAGGCTGTCTGAAACACTTCACGCTGTAAACTGATGTTGATTCTTCTGGGAAATAGTATGTGGGTATGGCAGTGGCTCATTAACACACCCACATATAAGGGATTTGAGAGTGGCTATGTAGAGAGAAGATCTGGAGTGTGAGCTGAGCCATTCTTGGAAAGGAACCCTGAAAATGGCCAAAGTTGAGGAGAAGACTTCAGCTTGATTTTGTGTTGTTCCATTGTAGTTCTTTTTAACAATAAAACCAAGCCCCAGGGAGGAAGTTATGAGCCAAAATTGTGCAAACTGTGTTTGGAGGAAGATGAAGATACTGATCAGGTGACATTTTAGAGGTGTCCTAACTCAAGTAACCCTATGCAATCTAGTGTTTCTGGTACAATGTGAGACCTCAGAGATTCAGTAAAGAGAATTTACCGACATTTTAGAAACCTCAGTTTTAATTTCATCTCCATTATTTAATGACCTCTTCTCTGGAAAACAGACTTGTTTTGGTATTTAAGTGAAGCTGTTGCTAAAACATCCACTATGAACTTTATCTTAGCAGCTATTTTCCTTGATCATTGACATCCAGGTAAAGTCAAGTTACCTGACACACCATAACAATTGCTATTACTCACCTGTTTGTTCTGTTTTTACAACGACATTATGTGATGGGTACATTTCACTGCCACACTGACCTGCAAGAGATTGCATGGGAGAGGGGATGTGTAATTATGCACACAGCACACACAGGAAAGATAGGGCTTCAAGCAGGGATCGATACCAAAGGGCTTATTTTGAAAAGACATGAGGTCACACACACACACACACACACACACACACACACACACACACACACCCTCTGCCCACACCCTATGAACTCCTCATTTAACTTCTTAGTGTGAATCTGCTAAATTACTATGATATGACTGGAAATGGGAAGTGTCAGGTCAATGGATAGAAGGAAGGAAGAGTCTGTCATTTTTACCTTACTACATCTGTTTCAGAGACGGTGGGTCAGGTAATCTGTTTTATTGGACCAACTTCTGTTGGTGAGAGAGACAAGCTTTTGAAGCACACAGAGCTCTTCTTCAGCTCTGGGAAAGGTACTCTGAGCATCACAGCTAAATGCAAGGTGGAACAGATTGTTTGTTTGGCATAAGTAGTTAGCACATATTCTAAGGGACCAGTCAAGGTAGAGTGGCCCATTAACACCCCAGAAGTCACAGGACAAAAAGAGGGGTTAGTGGGTTACAGATTGTTGTAATAAGCCATAAATCCAGTGTCTCTGTTCAGTTCATGATTTTTAGTGTCTAGCAGAATTATGAAGTTAAGCTCCCAAGCTCATCTTTTGAAAGTGTTGTGCAGGTTTTCTTTGTGGATGGTGACTCATAGGTCAGATATAGAGTGAGTGTTTTGTGAAGTGTTCACCCACAGGTGATAGGGTGTTTTTGTCTTTTATCATTTTCCTGTCTGATTTCATTCGAGAGTATAGTGATTGTCTTGTTTCACCCACACAGTTATTGGGGCATTTAGTGCACTGGATGAGGTACACCACATGTTGTAATATGGAATGTGTAGGATCCATGGATCTTGAAAGGTATGTTGTGGGGGTGTTGATCATTGTAGAGCAGAGATATGTCTACAGGTTTTGCATCTGTTGTGCTAGAAGGGACTGGTGCCACTTTGAGTTGATGTATCTCTCTCTCACCAATGGAAGTTGGTCCAATGAAAGATATTACTTCACCCTCTCTAATATCTTGGAACTGACACAGCTACAACTACCCTGCATTCATCTATTTCAGTCATTCAACAGAATGAGTTGCCTTCTTGCTATATGAGGCCTCAAAAGCATGGAAGGGAGTTCTACACTTCTGCACACCTACGAATCTCCTGAGCATCAGTGGGTTACAGAGCTCCTTTCTGCAATATAAGAATGTGGGCTACCTGTTAATAAATAAAAACCTTTGTCTTTACTGATAAAACATCCCATCTGTTTTCATGTCTTTTCCCAATATTGCTAAATTGACTAATGTCTTGTGGACCAGGTAAGACCTTAGTGAAGTGGGGGATAACCAGGAGTTTCAGTCCTGTGTCTCCTAGGAGCTCTGCAGAAATGAAGTTGCACTCCTGGGAAACTCTTAAACCCGTCACGAGTAGAGCTTCAGTCACTGCAAGGCTGAGGAACATAAGTCGCCTTAGATCAACCCAGAATTCACAAAACTGTGGTTGCAGTCCTGTCCTGTCCATGCGCTAGTGTATATTTACCATTCCATTTTAGGTGCTGAAGGTTGCTGTAAAGAAGTTGGCCGGCTGTCCCAGCTGCATGGGTGAATTCGTGCAAAGTCATGCTGCACAGATGTTCGCCATCAATGTCAAAGTCCTGGAAAGGTATGCAGTTGGCATCTAGCTGGTTGGTATCCAGGAAATGCTGTAACCACTCCCACACCTGGTACTTGGTCCAGTATTGAGGGTGTATCTCATGCCACTGAGTTCCATAGAAACTGCCAGGCACTGGGAAAGAGAAATATTATGTATTCACTCTATCTGTTAACACAACAGTAATACTGGGCACAGAATGTCTATGTGCTGTGTACAGGAAAGAAAGCATGGTCTAGTGCAGGGGGAGGCAACCTATGACATGCGTGCCAAAGGCAGCACGTGAGCTGATTTTCAGTGGGACTCACACTGCCCGGGTCCTGGTAAGCAGTCTGGGGGGCTCTTCATTTTAATTTAATTTTAAATGAAGCTTCTCAAACATTTTAAAAATCTTATTTACTTTACATACAACAATAGTTTAATTATATATTAAAGACTTATAGAAAGAGACCTTCTAAAAACATTAAAATGTATTTCTGGCATGTGAAACCATAAATCAGAGTGAATAAATGAAGACTCGGCACACCACTTCTGAAAGGGTGCTGACCCCTGGTCTAGTGCTTAAACCACATCACTGGAAGCCAGCAGATCTGAATTCTCTTCCTAGTCCCTAACACTGATTTGCTGATTGTCCTTGAGCAAGTCACCTTAATGCTCTTTGACTCAGCTTCTCAATCTGTAAAATGGAAAGAATCAAACTAACCTAGGTTACTAGGGTATTGTGGGAATTAATTTGTTCATGTTTGTAACATGCTTTCAAATTCTTGGGTGGAAAGCTCTACAGGTGGGGAAAATATTAGAGCATAGATGTCTTGACACCCACATGGGAGAAGGCAACTTTGAAGTGTGTATAATAATGATGGGCCAAATCCTGCAGTTCTTGTTCGGGCAAAACACCCTTTGAGATCAGTGGGAGTTTGGCTTGAATAAGGACTGGATAAATGCTGAATATGGACTTCAGGATCTAGCCCACTAATGATTAAATAAATGTCTATTTAAAGGTATATTATTACATAGTAAAATCTATCATATATAACCACCAACAAACATCAGCTGTGTAGCACAGCTGGCATCCTAGTAAAGGCAGAGAAACAACTCCTGCCTTGTGTTTGGAGATACCTCAATAGATCTCTTAATATGCAAGACTCCTAATTTGTTCCTCAGAGGTTTTACTGAACATTGAGATTCTTTTTTGGTTGGCCAAATCCTCCAGAACAGCCTCTGTTATGTTCTTTCATGACAATAATTTGTATTAAAGATGCTAGAATCTTAGTGTGCAAAAAGGATTTGTGCCCGCCACTGGGGTAATGAGATGTCGATACCCTTCCACTGGAGTAATGAGATGTCGATACCCTGTCAATGGGGTAATGAGATGTCGATACCCTTCCACTGGAGTAATGAGATCATAGGCGTGCGCAGCACATTTCATTAGGGTGTGCACCCAGGGAGCCCTGCCCTAGTCTGCTCCCGTCATGCCCCCATCCACTCCCTCCTACTTCCCGCCCCCTGACTGCCCCCCTCAGAACCCCAACCCCCACCGCTCCTTGTCCCCTGACTACCCCCTCCTGGGACCCCTGCCCCTAACTGCCCCCCAGGATCCCATCCCCTATCTAAGCCTCCCTGCTCCTTGTCCTCTGACTGCCCCCTTAGGACCCTACCCCCTACCTGTCCCCTGACTGCCCTGACCATTATCCACACCCCCAGCCAGACCCACAGGACTCCCATACCTATTCAACCACTCCCCGTCCCCTGACAGGACCCCCTGAACTCGTGACCCATACAACCCCCCCAGCCTGCCCCAACCCCTCTCCACACCCCTGCCTCCTGACAGACCCCCCCCCCAACTCCCGACTCATCCAAACCCCCCCAGCTCCTTGTCCCCTACCACCCCCTCCAGAGACCCCCACCCTAACTTCCCCCTAACTGTCCTGATCCCTATCTACTCCCCGCCCCCTGACAGACCTCGGGAATCCCATGCCCCATGCAACCCCCCCTGCTCCCTGACTGCTCCCTCCAGAGACCCCCCGCCCCTAACCACCACCCCCGGGATCCCACCCCCTATCCAACCCACCCTTCTCCCTGTCCCCTGACTGCCTCCACCCCATATCCATCCCGCCGGGCCCCGGACCCTTTACCATGAGGCTCCTAGCAGCATGTTCTGCTCCACTCAGAGCCAGAGACGCTGCCCCGCAGGAGCGGGCAGCCCTGCCCCTCAGAATGATGCGCACACAGTGGCAGGGCTCTGAATGAGCGGGGAGCGTGTCTGCCTCCCCATGGAGCCAAACACTGCCCCGCGGGAGTGTGCAGCCCTGGCCCCCAGAGCGCTGTGCACGCAGCTGCATGGCTCCAGGGGAGGGGGGGAAGGCGGAGGAGGGGCCAGCGGCTTGCTGCGCTGGGCTGGGCGCTCCGGCCCGGGACCGCAGACCCCGTGGCTTGCGGTGCCAGGAGAGTGGGGCCATTTTCCCACCCCTGCATTAGGGTGTGCCTGGGCACACCTGGCACACCCCGTGCACACACCTATGACTGAGATGTCGATATTCGCGGATGATACCAAGCTGGGAGGGGTTGCAAGTGCTTTGGAGGATATTATTAAAATTCAAAATGATCTGGAAAAACTGGAGAAATAGTCTGAAGTAAATAGGATGAAATTCAATAAGGACAAATGCAAAGTACTCCACTTAGGAAGGAACAATCAATGAGAAATGACTGCCTAGGAAGGAGTATTGTGGAAAGGGATCTGGGGGTCATAGTGGATCACAAGCTAAATATGAGTTAACAGTGTAACACTGTTGCAAAAAAAGCAAACGTCATTCTGGGATGTATTAGCAGGAGTATTTTAAGCAAGACACAAGAAGTAATTTTCCCACTCTACTCCACGTTGATTAGGCCTTAACTGGAATATTGTGGTCAGTTCTGTGTGCCACATTTCAGGAAAGATGTGGACAAATTGGGGAAAGTCCAGAGAAGAGCAACAAAAATTATTTAAGGTCTAGAAAACATGACCTATGAGGGAAGATTGAAAAAAATGGGTTTGTTTAGTCTGAAGAAGAGAAGACTGAGGAAGGAACTGATAACAGTTTTCAAGAACATAAAAGGTCGTTACAATGAGGAGGGAGAAAAATTGTTCTCCTTAACCTCTGAGGATAGGACAAGAAGCAATGGGCTTAAATTGCAGCAATGGGGGTTAAGGTTGGACATTAGGAAAAACTTCCTAACTATGAGAGTGATTAAGCCCTGGAACAAATTGCCTAGGGAGGTTGTGGAATCTCCATCATTGGGGATTTTTAAGAGCAGGTTAGACAAATACCTGTCAGGGATGGTCTAATACTTAGTCCTGCCTTGAGTGTAGGGGACCGGACTAGATGACCTCTTCAGGTCCCTTCTAGTCCTGTGATTCTATGAGTCTATGTCCTAATTTACCAAGGCGAGCACAAGCACCACAAACAATTGCTGGGGATACTGCGTGTGGTGTGGGGAGGAGAGAAACAATCCTGCACTGACTTGACCACTCACGGGCTGTCTAATCTCTGGCAGAAGGACTGGAATGGAAAGTAATTCAATGAGAGGCAACTCATAGCCTGATTTATACATCTGGCAGCTTGGGAAGGTGTAAATCATAAGGCCAACCCTGAGATTTGTGTGTGCAAAAGTTAGTGTGCACAATGTAGTGGTGAAAATATTGACTATATTAATATGTAATAACAGATATTAATATTAAGAATGTGTATACAATGTTGTACATTTGCACAGCACTTTATACACAAACACACACCAGAACTTATTCATATTGATCAGTAACCTCTTCTGTAAATGAGACTACTCACAGAGTCAGGGACTACTCAGTGAATAAGCATATCAGAGTCTGGCCCTGATAAAGGGATATATTTCCTGCCCTAAAGAATTTACAACCTAGATAAGCCAGGACAAGCAGACACAAGGCAAGAGAGGGGAGGATGTGTTGGGATTGTTCGAGAGTTAAAAACAAAAGCAGGACTGCTTGAAGAGCTGGGGTTGAAGGAAGAATTTGAAGCAGGAGAGAGAAGGTGCTTGGAAAACGAGGACAATCAGATAGTTCCAGACATAGTTTATAGTGTGAAAAAGGCATGAGGTGCAACTTGGGGAAAGGAGACAAACTATTATTGGAAAGAGCACAGGGGAAGTAGTGGGAAATGAGAGCAGATGCAGGTAGGGATGAGAATTTTCAGGACCTTAGAGATGAGGATAGGGAACCTGAATTTGATGCAGTAAGGAGCAAGAAACTAAAAAGAGGGATCCAAGGAGAGGGATCAATCGGAGCAATAGGAGAGGAAGATGACTTTTGCAGCAATAATTTGAATACTGGAGTGGCAAAAATCTGAGAAGCAGGGATGCCAAGTAGGTGTGAGTTTCAGCAGTCAAGTTCATTAGGATATGAACAAGATTTTAGCAGGGGACGGTGGGGGCATAAGGAAAGGCCAATTTGCTGTAGCTCATCTACAAGATATGGGCTTAATGCAGCAATTAATGCGTGAAATTCTATGGCCTGTGTCATATGCAAGGGCAGATTCGGTGATCATAGTGATCCCTTATGACCCTGAATTCTATGAATTTGTTTGTTTCTGTCTTTGACAATGTGGCACTGTCTATGTACAACATTGATACAGTATTCTCATTGCTTAACTAAATATTACTATTTATATTATTTATATTTATTTAACATCTAGAGTGTGCTAGATACTTTGCATACATAGAGGAGGTCAAGATCCTTGCTCCAAAAAGCTTAAAATCTAAAGCTAAAATAGAAGACGCACATACTATACCTTTCTATTCTTTCTGTGAATAAATTCTATTTGGTTAAAAAAAAATCCCCAAAAGCAGGGGTGAAATTTTGCCAGTTTCAGATTAAAAACAATAAAACTCTAATTCTGTCTGAAGGTGGGCAAAATGCTTTTTTCACTTCATCAGAATTTCACATTAAAACCAGATATTTCTGATAATATCAGAGAATGGGAATCCTAATTTTAAGGCCCACAAAATGATGGTGTGGGCCCCTAATGTTTTTACATATAGTTCTGAAAATTGAAATGTTGGTGAAAACACTACAAAAACAAATATATAGTCAAAAAGGGACCAGAGCAAGACCACTTTGCTGCCTCGATGAAAAAGCTCCATGTAGGCAAAGCAGAGTAGCACTATATAAAGATGGGCTATTAATCAGATAAGGTTTATGTGTTAGTTAGAATTATTAAATTTGCCAGAAAGTCCCATAGATAATCCCTCAGCTCCCATCTTAATAAAGGTTCACCCCAGCCATACTGAGCTAAACAAGGTGGAATGAAGCGCCAATAGACAATACTAAGGACAGCATATTTCAGCCCCCACATATCTCAGTGTTGGACTCTGGAGATCATGAGAGATAAGGGGGAAAAAATGAGTGATTTTTTTTCTAAAACGTTAAATTCAATTTTTTAAAATTTGAAATGTCATCTATGTTTTAAAATTCCAGCTCTATATTTGGCTGAGCGGTGGGGACAAAGGGGGAATTTTCAAGCTCCTGCTCTGCAAGTCAAAAAATTGTCAAGAACCAGCTTTACTGTATGAGCCTTCCATCCTGGGCACGGATCCAGTATTGCATATTCTAGCCAAAAACAAGAATATACAAAGTGGTTGTGAGAAATGTTAGTAATATAATCCCTAAGTTTCCCTAGCTACCAATGCCGGGGAATGAGGGGTATCTCAGGAGCAGATTGCAGTGGGTGCAGAACCGTTTGCAGTCTGCAGTTGCAGGATTGTGGGGAATTAATTACTATGTAGAGGGCTCCAGAAAGTAACAATGGGATTTAGAAGCCACTGGGCACCCTCTGAAGAACCTGAGAAAGGTAGTTGCCTCTGTCCCTGCAGGCTTCAGCCTTAGAAAGGGGTAGAGGACATTTGCAGGCCACCAGTTCTCAAACCAGAAGACTTTAAAGGTCAAAGAGGGGCTCTTGTTGAGAGAGGAGAATGGGCATGTGGAAGGAATTGCAGAGAGGAGGATACAGGTTTACTTGAAATTTCAGACTCATGTGAATTCAAAACTGGAAGTGATTCCTGATTGATTGCAAAGGTAGAAATCCCTGCAAATAGAACCCACCAGTTTAGGCTGGCAAATAAACATGATTTTCACCATGAATCCTTGTAGACAAAATGAAAGGCAACCTAGTGTGTTTATCAAGGGCACTTTTATATATTCTCAGGTATTTAGGAATCACACAGAGAAAAGAAAGAGAGCTCCTTTTACTTCTGAATGAGAGAATCTTCACTGCATGTTTGGTTATAGCATTTTACAGGACTGTGATTAGTATGTGATATAAGGTGCTTGCCTGGCTTGATTTTAAGGTTTACTGCTACTACTGTGACATTGTACTGGGTAGTGGGGAAAGATCTTAAAAGGTGTATCTAATATAATATATAGGTGCCCAGTTCTGCCCCCATTCAGAATTCAGAAAATAATGGAACAGGACCTATAGCTCTAAGTCACTGCTTAGTCTAGAACTTGGGTTGGTACTGACCCAAAGCCCTCACCATCTGATGGCTGTTTAGTGGCCTATGTGAAATGGAACTGGACATCTCTGTCCATTATGAATTGAACAGGTTTTCATATCACAAAAAATCCCCCTCACTGGTAATAACCCTCGGTGTCAGTCTGTCGTTCTAGTAGTCTGAGCTGAGAAGGCAAATACTCTGCAAGAGCAGGAAAACTGAACTCCCTTCTCAAGTGGTCCCTGCAGGTCAAGGTCAAAGAAGAATGTTGAGAAGTGTGCGTGTGAAGCTTGCACTGCTGCTGTCCGTGTTGTACTTTTTCTGTGAAGAGGGAACTTTGGGGCTGTCAATCCAGCACTTTTCATTAGCACTTAAATTCACTTTTAGAAAAAGAACCAGTAATAAGCCACAAATTATCATCATTTCTAGGCACACATCCTCCTGGTGAAATTCCAATAGAGTATAAAGGAGTTTGGATAGTGCAGAGGTCAAAAATTATACCTATGTATATTTAAAGGCATAATACCCACACACACACACACTTCCCAAAATATAGACAGTACACCATTGTTGAATTCCTCCTACCATTACATGTGGGATATCCATCTGTCCAAGAAGGCTGCTGGTGAAGTAGATTGCTGCTGGAATTGATACTCATTCTGCCAGTTCCTTCCAAAATCATGATCTGTAAGTAAATCGAACAGCTTGCTTAGCTAGTGGCAAGGCAAGTGGCAAAAAATTCCATTGAGGGTGAAGTGAGCAATGCCAAGTCCATTTGTAGAAGACACAGCCCAGCTAAGGAACAAGTTGCCACAACCCCTTTTCAGCTGCAATGAAATCTCCTTGTGGTAAACATTACCATTTTCATATGCATGAGGCAAGTTTTTACAGCCACCCATCCATAAATGAATAATCTCTGATCAGGAATGGAGTAGAATGAAAATGCACGGCTTCTGACAGAGCAATGCTGGAAGAGCTCCAAGCTTTGTGAAGTGAAATACAAAGCGGTTTCTTTTTATTTAAACGAAATTTCACAAGATAAACTCTGACTGCTGTAGTTTTTAAAAAAACACCTAGTTTTCTATTTTATTTTGGACTTCAGAATAACTGATAATTGCAACCATGAATTTAACAGACTACCAGAGATACATGCACAGAAAATCCTTCATTCATAAAGCCCTACGAGGTAATGGTATATGGATCCTTTTGCCACTGTGGCACAGGTTCTTGTCTAACCTATGTTGGGAGTGTTTTTAAGCCACTGTTATCTGGCTGTTGCAGACTATAAGATTCAGACCACAGCAAACTCAGAAGTCCAGGTTATAAGCTCTTGAAAACTAAGTGGACACATAATAGAAATGGAGAGAGAAAGGTGCCATTATCCATGGACAGAGAGTTACTTAAAAACACCACTCTAAAATACCATTTTATTAAGGAGTCACACAGACTTTTTTTTTTTAAAAAAACCTGAATCTAGCCTGTAGCAGCTACACAAAACAGCCTCTTTCATGTCTGCTATAAATTTGTTGTGCAATGTTCCCTTTGTAATAACGTATAAAAACATGCTTTTCATTTGAACACATGGTGAATGTAAGGAACTTCCCCACTGATATGTGTTCTTAATATGGTACATTATATACCTCAGTCTGGATGATGCAAAGCATAAAAGTTTGTTTCATAAACATATTTTAAGGTAGCATGTTAAGCATTTATAAAGGCAGCTGATTTATATCAAGTTAGTTAAGTATATGTTAAATATGATCTGATTTGTGATTCTAAATTGTCTTCTGATTTCAGAGCCCCATTATTTTTTAGAACTATAACTTTAAAAGTCAGATAGGTAGGTGAATATGATTAAGTGCACGGCAGTTTTGCATTATAAATAATTGAAGCATGAAACTAAACATTGAAAGTCCAGTACACTTCACAGTATCTCAACTGTGGGTATATTGGATGAGATAACATCACTAATTCTGGCCCAACTCCTATTGAAGTCAATGGCAAAATTTCAATTTATTTTATTGGGAGCATGATAGGGCTCACAGAAGGTAGAAAGAGGTCTTTCCTAAGTAATCACACCTGAATATTTTCTGGTTATGAATAATTTTCTGAGGATCACTTGGGTGGATATTCACCCCTCACCTGTTATCTTTATTAAACAATCCTTATTAGAAAATTACCAATTTTAAAGGAACAATAAGAACATATATATGTATAATATACAATGTTGCTGGTATTTTGTATTAAATACCAGTGCCTTAGGAAATGTAATGTAGACAACAATCCTACCCTGATAGGAGGTGGTCTAAAGCCCTTACTTGCATGAATAAGGGGCTGCTGGAATGAACCCTGGATGATTTAATAATTGGTATCTGTTTCCTATGAATCTGCAGTTTCATAACCATCCACATATCAGACTTTATCTTGCATAAAGGGAATTTTATACCTACAACATCTGCAGGATTCAGATAGTACACTTCTGATATCACAGCTCTAACAAAAAATGGAATAAATTTTGTCTAGATTTATTCCCCGTGCAGCTTCACTGAAGTCAATAGGTTTATGCATGGAGTAAGTTAGGACAGGTTTTATCCTCAGATTCTCAAGACACACCAATGCCAAGTTATCTGCTACCCTGGGGGAGAAAGTGTCATGAAAGGTGTTCTTTTAATTAAATTGACTCTAAAATAATTTGCCACACAGGCAAATATTTCATCTTACGTAACATTGAAAATCTAGAGTTTCTTTTAAGCACTGATTGGTTTATGTAGCACATGCTATGCATTCATTCATCCATATAGTCACATATCTCTGAGAGCATATTGACTGAGTAACACATCTGCATCATTCTTTGTCATCTTATTTTTAATTATTTATGAAAATATTTCATAGTCATTAAACATTGTATGAGTGAAGTCTGAGTAACATCAGACCTCATTACAGCACCAAATATTTTATGAGCATTGAGGCAGGAGCACCAGATTGTGTGTGCAGATTAAAACATATGCAGATTGCCAAGCATTTTGCTTTACAATTAACCAAACCAATATATATTCCTTCTTAAAGCTATGCTTTCACAGTAGTACCTGTACAGGGTTGCTTCAAACAAAACAATTGCATCACCTTTCTAACATTATCTGTGGAATACAATTGTACCTGGGAGAGAACATTGGAGATAGGCTGGAGAGGTATGGGTCTGGATTCTAACCTAATCCACACTGTCCCAAAGTTTCTGGTGTTTGGATTCAGAATATTGGTTTCACCCACAGTAGGAGGATCAAGGGCCAAAGCCTAAGGACCTACTTCGTCAAAAGTCTATTGACTTCAGTAAGTCTTTTCATTGAGTCCCAACTTCAGCGCTTGGTGCTAAATGAATTAGTTTGCTAAATTCTCCTTTTCTTCTTGACCATATGACCACTCCAGGCTGATGTTTGTAATTTAGTTTTAACCACTCATTCCCTGACCATGGAGAAGATCCAGCATTTCAGAAAAACACATTTACAAAGAACCATTGAGCCTTGTAGAGCGTACTGTATGCAAATTACTTCATTATACTATAGCTGTGCTCTGAATCTGAATGACTCTGATCCCCACTTTCACATTTTGTTCCAATGAATCTGCAGATCTAGACGGTGAATTGTCCTCATCATTTTGGACCTGAATCTTTCAGGGGTGTTCACGTTTTGGTGTCATTGATAATGCTGAAAAACAGTGCGATGTGGGGGAGAGTAGCACAGGAAAAAACGGAGCAAATTTCAAATTATTCTAATCCATGTGGTGGTTCTGAAATCCTTTTGTAGGGCTGGGAGAGTTGCAAAGTTGAGATAAGTCTGGGTAAACTATGCAATTTATGTGCAAACAGCAAGTATCAGAGAGTATGAAACCCTAAGGGGAAGGAGGCACACCGCTTTCTGTTTGTTTAACCATATGCCCCCTGCAAAAGACAAATAAAACAAAACTAAGCCAAATTAGACATAAACTATTAAACTATGACTCTACTTGTAAGCTATTCATACGGACCATAGTGTTCTTCTAGTCTGATCTCCTGTAAAGCACAGGCCATAGAATTTCCCCCAACATATTTCCTAGAGCATAGCTTGATTTAAAAATAGTCAGTGATGGAGAACTCACAAAGACCCTTGGTAAATTGTTTCAATAGCTAATTAACCTCACTGTCAAAAATATATGCCTTATTTCCAGTCTGAATTTGTCTAGCTGCAACTTCCAGCCATTGGATTGTGTTATATTTTTCTCTACTACAAGAAAGAGCCCTTTATTTAAATGTTTGTTTCCCATGCAGGTACTTATAGACTGTAATCAAGTCACTCCTTAATCGTCTCTTTGTTAAACTAAATAGATTGATCTCCTTGAATCTAACACTATAAGGCATGTTTTCTAATCCTTAAATCATTCTTGTGGCTCTTCTCTGAACCCTCTCCAATTTATCAACATCCTTCTTGAATTGTGAGCACCGGAACTGGATACAGTATTCCAGCAGCAGTCACCTCAATGCCAAATGCAGTGGTAAAATAACCGGTCTACTCCTACTCAAGATTCCCCAGTTTATGAATTCCAGGATTGCATTAGCTCTTTTGGCCAGAGTGTTCCACTGAGAGCTCACATTCAGCTGATTATCCACCACCTCCAAATCTTTTTCAGAATCTCTGTTTCCCAGGATAGAGTCCCATATTCTACATTATTTGTTCCCGGTGTATACACTTTCATTTAGCCATATTAAAATGCACATGGTATGCTTGGGCCCATTTTATCAAGCAATCTAGATCATTCTGAGTGACCTGTCCTCTTCATTATTTACCACTTCTGCAATTTTTCTGCCATCTGCAAACTTTATCAGGAATTATTTTGTTTTCTTTCAGGTCATTGTTAAATTTGTTAAATAGTGTAGATCCACAAATCAATCCCTACGAGACCCCACTGGAAACAGACCAGCTCAATGATGATTCCTAATGTACAGTTACATTTTGAGACCTATCAGCTAGCCAGTTTTTAATCCATTTAATGTGTGCCATGTTCATTTTGTCGGAGAAAAACATAGTTCTCACTCTCTGGTTGGGAGCAGCAAAGTCAGATACTTTATTCTCAAGCAATTGCGTAGAGGGAGAGAGTGCACTAGGACACAGGGTTTCCTCCTTCTAGGCAGGTCTCTCTCCAGATAAACAATTACAGCAAGCATTTATACCTTTTGTTACAGACAATAATGAGCAACAGCTGCATTTTGTTCATACATAGGTCATCCTGATATCTTATTTTTCACATCTATTTAGACTATAGCCTACATTCCATATATAACACAAGGTCGCAACAACTTTTCACACAGTTCTTTCCCATTCACTTCACACAATCCTCACTTCTACAAATCTCGCGTTATTAGGGTTACAGCTAGCCTGACTCTTGCTCACAGAGGTGACTGTTTGCATTGAAATCCCTTTCAAATCCCTGTCAATTCTTGCTCTACTTCCACAATTTTATATCACTCTAGTTTTTTAATCAAAATGTTGTGTGGCACCAAGTCAAACACCTTACAGAAGTCTAAGTATATTATGTCAATATTATTACCGTTATCAACCAAACTTGTAAAAGAGATATCAAGTTAGTTTGACAGGTTTTATTTTCCATAAACTCATGTTGATTTGCATTACTTACATTACTCTCCTTTAGTTCATTATTAGTTGAGTCCTGTATCAGCTGCTCCATTACCTTGCCTAGGACCAATGTCAGGGTGACAAGCCTATAATTACCTGGGTCATCCTGTTTACCTTTTAAAATATTGGCACAATATTAGCTTTCTTTCAGTCTTCTGGAACTTCCTCAGTGCTCCAAGACTCATTGAAAATCAAAATTAATGGTTAAGCAAGCTCCTTAGCTAGCTCTTTTAAAACTCTTGGAGGCAAGTTATCTGGACTAGCTGATGTAAAATGTCTAACTTTAGTAGCTTCTGTTTAACATCCATCAGAGATACTAGTGGAATGAAAAGAATTTTATCACCATATGATGAGACTGTATTATCTGTTTTTTCCCCAAACCTAGAACAGAAATAATATTGGTCACATCGGCCTTTTCTGCATTATTACTGATAATTCTACCATTTCCATGTAGCAATGAACAAATACCATTGTCAGGATTATTTTTGTCCCTGATATATTTTTTAAAACTCCTTCTTATTGTCCTTAACTCTGCTGGCCAAAGAGTTATCCTTGTGTCCCTTGGTTTCCCTTATCAGTTTTCTACAATTCCTAACTTCTGATTTATATTCATTACTATCAACTTCCCCTTTCTTCCATTTATTATATTTTTGTTTAATTTTTTACAACAGGTCAGTTTTTTAATGAGCGCAACCTTTCCGAGTTGTGGGATTGTGGCTTTTTGGGTATGTAGTAAGGTGTTCTTAAATGATTCCCAATTATCATTCACGTTTTTCGGTTTGAATTCTTCCTCCCAGCTGATTTGGCTCATAATTGTTTTCAGCTTTGTGAAATTAAAGCATCAAGTACATATATTACTAGCCTGGACTTTATTCTGCTTACACATTATAAATGTAATCAAGTCATGATCACTTGTAGCTTACCTATCATAACTATTAGTTCTGTGGTCAGTTCTTCTTTGTATGTTATGACAAACTCTCATATGGTATTCCCCAGTGTTGGCTGCAGCACATTTTGAGTTAGGAAATTGTCATCGATAATATTCAGAAATTCCAAACTATGCAAAGACTAAAAATGGCTTCCAGGCGCTGAAACTAGGAGTGCTGGGAGTGCAGCACCCCCTGGTTGAAGTGGTTTCCATCATACACGGGCTTTTTAGTTTGGTTAAATGGCTCTCAGCACTGTCACTATACAAATTGTTCCAGCACTTCTGCTTCCAGCCGAGACAAGGTCAGTGCAGCTCCTTCTGGCTTGGCCAAAAGGGAGAAGCCTTTCTTTTGCTTCATTTGAGAGAGCTGATATCTATGGGATCATTCCCCATTTTTTTCCCTTTCACTATCATGGCTGAACTGCAAGTGTAGGTTTCACCTGGAACTATATGTTATATATGCAATAAAGTAACAGCAGAGGTGAGTAGGGCAAATTAGACATCTAAGGACTGAATTTGGCAGTTCAGTCAAGTACTTAAACATCAATATAACTGAAATGGCATCTGTAAATAATTGCTGCTGCCTAAAGAGAGACTGAATTTTGCAAAAACTGTTTCCAAGAGTCAGGATATGGACTGCATGACCAAGTGGGTCTGCTTTTCTCAACATCAGAAGCCCAACATCACACACAGAAAAGCAAGAAGGCCTAGTTGACACATATGGTTATTGTACTTAGATGAACACATTGGATATCTGTGCACGCAAATGACTAATTAGGAGTTTTGTATGCATTTACAGTAACTACATGCACAAATTAGGTGTATAATTTTGAGAGCATGTTTGTGTGTGACCCTGAGCTTCTACTTTCCTGGTAAATCAGTCGCAATAGGTTTTTCCACTTTAATCCATATGATTCCCAGTACTTCCTGGGTTCTCATCCTAGCCCCTGCATGACCTTGTTTCCAAGGCTCTTTGACATCCTTGGATGAAAGATGACATTGAAGTGCAAAATACTATTACTTATGTAACATATTCAAGGCAATGTATTGATTACATCCCATGTAGGTTTACACCAGTAATAGATATATTTATCAAATTATATTCTGAGTGTAATGTTCAATAAATTATTTTGATACTGGACTGAATTTACTAAAGCAGCCCCTAAAACTGCACTGACACAGGGTGACTGGACTCTTAAAGTGGCACAGTAGGGTTTAAGGGAAGGCACCTAGGCCTTACAAAGAAGCAATGGCTGCAGGTGTTGACACTGCAGGGAGTAAGAAGGTTCCTGCAGGGTCTGAGTCAGCGGGGGGAAGGTACCTGTGGAGAAGGCCAAACTCCAGGCAAGAGATGCTGGGCCAGCAGGAAGACAGAGCTGCAGGGAGGAAGGGCTGTACCTAGCTTAGAAATGTCCCAGAAGAGTGTTGGAACTCTGAAGGGATGACAGACCCTCAGAGAGCAGCGGTACCCAGCTTGGAACAGGGATGAAGACTTTGAAAGTCTGAGTTTTCTTTTGAAAGACTTTTGTGCAGGACTTAATAAATTGGACCCTGGTAGGTGGAGTGTTTGACTGTCTGGAGTGGACTTTTCAAAGGGCCCTGAGTGAAGGGGAAACTGAAGTAGGCCTCACCAGAGCCATGCTTGGCCAGCAAGGAGGATTACAGGATGGGCATGCCCTTGGACATGCACCCACAGTTTGTTGTATAGCAGCAATTCTAGTACAGAATTTTCTTGCCTATATTTATGTATGCAACTGCAATCCTGTTGTCAGACATTTAACTACCTCTTTGGTGTACAGAGTTGCTGTTTGTGTGCACAAAACCAAGTCTGTGTGTGCAACAAAAGCAGTGGGTGTTTTCAAAGACTATGTTGGGACCTCTTTCAACATTTAGCCTTGGCTGTGTTGTGTGAGGGGAGGGGTTGTGGTGTTTTTGTTTTTAGCTTCATGTGTATTAAATTTATACATGCAGGTAAGCTTGAAGACAAAAAAAAATCTATCTGAATAGGAGGGGAACATTAAGGATGTTTACACTGTGACAGATATGATTGCTATAAACACAAGCAAATCACTAATAAAAAGAGTCCCACCAAATTTAAAGACCTGTCTCTGTGATGTAGTATGAGGCAACTCCTCTAAGTGTAAGTGGTGGTTGTTTCAACATATCCAGGTGGACTCTAAAATCTTGCATGTGTCTTTTAAGTAAGATGAGACTGAGTGGGAAAGTTAGGAGCCAAGTCCACTTCTCCTTCATTCTAAGGTTTTGCTTTGGGTCTATCTCTACCACTGATTACGTAATCTGAAGACAAAACCATACTTCAGTCTCCTTTTTCTGAGACAGCAAGAGTTTCACTTTAAAAGAGCAAGAGAAATATTACTTGATTATTTACTCATAGTCCAATATGCTAATTTTCCTCTATCCCCTTTTCACAATCCATACACTTCATATGAGCTGGCCTCAGAGCTCAAGATGTATGTTAGTGTAGTTAGAGAGAATTTAAACACCTCTTTTGCCTAAATCAGAAGAAAATGCAAGCACTGCCCTTCACAGGGATTTCTCAGAGGGTATATGTATCAGACAGTAGGATATAGCCCTAAACCTCCAAAGACAAGAGAGGACTGGCAGTTTTGCAATATTTACAGTCCCTCAGCAATAATGTTACCTTGGCAGATGGAACAGTGTTCTGCAACCTGCCATATAGCAAAAGTCGAATGTTTAGGATCAGCATTTTTGTCACTTGTTGCTCAGATATAATCTCTTCCTCCCACCTCCACAGCTTTCTAATAACATACAAGACATAGTCATTTGTCCCACATCTGAAAGGAGCAGTGTCTCCTACTGGAGAAGGAGTTCTGTGTACGGGAGCACTGTGTATTAGGAGAAATTGTAGTACTCCAGCTGAAAGGGAAAGGACTAGAGCCAGTCAGGGAATGATTTTATTTCTTGTGAAAAATGTCAGTGAATTTTTTTTTCATTTTCATCTACATTTTTTCTTTCCCCCCCCCCCTCCCCAAATGGGCACTTTTTGTGAAAACTTCCATTTTGTCAAAAAAAAAATTCTCACAAAAAAATATTCCCATGGCAAAATTTTGACCAGCTCTAGAAAGGCAGGGAAAAATAACTGGAGATGGAAAGCAGGACTTTCACTGGCACATATGGCTCCCACGTCATAGATAGAATTGATGACAATTTGGGTCAACCGTGTCCCCAGAATTTTTAGTAGTTTCAGCCAGATGTATTAATCTGGTCTCAGTGACATAGAATGGGATATACAATAGGGGAAGCCATTTTCCCCCTCACCATGTTCCTTTTGCCTCTTTCTCCCATTGCAACTTCACACCTCTCATATCTACCTGGAGTATCCTCCCTCCTCCTGTGAACTGAGTCACCTTCCCCATCTCCTTCAAAGCCCTCTTGAATTCTCTCTCTCTCTTTCCCTTACCCTTCTACCACTGATTTACACTTGGGTTCGACTACTCCCTTGCTAACAATGTAAAATAAGTAATACAAAAATGAGCCAAAAAATCCCCCAAACTACCCTAGAAACATGACAGGCCACATGTCTGTAATTAGATAGAAAAGAGCAAGCTAATAACAATCTACAATCATATTCTAAATCTTCTCCGCTTTCTTCTCGTTATATCTTTCTGCTCTCTGTGATTTTGAAGATTGTGTTATTGTATTGTCTGTTTAAAGTGTAAGTCCCTTGGAGGAAAGGGCCTGGTCTTATTTCTCTATTGCTAAAGCATCCTGCACAGCTACTGAGTTACTAACAAATACTGAAGATGATTATGTATTATTATTCTTGGAGGGTATTGGAACGATTCATTGATGCTCTGCTCTCTGACAAGACAACTGATTTATATGTGGTCTTGCCATAACAACCAGTTAAAACCTTTAAAACCCCAGTGCAGCTTGTGAGTGGCTATTTTATAGGGAAGTATATTTTAACCATCAGCATCACTATTTCTTTTTTGTTGTGAAGCCAGGTTGATTTTCAGTAGTAAAACTACTTATATGGCTCCCCCTCCCCAAATAAAATGAGGGTGGGTTTGTTTATTTATTTAGCTAGTTAGTTTTGTTTTACAAGTCTCCCGTTCTCTAAGAACTTCTGCTTGGAGGTTTCTTCTTTGCTGGGTTCATTTCTAAATGAGACTTAGACAGAATGAGGAAAGGGAAGAGTGTTCCCTTTCTCTTCCCTTTAACGGAGAAGAATGGTTGCTGTTGGTGGGAAGAATCTTATTCATCGTGTAAAAAGTTTTAATCTCAGAGCTTTGCACACTCCCAAAATCTCCAAATCTGGATCTGGATCTAAATGTTGAAAATAGCTCATATGTTTATTCTAGGCAGAGGTAAAACTCTGGATCCAATCACCCCTGAAATTTGCTGTGTGACACATCTGGGTCTAGCTCTGTAACTTGATATGACACACATTGATATGATTTTTGTTATTTACATAGTGGTAGCACCTAGGGCTTCAACTCAGTCAGGATCTCATTATGCAAAGCACTGTAAAAATAGATAGTAAATGACAGTCCCTGCCCCAAAGAGCTTACAGTCTAAAAGACTAGATGCGACAGTTGGGTGAAACAAACCAGTGGGCAGGGAAGTGGAGGATCAGAAAGGACACGATTGTAGTCTATTTTTGCATAGACTAGCTGTGAGCACAATTCTCAGTTGTGATAAGTTGTGGAAACACTGATCACAGCTCACCCCTTGCCTTTTCACTATCTGATCACAGTTGTCTATCGGTATTACAGCAGAGGTGAGTTAGGCCTGGTCTACACTGGGGGGGGGGATCAATCTAAGATGTGCAATTTCAGCTACGAGAATAGCGTAGCTGAAGTCAACGTATCTTAGATCAATTTACCTCCCGTCCTCACAGCGCGGGATCGATGGCAGCGGCTCCCCTGTTGACTCCGCTTCCGCCTCTCGCCTTGGTGGAGTTCCGGAGTCGACGGCAGAGCGTTCTGGGATCGATTTATTGTGTCTAGACAAGACGCTATAAATTGATCCCCAATAGATCAATCGCTACCCGCCGATCCGGCGGGTAGTGTGGACGTACCCTTAGAAGGAGGTGGCATAAACTGGTGGCATTAGGGATTTTGACAGTGGGGAGTTTTCCCCAAGCACTTGGAGCAGCAGATTTGATCAGTTTATAGGGTTGTCTGTAAACTTGCAATTCTCAGCCCTCCCAAGAAACTTTCTGATGGCTAGATTATGTCTCAGAGGTTCTGCTAGCTCAAAACCTGGCCTAAGCTGCAATCCTGCTCCTCTCCTGTGGGGTACTGGACACCACAAAGTAAGCAGTGTGTTGCAGGGTAGAGTGTATAGGAACAGGATAGTATCCCTTTAAATAGTCTGAGGGCATTCTAATGGTACTCATGTTCTAGAACAGTGGTCCCCAAACTGCGGGGTGCACCCCCCAAGGGGTGCACAGAGGAACATGTGGGGGGTGCGGCAGAGTCCGAGCCAGTCCCCTTGGAGGGCAGGGGAGGGAGCACCACCCAGACCCTGCTCTGCCCCCAGCTCCTCTCTGGACTTGGCCACAGCTCCACTCTGTCCCTGGCCACAGTCACTCACAGATCTGGTACCCGCTGCAGCTCAGCCCCACCCACCAGCCCCAGTGCAGCTCCGGCGCTAGCCAGGGCTCTGCTCCCAGCCCCAGCTCTGCTCCTGGCCCCACTCCTGGCTCCAGCCCCAGCTCCCAGCCCTGGCTCCTGACCACGGCTCCCAGGTCCAGCCCCAGCCCAGCTGTGCCCTCATAACCTCTCTGCCCCTAGGCAGCTCTAGTCCCAGCTCATTCCCCATCCCCAGTTCTGCCCCCAGCTCCGCCTTCAGCCCAAGCTCCTCTGCTGAGCCAACTGCAGAAATAGGGGATGAGGGGAGCACAGGGCGGGTGCAAGGATATTTTGTGCCCTAGGTGAAACTTCCACCTTGGGCCCACCCCCCAGCCCTGTGGCAGCTCCCCACCCTCCCTCCGCCCTGAGGTGCCCCCCCCGCAGCAGCTCCCTCCCTCTGCCCTGAGGTGCCCCCCTCCGTGGCAGCTCCCCCTGCCCGGGGAGCCATGCGGCAGCTCCCTGCCCCAGCTCACCTCTGCTCCACCTCCTCCCTGAGCATGCCATCGCCGGTCCACTTCTCCCACCTCCCAGGCTTGCGGCGCCAATCAGCTGTTTGGCACCACAAGCCTGGGAGGGAGAGAAGCAGACCAGGGCGGCGTGCTCAGGGAAGGAGGGGGAGCAGAGGTGAGCTGGGTCAGGGAGCGGTTCCCCTGCGTGCCACGCCCCCCCTTACTTGCTGCAGGCAGCCCTCCCCGCGCCCCCTGCCCCAGGTCCCTCCGTCTAAATGCCAACAACGACCAGGGCGGCTGAAGATCCAGCCACCACGGTCGCCGCCGAAGGACCTGAAATGCTGCCCCCCCAAATGCTAGTGCCCTAGGCGACCGCCTAGGTCCCCTAATGGGTTGCACCGGCCCTGGGGCAGCAGTCAGATTCCTTTACTGGTAAAGGGGGGTGTGACAGGAAAAGGTTGGGTACCACTGTTCTAGAAGCTGCCAGAAACCAGCCAGAGCAGCAGTATGTATGTAGGGAGGTCTGACATGTTTATATATCTTTAGTAAGCATGGCTGTTTGGGACCCAGCTGTGCCCCTGTGGTTTCCTCATGTTATTTTTCCAGTGTAAAGAGCAAAAGACACAACACAAGGAAGTGGCAGGAGCATAGGCCTGGCATCCCACCTCCTGGCTGCACAGAGGCATATGCTTCCCCCTCTCATGGGGTGCAACAGCTGCTGCATTCACTCAGTGTGGCTGACCACTCCAGGAGGCACGGTGCCTCCCTGAGCCACAATGTCCTGGTGCTCCCCTGAGGCAGCACAGCAGTGTATCTGCTCAGTGCAGGTCTGTAGCTTAACGCCACAACAAAGCTCATAAATGCTCCCGCATCAGTCAAGCCCAGCCAGAAACAAATTGACCAAGGTTCATTAAAGAGTCTGCCTCTGTGGTTCCTTCTGCGGATAAGGAAAGTGGGACCAGTGAGCAAGAGCAGCTCTCCACCTTCTGCAAAAAAGCAGAGGGCAGCTTCCCCTCCCGCCCCGGCCCTGGCTTTGGGGAACAGTGCTCCCACACAGCCCCCCTCCTCCTCTTCAACTGGTGCTATGAGTGCTCCCCATCCTGTTTCCATTCATTTCACCACTGGCCTCGTTAAACAGTACAATGAAGTGTTTATGTGACAGAGGGCTGGGAGCAGGTTGTTAAGGTAAAGCCCACCATAAATAGAGCCGTTAATTCAGTTGCTGGCATGGCTTTCTCTTATCTTCACTATACCTCCCAGAGGGTATTAGCCCTACCCTTTCGTTTGAGTTGGCAGCAGAGTTATTTTTTTGCACCTGCTGCTCTACTCCGATAACACTACAGGTCAGCTTTGATTTGTTGGAATATAAACAAAAGAGCAAAGCAAGGCATCTGCCTCAACAGCCTGGGCCGGTTTGACGATAGAGCTTTTCCTATTAGTTTTCATACAAATGTATGCTTTCAGTTCTGGAATGAATCCCTGCTGCTTCATAATAGTCCTTGGCTACAGAATAACCCAGCTTCAAGAGAAGGAGTGCCATAATCAGATCTTTGGCACTGTACTTTTCCATCAGCCAAAACCCATGAAAAGTCAAATGAGCCAAAATGGGCTTTAAAATGACGGGAAAAGGAAACCGATTGAGCTTGCGCCCTTTCTTGCTTCTTTATAATTGATAAAGACCTGAAATGTTGGGAGATTTGTTTTCAAAAGAGGAGGGTTCTTTTCATCGTGCGTCCTACATTAGAAAACCAGCCTAGGATTCTCAAAGGAGCCCAAGGGAGTTAGACAACGAATTTCCATTGAAATTCGCTGTCATTTGGATGCCTAAATCCTTTAGGTTCCTTTTGAAAATCTGACCCTCAGATCCTATCCAGACTCTATAATGACTGGAGAACAAGTGAAACGGTGACACCCCAAGAGCATGAACATTGAGCTATTAAGGGATAAGGGACTTTTTAGAATAACATTCCATAACTACATGAACCACTTTACCTCTGTGCTTCAGCTTCACCATTTGTAATATTGAACTAATGATAGTTACATTCCCTGGCAAAGTGCCTTGCTTAAAGTTATACAGGAGCTCATTGGCAGACCTTACATAACTCAGATCTCATGGCTCCCATTCCAGTGCCCTAATCACTGCATTAAATTTACGGTATGGAAGTGAGTTAGGAAGATTATGCTTTATCTAGCAAGATTAATGGAAATTACAGGTAGGGAGGGATGGAATGTTCTCTACACAAGAGACCAGTTCAGACTGGCTTTCACACCATTCCGGCCCCTCAAAGCCATCATACACCTAGCAGGGTACTGAATGATAACACACTCAACCAATCAAACTCATGGTAAAAGTATTGCATCATCAGAACAAGCTGCCATTGACCTATCAGTGATCCTGAAAACAGGCAGCCATTACCTAGAAAATCCCGAGAACTGATTTACCCTCACAGTGCTGTCACACTTACAGTGATACCTGTTTACTAACATGAGATATTAGAATAAAATGTCTTCTTGAGTAATACTATAGTAAAGCCAAGTGTTGCAGAAATAGGCACAATGATTATATAAATCCTTTACAACTGGGAAAGGACTATGGTCTTGCAGCACCTAGGTAGAGTAATCTTCCTACTGCTCCTGGAAGTCTAGGAGCTCCTATATCCATTCTTCCACTAGAGTCATACATACCAGTGCAGTATATTGCAAAATGACTAGCTAAGCACTTTTTAGGGAACTCATAAGGAATGATTCAATCAGATCAGCAGAATAAAACAGATCCAGTCCAAAAAAAAAAAGCTGTAAGTCACTGAGTTAAGGATGGATGGTGTCTGTCTTCACTCTGGACATCGTGGTTTTGGTCAGTTTTTTTAATGATAAATTATTTATCTAGAGACCAGACCCATCATTCATTCAGACTTTAACAACCATTTTGCTTTTGTACCATAGGAGTTTGGTGGGAATTTTCAACACTAAAGGATATATTTTTATTTGATGTCTTGCAAATGTTATGAGTAATATCTGTTGCAGGATGTTGCAAACGGTAATCACTCTGCAAACGATGAAAATATCCTAATAGTATGTCCCAGTACCTGACATACCAGTGAGGCTCCCTCACAACCATTCCAATCTATTGGTCAATTGTAGAAACAGATATCCTTTGATAATACATCACAAAGACACAAAAGGCAGGCTTCTTTCATATTGTTGTGTAATAATAATTATGTGTTTTGATAAAAATCATTAGGACAATTTGGGAGGGATAATTATATCATGCAAAGTCGTTGATTTTCCAGCTACAACATCTTGGCCAATTTTATATGGCTTTGTTAAATAGAAAAGTAATTATACAGTGATATAAATAAACACTTACTGAATGTCAAGTGCAGAGAAGTGTAGGGCAATATCTAAAACCAGAAAATGATTATTTTTGTTGTTCTCACTCTAGAAAAGAGGACTTTTCAAATAGCTTATGAATCTTTACAAACATTTCTAGGCTCTGAGCCTTTTCTGATTGCACCTGAGCTGATTATTACAGCAAACAGCTCAGAAGTGAGTACAGCACTGTCTGTATCTTCTGCATAGTGGGCAGGGACTTTGCATTTCTTTTATGGATTTATAGATATTAGGAAAGGTTCTCTTTCCATTGCTGCATAGTAATACTGTTTTACTGCCCTGGGTAATCTTGATTTGAATATTGCCATTAATAATGATTGATCACCCCTAATAGGGCTCAATTCAACTCCCAAGAAAGTGAATTGAGGGACTCCCACTGACTTCAATGGAAGCTGAATTAGCCCTTAACCAATTCCCTTTTTAGTTTGGGGCCTTTTTCTTCTTCTTCTTGTCCCTGTGCCACTACCACCAAAATTATTTCTTTACTAAATCTTTATAGGCATTCATGTACTTATCATGAGAGCTGTGCAAATAACTTCATTCTGAAAAAGTCAAAACAAACCAGAAGTCAAAAATAAAATTGTTTCAGGTTGAACAAAACATTTAGTTTCATTTTCAAAGTTTCAAAAAAGTTTTTAATTTTTTTAATTAAATTGAAATATATTTCAAAACAGAGTCATCTGACATTTTAAAAAATGAAGCATTTCATTTCCAAAATGTCAGAACAACATATTTTTTCTATTTTTTTTTAATCCAGACAATTTGGCAAATTCAACATGAATTCACACAGTGTTCTGGTCTACCCACGTCTGCATTTTCTGGACAACAAAATTTCTCCCAGCTACTTGTCACAACTCCCCTCATTGACATCTTGATGCAGTAAACCCTCAAACAATTGACATTAATGGGAACTGGATGAGGTCCTCGGTATATGCAGGCTGCCATGTCAGTGCACAGGCTTAACTCAGAGACAAGAATAAAGAAAATACTTTTGGTGTTACTGCTTTTTGAGGGTTCTTAAGCTCCAGGATCACTAAGTAGTTGAAACCATTGGGCTTTGTTTGCCACTGGTGCTATTGGCCTTCTACTCTGCTAACAGTAGAATTACAAATAATACTGCACTGTCTTTAAAATTAGTAACAAAATCCAATACATTTTTTGTCCGAAAGTTCTGTTACTGGACCCAGATTTAATGTTTCTGCAGTATTGCAAGCTGCACAGGTATTAAAGTCACTAACATTTCTTTTTAGCACTAAGTACATCTTAACATAATATGATCCAACTTTCTTTTCAACAAACCATTTATAAAATTCATAATTAAAAATTCCGCCTGTGATCCCTTTCCTTGTATGCTCTTCTCACCAACAACTGAAAACCTAATCCTCAGCTGTATGCAGCATGAAGAGAAGTTGAGCAATGCAAGATCTGAGGGAATCAACCTGAGGGGAGTCACATTGTTATCGTCAGAAATACATTGGTTAGTGGTCAGCTGTTTAATTATATCTCAGTCTTGGTACATTGACCAACATTAAGTCAGCCAGTTGTGTTTTGTGCCATCCACCTTCAAACCAAGGCACATCAGAGACTAGCATTGTGTGCTACCAGCATAATTAAAAAAGACCACATTCCACTTAAATTTCTTCAGGAGCTCAAGCACCAATTAGATCTGTCTGAGTCCCTAAACATCACAATGATCAGGATCAGCAGCAGAAAAGGTGAACGCATCAATATAATTTGCAGTCAGTGGGAGATATGTTTGAGGAATGACTAAAGGATGTGGCTCTTACCTTGGTCTGGATATTTTAATAGAGATAGCATGAGAATGCAAGGGCTGAGACTGGAAGAGTTTCTGTGATCAGACTCAAATATGTGTGTAGGACGTGTGCAGTGTTATCTCCACTCTCTTGAAAGACTTCCTTCAGATATTGCCACTAGTCCCCAGCTTTGAGATGAACTCCTTGATGCTCACTTCTGCATGATGAGCGTGATTTTAGAAAAAAAAACCACTTAATTTATTTTATGTTCTTTATTTTGTGTCCTCATAGTTTTGACTATATCATTTGAAGTGGGATGGGGTAACATACTGAACAATTCTGCCTGAGCAGGAGATAGAATGGCTCACCTAAAGTGACAAAGCTTTTCTATCTCTAATTTCTGTTAATCTATAATTTTGGATGTTTTGTTTTTAATTTTTTATCTCCATCCTAAATTCCTCTTCCTATATAACCCAGACACGAGTACCAATGTTTACATGGTTATTCATTGGGAATGAAAGCAGCTGAAAGAGGTTCTACAGTTAACTGAACAATTTTAGAGTTGAATTTGTCCTCTCACAGTTCTCCACTAATTCCTGTATCTAATTATCTGTCCATAAGAGCATAAAAACTACAATACTAGGTCAGACCATGGTCCATCTTGTCCAATATCCTGTCTCTGATAGTGGCCTGTACCAGAGCTTCAGGGTGTGTGTACAGAACAGGGCAATTATGGAGCGATCCACTCATCTTCCACTCCTGCCTTCCGAAAATCACAATTTTAGGATTTGCATGAGCATGGGGTTCTATCCCTGACCAACTTGGTTAGTGGACATTGATGGACCTATCCTCTATGAACTTCTCCAGTTCTTTTTTTCACCCCAGTTTTACTTTTGGCCATCACAACATCTCATGACAATGAACTCCACAGGTTAGTTGCATGTTGTGTGAGAAAGTACATCCTCTTGTTTGTACTAAACCTGCTGACTATTAATTTTTTCAGGTGACACTTGTTGTTTTTTTATAGTGTGAAAAGGTAAATAACATTTCTCTACACACTTTTTCCATACCATTCATGATTTTATAGACCTTATCATATCCTCCTTAGTTGTTTCTTTTCTAAGATGAATGGCCCTAATCTTTTTAGTCTCTCATTGTATGAGAGCATTTCCATACTCTTGATCATCTTTGTTGCCCTTCTCTGGATCTTTTTTTCATTCCACTATATCCTTTCTGAGGTGGAGTGCCCAGAACTGGACACAGAACTTTCTTTTCACTCATAAAAATTCAGTGTTGAGAAAATATCATGTTACGATAATGTCCTGGGATGACACCAAATTGTTCCTACACAGTGGTAAACTGTTATTTCCAGTGCTCACTGGACCATATTTTATTACAAGACCCCACCACAACTAGAATAATATGAACTCTTGCCATATAACTAGCTGTAAAATGCTGTTTCTCTCTCAAAGCTTTCTTACACTGACAAGGGCTGAGTCACAACTGCCTAATTTGTCATGCTGTCCCAATGTGGGAAAAACAAAGGATTAATCTGCTCTGCTACAACCTATTGAAACTCTAGTCTGAAATTGACATTTTATGGTGAGATTTGTTGCTTAACATCTTTGTCATATTTGTCTGAAGACTTCAATTGCAACTGTTTTCTTTGGCTGTCAGACTTATTTTAACAATAGGTCTTTTCTGTTCTCAAACTCAGGTAACTATAAAATGCAAAGTTTACATCAGAAAACTGGCTTAAACTGCTACCAGCAAATTTACCAATGAAACAGCTCTCGGAACAGCTCCATTATCCCACCAGGACTATTCACAAATTAAAAGAAATATTGCTAGAATATAGACACATTGAAGATAGGCACATATACTAAAAGCTAGAACAATAAGTGTTAAGTAAACCAGTTTTACTCTATAGTTGTCTATTTTTTAGTTCTTATCATTACAAACTGGTTTCTGTTTTCCAAAGCCCATGAACAAAACGAAGAAGCTGGATGCACTTTAAACTTAGATGGAAAGGCAATGTGATATGTCTTTTTTAGGTAAAATAATTCAAACATATGGTATAGACACAAGTAAATATATATACATATATATCCAGGAGGCCCACAAATAATATTTCAACTCTCTCAAGCAGTGAAATACTAGTAAATGTATTACTGCTATTTTATACTTTCAGTGTCATTTCCTGATCAACCCTGCTGTAAAAATCAGTGCAATCTCTTCTACTGAAATATTACAACAGATTTTAGTAAATACTGTTACTTGCAATGGGCTAAACCTTAAAGAGCAAACGCTGTATTTATTCAAGTAAAACTGTCATTCAAGTCAATGGGAATACAACAGGCAAAACTCTCAGAGCTGAATTCTTAAAGCCTTTACTGAGATTTTATTCAGTCCTTACTCACACAGAACATACATTGACTTCAGTGAAGAGTTTTAGGTGGGAAGGGGCTAAGGACTTCAGGATATAGCCCCAACTGAAACCAGTGGGAGTTTTAGTTGAGCAAGGACTGAGCAAAAAGTGAGCTAGGTAGGATTTTTTTAATCATTCTTGTAATTACCACCATCACTACTATAAAAACAGCGAGATCATTTTATCTGTATAGTGCCCACACATGCTGCGACACTAAGGAGACTCCATGCCAATTTCTTCTACCCTTGCTCACATTGAGTGATACTTTATTAAATAAGTAGCCCCACTGATTTGACTGCAGTTACTCAGGGGATAAAAGTATTACTTAATGTCACGAAAGGTGACACCATTAGGCCCCAAAACATCATTAAATACATTATTATAAAAACGGCCCTCATAAAACTAAGGGGCAGATGCTGAGCACTTTACTCACAGTGAGTATAGAACTTTACTCCCATGCGTAGCCCCACTGAAATCAGTGGGACTATTCAAAGTTAATAAAGCTGGCTGATCTGTCCCTAAGAAAATACAAATAGTAGGAGTGTGTTCTTAAACACAAGGAAGGGCAGGACGCAGGTTCAAAACAGGAGAGTAAAAGCATTTATTATTTTAATGCTCAAAAACTTTTGATTAAAAGAGCTTAGTGGCAGTTTCAAAGTAGGGGGAAAGAAGCTGAGATAGGTGTTGAGTGGGAGTGATTCCAGTGCACACTTCTGCACTCTTTTATCCTCAGTGGTGTTCGTTTAAAAGGAAGTTAAAAAAATCTTACCTCATTTAGCTGCTGATTCTGAAGGGGAAATCCTTTAGCTGAGGCAATGAGAAGGCTGTCTAGAGAATGGCAGGTGTTAAGTAAACACAGGTGCTAGGTTAGCACTTCAAAAGCCTCACAGGAGTGATGATAAATGAATGTGATATTAATTTTAAAACATTTTGCAGAACATTTAGTCAGCCAATGGGGGAATTCCTTAGGTCACTTCCTGTTCTTTTGATTGGGTCTGCAGCAATAACAAAAAAAAAGAGAGAGAGAGGAAAGAAAAGAAAGACTGCAAACATTTGCATACGGCCAACTCACACCTTAGTGCTCAAACAAAACAGGTCTAACCAGGTTACACATGTGTCTCAAGAACAAAAAAGAAACCGGTCAATGAACGAGGTCTTGATTGCTCTGTAGTTGTTTTTTAAAGACCATCCTGCCTCCTCGTTTTTTATTTGTTTATTTTGTTTTTACAGAAGGTTATTTCAGGTAAATAGGCAGCTTATAATTAGAATAAGGAGAAGTAAAAAGTAAGAATGTCCAAAACTTAGGACATTTAAAATTAGACTGGAAATAACACTAGAAAATGTACTGTGAGGAACAATCGTACGTTAGCAGGGAGATAGACTGGATGATCCAATGTCATGGGCTAAATTCTCCCTTCAGTTATACCTGTGGGCTTAAGGTGAGGGAGAATTGAGTCCATTATTTCCTTATCACCTCTAACTTTTGTAAATATCTGAGTGAAGGAAAAGATAATGAGAAAAATATCTTCTGGGACAAGGACGTACTCGTATGTGCAGGAGGAAGAACATGCACATGTATGTGCAACAGGGCAAAGGCGGAAGAAGGGGGACTTAGGGCTGAGCGTTGCAGCACTGAACTTTTAGGTGCCCTGCTGCCTACTGGAATTCACAACCATGACTTAGGTGCCAAGGTTCACTGTCCAAAGCTGGCCAATGGTAAATGCTGAGGAGAGGAATGGGGCCTAAGTCCCACCTTCAAAAGGCATTAGGCACCTTCCTCTGGGCCAAAGGCAG
Source organism: Mauremys mutica (assembly GCF_020497125.1). Lineage (NCBI taxonomy): Eukaryota > Metazoa > Chordata > Testudines > Geoemydidae > Mauremys > Mauremys mutica. The sequence continues at coordinate 81,155,837 of NC_059075.1, forward strand.
ACTTCCCCCACTACACTTGGATTTCACCTAAGCCAGGTCAGCCCTTTTTCAAGAAAAATCAAGGAGGGGGAGGAAGAGCCCCTCTTATTTCAATATCCCAGTGGTTAGAGCCCTGACCCAGGATGGGGGAGATGTGGAATCAAATCCCAACCCTACCTGATGTAAAGCAGGGACTTAAACCCAGCTCTTCTAAGTCCCAGCTGAGTGCCCTAACCACTGGGCCATGGGATATTCTGGGGTGAATGCCTCTTAATCTCTCTTGTTGAAGCTGTTCCACTTTGTGTAAAATACCATCACTCCCTCCTCCAACAGCTGTGTTTTGTGCAGGGCCCAATCTGGTAGGTGTGCTCTAACAGTATGTGTATACTGCAGCTGAGAGCGGGCCTCCCAGCCTGGGTAGACCGACTTACAGTAGCTCAGCTTGAGCTAGCACACTAAACATAGCAGTGTGGACCTTGTGGTTCCAACAGAGACTTGGGCTAGCCACCTGAGCCCAGACCCAAGGGTGGGTGGGCTTGAGAGCTCAAGTTGCCACCCAACCCTCAACATCCATACTGCTCTTTTAGCACACTGAAATACATTGGTGCAAGCAGTTTCTTCCTTTTGACAAGTTACCAAAGAGCAGTAGTAGATACCAGGTATGAGGAGGGATGAGACCAATCTATGCTTTTCTTCCAGGGACTATTACTAATGGTGGGAGGGTGTCTCAGCCCTATACCTGAAGTTTGTTCACCTCCAGCCTGGTAGCCCCAGCCCAGTAAGACTTCTGGTGACTGGCACCTAAACTGTTCTCTAGAGTCAGGGGACTAGCAGTAGGAGCAGAGTCAGACAAAAAGCAGTGGCCTGCATAGCCAAAGAAATCCCATACCATAAAAGTAGCAACAATGAATGTATCCAGTTTGACAGGTAAAGGCATGGAAGTCGCTGATATGATGGTAAGGAGAGGTAGTTATATTTTGTGCCTACAGGAAACATGATAGACTGGGAACATAGTGAAGGCGTCGGTCTTAAATTGTAAAATCTTCTACATGGGTGACAAAGGGGGCCATAATGGAGTCAGAGCAGTAGTAAGAGGAGAGTTGAAGAAGATGGCGGCTAAACTTTTTAGACTAAGTGACAGACTGACGGCTGTATGAGTCCAAGTTAAAGAGTGTGCTCTGTTTGTGATATCAGCATATGTACCTCAGCAAGGATGCAATAAAGAAAAGGAGAGGTTCCAACTTGTGGGCATTAGTGGATACAGCAGCACCAGAGGCCAGTGGTTCTGCTCTTGGTGCTGGGTAATATGAATGAACACACAGGCCAGAAAAGAAGGGGGTATGACATATGCTTAGGAAATGTCACCTGAGCCACCATGAATGAGGAAGGGAAAAGGTTACTAGACATATGTGTTGCCCACCAGTGGGTGATAGCCAATACATGGTCCCAAAAGCAAAATAGCTGGAGAGCTAGGGCTAGCCAACCCTGCTTGCAGAATGAGCTCCAACAGAATCAGGTGACTCCAGTATAAAAGCAGCAGGAAGCTGCAGGGAAGGGGGAAAATTATATTTTAAAACTTTAAAAAGTCTAGGAAAGCGTGGCTACACCTGCAGACAATAAGAATGTGAAGGAGGGAAGGCACCAGCAGAGAGGCCAGTGAAGAATGCCAAACTCTAGGAGGAAGGTGCTGGGGACACAATGACAGGGCCCCAGGGAGGAGAGGCTGTGCCCAGCAGAAATTGCGGGGAGGACTGTGTGAGTTTATGTTCTATTTTGAAAGACTTTGTGTTATTTTCTATTAATAGTAGAGATACAGTGAAATTGAGTTGGGGTCTGGATGGCCAGTGGACATAAGGACTGGACAAATTGGACCCCCAAGTGGGGAATGTTTAATTACCTTTGGAATGTGGAGTTTGGTTAAGAAGCACTGAAGAAGGGGGAAACAGAGGCAGGGTACTGCAGTGGCAGCCCTGGCCAGAAGTGGGTGTTTTGGAGGCAGTAGGTGGCAGCCCTATTACAATCAGTCTTGCGGTCATGTACATCAATGGTGGAAACATATGCCAGACTGATGTTGGTGAGGAAATCTCAGTGGAGGAGTTGATTTATGGACTGCAAAGAGATACTGAGTGAGATGTTAGTGCTTCAGCACAAGCCTCTTGTGGTAAAAGCTGCAGTAGAGCATTGGACAAGGCGGGAAATAAGCTAGAAAGAAACAAGAATGAAGTACAGGAAGTTAAGGGGAAGTGTGGCAGAGAAGTTTATGCAGGCAGTCCAGGATAGGTATCCAGAAACAGATTTGGCACCAGCTGAAGAGGAGTGGAACCATCTCAAGACTTCAGTGATGGAAGAGTTTTGTGAGGAAACCAAATGAAACAGGGGAGTGGTGGTGGACCAATGAAGTGCAGGTAGCAATCTGAAACAAAAAAATGGCGTGTAAAAGAAATGAACCCATGGAGTGCAAATGAGACCAAATACAAAGAAGCAAAGTGAGCTGCCAAATGAGCAGTGAAGAAGGCCAGAGTGTCCGAGACAACCTCTACACCAAGCTTGTCAGCTACCCACAGCTGGCTGGCAAAAAGATCTATAGAATTGCAAAAATGAGACACAAATGAGGGTGGTATTGCAACATCATTTGTAAAGGATGAGCAGGGAAGACTTCTAGTAACACCTGAACAAGTGAAGGAGAGGCGGAAACAATATTTTGAGAGTCTTTTAAATGAGGCTGCGATGGATCCTTGGGGTACAACCTGGAACAGTGTGGGACCCCTGGGCTCCTTTAGCCGAGGCTGGATTGTTATCTCACACAATGCTGTGCCAGTGACAAGCAGCAAAATCCCTCCAGGTGCTGTGATCACTCAGCCATCAACATGTGGAGCCACCCACCCTGCTAAATTGCATGCATGCTCCCTGGGCCAGTCATGAATCACACAGAGAGAGGCACCAGCCAATCACCCCAGCCCCCAGCCTTGCATCCCAGACACATACCATCTTACACTGCTCAAGACTCCCTTGGACAGTACAAGCTCATTACTTAGTTCACCACTTCTTCACAGGAAAGTGGACATGGACCAATCTTTGTAATACGAGCTGAGATTCCCCAAGCACTTCAACAAAAACCACATTGTTTCAGGTAAAATATAAAACAGATTTATTAACTAAAGATAGATTTTAAGTGATTATAAGATGCTGGCATAAGAGATCAGAGTTGGTTACCTAAGAAGTAAAAATAGAAACGCAGTCTAAATTCTAACTTTAACAGACTAAGTTTGAATCAAGCAGTCTCTCACGCTAGCAGACGTTACAAGCAGCTTACAGTTCCTCAATTCACAGACTGGCCTCCCTTTCAGTCTGGGACCAATCTCCCTAGTTCAAAGTCTTTGTCTTCCAGACTGTCTTCCGGGTTTGAGATTGTGGGGAGGCCAAGTGATGATGTAACTGTCCCTCTTTTATACTTTCTTTCAGCTGCTAGAAAGACCCTTACTGTGAAATGGGGGTCAGGCAGTCCTCATTGGTCAGGCATTTCCCATTGCATATGTGTCCTCTCCAAAATGCCTCTCGGAGAGTGGATTCCCCTTGACAGGCCATTAACGCCTGTCTGACCAGTGATAGCTGCTCCTTTGTTGCAACTGAAAGGCTGCCTGTAAGTATTTCCCAGCCTCACACCATATTTCAGTAACACCTATAGCAGTACTCCATAACCTCACATACAATGATAGCACATACAATCCAACAGGACATTAAGGTTCAACAGATCAAGACTTTTTAAAATAATACCTCACAAAGCGTATTTTGTAATGTATCGTAACCATATAACAGTGGTGAATATGGGGGTTCCGGGGTTCTATTTTGAGGTACAGAGTGTCACAGACACAAACCCCTTTTTGGCAGAGTTGCCAACATGTGATCCTAATGTGGTTCCTGAGTCTGACATTATGGAGGAAGAGGAGAGAAATGCAGTCCATATAATGAAGAATGGTAAGGCAGCAGGACCTGACAAAGTGATGGTGGATCTGGTGAAGTCCTGGGTGAGAGAGGCATAAAATGGATGAGACAAGAGAATTCCCAAAGATTGGCACAAGTATCTTTTGGTCTTGATACAGGAGAAGGGAAATATCCAGGAATGTGGAAATTATCAAGAGATAAAGTTACTGTCACATAGGATGAAGATACTGGAATGCATCTTGGATGCTAACATTAGGAGAATGGTGGAATCCCCTCCTTGAACAAAAACAGTTCAGCTTTAGGGAAAGATGAGATACCACAGATGCCATGTTTGTAATTTGGCAAGAGAAGCAGCTAGAGTATCAACAGGATAGCTTCTGGGCTTATATAAAATGGACAGAAGGTTGCTCACGCCAGTGCTAATGAAATATGGAGTGTCTAAGGATGTAATAACTATGGGGAATTACTACATAGATCACCCAAAACAATTATTCAAACATTATTTTGGAATGTCAAGCCCCTTTGATGTGAAAGTTGGATTTCATCGGGGTTGGCCCTCAGTCTGCAGCTGTTTATCATATTGATGCACTATATCAGCAAGAAGAACCCAATGGGAAAAGATGAGAAGCTGTTACAAAAGAAGACCTTGAGGAAATAGTAAGCCAGTGGTATGGCCAGCTAAGCAGGCATGATATGAAAATGCCTAAGACTGAGGTCATGTAGGTCAGTAGAGTAGCTACAGGGAAACTGAACACAGAGATTAAAGGAGCACAACTGAACCAGAATGACCAGTTCAATTACCTTGATTCCTGAGTTATGGAAGATGGCGAGCTTGGACGTGATATATAGTCTAGACAGGAGAATGCTAGAAGAGTATGGAGTTACATCTTGGGTATTGTGAATGATAAACATATGCCACTGAGACTGAAAGTCTAACAGTATGGAACTGTAATGCATCCCCAATACTGTGTAGTGCAGAAGCATGTGTGGTAAAGAGATGGCAGATTCAATGCCTACCGGTGTTCAAGACAAGAAATCTTCAAGCAATACAAAGGGTTAGATTTAGAAAAGAAAGCACTAGGATAGAAGTCAAAGTCTGTGATGTGGCTGACAAAATCACAGGTTCAGAGTCATGCAAAGGAAGAATGAAGAACACTTGGTGAAGATAGTGTCGCAGGAGTAGCTGGTAGGAAAGAGACCCCAACAAAAGCCAGGAAAGCGAAGTATGAATTGTACAAAAGATGAGGGTAAGCAGGTGAACCTTAATGCCACCTCAGACAGATGAAGATGGCAAATGCTTGCACAAGGACTTGACACCAGATGATGGGATAATAGGAAGAAGAAAGGTCAAGCCAAGCTAGTGGTCTGTCTACCCAGGTTGGGAGGCTCATTTCTAGCTGCAGTGCAGATAAACCTGAGATGGCCTCTGGGCATGCCTATCTGATCAGGCCCCACAGACAAGATCGGTGGGGGAACGCCTAGTTTGTGAATCTCACCAGGCCTAAATGTGAGTTGGTATCAAGCTGCTCCATGCTGTCAGGAGTGAGGTAGGTGTGTGCATACCCACTGACAGAAATTTGGGCACCTAGGGGAGTTTAAAAGTGGAAATTTAGGCACCCATAGAGTATAATAGGTTAGGAAACAACTGAGCCACAGTTTTGTGGATCTAAATATGGGACTTAGGCACCTGAAGTGGCAGGTGCTTAAATCCCCCTTCTGAATCCCACCCCAGGTGTGCAAGTGTGTATGCAAGAGGGTCATTGTAGATGTGTGTTTGCCCTTCTAATTCCAGCAAATAGCTCTCATCTCAGGATAAAATTTTATCAATGTGGGGGACTGTAAGGTCTAACAGGCCTTCTCTGTCCCCTGCTGGAGATGTTGGCTGTCACAGGGACTCAAACATTTTTATTAAGGGGTCTGATCCAAACTTCATTGAAGACAATGAGCATACTTTCATTTATTTCAATGAGTTTTGGACCAGGCCCACCAAGCTTTCACTAGTTCGTCTCTGGACACAGATGAATAGGGGGTGAAAGCCCTCAACAGAATTGATATTTGTATGTAAAGCTCAGGTGTGAGAGTCAGGACTCCTGGGTTCTGTTCCTGGCTCTGCTACAGGCTATCTTGGACAAGTCACTTAATCTATCTGTGCCTCTGTCTCCCAATCTGAAAAGTGGATGTAACATGAAAATAACACATGCAGGAGGTTTAACTCTCTTGTGTGCATAAGACACAAGAGATGTATGAAGCATTATTATGTAAAGACTGTTTAGTGGCTATGCAAAATAAGTTTGGGGTGGTGTGAATTCAATCCAGTTGCTAGTATGCATTATAAAACTTTCTTCACAACTGGTGCTGATGAACATACTTGATGTAGGAGCCAAGATTCAATAGGCACGGAGAATGAACTAACCTTTTACTTCTAGAGGTGGTACTAGTTTTAAGGCACATTGTCAGGATGATGGGGGGGGGCGGAATCTGCACATTTGCTGCTTGTGCTGTGCCTAATATTTAGGTAAACAAAGGATTTCAGTCTCTGGGACTGTCAATCTAGCATCTTTCACCAACACTAAAATCACTTAAATGTATTAAAATGTAATCTGATCTGTTTCAGCATAGATAAAGCAGATAAGAGAATACAGATATTAGTTGGGATGATGATCTGTAGCTAGGCTAGACCTCTCACCTTTACTACCATCTGACACCAGGCCTTTTCACACTGATTCCTACCATTCTAGGAAAGTTGCATGGAGGAAGATATCACTGACGTCTATCACTCTGAGGCATGCCACCCTGAAGTTGCAACACCAAGGGGTTTGGCATTGAAACCAGCTCTTCAGCAGTTCTGGAACTTCTGCAAGTAGGCCAAGCATCTATAAGGTTTCTACAGGCACTCACACCACAGGGTCTAACTATCTGCATTCCACCTATCTGCATCCTACCAGTAACTATTTTTACTAATGCTTTCATCATCCTCACCATATTTGCATAAAAGTACATATGCCTGAATGATCAGAGAGACAAATCAGCACAGAGGCCGGAAGAGGGAAAGGGCCAAAGAGCAGGCAGAGATAGAGACCTTGACTTCCTTACAAGGCATGAATTACAGTGGACCACATCTTGTCCCCTTTGTGATGGGGTGTAAATCCCACACGGGTGAACAAAGGGTTAACAAGAGTCTGAGAGCTCAGTTAGCTGTCCCTGCTGCACCTGGAGCTGTCCTGGGCTTGCTTTGTTATCAGACCCAGCTGGGGAGGAGCTGGATCTTAAAGGAAGGAAGTGAAAGCTACAAGGGAGGGTACAAAATAGAGAGGCCCAAGAGGGCAAGGGTAAGAGTTTGACTTCCCTCACTCTGGGGAAAGAACCAGGAGGAAACTGTAAAAGAGAAGGCCCTGGGAAAGGGACAAGGCTCTAGGAAAGTAACTTGAGGGGTAGGTATTCTGCAGCAGAAACAGGGAGCTGGGGAGAAACTGGTAGAACTAAAAGCTCAAGCCCAGGTGGATAGAGTTGTTTTAGTTGTGTTTGGTTTATTTGGGGCTTTCTGCATTCTGTTGGGGGAACACAAGCCTGGGAACCCACTACTCTGAGAGAAGAGTGGAATCGCAGAGGCACTCATGGTGAGCAGAAGACTGTGCTGATAATTAGTTGGGGGGGGGGGCTGTTTGTGTGGGATATTGATACCCCCAGCAAGGCTGAGACTTTAAAATGATCTAGCTGGAGGGCTAACTCTTGAAAAGAAGCAGGAGTAGGCCTTTGTACATAGGGTTTTATGTGCTGTTTGATTGCGCACAGGGCAGGAGTATGCCCTGCAGCCTCTCCCCCTCTTCTACCCCAGTGCATCTGTGCTGTACAGGGCAGGGTTATGGAAATGCTAATAGGCACCATGACATAGGCTATGCCTATCCTGTGCTGCAGTGAAGATTATGGGGGTGTGACTAGCAGTGCACAGCAAAGTGCTGCACTGTAACTCCCCTGTGCAGCTGCATTAGCATAGTCTGGGTTGATGGGGACTACGTTAACACGAACTAGGTACCTTTTAGTTACACCAATGGCATCCACACAGGGGAGTTACAGCGCAGCAATTTGGCGTGCACTGCCATCTACACCCCATAGTCCAAACTGCGGGGTAGTGTAGACAAGCCCTAAGATGCACTTGACTAAAGTTACTCTGGCTTTGTTAGCAGCTCCCTGCTTTCCGGTGATTCCATTCCCCTGCAGCTAGTGTGACACCCAGGCACCTCTTTTCCTTTACAAAGTGCTAGTGGAAGGGAGCCCCATCCTCAATCCCATTGTCCCTCCTATATGGATTGCAGCTTGAGGAACAGAAGTTCTTTGACTAGCCCCACAGCCAGCAGCAGCACTCCTGTGCCCAGAGCTCAATGCTAGCGACCAGGGAGGGCTGCTAATGTGCATCTACAATGAGAGTCACTTTCAAAGGAAAACCTTGCCAAAGTAATACAAAATAACAATAGCACAATCGCTGTTAGCAATAGAACAGGGGTGAGGTGAAAACCAAACAGAAATATTCAGAGTGACTTGAGTCTTCTGTGGAAAAGATAAGGGCAGCAAAAGCGCAGAATGAGCAAGTGGGATTAAGGGGAAGCTGAAGGGCTTATACAAATATTGCAGGAAAAATGCAAACATTGGAGAGGCGGTAGGTCTATTCTTTATTTGTTTATTACCCACAGTGTACAGGTCAAATCAACAGAGCATAAAAACACAGTTGTATCCCTATGGATACAACTATAGCTCCTGTTGTTGCTCTCAGTGGTGGAGCTGAACTGAGGGTAGAAACTGTGGGAAATTTGTAAAAAAAAAAAAGAAAAATGTCCCCAGAAGAGATAAGAACAATACAGTGTCTAAGGTACTGTTACCTAGACTAAAGTGTGCAGTTATGGAATCCCCCCAATATCAAAAATTTGGTCAAAAATATTTTTGATCTGTGAGAAGAGCAACAAAAAAATAATTAAGGGGTCTGCAGGGAATGATTTCTGAGGAAAGGTTAATGGGGGGGGGGGAAATTCTCTGCTGGTATAAACTGGTCCAGCTCCATTGATTTAAGTGGAGTTTTGCCCATTTATGCCATAAATATGTATAGCTTAGCTAAGTGACACTTAAAAGCCAAATGCTTCTCTCCTTATTTAGGCAAATAATCCCATTAATTTATTGAGGTGTCTCCACAGGTACAGAGAAGGGCTATTAGGATGATCCGAGGAATGGAAAACCTCCTTGTGAGAGGAGACTCAATGAGCTTGGCTTGTTTAGCCCAATCAAAAGAGGGCTGAGAGGAGATATGATTGCTCTCTATAAATACATAAGAAGGATAAATACCAGGGAGAGGAGTTATTTAAGTTAAGCACCAATGTGGACACAGGAACAAATGGCTATAAACTGACTATCAACAAGTTTAGGTTTGAAATTAGGTGAAGGTTTCTAACCATCAGAGGAGCAAAGTTCTGGAACAGCCTTCCAAGGGGAGCAGTGGGGGCAAAAAACCTAACTGGCTTCCAGACTGAGCTTGATAAGTTTATGGAATGGGTGGTATGATGAGACTGCCTATAATGACATATAGCTGATCTGCAAAAGCTAGCAGCAAATATCTCCAATGGCTGGTGATGGGACAGTAGATGTGGAGGGCTCTCAGTTACTTCAGAGAATTCTTTCTCGGGTGTCTGGAGGGTGGCTTTTGCTCACATGCTCAGGCTCTAACTGATCGTCATATTTGGAGTCGGAAAGGAACTTTCTCCTGGGTCAGATTTGCTGAAACCTTGGGGGAAGTGGAGGGAGGTTTGCCTTCCTCTGCAGCATAGGGCATGGGTCACTTTCAGGTTTAAACTAGTGTAAATAGTGGATTCTCTGTAACTTGAAGTCTTTAAATCATGATTTGAGGACTTCAGTAACTCAGCCAGAGGTTATGGGTCTGTTACAGGAGTGGGTGGGTGAGCTTCTGTGGCCTGCAATGTGCAGGAGGTCAGACTAGATGATCATGATGGTCCCTTCTGGCCTTAAAATCTATGAGCCTGAGTAAGCCAAGCAGAAAATGGTCAATAATCTATTAATACCTGAAGGATGTAAACAGCAAGAAAGGTGAGGTATTGTTTGGAGTGATACAAAGATGGTATCATTAGAACTAATGGGATGAAATTAAGGGGAATATGAAGAAAAAATTGGTTAGACTGTGGAATAGTCTCCCAGAGGAAGGGGTGGAAGCCAGAGGAAGACTTGAGGCATTACATTCTAGCTTAGATCGAGCACTTGAAAATATACTGTAGGAAACAATCCCAGGACCAAAATGATCCGAGGGCTTTTCTGCCTCATATTTGAATCTCTTAGGACACACAGAGACTCTTCTAGGGTCAAACCAAGCCTTTTAGTGTTCCTTGTGGCCTGTTTTAAAAATCTGTTTATCTTGTAATAAATGCAGATACCAAGATAAACAAAACAGCACAAACAGCAGAGCTTGAGTATTTGCTGATAGACACACGGTTCAGGGCACTGCACCACTAGGACCAGGAAGGAGACAGATACTGATGTGACCCTGTGGTTCTTTCTCTCAGCATAATATAACTACAGAAAGATGTTTGTGCTCTGTCTTTATGCAAGTTCAAATAGCCCCCATGGGATCTCTGATTTCCTAAGTGTAGCAGGATGTTTTATTGGTGGCACACTGGGGTCTAGTATAAGACATACAATCCAAGCCTTTTAGAAAGTCTAGTGAAGGACAGATGGGTCCCAGCTGCAGAGTTCAGATCCAAATCCATCTTCATAACAAATCAAACCTCTCAAAGTTCAGGGATGTCGGGTTGTGTGGATTCTGGCTCATTATAAAGATAGGGGAGCAACTCCAAAATTTGGATCCAGGCGATTCCAACTTTCTCAATGTTCAGGGATAATCAGATCAGAGGTTTTGGTTATGGCTCATCTCTAGCCCACGTGTGATTCCTTTTATGCACGGGCTCAGTAGCAAATTGAAAGGTAAGGAAAATAGGCTATGAAGATGTCAGTAATCCATTATAAGAACAAATTGAGGAGCCATATAAAAATAGGAATAAAAACTTTTCCTGGGGGATAGAGATAAGAAGTGTGGGTGTGTGAATATGAGAATTTCCTATACTACAATCATGTACATTGCCAGCAAGGCTACAGGTGTTCACCATATGCTCTGGTGAAATGGAGCTGTGATTGGGTGGCAGGGTGCACTAGCACATTTCTTAGTGTGTATGAGGTGTGACAGACCCAGATCAGTGGGGTACAGGAGTCTGGTAGAGGACAAATATACTGGTCACTGGATGAGTAGTTTTCTGTTTTCTGAGTGACCAGAGCAAGGGCTGCACTAGAGTAATCAAGAACCAGTTAAGGCAGCCAGGCTGATTAGAACACCTGCAGCCAATCAAGGCATCTGGGTTTAAAATGGAGCTCACTCCAGTCAGGCTCGGGGGAGCCAGAGGAGAGGAAATGCATGTGAGGAGCTGGGAGCAAGAGGCACAAGGAGTTGAGAGTGTGCGTGTGCGTGCGCGTGTGCGTGCGCGTGTGCGTGTGTGTACGTGTGCGTGTGTGTGTGCGTGTGTGTGTGCGTGTGTGTGTGCGTGTGTGCGCGCGCGCGCTGCTGGAGGACTAAGGAGAACAAGTGTTATCAGACACCAGGAGGAAGGTCCTGTGGAGAGGATAAAGAAGGTGTTTGGAGGAGGCCATGGGGAAGTATCCCAGGGAGTTGTAGCTGTCATGCAGCTGTTACAGGAGGCACTATAAACACCTGCAGTCCACAGGGCCCTGGGCTGGAACCCAGAGGAGAGGGTGGGCCTGGGTTCCCCCCAAACCTCCCAACTCCTGATCAGACACAGGAGGAGTTGACCGAGACTGTGGGGAAGATCACTGAGGTGAGCAAATTTGCCAATAAGCGCAGGACCCACCAGAGTAGAGGAAGAACTTTGTCACAGAGGATATGAAGTAGGTGGAGCATCTGAACCCAAAAAACCTAGGACTTTTTATACAGGAGTTAAGGACTGGTTACAAAGCAACAAGCTTGTGTGGAGGTGTCCACTGGAGGGAACACTGAACTACACATACCCATGGATTAGATCAGTGATGTTGAATTTATATCACCATTTCCACTGGCATGGGTTCCAAGCCCAGGTATCGACATGTAGGGAATGGAGGCCAGAACAATGGGTGGCCAAGCATATGATATAGTTTGTCCCCTGGTGTGAGTTGTGTATGAGAACTTTTCACAGCATCGGTAGACTTGTTTCTGTGTATGCATCAATATCACATGCCTGAATGGTTATGAAGGTGGGGAAAAGAGAGCAGAACAGGGAGGGAAGGGAATCAGAAGCAGTCAGTTGGATGGGGGAGAGAAGCAGGGGAATCATTGAGGATAGGAGAGGGTACAAAGTGAAGCAAGGGATATGAGGACAACTGGTGGGACCAAGGAGAAGTACAGGGGAAGAAAGTTGGACAGAAGGTGAAGTTTATGGGGAAGGTTCACTAGGGTAGAGCATTAGGAATAGGAAGGAAAAAGGAGCGAGAGTCGGATGGGAAAGATAAAGGAGGCAGCTTTAAATTGAATTTCAGCAGGTCGCCTTACCAATGCTCATCTCAATTATGAGTACATCTGTTTTCATGGATAAACGTGATGAGCTGGGTGCACTCAAAATGGATTTATTCACAGATTTTGATTTTGGAACTGCAGTCAAGCAAGCCTTGGAGATCTTAGCAATTTGGGTCAGATTCTGATCACATTTTACTACAGTGTGAATCTAGAGTAACTCCACTAAAGTTGATGGAGCTACCTAAGAATTGCACTGGTACAAATGAGATTTAAAAATGTGACCTTTTGTGTTTAACATTGCCCATCGGGATCCTGCCAGAGCAGATCTTTGGGGGGTCACGGCAGATCAAATGGATCCATGCTATAACATTAAGGGTACACACACTCTCTTGCAGCATGCTCTCTCTTTCTCTCATTTTGAGGGTATTGCGTTTGGGACTCTGAATTACTCAACCTGCATTGAGTAAGTAGCTTCACCCTTGTATGCTACAGCAGGCAAATATTCCTGAATGAGTTCATACCATCTTTAGTATCAGTACAATGTTCAGTGGCACTGGTATGCAAATATCAGGTTTATGATTAACTGCTTTAAAATTCCAGGGAATTCCAAGTACACTTATTTGTTTGTATAGTGAAATTGAAACATTACACCCTTTACTTATTATATTTAAACTTTATCAGCTGGTCCAAAGGACAGAATAAGTCGTAGATATAGAGTTATATACAGCATATAGTGACCCACTGTCACATATATCTAAGCACTCCCTTCATCTCCTCTGTCAGCGAGAAGTGAGACTGATGCATGAACAACCTTGAGGCCAGTGTTACAATACTGAATAAGGATTGTACACTAGTCCCATAAAATCCCCAAGTTTGTCACTGCTATAATACCTGTCACTACTAACCTAAGGAGCAGAACTTCTCTGTGTGTGTGTGTGTATGTGTGTGTGTGCGTGCATGCATGCATGTATGAATAATTATAACAGCTGTCAATTTTGTTGTATTTGCAATAAACGTGGCGTTTTGCCTTGTCCCTCTTACAAGATCCTGTTGGTATCATTTTATTAGTATAACACAAGGAAGGACTGTTTGATCAGCAAGCACCAGGGGATTATTTTCTGTTTATTTTTTACCAACCTCATTATTAAATCCTGGAAAATTACCATTGGAACAGAGTACAAGATACTGCAATGAAGCACTGGCAGGGAGCTGGCATTTCATCATCCACTATGCTAAGTTACGTTGAACGTTGCATTACTCAGTGCTCATAGCTCGATTTATTTTAAAAAGAAAAACCTTCTCCCTTGTTTCTCCCATGCCTATTCTACAATAACTCTTGCAAAAGGAACAGTCCTACCATTTTGCCAGCCAGGGCAGAAAATATTTTCAGGGCCCCCACCCCTGTTCCCTTTCTCCTGAGTGGTGGAGGGAGGAAAAAAGAGCATGGCCAACCAATCAGCAGAGCAAAAGTGGCCAGCTAATCACAGCAGAGCAAAACAGACAAAAAGCTGAGTGACGTAGCAATCTGGCACCCCCTGGAAGTTAGAATCCAGGGTGACTGCCCTGCTTGCACTCCCCCTAAAACCAGCCCTGTCTAGCAGATGGCACATGGCAGTGGATCTGTGGGAAGAGAGAGTGAGAGATAGACAGAGAATCAATAACTCCCACTGAAGTCACTTCATTCTTATTCTGCAGCTGACAAATCAGACCCAAAAATGAACAAGCCCACAGCACTGAATTTTGAGAGAGTCAGATCCAGAGCCAAACTTTGCATTCTGCCCATATTTTTATAATGGACCAAATCAGATCCTTGGATCTGAACAGCCCTGATCTTTGGGAAATGTTGTCTCAGGACCTTAAAGCTCTGGGCCAATCTTTAATTTACATATTGATTCCTCATAGGAAACTTTAAAATATCTTCTTTTAGAGCTGGCTGAAACTCTGAATTTGTGTTATGCAGGAAATGTTAACACTGCAAAATTTGTTTTCAAAATTTTTTGCAAAATGGAAATTCCCCAAAAAAATTCAGTTTGGAAAATTTTGTTTTGGAAAACTTTGCAATTTTGTTTGAAAACAAAATTTTAATTTGAAATTTATTTTATGGTTTCCTCCCATTTTTATATTACTTTCATTATTCTTATATTATACTTTTTATTATTCTTATATTCTTGTGACATTTCAGGAGTAGTTGTACAGAATATTCTGTCATCATGCCAAGTCATATTCTGCAGTAGTACTTCTGACATGTCATAATATTTGCAAGAAAGGAAGATCAGAACTCATTGAACTAAGTAGTGTTGTTTGCACTATCCTAAAAAAATTGTTCCAAGTTAACACAAGAATATTTATTGTTCAAAACATCAAGTTGTTTCATTACAATGCAAACAGGAGATACTTTGATCTAGAAAATAAGATATGATATTTCAGTTGGTATTAAGTACCAACTGCCCTTAATGATTTTAAAAATAAATTACTATAAAAATAAAATAAATATAAAATAAAGTAATCAAAAGATCCAACTATTCTATTATGTCATTATTACATATTGTAACGTCATGTACTACTGAGAAGTCATGAAATAATGTAAAAAATAACAAAAGTAATATAAAAATGAAAAAACAGAACATTTAAAAATTTTTCCAAAACAAAGTTTTCTGAAACAAAATGTTTGGTTTGGACACTTTTTTTGTGTAAATGTTGTCTACACTGATATGACTTAATTAAAAAAATTATTTAGTCAAAACAGCTTTTTCGGATGGATGCTCTATTCTCTGTGGAGATAATTGGTTAGGTGAAGCTCTGTGTAGCTTGAAAGCTTGTCTCATTCACCAACAGAAGTTGGTCCAATAAAAGATATTGCCTCACCTACTTTGTCTCTAAGGTCAGTGTAATAAGCTGCTCATGTTTATGTGAATGACTCCACTCTGTTAGAGGGTGTTGATACTGTTGGGAAAGGGTTCAGTGGGTTCTGCTGACTCTCAGAGCAGGTGAGTCATTATCATTACTCCCACCCACACACAGACGGAAAGTGGGAGTGGCCTCTAGAGACGGCCTATGGTGTGCACTGAGCAGACCTGAAGGAAGACTCTAAGAAGCATCCACAACTGGGGAGAAGGTTTAAATTGGTCTTTATGGGTGTTTTTACACTAGGCAATAAAGCCTTCTCTACTTGAACCAATAGGATAGTATCATACATACCAGTGGTGCAGTGAGTTAAGAACCAATGCAGTTGCTCCTGTGCCCACATTAGCAGTCTGTGCTCACACCATTACGGCCACTCTTTCCTCTGAGTATGTTTCCCACATCTCCTGGCAGAAGTCCCAGAAGCAATGGATTCTGGGAGACTTTGAAAGCCTACTGGTACACTGTGGGACAGCTGTAGGGTGTCTGTTTGCTCTGCTGATATTGTTATATCAGCAATCTCTGTCCACATGGCTAGTAACATGGTGCAGCCTGATGTGGTAATTAGCCTTGATAGTTTAACCTGAATGGTCTTTGGCATACATGCCTACCATTGGGACCACTTTGGGTGTGGACATAAAGTGTGCAGCAAACACGTTGTAAGTGTGAATGTGGGTCAATTTTATGAATTTGCCATGGTGCCAGCTAGATTTTAAAGCTGAAATAAAAAACTAGATTTGCCAATTTGATAAATGTTTTAGCCAATATTGGAATGGAATTTAATTAAGATAACCCCTTCTTACTGAGTCCAAGGAGAGTTAGCTTACTAATTTTAATGTTAGGTTCTCTTTAGGTCAGCTTTTACCTTGGACAGTATTCCTCCAATCAGCACACATTAGCCAATCAAAAGTTTATTAATTCATCCAAATACATATATAGATCAACTTTAGCTATACTAAACATTCTAGGCATATACTGAACACACAAATACAGTCTTGCAAGAAATTGTCATACACAGGTTTACCAGTTATACCATGTAGCAATGCAAATTACCAATATTTCTTAATATTTACTTATAATAATCAATTATCAATCTTTTAGTACCTCTTAAAGTATGATTATTATGCTTCCAGTACCTCCAAGGAGTAAAGATGCACTTGTCTTAATGGCACTCTTAAAAGTGGGCTTCCTGCTATTTGATTAGTAAGGTATGAAAAGGACAAGTTTAAAATATCAAAAGCAGTTGCTTAAAGTTACTATTTAAATCTTTCTTAGTCCAACCTTCTTGGACTTACAAAGGAGAGCCCAGTGCATACCATTATTGAGCTAAAATCCAAAATATGGTTACTTGAGGTCTCACTATAGTTTAGAGTGAACAAGATAACTTTCAGTTATTTGTGTTAAAGACCCAGAAGCAGAAACACAATCTTTGAAATGAAATCTCACCACGTTTTCTTAGTTCTGTTAATCCTAGGTAAGGTTAATCCTTTCCACTGGGCTTGTCCAAATATCAGTACCACTTCTGGATTCTGCAGCTTCTTTGTGGGTTTGGTCAACTGTGCTTCAACCTGTAGCCCTGGAGGAGGGCACAGGCTGTCTGTGGTGGCCTCAAAGTTATATACCTTGTTTCGGGGTCCCATGGAGGAGGGCAATCTTATTTTCTAATGGAACGCTTTCCAAATTGCTTTCAGCTCACTTCATTTCTCTGCTGCTTCTGTTGGTATCCAGTAGATGGCATTGATATATGACAAATTTCTTCTATGCTTCACTTAGAGGGATTTTTTATATGTGATTAAATTTGCGGATTGTATTTCACTGTTAGCCCAGACTATTTATTGGAATGCTATTTTTAAAGAAATTTCTCTTAACATTCCAAAGTTAGGTGCTTTTATATCTTTTAACATTCCTTTCTTCTTCTTGTGCTGTACAATTCCTATCACTTCTACAGTGCAACAAACAAAACAAAAGTTTCTTAGCCTTCTAAATCAAAGGACATAGTCCACACATTCTTTGATTGTATATGAGCATTTCACATCCTTTAGGCCTTACAATAGAACAAGAGGCATTATCCACATAGAGAGAGATGGTTTATCTGATTCACAAGGCAGACAGATGTATATCTTCTAATTGGGGGTGAAAGACATATTGAAGGAACAAAATAGATTATCCAGGGCTTATTTGGTTCATAATGCAAACAAATGTACAGTTTATAATTTGAAGTGAAAACATATGCACTGGACTTCTTGTGGTAACAGTAAACTGTTCATAATGGATTTACACTCGCAGCTTCCCCACCCATCTCTTGGGCCACTTTATGTAGGCAAGCAGTGTGTTACTCTGCTTGGCCACCTTTTGGGCTAGGTCAGGCCAGGGAGACTAGTTGTATCCATATGTAAATTATGAGAGATTCTTTCCTCAGATTTTAACAATACACTTATTTAGCAACCTTAATCTCCATACTTGGGGAACGGAACTTGGTTTAGCTGAGTTGTGCGTCCCTAGACAAAGTGTCTCTCACAAAGTGAATCGTTTTCATATTGTCTTTACTTCCTAGGTGGATTTCTGTACTAAATGACCCTATTCTGGAGTAAACAGAGGTGGATAGCATTTCTGACTTTTTAGTTCCAGGATGCATTGATAATTATTAATCATTCCAAGCATATCTGTCTCTTATAGCTCTCACGATGTAAGGGGACCATGCAGTGACTCACCTGATATATTTCTCTAGTGTACACAAGGCCTGTGTTCTCTTATTATTGTTTTGTTCGTTAAAGCAACATCCCAGGAAGGGGTGAATTTGGACTTGATATACTGTGTGGACTGTGTTGTAAAAGGTACAATCACTTTCTCTATATTTCTCTTATACAAATGAGAGATGGAAAATACCTATTAGGTCATCTAATCCAGCTCCCTAGCAGAGCAGGATTGATATCACAGTATATTCATCCCATGGGTCAGAACTAGGTACATCCAGTGTAGTTGTAAATGTCACTATTGATGGGGACTTCCATTGCTTCCCTTGGAAGACTGTACCAGAGCCTAATGCTATCACATTTACTGTCAGGAAATGTATAGCCTCGTAGTCAACCTCAACCTTGCCCCTCTCGTTTTCATTTTTGCTCCATCCCTCTGTAGTATCCTGAGAAGTTCTTCTTCCTTCCTGATATCTATAATTGGCTCATTACCAGTAAGTCACCATCTGAAGTCATATCTCCTGGTTTGTGGCACCACATCTGTTGATGTGGATAAATGTTGAAGTTTAACTTCTAATAGGGAAAAGTTTCTGATCTCAAAGAAACTACCTATTTCCATTCAACTGTGCCTAGTGACCAAATGAAGAATGACTGAAGAAAATGCCTCAGAAAATAGTGACTATGATACATAAGCAGAATTATTTCCAAATAGTATTTTTCAGATTTTTACATAAGACATCAGTTGCTTTCGGTCTGAAGATTTTCCCACCCCATGCCCCTTCGGAAACACAGTAGCAGTCAGATCAGTTTATCCATATAATTTACACTGATGGATCCCATCATTCATAGGGTTACCAATGGAAGAGAGATGTTAGAACTTGCATGCGTGTCAAGCCTTATCATTCCATTGTCTTCTAAAACTGAGCAAGGACTTCAGGAAGAGTAATATGTTTGCAGAGATAAGAAACACACAATTTAAGTCATGATGCATATTATGAATTACACCTCTACCTCAATATAATGCTCAAAATGCATATTTCCAACACCCCAAAGTGCAGAGTTTTTTAGATACAGAGTTTTGGCTCAGCTTATTTGAAAGATAATGACCATTTGAAAATTTAGAGCTGGATTCAAGTTTGAAACTACTTGAAGATCTTGTGGATTTGGTTCCGGACCATCTCTAATGTAATGTTCTTCAAGGAAGAACTGACTGCTGAGTAGATCTGGGTGAAGTTTTTCAGTAGAATATTAAATTAGACAGAAATGTAGTTTCAGCTGAATAAAAATAAAATAAAATTCAAGAGTCACAGCAATCACTTAGAAACAATGTTTTGTCTGGAAACTTAGCTAGATTTGTTTATAAAAGATTAAACAAAAAGTAGAGAACATCTAAAAACAAAACAAAAAAAGTGAAAACAAAAAATGTCAAGTCAAATGAAATACCTTGTTTCACCTAAAATTATTTTTTTATTTTTTTGTTTCATTGAGAAAAAAACAAAAAAAATCAGTTTTGTTTCAAAACAAAGCAATTTTTGTTTTTGTTTGTTTTGCAGGGGGGTGCAGGGGGATTGGTTTTAATTCAGCCACCAAAATGAAATTGATTATCTGCTCAGCTCTACTGCTTAGTATTTCCAACGGAATGTTCTCCAGTACTGAGGACTATAGATTCGTGAATTTCATCTTTGTTGTGTTTTTTTAATTGCTATCATATAAATTCATTTTCGAAGTGGGAGGCTTAGTGTCCTAATAAAGATCAGGACTTGAAGGAAGAAGTCAGGAGTGTTCTGGAAAACTCCCAACCCCTGGTTCTTAGAGGAAGATTGAAGTTCAATCCAGCACCGAATTTGGATAGATTTGAAGTTCTGTGTTTTCTCATTTAAAACCAAATCCTCTTACTTTTTAATATAAAAATATGTCCCTAAAGAAAAGATTCATTGTCTTCTTGTCAGTATCTTTCAAGTTGTTCCAACTGACAACTTTATAGACCCAGACATCCCTTGAAATCAAGCTATGCAGATTGCAAATCTCTTGCAAGTAAGGATAATAAATCTGTGACCATGGTGACACACTATACAGTACATGGAAAATGTATGACAACTGATTGACGCCTGTTATAGTGATAATGAGTCTATGGATGTGGGATGAAAGCCAACATCTTTTAATGAGTACACTAATGATTCAGAACATCAAAGATATTGTTTAGGCCTATAACCACAACCCTTAACATCTGTGTGCTCTGTAATGACAATTTCATTAACTGCTTTCATAAGTAATATACTGTACATAATTTTATTAGTAATATTGTGCATCTGGCACAAAGCAGCTACAATGGTACATTTGATCATTCTAATGGCTATATCTGTGGGTTTGTGCCTTCTGTGTCATGAGAGAGTCCACTCCCTATATGGAATGCTGGCACCAGTCCTGTTCTACATGGAAAACATTTAGTTTCCTTGGGGGGTGACACAGCTGTTGCATTTTGTGTCAATAAAGGGCAGAGATGTGCCTGAGGCAACAATGCAAGCTGCAAATAAAATGCATCAGCTATCATGTTTGAAAAATACTATGCATTTGTTTCCAACTTGCTAAGGAAATCTGGGTTTCTCAGGAAATATTCTGAGAAATGTCCCTGTATTAAACACTAGAAACCAAACCACTCTCCACCATTTAATAAAATGTAGGTCAACTTGTCTGGCCAAAATGAATGTGCATGTAATTAGTGGGATGGATTGGTTTTCTGCTTCCTGTTAGTAACAGGTAATTAACAGGTACTTCCTTCCTGTCCCAGCCCAGCTCTGTTTCTTGTGGTGCTCAGCTACTGCTCTGATGTGTGCCTTTAAAATGTGTATAACGATAACGATAATTTTCATTCTGCTTTGTGCATCATGCTTCTCTTTTCACCCCTGAGCCAAAGAGGTCAGTAGTCATCACAGGCAGAAGCAAGTGGTGGTTCTGGTTTTCTTTTGCTATAGTTACAAATGGACTTCATGATGAATAGTGTAAACTTGAGCCTCTGAACACCAGTCAAACACTGATGCAAACCCAGCTATTAAACTTAAATATAAACGATAAAGTTTGTCCCAGAACATCACCAACCTCTGTTCCAACCTTTTAGGATATCATGTTACAGTTAGCAAAGAAGTTCAGTCAGTGAAGGCATTTGACTTTCAGTCCTAGTGACCTAGGTTCAAACTTCTGCAGCTCTGGATTCAAATCCTTAGGATTTCACCCTGAAGCCAATGGGGTTTGAGGTTCGTCAGCAGCTTGCAGTAGCTAATTCTCCACTCTCAAATGAAGTACATTTGATGGTTTAATCTTAGTTCCCAGCTGGCAATCATGTGGGTGGGGGGAAGTTTGCTGTGAATGGGGGGGCAGAGGCATAGGAGGGGGAGTGAGGGGAGCTACTGAGGGCTTGGCTATACTTACAAATTTGCAGCGCTGCAGCAGGGTGTGAAAACACACCCTCTCCAGCGCTGCAAATTGCGGCGCTGCAAAGCGCCAGTGTAGTCAAAGCCCCAGCGCTGGGAGCGCGGCTCCCAGCGCTGTCCGTTATTCCCCACAGGGAGGTGGAGTACGGACAGCGCTGGGAGAGCTTTCTCCCAGCGCTGGTGCTTTGACTACACTTAGCGCTTCAAAGCGCTGCCGCGGCAGCGCTTTGAAGTGTAAGTGTAGCCAAAGCCTGAGATTCAGCCATGAGGGTGTGGAAACGGGGGAAGCTAGCTACAGGCTGGGAAGGAGCAACCCAGCAGTTCCTTCATGGCTGGTGCCCTGTGCTTCCCCCTGCCTACTCGGTGGCTGGTGTCCTGTGTGCCGATGCCCCCCTGCCCAGATACCAATGCTCTGTCCCTGCCCCGATGGTTGGAACATGTGTTCCTGCCCCTCCTTGGGGCCAGGTGTCTCCACCAGGCTAGAAGGTGGAACTGGGCTGGGCCAGGGAATCACGTGAGCAGCCTCCTCTGTTACCAGCTTTGCCCGTTACTTTGGGGTATGCTCATTTATTAGGGTTACTCTTCTGAGGGGGGGGTGTCTGTATTTCTATCAATGTACTGCTTGTGTCACTTGTGTTCTCTACTTCTCCCTGCTGCAATGGAGCTATCCTGCAGGACCTAGGTTCCCCAGGGCTGGGTTCTTCTAGCTTCAGAATCAGGCGAACACACACACACACACACACACACACACACACACAGAGCTCATCTGAGAGGACTGGGTTAATCATCACTCCCAAGCTGACCACTTATATGTCCCTGGACTCAGCAGGCTGGGTCGAGCAGCACTTCCAAGCTTCCACCTTCATATGTCCCAGGTTCAGCACGTCTCTATTCCCACTTTCACATTACAATTGTTCTGGTAGTAACCCACTTGATGAGCAAACCCCACAGGAATTTTGGGTGCTTCAGGGATCTTTTAGCTTAGGTACGAGGAGTGTTGCTGCAGAGTGAATAAGGAAACCAAAAAACACCCACGGGTGGCAGGAGAGAGAGAGAGAGAGAGAGAGAGAGAGGCAACCAGCTTAATCGTGAAAGTTATTTATTGCCAGGTAATAACCATAGGGGAGCCAAACAAACAAAACAGTTATAATATTAAAACTAACTTAAACTTGATTATAAAAGTCAGGTTCACAAAACTATAACTGATCACACAAGTCAGGGTCAGAAGGCTACACAGAGAGAGCGAGAGCGAGCTGGGTTCTCACCACTCCGTGAAGCTTGAATTGATCGGGGGTCCCAGGTGGTGGTGGTAGCTGAGGGTCTGGAGTGCTGGAGTCAGGCAGAGCCCCCAGCATGATCAGTCGGGAGAAGATGAAGTCCCAATGGAACTGATACAGATTTTGAATCTAGGCATCAGAACAGTTACTTGAGCATGGGGGCGGGGGGTGTTGTAGAAAAACAACAATGGTTCAAGAGAGAACACTAGTTTTGTTTATGTGTAAACAAGAGAGTATATCAAAGTTGTTTTGTTCAGGCTTTACCATGGGAGCTGATCGTTCCTGGCTATGGGCAGTGTTCCTTGGAGGGAGCTCACAATGCAATTAGGGAGCTTCACTATTTTGGATAACTGGTCTGATAATTGCTGAGCTGGGTGTGTACAGGTGTGGGTTCATTAACGTGTGGAGCAGAGATCCCTCATCATGCACTGCTTCCCTGCTTTTCTGGTCCCAGAGTTCTGTGCAGTTCTTGCCTTGGAATCTCTGTTCTCCATTCTGTATGCTAATGGAGATGCCTCCTTGTCCTATCTTTGACGCAAATGAGGCTAGGGGAGTTTCTTTAATCCTGTCATCCTTATCCCAGGGGTTAGGTGTGTCTCTTCCTGCCTTTTCATTGCTTTTTGTAAGTCTTTCTTCTGATGCAGATTTAGTTCAAACAGCGGCTGGGGGAGGGGAAGGTCTTTTGTGAGCCAGACAGGCATGCCCTGTTTCCCCAAGAACACAGAGCTGCTAGGTAACACCTCTCCCTTGTGCGATCTCTGCACACCAGCCCTGTGCAGTTGGTAGTTTAACTCAAAGGAAACCCCGGATTGCTGCTGTGGATGATGTTGCAGATAAAAATGAAAATACATTAATTAGCAGGGTCATGTGAGAAATGTTTTCATCGCATCCACCTGTACTGTCCCCTAAAACATACTATCACTGTTCCATGGTTATTATGAAACGTGCTATCTTTCCTTAAAACTGTAGCAGGAAGGTAGGCAAAAACTCTGCAATGAAGCTGAAGGAGACAGAGCAATGATACCACTTTCCTTATTGTAATAAAGTTCCTTGTTCAGTGTTACAAGAAATTTACTCTTTCTGATTCTCTACTCTTGTCACGTGGCTCACTTTCATACGTGCGGAATTCACAGAAGGAGAGAAAAGGAAGTCAACATGCAAGCATTTCACAAACCCAGGACATGCTCTAGTACGTAATTTCGTGATATCATCAGGCACTAGCATATTTCCGACATAGATCATCTTAGGGAAACAATATCCATTTTTTGTCTTTCATTTCCAGAGGTCTGTTTTCAAATTTGTGAAAATCTGGTTTCAAATTCAGAGTTAAGGCTTAACCCTTCATCGCCTTCTGTTTAAGGCACTGGATTAGGAGTCAGGAGATTTGGACTTTATTTCTGGCTTAGCCACAGACTTCCTATGTGCCCTTAGGCAAGTTATATGATTTTTGTATCTCAGTTGCCCATCTGTAAAATGGAATAATAGCACTTCCCTACCTCACAAGAATGTTGTGAGGATAAATCTGTTAATCTTTGCAATGAGTGCTAGAGAAAAGCCTATAGATTCAAACCTGAATACATATGAATGACCCTTTCCGATAAAACCTAGTCTGCCAAACAATTTGTGAATTAACACTAATACATACTATTGTGCAAAACTCAACCCCAATGGGGTGCAAAGGTGTAAGGGTCTTTTATTCTTTCAAGAAAGGATGTAAAAGGAAGGTATCTTATTTGTCTGAGAAATTCCTCATGTGCATGTTTTCAGACCTGGATTCGGAGCATCAGTTGCTACAGCAACATGAAGCAATTATTCACCACAGTTCATCTGTAACAAAAGGTAAACCTGACACATTGATTTTTTTTCCCTACAAGGTTTTTACTTAATAATTCACCTTCAAGGAGATGAGCTGATGATTCTTAACTGAGATAAGAGTAGAGGTGGGGGAACAATTCAGAGATAAGTTTATTCTCTATTGTGAATTATCCATGGACCATCTAAGACTTTTACAAACCAGTTCATTATTCCGAATTATTTTCTTAATGGCTTATGCAAATCTATTTCAACCTATGCATTTCTGACCAATCATTCACTTCAATGTTTGTTTTGAATATTTGCAAGTCCCTATTCATTCTGTGGCCTAAGTCACATGGTATTGTTTCTGCTCCCTGACTGGATGACTTCAAAACCCACAAAGATCTTTCAAGATGACTACAAGAACACTTCTGCTGTGAGCATTCATGCAAATACATTGTCAAGTGCATGGCGAAACAAATGCAGAGTTGTGTGCATGTTTGACATTTCCTCTTCTCGCAAGGATTCTGGTGAACAAAATTTCATTAACGTGACTGTTGAGGAAAAGTGAATAAGAGGGCTGGCAAGTATTGCCAAAGCAAATTCAGTGCTTTTATGCAGACAATTGTTCCCAAGTGCTTTTTTTGCAGTATTTATCCTGGTCTCCCTGATGAGGCGAAAGATTGAGAGAAGCTTTTTATTGTGTTGCTAATCCATGCCCTCTGCAGAGCACCGTTCTTTTGATACTGTCTGTGCCCCAGCACCTTGAGAGAGAAGCAGGGGTAGTGCTGATGGATCCTCCACTGCACACATCCACCAGTAACCCTCAAACACTTCATGGGATGTTTGCAACAGGCATGGAAGCTACTGCTGTCCTATGGATGCAGGAGGAGTGTCTCAACTGCTGCTGAGTGACCTGCATGGGAGTTTCTTTATCCCATACCGTGGACCCTAGGAAATCTCCCCTGAGCAAAGTTTGTGTATTTAGGTTGCCTGCATGGGTGAGAATTTGGTTCTTGAAATCAGAAACTGAATAGAGTGGGGAGTGAATGTACCCAAGGACTTGGCTATAGTGATTAATTCCAGAGGACAAAGGCAGGAGAGATATGCAATGAGCTGCAAGGACATCAGATAATATTAGCTTAGCAATCAATACACATCTAAAGTGCTTCATGCCATCCACTGTGCCCATCTGGGCTGCCAGGGCCGGAGACCATCTGCAAACTCCATTCTTACTTTGTGACTTTTGTTCAAATGCCAAGATCTGAGTCATTCCAATCCCCTGGTAACGCTGCCAGAGCAATGGCCTTACTAGGAAACTGAATCCACCCCTTCCTTCAAACAGTCTGCATCACTTCATTTAAGGAACAGAGTTGCAGGCTGTAGATATTAGCAACTGGAAATAATTACGGTCTTAGATCATGCAGCTGTTCCCTGTGTCTGTGCAGAAGTACTCCCTTCAGCATATTAAGTAAGATTGTGTATCAGCTAAAGCAATGTTTTCGCAGCAGCGTCCCGCATCATTATTTTACACAAATTCTATTAGCAAAACTCCAAGGGCCAGAAGGTGGCTATTAGGTATAGGCCCACACTGCAAGTGCTGCTCAGCCCCAAAGAGAGCTCCAGGAGGCAATGTCTCCTAGGCCTTGGCTACACTTGCAAATTTGCAGCGCTGCAGCAGGGTGTGAAAACGCACCCTCTCCAGCGCTGCAAATTGTGGCGCTGCAAAGCGCCAATGTGGTCAAAGCCCCAGCGCTGTACGTTATTCCCCACAGGGAGGTGGAGTACGGACAGCGCTGGGAGAGCTCTCTCCCAGCGCTGGCGCTTTGACTACACTTAGCGCTTCAAAGCGCTGCCGCAGTGTGCAGCTGGGTAGCTGTGCTAGCTGGGGTAGAGAGGGAGCAGGGTCTCCATACTCTTCCCCCACCTTCTCCTGTGGTATCTTGAACACTGCCCCTACTCTTGCTAGGGTTGCCAACTTTCTAATTGCACAAAACCGAACACCCTAGCCCCGCCGAGGCCCCACCCCCTGCCCCGCTCCTTCCCCAAGGCCCTGCCCCCCACTCACTACATTCCCCTTCCCTTGGTGGCTTGCTCTCCTCCACCCTCACTCACTTTCACTGGGCTGGGGCAGTGGGTTGGGGTGCACGAGGGGGCTCCAGACTGGGGGGTGGAGCAGAGGGGTTCAGGGAGAGGGAGGGGGCTCTGGGCTGGGGCAGGGGATTGGGGTGCAGGGGGGGTGAGGGCTCTGGGATGGGGATGGAGATGAGGGGTTCAGGGTGTAGGAGGGGGCTGCCAATTGAGGCAGGGGGTTGGGGTGCAGGAGGGGGCTCAGGGCTGGGGCAGGGGCTTGGGGCACAGGGTTGGGGCACAGATTTACCTCCAATGGCTCCTAGTCAGCAGCGCAGTGGGGGGACTAAGGCAGGCTTCCGCCTGTCCTGACTCCACACTGTCCCCCAAAAGTGGCCAGCAGGTCCGGCACCTAGGCGCAGGCATGGCAGGTGGCTCTGTGCACTGCTTTCACCCGCAGGCAGCACCCTCACAGCTCCCATTGCCTGGTTCCTGGCCAATGGGAGTACGGAGCCAGTGCTCGGGGCAGGGGCAGCATGCGGAGCCCCAACCCCCCCCCCCCCCCCCCCCCCGCCTAGGGGTCAGACCTGCTGGCTGCTTCCAGGGCACAGTGCCAAGTGAGGACAGGTAGGAACTAGCATGCCTTAGCGCTGCAGCACTGTTGGCTGGACTTTTAACAGCCTGATCAGCAGTGCTGACCGGAGCCACCAGGGTCCCTTTTCGACTGGGTGTTTCGGTCGAAAACCGGACACCTGATCGCCCTAACTCTTGCATACCCACACAGGAGCCCCAAATCTAGACCCAAAGTAAAAAACAAACCAGGAACAAACAGGAAAGCCATTCATTCTTTAGCACTCCAAAGAAGGGATGATACCTACTTGCTATTACATTAATGAATCTGAGCTCATCTGTGTCCATCTGTAACAAAAGTGCCTAGGGGAGAGCAGCGCGGTCTCTTTTACATTTGGTTTCACAAATGTATCAAACTGTGTTTGCCCCTCTGGGTAAGATAAAAGTGCCCTTGCTTGATTAGCTTTCCTGGGATCACACTGTGAAAACAATTTATATTCCTGCACAAGGCTGAGGATTTTCTGCAGCCCTGCTACCCGGGCCCCATCAGGACTGTGCGTGCTTCTGAATGTGTTTGTATTCACCTTCTATGGATAGTGCCTCCCAAAAATTATTTAAAATGAGAGATGAACCAGCCAGTTCTGAACATGAGGGAGGAAATCCATTTAGCCACAGGTATTGTGTAGTCTTTCCCCTTCACTGATGAGATAAAGAACCTTGCTCACCCCTGAGGTCAGGGAGAGCTTAGGAATTTCAAAGTATTTCCATGCTACAACCACCATAAGCACATAAATACCAAGGAGAGAGAGAATGTGAGCGACCCATACACAGCTTATGTGATAGTGAAGCCGAAGGAGGGGTGCAGCTGGAAAGAAAGTGGGCAGAGGTCCAGTCCTGCAGCTTGATGCTGTCAGTGATGGAGATCAATGGGTACAGCCTCATGCAGTAAAAGCCTGAACTTCGTTAATCTGAATTTTGAATTCCTTTGCTTTTGTGCACACACGCAGTCTGTAGACAGCTCCAGAGTCCTAATGGTTTCTTCTATTCAATTATCTTTGGGGCTTTGAGGCTACTGCTGCCTATGATTGCTCTAGTTATCATACCCGTTTGTACTTGATTCTCAAAACTTGACTTGTGTCATTAATCCATGAGCTCTTTGACATAAGCATGTTTAATGGCTCTAGAATAATCAGTTTGGTTGAGAGTGTAAGATTTTGTATCTTTCCTTCATGCTGGTTGAACTATCAATAGAAGGCAATGGCTATTTTGATCAACGTATGTTGGTACTGTAGTTCAGTGAGCATGAAGCACACATTTCAGAGGCATAACTGAGGCCTGGTCTAGGACTTTAAATCGAATTTAGCAGCATTAATTCGAATTAACCGCTCAACCGTCCACACCAGGAAGCCGTTTAATTCGACCTAGAGGGCTCTTTAGTTCGAATTCGGTACTCCACCCCGACGAGGGGAGTAGCGCTAAATTCGACATGGCTATCTCGAATTAGGCTATGTGTGGATGCAAATCGAACTTAGTAGCTCTGGGAGCTATCCCACAGTGCACCATTCTGTTGACGCTCTGAACAGCAGTCCAAGCTTGGATTCTCTGACCAGCCACACAGGAAACGACCCGGGAAAATTTGAATTCCTTTTCCTGTCTGGGCACTTTGAATCTGATGTCCTGGTTGGACATCGGGGCGAGCTCAGCAGCACCTGCAACGATGCAGAGCTCTCCAGCAGAGGAGTCCATGCAATCCCAGAATAGAAAGAGGTCCCCAGCATGGACAGACCGTGAAGTCCTGGATCTGATCGCTGTGTGGGGCGATGAGTCTGTGCTTTCGGAGCTGCGCTCCAACAAACGGAATGCAAAGACCTACGAGAAGGTCTCCAAAGCCATGGCACTCAGAGGATACAGCCGGGATACAACGCAGTGCCGCGTGAAAATCAAGGACCTGAGACAAGGCTACCAAAAAGTCAGAGCGGCAAACGGACGCTCCGGAGCCCAGCCCCAGACATGCCGCTTCTACGAGGCACTGCATGCCATTCTAGGTGGGTCTGCCACCACTGCCCCACCAGTGACCGTGGACTCTGAGTATGGGATAGTGTCGAGGGGCAGTTCCTCGGCGATGTTTGCCGATGGGGAAGATGAGGAAGGGTTTGTGGAGGACGACGCAGGCGACAGCGCTTACAATACCGCTTTCCCCGACAGCCAGGATCTCTTCATCACCCTCACAGAGATCCCCTACCAACCCTCCCCAGCCGTTAACCGGACTCAGAATCAGGGGAAGGATCAGTCGGTAAGTGCTATAAACATGGAAACCTTTATTTTTTAAAAAACAGGAATAAAAAATGTATAAAAACTATATAAAAACTTTTCCCTATAAAACTATATAAAAAGAAGGTCCACACATATAGGGATAGAACAGAAATCCTCCTGGGACACTTCCACGAAGCTCTCGTAGAGTAGCTCGAAAAGTCTCCGCAGGAGGTTCCTGGGGAGAGGTGCCTTATTTGGTGCTCCGTGGAAGCACACTCTTCCGCGCCAGGCCATCCTAATGTACAGCGGAATCATTGCCTCCACCAGCATGGCAGCATACGGTCCTGGTCTGTGCAGGGATTCTCGCAGCATCCTCTCTCTCTCTCTCCGAGTGACCCGCCTCAGGGTAATCTCGTTCGGCGACTGCTGCATCTAATTAGGGCAATTAGTGTACTGTTACTATTGTGAATGCTTGACTTTTACTTTGCATAGCAATGACCTTCGTTTAACAGCCACGTGTTGGAGGCCGCAGAGGAAAAGCATACAGTGATCTTTCCCGGGCACAGCCGCGAGGGGCTGGAACAGGGTCAGACTTTATGCTTTCCAGATTGCCTTCAGCGGGAGGGCACAGCTATCCATTAACTGTTAAGCAGCCTATAGTGTAGTGCTTACCAGGCCTGGCTGCTACACGGATTCAGCTGTACCGCCCCGCTTGTCCAATCTCCTGTGCAAGACCGCAGCCAATGAAAGCGTATTCCGAAATCTCGAACTTGTCCTGAGAGCTCGTGAGACTAGGTGCCCTGTATGGTCTTGTTCACAGAAACTGAGTAGACTGTGTTCAGTGTTCGCAAACATGTATCTTTTCAAGGAAATCACTTCCTTTTTCCCATCACACAGCTGCGGCTCTTTCACGAACTGCCCCGGCATCCCCCTCACAGAGGCTGGCGCAGATTAGGCGGCGAAAGAAAAAGACTAGGGACGACATGTTCTGATGGCTTGCTCCAGAGCCGAGGCGGCCGAGCAGAGACAGTGGAGGGAGACCCTATGTCAGCACCAGCGCTCACACAGTGAACGGGAGGACAGGTGGCGGCAGGAAGACCAGCAGGCGACTCAAACGCTGCTTGGGCTAATGAGGGAGCAAACGGACACGCTCCGGCGCCTTGTAGATGTTCTGCAGGACCGCAGGCAGGAGCAGAGAGCCCCCCTGAACTGTATCTGCAACCGCCTTCCCCTGCCACAAAGTCCTGTCCCCCCGTCACCCAAAATCACAAGAAGGAGGGGCGCTAGGGGCCGTGAAAACTGTCACTCCACCCCAGCAGAGCGCTCATGTACCAAACAGCTCTCATTCCCTAAAGTATGAGAAGTGCTTCCCTTCCTGGATCACCCAGTCCCAAATCCAAGTTTCATCCCCCACTGTGTAGTTGAGTATTAAAAGTAGTTTGTTGTTATTCACTGTTTCCGTCACGTTTTCCTTGTCAGAAGACTTTGTGTGAAGGGGGGGAGGGGTTTTTTAATTGCATAGGACAGCCTCCATTACCAGGGTACAGACTTGGGGGCAGGATCAACAGCAGGACACACACAGACTGCAGTCACTAGGCACTAGGGTCATTGTGGGAGGTGAATGCTGCCCCGGGTCAGTCTGTGAGGTGTATGCTGCCCCAGGGTCCTAGCGCCTGACATCCACAAATGGCAAGGCAGGCTGCCCTTACCATGCCCTTCCACCCTAGCCACGAGCCTCTCCGATGCCCTGAGCCCCAGCAAGAGCCCTCATCCACGGACACATACTCACCCTTCCCACACACCCCTCACCCCTTCCTACGCCCCAACCCCCAGCCCAGAGCCTGCATCCAAACTCCGTCCCAAAGACGGCACCCCTCACCCCTTCCTGCAAACCCACCCCTTCCTGCACACCCACCTGCAACCGTCCTCCCCCCAGAGACCGCTGTAGGAGCAGGAGCCTGTCATTCCTCTAGTGTAGAAGCGGTCTGTACATCAGTGCACACCGTACCCACCACAGTCCGCGTCCATGTTTCAACCCTTGAACAGGAATTCATAATTAAAGAAAACTTTATTAATAATCAGTGTTCCATTAAAGTTATTTTAAAACGTGTGTTGGAAGGGGGGAAACCTGGAGAACGGGGTATGTAACCGCAGATCGAAGTCAACAGTCCCTGAAACAGGCTCAGGTTCAGCTTCTCTGTAAATCAACTGGAGAGTCATAGGTTACCCTGCTCTCCGAGGAACCTATCTTTCAAAGCCTCCTGGATGCACAGCACTTCCCACTGGGATCTTCTATCGGCACGGCTGTCTGGCTGAGCGTAATCAGCAGCCAGGCGATTGGCCTCAACCTCCCATCCCGCCATAAAGGTCTCCCCCTTGCTCTCACAGAGATTGTGGAGCACACAGCAAGCAGCAATAACAACGGGGATATTTTTTTCGCTGAGGTCCGAGCGAGTGAGTAAGCTCCGCCATCTCCCCTTGAGACGTCCGAAAGCACACTCCACCACGATTCTGCACTTGCTCAGCTCCTTCTCACTGTCCAAGGCGCCTGTATAGGGCTTCATGAGCCAGGGCATTAGCGGGTAGGCTGGGTCCCCGAGGATCACTGTAGGCATCTGCACATCCCCAACCGTTAGTTTGTGGTCCGGGAAGAAACTACCTGCCTGGAGGCGTTTAAACAGACCAGAGTTCCTGAACACACGCGCGTCATGAACCTTGCCCGGCCACCCGACGTAGATGTTGGTAAAACATCCCCTATGGTCCACCAGTGCTTGCAGCACCATAGAAAAGTAGCCCTTTCGGTTAATGTACTCGCTGGCCTGGTGGGCCGGTCCCAGGATAGGGATGTGAGTCCCATCTATAGCCCCACCGCAGTTTGGGAATCCCATCGCGCCGAAGCCATGTATGACGACCTGGACGTTTCCCAGGGTCACTACCTTTGAGAACAGTTGCTCAACGATTGCGTGGGCTACTTGAATCACAGCAAGCCCTACGGTAGATTTTCCCACGCCAAAGTGGTTCGCTACTGACCGGTAGCTGTCTGGCGTTGCAAGTTTCCAGAGGGCTATGGCCACTCGCTTCTGCACACTCAGGGCTGCTCGCATCCGGGTGTCCTGGCGCTTCAGGGCAGGGGACAGCAAGTCACAGAGTTCAAGGAAAGTGCCCTTACGCATCCTGAAGTTTCGCAGCCACTGTGATTCATCCCAGACCTGCAGCACTATGCGGTCCCACCAGTCCGTGCTTGTTTCCCGGGCCCAGAATCGCCGTTCCACACAATGAATTTGACCCATTGCCACCATGATCTCCACTGCGCGGCGTACCCTGCTTTGTGAAAGGTCTGCGCCACTCTGTGACTTCCTGTCCTCACCGCGCTGCTGGAGCCTCCTCACCCGATTTCTCAGCAGCTGACTGTGGAAGAGGTGGACGATAAGGTGCGAGGAGTTGACAACGGCCATAAGTGCAGCGATGATCGCAGCGGGCTCCATGCTCGCAGTGCTGTGGCGTCCGAGCTGTAACCGACCAGAGAAGGGCGCGAACAGATTTCCCGCCGGAGCTTTCAGGGAGGGAGGGTGGGAGTGACGGTTCAATGATGACAGTTACCCAAAACCACCCTCGACACATTTTTTCCCCCAGCAGGCATTGGGGGCTCTACCCAGCATTCCACTGGGCAGCGGGGACTGCGGGAACTGTGGGATAGCTTCCCACAGTGCACCTCTTCCAAAGTCGACGCTGGCCCCGTTACTGTGGACTCAGACAGTCGAATTAGTGTATTTAGTGTGGATACACAAATTCAACTTCATAAGGTCGATTCCACAAATTCGAATTAAGTAGATTTGAAATAGTCTTGTAGTGTAGACGTACCCTGATTTGATGCATCACTGAATAAAACATGAGATAATTAAAAGCTAAGCTCAGAGCAGCATTGAGCCTATGGGCACTAATCCAAAGCAGCTCTCATAATCTTTGAGGTTGTTTTCTTTATTCCCATGTGTGGAGGTTTGTTCAGGTAGTTGTTCATGACACTCCACTGCTCATCAATGAGTTCTTCCCAAATCCAGTTCTTGTCATTGGGCCCAATCTCACAAAATACTGAATCTTTCTCGTAAGGTGCTGATGGTCCTTAGCTCCCATTGAATATACTACACCTGAGCCTGCAAGGTGCTGAGCTCCTAGTAAAATAAACGGGAGCTGAAGGTGCTCAGCATCTGACAGGATCAATATTTATAGTTAGAAACTAAAAAGCCTCAGCAAGAGAATATTTGGAGTAGAATTCCTGGATTGGAAGTGCTGGATTCTGTCTTGACTTTCCCTTATTTAAAATGGGGTACAGAACATTCTTCACCTTACAGCTCAAGCAAGGCTGGATGCAATCATGGATCCCCTGATCCCACCCTGAGGCTGGGCTGTTTAAGCAAGAAGAGGCCCCTGATCAGGAGAGGAGGATTTAAAGTCATGTCTGTTGCTTACCCAACTGGGGGCTAGATAATTTGTTTCCTAACTCTAAATTTGGGAGCTCTGAGCCAGGGCTCTGAGGTAAGAGCTTTATGAGCTTTGTTAAGACTCCTCTCTTCCTAAGGCCGTCTTAAAGAGGGTATGTTTATTTTGATATATTCTTTTGGCGTTGCCTTACTGGAATTCTTGATAGGGAACTTACTGATGACCCCATTAGAATAGGGTAACCTGAGGTACCACACCTGAGCCACAAAGGGGTATATTGGCATGGCACATCCCTTTAACATGGAGGTCCTTTGATATTTCTCTGCTGGTAGGTAGTTGACTGCATTACTAGATATCTCCTGCTTTTATATACTAGTTTAGAGCACTTCATAAGGCTCCATTGTGTCTCTGAAGTCAGAGTGCAGATTTCCTTCCTTCCTGGACTTGTGGTTCTCTCAACAGAAGTTTTGCAGGGTTTGTGCCATAATGCTGCAGGGCAGGCTTTATCTAGGTCTAAGCCATTGATTCTCAAGCATTCACATACCATGACCCCATCTTACAACTGAAAAAGTTTCAGCCCCACCCCACCCCCGCCACCAAATCACTGCACTATGCCAGAGCGTTGCCAGCTTATTATTTCAATGCAAGTTTCAGGATAGTTGGTGTTTTTCTTAGAGCCCCAATTTCTTGTGTCATTTGATTATGTGAGACTCTCAGCTTTTTTTAAAATGAGTTTCTAGCCCTCATAGTTGCAAAGAAAAGCTCAAAGACATGACCTGAGTATGAACTAAAGTGTCAGAAGCCAGAAGGCAAATAAAAAGAATACAAAATGTATTTAGTTTTAAATAAACCTTTTAAAGTCTTGTGGGGTTTTGTTTGTTTTTTTTCCTTGGGCAGCCTGGTCTGTGATTTATGAGCACTTGAGTTTGGCAACATTGGGAATCTTGATGCACTCTTTGAAGAGTTTGGTTTGTTTCCAGTTGTGATTGCTGCTTTTTGTCCTCTTCTGTGCAGATTTTATCGTTTGGGGTAAGATTCTTTGTGCATTCTGGCCTCAGATTACCTTTCCCTGCAGGGATAAACCATAGTGTACCTTGCCCTTCTTTAAATACACCTACAGTCCTTTTGTTTAGTAGCATTTTTCACTAAGCTATCTTTTCCCTGTGGTCTATTTGTAATCTCGTTATTACACTGCCCTCTGAGGTGTATTGGGAAACAGCAACCAGGAGACCTGGCTTCTGTTTTCAACTCTGCCATGTACTCACTGTGGTGTGTTGTGTGAGTCATTTAATTGCTCTGTGCCTCAGTTCTGGATCTGTGAAATAAGATCAACACTTTTGTAAAGAGCCTCACCTAAGAAGCGCTATATGTATCTATTCAGATTATTGTTACTAATACATTATTATGGCATAAAGTATCAGAGGGGTAGCCGTGTTAGTCTGGATCTGTCAAAAGGAACAAAGAGTCCTGTGGCACCTTATAGACTAACAGAAGTATTGGAGCATACGCTTTCGTGGGTGAATACCCACTTCGTCAGATGCATGTGGTGGAAATTTCCAGAGGCATGTATAAATATGCAGGCAAGAATCAGTCTAGAGATAACGAGGTTAGTTCAATCAGGGAGGATGAGGCCCTCTTCTAGCAGTTGAGGTGTGAACACCAAGGGAGGAGAAACTGCTTTTGTAGTTAGCTAGCCATTCACAGTCTTTGTTTAATCCTGAGCTGATGGTGTCAAATTGCAAATGAA
Source organism: Mauremys mutica (assembly GCF_020497125.1). Lineage (NCBI taxonomy): Eukaryota > Metazoa > Chordata > Testudines > Geoemydidae > Mauremys > Mauremys mutica. Next base: position 81,191,476 of record NC_059075.1, read on the forward strand.
CTGAAAGTTCAGCAGTTTCTCTCTGGAGTCTGGTCCTGAAGTTTTTTTGCTGCAGGATGGCCACCTTTAAATCTGCTATTGTGTGTCCAGGGAGGTTGAAGTGTTCTTCTACAGGTTTTTGTATATTGCCATTCCTAATATCTGACTTATGTCCATTTATCCTTTTACGTAGGGATTGTCCAGTTTGGCCAATGTACATAGCAGAGGGGCATTGCTGGCACATGATGGCGTATATTACATTGGTGGATGTGCAGGTGAATGAACCGGTGATGTTGTGGCTGATCTGTTTCGGTCCTGTGATGGTGTCGCTGGTGTGAATATGTGGGCAGAGTTGGCATCGAGGTTTGTTGCATAGATTGGTTCCTGAGTTAGCGTTACTATGGTGCGGTGCGTGGTTGCTGGTGAGAATATGCTTAAGGTTGGCGGGTTGTCTGTGGTCAAGGACTGGCCTGCCTCCCAAGGCCTGTGAAAGTGAGAGATCGTTGTCCAGGATGGGTTGTAGATCCCTGATGATGCATTGGAGAGGTTTTAGCTGAGGACTGTAGGTGATGTCCAGTAGAGTTCTGTTGGTTTCTTTCTTGGGCTTGTCTTGCAGTAGGAGGCTTCTGGGTACACGTCGGGCTCTGTTGATTTGTTCCCTTATTTCCTCATGCGGGTATCATAGTTTTGAGAATGCTTGGTGAAGATCTTGTAGGTGTTGGTCTCTGTCTGAAGGGTTGGAGCAAATGCGGTTATACCTCATCACTTGGCTGTAGATGATGGGTCATGTGGTGTGTCCGGGATGGAAGCTGGAGGCATGAAGGTAGGCATAGCGGTCAGTAGGTTTTCAGTATAGGGTGGTGTTAATGTGACCATCACTTATTTGTACCGTGGTGTCTAGGAAGTGGATCTTCCCTGTAGATTGGTCCAGGCTGAGGTTGATGGTGGGATGGAAGCTGTTGAAATCGTGGTGGAATTCTTCCAGAGTCTCCTTCCCATGGGTCCAGATGATGAAGATGTCATCCAGGGCCGCCCAGAGGATTCCGGGGGCCCGGGGTCTTCAGCGGCGGGGGGCCCTTCCGTTCTGGGACCCGCCGCCAAAGTGCCCTGAAGACCCGTGGCGGGAGCCCCCCGCCGCCGAATTACCGCCGAAGCGGGACCCGCCGCCGAAGTGCAGCCCGGTCTTCGGCGGTAATTCGGCGGGGGGGGGCTCCCGCCGCGGGTCTTCGGGGCACTTTGGCGGCGGGTCCCGGAACGGAAGGGCCCCCCCGCCGCCGAAGACCGGGCTGCGCTTCGGCAGCGGGTCCCACTTCCCCCCCGCCCCAGCCTCTTACCCCCGGCTCCCTCCTCACCCGGAGTCTCAGCGCCTCGCCGGAACAGCCGCAGTGTGTGGCCGGCGGGGCCTGAGCTCCGTCCCGCTCAGAGCCGCGTGGTGGGGGGGCGGGGCTGGGAGCTGAACACCGAGCGGTGGGAGCTGAGCTCAGCCCGGAGCTCCCAGCCCCGCCCCCTGACCACACGGCTCTGAGCGGGCCGGGACTCAGGGGCCCCGGCGGAGACTCGGCGCTTGATGCACTAGGGCTCCAGGAGAGGGGCGGAGGCGGGAGCCTCCGCTGTTCTCTTGGGGGCCCCTGCGGAGCCCGGGGCCCGGGGCAAATTGCCCCCTTTGCCCCCCCCTCTGGGCGGCCCTGATGTCATCAATGTAACATAGGTAGAGAAGGGGTGTGAGTGGACAAGAGCTGAGGAAGCGTTGTTCCAGGTCACCCATAAAAATGTTGGCATATTGTGGGGCCATGCGGGTGCCCACACTGCTCTGGAGGTATATATTGTCACCAAATTTGAAATAATAGTGCATGAGGATAAAGTCACAGAGCTCAGCAACCAGTTGTGCTGTGGCATCATCAGGGATACTGTTCCTGACAGTTTGTATTCCATCTGTGTGTGGGATGTTTGTGTAGAGAGCCTCCACATCCATGATGGCTAGAATGGTGTTTTCTGGAAGATCACCAATGCATTGTAGTTTTCTCAGGAAATCAGTGGTGTCATGGAGATAGCTGGGAGTGCTGGTGGTGTAGGGTCTGAGTAAAGAGTCCGCATATCTGGACAGTCCTTCAGTGAGAGTGCCAATTCCAGAGATGACGGGGCGTCCAGGATTTCCGGGTCTGTGGATCTTGGGTAGTAGACAGAATAACCCCGGTCGGGGCTCTAAGGGTATGTTGATTTGTTCCTGTGTTAGTGTAGGGAGTGTCCTGAGTAGATGGTGCAGTTTCTTAGGGGTACGTCTACACTACGGGATTATTCCGATTTTACATAAACCGGTTTAGCAAAACAGATTGTATAACATCGAGTGCGCGCGGCCACACTAAACACATTAAATCGGTGGTGTGCGTCCACGGTCTGAGGCTAGCATCGACTTCTGGAGCGTTGCACTGTGGGTAGCTATTCCGTAGCTATCCCATAGTTCCCGCAGCCCCCTGCCCCTTGGAATTTCCGGGTTGAGATCCCAGTGCCTGATGGGGCAAAAATCATTGTCGCGGGTGGTTCTGGGTAAATGTCATCAGTCACTCCTTCCTCTGGGAAAGCAACGGCAGACAAGCATTTCACGACTTTTTTCCCTGGATTGCCCTGGCAGATGCCATAGCATGGCAATCATGGAGCCTGTTTTGCCTTTTGTGACTGTCACCATATGTGTACTAGATGCCGCTGACAGAGGCGATTCAGCAGCGCTACACAGCAGCATGCCTTTGCATGATAGCAGAGATGGTTATCAGCCATACTGTACCATCTACCATACCATAAATTGGTAATAAGATGATCATGGTTACCAGTCCTTTTGCACTGCACCATTTGCTGCTGTCATAAGTGCCCCTGGCTGAGATCAGCCAGGGGCGCAAAAGCCAAAATTGGGAATGACTCCCTGAGTCAATCCCTCCTTTTTGGTATCTAAAAATAGAATCAGTCCTGCCTAGAATATGGGCAAGTGTACTAGAGAACCACTGTATCATAGAACCAGAGAGCACAGCTGCTCTGTGTCAGATCCAGCAGAAATTATGAGCTGTATGCTATTCACAGGGGGTGCTCCTGCAACAACCCCACCTGTTGATTCCGTTCTTCCCCCAGCCTTCCTGGGCTACTGTAGCAGTGTCCCCCCACTCGTGTGATGAAGTAATAAAGAATGCAGGAATAAGACACAGTGACTTGTTAGTGAGAAATGAGTGGAAGGCAGCCTCCAGCTGCTATGATAGTCCAGACAGGACATTAAGCAGTGTGGAGGAGAGGAGCCCAGCATCCCACTGCTAGTCCAGGGACAATTGAATCTTTTCTTTACACATGAAGGGTGGGGGCTGATGGAGCTCAACCCCCTGTTGCTATGATGAAGACGGTTACCAGCCATACTGCACCATCTACCAGGAAAAATCAGGAGCTTTTTACACAGGCGCCCATGATTGACCTCACTGAATGCTAGTCAGCATGGTTACCAGTCCTTTTGCACTGCCCCATGTGCCAATAGGCTGATGATGACGATGGATATCAGCCATATTGCACCATCAGCCACCCATGGCGGGGGGGGTGGTGACCAAGGATGTTGGTGTTGACTGCTGCAGCATCGCGTCTATCTGCAGCATTCAGTAAAGATAGGGTGACATGTAAAAGACTCAAGAGAGGATTGTTTTCCCTTTCACTTCTGGGGGGGGGTGTAAATTGCCGAGCTATGCCCTGAACCACCGCAGACACTGTGTTTGACCCTAGAAGCATTTGGAGCTCAGCCAAGAATGCAAATGCTTTTCGGAGACTGCAGGCACTGTGGGATTGCTTGAGTCCTCCAGTCCCCGCTCCAGTCCCCCCTCCATGAGCGTCCATTTGATTCTTTGGCTTTCCGTTACGCTTGTCACGCAGCAGTGCGCTGAGTCCCTGCTATGGCGTCTGTGTGGAGATTTTTTAAAAATGATTTTGAATTTCGTCTTCTGTAACGGAGCGCTGATAGAACAGATTTGCCTGCCCTTACTGCGATCACATCCGCATGGTCCATGCTGGAGCTCTTTTTTTATTTTGATTTCGGACTGCATCGCCACCCGTGCTGATCGGAGCTCCACGCTGGGCAAACAGGAAATATTCAAAAGTTCGCGGGGCTTTTCCTGTCTACCTGGCCACTGCATCCGAGTTCAGATTGCTGTCCAGAGCGGTCAGTGGTGCACTGTGGGATACCACCAGGAGGCCAATACCGTCGATCTGCGGCCACACTAACCCTAATCCGATATGGTAATTCCGATACTAGTGCTACTCCTCTCATTAGGGAGGAGTACAGAAACCGGTTTAAAGAGCCCTTTATCAATATAAAGGGCCTCTTAGTGTGGACGGGTGTGGTGTTAAATCGGTTTTACGCTCCTTAAACCGGTTTAAACGCGTAGTGTAGACCAGGCCTTAGTATATTCCTCAGTGGGATCTGAGGAAAGTGGCCTGTAGAATTTGATATTGGAGAGTTGTCTGGCAGCCTCCTTTTGGTAGTCAGACCTGTTCATGATGACAACAGCACCTCCATTATCAGCCTCTTTGATTATAATGTCAGGGCTGATTCTGAGGCTGTGGATGGCATTGCGTTCTGCATGACTTAGGTTATGAGGCAAGTAATGTTGTTTTTCCAGAATTTCTGCCTCTGCACATCAGCGGAAGCATTCTATGTATAAGTCCAGATTGTCGTTTCTGACCCTCAGGAGGAGTCCATGTGGAGTTCTTCTTCTTGTGCTGTTGGTGGGGGGCATCTGTGTATCAGTGCGCAGTTCAGTGTTATCTTGAAAGTATTCTTTGAGTCAGAGATGGTGAAAGCAGGCTTCCAGATCACCGCAGAACTGTTTCATGTTCGTGGGGGTGGTGGGGCAAAAGGAGATAGGCATAGTAACAGGATGGCAAGCTCTAGGATCCACAAAGGCACGTAGGCATTGCAATTCTGCATCATGGCGCTTAACTTTTAAGTGCTTAGTAAATCACAGGCACAACACTGTAACCTGATTAATGGGGAGAGATAGACATCTTAGAACACACTCCACAAAAGCCGGGATGTCAGGCTTCAATCCACCTCAGCTAGCCAATGGGAGATTCCAACAACAGTGGTGTGTCCTATGCCCCCTCCCCCCTTTTGGAGATAAGTCCAGGTTGCAGGAAAGCACGTAAGTATCTAGCTCTGATAGCAATCTATGAATGGGAACCCACCACCTGGAGTCAGGCAGCTTAGGCTCCTCAGGTCTTTCAGTAAGAATGAGTGAGGCACCTGCCTTGCTCCATGCAAAATCTCTGGAGGACCCGTAGGAACTGCCCACCTTCAATTTTTAGCTGAGTAGTTAGAGCACTTCCCTAGGATGTGGGAGACTCACTTTCAATACCTCCCTCTGCTTGTGGTGGGGAGGATTTGAATAGGGGTCTCCTACCTTTCAGGACAGTGCTCTAACCACTGAGCTATATGATATTTTAATGGTGGGAGGGGGGTGTCCTGAAATCTCTCCTGTTGAAACTGTTCCACTGTGGCTAAGAAGTGGTTGGAGCAGGACCTGAGGTTTCCCATGTTGGTGTCCTAACCATTGGACTGCAGAGTCATTCTATCTCTGGCCCAATGATTGTTCCACTGTGAATAAATACTCAAATAGTCATGAGGAAAGAGGCGGAGAGACTCTGTGAGTGGGGAGATCCTAGGCCAGTTCCACTATTCTAATCACTTATACATGGTGGAACAGCTTCCTCAGGAGAGACTGAGGGTACCCCAGTAATAGCTCAGTAATTAGAGCACTTTCCTGAGAGGTAGGATTTGAACAGGAGTCTCCCATCTCCCTTCTCCCCCTGAGGCAAAGAGAGGAATTGAACCTGGGTCTCCCACATCCTCAGAAGATGCTCTCGCCACTGGCCTGCAAGTTATAAGATGAGCAGTTCTTTCTCCAGGTGGATTTTGAAAGGGTCCTGATCCAGCAGGAGCCCTCTGAGCATGCCTAACAGACTGGGCCCTGCACATGACATAGGTGGCCAAATGCCTGACTTCTCTGGTTTGTGAATTGCTCTGGGGCTTGGTGGGAGATGGGCAGTAGTGTGTGTGCCCAGAAGCAGAAATGTAGGCATCTAGGTAACTCTGACTGAAAACTTAGGCACTGAGTAAGTTTAGGTGCCTACAGGCATCAATGGGAGTTTTGAGGATCCCACTGGAACCAAAATTGGATGTCAGTGCTTAAGTGTCAGGTTTAGGTTAACTCTGGGGTTTAGGCACCTAAGTAGCTTTGTGGGATCTGGACCTAGGATCCTACATAGGGATGCAGGGCTCCACTGTCAAGTCCTTTCTTCACTTGCTTGAACCTCTGCATGAAAGTGCAGGATAACTCCTGCTGAATCAGTTTGGCACATGCATGTTAACTCCAACAAGGATATAAAAGAAGTTGGAGCCACCCTCTAGGTGGACTGAGTTGTACGTTTTGCTGTTTGAGTTACCAATAAAAACCAAACCCCAGGAAGAGTAGGCAATTTGGACTATATTGAGTTGAGAGCAGATGGGGACTGAGTGTCCCTGCAGTCATATAATGTGATACATCAGCTAACTCAGAAGTCAATTCATGTAACTGCTGCAAATTCTGGCAGATATTTTCTAGGCATTAGGCATATGTTCCCCATTAGGGAATCTTTATGGTCCTAGAGATGTTTAACATAGACCAGTTTGCAGGCTGTTGTGGGTGCAGGAATTCCACATCTCAAATATGTGGCAGTGAGCAGAAGGCTGAAGGGATGGGACATGGCATATAAGGGGTTAATTATTCTCTTTCCTTTTGTGTTGAAATGTGGAGGTGGAGCTGCCCATCCTACTTCTGCTCATTTTTTCCCTCCCCAATTGTCCATCTAGTACAAGCAAGATCTCTGAAGTGAGCCACCTTAGCTGGACTAAAGCACTATGACTCTGGGTTACTTCACGTCTGTACCCATGCCCATAACCTTAAGGCTTACCCTAAACAGGGGAGCAGAATTTCCTGTGGAATGCAGGGCCAGTGTAACCACTAGGCCAACTAGGCGACCACCTAGGGTGCCAAGATTTGGGGGCGCCAAAAAGCGGTGCCCAAAAAAATTTTTTTACACGGTGCACAGCTGCATCCCTCCTAATCCTGCACCACCTCCCGCTGCTGCTCCCAGGGCAGGAGCCAACATTGGGCTCCAGCAACCTGCTGGGGCACAGAGGCAGCAGGCAGCATCTGAGCACGCAGCAGCCTCCTCCCTGGGCTCCAACTTTCCCAGCTCCCACCCTCTCCAGCCCGTGCACCCCCGGCCGGGTGCTTCCCCCATGCAGCAGCAGCCAGAGCTGTAGGGGGCAGGAAGTTGCTTCAGGCCCCACGGTTCAGGGAGCCGGGAAAGTTGAAGCCCAGACCCAGAGGAGGCGGCTGCATGCTCGGATGCTGCCCGCCGCCTCTGTCCCCCGCAGATCACCGGAGCCCAATGTTGGCTCCTGCCCTGGGAGCGGCAGCGGGATGCGGCGCAGGACGAGGAGGGATGCTTCTGTGGACCGTGGCCACCAGGCAGAGTGGGATTTCCTGTGAAATGTTCCTGACCATCGCCGTCTGGCTGGTTTGGCAGGAAACTTTTGTGGCACCGACCCCTATGGCCAATGACCTGAACCTGGGAGTTGTAAGTTGCAGCCACTCGGGGTCCCCTTTCCCTCATGTTGCAAGGGCCAAGCCTCCACAGCTCAAAAAAACCCTGGACTTTCTAGTTGTATTTCCCTGTATGGATTAATCTGGTATATCTATGAGAAAACCTATTTTAAAAGTTATTTGATTAAATACTTGATATTTGTATTAATCTAACTTTCAAAAATATGCCCCAAATTTTTATTTGCAGTGTTTAAATCAAGAAAACAATTCCAGCTGCAATGATATATCCTGCTCTTTAAACTGTTCAGAAAGCCACAGCATACAAAGAAATTAATGTAACTAACATTTTAAAAAGTAATTCAACTGCTTATAAAACACAGCCATAAAACTAGGAAAATCATGTCAAGACTGTTGGTTTCACACTTCCCACATAAGGAAGTGATTAGTAAAGTAAGAAACACATATTATGCATAAGCGGAGTCAATGTCAAATAGAAACAGAAGTTTCAGTAAATATTAGTTTAAACTTAAAGACAAACTTTACAATATGAAATCATACGGGAGGGGCCTATTTTATAAAGAACATTTCAAAAAAGCACTTTTCAGCAGTTGTTGGGAAGTTGTCAGGTCATTTTTAAGTAGAGATGTCAAAGGTCGGCAAATCTGTTATTGAACTTACTACCATGAACACTTGAAAAGGACCTGAGTGAGGGGGTTTAGCTACAGGGACACATGATTTTATACAATTCCCTGTGCTGTCACATTATTTAAAAGAGACAAAGTGGATGAGGTGATACTTTTTATTGGACCAACTTCTGTTAGTGAGAGGGACAAGTTTTTGAGCTACACAGAGTTCTTCTTCAGGTCTGAAAAGGTACTAACAGTGTCACAGCTAAACACTAAATCTAACAGATAGTTTAGCACAAGTAGTTGGCACATATTCAAGGGGACCATTCAAGGTGAAGTAGCCCATTAACTCCCTTGTAATTCCAGGACAAAAGGGGAGATTAGTGGGTTGCAGGTTGTTGTAATTAACCATAAATTCAGTATCTTTATGAAGATCGTGATTTTTAATGTCTAGCAACGTTTTCATAGAATCTCAGGGTTGGAAGGGATCTCAGGAGGTCATCTAGTCCAACCCCTTTTGAATTCAAGCTCCCAGGCTCATCTTTTGAAAAGTGTTTTGCAGGTTTCCTTTGAGGATGAGGACTGATAGGTCAGATATCAAGTGGTTCTGGGGGGGCCCAACTCATGAGTTCTCAATGTTTGAGGTTGGCAATACTGAATATTACATCATGTCACCAAAGAAATTTAAGTCAAGGTTTCTCAAACTTTTTCACAGGCCACATCTTAATACAGTGATTGTTTCATGGGCCAAATCCTTCCTCTCCGACAATCACATTGTGTCCAAATATGGTAACCCTACCTACGCCAGCTCTGCATTGTGGGCACAAGCGTACTGCTTCACTACGGTACAAAGTGGCAATGACATCATTTTTCTTGTTGCGCGCAGCCATTACCCATTCTGGCAGGCTGTTTATAATGCTAAGTTTACTAGTTTTCGGAGGTTGTTGACTGAGGCTAACTATTTTTGTTGAGTTGTTTCCGATCTAAGACTCTGGCAATTGCTGCTGCATCATTTTGCTAATACTTTGTGTCAATTGTGTGTGTATGTTAAGTATTTGAGTGTATATGTTTATCATGTGCCAATATGCGTGTGTCGGTTGTTGAAATTTGTCATATTGATATTGTCAGTTGTTGTATGATGGAGTATCCGCCATTCTAATTTTATAAATTTTATTAATAACAATAATGGGATATTCTAAAGGTAGAATAAAATGTGGTAGATTTTGATATGAAAGAATGAAGGAAGGAAGTATACGTGACTAAAAAGGTTGTACTTCCCATTATAACCAACATTGCTTAATTTTAAGGAAAAGTCATCTTGATTTCTTAATCAATGTTTACGTCAAACAGTTGATGAAATTCAAATAGTGACTCATAGTTAGTAAGTGACATGTATTCTCTATCCTTTACTTTTAATAGTGAACAAGAAATAGAACTGATAGGAATAAAAATTCATTTTTTTCGTTTTCAGTTGATGCAGCCTTATGGCAGATAGATATGTAGACTAAATAATTAAATTAATAAATTTTCAAGATGAATATGTATTAATTCTAATGAACAATGCCACATTATGCAGTATTCATTTCTGAAAGTTTATAATAAGCGATGCTCCGGGGGAGTGGGGGAAGCAGGGGGTGCAAGATGGAAGTTTCGCCTAGGGCGCAAAATATCCTTGCACTGGCCCTGGTGGAATGAAACACCTGCTCTGGGAGTAATGAGGGGCAGGGTTGTTTGCCGCAACATCAAACGTATTTTCTATATGACTCCAACTTTGTTTCGGTTTGACTCATTGTCCTTGCAACATTTTCTCCATTGTGATGTGGTTCTAGCCCAGTGGTTCTCAACCTATTTACCATTCTGGGCCTCATATGCAGCCCTCAATGTATAACATGAGCCACATCCACACAATATATAGGGTACGTCTACACTACGGGATTATTCCGATTTTACATAAACCGGTTTAGGAAAACAGATTGTATAAAATCGAGTGTGCGCGGCCACACTAAACACATTAAATCGGTGGTGTGCGTCCACGGTCCGAGGCTAGCATCGACTTCTGGAGCGTTGCACTGTGGGTAGCTATTCCGTAGCTATCCCATAGTTCCCGCAGCCTCCCCCACCCCTTGGAATTTCCGGGTTGAGATCCCAGTGCCTGATGGGGCAGAAATCATTGTCGCGGGTGGTTCTGGGTACAGCCTCACCCCTCCCTCCCTGAAAGCAGCAGACAACCGTTTTGCGCCTTTTTTGCTTTGTGAACTGTGCAGACGCCATAACACAGCAAGCATGGACCCTGCTCAGCTCAATACCGCAATTGTGCATGTTTTAAACACCTCGCGCACTCTCGTGCAGTATATGGTGAACCAGGACCTTCAAACCGAGGCGAGGAGGAGGCGGATACGGCAGCACGGCGATGACAGTGATGAGGACGTAGACACAGAATTCTCTCAAAGCGTGGGCCCCTGCGCTTTGGAGATCCTGATGGTAATGGGGCAGATTCTATCCATTGAATGCCAATTTTGGGCCCAGGAAACAAGCACTGACTGGTGGGACCGCATTGTGTTGCAGGTGTGGGACGATTCCTAGTGGCTGCGAAACTTTCGCATGCGTAAGGGCACTTTCATGGAACTTTGTGACTTGCTTGCCCCTGCCCTGAAACGCCATAATACCAAGATGAGAGCAGCCCTCACAGTTGAGAAGCGAGTGGCGATAGCCCTTTGGAAGCTTGCAATGCCAGACAGCTACCGGTCAGTCGGGAATCAATTTGGAATTGGAAAATCTACTGTGGGGGCTGCTGTGATGCAAGTAGCCAAAGCAATCACTAAGCTGCTGCTACGAAAGGTTGTGACTCTGGGAAACGTGCAGGCCATAGTGGATGGCTTTGCTGCACTGGGATTCCCTAACTGTGGGGGGGCGATAGATGGAACCCATATCCCTATCTTGGCACCGGAGCGCCAGGGCACCCAGTACGTAAACCGGAAGGGGTACTTTTCAATGGTGCTGCAAGCACTGGTGGATCACAAGGGACATTTCACCAACATCCACGTGGGATGGCCAGGGAGGGTTCATGACGCTCGTGTATTCAGAAGCACTACTCTGTTTAAACAGCTGCAGCAAAAGAATTACTTCCCAGACCAGAAAATAACAGTTGGGGATGTTGAAATGCCTGTCGTTATCCTGGGGGACCCAGCCTACCCCTTGATGCCATGGCTCATGAAGCCATACACAGGCAGCCTGGACAGTGGTCAGGATCTGTTCAATTACAGGCTGAGCAAGTGCAGAATGGTGGTGGAATGTGCATTTGGCCGTTTAAAGGTGCGCTGGCGCACATTACTGACTCGCTCAGACCTCAGCCAAACCAATGTCCCCTATGTTATTGCCGCTTGCTGTATTCTCCACAATCTCTGTGAGAGTAAGGGGGAGACCTTTATGGCGGGGTGGGAGGCTGAGGCAAATCACCTGGCCGCTGATTACGCGCAGCCAGACACCAGGGAGATTAGAAGAGCACACCAGGAAGCGGCGCGCATCAGAGAAGCTTTGAAAACGAGCTTCATCAATGGCCAGGGTACACTGTGACTGCTGTGTTTGTTGATGAACACCCACCCCCCCTTGATTGACTCATTCCCTGTTAGCAACTCACCCTCCCCCTTCAAGTACAGCTTACTTATGCAAATAAAGTCACTCTCGTTTAAAAATCATGAATTCTTTATTAATTCATTATAAAAAGAGGGAGAGAAGTAAGGGTGTGGTTTGGGAGGAGGATAGGAGGGATGGAGAAGGCCATTAAAAAAATTTCACAGTAATGACAGCCTTCTGGTTGGGCTGTCCACGGGGGTGGAGTGGGCGGGTGCACGGAGCCTCCCCCCACGCGTTCTTACACGTCTGGGTGAGGAGGATGTGGAACATGGTGAGGGTTGAGGGTGGTTATACAGGGGCTGCATCGGCACTCTGTGATCCTGCTGCCGTTCCTGAAGCTCCACCAGACGCCGGAGCATGTCAGTTTGATCACGCAGCAGCCCCAGAGTTGCATCCCACCACCACTATCTTCCTGCCGCCACCGCTGATTTTCCTGCCGGTCTTCCTGCCGCCACCTCTCATCTCGGGTGTCCCTCCTGTCCTCGCGTTCACTGGCATCTTTCCTGTAATTTGATACCACGTCCTTCCACTCATTCAGATGAGCTCTTTCCTTGCGTGTAACTTCCATAATATCTGAGAACATTTCATCTCGCGTCTTCTTTTTCCTCCGCCTTATCTGTGCTAGCCTTTGGGATGGAGGAGGGACGCTTGAAAAATTTGCAGCTGCATGAGGGAGAGAAATATTTTAAAAGATACATTTTACAGAACAATGGTTATACTCTTTCACAGTGAACAGCACTATTCACCTTACATAGCACATGTGATTTCCCTACAAGGTCGCATTTTTCATCTTAATACTGAGTGCCTGTAGCTCTGGAGTTACAGATCTCACAGACACAGGTCCGGGCATCAGAATTCAGCTTGCATGCGGCCATGGTAAGCCACTGTCTTTCGGCTTCTGTAGTGATTTACCCTTCCCCCCAACGCATGGCTAATACCACGCTAGCTCCCTGCTAATCAACACCCTTCCCACCCCCCCACCCACTGCGTGGCTGGTAGCTTGGGGAAGATCCCCGCTGACCAAACACGAAAAAGATCATCGGCATTTCACTCCTCCCCTCCCCCCGCTTGGCTACGTGCAGGAAAGGTTTTTTTTTTAAGCTGCTGCAGTCCACGAACCCAGTAGGAAAATGGCCATCCCCCTTACTTAAATTCCTGATTTTTAACCAGGTTACCCTGAATGATATCACTTTGCTGAGGATAACACAGCGAGATAAAGAACTGATGCTTCTTGAATGCCAGCAATCACCGGGACCATACGCAGCTATGCTTTGCCATTCAATGATACCTGATTACTTGCTACATGCATGGCGTGGTAAAGTGTCCTACCATGGTGGGCGGAACAAGGCTGCCTTGCCCAGAAACCTTCTGCAAAGGCTTCTGGAGTACCTCCAGGAGCGCTTCATCGAGATGTCCCTGGAGGATTTCCGCTCAATCCCCGGACATGTTAACAAACTTTTCTAAGTAACTATACTGTCTGCGAATGCATCCCAAGTCCTCAGGGCAAATCAATCATTAAAAAACGCTTGCTTAAAAAACAATGTTTGCTATTTGCAAAGGTACACTCACCAGAGGTCCCTTCCATGGCGTCATTGTCTGGGATAGTTGCTTGGGAGGGCTGGGAGGAGGGTAATTCCGTCAGGGTGAGAAAAAGCTCCTGGCTGCTGGGGCTCACGGAGTGCTGTGTGCTCTCTGCTAGGTCGTCCTCCTCTTCTTCATCTTCATCTTCCCCGTCCGCAAAGTCCTCAGACATGGCAGAGATTACAACCCCCACCTCGGAATCCACGGTCAGGGGTGGGGTACTTGTGGCGCAGCCCCCTAAAATTGCATGCAGCTCAGCATAGAAGCGGCATGTTTTTCGACCTGCCCCGGACCTACCGTTTGCTTCTTTGGTTTTCTGGTAGGCTTGTCTGAGCTCCTTAACTTTCACTCTGCACTGCAGTGAGTCCCTGCTGTTGCCTTTATCCCTCATAGCCTTAGAAATTCTTTCAAATACTTTTTCATTTCGTCTTTTGGAACGCAGTTCTGTTAGCACTGAATCCTCTCCCCATATAGCGATCAGATCCAGTACCTCCCATGCTGGGGCTCTTTTTCGATTCTCAGGAGACTGCATTGTTACCTGTGCAGATGAGCTGTGCGTGGTCACCTGTGCTGATGAGCTCTCCACGCTGGGGAAGCAGGAAATGAATTTCAAAAGTTCGCGGGGCTTTTCCTGTCTACCTGGCCAGTGCATCAGAATTCAGAATGCTGTCCAGAGCGGTCACAGTGGTGCACTGTGGGATACCGCCCGGAGGCCAATACCGTCGATTTGCGGCCACACTAACCCTATTCCGATATGTTAATCCCGATATTAGCGCTACTCCTCTCGTTGGGGAGGAGTACAGAAACCGATTTAAAGAGCCATTAAAATCGATATAAGGTGCCTCCTAGTGTGGACGGGTGTGGCGTTAAATCGGTTTTACGCTCCTAAAACCGGTTTAAACGCCTAGTGTAGACCAGGCCATATACTATCTCTATGGCACTGAGGATGTCACTTGGGCTGCAGTGTGTGCTTATTGAGCTGATTGGCCCATGGGCTGCAGGTTGAGAATCACTGTTATAGCCAGTGGGCACCAGTCCACGGTCCCAGAAGAGTTAAAACACTTCAGAGGAGGCATTTCATGCAATATTTCTATGGCTGACAAATATGTGACCTATAAGACTGTGGCATTTAGTCTGGTGCAGAGGAGTGCATGGGGAACATCACTTTTCTTCTCTCTGACAGGGCTGCCCAGAGGGGGGGACAAGTGGAGCAATTTGCCCCAGGCCCCACAGGGGCTCCCATGAGAGTTTTTCGGGGCCCCTGGAGTGGGGTCCTTCACTCGCTTCGGGGGCCCCGGAAAACTCTCGCGGGGCCCGGGGCCCTGGAGCTGCTTCTGCTCCAGGTCTTCGGTGCCCCAAAGACCCACGGCTGGGGGTCCTTCTGCCCCGGGACCCGCCGCCCCCACCGCCAAAGACCCCAGGTCCCCTGAATCCTCTGGGTGGCCTTGCTCTCTGAAAACTTTTCCCGAATTGTGCCATGATGTCTCATGGCTGTGTGACAATCCCATATTGTATTGTGATGTAATGATACAATGTTATAATGTTCAGCAGCAATATCATACTTTTACAGTGCGGCATGGCACCCTGAGTAAATTCTGGACTCTAACGATGCGGCAGGCCAATCTTGCATGATACACCAAAGAACTAGGAAAGCAGTCTGTCCAACAAATACCAGGTCTAGTACAGTCACTCCGTATGGTATGCCCTGCTTGATCATAGAATGCATACATATGAACAAGAGGTTACACAGATATGGAGGCTTCAAATCTCTTGTATAAAAAGAGGCAATTCGAGGGTAAAGGAAAGAGCACCATCTAGTGGACAATGGTACAAAATCAAAAGCAGTACATATCCTTCATAGAGTTCACTGGAACCAGGCCTGCAACCTTGCTTTCAATAAGGAAATAAGAACTAGGAGTACTTGTGGCACCTTAGAGACTAACAAATTTATTTGGGCATAAGCTTTGATGGGCTAAAACCCACTTCATTGGATGCATGCAGTGGAAAATAAAGTAGGAAGAGAACACACAGAGAACATGAAAAAATGGGTGTTGCCATACCAACTCTAATGAGACTAATCAATTAAGGTGGGCTATTAGCAGGAAAAAAAACTTCTGTAGTGATAATCAGGATGGCCCATTTCAAGAAGGTGTGAGTAACAGTAGGGGAAGAATTAGCATGGGGAAATAGTTTTTGCTTTGTGTAAGGACCCATCCACTCCCAGTCTTTATTCAAGCTTAATTTAATGGTGTCCAGTTTGCAAATTAATTCCAGTTCTGCATTTTCTCGTTGGAATCTGTTTTAGAAGTTTTTTGAAGTTCCTATTTCCCCATGCTAATTTTTCCCCTACTGTTACTCACACCTTCTTGTCAACTGTTTGAAATGGGCCATCCTGATTATCACTACAAAAGTTTTTTTCTCCTGCTGATAATAGCCCACTTTAATTGATTAGTCTCCTTAGAGTTGGTATGGCAAACCCATTTTTTCATGTTCTCTGTGTGTGTATACACACATATCTTCCTACTGTATTTTCCACTGCATGCATCCAATGAAGTGGGCTGTAGCCCACGAAAGCTTATGCCCAAATAAATTTGTTAGTCTCTATGGTGCCACAAGTACTCCTGTTCTTTTTGCTGATACAGACGAACACAGCTACCACTCTGAAATAAGGAAATAATAATCCCTGACTAGTGCAACTAATCAGAAGGGATTGCACAAATGAGTAAAGTTTGCAGTATAGTAGTGGAGGGTCTGGGGTTAGCTAATGGGTTTGATTTAAATGGCCAGATAAAATAAGATTCTCAGATAGGACACTTTTTAAAAAAAAAACTGATTGTATTGCTAGTGTAAAGAAAACAAAGTTGGTATTGACTAGAGAGAAAAGGTACTCGCTATCCTGTTCTGTACTACTACTACCCTGCCCCTGTCATGCTTTAACTACTGGCTTGACTACCACTCTAAGGGTATGGCTACACTTATGGTTTGCAGCGCTGGTAGTTTGCAGCACTGGTCATCCAGCTGTGTAGGAGCAGCGCTGGTGTGTGGCCACACTCACAGCTACCAGCGCTGGTGTGTGGCCACATTTGCAGCATTAGCAGCGCTGCTGGGAGTGAAGCATTATGGGCAGCTATCCCAGCATTCAAGTGGCCGGAACGTGCTTTTCAAAAGAGGGGGGTGGAGTGGGGTCTAGTGTGACAGGGAGCGGGGGGAGAGAGAGAGTGGATTTTTGGAGCCAACACTGTGTGTTTAGCTTCCTGACTTGAAAAATCAGAACATGTTTCCAACCCCTTAGTCTTAACTCTTAATTGCAAACAGCCTGCAGCCAACACGACTCCCCGCTGTTTCATTCCCTCCCTGCCTGCCTCTCCTTTGATTGTTTACAGCCAGGTACAGATGATCACAGCAAACAGGAGCTCTGTTTGTTTTTTAGATAAGCGGCAACGGCAACGGAGCTCCGATGGGAGCTCGTGCACAACAAAACAAAGAGAGGCTGCATAACAAAACAAAGAGAGTAATTTTTAAAAGCATTCTGGGATACACCTTATACCCTGGAGGCCAATCACAGCGCTGGTGTGTGGCCACACTTGATGACCAGCGCTGCAGCACCAGCGCTGGAATCCTTATTCCCCATGCTGAGTGAGGTGTACGGCCAGCGCTGCAGCCAGGGAGTTGCAGCGCTGGAAGTGCCCTGCAGGTGTGGCCACTTACTAATTGCAGCGCTGGTGGAGGCTTTCCAGCGCTGCAAATCGCCAGTGTAGCCATACCCTAAAATGCAACCTCAAGAATACTGGAGTGCTCTACCTTAATCGGTGAAGTTCATTGAGTTTTCAACACTGCCTCCCTACTGCCCTTAAACTTCATAAATAATTTCATTTCAAGCACCTGACTTGGCACCATAGACCTTAATTCTTCTTGCAGCTTACAAGTAATATTGTGAAAATGTTGTAGTTTTAAAACAGGAAAAAAAGCCAAAAACATAGCCAGCCTGACTGTTGTGCAAGGAACAGACCTTACTCTAGTGTTTCATACTGCATTCCTGTAACAACAACAACACAAGTATGTCAGGACTTTGGGTCTTATCAGTGATGAAGCAACTTTCTAGTTGCATAACTTTATATGCCATATGGAATTTGCATTCAGACGAGCCAAGCACAATGGGCAATGCCTCAAAAGGTTGGTCAATCCCAGTGATCCCGGTCACTGGGGAACTAGACACTGTTTAATGACACAGACAGGAGCAGTGGCTTTTGGACAGTGAAGATGACTTACCTCATCTAGGTCAGTGTAGCAGTGAAAATCCTGGGAGCACCTGTATGGGCAATGACCCCCCACAGCAGCAGCTGCAGAAATTCAGAAATCGCAACATCAAGAGCAGAGTTGCTGAGTCACCAACTAGTTTCCATAAATGAGGTTGCAGGCCAGATCTTTGGCTGATGTAAATCTGTGCATCTCCAGTGAGTTTTAAATGAGCTATGCAGATTTATAATAGCTGAGCATCTGGCAAGTTGATTGTAGGCATCACTTTACGCCAACGTGACTGTATTTCAGTTTTTGGTGAATGAGAGAGAGATCAGGCAGTCTAAACAGTAGTTATCAGAGGGAAGGGTTAATCCTCTTTCACTAAGCATAGAATGTCAATGTATTTAAGATATACTGGTATAAAGTTTGTAAAGTCTGTCCTGAATGGAAGGCAGTCACTATTAAATGTCAGGCCCAGATTTTCAGAACTGCATGAACAAGAGCACATCTAATATTCAAATACAATTACCACAATTGCATACACAATTGTAATAAATATAGGCCATCTTAGACATCATACCATTAATATTCACCATTCTGGCAGCTGGGTGCACAATACCAGTAATGACACATGCAATCGCACATGAATTTTTGTGTGCCTATATGCATACTCGCAATTCTGAAATGTTGAACCTACCTATTCTCTTTTCTCCATGTTATTCCAAGTGGAAGTACTCCTTTTACATTTCTAGTGTTCCCTAATAGAATCAAGACCTCTGTCCATTCCCAAACTTCCTGCTCAGCTAAGTAAAACAATCCAATGAGCGGAATATGCAGGTGTCATTTTAAGACATTCTTACACTAATTACACAGTATTTGACATTATCCCTCCTGTCACATCATGTAGCTATGGATCTTTGTTCTCACAAGTCATGGGCTGAAGCCACAAAATTCAGACCCAGATCTGGATTTTGAACACACCAGAGCTTGGGTGTTTGGCTCTGGTGGGACCAAGGTATTGGTTAAACCTGTTATAAAGATGGGGACTGACTCTTTGCAAAATGTGGGTCAAGACTTGGATTTTGAGTTCCAGTACTCCTAAGGTAAAGGGATAGCTGAACCCCACCCAGGTCCACTCCAGTCTGTACTCAGAATAATGCTTACAAGAGCACCTGAGTAAGGTTGACCAGAAAACAACTTCATTTTGCTAAATTTTTTGAGGGCATGAAATTTTATTTTTATTCTGAGGTAGAATGAAAACAAGATCATCGGAGCTTCTTCAGGAGAGACTCTGCATAGCCTGGGACAAGATTCAAGTGCCTGCTCTGCCTTAGAGCAGTTTGTATCCCAGATCTCTCCAACCAAACAGAGTAGGGACTTGAACCTGAATCTCCCATGGCCTATGCCCTAACTACCAGTCTAGAGTCTCTTGGGGGCTGGTTTTGACCAGAAATGTCAGTCTTGATTAAATTTTGTTAAAATCAACATTTAAATTTTGATGAAAGGGCATTTTCCAACAGAAAAATGTTCAGTTGGAAAAATTAACCAGCTCTACCTCTAAGAAAGACAGTTACTGGTAGTAGTATAGTAATAAAAATAGAAACCTTAACCCATCGCTAGGGATTTAAAGAGGTGGCTGTCCATCAACCAATGACCATACGGGGCAGGTAGATAGTGAGCTACATTCTGCTGTCACATTTTCTATTGTGTTTGGGGGTAGTATATAAGACCAGAGCCTGTCTTTGCCATTCCTTGTGTGACAAATGGCAACAAGGCACCCTAAGTGCTTTATCAATCATGTAGAATCTATCCCAGAGCTGGACTCATGGATCAAAACGTGCACCCACGGAGAACAAGAATCTGGGTCATGGTGTCTCAAATGTGCAGCACTTCACCTGAAGCAGAGGGAGCTGAGAGGGCAGACAAGAGCTGTCCTCAGCTTGTCCCCTGGAAGTCACTCGAGCATACATTTCAGAAGGGAAGGTGCTATTACTGCCCTATAATAACAATTTATCTTGAGGGTTTCTTAGCTAATCTTTCTCCTTCTTCACAGTAGTGCCTAGGCACCAATTTATCCATCCAGTATTTTTTCATCATATTTCATTTGGTTTGCTGGTTTCATAGCTGATCTCATGTAAAACAACAATCTCCCCCGAAAAAGGCTCCATGCTCTTAGTTGAGAAGAGCTGTGGTTTTTTGTTTGTTTAAAAAAAGCTTTCTTTTAAAAATACCTTGGCTCCCTTCATTTCCAAAGGTATCTGATTGTTTAAACAATCTGATATTCACTCTGTAAAATGGCTTCGACCTTGCTGATCAGAATATGTGACATCAGCATCAGTTATGTGACTTGCCTGGCTGGAGATTCTGTAGCTGTTCCATAGACTAGAGGAGCTTTGACTATTACCTTAATTTTAGAAATATTTATTGAGAGTCTAATTATCTGCTGTCCTGAGTGCCCTTAACCCACAGGGAGTTGAGCCTGCTCAGTACCAAGCACGAGATTCACAGCTCTTCACAAGATCATCCCCTTAATTCTGATTTTTTTTTTTTGAGATGATAGGACTGGTTGTAAAACAAATTCATGTATCCGGTGCAAGTCCTAGTTTGCTGAATTAATTGTTGTTGTCAAGTGTAATTGATTGTTTCTGATTAGCAGAATTTGGAGCAAAATCACATTTTTGTGGACTAAACAAAAGCTATCTTATACTGTATTGATAGAAATGGAATAAAAGCATGTCCAAAACTAGAAAGTATTCTCTAGGGCACAGCACCTAGATACTATGGTGACTTGAGGTCTATAAATACAATTTATAGTCCCCTTTTCTGCTAATTCAGACTCCTATGTAAATTAGTAAATATCCTCAATCTCTAAATTCCGATTTTTTTTAATGGGCTTTTCTAACTTGGTCTAGTTAAAGTTATTCATCACATTTCCTCCCAAGAATTGCTGTACTATATTTCCCATACAGTAACAGATTGGCTGCTGCTGCTATTCAGCTCAAAAAAGAACTGCATTTGTGGTGTATGGCTGACCTGGATACTTGCAGCCCTCTAGAAAAGCACTTAACCATGTAGGTAATTTGAAGAATGTGACCAGATCCAATTAAGTCAGTGGGGTTATTTGCATTCTTAAAACTATGCATGTGCAGTGCTCTGGTTTCCAGTCAGTGTAAGTACTGCAGGGCTCTTCAGGATGAAATTTACTATATACATATTCTATTAACTATGCAATTGTTCCTGTGTTTAGAGCAGATATAGCTTAAGAGAAGTCCATAAGTGCTAGGCACTTTCCTAAAAGGAAAAAGTTCAGGGGGTTTCATGAAGCAAGAAATAATAGAATGATACTTGTGGCTGATGAAACTGTGAAGAAAGAAATGATGGAATGGTTCTTGTGGCTGTGAAACTGACACTGCTGATGACTGCAAAAGCAACCTATGGCAACTATATACCCAGGGGCAGCTCTAGGCATTTTGCCGCTCCAAGCACGGCAGGCAGGCTGCCTTCGGCGGCTTGCCTGCGGGAGGTCCCCAGTCCCGTGAATTCGGCCTCAGCCTGCGGGAGGTCCGCCAAAGCCGCGGGACCAGCGGCATGCCACCGAAGGCAACCTGCCTGCCGCCCTCACGGCGACCAGCAGAGCACCCCCTGTGGCTTGCCGCCCCAAGCATGCGCTTGGCGTGCTGGTGCCTGGAGCCGCCCCTGTATATACCAACACCATGAATCCCACTCCTGCTGTAGACAATTAATTAAATAAATTAATAATTGGAGATATACCAATCTCCTAGAACTGGAAAGGACCTTGAAAGGTCATCAAGTCCAGCCCCCTGCCTCCACTAGCAGGACCAATTTTTGCCCCGGATCCCTAAGTGGCCCCCTCAAGGATTGAACTCACAACCCTGGGTTTAGCAGGCCAATATGACGTGTTCCGACATCTTCAAATTCCAAGGCATGATACAGGAAGAAAGGGGAGCTCTAAAAGGGACATGATAAGCTCCAAGAGGAAATAAGAAGAGACAGATATTGGGTGTTTTTATAAATGTACTAGAGCAAGTTTCCCAATCCCTCCCTACAGCCATCCACTCCTGGGAACCTCATCTCAAGGCCAGGCTCCTCTGTCACAAAAATGAAGAGAGACATAAATATAAGCAAGTGTTGTTGACCCCTGACAAATTGCTATCTGACTTGGCATCTGGAACAGTCCAAGCATGTTCATACCTGTCAATATCTGAAAGCTATAATGATGCATTGGAAGTGAAATAGGGGCATGCCTTTTAACTTCCTTTAGCATTGGGCTGGAGATGCTTTTGGAACCGTAATCAAGGAAAACAGATGAAAATAGGAACAGTGGGCATGCACCACGGTGCATTCCCAGGTGAGGTCCACACAACCACCATAGGGGACGGTTACTTGGATGGCTGGGGAGCTAGCCTGGGACTTGTGAGACCTGGATGCAATTCCCTACTCTGCCACAGCTTCCTGTGTGACCTTGGATGAGTTTGTCATCTATAGAAAGGTGATAATAGGGAAGGCCTATCTCACCAAGGTGTTGAGGATAAACACATTAAAAATGGCAAGGTGCTCAGATACTACAACAATGGGGGCCATATAAAAACCTTATATAGATGATGTTCAATATTTCCTTTACCTTGGATAGGTCTTAATCTGTCTTCATTTTAATTGTTTGTGCTCTGCAATCATATCACTTTGTGTTGTGGTCCATCCAGCTCACCTAAAATAAGCCTGGTCAGGCTTGGTGCACAACTGGATGAAAGACTTCCTGCTAGGAAGTGGTGCTGGTGATATAATAGCTGGGACAGTACTGTCCGAATGCCTGAAGGTGTCTTTAGAAGGCTCTCTGCTGCTTGAGGCAATGTCTTTAAGATGAGCTGAAATATCTGTATTCATTGTGGTAATTAAAGATCAAATGGCCCTTTTTGCAAGAGCAGCCAACAGACTCCTGTTTCACTTCCTGTCTTAACCTGTTATGTAGTGGTGTTTTGCACTGTTAAACAGCTGCTGCATTTCACACCAGAACTGGCTGCATTTCAGGGAAATGATCTCTCAAATGTATTAATTTAAAAAAAAAACTGAAGCAGTTTGGGATGGGATTTATGAAATAAATGTAAATGGATAAAGATGAGTTTCTTTTAAAGACATCTAAAGCCAGTTTCACAAGGAGAAATTTGGTAAAGTGTATCCCTGGTGTTAGTGGCAATGCAGTAGAATGAAGTGCTGATGAGTGAACCCTGTTGTGCTCCCTGTGTGCCTCTACATAAGTAATCTGACTGTTTTCTCAAGAAACAAAGAAACCCTGGTAAGGAAGAAAAAGAGGAAGATGTTTAACCAGGAATTTATTTAACATCAAAGTGCCTGAGGTTTAAAAAAAAATGCTTTCCTAATCCCTCCTGCACAGTGCCTCTTCCAAACCAATCAGAGACACACCATCAAGGCTCCACATGTAAGGTCTTGTGTTAAACTGCGGTTATCTTCTGGAAAGTCACTGTAAAAATGGCAGCACTCTTCCCTCCATACACCTACTCCCTGTATAACTAATGAAATCTGGTGCCTGATTATCCCTGAAGAGCAAACTCAGCTCTGTGAGGATGAGCTGGATTCTGTTCTGCCTCCTGCATCATCAATTGGCCTATCAGGGAAGCTCCAGTTGCAAGAGACAAAAGTTTTTTTTTCCAGAGCCCAGAATGAGTTTGCAAAGTTGGCCATTAGAAAAAATCATCTTCTGACTTGTAAAGTGAAAACACTTCTTCTGAAAGGGAGAAAGCCAGTCACCTCTCTATATTTTCCTGACTATAATAACACTGAATATATGAGGGTGGGGTTATTTTAGGGATGGGTTTTCCCCTGGTTGGGAGGGTCAGGCTTTAACTAACCCCAAAGTTAATAGGAGATAGAAAATGAGCATTTATCTATTTTGTTTTTATGTAAGCAAGCCAAAACACAAGTCCTGTCCCCAAATCCTCTGCTTCTTTCTAGACTCTTGATTGGCTAACTCTGGGAGGTGTCTCCATTTCAGTTATTCCAGAGTCCTACTCAGGAGCATGGTGAGTCTTTCCAAAACATTGTTTTTGTTAAATAATGAGATGGCCAGACAGTCACTTTCTTCTTTTTGCCTCTTTGTGTGAACACTGCACTCTTTCACACAGTCTCTGATTCATTCACTTTTACACAGTCTCTCCCACACAATCTTTCTCATACCTTCTGTCTCCCACACACACAAATACTTGCACTCCCCACTGTGAGACCACCATCCAATAAGATATGTCCCTTCAAAATGAATGCAGTCCCATGATGAACAGTGGAAATTCCAATGGCCATAGCTGCATGCCCTTGTCGCTGCACATGCTATGCCCTCTGTTGGGGGGATGCACAAGGGGTTAAGTACTGGTCTTCATTCATATAAATAACTTGGTATTTGCCTGCTAATCCTTTATGCTTAATTCCTTAGCAGCCAGAATCATTGTTTGAGCCAACACGCTGGCGGCATGAAGCTTTCTTTGCCGCCCAAAGTATTTGAGACACAGACACAAAAAGTCGTCTTTCTTGCTGGAATTCCATGGAGCAAAAGGCTCGCTTCCCAGGGCTGCTGGTTTGACAGCTCACAAGGTCATTCTAAGGAAGAGCTCTACATGCTAAAATAATACAGACTTCCAAAGCCCTTTCCAAACATTAATAGACTAAGAGCACTTCTGAGTGATGGGTAAGTGCTGTTATAACTATTTTTCAGCTGATTAAACTGAAGCAGAGAGGTTAAGTGTCTTTACCCCACAGAAAGTCAACAGCAGAGCAGAAAATAAAACACGGGTCTCCTGATTCCTAGTTCCTTTCACCAGGCCCTATCCCATACTTTGAGCCACTCCACATGATGGTCCAAAAGATCCTGATAGCTTGGTAAACTGCCATGAGGAAAGCTCAGGTTGAGGGTGAATCTCTATTCATCTGGCCAGCTGGGGTTTGAAAGGGATTAATTCAGCAATTTGCAGTGTTGGATCTAGGAGTTTTGCTGCTTTCTGCAAAGAGGCCAATGTGCACTGTTCATACGTCACTTCACTCACATGCCCCAGCACTGACCTATGCACCACTTCAGACACACTCTTTAGGGGAGTTATGTTGGATGTAGGTGGCACGTGGTCCTTGTGCTGACCCTATGCACAGCAGTGAATTTTGTCCATAATTGCTAAACATTTTGCCATCCTCTGTGACTGCCTGTTCTGCCTGTCACACAGAACCAGCACTGAAGACTTGGGTCAAAATCTCGTTCCACTGAGGTTGAGTGGTAAAATCAATGGAGCGAGAATTTCACCCATGACCTTCAGTCTCCACCCCTGTAGAGCAGCCACACCATCTTGGAGGGAGTTAGTCATCCACAATAAACTGAGAATCTCATCAACTATTCCTCACTCTGAGTTGGTGCCTTGGAGAGGTGAACAGAAGTAAGTTAGTTGAGGCTTAGAGAGACCTAGTGATCTTGGGCAACTCTCCCTCCTCATAAATGCACACATAGAAGAAAGGAAACATTTGTTAGTCTTTAAGGTGCCACAAGTACTCCTGTTCATTCTGCCAGAGAACACTGTTCTGAGGTCCATGGATGCCCATCTTTCTAGCCCCCTAGAAAAGACAAGGGATGCCTTTACAGGAAGAGGCAAAGGCATGCACAGGTGCATAGCAATGAAGAGGTTACTTTTTTGTCCCTTTGAATTTCAAGGGATTAAGAAACAGAGACTCCAACTCTTTAAAGTTTCATCTTTCACTTAATCGTTTAATCCCTCCAAATTTGGCACTATCTCACCCATTTGTTCATACTTTACGCTAGAGTTTCTGATCCGACAATCGCATTGACCTATATAAAGCTGTGGCTAGGTGAGCAGTGATGAGCCCTGGGGTTCTGTTACAGCTTTTCAGGTTGCTTCCCACAGCCTCAGATGAACATTCAGGTGGAAAACAAATGTGGATGAACAACATGTGTGTTTGGTCAGTTTTGGCTCTTGCAGACTGGCATTGAGACTAAATGCTTATGAGCTAATAGTTGATATAATTCCAGTTAATGGTTGTTGGGGAACTTATTCAAAATCTAAATGCCTGAGCAAACTTTGGTAGATCACTGTGGTTTGAGTGACCCTTCTAATGTGTGATCCGTGGGAGGGAAGCTTGTTGATGCAGGCAAACAATGTTAACATTCCCAGTGTGCTTTTAAAGGGTCAGTTCCCATGCTTCAGAGACACATTCTTCAGGAGCTGAGCTTTCTGCTTCTCATTGAGGGCATCAGAAAGAAAACTGCCCTGCACAGACAGCACTGGTGCTGAGGCCGAGCTCCAACCAACCACAGAACAAACAGGCCAAATTCCATCTCACACCCATGTAAATCCAGAGTGACTCCACTGACTTAAATGGAGTTACTCCAGATTTACAAAGAGTAAAAGAGAGCAGAACTTGTGCTTTTTGGGGTGGGGTCTCTGTTCCCCCTGTGTCGCTCAGGCAGTGCAAAGAGAGCAAAGGCTGGGCACAAATCCCCTGCCAGGCAATTCCCTGGTATGAGAGAATCCCCAGGGGACACAGAGCTGGCTACTATATCACCCTCCCTGCAGCCACCAGTACAGGAGCATGGCCAGAGTGCATTTCATTCTGACAATCCCCAGTTGGTGAATGGGTCCTTTACCTGCTGGTACATGTTTAGATCAGTTACGGGATGGATCTATCTGCACGCAGGGCTGGGCCTGGGCAGATCATCACAAAGCTAGAAATTGCTCCCTGTCAAACCCTCCACCCCTTTTCCAGGCAATGGAAACTGAACACAACAGAGAATATGGCCCATTGTGTCTGATCATGGCTTAAAACAAAAGACAAGCATACCATTTCTTTCCAGAACTCTTGATATTGCAGCTGGAAACCCTTATTTCTCTTTCTCTTGCTTGTTCCTCTTTATGGCTTTCTTCTCCCCTGTTATAGTCAGCTATAGGAGATCGTTCTCGACAGCAAACAAAGGAAGGAGACTTACTGTGATCCAAATGGTTCTGTTTAACATTGTGTTCTGAATATTAGAGCAGAGCAATAGTGGTAACTGGTGTTTGAACTGTGTGAGTTATAATCACGGCAAATTCTCATGCTCTGTAACTATCTATTGACTTAGACTGAATCTAAATGAGATTCTTTATCAGGATTGCTAATAACCAGCAATCACTGTATCTTCAGTTATTAGCAACACTCTCCTGAGAACCAGTCCTGTCCCATTGACTTTAATGTTAACAGAATTTTGATATAAGCAACTCTCATGCCGCTAATTAACAACTTCCTTAGAAGGGAGGTTCCACTTGTAATGAATTTGCTGTCTCAGAGTCTGAGGCAGGACACGAATGTGCATGCACATCAATGCAGCATTCATAACATGCTGAGCATTTCTGCTGTGTCATGGCTTCCAAACGCGTGGCCCTGTCTCTCGCCAATAAAATTCAAGTCCTGGAGCTCTACATGAGTCCAGTACTAAGCAATTGCAAGTGGCTGAGAAGTTTGGTGTTGCAACCTGTTGTTTTGCACATTCTAAAAAATAGTGATGGCAATTTGGAGGACTATGAAAGCCGCACAAACCTAGGCCACCAGTCTCAACATGATGGCAAGGAGGCATCTGGTTGGGAATGCCATGTTGGACAAGTTGTGTTTTTAAAACTGTGTGCTGTCTTACTTTGCATGACATACTCAGCCTTGATTGTCAGTATAACAATTTTGGTTTTGATTTTGCTTTATTTGTTGTAAGGACAAGTGCAGTACATGCACTAGAAAATGGTCTTTCACTTATCTGTAACTTCTGGAAAATGACAACCAAGAAGTGGCTAATAACCAGCATCTATCGAATACAGAAAGTAAAGGGGAAATTGGGTTAATTTTTTTACTGCCATCTTAAGAAGGTGTCATGTCTTTTAAGAGATGTCTTCAGAGTAAAGTTGACCTATTGAGATGAGCCCATAAAAGGAAATATTTCTCTCCACAAGGTACAGTCAAGCTGTGGAATTCACTGCTATGGGAGGTTATCACTAAGACAAGTGTGGCAGCAAGTTTTAAAGACGGCACTCACATAAATAACCTTTTGTAATTATGCAAACTAAGATAATGATATGGGTACTCAAATCTCACACTTCATGGCATCAGCTGATTGCCTGCAGGGGTCAAGAAGAAACTTTTCCCCTGTGAGCTGCATTTCATAATTGGCCAGGTGCATTCTGGGGGGTTTCCCTTCCTCGGAAGCCTCGGGGATACTCTACTAGGTTTACATCTGGTCTTATGCTAGAGTGGTTCCTGTGGAAAAATATAGAGAAGAGCTTTGTGCTGCATTAACCCACCTGTTTTCGCACAGAAGACAGTATAGAAACACACTTCAACATTTGTCAGGGAAGCCAGTGAAAGATATTGTGATATTTTACAATCATAAGCTACCGACCATCCAAAGGTCTCAACAAGCTTCTCAGACATTAACAGCCGCTCCAGACCCTTTGAAGCAGGGAAGTATTATTGACTCCACTGTACAAAGGAGTCAAAGGAAAAGTTTGGTTAAGTGACCCAAGATCACACTGGACTCTGGTGGAGCCAAGAATAGAACCCAGACTTTGATTAGTCATTGCCCACACATGGATTAACTATCT
Source organism: Mauremys mutica (assembly GCF_020497125.1). Lineage (NCBI taxonomy): Eukaryota > Metazoa > Chordata > Testudines > Geoemydidae > Mauremys > Mauremys mutica. The sequence continues at coordinate 81,219,784 of NC_059075.1, forward strand.
CAAAAGACTGCCTAATGCTTTATTTCCAGCTATTGGGGGCATGAGAGGGAGGAGAGGGTATCAATGTAGGCTAGTCAATGAGGTTACAACAGAGGACAAGGAACCACAGAACTACCAGATTTTATTGCTGGCTCTCCCTTGCCACTGACTTGCTGGGTACCCTTAGGCAAGTCAACGGACCTCTGTGATTCCCTTTCCCCAGCTGTCAAACTGGGAAATAATAATACTAATCCACCTTAGCTCATTAGCCAGCAGTAAAATCCCATTTTACTGCTTGGGATTACCTGCAACTGAAATTAGGCTGCTTCAGACTGATATATCTAAACTATCATTAAAAACAACGAGGAGTCCGGTGGCACCTTAAAGACTAACAGATTTATTTGGGCATAAGCTTTCATGGGTAAAAAACCCACTTCTTCAGATGCCTGGAGTGAAAATTATAGATGCAGGCATAAATATGAAGATTTAATATATATGATTTTTATTGTTTAAAATATAAGTTATATTAATCATATATATTAAGGTCTTGGGTGGAAAGGGCGGTGCAGGGGCCCTGTAATTTTCACTCCAGGCATCTGAAGAAGTGGGTTTTTTAACCCACGAAAGCTTATGCCCAAATAAATCTGCTAGTCTTTAAGGTGCCACCAGACTCCTCATTGTTTTTGTGGATACAGACTAACATGACTACCCTTCTGATACTTAAACTATTGTTGTTATCTAACCCCTCCAAGCTGAAGTTCATAGGGGAATTCCCACCTTACCTCTGAAGGTCAAAGATGCTCCTTGGGTTTCCTTTCTTTCAAAAACTGAATATTGTGTAAGGTCTTGTCTACATGGAATGTTAGTGCGCAGCAAGCCACGGTGTGACTCTACAGTGCACTAGCTTCAGCAACCTCCCATGTGAACTCTGCTATAGCACACTGAAAGTTCATAGTGCACTTTGGTGTACTACCATTTGAAATTGTGGATCTGTTTGTGTATTCCAAGTTTTAGCACATACAGAGCCGCAAATTTATGTGACTAGACAGCATTTGTGCATGTTTTCTACGGGGGCCTGATGCTGATCTCATGCCAGTTGAACTTCATTGGATTTGATTCTGTACTGTGCCCAATCTCAGTTCTGGCACAGTAGAGATAGGAAGATGTCAGGGAGCCAACCACAGCTCCATGATTCTTAACCACACAGTCTGGTGCAAAGTAAAGGTGTATGGCGGTAAGCTTAATTTATGCTACTTATATAAGGGCTCTGTAGGGACTTCACACCACTGGAAATTCAAGCATACCAGAGCCTTTCTCACCCATCCCCTGCCCATGTCTGTCCCTCCCGCTATGCCAGAGGCAGGGTGGTTCCAGGAAACTCACCAGTGGGAATCTTCTGTTTTAGGATCACTTTGTACCAGGTAAGCCTGAGCAGCGCAAAGTAAACTTGGGAGAATCCAATCCCACTGACTCCAGTTTACAAGTTGTCAATGCAATTAGAATCAAGTCCTAGGTGTGTACTTGATTTCACATCCAAATGCCATGTGTGCATAGAGATTTGATCTTTTGCATGTTCAAAAAAAGTTGGGATGCAAAACTACAGCTCAAATTTTGGAGACCCCTTTGAGGCCCCTTTGCAAACCTGATTCATAGCATACAGATCTGTAGATCCCTAGAGATGCTTTTCTAAAGTGGTGAAAGTGCCTGCCATTTGCCTCTTGGGAGAGACCCTCAGAACAGGAAATGCTTTGCACAGAAATATGCAAATACAGAATGATCATCACAGTGATAATCAAGAACGACAGCAAGTGATGTCACTGTGTCAGTAGTTCTCTGGCATCACTCCATTAAAAAGAGGGTCATCCTTGAGCCACAGGATGCTAAGGAAGTGATATGTCAGCTTCCAAAGGAGAGCTTGTAAGAATTCCATACATGTTGTCAGCCTTGGTGTTTAAACACCTTATTAATCTTGTTATTGCTCCTGGGCTGTCTCTATTCAGTAGTCTAGTCCCTATTTGGGATTTGATGACTAAGAAAATAATGTGCAGGACTTGAATGTTTTCAGGACAGTATTCAAAACTTCTGGGAGTTAATGGAAGTTTGTTGCTTGGATTTGTTTTTAACCTGTACACCTGACTTGCCAATTGCTGAAGGTAGATGAATTGAATCACTGGCAGGATTATTAATCAGTTGATTGTTAAGGGGAGGATGCTGAGGTCTATTGCTGTTTTAAAAATCCACTGCGTCTGCTTCTCCACAGCAATGCACCTTATGAAGCCATGGGGTTGCTCTCATTAGCTCCTGCAGATAACAGCTCCTAAAGAGCCACTCCATCAATGCCTGCTAGGTCTCTGCCATTTCTACCCCAGCTAAGGATTGGTTCAAAGGAACAATGAGAAGGGCCCAGGATCTGTCCCTGTATCTGCACTGTATTTCCACTCCTCCTGTCCCTAGAACAAATTCATCCAAAGTGATCTAAAATGTCTGAGCACTACATCTGTGCTACCCCAAGTGTACTAGAAATCCAAAACTTAATCACCCAACAGTAATAGCTGAGAGTATTTAACCATGTAGATTTTGTGACCATTGCTGTTTATTCTGACTATAGAAAAATAGTTCCTCTGAATGGGTGATGGTTGTGTTCTTCTGATAGAGAGTGTGTGTGTGTGCATGTGCACGCTTGGTGTGAGTGTGGTGGAGTGTGTGTCTTATGCATCTTCTTAAATCTATTGGTTTTTTTAATTCAGTATTTCATAGTTCAGAGGGTTTTCCTGTAAATTATAAGGGTTGAACTAGCTCAACACCAAATTTGGTTACATTTAGTGTTTATATCAAAAAAACTCCCTGCTAGATATCCCCAAAATCCTTAGGCCAGCTCTCTGCAAAGTGGGGAGATTTTGGTGCACAGGAGAGAAGAGAATATGGGGGGAAATGTTTCCCACCAACTAAGTGATATGGCCACTGTGATATGATATTTCAAAGTGATATGAAAAAGCTCACCCAATGTGTAGGTTAATTACAAGTCCATACTGAACTGATATTTCTTATACAGGGCTTGCCTTTACTGATTAACTGACAGTCATGTTGTTACATAATCCAACTGCTGCACCATCATTTGAAATGGGCATAGGGATGCTGATCCTTCCTTTTACTGGAACTAGTTCCATGCAGATACTTGCCTATGAAAAAGATACTAAAATTAGTCTTGCATAACTAATCTAAGGAAGAGGGAAAACATGAGGCAGGTTAGGAAGCCCTCAGTCAAATACAGCTTCGGGCCCATTTGCTTGGTGATTGTTTAGTGTTCTGACTGCAAAACACCAGCCGTTTCTACTGCAAATAATGTAGGACTCATTGGGAGCAGTTGCTTTGTGAGACTTGGCCCAAGGGAGAGACAAGAACTTTCGGATCTTCTTGGTGTACAGGAAGTGTGCCCAGTTGCACCATTCGTTGTGATGGTGCAGCCCTCTTATACCTTTTGCCTATCCTCATCTGCCGACCAGTACGGCGTGAGAGAAATAGTTACTCTGGGTTTTGTACTGCTCTAGCTGACAGACAAACCTCATCTCGTATTTACAGTATCCATTATCATGATTACTTCACCACCACATTTTCCATATATAATGTATCTCACTGCTTCCTTGGAGCCACTCAGATGATCGCAAGAGATAGAAAATAATAATGGGTCATAAACCGAGAGAATATCAAATGAACCTGGTTTAACAGATTGTGGACAAAGTTAGTTTTGGTCAGTTGAAATCTGAGCTGAATTTGAATCAGAAATAACCCAATGTGGGAATCGTTGGTATCCATTCATACTCACCTGTATCACATGACACTTCTTCCTAGAGCACAAAGCTTTATGGGTGGTGGGTTCTTTAAAAAAGGAAGATGGTGCTATGGGTTAATACATTAAAAGATTCTTTCCTCTAGTTTTGAGATTCCAATCAGTCTTGTGTCACAATCAACATGGGCTAAACCTCAAGGTCCCAATTCAAAGCCATGTCTTAGAGCTATACCGATTTCTACCAACTAAGGATCTGGCTTTCAGCTTCTTACCCAGTCCTTTCTCTGGCAAAGATCCCGTTATAGAGGGATTTCTCAGCGCATGTCAGGGGGTGTTTCTGCTTGTGTAAACACAGACTAAAACCTGAAGAAAAACATCAGGATTTGGCTATATGATTGAAGAGATTTTGATTTAGTTTATCCACAGAGGTCTGAGCACTACGGTCCAGGCAGGAATGTGCATGATGAAGTTCACACAGCACCTATCACTGCTGCATCTGTGTGCCTAGTAACAGCAAATGGGGTCTGTTCCTGACCTCTGAGGTGCAAGAACTACAAAACTGCCTTTTAAGCGAGAGTTTCGTCCGTCTTTTTTGTGAATACAGATTTCTTAAACAAATTTGAGTTCTGAGAAAGGACTCTAGCTCTGTTTCTGTGACCTGTCTTTCTGGCCTGCATCAGTCACATTCTGTTACATGGCTTGTCAAATCTATTCTGTTGTTAGGTACAACAGTTATCATTCGTTATTCATACAATCTGAGGTTTACAAGGCTAATAAGAATTTCTTGTTGAAGTGGTCTCTTCCCAAAATCCTTATGCTGCCCCATCAGTTCAAAATTCATGGTGCAGGCAAGCAACATGCTGAATTATGGGAGGTGACTGGCTACTGCTCAAACCAATTTGCAGTCATTTGCAGAATTTTTAATGCATGTATTTGGAGCTAGTCTTAGGCACCTGTGTACCTTATAGGTTTCCATCAAGTGCTTATTTCTGATGGTGTTTTCACTGTTGTATGCATTTTGGGTTTTCCATTAAAATGATCAAATGCTTCAAAAAAAAAAAAGAAGAAAGTTTGCACCAGCCGTTCTGCTTTCTTTAATTATGAAAGAGACCAGTAAAAGGAAGGATGGAGGTAGAGAAGGAAATAAACAGAGAATGGGGGGAGTGTGGTGAGTAGAGAAGTAGAGAGAGAGAAGAAACTGGGGGAGAATGAAATGGGGGGAAGTGAGAAAGAGAGAGAGAGAGAGAGAGTGACAGAGAACATACTGGATAAGGACAGAAAAAAAGAGGGACAGTCTAGACAGGAAGGATGGCACAGTGGTTAGAGCACTGGCCTGGGACTTGGGATCCCATAGTTCAAATCCTGTCTCTGTTCCCATGTGACAAATTACTTAGGCTGTGTCCATAGTTGTAGGTGATTGCAGCTCAAGGAGACAGACGCATACTCACTCTGATCAAGTTAATGCATTGAAAATAATGTACCCCCAACAAGATAGGCTAGCCACCCTGAGTCCATACCCATCTGAGACCTCAGCCCTGCCCTCAGGGTGGCTAGCCTGTTGCACCCCAGCAGCTATGCTCTATTTTTAGTGAGCTAGCACAATTGCATCTCATCAAGCTGAGAATCACTCTCAAATCATAGATGTACCCTTAGTCTCTCTCTGCCTCTTTCCCCATCTGTGAAATGGGAATAATAGCACTTCCTTACCACACAGGGGTGTTTGTGAGGATAAATACAATACAATTGTGAGGCACTCAAATACTACACTAATGCGGGCCAGATAAGTGCCTTAAATATAGGAAAGGAAAACAGCATAGAAGAAAAGCAGAAGCCTAACTGAAAGCAGTCTTGCAAGCTTGTACTGATATTTTCTAATATGGCATCTTCATTATTGGAGGTTTGCTAGCAGGGTAGTCCATTCTCTACACTCCTTTGCTAACCTCTGTGGACGAATTTTGATCCACCCGAGATACAGTGTCATCCATCCAGATCTTTTTCTGACAACTTTCCCTCCTGGTGGCCATAAACATCTGAACCTCTTCATATGTGTCATACGAATTGAATCTTTCTGTTCATAAGATCTGACTGATACGTTCATTACACACAGTACTACTTTCATTTCTCACTGAATGACAACACCAACAATTGAACATTTTGGAGCCAGAAGAGGTTAATTCAAACCACATCCAAGGAAGGTAAAGAACAAGATTGGCATTTTCATACTAGGAAGATGTCTCTCCTAGGGGAAACAGGAGATTTGACATGACATATGTGTGCTTAAATCTTTATCTCTACCTGCTGCGCGCACACTGCCAAGAGAACAAGATTAGAGTTCTGAGGAATTAAAGTATGTTGATCCAGCTTGGTCCAAGTTTTAACTAATTTAAATTATACTACAACTATCCTTTTATGTTGGCTCTGCTCCTCTTTGTCCAATTCATCCTTCATTGTCAATGTCTCTATTCTCACTCCTAACAACAAAGCCTTTTATTTTGAAGGATCCCAAAACACTTTACAATCAATTATCCACTACAAAAATGCAGCCACTTTTGCAGCGGACCTCAGCAGCTATTTTTGTTGGGAGGTAGCATAGCTTAGTGGATGGGGAATGGCTTGGAGTCAGGTGATCAGGGTTCTATTCACAACACTGTTGGTGAATTGATAGATGACTTCAGGCAAATCATTTCATCTCTCTGCTCCTCAACTTCTTCATTTGTAAAATGGGGATAATGCTACTTAACTTCTGTACTTTTTGAGGCTTATAACTGAAATGTGATAGCCCTTTTAAGTGCCAAGATTCCAAAAGAAGTCAGAGCAGGAAAGTCTCCCACACTGAGGCAAATATGCAGACCTGACTTTTTAATGTTGCCCAAGATTCACGGTTACTTAAGTCAACAACTTTAAGAGGAGAATAAACAATACAGTATAAAGGTAAACGTTCTGCACTTAAGAACGTTTCTCCTCCCTTCCCTCAGCTGTGTCACACTCTGTATTATCACTGTCGTCAAAGGGGGTGTGTATAAGAACCTGAAAAACCAAACGAACCTGTCTGTAAGAAGTTCCATATATCACAGCACTGCAGGTGGCTTTACTTCCACAGTGCTGTGCATTGCTGCAGGAAAGCCGCCTCTTTTCTCTTGCTTCTGAGACCTCCTTTTGGACCTAAACATTGCAACAGGAATAAGCACCCATCTGCACGTAAGCTCAGTTTGTTTATTGATGTCAATATTTGTAAAACAGATTTCCAGCTGCCAAAGCAGCATGTGTGCTGGGCTGATTTATCAGTCACCTCCCTGATGCCATTTGTGTTTGGGCTTCAAAACACTTGTTCTGACCAACCCATTTAATGTCAATGTAATAAATTATTGATCGAGACATGCCTGTCTCCTACCCAGGAATTGAACCTCAACAAATATGTTTTAACAAATGACCAATCCAGACCTGTCTCATTAAACCAAAAGGAAATTAAGTGCTTCTTGCAACCCTGCATCAGCTGGAGCAAAACTAACATTGAAAAGATCTCCTGTTTAAACAAATGACTGCCCCTTCCCTTTTTTCCTTAAGAGTACATGGAAGCAGATATAGCATGTGTTTATAAACAGTACCGGGGTAATGCTGCAAAATTAATTGACATGACCTAAATCAATAATATTCTGTTTGCCTAGAATATTTGAAAATAAATTAGTCCTCTTAGTGACCTTGAGAATAAATATATTTAGCTATAAAATATACAGTTGTATATGGGACTGACGGTGTAAATCAGGTACCTCTCTAAAATGGGAATTTCTCATTTGTAAATTAGGTTTGTCATCTATTATGGTATATTGCTAAGCCCTTTAATGGTAGCAACCTTGTCACTATAGCTGCAAGCCAAATATCAAACTGGAGCTAAAGCTGCTTCAGATCTAGAGTTTTGCAGTTTGGAGAAATAAGCTCTGTTCAAACCAAGCCTTACAGATCAGATTTTGTTCAGATCTGAACTTCTCCATAATCTGATGGGTTTGTTTCTGGATCAGGCCCATCTTCACTTCTAACATGGTGGTGTTACCCTAAATGTATCTTTTCAGCCTTGGAAAATCCTCATGAAAACATCTTAGTCATGGCATGAAATCTATTCACCCATCATAATGATAATGAGGTTGTAAAAACTATAAACATATTTTACTTGCCTAGCAAAAACTTCCTCCAGGTGAAGGAATGATTAGATCCCTTCAAGGCAAATTCATTCCCTTATGTAAGTAGTGACAAATTTCCAAATGTTAGCACTAAAAATATATAGTTTTAAAAAAATCAACTGCAGAATTATGTGCACTACAAAGAGGATGTGTTTCTTCCACCCCCATAGATTATATGTATTTCTAGTAAAAAGTACTTTTAGAAACAGCGTTGAAACTTGCAGGTGGTTTTTGTTTTTTTGTTTGTTTGTTTGTTTGTTTGTTGTTGTCCTGCCACCTCTTGCCTATTGACAGAGACAAAGAGTGTAAGACTATCTCTGTTGAAGTCAATGGAAAAATTCCTTTTTACTTCAATAGTGCCCAGATTTCACCCAAAACATTTTCCCATGTGGGAAGCAATAATTCACTCTTGTACAGGAATCAGGCATGAAGTGGTCCCAGACATCTGCATTTTCCAACAGCTTATATGGTATGTTGGATCAATGTGCTTCCATTAACATAGGAGACATCAGAGTTGCTTCTACCTGAAATGGGATTCACTGCTTAGTGTATTTTTTGCTTATTTTGCTCATGCTGGTGTATGTTTGCCAATGGCTGCCCTATTTAGAAGCTTAATTATTACAATTATTGCTGTAATACACATGGTTAAACTGACTGCAAAATATAGTGCTGGGGAGGACATTCCCCTTGTGCATATTAGCAGGGTTAGTGGCGGAGTTTCCCCTTCTATGAGGCACTGGACAGGGATTATCTGTTAATGTGGGATATGCTTACATGGTCCTATCAGTGTTCTATGGTGGAAGAAGAATTGGGGGCATTGGTGACTTAGTTCTTCCTGTTTTCTTCTCCATTTCTCTATGAAGTCTCTATCTTGGTACTAACCTCCATTTCTGTGTGGTTGCCACATTGCATCTATACAAATGCATCATAACTCCCTGCAATATGAATCCTCCATGATCTGATGCAAATATAGGAGTTTAATTGCTTTGACTGCAGAAGAATTAGGGGAGGATTTTGTTTAATGTTAGATCCTGCATCATCCATGAAGTAATAAACATGTTGTTGCTCTGCCCTTCTAACCTGTGTCTGAACAAGTGTAGTATAGGGCACCTATTTCAGTGTATGGCAGCCTACTATTGATGGAGAAAGCACATAACTGACTCTTGGTACAATCTAATATTAAATACTAAGGGTCTCATTATTTTTATTTATTATTGAGCCGTGGCATTACCAGCTCTGCTCCTATAAAATCCTGAAATGTCTGGATTGCATTAGTACTATAGTTTGATATTTTATTTTCAGTTGTGGTGTTCATTAGCAACATACATTTGTACATGTAACACTAGCGTCACACTAGGTCCACTAGAAACAATGTGGCAATATAGCAGCTCAAGTGATCCACAGTGTTCGAATGTTCATGTGTTCCATTCACATTAGAACAGTACATTGGGTCCGTGTTGTTTCTGGAACATGTACACACATTGGACCCGACCTTCAGCATGAAAGAGAATTTTGGGGACATCCTAAATGTTCCCATTCTCTTGGTCTGCTCCCATTCCATCCAGGTAAAGATTGTGGCTCTCTCTCAATTCCACTAGAGAAAGAAGTGACAGTTTTCAGAGCATGCTAAGTAAATAAATCTCCTATCTTACAGGCCAAGATGCTGATGAGCTGCTAGAGCCTTACAATCCTCTAACCACAGTCATCAATGCCTTGACTCCCACCCCCATTCTGCACAAAGATTACCATGGTTCACTAATGAACTATGTCAAATGGAGCAGATGGCCAGTACTGCAGTACAACTGGCACAGCATGGATCTGGGTCCCTATGCCTACTGCACACAGCTTGCCATTTTCTTTTTTTTCTTTTTTTTCTTTTTTGCATTATACTAAATGTTAATCTTTAAGACTATATATGATCATGTTAGCTTACTCAGGTTTCTTTCTGCTAGGAATGACCAGATCTAGAGTTAGTTATGGAAGGCAGAAGAAACTAAACGTTGAAGAGATAAGAGCCAATTGTAACAAATCTGTGGCAATTTACTTTGCACTTGTATATTCACTGCAGCACAACCATGGAGCTATTACTAGACATTGGAACAGTGACAGTCTCAGTCTCTTGCAGATGGAAAAGCAGAACTGAGCCACAATGATTTTCATTCCATTTTGTTGCTTGTTTCCGGACCACTAAAACTGAATCAATTACAGTTAAAGTTCACATGGGAGCTCAGGGGTGCTCTCACAAGCCTTACCTACAGAAAACTGTGTGTGTGCGTGTTTGCCCATCTGTCCTCTGGAAATGGTCCCCCTGAATCCCTCTACTTCACAGACTATGGCTCATTAGAATCTCATCTGAAAATGTAGCTTTTCTCCCTTGCCTAGATCTCTTAATTTCTCTCTCCTTTTATTGTTTCACAATAGAATTGTATTATTTTCAACAATTCCATAGACCAGTTTGAGAGGAAAGTGTCACACAGTGAAGTTTTCTATTCTTATTAAACAAGTTTCTGCTTGAATTCCAGCTGTGACCATGCTTGAGAAACAAACTGAACTCCAGTTTGTGATTGATTTTCAGATACTGCATATTGTCCATAAACCTTGGACTGTCTGATGTCTGCGCTTGTATCTGATTTACACTGTAAGCGCCTCGGGTCCAGGATTATGTTTTGACAATTTGTTTGTCAAGGGACTTGTTCGATAAATAAAAAAATGATCTTAATAACTAATGATATTCACCCTGACCATACGTCTGGTACTGTCCTATAGGTCTGTTCTTGGCTTTTACACATGTCACACACAAGAATCTATGGGAAAACTTCATACCACCCACATTCATGTTTAGTCATAAATCTGCTTGCAGATCCTTTTAAACCGATAATGTTCTTGTTGAGCTCATTAACCCCTTCACTGCTGCCCCTGAAATTTTCAAGAGCTCAACCATTCACTTCAATGGAACTTTAAGTGGATGCAGCATGAACCCAAGGGTACTTTTCACAGATAGATGCCATTCCACATTAAAGCAGTTATGGATGTGCCCTTATAACTTAGGTCCTTGATATTTTCTTGCCATGCTTTGACTATTATCTTAATATTTTAGGGGGATGTTGGACTCAGTCACTCACAGCACCTTTCTGCCAAACACAATGATCTGCGAGCCCCTGATGTCTTGGACAGAATTGTTTGGGACAACTGAGGACTATTATCCCTCCTTTGATCATCAGACAGGTGTGTACATAGGCTCAGTTTGAAAAGAGTTGTTCAATTAATATGTGCCCAAAACCGGACTGAATTTAACAGTGTTACAATCGGCTCTGATGGGAAATGGCCTGTGCATGTTGTGCTCACTGCTGAGCCTATTGCCACGTTTATTTCTAATTCAAGCATTACTGCTCTGTTCAGGCACACAAGCTGACTGTGTGCAAGATAGGCATACGAACAGCAACAATAATAGTTTGCAATTCTATAGTACCTTTCAGCTAAAAATCATGTATCTACAAGAGACTTGTGTTGCTTACATCACTATAGTGTACGGAGCCCTCACAAACATTTAGTGGATTCCTCATCACAACATCTCTGTGGAATAGGGAAGCATTCTCCCCATTTTGCAGATGGAAAAGTGAGTCAGAGAAATCAAGTGATTTACTCCAGGTCACCCAGCAAGTCTGTGGCAGGAATTGAACCTAGATGTCCTGAATCTCATCCTAGTGACCCCGAAAAGAATTCCAGCGCTTTTCAGCTATCAATTAATTAAGTTTCTCAATTGGACATTATCATCTTCATTTTGCAAGAAGGCAAACTAAGACTCACAACATTTCAGTGATAGTCCCCCTACGTTACAGAGGGAGTCAAAAGCAGAGTCAGGAATAGATCCTTGTATGCCTGGCTCCCAACCTTTTGCTCTGTCCACTTGAAACACAGCACTTGTTTTGAAGTCCATTTGCCTATCGATGCATGTTATCCGTACTATGGAATAGTAATTTAGTTTGATGGAGTGACATCTCTTTGAATTTTCTGCAGCTTTATATAAATGTATTATCCATAGTAGCAATGACCAGTTAAATACATAGTTAACATGTAAGGTTTGGGATTTTAAAAACCAGCACAGATCTCTATGGATTGTAGTAATACATCAGTATTAACTCAATAATGCCCCCACTGGACTAGTTGCTGATTACTCCTGAATGTTTAGTGTACAATTCCCCCGCACTGTGCTTATGGAAATCCTACATTTCGCCAGGCCACAAGACTCATCTGGGGAGTATAGTTAGTTTTAAGGAATTCACTCCCAATGCCATGCTTTCAGGCCAGATCCCTGATATAGAGGTTCAGTTAGCATTTCCCATTAGAAATTCTTTTCCTTCCATAAGAGTTTGATTCAGTTCCTAAATGGCTGGAATTTTTTTTCCTCTCCTCCCTCGGGCTAATTCATTCAATAGGCTCTAAAAATACAGTATAATTTCACTGATGTTACTGAGCCAGGCTTGTGTTGAAACTTGGATCTGACTCAGGTTTTCATGCAATATTTTTCTCCCATAAAACTACTTTTATGCCTTCAAATTACAAAGTTGGTGTTCTTACAGAACAGACCTTGTCCCCTCATGAGACAGTTTAAGTATTGGAGAACAGCACTTTTCAAAGAGCTTAAACCATAACAAGTTTGTGATCATCATCATGCTTGTTTCTGTGGTGCAAACCTTGGCCATTCAGAATTTTCCATGTGATTAGAAATAGAATCTGCTGCAAAGGGCCACAGGTCCCTAATGCTTCATCTAAAGAAGAATCTCAAGTGCTATGCAGGAAATAGAAGTTACTGTTTGTGGGAACTGCTCTGATTTTGAAATTTGTTTCCATTCTGAATCAAAGCAAAAAACAAAGAATTTCTAAGTTTCCTGTGAAACAAAATCTTGGGGGGCAAAGCGGAGGAGAATCATTTCAGGTAAATGAATGTTTTGTTTCAATTTTGACTTTTTAAATTTTATATTATAAATTTCAACCTGATCAAGATATCTTTCAGTTTTTTTCTAAACAAAATTAAGAATGTGTCAATTTCAATGAATCTGCATTTCCCAATGGAAAATAATTCCATTGGAAAATGTTCTACCAGCTCTGAGCATCTTCATTAGCTGTTAGCAATATACGGCCTCTGACGTGTAGTTGTGCAGTTCTGACTCCATCTAGCTAAAGGTCAGTATTGCACATAGATACTGCAAGGACATTAAACTGTCTACTTTAAAGTAATTGAAATGTTTCATAAGCTTGACATCATTACCACTGTGCTGTGTTTCTACCTGAGATTGCATACTAAGAGGGTTGGGCTGGGTATGTACGTGGCCTTCATTTGACCCTGTCTGCAGTTGCATCTCCCCTTCAACTTTTTCTCCCTAGGATTGCTCAATGTTGGATGCTTCTACACATTTCTAGCATCCTTTAGGGCTGCAATAATTTTTCCCATGAGCTGATTTAAAACATTCTTATAGAACCCACTACATTGTTTTCACTTTTTTTTTTCTCCCCCAGTAGCCCAGGAACAAATTTCACACACATTTATATTATATCAGTGCTAGCAATGCTATACAAGTAGACATAGGATAGAAAAAGAAGACAAATACTTCATTGATTTGAAGCACAAGAGGCATTTAGGCCAACAGAATAAGGTTTTCCCCAGGCTGTTATCTGGCCAAGATGAGTCAAGATACCTACACTTTTGGGGGGAAAGTACCATAGGACTTTGAATGTGCAAGTGTGAGGTGAGTTCCTCCTCACATGAAATAGTGCAGAAGACTTGACAAAACTGCAGGAGCCTATAATGAGACAGGCAGAATTTCTGAGATGACTGAGTGCAAAGTGTAGCTCTGGTCTCACTTCTGTCTACATCACAGTTAGAACAATGCTAGGAATAAAACACTTGTCTTTAAACAGAATTATGTCTTGTAAGATTCTCGCTCACTTTCTCTTACAGTGTGGAACTGGTCTATGGAAAAGGGCTATAGAATTGATCTACTCTACAGATAAACACGTTATATATAACCAGGCTCTGCTACGTTCGTCTGCTGGCATGGTTCATGTCAATTCAACAGCATTTTTCCCTGCACTAACATGTATATCTTGTTGGTTTGTCAGTACAGTTGTACATGAACCAGTGCATTCTGGGAAAATCTGGACAGGCATCCCATACTGCCTTGAGTACAGAGCCAGGTTATAGAAGTCAGTGGTAAAAATCCCTGTGCATGCTTGAGTCCCATCTACACTAAAGCTTTGATCCTTGTTACCATGGAGAGAGCTTCTTCCTTTGGAAATCGTGAGGCTTTTTGCCATTGTACATGCAGCCTTAGAGGTGGGATATGAATCCAAACTCTGATTTCCACTGTTCCAATGTCTAGTAATAGCTCCAAATAACTCTTCTAGATTGCAAGAGGTAAGTCCACAGAATTTAATTCCCCTGGGTTGGAATGTAACGAGCACACCAGGATTAAAATACTCAATCTGGCAAAAAAGTGCCATGAGATAGTTAATGTAACCTAAATCCAACCTTGAGGCAAGTAACACTCCACAACTTTGAAAAGGTCCAAGTCATGATTTGAACTCTGTGGCTCCCACTTATCTCTTTCAACTTATCTCTTTCAACTTTCAACTTTCCCTCTCCCCTAGAGACCTGTAGTCATGGGTGCTGAAACTACGGCTGCAGGGATGGGAGTGGAGGGGTGCTGCAGCACCCCCTGGCTTGAAGGGGTTTCCATTATATACAGCGTTTACAGTTTGGTTCAATGGTTCTCAGCACCCCCACTATAAAAATTGTTCCAGCGCCCCTCTAGTTCTAGACACACTTCTGAAATGCTCCTGTGCTGGCTGCTGAGTGATTTTATTTGCTCCCCACCTTACCTCACCTGGATAGTTTTCACTTAGAATTTCACTATACAGCAAGGAAAACACATCTGGTCCTTTCCCTCCCACTCAAAGGAAACTTGTACATCTCCTGTAGACGCTCTGTCCTATTGCCAATCTTTCTTCCAGAAAAGTATTCCAAATTGCGTAATCTTTTGGTACGGTGCATACCCCAACAGAAGAGAGAGCTACTCAGAAAGCTACATTTCAGTGTAAGGAGTAAAGGAAGAGCTCTGTTGAAAATGCCAGCATGTCACTTCATGTCAGCACCTGCTGAGTGCCCATGACATCTGTCAGCACTTTTTGGGGCCTTAGAATATTTTCTGACTTCCAAAAAGAATCCAATCCTTTTAGAAACCAATAGAGAAGCTAATCCTGACAAGAACTGTTCCATGAAAGGAGCATGCTATGGCCTTTATAATGCCAGCAAAGCTGATATTTATCATGATCAGGTCAAATCAAAATTTCAGGACCAGTTGTTTAAGTATTTCAATGTTACTTACTGTACTTTTTAACTGTAGAGGAACAGTTGCTTTTATCTCATATTACCCTAAGGGAATTAAAAATAGATACACCAAAGGAGCAAACTTCATTTAACTCTTCAACACATCGGAAGGAAGTTGTGGCCTTGACCCTCACCCCCTCTCCTACATACACAGAAAAAAATCCAAACAGCTCAAGAGTCCCAAAAGTGCAAACAAGACAACACCAAAATTATAGGCTGGATTCATGCCTTGGTGCCTCCACCTGATTTGGGAGTAAGGTAGGCTACCCTGTTCCAGTTCTGCCAACGGGCCTGGAGACAGCCCTCACAGTCCCCCACACTGTTTCTATACCTCTTCCGGCTAGCCTCCAGAGCCAGCCTTCCTGTGAAATACGGCTAACTTTCAAGCTGCCCTTCTCTAGCAAAAGGCCTGAGGGGAGATGGTGGCTGTACAACTGCTTCTCTCCCATCATGAATTAATCATCCTCTGGCACAGCTATATACAGAGTTCCAGAGCCTATAGAATCTGATCCAGTGTCAAGCTGTGTATCACAACTGACCTTTCTTTATAAAGGACCAAACAAAATCTCAGATTCAAATATGCTCAAAGTTTTGAGAGTCCGAAATTCAAAGTCAAAATTTGCATCTTTTGCCCACCTCTCCTCCTTTCTAGACTGCCTCCCTTGGATGGGATGATAGATCCCCAGGGGGTCTATGACACTGAAAAATACGTTCAGCATTATTGTAATTCTATATGCACAAATAAATGGAGATATTTACAGTACATGGATGATACAGGACAAGTGTGTTCTTTCATGTAAGTTTTAAAACTTCATGAAAAAGATCTTATTTATATTATAGAAACTCATTTAGAATGCAAGATCAGTATTTCAGACATTGTCACAATTTTGAACCATTCCATTAATTTCATTGGGACAATTAAGTCTAAAACAACAGCAGCATTTACCCTGAAGTAAACTGCCCAGCTAGGTTGATAACAAAAAAAATTACAGTTCATATTGTTTGCATGCACTGCCATCTGATTGTATAGTGCATATATTTGTCATACAAACTGTGTCCCAAAACTAAATGTATGGGGTTAAAAATGTAATCTGAACATGAAATAATAAATCCTGGCTGATTGATTGGAAAGAGGAATTAGGAAATCTAAAATGAGACAAAAGATGCTTTCAGATGAGATTTGAATAGAAAGGAAACAGTATCTATCTAATCTAACTGCTCGCCTAGATATGTATAACATTTTCATCCCTGTGGTAGTTCATTCCTGGCTGTTTACTGTCACGTATTTGCTCAGTCATGATTATGAGAGGGCCAGAGCCTCCAGTGGTGTACATTGGCATAGGTCTTTTAAAATGAATAGAGCAACAATCTCAAAGGCTGATGTTTCTGTCATTGGCCCAGAATCTCTCCTGAGGCAAATCATTACTCATCCTCAAGGACTCCAGTATAACCAAAAAAAAATTGTGTAAGTATAACGAAAAGAATGTGTCTAGCAAGTTAATAGAAATAATGAGTCTGGGAGGCAGAATTTTGTTTCCATTTTTCACAGGCTCTAGTAAAATGCATCCAGAGTTTAAGAGCATTATAGTGTCTTTGGCTATAATTCTAGGGGTTGCTCCATACAGGCTGCACCTGCACAGACATCCAGTGGGAACCGCTTGCAAGATGAAGGCCTTTTCCATGTATGTTTCCCTCTAGTATCTGGATTGCAGATACAAAGCCTCCTATTACAGTTAGCTACAGATATTCTCTGTTAGCTCACGTTGTAGAGATCTGTGTTTACATCTAAAGAAACAGTATTCAAATCCCTGTATAAGTGATCTATATAGTAATAATGTCTGTTGACTACAACATATGCCTGTGTTACACTGCTCCTACTTTAGCACCAGAGCTAGTTTTAAAAAAAACTCTTCTACAAACAAATCACAGAAAAATAATTTTCAAGTTTTATCATAAAATAATAGCAACAAGCTTTTCCGACTGATTGAGAAACTTTTTCACATTTTTTGAAAAAATGTTGACACTTTTGACTGAAATATTTTTAGACTAAAATTTGTCTACCCACTCTACTAGCATCTTTCTTTCTCTTTCCTTTATCTGTCGGAGATGCTTCCCTAAAAAGAACTTTGCCGGGAAGTACACATTGCACCATCTAGTGGCAGTCTCTAATATAACAAATAAAAAAAAAGTTCACACAACTCTAACACTGTGTACTTCGGGATGAATTGTATGATGATAACTTGCTGGATATAGCTGTGAAAACAAGCATTTCCCTTAGCAATAAACTTATATTTGCCTACCTGCCAGAGGTATTGTTTAAACCTTGTAGAGTGCTTTGAGACATTTCTCAAGTGACTCAGCCTCTCATTATGAGAAAAATTGCTCATTTTTATTGCAAAATGTACTACGCACCAGAGAAATTTGGTGTCCCTTTTATTGTTGACAATTTATTTACATCAGAAAGAAACAACCATGAAATTGAGGAGTGAAAGAGTTATTTATGATAAAGGATTTGATCCCACAGTATTTTAATTATCCTGCATGAATATTTTTTGTGCCTCTCACTTTGGGTCTGTGTTTCACCTTGTGTATCACACTTGGGGTGTGACGAATTGAGAGGAATGTGCTTTTGAGATCCTCCTACAATAATGTGCTACATAATAATTAATAATAATACCTTAGGTGCAAAAGGCTGTAATACTAGGCACCAAAACATAAGCAGACAGTATTAAAAGGAATAATTGAGGAAGCTTATGGCCTTACTAGAATAAGGTACAGGAACTTCTCTTGTCTGGAACTTGCTTACTGGAAAGAATTTCATAATGTAAGTATTTCAGCTTCATTTCTCTCTTCTGCTGAATCTCTTGCAGTTGGCGATTCTTGCTGGACATCTATTCACCCAGAATACTGGAGTAAACACAATGTCTGTGAGTGGCTGCAGTTCTGCTGTGACCAATACAAGCTAGACGCCAACTGCATCTCCTTTTCCCACTTTAATATTACTGGCTTGCAGCTGTGCAGCATGACCCAGGAGGAGTTCACAGATGCTGCCGGCGTTTGTGGCGAATACCTTTATTTCATTTTACAGAACATCAAGATACATGGTTAGTGTTTCAGAGATTAAATGCAAAACAAAAGAACCTAAACTTTTGTGTGAACTTCATGTTAGTGGAAGGTTCTAGACTGACAGCCCTGGGATTAAAGGCCCTTATTTATTCACAGAAGAGGTGAAGCACCTCTGGTGTGTAGATACTACAATGATCAGCCAATTAGCAATCCAACAGATAGCATGGGCAACGAGGTTACTGGCTTCCCAACTGTGCCCCCTTAATGTCACTCAAGCCTGACATGACAGGTTCAGCTGTAGGAGTAAGACCATAGTTCAGACTCCATGGCCCCTTCAGTCCTTGGCTTCTCCACTGAGACTGTCCTGGACACAAAATGTGGTGTTTTAGCTCAGATAGAACTGGACTGAGACTACCAAACTAATTTCACATAGGCCAGCACAATATACTACTATGTTCCTCTCAAAACATCAGAGGTTGCACTGTTTATCTGATGGTGGGCATGATGTTTTGTTTGGCACATGCTATCAGTTTAATGTATAATACAAATATGAGTGCCTCATTAATACACTTGACATTATTCTCAAATACAATCAAATTTCTTTACGTATTTTCCACCTCATTTTTTGCTTCCTAAAAGATTAAAAGATTTATTGCTGCTTAAGTGAATTTAGGCTCATAAACTTCTAAGCTATTGTCGGTCTGGCCTAACTGAAGGAAAGTGAAATTTCTTCTACAGCTAGCCTTTATTTTAGATTCCAGGAGATTAATAGGATGGTTCTGTAGGGTTCAGTTCTGATGACAACTTAGATGGCTGACTTTTCATTGCCCAGGTCAGGGAGACTTAGCAGATCTACTCCAGTGCCACACTATTTTTCCCATCTCCAGATGGATTATAAAATGTTGGGTAATTTATTTATAGAGTTAGACCCAATCCTGCAATGCATTCCAGCTGCTTTGTGCCTCTCAGTGATTCAAGGCTTTCCTAAAGCTGGTTTACCTGGCTACTTCAATTCTCCTAGACCAGAAGAATCCTGTTGAGTGGTGTAGAGTTGTCATAGGGCTGCTGGCAACTGATGCAGTAGGTATGTCCATTGCAAAAAGGGGCAGGGCCTAAGCATCCCTTCACTCTAGCAATTCCTGGCTGCTAGAATAGCCCCTGGAGGGCCATGGATGGTTGGCAGTGCAGGCCTTTCCCCTATAATTGCTCCTTACTGTTGGGAGCCACTGTGGCTCCAGGTCCAGGAACTGAGAGCAGATAGACCAGAGGTGGGCAAACTACGGCCTATGGGCCACATCAGGCCCACGGGACCCTCCAGCCCAGCCCCTGAGCTCCTGGCCAAGGAGGCTCACCCCCGGCTCCTCCCCTGCTGTTCCCTCTCCCCTGCAGCCTCAGCTCGCCCCGCCGCTAATGCAATGCTCTAGGCAGCGGGGCGGCAAGCTCCTGGGGCAGCACAGCAAGGGGGCAGGGAGCAGGGGGATTGGATAGAGGGCTGGGGAGTTCAGGGTGGTGGTCAGGGTGTGGGGGTGTGGATAGGGGTCGGGGCGATCAGAGGGCAGGGAAGAGGGGAGTTGAATGGGGGACAGTCAGGAAGGGGGGGTTGGATGAGGCAGTGGGGGGCAGTCAGGGGCAGAGGTTTTTGGGGGCTATCAGGGGACAGGGAACGGGGGGGTTGTATGGGGCAGGAGTCCCGGGGGGGCCAACAGGGGGCGAGAAGCAAGAGGGGTCAATAGGGGGTAGGGCCGGGCCAAGCCTAATGGGCCCTCAGGCCAAAAACTTTTCCCGCCCCTGAGATAGACTGTCTCTCCTGTTTCAGAGTAGCAGCCGTGTAGGTCTGTATCCTCAAAAAGAACAGGAGTACTAGTGGCACTTTAGAGACTAACAAATTTATTTGAGCATAAGCTTTCGTGGGCTACAGCCCACTTCATCAGATGCATGCAGTGGAAAATACAGAAGGACGATATATATATATATATATATATATATACATACAGAGAACATGAAACAATGGGTGTTACCATACACACTCTAACGAGAGTGATCAGTTAAGGTGAGCTATTACCAGCAGGAGAGAAAAAGAACTGTTTGTAGTGGTAATGAAAATGGCCCATTTCCAGCACTTGACAAGGAGATGTGAGGAACTGTAAATGTGGGGAAGATAAGCATGGGGAAATAGTTTTACTTTGTGTAATAGCCAATCCACTCCCAGTCTTTATTTAAGCCTAATTTAATAGTGTCCAATTTGCAAATTAATTCCAATTCTGCAGTCTCTGTTGGAGTCTGTTTTTGAAGTTTTTTTGTTGTAATATTGCGACTTTTAGGTCTGTAATCGAGTGGCCAGGGAGATTGAAGTGTTCTCTACTGTATTTTTAATTGTATGCATCCAGTGAAGTGGGCTGTAGCCCACAAAAGCTTATGCTCAGACAAATTTGTTAGTCTCTAAAGTGCCACAAGTACTCCTGTTCTTTGTGTCTCTCCTGTGCTTTCCATGTTCCTCACATTCACTTCCCAGAGGAGAAGGAAAACCAGCTTGACTCCAATGTGACAGATAGGTGATGAGCAGACAGAGGACAGAGCAGACAAGGAATGGGTGAGGAGCAGAGGAGGACAGTGACAGGTTGGCAGCAACAGACATGAGGGGGACAGGGATAGGCTGAGTGGGAGAAGAACAACTGGGGACAAGTTGGTGAAGGGACATGCTAGGAGTTAATGCTCTGGGGATGAATCAGGGTTGTGCAGTAAATAAGGCTGCTGTCCATAGGAACCCTATCATACTGGTTGCAGAAGTTAGAATGTGGGTGGTGAATGAGACGGGACTGCAGGGGAAAAAATGGTCTTGTGTTTTTAGGCAGTTGACTGATGCTCTGGAGTACTGGCTTCTGTCCCTGCCTCTGCCACAGAATTCCTATGTACTGCTGGGCTAGTCACTTGGGAGGAGACTTTCAAAAGCACTAAAGGATTTAGGAATACACATCCCATTGAGCACCAGGGAAAAGCCCCTGAGGAAATTAACAATTCTGTATTAAGTGCTGGTGTTGAACTACGTTCCCTCTAAGCTGTGCGGCTGCACAGCAGCCTATTAAGCGCCGCGCAGGTGCTCAGGGCTGCGGCAGGGAGAGATTCCTCTCCCTCAGACCCAGACCCAACCCAACCCAGCCACAGACCTGCCACAGCTGGGGGAGAGGCATCTCTCCCACGGTCCCAACCCAGTCTGGCCCGGAGCTTCTGCGGAGTGCCTCGTTCAGCCAAAATGCATGTTTCCAAGCCCTTCTCCTGCCAAGGCTTTGGCACAGTGGCAGCAGCATGAGTCAAACACTCTTTGAAAGCAGCTCTTTGCCATTATGCCCCACGCAGCAGCTCAATGTGCTCCCCCGGCTCACCCAGACAATAGCCAGGGAGTCACCTAATGAGGAGTGAGCACTGGGTGCAATCCAGGCCACAGCTGTTTGGGGCCGAGGGAGGGGCGCCCCTCCCACAGCCACAGCAAGTCCGGGCCAGGCTGGGTTGGGGCCATGGGAGAGGCGCCCCTCCCACCTAGCTCAGGTGTTGCTGTGAGGAGAGAGAGCTGGGGGTAGTCCTCTCTCCCTGTCATAGCCCCAGGGCAGCCTGCATCCCAAGCCCCCTCATCCCCAGCCCCACCCCAGAGCCTGCGCCCCAGCCAGAGCCCTCACCACTATCCCCGCACCTCAACCCTCTGCCCCAGCCCCACCCCAGAACACGCACCCCCAGCTGGAGCCCTCACTCCCCCACACCCTAACCCTCTGCCCCAGCCCTGAGCCCCCTCCCACACTCTGAACCCCTTGGACCCACCCCCACTTCATGAATTTTTTTATGTGCACCAATATGGAGGTGATGTGTCACACATCACCTCCATATTGGTACACACAACAAAATTCATTCCACACATGGGTGGGAAAAATTAGAGGGAATGCTGGTGTTGAATGATATGCAGTAAATAAGGCCTGTGATGAGAAATGATGCGAAATGTTAAAAAGCTGTTTATTCAGTGTGCACCGTCCATCCTGCGTACTGAATTAGGTTGGGGTCCTGTAGAAAAAAATCATATGTGATTATGTAATTAAAGGCCTTATCATAATGCATATGCACAAAGAGGCCAAATTAAGGTTATATAGGCAACCGTAACTTTGGCATTTCCTAAAATGAGTGCCTGATTCTGCAACCTGAATTTTCTTTTACTGTATGGGTCTTTGGCATAAGCACCGACTCCATGAGTGCTCTGGGGCTGGAGTACCCCTGGGGAAAAATTAGTGTGTGCTCTGCACCCACTGGCAGCCAAGCTCCCCTCGCCCCCTGCCCCACGTCCTCCTCCTCCCCTGAGCGTGCCGTATCCCCACTCCTCCACCTACCTCCCAGTGCTTCCTGCCCGGCCGCCGCCAAACAGCTGTTTGGCAGCATTAGCACACTCCAGGAGGGAGAGGGAGGAGCGGGAGCATGGCACACTCAGAGGAGAAGGTGGGAAGAGGCGAGGCCGGAGTGGGGATTTGGGGAAGGGGTTGGAATAGAGGCAGGGCAGAGGTGGGAAGAGGCAGGACCTCATGGACAGGGTGGAGTGGGGGGTGGAGCGGGGGGCAGAGAGGGGCATCGAGCACCCAGGGGAAAGAGGGGAAGTTGGCACCTATGGTCTTTGGTATGTGATACATTTATTAAATGGTGTGAGCACTCTTGCTGCTGTACAGAGATGCCACTGTTGTATGGACTTTGCTACAAGAGAGGATCTCTGCTTGAAGTAGTCGAGGGAGAAGTGAAGAAATGGGTTTTTAAGGAGAGATCTGATGAAGAAAGATGGACTAATCCAAGTGTATAGGACAATAAAGGCACAAGCCAAAAGAGCACAGTGGGGCCATTAAGAGGTAATGAGAGTAGGGAAGCATGCTGAGGTAGGTGATACCTGTTTAGGGCCTTGAAGACGAGGATGAGGAGTTTCAACTTGTTACAGGAAGTAAGAGGAAGCCAGGGAAGGGATCTGAAGATGGTAGTGACAAGGTCAGAGAAGTGGGCGGGAAAGCTGATCTTTAGCAGCAGCCTTTGCATAGACAGGAGACTCATCTTCCTTGTTGCAATGTATATGTTTCTATATTCTCTATTGTGAGTTTATATCCATGCATTCTAATATAGTGGGGAAAGGGCTCTAGCTGTGCCTTAAGATTCAATGTAAGGTCATTCTGCACAGTGTGTGAATAGAGAATTGAACACTGGATTGCATGTTTTCCTCCCCATAGGCATTTCCTTTTTTACTGACACCGAAGAAACCAAGCCAACTATCAAAGACTGTAAGTAACCTTGTTATGTACATGCAAAGCTCTGTTCACTAGGAAAGGTGTGGCGTGTTCCATGATTAGCAATACTTCCCGAGGCAGCAGTTCAAGGGAATTTTACAAGTGAGAAAATACTCCAAAAGTTGTCTCCACTTGAATGCTTTAAATTACAGACTCTTGTGGTGGGTAGGGAGACTGGTGAGGAACCCAGCATAGGCTCCTTTTCTCCCTTTCCCCTAAGGACCTAGCACTATCACTGAGGTGGTAGCGCAGTGATGGCCTGTGGTTCTAGAACCACATTCAGCTCTTACAGAGTTCCTGGGTATGGCTGGGCTTACTTGTGTTCTGCCTGGCTATAGGCAGTATAAACACAGGACCACGTGTTTCAAGGCAGCACAGAGTGCACTGAACAAATGACCCGAGCTGCCAAAATGTCACTCCAGGAAGTGGGTAGGGAAGCACACTGGTGCATTGTCCTGCCATCACGTGCTGATGGTGCTGTGGCACTGTCTCATATGTAATTCTAGTTAATGCCATTTGGGCTGGCAGCAGGGTCTGAATCCCAGAGTTTCAGCACTAAAAGAATGAGTCTCTTCTTCAGCTAAAGGAGTAAGAACTCTCACAAGAGGCTGCAGCAAACTCAGAACCCCCTGGGGATCAGCCCTTTGAAAGGGACATCTAATACACACTGAAGAGTGGGTTGCACAATAATGCAAAGTTCTGACCCCAGGTATCATAAAGTGTTTCCCACCTGATTATTTTGTAGCTCTTTGCTACTCCATTCAGTGAAGGGGCTTTCCAGGTTTTCTTTGTTTTAGTACCATTGCTACAGAGAGAGCCCCAATACTCACCTTGAAGAACTTGCTATCTCTAGCTGTGTGCAAGGCAGGACAGATCTGCTGATTTGTAGAAGTTGCAGAACTAGTGGTGTTAATCGGCCTTTGAGATCCCTTCTTCAGCGCCCTCTGACCAGCTCTGTTTATGTCACGGCAATATCATGACAGGCCCCCTTTCTCAAATTGGGTGATATGGCTTGCGTCTCTGCTGTGGTGTTGCCAAATCTCACATTCATCTATTGCTGTAGCACTTTGGCCATATGAACCCTCAACCATAGTGTAGTCTGAGTTCCAAAGTCCCAGGTTCCACATCACAGATGTATATGCCGTTGATGAAGACGGCCCTAAATTCCCTAGAACCAAATAATCCAGACATACTGTAGATGATATGTAAAATGGTTTCATTCTTTTTTTTTCTTTGTGGTGTTTGTCTCTGTCAAATTGTTCAACTTCAAGTTAATTATTCACTTTGGTTTATCTTTATGATAAAGGTTTTTTTAAATTTAACAACAGCTCACATCCCCAGTTGCATGACATTTAACTAGGTGAATACGGTGCCCTTTTGACCACATTTTCACCAGACTCTAATTCCTCCTCCTTCACGTGTCACGTTATTTTGTAACTCTGTTCCAGACAATGATAAGGCATGCCTGAGAACAGGGGGCTCCAAGAGTCAAGAATGTCACAGCCACGGGAGAACAAGTAGGTATATATTTGAAATGCAGAAATTGTGCTTGAAAGATTAAAAGACATATAAAGCCATGGTTTCAAATGCTTGTCACAAAAAGGAGTGAATCACTTAGCGATACCCCAGATGAGCTAAACATAAAGTGGTGGTTGGTGCAGTGTTGCCAACTCTCACAATTGTAGCATGAGTCTCATTACATGGGTGCTTTCTTGGAATCAGAAGAATCTCAGCTTTCATTTTATTAAAAAAGTAAACTTCTAGCCTTCAGAGTTGTGGAGAAAAGCTGGAAAACGAAAACGGAGTGTAACCTAAAGGCTCAAAATCCAGAAGGCAAATAAACAAACCCAAATGAATTATTTAAAAAAAAAAAAACCTCATGATTTTTTGAAGCCACTCATGATTTTGGAAGGCCTGGCTGATGATTGTTGAATGCTTGAAGTTGGTAATTGGGTTTGTAGCTTCACCATTTGCCTGATTCCTGGGACATTGCTTACTCAGAATCTCCTTAAGCATGACACATGCATGCACACACGGTAACCAGGTTTGTACACTTTCTTAGGAGGTTCTTGTCCCTTCCAGAGCATTTGGGACTCAGGCAAGCCTCAGGCTTAAATTGTAGTACCACAGAGACATCTACCTGTGTGGGGAAGTTTGCTCACCTGCTGCCAATGTTGTAAATGTTCCTGGATAAAGGGGAATTTGATTGCGGCTGGCAATCAATAACCTTTTACCAGCACTAAATTCATGTCAAACCTTTTGAAATTAATCTAAAGATGGGCTTTAAAAATAATCCCCAAATCCAGCTGTCCTTTATTAGGGAACTCCATTACTATTCTGTGGAAATCCATACTGATTCCTGGAGGCTAAACCTATCAAGGATGCAACTTCATCCCAACTTTTTGAAGGACAAAAATTCAAAATTTTACAGGAGTAAATGGCAGATTCTAAAATTAGTTCCTTTTCAAGGTCAGCCTGCAGCAGGTAATTTGATTCCGCTTACAGATAAGCAATGCGCTTGATTTTGTAAGCAAAATGGATGCCAGCTACAAGTGGTTAAAGATCTTGAGCACACTGACAAACCTGCTGTACTGATTATTTGTATTGTTATAGTACTGCATCTCTGAAAGTCTGTTAATCTTCTGTCCTTTTCCTGCTGAAGGCCTGCAGAGTTCTCACTTGTGGGAATTTGTAAGAGACCTCCTCCTGTCTCCAGAAGAAAACTGTGGCATTCTCGATTGGGAGGATAGAGAACAAGGCATCTTTCGGGTTGTTAAGTCAGAAGCCCTGGCAAAGATGTGGGGACAAAGAAAGCGAAATGACAGAATGACATATGAAAAACTGAGCAGAGCTCTCCGGTGCGTTAATAGGTGAAAATGCCACCACATTACTAATGGTGTGTTATATGAGTCCATTTCACACAATTATATTGATTGCATAGCTTTTTAGTGTATTATCCAAAGGTCATGAGACAGAATCATGGCTCTTTTGGTTACAGATAAGATTACAGGGCCAGATTTTCACCTGGTATAAATCAGCTTAACTCCATGGAAGGCAATGGAGCTATTCTGACTTACATGAGCTGAGAATTTGGCCCATGGCTTGTAATGTGACACTACCTGCCTTTCTGCTTTGGCAATAATCCTAGCAGTTCATTCTGAATTGTGGTCATCTTAGAAGCAAAAACACACATGCAATGTTTGTTTTAAAAGGAGCAAATTTCACCCTTCAAGAAGTCTGGGAAAGCTTTAAACTCTATAATGCAAGTTGATCTGGGGGTGTGAAAATATCCATTTAACAGAAAGAAAGGATTGCTGTTTGATGGAAAACATCAGAGTGACTGCTCTGTTATGTTCCTATTGTGTACTACTTGGGAACAATTCCTTTAAAGTAAATACCACTTCTGTTTTGTACCACTGCAGGTATTATTATAAAACTGGAATTTTGGAACGCATAGACAGAAGGCTAGTGTACAAGTTTGGAAAGAACGCCCATGGGTGGCAGGAGAACAAGCTATGAACTAACAGTCCCATGCATCAGACTGATTATGCACTCTGCAACAGGAAGTGTCTGACTGCAATAGACATTTGAGAGAAGGATTTTTTTCTCCTGCATCTCTCCTCTACGCCAGTCTGGAGCTGACAACTGTTTCTGAGAGACTGGCCAGAACAACTCATGACAGCACATGAATGGGGTGGCTCTTCCCCATTATCAGGGCTGGCTCTAACTTTTTTGCCGCCCCAAGCAAAAAAAAAAAGAGCGCCGCCCCACGGTAACACCCCCCCCCCCGCGAGCGCCGCCGAACCCCGCCCCCCAAGCGCCGCACCGCCCAAACCCCCCACCCCTCCCAAGCACCGCGCCGCCCAAGCCCCTGGCCCCCGAGCACCGCGCCACCCAAGCCCCCACCCCCCCAAGTACCGCGCTGCCCCGCCCAAGTCCCCGCCCCCCTGAGCACCGCGCCGCCCAAGTCCCCTCCCCTCCGAGCGCCGCCGAAGCCCCCCGCTCCCCCAAGCGCCACACTGCGCCACCCAAGACCCACCCCCCTACCCCCCCGAGCACCACCCGGCCGAAACAAAAACAAACAAACTAAAAAAAAACCCTCCAGCGCCACCCGGCCAAACCAAAAAAAATAAACCAAGCACCGCCCCACCCCAAGGTGCCGCCCCAAGCACGTGCTTGGTCGCTGGTGCCTGGAGCCGGCCCTGCCCACTAT
This sequence comes from Mauremys mutica, assembly GCF_020497125.1. Taxonomy (NCBI): domain Eukaryota; kingdom Metazoa; phylum Chordata; order Testudines; family Geoemydidae; genus Mauremys; species Mauremys mutica. The sequence continues at coordinate 81,247,688 of NC_059075.1, forward strand.
ATACTTTGTAACCAGCATTAGCTCGTGCATAGCTCTTATGAAAATAACACGTGTGATGAAGCTTAAGGTTTTGTTAAGATGAATTATTTTTATCTGTGGCACCTCTTCCTGTGCCAAGAAGGGCTCTCTTTTGTCGTTGCCTATCAGCTCTCAGTATGAAATTCCTGCTGACATTTAAAAGGAGAGAGAGAGAGAGAGAGAGTGTGTGTGTGAGTGAGAGAGAGAGAGAGAGAGATAAGGTTGTTAAATATTTTGCAGAACATAGTCTTTTTTTCCTTCCCTTGGCTAGAAAGCCAGTATGTTGGTTCATCTAGAGAAATACCATTGTTGTCAGAGTGTGTTCCAAGTGCCCGAGTCTCAGGTCTGCTACACTCCTTTGTGGTGGAAGATCTGGCCATCTGAGAGTCGTCGTCCGTTCCCCCTCCCGCCATATAGCCACATAATTAATCTGTCCAATCAAAGCAGTCAGCCATAAGAAAACAGGGTTTTAAGCACTAATCTGATTTCCTCACTTAGCTACTAATTTGACTTCTGCAAATGTATTTTGCAGGTTTTACTGTACATACTATGAACGGTTCACTGCAAGTATTGAATAACTATTATTTGTGTTATGTTAGTTAGTTGTGATTGATGACATGGTATTAATTTTGTTCCTTGATTGGGTTGGCATAACTCTTACTGCAAGCACTTTTGGTGCAACTATTTATCTTTGAACTAAAAATTGACTGTCCACAAACACTCACATGGGAGTTTGAACCTCCATGAAAGTGAAACTCCAGTGTTTGGGGAAAGCAAGCCTGAAAGGGAGCAAGCGTCATTAGAACAGATGCAAATGAATAGTTGTTGAAAACTGTATAAAGAATTCACCCAATCTCTACAGAGAATGGCTGAGAACTTCAAAGCAGTCTACAGCATAGAGCCACACATTAATTTAAGTTAATATGTAGCCAAATGCCATTGACTGCTCAAATTTCAACCAATGAGTACATTTGTTAGAGTAGAAGGTGGTATCTGAACAATTCAATGATATTTTTGAAAGCTTCATAGATGTACTATATTTTAACAAAAATATTGCCCTTTCCACCTCAAGGGCTCAGGCATCCCCTCTTAGTACTACCTCAGATGGCACTTTGAGGGTATAAATTAGGTTCTTTTCTTGTTTTCAAATGAGTCTCTCTTCTGCGTGTTTCTCTTTGCAACCTGAATGTAGTGTTGTGTGTTATCATTACTGTCCCCTTTACACGAGTCTGTTTCTTTTAAACTCAAAATATAATTTTACTAGTAACAACTGTTTCTTTTTGTTCATAAAGACTTGGGTGGTGGGTCCTATTAGTCAGGATTGGCCAGCAAGTAAGCAGCAAGCTAAATGCTGCAATGACACTTAGGCTGGTGCTGTGCTCAGGACCCTGGGAAGTCAATGGGGATGCAGAATGGCTTCAGCTGACTGTAGCAGGCATTGGAAATGTGCTTCTTGGGCTTGACCCCTGCTACAGGATGCAAGATCAAGCCCTAAGGGTCACACGAGAAATTCCTCTCACTGTGTTTCCCAGCTTCATCCAGAAATCGTGTATCTCTGTGAATGGATTCCTGTAGTTGCAGCTATTCAAAGTAGCTTTTGTTTTTATTTGGTTAAATGCTATGTAGGTTTTGAGTAGGCAGGAGAAGCCCTTCAGAAAGACAGATAGGGTATCAAAGTGGTATCAGAAAGTTTGAGTGCTGCCAGTTACTGCTGCTGCCCATCACGTGGCAAGTGAGAGCAACGTTGCAGAAATAGAATATCATCATTGTGTATCATGGCCATGACAAGGGCATTAAACCTAGATTCTAAAAAACCCCCTCATTTTAGGACCAAAAAACAATATGCAGCTGAAGGTTGAACATTTTAAAATACAATCTAAATTTTACAAATATTTCACATAATGAAAATATTATGATCAGGCTTCTTGGCCAATGCTAATACAAGCAGAGTTTTCTACATCTTCACTAGTGGCAGAAATAGCCCAGGCATTCTCTAGTCGGGCACTGTTAAGTCATCGCTGGCAGAATCTATTCAGAAGTACTGTATGATCCTCATTTCCATTAGACTAGCACCAGCAAAGAAAAATCAGCAAGAAGCACTGAAGTGCAGTATGGAGTAAGAAGCACAGATGTGAAATTTTACTGTAAATGTGTTTTTAAAATGTGAATTACTGTAAAATATCTATTTTTGGATTGTGTATCTTTTCCAACTATTGTAGTTTGTAAACAATGAATGAAATATTTGATATGTAAGATATGTGGCTTTGTTAGTTTTTTGGTTGGTTGTTTTTTGTTTGTTTGTTTTTTGGTAACTCATGCCAATGGTGCACAGAGTGCCCATAAACCTCTATCAATTGAAACAAATGTTTAACAAAGCCAGGCAAGCCATGCCAGAGATACCGCTGTAGACCAAGGTGCCCTTCAATTGCTTTTGCAATTCAATTTATGATTTGAAGACTATGGCTGAACTACAACCCTAGATTATACTTACAAGCACATGTAGCAAGAGCCTGAGACAGACATTTGAAATAGTCCATTTATGGTGCCCATTAGGGCACTATGCTTTGCCGTTCCACTATAGCACAGACATGTAAGTAAAAGACAGAATAATGTTCTAAGATGGGGTAGTCTATTATGTTCTAGTCAAGGTCCAAATTTTCTTGGTCAAGGTTCAGACTCCAGAGAAAATAATTTTAAAAAATAACAACAATGATAAGTAAATAAAAAGATTTCGGGGTCCATTCAAAAGCGTTTGGTGGTTGAGATTTGGCCCGCAGTCCACCTATTGACTATCCCTGTTCTAAGATTAACCTTAATAATGTTTACTCAAGCTCCATATTCACTGTGGTTGGCTCTCCGTGCACCCCATGTAGGCATATACACTGGTCAGTACTGTTGCTCCATCAGGGGTGGTATGTCTATGTTCACGTTCAATAGCAGTATCACAGTATTGCTACTGTAGAGGAGTGCTGCTTCATGAACTTACCTCACTTGCTGAACAAACGTATGAGCGAGTAAAACACTGGAAAGTTTGTCTACCCTCAAATAGTTTCTAAAATTTCAAGTCAATTAGATTTTTTTAAAATTGATTCATCAGTGAGTCAGGAACATGCTGCCATGCTAGATGATATAGTTAACTGGTATGCTGAACACACATTGTAAAACATTTTATAAGGGGAGTGGCTGTTTGGACAGAGGAGAAACTGCCTGCTAGAAATTTGAAGAGAGAGAGTCTTAAAGAGCCTCAGCTAGTATAAATAGTCATATCTTCACTGACATCAATGGGACTATAAAAATTTACAGCTGCTGAGGTTCTGCCTCTTAGAGAGCTGCAAGTTAATATTGCTAGTAGTGCTCTCACCTCAAATGTGTCGAGCAGAGCTACAGCTCTTCAAACAATTCATGACTGGTACATTCTTTATTATGCAGTTTTCAGACACACCCAAGGCAACTTTGAACCACAGCGGTATATTGGGAATAACTCCGTTGAATCCAGTGGCATTATACCAGTGTGATCAAAATCAGAATGAGGCCCACAGACTACACAACTAAAAATGCAAGTAATTTTGTACTAACATACATACATTGTACATTCATTTCCAGAAGGAATCATTTTAATTACTTTCAAATACATTACTCTGTGAAAACTAGTGTTAAGCCATAAAGTTTTAAGCAGCAGGTTATTGCATAGGTATTTCCTTCCTTTATACCTCACAATTTACTTTTGTTTTAAAACTGCACACACTGGCTAATATTTATTTTTGACAATACTGATTGATATTTAATTACATAGAGAATTATAATAATACAGACGATTCTTTTAGTAATTTCATCTGCCGAATCAGACCAATGAATAAAGAGGAATTAAAACAAATTCTTATGATAATTAAATGCACTGAATTTAATTTATAAAAGTAAACAAAAATCATTTGGCCCCAAATTGAGATTGCCCAAATAGATTCATTATTAATAGCCTATAGCACTAGGTTATTCGATTCATTCACCTTCTATAGCAAATGTAAGAATACATTCGTATTACCACATCAAGCCTGCAGACATGCCATGTTCGGTAATGCCTTGAATGGCTTAATCTCCAGCTGGGTGAATGTAAAATCCATGCACTAATCTTGGGTCACAGTTGACAAATTAGAACTTTCCTTTGTAGACATGTGAGATGTAGTTTGCATGTGTGTGTGTTCTAATCACGTCCCTAAAAAAAAAAAGTGAAATTGTGCCCAAATTAAGTTATGTAAGAAGAACAATTAATACAAATTCTATTAAAGTTTCTTAAACTTGAGTGCAATCCAGTCAACACTTGAAAGAAAATAACTAGTGCTCATTTAGAGCACAGCACAAATGAAACATTTTATCTGATAACTGCAATCTTGGCCCCTTGCCTTTATGGAATTTTAGGAGGTAAGGTTATCATGTGCTAAGCAAACTACAACACTTATCATAGACATGAACACCATCCAGAATACAAAAGTGCTAAAATCAAGTCCTTGTAATGAACAATCTAATTTGCACTGTGTCCTGCAGTTCATGACATTCTCTCATTGTATGACTATCTAAACCAGGGGTGGGCAAACTATGGCCCAGGGGCCACATCTGGCCCTTCAGATGTTTTAATCTGGCCCTCGAGCTCCTGCCGGGGAGCGGGGTCTGGGGCTTGCCCCGCTCTGCACATGCCGTGGTGCCGCGTGGCTCCCGGGAACAGTGGCATGTCCCCTCTCTGGCTCCTACATGTAGGGGCAGCCAGGGGACTCTGCACATTGCCCCTGTCCCAAGTGCCCACCCCCACAGCTCCCATTGGCCAGGAACCGTGGCCAATGGGAGCTGCAGGGGTGGCACCTGTGGACTGGGCAGCACGCAGAGCTGCCTGGCCACGCCTCTGCATAGGAGATGGAGAAGGGACACGCTGCTTCTTCCGGGAGCTGCTTGAGGTAAGCACCACCCAGAGCCTGCACCCCTGACCCCCTCCTGCACCCCAACCCCCTGCCCTATCACTAATTCACCTCCTGCTCCCTGAGCCCCTCAGCCCCAGCCCAGAGCACCCCCCTGCACCTCCAACCCCTCATCTCCAGCCCCATCCCAGAGCCCGCACCCCCAGGTGGAGCCCTCCCCACACACCCTCCCCCCCTGCCCTGGTCTGGAGCCCCCTCCCACATCCTGAACTCTTCATTTCTGGCCCCACCCCAGAGCTCTTACCCCCTCTCACACCCCAGTCCCCAGTTGCGTGAGCATTAATGGCCCGCCATACAATTTCCATACTCGTGTGTGGCCCTCGGACCAAAAAGTTTGCCCACCCCTGATCTAAACCCTGGCCTGGGCTCTTTTTTTTTTTTAATGGATCTTAAAATTAAATTCTGCTAAGATGGATAGTTCTAAAACAAGCGAAGATATTCAGCCAAAGCCTTGTTAACCAAAAAGAAACCATCCCTAGCATGCAAAGCTGAAGCAGACAAAAATGTATTTGTCCAATGGAGCTTGAATACAGGCTCCAAAATCAGGAAGAATATCAGTGAAGTTTTTCACCTGAAATGGCAAGGCAAAGCAGGACAAGAATTTCATTTCTCTGTTTCAGAGTCTCTTAGTTCTCATCTCCACTACAAGGCCTGCAATCAAGCTGCTGTTTCTACTAAATCAGAAGTGTGATCAACACTTCCCCCGATGAAGCACTGATTCTCAATCTCCAGTTTCTATTAAGTCACCTAGGCTGATATCCTAAGCCCTAGAAAATTAAACAGGCTCCCCAAATGTGTTTTTCATGGAAGAAGAGGAAGCAGGTGAAGAGCCATTACTACTATTAGTACTGAATATTGGAGCCTCAGAGACACAGTAGCATCCAGAATCTCTGTACTCTCATCCATGAGAGATTTCGGTCAGTGGACTCCTATAGGCACAGATTCTGTGCCCACACACTCATGTTTTCCTCTGTGACGAAGCTGCAGCATTGTAGAATATTGGTCAATAGAGTGCAGATGAAGTACAATCCCCACACAGTCCCTTCATAGTGAGGACTTAAAAGAGTGCCATGAAGAAAAAAAAAAGCCACATCTGAGGCCTTTGACAGGCCACAGTAGTTGACACTAATGCATTAGTGAATGCATCAAAAGACTATTTCCATCCACCTACCAAAAAAACTAAGTGTTTCACATCTGTGACTATTGTATGTCACAACCCAGGAAGCACGAGTCCTCTGCTACATTTCTGAGCTAAGGTCTGTCACATGTGTTAGCATGACATTGGACCAGTGTGGAATTCTTCTTTATACACAAGTTAAACCTGTAGAATAGTCACATCATGATTTGCTTTCCATTGTGCTGATCACCCTCTGTATAAAATAAAGAAACAGAGCATCACCTTGTTCTCCAAAAATACAATTTTTGACCTTCACTATTTGTGCAAAAACTGTTGATTACCTGCAATACTGTAATACACCAGCAGAGGCTAGCCTTAAGCTAACAGAGTAAGATGCTATTTACATCTTCTGAATGAAAAATGGCTAGCAGTTATCTCACAGTCTTCGGTGAAAGAAAACAAATGCCACCTTGGTATAAAACACATCTATCTAATGATTAAAATGGTAACAAAAATGGGACTTACCTTACTTGTTAAGTCCAGTTTTTAATCTGAGTCTATTAGCAGCTCCTCAGTAGTAGTAGTTAAATTGCTAGAGCTCATTGTTTAAAAAATTACAGGGAAGCATAAAATACTGGTTGTTATTTTTTCCAGCACATTCAAACTGCTTCCCAGACGATATACAACTCTGCAAAGCTTTGACATGTAGGAAGGAATAAGAAAAGCCAGGCTGCTTGTGAAAGTAACTCTTCCAAATCAACAGTAGCTCAAAGATGCAGCCATTCTGCTTTCTAGCACCATTAACACTATTCTCCTGAATTGTTTGGTAAAGTGAAATTTCATGTCAGCTTTACAAGATGAGTGATTTTTATGCAAATCAATTTCCAACAACTCTTTCAGTTTCTAAAACTAATAGACTTTCAGGCAGTAACTGATACATTTACATCTGAAAAGCTATAGTATTGTTTTCTCTTTTGGAACAGTGTTTAAAAAAAGACAAGCTACTTAGTTTACAAATAAGACTATTTGCTAAAATATTGGCTACACTGGTCATTTCTACCCTGAAGGAATTATTTCAGCAATTCTGTGTTCATTGCATTAAGTCAAATTATCCAGACAGTGATGCAAGTTGTGACAGATATGAGATGTTCCTGTCATATCTAAGAAAAAAAATATGGACTGCAAAAGTTGTGTATTATGAGCTTGGATGATCAAAGGATTATATCGAACAAGATGGTAGACAAAGACTTATTTTCGGACAATACATATGACGTGGACTTCCTGGGAAAATATCTTGGGGGAAGTAAAGACAAACTCCCCACCCATGGTTATCCAAAAGCCTATCTTTTTGAAGCTACATCCTAAGGAGTGGGCCTCTGTCTGCTGATCACCTGAGCTACTCATGAGCATGGTTATTCTGAACTGTTATGAATTTGTAACCACAGGAAAACCTGTTGTGGGATTCGAAGGACTGACTCCTACCATGGTCCTTATTGGAGCTGGGGTGCGGGTGGGGGGGAGGTTATCGCTTGTAAGCTTATTAGCATGTGTGTTACGATTATTGTTTTGAATATGTTCTCAACTTCAAAATAAATGTGCTTGCTTATAAAGGATTGTGTGGTAATTTATTACTGTTGGCAATTACTGCTATTCATAGCCTTCAAAGAAAAAGCAAAGTGCAGACGCTAGCCTGTTTAGGAAATATCACAGTGTAGCAGTGCTTAATTTGTGCCGGGGCTTGCCCAGGCTGAGCCCTGGCACCTCTGGCTTGGCGGTTCATAGCCCTGGCACCTCTGGGCTTGCTGCATCAGTTATGAAAGTAAAAAGAACTTGTTTTCTTAAACAAGTTCTTCCATGTGCATAAGAGATTCAAGCAGCAGCAGTACAACGCTCCGCCTCCACTCACAGGTCATTCAGCTGCCAGAGGAACCTCCCTGGAGAGTTATGTTACTAACACCTCTTGCTTGAGTGTTGTCACCTCTTTCAAGTGTGGTCAGGGAACTGTGCAGCCTGGAAAAACCCCTTGTCAGGAGGGAGAGAGAGACATGGGTCTCTCTGCCCAGGAGCGGTGAGGAGCCGGGAGCCAACAGTGGGTATCCTCGACTCAAGGGACCACAGAGGGGGAATACAGGTGCAGTGGCCCCAAACAAAGACACAAGTAATGGACACTATTGTAATCTAGGGATACAAGATCATTGCTGCTTTAGTGATGCTGTACCAGTTTAACATTTAGTCTGATTTGACTGAAATTGATGGACGTTATGTGAATAAAATGCTGTATAGTTTACATGTCTGAAGCAGTTAATCAAATCACACTTACATGCCAAGGGCCTCAGACCAGGAGTTGGCTCTACAATAAACCTGCTCTACTAACGCCAAAAGAAGTATGTAAAGTTCCAGTGGAATGATAGTGTGCTAAGGTAAGCCACAGATACAGAAATTATCTACCAACTGAAGGAGTGAATAATAGGGGATAGTATTAACAAAAATACCTGGAGGAAAGCAATCAAATGTGGAACTATATGGAAATATGTTCAAGATAAAATAATGGCGTTTTTATTCTCTTAGTATCACACTGCCATAGGACAGATGTTCCTTGAAGAATTCATGGGAAATCATAACACAGCAGTTTTACAAAACTGGGGAGAGGAGGAGGGAAGAAGAGATAAACTATAGATGCATAAGGCCCTTGTTGCCAAGAAGGCTAACAGCATTTTTGGCTGTATAAGTGGGGCATTGCCAGCAGATCAAGGGACGTGATCATTCCCCTCTATTCGACATTGGTGAGGCCTCATCTGGAATACTGTGTCCAGTTTTGGGCCTCACACTACAAGAAGGATGTGGAAAAATTGGAAAGAGTCCAGTGGAGGGCAACAAAAACGATTAGGGGGCTGGAACACATGACTTATGAGGAGAGGCTGAGGGAACTGGGATTGTTTAGTCAGCAGAAGAGAAGAATGAGGGGGGATTTGATAGCTGCTTTCAACTACCTGAAAGGGGGTTCCAAAGAGGATGGATCTAGACTGTTCTCAGTGGTACCAGATGACAGAACAAGGAGCAATGGTCTCAAGTTGCAGTGTGGGAGGTTTAGGTTGGACATTAGGAAAAACTTTTTCACTCGGAGGGTGGTGAAGCACTGGAATGGGTTACCTAGGGAGGTGGTGGAATCTCGTTTCTTAGAGGTTTTTAAGGTCAGGCTTGACAAAGCCCTGGCTGGGATGATTTAGTTGGGAATTGATCCTGCTTTGAGCAGGGGGTTGGACTAGATGTCCTCCTGAGGTCCCTTCCAACCCTGAGATTCTATGATTTTATTGCTTGTAATGAAATAGCTTCAGTTATTTGCAGAATTGTATTAAAATGCAATATACTATATACATTTGTGTCAGAGTTACCTTTGTTAAATCAAAGGGATTAAATAGTAATTTTTCTGCTGTCTCAGATATTGTGACCTGAAGTAGAGACTCCAAGATGGATAGTTTTCACTGGTGATAACATTGTAAAGGTCTCACAATCTGTAATAAGGATTATAAAGGACTGATATTCCTGCTTCTTTGACACAAAGGTTTTTGATGTCCTCATCAGTTTGAAAGCAATATAACAAAGATGTGATGTTAGTTACAATTTATAATAAAGCAAAATGGGCTAGAAAGTATCATAGAAATCAGAACAGCAAACTTAGGAACTATCAGATTGTGTGCCAAATTCTACCTTATATATGCCACTTTGAAAATCTGAATATTGATAGGGAAATAAATACATTCTGAGCAGCATAACAGAAACCCAGCCCTTTAAATGAAAAAAACCCCAATAGATACCACAATTTTGACAAAAATATTGGCTGATGCTTTTTAAAGATATTTACATTTGCATTTACATTCATGAAATTTCTAGGGCTTCCTTTCATTTTGTAATTTCTAAATATATGTCTCCACACCCTATTGCATGTGTACACCCAGTAAAGAACATGTAAGCTACACCCTTTTGTATTATAACTTCTTGTTAGAGGGAGAGCAGCAGTGGGGAACAGGAAGGAAGGGATTTGCTGCAATCAGCTGTGTTTCTATATATATGCAGAAAGCAAAGCGGGGAAACAGCTACAAGCGCAGGGACCCCCAAAAAAAAAAGATCTAGAGGAGAGGGTGTTGATAAGTACTTGAAGCCAACATGGAACCTGTCATGACAGCCATGTCTCAACAATCAGCGCACAGGTATAAGTGAGCTGAGATTATATGTATGGGCCAGAGCCCCCCATTTTGTGTAAATTGGCTTAGGCCAATCATTGTCTAAGACCATTAATAATGCCACAGCTGAAAGCCATGTTACAGACACTTGTGAAGACTGTGTATTGAGGCACTGTGGGGTGCATTACTATTTGCTGCCAATAGGAGACTGCTAGAGGGGTTGGAGCTTGCACTAGTTTGGGGAGTTTCTACCTGGGGAAACTTGTAGCTCTCACTAAAGGAGAGTATCAGAGGGGTAGCCGTGTTAGTCTGGATCTGTAAAAGCAGCAAAGAGTCCTGTGGCACCTTACAGACTAACAGACGTATTGGAGCATGAGCTGTCGTGGGTGAATACCCACTTCATCAGATGCATGTGATGGATGCATCTGACGAAGTGGGTATTCACCCATGAAAGCTCACGCTCCTATATGTCTGTTAGTCTATAAGGTGCCACAGGACTCTTTGCTGCTTCTACTAAAGGAGAGGCTATTCTGGATTTGTTTCTGACAAACAGGGAGGAACTAGTTGAGAACTTGAGGGTGGAAGGCAGTTTGGTTGAAAGTAATCATGAAATGGCAGAGTTCATGATCTAAGGAATAGTAGGAGGGAAAACAACAGAATACAGACAGTTGACTACAAGAAGGCAGACTTTAGCAAACCAGAAGTCCTTTCTTCAGCAATAGACTGCAGGCAGCAGAGGAAGGAGCAGAGCACAACAGATTTCAATGAGTTAATTCTAATTAGCCCGGTAGAGACAAACTGTGGTGGTTTCTGCATGTTTGTTAACTGCCTGCAGCAACAGTCTCTCCCTATTGCCCTGCTCTGGGAATACCAGGCCCAGCAATAGGTAAGGTTTTTTTTCTCAGTTTGGGTGAGAGGAAGAGCTTTCAGAGCTGTGGGGGGGGATCCTGAGTCTGGAAGGGGTGTCAAGTAGAAGGGGGAAGGATTCTGAGCCAGCAGATGGATTTTCTGAGCTAGAGAGAGTTTGAGAGTTTTTTGTTGGGAGGGAGGCATATGGGGTGGTCTGAGCTGGGGTTCTCAGGTAGGAGAGGGTTCAGAACTGAATGTTTGTCTTCTAGTTGTGGAAAATTTTAAAAAGCAAGAGGAGGGGTTCTCAGTCTGGGGAAATGGGTTGGAGGAGATTGTTACTGAGTTGGAGAGAACTGCAGTGTTAGGGAGGATCTGAGCAAGGAGGGGAATGGTTGGATTGGCAGAAATGAGTGCAGGGTTGAATGGAGCCAATTGGTGAATGGGGATATGGGTGAGTTAGTGAGTCAGCTGGATGGGAGGGGAATGGCTGAGAAAGAGCTAGATTGGAGGATGAGAGGTTGGAACTATGAGAAAAATGAAAAAAAAGTATCATGGAGAAATAAATACTGTTTTATATCCCCTTACTCTTTACCCACTTCCCCACAAACATGCTTCTTATGCAATCTGTTTGAAAGGATGGTAAACCTGCATTGGAGGGAAGGCAGCCATAGCCCTCTCATATGCTTGGTTGGTTCTATCAATGGGCTTCTACAAGGTGGTGAGCTCTCCCTTCTTAATCCAGCAAAATATTTAAGTGACATGGGGAGAAGCTATTCTGGATTTGTTTATGACAAACAGGGAGGAACTAGTTGAGCACTTGAAGGTGGAAGGCAGCTTGGGTGAAAGTGATTGTGAAATGGTAAGGAATAGTAGGAGGGAAAACAGCAGAATAAAGACAGTGGATGACAAGAAGGAAGACTTCAGCAAACTCAGAGAATTGGTAGGTAAAATATTGTAATCGCTGAATGGATAGCCCTGTCATTGCCACTCAGGGAATTTGTAGAAAATAAAGATAAGGTGGACCTAAGTTGCCTGTATATGAAAATAGGCACAAGCAGCTCCTAAGGCTAATGCTGAATCAATCTGCAGAGAAAAAAATGTTCTTAGCTTTCAATCCCGTGACATAGCCCTGAGACATTTATCTGAAAGGTTGATTTGTTTTATATCTGCTTAAACTGAGTTTTGAAATGTTAGAATAAATCCAGGGGAAAGGAGTGGGCAGAGGACAGGTATAGCAGTCAATGGGTGCATGATAAATGTATACTATAACTTAGCAATTTATCACATAAATATCTATCTCTATCTAAAATGTCATCTGCTACCCCCACGCTAATTACACAGCCTTACCAATAGTGGAGTATCAAATAGCAATTGGGGTTCTTTTTCAATGTACTTGAATACCTTTGCATTACAATATTTGCTGATATGAACCATTTCAAAATTGCCAAAGGCTCCTGAAAAGGAGAACCCAAAATCACGTCTATATGTCATTAGATTCCAGGGATGATCTAAAATGACCAATGTCACACCTTTTATAATAATGTAAAGGGTCGTCATAACCAAAGTCAGATGGATATTAACTAAGTACCGAGATACTGTGTGTTACCTCATCTAAGGAATGCTTATGTACAATTTCAAGGTCAAGCTATGTCTGTTAGTTCCTTTCTCTCAAGGTACAAAGTGAAGTTGTACCAACTAGTGAAATGGATCATGCTGTAATTTATGGATTGATAAATAGTCTCCTTTACTGTGTAGCAGGCCTCCTTGAGCCAACTGCCACTAGAGTCTTTTATGATCTCCAGTGTGTAGTAGTAGTTTTATTTTTGTTGTTGCTTTGTACTAGAAAACTAACTGCATGGTATCAGTGCAGAATTTCAGCAAAATAATTTTCAACATACATCCTAAGGGCTTATCTACATTTCACATACACCCACATTATGTTACCCAGTTACAATATGGTAGAAACTTGTCATGTGGCTGAGATCTAACTGTGTTGTAACTGGGATAAAGCTCAAGGCTTTAACTCAACTTTACAACACTGCCAAATCACGTGAACTGTACAAACTTTGCCGTGTTGCTACAGGTTCCCCTAAATGTTGCTATTGCAAATGGGTTGAGTCTTACACTGTATATTTCTCATTCTTCTTACTCTTTTCTATCATTTTTTACAATGTTGCCTCATCGCTTATCACACAGACTTGATTGCTCTTGATTCTTTGGCTTTCCCTAGCTGCTTTTTATAAATATAACTATCCTTCCTTTGAAATCCACAAGTTCCTTTGGCATGCACAACTCTCTTGGGAATCCTCTCTTGATCCAAGTGAACCATATCATCAGTGAAAACTACATCTTAATAAGAAAAGGGCCCCATGGCCCTACTGTCATGATGTTAAGCTTATCTCCTACTGAATTCCCAGCTCCAGGGTCAAGGCTACCAGCTTCTAATTTAAAACAAAAAACCAAGAGTTGCACCAGTGGAAGTAACAATGTAACTCCTATATGATGACGATTAGCTAAGCAATGTAATACAGTGAAAGTTACCCTAAATACACAGAATAGTTCTTGAAGCTATAGGAAAAGTTGTTTCCAGAATCAAGGCTAATCTCCACTAACATTCAAGACTGATTCCTATTTCAAATAGGAAGATCACTACAAGACCCATTCCAATTACATAGATTTTTTGACTTCTATAGAGAGAATCAACATGCAATAACAGATCCAACAAGTTATCATTCAAGTGTTCTGTGCCATGAAACTTAGAAATGATAAACCGTTGTTGCTGAAAGGTGCTTCTTATCTTTGAACTGCCAAATGAGCCTAAGCAAAATGGTTGGTGGGTTTTTTTTCAAATTATATATATGAAAAGTTAATCAGACCTCTTCTACTTGAGCTAAAGAAGCAATTGAGAGAAGAAGGCTGTCTTATGTCCTATGTGGCCAGCCACTAGAAGGGGACATGACACACACTTTGCCAGTGGGTTATACGACTATTTGTGAGAACGGTGGTTAGAAGGGTGTCTGGATTCTGCTCCTCAGTCAGGTAGCAGAGTGTGATAGCCATAGATTTGGCAGTCACTCTGAAAAGCATTGTAGTTCACATTTCAATCTGCCCCATTAAAGACCAGGATCTATTTCCAGCTCTATCTGAAGTGACCTCGTGCAGCCTCTTAGTTACCTTCTTTGGAAAATAGGGGGATGAGAGTTGCTTCTGGAATAGAGATAATAACTATGAAGTGTACAGAAATATTAAAAGCATTTAGTAGAAGAGATGAGATCAGACCCAGAATACCGGAGCTTTGGGCCCAGAGCACCTTCACCTAGACCAAAGTGTACTTTGACAGCACACTCTTCCCCCACAATTTCACCATGACAGTCATGTCATCAGTCAGTCTTTTCTCTGGATGAAAAGGCCTTTATGCATATACATTCTTACACAAGGGAACAGAAAACCCCTTAAATTAAAATACATAAGTAAATAAATAAATTGGAACATGCTATTTCAAAGGAACTCAGATACTGGAATGTCTTTGAAATCAGTCAATTAAAAAATCAATTTGACAATGTTTAAGATTTTTAGATTTCTGTACAAAAGGATGGTGCAGTTCACAACCAACTTTTACTGATCTGAATGAGTTAAGGGTGTGCAGCATATTGTTAGGTTGAGCCATGAATCTGCAATTTTGGCTCCTTTAATTAGTGATTCTCTCCAGTAAACAAAAATCATAGTCCAGGAGGACTTCAACCTTTACATTAGATTACACTTACCTTAAGTAAACTGAGGGGTGAAGGTACATAGGTCTAATGAATGCATTCTTTTGAGTTTTACTGTGTAAGAGGGCACTAGAGTATGCAGTATATGTGTGTGTCCACTGCTCTTAAGGCTTTTGGGTCCTTGAAGACTGAAAGCTGTAATTGCAGGTCACATATTGGTTTCCTGTCACTTACGCATGAAGTGGAAGACACCATATCACCGACCAACTAACATCCCAGTATTGATGCCCTCTGTGGATGCTCTGTACCTCAGGGGAACACCTTACACCCCCATGTTCATCTTTATAGAATGACTGTGTGGTATCCAATCAACGGTTGTCATGTTGGGTGTCTTCGGAAGGCTCATGATGCACTGAGCATGGTTGTTATAGTGATGTTATAGTAATTGTTACAGTAATGTTATAGGTTATAATTTCATGTATATAGTTATGAGGCTGAAAATGTATCCTCATGGCTTAAAATAAGACCAGGCAAAAACTCTCCAAGAGCAGAGAGGCAATTCACACCTCATCAGGGCTGGTATGGGACAAACCCGGCCCAGCTTCACAGGAACAAAGGATTCTGGCCTAGGTGCCAGTCCTCCTGCTCTACTGAATATTTAATTATTTGTAAAAAGTGGAAGAGCTTCAAAAACAGAGACCCAAATTCAAATCTTTCCTCCACATCAGGCAGAGGATACTGAACCCAGCTCTCTCATTTCCTGGGTGACTGCTCTAACCACTGCACTAAAGGGTCCAGGAGGGCACCACCTCCTCTGGTTGTTTTGTGTGGGTTTAGATGTGCTCAGAACACATCTCCTGTATTAGGTTCCAAAGACAAGAGAGGCAGGTGAATGTCTTGTTTGTGAATCCTGCTGGGTCATAGGCATCCGTTAGACACTGAGCTTCTGGGTGGTGACAGGACATAGGCAGCTGTGTGCATGCCTGCCACTTAAATTTAGGAGCCAGGGGGACTTTAATGGCAGAAAATTATGCATCTATAGACTTTAGGCACTTATGGGGTTATGCAGCAGCTGAGTGTGGTTATTGTCAATGCCATAGGTGCCTAAATGTTGAGTTTTGTGGCTTAAGTCCCATTGTGAACTCTACCTCTAGGCTCTAGTGCGATGCCAACATCTGTTTTTTGTAGCCTCTATTCTTCCCTGACTTATAGGGGCATGTCTTATAGGGGAGGGAGTACTAAAAAACCCTGAGGCAGCAAGTCTCTAAAGACTCGGGCTTGCGCTGTGGTGCTGAAAATAGCAGCATAGAGGTTCCCATTCGGGCTGGAGATTGGGCTCTGAAACCTGGCAATAGGGGTGGGCTTCAGAGCCCAGGCAGGATTATCTACACTGCTATTTTTAGTGCTGTAGTATGAGCCCCACAAGCCTAAGACTCTAGACCTGGGCTCTGAGACTTGCTGCCTTGGGTTTTGTTTTGGGCAGTGTTGTCAGTTGGCGTGTGCACGCTCTCTCCATATAGTGCATCGGCCATGAAGATAGCCGGCTCAGCAGATCTCAGTAGTACTGCTCAGAAAGGCCAGACTTGGTTTGATGGCGAAGGCACTCAGCCAGGCTTATTGCTGATGAAGCATGATACCAGTGCCTAATAAGCTCTACGGGTACACTAATGCATGTATGCCCATGACAATGGACTCAACTCGGTCAGCAGTGGGACTTTCTGCTTCCCCCTAGGCTGGACCAAGGTACCCCTCCTATGATTTCTCTTTTATACATTGATACAAACAAGTTACGTATTACACTCTTGATGTGGTTAGTTACCAACCCTACACCTTGTACCGGTTAGTTCAAACATAACATTTTCATCCATCATCCTGTCCTGTCCTCCAATCCTTGTTTTACACAGGGGTTGGTGTGTTCCTGAACTTTCTCCTACAATTGTGTTTGTGTGGGGGTGTACCTGTACTAACTTTCTCAAATGTATACATGAATACCCTGTGCCTCGTACTTCTTAGGAGTGCTTGTGTTTTTGCAATGCTCAGTGCTTTTGCCAAGTTCCTGTACCAGACAGTGAACTTGTAAGCAAGCACTTGCTTTATGATCGGGCCTTTTGCTCATAGCATGGCTTTTGCTGACTTTGGTTCAAGCCTTGCACCAGGCCCTGTGCTCCAGTCTCTCTCTCTCTCTCTCGTACTACAGACATTGCCTTAGTTGCTCATTCTGGTCAAGATATGAGACCAGTGCTTTGTCTAGATGCACCACAACTAGAAACTTTTTGATTTCCTGTGGAGATTTAGTTGCAAGCTTTCCCTCCTATGCAACTAGAGTGCAACAGACTCCCTTCCACTATGCCCTTCCCAAGCCAGGGTCGCTATCCCTATCTATCTACTATTTATACAGGTTGCTCTTCTATGCACAAAAAGAGCACAGAGTTCTGTTTGTATATGGAGCAAAAAATGATGATTCAGAGAGTAAATAACTGCCAGATAAATAGAAAAGCAGATTATAGGAAGAGTAAACAGGCAAAGAATGAAATGAGGAGTTGTGTAACTACAAAAAAGTAATGGAAGAATAGTCATTGGAATAAACCTTTTGGGATGTCACATAGTATCTGTGGAACACTGAATCCAGGTTTTTCTTAGAAAATGAGCTGCTATTGAAACAAAGGAGATTAAAAGGGAGTCTTCCCTGAAACAAGATTGAAGAAGTATGAGGAAAAACTGGGGGAAATCTCAGAAACATGTCAAGAACAGTAATTCTCATATTCTGAGCATTAGAGAGGGTTTAGAAGGTAAAAATATCTTTTTTTTTTCTTCAGCAAAAGCTCCCACGGGCTACCAAACCTTCCTCCATTCATTATGGAGACAGTGCAGTGAGTATGCTAGAAAAATGCTAAAGCTAGGGCTGTGATATTTAAACTAATAATAATGGATTGTCTTTTCTTTTGATATCTTATTGCAATATAAAATGTTAAATAATATAACCTAGAACCAGAGACTCCATGTCTCCTCACTCCCTTAAAAACAGATCAAGTATGAAATTATAAATTTAACCTCATGAGAGAACTTGAACAAGTGGTTCTAGTGAAACTTTTACATTATTCCTATCTTAATACTTTTGGGAAATCATCAATTTATGTAAAACAGTGAGCTGTATGAAATCAACCAGTGACGGCCAGAGAAAGGTGCAAGCAGAATACTGTGTCTATTAAAGAAAGATGGAGCGTTTCTTCCAGCTCCTGTTTTCAACAATGGCAAAATTTCTATTGATCTAAATAGGAGAGGGATTGTCCTACTGCTAAGTACATTTTTTTCCCCTCTGAAATAAACTGTAGTTAGTTTACAGCCACAATGTGGAGTAATAGTTAGAACAGGGAATGATAATCAGAACTCCTGGGTTCTATTCACAGCACTGCCATTGTGTAATTTTGAAAAGGTCAATCGAAAAAAATTTCTGAAACTTCCATTAGTTTTGGGTTCCTCTGTTTGTGTATCCAGACTGAGACACTAAAGGCCTGACAGTTAGAAATGCTTAATACCTGCAACTCCCATTTACCTCAGCCACTGCTTTTACAGTGTATGTGTAAGATCTACAGAGTGGCTTTTAGCCAAGAAAAACTCAGGTCCTTGCAAGCTCTGCCTAGCAGAGTTCCTGCTAAGTCACTGCTGCCTACAAAATCAGAAGTGCTCTAGTTCAATGAGTGTGATAATGAGCACACTAGTGTTTTGCCAATGAATTGAGACCTGAGCAGTTTCTGAACTGTCTGCCCTTTAGTTTCCAGACACAATATGTATCAGTGGGTGCTCATCATTGGGGAGGGGGGGAGAATAGCTCAGTGGTTGGCCTGCTAAACCCAGGGTTGTGAGTTCAATCCTTGAGGAGGCCACTTAGGGATCTGGGGCAAAAATTGGTTCTGCTAGTGAAGGCAGGGGGCTGGACTCAATGACCTTTCAAGGTCCCTTCCAGTTCTAGGAGATTGGTATATCTCCAATTATTAAGTACACAATTTTTTAAAAATTTATTTTAAGAGTAGGATCCAAACCCTCATTGATTTTTCTTTCTATGGGGAATTTTCACATATTTTATAATGTTGAGTAAAGCCCAAATTAAAATGTAGTAACATGCCATATTAACTTTAGGCATCTGAGATAGAATAAAAGGGAAGTCTGGACATGCTTGCAGGTACTTGTTTACTTTACAAATGAAAGTTGAACAAGTCTTGATAAGGAAGATATGAAAGGGCTTTAAAAGTTTTGAAAAAAAAATAATCCTCCTTCACCATCAAACCTTGGAATCTTGAAACATATCAGCTTCTTGTGCACAGCTTGGGTGTTTTGTTTTGTTTTTTAAACAGTGATCATTATTATTGGGCTGCTTGTAATCAGCTCCTATATAACTATTGTAGTTAATGCTTTAATTCTAGGCCAAGAAATCACACTACCAAGACATCAGAATATGTGGACTTTGCAACATATCCAGAGCAAAGCCAATTGTTGGGCTCTAAAATTCTTTTCACTGTCACTCATGGGTCGTGTGATTCAAGTGCTAATAGGCAACACCAATGGCCAAGAAGGAAAATACACACTAGAATTCATTCCGAAGTGATGGTATTGTGGAATTGGTATTTGGATAACCACAACCACATTCACTAAGGAAGCAAGGAAAAGAGACAGGAAGATGAGCTGATAGTGGCAGCTTCATTCCAGCATCTCCAGGATTCTTGGTTTAACCATTGCCCTCAGTGTTGTTTTAAATGTAACAATTTCTACATAGTCCATGTTTAACAGAATGAGATTACTTAAAATATACTCAAAAAGGTTTAAAGATAATGCCACTATGTTACAGGAAACTGCTAAAAGTCCAGATTACATTTTACATACCAATATGGAACACCTTTCAGATTCCAAAGGCTCCTGTAGAATTCAGCTGAGATACAAGCTTTGGGCATGGTCCTGGGCCCACTGAGGTCAGTAATAAAATTCCAACCGACTTAAATGAAAACAGAATTGGGCCTTTTCATTCACCACTGAAATGTAGCCAGTTCTAGCTAGAATAGTACACAGCAGCTCTACAGGCTTAGGGCAGGTAAGTAATATATCCAACTGAACCCGTAAGAGAGATTTACACAAACTTAAATAAATTAGCAGAGCTGGTATCTGGCAAAGGTAAAAAAATTGTACTGGAGTCTGAAAACTGTTTCCTTAGTCTCCTGGACAACTAACATTTATTCAAAAGAAAGTAGCTGATAGGTGGTATGTTTAGTAACCATTATCTGCAATTCAACTACTTATAGCAAAAAAAAAAAAAGTGCCACATTTGGTTAACTGCAAGCAATTTTATTGTAAAATCTAAATTTTAAATGATTAGAAACAAAATTACTATTTTCATCACTACCTCCCTTGCATAAAATATACCCAACCTGCTATTTTCATAAGTAAGCAAAACCAACTTTAGCTTTCAGTTGTTATTCCACCTGGATATGAATTAACTACTTACAGATACAGTAACTTTCTTAACTCTAGTTTCCTGCAGCACAATGTATATATATGGGTTCCTTTACTTCTTGCAATTTATTTATTTATTTATTTTTTTAACTGTAATGCTCACATTACACATACTGGGCAATTTATTTGTGACAAAATCAAGTGAAGTTCTATCAACTTGAACACCCTATTAGTTCACCTATATTGATAAATCACAGTATTTATAAATTGTTTTCAGAAGTATAGCCAGAAATTAGGGTCCTTACCTCAAAAACCAATTGAAATACAATCTTTTCACTTAAGTATTTTGAGTTAATTTCCAAAACTAAACAAAAATAATGTTTAGCTTTGAAGAGATATCTGCATAAAATCATTACGAGCCTAGAGCACTAGTGTTAGAAGGTACTAAATTATTAGTCAGTCAATCACTTTTGATTGCAGATGTAAGAATAAACACTTTGTATTACTGCATCAAGCCTGAAAAGCATTTATATCTTGTGCGGACATCTGCTACGTTTGTTAACGTCTTTGACAGCTTATTCTCCAGTTAGGTGGATGTAAAATCCATGGGCGGACCAAATGCATGTAGCAACCAGGTTACAGGTTAGATCGTTCCTTTGCCGACACTGGACGTGTAGATTGTGTATACATTCTAATCACACCCTAAAAGCAACATGAAATTAATTAGGCTATGAAAAACACATTTAGGGTAAATTCTACTAAAAGAAGTTTCTTAAATGTGAATGCAGTCAAATCAACATTTTAAAGAAATTAACCAGTGCTTATTTAGTAAACAGCACAAGTGAAACATTTTGTTTAGTAATTGCCATTTTTATCCCTTTTCCTTTATGCAATTTTAGCAGGTAAGGTTATCATGTGCTAAGCTAACTAGCGTATCAAGTATATGCATGAACACTTTCTGAAATATAAAACCACTAAATTCAGTCCTTGTAATGCACCAACTAATTTGGACCAATTAGCATTTCAATTAATGGTAATTATCTCATTGTATGACTATCAAAACACTGTATCAGAGGGGTAGCCGTGTTAGTCTGGATCTGTAAAAGCAGCAAAAAGAGTCCTGTGGCACCTTATAGACTAACAAACTTTGGAGCATGAGCTTTCGTGGGTGAATACCCACTTGGTCGGATGCATGCAGTGGCATCAAAACACTGAATTAACTCCAAGTTTAAAAAAAACCAACCTCAATTATATTCCATCAAGATAGAGAGTCATGAAACAAGTTAAGGTATTCAGCCAATCAAAGCCTTCTTAACTAGAAAGAAACCATCCCTAACATACCTGTTTGCCAGCTTCAGCATTGTATTTGTCCAGCAGAGCTTGAATACGGGCACCATACTCAGGATGAACATCAGTGAAGTTTTTCACCTGAAATAGTAAGGAAAAATCAGGGCATGAACAATGTCTCAGTTTCACCTTCATGCTTGGTTCTTGCCAATTCCAAAGCCTGCCATCAATATGCAATATCTAATAAGAATTATCATCAACAACTCCCCAAATCAAGCACCAGTTCGTATCAATAGACCAGGTAGCAAGGAGTGAATGATAGGTATTAAGTCACCTAGGACAACATCCTGATTTACTGCAAATTAAACAAACATTGCACAGGTGTTTTCCATTGGAGATGATGAAGCCATTCTTCTTCCTAGCACCATTAATGCTACTCTCCTGGATATTTCAGTGAAGTTAAATTTTGGGGAATTTTCATCCTCCAAATAAAACCTTTATGGCCTTGACCAAATGAGAGTGGTTGGGTTTTTTTGTTTTTGTTTTGTTTTGAGTAAGATATCCCTATTTTAAACACCTAGTGCAAAGCATTTATGCAGTTTAATACCTTCACAATTCTGTTAGCCCACTCCACAATACAGGAAGCACAAATCACTATACTTCCACCTTTGTGTGTTGAAAGTGTCAGCTCATCATGCTGCCAGCTTTAGCATTCTCCTAGTTAATTATGTAAAAAAATTGTTACTTCTTTACACTCTACTGGACATTTTTCGCATAAAATAAACAGATCACCTTATTCTCCAAAAGTACAATTTCTGACCCTCTCTTTTCATTCCCAAATTTGTTGATCAACTGCAATACTGTAACACACCAGCAGAAGCTAGATTTAAGCGAACACAGTAAGATCCTACAGTAAAAGTTGTGTTAGCTGGCACTTTACTAACCAGAAAGCTCTAAAGCCAGCATTTCTGGTATCCATTAAAAGCCTGGTTAGCGCGGGGCCAGCAGGCTCCCTTCCTGGCTTTGTGTGGCTCCCCCGAAGCGGGGACATGTCCCTGCTGCTCGTAGGCAGAGGACCAGCCACTGGGGCTCCGTGTGCTGCCCCCGCCCCGAGTGCTGGCTCCACAGCTCCCATCGGCTGGGAACCGTGGCCAATGGGAGCTGCAGGGGCAGCGCCTGCAGGAAGAGGCAGCGCGCACAGCCGCCTGGCCGTCTTCTCTGTCTAGGAGCAGAAGGATATGATGCAGTTATGGGGAATTTCCCAAGGTGAGCACTGCCCAGATCCAGCACGCCGAAACCACTCTCATGTCCAGGGCCGGCCTTAGGCCGATTTGCCCGATTCCCCCGAATTGGGCCCCGCGCCTGAAGGGGCCCCCCCCGCACCGGCAGCGTCTCTCCCGGAAGCAAACTCTGCGTCTCCCGGAAGCAGCAGCTGTTGCTAGGCAATGAGAGACGCTGGCCAGCAGAGGCAGCCCTGGCTGTACTTGCAGGTCATGAGGAGGAGGGGGTGGGGGGGGGAGAAGGCACATGTGCCTTCCTTCCCCTCCCCCTCGCCGAGGGAGCTTCTGGTCTGTGGGAGACAGGAATCTCTGCAGTGGACCTCACTCACCTGACCTGAGCAGCTGCTGGGGCTTCCAACGGTGAGTGTTTGACACTGTGATTCCCCGTAGGTTTGTAATATTGTGTTGTTTTCGTGGTGTTGGTGTTTGAGGGTGAGTTTGTGACTGCCTGTGTCTGTTTCAAAACTAAAGTCTTGGGATCCTGTAACCCAGGAAAAAAGCCCCGAGCTGGTACTTAGTGCTGTGAACTCCAGGTGAGAGAGAGGGAGGTTTGGAGGGGGAAATCAAGTACATCAAGAGGGGAGAATGCAAAAGGTCTGCAACAGGGCAGGCTAAGACTTTTATCTCCCCTCCCGCCCCCCCGCAAGAGGGGAAACTGAGGCACTGAGTGATCAAATTCCCCTCTCCAAATTATTTGCAAAGGAGGAGGACAGGGGCTCCTATCCAAACCTGTTCCCTTCCCATCAACTCTGCTTTTCTTGCTGCAAGACCGCTGTAGGGGCTGAATATTTCCATTAAACCATGGCTCCTTCATTTGCCCTGCAACAATGAAATAGACCGGCTTGGGGGGGGGGGGAATAGCCCCCCCAAAGCTTTGTGGATATTAAGGTTGGGGGGGGGCATGATAATATTCTAGATCAATGAAATGCCCAGCTTAGCCTTCTAGCCATCCAGCAGCTTTAGGGCAGGGAAGGTAGGTGCTCTTGGTGCAGAGTGGTCACAAAACAGGGGTGAATTTAGCAGGGGGTTGAGGGATCCGCTTGAAATCCCACCCAATGCAGCCACACAGAATCATTGGCAGCGCTGGGAGAGGCCAGGAGTGGAAGCAGGTGGCCTGGGGGTGGGGGGACATTTGCCCTCAGTCCTGGGCTCTGGGATGGACTAGGCTGGGTGGTGGGTTCAGTCTAGTCTTCCAGCCTGTTGCTCTCACTGGGGTTTGTGGTTTTCATCTGGCTTCACCAAAAAGATCAAACAAGCCCAGTAGAAAAGGGGAGTGAGAGAGGCAGGAAGGAGTTTGTAAGGGGTTTAAGTGACCCATCAGCAAAAGAGTAAAACCAGAGTTTGATTGGGTTTCCCCCCAGTCACCACTCCTGCAAACACTCAAACTGGGCAAGGGGCAGCTCCATCCCCCACTGAGGCTATGGTGAGGGGCAACAGGGGAGGAAGGAAGCCACATGGCAGTCCCTTCCCCCCCAACACCACCCTCCAGCCCCCAAACTCTGTCCCAAAGCCTGCACCCACCCCTCCGCACTCCCTCCCAGAGCCTGCATCCCTCCACCCTTCCTGCACCCCACCCCGTGCCCCAGCCCGGAGCCTGCACCCAGCACCCAAACTCCATCCCACTCAGCTCTGGGCAAAGCTCCTTGGTCTGGCTCCCAGCCCCTCTCCAAGATTTGCAGCTGTCTGGAGGTGCCTGCCTTCCACACCTTCCTCATTCACACCTCATTCAGTCAATGGGGCAATTGATTACAAAGTGGAGGGAAGATCTTATTCTACTTCTAGCAAAAAGACATTTTTCTTTTACCTTAGTTATGCTACCTTAGGGGCCCGCTATAACATATTACTAAGGTTCAATACAAAGTCATGTAAAAGTTATACAAAAATGCATAATGCAGAGATTTATCTACAACTGCATTGACTGACTGCTGTGTGCAGTAATATAGTGACCCCTGGGTCTTTGAATGAGGCTATATACTCGGGAGGGGGGGTGTGCAGCGGCGAGTTGGGGGCAAGCGGATGAGCAAGCGGCAGGTGGGCAAAGAGGCGAGCACTGAGCCAGCAGGGGTTCTAGGGGCAGGCATGGGGGTTTCTGGCAGGGGAGGGAGAAAGTGAAAGGTGGTGGGTGGGGGACTGACTAGGAGGGATGCAGCAAGTCAGTGGGGGACTAGGGGATGATGGTGGGGCTGAGCGGGGAGGGGGCGAGTCCTATTTTACTGCTGTGATCTGGTCACCCTATGTGTGCCAGGTTTCAGAGTAGCAGCCATGTTAATCTGTATCCGCAAAAAGAACAGGAGTAATTGTGGCACCTTAGAGACTAACACATTTATTTCAACATAAGCTTTCATGGGCTACAGCCCACTTCTTCAGATGCATAGAATGGAATACTTCTTTTTGCCTATGTGTACCATTTCTCCCCCCCATATCCAAACCTTCCTTTTGGCCCACAGCTGTTTCAACGGGGTGGCGCTGAGGAAGGAGGGTTTGTTTCTGCGGGGTAGGCGGCGCTGGGGGGGGGGCAGTGTTTCCACGGGGCCGGGCGGTGCTGGGGGGAAGCAGGGGGCATAAAATAGACATTATTGAATAAAATCAGTTGTACAACTATCAAAACATAAATTATTTTCCTAATATGAAAGTGAAAATCTATAAATTAATATTCCTTTAGAATGTGGTGACTTCTATCAATATGGGCAAGAGATCAAGAGATATTGGTAGAAAGTACCCAAGTGGAAGTAAGAAAAGAGCCATATACAAGGCAAAGGCAGTTGAAAGACAGAAGCAAAAGGATGCTTTAAGCAAGTATTTTAGCAGACCTGATTCTACTGTTGAGCCAGAAGAGCTCAGTGAAGACGCAGATATGGTTGAAAATTCTCCAGTAGAACATACGTCACAGACAGAGAACAACAGCAGTGACAAAGAATTTGAAGAGCCAAATCAGTCTGAAGAAGACACTCAAGCCAGTCACGGTGAAGAGAAGAAGACTACAAAAAGGGCTGTAACTGATGCTGAAGGTACTGAGGGGTCAAGAATGCTTTTCTGATAATAAAGATGTGAGTGGTTTAGATCCAGAGCAGAAAGGCAACTTCAACTCTGCTGACCAGATGGAAATATCTGATGATCCTGCAACTTGGCCAGAATACATTAGCCAGCGTATCAGGGAGTATTTAGTAAAACAAGGGCCGCCTAAAATTATTGTAGAAGATTTCCCTAAAAATAAGATTGGGAAACACTTTTCAAAGTTTCACTGCAAAAGGAAACTTTCAAATGGTGAAATTGTACCTCGTCCATGGGTGATATACTCAGTGTCAGCTGACAAGATCTTTTGTTATTACTGTAAGATTTTGTGCAATAATGTGACAAGTTCATTAGCATCTAATGGTTTTAATGACTGGTCTAATATTCATACAAGATTGTCCGAGCACGAAAACTCAAAAGGACATTTACAAGCTATGCTTAGTTGCTGCGACCTTCAGCAAAGGTTATCTGCTGAAAAAACCATTGACTCAATACAACAAAAACTTATTGACAAAGAAGCAAAACTCTGGTATCAAGTTTTTGAGAGACTAGTTGCTGTCGTTCAGTTGCTAGCAGAACGAAACTTATCATTTTGTGGGTCTGATGAACGGCTGGGAACATCACACAATGGAAATTTTCTTGGAATTATTGAATTACTGGGAAAGTTTGACCCAGTGATACAGGAACATTTACGAAGAATCAAGAACGAAGAAATACATGACCATTATTTAGGAAAAAACATTCAAAATGAACTTATTAGCATTGTAGGGAATGCTGTTAAACGTGAAATAATAGCTCGAATTAAGGCTGCTAAATATTTTACTATTATACTCGACTGCACTTCTGACATTAGTCACCAAGAACAAATGTCATTGACAATTAGATATGTGGCTGATGGTGTATCACCAAGTATTCCAGCAGGAGTATATGAACATTTCATTAAGTTCATAGTAGTAGAAAGCAGCACAGGTGAATATTTGTACAATATCCTTTTAAGTGAACTCAAAGACCTGGGATTGGACGTTGCAAATATCCGTGGGCAAGGCTATGACAACGATGCAAATATGAAGGGAAACATATCAGGTGTACAAGCACGACTTTTGAAAACAAACCCAAGAGCTTTTTTTACACCATGTGCATGTCACAACTATAATCTCATTTTGGGAGACATGGCCAAAACATGTCCAGATGCGATGAGTTTCTTTGGAGCCTTGCAGCGTATTTACGTCCTTTTTTCTGCATCTACTAAAAGATGGACTATTTTTAGAAAACATGTTACTGGCCTTTCGGTAAAGCCTCTTTGCGAAACACGATGGGAATGTAGAATGCAAAGTGTCAAAGCTCTGCGGTACCAAGCAGGGGAGTTTTATGATGCACTTGTAGAGGTAGAAGAAACAATTGATGATTCTCAAGCAAAAAATGAAGCTGAATCGCTGGCTTTTCAAATAAAGGATAATACGTTTTTGGTTTCGCTAGTTTTCTGGCATGATTTACTTTTTCAAGTGAATTTTGTGAGCAAAGAGCTGCAGAGTGATACAATGGATATTTCTGCAGGAATTTCTTCATTTGAAAAGCTTTGTAACTGGTTAAAAATGTACAGAGAGAAGGGTTTTCAAGAAGTGTTAACTGGTGCCAATGAACTTGCCAAAGATCTAGATGTGACTCCAGTATTCCAGACTAAACGTTTGCGCAAACTAAAAAAACAGTTTGAGTACGAGTCTGCAGACGAGCCTTTTTCTGATCCAAAAGAAGTTTACAGAGTGCAGTGCTTCAATCAAGTGTTAGACAAAGCTTTACAGTCACTTGAACCAAGGTTTGAACAGTTACAAAAGCATGAGAGTTTATTTGGATTTTTATGCAAATTCAAAAATCTTCCCAAGGACACCATACGAAAAGCTGCTGCAGATCTGGAACTTGCATTGACAGATGTGAAACTAGTGCAGGAAAACGAACAAGTTTCAACTGTAAAATCAGTTGACATAAATGGCTACATGCTTTGTGAAGAACTGGAAGCATTAAAGCCAATTATTTCATCTGATTGTAGAAACCCCCTAAAAATCCTTCAATTTCTTGCATATAATAACCGATCAACAGGATTCCCAAATTTATTTATAGCAATTCGAATCTTCCTGACTATTCCAGTAACTGTAGCCTCAGGAGAGAGGAGTTTCTCGAAGCTAAATCTAATTAAAACATATCTGCGATCAACAATGCAGGAAGACCGATTAAACAATTTGGCAATCATGTCAATTGAATGCGAAGTAATGAAGAGCTTAGAGTTAGGCAATTTACTGAAAGATTTTGTCAGACAAAAAGCAAGGAAGATAAAGTTTTAAAAACATAGGTGAGGTGTACAATAAATATTGATATTTATAATATATGATGTAATGTATGTAATATATAATTTTGTTATTATGTATATAGTCATGGAAAGTAAATAATACATGGAAGAAATGAAAGGGGGGGTTTTTTTGTGTTTTTTTTTAAGTCATCCCTGCCGGGGCCCCGTCAAAACTGTTCGAATTGGGCCCCGCACTTCCTAAAGCCGGCCCTGCTCATGTCCCTACCCCAAGTCCCCTCTCGCAACAAAACTCCCTCCCAGAGCCTGCGCCCCACACTCTTTTCCATACCCCAATCCTAAGCCCCCTCCTGCACTCAAACTCCCTCTCTCCATAGATAAGTATAACTCTTAGTTAACCGGAATTTTTGACGAATTAGCACCCCCCTCTTTACCCAACATGCGAGATAAAGCATTTACTGTACTTACAGCTTTCTTCTGGATGAAATGCTGAGCATCTTTAAGATGGCTAGCAATGTTCTCACAGAGTCTTTGGCGTTCATCTTCTTTCAGCACTTTGGTATAGAACACTCTCACCTTAGGATCAAAGTCAGTAGTTTAGTTTATGCAAGGCAAGGCCAGTTTTTAAACTGATTCTATCAAAAGCTCTTCATTAATAATAGTTAAACTGTTAAAGCTCTGGTCTTTAAACTATTACAAGGAAGCATGAAATACTGGTTCGTATTTTCCCAGCACATTCAAACTGCTTCCCACCATGATGTACAACTTTTAAGTTTTTAGATGAGGGAAGAAATAAGAAAGAGGCAAAGAGAATGACATGCTGATGATGAAAGTAGCACTTCCAAATCAACATTAGATTAAAGATGCAGCCATTCTACTTCCTAGAACCATTAACACTATTCTGCTGGACAGTTTTGCAAAATTAAATTTTACATCTGCTTTACAAGACAAGTCAATTTTTACAAATCAATTTTAACTACTCTTCCAGTTTCTAAAATTAATATTAGACTATTTCAGGAAGTAACTGTTACAACTGTATCTTTCAATTACATATTTCTCCTTTATGACACTATCTGTAAAAAAAAATGTATGAATGAGATTTGCAAATGTACTGGCAACACTATTTCTAGCGGTATGTCACAAATTTGGTGTTCACTGCAATTTGTCTAATTACTTTAATTATCTTATATCAATGTAATTCAGTTCTGTTGGAACTGATTAACACAATGTGATATGAATGTTATAGTTTAGATATCCGCAGCAACTAATTACATCAAGCTTGGAAAAAATCAGGGCTAAATTTTGCATCTGGGTATTAGTGTTCAGGTTGGCACGAAAAATTTACTATTTGCATTACATAGTGTAAAGAAACATTTTTTTAAAGGTTCTCTGAAATGACAGTATTCTAAGGAAAGTGTGGTACTTAAGATACACCAAGATACCTAGAGAAGATGTTACCAAGATACCTAGAGAAAAGTGATTAAATATGGAGAAATACGTTCCTGGTAAAATATTGGACTTCATAGTCTCTTGGTATCACACTGCAATAAAACAGGTGATCTCACCTTTGCAGGTGCAATTTTGCGTGCTTCAGTCTCAAAGGCATATACATGAAAATTTGAACACATCATGTCTGGTGAGTTGAACAAAGTGCTGTGCGAGAAGAATTTGAGAGGAACCACAGTTTGTTTGCTGGGCAGTCAAACTCAAAGCAGTCCTTGAAATTAAGGCTGTCAAACTATCCAAAAAATTAATCTTGATTAATTGCGAGATTTAAAAAGTGTATCAATTAGTTGCAGTTTTAATTGCACTGTTAAACAATAATAGAATACCAATTGAAATTTATTATAAATGTATGGAGGTTTCTATATTTTCAAATATTCTGATTTCAATTACAAAGTGCACAGTACTCACTTTATATTTTTTATTACAAGTATTTGCACTGTAAGAAAACAGTATTTTTCAATTCACCTCATACAAGTACTGTAATGTGATCTCTTTATTGTGAAACTGCAACTTACAAATGTAGATTTTTTTTTTGTTATGTAACTGCACTCAAAAACAATGTAAAACTTTAGAGCCTACAAGTCCACTCAGTCCTATTTTTTATTCAGCCAATTGCTAAGACAAACAAGTTTTTTTACATATATGGAATTTATAATGCTGCCCGCTTCTTATTTACAATGTCCCTTGAAAGTGAGAACCGGCATTCACATGGCACCTTTGTAGCTAGCATTGCAAGGTATTTACATGCCAGATATGCTAAATATTGAGTTCGGCCACCATTCCAGAGGACATGCTTCCATGCTGATGACACGCATTTAAAAAAAATAATGTGTTAATTAAATTTGTGACTGAATTCCTTGGGGGAAGAACTGTATGTCTCCTGCTCTATACCCGCATTCTGCCATATATTTGTAAGCTGCATTTTCACAATAGGGATCAGACTATAGTACTTGTATGAGGTGAATTGAAAAATACAAATTAAAAAATAAAGTGAGCACTGTACACTTTGTATTCTGTGTTGTAATTGAAATCAATATTTGAAAAATGTAGAAACATCATATATTTATAAATTTCAATTGGTATTCTATTATTGTTTAGAAATGTGATTAATCATGATTAATTTTTTTAATCACAATTTTTTTTTTTTAGTTAATCGCGTGAGTTAACTGCAATTAATTTGCAGCCATACTTGAAATGAATTGGCAAAGATCTTTCAAAGCCTCCTCAGAATGGTCCTTAAATTTAGGCTAGATGCTTCAAAGGAAAACCCACATCCAGATAACACAATCAAGTTCCAGGACAGACAATGTAATAAGTCCTTTTCACATAGTTTACCTGAGACACATTATCCTCATTTGCACTATTGAAGCGCTGCACATCACAGCATGCGACAGACATGTGGCTCTCCTTCAAATTGGGCTGATCTTCAGGACCAGTAAAACTGTTTGGATAATAATTTGGGGCACCACCTTTAAGAGAAAAGATCAGAATATCAGTCCTTTTAGTCTAGATTAGGAGACAGTGAAATTATAAAGCACACTTGAAGGAATATATTCAAACTGATTTAGATAATCCTTTTACCCTGTTATCATGCCTATATTTCCTTCGCTTTCTTTGTAAAACAAGTGCCAACACTTTGCCTCACATTCTTCAAAAAGATATAGCGCAGCAGTTACAATGTCCTGCATTCTGAAACGCATATCTGATATAGCTGGTCGAAACTTGGAATTTTGAACATTGTTTTTGTTCTAAATCAGAACAAAAGCAAAATTTCCTGTGAAATGGAAATTATGAAAAAAAATAGAATATTTCAAATGTCAATCACATTAAGCACTATTACTACAGGTGTCATGAAATAATACACCTAAAATATAAAAAAAGTTAGTTTTGAAACAATATTTCCACTTTTCTGAAATGACGTCCGCAAACAAAAATTTCTATTTTGGAAAATTTGTTTTTGTGGGAAATTTCTTTTAAAAAAGCCCACAACCCCACAGTTTTGTCAAAATGATGTTTTCTGAAGGGAAACTTTCAACAAAATTTTTCCAACCAGCTCTAATATCTGAATTTGAATCTTCCTTTACTCATTTCCTGATTTTTCTTAAAAATTTCTGGTATTAAAATTTACGGCAGGATCTAAACCCCACTCCCTGTGTGAAGGGAACCTGTTCCGTGCAAAAAGGAGGCTCAGTCACCTGCACATACGGTCTCTCATCACATTTTTAATGGCTCAATTATGCAAGATGCCGAGAGCTCTGACCACAATCGCAAAACACTTGAACACATGCTTAGCTTTAAGCCTATGAGTAGTCCCATTTACTTGATATACCTCTGACGTCAATGGGACCACTCACATTCCACAGTTAATCATGTGTTTGACTGCTTTGCTGGATCAGGAGCCAGAATGCTCAGCATCTTGTAGGATCAAGGCCTGTGGGAGTTGATAAGGGTGTTTAAAATTGTTGAGCACCAACTAACTTTATCCCAAAAATTACTTAAATTTACAGTCTAGCAAAACAAAAAATGGCAGGCCATATCTTAATTGTCTCTCAATACCAATTCAGGGATGCTACTCCCACAATTTTAGTCAAATGGGGTTCATCACTCCTTAGGGAACACCACAATTAAAGACAAACAAAAGAATCTATTAATAATGACTACCAACAAAAGCGCTGGTGTGGACGGTGCTGTCGGTGGGAGACACTCTCCTGCTGACATAGCTTCCATTGCTCGTCATTTAATTATGCTAACGGGAGACAGCTCTCCCGTTGGCATAGAGCAGCTACACAGGAGACCTTACAGCGGTGCAGCTGTGGTGGTACAGCTCTGCTGCTGTAAGGACTGTAGTGCAGACATAGCCTTATTGTCTCATGGATAACCATGAACAAAGAAATTTCGTTTAGGGGTTGATGAATCCTGTTTGGTTTATCACGGACAACCTAAATAGTTTATAAATGGGCAGAGTTATGTAATCTTAACTAAGGTCCTATGAAATCAAAGTTTTTGACTTGGTTAATTTAAAGAAGCCAGCCAAGATAGAGTCTTGATGCAGGAAAATGAATGAAAACTAAGGATCTTACATTCAAATTAAATCCCATTATTTCTTGCCGTTTACCAAGGATAGCTCATGTTTCCTTTCTAGGAATACATAGTCTAAATATTCTGGCATTTAACAAGAGAAGCTGTTAATACCTTAAATTACAATACCATTTCACTATCCCATTAAAATTATTACAGGAAAAATTTAAAGCAAATCCTTCGGCACTGCTTTTGTTAACTCCATCTCACCAATGATGCTGAAGTCTAGGTGATATGTGGCAGAAGCAGTGCTGCATTGCGAGGCTGTTTCTTCTTGATGCTGTGTTGTGGCTTCTTTGCTTTCTCAGCTATCTTGTTGCTGCTGCTGTTTGCTTGTAAAGAGGCGAACTGTGCTGAACTGAGTGCCGCTTTTACTCCTTTAGTTCAGAGAGGTTTATTTATACCTCTCTTCTCTTTCCATTATCTTTCTGTAGAGGAAAGAAACCCCTCTTTCAGGGGCTTGGTTGCCTCGGATATCAGTCATAGTTCAGTACCTTAACACCTTTGTCTGATGATTTTAGTGTGTATCTTCATCTTACAAATATGCTGTATGCTACTGAATATGCAGCAGGATTGTAATTCTTCAACTTTATGGTTATTTTGCATTAGTCTTCGTGGTGGTAAAGTAGCAGAACATCTTTAAGGATAGAATTTTAACTTTTTATTCGGTACCTTTTTTTAGATTAATCCTTTGAACTCCACCAGGGCTTACAAGAAGTTGAAATTCCCTTTCAAATGAATCCAAACACTATTTCCTCTGAGCTCTGAAAGTAATTTTTGTAAAATTAAATAGTTCTTAACAGTAGGGATGTAAAATGTTAACCCGTCTTAACTGCTTACCTCCGCACCGGCCGGACTGGCCCCAGCTGCACGCCAGCCGACCCTTTAATCAGTTAGCCATTTAAACTATTAAAAAATTTTTGTTTAAACGGTTAGCTTTTTAAATGGTATTTACATCCCTATTTAAGAGTGTCTTTGAACATAAATGGTCACCAGAGATGGTATTGTCTTTTTCTTACCACTCTTGGAGAGACGGTTCTTGTCTTTGAGTTTGGTAACTAGTTGCTTAAGCAATGCCAGATATTAATTGGAGAATTAGTTATCAATATTTTATATTAAAATGGCTTCTTAGTAACCAGTTATAACACTGAATTATCTTGTTATATTTGTACATAAAATATCTCACTATTCACACAATCATGGATCAGGCAGTTATTATATGATGGCTTGCATGTAGATGCAAAAATGCAAATATCTCAAAAACAAATTGTATGCCATTTTAAGAATTTGAGAAGCAAAGGTTTTCTTTCACCTTAAACATGGAAAGGATGGAAGTAACTAATATCTTCTGTAAAATATTTCCCAATCAAATATTCTCCTTCAAATTTAAACCATGAAAACTTCAGAGTGTTTACATAGGAAATCAACTTCAAAAAGGATATGTCTAGAATTCTTTGTGTGGGTTTAAACTAAGGGTTTTCTTGACAAAGAGGAGGAAGAGACCCACTTTTTTCTCTTGGTTTATAGTTCTGGTAACACATCCTGTCAGGGTTCCTTCCCCACTCTGAACTCTGGGGTACAGATGTGGAGACCCGCATGAAAGACCCTCTAAGCTTATTTTTACCAGCTTAGGTTAAAAAGTTTCCCAAGGCACAAATTCCACCTTGTCCTTGAACAGTATGCTGCCACCACCAAGTGATTTAGACAAAGACTCAGGGAAAGGACCACTTGGAGTCCTATTCCCCCAAGCCCTACACCCCCTTTCCTGGGAAAGGCTTGAGAATAATATCCTCACCAATTGGTACAGGTGAACACAGACCCAAACCCTTGGAGCTCAAGGACAACGAAAAATCAAATCAGGTTCGTAAAAGAAGAATTTATTAAAAAAAAAAAAAGATAAAAAAATCACCTCTGTAAAATCAGGATGGAAGATAACTTTACAGGGTAACAAAAAGATTCAAAACACAGAGGATTTCCCCTCCAGGCAAAACTTTAAAGTTACAAAAACAGAGATAAGCCTCCCTCTTAGCACAGGGAAAATTCACAAGCTGCAACAAAAGATAATTTAATGCATTTCCTTACTATTACTTACTATTTCTGCAATATTAGATGCTTAGTTCAGATATGGCTTCGGGAAATGTATTTTCCCTGCCTTGGTTCCTCGCTGACTCCGAGAGAACAAAAACCAAAACCTTCCCCGACAGATTTGAAAGCATCTTCTCCCCTTATTGGTCCCTTTGGTCAGGTGCCAACCAGGTTATCTGAGCTTCTCAACTCTTTACAACTAAGGAGGGATTTTATTAACAAGGCAGTATACTTAAAGGGGAAATGCGCATCTCTCTCTCACACACACATGCATGCACACGCACGCACCCCGTGTGTGTCTCTGTCTGCGATGTCTCCCGTCCCTCCATTCCTGCTGCCTTGTAGAGTGGGAGAGTTAAATCTTGAGGGCTCAGCCAATTGCTAGTTCATCATTTAGCAGTAAGGGAAATATCCCACACTCTGACTCCTCCACCTCAACCAAGCTTCACAATTATCACTGTATACCAGTATTAAATTGTTTGTTTAAAACCGAGAGAGAGCGCGCGAGCGCGCGCGCGCGTGTAGAAAGTGTCCTGTCTGGTGAAAAAAGTTTCCCTGGAATCTAACCCCCTCATTTACATTAATTCTTATGGGGAAATTGGATTCACTTAACATCGTTTCACTTCAAGTCGCATTTTTCAGGACCGTAACTACAACATTAAGTGAGGAGTTGCAGTAATGAAATAAACAACTAAATATAAGCATGTAAGCTATTATAGTCTCCAAGCATTGTATGTATGAAAACAATTGTAAGTAAGTAACATAAGAATAAATTACAACCATTTTTGTATCGATACTGAGGTCTATACCTACCTCTCTATGCATAAATGATAAAAATGGATCAGATATTAACAATGGCATGCACTTACATATTATGGATCCAAGACTGAAAATTTAGTAAAGTCTTTATTAAGGAGCAGCTTCGGCATACCTCTACTACACATTAATTAGAAAAAAGGTAAACCTCATTATTTAGGAAACAATCTATATGGAGCAGAATATATTCAGTCTGTTTACTGCTACAAAGACACCGAAAAGAGTAGTTTAGTGTTTCACTGCTAAGAGCAGTTTGTTTTCAACTACTCCTGCTAAGTGATGGGCTGATTTTGTTCTGAAATGAACTATCGTCAAGATTAAATAAATAATTTTAATGCCTCTATACATAATGCAAATATATTACTTTCTAAAAAGTATTTTTCAGGATACCTTGGTTGTCAGACAAACACATAGGTCCATCTCTCTGATAGTTGGCCACACGAGTCCTGTAGGGACAATTCACAGGTATTTGTAGGTAGTTGGGTCCTAAACGGTGTCGGTGAGTATCAGGATATGCGAAAAGACGACCCTAAAATCACAATGACATGTTGTATATTTTTTATATTTAGTTTAAGGCCAGAAGGGACCACTAGATGATATAGTCTGAACTCCTATATATCACAGGCCACCACGCAGCACCCTCATGCTAAACCCAACAACCTAAATTAGATCAAAGTATTACAGATCACAGG
The DNA here is from genome assembly GCF_020497125.1 of Mauremys mutica. NCBI lineage: Eukaryota > Metazoa > Chordata > Testudines > Geoemydidae > Mauremys > Mauremys mutica. The sequence goes on from NC_059075.1 coordinate 81,284,024, forward strand.
AGACTAGGCTATTGTGTGTCACGGGCAGCGAATAGGAAGACTGAGGTGTACCAATGCCTCAAGTCTCCACAATGGCAGGGAAATTAAGTGAGATATACTCAAATAATCCTGGAAAGTGACTAACATCCCACCTCACAGGAGATGACCAGAACCTCCCACGGTCACTGCCAACCTGACTGGGGGGAAAATTCCTTCCCAACTCCACATATGGCAATCATTTTGACCCTGGGCATATTTTTCCTGACCACCTTTTGAAACTAAACACTGAAATAAGCAGTTGTGTGAGGAAATGCACATTTTGCAACATGGAAATAATCATTTCATAATCCTTAATCCTCATATAGATAAAAAGTCAAAATGACCATCTGTTCTGAACTTTCAATGATTCTTTCTGAAATTCTGTTTGTCTCTCATATCCCCTCCCCTTTATTTTTCTTTCATATTTCCATAACAACATTGCAGTGACTCTATTTTTCAAAAGAGGCTTTGAAGTAGGTAATGTGGCATAAACACAAGTTACTCCTTATGTAATACTAGAAACAAATTGTTTACTACTTTATGGAAACAAATTAAAATCCCCACTGTAAACCAAACCATGAACGGGCTGACAGAAGGAGCGATCAAAAGAATGTCTGATCTGAAAATGAGAAGACTTGATATTAGCTCCACAACAATCACGTGCACTATTTACTATGGACTGCGCCTAGCTCAAAAACTTACTAGTCAGTTAAAGCCTTTAATCTCTTATTGTTTAACTAATCACATCAATTTTGTAATTGATTAAACCGGTTTCCTTCCATTAAATCATGGAAACAGGTGAGTCTTATAACCCCTTTAGTTCTAGGAGTAAGTGTGTGTATTGAATGAAGTATCTGCAGAAAGTAGAAGCTTCTCAGAATTATGGTTTGGGAGAAAGAAGTTAACATGCAAACCAGGTGAGAGAAGTGTACAAAAAAACCTGTGCTCAGAAAATCAGATCTTTTAAATTATTCATAAATGAATTATAAATATTTATACTTGTAAAACATTAAAAGCATAAATATATGCACACACATTACTAGAAGTAGTATCAGCAGTTACTTAAAATGGACTTCCATTAATTCTAAACATTTGGGGGCTTGTTTGAGAGAAATGGCCACTGATTTTGCGACTGGTAATAAATGCAGGTGTATTTTACACCACTTGAAGTGCAGCTGTACACCACTGATATCAATGTAAGTGGCTGTAGACTGTAGCCATTCTAGGCTACACACTAATACTATAATTAAATTACTTATTTCCAAATGCTTGAGACATATTGACTTGGTTGTTCAATATTTAATTAAAAAGCCTAACTAAAGAGAGAAAAGGAGTTAAGAGGTGAATAAGATGATTAGAGGAAAATGAAAAGCTCAGTGTGACTCAGTGTAGAAATTAGGTTATCAAAGTGGATATGGAATTCACCAGTCCAAAAGAAGAGATCAGTACAGGGTAAAATCATAAATATGGGATAATAAAAAGATGCTATATCGCCTATCAGGATATGTAACACCCACACTAATAAGAAAGCTTTAGGCATAAACACTAAAAAGTTAGGCTGACCCAACTACATTGCTCAGGGGTGTGAAAAATCCACATCTCTAAGTGATGTTGTTAAACCAACCTAATCCCTGGTGTAGACTGCACTAGATCAATGGAAGAATTTCTCTCTGGACCTAGCTACCATCTCTCGCATAGGTGGCTTAAATACAGTGACGTAAGAACCCCTTTGGTCACTGTAATGAGTATCTACACTGAAGTGCTGCAGCTGTGCCACTGAAGTGGTTTAAGTGTAGACATAGCCTTACAAAGAGGAAATGCCATGTAGGAGATTTACTCTGTGTCAGAGTAATATACCAAGCTGCTCTGTTTACCTGTAACATTTTATCAGGGCTAGGTTCAATGCCTGGTGGCATGTTGCTTGGATCAAAGGCTATTTGTTCCACCTCTGCAAAATAATTGACAGGGTTCCTGTTCAAGACAAGTTTTCCCACAGGAATTAGAGGATAGGATTTGTGAGGCCAAACCTAGAAAACATAATACATACATTGTGATTACTACATGTTATAAAACACAGCAAGAAAACAGATTCAACTACCTAATGCAGTCATTGTGCCTAGATTTCATCTTGGTAATGAATGATTTTGGGTGGTGGGGTTGGGGGGGGCGGGGGTTGGGAAGTATACACTTTAAGAAATATAGTAGTACTTTCCATTATAAGATTTTTGCTTTCAGCAGCTTATAAATTTGCCAAATAGTAACAATTTGGGTGGCAATTTTCCATGCTGGCCCAGGCTGATTTTTTTTTTTTAAACTAAAAGGACTTGAGCAAAAATAGTTTAACCACTTTCAAGAGGAACGTTAGATAAAAGCATTCAGGGCTTGCCAATGTTAACATTTTCCCCTACAGTTTTTTTTAAGCACTCTAGCATTGCCATACTTTGAAACAAGAACTTGATGATTGGCAGAGGATTAGACCTGTATCAGAGAAGTACATTTTACTATTCTCCAGGAAAATCCACCTAAATTTAGCTAAATTATGAGGCTCTGAGAAAAAAAAACCCTGCCATTTGAACATGCTCAGAAGAGCTTGTCACAGCTTGCTGATACAATCACAGAACATGGTCCATCTATAAGAAGCATCGTTCCCAGGCCCCTACACAGCTTCCTCTGTGGTAGGTACAGAGCTTATGCTTGAGTTGGGCCCCAGAAGCAGCAGTCATCCCATCCTTTTGGCCTCGGGGAAGTTGTGCTGAGCAAGGAAGAGACAATAAGTTCCAGTCTCAACTCCTCTTCCACTGACTGGTGTTAATGCTTCGTACTGCAAAGTCATCATTATTGATGAAGGCTTCATGCCCCTATTTTACATGATAAAGTAACTGAGAGGCTGTTCAAGGTAGTGTCATAGAATCATAGAATCTCAGGGTTGGAAGGGACCTCAGGAGGTCATCTAGTCCAACCCCCTGCTCAAAGCAGGACCAAACCCAACTAAATCATCCCAGCCAGGGCTTTGTCAAGCCTGACCTTAAAAACCTCTAAGGAAGGAGATTCCACCACCTCCCTAGGTAACCCATTCCAGTGCTTCACCACCCTACTAGTGAAAAAGTTTTTCCTAATGTCCAACCTATACCTCCCCCACTGCAACTTGAGACCATTACTCCTTGTTCTGTCATCATCTACCACTAAGAACAGTCTAGATCCATCCTCTTTGGAACCCCCTTTCAGGTAGTTGAAAGCAGCTATCAAATCCCCCCTCATTCTTCTCTTCTGCAGGCTAAATAATCTCAGTTCCCTCAGCCTCTCCTCATAAGTCATGTGCTCCAGCCCCCTAATCATTTTTGTTGCCCTCCGCTGGACTCTCTCCAATTTATCCACATCCTTCTTGCAGTGTGGGGCCCAAAACTGGGCACAGTACTCCAAATGAGGCCTCACCAGTGCTGAATAGAGGGGAATGATCACATCCCTCGATCTGCTGGAAATGCCCCTACTTAAACCACCCAAAATGCCATTAGCCTTCTTGGCAACAAGGGCACACTGTTGACTCATATTCAGCTTTTTGTCCACTGTAAACCCTAGGTCCTTTTCTGCAGAACTGCTGCCCAGCCATTCGGTCCCTAGTCTGTAGCAATGCATGGGATTCTTCCGTCCTAAGTGCAGGACTCTGCACTTGTCCTTGTTGAACCTCATCATATTTCTTTTGGCCCAATCCTCTAATTTGTCTAGGTCCCTCTGTATCCTATCCCTACCCTCCAGCGTATCAACCACTCCTCCCAGTTTAGTGTCATCTGCAAACTTGCTAAGGGTGCAGTCCACACCATCCTCCAGATCGTTAATGAAGATATTGAACAAAACCGACCCCAGCACCGACCCTTGGGGCACTCCACTTGATACCGGCTGCCAACTAGACATGGAACCATTGATCACTACCCGTTGAGCCTGACCATCTAGCCAGTTTTCTATCCACCTTACCGTCCATTCATCCAGCCATACTTCTTTAACTTGCTGGCAAGAATATTGTGGGAGACTGTATCAAAGGCTTTGCTAAAGTCCAGAAATAGCACATCCACTGCTTTCCCCTCATCCACAGAGCCGGTTATCTCATCATAGAAGGCAATTAGGTTAGTCAGGCATGACTTGCCCTTGGTGAATCCATGCTGACTGTTCCTGATCACTTTCCCCTCCTTTAAGTGGTTCAGAATTGATTCCTTGAGGACCTGTTCCATGATTTTTCCAGGGACTGAGGTGAGACTGACTGGCCTGTAGTTCCCTGGATCTTCCTTCTTCCCTGTCTATCAGAGCTGGTTTCTAACATTGCATAGCCAAGCCTGATCCAAACAGCAACACAGCCTTTCAAAAAGAACATTCCCAATCTATCTACTAGATCACAGCCTTCCAGAGCCAATACCAGAAACCAAGATTCCCAACTCCAAATATCTATTACCTACCTAGTTGCATAATCCACTGGCAAACTTTATCACACCACCCTATGCTGTTTAATAGCCTTTTCCTGTTACCAGTTACTCCATCTCCAGTGGTAATAGAGGTCTGTGGTATGGATCTAGAAATCCTGGGCTCAAATCCTGCTCATTACCCCATTTTTTTTCCTTTTTCTTTTTTTTCTTGGAGCAGGAGTGGAAGGAGGGACAGGAATAGTTCCACAGGATGGAATTTTTCTCTTTTTGAAAGAAAACTGAAAACAAAGATCTAGGAAATTACATGTTAAGGTTGCAAAGTCAAGCACCCAAATGTTAGACAATTCCAGAATTAAGGTTGCTATGCGGCCCTATTTTGGCCCCATTGTGTGTATGCATTATGATATGCTCTTTATTCACATCATCACATTATCTGACTAAGATTCCCTCCTCATTCAGAGCACATAATGAATAGTGAATGAAGAGGGAGGTAGTAAAAAAAAAAAAAAAGGATATTCTTTTGTGTATCAGGCATTAGACTGGGACCCAGGAGAGGAAGGACTATTGTTGGTTCTGCCACCCACATGTGAGATGTTAGGACATAATGCATATGTAGAAGGGGAAGGGGAGAATTAAGTTTGCACAAACAACTTAATACTGGCATTTCCTCTCTGACTGCTTGACTTTGTAACTTTAATATTTTTTTGTATACACACACACACACACACACACACACCCCATAGTTAGTTACCTTAGTTACATCAAAAGGATTAAATGGGAACTTCTCTGCTTCTTCAAATGTCATAACCTGAATGTAGAAAGTCCAGGATGGACAGTTTCCATTGGCAATAGCATTGTAAAGGTCACGCAATCCATAGTCAGGATCAGTGGAAGCCAATCTTCCTGCTTCTTCGACAGAAAGGTTTTTGATGCCCTGATCAGTCTAATAGTAATTAAATGAAGTGACACTCATTACCATTTGTAATTAAACAAAACTGGCTATGAAATACCACAGGAAATTTAAAAAAAAGAGCAAACTGAAGAACTATTAGACTGTTTGCATATTCCACTTTACATCTGAATTTCAGCAGGTAAATTAAATGCCACTCCACAGTACAATCTGAACATTGCCCTCTTTATTAATTTGAGCTCGGCAAGGTAACAGAATATCTTTAAAATAATAAAATTAGGTAACTGCTTAATGTACTCTTTGTTTGGTACTAGAGGTCAGATTCTGTATTCCCTTTTATGCCACCCAAGAGGCATAGAAGGGGCATGAATGGAACAAAAACATCCCCTAGGGTATATTCTCTGAAAAAGAGGGCTTCCTACCCAGCTAGAGCTGTTCTACACAAATCTACCCTCTCTTGTAAAGGGTGTTTTGGGGGTGAACAGAGGGCAAGAGGGAAGCAGTCTTTGGTGTTGAAAGACTGATTAAAAGTATGTTCTTGAGAATGTTGCTTTTTATTTCTGGAATATTTTTCAGTGCTTAGGAACTGCATTCTCATTTCCCTGTGTTTTGGAGTGAAGAAAAAAGGCTCAGAGTTGCCTCAACAAAGCTAGGAAGAGCCCAAGGATTCAAAGGCCTACATCAGCAGTAGAAAAAGCAAGTTCTCAGGGAACCTCTTTTAGCTTTATATTGGGAATCAATGGATCAGCAATAGTTTCTGGAGCCTTAATCAGCTTAAGATCCTAAGGACATTTCAGCACCCTCTTGGATGGGCTAGGCCCTAAAGCTCCCTTCTAGCCTGGGGACAGGGGTCTGAGGGCTTTGGTTCCAAAGAGCTACCAAAACCAGAGCCCTTGACTTGAGGTCTTTGGCTTGACTCCAACTGGAGCTACAACCACATTAGACTTAGTCTTATCTCTGGCAAGTGATGGTAAGAATTCAAATTGGCTCAGGTGCTAATGACAGCCAGTCCCCTCGCATGTAACCCAGACCATGGATCTCAGACTGTTCTGCAGATTTTGCCTGCTGAAACTTCAGCATTAGGAAGATCTGGAGCCTTGCTTGACTGTTTTTATGGACTTTGGATGTGAAAGCCCAACACACCTTTCACCCATCAGGAGATATGATTCTCCTAAGCAAAAAGGGAACTAGAAGTAAGCACTGGACTCCAGAAAAATCCTGGATAAGAAGTGCATCTACTGAATCCCTCTCTGGACTATACCCTAGGCTGTATGACCCAAGGAACCAAGTGCATCACATGCACAAAATAGACTAAGATGCCATTTCTGAAATACACACAAAACCCCCAAAATCCTTACTATACTAGAAATTATTCTTAGTACTTAAATAAATATATATAAAAGAACTTTAAGGAAAATAAAAAGTGTGATAGGGTTGGGCATGGGTATATGTAGGATTCCTACATCTGAACTGAATGGCAGCAAGAAAGGTGTTCAGGATTGTTCCTCCCTTACACAACCTCAGACTCAAAACCTATGGTGTCATAAGAGAGAGCTGCAGCAGACACAACCAGCATGGTTTTCCAGAAGCTCACTGTGTAAACACCTTGAATACCATAAGTGGTAACAAACCAAGATCTTTGAAAAATCATCTCTGCTAATCACAGCATATGGGAAGCAGAGTGGAAATCAAAGCAGGGACAACCTGGCCCTTTATGTATGTTTAATGATGGATTGAAAAGATTCTTGTAATAACAGCCAGTAAAGTATACAGAAAAACCTTTTACAGATCTCTTAAATTCGACTAGTATCAGAGGGGTAGCCGTGTTAGTCTGGATCTGTAAAAGCAGCAAAGAATCCTGTGGCACCTTATAGACTAACAGACGTTTTGCAGCATGAGCTTTCGTGGGTGAATACCCACTTCTTCGGATGCAAGTGGTGGAAATTTCCAGGGGCAGGTTTATATATGCAAGCAAGAAGCAAGCTAGAGATAATGAGGTTAGTTCAATCAGGGAGGATGAGGCCCTGTTCTAGCAGTTGAGTGAAAACCAAGAGAGGAGAAACTGGTTCTGTAGTTGGCAAGCCATTCACAGTCTTTGTTTAATCCTGAGATGATGGTGTCAAATTTGCAGATGAACTGGAGCTCAGCAGTTTCTCTTTGAAGTCTGGTCCTGAAGTTTTTTTGCTGCAGGATGGCCACCTTAAGATCTGCTATTGTGTGGCCAGGGAGGTTGAAGTGTTCTCCTACAGGTTTTTGTATATTGCCATTCCTAATATCTGATTTGTGTCCATTTATCCTTTTCCTTAGAGACTGTCCAGTTTGGCCGATGTACATAGCAGAGGGGCATTGCTGGCATATCAACATACAAATCAACATACCCTTAGAGCCCTGACCAGGGCTATTCTATCTACTGCCCAAAATCCACAAACCTGGAAATCCTGGACGCCCCATCATCTCGGGCATTGGAACTCTCACTGAAAGACTGTCTGGATATGTGGACTCTCTACTCAGACCCTATGCCACCAGCACTCCCAGCTATCTCCGTGACACCACTGATTTCCTGAGGAAACTACAATGCATTGGTGACCTTCCAGAAAACACCATCCTGGCCACCATGGATGTAGAGGCTCTCTACACCAACATCCCACACGCTGATGGAATACAAGCTGTCAGGAACAGTATCCCTGATGATGCCACAGCACAACTGGTTGCTGAGCTCTGTGCCTTTATCCTCAGACACAACTATTTCAAATTTGATGACAATATATATCTCCAGATCAGTGGCACCGCTATGGGCACCCGCATGGCCCCACAATATGCCAATATTTTTATGGCTGACCTGGAACAACGCTTCCTCAGCTCCTGTCCACTCACGCCCCTTCTCTACCTACGCTACATTGATGACATCTTCATCATCTGGACCCATGGGAAGGAGACTCTGGAAAAATTCCACCACGATTTCAACAGCTTCCACCCCACCATCAACCTCAGCCTGGACCAATCTACACGGGAGGTCCACTTCCTAGACACTACGGTGCAAATAATTGATGGTCACATTAACACCACCCTATACCGAAAACCTACCGACCGCTATTCCTACCTTCATGCCTCCAGCTTCCATCCCGGGCACACCACAAGATCCATTGTCTACATCCAAGCACTGAGGTACAACCGCATCTGCTCTAACCCCACAGACAGAGACCAACACCTACAAAATCTCCACCAAGCATTCTCAAAACTACAGTACCCGCACGAGGAAATAAGGAGACAGATCAACAGCGCCAGACGTGTACCCAGAAGCCTCCTACTGCAAGACAAACCCAAGAAAGAAACCAACAGGACTCCACTGGCCATCACATACAGTCCCCAGCTAAAACCCCTCCAGCGCATCATCAGGGATCTACAACCCATCCTGGAGAATGATCCCACACTTTCACAGGCCTTGGGTGGCAGGCCAGTCCTCGCCCACAGACAACCTGAAGCATATTCTCACCAGTAACTGCACACCGCACCATAGTAACTCTAGCTCAGGAACCAATCCATGCAACAAACCTCGATGCCAACTCTGCCCACATATCTACACCAGCGACACCATCACAGGACCTAACCAGATCAGCCACACTATCACCAGTTCATTCACCTGCACGTCCACCAATGTAAAATATGCCATCATATGCCAGCAATGCCCCTCTGCTATGTACATCGGCCAAACTGGACAGTCTCTAAGGAAAAGGATAAATGGACACAAATCAGATATTAGGAATGGCAATATACAAAAACCTGTAGGAGAACACTTCAACCTCCCTGGCCACACAATAGCAGATCTTAAGGTGGCCATCCTGCAGCAAAAAAACTTCAGGACCAGACTTCAAAGAGAAACTGCTGAGCTCCAGTTCATCTGCAAATTTGACACCATCAGCTCAGGATTAAACAAAGACTGTGAATGGCTTGCCAACTACAGAACCAGTTTCTCCTCTCTTGGTTTTCACTCAACTGCTAGAACAGGGCCTCATCCTCCCTGATTGAACTAACCTCGTTATCTCTAGCTTGCTTCTTGCTTGCATATATAAACCTGCCCCTGGAAATTTCCACCACTTGCATCCGAAGAAGTGGGTATTCACCCACGAAAGCTCATGCTGCAAAACGTCTGTTAGTCTATAAGGTGCCACAGGATTCTTTGCTGCTTTTAAATTCGACTATTACTCTAATGCCTGTAAGATCTTTCCTGAATGAGACCTGCAAGATTATATAATATTGCCAAGATTTGCATACAAATTTGCAGAACCACCTATTGCAGAACATTTTGCCCTATTGTACCTCCAATTTATAATGGTGGATTCGTATTTAGCACAAAGTATTTCCAAGTAGGTGAACTTAAAACCAGTACCTTAGCATGAAACTTGCAGTAAACGGCTTTGCCATGAGCATTAATCAGTTTAAAGGTATGAGATCCATATCCATCCATATGACGATGCCCATCTGGAATACCACGATCACTGAACAAGAAAGACACCTAAATAAAAAGCATAGTCAATTCTAGTAATTAATAAACTGATCCAATATAAAGTCATTAATCCATAAACAGCACATAGGCTCCTCTAATCAAAGGTATAAATGGAAATGGTCTTATACTGCAGACCATAATGACTGTTCATGTGCCAAGACCTGTTTGACTAATTTCTTGTTTGAAAACTTCTGAAACATAATCACAACAGCTCTAATAACTGGATCACTGAAGATGCTGAACATGCAATAAAGTTAAGTCTATATGAAATATTTAACAAGGAAGTGAAAGATCTGTGTGATTACAATGGCTTTTTCCAAAGAGGAATAAGTTAGCTACTGTAGTTTTAGAGCTAACTGTGACAACTTTTCCAGCAAGCACCATATTTTGAACTTAAAAAAAATAAAAAAAGTTAAAATCCTGAACAAACCAGTTTTAGCAAAACCCTTCAAGGCAGAGTAATTCCATGCATAGCATTCAATAGCCACAGAAAATGCTGCTTGTTCTTGAATTTGGGGTTGCACAAAACCCTTTAATATCAAGCACTTTTTCTTAAAGTTACTGAGCTTTTCACCTTTTACCAATGTTTACTTTTACACTAACATTCCAAATGTATACCGCACTCTTTATATACTGTTTTCTGACCATCACTGTTTCAGAAGAATTAAAATTTATGATGTGTGCTGATATCAATCCCTAAACATTTAGGCAGAAGAAAAAATTACAGCTTTATACAGATTTATAAGTATATCAGCATTATCTTCCCAGAAATATTTTTAATTTTTTAACATTACTTTTCTTATACTTGGTTGACTAAACAGCAAGTCTTTGCTATTTCTGAATGGTTCAGCTGCTTTAATTCAACAGTAACATACTGATAGTCTTAAATTCTTTACTTTTGTGTTGGTCCGAGTAAAATACAGCCAAGAAAAATAAGGACACTAGATAATCACTTTAATCACTGGCTAATTTTACAGAAAATTTTAAAAAGACCCAAAATCTAGTAGTTAGTTTAACAGGTGGCTAAAAGTATATAATTTGAGTTTCACTGTATTTCGGTTAGCTATTAATAATTTAAGATTATTATATAGCCTTATTGGTCCAAAAAGATAACAGAAATTTCCAGACTGTCCAAGAAACTGAAATGTTAAAAAAAACAAAAAAAAACATAGAACAAAACATGACTTAATATGCGAGTTCCCTGTTCATGGAAGAATAAGCTGAGTTCAAAACACAATAAGCTCCCACCTGGTGCAGAGATTCAGGGCGAAGGCTCCAGAAGTCCCATACCATGTCTGGATCCTTCAGATGAGTCTGAGGGTTCCTCTTTTGGCTATGTATAAAGGATGGAAACTAATTTCAAACAAAAACAAAATTAAGATGAATTTACTGGAATTAAAAATTTGAAGATATTGCAAGAACTGACAAAGTCCTCTACAATTATGCTCAGAGTCCCTTTACATACTACTAGCATTTCAAGAAAACAGATCACATAGTATCTTGATATATAGAACCGACTTCAGCCACAATAAATGAAACATGGCTCTTGACAAAGTATATTTTAAGCTACTGTGGGGCAAGTATGAAATCATCAGCACTTCAAGATGGTATTAGGAGTGATAGGTCAGAGTTAGAGGTGGGAGAAGCTATAACAAAAGGAAAAAAAACAGAGCATCGAGGAGTTTCAGCTTTGTCCAGATACTACCAACAAACCGATTATGTTAATTTCACCCTCAAGCCTGAACGGGTGAAATATTTATATGAACAAGAATCAGCAGCATGATGAGCCAGCTGGTCAAAAAGTCTGCAAATTCTAAGGTCCTTAGCCTGGAAGTCTCTACTGTGGGGCTGCCCTAGAGCTGCAAATCCTGGGAGTCGACCCCAGGATTACCTGGCTCTCAGCTCTGCAGCAGGGAACCTGGAAGCCCTGACAGCCCCAATTCAAGTTCCAGGTGCCCTCCTGAGGAAACCCTAGCTAGAGCTAAGGGCTTCCAAGGTTTTCAACATCACTACTCCATGCCCTGGCATAGCAAGGTTTTCCTGGAGTCACAGACCCTGGAAACCCTGGGGCAGTCCAGAGGGCCGAACTGCTGGAAGACCCTGGAAGCCCAGTTTCCCAAGCAGCTTGGCAGGGAAGCTGGCAGGGAACCAAGCTGCTTGGGAAACTGGTCTTCCAGGGTCTTCCAGCAGTCCGGCTCTCTGGACAGACATTTTGAGTTTGATTGCAGGCTAAAACAGATGCAGTTAAAGCCATCATTTTATTGAGCCTTTGAGTTCCTCTATGTTGTCATGAGGGAGCTTGGCAAGGAAGCCATGTCCCATGTCAGAAAGTCATACCTAGCCACCAGGGCCAGACATAAGCCACTCACAGTTGTAGCAATGCTGATGAGTAGGTTTTCCACCCAAACAGGTTTAAGCATTTGGAGTCTTTGACTTTTCAAGTATAGTTGAAATAACTAAAGGAGCCAGTGTTCTGGTGTAGAAGTACTCAACCCCCACAGAGGGTACCTGGTACCTCTTCTCAACATGTTTTGCTGGTGGGGATATAACAGCTGGCATCTGCCACAGAGATTTCACTGGATCTAGTAATCTTTCATTAATGGGGAGGATGATTCTGCAAGGACCAGAAGCTGATAGGATGTTGAATAGCTTGTGGGGCTTTTCTGAGATGACTGAAGTCTCGCTCTCTAGAGTCTCAGCAATCCACACAAGAAGCTCCTGGACCACTCTGACGTCTTCCAGTACTAGTGCCAAGCATATCACTTAATCTGGCAATGATGTGGAAATATGCCTAGGAGGCAAGACAGGGTGTTGATTTTTTGCCCCTGGATGCCATTCCTCTTGATATTTCAGTGTTGACAATCCAGCCAGGGAAGCTGCTGGAGCAAACCTCTCCCTCATGGTGGATATAGATTTCTCAGTGCCTGTGAAGGTAGACCCAGGACCCAAACAGGCCCATGGTGGCATCCCATATGGGTACAGGTGACTGGACCAATTCCAATCTTGGGTGCTGCTGGCCATTGGGGTCTGTAGAAGTCCCTAGATCTCTTGGTGATGACACACCTGCAGACTTCAAAAGGGATGGTTCCCTGTATGATGACCAGGAAAAGCATGCCCAAGTGATGGTATGGAGTAAGTAGACCTCCTGGGGGAGTGGCACTAATGAATAAGGTGCTTTTGGTATCTGTGGCAGTGGATATCTTGGCACCGGGATGTACCTGGTTCAACCCAAGCCTCCTCCTCCAAGGTTGGGGTCAATGCCACTGGGAGCACCTTTGTCACTGGGGTCAATGCTGGTAATCTGCTGCATTGGTGTCTTCTTCTCCCCAGCCCTGGATGCTGTGGGTTTCGAGAACTTATAAAGAAATGTTTTGCTTTACCAGTCCTTGTTGGAGGACACTGACCTTCTTCAGTTGCTCCAATCACCAAGGCAAGAGACTCCTTTCAATGCACAACTTCTATGCCTGAAGTGTAGGTGTTTGCTTTGGTCGTGATGCCAATGCTGTCACCAGGTCTCTCTTTGGTGCCAACTGCTCTATAGTATTCTTAAGAGTCACTTGTCTGTTCTATGGGATGCTAGATGATGCAGGATTGTCTATTAAGGAGGATTTTGGAGCTCCTTTCCTCTGGATCCGATGAGACCTTCATGGACTGCTCTAGAAGGTGGTGATACTGCTTAACAACTTAAAAGTCCTTGAGGAGCAGGATAAGTATACCAAGCATCTTCTCAGAATATGAGATTTTCCAAGATGGAAGAGGCACCTATTGTGCCTGTCCTTAAAGATAATTATCCCATCACAGTATAGACAGGACTTGAAGCCTGCAGGTTTTGAGTCTGCCATTATAGAAATACTGTATAGGGTGGGAGCATATAGAGGGGTGTCTGACCAAACAAGTCAAAACAGAAGATCACCCATAATTACGAAGATTTTTCAGACTATTAAAAAGTTTAGCCTGAGCAAAGAACCAGGGGGTTGGTCATCAGGTCTTTTTATGCCTTTATATGGGCACATAAGGAGACATGGGGCACATACATGTCCCCTAGTCTCACATGCATGAGGTGCAGGCAACCCTATATTGGGATGCATACTGGCACATACAAAAAGCATTTAAGACAGAAAAGGACAAAAAACTTATACTGGACCAAATTCTATGGTTCTAAATTAAGCAAGACTTCCATTGAACTCAAATTTGGCCCTGATTGAGTGAACTATAGTGATATATTAGGCAACTATCTCCAATGTCTTAACTGAATTTGAAAGAGATAATAATCCTGCCCTCTAATTCAAAATAGGCCTGCGTTTTATAAAAGTTTTAATGTCAGTGTAACTACTTTACACATTTAAAAGACTATCTCCTTACCAAACAACATAAAAATGGATAATGAGTAATGAGTAAAGTCTAAATTTGTTTCAACATTTAAACAGGTTACAGGAACTTTTTAAAAGTGAAAAAATTTTAAATGATCCAAATTCAAATGACAGCTGGAAAGTATCTTACCCATTTTGACTCATATACTAGTGATATTAATCACAAGTAAAAATACAAACGTATTAAATACTAAGCCTATTTACTAGCCATTCTGACGTTATACAGATTGTTTCTTTAAATGCAAATAAGCATAATTATTCTCAAAGTAGCTTCATTTTCAGTCAAAAAATTTCAAATTTATACTGAACTATCAGGGTACAATAAGATTTCAGTGCCAATCTGTATTTTATGCTTCTCTGTACTCTTTCTTCACCACTTGTACAAATCCTTGGACTTCTTTATCTCATCTGCTGAAACCACCTACAAGCATGGTCTCACTCACCAGAATGGCATCACGGATAAAGAAGATGGGAGTGTTGTTGCCTACAAGATCCCAGATACCCTCTTCTGTGTAGAATTTCATTGCAAAGCCTCGAGGGTCACGAACAGTGTCAGCTGAACCAGACTCTCCAGCTAGAAGAAACACATATATGTAAAAGTGTCAAGATGTGGGGGCATTCTTTTTAAACCTTACCCACACTGGAGAATTTTAGTATATTTCAGGCACCTGAATGCTTGTAACACATTGTAGACATAAAGTGAGCAATGCATCTGCAGATCCAGTTGCACAAGAGTTGTTCATGAATAAGTTATACCAACCTGACCTATTAGAAGTTTTTACACCAGAATTCCTTACATGTAGACAAAAGCTCCTAATTAACCCACTTTACTTCTGAAAAAGTATGTCTACACAGCAATTTATTACGCTTTATCTAATACGCCTTACCTTCACACCACTAGTTAAATCATCATGAATTTCCTGAGTGTCCACGGATAGACAAGCCCTATGATTGCTATACAGACAGGAGAAAACCCATGTAAGCAGTGCTGAAAAAGCTCAGCAGCCTACTTTAGTACATGCTCTGTTCTGTCAGTAACTCCAATTGCCTCTCCAGATCCTAAGCGCAAATAAGTGTTGCTCGGCTGCCAGAGCTTTGAACCACACAAAGAAATCCACCGGGTTACTAAGATCTATAGACTCTTTACATTGTTCCAGAAGACTCAAGAATCCTCATGATTTGACCATCTTCAAGATTTTAGAACAACTATCACAAAAGATCCAAAAAGTTGTAAGTAACTATAAAAGTACTGCAAAATATGAATAGCTTTAGAACCTCCCACTTTCTAATAAAGCAGCAAAGAGTCCTGTGGCACCTAATAGACTAACAGACGTAGTGGAGCATGAGCTTTCGTGGGTGAACACCCACTTCGTCGTATTCACCCACGAAAGCTCATGCTCCAATACGTCTGTTAGTCTATAAGGTGCCACAGGACTCTGCTGCTTTTACAGATCCAGACTAACATGGCTACCCTTCTGATACTTGCCACTTTCTATTGCCATAAAAAAAGATTACATTTTCAGTCATACAATGTGCAAGATATTGGCCTTTGAAGTCATTTGTAAAAAGCTGTAACTTATCCCTCTTAGGATTTCAGAAAGGATAGTTTATTTTATTTTATAGGAAGCTGTTTTGTTATGGTCCTCATTCCAATAATATTCCAATAATGAATTTATCCTCACAACATTGCTGCCAGGTAAGAATGAAAAATAGCGATAATTATTCTAATGGAGGACCAAGGCAGAAAGGCGTTAATCACAGCCTGCCCACATTCATAAAGAGAGCCTATGGCAGAGCAAGGAATAGAACCAAAGCCTCCTGAAAATACCATACTTCCTCTTGCACTTGGGAGGAAAAATGTCTATGGTAGACTGATGTTACATGAAATGGCAGCAGCTTAACACTACTCAAGATTTTAGAATAAATCTAGGGGAGAGGAGTAAGTTGGCAGAGGGCTGGTGAAGTGGTCAAAAGTACATGAAATTTGACACAGTTCCACAATATATTACACTAGCAATTCTATACATGTGTTATATAAGAGGCCATACATAATAATTACACCACCTTACCGACAGTGGAGAATCGAATGGCTATTGGTGTTCTTTTTCCAATGTGCTCAAATACCTTCGCCTTACAATATTTGGTGATATCATGAGTCACTTCAAAATAGCCAAAAGCTCCTGAAAAAAACAAAACAAAATTACTTTTATACATGATTGGATGAACAACTGTGAACAGCAAAGAGGCCAGATGACTTTGGCTAATATCAGGAGCACAACCAACGTACTGGACGTTGGAGAAGGGCAAGAGAAATAATTATGGCAGTTGGACAAAACTCGTAACATTCTCTTCCACCTCAAGCCACCACTCTGCTGATTTCTTTACTCTACCCCTCTCTGCCTCTAGATACTTTTACTTCTTTTGTAGCTTTCCCTCTTTCAATATTATGAAATGAACTTGTTGCTCGCTGTATCTGTGTTTGCTGGGCTCTGACACTACACCTTCCAATTAGATTGCTCAATATTCTCTTATGCAGGAAACAGGTTCCTGATCCTAATATGCAACCAGAGATATGGAGCATGTCAAACTTCACAAATCTTAACATACAGCATTTCAGCAGAGAACATTAGTGCCTAGTACAAATACACCTAGGCCGGCATGCTGCTGTGAGCAGCAGAGGTTTCTGTGGGCCATCCATCCCAGAATCACAACAGAGCATCACATGGCTATAAAGACTTCCCTAGCATAAAATAAATCATAGCCTAGAAGTCTAAGTTTGACTTAGCATTCAACGTGAGTGGTATTTTAAATGTATTTCCCCATTTATGTATATACAGTACGCTGGATGTTTTTATAGTTGCAGGTTGTACACGATCTCAGATAATAAAGATAGGTAACTAAGGTTTTTGTTTAGTGTTCCACAGCCTTGATAACTTGAGACACCTCAGAAGAGTCTGATAGGAAATGGAGGAGAAACAGCTAATGGAAGTTGTTGCAGTGTTATCAGCAGATGAGTTGGTGTACCTACCTATGAGGACATCCGTTCCACCAAAGACCTCATGTAAAGGCAAAAAGATGTAATCATCTCATTTAGGAAGTGGGAGATCCCACACAGTAAGTTTTATTTTCCCCTCTCTAAAATTCTTACCTGTAACTTGACTGGTAAATTCCTCTACTCAAGAGCAAAGTTCTGTCATGGGACAGGCAAAGTCTCATTTTATGAAGAAGCATAGCCTGTAGCTTTCTACAGTTTCTGTAATACCACTTAACTAAACAAATATGGTAACTTCATATAACCTATGAAGCAATGATAACGGGTAACTAACAGCATGAAGGGAAAAAGTCTGCAGAGGGAATTTTCTGTCATAAATTCTTAATTATACACTCAATTGACCTGCCTTCATGGGAATTTGGGTCTATGAGAGTCTTTTTCTTTGGGGTTGACGACTTTTCTCTTCCTTTTCTGTTGCTGTATAATTTCTCTCATATTCTAATAGTGCCAATACTGTGGCTTTTACCACAAAAATCACACAAAAATTAGGGATTATAAATTAGAGGGGCTAATTACTAAATGCTCATCAGCTAATAATTTGCAGCTGTAGGTGGTATGGCATAGCTACCAGCTATGATCCTAAGGATTCAGACACCCATGTGAGTAAAGGGTATAAATACTTATGAATATATTTGTGCTGAATGAAAAGATAACCACAGTGAACCAGAACCTCAAAAGGTATTGAAATCAATGGAAGTTAGGAGCCTAAATACCTATGAAGATCTATGTCAGTATGTTTCTTGTCATTGACAACAATGTATGTTAGTGTTGTTAACAAACTCTTACCTATTGGTTTGAGGGAGGCACTTGTCGTTGATGGGGAAGGGATGTGGGGAAGAGGGGCATCATTTCTGATTTCCAATTAGCAAAACAAGTTAACAAGAGTTAACTCTCATAAAATTAACTTGGGGATGAATAAACCTCAGCTTGAGACAAAAGCATCACTCCTGGACAGGTACTGTTGGGGAAAAGAGATCTTAGACATATGTGAGTACTCCATTATATGTTTTCATTTGCATGCACTGAAAGTTGAGTTTTACTTAATGAAACTTTCTATGTACTTCACTAAAACTAGATACTCATTTTTATGAACCTTGAAAATTTACTAATCCTTCATGTTAATGCCATAAACCCATATGAGACTAACAAAAATAGCATGTTATATCATGTAAACTGAAAACATAATCCAAATTCTCAAACTGACCCTAGAAATAAGTAATCAATGCTATTCTGACCATGAAACCTTGATCAAAAACAAGCTATGAAAGGCTTACAGTTTTTGCTAGTCTCTCCCCTCTTATATGAGGCAACTTGATTACTCATTTTAAATAGAAGTCTTATTAAAGCATAGATGATAGAGAGAGAAATAGTTCCTTTAAAAAGGAGTACAGATGTGAATAAGAACATTTTTACTGTTGCTAGTAAAAGTTTATTCAGATATGAAGTTACAGGTTTTTTTATTTATTTTTAATAGGTTGTCCTAAAGGGTAATTGAACTGGCATTTATCTGCTTAGTAAACTATATAAGTACTGACATCTAATCATTCCATAGGTAAACACTAGATCTGGTAATTAAGGCTTTATTCCAGGACAGAATTTTGAGCAATTGTAAAACAAATGCCTCTACTCCTCTTACTTTAAATAACTAAGTATAGATACCGAATTGGTGTCAGATTCTTAAGTCCTCTGAAAAGAGAAAATACAACACAGAAGTGTTTTGCAGGTCCCTGCAGGACTTTTCTTAGGAGGTAAGCTACTTTGCCTCCCCAGTTATTTCTCTCTCTGTCAAATGGGGGAGGGAGGGAATAATACCACTTTTCTTTGTTTTCTCTGGCTAGAGTTCTCACACACACACATCCCTGATAACAGGATTTGGCCTAACATTAATATCATACATCATGCTTTTTTTCCCTCTTAACATAATCTTGATTGCAATATTAATTCACTGGCATTCTCTAGCAGATTTTTACGCAGCTAAGGAACACATGCCTTTTAAACCCACCTGCTCCTTTGGCATGCACAACTCTTTCAGGAATCCTCTCTCTGTCAAAATGAGCCATCTCATCAGTGAAAACAACATCCTGAACAAGAAGAGGGCCCCGTGGCCCTACTGTCATGATGTTAAGTTTATCGCCTACTGGGATCCCAGCTCCAGTGGTCAAGGCATCTGGTTTCTAAATGCAAAAATTATTTTTAAGAAATCAAGTTACTACAATGGAAAAACTAAAATAAATTTCTATACCCTTTTAAGTGGTTAATCAAATAGAACTCAGTGAAAATAACTCTAATCATATAGACCTGTGGAATAAATAGTATGACTCCTGAAGGTACAGGAAAAACTGCTTCCTGCATCAAGGCTGATTATTTAATCATAATGGTTACTGTAGGGGTATTAATAATTTTAAATGTAAAAAACAAAACACTGAGTTAAACATTAAAGTTTGATAGTTGTGTAAAGCTGGAAAAATACTACAAGGCATACTACTTATTGAAGTACAAAAACTATATTCAATAACTAAAAGAACAAGCATTTAGAAGCAGATAAAACATGCTAACTTTCAAGAGTATGTCAGTGGACTTAGAAATAACTAGTAACTTTAAGCTTCACATTTTTTTACATTGGAACTTGCAAAATAAGCAAGTGGTTTGGTTTTCAAGTATTTTAGTGATTAAATTCTTAAATGTAACTCTAGGAGTAATGGTATATGTTCTGCACCCCTCTTGCTCTCCTAATATGCTTTGTTTTAAAGAACGTTAATAATCTTTATAGATTTTTCCAAGTCATTCAAAATCCAGGAACTCTGCTGAAGTGTTACTTCAGAGTTGCTTGCTAAGCTCTCATGCCTCACTCTAGAAGCCAAAAATACATTTGTACTATATTGGAATGATAACCCTCCTAATAGTTAAAAGTCCACTCTTGCCCTCTTCTAGCCTCAATACTGAGCAAGTAGTTCAGAATGCACTTCTGAAAGTCAGGCACTGAAATGCCATCAGCATTGACAATGTAACCAGTGTCTGACAGTGTCCAACAGCCTCTCTGTGCCCTCAAAGTGAGATGGCTGGTCCACTGGAGTGGACAGTCAATTAAGTTAAACACCTATTGCTACAAAGTGTGATCATGACTGCTATAGCAAAAGCAATCAAGTTTATTTTGCTAGCTTAGGCAGCCTGAGGTAAGTGTCTAAAGATGTGATTTCTGCACTACAATGAATATGTAGGAAGCAAGGCAGAAGAGAGGCAGCAATATCAGAACAATCTTGAAATCCTTAATTGACTCTCTCTGTACACACCACCAGCCAGAATGTTATTTTAATAGCTACCACTAAACCTCTACTTTTTGAGGACATGAACCTTTTGTATAACTGCATAAGAATGTTTTTCTTCACCACCACTCTGCAGATCACTCTGAACTGTATTAATGCTTACAGCACCTGCTGTAACTTTTTTAACTGAGTGACTTTTCTACTCTCACAGCTTCATTGACTGGTCTAACCATGGAAAAAATTTGAAAGCTAAACCTTAAATGAGTTATTTAATCCTTCATCATCCCACAAATACAGTCATTTTCATGTATGATAGAGTCAGGCAGTCTGAATATTTTCTTGACAGGATTTTGGGGCATATTTTAGAGTGACACACTCAAATTAACTCTACATGGATTAACCTTTAAAAAGTTAAGTTTGATACATTACATGCTGTTTGAAGGGCCTTTATTACTTATTTAAAGGTATTTGTTTGCTTCTGTAAGAGATCGTACTGCTCTTCTGATAAAATGGCATTTAGCTTTAGAATAGTTAAGTTCTGAAAGTTGACCCCACATGACTAAGATTTTAAACACCTTGAA
This sequence comes from Mauremys mutica, assembly GCF_020497125.1. Classification (NCBI taxonomy): domain Eukaryota; kingdom Metazoa; phylum Chordata; order Testudines; family Geoemydidae; genus Mauremys; species Mauremys mutica. The sequence goes on from NC_059075.1 coordinate 81,305,134, forward strand.
AAACATAATACTTGTGCATGCACAGAAACGAGTTTTTCATTATTCATTCCATAGATCAGAGGGTGGGGTTTGTTCTTTAGTTTTAAGTGGGAGGTGTTCTGGGGAACAGGAACATTTATCCATGCTTCCCTGAACGGGTCATTACTTCTAATAGCAAGGTCCACAAATCTTTGATGTCTTCAGCCTACTTGCAGCTGAAGAGGTACAATCAGACTTGTCAGTTACTGGAACAATGTAAATAATCCAAGCCCTGAAGAGCATCCAAGTGTTCAGAGTCTGTGGGGGTAAAGGGCTAAATATATTTATCTAAACTCCAAGTAAAAGAGTACCTATCCAAAATTCTGAATTCCCTTGACATACATTTTAAAGACAATACTCTGACTTTACAAAACAATTTAGCCAAGGCAATAGTAGTCTTCTACCTGACCAGCATCACAGAATGTATTCAAGTCAATTCACTTGTGTATTAGCATAGATCAAAGTGAGGGATAAATGTGTAAATTGTGTTCAGATGTTTAAATTTCATGAAAACTAGTGGAACGTTACTTGTATTATTCTTACTTATCTATTCCTGTTTTAATGTAACAGAAAACATTTACACTGAGTATTGTAATTAAATAACCCATCAAACACGAATGAAACCTTGGGGAATGCAAATGAAAAGTAGTATCTTAAAAGTAAGTGATCATTGTGTGTAATGATTGGAGGTCAAAAATTCAAAATGCATTCCTCATTCTGTCATCAAAGGAAAAGCTCATGTGAGTAAAGCCACCGTCAGCTTGCTTTCTATGTAGAGGGGCTAGAAATATGGATTCAAGAAATGATCCATCATCTTTGACAGTTTGGACTCCTACAAGGAAGCCTAGCAGATGCAAAGCGGAGATCCCAAAGACCATCTGGGTACCCTGAAAAGACTTCTTTGGAAAACTGACAGATTGTAAATCAAATGATGGCAGTGATGTAATAAACTATGACTTACTTACTTAATATATTTTTACCTGCTTTAACCTCTAACTCATTTCTTTTTCTTAGCTAATACACCTATAGTTAGTATACTATAGAACTGACTGCCAGTCTTGTCTTTGGTGAAAGGTCTGGAGTACCAATTGATCTGGGGTAAGTGGGTAGTCCCTTGGGACTGGGAGCAACTTGATAAGGATTGATTTTGGGGAGGGGGGTTTCTCTCTAAATCCAGTTTGTCTGGGTGGCAAGATAGCCTGGAGAGCCTAAGGGACTGTCTGACTCCATAGTAAGACTGGTATAGTGATGAAAGAGTTCACATTTGTTACTTACTGGCTTGGAATATTCTATATTATAGAATATACCACCAGTCTGAGGTGTCTGCCCTGTTTTCTGACAGTCTGATCTGAGACTGGCACTCAGAGTTGTGAGACACTCCAGATAGCATGACAAATTCCTCCTAATTCCACATTTTATCTAATCACCAGGCAGCAGACATGTACAAGTAAAACCCACAGCATCTCACTGGGTAGGTGTGATCCCATCCCTGAAGAGTCCATCAGCTCTGAGTTTAATTATCTATAGTAGCAGCTGTGAAAATTATGAAACAGTAAACTTTCATATATTTTGAACAAATCGGCATATATTCTCATTCCTTCAAAACAACCACACGGCAGAGGGTATTATTAGTTTGTATTGCAATAAACCTATAGGCCCCATTTAGGATGAGAGCCCATTTTGCCACACAGTGTACAAAACACATAGCAAGATAAGGTTCTCTGGCCCAAAGAGCTTACAATCTAAACAAAGAGGCAAAAGAGTGAGAAAGGAATACAACACATACCAACCAGCATTTTCAGCATGTTGCTTGTGTGTTAATTCCACAGGGATTTTTTTATTGTAGGCCATTTATGGATTATGCGGGCCAGGATTATGTGAGACAGGGATGAGCTAATAGGAGTAAGTAAGTGAGGGAGAGTAGGCTGGAAGCAGAGGGCTTGCGAGAAGGTCAGAATAAATAGATAATTCAATCTGACATCAGAGAAGTCCAGTGGGACATGAAGGGATGTTATACTAGAGTTCCAAAGGCTCTTTAGGCTTCTTCCACTTTAGGTGTTCCTGATTCTCATCTCTCCTGAGTGCACACGTTTGGGAGTGAGAGACACGGGAAAACTGGTGCTCCTTGCCTGCGGGAGGTCCATCAGAGCCACGGGACCAGCAGACCCTCCGCAGGCACGTCTGCAAGAGGTCCCCCGGAGCCGCGGGAACGGCGACCGCCAGAGCGCCCCCTGCGGCGTGCCGCCCTGCTTGGGGCGGCGGAATTCCTAGAGCCACCCCTGATTGAAGGCCTCCGTCAGAAAAGGTGAGAGTAGGCACAGCCATGTTTGTTCTTGTAGAACACTGTTATCATGTTGTCTGTGAACACTAAAAATCCTAAGCATATTCAACTATTTAAAAATTCTCAAGCAAAAATAGACAAGTAGTCAGAATCTGGGCACTCTAAGGCTCCTCTCCTCTCCTCAAATCTGACTGGAAAGGGAAACGAGGCTCAGTTTAATGTAACCTCAGCTACCTCACATGCATTCCTGGGAAGAAAGACTTGTGCAGCACCCAAAAAGCAGAGGGTTTTTTTCTAGAAAAATTCAAAGACAAATGCCACATCTCAAAACAGGCAACATAGTGGCAATTTTAAAAGAACCACCTGTAAATAGAGAGCATCACTACTAAAACGAGTAAGTTCAATTCTTACTGGTACTGAGGAAACTTGAAAATATCTGAAGAAGTGGTCTTTTACCCATGAAAGCTTATGCCCAAATAAATCTGTTAGTCTTTAAGGTGCCACCAGACTCCTCGTTGTTTTTGTGGATACAGACTAACACAGCTACCCCCCTCTGATACTTGAGGAAACTTGTATCATTGGGCCTGAGAATCTGGAGTTATCCTGTCATTTTATGCAGCAAAATTCACATTTTAAAGTTCATAAAGTTTACACTGTGTAGGACTGTGCCCCAAGGCTTTTACAAAAAGCAAATCATAAGACTCGAGAAGAACAATCAGCATTCTGAACAAGGCAGAGCACACTGGAAAGAGTTGCACGTGACTTTTCATATTAACTCTCAAGTGCATTAGTAAGGAAACGAAGGGTGCTATTCGATAGGATAATCACACTTCTAAAACAGATCTAACTTCTTTACAATTATTATTATTCTACAGAGTCAAGGATTAATGTTGTTTTCAAACTTCTATTCCCACTCACTTAAAAAAAATACTTTCAATGACAACCAAATGGCACTCGACCCCGCAACTTTCCCACGAGTTTCTGAAATCTATGAGAAATTTGCAGGTTTGAGCTTCATCTAACTGGTGGGTTTGTTTGTTTGTTTGATTAAAATGAGAGGAATATTAGCCTGAATCCAATCCTTAATCTGCAAGTTTAGTTTAATACAACATTAATCCTTTCACAGTAAAAGGACTTTGGCCTTTAGATTAGACTATGATTGCTGTGTGGTTGTGGTTAATGACAAACTTAAGGTACATATTTTGAGTACACCTAGTTGCTGTCTACAAGTTACTTTAAAATTCTAAACTGAGAACATCTTTTGTTTCTATTCCAAGGTCCTGTTTTTACTAAATGGTATAGGGCACCTTGTGGTAGCCCACTCTTTCATCAGTATGAATTTTGCCCTAAATGTAAATATTGCTTTTATCAGAGATGTCCACCTGCTCAACAGTGAATATTACAGTACACAAATATAAATTTTTGTGACGTGTATTAGTGATACCAACCAGTGTGTTCAATCATAATTATCTCCTCCGGTTTTTATGAAATATCTTTTTATAACATTGGATCAACTTCATATTAACTCAACTGAGCAAAGTGGGAGCTAAGCTACCTTTCAAATTAGTACTTTGTAAAAAAATGAGTATTAAAATGCTTATACTCATCCATATTGGGATATGTTTTTACACTTTCTTCCAACCTCTATTCTGTAAAGACAGAATAAGGAGGAATCTGAAACCTATATTTTGATTTGGTTAGAGTGGGAGGTAAGTGACTAAAACCACCAAAACTATTGCAGTACTCATTTATTCAAGTCAATGTTTTAATAGTATGCTTTTATAAGATTAAAAGCACTATATAATGTGTGGTCACAATCTACTTTCAAGACTGATAAATGATAGAGCTTCCCTGTTGCATCCACCTGACATAGCATCTATTTTATTGCCTGTATGGGACTCTCAATCATACTTTTGCTTAAGCTGAGGTATAAAACAATATGTCTAAGGCCAGACAAAACAAAGTCTTACTATATAAAGTGGTAACAGCAGAATCTTAGGTCCTGATTTTTCAGAAATATAAAGTATCTGCAGCTACAGTGCACTTCAATGGGCGTTTTGAGGTGTTAACAGTTTGGAAAATCAGGTCTCAAACTACCATTGACAGCAAGGCTGCAATCTAGGGGTTCTATTCCCAGCTCAGCCTCTCTGTACCTGTTTTGTCATCTGTAAAATGGAGATACCTCCTTCGAGATGACCTGTGAGACTGAGGGGTACGTCTACACTACAGTAGCATGGGTAGGATGCTGCACCATAGACATTTCAGTCAATGTAGTTAAGCCATCTCTCTGGCAGAGCAGCTTCTTCCGCCGACCTAGCCACATCACAGCAGTTGGGGGTGCAAAACTGCCACAGGCCTCAGCAACGTGTCTAGGTCAATCTAATTTTTAAGAGTAAACTAGGCCTGGGTCCTGCTGACGCTGAAATGAAACGCTCCGCTAAGGGGCAAAGTATCATCCTCTGCAGGGCCCGTGCGCAGCGCTCCATGGCTGCAGCCCAGGGAGCCCCCCTCCCGCAGGCACGCGCCATCGAATCAGCCAAGCCCCGCCCCTCCCTGCGTGGTCGCCGCTCTCCCACCAACCCCGTCGCTACCATCGCACCCGCCCCCGATAAGGTGGAATGTACCATCTCCCCGCCTGCTCCCCTCGCACCGCCACATAGTGGGAGCTACCATCTCGCGCACCCATCCCCTCAGGAGGCAGCCACGGGCGCGCGCCCTGTGACCGTTACCCTGCACAACGCGCAGGCTGGGGAAGGGGACGCTCCGGGCTGCCGCGGGGCGGGGCGGGAAAGCGCCAGGCGGGGAGCGAGGCCCCTCGGAAAGAGAAGACCCAGCCTCACGGGCCCCTCGTTGGCCCGCTTAAGGGGCTCCCTGCGCCGCGGGGACCCGAAGCACGGAACCCCTACTGGGGTACCTGAAAGCCTCGCTGATCCTGCCATTGCTTCAGCTGGTCCTCGGCGTGATTCCGCCTGCCGGCCATTTCGTAGCTAGGCGACCCCTGCGGTGGACGCGGTTCGTTAAGAAAGGGCTACTGCCGCCCGGCTGCCCTCTCCCTGCGCTGAGCTGCCACCCCGACTCGCAGCTGGAGAGCGCTGCTGCAGCTGCCACCTCCACCTTTCAGCTGTGCCCGCCCCTCACTGCCTCATTGGTCAGCGGCCCTCTGACTGCTCCATCTCGAGTTCTGATTGGGTTCAGAATACGCCAATCACCAAAGGAAGGGGGGGATTAAGTAAGGGGCAACTCGAGGAGCAGAGGGGGTTGGGTACTGTGCTCTGCTGTTGACTCCCAAGAATGTTGTTGGCACAGCGCCCTCTTGTATTTCATCCCCCAACCCCAGATGTCTGAAGTGTGCCAAAGGTCAGAGAAGGAAAACCAATGATGGGAGGACCCTAGTTCTCAATTTTGTTGGACTTTAGAATAGTTTCTGGCTTCTCCGTTGTTTTGTTTTATTCTTAGTCCTCAAAACCTTCCAGAGCTGAAAAATAAAGGGGAATAGACAGGAGAAGGAGACACTGGGGAAACTCTAATGTGTATATATATTTATCACATAGCAAAAAAGCTATTTAGAGAGACAAGATGGATGAGGTGATCTTTTATTGGACCAACTTCTTTTGATGAGAGAGACCAGCTTTGGACTTTGCACAGAGCAAGGCTAAACACTGGAGAGTTAGGAATACCATTTTCACAGTTGCCTGTGTAGTCTTAATTCTATCCCTTTGTGCATCTAGTCTGTGCACTTAAGGAGGCAGGAGTACCTTGAAAAAACCATGATCATCTTATTAAAGATTAGTATTGCATATGCACAATTGACAGAGTTAAAGTAACAGTCATACATTTTATGTTTATTAATTTTCCAGGGCTTGAATTTGAAATCTAAATAACATTTCTAACAGGAGTGTGTTTTTGTAATTTCCTAGGGGCTTTTGGAGGGAAAGAGGTAAAACCAAGTTCTATTATGTAACTAACTCTACTTCCTAGGATTCATGCATCAACAGCGGTGGTTGAATTTTGAGCCCTGTAGCACAGACTTCTATGACTTGAGCTACAGGACAAACAACAGTAGCTAGAAGCATGAGATGTTGTGTTCTTTTTGTTTTGTTTGTATTTGTTTTTTTAAACCCTAGAGAGGATAGAACACTGGGTCCAGGAATGGTTGACAGGGACTCAGCTTGGGTCTCTTTCTCCTTCCCCTTCCTGGGAATTGAGAGAGTTTGTGCTTCATGTGGGTGGTTCCTCCAAAGGTGTGGATGGGCCATGTGGGCAGTGTGTTGCCAATGCATTGGCACTTTAGTATGTCTATGCTTAATTATTTTTGGCCATGCTGCCAAAAACTACTAGAGGCATGTGAGTAAGAAAAAGCAAATAATGATTTTATATCTCAGCAAAACCTGAACAGAATTTCAGGGGACAAAGAAAAGGCGCTTCTCTAGCCTGAGGACTTTCCTCCTACCTCATTTCTATGGCCTGTTATAAATAATGGAAGTGGTAGAGCAATTTAAAAAAGTCTCAAGTCAAATACCAGCTCCCCATATAACATATCATAGCAACTACTCAGTGCTCGATGGAAAACATAATCCCAGCTATACATACATAATGAGGGGGTCTCAATTAGCTGCTACCACTCAAAAATCATCATGAAGAGTTCTTTAAAAACATCAGTTCAATGTGCAGTGGCAGTCAAAAAAGGTAACAATATTAAGAACCATTAGGAAAGGGGCAAATAAGACAGAAGATACCATAGTGCCACCATAAAAATCCATGGCACATCCACACTTTGAATACGGTGTGCTGTTCTGGTGGCCCCATCACAAAAAAGATATATTAAAATTGGAAAAGGTACAGAGAAGGACACCAAAAATGATTAGGGATATAGAACATATGAGGAGAGATTAAAAAGACTGTGACTCTTCAGACTGGAAAAGAGATGACTAAGGGGGGATATGTTTATAAAATCATGAATGGCATGGAGAAAGTGAATAAGGAATTATTTATCCCTTCACACAATGAACCAGGGTCACCCAATGAAATTCATAGGCCACAGGTTGAAATAAAATACTTTTTCCCGTGACCAAATCAACCTGTAGAACTCTTTGTCGGGGGATGTTGTGAAGGACAAAAGTATACATAGGTTTGAAAAAAAGAATTAGAGAAGTTTGTGGAGGATAGGTCCATCAATGACTGTTATCCAAGATGGTCAGGGATGCAACCTCACTCAGCTAGAGTCTAGGCAATCTCTTAATCATGTCTAAAAATATTTCTGTACTGGAGATCTGGAGCCGGGCAGGTACTTGGAGTTTAGCTCATACCTTGACCCAACATTACATCCTGGAATGGTTGATTATATCAGATGCCAAATTCCAGAAAACAGTTCTGCAATCCTTATTTAGCCAGCTGTAGTGAGGACTTCTCAGAGCCTCCTCTTAACAATCTGGGAACTGCTAGCTACTGAAGTTAGACATTTTTAAATCAAAAGGTCCAGCTTACTTGCATCCAATAATTTAAAAGAGCTAGCTGATATTGATTTTCAATTACGGATGTAAAATATTAAACAGTTAATCAGTAAGTATTAATCTTACCTCTAACCCACCCTAACCATTAACTCCCGGGCTGGCTGGAGCAACCCCAACCCTGGGCCGGCTGGAACAGCCCCAGCCCCCCTCCCTTTAATCGGTTAACTGGTTAAACGATATAATTTTAATAGTTTAAATGGTTAATTTTTAAAATGATATTTTCATTTCTATTTTCAATATGTCTTAGAACTGTTGGGAAATTCCATAAGACTGGAAGAAAGCTAAAGTGCCAACATTTAAAAAGTATAAGCATAATGACCCAGGTAATTATAGGCCTGACAGTCTGACATCAGTCCTGGACAAGATAATGGAGTGGCTGATACAAGACTCAATTAATACAAAATTAAAGAAGGGTAATATAATTCATGCCAATCAATGTGGATTTATGGAAAATAGATCCTGTCATACTAACAATGTCTTTTTTCTCAGATTACAAGTTTGATAAAGGTAATACTGTTGATGTAATGTATTTAGACTTGTGTATGGCATTTGATTTGGCACAGCAAAACATTTTGAGTAAAAAAAACTAGAAAGATAAAATGAATATGGCACACATTAAATGGATTAAAAACTGGCTAATTGATAAGTCTCAAAATGTAATTGTAAACCTGGAATCATCAAGCAGGTGTGTATCTTGTGGGTTCATGCAAGAATCTGTCCTTGGTCCTACACTACTTAACATTTCTGTCAATGACTTGGAAGAAAACATAATATGAGTGTGAAAGTTTGCAGATGACACACAAATTGGGGAAGTGGTAAATAATGAAGAGCCCAGGTCACTAATACAGAGCAATCTGGAGCAGTTGGTAAACTGGGTACAAGTGAATAATATATGATTTAATACAGCTAAATGTAAATATGTACATCTAGAAACAAAAAATGTAAGCCATATTTACAGGATGGGGGACTCTATCCTGGGAAGCAGTGAGTGAAAATGATTTGGTGTAGTGGATAATCAGCTAAACATGAGCTCCTAATGTGACACTGTGACGAAAAGGACTAATGAGATCTTTGGATGAATAAACAGGGAAATCTCCAGTAGGAGTAAAGAGATTATTTTACTTCTGTATTTGGCAATGGTGTGATTGCTGCTGGAATACTGTGTCCAGTTCTGGTGTCCACAATTCAAGAAGGATGTTGACAAATTGGAGAGGCTTCAGAGAATAGCCATGATAATTATAGAATTAGAAAACTTGCATTACAGTGATACACTAAGGGAGCTCAATCCATTTAGGTTAACAAAGAGAAGGTTAAGGAGTGACTTGATTACAATCTGTAAGTACATCTATGGGGAACAAATATTTGATGATGTGCTCTTCCGTCTAGTAGAGAAAACTAAAGCAGAGACAGTTAAAGCTAGACAAATTCAAACTGGAACTAAGGCATAATTTTTTAACTATTGGAATAATTTAACAAGGGTCGTCGTGGATTCTCTATCACTGGTAATTTTAGAAGCAAGATTGTATGTTTCTCTAAAAGCTATGCTCTAGGAATTATTTAGGGAAATTCTATGGCCTGTGTTATACAGGAGGTCAGACTAGATCAGGGGTCAGCAACCATTCAGAAGTTGTATGCCAAGTCTTCATTTATTCACTCTAATTTAAGATTTTGCATGCCAGTAATACATTTTAATGTTTTTAGAAGATCTCTTTCTATAAGTCTATATAAAAACATATATATAAAAATATATAACTAAACTATTGTTGTATGTAAAGTAAATAAGGTTTTTAAAATGTTTAAGAAACTTCATTTAAAATTAAATACTGAGATTTTGAACTATTGAGGAATCTGAAAGGCAGTTGTGGTTCTTGGGTTGCAAGTGAGCATGAGATCAAAAGCTGGTCAAAAGATTCTGAACTCATGCACTTCATGAATGGGATCAACACAGGCAAAAATTCTCAGAGAACCACTGCTAGTGTAAGGTAAATAACTGTTCTTTGTAAAATGTTTTTATAGATAACCCAAGGGGAAGATGAGGTGAGAAGTCTCACTTGTGCAGAAGTGTTTTTGAAGAGCAGGGCTCTATTTTGTCATTTTAAGCAAACCCTATGTTAAAACATGACAGTTATATTAACGTTAGTCATATAACTAAAGGAACAAAGGAAATGTGGATTGTGCTTGTGTTCTTTTTTTGTCTCCTTTGCACTGAAGGTCACACTACTTAGCAAGAAAGCTATGCGGGTATTGTTAATATAACCTTTATCATGTTGAAACAGATTTCCGTTTTATAGAAATTGCTTCTCCTTTATCTCCTCTGGACTCAGGCTGCTAATTACAGCTGGGCTGCTGGGATGTACTGTCCTATGTATATGGAAAATATAAAGGAATGAAATATTGGCTTGGGAAACACATGCAGTATGTCATTAATTTTGCAGAGATTATGGAGCAACTGCAGCGACGCCACAGTTGCATAAATTGCATATTTGTTCTTGTATGTTGGTTAGGGTTACCATATTTGAACTTTCAAAAAAGAGGACACTCCATGGGAGGGAGGGGTTAGCCCTGCCCCCTATCCACTCCCTCCCACTTCCTGACTGCCCCCCACAGAACATCCAACCCCCCCTGCTCCTTGTCCCCTGATTGCCCCCTCTGCCTCCGGGACCCCTGCCCCAACTGCCCCTCGGCACCCCACTGCCTATCTAAGCCTCCCTTCTCCTTGTCCCTGATTGCCCCTTCCTGAGACCCCCCCACACCCTAACTGCCCCCTAGCACCCACCCCCTACCTGTCCCCTGACTGTCCTGACTCCTATCCACTCCCCTGACTCCTATCCACTCCCTCACCCCCTGATGGCCCCCCCAGAACACCTGGCCCATCCAACCCTCCCTGCTCCCTGTCCCCTGACTGCCCCGACCCCTCTGCACACCCCCGCCCTCGACAGCCCCGCCCCCAGGAACCCTGGACCCATCCAACACCTCCCCCATCTCCCTGTCTCCTGACTTCCCCCTGGGACCTTCTGCACCTTCTCCAACCCCCCAGCCCCCTTACCGTGCTGCTCAGACCAGCGTGCTGTGCTCCCCCGCTGAGCGCACAACTCCCTCTCCCACCAAGTGCTGCCAATGCAGTGCGCTGAGGCTGTGGGGGAGGAGGGAGCAGGGAAGGGGCTCTGTCTGCTGGAGTCCCCAATGTGAGCGGCTCAATCCATCCTGGCCGCTCTGTCAGCTGTGCCACGCTCTGCTTTGGGAGGGACATCCTGGACCTTTTTAGATTTTCTCCCGGGTGGCTATTTAAAACCCCAAAATCCGGACATGTCCGGGATAATCCAGACATATGGTAACCCTAATGTTGGTAGGCACAAAATGAGGAGGTTGTGACTGAAAATCTGATCTGAAATATGACCTGTTTAAAATTAGCATCAGTTGTGAATTTGTTCATTTTTCATTTCTAGTAGGGCTACCTGGGAAGAATCTGCTGCCTCCTCAGTGATTAACTGTGCACTTAGTTTGAATTGGAGAGGTGCCAGGCCTTGGTGGCTGAGCTAATATCTTTTATTGGACCAACTCCTTGGCTATGTCATTTCTGACTTTTGTGGCCTACCTATCATACTCCAAAAATCTTGTTTTTCTGTTTTGATTTTTTGGTTCCTGTTGTTGGTGTCACTAGGCCTAAGTAAACCAAAGTTGTGACTGCAGGCCTGAGTAAACCAGAGGTCTTCCATGCTGTAAACTTTAACCAGCCTAAGATGCTAACAGACTGCAAGCAAAATGTGTAACTGTCAGCTGTCTCAGCTTGCAGATGCAGGAGTTTAAAACAGCAAAAGCGGCGGGGAGGAGGGGGAGAGGGGGGAGAAAAATCTGTATGTGTTTGTGCTGTAAAGGCCATAAATAAGCTTGCAAATGGAAACTTTTCTAACACGCTAAAATGTAATGTTTAAAGTAACTGCTGTTGGGAAGGGAGGGGTGAGGGGGAAAACCAAACAAAAGGCTTACACAAACAAGGGGGGTATAAATAATGGGACCCTGCCTGCGCGCGGGTGTGCAGGATTTAAAAATGCTTTTTCTCCCTGGCACCTTATTTGGGCTCAAATAAACGTGGTTTTGCTTCTCCACCCTGGTATGTTAATTAGTGCAACGCACACCGGGCAACAAACCCCTGCTGTTGCTCCGCCTCGGGCCCTTTAAGCCGGCAACGGTTTTGGCGTCCCTGGGTGGGCTCGAGGCAAAATTGTGCCTTGCCCGGACTCCTCCAATGGCCGGTGAACGATGGTCACAGCCGACGCCCAGCGCGCACCGGTGCCTTTACCGGGGGCCTCGGCAGAGATGCGTCAGGCCGACCTTGAAGGACACAACGGTGCAACGCACTCAGATAGTGGAGAAGCAGCTGCGGGCGACGGTGAGGAACTGGTCTCATGAATAAGGTAGGAACAGTCCAGTGCTGTGAACCTTTTTTTCCTGTTAAGACCTGGGGACGCCCAGTGTCTCCCTAGAGTATGGGGCAGGGACAGAGTATAGGCAGGGCATGGTGTACACCCTTAGAATGCATTCTGACGAATTGGAAAGTGTTTAAATCAGATCCATTGGCTAAAAGTAAACTGAAAAGATTTTGTACAGTAGACTGGCCTCAGTATCAGTTAGAGAGCCAGGAAAGGTGGCCACCAGAAGGATCACTTAATTACAACATGATCCTTCAATTACTTCTGTTTTGTCAGCGAATGGGTAGCTTCTAAAGCTGTTTGTATAGAGAGCTCTTGTAAAAATCCCCCATCATATGCCCCAGAGCTGCACTGGGAGGAGGACTGTCCGTGGGAACGTCTGTCTCTGTTGGGCTCATGCCATCTGAATTTATTGACTGTGCAGCAAGATAAGATGCATCGTGGTAATAGGAAATAATGGTCTTGGTGTGTGTGTGTGTGTATACCAGTGTGAATGGCTGTTACCGGAAGACGCCCAGAATACCCTGTGAAGCAAATGCTCATGATCAGGAATATTCTAACGCAAGCCCGGTAACTAGTGGATCTTTAGGAGATCCGACCCACGGTGGGCTGACTCGGCCTGGCATCGTCCGGCGAGGAAGCTGCCTGGGTCTAGGAATGTGTGAACCCATCTTCCCTCCCCACCCTTCCTTTCCGTGTGGGCTACTGACAGTCTGATCATCTCACTGGACGCAATCAGAGTAAGCGGCGCCGTCTCCCAGAGACTAGCCAACGCTCTTTGCTGAAGGGAGGTGTAGAAGAGTCATGGTCATCCCCGTTAGTCTCTCCTGTGTAAGTGCCCTGTAGGAAGAGATCCTTAGTTTATGAGCCACTAGCGCGGACAGGGCACCCTCTCTGTGTGTGTAAGTGGAAAATGGGTAAGGGACAGTCTAAACATTCTACCTCACCCCCTAAGGGTACCCCAGCATATTACATGTACGTACATTGTGGTCCTAAAACCTGCAGGTATTTAAAGAATTGAAATCTTCACACGCGTGAAAATCCATCTAAACAGTGCCCATTAAAAGGTACCTTCAATCTAGATAAGATCATATATCTCAGAGGAGCTTTTAATCACAAAGAAAAGCCTCTGACACAGTGTGAACAATTTGTCTAGGAACGGGTTAATTTAAAATTCAGCTTAGCCCAGAGATAAAGGGAAAGTTGCTTTGTGTTCAAGGTCAAAAATCAGCACAGACTATGCTAAGTGCAAAGAAAAACTGCTTTCAGCCCCAGCTGGTTGTGGAAAATAGAGATAGAGGCAAACCAAAGGCAATACAAGTTACAGAACTGAAATTACATTTGCAAAGCTTAACTTTCCAGTGAGACATGTGTGAGTATTAAAGTGGCTTAAGGCTTGGGGCATTCATATTTTTCCTGAGTGATGTGGGAGCGTTCCCAACACTCTCCATTGTTGTTTTATTATTTTTAATGAAGCTTTAAAATGTGGTTATATAGTTTTTCTTCCCCAACCGTCCTGCAATGTCAGTCTGATCACCTGACATGAGGGATAAATTGGTAACAGAAATTTGTCACAGTTTGGTGAGTAATTAAGAATGGGGGAGCCCTGCAAAATTTACACCATCTATCTATTTTACCCTTATTATTTTATGTTTGCTTTGTTTGGTACTGTTGGTGTTATATGATAAGGATTGTATAATTAAAGGTGAGCCTTAATAGAATAAGGAAATACTATCTGGTTCTGGTTCTGTTCTGTTTAACCGGTTACTGTTGTTTTTCTGCTCTGTTCATTTGGGCGTTAGGTGTGTGGGCGGAACTAAACTTCTCGTTCGTAATTCCTCAGGGTGGAAGCCATGTGTGCGATGAAGCTCTAAGGTTGTATTAAAATCTTTCTGTCCCGCCCCCTGTAACGGACAATGTAATAGAAGTAGGAAAAATCTGGCTTAAACTGTAATTTTCTCTGCTCTCTGTGTAATTTTCTTTTCTGTTTAAGTGTCAGCAGACAAATGGGTGGGTCTCTGGGTAGACCCCCTAAAGGGGTTTGGATTATGTGTTAAGTAAATGGCCTTTACCCAATGGCCATGTATTTTTTTTTTTTGCCCAGGTGGCAAGCCTTACTAGGGAGGACTCGGGTAGTCTTGTAAGTAAAAATGTTTTAGAAAAAAGACCAGAAGGGTGGGGGCAAGTTGAGAAGCCCAGCCTCCTAGCTAAACTGGTAGTGGAACAAGTTGGTGTCCATAAAAGGGACGGTTCAGCGAAAAAAGCAGGATCGGGCCCAGGCGGGCAGGCAACAGACAGAGAGATTGGAGAACAGGTTGAAAACTTTTAAGGGTGTAGTGAATGAAAGTAGTAAGTAAGTATAAGCATGAGAATTTCAAATACTAAAAAGGATATTTGAAATGGTGATTTGAATTGGTAAGTGGCTGTTAAAAGGCAAGCAAGTAATTTAAGGAAAAAGCAAGTGATTTTTAAGGAAACGTGAAAAGTTAACTCTGTAGTTGCTGAAGGAAACAGCAGTTAAACTTTGTAAAAATGCTAAAGAAAAAAGTTTTTGGTGTCTTTAAAATGTTTGTAAATAAATTCAGGCAAAAAAAATATGGGGTAATTCCCCTGTTTTGCTTAAAATCAACAAGAGTATTTGTATATTTTAAGTAATGATTAACTGCCCAGGAGGGGTAAACTTCTGTTTTTGTCTTTCAAATAATCAAAAAAAACTAATGCCAGCTAAACAGCATTCAACATACCATGCATTTACTAACAAAGTAAAAATTATGTTTTGTGTTCTATGTTCTGTCTTGTGGTGTTTGTCTTGTGGCCAGAATTGATGTGTTTAATATTTTCATGGAATGGTCTAATTTAAAATCAAGCGGAAGGGTTGGATTAAAATGCAAATACTGGTTCTGTTCAACTTAAAATACAAAGTGTTTGAATACATCAGAAAGAAAATGTGATATACTAAAGTCTAATACATTTTCTTAAGTAAGAGAAAGAAACTTCATTGGCCAAATCTTTTAATTAAAAATTGTTATTAAAATTTGCATACTAACAGTCTTTAAAAGCAAGGGCTGGAAATTGTGGAAAACTATTAAACTAGAGGTTATATTAAGTGAGCTTCTCAAAGTGGGTGTGCTTGTCCTGGCTTGTTGTTCCAAAGTTCTGTAATAAGGTTATTTTAGTAAAAGGGTATATGTGGCATACATTAAATAATAAAACTAATGTACTGTATAACAGCAATGTATATGTATTCATTGTTAACAAAAGGTGTATAAGTAAAAAGTAAAAGTTTCCTTTGTAGGTTAAAAGGCCAAAAAAAAAAAAGAAAAAGAACAAGTTAACTAAAAAAAAAATAGCTAACATGCTAAAAATAAACTGGCCAAAATTTGTGCTAAGACAAACTTAAAGTGGCCAGATGCCCTTCCTTTGGGAATGGCTCTTATACTTATCAGTGCCAATCAAAAAACTGAACTCAGCCCTCATAAAATTTTAACAGGATGCCCAATGCAACTACCAGCTGCACCCCCACTAACCCTAGCTCAAATGAACATTCATTTGATGAATAACATAATGCTTAAGTATTGTCAGGCACTAATAAAATGTGTTAAGTCTTTTTATACACAGGTAAAAAAAGCATTACCAAAGAATCCTGTGCAACCCTGCCACTCATTGGAACCAGAAAACTGGGTCTACATAAAAATCCATCAACAAAAGACTGCCTTGGCTCCACGCTGGACAGGCCCTTTCCAAGTCCTGCTGACTACCAACACCGCTGTAAAGTGCCAAAAACTGACTGCTTGAACCCAGAATTCTCACTGCAAAAAAAAACCCCTCCACTGTTGGAAAATCATAGTGCTAATGAAGCCTTTCCGTATTAGGCCTAAGTAAACCAAAGTTATGTTATGCTTGTCCAAACTGTGTTGGAAAGCTTACAGAACTCATTAGACTGAAGGCCGTGTATCTACCTAAGTCAGCTATTTTGCTTATCAGTTTTGTTTGGCTCCCCAAATATATGTTGGCTCCCCAAGAGTATGCAGCTGTGTTCCCATGTATGTCTTCAAGATATTTAGTACAAAGGGTCAACAGATGTACCTTGTTTCCCCTTCAGAATGACAAATGTATCCTCAACAGCTGTATGTCTCTTGTAGCCCCCACAAAATGATATATGTATCCTGCGTACCCAATTATCCCCTAATAGATACATGTACAGGTTCTACAGGTCAATCAAATGACGTAGACGAACGTAGGCTAAGTTGTTTGTTACTGATTATAAAAGGGGACCGTCCGGGTTTGTGGGGTGTGTCTCTTTCTCTGGCACTAGCCGAGAGGAACACCCGCTCAGCTGACCGATCAATAAAGGGTGTGGTACTTGTCTTTCTGGTCTCCGTGCCTCCTTGGTGTAATTAGGTAAGCTCCGGGGGGAAACGAGCCCTTTTGGCTAACAAATTGGCGACTCCGCCGGGACTTCTCTCCCTGTAGGGGGCGCTGACCGGCGGTCGAGGACGACTCTGGAGAGTGGCCACCTCGGGCTGTTGGTTTGCTCGAGCTCCGAGTCGCCGCAATCGACCGGGACGGCTGCGCCCCCTCTATAGAGAACTCCAAACGACACGGAGGCAAGATAGTATCAGAAGAGGGGAGTCCACCTGCCAGACGTGGCCACTCCGGGCGTGGTAAGTGTGTTACCTCCTGGGTTTTGAGGATTAACGCCCCCGAAGTGCGGGTTGGACCTTGGGCCCCTAACAGGTTTTTGGTTAAGATACCTAGGTACAGCCACGGCTAATGAATAATTCTGTTAACTCCACTAGTTCGGGGGCCGTGCCGAACGACTATGGGAATGCGACTACTACGCTGTTGTTTTTATTCCTGGTAGGGGTACTTTTGTTTTTCGTTATATTTGATGTACTGGAAGCCGAAACTGTGATAACCGGGTCTAGGAGTGTGTGAACCCATCTTCTCTCCCCCCCCCTTTTCTTTCTGTGTGGGCTACTGACAGTCTGATCATCTCACTGGACGCAATCAGAGTAAGCGGCGCCGTCTCCCAGAGACTAGCCGACGCTCTTTGCTGAAGGGAGGTGTAGGAGAGTCGTGGTCATCCTTGTTAGTCTCTCCTGTGTGAGTGCCCTGTAGGGAAAGATCCTTAGTTTATGAGCTGCTAGCACGAACAGGGCACCCTCTGTGTGTGTGTGTGTGTGTGTGTGTGTGTGTGTGTGTGTAAGTGGAAAATGGGTAAGGGACAGTCTAAACATTCCACCTCACCCCCTAAGGGTACCCCAGCATATTTTATGTACGTACATTATGGTTCTAAAACCTGCAGGTATTTAGAGAATTGGAATCTTCACACGCGTGAAGATCCATCTAAACAATGTCCATTAGAAGGTACTTTCAATCTAGATAAGATCATATATCTCAGAGGAGCTTTTAATCATCAAAGAAAAGCCTCTGACACAGTGTGAGCAATTTGTCTAGGTACGGGTTAATTTGAAATGCAGCTGCAGCTTGCAGAGAGATAGAAAGATGCTTTGTGTTCAAGGTCAAGAATCAGCACAGACTATGCTAAGTATAAAAAAAAACTGCTTTCAGCCCCAGCTGGTTGTGGAAAAATAGAGACAGGCAAACCAAAGGCAGTACAAGTTACAGAATTGAAATTGCATTTGCAAAGCTTAACTGTTTAGTAAGATCCAACAGTCAAACCCCGGAGTTGGTGTGGCTTGGTGACACTGGAGAAGCCCAGAGCAGAGGTAGCTGACCTGGACTAGAATCTCTGAAAGAGACACCGCAGGAGATTCCAGGGTTGTAAAAGAACAGCCCCTCCCAAGAGCGGGAAGCATGTTGGAAATTCTGAACAAGCTGTATACAGGATAATCTCCCGTCCACCTATTCCCCTTTTCTGAATGTTATACACAGACGTGGCCAGTTGGACATGTGTGAGTATTGAAAGTGGCTTAAGGCTTGGGGCATTCATATTTTTCTTGAGTGATGTGGGGAGCATTCCCAACACTCTCTCCATTGTTGTTTTTTATTATTTTTTAATGAAGCCTTTTAAAATTTTGGTTATATGGTGTGCTTTCTCTATCCACCCACCCCCCCCCCCCCACCGTCCTGCAGTGTCAGTTTGATCACCTGACATGAGGGATAATTGGTAACAGAAATTTGTCACAGTTTGGTGAGCAATAGAGAATTGGGGGAGCCCTGCAGAATTTACACCATTTATCTGTTTTACCCTTGTTATTTTATGTTTGCTCTGTTTGGTATTGTTGGTGTTATATGTTGAGGATTGCATAATAAAGGTGTGCCCATTCTCAGCTGCAGTAAGTCTGAGAACTGGAGAAGGGTTTAGCATTCCTCTCTCCACCCTGGTTGACCATGAAGGGTGGCAGGTGAAAGGATCTACCCCCAGTCGTAGCAGGAACTGGGCAATAGTGAGTAGTTAAAGAAAAGAAAAAAAATGTGTATTTGATAACTAGAATTGAGCAATTAAGAGCATAGATCATGAACCAGGCAGCAACTCAAACCTGCGCCCAGGGCAAGTTGCAGGCCTTGAGACAGGACTTCCAGTTAAAAAGGAGGAAAGCCCTGGCTAAGCAAGTTACCGGTCCTTCAGGGACTTGTTAAAATTTAACCATTTGTGCTCAGCATATGCCGTAAACAGCAGTGTGTTTGCTACAAGAGGCAATTAAATAGTTAAACGCCAGTGGGCCATGCGTTTTGCCCAGGTGGTGAGCCTCACACGGGAGGACTCGGGTAGTCTTGTGAATAAAATGTTTTAGGGAAAAGACCAGAAGGGTGGGGGGCAGAAGAAGCCCATGAAAGAAAACGGTTCAGCAGCAAAAAAAAAAAAAAAAAAAAAGGATCGGGCCCAGGCGGGCAGGCAACAGACAGAGAGCTTGGAGAACAGGTTGGAAACTTTTGAGGGTCTAAGTGGAAGGAAGAAGTAAGTGAGTGTAAGCATGGGGATTTCAAATACTCAGGAGGATATTTGGAATGGTGATTTAAATTGGTAAGTGGCTGTTGGGAGCCAAGCAAGTGATATAAGGAAAGAGCAAGTGATTTGAAGGAGAGTGAAGAGTTAACTCTGTATTTGCTGGAGGGAATAGTAGTTAAACTTTGTAAAAATGCTAAAGAGAAACGTTTTTGGTGTTTTTTTTTAAATGTTTGTAAATAAATTCAGGCAAAGAAATTATTAGATTGCAATTATTTGGCTATGAACAATTTTGTTGAATTAGCTAAAGAATGTATACAGTGCTATGTAAATGAAAATTTATTAGGCTCTAAGGCACTATAAGTGGTAATGTTTTCTTTCAGTGTTTAAAAGCAGGAGTTAAAAGTAAAAAGCAAGCCAGAAAGCATCTGTATTAATGCAAATTATCTAACTGATAAGGTAAAAAGCCACTGAACCTGGGCTGCCTATAAAACATATACAAGAAAATATGGGGTTAATTCCCCTGTTTTGCCTAAAATCAACAAGGGTATTTGTACATTTTAAGCAATAATTGACTGCCAGAAGGGGTAGACCTCTGTTTTTGTCTTTCAGATAATCAAAAGAAAACTAATGCCAGCTAAACAGCATTCAAACATACCATGAGTTACTGGCACAGTAAAAATTATGTTTTGTGTTCTATGTTCTGTCTTGTGGTGTTTGTCTCGTGGCCAGAATTGTTGTGTTTAATATTTTCATGGGATGGTCTGATTTGAAATCAAGCGGAAGTGTTGGATTGAAATGCAGATACTTGTTTTGTTCAACTTAGAATACAAAGTGTTTGGATACATCAGAAAAATGTGATCTACTAAAGTCTAATACATTTTCTTAAGTAAGAGAAAGAAACTACATTGGCCAAATCTTTTAATTAAAAATTGTTATTAAAATTTGCATACTAACAGTCTTTGGAAGCAAGGACATAAAAAGTTAACCCACTCCCCATATTGTACATGGGATCCTTCTGGCTACCTCAGATTTCTAGCCAGAGGGCTGGGGATGGTGGAAAGCTATTGAACTAGAAGTTGTATTGAATTAACTCATCAAAGTGGGTGTGCTTGTCCTGGCTTGTTGTTCCAAAGCTCAATGTGTATGTGTTCATTGTTAACAAAAGGAGTATACGTAAAAAGTAAAAGTTTCCTTTGTAGGTTAAAAAAAGAAGCCAAAAAGGGGAAAAGGAAAAAGAACGAGTTAACTGAGAAAAACTTTAATTAGCAAGCTCAGTCAAAAAAAAAAAAAAAAAAAAAAAAAGAGATACACTGACTTCGTTCAAGGACACTGTTCACAGTTAGCCAAGTTTTAACAACCAGAAAAGGGGGGCTTGAATATGCCCAACCCGCTGTAAAATCTGCAAAGACACTAATGCAATGTGTTAGGTTTCCTTTTTACACAGGTAAAGACGCACTACCCGAAGACCCTAGCAGCCCTGCCACTCCATGGAACCTGGAGACCGGATCAATGTACAGGTCCACCAACGAAAGACTGCTTTGGCTCCACGCTGGAAAGGCCCTTAGTGAGTCCTGCTGATTACCAACACCGCTGTGAAGTGCCAAAGACTGACTGCTTGGACCCATGATTCTCACTGCAAAAAGAACCCCTCTACATCAGGAGAATTCTCCTACTGATAATTAGCCTATTCTTTCTTCTAGTTCAACTGTGCTTCTGGACAGCAGGGAAAAAGGACAAGGTGACGTGCTAGCTAACCTCTCCCTTGTCCACTGACAGACCTACTGTGCCTTTGAACTTTTCTAGAAGAAACACTCACTCCACTGACATTGCCAAAGTCCAGGAATTCCTGACTAAAAAGGACATTAAGAACTGACCCTGGTAAAGAATCAAAGAATTATACACTGGCAGGAACAAACTTGTGGGACCCCTGTTTGAAAATGTGGTATTAATTGAATTTTGGGGTTTATTCTACAGGCTGCGCCCTGTGTTTTGGATAAATCCTTTAGTATGTCTTGCCCTCCCTAATTGGATTTTAAATAATATTGTCTTTACCCAGTTTTCAGATCACTTTTACATACCCAGATTGCTCACAAGGGACTGCCATTAGATTAGCACAACAAAGAGCCTGGGTTATTTCCTCTGGAGAAAGGGGAATTCACCAGATCCCTGTGGGCTGGGGCCAATAGTGTTGCAGTCATCTGAATTATTTTTCAAAGCCGAGAATATGCTAAGAAATTGGGCCAACTAGAAAAGGCCACTAGCCTTATTTTTGAAGCTCAGCTATCTTAAGTATAGGCTGGAGTTGGTGAGTTACATGTCATTTCCACCCTTAGTTCTATGACCCAGAAGTTACTGACAGAGATGGTATTGAATATCACTGAGGCTGGGAAGGCATTGCAGTGGAATATAGTATGTGTAGAAATCCAGGATTTCCTGATATGACCAGCTGATGGCCATTTGGAATGATTCTTAAGCACCAAACTTGGCCCACTGCCCTTTACAGACACATCAGGAACCATCTGATCTGTGGTCATGGAAACATTATTTGGACACTTTCTGGATGGAAGTGTGTGAACATTTTACAGTGCTCCTTCCAAGCATATGGACCGGTTAGGGTGGGTGTGGGCTCCCACATACCGAATCCTGCCGGATCCATGGAAAGGATGCATGTGGGACTTATACCCGCCTCGTTAATAACCCCAGCTCCCTAGAGCTTAATTGCTTTTTTTTTTTGGCCTCAAAGTGTGAGAAAAACTCAGCCAAAAGGTTTGGTGAGTATTCTCAAAAGGGGGGAGTTGCTGGAAAATCATAGTGCTAATGGAAGCCTTTCCGTATTAGGCCTAAGTAAACCAAAGTTATGTTATGCTTGTCCAAACTGTGTTGGAAAGCTTACAGAAACTCATTAGACTGAAGGCCGTGTATCTACCTAAGTCAGCTATTTCGCTTATCAGTTTTGTTTGGCTCCCCAAATATATGTTGGCTCCCCAAGAGTTTGCAGGCTGTGTTCCCATGTATGTCTTCAAGATATTTAGTACAAAGGGTCAACAGAATGTACCTTGTTTCCCTTCAGAATGACAAATGTATCCTCAACAGCTGTATGTCTCTTGTAGCCCCCCACAAAATGATATATGTATCTGTGTACCCAATTATCCCCTAACAGATACATGTACAGGTTCTACAGGTCAATCAAATGACGTAGACGAACGTAGGCTAAGTTGTTTGTTACTGATTATAAAAGGGGACCGTCCGGGTTTGTGGGGTGTGTCTCTTTCTCTGGCACTAGCTGAGAGGAACACCCGCTCAGCTGACCGATCAATAAAGGGTGTGGTACTTGTCTTCCTGGTCTCCGTGCCTCCTTGGTGTAATTAGGTAAGCTCCGGGGGGAAACGAGCCCTTTTGGCTAACACCACCTCAAAAAAATTTTCCTACTAATAATTAGCCTATTCTTTCTTCTAGTTCTACTGTGCTTCTGGACAGCAGAAAAAAGAACAAGGTAACGTGCTCGTAACCTCTCCCTTGTCCACTAACAAACTACTGTGCCTTTAAACTTTTCTAAAAGAAGCAAAATCATTACAGAATAATGTCCTGGTAATCTCCCCTGTAAAATGCTGAACCACGACTGCTTCGGAAAAAAAACAAAACCACTCACTCCACTGACATTGCCAAAGTCCAGAAATTCCTAACTAAAAGAACATTAAAAACTGACCCTGGTAAAAAAACAAAAAATTATACACTGGCAGGAAAAATTTTGTGGAACCCACGTTTGGAAATGTGGTATTAATTGAATTTTGGGGTTTATTCTACAGGCTGCGCCCTGTGTTTTGAATAAATCCTTCAGTATGTATTGCCCTCCCTAATTGAATTTTAAATAACATTGCCCTTATCAGGTTTTCAAATCACTTCTACATACCCAGATTGCTCACAAGGGGCTGCCATTAAATTAGCACAACAGAGGGCCTGGGTTATTTCCTCTGGAAAAAAAAAAGAATTGAGCAAATCCCTGTGGGCTAGGGCCAATATCTTAAAAGCCAAAAATGTAATAAAAAATTGGGCCAACTAGAAAAGGCTACTAGTCTTATTCTTGAAACTCAGCTATCTTAAGTACAGGCTGAAGTTGGTAAGTTGCATGTAATTTCCACCCTTAGTTCTATGACCCAGAAGTTACTGACAAAGATGGTATTAAATATCACTAAGGCTGGAAAGGCATTGCAGTGAAATCTAGTATGTTTAAAAATTCAGAATTTCAAGTAATCTTGAGCACCAAACTTGGCCCACTGCCCTTACAGACACATCAGGAGTACCATCTAATCTGTGGTCATGAAAACATACTTGAACACTTTCTGGATGAAAGTGTTGACATTCACAGTGCTCCTTCCAAGCATGTGAACCGGTTAGGGTGGGTGTGGGCTCCCACATACCGAATCCTGCTTGGTCCATGGGGAGCATGCATATGGAACTGAATTATTCACCAATACATCTGGGAAATTAAACCACTTGGTATACCTACCTGATTTATAGTCAGTGCCCCAATCCCTTAGTTGTTAAATAAACATTCCACTCTTTTGTCCATGCGTTCATTCTTGGGTTGGGGGTAACTAAGCTCAAAAGAGCAGTTGTAAATATTTTTGCAGAGCTTGCTTCATTGCTTTTTGTCTTTAAAGTTTAAGAAAACTCGCCAAAAGTTTGTTGAGTATTCTCAAAGGGGGGAATTGTTGGTGTCACTAGGCCTAAGTAAACCAAAGTTGTGACTGCAGGCCTGAGTAAACCAGAGGTCTTCCATGCTGTAAACTTTAACCAGCCTAAGATGCTAACAGACTGCAAGCAAAATGTGTAACTGTCAGCTGTCTCAGCTTGCAGATGCAGGAGTTTAAAACAGCAAAAGCGGCGGGGAGGAGGGGGAGAGGGGGGAGAAAAGGCCATAAGTAAAGGCCATAAGTAAGCTTGCAAATGGAAACTTTTCTAACACGCTAAAATGTAATGTTTAAAGTAACTGCTGTTGGGAAGGGAGGGGTGAGGGGGAAAACCAAACAAAAGGCTTACACAAACAAGGGGGGTATAAATAATGGGACCCCGCCTGCGCGCGGGTGTGCAGAATTTAAAAATGCTTTTTCTCCCTGGCACCTTATTTGGGCTCAAATAAACGTGGTTTTGCTTCTCCACCCTGGTGTGTTAATTAGTGCAACGCACACCGGGCAACAAACCCCTGCTGTTGCTCCGCCTCGAGCCCTTTAAGCCGGCAACACTGTGACATTTTATTTTCCTGAGTAAGTCTCCTATTATAGGTTCAATAAGTAACATAGCTTCACACAATTCTAAATTAATCAACTTTATTTGCCTGAGGAAACTAGGTCTCTAGTTGCATGTTTTCCTCAGGTGCAATCTAAACCATGCTCCCCCTTTAATTAAGTTTCTGTGAGATTAATAATGATGTATACTTAGAATTTACTCATGTTGTACTGCTTGCTTTTAAAGTACTGTATAAACTACATAGTTAAAGCACTTTGTTACTCACTTTTTTTTGCTGCCTGATCAAACCAATGAAACTATTCCCCTGTGATATTGCATAAAACAAGTATTCAGAACAACAATAGAAATAACTTCCCTTATATTCCATAAAAGCTGGTCTGTTTGATATTACTATGAATATAGAAATGTGTATATATAGTAATATTTTTTGCTTCTCTAGTGTTTTTCATCTGAAGATCTCAAAGTGCTTTATAAACATTTAGTATACTATTGTTTGTACTGAAGTAGTATCTATGGGCCCCAGTAAGGAATCAGAGCTCCATTGTGCTAAACACTGTGTACATGTAATAAAAAAGAGAGTTCATATCCCAAAGAGCTTACAAATTAAGTACAAAACAAGAATCAATATGTGGATACAACAAACATTTGGGGAGAAGCATTATTAGATAACAATGAGAAGATTAAGTGTAATAAGTAGTGCTCACAATACACCACGTGTAATATTTTGTAATAATCACAGCAGAGATGAGATTTGAAGGAGTATAGGGTGTAGTAGCTTTGTGGACATATATGGGGAGCACCTCCTGGGCATAAGAGTAGCCTGAGAGAAAGTGTGAAGGAGCTTGTGGAGAAAATGACTAACAGGCACATCAGAGTTAAGATCCTGAATATCAGGTCAATAAATATTCTTAGTCAACAAATGGGGAAACTTGAGTTGAGGTGAATTGAATAGAACCTTGATTTAATCACAAGATCATCCTTTCATTCAATACCACACTTTCAAATAGGTGTATTACTCTCAAGATTTTACATATTCTATACCTTGTGCACCATCTAAGGGATAGCTTTTGTTTCTAGTGTCTGAGTTATTAAAGCCGCACAACAATATATATATCAAAAAATGTAGAGACTATCAGACAGCAGGCCAGAGGTATGATCACATTAACAAAAATACCACAGAAACTGACAACTTCATTGGATTTCAAATGAAATCACAGGAACGGTAACACATGCTTTCCAAAAGTCATGAGCCAGGTACAGTTATTGCATGTGTTCCCAATGCAAAATGACATAATCATGAAAATATCAGAGACCCTGTAACATATTCCAATAACCTCACTAAAGTTCAAATGATAAAGTCATGGATCACCAATAGCAATGTTTTACACATGTATACACACACCCATGACACAAGCATCAGTGCATATAAAGGCAATAGAATAGAATAGAAACATATACCACCACTTATTCCACTGTAATAGAAGGGAACAAAAAGTCTACTGTCAAGGAAAACTAAGTAGAGGTAGGAAAAAGGTGTGACAGATGCTGTGGAATCAGGAATATTATATTGTCTTTATAAATGCCATATGTATCTGTATGGCCTTGCTAGTGATTTAATTCCTGGCTAAATGGGTAAAATAAAGAATGGTTCCAGGAATTAAAGACAAATGGAGATGATTAAGGCAAATCTGCAGTACTGAAACAAGGTAACAAGTATTCTGAAGTTTCACACACCCTTAGGAAAAAGCATACAGATTAGTTTGACCTGATTCAAAAACCAGAGCAGACAAATAACTTGAAACTGCATGAAAATAACAGCCCTGACCTGCAAAGAAATAGATGCAGATATCATGCAAGAACTGACAAGCATGAAACTGTGACCAACAGAAACAGGCTTTCTGGCAAGGTCCTCAAGTATTTTAGATCTACTAGAGTGTCCAGGTAGAAGATGAGTGACCACCTGGTAAGTTAGGCATGCGTATAAGCTGTTCGTTTTTAAGCTACGTTTTTGTCCTGAATAAATTAGTAGTTTGCTGTAGGAAAGCTGGCTGATCACTGGTTAACCATGTCATTGTCCTTGAGAGAACCAAACTGCAGGGGCAGAACTGAAGTCAAATCTACTGAGGCTATAATAGTGAATTGCTAGGGTCTGCAACCTAAGGGCCTGGTCTGGAGGGAGATAATTGTGGGATTCCAGCCTCTGAAACATCTTAGGCCTCCAGCTGTCATCTAAGTAGGGTGCCCTTGAGGAGACTGAGAGGTCAAAGTTGCAGTTAACTCAGAAACTGAGACTAACTGTTCAAATAGAATGAACAAAAAGGGAAACAGTAGTGTAAGTGGCTAGGTAAAAATCTCCTGCAATACATATTGGAGGGAAATTCCATTAGCACTCAGAAGCAAAGATGCATTCAGTTCCAAGCACGGATACATAGCATAAAGAGTATGATATGCCAAAACTTCAAAGTATGCTCTGGTATAGGTCAAAGGCTAGTTATATGCAACATTAGAGAAAGAATGGCCAACCACAAACTGCCTCTGCAGAGCAGATGCTGAACCATTAGATGTGTAGCATGTGGGCCAGGAAGGCTGATGGAATGCAAGATGGGAATCAATTAACTAGGTGTCTGTGTACATAGACTCTTATGTTATCCTCATGGAAAATCCTTAATTTGCTTCTTATAGATCGAGCACCATCCCAACTGATCTTCACTAGTTCCTTAAGACCGTCTGGCTGCATGTTTAGTCTATATCTGTCACTGGCAATCTTATGATCACTGACAGTGTAGCAGCATTCCTTGGTAAACATGCTTTATAATTGATTGGGCTTCCATCTTAATATATCAATATCAAAAAAGCCACCAAATATGAACCAGTGTTGATGAAGGCACTTGCTGATATTGTCTTGCCACTCAGGGGTGGCTCCAGGCACCGGCACACCAAGCGGGTGCCTGGGGCGGCAAGCCACAGGGGGCACTCTGCTGGTTGCTGCGAGGGCGGCAGGCAGGTTGCCTTCGGCGGCATGCCTGCGGAGGGTCCACTGGTCCTGCGGCTTCGGCGGACCTCCCGCAGACGGGCCGCCGAATCCGTGGGACCGGGGACCTCTCGCAGCGCAGGCAAGCCGCCAAAGGCAGCCTGCCTGCTGTGCTTGGGGCAGCAAAATACCTAGAGCCGCCCCTGCTGCCACTTAATATGGAGCAGTTGGTTCAATAAGAGATGGTATAACCATAGGTCTGTAGAGCCACAACTTTGTAGTAAACTTGATCCTAATGTCACCACAGAGATTGCTGAAAAGCCTGGAATATGGCTGGGGCTGCTATTTGAGCATCCACATCTTTCAAATATTCTCCAGCATTATCTATGGAGCTTCACAAATATTTGAGACCAGGGACTTCTTTCTGTCCAGATTAACAACCTGACCAATACGAGTTGCCTCTTGCCCAACCAGACCAGCCATCAGCTGCAGCAATTCACCAAACTGAGCCAAAAAGACAATGGCATCTTATTCAAAACACACTCAAGATCTTGAAGCAAAATGGTGTTCAGCTCGGTGCCACTGAGAACCACCATGTAAATGACTCTCATAACAGCTTACACTTTAAGCTGTGACATGATACAAAATGTATTGTTCAGTAATTTTTGCTACCTTCTATTTACATCTTTGATTAATGTTGTATTTTCAGTTATCACAGATTTTAAGGAAGACATTAAAGGAACTATTTGCTGTGAAAAACAAAATCTCAGGAGGGAAGGGAGTCTCAGACAGCATGATATGTTTGATCTTAGTGAGGTGGGTCTGATAATGCAGGAAGGCAAGTGGGAGCCAGCTGGTCTGGTATGTTTTACTTTTTACTGCTAAAATAGTTGTGTTTTTACCTCATGGTAACTAACTGGTGCGAGCCCTATCTTCCCCTTGTCCCCTGAATTTGTTGCGTTCTTTATCTCCTTTCGGTTGTGCTCTGTAGTTCTCGGCATAGGCTCCTTCTTTAAACTTCTTGGAAGGGGGAGGAAAAAAGAAAGTAACCCATTCAGAGATGGGAGAGAAAGAAACAGTCCAAGATTTATAGCACTGTTTTTCCAGGGACATGCTTATGCTCCTGATTTCTAGTTTTTTCCTTTCCTCTGCAGACTTGTTTGATTCCTCACAGATCACACACGCTTTGATGATCCTAGCACAGCTGTGTCTGTAGACAAAACAAAATGAGGCCCGCTGAAAAGCATAACAGGCAAACTGTTGCAAAGTAGTGCAGTGTTTTTAGTGTAGTTTTCTGTTTTGGCTGTAATGTGAAAGTTACTATACATGGATAGTAAATGTCAAGGTAGACAAAAGCTGATTCTGAAGTAAAATATTTTGGTAGCAAAAAGGCAAGCAGAGTGTTTTGTATGTCTACCTGTAGGTTTTGCACTAAATGCAGTTTTCTAGATGAGCAAAAAAGAAAAGATACATGTGATCACCATCTAGGAACTCAAAAACATATTTAGAAACAGAAAAAGAGTTGCCACAACCTGCTTTGGGGCCAGCAGGGGGAAGAGGGGGAAACAGATTACTGTGAAGAGTTTAGCAGAAAAATAATCCAGCAAGAAACATGGAATAAGTATAATTATATGGAAAAAGTATGTTCCCTGCCTTTGATGCTCTGGAAGCAATATTACTAAAATCTACTTTTCTATGGCAAACATTCCTAAATGTTTCTAACACGCACATTTTCCTTGGATTCTTTCAAATTAGAATTCTAATAATCTTGTTCATGTATTACTGTAACTTTTCTAGCAATGAATAAAGAATTTAGTTGATAATAATTATCTTATTCTTACATAAATAAATACATATTCTTATGAAACTTAATGTTGCCTTGTGACATTTGCCATTTTTTCTAGAACAAATTATGCTTTTTCTGGGATGGAATACAGCCTCAATTATTATTTGAAGGATTTTATAGCCAGAAAATAAAATTATTCCATATTATGAGTTTTCTGTATAAATAATGGAATATGTCTGCCCTCCACACCACTTACTTGGCCCTTCTGGAAGGAAAACCGTAGTAATTGTCTATTGTTACTGCAGATCAGAAGGTCTTACTATAATGCTTTTAAATATGGCACCTATCTAGCATCAGATGCTTATTTGCTTCAAGCTAGGCACGTGTTTAGGTTGTTTGCTGGATGGTGGCCTGTATGTGGATCCTTGTTATAACAAAACAACTATAATTGCTGTAAACTTGCATGGTGTTTAACATGCATGGAAATAGGTATGTTCCTTGCACAAACAGTTACACCCTGTCCTATGGGGGAACTCTCAGTTATTAAATGAAAATACAGGTGAAGCTACAATCAAAGAATTTAATTGCATTCTTGCCAGGGATAATCCATATAAGGGATTAATTACATAGGCCTTGACAAATGCAGATACCTAGATACTTGGGACGTAAGATGCATTTAGTGCTGCTCCTGAAAAATTTAACTATTTTATTTAAAATATATTACTATGGTAACCTTGGTATTTGAAGTATTGCACTGTATTTTCTTAAACTTACGCTAGGAAATATCTTTCATAGTGAATAAATCCTAGTTACCTAAATTAACTTTTGGCTTCCTAAGGGCATTGCTATAATTAAATATATGTGTACATAATGTATTATTTCATTAACCTGCTGCCATTTGTTTCTGAAGTGGCCTGTATTTTTCATTTTCATACCACACAGGTGATTGTAGTTACAAGTAATTAACAAATAAATGCCAGATGTGTTTATAGTAGCAAACAGTGCCATAAAATAATAGCTGACACTGCATAAGTGACACCATATGAAACTTATTGGGCTGCAGGAAGTAAGATAAAACTAGAGCATTATCAGAAAGATGCCACAGTAAATGGGAGCAGATTGCCTGTAATGATACATTGCCCATACCAATCAATACTGTGATGCCTTTCTCAATAATACTTAGTACTTTTTACATTTTCAAAGGTATGGACTATAGCAGATCTTTTAGAAAAATGTACAATCTTGATTTTAAAATTACTAGTGATGGAGAATCCTCAACAACCTTTGGTAAATTGTTCCAATGGCTAATTACCCTTACTGTCAAAAATGTACATCTTGTGTCCAGTCTGAATATGGACTCCAGGGAGATTACTGATGAACCCAGCAAGCTGAGTAACACATACTGCCTCCTCAGCCGCCCCAGAACTAGCATGGGGCATATCAAAATCTCAGGTTCTTCTTCCAGAAGAGAGGAGCTTTTGACTTTCCCCTGGGGCAGCTTGGGGTCTGCGGAGGGGCTCCTCCAAGCAGGTTGGGCAAGGGGCTCAGAGCTCTGGCTGGCCTGGGGCTCCTCTGGCCACGGAGGAGGAATAGGGGGTCTCAGGCCCTGGGGATCCAGCCACGGGGTGGGGCACCGGGGCAGGGGTCTTGGGGCTCTGGCCACAGGGGGGGGCATCAGGGCAGGGGGTATCTCAGGGCTCTGGTCATGGGTGGGGTCTTGGGGCTCTGGCCGCAGGGGGGGACAGGGGATCTCGGGACTCTGGCTGGGGGGGCAGGGGGTTTTGGGGCTCCAGCCATGGGGAAGGGCCGGGCAGAAGGGGTGGAGCTGGGGAACTAGCCTTCCACCACCCTCACCAGTTCCAAATATGGAGATAAAATAACCTCTCGACTTCTACTTGAGATTCTCCTATTTATGTATCCAAGAATAGCATTGGCCCATTTGGCCACAGCATTACACTGGCAGCTCATGTTCAGCTGATTATCCCGCACAACCTCCAAATCTTTCTTAAAGTCACAGCTTCCCAGGATAGAGTCCTCCACCAGGTAAGTATGACCTATATTTTTTTGTTCCTTGATATATACATTTAATCACATTAAAACATGTTGTTTGTTTTTGCCATCTTACCAAGCAATCTGGTTTGCTTTGTATCAACAACCTGTCCTCTGCTCAATTTCTGGCTGTACTGAAGGTTTCCTATGGAACTTGGGCAAGTCATTTAACCTATCAGTGCCTCATTTCCACATTCCTTTCTCCCACTCTTGTATGTCTTGTCAGTTTAGACTGTAAGGTGTGCAGAGGCCATTTTACTATGTGAATGTACAGTGCCTGGCTTTGGGACCCTGGTCTCAGATGGGGCTTGTAGGCATTACTGAGTTACAAAGAATTCAGTTCCTAAGTGCATATTTAGATACCTAAATAAGTGGCCTTATTTTCCCAAGATTACCTGAACACTCAGCAATTCTTAGTCAGTGGGAGCTGTTGGTGGGATTTAAGTACCTGATATTAGGCACCCAAAGTTGAAAATCATGGCAATACATGTGTAGCTAGGTGTATCAACACTTGTCCATGGACCAAGATGTGGTATTTGTTGTGTATTTGGTTGTCATGGTTTTTGTTCCTATGGCAACTGAGTTAGATTATTAGGGGATAGCCCAGCCAGTTTCAGTCAGTTGGGTGAGCTCTGTGTCTGTAAATAAAATGGTAGTTTTGTTAGCTGTCTGCTGTCTGGCCTCAAGTGATTTCTTCCTAAACCGGCTGCCCCCAAGGATATAACAAGTGACGACGATGGATGGGATTCCGGTGCTGCTCCAGTAACAGAAGGAAGTAGAAGTCAAGATAAAGAACAAACAAACAAACAAAAAAGCTGCTTGTTTGCACTGACTGTGAAAGTGAAACTAAAAATCATGGCTACTCTGACCAGGCCACTGGAACCTTTTGATGAGAATATAGAGCAGTGGCATGTGTATACTGAGCGTTTTGAGCTTTTTGTTATTGCAAATGACATTACAGAAGCGAAGAAGGTGCCAATATTCTTAAGTGTTGTAGGGGCTAAAACCTACTCCCTGCTACGCAGCTTACTACACCCTGTTAAGCCTGAGACTAAATCTTACAGTGACATTGTGGAAATCCTGGGGTCCCATTTTTCCCCAAAACCGCTGGTAATTGCTGAAAGATATAGGTTCCACAAAAGAGACCAAAAGGAAGATGAAACAGTTGTACAATTTGTAACAATTTTAAAAAAGCTAGCAGAACACTGTGAATTTAAAGAGATGTTAAATGATGCCCTGCGTGACAGGTTAGTGTGTGGCCTCTACAGTGAAGCTATACGGAAGCGCCTACTGACAGAGGCTCAGCTTACATTACAGAAGGCTGTTGATATTGCTGGCTCCATGGAACTGGCTCCAAGGGAGGCGCAATACATCGGTGCATCCCCTAGGGTGCAAAAAGTGTCACAAGAACCGACCCACAAAACTGTGCAGAGTCAAGAATGTTACCGCTGTGGTAAGCCGGGTCACCAGGCATCAGAATGCTGGTGTAAGGACCTGGTGTGTGGACAATGTGGCAAAAAAGGACACATTGAGTGTGCCTGTAAACAAAAGAAAAAGAGGCCTGTGGTCTGGCCGACAAAAAGAGGAACCCTGCATACCCTAGAGCAGATCCAGGATGATCAAGGTGACACCTCATCGCAAGAGGAAGTGCCACTGCATGTTTTGTCTTTGGCAGTGGGCTCACATGAATACTGGGTAACCCCGTTGTTGGATGGCAAACCTATACGCATGGAACTGGACACCGGTGCAGCCATCTCGCTGGTCTCCGAGACTGTGTATAAAGAAAAGCTACAGCATCTTCCGCTTAAGGCAACAAAAACTGTTCTGAAGACGTATACGGGAGAAGCTGTGCCCATGTTGGGCACTATTGATGTTAAGGTGGAGCTCAATGGACAGGCTGCTAAATTACCACTGTTTGTGGTGAGAGGTAACTACCCAGCCTTAATGAGTAGGTCTTGGCTTGGGAAGATTCAACTGAACTGGGCAGAAGTGCACCGGATGACTAAAGAAGAAACCAGTCTAACCCCTATACTAAGGAAACATGCTGCTGTTTTTGGAGATGATCTGGGAAGTATGAAGGGAATCACTGTGACATTGAACATTAAACCTGACAGTCCACCAAAATATCTGAAAGCCCGAACTGTGCCATATGCCATCAGGCCAAAAGTTGAAGCAGACCTGGAGCGCCTGGTCACCAATGGAGTCCTAATACCAGTTACCCATAGCTCATGGGCCACTCCTATTGTTCCAATAGTGAAGAAAGATGGCTCTCTCTGGATTTGCGGTGATTTTAAAGTCACTGTCAACCCAGTGTTGTGTGCAGAGCAATACCCGCTTCCCCGCATCGATGACCTCTTCACAGGCCTGGCTGGGGGACAAAAGTTCAGTAAGATTGATCTGAGTCAAGCATATTTACAGATGCACGTCGATGAAAAGTCCCAAGAGCTGTTGACTATTGTGACTCATAAGGGGCTTTATCGATACTGTCGCCTACCCTTCGGAATAACGTCTGCTCCCGCCCTGTTCCAGAGGGCTATGGACCAGATCTTGTGTGGCTTGTCAGGAGTTCAGTGCTATCTGGATGATATCCTGGTCACTGGAAGAAATGAAGAGGATCACTTAAAGAATTTAGAGGCTACCCTACAAAGACTGGAAGAGTATGGCCTACGAGTTCGCAAAGACAAGTGTGAATTCTTCAAGCCCTCTGTTGAATATTTGGGACACATCATTGATTCTGCAGGTCTTCATAAGGCCCCTGCAAAAGTTAAAGCTATTGTGGAGGCTCTTCCACCTCGAAATGTAAGCCAGCTGCACTCGTTTCTAGGACTACTGAACTATTATGGAAAGTTCATCTCACAGTTAGCCACACTGCTAAAACCACTTCATGAGCTCCTTGGGCAGAACAAGGCCTGGAAGTGGACTGAAGCCTGTGATGTTGCATTTAACAAAGCTAAGGATGCATTGCTAAATTCTGAAGTTCTAATGCACTTTGATCCATCCTTACCCCTACAATTGGCCTGCGATGCCTCCCCTTATGGAGTGGGAGCAGTCGTGTCACACATTATGCCTTCGGGAGAAGAGAGACCTATTGCTTTTGCGTCACGCACTCTAAGCAAAGCAGAAACTAACTACGCCCAAATCGAACGTGAGGCATTAGGAATTGTTTTTGGAATTCGGAAGTTTCATCAGTACCTGTTTGGGCGAAAGTTTACTCTTCTCACAGACCATCGACCTCTGACGTCAATTTTTGGACCCTACACAGGCATTCCCCCATTAGCTGCTAGTTGTATGCAACGTTGGGCATTGTTACTTTCAGCACACACATATGAAATCAAATATCGGAAATCCACTCTGCACGGCAATGCAGATGGCCTCTCAAGGTTGCCTTTGCCGGTCAAACATCAAGATAGTGCCCAAAAGGAAATCTTCTACTTTGAACAGGTAGAGAATACACCCATCACTGCTACTCAGATAAAGAAGGCAACTCGCGTTGACCCAGTATTGTCCCAAGTTATGGACCTGGTGATGCATGGAAAATCTCGACAAACCTCTCCGGTCTCACCCGACCTTGTTACCTACATGTCCAGGAGGACGGAGTTATCGGTCCAATCTGGTTGTTTGTTGTGGGGGAGACATGTCATTATTCCACCACCACTGAGATCACAGATGTTAGAACAGCTACATTCCGGTCACTGTGGAATAGTGCGCATGAAGGAAATTGCACGAAGCTATTTTTGGTGGCCTGGATTGGACAGTGCTATTGAAGAGAAGGCAAAAGCTTGTATGTCATGTCAGGGTGTGAAAAATGCACCCCAGTGGGCACCCCTACACCCATGGGACTGGCCTGAAAACCCGTGGCAACGTATTCACATTGACTTCGCTGGCCCCCTTGAAGGAAGCATGTTCTTGATGGCAGTAGATGCCCATTCTAAATGGCCAAAAGTCTCTATAATGCAGTCCACTACTGCAGAGAGTACTATCCAAAAACTACGAGGACTCTTTAGTCGTTTTGGTCTGCCAGAACAACTTGTGAGCGACAACGGACCGCAGTTCATCTCTCAGGAGTTTCAAAATTTTATGAAGGCAAATGGGATACACCACATCACGTCAGCACCATATCATCCATCCACCAATGGATTAGCTGAAAGATTTGTGCTGACAATGAAACACGCTTTGAAATCAGCAAGGGGACAACACTCCATTCAAAAGCGTCTGGATACCTTCTTACTTTCCTACAGAAACACACCTCATGCTACGACCCAGGCATCCCTGGCCTTTCTAATGATGGGACGACAGCTGCGCACTTGCTTTGATCTGCTGAAACCTTCTGAACCCCGACAAATTGTGCAACATCAGCAGCAATATCAAGTCATCAGACAGGCACCCAGAGCAAAAGACCGAACCTTTAGCCCGTGACAGTCAGTTTTGGCTCGAAATTATACTTCCAGAGCTAAATGGGTCCCTGCCACAATCATCACTCAAACAGGACCTGTTTCCTACACAGTCCGGACTGCAGAGAATCTTACCTGGCGGCGACATGTAGATCAGCTGTTGCCAGGTCATGCCAGTCCTCAGGACACATCTGCAGTTGAGTGGTCTGATTTCACCTTTTCTGGTGAGACACCGAATCACAAATCACCTGTTCCTGACTGTTCTCCTCCATTACTGCCGGCGGCTGAGATACCCCTTTGCCCAGCACGAGCTGATACCACCTTCTCACCTGTTCGTGCTGCGGACCCTGAGCCCATGGTACTTTCGGGTGCAACAACACCAGAAGTTCGCCGTAATCCACCTAGAGACAGAAGGCCTCCTCATCGGCTGGATCTTTAGCTAGGGCGAACACACGGTTATGGGGCAAAATAATCCCCAGGGTTTAGCCAGGAATGGAGGCAATCCACCCTCCTTCTCTAGTCTAGTGTGTATTTTATTTAGGGGATGTTCTTATTAGGGGGCGAGGAATATGTTGTATATTTGGTTGTCATGGTTTTTGTTCCTATGGCAACTGAGTTAGATTATTAAGGGATAGCCCAGCCAGTTTCGGCCGGTTGGGTGAGCTCTGTGTCTGTAAATAAAATGGTAGTTTTGTTAGCTGTCTGCTGTCTGGCCTCAAGTGATTTCTTCCTAAACCAGCTGCCCCCAAGGATATAACAGTATTGAGAGAATATTCACACAGATTATTGTTAAACACCCAATTAGCCTACCAATAATAATTACCATAAGTTGAAGCTGATAGTCATGTATATATGAAGATCACGTGTATGCAGTTGTATATTGCTTAGACACCATGGTGAGGATGAGGGCCACATAAGCACCTAGACAGACATAAAAGCTAACCATGCTCAGTTACCATGATGCCCTGTTCTGTGGTATTAATTGCATGAATGAGTTTGAACCCTATGTACTATTGCAGATAACTAATGATTCTTGAGCATTTTTCTAAGGTTGGGCACCTCTCTTCAGAAGCTGGCAGCAAGAAGCAACACCCAAGCAGTAGTGTGTATGACAGCATTTTTTACAGATACGGCAGTTTTTGTGAGACATTGATAAATGCTACAACACAAGCATGTTCATGTAGTTTTATCTTGAATATAAGATGTTTGTAATTTTGTGCTGGAAGTGGGGAGCCATGTCTGATGAAAGCTTTAGTACAGGCCAGTAGAATGCAAGGAGAGGAAAATGGTTTTCAAAAATAGCCAATAATACTGAACCTTGGTGTGTGGACTAAGCATTCAAGTGAAAGAAATAATGGTGTTTCTTTGTTGTGTGGTACTTGTAATAGGCATCCTGTAAAATTATTAATAAATGAGAGGCTGGTTAAAAATGCATGCAAGGCCCTGCCTATACTATTACTTTGAAATGAATTTGTAACTGGTTTCTGAGGTGGCTGACTCTAACTATGGTATTTGTCGTCTTATACAACTGTTAATACTTGGTTAGTAACTATGGCAGCTAATCATGTGTTGCCCTTGCCCGCAGGCTACGATGGCACTTAGTTGTCTTCTGTAAGCAGAATCTAATGCTATTTTGTAGGATAGATTGCACCATAGCAATGCCTGTCTGAGCTGGCTGGCTGGCTGATCTTCCTTCTTTCCAGCTCTCTCTGCGGTAGCATTGGTGTTCTGTGTGCCTATTCTTTGGCCACTCTATATCTTGCTGAGGCAGTATGAATAGGTTTCCAGACTTTCCCAGAATGTATTGATACAATTATGATTGGGCAGTGTGGTAAGTGTGGATACACACACACACACAAACATAGTTCATACACGGTGTTATGAAAAAAAAAGTGTTGAGAGGCCATGAATCAACCATTTTTGCTGTAATCAGATCACCAATTGCCAGAGAGGGGGACACACAATGTATATGGGATCTAAGAGAAGTGGCAATGTCCACTGGTGAGAACAATCTACAAGTATCCTGGAATTTTTCCACATGTGGCCTTAAGACAGGGGTTCTCAAACTGGGGGTCGGAACTCCTCAGGATGTCTGGAGGTTATTACATGGGGGGTCGCGAGCTGCCAGCCTCCACCCCAAACCCCACTTCACCTCCAACATTTATAATGGTGTTAAATATATTAAAAAGTGTTTTTAATGTATAAGGGGGGTCACACTCAGAGGCTTGCTGTATGAAAGGGGTCACCAGTACAAAAGTCTGAGAACCACTGCCTTAAGATCTCAACATTTTCAAACCTGGTCTCTTAAAGTTGGGCACCTACGTCCATATTTAGGCACCTAAACAAAAGTGGCTTGATTTTCAAAGACACTAAACACTAATACTATCTGAATCAATAGGAGCAGCAGGTTCTCAGCACCTTTGAAAGTCAGACCCTTTTTATTTAGGTGTCTATAGCTTTAGGAGCTTTGCTTTAAGCACCCACGTATGTATATTTTAGCCATATAGAGATTCATTGATTTTTATCACTAAATCAACTGCTGCTGTCAATACATTTTACATTATAATTGTAGGCACACAAGGATGCAAAACTAGACAAGAGTCCATAGACAATCTGTCTACATACCTTAATTTTAATAGTAAGAAAAAAATGTAAAAAATGCATAACTGTTGCTATCAAGGGTGTTTATTATATTTTTATATATTATATTATTATATTCAAGTAAAGGAACTCAGTCATTGTGGAATATAGAGATACTAGTACCATATTCCACCTGACCTTAAAATAATGGTTCATCACAGTACCTGCTGTACAGCCATCAACTTGATAATATCTGGTGCTCACAGCTGTCTTGTGTAATGGCAGCATGTAGCTTATTATTACAGACTATCCTGATTAAAGAATCTTTTCAGATTGATTAGGGATCTGTCACTATATGTCACAAAAATATTTATTATTTTGTCTAAAATGCATTCACAAATGCTAGGACAACTTCTTGTTTCTGTTAATGTTTAATTAAACTCTCTAGACAATCACCTGAACATTTTAACTGGTGCATAGAAAGTAAACATAAAAAAATTCTCCTTACTCATTGTAGGTGTGGCTGTTCTTGTTTTTAGCCAAGGCCCTGTGTGTTCTTTAATAAACTTGGCCTAAATTCTGCAGCAAGGCTCCAACTTATTCTGGCACTCCAGGGCAGCAGACTGGAAAATCTACAGCAGCGTCTGCTAAATTTAAAAAAAAAAGAGGGTTGTTTTGAACTAAATATGAAAATCAATACGGTGATCACTATAGTATTCCCTGTATTAAATTTTATGTTCAGTTCAATTTTAGACTTCCCATACATTTTCAGTCTTCAGTGGACTAGGAAAATTTGTGTTAAAAATGTGTATCTGTTTTGTAGAAGTTATCTGAAGGGAAGCTAGATGTGTTGGTAGCCGGGTAGAGGACTTTGTTGTTGTTTTGTGTTGTTTTTGCACCTGGGAAGACTTGAAACTGGTTCGGAATTGTCGCAAAGCACATTACCTGGATGTTTCACTAAAATTACAAGCAGTGACCTCGTCAATTATGCTGATATTTAAAATTTGTAGTAATTTAGTCTTCAGAATTAACATCTCATTGAAATAAATAGGGCAGGCCACATCACTCACAGCTATTGTTTCAGGATGCCTACCAACCCAGGAAACTTTTAAACCAGGAGAAAAACAAGTGACCAATAGTTCACACTCAAATAATTAGGAAGCTTTTCATTTGTAACCACAAGGGTTAAATGAAAGGTTAAATTGTGCCGCACAGTTCTGCAACAAAGGGTGAATTTCATGACAAATATCACAACCTCAGCTCAGTTAAATACACTGCACCTAGTTATAGGTAATGCCACAAATAATGATGTGCAGTGACATACACACTGTCCGGCCACTGCTGATTGAATACCTATGCACTGTGTTCCCAATGGGATTATTATTGTAGCTAATCATTCACTACTTCTTGAAATAGTGTCAATCACTGGGTAGCTCACCAGTGTTCTAAATGATGATATACTAGACATCATTTTCAGTGTTAACCCCATCCCATGTTCACTGCGATTTTATATGAAATTACATCCCAAAAAAAATGTTAAAAGAAGTTTAAGTTTGCAAAGTCAAGCACTCCAATGTTATGAGATACTAGAATTCAAGTTGCCTGTGCAATCTTAATTCTGCCCCCTTGTGCATCTGCATTGTGATAGTCTTTAACTTCATGATCACATACAATTTTTTCACAATTCCTATGATCTCCCTGCATTCAGCTCCTGCCCCTATCTCTCCCTCCCTCACATTGAGAGCACAGGAAAGAGAGGTTCCCAGTTCTCAGTTATGGATTTCCATAGATTCCAAAGCCAGAAGGGACAATTGTGATCATCTAATTTGACCACCAGCAAATTGGCTCCTGCACCACAGTGGCCCCCTGCAGGTGGGAAAAAGTCCTGCTCAGCCCCTGCAATCCTAGGATGTATCATGCTCACTGCAGACCGATTCTCTGGAGAGTTTAGCTGCCAAACCCTAATGTGCTTCTACTGAGCATGTGCAAACTGCTGTTTTTTTCAGAGAATCATAGCTTAGGCATTCTTTCACAGACACAACAAAAAGCCACATTTCTGACACCAAGGCAACATCCTTGCCTAATTTCATGTTCTTGCTTGAAACAACTGAAAACAGGTGTTTATAATGGGAAATTTAAGTCAACCTTAACTATAGTTTGTAGTAATTTAGTCTACATTGCTATCTCTACCATGTATCAGAACATCAGCTGAGTTGTCACTGGAGCTGGTAGAATACTACAATGGCAGTTCAATCCTACTATGTTTGTGTCCCTTTTTATTCGCTATTCCTGAGCATTTGTGAGAATGGGGGTTTTGTACGCATGAACATCCCATAGGCTGAATATTTTTCACATAAACTGTTCAAATGATTGTGAACAAAGCCATAAAAATCAAATTTGGTTTGTGAATGATTCACAAACAGAAATAAGAACTAAATTTCATCAGATAGTTAATAATTCACTAGCCCTACTTATCTTCTTAGTTGTCTGTTTTTTACTGTGTCAAATTGACATTTTGTGTTTGGATATATGTACTATTGTTGTTCCCCATCCCCCATGTACTTGTTGGTGAAAAATGTCTTGACTTCCTCACTGTATGCCAACTTCTGGAGCCTTTTTACCATATTCTCCCTAGACTTTTGTTCATGCTGCTGCTGCTTGTCATGATTGTAGCCAACAAATGTTCACCAAGGGGCACATATTGTTTGAATATAATTCCCATATATTCTAGAATAGGTACTAACTAGAGATGGGCCCAAGGCACAAAATTCAAATCTGGATTTCAACCCACTCTATACCATCCATCTGCTGCTCATCTTCGAGTGCCTTTCTCACTCAGTTTCATCATCTTGTCAGTGTCTGCTGGCCCCATACCTCATGATCCTGGCACAAGTCCATGCAAGCCTCTTCTGTCTGAATCATTTGGCTTATCTTTATATGTTTTTGTAGGGTCCATTGGATGGCACCTGCCACAGACTGGAAAGTCTTTCTTCATATTAGCCTGCTCTGTGATACATCCATTACTTCTGATGTGTCACTAGTTATACCTGCTGCCTCGTCAACAACGTGGGTGACAGGAAAGGGATTGTGTAATTCTCTACCCATCTCTTGTCCACAGTGCTTTATCCTCAGAGGCAGTAGCAGCTTGGCCTGTATCAATGGTTTACTTATTGAAAGAAATATCAGTGGATAGCATA
Source organism: Mauremys mutica (assembly GCF_020497125.1). NCBI lineage: Eukaryota > Metazoa > Chordata > Testudines > Geoemydidae > Mauremys > Mauremys mutica. The sequence goes on from NC_059075.1 coordinate 81,346,510, forward strand.
TCAAGCAGCTTAATATCATGACCAGAAATCAGAACATTTAAAGGGTAAGCATGGCTAGTAATGCTGCATTGACCTGACTTCATAATATCAATCAACATCCCATTTAGGTGTGGATATGTTTATATAAGCTGGCCTATCACAATGAGATCAGCATTGGGAACTGGGAGAGGTCATGGGTGTAGCTTATTGTGTCCTTTATCTAGGCTGGGCATTTCAGGGGATGGTGCCAATTGTCTTGGAAGAATTTATGTTGTTATCCTATAGTGGCAGAGTATATAGTGGAGCGCACATTAACCATTTAACTTTGCACAGCAAAAATGGAGATACAGCAGAACCTTTCTAATTTGGATTAATGACTGGGAAGAAACATAAAATAAAAAGTAAAGCTAATGCATCACAAAATGTACTTTGTTCATTTATTTTGTCACTTCATTACTAAGGATGATACTTCATAGTACACTAGCTAATGTGCTGTAGTATATTAAGAAAGAAAGAAATCTCAATAATAAAGACCTTACTACAGCACCAGCTGTTAAACCTTTGTTGAGAGGTAGAGAAACACAAATTTTCATGTGTATTATATAAGTGCAGATAAGTAAGGGTTGACACCATACAAAAATGCGGTGAAAAACAATAATTAAATTAATTCATGTGACATTAATCAAAGCCCTTGTGAAAGTAATAGCAGGATCATTGTATACTAGACTTTTATATTTCTTTTTCCCACCTGTATGACTGTAAACCAGTTATTAGTATTCTTGTTTGATATTATATGCAAAGCAGCTTTTCTATATATTGCCGTGGCCATCTGACCAACATCTAATTTAGTGTTTCCTAAGAATATTATCACCAGCTATAGCATGATGCTTCATTACCACATTAAGTAGCCTATCAATCTTATCGTGTGCTTTGGTCGGCATGGTCTCAGGCCTATATACCACCACAGCCTTCAAAATAAGGCTTAAATGGGACTTCTGTGATTCATAGGCCACTTGTGCTGGTCATCTATGCATAGGTGATTTCATTCTCCATGAATACTTTAAGCTCCTTAATTGAAAAACTGTATACATACACCAATTATCAGATACATCCACTACAGTATTAAAACTAAATAGAAAGAATGTGAAAACATATTTATAATATACAATCTATATGAACCCTTGTAACCTATTACAGTCACAAACTTGAAATTCCCAATAGCCTACCATTTATTCTATTTAAACCAATGTACATTTTGGGTGTGACACAATTTGGCTCTAGATGAATTGAAACAAGTTCTATTACTCATATTTCAAAAAAAAAAAAGGTGTCTGTTTTTAAATTGATTGATACTGACACCCATCCACTATTAATTAAGTGAGGAATGAGAATATTTGCTTCGTAAAGAACTGGCTGATCCTGTTTCCTGTACATCCAAACTCCCACATAGGTCAGGTGAAGTTTCATGTAAACAAGGAATGCTGGATTTAGCTCAGTGTGCTGTTAAATATATGTATTATGGCCACTGTTCCAATTTTTCTTCTTATTTATTTTGACTTCATTGGTAATTGTGGGTGTATGTCCCCTGTAGCAGAATTGGGCCCTTCACATTTATGTGAAAATGTTAAATTTCAAATTTAGATTAGTGTTTATAATCTGAGATCCAATTACTATATGGCTGTGGCATATAGTATACAGTGAACTTTAGACTGCTAAATTTTTGTTTATTGATTGATTGCTTTGATAGTGCTATAGCAGTGCTGCCAGCTCTTGTGATTTTATTGCAAGTCCGCAATATTTGGTATTTTCTTAAAGCCTCAGTTCCTGGAGTCATGTGATTATGGGAGAATCTCAGCTTTCAAATAAAAGTTTCTAGCCCTCATGACTCAAAAAACTAGAAGGCAAACAAAAACAGCGCAATATTTAGTACTTGGAAGAAACTAATAATTTTAAGCTAAACATTATTTTTGTGGGCCTGATTCATGATTTTTGAATGCATGGGGTTGACACAACTATATTAGCCTGGACACAAATTACTCCCTAAAAAAGAGCCTTTGTTTTTATAACACAAACTGCTGTTTCGTTATAAAGAGATGTTTTGGTTTTAAACTAAATTTCCCTCAGGCCTGGTCTACACTACGAGTTTATCTCGAATTTAGCAGCGTTAAACCGAATTAACCCTGCACCTGTCCACACAAGAAGCCCTTTATTTCAATATAAAGGGCTCTTAATATCGATATCTGAACTCCTCCCCGACAAGGGGAGTAGCGCTGAAATCGGTATTGCCATTTTGAATTAAGGTTAGTGTGGCTGCAATTCGACGGTATTGGCCTCCGGGAGCTATCCCACAGTGCACCATTGTGACCGTTCTGGACAGCAATCTGAACTCAGATGCACTGGCCAGGTAGACAAAAAAAGCCACGCGAACTTTTGAATTTCATTTCCTGTTTGCCCAGCGTGGAGAGCTGATCAGCACAAGTGACCATGCAGTCCCAGATCAAAAAAGAGCTCCAGCATGGACCGTATGGGAGATACTGAATCTGATCTCTGTATGGGGAGATGAATCTGTTCTATCAGAACTCCGTTCCAATAGACGAAATGCCAAAACATTTGAAAAAATCTCCAAGGCCATAATGGACAGAGGCCACAACAGGGACTCAACACAGTGCTGTGTGAAACTTAAGGAGCTGAGACAAGTGTACCAGAAAGCCAAAGAATCAAATGGACGCTCATGGAGGGAGGGGCGACTGACGACTATAGCTACCCACAGTTCCCGCACTCTCCAAAAACCATTTGAATTCTTGGCTGACCTCCCAAAGCCTGAAGAGTCAAAAACATTGTCATGGGTGGTTCAGGGTATATGTCGTCAACCCCCCCACCCCCCGCCCTGAAAGCAAAGGGAAAAAAATAATTTCTCGCCTTTTTCCAGTGTCACCGTATGTCTACTGGATGCTGCTGGCAGACGCGGTGCTGCAGCGCTACACAGCAGCATCTCCTTCCCTTCGCTTGCCTTGTGGATGGCAGATGGTAAAGTAGGACTGGTATCTGTCATCGTTGTCCCGTGAGTGCTCCTGGCTGGCCTCGGTGAGGTTGGCTGGGGGCGCTTGGGCAAAAATGGGAATGACTCCCGGTCATTCTCCTCTTTAAGTTTTGTCTAATGGAGATTCAGTCGTGCCTGGAATATCATGGCAGCTGGAGGCTTCTGCCTCAGGCTGCTTTCCCCAGTCAGCAGCACCGCGCGGTCGCGCCTACCCCTTGCTATCAGGGCTCACAATCAGATACTTAGACCTCTACATTTTGCTGCAAATAAAAAAATTAAGCTGCCATTTAGAACTGTCCCCCAACATACATATCCTGGGGGATAGTTCTAAATGGCAGCTTAATTTTTTTATTTGCAGCAAAATGTAGAGGTCTAAGTATCTTTTGTATTTTACCAGTGTCAACCAAAGGCCCACACACAAATGGAGATTCAGTCCTGCCTGTGCTTCTATCCTAGTGCTTGTCACAGATTCCCAGTTTCAGCTATAGGCTGAGTAAGTGCAGAATGGTGGTTCACTCTACTTTGCTGTAAGCCAACCGCCCTCCCGTCCCCTCTTTGATCTCTGCTTGCAGAGGCAATAAAGTCAGTGTTGTTTCTTATTCATGTATTCTTTATTACTTCATTACACAAATGGGGGGATAACTGCCACGGTAGCCCAGGAGGGGTGGGGGAGGAGGAGTGGCATTGTTGCAGGGGCACCCCCTAGAATGGCATGCAGCTCATCATTTCTGTGGGATCTCTGGGGCTCTGACCCAAAGCGGCCATTTGCCTCTCTGGTTCTTTAGTAGGCTTGCCTGATATTCTCGGCAGGACTGACTCTCCATTAGACAAAACTTAAAGAAGAGAATGACCTGGGAAGTCATTCCCATTTTTGTCCATGCGCCCCCGACCGACCTCACTGAGGCCGGCCAGGAGCACCCATGACAGCAGCAGACGGTACAGTATGACTGGTAACCGTCATTGTCAACTTGCAAAGCAGCAGACGGTACAGTAGAGCTGGTAACTGTCTTTGCTAACTTGCAAAGGCAAGGGGATGCTGCTGTGTAGTACTGCAGTACCGCGTCTGTTAGCAACATCCAATAGGCATATGGTGACAGTGAAAAAAGACTGAACGGGCTCCATGGTTGCCGTGCTATGGCGTCTGCCCAGGCAATCCAGGGAAAAAGGCGCGAAATGATTGTCTGCTGTTGCTTTCACGGAGGGAGGATTGACTGACGACATTTACCCATAACCACCCGCAACAAAATTTTGGCCCCATCAGGCATTGAGATCTCAACCCAGAATTCCAATGGGCGGGGGAGACTGTGGGAACTATGGTATAGCTATGGGATAGCTACCCACAGTGCAACTCTCCGGAAGTCAACGCTAGCCTCGGTACATGGACACACACCTCCGAATTAATGTGGTTAGTGTGGCCGCGTGCACTCGACTTTATACAATGTGTTTCCAAAAATCGGTTTCTGTAAAATCGGAATAATCCCATAGTGTAGACATACCCTTAAAAAGGGAGAGGGGAAAGTGATTCAAATATAGGGAATATGAAAAAGTTTTGTAAATCCCCACCAGGTTTTCTTATTCCTGCTTGGAATATCTGTTGTGAAATTAGTCAATTGCAGTTCTGTAGTTGAGACTCAAACAGTGGTGTCTGAAGAATAGAAGAGTCTTCAGCTCTCAGTGAACTTTTCCTGACATGAACAAAACCTGCAGTTGTGTAAAAAAAAAAAAAAAAAAAAGGTGTGCACTTGAAAATCAAAAATACCAGAACAGAGCTCCTAAGTGTCTTTTTCTACTGTAGGTATCTTTAGTGTGCTAATCTAATTTAAGATCCAGCATAATTTTGGAAAGATTGTCTGGTCTACCTTCAGAGGGTTTCTGTTCCATAGTTCATTCGTCTTTCTGGGAAGGGTGGAGATATGTTTGCAGGGGAGGACTCACCAGCCAGAATGTCACTACCCAAGGAAAGACTTGCACAAATGGATGCCTTGCATGGATTTCCAAAAGAGGAATGACATTTATATTACAATAGTTCATTTAAGGCGATGTGTGTTTGTGTGTGGGGGAGCATGCAGGGTCAAGTGCCCGCCCCCCCCAGCAGTTGGCCAGGGCAGGAAGTGGAAGAGGCTGGGCCAGAGCCGGAGAAGAAGGGGCAGGCTCACAGTCTCTTCCTAGGAGAGTGCCTGGCTGCGGTGGCAGGCTGTCCCTCATCCAGGCTCAGCTTCCAGGGACAGCAGCTGAGAAAGCTGGAGTCCCCCCTTCCCCTGGCATGCTCAGCCTTTGTCCCCAGAAGCTGAGCCCAGGCAGGGAGCAGGCTGCCACTACTGACCCTCCCTCGCAGGTTCTTTTCCAGGCAGCTCTGTCCCACTACCTGCCTGGGCCTGGCTGCCAGGGAGAGCAGCCAAACATGCCAGGGGGAGCTGGTATGGGGTGGGAGGACAAAGCCCCCCACTCCCACAAGTAACGTGTGGGCAGGAAGAGCATGGGAATCCTGGCCTGGGGGCAGGGCGGGGAGGAGACGTGGGGAGGTCACTTGTCCTCACCTTTAGCTAATGCCCCCCCAGTATGCAGAGGCAACAGTCCTCAGGCTCCAGTTGTGACCAAAGGCCATTGTGCTAGGAACTTCACAAGTGCAGAGAAAGAGGATAGTCCCTGCCCCAAAATATTTTCAATCTAATTTAAGAAAAGTTACACTAGTGCGTATAACAAAGAGAAGGAAGGAACAGGGGAGGAAGGGTAGGAAAATAGGAAGAAAAGTGATTGGTTAGCTGTCTGCACAGCTAGGTGGAATTTTCAATTTTTTATTTTAATAAAATATAAATAATAGCAGAAGTTCTCACAGGCCAACTATCCAGCCATTATCAGGTGGCAATTTATGGTAATCATCAGAGCAGAAGTAGGTCTGGAGAAGTACATGGAAGAAGACAGGGAAATAGCTTTCCAGGCTAATTCAGGGACAGCATTCCATACACAAGGGACAGCATGGAAAAAATCACAAAGGCACCCAGTGAGAAATGGATGAGTGGGTGATGGAGGCTAGTGTCAGCAGATGAAGAGCATGGGAGTCAAGATAAAAATACAAGAGCAGATAAGCAAGAAAGGGCCTGCGTTGTGTATAACTTTAAAGGAAAGGACAAGAATGTGTATATAATGCATTGGTTTTGGGGAGCCAGAGGTGAGACTCAAAGAGGGGACAACATGACTAGTGATTGGCCAAGAAGATAGCTTTAGCAGCAGTGATATGAATGGATCTGAAGTAAGAGGAGTGTACAGAAGGTCAGAGATGAGGAGTAGGTTGCAGTAGTCAAAATGGGACATAAAGACCTGATCTCTAGTAGTGAGAAATCAGAGAAAGGATCAGATCTTGGGAATGTTAGAAGAAAACAGCACTGTTTGTATACAGCCTGGATGGGTGACATCTAGAGAGGTCTTGATGCAGGAAAGAATTCCAAAGCTGGATGCTTTAAACCAAGAATACTATCTCACACTCAGGTAAACTTCATTTTGAGTACCGTCGGCTACACTGTCCATGCGGAGCTTACTGTTCTTGTGGTGGTGCAGAGGAGTTGACATAAAACAAATCCAATAATCCAGTCCTGAAGAGGAAAATGACTGAAAGGTATTCAGGATACAAGAGTGAGCCTGTTTTGGCCTATAAAATGACAATGGAGGCATTAGAACTAGATAGTGAAACTATATTCCTGAAATTACTATGTACAATGTGTAGTGCAAATGCAAGGTTGGGTTATTAAGATTAACACTGTCAAATGAACTGTAAGGTTTCAGAGTGGTAGCCGTGTTAGTCTGTATCAGCAAAAACAACAAGGAGTACTTGTGGCACCTTAGAGATTAACAAATTTATTTGGGCATAAGCTTTTGTGGGCTATAACGCACTTCATCACTCGTGGAGTGGAAAATACAGTAGGCAGATACAAATACACAGTACATGAAAGATGGGAGTTGCCTTACCAAGTTGGGGGTCAGTGCTAACTAGGGTGACCAGACAGTAAGTATGAAAAATCAGGACAGAGGATGAGAGTAATAGGCACCTATGTAAGAAAAAGCCCCAAATATCTGGACTGTCCCTATAAAATTGGGACTTCTGGTCACCCTAGTGCTAACGAGACAATTCAATTAAGGTGGAATTGGGCTATTCTCAACAGTAGAATATCAAGGGAGGAAAAATCACTTTTGTAGTGGTAATGAGGCCAATGTAATCAGGGTGGCCATTTCAAACAGTTCAAGAAGGTGTGAGTAACAGTAGGGGAAAATTAGTTTTTGTAGTGACCCATCCACTCCCAGTCTTTATTCAGGTCAAATTTGATGGTGTCCAGTTTGCAAATTAATTCCAGTTCTGCAGTTTCTCATTGGAGTCTGTTTTTGAAGTTTTTTTGTTGAAGAATTGCCACTTTTAAGTCTGTTATTGAGTGTCCAGGGAGGTTAAAGTGTTCTCTGACTGGTTTTTGAATGTTATAATTCTTGACGCCTGATTTGTGTCCATTTATTCTTTTGCATAGAGACTGTCCGGTTTGGCCAATGTACATGGCAGAGGGGCATTGCTGGCACATGATGGCATATATCACATTGATAGATGTGCAGGTGAATGAGCCCCTGATGGTTTGGCTGATGTGGTTAGGTCCTATGATGGTGTCCCTTGAATAGATATGTGGACAGAATTGGCAACAGGTTTGTTGCAGGGATAAGTTCCTGTGTTAGTGTTTTTGTTGTGTGGTGTGTAGTTGCTGGTGCATATTTGCTTCAGGTTGGGGGGCTGTCTGTAAGCGAGGACTGGCCTGTCTCCCAAGGTCTGTGAGAGTGAGGGATTGTCCTTCAGGATAGGCTGTAGAACCTTGATGATGCGCTTGAGAGGTTTTAGTTGGGGGCTGCTAGTGACAGCTAGTGGAGTTCTGTTACTTTCTTTGTTGGGCCTGTCCTGTAATAGGTGACTTCTGGGTACCTTTCTGGCTCTGTCAATCTTTTTCTTCACTTCACCAGGTGGGTATTGTAGTTTTAAGAACGCTTGATAGATCCTGTAGATGTTTGTCTCTGTCTGAGGGATTGGAGCAAATGCGGTTGTATCTTAGAGCTTGGCTGTAGACAACGGATCGTGTGATGTGGTCTGGATGAAAGCTGGAGGCATGTAGGTAAGTATAGTGGTCAGTAAGTTTCCGGTATAGGGTGGTGTTTATTTGACCATTGCTTATTTGCACTGTAGTGTCCAGGAAGTGGATCTCTTGTGTAGACTGATCCAGGCTGAGGTTGATGGTGGGGTGGAAATTTTTGAAATCCTGGTGGAATTCCTCAAGGGCCTCTTTCCCATGTGTCCAGATTATGAAGATGTCATCAATGTAGTGCAAGTAGAGTAGGGGCGTTAGAACAACACTTCCTCAGCTCTCATCCCCTAAGTCAGCCACAAAAATGTTGGCATACTGTGGGGCCATGCGGGTACCTATAGCAGTGCCACTGACTTGAAGGTATAAATTGTCCCCAAATCTGAAATAGTTCTGGGTGAGGACAAAGTCACAAAGTTCAGACACCAGGTTTGCCATGACATTATCAGGGATACTGTTCCTGATGGCTTGTAGTCCATCTTTGTGTGGAATGTTGGTGTAGAGGGCTTCTACATCCACAGTGGCTAGGATGGTGTTTTCTGGAAGACCACCAATGGATTGTAGTTTCCTCAGAAAGTCAGTGGTGTCTTGGAGATAGCTGGGAGTGCTGGTAGCGTAGGCCTTGAGGAGAGAGTCTACATAATCAGACAATCCTTCTGTCAGGGTGCCAATGCCTGAGATGATGGGTGTTCAGGATTCCCAGGTTTATGGATCTTGGGTAGCAGATAGAATACCCCTGGTCAGGGCTCCAGGGGTGTGTCTGTAGATGTGTTCCTGTGCTTCTTCAGGGAGTTTCTTGAACAGATGGTGTAGTTTCTTTTGGTAACCCTCAGTGGGATCAGAAGGTAATGGCTTGTAGAATGTGGTGTTGGAGATCTGCCTAGCAGCCTCTTGTTCATATTCCGACCTATTCATGATGACTACAGCACCTCCTTTGTCAGCCTTTTGATTATGATGTCAGAATTGTTTCTGAGGCTGTGAGTGGCGTTGTATTCTGTACGGCTGAGGTTATGGGGCAAGTGATGCTGCTTTTCCACAATTTCAGCCCGTGCACATTGGTGGAAGCACTCTTTGTAGAAGTCCAGTCTGTTGTTTCAACCTTCAGGAGGAGTCTACACAGAATCTTTCTTTTTGTAGCATTGGTAGGAAGGTTTCTGTTGGTTAGTATGCTGTTCAGTGGTGTGTTGGAAATATTCCTTGAGTCAGATTACAGTGATTAGGTGACTGGCTTTAGGAGCTTGAAGCTCAGACCCACAAAATCTCCCTTGGTAGTCAGAAAAACAATAAAGAAACCCCAATACAGAAACCTTTCCTACAATTTAGGCACAGTGGACACAGCGTACAGATGCGAAGCCCAGGACCTTCTACTCTCTGGCTGATTTAGAGCCTTCAAGGAGGACTACTGGGGAGTCCCGATGACTGTTGGACTTTGTCACAGATGGGGAGACCCTCTGGGATGATGGACACCAGGAAAGCAGGAACCCTCCACAGATAAGATGGATTCAGTTCGCTGTGACGGGGATAGTGATGACAGGCCTCTCCTTCCTCAACCTCGCTGCGGGATTGATGGTACTCTACTCTAGCTCTGGAGCGTTAGGAAGACCTGACCATGCACGCACTGCTGCTGGAATGGACAGCCCCACACAGGCGCTGAGCAAGATTTTATATAATCTCTAAGGCGGAAACAGTTTTGAGGTAATAGAATGTTGGGGGTTGGCTTTGGCGGGAAAAGCTGGTTCCGTCCGGTTTGAGCCAGAGGACTCCAGTGTCCAAGTTGTAAACAAGTCCGCTTACAAAGATAGAGTCCAAGGGTCATAGTTTAATATACTCCATATTAAAACAACTAATTAAACATATTAAATAGTACCAAAATTTCTTACTTCTCTATACCTAACAGGATGTTGATCAGGTGGTTCCGCAGTTTCTTTGAGAGCATGTGGCACAATCTCTCAGCATAGTCGGCGTATGTTGATTGTAATGGATTTTTTACTTTCAGTTCTTTTGGTATGATGTCCATCTCATAGAATCATAGAACTTAAGATCAGAAGGGACCATTATGATCATCTAGTCTGACCTCCCGCAAGATGCAGGCTACAAAAGCTGACCCACCCACTCCTGAAATAATTCTCTCCCTTGACTCAGCTGTGGAAGTCCCCAAATCCTGATTTAAAGACTTCAAGTAGCAGATAATCCTCCAGCAAGCGACCTCTGCCCCAGGCTGCGGAGGAAGGCGAAAAACCTCCAGGGCCACTGCCAATCTACCCTGGAGGAAAATTCCTTCCCAACCCCAAATATGGCGATCAGCTGAACCCCGAGCATGCGGGCAAGACTCTCCAGCCAGACACTCAGGAAAAAGACTTTCAATATTCCAACATTGACCCTCGGTACTAATTACCAGTGGTCGCACGTTATTGACCTATTGACTAAATCACGTTATCCTATCAAATCATTCCCTCCATAAACTTATCAAGCTTAATCTTAAAGCCAGAGAGGTCCTTCGCCCCCACTGTTTCCCTCGGTAGGCTGTTCCAGAATTTCACTCCCCTGATGGTTAGAAACCTTCGTCTAATTTCAAGCCTAAACTTCCCGACTGCCAATTTATATCCATTTGTTCTCATGTCCACATTAGTACTGAGCTGAAATAATTCCTCTCCCTCCCTGGTATTTATCCCTCTGATATATTTAAAGAGAGCAATCATATCTCCTCTCAACCTTCTTTTGGTTAAGGAAAACAAACCAAGCTCCTCAAGTCTCCTTTCATACAACAGGCTTTCCATTCCTTGGATCATTCTAGTGGCCCTTCTTTGTACCCGTTCCAGTTTGCATTTGGAAAGGAAGATGATGTCTGTCTGTATCTGCACAAGTTTTTTCATGAAGTTGAAGGATTTCCACTTGATACGGCTAAATTCAGTGCCTTGAATGGTGACAGGTTTCAGACTGGTAGCCGTGTTAGTCTGTATCAGCAAAAACAATGAGGAGTACTTGTGGCACCTTACACAGGCCTGGTCTACACTGGGGGCAGGGGGGGAAATCAATCTAAGTTACACAACTTCAGCTACATGAATAACGTAGCTGAAGTCGACGTACTTAGACCTACTCACCGAGGTGTCTTCACTGTGGTGAGTTGACTGCTGCCGCTCCCCCATCGACTTCAAGTTACAGAGAATTCACCATTTGCAACAGTGACCCGTGCAAGTGACCCATGCTCCATGTTGCTGATGCTGCCAAAGGGGAAACCCCCCAGGTGACCCCCCCACCCGCCAATCTGATCTGGGGGGAAATTCCTTCCTGACCCCAAATATGGTAATTAGACCCTGAGCATGTCAGCATAACCCACCATCAAGACAACTGGAAAAGAATTCACTCAGAGCCCTCCCCATCTAGTGTCCCACCTCAGGGATATATTTGCTACTAGCAGTCGCAGATGGGCCACATGCCATTGTAGGCAATCTCATCATATCATCCCCTCCATGAACTTATCATGCACAGTCTTGAAACCAACTAGGTTTTGGCCCCCACTGCTCCAAGTGGGAGGCTGTTCCAGAACTTCACTCCTCTGATGGTTAGAAACTTTCACCTAATTTCAAGCCTGAACTTGTTGATGAGCAGCTTATGTCCAGTTGTTCTTGTGCCAACATAGGCCCTTAACTTAAATAACTCCTCCTGAATGATGTGTGATATTCAGAGAATGATAAAGGGTGCCATCTACTGAAGATATGCAGAATTGCTGGCTTGTTTGGACTGATTTTCATGCAGCAAAACAGAGCTAATTATTTAAACCAGGGATCGGCAATCTCTGGCATTCAGCTTACCAGAGTAAGCACCCTGGCAGGCCAGGCCAGTTTGTTTACCTGCCGAGTCAGCAGGTTTGGTGGACCGCGGCTCCCACTGACCACGGTTTGCCGTCCCAGGCAAAAGGGGGCGGTGGGAAGTGGCGTGGGCGAGGGATGTGCTGGCTGCGGCTTCCCGCCACCCCCAATGGCCTAGGACGGTGAACCGCAGCCACTGGGAGTCACGATCGGCCGAACCTGCTGACGTGGCAGGTAAACAAACTGGCCTGGGCTGTCAGGGTGCTTACCCTGGTGAGCCGCATGCCAGAGGTTGCCGACTCCTGGTTTAAACTAATGACCAAAGTAACTGAAATTAAAACCTGTGGCAGGAAGTTTTAAATACCAAATATAAATCTGGAGAGAAAGAAGTGGCCACAGAGGTCTTGTGAAATTTACAAATCTGAAGAAAAGAGTTGTCTATGAGAGAATAAGACCAATAGTAATGTTTCCATTAAACTAAACAAAAGTGAATTAGAAACAGCGCTTTTAAAACAAATAAGCAACACAAACATAAACAAATCATTGTAACTCTTGCTAGTGCATATGCATTAATGACAAGAAACTAATTGTCTAGAGACATAAAACAGACTAGTTTATTTTCATTCACTCATCTCTGTCGTTTAGTGCTAATGTTATCAATGCTGTATGATATGCAAAAGACAGATGTTTTTCTTGAAGTTTTTTACAGTCTAGACATAGACATGTATTGTAGTTTTTGGCTGGTATAATGGTTTTGGATTGTTTACTTTGCAAAAAGCCAGTATATATAATGAGAAATAAATTAGAAAGTAAAACAGATGTATACGTCTTTCAGTTTTAAGAATGTGAAAACTGCATGGCAGAGGCAAAGATATTTTTTTTTAATATATTCTTTTCAACTGGATAGTACCATTTAAAAATTAAAGCCTTGAACGCTTGTAAATAAGGAAGCTGGCCTGAATTGATTTTCTTACCGGAAGGCGACGCTGTTGCATCAAGTAAATAATAAGTGCAACAATTATGTATATATATAAACAAACTAGAGAGGGAAATAAGACCATTACTTTGGAGTGAGGGAAAGAAACAAACGAGACATGGTTCAAGGTCAGAACTGTGTAAACTAACATACAAAGCCCTCTTTCAGGAGCCGGCATAGTGGCTACATGGTACACGCTTACAATCCACCTATTCATTTTCTACGCCCGGGAAGGAGGAGACAGGTAAATGAATCGCCTGTTCGTACAGCTGTGTATAAATTGTGCGTCTGAATGAAATGAGAGTCCAGTCCAAGCACTGCTTTCAGGGGCACGTGTTTGGTCTTTCACTCAGAAGCTGGGATCTTCACTTTGGACAGTTTTTATTGTCCAGCGGCGGAGGAAAAAGAAATCGCCAGTGAAAATCAGAGTGAACCCCCCTGTTTCTGATGGTCTCCTGCAGGCAGACAGCACTCGGGATGGTGTGGGGGGAGGGAGGGGAAAGATGCACCTTCATTGCCCACAGGTGATCGCGTTGTCCTACATCCCCTCCCTCACCCGCTTCATCCCAAGCCTCCCGACTCGTTCATTCGGGTCTCGCCCGCCCGTCTGTGCTCGGAGAGCAGCCCGCTGCCCGGGGCTGAGCAAGCGGAGAGCCCCCCGCGGTGCACAAGTCCCTCCGGTCGCCTCCCCGGTGTGCAAAGGGAGACGGAGGTCGCCCAAAGGCGGCTACTCCGCGCGGAGTTTTGCAAATTGACCCAAACGCGTTGAGTTTGGAAATCCACCGTTCCCCCCACCCCGGCTTTCTCCTCCCCGTGGACCCTCTTCCTGCGTCCGTTTTACACACGGGCCGCTCAGCTCGGATTTCACTGGCTGCCTCAGCCTCCTCCGGAGCCGCTGATTGGTGTTTTCCCCAGGTTATTTGCATGCCGTCTGCACACTGGGTGCCCAACGGAGGAGTTTGCTCAAAGCTTCTGCAAGTGTCCGGAGCGCCGGCGGGAGCAGAGTCTGCAGCTCCCCGGGCTGCTCTTGGGCTCTCCTGCTGCCGCGCTGCCTTAATGGGCTGGAGCTTTGCTCTGGGTAGCGATTTGGAGAAGGATTCTCTGGGCTAGTCTTCGGATCCGTCTTTTCCCTGCTTACTCAGCACTTCGCTGCCTTCAGAACCGCCCGGCTCGCCGGAGAGGTGGGGTTGGCCTTGTCTTGAGGCTCTGAAGTAACCTGCCTTAGGAGGAGACTCCTTTGGCACGTTGGGGAGTGTTTGATACTGACACTTCCCCCTCCCTGCCTCCCCGTACTTTCCATCGTTGCTCCAGACGGAAAATGAATGATCTCAGCCTGCCTGTGGAATGGAGTCAGCTGGCACCCAGCAGAGCCTGAAGGAGCCTCTGAAGCTGAAGTGTGAACTTGGTTCTTCTCCGCAATGTTATAAGCTGCCCAGCGGTTCTCTTTGTGGTGCCAGCCTCTCTGGTCCACTAACTGCAGCAGGGATCTAGTTTCATCGTCTTCACCTTTCTGTGCCTCTAAGGGGCTGGATCACAAGTCTTTCCTATGGCTGGGATATACAGCTCTACTCTGAAGACCCTGGAGGATTTAACCTTGGACTCTGGTTATGGGGCAGGGGATTCCTGCAGATCCCTTAGTCTCTCTTCTTCTAAGTCCAACTCCCAAGCCTTCACATCATCGCAGCACAGGGGCAACTGGTGGTACTATTCAGGCTCCATGAATAGTAGGAATAACAGCTGGGATACAGTGAACACTGTTCTGCCAGAAGACCCCGAAGTTGCAGACATCTTTTCCAAGTGTCCTAAACTGCCAGATCTAGAGGAATTCCCTTGGACCGATGAAGACATTGGGAAAATACTCAGAAAAGGAAAGGGGGAAGGAAATATCAGAAACTTTTCTCAGGAAGCTATCAGGAGACTCTCTCAGCTACTTAGGAGAGCCCTGATCAGGATCTCCAGGGAGGCCCAACGTCTGAGTGTGATGCATTCCAAATGCACTAGATTTGAGATCCAAAGTGCCATCAAGCTCATCCAGAGCTGGTCATTGTCAGAAAGCTGTGTCCTGGCTACTGTCAAGGCTCTTTCCCTGTACAGCATGAGTGCAGGAGATGGATTGAGGAAAGGCAAATCCTCCCGATGTGGCCTTACCTTCTCAGTGGGGAGGTTTTTCAGGTGGATGGTGGACACTAGGATCTCAGTAAGGATTCATGAGTATGCAGCTATCTCTTTGACGTCTTGTATGGAGAATCTAGTGGAAGAAATCAAAGGCAGGGTTCTAGCGAGTCAGAGCCCAGATGGAGGAGGAGGGGGGGAGATCTCCTCTGAAATCCTTGAGATGGTCATCAACAATGATGCTGAACTTTGGGGAGTACTGCAGCCTTACGAGCATCTCATCTGTGGGAAAAATGCTAATGGTAAGTCCAAGTTATGCAACTGTTACCATAAAGATTGTTATGCAGATACTACTGTGATAGCCATAGGCCTGATTTTCAGCAGCTTTGCACCTGTAAAAAGTAGATGCAAAACACTATCAAATCAGAATGTGAGGATATTGCAGTCACTGTTTAAAGGTGTAAATTACTACACAGGGTGCAACAGCAGTGGAAAAACAGGCCCTTTGTTATCAACAAAATAAAGGCATTTGAGACTGCCATTAACTTCCTACCAGTTGCACTCTGAGCTTATTAGCATTACTAAGAGAGAATGAGTGTATGGGTACCTCAGGTATTGATAAGGGAAAGTTGCATTAACTAACTTTCTGAACTTTGTTTTGATTTTAAAAAAGCACCCTCATACTTTTTTCTGAGGAGCTTGCCAGTATCATATAAAAGATGATATTGAGAGCCTTGTGGGGCAAACTTTGTGATCTTAAGCATGTTTTTTCCCAGATACAGCCTATAGAAGGAAAACAACTATGAGGTTGTTTTTTCAAAAATAACTGTACAACTTTTGAGCAAACAACAAAAATTATTTAGGATCTGTAGGTATAAAGCTTATATTGCATGGTATGTATATGTAAATTATACCAGTTTTCACTCAGCTCAAATTGAGGATTATAGGATAGCTTTTTGATTAATTAGAATAACATAGTGTTAAGATACTTACCCCCCTAATCTGATTAGGAGAGTTTTTAGGCAGTTAAGTAAATAAGCAGATAGAATACTGGCATTTTCCTGTGATACTGAAAGATACAAGGTTTAAAATAAATTTTGACAGTTCTCCGGGGAAACTTGCAATATTTGTCTTTGAACTGTGTCACTGAATGTTAAAGAGCAACTGATGTCTCATGTAAATGTTTGAGAAGCAATTAGTCCACGAAGAAAGGCTGTTGAGTTTGTGTTAATCTGTTCCGGTTGCTTAGTCCTCATCTGAAGTCATAAACAATTATGACATCAGTAACTTCAGATTGAGGGACAAGCAAAAGGAGCAGATCTACCCTTAAGAAATAAAGATCCTGTTCTCATGTGAGTGTTAGCAATGACATATCATGCATTTAAACAAAGGACCAAATCCTGCTCTGTGCTGCACAGGTGTACTAAGGAAAAGAATTGAGACAGCGCCTCACCTCCGTAGCATTACCCCTTACATTAGCACTAAGGCAGTGTCTCAGAGCACTAGGAAGAAGGCTTAATTTCTGTGGGCAATACACAGCTGAACACAGTTTATTTTCTCCCTTCCTCACCTTAGCCAGGCTTGATCCAGCCTGTTCAGCACAGCCACCACATGCATGAACCACCATCACTCCATGCCTTCCTCCCGAACATGTGTCTCTATTAGATATGGGCAGGAGTTTTCCAATATGTGGGAGAGAAATGCAGCAAATATGTTATATGCACAGAATTGTCTCTGAACAGTGTGGCTTTTTGGAATGTTTCTTTGGCAGGATGGAATCCGTAACTGCAAATTAAGTCAAGTGAAATGTACAAATGAATTCACCTCCTTTTTAAACCTCAGCTCTTTGTCAGGGCTGTATCCTCTGTGCTGGGAAAATGCCTAGTACATTTTTTGGCTGCCACCAAAACAATACTAGATAATCCTGTGCAGGCCATGAGAGCATTTGTAGTTGAGGATCTATGTGAAAGGACAGGAGGACCCTCTTCTCCCTGTAATCTGGAGTAAAATATTTCCTGTGGTTCTACTTGGAAAGGTTTGTCTTCTAGGTAAACCACATTCTCTGTTCAGTTTTTGCCACATAATTTCTGTCTTTGAGATAACTGAGATTGTTGATCCATAGTAGGGTGACCAGAGAGCAAATGTGAAAAATCAGGACAGGAGTGGGGGGTAATAGGAGCCTATATAAGAAAAAGACCCAAAAATCAGGATTGTCCCAATAAAGTTGGGACATCTGGTCACCATAGTGTTGCTGATTTATAAAGTCTCTTTGCCTGAACAGAAATCTCCTTTTGGAATAATAACAATGAATGAATGGAGGCTGGTGTCTGATGGAAACATAAACAGCTATGCAAGGAAACAGTTCTAAATATTCAAAACACCAAGTGTTCAGCTCATTCAATTGAATACTAAGCATTGACTGGCCATGGAAAAGGCTGGGGTTCTTTAGCCTTTTTGTGGTTTCTGTCTTGCTGAACATTTCTTTCAATAAATGCATTTACTTTTTTTGTATGTGCAGAGTTTAGGGTGTCTTCAGGTGTGTTTAATTCAATGTAATGTGACCATTTATCTAAACTGAAACATAAGAATCAGTGACTCTTTTAATGTCCATTCTTGCAATTACAAGTCAAAGATGACATACTGCATTGTAGATTTGGCTAAAAATATGAAATGGGTCAAATGAATATGTAACCAACATAGTACAATAGATCCTGCAACAACAGGCTGTGGGTTGTTGAATCACTACATTTAATTTCTGTATAAGAAGCTTAGCCACTGATCCAAATTCTGCTCTTGGATGTATTAGTGGAAATGTGGAGCAACTCAGTGGAATTGCTATTTGACATTTACATTAATACTGAGAGAAAAACTTGGCCCATTATGCTCAGTAGTCTGGAAAACTTAACAAACAAGAGCTGGTATACAAAGGTGTTGATTCCCAATAAGGAAATGTGGAGGGAGCTAATAAGTGCTAATTTAGTTGTTTGCCCATTGCTCTATCAATACAAACACCTGTATGGCTCATCAGTAGCGATATCTGCAGTTTATTATTGCAACTGGGCATCTTCAAAGACAAAACTAAATTAAGTAAAGAAACTGGTTAAAGGGAAGCTAAAGCACAGATGTAGAAGATAAAATTAATTAAATTATAAAAAGCTTAAGAAATACCATCAATAGAAGATTGGTTAAAGCCATCACTCTTCAGTGTATAGACTTTTTTTTTCTTCTTCCAATTTAGAATTGTTGATGCATAGATTTGCTGAGGTCTGATCCTGCAGTCCTTGCATACTCAAACTTCTTATTGAAACAAATGTGCAAGAACTTTAGGATCATGTGCTAAAACTATAAACCAGGCTTTTAGTTGGGTGAGATTTTCAGCTATTTCCTGGGACACAGGAGCAAACTCTTGATCTTTACAAAAAGTGAGATGGGATTGTTAATGATGCATGCATAGACAGGATCTCCGTTTAAGTTGTCTTCAGCATAGCTGTACATATTAAGGACCTATTCTAGCATTTCTGGAGTTACTCTGTTTCAGGGTGAAAACCGATCTCTAACTGTAGGGGGAAACTTCCCTTGGGGATAGATGACCCCATAGCTACCACCTAAAGGGTTTCTTGTACCTTCCTCTGAAGCAGCTGGTACTGGCCGCTCTTGGTAATAGTTTACTTGAGGAGAAGGACCATGGATTTGATCCAGTATGGCAGTTTTCATGCTGCTGTGTTTGTTCTCCTATGTGGTAGATGAATTGACTCATTTATTATTCATTATGCTGAGCTGTAAGAACTCCAGAAATGCTTTTGGCATTATCACTCTGTCTGTTAAGCACAGCACTTACTGTACTTAACCACCTGAATACTCCTGAATGTTCCTGGGACATCCAGGTAGAATGCACATGCTGTGTCCTAGCATTCTATAGAAGGTAATACTGCAGAATTCAAAAGGGTCATTAACAGCTTGAGTGCTCCCAAACACACCTGGCAGGTGGGGCAGCTGAAGTGATGCTCAGCATAGGAACTTTGTTGCTAACATATTGGTACTTCAAAGCAAAGGGATTAAGGTTCCAGAACAAGCTATACTGGTTTCTTAAAATAACAACACCCCTGAACTTTTCTTACAGGATATTTTAGAAAAAATGTAGCCAAATTGATTGCTGATGTAACTTTAGTGGAGTTACACTAGGGATGAATTTGGTCTAGTATGATATAGCAGCAAGTGTCTGGAAACTAAAAGCCCCATATTCGGTCAGTAACTTACCCTATTTTGCTTTATATTTTTCCACGCACGTAAATTAAAAATGGCCTAACAGCCCTGATTTTAACTTCCTGGCTCTTGTAGAGGTGTAGCACTATTCATGTTTGTTAAAGTTGTTTTTTGAGTTTAATATCAAATATTTAAGATCAGTTTTGTACTTCAATATATAATCATGTTGCTAACCCCCCGCCGAGATCCATTTATGATGCCTAAGTATTGAATAAAGAAAACCCCTTGTAATGTGTGCTGTTTATTCAAACTGCTTTCTGGTTATCTGAACCAAAAAAATTGGAGTGTTCATAGTGTCTCATTAATTTTATTAAACTAATTATCTCTGCTACTGTTCAGAAAAGCTATATGTTATCAGGAAGTGTATATTTGAGAGATAATAGCTGCAAACGTGATCAATAAGATAAGTGGAGTAAAAAAGCTTTAGGACTGTTACTGCTACTGTACTTTTCTAGTTGTCACCTTTGATGGGCTGTGAATCAATTTTAAAATGGAACTTTTCCCTCTGTTCCACCACTTTGCTGCACTAGGGGCTGCTATCCTTAAACAAAATCTGTGCTGCGGTTTTGGACAAGCGGTTATATGTGTGTGTACCCAGTGACTGCACCTCACCTCTATTCTGGCCTGCCCTAACTCCTTGGTTGTTTCTGAGGCAAGCCACCACCTGCAGGATGTGCAGATTCCTGCTGCCTACATACCAAACAGCTGGATGTTGGTAGTTCCAGTGCACTGGGACCTTTCACAACCATATGATTATGGGTGAATTTCACCCAGAAGGGTACATTTTCAAACCCTAGCCTTCAGTTGTGGATGTGCAACACTTGCATAGCTGTGAACAGTTCTAATACCTGTAAACTCCTGTGTTAGAATTTGTATCCACAGAACCCAGTGGGACAATGTTCTAGGGCTGCAAATGCTAATGCTTACTTGCATGCACATAGATGTCAATATTTTAAGTGTGTGTCCACATGTTTGCACCTGCAAACGGCATGTATACATGCTCACAATTTTGCATACATGCAGGTGGAGTTTGGATAGAGGCCTAGCTGAAAATGTGGCCCTTAGCGATTTGATTTTAATTTCATTCCATGAAACAGAATTGTCATACTATCAGAGCCAAATTCATCCTTGAACTCATTGGAGTTACACTAAAGATTAATCTGAACAATAAAATCCTTTGTAATAGGGCTTCTCTGTTTGGTCACCCTAAGATTTGGTGCTGGAACTTTGTAAACTAACATTATTACTAGGGACACATGCATGTAGATAGATTTTTTTTGTTATCACCAATTTGGATGTAATAGGGTTTGGAGCATCCATCTGAAACAAAGGGAACTAGAAACTGAGACAGAGGAGGCCCTGCAGGGAAAACCCTAAGTACAGTCAAATTTAGGATAAAGTTTTTATTGCTTGTTAAATTACAAATAAAGTCCCAGTGAGTGTGTATATTTGAACTAACTATATATGCTGTTCAGAGTGGGATTAGGATTTCATTGGATTACATCCAGATAATTGTGTTGTAAGTGTGACACATACGACAGAGTTTTTGTATTTTCATAACCATAGGAGCTCTATCACCTATCATTCCAGCGCACAAGGCATCATACCGATGTGACACTCTGAAATACCAATCTGATCTCTTGGATGCCAACACAAAAGAATGTGTTTTTATTTTATTAATTTCAATTTTGTTTCAGTTATCAACTTTCTTAGTACACTTCTACCCTGCTATAACGCGACCCGATATAACATGGGTTTGCATATAGCGTGGTAGCAGTAGGGCTCCGGTGGTGCTTTAAAGGGTCCGGAGCTCTGGCTGCTGCGGGGAGCCCAGGGCCCTTTAAATCACCGCTGGCGCCCTGCCACCGCTACCCCAATGTAACGACGTTTCACCTATAACATGGTAGGGATTTTTGGCTCCCCACGACCATGTTATATCGGGGTAGAAGTGTAGTTGTAATTACAGGGAAGATTAGCACTCTACCCAGTGCATGGATATTGTATTTATATTGTAAATGAATGAATAATAAGACGTGGAGAGATGAGCAAGAGGTGCGAAGAATATAGAGCTCTAGACTAGAGGTAAAAAAAGAGAGCTAGAAGAGTTTAAAAGAGAATATATTGATAGAAAATGCCAAGAGGCTAGCCAAAGAGATGACCTTAGAACCTTGTATAAGACAATCAAACAGCTAACAGGAAACTTTAGCAGTAATTGATGCCTTATTAAAGATGCAAATGGAAAGACTCTTCCTTTGTTCTTCTTCAGTACTAAAAGAGGGGCAGAAAATTTTCAGGCTGTTTTAAATAGACCAAGCCCTAGCAAACTACTAGAAATACATGGTCAAGACCTACCACTACCAGAGCTTCCTATTGATTTATGGGCTGTTACAATGGAAGTTAGAAAAGCCATTGGTAAATTTAAAAAATGGGAAAGCAGCTGGAGAGGATGACGTTACTGGAGAGATGCTTAAAGCAGGTGATGAAATAACCCTCCAGACTGTACTTGTGTTTTTTGGATAGAAAATGGAATGAAGGGGGGAAAAAACAGCCCAGTAGAAGAGAGGCCTTACAGTAAAATTGCCACAGAAGGATGACCTTACCAATTGCAGTAACTGAAGAGGAATCACATTACTCTCAGTTCCTGGGGAAATCATGTGCAACATCACACTGGAACGTATCAAGAAACAAATAGACCTTCAATTTAGAAAGGAACAAGGAGGTTTTAGATCACTGAGATCATGTGCAGACTATATTGTTGTTCTCAGTCATATTATAGAACTAAGTCTGGAGTGGAAAGCACCTTTTATGACAAATTGTGTAGATTTCCAGAAGGCTTTTGATCGTGTACACAGACACTGTCTTTGGAAAATTATGGCATACTACAGAATACCAGTAAAAATAATTAGAATAATTAAGCATCTATATGATAATGCCGAATGTGGCAGTCAGAGATGGTGACAACATCAGCCAATGGTTTGCATTGACAACTGGAGTAAGACAACGGTATATTTCCGGGGTAGTTAATATGTGGACTGCGAGCCAAATCCACACCACCAGACACTGTTGAACAGAACTTGTAATCTTTTTATTTAATTATTATTTATTTATTTTATTTATTTTTTTAAATTATTTTCTTCTCTGGAGTCTGGACCTTGATATACCTTAACCAAGAAATTTGGACCTGGACAAAAAATAATTGATTACCTGTGGTATATTATGTCTCCACTATTGTTTGCACTGGTCATTGACTCTGTCATGAGGAAAATAACCTTAGAAAGTAACCAAGGAGACTTATGGACAAATGATAAAGCACAATTGGATTACCTCATTTTTGCTGATGGCATTGTCCTGCTTAGTTCAACACATCGCTTAATGGGGAAAAAGACCCAGCTTTTGGCAGGTACATTAAATCAGATTGGTTTGTTCATCAGCAAGAGGGAGACAAAATGTATTGCTTTCAGTGTTCTGGAAGTAACCATTAGAATAGATGAAGAAACATGAGAAGTAAACAATCTATCTAGGGAATGAGATGTGCAATGATGGTGACATCATGCTAGATGTGAAACAGTGAATATCAGAAGCAACAAACAACTTTCATAAACTTGAAAAGATTTGGCACTGTCACAAAAATATGAATTTTTAACACTGGCATAATGTCTATCTTCCTTTGTGGAGCAGAGACATGGAAATGCACACGAGAAATGGATAAGATCAAATCATTCCAAAATAAATGTCTGTGGAAGATCTTCAGAATCCATTGGAAGGAGTTTCTTGCAACATCAGAAATTCTAAGTAGAGCAAACCAATCTAAAGTATCAGATATGGTAAGAAGATGATGGACATATTTAGGACACTCTTTAAGGGTGGGACCAGCACGACTTCCAGGGCAAGTAGCAATATGGACACCACCTAGAAAGAGAAAAAGAGGATGACCTAGAGGAACGTTATGTAGAACAATAGAGGGGAAAAAACAGATCCATCAACGTGACACTCAAAAGCCTGAACACACCAGCACAAGACTGAAATAAATGGTGGAAACTGGTAAATGCCCTATGCACCTGAAGCTGTAACAAGATAAAGAAAGACTGTAAATACAGAGCAGCCCTAATCCACATCAGTTTTCTAACATTTCAGAATTAATTTCTACCCAAGCATATTTTGCAAGGCTGTGTGAAATTGAATAGGTTGCCTTTTCTTTATGAAACACATGCTTTCAACATGGAATTCATATATGTAAAGAATAAATCTTTATCTGTGTATTAATATCACCTTAAATAATTAAGAGTGAACATTTAAAGTTTAAATTAGTTTATGCATTTCGCTGGGCTTGGGCAACGAAAATAGATTAATCAGCTTCACTTTTGTTTTATAGTCAGTTTCATTTTCTGGTTCTCATGTACTAATACAATGTTGCAGTGGTTAGGTACATAACACTGCAGGGAGAATGTTTCAGTACATAAAAATAGCCTGGGTTCATTGAAATAAAACAATGATACTGAAGATATTTACATTCATACTAGTTTTTTTGTAAGATCCCTTTCCTTTCTCTTAGTAACAAAAGGTATTTGCATCCCTTTTAAAATAGAACTTTGAACATTTGACCCACAATCTAAATGTTGGACCTAAAGCTAGTTATCATTTTTCCTTTAATGTGAGCTCGTCTCAGTGGTGTAGGAGAAAGAAAATGGAAAAATGAGACCAAGAATAATACACATTGGGCTAAATCCTGCATGCCTTGCTTAGTTGCTACTTAGGGTATGGCTACACTTGAGAGTTGCAGCGCTGGTGGAGGCTTTCCAGCGCTGCAATTAGTAACTGTCCACACCTGCAGGGCACATCCAGTGCTGCAACTCCCTGGCTGCAGTGCTGGCTGTACACCTGGGTCTGCTTGGAGTATAACGATTGCAGTGCTGGTGCTACAGCGCTGCTCGTAAAGTGTGGCCACACACCAGCGCTGTTATTGGCCTCCAGGGTATTAGGAGATATCCCAGAATGCTTTTAACTAAATTACTCTCTTTGTTTTGTTATGCTGCCTCTCTTTGTTTTGTTGTGAACTCGGGGCTCCGGGAGCTGCTTATCTAAAAAACAAACACAGCTCCTGTTTGCTGTGATCAATCTGTAACTGACTGTGAACAATCAAATGAGATAACCCCCTACCTTGCTGTGAATGAGGCAGGCAGGGGGATGAGTGTTTGCTTGAGGATAGAAACAGTGGGGGCAGGGGGGAGTCCGTTGGAGCAGCTGCTTATCTGGTCTGCAGGCTGTTTGCAGTTAAGAGTAAGGGGTCGGGAAAACTTTCTGATTTTGCAAGGCAGGGAGCTGATACAGTGTCGGCTCCAAAAATCCACACTCTCTCTCCCCCGCTCCCTGTCACACTCCACCCCACACCCCTCTTTTGAAAAGCATGTTGCTGCCACTTGAACGCTGGGATAGCTGCCCATAATGCATCACTCCCAACAGTGCTGCAAATGTGACCACACTGCAGCGCTGGTAGCTGTGAGTGTGGCCACACACCAGTGCTTTCCCTACACAGCTGTACAACCAGCGCTGTAACTCTCAAGTGTAGCCATACCCTTAGTCCTCACTCAGGCTAAATTCCCACTGAAATCAATGAGAGTTTAGCTTGAGGAAGGAGTCAGGGTTTGTCTGGGCTTGGCTACACTTGAGAGTTGCAGCGCTGGGAGTTTACAGCGCTGGTCATCCAGCTGTGTAGGAACAGCGCTGGTGTGTGGCCACACTCACAGCTACCAGCGCTGGTGTGTGGCAGCATTTGCAGCACTGTTGGGAGTGATGCATTATGGGCAGCTATCCCAGCGTTCAAGTGGCAGCAACGTGCTTTTCAGAAGAGGGGGGTGGGGTGGGGTGTAGTGTGACAGGGAGCGGGGGAGAGAGAGAGAGTGGATTTTTGGAGCCAACACTGTGTGTTAGCTTCCTGCCTTGCAAAATCAGAAAATGTTCCCGACTCCTTACTCTTAACTGCAAACAGCCTGCATCCAATGGACTCCCTTTCTCCCCTCTGCCCCCGCTGTTTCTCTGTCAAGCAAACACTCACTCCCTGCCTGCCTCATTCACAGGGGTTATCTCATTTGATTGTTCAGTCAGGTACAGATTGATCACAGCAAACAGGAGCTGTGTTTGTTTTTTAGATAAGCAGCTCCCGGAGCACCAGAGCTCCGAGTTCACAACAAAACAAAGAGTAATTTAATTTAGTTAAAAGCGTTCTGGGATATCTGCTAATACCCTGGAGGCCAATAACAGCGCTGGTGTGTGTCCACGCTTGATGGATCACCAGCGCTGCACTCACTACACCCCAAGCAGACCAGGTGTTCAGCCAGCGCTGCAGCCAGGGAGTTGCAGCGCTGGATGTGCCTTGCAGGTGTGGACAGTTACTAAGTTGCAGCGCTGGAAAGCCTCCACCAGCGCTGCAACTCTCAAGTGTAGCCAAGCCCTCTGACTTTGCATATGGAACTTAAAAGGGAAAAAGTACAGAAAATAACTTGAAGTATCAGATACAATAAGTTTTCAAAATTACTCAGCGCCCAGCAGCTCCTAATGTTCTCCTGAGCAGCTTTTTAGGTATAGTCCTTTGCACGTGCAGTGTCTTTTTATCTGAAGACATTGCTGCTTGCAAACCTTAAGGGTATTTCTAGACTTAAACTGCTACAGTGACACAGCTGCAGCTGTGTTACTGTAGCACTTCAGTGCAGACACTACCTGTGCCCACGAGAAGTGGTAGCTAGGGCGCTGGAAGAGTTTTTCTGTTGACCTAGTGCTGTCTACACCAGGGGTTACATCAGAATAACTGCGTCTCTCAGGAGTGTGGATATTTCACCCCTCGAAGAGACATAGCTATGCCAATGTAAGTTCCATCATCCCTTTGTGACAGATAAGTAATGTACAGATCTTTTTCAAAGATGGGTAAGGTGAGGCACTTGTTGAAGGTCACATAACACATCAGTGCTGATCAGGGAATAAAACTTGGGAGTCCGGATTTCCAGCCCTATGCCCTGGCCATTACGAGAAACTCTGACCTCAATATTCCTTCTGTTATAAGAAATAAATGTGAATATGTCTTCATGGCAGAGTTAGCCTAAGCTTGCCTAGGAAGGGCTGGGTTAGCCTAGTTTAGCCTGAGCTAGCTTAGCATGGGGGGAGTGTTTTCACTGCAAAGCACTACCCATGCCAGACCTATATAACTGTGTCCACAACAGAACTGTACTAGCATGTGTGCTGGCATGGACTTCTGGTGGGATATCCCATGGTTTTTAACAGTGTGTTAAACTGGGCTGCTCTATGAATTCATTGGTAGAGTGCTCTCTGTCTCTGCCCTAGCAGGGAGCTGTTGTCTGTGGCAGTGACATGAGAACAATACTTTATCCCCACTTGGAAGCTATTTACATACTCACTATTATTGCAGATAGTTCCAAAGGCAAAAGCGAACTGCATATGGCAGCAAGAACTTTTAATGAGAATGTCATTAACGATTCAGTCTGCAAACTATTGGCTCAACTGACTTTTCTGCCTCTTTGCTTCTCTCCTGTCCATTACATATGAAAATATCACTGGGTACATCTCCCCAGATTGAATCTTACTCGTATCACACCACAGCTTTACCAGACAGCTGGGGTCAACTTAACGTTTCTTGGGTGCATCTCTATTCAAATGCAGCCTAAGTGCAGAAGAAATGGAGCAGGGAAACACGGGGTTAAAATGCAGTGTGGAAGAAGAGAAAGAGACAAGAAAATATAGCCCAGGTGGAATTGTGAGATAGGATTGAAGGACTAACAGCACCAGATTTGATTAACCTGAATTCTCAATGAAAAGTAGGTGTGTTGCCAGCCTGGGCTGAAAAGTAACCCAAGCTCAAGTCTATACCCTTAGGTGTGCCTGAACTAGCATGCTCCAAAGCCGCCTCCTCAAGCCTTGGTTAGAGGTTTTTCTGTGCATATGGAAGGGGATGTTAGCTCAGTCTATAGTCCAGGTGTTGCTCCTAACACTGCAGTGAAGGCATATCCCATAAGTTGTTAACATTGTACTATGCTGGATTCTGGTGGAGAGAGAAAAAAGAGGAGCATTTTGCGGCTCTTTTGTTTAATAGGATGAATCTGAATGTTTATTTTGAACATCTCAGTGTCTTAACACTTGACATCTGTCTCTAAATCTAAGCAGGCCTGAGGCAGTGGTTAAAACCAGTTCAGCAGTGACTTCATGTTTCCTTACTTTAAAAGTCAGGACTGTAAAATTTCTTACCAGATTTCTGATATTTATAGCACAAGAGCTAGAAACATTATGAAATGTGCTACACCCTGCAAAAACACGTGATGGAGAGAAGCAATGTGAAAAATATTAAGTTGTGGTTAGTCCAAAGGAAAGTTTGTTGTTGCTGGCAGCTTAGGCTTTATAAAAGGGAAAAGAAGAAAATAGAAGGTGTTATAAGAGGGTGAGGCTTAAGGGTGCCCATTGATGGATCAAATTAATGTCTGTGTCTGTGCATTTCACCTCTAGAGGTCTGAATTCAGATCTTAGCCTAGGTCATAAGTAAAAATGGAGTTAGTGATCTTATTCTAGTCTCTAGTGAACACTTGTCCATGTCACACAACTTCCACATGGTTGTGTACAATTCGGATCAGAGGTTGCTACGAGGCCCAAGAATGGAATAGAAAATGTGTTGCAGGACTGGAGTGTTTTTTGCACAGCTTCTGTGGGTTGAGTGCTTGCCCTGCCCAATACCTAGCTGCAGACTTTACTTTCCTGAGTATTAAATTTAGAACAAGTATAAAAAAGTGACTTCTAATGAGGGTAGGATATACTGTAATTACTAACTTTTGTAGCAATGGAAACTGAAAAGGGATGATCCTTAATCAAGGTACATGGAATTTTGAACTATACAATACCCACTTATGAAAGTCTATATGCTTGAGTGTTTTCTCGTATTTGAAATATGATCTCCTTTCAGCCCTTTAAAATTGTGATCTCACTGCACAAGGGATCATAACTGATTATTTAATTACATGACTTAATTCAGTTACATTCCTGCTTGCAATTTCTTTTTTGGTTCTTTTTCTATTAGGTAGGTGGGCTTAAATTCCACTTTATTATATTCTTTACAGGATGATCTCCTCTAACCTAGTCACCCAACAAATTGTAAAATCGGTCAGTTCTGACAATCAGATTATGCTGATTATTGTGAATATTTTCAAGCTTTCCCTGGTGGCTAAATGCAAGTATCTGGGGGTGAACACAGGCACACATCAGAAAATCCACAGCCAAAATTGAATGCGTGGGCAGAAGTTGTCCATCTCTGTTCTGGTCCTTCTAAAATGATTGAGAGTCAAGAGTTCAGGGTCTGTGGTTTACTCTGCCATAGACCTATTGTTTGACCTTCAGCAGGTCCCATTGTCTCTCCTTGCCTCAGTTTCCCCATCTATACAGTGATAATCTAATGGTACCAACTTCTGGGGAAAGATGTAAGACTTAATTGTTCATGTTTGTAAAATGTTTTGAGCCCATGGGATTAAAGGTTCTATAGAGAACAAAGTATTTTCCTTTATCATCATGGGTCAGCCTAAGGGGTCATTCATGGCAGACATGATGCTTTCTCCCCAAGCTAACTACTGAAGCTATTTTATATAGATGGTACATGGTTCCTAGTTTGTTTGGTAACTTCATGAAGCAGATAACCAGCATGGTAGCACAAATGGCAGAAAGCACTTTAATTAGAGGATCTGTTAAGTTAATTATTTAGCTAATATATAATATTGAAGACTTTGAGTGCTGGGTTTATTGACGTTGGGGAATGTTAGGGGAAGGATTGTGATGTGTCACTTATGAAACCCAAGGAAATAAAGATTTATCCTTTTCAATTCATGTTTTAGTCCTCAGAACTATACAAACACTTGCATGAGGGGAGCTACATTGAGCTCTCTTTGGCCAACAGATGAATCAGTTTCAGAGTAAGCAGGAATAAAGAGAGACCTCCTCACCTCACATTGTTGAATGTTCTGTTAAATACTGTAGTTCCTTTAGCTATACTATTGTGATACTAGAATAGGTTAGATGAGGAAGGCGAAAAGTGGAGTGATTGTGGGATACAGCCCCAAGTCTGGACCCAGCCAAATTCTTTAGGCCACATCCTCAGCCTATGTAAATTGACTTCCATGGAGACATAGATTTACATCAGCTCAGGATCTGGCCCTTCATTTATATTTCAGGGCATGGGTTAAATAAGGTCACAGGAAATGTACAAAAATTCCTTGTAATAGTTTAAGGGAGAAACGGATGGAAAACATTAGCCATTTGTGACCCCCTTTTTCTATGTTTACAATATTACAGTCTGCACTGGGGGGGGAGGGATAGCTCAGTGGTTTGAGCATTGGCCTGCTAAACTCACAGTTGTGAGTTCAATCCTTGAGGGGACCATTTGGGGATTGGTCCTGCTTTGAGCAGCAGGCTGGACTAGATGATCTCCTGAGGTCCCTTCCAACCCTAATAATCTATGATTCTAACTTACTTACCCTTTGTATTCTTTGACCTCTTTGCAGTTTCTGTTTTGACTTGAGCCTGAAGATCTTACAGCCAGAATAAAGCAAGACATTTATTGTGTGTTTAATGTGGGACTTCTTGTGAATTCAAACAACAAAAAGTAAAACAAGCAGATGCATCTGCTTGATCTCTTAAAGTATTTTCCTGGCCCTTTACAGCTTTCTTTGGCTTTTGATGAATTCCAAGATGATAGTGGTAGGTTTCTGCTTAATCTTTAGATTTTCGTAGTTCAGGAATAAGACATTTCACTCTCTTTTGGCTGAAGAGGCAGAGCTTCATGGTTAGTGGTTAGAGCAGAGAAGCAGGCCAGCTGTTTGGTTTCTTTACAAGCTTTTCTCAGATTTGGGAATCTTGATTTTTTTTTTAATTAGGATTTCAAGTCATTTCCTTTAAAATAGTGACTATCCACTACTCCATGCAGTCCAGGCTGCTGGGAAACCTTATGCTGAGACAGCCTGGAGTAAAAGGGAACAGTTGCCACACTAATCCAGGGACTAGAAAAAAGTGTGGCTCAAGGAGTTTAGACACTCTTTTTTAACTATAGAATAAAAGTCTCTGTGCTGCTCTGCGCCAAATCCTGCAAGATGCTGAGTAACCAGAACACCTACTGAAGTCAACCAGAACACTGCTCAGGATTTGGCCTTATAACCTAGTTCAGTCCAATTGGTAATGATGTGACCTTTCCAAAGCGTTAAACTCCGTTCAAAAGGTTTTCCATTTTGCCATATCAGTTGGCTTAGGTTTTTCCAGTGCAGATTTGCTCATGTGTACTTGATGCCCTCTGTATTTCAATCCAACCATCTCAGTGCAGAGATTTCTTCTCCCTCAATGTGCGATTGTAATTCCAAATATTAATGGAAGTTGTGCAGTGAGGGGATCTTTATGAGGTTTGGGGACAAAGAGCATGTACACAATGCTTAAAAAAGGTCTTGAGTGACAGTCCTGCAGACTGAAACTTTCTATCTGCAGAACAGGTGCAGGCAATGGCAATACAGTCTTCTCCATCCCTAACCTGTGGCTGAGAGTAACTTGACACTTCTTCTGAGATGGCTAAGAAGGATGCTAATTAATGCTATCACCGATTGTGATGGTGGTTTTTCTGCTATTCTCCTCACTTCTCTCCTCTCTCCCCTCCCACAGAACTGGACTAAGAACATTAATGTCACACAGTGGTTGTGACTTTTGGTCATTATTGTCCCAGGGTAAAATTTTCAAAAGTGATTTTAGATGCTTCAGAAGCCCTTTTTAAAAGTGATTTAGGCATTTATGGACCCAAAGTCTCATTGAAAGTCCATGGGACTTAGGCTACTAAGTACTCCAGTCAATTTTGAAAAATTTACCTCCATCTGAATGTGATCACTTATCCTGGACATTATCAGTAACCTGTGCCATTCAGTCTCCCCTGCAATGTATTACCACTGTGTAGTTCCTTTTGGAAATCTCCACACTCCTACATTTACCATTAAGTCTTCCAGCTGTTAGCTGTTTATAAGTACAAACAAAAATAATTGAAATCTAGAAAAGGATAGCTCATAATATGAGTTGAAGAAAAGTTCTTCTAAATGTCACTCGACAATTAAAAACCTTCATGATGTAACAGTGATGCTGACTTTATATGGTGGGGAAAACCCTATGTATTTCAGACTTCCAAGAAAGAGAAGGCTGTTTGCCTTCCTGCAAACTTTAGCACCAGCAGCATATCCATCTTCATCCACAAAACCTTTACAGCGTGACCAGATGTCCTGATTTTATAGGGACAGTCCCGATATTCAGGGCTTTTTCTTATATAGGGACCTATTACCCCCCACCCCCGTCCTGATTTTTCACACTTGCTGTCTGGTCACCCTAAACCTTTACCCTCTCCTGTACCCTCTTAGGCGCCATCCTATCAAACATGGCAAGTACTACCAGGTAATTTCTGCTATTTCATATGTAAGGAAATATTTATATTAGGGCTGTTATGTGGTTTAAAAAAATCAATCGGGCTGTTAAACTATAATATAAATCCAAAAATATTTACATAAATGATAGTTTTCTACATTTTCAATAATATTGATTTCAATTACAACACAGAATACAAAGTGTACAGTGCTCACTTTGTTTTTTATTACAAATATTTGCTTTGTAAAAAACAGTATTTTTCAGTTTACCTCATACAAATACTGTAATGCTATCTCTTTATCATGAAAGTTGAACTTACAAATTTAGAATTATGTGCAAAATAAAACAATGGAGGCTCTAAAGTTTTACAAGTCTACTCAGTCCTACTTCAGCCAATTGCTCAGACAAACAAGTTTGGTGACAATTTGCAGGAGAAAATGCTGCCTGCTTCTTGTTTACAACCTCACATGAAAGTGAGAACTGGCGTTCACATGGCACTGTTGTAGCCGGCGTTGCAACATATATTTATGTGCCAGATACACTAAAGAGTCATATGTCCCTTCATGCTTCAACCACCATTCCAGAGAACATGCTTCCATACTGATGACTTTCATTAAAAAAAATATACATTAATTAAATTTGTGACTGAATATTCATTAAAAAAATATACGTCATCAGTATGGAAGCATGTTCTCTGGAATGGTGGTTGAAGCATGAATATTTAGCATATCTGGCACGTAAATACCTTGCAATGCCAGCTACAAAGGTGCCATGCGAATGCCTGTTCTCACTTTCAGGGGACATTGTAAATAAGAAGCGGGCAGCATTATAATTCCATAAATGTAAACAAACTTGTTTGTTTTAGCGATTTGGTTGAATAAGAAATGAGACTCAGTGGACTTGTAGGCTCTAAAGTTTTACATTGTTTTGTTTTTGAGTGCAGTTATGTAACAAAAAAAGTAAACATTTGTAAATTGAACTTTCATGATAGAGATCTCACTACAGTGCTTGTATGAGGTAAATTGAAAAATATGATTTTGTTTTGGTTTTTACAGTGCAAATATTTGTAATAAAAATAATATAAAGTGAGTACTGTACACTTTCTATTCTGTGTTGTAATTGAAATCAGTATATTTGAAAATATAGAAAAACATCCATAAATATTTATAATAAATTTCAATTGGTATTCTGTTGTCTGAGTGTGATTAAAACTGTGATTAATTGAGATTAATTTTTAAAATCTCACAATTAATCAAGATTAATTTTTAAAAATTGTTTGACTGCCCTAATTTCTAAGACTGCTTTGAATTTGACTGCCCAGTGAACAAGCTGTGGTTCCTCACAAATCATTCTTCCCACAGACATGACGTTCAAATTTTCATGTAAATTTCTTTGAGACTGAAGCATGCAAAATTACTTTTTACTTGACTGCACTTTTGCAGGTGCAAAGTCTAGTGTTTTACCAGGAACATATTTCATCACTTTTTTTCTCTAGGTATCTTGGTAACATTACCCCTACTCTTAAGTATATCCTTAGAATACTGTCATTTCAGTGAACCTTTAAGAAATGTTTCTTTACACTTAGGCCTGGTCTACCCTGGGGGGGGGTTCAATCTAAGGTACGCAACTTATTGAAGTACCTTAGTTCGAATTACTTACCCGTCCTCACGGCGCAGGATCGACGTCCGTGGCTCCCCCGTCGACTCCGCCACCGCCGTTTGCGGTGGTGAAGTTCCGGAGTCGACGGTGTTATATCCTTGGGGCAGCCGGTGTAGGAAGCAATCACTTGAGGCCAGAGAGCAGGCAGCTAACCAAAACCTCCATTTTATTTACAGATATACAGAGAGCTCACTCAGCTGGTTGAAACCGGCTGAGCTAACCCATAATAATCTAACTCAGTTGCCATAGCAACAAAAACCATGACAACCAAATACACAACATATTCCTCCCCCCCCTAATAAGAACATCCCCTAAATAAAACACACACTAGACTAGAGAAGGAGGGTAGACTGCCTCCATTCCCGGCTAAACCCTGGGGATTATTTTGCCCCATAACCGTGGGTTCGCCCTAGCTAAAGATCCAGCCGATGAGGAGGCCTTCTGTCTCTAGGTGGATTACGGCGAACTTCTGGTGTTATTGCACCCGAAAGCACTAGGGGCTCAGGGTCCGCAGCACGAACAGGTGAGGAGGTGGTATCAGCTCGTGCTGGGCAAAGGGGTATCTCAGCCGCCGGCAGTAATGGAGGAGAACAGTCAGAAACAGGTGACTCGTGATTCGGTTCCTCACCAGAAGAGGTGAAGTCAGACCCCTCAACTGCAGATGGGTCCTGAGGACTGGCATGACCTGGCAACAGCTGATCTACATGTCGCCGCCAGGTAAGATTCTCTGCAGTCCGGACTGTGTAGGAAACAGGTCCTGTTTGAGTGATGACTGTGGCCGGAACCCATTTAGCTCTGGAAGTATAATTCTGAGCCAAAACTGGCTGTCCCGGGCTAAAGGTTCGGTCTTTTGCTCTGGGTGCCCGTCTGATGACTTGATATTGCTGCTGATGTTGCACAATTTGTCGGGGTTCAGAAGGTTTCAGCAGATCAAAGCAAGTGCGCAGCTGTCGTCCCATCATTAGAAAGGCCGGAGATGCGTGGGTCGTAGCATGAGGTGTGTTTCTGTAGGAAAGTAAAAAGGTATCCAGACGCTTTTGAAAGGAGTGTTGTCCCCTTGCTGATTTCAAAGCGTTTTTCATTGTCTGCACAAATCTTTCAGCTAATCCGTTGGTGGACGGATGATATGGTGCTGACGTGATGTGGTGTATCCCATTTGCCTTCATAAAATTTTGAAACTCCTGAGAAACGAACTGTGGTCCGTTGTCGCTCACAAGTTGTTCTGGCAGACCAAAACGACTAAAGAGTCCTCGTAGTTTTTGGATAGTACTCTCTGCAGAAGTGGACTGCATTATAGAGACCTCTGGCCATTTAGAATGGGCATCTATTGCCACCAAGAACATGCTTCCTTCAAGGGGGCCAGCAAAGTCAACGTGAATACGTTGCCACGGGTTTTCAGGCCAGTCCCATGGGTGTAGGGGTGCCCACTGGGGTGCATTCCTCACACCCTGACATGACATACAAGCTTTTGCCTTCTCTTCAATAGCGCTGTCCAGTCCAGGCCACCAAAAATAGCTTCGTGCAATTTCCTTCATGCGCACTATTCCACAGTGACCGGAATGTAGCTGTTCTAACATCTGTGATCTCAGTGGTGGTGGAATAATGACACGTCTCCCCCACAACAAACAACCAGATTGGACCGATAACTCCGTCTGCTTGGACATGTAGGGAACAAGGTCGGATGAGACCGGAGAGGTTTGTCGAGATTTTCCATGCATCACCAGGTCCATAACGTGGGACAATACTTGGGTCAACGCGAGTTGCCTTCTTTATCTGAGTAGCAGTGATGGGTGTATTCTCTACCTGTTCAAAGTAGAAGATTTCCTTTTGGGCACTATCTTGGTGTTTGACCGGCAAAGGCAACCTTGAGAGGCCATCTGCATTGCCGTGCAGAGTGGATTTCCGATATTTGATTTCATATGTGTGTGCTGAAAGTAACAATGCCCAACGTTGCATACGACTAGCAGCTAATGGGGGAATGCCTGTGTAGGGTCCAAAAATTGATGTCAGAGGTCGATGTACTCTTCTCACAGACCATTTTCGCCCAAACAGATACTGATGAAACTTCCGAATTCCAAAAACAATTCCTAATGCCTCACGTTCGATTTGGGCGTAGTTAGTTTCTGCTTTGCTTAGAGTGCGTGAAGCAAAAGCAATAGGTCTCTCTTCTCCTGAAGGCATAATATGTGACACGACTGCTCCCACTCCATAAGGGGAGGCATCGCAGGCCAATTGCAGTGGTAAGGATGGATCAAAGTGCGTTAGAACTTCAGAATTTAGCAATGCATCCTTAGCTTTGTTAAACGCAACATCACAGGCTTCAGTCCACTTCCAGGCCTTGTTCTGCCCAAGGAGCTCATGAAGTGGTTTTAGCAGTGTGGCTAACTGTGAGATGAACTTTCCATAATAGTTCAGGAGTCCTAGAAACGAGCGCAGCTGGCTTACATTTCGAGGTGGGGGAGCCTCCACAATAGCTTTAACTTTTGCAGGGGCCTTATGAAGACCTGCAGAATCAATGATGTGTC
Source organism: Mauremys mutica (assembly GCF_020497125.1). Taxonomy (NCBI): domain Eukaryota; kingdom Metazoa; phylum Chordata; order Testudines; family Geoemydidae; genus Mauremys; species Mauremys mutica. Next base: position 81,382,401 of record NC_059075.1, read on the forward strand.
CCAAATATTCAACAGAGGGCTTGAAGAATTCACACTTGTCTTTGCGAACTCGTAGGCCATACTCTTCCAGTCTTTGTAGGGTAGCCTCTAAATTCTTTAAGTGATCCTCTTCATTTCTTCCAGTGACCAGGATATCATCCAGATAGCACTGAACTCCTGACAAGCTACACAAGATCTGGTCCATAGCCCTCTGGAACAGGGCGGGAGCAGATGTTATTCCGAAGGGTAGGCGACAGTATCGATAAAGCCCCTTATGAGTCACAATAGTCAACAGCTCTTGGGACTTTTCATCGACGTGCATCTGTAAATATGCTTGACTCAGATCAATCTTACTGAACTTTTGTCCCCCAGCCAGGCTTGCGAAGAGGTCATCGATGCGGGGAAGCGGGTATTGCTCTGCACACAACACTGGGTTGACAGTGACTTTAAAATCACCGCAAATCCGGAGAGAGCCATCTTTCTTCACGATTGGAACGATAGGAGTGGCCCATGAGCTATGGGTAACTGGTATTAGGACTCCATTGGTGACCAGGCGCTCCAGGTCTGCTTCAACTTTTGGCCTGATGGCATATGGCTCAGTTCGGGCTTTCAGATATTTTGGTGGACTGTCAGGTTTAATGTTCAATGTCACAGTTATTCCCTTCATACTTCCCAAATCATCTCCAAAAACAGCAGCATGTTTCCTTAGAATAGGGGTTAGACTGTGTCGAAGAAAAACTCAGTTCTCGCTTTTCGTTTGGGTGCAGCAAAACCAAATACTTTATTATTTCTCCAGTAATTACCATGGAGGGAGAGAGTGCCATAGGACACAGGGTCACCCCAGTCCTGGACAGGTCTCTCAACTGGTAAACAATCACAGCAAGCCTTTATACCTTTTACAGACAATTTCTAACAATAATACAGACAGTAAAAAGCAACAAATACATTTTGTTTATACATAAGCTTCTCTGCTATCTCACTAGAAAAACAAGACTGCAAGACTGCATATTGCAAGGTCGTAATAACTTTCACACAATTCCCTCTGTCTTACATTATCTTGCTTCCTCACGTCACCAGGGTCACAGTTAACCTAACTCATGCTAACTAACATTCATTAAGATCTCTTTAAAACCTTGTTAATTATTTACTGGCTTCCACACTCCCCCCTTTTGTACTTCTAGTACAACAAACAATTTCAACTCTCAATTCGCATGAAACCATGGACTTCAGATTCTACAGCAAACATGTCAACCGTCATGGGACGTAATGACAATGCATGATTAGAATGAACATGAAAGGTATTGCTATTCTTACGTTATTTACAACAACAACAACAATAATATAATCCTAAATTAACTAACAACATTACAAACAATAACAATCCCATAGGAATAATATAATGGGGCTGTTGTACAATTGCGAACACAAAGCACAAAACATCATACCTAGTACATAAAGTAAACACTCTATAAGCTGTATGAAAGGCATTCCTTCCAGCTTGATATATATTCTAAAGCATGGGAATTTGCCCTTGCAATTCAGAGATTCTTAGAACCTTTGGTAACAATGAAAGCAAATTTTGAAACCGATCAGGCATTATTCTAGTCCAATCAAAATATACCTAAAATCTAAGAACTACTTGCAATATTTTATCTGCATTCTATCTGCAGGCCAGTAAATGATATAATTGCCTGCAGCAGTGGTAAAATCAATATGTATATCCCATCAGGTGTTATTCTAGGGGTACTGTCTATAAATCAGGTAGGTATACCAGGTGGTCTAATTTCCCAGATGTCTCGGTAAATAATTCAGTTCCACATGCATCCTCCCCATGGACCCAGCAGGATTCGGTATGTGGGAGCCCACACCCCCTAACTGGTCCATATGCTTGGAAGGAGCACTGCGAATGTCCACACTTCCATCCAGAAAGTGTCCAAGTATGTCTTCATGACCACAGATCAGATGGTACTCCGGACGTGTCTGTAAGGGCAGTGGGCCAAGTCTGGTCCAGATCCCACTGCAATGCCTTCCCAGCCTCAGTGATATTCAATACCATCTCTGTCAGTCTCCTTCTGGGTCATAGAACTAAGGGTGGAAACGACAATCTGGGTATGTAGAAAACTGGATAAGGGCAATGTCAGTTAAAATCCAATTAGGGAGGGCAATACATACTGAAGGATTTATCCAGAACACAGGGCGCAGCCTGTAGAATAAACCCCAAAATCCAATTAATACCACAGTCCCAAGCATGGGTCCCACAAATTTCTTCCTGCCAGAATGTAATTCTTTGTTTCTTCACCAGGGTCAGTTCTCAATGTCCTTTTCAGTCAGGAATTCCTGGACTTTGGCAATGTCAGTGGAGTGAGTGCTTCTTCTTCTTTCCCAAAACAATTAAGGTTCAGCATCCTACAGGGGAGAGGTTTCCAGCACATATCACCCTGTAATAGCTGTGCTTTTTCTAGAAAAGTCTAAAGGCACAGTTGGTCTGTCAGTGGACAAGGGAGCTTTGTCCACTGGCTTTGTTTACTGGCTTCCACAACTGGTGGTTTCTTTAGTCATCCGGTGCACTTCTGCCCAGTTCAGTTGAATCTTCCCAAGCCAAGACCTACCCATTAAGGCTGGGTAGTCACCTCTCACCACAAACAGTGGCAATTTAGCTGCCTGTCCATTGAGCTCCACCTTAACATCAATAGTGCCCAACATGGGCACAGCTTCACCTGTATACGTCTTCAGAACAGTTTTTGTTGCCTTAAGCGGAAGATGCTGTAGCTTTTCCTTATACACAGTCTCAGGAACCAGCGAGACAGCTGCACTGGTGTCTAGTTCCATGCGTATAGGTTTGCCCTCCAATAAAGGGGTTACCCAGTATTCATGTGAGCCCGCTGCCAAAGACAAAACATGCAGTGGCACTTCCTCTTGTGAGGAGGTGTCACCTTGATCATCCTGGGTCTGCTCTAGGGTATGCAAGGTTCCTCTTTTTGTCGGCCAGACCACAGGCCTCTTTTTCTTTTGTTTACAGGCATACTCAATGTGTCCCTTTTTGCCACAGTGTCGACACACCAGGTCCTTACACCAGCATTCTGATGCCTGGTGACCCAGCTTACCACAGCGGTAACATTCTTGACTCTGCACCGTTTTGTGGGTCAGTTCTTGTGACACTTTTTGCACCCTAGGGGATGCACCGATGTATTGTGCCTCCCTTGTAGCCAGTTCCATGGAGACAGCAATATCAACAGCCTTCTGTAATGTAAGCTGAGCCTCTGTCAGTAGGCGCTTCTGTATAGCTTCACTGCAGAGGCCACACACTAACCTGTCACGCAGGGCATCATTTAACATCTCTTTAAATTCACAGTGTTCTGCTAGCTTTTTTTAAAATGGCTACAAATTGTACAACTGTTTCATCTTCCTTTTGGTCTCTTTTGTGGAACCTATATCTTTCAGCAATTACCAGTGGTTTTGGGGAGAAATGAGACCCCAGGATTTCCACAATGTCACTGTAAGATTTAGTCTCAGGCTTAACAGGGTGTAGTAAGCTGCGTAGCAGAGAGTAGGTTTTAGCCCCTACAACAGTTAAGAATATTGGCACCTTCTTCGCTTCTGTAATGTCATTTGCAATACCAAAAAGCTCAAAACGCTCAGTATACACATGCCACTGCTCTGTATTCTCATCAAAAGGCTCTAGGGGCCTGGTCAGAGTAGCCATGATTTTTAGTTTCACTTTCACAGTCAGTGCAAACAAGCAGCTTTTTTTGTTTGTTTGTTCTTTACCTTAACTTCTACTTCCTTCTGTTACTGGAGCAGCACCGAGTCTCACCCTCGTCGCCAGTGTTATATCCTTGGGGCAGCCGGTGTAGGAAGCAATCACTTGAGGCCAGAGAGCAGGCAGCTAACCAAAACCTCCATTTTATTTACAGATATACAGAGAGCTCACTCAGCTGGTTGAAACCGGCTGAGCTAACCCATAATAATCTAACTCAGTTGCCATAGCAACAAAAACCATGACAACCAAATACACAACAGACAGGAGTGCGTTCGGAGTTCGATATATCGCATCTAGATGAGACGCGATATATCGAACTCCGAGAAATCGATTGCTAAGTGAAATTTCAATTGGTACTCTATTGTGTAACAGCGCGATTAATCGCGGTTAATTTTTTTGAGTTAACTGATTAATCTACAGCCCTAGTTTATATATACTTATATAAATGGTGATGTTCATTTGTGTTTGAAGCACCATGCAGAGTTGGCCCATTCTAATATAATCAAAACTGTGTGGAACTATGTTATGTCACATTGTAGTATGATCCTGCAGTCCAGTAATTGCAGTCTTGATAGTTGGTTGGCATGGCTTAGTCATGAAATTCTATATTTAAATGTGAAATACGGCAATGCCTTCATTTTCCTTGGGCAGATTGTTTACAAAACATAAATTGTGGTATTAGTGGAATACCACCCAAGCTCAGATGGAGATAGATGTAGCTCATTAAGGAGAGAACATAGAAGCTCAGGAAGGGATGGATAGATTAAGAGAGCATCCATGTATGTGCAGACCTGAGCCCTAGGCTGGGAAGAGACCCTTGGACCCATAGAGTTTGTACGCAGAGACACATGGGAAGTGCTGTGTTGACTCAGGAACAAAAGGCAGTATGGTAGGGCAGGGAGCCAGGAATGACACAGCACTCTGGTAGGGTGGGAGTAGAGAGGGGCTTTGATTTGTTGTGGGGTGGGGGAACCCTTTGGATGGATTGAATGCTGAGTTTTTGTATAGTATTGGTGCAGCAAAGGGGGATCAGCATGATCCTACAGAAGTATATTGGCTTTCGCATGATTCTTAACTCAGCTTTTGGTTTTCTATAGGCACTTCCTACAGCACTGGACAATGTTACATATCCTGTATGTGGTTCTTTAAAAACGGTGTACAACAGTATAGTGCTGTTAGTGTTTCCTCAAAATTGCTTGTCTAGTCACATATTTATCCAAAGTGATTAGAGAGAGATTTTTCTATTGCTCAGTCTTGTGGGACTTTCTGATAGACAACCATATATATTTCAATGTCTAGGCAGAATTTTAACAAAGTAAGGGTACTACAGCATCTTAAACTCCAAATTTATTTCTTCCTTATGTGTGGATTTCATTTCCAGTTATTTATGTACTGAATTTCTTCTCTTTGGCTTGTTGTATAGCAATGTGCTTGGATAGTGATTTTATTATTATTATTATTATTATTCTATTCATTTTGTCCTCTACTTGCACTGACAGTTTTGTTTAGTCTGGAGATTTTAACATCTCCATAGACTTGGACTGACATAATTTTACTATGAACTTAACTTGAATTATCATTGTTTCAAGTTGCTACACCAAATACATACGTACTGATTTCCATGGGTGATTTAGAGCAAGCAAGAAAGAGAACTGATCTTAATTAGTAGTCAATTTAAAACTAAACAACTTGGTTGTTTCTGTTAATCCCTCCCCTTCAAAATACCGGAAGTCTTTTTAAGGGCCATCTATGAAATGCTGTATTTTCAAGAGACACTCAGAAGTAGTTCTCTCAGCACTGAAGCAATGTGGTCACAAAAGTTTTTACTGATAAGTATTGTGGCCCAGAGTTCTGTTTGAACTACAAATAACTAAAGGTGGAGCTGGTAAACCCATAAATAACCAATTAAATTATTTTCTCTGGTCCTTAGTAAGCAAGCTCAGCGTCTGAATGGAAGTCTCTTCTCACCACAGGCCTGATTCAAAGCCTATTGAAGCCAATGGAAGCTTCAGTGGGCTTTGGAGCAAGCACCAGAGTAAGAAGTACCATAGTTCATTCTTGTCCTCTTGTTACTGGGTTCTGTCTCTTGATACAGCTGTAATCAGGAAAAAATGGTAGGGTTTCAGATTTATTTTTGCTTATTTGTTTAGATGTTAATACATGGTTGGTCAAATTCTTAGTTACATCAGTGAAGTCAATGGGGATACTCCAGTTTGGCACAGGTGTAATTCAGAGATTTGGCTGGACTTCTTGGACTGTCGGCCCCACAAGCTCATACGCTGATTGTGAAAATTAGCCTGATGTCTGTCTCTGCTTCTCACTGCAGCTCATGCACAGTGATGAAGATATTTCACAGTTTAAATTACACAACAAAGTGGAATTTGGCTTTGCTGTAGCCATGCTGGCTCTGCAAGGCTATTGGCAATGAAAATGAATGTAAATAAATACGTGACTCGGAGACATAGCAAATCTAACTGTTCAGTGAATAAGAAGAGCTGTTTTTGCATAGTCATTTTTCTGATCATAACCTGTGCTTTAACCAACTCAATTGCCACGTTTTCTGCTTTACTTTGTGAAGAAGAAGAAAAGCACAGGAAGAAAGCTTTGATTGATTGATCAGTAATTCCTCATCATCAGGGGTGGCTCCAGGCACCAGCACGCCAAGCGCGTGCCTGGGGAGGCAAGCCACGGGGGGCGCTTTGCCGGTTGCCGCGAGGGCGGCAGGCAGGTTGCCTTCGGCGGCATGCCTGCGGAGGGTCCACTGGTCCCGCGGCTTTGGCAGACCTCCTGCAGGCGTGCTGCCGAATCCGCAGGACCGGGGACCTCCCGCAGGCAAGCCGCCAAAGGCAGCCTGCCTGCTGTGCTTGGGGCGGCAAAATACCTAGAGCCGCCCCTGCTCATCATACGCTCATTGTGTTCTCTAAAACACAATGTCAAGTTAAAATTTGTCAAGTTAAAAATCCTATCTTTTCCTGTTCCAGAACCAAAAGACCTTTTCACTTTAGCTGAAGGAGAATCTACAGTAGTGGTTAGCAGTATAGAGTCTATGATACACACTTGAGCAGGTCTGATTCAATCCAGCAGAATGCAGTACTGGTCATTATAACATACCAGAGCCTATGTGTTTCCTTCAGCTTTTCTTAACTGTTAAATGTTTACACGTCTTTGACTGGAAAAATAGTGTTATTTTTGGTGATGAAAAGCATTATCCAGAGCTGCTGTTCAGACCCTGTACTTGTGCTCAGAGGTTTGGTTTGTGAGCCTGCATTTTTTTTTTTTAATAATGCTCACCGACTTAGGCTATGTCTACACTACAGTAGCTACAGCGGTGCCGCTCTATCAATGCAGCTGCACTGCTGTAGTGCTTCTGGTGAAGATGCTCTGCCAGTGGGAGAGCTCTCTCATCAGCTTCATAACTCCCATCTCCACAAGAGGTGCTTTCCACATGGGTCTGACTTACTTAGGTCGGTCTAACTTACATCGCTCAGGGGTGTGAATTATTCACCCCCCCCCCAAGTGTTGTAAATTATAATGTGTAGTGTAACTTGTAGTGTAGACATAGCCTTAGTTACCTTGGATTTTGAAGGCAGGACAGTGCAATTAATGATGTGTGAAAGCTGAGGCTCTAGAATGTACTATTGCTCTGAAGGCAAAACCTCCGTTTCTGCCTGTGTCAGCGAGGAATGCATTGGCCAAGTGTGTTTATGCTCTGTGGTTGTGCTGGAAAAGCTAACAAATGTTTATGCTCAGCTGAAAACGGTGGGCCAGATTCTATCTTATGATGACTGCATAGGGCTCCTGTTGAAATCAATGGGACTGAAGCCCATGCGTTCATCTGAGGAGGCAGAATTAGGCTCAGTATTCGGTATCAAAAAGTTCTGTACAAGTCTATACTTCATAGTGTGAGAGAGTCATGGGTAATAGGTTAAAATATCCAGGTCCTTTATGGAATGAACTCTGGGTGTGCATTTGTAATAAATATGTACACAATTACAGTGTTTAGGCATCTGTCAAAATTATTTTGGTGTTGCGAGAGAGGGGTTTGTGGATGCATCAGTGACTGTAGCTGTCATGAACACATGGTCCTTATAGTCACTGAAAAACACCTAAGGTTTTTCTGTTCTTGCAATGCCAGATGTTTAGCCTTTCATTAAAACTACTCTAGGAAGATTCGTTTTAACACTAGATTTCCCAGTGGAAAGAAACTTTGGAGTAGTTTCTGGCACCTTTTGCCTGCGTATAAGCTTGGGTCTCATATTTTTGTTGCTGACACATGGAATTGTGGCTTTAGTCATAGGTTATTCTGCAGGATGATGTATGTGCTGCACATCTATCTATCTATCTATTATATAATATTTTTTTAACTAATTCCCTCCGGTGACATACCGCTGGGACTACAAATGATAAAACTGTTAAGTTTCCTGATTGCCTTGCAGCGACTCAGAATATCCCCTATCTTGTGTCTGCACACATTGTATTATTTTAAACTACAAAAGGTCAGAGGTGCCCTAAGGCAAGTGCAGCTTATAAATTAAGATAGATTGAATTTATTAGCAGGACAGTAATTCTTGCCACACAGCCAAGACATAGATAGTGTTTGTTGTGGAAGAAGATACTAAATTGGCATGAATCAGTTGGCCTACCACCATCTGCAAAGCCTGTATTCCAATTTTCTGCTGTTGCCATGGGCTGCAGACTCAGACAGGAAATCATGGCAGGATGGGAAAGGATCCAAAATATACACAACTAGTATAAGGTTTGCAGTTAAAAGAGAGCAAGAGAACGGGCTATCTGTTCTACTGAATAAGCAGTGCAAAGTAAATCTAGCTGCCTTTTTTTTTTTTTGTAAGTCTCTTTATACTTTATATGCCAGTTTTTAAAGCTTGAATTTTTTCCACATTAAGCAATATTTGTGTAATTTCAAGTGATCCATTTATATATCTGGGGCCTGATTCACCAATGTATTACTCCAGTTCTGTGCTGGTGTGGCTCCATTGAATCCGTAGAGTTACAATCACCTAAAACAGGAGTAATATAGATACAGGCCTTGACTCTGCAAGTCTCTACAGGGTATGAGTGGAGAGCACACTGTTCCTGTGCTTTAGCATAATGTGAGCCTAGGCTATGCCTGGGCACAGTTAAGGGTGAGAACTGGGGAATAGATTTCCATTGTCTAAGATCGAAGAAGTCTCAAGCCCTCTGTCTGTCTGTCCTTTTTTTTTACTCACCAGCATGCAGGATAATACAAGACAGAGAATGGACATATCTGAGGAGACAAGGGCTTAAATGCAGACTTCATCCTGCTTTTGTGACTTTCTCCTTTAAGCTTTGCAGCCACACAGCAACACTCCCAAAATGGGATTGGGTGCCCCTGCACTCCTAGTTCTGCGTATCACTTCTCATCTTGCATACTCAGCACCTGCACTGGGCAGCATGAAGCCCATGATGTTGGTTTACTTTATTACAGAAGAAAGCTCCTTTGTATGCACAGTACTCCCTATTCATAGAGCCTCAGCCTCCAGAAAAAAACACTGAGTTTCCTGAATGCACAGCAGTCATCAATGCAAGTTCCTTGAAATTTGCCAGCCAGGTAACTAAAATTTCCCATTCATAAAGAGACACTTTTTTTTAATCTGTCTTGAGAAGTTACTACACACAAATGGAATCCCTGGGGGGACGGAAAAGGGATGCTGCATGTGCTTTGCAGATGTAGCTTTGGAAATGTCAAAAGAGTTCCATACCTTGGTAAAGTTTCCAGTCTGAGACTTCAGCATGGTCCCATTAATCTTTTAACTTGCTGTTCATAAATCCCTCAATATGCTTGCTAATTATTGAAGATATTGCTATTTTAAGTCAGGGTTTTCTAATCTCAGTCATTCTGTTCCTGAAGGGATGTTGAGTTACTGAACTTGTGATCTCTCATGACACTGCACTTGAGCTGTCACACTGAGGGCCCACTGCCTCAATTTTGAGAAAGTTTGGTATGAATCCAAACTATAAACCAAACCTCCTGATGAGACAGGGTTTCCTGCTATCTGTATAGTGCAGGCTTCACTATATTAACACCTTCTTTGACCTCAGCACCAGATTTAGGGAGACTTTTATTAAGTCCTCCCATACTACAGGGATGGTTTTAGGAATTTGGGGACCCTGGGTAACATCTGGGATGACAACTTTTAGAGCACATTCAAGGATCCCAAAATTCCGTTTGACAGTTTTAGTTACTGAGCTCTGGGGGGATCATGTAAGATCTGTTGCACTGTCTGAAATATTTTGCTTCCATTATGGACCACCAGGGAAGGAAAAAAGATTTTCATCTGGACCATTTTTTTTCAATTGCAGCTTCATTTCTCAACTGGGAAAAAGACACAGATTTTGTGTGATATCCATTAGTAAACCAAATGCATTACTTCTTATATATGAAATTATTTCTGATTATATAAAGTGATTTGAAGCAAGTCTCAAAGGATAACTAATAACAGGAGAGGACGGGAAGCTCATAAATGTTTTTCTTTTATAGCTGTCTTTGTACTTTTAGATCTCAATCAATTATTAGCTCAGTAGACTTTTTTTGCTGGATACCATGTATTCTTTTTTACAAAAGAAAAACATTCAGTCCAGATTTACTGTCAATATTCTTATGGCATGTTGGTAAAACTGCCTTTTAGAGTCTGAATGGGTCCTGAAGAGGGAATATTGCTGTCTTAAGTATAAACTCAATTATAGAAGAAAGACTATATGTTCTTATGACTAAAACGCTATTTCCCTTGCGTCTTCCTCTAAATTCCCCTACAAATCATTACTCATTTGGTAAATTTAAATCACTAGCATGAGAGTTAGGGCTTGGCTACACTTGCGAGTTAGAGCGCATTAAAGTAGCCCCGGGCATCCTATCCCCTACCCGTCCACACTGGCAAGACACGTAGAGTGCTCTGACTCCAGGGCTAGAGTGCTCCTGGTACTCCAGCTCAGTGAAAAGATTAATGCTTGGTGTGCATTGGCTGAAACGCCCGGGCATCAGTGTGAACAAGGGGTTGCATTACTGCACTCTGATCAGCCTCCGGAAACGTCCCATAATCTCCTTAAGTCAAGTGCCCAGTCTTGTCATTATTTTGTAATCACTGCAGGAATGCAGATATACCCTTTGAAAGCTCTGTTTTTTTTTGTTTTTTTTTTATAGAATATCAGGGTTGTAAGGGACCTCAGGAGGTCATCTAGTCCAACCCCCTGCTACAAAGCAGGACCAATCCCCAGACAGATTTTTACCCCAGTCCCCTAAATGGCCCCCAGGAGGATTGAACTCACAACCCTGGGTTTAGCAGGCCAATGCTCAAACCACTGTTTCTGACAGACAGCATGCTTATTTGCTCTGAGACAAAGCAACCATTACTGTGGAATGCTGTGTGAGAGAGAGAGAGAGGCGGGGGAAGGGAGGAGGGAGGTCTGCTGCTGTCTGAACTTACAAGACAGCGTGCTGACATGCTCTCAGCCCCCTAAAAACCCACTCTCTCTCCCCCTACATACACACAACACACTCCCTGTCACACTCCACCCCATCCCTCCATTTGTAAAGCACGTTACAGCCACTTGCATGCTGGGGTAGCTACCACAATGCACTGCTCTCTGTGGCCGTTGCAAGACCTGCTAATGTGGCCACTCCAGTGCGCTTGCAGCTGTTAGTGTGGACAGATTGCAGCGCTTTCCCTACTGCGCTCTACGAAAGCTGGTTTAACTTAAAGCATTCTACATCTGCAAGTGTAGCCATGCCCTTAGTTTCAGGAGCCACTCTGCACTGACATTTACTCTGTTGTGAATCTAGAGTAATTCCACAGTCATCTTCGTTGGGGATCCTCTGGATTTAAAGTAGTGTAACTGAGAGCAGAATTAGACCAGGGTCTGTATCCAATACAATTGCTCATGATAAAATGTCTCTGTGTCCCACTGGGTTAGCATTCAGTGCAAGTGAAAGGTATAACTAAATGTCATTAGGAGCTGTCATTGATAGTGATGATTCACTTTTGTTGTTACTTACATAGTTTCCTTTGTTTTCAAACTGAAACTGAATAGGATCAATGACAGTAGCTGTGAGTTAGTATTGCTAAAATCCCAAGAAAGGCAGCCAGCGGTTTCCTGTGGCCAGAGTTATGAATGTATGTTCTTGGGAGTCAGAGCCTGGTGATTTGCTTCTGAGAGCTCACAGTATCTCTTAACCACTGGGGAGATATGAAGCACAGTCATAGTCAGATAACAAATTATATAATTTGCAAAGTTTCCAGCATGAATGAAAAGTACAACTGTTGAGCTGGATGCTTCCTTTAAAGATATCCCATGATGCAGTCTTTGACAGTTCACTGGGGATAGAATGGAGATTTTTATTTTTTGTTTCTTCTCTACACAGAAAAAGTGAAATAATGAATAATAAAAGTGGATTTTGTAAAGTTAAAGGGCTCAGGATTGATGGTTGGGATGGATGGATGGATGGTCTCCTTCCACAGTATAGATGCAGCATGGTTAGTAGCAAAAAATCCCCAAACCCACAACAACTTTGCCCACATGGGTCCAATCAGTGTGCTTCAACTCTGCTTGATAGGGACTTCCCGTAAGAATTTGAGGGTTGTTTATTCTCCAGGCCCATTACATCCTTGGCCTCTTTGATTGGCAAGGCCCAATTCTTACTTGCCTTATGCAGGCAAATAATCTCTTTGAAGTCAGTGGAACTACTCGGTCCTCGCCTTAATCATGTATCTTAAGGTGCCAAATATTGCCAATTCTGATGGCAGCTTTTGTGATGGGAACTTGACTGCTAGGAACTGGATTGAAACAACTGAGTCATATCAGTTAGGCAGCAGTCATACAGTCTGAGCTGGATTTGACCTTGAGGTAGGGGTTAAATGCGCCAGATCACATTTGCTCATTCAACTGGTATTTTTTCCAGGCGGATGCCTCTTTGTCCTGCAAAATCTTGGCTTTTATTTAAAAATATATATATATCCAGGCTTTATCATTGTAAAAATAACCTTTAAAATGTGGACTGTGTGTAAACTTATGCAGCAACATCTGCTGAGTCAGCAGGCAGCCTAGCACAATAAATCTGAGAGGTGTGAACTGATCCTATTCGTATCAAGAGTGTTGACCAGGAACCTAATGATAGTTTCAGTGTCAGCATTAATTATTTCATTGCTGATGAAAGCTCATAATTAAGAAGAGGATGATCATATTATGAAGAGCTAAACAATCTGCTGTGAATTGAATCTGATTCTGCCACCATGAGGGTGGGAGTGTATTGTCACTTATATATTTCTAATTTGGGCCCTGCCTGGAGGTGACAGGTTCTGTATGTTTGCCAGTTTTTTGAGCCATCCAGTCCTTCTGAGACTTTGTTTTCTGATTTCTTTACATTTTGGCTCAATCAGCTTGGTCACCTAAAGATCCAATTAAAAATGAACTTGAAATGTGAACGATAGTGGGAACTTCAGCATCCCAAAGGCAGTCTTTTTAGATAATTCTCAATGTCCGCTAATCAGCACAAATTAGTTTGGAGATGAAAATGTTCATGTTAGTAATCATGGGCCAAATTCACCACACTGTAACTCCAATGAATTCTATGAGTTTACAGGTGGAATGAATTTGGTCACCTGTCTACAGTTGGAAATGTTGGGGCAAGTTCTCATCTCAGTTACATGGCTGTAAATCTGGAGTAACTTTAACTCATTTAATTTGTTTTCTCTATTTTCTTTTTTTCTAAGATGATTCACTTGATGAACTGATATAAGCATCCTTAAAATATGGTACACACTACACAACACTGGCTTATATGCAGATGATACTTCTCTGATTGGGAATAATGGGGTGTTTTTTTCTGCTTTTATCTGACAAAGGAATAGCAGGAGCATTAGAAGATTTTAAGTGGGAGTGTCCTTGTTTTTCTTTCTGCTATCAAAGAGAAATGTACAAGTTTACATAAAGCAGCTGCCTATTTTGCACCAAAGTCAATGTAAAAGAACCCATTAATCATTCAATTTGACCTTCAGTTGATAAAGATTTTAAGTAGGACTTACTGTTGTTTGAAAGCTTTCCTGCATTTGTTCTGCAGAGCATGATGCTAAATCTTTCATCTAAATATTCAGTCATCGTCTTCTTTCTTACTACTTCTCTCTTTGGGGTTGGCAATTTTTATATCCTTCTTCCAAACTCATGATTGTATTCCAGGTGGTTGTGAGAATTGATCTCTCTAAGGTTCGCCGATATCTGGTCCATATACCTGGTCTTTGGTCTCCCTCTTTGTCATCTTCGGTCCGCAGTCATTGCAGGAGCCATCCTACCGATATAACTCTCCAGTCTCCACTGGATATGCCCATACCAGCGTAGCCTAGCCTAGCCTCCCTCAACTTGTCTTCAATTGGATAAACCTGTATTCGGCCCCTTGCAACCTCATTTTGTTTCCTATCATGAAATATCCAAGCATTTGACCATTTAAACATTTTCATTTTGTGTTGGAGAAAATACTGATTTCCTTTCCTATGGCTGGTCAAGAGTCAGTTCTGTACATTAAGATCAGCCAAATTACAGTTTTATACAAACTCTACCTTTTAACTTTACTAGCATCTTTGTGCCACAGAAAATTGGGGTCAGCTCCCACCCTTTGGACCAAGCAGCTTTAGTACAATGCCAGGCATCACTCAGGAGGACACCATTTTCAGCATCCTAGGTATTTACATTTTTTCACTCTCTGCCTGTGATATCCTTTATGGTGAGTCGTCCTCCCTCAGTTATCATAGCCTTGGTCTTACCAATATGCATGCTAAATCCAGCCTGCTCAAAACTGTGGTGTTGCCACTGTTCAAAGTTGGCTTTGGTCTCCATGTGTATCACTAAATCATCAGCGAACAGCATGTTCCAAGGTGGCTCCATTTATATATTCTCACGTATCACATTTGTGATAACCGCAAACAAAAAGTTCCACAAAGACTATGCCCAGTTGTCATCTTTTTTTTTCTCTGAACTTCTGCACGAGGACTTGTTGTGCAAATATGGCATCAGTTATTTTCCTCCCTGGCAAGAATCCATATTGACCCTTCCAAATCTCAACAATTCCATGCAGACACTTTGCAATAATCTTCTCCCATACTTACATAGCATGCAATGTCAGTGTAAGTGGGTGATAGTATAGAGTGTAATATCTCCTTTGTGTTTAAATGTGAGCACCCCAAATTTTTTATTCCATTCTTCTGGTATTTTCCCTTTCTTAAGAAGGGTTAAAAGAAAGTTAAATTAAAGCTTCAGTAAAAAAGAACCAAAGTGGATTCATGCTGAAAAATTTAGAACTCCATTCATTCATATTATGAGAAGAATGAGGCCATATAAATACCTGTCCAAGTGAAAGATTGCTGTGAAATTTTGTTCCAAGCTATTCGAATGCTGACATGTTAAATTTTTGTCCTACCCATGCTGATTTGCATCTCTCTACCTCATTCAGTCTCCCCATCTTCCCCTGCTCCTGATCTTCTTTAACACTCACTTCTTTCACATTGCCTGCAAGTAGTGAATGAATGAATGAGAAATTGTATAAGAAGAAAACATCCCACCTCTAGGGTCTATTCTGTGCTCCTGCTGGGGCCCACTGCAATCAGCTGTTCCTGCAAATGCAGATATCGCTTTACCCACTGTCCACCACATGTTAGAGCCTTTTGTTCCGTTCTGGGGAAAGCCTGGATCAGCATCTTCATTTCTGTAAGGGTACAATCAGATTTGTGGTCTCCAATACACAGTAGTCCACAAACCCAGCAGTCCCAGTTAGGCATAGTTGCCAGTAAAAGCATACGAGGTAAACCAAAATGAGATCTCTTGCGGATTGAATCATCTCTTTTCCCTTAGAGAGAGGGTACGTGGCTTATACAGTGAATAGCTGAGGTCAATAGAGATATAGTAAGTAAGTCTTGAATTGTGGTTTTTCTGTACCTACACTAATGGTGAATTCTGTTTTGCTACTGTTCCAAGGATTGCGGGCCAGACTCTAATCTTGTTTACACATAAAGTTATCTGTGTCTTCACTGGAATGAACTCTGGATTTACACTGGAGTAACAGAGGTCCATTGCTTTTCCACAACTCCTCGTGTACAGCAATAACACAGCTGTTCAGAATTTCCAGTTGACTGCTTTGGGAACCATTATTCCTTGGCATCAACTTGCTTTAATGTTGGTAATCAGCCACTAGTTGGAACAACGTTCAGATAGAGCAAGCTTTAGTGTTTGAAGACGTTAAGCATCACTCCAGTATCTGACTACTCCAGATATTCAGGCTCTTAATATATAAATGTACATTTTTATGAGCAGCGAGTTTTGTGCTTTGTTTTTCACAGCTTGTAACAAGTAAAGAGACAAAAGGGGCCCTGCAGCGCTTGGGAACACAGGATTCCCTGCAATTAAACACCCACAGCTGGCCCATGTCAGCTGGCTTGGACTTGTGGGGCTTGAGCTGGAGCCCCAGAGCTTGGCCTACAGCCCAAGTCCAAACAGTTGTACAGCCCGGTAGCCCAAGTCCTGCGAGCCCGAATCAGCTGATGTAGGCCAGCCGCGAGTGTTTAATTGTAGTGTAGACATACCCACAGAGTCTAGAAAATCTGAAACATCCTTTCCAATGTCCTGGGCACATGGGCTAAGTTCTGCTGTAAGTTAAGCACATGTGATGCCACTGACGTCAGTGAGGTTGCACAGGTGTAACCAAAAGCAGAAATTGGCCCATAGTTCCAAGTTTATTTGTTGATTTATTATAAGAGCACAGTAGAGTTGGATGGAGAGGGGGTTAATTTGAAATAGACCTAAAAACTTTTGTGAAAGGGATATAGAGAGAATACCTTGTAGGGAGGTGGACTGAGTGTGATGGCTAATCTGTCGCATTTCTTTGCTGAGCACGATTAGTCTCTGTATAGCTATTCTCAGTATAGCAGCTGTGGTGGAGTTTGTACCTCTCACCCTTCCCCTCACAATGAAAGGTTTAATGTGGATATGAGAGGCCAATTATGCTACCTGGCTGCTCCTGGAGGGCGGGCCAGGCTTCATTAGAGATGAAGCTCAGCTGGAGGACTTGTGGTGAGACTGGGAGGGTCAAGGAGGAAGTCCAGGGAGGGAGTTGGTTCTGGGATCCTCTTCTAAGTAGAGAAGTCTGGCAGGAGGCCAGGAGAGAGACAGAACAGCCACTTGGGGTTGGAGCAACTGCCAGTGGTGAACTCTGCCCAAGCCTCCCTCCCTGGAAGCCCAGATCCTGCCTTGTTACCAGAGTTTAGAGAGGGATGAAAGGTCAAGCCTGAGGAGGGCAGAAGGGGGGTTAAGTTTAGTACTTTTGGTTTGGGATTTTGTTGGGGGATTCCAGGGGAGGGCCCTGGAAGTCCTAGGCCTGAGAGACGGGTGAACCTGGGGAGGCTGTGGGTGAGGCCTGCTGACAGGTGAGGTAGGAAGAATCCAAGGAGGTGGCAGAGTGAGTCTTGACTGCCCCAGACTGGAATCCCTTGTAGAGGGGTCTGGGTTTCCCTACAGTCCCTGGTAAGGTGATGTGAGGCCCGTGAGAAGAGGATAAGAACGAGTAAGAGCCCAGAGAGAAGCATGTACAAACCACTGGGCCGAGAACTGAGGGTGGATGGATGGATGGACGGATGGACAAATTGGACGTTTGTTTTTTGCTGGACTTTCTGTTGCATCAGGAGGGGTTGGACTAAAACATGACCTGGCTGGAGGACCTAGTCCTGAGAAGAGGTGAGCCGCCACAGGACTGGAGTTACCATTGGCAGGGGGCGCTAGACAGGAAAGACCTGCTACACCGGGCCTGGCCATGAGGGGACACCCCAGTGGTGAGTTCATTCTTCTACAGCAGGGGTCTCAAAGTCCTGGCAGCGGGCCATCTGCAGCCCAAGAACCTACCCACTGCAGCCTGCGGAGGAGAGACGCATGCAGCCACGCTGCCATCTCTGTCTGCTTCAGGCACCACTGCCGCAGCTCCCATTGGCTGGGGGAGAGGGACAGAGATACTATCCTTAGGTGCCAGGCGGAGTCAGCCATGGAGACAGCATCACTTTTTTCCAAAATGAATATAAACAAGTCTAAATACCAAACACAACTATCTGATGCACACCTTGCTGCAATCCTGAAGGTTTCCGCTGCTCAGTCACTGAAGCCAAACATCAACAAACTGACAGAACTGAAGCGTTACCAGGTGTCTGGCAAACACTAAAAACTCTCTGGCAGGCGAAGAATTTTATAAAGTTGTATGACAGTTTGTTTAATTCTAAGAAATTTGAAATAAAAATACAAATATAAACATTTTCTTTTCCGAATGCCATCTTCAGTGACATTATTGGCCCACTGGGAGGATTTGAGGACTGGCACTGGCCCTAAGGCCCAGTAATCTGTGAAAGGCAAGAAAATAGGATTTTTATGTGTTTTGGTTAGTGATGGGATGAACTAGCTTAAATAAAATAAATAAGAATGATCCTGAATCTCAGACTAGATCAAACCTGTACAACCATCAACAGGCTTCCTACTTTGCTGAGCTCCATCTTGGGTGTCAGCAAATCCTGCAGGCTCATTTTTCGTGGAGGTATTGCAAGCACCAAGAGTTTGCTCTCTGCCTTAATTTCTCTAACTAGAGTCAATTTTGGAGGCAGAGCTGCGTCTTAGAAAGCAGGATTTGGTGTTGGCTGAGCTTTCTGAAAGAGTGCATTGCCTGCTGTTTGACCACCTCCATTCAGAAATTGGTGTATACAGTATAAATAAAATGAGTTACTCTACCACTCGACAGAGGGATGACAGTAGTGTAATTAATCTAAAATAATATCTAATAGACATTTTGTAATAGTATGGGTTATTTTAGACAAAAGTACACATTTCATAAAACTTTTAAAAATCTTTAATGTTTTAAACATAATATTTAAAATAACAAGTGTAATAATTCTCTGCAGTATGTGGGTTAAGAGATCACACTTCTCTGGGTGCCTTACTGAAGCAATTGAATGAGATGATATAGTCCAGTTGATAGGGACTTAAACTAGAATCTGGAGTCCTGGTTCTGTTTTCAAATCTGCCAATGGCCTGTTGAATGACCTGGGGCAAGTCAATTAACTACTCCTTGCTTTTGTTTTCCTTGTTTATAAAATGAGGCTAAGGATACTTTACCTTTGTAAAGCACTTTTTGAGATCTGTAGATCTCAAAGAACTACACAAGTGTTTTTTATTATGTAGAATTATCTTACATCCACACACCCTGTCACACGTTGAATCCAGACTTAGTTTTCAACTTCCAGCCCATTTTATAGGACATCTTCCATTATGTTCTGGTGTCATACGTTCAGTGATTCAATATACTGTTGTTTGTACCACAGTTGTGCCTAGAGGTCCCCACTGGGATTTGAGCCCTTTATGCATTGACCAGGTCTAAAAGAACTTACAGTTTACGTAGACAAGACAAAGCATGGGAGGAAAAGCAGAGGCACAGAGAGATCAAGTAACTTGTCCACGGTCACACAGCAAGTCATTTGCAGATTCAGGAATAGAACCCTGGTCTCTTGTATCCCAGTCTGGTGCCCTAGTTACTGCCTTTCTTATATTATAACGTCCCAACACTCCCTTCTAGTGCTGCTCGATCTCCAGGTTTAAAAGAAGCGTGTTCAGCATCGTGGAAGGAGACACTTGCTCCAGTTTTATTAAGCTGAATATTGTCATGAAAAACTCCAAAGTATCCGAGGTGTCAGCAATACCATAAAGGGAGGGGAGGGGAGGGCTCTTTGGGTTCTCTCCAATAGTTGGGTGCATCTATAGATGCTAATGAAATGTTGCTGGTAAACAGAGAATGAACTAAATGTTTGTACTAGGCCAGATTGTGACTTTATTCATAGTAAACAAGTGCAGCAAAACACAGGTCTTGAAATGCCGCATTTCCTTTCCTGCCCCAGTATGAGACTGAGACATCAGCTGCTCTAGAAAGTCTTCTGAGAAATGAAATCATTGCTCAAGAGAGGGTTTGCAGCTTCCACAAACAGTATTTCGCACCCAGTAGCTCCCTGATACTCTTTTGTATGGTCGTCAGAATATCAATCATATTTAATAAATACATGCTGCATCTCCCTCTGAAATCTAAGCACAGCTGAGCTGCTACTAAATCCAACTGCATGTTTGTTCCTGCACACACTTTTTAACTCTCTCAGCTGAATTCCCCTTCAGGAATGTGTTGTCTTACAACATGGAATTTGTGCAGCTATATTTCATACAGTGTCAGCAGTTCCATTATACTTCTTACAGCATGCCAAGGTTTGTAAACTGCCTATTAAGACAACTCTTAGCTAAGGTCTGGTCTCAGTGATTTTATTTTTACCAATTTTAAATAAAACCTGGTCACACTTTTAAGATACAGTAGCAGGGAAGTGGGGTTTGTTGGTTAGAGCTCTGAACTGGGAGCTTGAATTCCCGGGATCTATTTCTTTGGGTACATTGACGCAGGAGTCTGATCTGTGATTGCAGCTAAGGCAGACAGACCCACACTAGCAAGGCTAAAAGCATCACTATAGATGTGGTGGTGTGAGCTTCAGCAATGCAAATAGGTACTCAGGGTTCTGGGAGGGTCTTGTACAGCCGATGCTGAAGCCTGTGCCAACTCCTTGTAGCGATTCTAGCGTGGGTAAAGATGGTGTGGGTATATCTATCTGAGCTGCAGTCCAACCTTGGATTGCAGCATAGACTTACCCATTGTCCCTTTCTTGCCTTGATTAAGCCACTTAAGGCCCAATTCTGTCCTTACTTAGTTGGGTAAAACGCCAACTGGATTTGGATTTGCACCCTGATCAGTGAGGGCAGAACTAAATACTTCATTCTTCTTCGAGTGATTGCTCATATCCATTCCATATAGGTGTGCGCGCGCCGCGTGCACGTTCGTCGGAGACTTTTACCCTAGCAACTCAGTGGGTCGGCTGGGCGCCCCCTGGAGTGGCGCCACTATGGCCGCGGATATATACCCCAGCCAACCCACCCACTCCTCAGTTCCTTCTTACCGCCCGTGTCGGTCGTTGGAACTGTGGAGTGCAGCGTAGCTGACCTCCACCTCCCTAGAATTCTCTTATAGTTCTTATTCTTGTTGTGTACATAGTTCTCAAATTTGTTAAATTTAGATAAGATAGTTTAGCTTTTAGTGGTTTAGTTACAGTTTAGTGAGTTAGTCGGGTTCTGGGCTTAGGCCCTCCCCGCACCGGGGCCCCAGAGCTCATGCCTAGCTCCCCAGGATTCAAGCTGTGCTTGGCTTGCCATCACCTGATGCCTACAGGGGATCCACATTCCTCCTGTTTGAAGTGCCTCGGGGGAGTCGCACTTAGCCGATAAGTGCTCAATTTGTAAGTCTTTCAAGCCTCAAAGAAAGAGAGGGACATTAGACTTAAGCAACTCCTCATGGAGGCGGCTCTAACCCCTCCGTCTTCGGCACCGAGTGCACCCCCTTTGGAATCGAGGAGCGCCTCTTCGGCACCGGGCCGCACCGGTGCGCCCACTACACCTCGGCACCGGGCGCCTGCTTCCAAGTCAGGCCAGAGCCGCTCGCGCTCACCTCAAGCGAGGAAGTCTAAGACCCCTGCCGCCCCGGCACCGCCCGTGGTGCGGCACGAGGGCACGGTTCCACCACACAGGCCGGTGCCTGCAGCCACGGCAGTGCCTGCGGAGCCGTTGCCATCGACTCCGGTCCGCCAAGGGCCGTCGAGTCCGGCCCCTATCTCCCCAGCACCTGCCGTGGTGGAGTTGATCGTCCCATCCACGCCGGAGGTCTGTGAACTGGCGAGGGACTTGATCGCGATCACGGATGCGGCACCGCCGCCACCCCCAGCACCGCCGGTGCGGGTCATCCAATCAATTGGGAAACCGGCCCTGCTCCATCCACCTTCAGTCAGTGCCCCGAACGGCACCGCTCCCAATCGCGATCCCATCGGCGTTCCAGATCCCGGCACTGTTTGCGTTCATCCCGCCGCTCGCAGTCCCGGCACCGCTCCTTGACAAGACGCCGGTCGGACTCGCGGCACCGTTCCCGTTCCCACTCACCGTCATATTACTCATGACACCGTTCGAGGTCCCGGCACCGATACCGGCACCGCTCCACCAGGAGCCGCTCTCGACGCCAATGGTCTCGGTCACGGTCGACCTCCCGGCACCGTCCCGGTCGCAGGTCCCGGAGCCGCTCTCGGCACCGGAGTCCCTCACGGCACCGCTCCCCGGTGCGGAAGAGCACCAGGTCAGTGGGGACGTCGGCCCAAGGCCTATCTGCTCCACCATGGCCTTCTCGACACCCCTTGGCTTCGTCCCAGGTGGGTAGCCACTACTCCCAAGACCGAGAAGCAGATGTGCCGGAGGGTTTATTCCAGGACTCCCACTCTGAATCGCAAGGAGTTCAGCAGTGGCCCTTTTGGACACCTTGGGCTTATCACCAGGCCCAAGGTGCTCCCATAGCTCCGTCGCAGACCATCCCTTCCAAACATCGGGCCCCTGAGGCAACCGTAAGTCGCCCTCTGCCAGCTGATACGGATGCACAGCTGCCTCCTACCACCACCTCACCTGAGCAGCTGGAGCAGGAGCCTCAACAGGAAGAGCTCATCCAGGACGTCCTCGCCCCCGGTGTTTCATCCTCTTCCTCACCGGACAAGGCGGTGGCGGGCGCATCGTCGACGAGCCCACCCCCAGTGGACCTTGCTGCGTATCAGGACCTCCTCAGGCGAGTTGCGCTCAACATTAACCTCCAGGTGGAGGATGTCGCAGAGGTCGAGGACCCGGTCTGCAGCATTCTGTCGGCAGACGCGCCCACCAGAGTAGCTCTGCCCTTTATCAAGACCATCCAGATGAAGGCAGATACGCTGTGGCAAACGCCAGCTTCTATTCCGCCGACGGCGAAGGGAGTCGAACGGAAATACATGGTGCCATCCCGCGGGTATGAGTACCTTTATATGCATCTGCCTCCCTCCTCTCTGGTCGTTCAGTCAGTCAACGACAAGGAGCGTCATGGTCAGCCGGCCCCCGCCCTGAAATCTGAAGAAGCCAGATGTACGGACCTCCTGGGCCGTAAGGTCTATTCGGCAGGCGCCCTGCAACTGTGCGTAGCAAATCAGCATGCCCTGCTGAGTCGCTACAACTTCAACACCTGGGCGGAAATGGACAAGTTTCAGGACTTGCTTCCCCCGGATTCCCGCCAGGAGTACAAAGCCTTCCTGACAGAAGGGAAAAAGGTGGCAAGGACCTCCTTGCAGGCCTCCCTTGACGCGGCGGATTCCACAGCCAGGACCTTAGCGGCTGGCGTTACCATGCGGCGCATTTCCTGGCTACAAGCCTCCAACCTTCCGCCCGAGCTTCAATACACCATACAGGACTTGCCCTTCGAGGGAAAAGCCTTGTTCTCAGAGAAAACTGACTCTAGACTCCAGAACTTAAAAGATAATAGGGTAACTATGCGCAACCTGGGTATGCACACTCCCGTAACCCAGCGGCGCACCTACTGCCCTCAGCATTTCTATCCGTACTCTGTCCCTCGGCGAGGGCAGGATTTTAATAGACGCCGAGGGCGCGGAGGCCGCAGGTGATATTCGGGCCCTCAGTCCGGCCAGAATCGCAGCTCCTCTAAGTCGCAGTCGGACCCGAAGTCGTCCTTTTTGAGGGCGCGACCGGGGACAGCATACCTTTTCCTGTCTCGGATCCTTCCCCCCAGTTCTCCAACCGCCTCTCTTATTTTTTCCCGGCGTGGTCCCTCTTGACCTCAGATGTCTGGGTTCTACGCACCGTGAAGCACGGATACCACCTCCAGTTTGCTTCAACCCCGCCTTTCCGGCCTCCCTCCCAGTCCCTCTTCAGGGACCCCTCTCACGAGCAACTCCTCTTACAGGAGGTCCAGACGCTCCTCAATATCGGAGCGATAGAGGAGGTACCAGGGAAAGACTGGGGCAAAGGGTTTTACTCCCATTACTTTCTGATTCCAAAGTCAAAAGGGGGTCTCAGGCCGATCCTGGACCTACGCGGCCTCAACAAATTCCTAGTAAAGTTAAAGTTCCGCATGGTCTCCCTAGGGACCATTATCCCTTCCTTGGATCCTGGGGACTGATATGCTGCCCTCGACATGAAAGACGCTTACTTTCATATAGCCATCTTTCCTCCACACAGACGATACCTCCGCTTCGTGGCGGGCCATTGCCATTTCCAGTTTGCGGTCCTTCCCTTTGGCCTCTCCACAGCACCTCGAGTATTCACGAAGTGCATGGCAGTGGTGGCCGCCCACCTCCGTTGCCAAGGGCTCCACGTGTTCCCCTACCTGGATGATTGGCTCCTCAAGGGGGCCTCCCGGGAACAGGTCGCGGAGCATGTGCGGATAGCATCGGACCTGTTCACGAGCCTCGGCCTGCTGCTCAATGTGGACAAATCCACCCTGGTTCCCACACAGAGATTGGACTTCATAGGAGCGACCTTGGACTCCACTCTGGCCAAGGCCTGTCTTCCTCAGCCAAGGTTCCTGGCATTGACATCCATCGTTCGCAGCCTTCAGGCCTTCCCCACGACCTCGGTCCGCACTTGCCTCGCTCTGCTAGGATGCATGGCGGCATGTACATACGTCACCAAGTACGCCAGGCTTCGGCTCCGCCCTTTTCAAACATGGTTACATTTGGTGTACCGTCCGGCCAGAGACTCGATGGACACCCTGGTCACCGTTCCATCGAGTGCACTTCGTTCCCTCGACTGGTGGCTGAACCCCTCCACGGTCTGTGCGGGGTTGCCCTTTCACCCGCCCCAACCCACACTGTCCTTGACGACAGACGTGTCTTCTCTCGGCTGGGGGGCCCACCTAGGCCATCTGCGCACCCAGGGCCTGTGGTCACCAGAGGAGCTCTCCCTCCACATAAACATGTGGGAGCTCAGAGCGGTTCGCCTAGCCTGCCAGGCGTTCCGCAGGTCTCTGTCCGGCTGTTGTGTCTCCGTCTTTACGGATAACACAACGGCCATGTACTACATAAACAAGCAGGGCGCGCTCCTCCCCTCTTTGCACAAAGGCCATCCAGTTGTGGGAATTTTGCATAACTCATACGATTGACCTGGTGGCATCCTTTCTCCCTGGAGTTCGGAACACTCTCATGGATCGGTTGAGCAGATCCTTCCTGTGCCACGAGTGGTCCATCATACCGGACATTATCCACTCGATCTTCCGCAAGTGGGGCTTTCCCCAGCTGGACCTCTTTGCGACTCGTGTGAACAGGAAGTGCGAAGCGTTCTGCTCGTTCCGGGGCCACTCACTGGGGTCGATCTCGGACGCGTTCCTCATCCAGTGGACCCACTGCCTGCTTTACGCGTTTCCCCCCTTTCCCTCTAGTCTACAGAGTTTTGTTGAAGCTCCGACAGGACAGGGCTCATCTGATCCTGATTGCCCCAGCATGGCCCAGGCAACCGTGGTACTCCACGTTGCTCAGCCTCTCGGTGTCCCCACCGATCACCCTCCCCCTCTGCCCGGACCTTATAACACAGGAGCACGGGTCTCTTCACCACCCGGACCTCCCGGCTCTCCACCTCACGGTGTGGCTTCTGCGTGGTTAGATGCCTCGGAGCTCCGCTGCTCCGCCCCTGTGCAGCACGTCTTGCTCAGCTGCAGAAAACCTTCCATTCGGTCGACGTACTTGGCCAAGTGGAAGCGCTTCTCGTTATGGTGTGAGTCACGGACTCTGGTACCCACTGCGGTTCCCATTCCAGTCATTCTGGACTACCTATGGTATCTTAAGCAACAAGGCCTTGCTATATCTTCCCTAAAGGTTCACTTAGCGGCCATATCCGCTTTCCACCCTGGCGAAGGTGGACACTCTGTGTTCTCTCACCCGGTGGTCATTAGGTTCCGCAGGGGGCTGGAACGCCTCTACCCTCAGGTTCGTTGCCCCGCCCCTACCTGGGACCTCAATCTGGTACTGAACAGGCTCATGGGTCCGCCCTTTGAGCCGCTGGCAACCTGTTCTCTTCTCTACCTATCGTGGAAGACGGTTTTTCTGGTGGCCATTACTTCGGCCCAGAGGGTCTCTGAGCTTCGGGCCCTGACTGTAGACCCTCCTTACACGGTCTTTCATAAAGACAAAGTACAGCTACGGCCGCATCCCGCTTTTCTGCCTAAGGTGGTTTCGGCCTTTCATACCAATCAGGACATCTTCCTCCCGGTCTTCTTCCCAAAGCCTCACTCATCTCCCTGGGAGCAACGCTTACGTTCCCTAGATGTCCGCAGGGCACTTGCCTTCTACATCGATCGCACAAGGCCCTTTCCTAAGTCCCCTCAGCTTTTTGTGGCAATAGCGGACCGTATGAAAGGCCTCCCTATCTCCACTCAGAGGATTTCCTCGTGGCTGACAGCATGCATCCGCACGTGACTTGGCCCATGTTCCGGCGGGCCACCTCACTGCCCATTCCACGAGAGCTCAGGCTTCCTCGGCCGCCTTCCTGGCGCACGTGCTGGTCCAGGAGATCTGCAGGGCAGCAACCTGGTCATCGGTACACACATTTACCTCGCACTACGCTTTGGTGCAACAGTCTAGAGACGATGCTGCCTTCAGCTCGGCAGTTTTACACTTGGCCACGTCTCACTCCGACCCCACCGCCTAGGTAAGGCTTGGGAATCACCTACATGGAATGGATATGAGCAATCACTTGAAGAAGAAAAGACGGTTACTCACCGTTGTAACTGTTGTTCTTCGAGATGTGTTGCTCATATCCATTCCACACCCACCCTCCTTCCCCACTGTCGGAGTAGCCGGCAAGAAGGAACTGAGGAGTGGGTGGGTCGGCTGGGGTATATATCCGCGGCCATAGTGGTGCCACTCCAGGGGCGCCCAGCCGACCCACTGAGTTGCTAGGGTAAAAATCTCCGACGAACGGGCGCGCACACGCCTACATGGAATGGATATGAGCAACAGATCTCGAAGAACAACAGTTACAATGGTGAGTAACCGTCTTTTTTTTTTCTGCATCTGTTTCCCCATTTGTAAAAAGATAATTCTTTACTACTTTACGGGGATGTGGAGTGGGTACATTCATTAATTAATGTCTAAAAATCACTTTGAGAGCTTCGATCTCTGCATGTGCAAAAACTGAGATGTACAAAATTGTGTGTTTCCAGGGGCCTAGTTGAGCGATCTTTTGAGAATGTGGTCCTAAACATCTGCTTTGCCTTCTTTCTCAGACCTGTAGATGTTGATTGACCTGCTCTCACCTATCAGCCATTAAAAGAGGCGCCAGCCTCCACTCCTGCCTTATTCAAGTAACCCTTAAAACCCACTTGTGCAGCATCACCTACAGAAATTATGAGACTAATAATGACTAGGTTGGCGAGCAGTCGAAGATAGTTCTAGCATTATTAGTATCCTGCAGAAACGAACAAGATGGACAGAATGGAGATATGAGTAGCCACTTGGCATGTATGTTGCATCCCTTTCCCCATCTTTCATCTTGTTGTTCCTTTTAGACCCTAATTTTTTTCTGCAATTATCAGTATTCCCAATGAGTTGGTCCAATACCTCATACACTTTCAACCCTACTGCAGTTTAAATGAATAAAAAATAAGGATTCTAAGTTTTATATATCACATTCTCTCTCTTGCAAATTTGGAGACTGGTCCTATAAAGTGCTGAGTGTGCTAAGTACCATCAACACCCAGTGACCTGCACTGGGAATTGAAGGCACTCCAACCCTTTGAGAACTGGAGAAGAAAAGGGTAAAATTTGCACTTTCAAGACACTTACAAACTCTGCAAATGTCCATACATATTATTCTGACTGATTCATTTTATTTAGTAGTGATTTACAGAATGCGAACAGTGATGTGCCCAGGAAAGTAACTGAATCTCTAGGGTGTCTTCCTCTTTCAGTAGAAAGCTATAAATCTCATTAGTGTAATTGGATCGAGAGTGTGTTAGCATCAAGAGGAGACTCATTCCCTACGTACCAATTTATGTCCATTAGTCTCTAATTGGAATGAACGGCCTATGAAATTATTACTCAGAAATAACCTCACAGGATATTCACAGAAGGTCTTATCAGTCACTTATGAATAACTAGTCCTTGGCAGTAGCCAGAGAGCAGTAATAAAACAATGGCCAAGAGAATAAATGTGGTATTAAAATATATTATTTACTATACCAAGATGCTCTCCAGTACATCCTTTCTTTGATTTAATAAAAAATGGTTACTTTTTAAAATAATTCTGGAATTGCTTTTATTAATTACTCTCTGGAACTTAAAACTCAAAGGAACAATTCCACGTAAAATACTAAAAAGCCAAGGGGTTAATCATGTTTCAGTATTTCATATTAACCCAAGCAACCCTACTGGGCTACTTAAATGCAAATATTTAAAAGAGAGAGAAGAAAATCCTGCATTATTCTGAGTCCATTGCCAATAGGTCTTTAAATTCAGGTAATTTCATGCACGTGGAGGTAGACTTTATTTTTCTTTCATCGGCTAAAATAACAATAAAGCTGAACTTGGTGTATTTATTTAGTGAAACACAGGAACTCTGCCCTGATGGTTTCAATCAGAGCTCCTGCAATGTGGTAATTAGGGGTTCTCTCTGATGGTTCTGTTTTTACTTAAGCTTCAGAATGTGCAGCAAGTTTAAGTTTCCAGAGACATTTGCAACTAATGTTGCCTCATTTACATGCAGATTATCCAGAGGGGACTCTTAAACACACAGACTCACATTACAGAAACATAGGCACCACATATTAGGTTTTATTCAGCACTTTCTTCTTCAAGGAAAAGCATTCTTGAGTAAAATTCTCTCTTTTGTATGTAACTGAAATCCATTCCCCTCCCAGGTTGCCAGTTCTCTCTCTCTCTCACAAACAGACAAGGATGCTCAAGCTGAAAAGTCAGAGCCAGGACTCTGTGCCAGTTTTAAAATGTTGCACATCTGCATTTTTAACAAGATGAATCCAAGGTACAAAATTCATGCCAAGACCTTGGTTTTAAATCCACATCCCCACCCAAAAGCCTCACTTATAGTACAACTGTAACTGAGTCAGAGGCCACAGTTACAATGTGGTTAAAAATGGTAGTGTGGACAGGGCTTTACCATAGGCAACTCTTAACTGGGTCCGTCCAAAGGCATACTTAAGTCTCATAGACACTCTACATTTTAACTCTGTTGTAACCTTGTCATAGTTAAATAACTATTTGAGGACTGGAAACTACAATACAGAGAGAGAAGTGATGTACCTGTTGTCATAAAGGGAGTCTGTGGCAGAGCTAAGAATGAATGCAGAATTCTAGAGTCCCAGCCAAGTGCCTTAACCACAGACTTCTGCCTGGGCTAGGGTAGTTGCATGGGTCTGTTCACTGGGACAAGGAGTGGGAATAATCAGGTTAGTTGGCTGGTGTCAAATCCATACAGTTGGTGTAGAGGGGAACTTGTTGAGGTAATCAGCTTGTGTGTGTGTGTGTGTGTGTGTGTGTGAGAGAGAGACAGAGAGATGTGGCAGGCTGTTTTGGCTGGGAAGGGGGCATCCGTGGGAGGAGAGATTTTTTTAAAGGGGAGGATCTACAGGACCTCAGAAATCCACTAATTTCGGGGGACAACTAATAAAAGAACAGGGACATGAGTGCGGTCAAAGGGTCATAAGAAGGGAGCCTGACGGGGACACCGAGCAGAGAACCCCGGACAGCGCCCACTGCTCCTCGAAGGCATCAAGGGAGCCAGTGGACGCCGCCCAGAGGAACTCCGCCTGGATACGTGAATGGACTAAGGACCGGAAACAAGCCCCACAGTCGCAGGAGTCTCCATTGGCCAACTGCCTCTCCCTGGTCGCGTAGATGGCCATTTTAGCCAGGGCGAGGAGGAGGTTGACCAGGAGGTCCCGTGACTTTGTGGGGCCACGGATAGGGAGTGCATGGAGAAGGAGGTGGGGAGAAAAGTGCAGCCAGAAACGTAACAGGATGTTGGTGAGGAGCCGGTATAGGGGCTGCAACCTGGCGCACTCTAAGTAAACGTGCGCCAGGGTCTCCCTCACGCCGCAGAAGGGGCAGGTGTTGCAGGCAGGTTCCGGTGGACCTCCCGCAGACGTGCCTGTGGGAGGTCCACCGGAGCCGCGGGACCAGCGGACCCTCCGCAGGCACGTCTGTGGGAGGTCTACCGGAGCCGCGGGACCGGCGACCGCCAGAGCGCCCCCTGCGGCGTGCCGCCCTGCTTGGGGCAGCGCAAATCCTAGAGCCGCCCCTGCTCATGGCATAGGTGGAGGCGTATGCAAATAGAACCAAAGCAATTCCTTTAAAATGCTCTAAAATAGCCCTTCTGTGTCATATGTGCAATAAAAAATTCTAAGTAGTGGTGTGATATAAAGTTATATTAGCATGAGACTAGGCTGGCCTCATTACTCAAGAGCAGCAAAGTCACCACATGGTGTGCAAGTCATCCCACTGGGTGCCTGTAAAAATCTCATATTGCACCACACCATCACACAGGCTCTCTGGATTATGTTTGTCTCCTGCAGTTTATCTGACAGAACAACTGTGACTTGAGAGGTTTGACTGCTTCTTTGCTTGGGTCTGGTACTTGCAAAATCCTGTAGAAAGAGCTTTTTCTAGTCCTTCCTAAACTCTAAAGATGGGACTAAGAATGAACAACCTCCATGCTAATCAGAGCTGTGTATAAACCCCATCACTGTAGAGCTGTGTATAAACCCCATCACTGTAGAATTGATTCCTAGCGCTGATTCCTTTTATTTCAGTGGAGTTAATACTGTGTATTAATTTGACCCTGTTTGTGATTACACTCCCCATATGCACCCTCCACATGTTTGTGACTGTCCTGAGATCAGAAACACGTTATGGCTGTTGGTATTGGCTCAGAAGCTGATGTTCTGCTGTTTAATTTTTTATTTTTTTTTTGGTACACACACAAAAAACTTTCCAAGAGAAACAGACGTTGAAATGGGAAAGAAAAGTAGTGGTGCTTCAGCAGATAACCTATAATTTTGCAAATTTTTGGATTACAAACAAAATTAAAATTCTGGAGTCCTGACTTCCAGAAGTTTGTTTTTATTATCCTTGTTTTGTCAAAAACAGAATAAGAGATAATAGGTGGCAACACAGGTAAAACTAACTGTAAGGATTGTTGTCCTGTCAAAGATCCTTCTCCTCCTAGATCTCTAGGCCTGGAATAAATACTCCTTTATGCCATATCAGATCTTCAGTATTGTCAAATACAAAAAGCTAATTCACTCAGGGAGTTCCACTCCATTCACTTCAGGGGAATTCTATCAGAGATGAATTTAGCACAAAATGACTGGGAATATTTCTCACCACCCACTTACTCACATTTGAGCAACATTTCCATGGCATTATTATTACAAACCACCACGCATACTCATTACACAAAACATGTTCATTCAGTTCACCACAGATCCTATCAAGCCACGACCTACGCATAATCCATCCTGTGACAAATGATTGCTCAGCCCAACGGCAAGCTGTCATCTCTGACTTCTGTTTTCATGGTAAACCAAGGTAGCTTCCTTATTGTGAATTATGGGAAAGTCTCTCTCTCTTTCTGATGCAGGATATTCTTTATTTATTTTAGGACTTTGTGGTTGGTATCACATTGCGATTACTCTGAATATTGTGAATGCCAAGAAACCCTCCACCCTCTTCTCTTTCTGCTATACAGTAAAGTAGGATTAGGCCACACTACATTTGTAATCATCATTAAAGCTTGTGGGTGCATAATAAGAGCTGGAGAACTTTCTGTGAATAAGCTGACACACATCCAAAGTTTTGGTGCATTGCTTTAACTTCACACCCTGCTCGCAAAGTATTTCAGAAAGCACCCAAGCCAGGAATTGTAAAGGTGGTTGTTATATAATAATTATAAGGCGTCTTCTGTCCAAGGATCTGAAAGTGCTTTACACATATAATTAAGCCTCACTACTCCCCTGCAAGGAAGATCAATATAATTATATCTAGTATACAGATAGGTGAAGTGACTTGTTGAAAGTCACAGAATACTTCAGTGGCAGAGCTGAGGAAATATAGCTCCTTTGTGCTGCTGCTGAACAGGTAGCTGAGAATTCCCTTAATATCAGGGAATTTTTTCTGGTGTACAGCCACCGTAACTCTATGCCACCCCCTCCAGTGCCAGCAATCTCTGGCAAGCGTAATGGCCTGTAGGGAGCTGTTATAAGCCGGTAAGCTATAAGCAGCCTCTAGGCTGCTATAAGTTATGTCAGGGACCAAAAGCACCTCCAGCAGCCCTGGAAATTGGGGTAGTGTAATAGAGTTAAAGTCACCTTTGACCCTCACTCCTTTCCTTGATTGCACTAAGTAGAGCTCTGACGCAGCTGAGGAGCTGGCCCCGGGAGTCCTGATTGCTAGTCTTCTGCTTTAACCACTAGACATGCTTCCTACTTTTATTGAAGCATCTAGTTGTTTTGCTGTGCATTTGAGATTCATGTTCACATTTCTTTTTAAGTCCCTGCCTGTAAGAACTTCCTAAACTTAGAATAAACAGCAAAGAAAAAAAAGAGCTTTTCTTCAAACCCATTAAAGAAGCATGTTCATGAAATGCTGAAAGCTTTGAACTTCATTTTCTCTAGGCAAAATTACCTGCTGCTAGATTGCACAGTATGTATAAATATCTGACTATCCATAGTATTACCCAGCCACTTAAGAAATTAATAATAATCTTTGATCTATGTGGAGTTCTAATGAACGGTGTGTACTTTCCTCACGGTATTTCTTCACTCCATTGGCTTATACTGGGCAACATATTAGGAGATTTCAGAGGAAATATTGCAGTCCTCAAGGAAAGATGTTCGGTACTGTTATACTTAGAGGCCCAATCAAACACACATAAAAGGGTGTTGCACTAAGTCCTAAATAATTATATGCTATTGAGGATGAGCCCCTGATAGTGCTATTGAATATATATATATTTTCTTCCCAGACACATGGTAGAGGAGAACAATTTTATGATATTTTTTCAAACTCTCTAGGGCAGGGACTGTGTTTAAACTGTTTGTACAGCCCGAAGCAAAATGGGGCCCTACTCCTCCTGATTGGGGCCTCTGAGTACCAGCCATCCAATCGGGAAGCAGAAACAATACCTTGTCAGTTACAGCAGTGGCTCTCAACCTTTCCAGACTACTGTACCTCTTTCAGGAGTCTGATTTGTCTTGCGGATCCCAGGTTTCACCTCACTCAAAAACTACTTGCTTACAAAATCAGACAAAAAATACAAAGTGTCACAGCACACTACTACTGAAAAATTGCTTACTTTTCCATATTTACCATATAATTATAAAATAAATCCATTGGAATATAAATATTGTACTTACATTTCAGTGTGTAGAAGAATATAGAGCAGTATAAACAATTCATTGTATGAAATTTTAGTTTGAACTGACTTTGCTAGTGCTTTTTATGTAGCCTGTTGTAAAACTAGTCAAATATCCAGATGAGCTGATGTACCCCCTGGAAGACCTCTTCGTACCCCCAGCGGTATGCCTACTTATGGTTGAGAACCACTGATTTACAGGACCAACCACACAATTGCAGATAATCAAAGTGAGCCATTTACTGGTAGTCCAAAAATGATTAGTTCAAACTATTTGAGGAATACTTACAAATGAGGGCAGTCAGGATCATTATCTTTTTTTAAGTTAGTAAATAGTTAACAGAGTTCGGACCACTCTGAAAGGAGGCATCAGTTTTCCAGCTCAGATTTTCTTCCTGAAATATCTTCAGTTGTGTTATAAGGGATAGTCTCTGTTTAAATGCAGTCCACAGATTGAGGTTTGTGCTTTGCTGAATATGTGGGGCATTAACCATGCAGTTCAAATGAATGTTTTCTGGAGCTACTCTACTTAAAGCCCCTTGCAATTAACTGAGTAGTAAGGTTTTGGTCCTGCTAGGTGCTGAACCGAGGAATGCAGGAGATGCTTAGCACCTTCCAGCCAGGATCAAACCCTAAGCTCCCCTCCAATATTTATATGAATTGGTGGTAAAATTCCTTTCTGAGATGAAAGTAGAATCTCAATGACTTTCTATTAAGATTTTCCCAAAATGAAAATTCTCCAAGTTTTACTGACCCAGTGGTAAATTCTGTAGCTTATATCAAGTGTGTAGGGCTGTATCTATTTCCTGTATTCTCTGTGCCGGGGCAGTGGGGGATGCATGTGTGGGGATAGCATAAAGACCTCACTGTTCTCTCACTCAGAAAGCTTTGCCAAAAAAGAAAGTGTCAAGACATGGAGCTGAGTCTTTGCAGTGTTTATGGATCCTTGTAGGGTTGAACACAATTTAGCATTTTGTTAAATTAGAACTGTTTTAGTTGCTGTATATTAAGGTGAAGAAAGACTCAGTCATTAATAGCTGGCTAAAACATGCATTTCACTATTATTTTTTGACACAAAGAAATGTTTGAGCTTAGCTGATTCTAGCTTTCGTACTCATGGTAGTGTTTCTACGTTAAATCTGCCCAGCTACAGAGCGTAGGCGTAAGACAAACAATTGCTTTTCCTCACACTCATAGAAGGGACAGGCTCAGACTTAATAAAAATGGCCCAGATTTTGATCTGAGTTAACCAGAATCTGGACCAGTATACCTTATTTCCAGTGAAACCTGTTTAAGCAACCACCCCAGAAACCAGTTAAAAAACAGTTGCCTCGCAAAGTTGGTTATTTATCTAACGATCCAACTAAATTGTATTGGAAACATTAGGGACAGGGAAACTGAAATGTGATATAAAAGCTATTCCAACCACTGCATCTAATTACAAAGCAAACTTAGTTGTTAGAAGTGTCTGACATATGATTTTAGAAAGGATAATTAAAAGCAAACAGGAAGCTGCCCTCTATAGGCCCATGCGGGTGATAAGGGTAAACGAGCAATTCCTCTTAGGGCACATCTACACTTAAAACACTGCACTGGCACAGCTGAACCGATGCAGCTGTGCCACTGTAGTGCTTTATTGAAGATGCTCTACGCTGACAGAAGAGAGCTTCTCTCGGTGGTATAGTTAATCCACCTCCCCCAGAGGCGGTTGCTAGGTCAGTGAGGGAAAGTTCTCCCGGCAACATAGCACTGTCTACATGAGGGGTGTGGGTGTGTGTGTGTTAGGTATGTAGTCGCTCAGATTTTGCACATTCCTGGAGTGATGTAGTTATACTGATATATGTTTGTACCAAACCTTAGAAACTATTGGAAATCAGACTTTACCTTGAAACACCATTTTCTTGCTTTAAAAAGTTAATTTAGTAGTTGCTTTAGCCAACTTAAGCTAACAAAAACATTTTAAAATACAGAATTTACATTAAAAGTTTTGAAGCTCTCTGTATTCCACTGGTTTCTGATTAGGACTGAAAATTCAGTCCTAATCTACTGCATGAGACTGCACCTCCCGTAGGGAAGTGTGATGCTGTATGGTGAATATGGCTGCCTCCAGTAGGAGACCAAATTGAACCCTGTCATAGTAGAGTAGGTGTTGTAGGAGGGGCACATAAAACATTTGTTGTCTCTGGATGGGCACAGGTTCAGATTCATTGTTTCATTTTGGTTTTGGTTGTCTGGTGGGTGTACTCAGTCAAACAAACTCTCACTAGCCCATAAGCAGTAATAGAGGTTAACTAAAAAGATCAGCTTTATTTGAGTTTCATCTTCACCACTGGGGAACTGGAAAGCCTGTGGATCAAATTCAGACCTGGTATATGTGGCTGCTTACATCAGCGCTGAATTTGGCCCTGTACCTTGCAAGTGTGATCCTATTTTGAAAAGTGGCTCTGGGAAAATGACATTATGAGTCTCCCGATTATGAAGTCCTAACAATGTACGTATCCTATATGGTCATTTTATCAATAAAAATTATTTGTTTTTTTTCTTACTGGTGTGCCTACAAATACAGTCTTGACTCTGAGAACCAAGCTGGGCTCATTCCTTCTCACACGTCATCACCAGTAGTCAACGTCCTGCAGTGCAAAATTATGCCTTGGGGAAAAACCTTCAGTGTGTAACCTCTTTGTTTTCCAGTTATGCTTTCAGTGAAACCTGTGCAATACCAATGCAGTCAGTACGTTTGTTCATATGGAACTTGGTAAACAGCAATACTATTGATCATGCACAAGGAGAAAGAATCTAGCTCATTTTCTCTCTTAAGCCTGATGTACACTTGAGAGTTTTATTATAACTATTTTGATTAGAGGTGAATCTTTTACTGATATAGTTATACTGATAAATCCCTACTTTGTATGCAAGTATATGGAAATAAAGATGACTTATACAAGCATAGCTATTCCCCTTCTCATATAGGAATAGCTATACTGGTATAAAGCACCTTTTTACTGGTAAAACTGCATATACTGTCTGTCAGTATCATTAAAGTAGTGCAACTTTCTAGGGTAAGACCTGGCCGTAACTATGTTGGCTCCTATAGTGTTAACAGGTGTGAAAAGCAGGAAAAAACTATTGTTTTGTCTCTGTGTTCAGCAAATCTGACTCTGAATACACCCAGGGCAGCAGGGAGCAGAGCTGTGGTATAATAAGTTACCATATTTATCCAGTCAGTTTTCAAAGTAGAAACACACTGTTTAAAAATTGAAACCCAAGAAGTCAGAAACTACTTGAACCAAAACTGACTAAGATGTTTGCAAAATCCCTGGTGAACCGTAACCATTAACTTTCACCAGGGGTGAAAGTAGAAGTAGGGACTTACTGGTACAGGCTGGGTTGGGGCTGGCTCTGGCCCCCAGAAGGGGCGGGGATGGGGGGGGGGGTAAGTGCCCTCTCCCTTCCCCGCTGGGGTAGCAACGGCAGCCAGTGACTCCGGCAGCAGTTTAAAGGGCCCAGGGCTCCCCTGCCTCTACCACCCCAGGCCCTTTAAATAGCCACCGGAGCCCTAGGGTAGCGGCGAGGCTCTGGCAGCTATTTAAGGGTCCCAGGGCAGTAGAGGCAGTGGGAGCCCCGGCCCTTTAAATACCCCTGGAGCCCTGCTGCCGCTACCCCCAGGGCTTCAGCAGCAGGGCTCTGGCAGCAATGTAAAGGGCCTGGGGAGCCCCGGGCCCTTTAAATTGCCGCCTGGAGAAGCCAGGCCGCCCCAGTACAGGGCACCGGCTCTTGCCGGTACCTCGTACCAGGGCATACCGGCTTACTTTCACCTCTGACTTTCACACTAGTCCAGTTCTCATCAACTTTTAATTGCTCTTCTTTTGTGGTGAAATGTTTATCAAGAAATAGTGGATCGAATTTGTTTCTGCCACAACTCCAAGGGAGTCAAGAGAAATTAATCTGGTCAGAATGTTCTTGATATAGCCACATTAAGAAAACTTTTAAAACAAACAATGCAACTTCATTTTTTATTGAGTTTATTCAGTTGATAATTAAAGGCACCTGTTGCTATAGCAGCTCCAGGAGGTGCTTTAATTACAAAATTTGGACAAATATATCAGTTACATAGGTTGCTGACAAAGAGTGGGGCCATGAATGCTAAATCACCACTACCAGAAGTACTGCGGGTAAAAATTAATAGACATAATATGAAATTCATCAAAATCAACAGCAACAAATACTTAGGGTTCAAGTTATCAAAAAGCAGTCTCCAATAAATGGGCTCCTTGTGGCTAAAAACAATTGTGATTCCCCCACCCCCAAAGTAATAGTAAGATTGTGGTATTCCAACTGTCCTTCTTCCCAGACCATACAGACAGCCTTTCCCTTGTAGATCTGAAATGTAACTACAGTATATCAGAATGGAGCAATTGTGGTAGCACAATAATTAGCAGCTTAAAGCACCACTTGCTCCTGGGAGAGCTGAATGCCATTGTGTGTTGCAGGTACTGGTCCTATCAAAGATCACCTTTAGCAGTAATGAGCACCCTTCAAGTGGTAATTGCATCTAAAATAGATGCAGAATTTCCATTATCATCAGATATGTTTTCAAAATGGATATATACTCCAAACACACTTATTTTTACCAGGAGCATTGTAAGGGAAGGGAAGAGGTTTATCATTTGAGAGATCACTAAATTCTCTCTCTCAACTTTGGAATACACCCAGAGTGGCTATGTTTGACAGACATTCTCCAAGTGTCTGGAAGGCATTTTGTTCTCTGACACCACAGAGGAATGTAGATTTAGATGATATTTCTGTCGTGAACTCTCCCTTGTCTTGAAAAATGTGGTGTTTTTTAAATAAAACAATTTTTTCTCAATAGTGATTATTTTTTTCCCTTTGCTAAATAGTACATGTGGCATTATGCCACCTTCCTCCTATTCTTTCCTTAAGTACATTGCACATCTGCAGTATCTCCCATCTGAGGATCTTGAGAACTTTACAGACGTTAAAGAATTAAGCTTCTCAGCAACCGTCTGACATGTGGAAAATGAGGCACCAAGTCTGAGGTTAATTTGATTGTCCAAGGTAACACGGCAAATCCATGATAGACCTGGAAACAGAACCCAGGTCTCCAAGACATTACATTTAATCACAAAACTATGCTTTCTGTCATGTTGTTTGTTGCCCTCCTGGAACCACAGTGGCAGGAAGATAGCAGGTAGGTCTGGCAACTTCAGCTCATTATTTCTCTAGAGGGACTCTTTTTATTTTCATTTTTTATCTCTTCCTGTGCTGCACTTCTATCTTGGCTAAACATTCTTAGATGAAACCGAGGCATGCATTTTTACAAGGCTTTCTAGATGCTTTGGTATATATTAATTTTTTAGGCTACAGATGACAACTCTTAATTTTCTGTTTGGCATAGGGAAAGCTTCTCTCTTGTTTTTAATTATATAGCTACAACCAGTTACAAAGGCCATTGGAAGAGCATGCATACGATGGTGATGCTTGACTCACATGAGAGATTCCCAGGATTGGTGGCTTAACATGCCTCACTATTCACCAATTCCTAGTGACAAATTTTTTCTTCTTTATTCACTTGCACTGAATGTTGTTTCTAGATTTGTTGTTTGCTGATTTTTAAGTTGATACATTATCTACAGCATTTTTATGTCTAGAAGGAACCACAAATGGACCATCTAGTCTATCCATGTGCATAATATCAATGTCATTAGTACATTAGTTTATCCAGGATGGTTTGTCCCAAGTGCAGGTGTGTTGTGAGTCTTTCTTAATCAACACTTGTAAAAATCCTTTGCAGTCTTAATCTGAAAAGCACTATGTAAATGCAAAATATTATTATACCACTCACAAATTAAACGTGGTGCATTTTATAATATTATAAACACATGGCCTGTTACCTATTATTTCCTGCTGTTTCATTTTTCTTTTAAGATTCAAATATCTACTGTGTATTGTCTGTTAAACTTCCTAGCAAGAGTTCTGCTTTTGCTGAATCCTATATTTCAAATGATTAAAACAAGAAGAGAGTAAAATGACAAATTCACATAGTGACTTTCATCCCAAAAGATACCAGAACACTTTACATATTGTAAGAAGAACTTCATCTGTTCCTGAAATGTGGCCACCTCTGGGGTGGAACACGACAGTTGTTTCACAGCACAGGGTGACACAACACAACAGCTTAGGAAAGGAAGTAAAGAATAGTGCTGTAGCCAGTTGAAGCCAAAGGATACAGTTTGTTAGTACACTGAATGTATTATAAAAATTAGTAAAAAGAACAGGAATACTTGTGGCACCTTAGAGACTAACAAATTTATTTCAGCATGAGCTTTCGTGAGCTACAGCTCACTTCTTCGAATGCATAGAATGGAACACACAGACATGAGATATTTATACATACAGAGAACATGAAAAGGTGGAAGTATGCATACCAACAGGAAGAGTCTAATCAATTGAGATGAGCTATCATCAGGAGAAAAAATAAATAAAAATTAGTGTTTGACAAGGATGAGCCACAGCTAATCCTGCAAAAAATGCCATGGAACCTCTAGTGACCACAGATGGTCAAGGCCTAGGTTTGAAACCTCATTTAGAAATCTTTTTTATTGAACAGGCCTTAGAGTTTCTATGGTAACCATTGTAGTTCTAGCACAGAGGAAGGTCACACTTACTAGATAGAAAGTGAGTATAAAATAACAACAGAGAGAGGTAAATATGTAGGGGCATTTTCCTATCTTGATGAGTAGAGATTTACATGCTGAACTCCTTACACCACAAAGAAAGACCATGCTGTTTAATGGTTAATCATCAGCTTTATTAAGGGGCAGATAGTTAAAACCTAGTGAGCCAAGAAGGAAATGGAAATAGGTTCTTGGTTTGGCAGCTGTGAAGATCACATTTGAACGGAAGGAAGGAGAGAGTACCATCCCCTAAAGTTTTGAATTAGAATGCAGCTTTGGTGGGGCATTTTTATCAGTTTTTTCCCCAAGGAACATTTCTATCCAAGTATCAGAGGGGTAGCTGTGTTAGTCTGGATCTGTAAAAGCAGCAAAGAGTCCTGTGGCACCTTATAGACTAACAGACGTTCTGGAGCACGAGCTTTCGTGGGTGAATACCCACATCGTCGGATGCATGTAGTGGAAATTTCCAGAGGCAGGTATATATATGCAAGCAAGAAGCAGGCTAGAGATAACGAAGTTAGTTCAATCAGGGAGGATGGTTTTCACACCTCAGCTGCTAGAAGAGGGCCTCATCCTCCCTGATTGAACTAACCTCATTATCTCTAGCCTGCTTCTTGCTTGCATATATATACCTGCCCCTGGAAATTTCCACTACATGCATCTGACGAAGTGGGTATTCACCCACGAAAGCTCGTGCTCCAAAACGTCTGTTAGTCTATAAGGTGCCACAGGACTCTTTGCTATTTCTATCCAAATTACTGACTGTCAGGGTCCAGTTTCCAAAGGACACTACATGTGTGATACACTAAGGTTCTTCTGTTTAATCTAATGAATATGTGGGAAGTAAGGCAGGTTTCAAAAGGCCCCCTAGAGTCAGACGATTATGTAAAAGCTTTATTGTTAATAGGTAGGCACTTCTGCCAAATGGTCAGGTGGTAACGATTAGCCTGGCTTTACTACCACTTCATGGTGTTGCTGTTGCGATGTTGTGAAAGGATTTGTCAACGCTAAGCATAGAATGTAATATGTGTCTCCTTCCTCTCAAGCCCTTCTGTTTTCATCTTCTCTTCTCATTTATCCCTAAAACTATAACTGAACAAGCAAAACAAACTTTAACAGAACTGATGGAAGAGGTGGTATTAGCTGAAGTCATTTCAGACACTGCAGGAAATATCCTCCTTCAGTATCAAACTTTGGAATGGGCGGGGCTAAGTTATCTTCTGCATTTCACTGATGTAAATCCACAGTTACTCCTCTAAAAGCAGTGGAGTTACTCTAGATCAGTGGTTCTCAAACCTTTGTACTGGTGACCCTTTTCACATAGCAAGCCTCTGAGTGACCCCCTTTATACATTAAAAACATTTTTATATATTTAACACCATTATAAGTGCTGGATGCAATGTGGGGCTCGGGGTTGAGGCTGACAGCTCACAACCTCCCATGTAATAAGCTCACGACCCCCTGAGGGTTTCCGACCCCCAGTTTGAGAATCCCTGCTCTAGATTTATGCCACTGCAATAGGAAACAGAGTTTGGGAGAAATGGGTCCCTTTTTAGCAGAACACTTAAGTCTCATTGAAGTCAATGTGCTTAGGTGTTTACTGTACCAGGCCCTTAATAAACACTGCAGAATAGATCAAGATATTCTGGTAAAAGTGACACTAGTTATCTGAATCCTGGACATTCCCTCAAATCCAGATTTAATCTAGAAATGGGTTTTGTTTCTCTCTAACTCTGATCCATACAGTTCCATCTGATTCAATGTTTCATATGACTTCTGAGACATTCAGTTAATTGGGGTTTACCTGTATATTAATATATTGAAACTGGACTTCCCCCTGAGTGAGAGAGGAAGGAATATCTTGTGGTATAGCAGCAGACTGGAAGTCAGGGGACCTACAGACTGTTCTCAGCTCAAGCACAGACTGGGTGACCTTGGCCAAGCACTAACCACCCCCCCTCCCGGCTCTCTCTGTACCTCAGTTTACACATCTGTAAAATGGGGATAATAGTACACTCATAGGCAGGCTGTGAGGTTGACTTTATTAAAATTTGTTCAGTGTTCTGTGATCTTTGAACAGAAGAAGATTATTTAAAAGTGGAAAGCATTACGTGGTAGCATGGTCTAGTCTGTGGATAGAGCACTGGGCGTAGGTCAGAAACTTGTGTTCTAGTCTACACTGGTTTACTGGGTGACCTTGGGCAAATCACTTCCCCTTCCTGGGTCTGTTTTCCCATCTGTCAAATGGGGGTAATAATACTAACCTTCTTTGTGAAGCACCATGAGATCTATGGATGAAAAGTGCTATATAAGACCTCGGTGTTTTTTTTACCTCTGTCTTTGGAAAATATTTTTTTTCCATGAAAGGTTTTGGGCCTGACAGCTCCATTTTGGTTTTATTGGCATGAAAGTTACACTACCGTTGGCAATTACATACCGCAACAGGCATCCAAGGCCCCTGTGATAGCAGGGTAACACAAGTAGTGAGAGCAGCTCTTTAGATTGTAGACCAGGGGTCAGCAGCCTTTCAGCAGTGGTGTGCCGAGTCTTCATGTATACACTCTAATTTAAGGCTCTGCGTGCCGATAATACATTTTAACATTTTTAAAAGGTCTCTCTCTATGTCTATAATACAGGGGTCGGCAACCTTTCAGAAGTGGTGTGCCGAGTCTTCATTTATTCGCTCTAATTTATGGTTTCGCGTGCCAGTAATACATTTTAACATTTTTAGAAGGTCTCTTTCTATAAGTCTATAATATATAACTAATCTATTGTTGTATATAAAGTAAATAAGGTTTTTAAAATGTTTAAGAAGCTTCATTTAAAATTAAATTAAAATGCAGAGCCCCCCGGACCAGTGGCCAGGGCCCAGGTAGTGTAAGTGCCACTGAAAATCAGCTCACGTGCCACCTTCGGCATGCGTGCCATAGGTTGCCTACCCCTGCTATAATATATAATCAAACTACTGTTATATGTAAAGTAAACAAGGTTTTCGAAATGTTTCAGAAGCTTTATTTAAAATTAAATTAAAATGCAGATCTTACCAGTTTAGTGTGATCCCTGCCCTTGCGTTTCCTTGCTGAGTTTTCCAATGTCTGGCACATATTTGAATACCTTAAGCTGCCCACAGGCTTCTGAGTGATCACTTGTTAACCGGCTCCGAGAGGGACAGAGGACAGATTTCATGTGTGAAAATACCTGTTCACACCGGTATGTGGATCAAATGCTGAAAGCATTGCAAATGCAATTTTCTTCAAACAGTTAAATTTCACTGGCAGGGACGTCCAGCAGGTCAGAATAGAGGCCCCATGATCTCTCTCGGTAGCTTCAAGTCTC
The DNA here is from genome assembly GCF_020497125.1 of Mauremys mutica. Lineage (NCBI taxonomy): Eukaryota > Metazoa > Chordata > Testudines > Geoemydidae > Mauremys > Mauremys mutica. The sequence goes on from NC_059075.1 coordinate 81,425,517, forward strand.
TCCGCAGATCCACAAACTTTGATATCCACAATTCTGAGCTTTTTAACTGAATGAGTTGCATTTCAAAATCTTCAACACCCATCCACTGAAATACAGACAAATCTAAGTCGCTTTCGTTGAACTTTTCAGGTTCGGGCCAAATTGCTGGAAATCTTGAAATCTGTCAGAAAATTCTGATTCCATTTCTTGCATATACTTTCCAATCTCATCGACATTGACAGTGCGATGTGTTGATAGCTCTTTTATGAGTTGGAAGTAGCGGAAAGTAGAAGTTTGAATATCCCTGAAAAAAACTGATAGTTTCTCAACAAATGCTTTCCAGGCTTCATAAAGATCCAGAACTGTTTGCCTGGCACCCTGGAGACAGAGTTTGAGTTTGTTTAGGTGAGCAGTGATATCAGTTAGAAACATGAGCTTACACAGCCATTTGTCACCATCCATTTCGGGGTAGTTTTGTTCTTTTTCTGACAAAAAGGCCTTGATTGCATCAAAACAGTTTACAAAGCGCACCAAAACCTTGCCACAACTTCGCCACCGAATATTGCTGTGAAGTGGGAGGTCGTTATAAGCACTGTCCATCTCTTCTAGCAGTGCTTGAAATTGTCTGTGAGTCAAAGCAGATTGAGCAACAAGGAAATTCACAATTTACACCACTGTATTCATCACATTATTAAGCTCTGAATTAGAAATTTTAGCATGCAGGTTTTCTTGATGGATGATACAGTGAAATTTGACTGTCGGACGGCCAATTTGGTCTTCAAGTAACTTTACAAATTCCTTCTGTTTTCCGACCATGGCAGGAGCAACATCTGTTGTCACACACAATATTTTTCTGATGTCAACTCCTCGTTCTTCAAAATGGTTTACAAATCTTTCCAGTATATCTTCCTCCTTTGTTGTGTCATGCAAGGGTTTTAGGCAACAAAGTTCCTCTTGGTTTCATCGGAAGCACAATATCTTGCAACAACTGCCAAACGTGGAATGTCATTTATATCCATGCTCTCATCAATTGCAACACTAAACACTGCTGTGTCTTCCAATGCAGTCATCTGCTTTTCCTTAATGTTTTCTGCCATTTCACTTATGCGTCTCTCACCTGTTCTGGCAGAGATGGGCAGTTTTTTTATTCTAGATATGATTGTATCTTTATTTGGCCAGCAGCCGGAACCCCAGAGCAGCGACTGAGCGGCTCAGTCCATTTTACACATGGGGAAACCTCTGGGGTTTCGGCAGCTGGCTCCTGCCAGCTGAGGTCTCAGCCCACTGTCAGCCTGGGGTTCCTTCCCCCAGGCCAGCAGCGGGTGATGAGTGGGGCTGCGGTGGGGAGAGACCCTTGCTGACAAGGGGCCAGCAGCAGGAACCCCAGAGCAGCAGCGGGCTGAGCAGCTCAGCCCACCCCAGCTCTGGGATTCCGAGCGGCTCAGCCCACCCCAGCTCTGGGGTTTCGGCTGCCAGCTCCTGCCAGCCGGGGTTTCAGCCCGCTGCTAGCCTGGGGTTCCTTCACCCAGGCCAGCAGTGGGCGCTGAGTGGGACCGGTGGTGGGACCCCGGCTGGCAGGAGCCGGCGGCAGAAACCCCAGAGCAGTGGCGGGCCGAGCGGCTTAGCCCGCACCGTGTTCCAGCAAACATTGGCTCGCATGCCACCTTTGGCATGCGTGCCGTAGGTTGCTGACCCCTGTTGTAGACGCTTTCACTGTTTAATGTAGTTGTTGAGTATATGTCCATGCTGAGTAACTAATAAGTAGGGCTCCGTGTCTGTCATGGAGGTCGCAGAAGTCACAGATTCCATGACTTTCTGTGACCTCCGTGACTTCTGCAGTAGCCGGTGTGGCTGACCACAGAGCCGCCCAAGCAGCTGGCCCTGGATGCCAGCCACACTGACCACTGATGTAGCAGCTCCGCAGCCAGCTGATCAGGCGGTCCTAGGGCCAACCACACTGGCCACTGCTTGAGTGACCCCAGGTAGCTGGCCCTGGGGACTGCTCGAGCAGCCACCCGTGCGGCTGTTCCTGGGGGCTGCCTAAGCAGCGGTCCTAGGGGTGGTAGGAGCAGCGGCGGGTGAGTGGCCCTTGGGGGTGATGGGAGCAGCCGCTGCTCGGTGGCCCCCGGCAGTTGATACTGCTGACCTCTGCCTTCTCCCCCACCCCCCAGAGCAGGGTTTCCCCACCAGCTAAGATTTAGTGAGGGGTGTATAGTACAAGTCATGGACAGTCTTGGACCGTAAATTTTTGTTTATTGCGCGTGACCTGTCCATTACTTTTATTAAAAAATACCCATGACTAAATCGTAGCCTTACTAATAAGCATTTGTGCTATCTGTTCAAAACTACTGTTAAGATGGAGTCTCCCCAAAAAGGATAATACACTCAAGATGCTGATGTGTCTAGTGAAAGAGCTGTATGGAAGGGCTTAAAGGAGCACTCATGTACTCCAAATCGAAAACAGTGCAGCATTAAACAAGTCCCGCTTGGGTGATATTTTGCAGTCCTTTGAACTTTGCAGAATTTGATGATTGTTGGTTTTCCTCTAAGAGTGGAGGGGGAAAGTTAATGTTGCTTTTTTGTAAAGTAAAAAAATGTATTTTTTTTTTAAATAATGAAGTTGTCTTTCCTCATCTGCACTGGTATAAATCAGGAATAATTTCGAATTTAATGGAGCCACACCAATGTAAGTGAGAGGAGAATCAGACCCAGTAATCTTTAAATAGTAAAATACTTAACCTTTATGTATTGCTTTTAATTTGTAGCTCTCAACAAAGATAATTAAGTATTATTAGTTCCATTTTACACATGGGGAAACCGAGGCAGAGTGAGTAAGCAAAATGACCTCTAAGGGAGCAATTCAGTGGGAAGATGGGAAGTTTCCTGACTCCCATCCATATGCTCTAATCGCTAGACCACAGCTACCCAAAAAAAGAGAACAAGAGTATTGTTCTCTGTCACTAGTGCATTAACCCATCAGTGAGATGCTTGCAGTCTCTTTGCTGGGAGTTAATTCTGGAGTATATACCCTTCAGAGAGATGAAAGGAGTGTTAACAGATAAGTACAAACAGTTGGGTATTTAATTATCTGGTAACATCCTGGTGAGGGGACACCAGGCACTAGGTATAAACTCTCTTACAGGGCGCTCTCATTGCATACGACTTCTGCATTCTTCTGTTTGCCAAAAAACAAGCACAAAAGTGCCACGTGGAATGAAAGTTTGACAGTTTGGCAGTCTTCCCCAGAAGTGTTGCCCACGATTTAGTAATCTGCCTTTTAGTAAATGATCAAGGACAGTCAAATCCTTACCTGCTTGATATTAATAAAAAATATGGGGGAAAGTCCTTATTTATGACCTTTAAAGGGCAGAAACGTAATACAACTACAGGAAATATTTGCAACTCGCTATACGTTGATGAGATGCAAATCTACTGAAAAGCAAAAGTAATTTAAAAAAATATCTCAGACTGAGCTGCCCTTTGCAACATTGCTGAAGGCCTATAGTTCTAACTGGCTGGAATTCCCAAAGCTTCCACCAACTTCAGTGGAAGTGGGAGTAGGTCCAGTTTGAGCAACTGTAGTTGAAAGGCTTCAAAGTGGAATATCATGGCTGGTGGAAATAATCAAAAGAGAGAGATGTCAGTGGAAGTATTACCAAGCATTAGTGAATAGTCACCTTCCACTTTCTTAAAATGGAATCTGGATGTTTGCTGTGTTGGTTGATTCATCAAACACCAGATTCTGGATAGGAAAAAACAAACACAGGGAATATGGAGGGGAAGCTACTAGAGCTCAGATTTGCACATCCATCATTCTCCGTTACATTTGACAATCAGCTGAGTAAAATTAATAGTGCCAAATTATTCTTCCATGTGCTATTGCCTAGCTAAAGTATTTTACTTTATGTAGCTATTTCAGTACTGTAGATTATGAAACAAATTGATAGCATACTAATGTGATCCTTTCAGGGTTCTCATTTATATTAATGAGTTTTAGTTGTCCAAGGCAAACTGATAACCAGTGATTTAATAGCTCAGGAACCTTAATTTTGCCATCAAACGCTAGTTTCTGCCCTCTTTTATTTATTTATTTTTTTTAAAACTCCTGATGGGTTAGGACAGTTAACAATTAAACTCTGGGCTTTATAATTGAAATCTAGTTAAATACTCGATGCACATTCATTTCATTCTGATCACGGCTTTGGCCTTTGGGGCTTCTCCCACTCCCCAAAGCTGAGTTCAGTTGGTTTTTTTTAAGTAGCTTTGAACTCAAGACTAGGTTGTGACTTGTTTCTTAATTTTCTAGTATTCACAGTCAGTTGGAGGAGAAGGTTTGCAGAATTAATATTAAACAAAGATTAATTATCACAGGAACATGGATAGCTCCTAGCAAAAGCAATTAAAAAAACCCTGCATGCTTCACTAACTCTGAATAATCTGGGAAGACATTCTGCTTTTCCTAACTCAGCAACCTGTTTTTATTTGCTGTATATTTGTGTTAAGAGGAGATGCCAAGCTTATATGTTTTCTGCATGATTGCCCAGTGGTGGAGCCTAAGGTAAAAAGCTCGGTGAAGTGGGGCAGTGGGAATCCCATTATTCTTTATAAAAAAGAAAAAAAGCAATTTTTTTAAAAAAAGAGAGGAAAAAACAAATGAACAACAATCCTCCCCCCGCCCTTTTATGAACTACCTCAAACTTTCTGTGTCAAGTTTGACCTGCAGATGAGTGAAATTATTGAGTGGGGATATAGGAATCTAGGGCTTGACCCTTCACAATCCAAGTCAATGAGACCTTTGCGATTGACTTGAATTGATGGAGGATTAGGACCTAAATTACTAAAATGGGAGTGGTTATCTAATTTGCATAATGTTAATATGGGATAGACTGTACTAAAACCTATGTTAAACTTCCGAACATGCCCAATGAGAAGTAGAGGCTACCAAAGGCTGAGCAAATGCCAAATCAACTTGAGTACTCATGCAGTTGTTACTACAAATTCTGTGAGTTCTCTCCAGACTGCTTACTAAATGTTACAGTAAGCAGATGAAGCTCTTGCTCTGGCACTCAGATGAATCCAAGTCAGCTTCTGCTTTTCAAACAACTGTCTTCCTGGTTTTCCAGCAGTGTTGCCACAGTTTTCTAAATAAGCAGTTCTTCCAAATAAGGAAACTTAATATGCTGAGAAATCTTGGCCCAGAGATCAGAGGGTCTGTTCACTAAATCTGTATAATTTCAGATTGTACAATAATGTCAAGCACTTCCTTGCTTGTCTAGAATTTAAGCTTTAAGGGTGTCCCACAAATGGCTCTGTGCATTGATGTGCATAGTATTTATAAGTAAACCTGTGAAAATTTAAATCAAACACCCCTTTTTCTTCCTCTACTCAGATGATTTTAATTAATCATTTTATAATTGCCAGATATTCCAAACAACATCTGCTAGAAAGATATGTCCATTATAATGGGAATTAGATGCCTACTTTAAATTCAGGCAGCTTTACATGCTATTGTCTGTGGTAAAAGGAGAACAGATAAATGTGAAAGTCATTTAACACATTCAAGATTTACTTCTGCTTTTTAAAGGACATTAGAGAGACAAGGTGGGTGAGGTAATAGCTTTTACTGGACCAACATCTGTTGATGAAAGAGACTAGCTTTCAAGCTACACAGAGCTCTTCTTCAGGCTTGGCTAGGGCATTGTCAACTAGACTTAGGTCCCAAATCAGGATTGTTTATTTTTTAAATTTAAAAATGTTTCTATTCAGAGAAGGTTTTGAAAACCCAATTGAAAAGCAACAACATAGAAATAGGGTACTTGAGGCATTTCAATATTCCACAACAGAGTTGTGAATCTTAACAAGCTTCTGCTATTGCTTGAGAGGAGGAACATGAAACTGACTAGAACCAGAAAGCAAAACTGACAAGTCAAGTCTTGGTTTGTTTTCCAAACCCAATGAAGGGCAAAAAATAAAAAGTAATAAATACATAGCATAAGTGGTATAAAATAATTTTAAATGTTTAGAATTCTTTCCATTTTATAAAAAGATGAGTACAGAGAAAAGGAGGTCTAATGTGAGAGGTTTGTTTTGAGTTGTCTTTTAATGATGTAATAGATTTATTGATGAATATTCTCTTCTCTGACTGATGTTAGAATGACCTTTATTAACAGAAAATATACAGCTGGTTGGCTTAAATGGAGTGCCTAGATCCTAATGGCAAATCCTGGTAGACTATTACAATTAGATTTACTTTAACTCTTTGGAACAGATACTTCTATTTTTTAAGTATTGCCAACTGCAGGCATTTAAAAATTATACATCAGGCCCCCAAAATCATGAGACTGGTTTAAAAGAATGAGATTTTTAAAGTAATACATTTGGGGGAGGAGTTTGGCTTTATAATTTTTTTAACTTTTAGGGTTTATATTTTCAAGCTTCTCCCCTCAACCATGAAGAGTAGAAGCCTTTATTTTATTTTTTAATTAAAGCAGAGGTTCTCACATCATTAAATGATTCCAACAGCTGGGGTTTTTAGAAAAACTTTTAGAGCAATAAGCTATTTCTAAAAGGTCAGCTATGTAATAGGATCATCTCTAATAACATAGAACCTGCCCAGTAAATACTCTAGATGGGCATAGCATCCTTTACGCACATTGTGCCACTGAAACAAATGACACGTGAATAGCTAAATAACATCATTAGCATCTCTGAATCACTCACTACCTATGCATTACCCTGCAGCACAGAGCTGGTCCATCATGCTGCTCTCTTTATTCTCTAGCATGAAAACGAAACCTTTCCCACAGCACAGGACAGGTGGCCATTACTTTTTGTCAGTGTGTGTGAACCAAATCATTTAAAACCTTCATTCAGCTCAGACCAGCAAGAGGCTGGTGCTGCCTACCCTAAATAGAGAGCTCTCTCTGGGTGAATGCTTCTCTTGTTAAGCTGGCTGCTTTGGTCTCCTGCTGATTATGCTAGTGTCCAGAATGGATATGAATGCTTTGTCTTCTTGACTTCCTCAAATGTTTCTAAATCTGTTGATTCACCAAAATGTGAAACAATCTAAATGTGGGGTCCAGTCAAATGTATTTCAGCTAGAAGCTTTTTGAGAGACCCGATCTTTCTCTTATTGAAACCAATGGACCTGATTCTGCTCTCATTCCAGTGTAGATCAGGAGTAACTCCACTGAAGTCAATGCAGTTATAGTGGCATAAAAACGGTGTGTATGAGATCAAAATCAGGCCACATGCAGTCAAAACGAGGATGTTCTTTAACATTTTTAAGAAATGTTAATAAAAATTGAGGGTGCTCTCTTACCTCATTAGGCACTTGCTATTTCTGAGCACATAAGGGTGTGTATGCTTGTAACTTCAAGGCTGCTGCTCTGCAGAGATCTATTGGGGAATTTGGCAATGTAAGTGCTGGGTACATTACAGATTTATCCAGCTGATAAAGCTGTAGTATGTGTTCTTATTTCCCAGCCCAGGAATTTGTATGACTCTGTTACATCCCCCACCGCAGTAAGTATTAAATGTGCTACATACACAAGGTTTAATCAGTCCAATGTGTGAGGTCAGCCAACAGAACTAAACCTGGCCAGTTTGGAGTAAGAACATCAAAGTGTCTTTTGCGCTGGTATGGAAATGATATTATTGTTACCTTAATATGCTGGATTATAGAGATGTTGTCAATGCTAAAACTATTTCCGCTGGGACCTGTGTGGGGGTTGTCTCAGATTAGAAGTTCATTAACATCCAAGTTATAATGAGAAATCCTTCGGAGCACAGAAGGTACTGGATGGAAATATTGGCAAAAGCTACATCTGATATTCAGAATCCGTTTTCAAGGATCATGTTGATTGCTGCTTTCCTGTGTGGACCTTTTAAAAGGGATTTTGCTCTTTTCATCCTTTACATGGCACAAAATACTTCACTGGGAGAATTTTATTACTCTTTCCATTTATGGTTCTTTGGAGAATGAATATGAGAAACTTTAGGATGGTAATTTTAATCATTAGCATTGTTACTTTGTTACTTTACATTATATTACATCAGCCCTTTACTTGTCTAGGCTTTAACTCTCCTACAATCAATCTGACTGTAGCTATGTACCATCTCCTCCTCTCACACTCACATCACCTTTTCTAGCTTCTTACACTATTCCTCCTTCCACACTGCTCCCCTCCTTTCATCCTGAGCTCTTCCCTCCCCCAAATCTCTTTTTCCCAGCTTTTACTATGACCACTCAAGTACTCGTGGCTCACACCTGAAGCATTCTGCTTGCCAGCGCTACAGAATAGTCTTTGGTACAATACTCTTCTATATTAAAAGCCTTTCTAATCTGGGGGTCCCTGGTGTAAAGTCACTGACATCAGCTAAGTTATACCAGGGATAGATTTGGGGCTTACTTTCATGTGTCCTGCATCGCAATTTAAAATAGCGTATGCATTGTATCTCTTTTAACAGATTCCAAGGACAGTGTTATAGAAAAAGGGGAAATTCCCTTATTTTAGAGATACTAAATACAGTTTGTATTTTTAGTAATTTTTGTGGGGTTTCTCACCCACATATTTCAATCAAAGTTCTTGACTCTCTCACTGTACTGATATTACCCAGTAGAAAACCGAGGGGGTAGGGCAGCATTAGTGGCAGAGCCTGATACAGAAAACTAAGGTCTCCTGATACACTGGGTCACCTCCAAATACCCAAGCTCTCTTTTACCCACAGTATCTACCATCTCTGAAATTCAGAAGTGCCTCTGTACATTCTTTGTGTTGATCTCTGCATGTGCAGGATGTAAAGGATGAAATTTAAACTTCTTGTATTTATATTGATGGTAAAACGGGCACAGCTTTCGCTTTTAATTGCACAATGTCTATGGGGCCTGATTCTGCAGGCCTGGCTCCAGAAAAAAAAACCACAGGCTATGGTAGGGTGGTTTACTGAAGCAAGGGCTGCAGAATCAAACTCAGGGTCTTTGAAGTGACAGAGAGGTTAGAATTAGTAACAGTTTGTTGGCATAAGTTGCATTCATTACTTTGTACTAGTGAGGGATACTGCAAGAAAAGTGCATGGGAACAGGTAAGTTAAACTACTTACGAGCAAGGCCCTGCTAGAAATATTAGCTGTATTAATCTCACCTTCCCCCTTTCCATGAGGAAGCAGAACAGGGAAATGCACTATTCTACTCATCACAGAGAACAGCTGCTGTGTGGTTCGTCAGTCTCTTCTAGCTGAGCCAGTGCTCCTTGCCATGTTTCCACAAATTCTTATCATTATGATGGGATAATGCCCACTTAAAATCTAAAAAAGGCTGTTAGGAGGATTTTTTCAAAAACTTCTGCTGTGCATTGGGGCGTCATAGTACATTACATCAATGATCTTGACTACAGAATCCAATAAATAGGGCTTTCTTGCATTACCCTGCTTTGTGGCTGGTTCTGACATCTGCCTTTGTTGAACACTCACTCCTTGGCATTGAAGTCACTATCAAACAGGAGTGTGACTGAGTGCAGGGAGTTAACAGGTGACCCTGCACTCTGATCACTGTGACACCCATTAGATCCCCCAGAGATAGCAGATTGGGTTAATTAAAGGTGGTGGGCTGGGTGAGCCGATGAGACAATTAGCCCATCAGTTCAAGACTGATAAAGAGGCACAGGAAGGCAGTGCTAAGGAGAGAGAGGAATGGGGTTAGCTGAGCCCAGTCTCACAGAGGCATCAGGGAAGGGAGACTCCTTGCTCCTCTCGGGTCCTGAGGAGAGAGCCAAAAGCACAGGGCATCTTGTAAATAGTGCTGTCAAGGTGTTGGTGGAGGGGACTCAAATGGCACAGTGGCTACACAGCCAGTGGAGTCTGAGATGGGTTCTGTGGGGCTAGAAGGTAGGTTGGACCATGCCCTGCTATGTGTGGAGGCTTGTCCCAGACTGTGATTTCCCCCATCTGTGGTGGCTGAGGACAAGATAGTGGAGCTGGTATGAGGATTTGGGCAATGGAGCAGACTCTACAATGGCTGGTGGAACAACAAAAAGAGATGCAGAAGCCTGTGCATTTGTCATAGGAATCTCGTCAGATGGAAAGACAGGAGGGATTGTAGTGGGCTCTACCCCAAACCAAAGGATGAGAGGGTAAAAGGACTGGGGAAAACAGGCTGCCCTTGGTGTGAGGACCTGTGGGCAGAAATGGAGTTAGGGGGGTGAACCCCACCCACAAAATGTGGTTTCGGTGGGTGGGTGGGTGGAGAACGGACAACCACCCTGGGGGTGAGTGTGAGCAGAAAGAGCCCCACACCCCCTCCAAAGAAGGGAGGACCTGGGGGAAAAACAGCCTGGCTGGTAGGCAAGTGTGGGGGGAGACGTGTGACAGAGTGCAGGGAGTGAATTGGTGAGCCTGCACCCTGACATCTGTTAGTTCACCCAGAGAAAGCTAATTGGGGTAACTAACAATAACTATCTAATCAGGCTGAGTGAGCTAACAAGCCAATTAGCCCATCACCTGGAGACTGGTAAAGAGGCACAGGAAGGATGTGCCAGGGAGAGAGGAACAGGGCTAGCTAAGCCCAGTGTCACAGTGGCCTTAGGGAAGGGAGACCTCTACCCTCTCAGGGCTGAAAGCACAGGGGATGTTGTAAATACTACTGTGGCATGGGACTGTGGAGGTGTTGGTGGAGGGAATTCAAATGAATGGCATAGTGGATACACAACTGGTGGAGTCTGCTCAGTTTGTTTCTGTGGGGCATCAAGGCAAGACCAGATTGCATCCTGCTACAAGGAGATATAATGCACTAGAAATAAGAGTCTACAGTGCCTACCTCAGTGTATGCCTAGGGAACCAGAGTGATACTGCCATCTTTGTCATAAGAACATAAGAATGGCCGTACCGGGTCAGACCAAAGGTCCATCTAGCCCAGTATCTGTCTACCGACAGTGGCCAATGCCAGGTGCCCCAGAGGGAGTGAATCTAACAGGCAATGATCAAGTGATCGCTCTCCTGCCATCCATCTCCATCCTCTGACGAACAGAGGCTAGGGACACCATTCTTACCCATCCTAGCTAATAGCCATTTATGGACTTAGCCACCATGAATTTATCCAGTCCCCTTTTAAACATTGTTATAGTCCTAGCCTTCACAACCTCCCCAGAGAAGGAGTTCCACAAGTTGACTGTGCGCTGCGTGAAGAAGAACTTCCTTTTATTTGTTTTAAACCTGCTGCCTATTAATTTCATTTGGTGACCCCTAGTTCTTGTATTATGGGAATAAGTAAATAACTTTTCCTTATCCACTTTCTCAACATCACTCATGATTTTATATACCTCTATCATATCCCCCCTTAGTCTTCTCTTTTCCAAGCTGAAGAGTACTAGCCTCTTTAATCTTTCCTCGTATGGGACCCTCTCTAACCCCCTAATCATTTTAGTTGCCCTTTTCTGAACCTTTTCTAGTGCTAGAATATCTTTTTTGAGGTGAGGAGACCACATCTGTACACAGTATTCGAGATGTGGGCGTACCATGGATTTATATAAGGGCAATAATATATTCTCAGTCTTATTCTCTATCCCCTTTTTAATGATTCCTAACATCCTGTGTGCTTTTTTGACCGCCTCTGCACACTGAGTGGACATCTTCAGAGAACTATCCACGATGACTCCAAGATCTTTTTCCTGACTCGTTGTAGCTAAATTAGCCCCCATCATGTTGTATGTATAGTTGGGGTTATTTTTTTCCAATGTGCATTACTTTACATTTATCCACATTAAATTTCATTTGCCATTTTGTTGCCCAATCACTTAGTTTTGTGAGATCTTTTTGAAGTTCTTCACAATCTGCTTTGGACATGTCACAGCACTTCTGTGCCTCAGTTTCCTCATCTATAAAATGGGGATAATGATCTGCCTCACATGGCTTCATTAATGTTTGCAAGTTGTTTTGGGATCCTGAGATTAAAGATGTCATAGAAAATGTTTTCAATATAGTATTACTGTCTGAAGAGCAGGAGGGAGAGAAGTCTGAGGGCCAGACTCCAATGTATGTAAATCCGGAGTAATTCCACCTAAATGCATGGTGTTCACGGGCGGCTCCAGGCCCCAGCACGCCAAGCGTGTGCTTGGGGCGACATGCCGCGGGGGGCGCTCTGCCGGTCACCGGGAGGGCGGCAGGCAGGCAGCCTTTGGCAGCATGCCTGCGGAGGGTCCGCTGGTCCTGCAGCTCCACCGAAGCCGTGGGACCAGCGGACCCTCCGCAGGCACGCCTGCGGGAGGTCCACCGGAGCCGCGGGACCGGCGACCGGCAGAGCACCCCCCGCGACATGACGCCGTGCTTGGGGCGGCGAAATGTCTAGAGCCGCCCCTGATGGTGTCACAACAGTGTGAGATCAGAATCTCCCCTTGAACAATCTGGAGGGGAATATGAAGTTCAGATCTTCCTTGGTCCTTCATTCAGGAGAAAATTGGGAGTGTTCACAAATATGTTGGATTTTTACCAGAACTTGAAAATCTTCCTACAGTATTTGCAAAACGTTGCTAATTAGTGTGCCAAACTCTCATTTTCTGTGAAAACCAGCTGTCTTTCTATGTTTTTTACTTACAAGCCAGTTTTTCTAGCTTCACATTCTGACATCTGAGCAGTGTGGTGGTTAGAAGTTGAAAATGATCATTCTGATTTATCAAAATATAACCTATAGATACAAAAATATCATAATGGAGAAAAGCAGAAAAAACTTGGAGAGAAGTGTGAAAGTTGTTGCTGTCAGAAGGTGAGTTTGTGCTCCCCTAAGGATAGTTGTTTCATGTCTGTTTATTTAAGAATGGAGCATTACAGTGTACACTGCAGCAATCACTTTAGTGGGTAGGTGTTTCATTACCACGCTGAGCCTTTGAGGCAATCGATGAAAATTAGCCTTGAGCCAACACTGTAAAACAATAAAAGAGCAGTGATACCTAAATAGCTGATGTCTAGGATATATATGAAAAGAATAATAGAGGTGTACTTTCATTTCATTTCCGTGTACTATAGCATAAACAATTGATTCAGGGAGCATTATGAAATTGTCTTTATTTTCTTTTAACACTGTTTCTTTGTGTGGTGTTTTCCTAGTATGGTGTGAGGTCCTTTTTGTTTTTACTACTGGTGGGTCCAGATTACAAAAACTGGCTGGATCAGAACTTTTCTAGCGTTCAGGGTGTTTGGATCCATGGTTTATTATTTTTCACCATATACAGTAAAAGCTGGTATTGGTGACACTTTCATGAGTAAATCTTGCCCCCTCCTCTGTAAATGTATAGGATCCCATGTTAGCAGAACTGGCGTTGTTATATTGGGAGAGTATGTATCAACTATGTGGTGTGGCCCAGGCTTCTGGCTATTTATATGTATGTTCTGCTTAGTCCATTCTTTATATTAGTTTTTATTGATCAGTTAGGTATAATAGTGTTCTTACTTGTGTGTGGTGACTTCCTACTTATTGCTCCCTGTTCCTGTTTGTCCTGGTTCCAGAGAGAGAGAGAGAGAGTGTGTGTGTGTGTGTGTGTGTGTGTACACACGCAGTTACTCTGGGCCTGCTGCTACTTAACGGCGATTTGGACTGTTATGTTTTGTTCAGACTGTTGCTGACTTAACTGGTCCATAGTTATTACATGCTTTGATTGACCATCTACCTGCATGTGTGGCTTCCATTTCCTTGCGTTTTGGGATTGTTCTGGGGTGTACCAGAGTGTAACAAATAGCACTTAGGCCCAGCTTTTCTACTAGTCTTGGAGAGAGCTTTCTAAAATATGCAACAGCAACTTACTGTTATGATGCCCTGTTTGTTTGTTTTTAATTCTACCACTGTATGTTTGTCTGGTGCTTTGTTTGATCTATCTGATGGAACCGCACAACAGAGCTTCCATCTCTTTCCTGTAACTTTTGGAAAAGGTTAATCTCTAGTCTGATTGATCTACAATAAAGTGGAGGTTCTTAATGGGAAATAAAATAACCCAAGAATAGTCCATGCAAAGATCTGTCACTAAATCTCCTCTTCTTAATAAGTCTGAAATCTCCTTTCCAGTTGTCACATACTGAGTATTTATTTGTATGCCAGGACTCCTAGAAGCCCCAACTGAGATTGGGTACGCATGTGCTGGGCACTGTACAAGCATGTAATGAGAGACTGTCTCTGCGCCAAAGAGATTACAATATAAATAGACAGGTGATCAGCATGGGGCAAACGCCTGTTACCACTTCAGAAACCATTCAGTAGCAACATCAGCACAGGCCAGCACTGTAGGAGTAAGTTCTGATCGCAAGTGATCTGTTATCCGCTGTCAAGTTTATCTCCTCCTTTCATGTGGTTAGTTATTTTTTTGCACTGACACTCTTTGTTTCTGTCCTAATTAGCCAAGTATAGAAGTGTTTTATAGGCCCGATAATGTTGTTGAGAAGGACTCCTTTAGACCGGTAAAATAAAACATTGATCAGTTTGTCCAACTCTCTGTGAAATGCTTATTGGTACCACTTGCCTCTCGTGACATTACACTGAGTAGGAAGAGTTTTGAGAGCTTGTTCATGGGACTAATGCCTCAAATCCTGTTAAAGACCTGTGGGTATATTGTGCATATCTGACATTCCCCTACGACAGACAAGGTGCATAAGAGAGTTTCTTTTATTGGACCAACTTCAGTTGCTTTTGAGCTGCACAGAGAACGTAGGAACGACCATATTGGGTCAGACCAAAGGTCTATCTAGCCCAGTATTCTGTCTTTCAGCAGTGGCCATCAGAGGGAATGAACAGAACAGGTAATTATCAAGGGATCCATCCCCTGTTGCCCATTCCCAGCTTCTGGCAAACAGAGGCTAGGGGCACTTCAGAGCATAGTCTTACTTCCCTACCCAGCCTGGCTTATAGCCACTGATGGACCTATCCTCCATGAGCTTATCTAATTCTTTTTTGAACCCTGGTATAGTCTTGGCCTTCTCAACATCCTCTGGCAAAGAGTTCCACAGGTTGAAAGGTAGCTGGACCAGAAGAACAACTCTGTGTAGCTCAAAATCTTCTCTCTCTCACACAACAGAAGTTGGTCCAGTAAAATATATTACTTCACCCACCTTGTCTCTCTGATATCCTGGGACCAACACGGCTACAACACTGCATACTCTCCTCATTCACATTTACCTTCTGCACTAATGCCTCTTTCCATTCTCATCTCACTCTGTTGCCTGCTTTCTTTCCTTTCCTACCTGCCATTCAGTCTCTCTGCATTGCCTTCCTTTCTACCTGTTGAGAGCTTCCATCTAACTCTTGTGAAGATTTGTCTCCATTCTTTCTCTTCTCTGCGTTCCCTCCCCAATAGTGCCCCCATGAACAAAAAGCAATTTTGTGTTTTGTGAAAAGCATCAATTGCCAAACAACATCAAGTGCACAGTTGCATCTAACCATACATTGTGTGATGATACACTGGACCCAGATGACACACTATCGTGCTTTGGGTCATAACTTGCAGCATTCAGTATTTGGATCAATTCATTTTAAATTGAAAATTACACAATTAAATTGGCTTAATGAGTGAAGGTTTGGTGAAGTTCACAAACAACACCATAGAATGTTGACTCTGGTGGAGGAAAAAGAAGTCCATAATTACCAGTAGCTTTTATTCACAGGTTAAACTGTTTATAAAGGCAGAAATAGAACTAGTTTAGAAATCAGAAGGCTCAATTCAACTCGTTTACACCGGTATAAGAAAGCTAGAGCAACTTCACTGGCATCAGTGGTGTTGCTGTGATTTCAGCCCAACATAACTGAGAGAAGAAACTGGCTAAGACTATTTGTGTCAATTCCCTTGCCCCTTCAGGGGTGCTAAGACCTCCAGAGGAGCCTGGTCACAGTTTTTTCATGCTCACCATCCCAAGGAGCAGCTCACAAGAGTGTCACTGCACTGTCAAATGTAGCACTTCTGCTATCTTTTACAAGGTACGTTTTAAAGCTTTTCAATCCTTTATCTTCCTGACAGACCTGCCTCACCCCATGTTACAAGAGAACAGCCTCACAGCTAGAATGGTTTCAGAGTGGTAGCTGTGTTAGTCTGTATCAGCAAAAAGAATGAGGAGAATGATGTCATGTGCCAGCAATGCCTCTCTGTCATGTACATTGGCCAAACTGGACAGTCTCTATGTGAACGAATAAATGGACACAAATCAGACGTCAAGAATTATAACATTAAAAAACCAGTTGGAGAACACTTCAACCTCCTGAGACACTCAATAACAGACCTAAAAGTGGCAATTCTTCAACAAAAAAACTTCAAAAACAGACTCCAACGAGAAACTGCAGAACTGGAATTAATTTGCAAACTGGACACCATTAAATTAGGCTTGAATAAAGACTGGGAGTGGATGGGTCCTTACACAAAGTAAAAACTATTTCCCCATGCTAATTTTTCCCCTACTGTTACTCAGACCTTCTTGTCAACTGTTTGAAATGGGCCATCCTGATTATCACTACAAAAGTTTTTTTCCTCCTGCTGCTAATAGCCCACCTTAATTGATTTGTCTCATTGGAGTTGGTATGGCAACTCCCATCTTTTCTGTGTGTGTGTGTGTGTGTGTGTGTGTGTGTGTGTGTGTGTGTGTGTGTGTGTGTGTGTGTGTGTGTGTGTGAGAGATCCTACTGTATTTTCCACACCGTGCATCTGATAAAGTGGGTTTTAGCCCAGGAAAGCTTATGCCCAAATAAATTTGTTAGTCTCTAAGGTGCCACAAGTACTCCTCGTTCTTACAGCTGGAATGTCTCTAATGTGTCTATCCCTAATGGTGCCCTAGCTGTGCCTCCAAGAGGTGTTTTTTAGGCACTGGCAGAGCCTATGTTTAGATGTGTTGTGTTGAGTTTGCTTGAATGGAGAACAAATAGCTCGTCTGCAGATTAGTTGGGGTGATTAAAGGACTCCTTTAGGTTTACAGGTTGGTAGGAGGAACAATATTTGAATCCACTGTTCCTTGTAGTGTCATCAGCTCAGTGTGATGCAGGCCAGCAGCATGCACTGTGTGGGCTACTTTTTTAATATTCTAGGTTACTTAACAGTACCAGTGGCTATGCTGAGGAAAGCTCACTCGATCTTTGAAGTTGCAAGAAGATAACAGTTGCATGTCTATCTGCTGTGTCGATAACCACAATAAACTCTTAATGATCAGGCTAAATCTATGTCTATAGATATAGTTCCCAAAGAGATGGGTACAAAACAGCATGTGAACTACCTATTTGATTTTGTCCTTTTAGATTTGCACTTTGGCTTGTATTTTTTGGGGGGGAGGGAACCAAGGTACAGCGTATTTTATATAGTAAGACAAAACATTGGCACCACTTTGATGTTGGACCTTCATCTGCAAGTGTTGGGGCTCTGAAATCATGCCATTTTGTTTTGATGATCTAGAGAGAACCTGGAGTGGAACATCTTTAGGGTCATATTCTGCCTCCTCAACTACCTTCTTCCCTCTCCATCACACCCTGGTGTGACTGTCCCCAGATACAATGGAACTTCTACAGTTCCATTGCATGGGAAATAGCAGAATTGGAGAAAGATGTACATCCCAGTTCCACAGGTACTCCTTATGTGCTTCTGTGAAGGTGGTATTGGGAGAGAAGTGGAAATCAGGCTGGTGGATTTACTGTTGGCCACCACTGGAGGCCTAGGACTTGAAGGCGCTTCTAGAGCATCAGAGCTGCAGTAGTGTCCATGGAGCTGCTCTGTAGCCTGAGGACAAGATTTCTTCCTTTTAGTCCCCTGCAAATATATTCAGCACACCACTTGGTTGCTCGCCTCGTGATCCAGGATTTGTTCCTTACAAATATGCTAAATAGCTGATTGCTTCATGTTAGTTGAGAGTTATCTATCTTGCCTACCTGTTGAGTCAGCATTTTGCTGGATTTGAGCAAATCTGATCAGTGGAGCTGGTTTGCACAGATCCGCTGTCTGACTTCTGACTGGTTTGTGTTGTGCAGTGGGTCTGTTGCGGGGAAGAGAGGGATGACTACTCATTCCAGTCTGCAGTTACTAATGCATGACTTCAGCATAAAGACCATCAGGAAGGAATCTCAGCGATAAGATTAAAAAGATACAGGGTGGGGGACTGCATGGGAAGACTCTTCAAAGGGCTGATGTGAAGTGCATCATTGGAGAGTTTAAAATGCCCATGTCAGCTGAGCAAGCGTGAGATCAATTAGTCTTTATGGCCTTCTGGTGAGCACACAGTGTCTTGCAGAAGCTGCTGTTTGGATACAAGGAGCCCTTTAGGGTGGTGGTACAGAATCGTCCTGAATAAAACACTTTTTTTATATTTTATTAACAAATCAACAACCGGCAGATAGTAGAGAAACAAACATTGCTGTCTTTAAAAAATGACTTCCTGTTGGATGATGGCTTCTGTTTGTAGGAATCTGATGGCCCCTGAAAGGTCAGTTAATCTGGATGACTGCAAATGTTCAATCTTGGCGTTCTTGTGTGTTACTGGGAGACTGCCAATTACCATATACTGACAGAATTGTCTCTAGGGATCAGCACCCTACCCTTATAAGGGTTAAATTTGTCTTCCTTTCTGAACACAAAGGAATCAAATGATCTTCAGTCTCTTGATTCTTTATTTTCCCCCTCTATTTCCCATGTTAATCCAATCTGACAGCCTGGTATACAGGATTTGTCAAATGCTGTAACCTTGAGCAACACTGATATTAAAAACTGTGCTTTAAATTTATGTAATCCAGATGTGAGTGCCAATAAAACAGCAAGATGAAATGAAATGTCAGACTGGGCAGGGGGGGAGTACATTTTGCCACTTTTCCACGTGGCATAAACTACAGAGCAGGATTTCATAAATTACATTAGCCCCTGAGAATAGAAATATTTTTTTGTAGTATCAATGCAAGTGGGTAGTAGTGAGTTTTAGCATTTTTTGTAACTGATATTCAGGACATGTTTTATTTAATGAAAGATTTAGTTGGTATTGAAAAGGCTTCTGTTTCTGGAGAGACAAGGTGACTCAAGGGACTGTAATAAGTTAGGTTTCAGAGTAGCAGCCATGTTAGTCTGTATCCGCAAAAAGAACAGGAGTACTTGTGGCACCTTAAAGAATGGCACAGAGAACATGAAAAGGTGGAAGTATGCATAACAACAGGAAAAGTCTAATCAATTGCTGGCACATGACGTGATATATGCCATCATGTGCCAGCAATGCCCCTCTGCCATGTACATTGGCCAAACCGGACAGTCTCTACGCAAAAGAATAAACGGACACAAATCTGACATCAGGAATCATAACATTCAAAAACCAGTGGGAGAACACTTCAACCTCTCTAACCACTCAGTGACAGACTTGAAGGTGGCAATTTTGCAACAAAAAAACTTCAAAAACAGACTCCAAAGAGAAACTGCTGAACTTGAATTAATATGCAAATTAGATACAATTAACACTGGCCTAAACAGAGACTGGGAATGGTTGGGTCATTACACTAATTGAATCTATTTCCCTACGTTAAGTTCTCCTCACACCTTCTATGGACCATCTTAATTATCACTTCAAAAAGTTTTTTTTTCCTCCTGCTGATGATAGCTCATCTCAATTGATTAGACTTTTCCTGTTGTTATGCATACTTCCACCTTTTCATGTTCTGTGTATGTATAAATATCTCCTGTCTGTGTGTTCCATTCTATGCATCCGAAGAAGTGAGCTGTAGCTCACGAAAGCTCATGCTAAAATAAATTTGTTAGTCTTTAAGGTGCCACAAGTACTCCTGTTCTTTTTGTAATAAGTTAGGGAGCCTTCCACTGCTGGGTTGCTGATTTGGGTACTATGATGTTCCCCTGGTGTTATCTAGACCGGTGATCTGCTAGGTCACTCCAATCCTTGACTCTGGGAGCCAGCTTTTCCCTGCTCTGCTGTGAGAACCCCCACTCCTGGGCTGTTCACACACAGCCTCTGACATGTAAGATGCTCCTTGGACTGTGCAACTGAATGACACTAGTCAATATCTCTGGTCCAAGACACAACCCTAGGAACCTCCGTTTTGCAGTGTCCAGTTATGCCCGCTGGACACTGCAAGCTGATATGAGTTTGTCAACTTAACAAAGAAATTGATATGTACCAGGCTTGTTATCCCAAGGGGAGTCTCTGACAGGCTTCAAACCAAACGCACTGCTTCAGGTAGAATAAACAGATTTATTAACTACAAAGATAGATTTTAAGTGTTGACAAGTCAAAGCATAACAAGTCAGGTTTGGTCAGATGAAATAAAAGCAAAACACATTCCAACACTTTCGGTGTCCTTACAAACTTAGATGCTTCTCACCATAAGCTGGCTGCCCTTCAGCCAGGCTCTCCACTTGGCTCAGCGCTTCAGTCACTTGGTGTGGTGGCTGTAGATGTAGATGGAAGAGAGGGGAAGAGCATGGCAAACATCTCTCCCTTTTCTCATGTTCTTTCTTCCCTCTTGGCTTTGCCCCCCAACCCTTTTAGAGTCAGGTGAGCATTACCTCATTGTAGTCACAAACTGACTAAAGGAACGTGGGGGAGGGGGGTGACTCACTCAGTCCAACAGATCCTTTGTTGCTGCCTAGGCCAGTGTCCTTTGTTCCTGTGAGGCTGGGCTGGGGTTGTCCCATACATTCCCTGACAAGTTGTGAATTGCCTCTCTGCTCTTGGAAGGTTTTTGCCTGGGCTTGTTTAAAACATGAGGACACGTTTTCAGACTCATAACTATATACATGAACTTACATCCTATAACGTTAGTATAACTAACAACGATGCTCAGTGCATCATGAGCCTTCCGAAGACACCCAACGTGACAAACTTTGCATTGGATACTACACAATCATTTTGCAAGGATGAACATGGGGGTGCTGGGTGGTCCCCTGGGATACAGAGCGTCACATTGAAATGGCTTCTATTTCTGGAGAGACAAGGTGACTCAAGGGACTGTAATAAGTTAAGGAGCCTTCCACTGCTGGGTTGCTGATTTGGGTCTTCAGTACTGACCGGTGGAGAGTCCCTCTCACCAGTGTCCTGTGTGAAATGAGTTGACTTGCTAATCCCATTTTTCTCAGCCATACGTATGTGTTCACATCACACAGCGCTCCACCAAAATGGCCACTGTTTGGCCACCTTGTTGGCAGTCTCAAAAGAGAGGCCAAGGACTGAATAAAAGTGGTGCCTGAAAAGATTACCCTGCTGGACTAGGGCTAAGGGACTCCAAAGGAGTGGCACGAGGAAGCTTGCGCTGCTGCTATCCGTGCTGTATTTGTCTTGTGGAGGATGAGTAGACTTCAGTGTCCAGGCTGGGAATGTGACAAAAATGAGGAAGCTAGTTAAATGGAAATTAAAAGGAACAGTCACACATGTGAAATGTCTGCAAACTGCATGGAAAATATTTTTAAAACACTGTAATGGACTCAGACTAAATGTATACCCCAAATAAAAATAACTATAAAAGGACCAAACAATGCCATCATGGCTAAAAAACAAGAGAGTAAAAGAGGCGTTTAGAGGCAAAAAGACTTCCTGAGAAAAATAGAAAGGGGAGAACCTCTGGCAAGTCAAGGGTAAAAGTATAATTAGGCGGCCAAAAATGAATTTGAAGACACAAACTAATAGCCAACACTTTTTAAGTAAACCAGAAGCATAAAACCTATCAAACAGTCAGTGGGGCCACTGGATGATTGAGGTGCAAAAAGAAGCACTGCAGGAAGACAAGACTGTTACAGAGAAGCTAAATTAATATTTTGCATCTGTCTTCACTGTGGAGGATGAGAGGGAGAATCCCACAGCTGAGCCATTCTTTTAGGTGACAAATCTGAGGAACCGTTCCAGACTGAGGCTTTGGAATAAATAGATAAATTAAACAGTAATAAATCACCCAGACCAGTTGGTATTCACCCAAGTGTTCAGAACAAGCTCAAATATGAAATTACAGAACTAATAACTCTGATGTGTATCAGCCTATGTATCAGATGACTCACTAGAGCCCTGGACGGATACAAAATTTGTATCTGCAAACATGGTCCGCGGATATAGGGTTGCCATGTGTCTGGTTTTCGACTGGTCAAAGAGACCCTGGTGGTTCCCAGCACCGCTGACCGGGCCCTTGCAAGTCCAGTCAGTGGGGCTAAGGCTGATTCCCTGCCTGCCGTGGCTCTGTGCGGCTCCTGGAAGCAGCGGCATGTCCCTCCTCTGACTCCTAGGCATAGGGGCAGCCAGGGGGCTCTGTATGCTGCCCCCACCCTAGGCCCCAGCTCTGCAGCTCCCATTACACTCGGGGCAGCGTCCAGAGCTGTCTGTCTGTCTGCCTGCCTCTGCGTAGGAGAGCCTGCACCCCCTGCCGTGCCTCTGCCCCAGCCCTGATTTCCCTCCCCCACCCCCCGCCCTCTAAATCCCTTGATTCCAGCCTGGAACACTCACCTGCACTCCAAACCCCTCGTCCCCATTCCAGAGCCCACACCCCCAGCCAGAGCCCTCACCCGGGGCAAGGGCATTTGGTTTTGTGCGAGTAGAAAGTTGGCAACCTTAAGCAGATATCTGCAGATTTGCAGGACTCTACAGATGACTGAAGGGCAGCTAATGTGATGCCATTTAAAAAAAAAAAAAAAAAAGTCTCCAGAGGCAGTCCTGGCAATTGCAGGCCAGTAAGCCTAACTTCTGTACCAGCCACATTGCTTGAAATTATAGCGAAAAACAGAATGATCAGACATCTTGACTCTTCCCCAACAAATCATATTCATCTGTGTGGCTTTTTAAAAATGGAAATCTTGCCTCACCAATGTATTAGAATTCTCTGAGGGTGTCAACAAGCATGTGGACAAGGGTGATCCAGTTAGGGTGACCAGACAGCAAGTATGAATAATCAGGACAGGAGTGGGGGGTAATAGGAACCTATATAAGAAAAAGACCCAAAAATCGGGACTGTCCCTATAAAATCGGGACATCTGGTCACCCTAGGTCCAGTTGATATAGTGTATGTGAACTTTCAGAACGCCTTTGACAAGGCCCCACACCAAAGGCTCGTATGCAGTCAAGGGATAAGAGTAAAAGTCCTCTCATGCATCAGTAACTGGTTGAAAGACAGAAAACAAAGGGTAGGAATAAATGATCAGTTTTCATAGGGGAGAGAGGTAAATAGCCGGTCCCCAAGGATCTGTTCTGGGGCCAGTGCTATTCGAAATACTTGTAGATTATCTGGCAAAGTTTTTGCAGATAATACAAAACTAGTTAAGTCTAAAGCAGACTGCAAAGAGTTACAAAGAGATCTCACAAAAGTGGATGACTAGGCAACAAAATGGCAGATGAAATTCAGTGTACAAAGTAATGCACATTGGAAAACATAATCCCATCTATACATATAAAATGATGGGGTCCAAATTAGCTGTTACCATTCAAAAAAGAGATCTTGGAGTCATTGCGGATAGTTTCTGAAAACATCCACTCAATGTATAGCAGCAGTCATAAAACGCTAACAGAATGGTAGGAGCCATTAGTAAAGGGATAGATAATAAGATAGAAAATATCATAATCCCAGTACATAAATCCATGGTACACCCACACCTTGAATACTGCGTGCAGTTCAGGTCACCTCATCTCAAAAAAGGTATATTGGAATTGGAAAAAGTGCAGAAAAGAGCAACAAAAATGAGTGGCGATATGGAACAGATTCCATATGAGGAATGATTAAGAAAACTGGGACTGTTCATCTTGGAAAAGAGATAACTAAGGGGGGTGCATATGATAGAAGTCTATTAAAATCATGAATGGTGTGGAGAAAGTGAATAAGGAAGTGTTATTTTCCTCTTCACATAACACAAGAACCTTGAGTCACTCAATGAAATTAGTAGGCAGCAGGTTTAAAACAAACATAAGGAAGTACTTCTTCACCCAATGCACAATTGACCTGTGGAACTCCTTGCCAGGGGATGTTGTTAAGGCCAAAACTATAACTGCATTCAAAAAATAATTAGATAAGTTCATGGAGGATATGTCCATCACTGGCAATTAGCCAAGATCATAGAATTGTAGGACTGGAAGGAACCTTGAGAGGTCATTTAATCCAGTCCCCTGCATTCATGGCAGGACTAAGTATTATCTAGACCATCCTTGACAGGTGTTCGTTTAATCTGCTCTTAAAAATTTCCAATGACAGCGATTCCACAACCTCCCTAGGCAATTTATTCCAGTGCTAAACTACCCTGACAGGAATTTTTTCCTAATGTTCAACCTAAACTGCAATTGCTGCAATTTAAGCCTATTGCTTCTTGTCCTATACTCAAAGGTTAATAAGAAAAATGTATATCCCTCCTCCATGTAACAACCTTTTATGTATTTGAAAACTGTTCTCACATACAGACTAAACAAGCCCTATTTTTTTCAGTCTTCCCTCACAGGTCATGTTTTCTACACCTTCATTTTTGTTGCTTTTCTCTAGACTTTCTCCAATTTGTCCACATCTTTCCTGAAATGTGGTACCCAGAACTGGACACAATACTCTAGATGAGGTCTAATAAGCGTGAAAGAATGACTTCCCATGTCTTGCTTACAACACTGCTGCTAATACATCCCAGAATGATGTTTGCTTTCTTTTTTTTAAACAGTGTGACACTGTTATCTCACATTTAGCTTGTGATCCGCTATGACCCCCAGATCCCTTTCCACAGTACTCCTTCCTAGTCAGTCATTTCCCATTTTGTATGTGTGCAACTGATTGTTTTTTCCTAAGTGGAGTACTTTGTTTATCCTTATTGAATTTCATTCTGTTTGTTTCAGACCATTTCTCCAGTTTGTCTAGATCATTTTGAATGTTAATCCTATCCTCCAAAGCACTTGCACCCCCCGCCCCAGTTTGGTATTGTCCGCAAACTGTATAAGTGTACTCTCAATGCCATTATCTAAATCATTGATGAAGATATTGAACAGAACCGGATCCAGAACTGATCCCTGTGGGACCCCACTTGATGTGCCCTTCCAGCTTGACTTGGAATCATTGATGATTACTCTCTGGGAATGTTATGGATCCACCTTATAGTGGCGTCATCTAGTTTGTTTATGAGAAGATCTGAGACAATATCAAAAGTCTTATTAAAGTCAAGATATACCACATCAAGCGCTTTTCCCCCCATCCACAAGTCTTGTTATCCTGTCAAAGAAATCTATTAGGTTGGTTTCACACGATTTGTTCTTAACAAATACATGCTGACTGTTACTTATCACTGTATTCTCTTGTAAGTGTTGGCAAAGTGTAGGTAAGCTGACTGGTCTGTAATTCCCCATGTTGTCCTTATTTCCCTCTTCATAGATTGGTGCTATCTTTGCCCCTTTCCAGTCCTCTGGAATCTCTCCAGTCTTCCATGACTTAGATAATCAAAAGATGGTCTGGATGTCTCTGAACATCTGACTGCCGGAAGCTGGAATTGGATGACTGGATGGATCACTCAACCATTGCCCTGTTCGGGTCTTCCCTCTGAAGCTTCTGACACTGGCCACTGTTGTAAGACAGGATAATGGGCCATTGGTCTGACCTAGCATGGCTGTTCTTATGTTTTACAAACAGTATTAACAAATAAGAAACAACCTCTCTGTTTCTTCAATATTAATTCTCTTCAGTGTCAGAGCTTTTAGAAGGTTTATAATGGTAACCAAGATTCCAACTTGCAATTAATTCCCTTCACTCCCTTTGGTGTTGTATTGACCTTTCTTCTACAAAAAGGAAAGAGCATTGAGTAAACACTGGTTTTAGGAACACAAACTGAATAGATCTGGACCAGATGATCTTGATAGAATAAGATGAAGCAGGGCTTGGAATCTTCCTGGTTTTGTTTAAACTGCCCACCACCTTTTGCATTGTAAAAATGTGTCAGAATTGGAACTATCATCAAACCGCCACCGTTTCCAAAAAATTACCTTGAGCATTTGAATAAAATGAGAGCTGGATCTGAGTCAACCCTGGGTTTGATTATAGAAAACCAAAACCTGAATCATGAGGTTTTGCAAAACCAAAACTACACTCTGGCTTTGCTCATCTGTAATTGATGATTCATTTAAAAGTCAGAAGTCAAAAGGAAAAAAAACCACACAAGCGTAACTTTAGGGAAACAGCATGAGGGGGAAAATGCATTTATCAGAACTGCTCTCTTCTACTTCTGGGACCCCAAGTTAGGACAGTTATGCTATTCAACCCCAAGTGTCAGTGTGGTTCAGTTCAAAGCACTCCTGCCTCTGGTAAGGCAGGTGTGTTATTAACTGAGCCATGCTGTGACAATAGGAGAAAAATGAAAAAAAGAATGGTCCGTGTTAAGGGACTGGTCTGGGACTTGAGAGACCAGTATTCAGTTTTCTACACAGGAAGTCAGTGACGGAGTAACCTTGGGCAAAGTCTCTGTCTACCTCAATCCCCTATTTGTAAAATGGGGATAACAGTACTTCCCTTCCTCAGAGGGGTGTTGTAAGGATAAATACACAAGAATCTGAGGTGCTCAGATACTACTATGATGTGGGGGTTTCCCCTTAAAGTACTGAATAGACACTGGAGTCAGGTATTCATCAGAGGTGTCCAGGTGGGACTTGAAGACAGGATCCACTCTAGAGTTTCTGCTGCTGTAGGTCAGCTAGGAAATATCGAACCCTTGCCAGCCACAAAGAGCTAATGAACATTTTGCTGACCTAGACAGCCAGATTGGAAGATCAAATTACTAATTGAAAAGAGCAGCAGATAGAACCCCAGAATCCTGGACACTTCTCAAGCAAGGCTTCTAAATTAAAATGTTAGGTGCCTTAGGAATTTCTAAGATAAACAGAATATTCTCAGGGCTCTTCTGTCCAAAGGAGTGTGTGAACCATCAACAAACAGTCACTATATTTGTCTAATTCACTCTGAGGCAACTCACTGCTGAAGGATGTTACAGGATGCAGATCTAATTTGAAGTACACTCCTGGTATTAACGGTAATGCAATTTATGTCTAGCTTCAACCTCTTTGAAACTACAGTGTAAGCAACTGTAAAATACATGTAACGGAAGCTCCATTTAAATAACTCTGTCCCATTTAGTCAATCATATGATCTGGCCTTTCTTGGTTTGTTTGATTCATTCGTTAACTGTGTAATCCATTCATTTTTGTGGATGCCATAAATCATGCTCTTGCCAGAAGTAGAGAGAGCCATTAGAACAAATGGAAGAGCCATTAAGTAGAAATGAGAGTACCTGTAAAATGGTTGCCCCATATAGCTGGGGGATGAGCACTGGCTTCCGCACTGTATTGGGTGGAAAGGTCATCTATACATCAGCCATTTCCCCTCTTCCTGATTAAAGCAATAAACATAGTACTAGAGTATTCCCAATGGGGAGATACTGCTGCTTCCAAAACCAGGGGCAGCTTCCTCATGTCATGCTCAACTGTGGCTGTGCATGTTTTCCTCCAAATTACAACATGGTTTTAATCTAAACAGATGTCATTTCTGCAAGCCAAGCACATAAAACATGTATCACAAGGATAACAATGAAAGAGAGGACCACAGCTTGCAAAGTGACCATGTGAGAGTTACAGAAGGAGTGTGGTGGTGGGGTGGGAGTGAGGGCTGTGCAGAGAATGGATGCTCTAAAGCAAGGCGGCTAATGGAAAAAGCAATGAATGAATAGAGGTATTGTATTCAACTTAGTGAAGCAGATTCCCCAGAGAAAGGTTTGGTTCCAGCATAAATGAAATCCCCTCAACTGGATTTCAAGCCCTGTCCAGCAACAGACATGATTGCCTGTTGTTGTTTTTTGTTTTTCAATAAAATAAAGCTTGGAGTATTTATTGCTCCACCTCTGTTCTAAATTGCACAACTTCAAAAATGTCTTGTTTTGTCCTGATTGCAAGGGGGCCGTTGTCAGGGTTCTGTCCATATAGGAGCAGTTGTGTTCTGGAGCCTCTCATCAGATGTAGCATCCCTTGTTTATTTTTTATAACACTTTATTTTTCATTGCATTTAGTGTTGGTGCAAAGGGGCAGCTGGAAGCAGTTGCTGAAATTCTCTAGCCACAGAACAGGATCAGCACTGTACAAGGCTCCCCCAGCAATGTGCCTCCTACTGTTCTGGTGGGACTAGTTCTAGGCATAAGAGGATAGGTTGGCCTGTGTGCCCATTCAGTCTTTGGTTTCTCTCTGAGACTGCCAGCATGGGGATCAGCTGCAGTCACGGTTCTTGTTACAGTGGACACCTGTCCACTAGGACACCAGTTAATTTCACATAGGTCACTGCAGAGCTGTCAGATGATGGTAACTTCTGGTCAGTATCCCCCTGGATTCAAACTGGTGAGCCAACAGGATCCTTATCCTATTCACTTCCCTGGAAATCTCTCTCTTGATGTGCCAGAGTTGTTGGCTTAATGCCCATAGGCTACTTATTCAGCCAACTCAGTTAGACTATGGTTTAATGATAACACTATCTTGTTAAAGGAGCAGCCCTGTTACTACTTGTTATCACATCTCCTCACTTCAGAGTAGTGCTGCTTGTGAGATGCAGGGGGTGTATTGTAATGTACAAATGGTAATGACTGGTTAAGGAAAGCTAAAATAGTCTGGGGAGAACTACTGTTACCGCCTTGACTCCTTCACGGGTGTCCTGTGACACAGCACTGTCACGCTGAATGTAGTTTGAATCAGGGCCAAACAGATATTTTTCTGCCCACCATGGGTTGAACCTGAAGTCAGCAGTTTAGGCAACCCCCCCAATTATTATCCTGGGCTGTTTAATGAGTTAATTTTAAGAGGAATAATTGTCAAGCTGTCCTGCAGTGGTTCAAGAGCATGAGTACCCACCTCAGGGCAGACTCTTAAGAAGCAGGGCACAAACTCCAAATTAGCTGTGAGTTCTATAATTAGATTTCAGCAACCAGTTATCAAGTATAAAATCCTCAGGCACTATAACAGCCATGGAGTCACAAACCATCCCCTTGGGTACTTTGATCTATCTTGTCACCCATTTAAGCTAGCCTTTGTGAACGATGGTCCCTTACACCAAAAATCACAGTAATATTCCGGTTACTCCCAGTCCCAAAAGACCAGTCGCTTATACCATGTCAATTATATCTTAGATCTCACACCAAAGATAGCACATGTAGCCAGTCCTATAATAATCTATCTAAAGATTTATTAGTTAGGAAAAGGAAATAGGGGTTATTTACAAGGTTAAAGCAGGCAAACTTACATACTCAAATGAGTTCCAGTCTTAAGTTTCAAAGGGAAATAGAAGCTGCTATAATAAGCAAGCTCTTTAGATCCCTTTAGGGCTAACCCAGGCTAAACACTGGTGATCTCTTGCTTATGCCTAGAAAACCTTGCTCTTGAGAGTCCAAGCAGCAGAGAGATTCCATTTCTCCTTGTTAGGGCTTTTTATTCTCTCTTCTCTTTTGCTTTGAGTTGCAAATTCAGGCCTGATCTCCAATAGGAAATTAGGTCGGTATAACTACATTACTCAGGGGGTGGAAAAAATCCACATCCCTGAGCGACGCAGTTAAAATGTCCTAACCCCTGGTGCAGACAGCACTAGTTAATGGGACAATTCTCTCATCAACCTAGCTACTATGTCTTGGGGAGGTGGTTTACCTAAACTGATGGGAGAACCCTTCCTGTCAGGTGTCTACACTGAAACACTACAGATGTGCCACTGTAGCAATTTGGTAGATGAGCCCTTAGTTGATGGGAGTCTCTTCATGGGGGTGGAGGGAAGGGAGATCAATCAATCAACAAAGCCTTTGTCCTCTGATGTTTCACAATACCTGTAGTTTGTCTGGTGTCGATGGGTCTTCTTTGTTGGGCAGGAGATGACTTTTGTTGTAAACTAGCATTTCACACTAATTCCTCGGTCTCATCTGGTAATTTACAGTTACAGAGCAAACACTTTAACATTAACCTTGGGATACAGATATTGTAAATGAGACTAATGCATGCCCCAACTTACAGGCGTTTCATAAAGTCTAAACACATTCTTAGCATTTTAAAACCTGTTTTAACAATACTAACTTAGAGGTGAGCCAGACTGATTCCAGCTATGTACTAGTCAGTGTTCAGTTGAGACCTAGGGTCCTTGGATGGGCTGGTAGTTGGTCTGTCAGCATTACAATAATGATTTCGGGAGCTTTTCAGTGATGCATAATTTCAGAGGGACTCGGGTAGATGAATACCTAGCTCCAGATCACCCTTTTCTCTGTCACACATGGACAGTGCATATTGATATACAGGGGTTATTTGAAGGTGCCCAGTGTTCATTTACTGGGGTGACCCAGGACTAGAACAGCAAGAGGCTGTAGTTTGGGACTGAGGGGTTCTGGCAGAGCAGCCGCAGCTCCAATTATTTTTAATGGGAGATGTGGGTGTCCAGTACCTCTGCTGGTCAAGTCTTCTTGTCTCAAGTTCAGCCCCCTAAAACTGAGATGTCTGTAGTTCATTTATTAAATACAGGCCTTACAGCTTGTCTACGCAGAGCAGCAGTGCTCACTAGAGAGGGGTAATTTCTAAAGCGCACCAGTGTGTTGCCCACCGACTGGCATATATAGTGCAAATTCAAAGTTCCCTAGTGCATATTAATGCAGTAGTGTGTAGAAACCTCACCTGTCTAGTGTGCATTGCTGCTCCATGTAGAGGAGCCTTAAATCTCTTTGTACCTCAGTTCTTCACCTGTAAAACAAAGATATTAACTTACCTGCTTTACAAAGGAGTTGTGAAGACTGTTTATAAAACATTTTTGAGATACAACTGTTATATAAACAAGGATTATTGATTCCAATATCATTTGGAAATATGGCCTACAGAAGGTGGTACTTCCAGGAGAGAGGCAGAAAGGTTGTTCAGACTGCTGCAGGCAGATAGCAAAATGCCTGAGTTTGTCAGAATCCTTGTATTTGTACATGGATTTGTAAATGCTCTATTTGTAGCCTTTACACCTGTGAAGAGTTGCATGAAAATCTGTTTTAGTTCACAAGATGAAATGAATTGTCTGGTCTTGTCTCTGCTTACGCTACCAAGTACAGTGTTCCACTAGAGCAGGAGTCGGCAACCTTTCAAAGAAGAGGAGCTATTTTTTTGTTTTTGTCTTTGACCAAAATATTTTGAGAGCCGCATCACATGTAAAGTCCTTGTAGAGTTAGAATTAATCAACTAATAATAATTGAACATATTAAAGTTATTACTACTCACCAATATTTTTAAAGCGACTTCTGCCATTTGAATTTGAATATAAACAGGAGGGGGCTCCGGACAGGGGCAGGGGATTGGAGTGTAGGAGGGGGTGTGGGGTCTGGAAGGGAGTTTGGGTGCAGGAGAGGGTTCTGTCCTGTGGGAGGGGGTGAGGGGTGCAGGCTCTGGGTGGGAGTCTGGGTGCAGGAGGGGGCTCCAGGCTGAGGCAGGGGGCTGGAGTGCAGGAGAGGGTGAGGGGTGTGGGCTCTGGGAGGGAGTTTGGTGCAAGAGGGGGCTCTGGGCTGAGGCAGGGGGCTGGGGTGCAGGAGGGGGTGTGAGGTGCAGGCTCTGGCTTGGGAGGCACTTACCACAGGCGGCTCCTGGCCGGCAGCACAGCAGGGCTCAGGCTGACTGCCTGCCTACCCTGGCCCCATGATGCTCCCAGAAGTGGCTGGCTGCTGGCACATTTCTGTGTGCCCCTGCTGGGGGAGAGGGGGGAGCTCTGTGTGCTGCCCCCGCCCCCGGCACCATCCTCACAGCTCTCATTGGCCAGGAACTGGCCAATGTGACCTGTGGAGGCGGTGCTTGTGGGCACAGGCAGCGCACGGTGACCCGCTGCCCTCCACCCCCCAAGAGGCATGCAGAGACGTGCTAGCAGCCAGCTGCTTCTGTGGGAGCAGTGTGGGGCCAGAGCCTGTGGTAAGCACCTCCTGGCCAGAGCCTGCACCTCCTCAAAAAATGGCTGCCAAAGAGCTGCATGTGGTTCCGGAGCCACAGGTTGCCGACCCTGTACTAGACAAAATCACTGCACAGGCTGACAGAGTTGGCAGCTCAGCCTAGGAGTGGCTCAGCACTCAAATAGCAGAGGTGTAGGTTAGCGATGAGGTGCTGTTGCAAGTGATGGGGAAGGGAAGTAGGGCAAGATCGGTAGTGGTGTGGATGCTGCAGGCTGGTAGTGAAGTGCTGGGTTCCAAATGTGTGGGTAAATCTTGCACAGTCCCTGGTTGCACTACCCTGTCTGTGCACAAAACTGCAAATGCCCAAATAATGGGCTGAATCATCCTCGGAGATGCCATGTATTACAGTGTTCTGAGGAAAATTCCTTGGGCCATAAATTCAAGTGCTTTTTCTGAAGGAGAGGAGATGACGTAAGCATGTGGCTACCCAGTATGCATAAGACAGCATAAGATCTGCACCCATGCGATTGGCAGGCTTCCTGTTTTTTGTGGGGGACAGATTTTCCCTAGCCTTGTTGAAAATGATAGTGAAAGATGTCCTTTGGTTTCTCAGATAAAGCAGCAGCTTGTCAACTTCCCGCTAAATGAGGCAGACATTAGAGGAGCAGATCCTTTCCCACATTAAACTTAAAACAGTTGACAAATAGTTTCTTCAGCCTCTTCTCCAAACAGATGAATGCTCCTAACCACAGGAATAAAGCAGGCACTTCCCATTCCATATGGTAATGGCTTTGTAAACATTCTTACATCAAAAACAATGAGGAGTCCTTGTGGCACCTTAGAGACTAACAAATCAGCAGAGTGAAGTTGTTTTGTTTCACAAGAGGAACAAGCAGTCCTCAATTCAAACTGCCCTAACTTCAGTCATGGCCTTTAGCTTGTCTAAGGCCGTCTGCTTAATCCCAAAGTCCAGAGCTTGGACTTCACCTGCCAGAACTAAATGGGACTCACTTTTGTTTAGTCTGAGCTTCCATCAGGTGCCTAGGTTCACCCTTACCTACTTGGCAAAATTGCCTTAGTCCAAATATTTCTGTAGTCTCTGCTGCAACTGTTCTCATGACAAGTATGTCAGCTAATATGGTCACTGAGAAACAAAACACTTCAGGAAGGGATGTGGATTTGCACAATGACCTTGAAAATTCCACTTATTTTTCATGAACGAATGACTCAGAGACACAAGGTGGGTGAGGTAATATCTTTTATTGGACTAACTTCTGTTTGGTGAGAGAGACAAGCTTTTGAACTTACACAAGGCTCTTCTTCAGGTCACTTCTCTCACCAATTGAAGTTACTACAATAAAAGGTATTACCTCACCCCAACTTATTGCTCTAATATTTGTGGACCAACACAGCTACATCACTTCATGGTCTATTTCTCTATAGCTTTGGATCCCTCTGATAATTCTTGATGCAGTTATATATCTTGAAGATCTGTGTCCAACCTGTGGCCCTCAAAGGCTACTGTGTTGAGAAGAAAACTTGCACTTGGTCGTGAATTGAAAATGTGTTCCCTGAGCTACACCCAAAATTGTTCTTGTGTGGAGGAGGCAGAGGGAGCTTCTCTTGCAGCCTTCGCAGTGGCAAAGCCACTCCTGACTTTTTGTTCTCCTCAGCAGGTTTCTTTCTTGCTATGTAAGTGGTTCCAAAAGAATGGAACAAGGCAGAGAATCCCCTCAAAAGTAGCAACTGTGTCCCTTTGACTTTTTGAAGTAATACAGTCAGCTCCCAGGACAAACGGATGGATGCCACTGATTTTATAATATAGTTAGAAAGATAGATATGAGTGCATTAGTGTGTTTGTACAGAGCCCAGCACAATGGAAACCTGATCCCCTGTTTGGGGCCCCTGGGTGCTACTGCAAAATGAATATATATTTATACCTTTCTGGAGGAATCAAAGAAATAGAGATAGAAAATACCGATTAGGTCACATCTAGTCAATACGCCTGTCTGTTCAGGATAGTTCCCTACAATAAGTTTTTGTTGTTTTTTTTCCCCCAAGGGGTTTTCTATGTCCCAAATGTTGGGGATTTCACTGTTTTCCTGGCAAGTCTCATCCATAGTGTAGCAGATCTCACTGTCAGGATTTCCCCTCACCCACCCCTGAAATTTGGGCTCTCTTCTTTTGCTTCCTTTTATCTCTCTGCCAATTACCTGGTTACATCCCATGGGACTACCCTAAGCAAATTCTTTCCTTCAATATTTATGCCTTTTGAATACTCAGACATACTTATCACACCCCCCATTGGCTGGCCATCAACCAAGCAATGCATATTCATTTCCTTTAATATTACTTTTGTGAACAATCCCTCCAGCCTCTTACTCTGTTTTGTTGCTCTTCTCTGAACTCTTGCCATTCTGTTAGAATCTTTCTGAAGATTCAGGTTCCCCCAACTGAAGGCAACTTCTAGGTGTGGTCTCTCCTGAGCTATCGTGTAAAATAATCTGCACAATTAGATCCCATTGTAAACACTTCAGAACAAGAGCACATCAAAGTGCTCCGAGAACATGAACTAATCCCCACAACATCGCTGGGAGGGAGGGAGGTAAGTATTACTAGCCCCTATTTTATAGGTTGGGAAATTTAAAGCCACAGAGGAGTCTGTGAGAGCAGAGATTCGAACTCAGAATTTTCATTGCTGTCAATGTTGTGTTCAGAGCACTAGGCTCTTTCCCTTGCTTATAAAAAGTTTGAAGCCAAAATGTTCAAATGAGAGTGATTTTAGCCCCAGGTGTATCCTAATCCTACATTCCATTTGACTACTTTGCAAATTCTGTTCCTTATAATGTTCTGGGGAAGTAGGAGTGAGGTCTCTCGCAGGCAGGCAATGGAATTTCATTATTTCCTCACTGGTGTGAGGGTTCAGACGGCTTGTTCAAATACATTTTACAGGGCAGCACCATGCCCTGAAATTTTGTCCAGACCTATGACTCTCTGGAGGACAGATCACTTTAAGTCGTCATGAAGCAAGTGTCAACACATGACATGTCCAAGAATGCAATTGAAGAACCTGTGATACCTCTCAGGTGCTTAGAAATCCTGGGATGGAAAAAAAAATATTTTTAGAAACTAGTCTTCAGAGGTGCAGATTTGAATAGAGGTTTGTATATCGATCAGTCTTGGTGCAGGATCTTTCTTCACTTTCGACAGAATCTCTGTAGTATTGTAAAGCATCAACATTTGGTTCTAGCTCAATTCATGCTTTCTGTGCTTTGGAAACAGTGTTGTTTGACAGTCTGGTGATGCCGAGTCCACAGGGTGTGTGGCAGTGCTGCATGCCTGACTGGAGGAGTAGCAGCTGTGGAAAGAGGCCAGATGCTGAATAGAACATGCCTCGGCTTGATTTTTTTTTTTTTTAAAAAGCCATTTCTTCCTTTTGCACGTTGCTTGCTCATTTCTTCCACGTTCTCACTCACACTCTAAAAAAATGTTGCTTCAATGTGTATGATTCTCACTCACTTATTTGGTCATTTTTTCAAGAAGTAAACATTTTTCATGCTGTCCTAAAACCAATAAAAGTACACTGGCTCTTCAAGATCACCACATCAGTGACAGTTGGAGAGAGAGAGGTTTATAGTTTTCAAATCCTTGATCTGCAAAGTAGCTGGCTGACAGTTAAAGGTCATTGTACAACTTAAAGTGCTTTACAAATCCTGGGCAGCGTGTCTGGCCACTGCATGGATGTGCAATGGAAAATGAGGGTGCAAGGAGCTAACCAGAGGCCAGGCACAATTGCAGCCAGACAACACAGCTGAAAGTGCACATTGCACCCTCCTCAGGGATGGTGTAGTGGACACGCTTCCAATACTGCCAACCACAAGCATTCAATATTATGAGACTGGCTCCCAAAATCATGAGTTTGGCTTAAATATAATGGGGGGGGCCCCCCCGCGGGAAATAATGTTGGGTTTAAAGTATTTCAAGTTGGGCACCTAAAAACAGGGGTGTCCAAAATTTGGCCAAAGGAATTAATTGATTCCAAATCTGGAGCTTAATCGCTTACCCCACCATCCAGCTTACACAGAGGATGAGAACATATGTTTTGCCTGATGTTCATTAACTTCAGTGGAGTTACTCCCCATTTATGCTGGTGTAATTGAGATCAGACTCTGGTTCCATGTATTTCTGAGGAGTTCAAGCAGAGCTCTCAAGAGTGGAGAATAATGTCCCTTATGGGAGCACAGGGAGCAGCTCCAACAACTTTTTGTAAACTGGAATGTCTGGCAGGCTTTCAGAAAAATCTACTCTTGTAACAGCGTGACAGTTTTTGAGATAAAGCTATGACTGGTTATGGTTTCATATTGTTTGAGTTTTGTTTCCCATCCGCCCTGCAACAAAACTTAGGCCTTGGAGAGACCCTTCATAGGTCATAGTCAAATCCTGTTGTCTTAGCAAATATGGACTATTTAACCATGACATTTGTTGCGTTTAACCTTGCTAGAACCAGCTAATAATCTTTGAGACAGGAACTCCAAATTTACATTGAGTAGGGGAAGAGAAATCTGGGGAGCAGTAATGCCGAAAGGTCTACTGTGGAGGTGAGAATGGAAAGCAAATTAGACGTGAGTTTTCAGTGTGAGATAGCTGGAAAAAACTTCAGTGCGACTGTCGGTTCTAAATGCAAAGGCATCATTACATGGAGGACGGAGGTAGTAATCTTGCTATATATGGCTCCTGGTGTTAGTGCATCTAGAATATTGCATTAATTTCTGGGCACCACATCTAATACCAAAAAGATATAGAAAAAACAGAGAGAGTTCAAAGAAAAGCAGCAAAAATGATCAAGACACTGGAGTGGCTGAATGAAATGATTAAAGAAGCTAAATATGCCTAGCCTGGCTAAGAAAAGCCAAAGAAGTGTAGTGTTTAGATGCTGCTGTAATTATTAGAACTGGGAGCACTGGCTGTTGGGAGTCTGAAAAGACAGGAAACAGGAAGGAGGGGGGAGGAGTTGAGGAGGTGGAGTGAGAGTTACAGAGGGCACAGCTGCAGCTTGGTAAAGAGGTTTCCACTGCAAAAATAAAGTCCTTTTGAAGCTTATTACTACCTTGCCTGGTTGATAACAACAAGAAGGCAATGTAATAGCCTGCCAGTACAAATATTCGACAGGTGAAACATCAACGAAGGGGAAGGAGGGGAACAGAAGGAAGGTATAACTGCAAAGTAAATGGAATGATGCGAAGAGAAATCTGAACAATAGGTAAAACTTCCTGACACTAAGATGCATTAGGTTGGGGAACAGTCGTTTAAGGGATGTGTGGGAGTCTCTATCACTTGGGACTTTTAAAGCAAGACTGGACAAGTCACTCAAATATGCTGAAGGGAACAATCATGCCTGGAAACTTAGCATTATCTTAATGAAATATAGACCTACAGAAACTTTTCTGTATACCAGTTCCTGCTGGTACTTGAAATCAGGTATTTGGCAAACTTTAGCAAACAGCCACAGAAATCTTCCATTAAATATATAATCTTCTTGAACCAAACTAGGATAACATGGTTTGCCCTTTAAAAGCCCTAAATGGCTTAGAACCTGCCAACTTGAGAGAGTATCTGTCTCCCCAGGCTGAAATGCTAATCTCGAGCTGGAGCCACTTCATTTTAAGAGAAAGAGAGGACCCTGCTGGAAGGGCATTCTCTATGAGGAGCCTCCACTTCAGACTGAAATGCCCAAACTTTGTCAAAGTTTAAGGGGCACAGCAAAGTTAATCAGTTTTTCTAGGGATCAGAGAGGGAGGGATGCTTTAAAGGCCGGTATCTATGGATTGTTTGGCCTTGATTTTAACTTTTTGTTGGCTATTTTCTGATTTGGGGAATGCAGAGAAGTTGCTGGTTTCATTGTTGGTTGTGGGTTTTTTCCATAGAGCTAAAAAGAAGTGCCCACAGCTCTTCATCTTGTATCCACATTCCAATGGTACATAAATAATTGACATTCACTTACCACCCAAAAGCTGGGATTCATCCTGCACCCTCAGTGTTGTAGTCTAGACATGCTAGTGTCATATTCCAGTACGTGCTCAGGGCAGGTGGAAATGACAGTATTCTGCTTCAGCTCCTCCCACTGTCCCAGAAGAGCAGGATATTGCTGCTAAAATGATTATCAGTAAAATAGCTAACCATGCTGACATTTACATTATCATTGTGAGGGCTCAGAGCTAACCCTTCCAAATTTTCAGCTTGTGTTTCAAGTTCTTTGTCTTCTGATTCTGGAATTGCATTGCCTTGCATCAGGTCATATTCAAAAGTGGTTTTTGTTTTGTTTTTTTTTAAATGTTTAAATCCTGCACAAACCAAAGAACCCCCAGAGAAATGCTGGTACAGAGTACCATGTCATACTGGCTCAGTCTCATTTCTGCCGCAGATTTATGTCTGTTATCAAGACCTAAGTTCTCTGTCACTGTTTCTGTTTTGCCAAGTACACATGTACAACGTATTGTGTATCTCTCTCTCATCAGAATGTCTCTTTTTTTTTTTTTTTTTTTTACTAGTACTCTTGTGTTCTGACCATTGATCATAGCCTCCTCCCCGGCCAAACTTTGAGCTTCAGCAAACAGCTCCTAACTACTAACACATGTCTGAGGATGGGGGAGGAGGCACAGGAAGCAATACTCCAAGGAGTACAGTAGCATTTCTTTATTCAGTAAGTTAGTGATTAGCTATTTTAGTCTGAACCCAAAAAACTAAGTGAATGGCCTGTAAAGGATTTATGACTCTGAAACGAGTGTCTAGAAAGTCCACATAATAATACTTAGTTCTTTGCATCACTAAATCTCAAAGAGCTTTACAAATGAGGTCAGTATCATTTCCATTTTACAGATGGGGCAACTGAGGCACAGAGAAGTGACATGCCCCAGGTCACCTAGCAGCCTAGTGGCAGAGCTGGGAATGGAAGCCCACTGTCCTGAATCCCAGCTCAGTTCCCTGTCCACTAGGCCTCAATGCCTCCCCACAGCTGATCACACAGTAATGATACTTTTTTCAGATATTGTATAAAAACTGATGCGGGGGCGGGGAAGAATGGGCTGGAGCAGATGCTCCAGTTGGAGTGACTTACACATCCTAGTAGCCACAGCAGCAAAAACTCAGGTCATTGGCTGAGCCAAGGCACAAAGATGGAAACCCTAAAAGGTGGCTGGAACCAGAGTGCAGAGACCAGTCAGGACAGGGCTCAATGAAGAGGTCTCAGATACTGCCTGACCAAAATACTCTCATAGCAGGGTAGTTATAGAGTGTTCATGGACACTACTTTGATTTGGGTTGTTGAAGAGAAGAGGAAGATGATACTGGGGCTTAAATACCAGACAGAGAGTCAGGAGATCTGGGTTCTATTGTTAGCTCTCCTACAGGCTTCCTGTGTAATCTTGCCCAAGATTACACTGGGTATGTCTTCACTGCAGTTAAAAACCTGTGGCTGGCCTGTTTAATTTTGGTGTAGATGTTGGGGCTCAGTCTGAACTCCGGGCCCGCAGACCCTCCCACCTTGTAGGGTCCTATAGCCCAGGCCCCAGCCTGAGCCTAAATGTCTACATGGCAATTAAAAGGCCTGTTAGCCTGAGTCAGCCGGCACAGGCCAGCCATGGGTTTTTAATTGCAGTGTAGACATACCCACAGAACCATGTTTTCAAAACAGCCCATCTTCCATTTAGGTAATTAAATGAAGAGGCCAGGTTTTCAAACATGCTCAGCACCCAGCATCTCCCATTGAAAACAATAGGGACTGTTTGGTTCCGAACTCTTTTGAAAATCTGGCCAGGTATCTCTGTGCCTCAATTGCCTCATGTGTAAAAAAAGGAAATAATAATACTTCCCTACGCCAAATGATTAATATGCAAAGTGCATTGATAAGGAGAGCTATGAAACATGCTTTCATAAAGAAATTGCTAGAAGAAAGTCAACACTCCTTTTTTCAAAAGTGTTTGTTCAATTCCTGTCAATAAATGTCTTTTAATTGAGCTTTTAGTCTACTGTATTATTGTGACTGACTGTAATTGCTCATGCAGTACCCAGAGTCCCTTGCTGGGGATGGGGGAAACATGCTTTATAAATGAGAATATTATTGTCAGCTGTTTTTGAAACTAAACAACTTCAATGTACAGTAGGTATGGAGCTTCGGCATGGTGGGTGAAAAGAGTATGTGGGGCGACAGAGATAAGCACCTCCCTCTCATGTTTTACAGGGCCAAATACTTTTCAGATGTAAAATCCTGTGTAAGGAGAGCACTCATTCAGTGTATCTTTTGTTCAGTCCTGTCCTCTATTTGACTAGTGCAGGGACACCTCTGTGATCATTATGAATGATCTGAGCACCCTGAGAAATGATGGCTCTAAGGAGTAGATAAATAGCTGCAACATTATTTCGTTGAGTCAGTTTTAAAGACTGGCCTGTGATGTGATGCAGAATGTAGATTTCTGTCTGTCTATGCATCCATCAATCTCACAGACCTCATTGTGACATTTGGATCTCAATCCTGCTTTCCAGTGCTCCACAGCTCAGGAGTGTTCTCACTGGGTGGTGTTATCTCTTGTGTGTTCTGGCTTTATTTTTTCTTCTCAATCCTAACCATGGGGGGAAGGGGGGGCTCAGATAAATATCAGTGAGGGATTCCCTGGAGGTACACCCTTGTCTCTGGAAGCCCATGTAGCATAATTATCATGGTGTTAAATGAACTACTGAACCTCTGCAGGAGGAACGTTAACTGTGGTGGGCTTGAAGCAACAAGTTTTCGGGGGTGGGGGGGAAGGAATATAAACACTCTCCTGGTTCAGTTTGAGGTCTCAGCAGTTGCCACCAGCTGATAGGGAAGGTGAGGCAAAGGTGAGGAACAGAGGAATTTGTCTGTGTTACAGAATGAGCTTCTTTTACATGCTGTAATGTAAAGGTGAGACAATGAAAATGCCCCCCCCCAAACATGCTGATGTGTTGTTGCTGTAATTAAAGCCTCTTTCTTTGCCCCCCCTTGCAGATCAGTGAATGTTGAAGCAAAGCAGGAACTTGAATGCTGCCTCAAAGGCACCAGCATGCACTCTATCCTACTTGGTTTCACTCCTGCTTGTCTAGCTATGGCAGGATTTTTACAAATGAACTTTCAGATGCATCCACTTTCCCAAAGGAGATAATGAAATCCAGAATGTAAAAATCAAAACATTCCTGGTTCAGCCAATCCCCTGAATCATTTCACATACAAGCCACAGTTTTGGGAGTGAGCTCAGTTCAAAACAAACCTGGAGTTTATTATCAATTTGGGCTGATTTAATCTCTTAACTCCTTTTTATTATTCCTTTTTGTGGCTCTCTGAGGTAAAGCTTGTTTTGTCTTCCTCCTTAGATTGAAGGCATCACTTGTTGAGGGCTCTGATATGAAATTGCGAGTGCTAGTCAGTCTGACAAACCCCATTATTATTTGCAGTGGTGTCGTAGCTGTGCTGGTCCCAGGATATTAGAGAGACAAGGTGGGTGA
Organism: Mauremys mutica; assembly: GCF_020497125.1. Classification (NCBI taxonomy): domain Eukaryota; kingdom Metazoa; phylum Chordata; order Testudines; family Geoemydidae; genus Mauremys; species Mauremys mutica. The sequence goes on from NC_059075.1 coordinate 81,466,844, forward strand.
GGTAATCTCTTTTATTGGACCAACTTCTGTTGGTGAGAGAGACATGCTTTTGAGCTTGTATAGAGTCCTCTTCAAGTCTGGAAAAGGTACACAGTGTGTCACAGCTAAACACAAGGGTGGAACAGATAGACTTAACACACATTGCAAGAGATCATTCAAGGTGAAGTGGACTGTTTAACACCTCTACAGTCATAGGACAGAGGAGAGTTAGTGGGTTACAGATTGTAATTAAGTTTGTGATTTTTGGTGTCTAGCAAAGTTATAAATTTAAGTTCCCAGGCTCATCTTTTGAAAGTGGTGTTCAGGCTTGCTTGAGGAAGAGGACTGAGAAGTCACACACAGAGTGATAGTTTTTGTGAAAAATGTTTGCCCACAGGTGAGATGGTGTTTTTGCTTTGTATCATTTTTCTGTGAGAGTTCATTAGAGAGCATAGTGATTGTCTGGTGTCACGCACATAGCTGTTTTTGGGGCATTTAGATGAGGTACACCACATGTGTGATAGGCATGGATAGGACCCATGGATCTTGAAAGCTGTGTTGTGGGGGGGTATTAATCATTGCTGCCTTGATAGAAATCTGCTTCAATACAGAAAAACAAAAAATTTCTGACCACACACCCCTAATTGTCACCTACCATCCCACACTGGAACCCACATAGGCTATCATTAAACAATTACAACCCATACTTGATGGGGACCACATCCTGGAAGAAATCTTTCTTGGACTCCCTTTTCTGGACTTCAAACAATCCTTCCCCCCCCCCCCCCGCCCTAACCTAGCCAAGCTCATCATCAGCCCAGGACACACCAACTCAAAGCAGTACCAGACCTTGCCAGAACAACAGATGCAAACCCTGTAGACACATCACTGCTACAATGATCAGTATCCTCTATAACACACCTTTCAAGATCCGTGGATCTTACCCAGGCTTATCACAACATTAGGTGTACCTCACCCAGTGCACTAAATGCCTCAATAACAACTGTTTGAGTGAAAACAGACAACTACTATGCTGTCGAATGAACTCGCACAGAAAAATGACACAAGACAAAAACATCATACCACCAGCAGGCCAACATCTTTCACAAAATGATCACTCCATATTTGACCTCTCTGTCCTCATCCTCAAAGTAAACCTGCACAATACCGTCAAAAGATGAGCCTGGGAGCTTAAATGTTAAACCATGGTTTAAAGATACTAGATTCATGGTTTATTACAACAATCTGTAACCCATTAAGCCGTGCCCCCCCCCACTTTTTCTTGTCCTATGACTGCAGTGGTGTTAACGGGCCTTGAATTGTCCCTTAGAATATATATTAACTATTTATGCTAAACAGTCTCTTCTACCTTGTATTTAGCTGTGACACACTGTGTACGTTTCCTAGGCCTGAAGGAGAGCTTGTGTAGGTCAGAATCTTCTCTTTCACCAACAGAAGTTGGTCCAATAAAAGATATTACTGCACCCACCTGGAAAGGAAACTCATTTTAGAGATAGGGTGGGATCAAGTGATTAAACCTGGAGACTGGGAGTTGCAAGACTCATTGGTTAATTCCTGGCTCTGTCATTGACTTGCTTAGTGAACCTGGGAAATAACTTCACTTCTCTGTTCCTGTTTGTCTATCATGATGATTTATATCTATTTTAAGTGCCTCGGGGATTTCTGATGAAACGGGAAAAAAAATTACCTTCTGTGCTCACGTGTATGTAACATGCCATGCCCAAGTATTTCTGCAGTTAAAGAGATACTATACCAATGTAAATCTGACCCAGTATCAAGTGTCTATAAAAGTACCACTCTTCAAATAAACTTGGCCTCATAAGGTTGGAATTGAAAACTAATAGATTTAGAGCTGTTCTGTGGTTTTGCTGCAGCTGGGATTAGAATTGTGGCATTCCAGGCTCCCAGTCCTGTGTAAAGGCCAACAGCCTATGCCTCTCCTCAGACCCTGCTACATGGGGGAGAGAAAAGCATCCTATCTAGAAACAAATATGACCCATCTCATATTGGCATTTATAGGGTTAAATCCATTGCTGTATCTCTGCTCACATTTGTAACTATCCAGTCATTTCCCAATCAGCAGGATAACTGTGGATTCAAATTTGGCAAAAGCAAAAGTACAGCACAAGCCCCTTTGCTCTTCTAGTTGAAAATGTAAGTCAGATAACCATGCAGGGTTCCCAAAGGAAATCCAAGGGCGTAATTCAATCTTGGGTTCTTCTGCCACAGAGTAGCAGTGAAAGTTCAGACCAAACAGCCCTCAGTGTTAGGAGAAATCCATGATTGAATTTCACCCTTCTTTTTGCGGGGGGAGGGGGAAGAGGGGTGCAGAGGGAATGGGATGTATTGTTCACTATGCCAAACACCATACAGAAAGCAGGTATTTGTGTGTTTTTTCAGGTCAATTATTTTCCCCACCCCACCCCTCATAAAAAGTTTTCTTCTGCTTCTTCCTCTTTCCTTGTACCTCTTCTTAGCTCTTCTTAATTCCCTGCAGAAATGCTTCTTTGAGCATCAGTTCAGTCAGCTAGTATTGTGCTGCTGATTGCATGGGCACAGGCTTTTAAGCAGCTGGTTTGAAGCCATATAAATAATTTCCTTAAATGATATAAATAATTCTGTCTTAAAAAAAGTTCTTTTTTTTTTTAAATAATTCCCAGTTCAGTGTATGATTTTTGGCATGAATTACAACCTGCTTGTAAGGATGAGTTTGGATTAGGTTTGCTGTAAACACACTTGGCCAAATTTTGAGCTAACCTAAAGCCCCTGCAAATCTTTTATGTCAAACAGGTTATGCAGTGCTTATTCTGCAAGCTTCGCATCCACTCCTCTACAACAACTCAATATTCCTAACCCACACTCTGCGTGAGATGAACAAAAGTTCACTGCTTTGCACCAAGCTTTTTTCGGTTGTGATATATGAGTGAGACAGATGAACCTGGGTCATCAAAAGCAAAATGTTGGTGTATTAACCTGCTTGGCCACTTTAGCCAAGGAATGTGGTGGTGGCTGAATGCTGAACTGATGAAAGACTTTTATCTTTCTCTTTTTTTGCACAGTGAGTTAGGAAGATTCCCTGGTTTAAAGAAAAGAAGGGCACATGTTGAGCACATCCTATTTTATCTGGCTAGCACTTGATTACCAGGCTGTGGAGCAGATGAATTCTATAGACTCTTTGAGATAAGAGATTTGGAAGCCACTCAAGCTTTATGCGGAGTCTGCTGATAGTGGTGTTTACTGTGTAGCTCAAATATTAACCACTTTTTTTTGCAAAGCCTCTGCCTGCCTGCCTGAGTAGTGTCTGGGCCTGATTCTCTTCTCACACAGGTGTAAATAAGGAGTAACTCCACCTAAGTCAGTGGAGTTATGCCACGGTAGAATTGGTGTAAGCAAGAGGAGAATCAGGCCTTCTGTTTCTATATTCCTGTAGGAGGGGATCCTTCTCCTCTTGGGCTGTGTCTCCACTTGGAGCTAGGGGTGTGATTTTCAGCTTGCAAACCACGTACCCACTGATTTCAGGTGGGCTTGTACTTTGCACGGCTTAGCTGTGCTACCTGCATTGCCATTACCTGTGCTACCACAGCTATGCTGCTAGTAACGCTAGCGTTAGCTCAATGAGAGCTGGCGTGAGCACGTGAACCCAAGTGGGGGAACCACACCTGTAGCTCGCAGTGTAGATGTAGCCATACTCGCCTTAGCTCTCATTGATCTAGCATGGTAAAAATAGTAGTGTAACCACAGTAGCATGGGCAGTGACAAGCAGCAGCATGGGTTAGCCGCCCAGAGTATGTACCCATGGGATCTAGGTGGGTTTGTACTCAGGGTGGTTACCCCGTGTCTCTACTCACTGCTGCCTGTGCTACTGTGGCTACACTATTTTTAGTGTGCTAGCTGAATGAAAACTAGCATGCATATGTCTATGCGAGCTGGGAATCGCACCCCTAGTTTGTAGTGTAGACAGTCTCAGGATGACAGTGCCAGGAGTGGTAGTTATTGCGGTAGCAGAGCATACGTCTCCAATGCAGCAGCTTGTGGAAATATCACCTCTTGAAAATCAAGTCCTTTGCCACTTGCTGAATATTCTCCCCTCCCCTCTCCACTGTCCCAAGTGCAACCACAGACATGGTGTAACTGTCTCTTTCAATTTGGCACTTGTTACAGTGTTGGTGGGACCACACTGCAGATGGCAGCACCAAGGTTAAAACACATTTTGGTCTTGCATTAAAGACAGGACTAAACCGTGTTTTAGTAGGACCTGGCTGAGTCCGAGGCTCAGTTCTGGACACTGTTAAAATATGGTACAGTTTCTTCCTTGCTTGGAAGACCAGACTGTTTTGATTGTGCCCAAAACATTTCTTGTAAAAGATATTACAGTGTAGACAGGCACTAACAACCACTCTTCTCTGTTGAACCCTCTTTGTAGACTGTAACTGACAGCTCCTCTTGTTGTATTTTTTTATTAGTATTACAGTAGCACTCAGCAGTCATAATCTAAATCAGGGCCCCATTTTGGTGGGCACTGTACAAACACAGGTAAAAAGACAATCCCTGTCCCAAAGGGGTTATTTTCAGGGTTAAGAAGAGATATGATCCATACGTGTAACAAACTGAAAGTGAACAAGGGAGATGATTAGCAGAATGCCTATTATGAGTGTATTCAGAGTAGCAGCCGTGTTAGTCTGTATCCGCAAGAAGAACAGGAGTACTTGTGGCACCTTAGAGACTAACAAATTTATTGTAGCATAAGCTTTCGTGGGCTACAGCTCACTTAATCGGATGCATGTAGTGGAAAATACAGAAGGAAGATATATATACACACACAGGGAACATGAAACAATGGGTGTTACCATACACATTATAAGGAGAGTGATCAGTTAAGGTGAGCTGTTGTCAGCAGGAGAGAAAAAGAACTGTTTATAGTGGTAATGAAAATGGCCCATTTCCAGCACTTGACAAGGAGATATAAGGAACTATGGGGGGGAGAGGGGGAGATAAGCATGGGGAAATAGTTTTACTTTGTGTAATGGCCCATCCACTCCCAGTCTTTATTCAAACCTAATTTAATGGTGTCCAATTTGCAAATTAATTCCAATTCAGCAGTCTCTCCTTGGAGTCTGTTTTTGAAGGTTTTTGTTGTAATATTGCGACTTTTAGGTCTGTAATCGAGTGTCCCGGGAGGTTGAAGTGTTCTCCAACTGGTTTTTGAATGTTATAATTCTTGACATCTGATTTGTGTCCATTTATTTTTTTACGTAGAGACTGTCCTGTTTGGCCAATGTACATGTACTATGAGTGTAGTGATGGTGGGAATGCAGAGCCTGTATACCCCTACTCCTTCTACCAGCACCAACTCTGGTCTGCTAGCTGATGTCAGAGGAGAGCAGGCCATGGCCTCACCCTCTCCTAGCTGTGCCCCTTTTTGAGTTACTACTAATTCTCCCAGTGCACTGAGGGTGCAAAAGCACAAGGATGCTAGCTTCCCATTACACAGGAGTGCAAGTTAGGGTGAGGCTTCTTAAAATCTCCTGTAGCAAAGAGGCAGCACTTGCAGTAATGAATATAAAAAGGATTATTTTATTTGAGCCTTCTGGACAAAGGATTTCCCTGTAGGTCTCCCTGGTTCTCTACCTCCCAGAGCAACTAACGCAGCCTGTGCTATCCACACAGGTAGAGAGGGTTGCAACAGAAAATTTCCATATTTAAAATTTTATTTTCATTCCAAACCAGAGCAAAAACAAATATTTTGAAGTTTCCCCACAAAATGGAATTTCCTGAAAATGTCAGTGTTTGGAAATATTTTGCTTTTGAAATTTTGAAATTTCATTTTGAATTTTATTTTGGATTTTTACATGTTAATAACAGTAGTGCATAACGTACACTACTGCCGCTGACCTGCCATAATGTGATCTAATGCAATAGCTGAAATTTTCTCTTATTTGCTCTTATTTTTACAATCATTAAAGGCAGCTGCTACGTAATACTGTGTGATACAGGCTTGATACTCTGTCAGACTGTCTGATCATATCACAAACAGGAGACCGTTTGATCTAGGAAAGCAGATAAGATGTTTCAGTCAGAACTAAGTAGCAGCTGCTCTTAATGATTTTTAAAATTAAATAAGAATAGTGTAACTCAGCAGTTCTCAAAATGTGGATTGGGACACTAAAGTGGGTCAGGACCCTGTTTTAATGGGGTCCTCAGGTCTGGCATTAGTCTTACTGGGGTCCAGAGCTGAAGCCGAAGCCTGAGCCACACCACCCGGGCCTGGGGCTGAAGCTGAAGCCCAAGGGCTTGAGCCCTGGCTGGTGGGACTCAGGCTTCGGCTTCAGCTCTAGGTTACAGGCCCTCCACCTGGGGCTGAAGCCCTTGGGCTTTGACTTTAGTCCCCCTACCCGGGGCGACTGGGCTTGGGTGAGCTCAGGCTTTGGTCCACCCTCCTGGGGTCGTGTCGTAATATTTGTTGTCAGGAGGGAGGTCACAGTGCAAAGAAGTTTGAGAACTGCAATTATTATATTATGTCATGAAGTAACGTAAAAATATAAAAATGCAAAATAAAATTAAAAATAAAATTTAAGATTTTTCCAAATGAAAATTTTTTTCATTTTGGAAATTTTTCCATTTTAGGTTTTAACCACAGGAAATTTTTGTAGAAATTTGTCAGATTTTTTTTTTTGTCAAAAACTGCTTTTCTCATTGAAAAAATATTTTAATGAGAAAATTCCAACCAGTTCTATGCATAGGGCTGCTGACTGCACTGCACACCTTCCCCCTTGTGCATCTGGCCCTGTATAGTGGAGGGGCCAGAATTAGCCCTTTACATTTAGAGCAGCGACATGAGTGGAGTTCCATTTCTGCAGTTCAAAATGACAACCGCAGAATTTAGTCTGTGTATATTTTAATTTGTAAGAAGAAATGCTTTGGGGAGGGTTTTGTTAAGGAGCATATCCTCCACACTGATATGTTGTTACAGGGGAGCTGGAGAAAGCTGCCTGACAAAACTGATTTTGTTTCCTCTCTTGTAACCATAGACTGTGTTATTACCTAAAATCCGGTTCTCACCCACACAAAAAAGAGTCCTTTCTTATAGCTCCATGGTAAGATTTATTCTGTAGGACTCGCTGGGGACACCATAGTAGAAAAATAAATGCTGCAGAGCAAACTGGCTGTTACTGACCAGGCTATATTGGGTTTTCTTGTCTGCTTTTTATTATACTCGCATTTTTTCACTGAGACTGCTTCAGCTGTGATTTATTTTAATCTGCTGCTGTTGTGTTTACAGTTCAGGCCAGGCATATTCCTTGCAATTTGAGTGTTACCTCCTTTCATTTCACGGGGTGTTAGGATTTCTCTGAGGTGACAGCCCAGACTTGTGTTTGTTTTATCCAAGTACACAGCACCAGCTGTCTAGGAGCCCAATCCTATGACATGCTGAGCCCCCTCAGCTCCCATTGACTTCAGTGCCAATCCCTCTTGTGACTGGGGCTTTTATTTGTTGCAGCTACTCTTCCCAACCTCCAAAGGTCCTGAGTTCCAGGTGAGGTCAGATAAGCAACTGCTGTGTCTGCATTCTTCTCTGAAAAGAGCCTGAAAAATTGAGTTGTTTGGACTTCTTGGACTAGCTGGGCTGGGTTAAGGGAGTAATAATCCCTTCTTTCTATGTCCAATGGGCAGAGCCAGAGGGCTCCAAATGGAGTCATGTTGAGCTCCCTCACATAGCAGCAGGGTGATTAGATTGGGGAGTAAAGGGGTGTGTGTGTGTGTGTGTGTGTGTGTGTGTGTGTGTGTGAGAGACCTGGCCCACTGGAAATTCAGTGTCCTATTGCACAAAATAAGTGGGATTTGGTGGCTTTCTGTGAGACTCAAGCATCAACCTCATCTCTGTATGGCCGTTTCCTTCGGAATAAGACACATACTGTCTCTTCTGTCCAGTTAGCTGGCCCTTACCAGCGTTGGCATGCTTGCTGTGGCTGACCCCAGGTCCCCTCCAAAGTAGGTCAGATGTAACCCTGCATCCTGGCAGTCACTCACCTGCCCCAAACAGGATGGATGTTTCCCCACTTTGGCTAGTGGTAATGTGTGCACCATGGTTTAAAGTTTAATGGCTCAAAGCCAATGAGAAGGTATGAGGGAGGAATGGAGGGAGGGAGCCTTGCCAGCCCAAGAACAGGCGTTCCTATCCTCTAGCACAGGGGGTGGGCAAACTACGGCCCGTGGTCAAAAGATCCGGCCCGTGGGATTGCCACCCCCATGGCACCGTGGGCCCCGTGCCACTCCCAGAAGCGGCCAGCACCATGTCCCTGCAGCCCCTGGGGGAGGTGGGGCAGAGGGCTCTGTGCACTGTCCTTGTCTGTGGCTACCTTCCCGAAGCTCCCATCGGCCAGGAACGGGGAACCACAGCCAATGGGAGCTTTGAGGGAGGTAGCCATAGGCGAGGGCAGTGCATGGAGCCCTCTGCCCTCCCGCCTGCCCCAGGGCTGCGAGGATGTGGTGCCGGCCGCTTCCAGGAGCTGCATGGGGCCATGGCAGGCAGGCAGGGAGCAGCCACCTCAGAGCTGTTCCAGGTAAGCGATACTGGGCCTGAGCCCATACCCCGAACCCCTCTTGCACCCCAACGCCCTGCCCTGAGACCCCTGCCTGCACCCCAACCCCCTGTCCTGAGACCCCTGCTGCACCTCGCACCCCAGCCCCCTGCCCTGAGCCCCCTCCTGCACTGTGCACTCCCTCCTGCACCCCAACCCCGTTCTCTGAGACCCCTCGTACACCCCGCAGCCCTCCTCTGCCCCACCCCATTGTCCTGAGCCCCTTCCTGCACACTTCACCCCCTCCCACACCCCGCGCTCCCTCCCGTACCCCAGCTCCCTGCCCCAGCCCTACATTCATGGCCCTGCATGCAGTTTCCCCACCCAGATGTGGCCCTCGGGCCAAAAAGTTTGCCCACCCCTGCTCCAGCAGCTCCACATCAGTCACACCATTTTTGTATCTGTTCTGTCATCCCTGCACCATTGTGCCTATGGGATTGGGGGGGAATCTGAGTACCAATAATATTTTGCAGCTACGTGGTTGCTTCAGCCCAAAGTGCCTCAAATTATATATGCTGCTCAATGTCATTTGACAACCTTCCAGTACCATTGAAATACCAACTCTTCTAGGGGGAGAAGCAGCAGCCAAATGGCACACAGTACCCTGTGTGCACTATCAAGGGAATGGTGAACATTGGTGAATGACACCAGGGCAAACCTCTGTCCTGCCAAGGAATCGCTAACATCCATGCATTGCAGCCAGGAGTGTAGCTCTTAAGGTCTTATCTGACAGGACTACATGTAATAAATCAAATGGAACTCAGTTTGTGCTGAGATTCAAACGTCTGGTTCCAGGGAGTACAGAAAAAGTATTTCTAACCTGAATATTAGGCCACTAGGTGGTCCCACTTAGAATATTGTTAAGGCACTTAGGGCTGAATCCTTGGCCCCATGCTTCCCAAATGCTTTGCATTGGTCCCGTAGTACAAACTAGCCAGAAACCTGGCAGATGTAGCTATGCTACCTGGGGATGCCCTTGGCATAGGGAAAATCCCTGTTTGATGTCGCTATAGTATAGTGGAGGATCTCGTCCTTTAAATCTTACAAAGTTCACAGCAATGATATTATAAATAATATTTGAGATCTTTGACCAGGTTCTCAGCAGAGGAGGTCAGAGACTCCAATTTCCTGGTGGGAAATAAAATGATTGAAAGAAAGTATATAACCCTGTAGTGTCCTGGATTCATTTTTAGTTCGTTCTACTGCATTTGTCTGTGTTTTTGTGTAGGTGTCAAGGACTTCTAGCTCTCATCTGTGAGCTCAGCACTAGTGGCCTACACACAGTCTAACACTGTGTGTATTGTCTGGGCAAGAACTTCTCTTTTTTTGTCCTGCATGATTCACAGGCTGCAGCAATACCAGCTTACGTCATAGCTCATACATCCTGATCTCACGCCCACAGAATTCATTTATGGCTTTCCCCATGCTTACGTTGGTTTTGTTTCTGTTGTAGTAAAAACGGATGGCAGGAAGCTTTGGTTGTGGGAAGCAAGAGCGGTCAGCTATGACAAGCTTTTCTGGCTGTCCTCCCTCCCTGTGCATGTGTGCGTGCACACACCCTCCCCATTGCCCCGTCTTTCCTTTTCAATCAGGACTCCAATTACATTGCATCGCTCCACATCCCCAATACTAACAAATCCTGTTATGTGCACTTTTGACAGCATTCCATATCTCCTTGTAGGCTTCTCTCCAAAGTGTTCTGCAGGTTCTATGCATGAGTTGCTGTTCCTGCTGTCAGCATTGCAGAAGCAAGCGCACAGGAGTTCGGCTGGCACTACGCTGCCTAAAGTGTATGGCTACTGCATTAGTAACGTTAACTATAGCTGGGTTAGAGACCCCATGCTACCTGTCTGTTTTAGGAACTTATACGGCTCCTTTTACCTCACAGTCACTTAATGTGTGGCTCCTCACAGCACCTGGTGAAGTAGGGCAGTACTATTAGCCTCATTAGACAAACAAGGAACTGAGGTACAGGGAGACTAAGTGACTTGCCCAAGGTCACACATGGGAGTCTGTAGCACTGCAGGAAATTAGCCTAGGAATAAGGAAACCTAGTTTTATCACCTTACTGTTGGACCATCCTCCTTCAACTGTGTGGTGGGTGCTGCTTTAACATGACTACCATGTCCCTTGCTGCTGCTTTTCTGTCCAGTGTCACTGGCAGTCCTGTCAACTGAAAGAACTGGCAGACAACAGCAGGATGCTGCAGCCAGTGTTGGCATTTTCCTGATGCCAGCCTAGGGATGCTCATCAGCTCCAGTAGTCATCCTCCTCCATTAAGTAGCCAGTGTCAGACAGGAGACCTAGATATAGTGTAGAGGTATCAGAATGCCAAAGACAGATGGAAAGCACAGCTAGGCTGGGCTTTATCTTAACACTACTCATGTTAATTCCTGGAAGTGGTGTTGAGTGATTGCAGCAGGGAAGTGGGAGTCGGGACTCCTGAGTTCTGTTCCTTCTCTCTCATTTTTGAGTAAGTCATTGTAGGCCAGAATTTTCAAACTTAGTCACTAGCTAATGTCTTCTACAATCAGGCGTGTGGTTGATTTTTAATAATGAAACTCTGTATGTCATTTAGTGCATTTCCTTGTTTGTGTGGGCCTTTCCCCGCCAGCAAAAGGGCAGAGATGATCATTGTTAAAAATAGGAAAATGCGGCTGCAAAATCTACAAAAACTGCAGGGGAATTTGGAACACTGGAAAATAGAGCATTTTTAACTCTTCCCACGCTCCTCCTTTTTAGGTGGCTTCAAGTCGATGGTCTCTGTTTACTGACAATAAAACAATCTCTTTTGTGGCAAAGAAGGATTTTCTTTTCCTGAGTCTTTATCAGCAATAGTTAGGCCTTCGGCACTGCGGTGCCAGCAAGATTTTTGTTTGTTTCAGCAGTGATGAGAAATTAAAGGATAACCTTTCTCCCACAGCGTTATTTCTCAGGAGGATGTAACAGGATCTCCAAGAGACCACTTCAGTTCCTATTTCTTTAGATGATTTCTGTTGACTCCAGGTTCTGCCTGGTGTAGTTAGTAAAAGACATAAGGAATCTGATACAGTGGCCTAAGTGAAATCAGTAAGTCGGGTGTTACTCCACTGAAATTGATGTAAAACCCTTTTGAGCTGAAACTGGGATCAAGCTGCCAGTGTGACTGAGACACCTAAACATTGCTTGCACGTGAGAGCCTGGGGAAGTGGCAGGTTAAAAGGGGCAGTGCTGGAAATAAGGCAGAGTGAGAAAGAGACTGGCATTCCTTGTGCCTAGCAGAAGTTGTTTGACATTTGTACTTAGTGTTCACTTTCCTCTTGAATATTTGTCATGACAGAGAAACCAATGGTTGTGTGAAACTGCCAGTAAGTCAACCTAACACTTAAAGAAATCCCTCTGATTGTTTGCATGATTTCCCATGGAAACAGTCTTTTCATGCTGCAGTGGAGGAAGTGGTGATCTTTTTATCTGGGAGCATTGCAAATATGGAAATAACCTGAGGGAGAGTCTTTCTTTCCAGTGGCATGAACTCTGATTAGTATATTTCTTTTGCAGATACCTGAACTAACCAGGCTTTATACGTGGCAGGCTATTGGGGTCAGCATGCTTTAAGCTGCTCATGATGATGGGCTGTAAAATAAATTTAAAAAAATAATAATTTCAAACTGGTCTATTTGGCGTCAATTATCTGGATCAAAAATTGTTCTGATTCCATATTGCAGGATCAGTCAGATGATGCTGAATAATCAACCAGCAAGGGCTGTTTCTTTTTTAAAAAAAATAATAGTACAGTATCCAGCAGCAGATATTACTTTCTAGTTGGACTGGAAAATATGTGAATATTGAAAAGAGATTAAAGAGGCATTAAAGAGGGCCAAGTGGTTATGCTTCTTAAAAGAGAAAAAAATGTTCATCCATTTCAGAGCCTGGCTGTGAGCTTGCCAAGCCTTAGTCATGGCTATAGACCATGTGAAAGGGAGTAAATAAGCTGAATTGACCAGTTTCTTGCCTTTAATGAAGGGTTAGGAAATCGGTGTAGATAAAAATCAGTCACTTTCAGATGAAAAATAAGCCATTTTTCTTTGGCTGTTATCTGAGCAAGGACAGCTCAGGCTGGAACAGGGCTTGGATGCAATTTAGACTTCCAGCCCCAGTCTCTCCCGGAGGGGCTATGTGCTCCATGGAGCCAGGGACCAAGAGGTGCTGAGCCACTGGAATCAGCAATGGGTTAAAGGCACGCAGCACCTTGCAGGATCAGGATCAGAGTGTGGAAAGAAAAGAAACGGCTTCCACTTAAAGATGACAGCTTACGTCAAAAGCAAATTAAACCAGAGGATAAGTGAGCAGTATTATGTAATTTCACTGTGGATTGGTTCCACATAAGAGGTCACAATGGAGCACATGATCAGATCATAGGCAACTGAATAGCTGTTGATAACAATCCAATTAGGGAATGGTGGAGAAAGACCTTTTCCTCCCACAAACCCTCAAGCTGATCACATGCTCCCTGCTGGAAGGCCCATGGGCTCATTACTCATTGCAGTGTTGTGGTAAACTAGCCTCTTTGGATCTTGTGTTCTCTCAGCACCCACAGAAACCAGCTCTCCTATCAGACACACACTCCAGCTGCTGCTTCATCCACGCTTGTCCCTTCTTCCTATTTATCCTTTTGCTCTCTTCACACTCAGTCCGATTCATCTAGTTTTCAAAGTCAAAATAAAAACCAGGCAGTAGACTAGAATGTTGCTTTGATGCAGAAACCAGCTTTCAGTGTACTGGAGAGAACACATTCCCCCACCTCAGGTGACTGTTGCTTTTGAAAATATGAATTCTTTAATGGTGAAGGCTCTACTATTGCCCATTTTACAGATGGGGAACCTGAGGCATGGAGAACCTGAGTGACTTACCCAAAGCCACACTGTGAGTGAGTGGCAGGGATGGGATGCTGATACTCTTTTGCTTCACTTAAAAGACCATCCTTCCTTTATGTTAACCTGAAACTGGTAAAGTATCTCCCACTCCAGCCTTTGCTGTAAGACCTGAGGTTTGGGCATGAAGCACTCTGGGTATCCTTCAGTCAATAACCACAGTGGATTATTCCAGTCACTCACTGACAATTGGAAGTGCTTCTAATATGTGTGTCTTGTGAGATACAAAATTGTGTGCCTGCTCTCCAGCTAGCATGCCTTGGTTTGTATTCCATTTTCACTCAGGCTTCCCAAGGGCTGGAGAGTACTGATGGATTTCAGCCTTATCTCATAATTGTTGTGAAGCTGTTTATTCATTTAACAACTGTGTGTGATAAAATCTTCTATCTGCAAAAAAAAAAAAAAAAAAAAAAAGAGGTGAAACTCACATTAGAAATAAACCCTGCCAGCATCTTCCATTATGTGTGCTCCATGGAGGAGCTGCTTTTTTTTTTTTTTTGAGGGGCGGGAGGTGTTTTAAAAAGGGGTTTACTGAATTGTTCAAGACTTATTTCCTTTTGGGCTGTGAGCAGGCAAAGAGCATATTAGCTTTGAATTCTATCAGTCTCCTTTAGGTGAACAACAAACCCGGCCTTGTAAGGCAGTGACTTTAACACTTCTTGGCCTTTTGGCTAAGAGTAAGTGTACCATGAGTTTAATATGAGCTACGTCCTTTGTCAAATTACTACCTCCTGCTGATAGCTGAAAATACTGTAGTAGTTTGGACTTCTAGATTGCTTTCCACCCAAAGATCTCAAAGCACTTTCCAAACATGAATGAAACTTCATAATACCCCCTGTGTGATAAGCATTATTGTTACTTGTTTTATGGATGGAAAACTGAGGCATGTGCCTTACCGAAGATTGCATGGCAAGACAGTGGCAGAAACAGAAATAAATTCCAGAACTCGTGGCTCCCAGTCCTGTGCACTGAGTACTAAACCATATGTCCTCCTACAGTTGCCTTTGCAATCTTGTATGTGCTTTTGCCTCTAATTCCAATGATGGATGGTACCGTTGTATGATTTATAATATTGCCTCTAAGAACGTTTCCCTTTTCTTAGAGAATAAAGTCATCTTCATGATTTCCTCCTTCTCTCATTGCCCCAAGTTTTTACCTTAAATTTTCCCCTGCTAGAAAACTCTGCAGCAGCCTGACCCAGCCTTGACCTTCCAACAGGAGAGGGATTCATATGCCCAGTCCAGATTACAGTAAATCAGCTCCTCTCCTGGATTATTTAACATACAAACACTATCTAATCTATGTAGATTTAATAGTTCACTAACTTGGAAGTGAGGGAGCCAAGTTTGGAATGTGTATGAACTGGGAAAGTCATCCAGCACACTGCACTGGAAAAGGATTTGAGTGGTGTACAAAAATCTTTGAAATTATCAGCTCGGTACACAGAGGTGATGAAACAGAACAAATGAAACAGTGAGACTGTATTAACAGAAGGAAAGCATATGAAAGAGATGACATGATTAATGCATAAGGCACTTGTTAGACTCCACCTTTATTATTGAGTGCAGGGCAGTATGGTCACTGTCACCCAATAAAGATTTGGACAGGTTGAACCTCAGAGGATGAATTAAAGGGCAAACAAACAAATTTCAAGACTCTAACTTTTGATATATTACATTGCACCTTCCATCTCAATGTACTTCATAATTTAGACACATGCGGTGTCACTGAAATGCAACAGCTCTGAGGAGGAGAGTGGCAACCAGTTAGCACGCAGCATATTACACAACAGCGTTTGGTGGAATAAATTGAGGACAACCCAACACTTGCTATATGTTCACACATGTCCATACAAAGCAGGAAAGAACATTTGGATTTTAAGGTCTCAACTCAAAGCCTCCCACTTGTTGCCGATCTGTTTCAGAAAGATGAAAGTTGGAGGTGACCCAACTGGTACTTCTGGCCTGTTGCTTAGACCACTGAGAGGAAAGGTAATGAGAATTGTGTGTGTTTCTTTTTGTTTGTTTTAAAGAGGAGACTTTGAGGGATGCCTAACAAATGTTCAAAGTTATGACCAAGATGGAAACTGTTACTAAAGATTCCATCTTGGCTTGAAACCTAAAATTGATCCTTCCCCATATTTAGCGAGGAAGCTGTCTTGAGGTCTGGATCTGAACCTGGATCTAATTCACAAATGGACGTGTCTTTAAAAAGGGGCAAGTCCTAATGCCCTCCTCTCCCACCTGTTTGGAACCAAAGTTCAACCCTCTCCCAGTTCTGCAGCTTGGGTCCGTCTTGACTCAAGATACATATTTCCGCTCGGTATTGGAAACAAAAAGCCAACAGTGGGATCTAAAGCACAATTACTTCCATTGCTGCTACAAACTCAGTAAAAACCTATGGGAAACAAACAGAGAAAATGATGCAACGCATATAAAAAAGAGACTCAGTTTTGCTTATAGAGAAGATTACGAAGGAGTGTGGTGAGAAATCAAGAAGATGGGGATTGATGGGGAAACCCCAGAAGCATTGGCTTGTCTGATAGGGTGATTTATTCTTGTGCCTGAAATGTCCTATGTTCCATTTTACATTAGCTGCCCATTTTTTATGATTGAAAATGTTATCTGCATCTTCCCCTTTCCAGTCCCCGCTTGGGAAGCTCCTTGGCAAGCACAGAGAATGGAAACTTGCTGATAACTTGGAGTGCCTTTTGTGTCCTAGGGCAGCTTTCTGATGATTTGCCAATTTCTCGAACTCAAACCCAACCTCAAACGCTAAGCGCTTTCAGTCCAGCTTTGCATCCTTGAACTGCACCAAGCCCAAAAGGCTGAAGAGATTATTATTTCTATTTTTTCCAAAATGTCAGCTCTGATGGAAGATTGCAGGAGCTGTTTAAGAGGATTCATGAGAATTAAGTGATCAGGAGCAGAACCTCATTCCAGGACTTCCTGCATCAAATCGCACCCTGGGGGGTGGGTGGGTTGCTTTTTGTTTCTTGGGTTTGTTTTTTACAGAAGGGATACCAGGCTGAAGACTTCTTTGTAAAGAAACAATTTAATCTATAGTAGCATTTATTCCCTCAAGATGGAAGACCTACGCCAACATAAAGGTTCTCATCCAGCCCTCAAATCCAGGCACTCATATTCTGTTATGTTCACCACAGCAGGGCACTTCAGTTGCATGGATGTAGTTTAGAGGAGAATTTGGACCTCCATCTTTGTTCTCAGGGCTTGTTGACATAGCACATTACTGCATGGGGTGTGAAACTACAACACACGAGCTTGCCATGCAGTAGTGTCCCACGTGACAGCACACAAACAATTCTGCAGTGTAGTGTGACATACTGCTGTTTGAAATGGGAGCGCATCAGCGTGCGTGATGGAACTTTTAGTGCACTGTAGCATTGTCCACACAGGATGTTATCATGTAGCAAACTAGACCTCTTACCCTGGCTTGCCACATAATGAAGGCCCATGTAGACCAGCTTTCTGTGGCATAAAGTATTCTTAATTTAGCAATAATACTTTGCACTTCCATAGCGTTTAATCTAAGCATCGCAAAGTATTTTAAAACGATCAGTTAGTAATTAAGAATCAGCACCTCCACATTGACTGCCCCTGCAATGCAGCAACCTTTGGAGTAGAACATGGCAGCTGCTTAACAACACACAGCAACTCTATATAGAGCAGTTTTAGGACAGGAAGTGAACAACACTGTAAACTGCAGCTATTTGGACAGACTAATTGCCCAATTTTGACGTTACATTAACACATCTACTGTCAGAAACAAAGTGCCACAGAAACTTTAATGACCACAGCTGGTTGGGACTGTTTGCAGCCCAGTGCTCCCAAACAGCACTGTTGGTGAGTTAGTTCAAGACAGAGATGAAGAGGAGAATGCCACCTATAGCATTAACAACCCCAGATACTTCAGCACAGAGGTATCTCCTTCAAGCAAGGCCGGAGTGAGGCATAGGTACTAAAGGCCTGTGCCTAGGGTCCCAGCTCCTGGAGTCACGTGTTTACGTGAGACTCTCAGTTTTCATTGGGGGGAAGAGTTTACCCCCTTGTGTCTGGAGACAGAATCACCTTTCACTCTTTCTAAAGAAGTGGCCCCATTAGAGATCTCCATTAAAAGGCACTATGCATCAGATTAGGCATTCCATAACACCTCTGCAGGATCCCCAGAGCGTTAAAAATGAGCTGAAGGCTCAACATCTGCATTATTCCTTATAATTGCCTTCATGGTTTATTGCACTGATAGTCAGGCTGTGCTGGGCTATAGCTGCTAATGTACAAACAGGAACGGGCAGCTGACGTGCAGAGAATTAAAACCTAAACAGGAATCATTTAAACATATTTTATTTTATGTTCTGAGACAAGAGGTAAAGGATTTGTTTATAGTTAAAAAGAAGAATTTACAGGGGGCATTCTCCTTCCCCAAATTTTTGGCTTCCTGCTACAAGATGAATTTGCCAAGTGCAAAAGGTTGTTCAGAAGGAAAGCAACAGAAAAGGCTGGAGGTGGAGGCCATGGTGATGTTTCCAGAAAATGTCTTATGATCCATTTTTTTTATTGTGGCCAAAATATTACATCAGCCTGGATACCATAAGACATGCAGATGCAGTAAATCCCAAATTAGCAAACTCCTTGCTATAACAGGAGAGGAAGGGTGGTTTTATTGATTAAAGCATTAGACTGGAACTCAGGAGATTTGGGTTATATTCCTGGGCCTGCTAGCAACATCCTGTGTGATTTTGGGCAAGTCATTTAATTTCTCAGCTCGCCATATGTAAAATGAGAATAATGATACTTCCTTTTTCTCAGCCTTTGATTGTCTTGTCCATTTAGATTGTAAGCTCTTCAGGGCAGGGGCTGTCTCTTACCATGTGTTTTCACAGCACCTAACACAAGGGGTCCCTAATCTCAGTTGAAGACTGTACCTACTACTGCAATATAAATAAGAACAAGAATGTCAATATGTGTGCTCTGCTTTTAAAGAAGATCCATTGAGGCTTGGCTATTTCCCCATCGTTCTGAAACACTTCAAAGAAATAGTGGTGATTTTTATAAGGAAAGAACAGTTACCAAACATAAACACAGAAGAAACATTGCTCTACTTTGTGACAATTAGACAAGCTATGACACCTCTTAGAATATGGAGATGAGAAAAGTAGGGCCTGGTAATAGAGGAAAGTAAAGATGAGCAGTCTGGCTGTGATGTGTTTGCTACTTGGGAATCCACTGGAACCCCAACACAGCTATTGCATGGTCAAAAATGGAAATGGATAGCATTGGTTATCTGTAGTTGAACACTAATTAAGTATACCTGTTGACACTGCATGGCCAAATCCTGAGAGGTCTTCAACATTGGCAACTTCCATTGAAGTCAAGCACTTTATTTTAGCAAAGCTTCCACAGGCTCTCTGGTGATCAGTCATGCAGGTGATGATGCAGTAGGCCTCCATGTTCCATGTCAGTAGAGGGGAGCATGGGTCTTGGGATCAGAAGCTCCTGAGTTCTAAATCCTGCCTGTGCCTCTGACACCCATTGCGCCTTGTGTCACCATCAAACATTTTTCCCATCTATCAAATGGGATTAATATCTACAGGAGTGATGTGAGGATAAACTAGTTAATGTTTATGCAGTGATTTGAGGATGCCAAATCTGATTAACTAGGAATATAGATAATGGTATCAGGTATCAGGTATCAGGTATCAGGCTGGCTCACCATCGCACCCAGTATTGCCAGGTGGGAGATATGTTTGATTCTAAACCTTGTCAACTACTCCTCAGAAGATGTGCTGGGATCACTTTGGAAGGTAGAACATCTCTCTAGTCTTGCATCCGAAGAAGTGGGTATTCACCCATGAAAGCTCATGCTGCAAAACGTCTGTTAGTCTATAAGTTGCCAGAGGATTCTTTGCTGCTTTTACATCTCTCTAGGGTCAGCCTATCATTGATCCCTATAGCTAATTGAGATATAACTGCTAGGTACTGAAGAAAGTCTAGTGTCCTGGGCTTGGCCAGGTGCATATTAGTTGTCATTCAGAATCTCAAGGTTTACAGACTAAAGCAGGGGATTTTAGAGAGGACTCATCCTATGTTGTGAAAGAACTCTCTATGTCCCCTATACTCTTGGACAAAATATAACAGCAATAGCTAGAACAATATAAAGACATGCAGCTCTCAAGGTGAAATGTAAAACTGATTGTTTCCATATGAGCAGAATATCCAGGAAAATAACTATACAACTGAAAAACCAAAATTCCTACAGGACGCACACAGCACAAATATTTGCACATTAGTTGCTGTGAACATAAAGATGGCATGACATGATTAGGTCAAAGGAAAGGTGCTAATCCATCACAGAAAATTGCATTGCAATCGATTTAAATTCATTTTTCTTTGCTCTACACAAATGCTTTGTTCCTTATCCTTCTATGAATCAGGCCAGCCTAATATATTGGCATCTCAATCATCATTTGGCTCCTGCTGAGATGAAGGAGCAGCAGCTGTGCCTTGAGGGCTGTTGTAATAAATCAATAATTTATTAGAAGGAATGGGGTAGTGTGTGTGTGCGGGGGAGTTGAGGAAAGTTGCTAGTAAGGAGAATGTAGCATCTTTTGTCCATGCCTGCCTGACTGTCCTACCCAGAAGGAATTGTAATGAAGCTCCAAACGTATCCTGACTTCTAGGTTATAGTATTAAATAATTATTCCTTTGCCTGAGTTTCGTTAAGTCCTATTTCTTTTGGAGTATGGTGATCTCTAAAATGTAGCCGCAAGGGCACACATCAAAAATGCAGGGACTCAAACAAAACTGCTTTGCCCCCAAAGCACACATCAAATACCACTAGTGTTAAAATGAAGCATGTCTGAGTTCCGCTGGATTTCTCTCTGTAGGAATAAGGAGAGGCACCATTGGGGGTTAGTGGGTGGGGAGTGTTTTATGAGTTCCTCAGAACCTTGTAAACTTTTTCTAAAAGTTGGATGTTTTGAAAATTATTCCCAGGCTGATCAAAAGAGATGTTCTCCCTTGATTGGAGTCTCTCCTAATATCCACTTGCTCTTTGACTGACCTCTCCTTCATGCAACCTTTCCTTCTGCTCTTGACTGTTCTCCGTCACGAGGTTATTACATGGGGGTCATGAGTGGTCAACCTCCACCTCAAATCCCGCTTTGCCTCCAGCATTTATAATAGTTTTAAATATATTAAAAAGTGTTTTTAATTCATAAGGGGGGTCGCACTCAGAGGCTTGCTATGTGAAAGGGGTCACCAGTAAAAAAGCTTGAGAACCACTGCTGTAGAACCTCTCCCTCTGTTCCATACCCCTCCTATCCTCTCTGCTACATCCCCCTTTCTATTGCACATTTTTTTTCCAGAAAAGATGGACCTGAACCAAGACCCCCAATCCAAATACCTCTGAAGTATAAAGAAGTTTAGATCCAGTCCTAAACACTGTGGTTCATGCCCAATTCAGCTCTTTAGTCATTCCATCTGTACTTTGATTTTCCTTGCATGGCTGCACTGAACTGCCTTCCCCCGACATTCTCTTCTCCCTGACACTTGCTATTCAGTACTGTGCACAGAAGTGCTCATCTCTTGCTAACAGGAGTGACCTCACAATCAGACCCAAGAAGTGATGAGCAGGCAAAATGTAGTCCTTCCAAGTTAGCCTTGCTTTAGGATTATAATCGGCACCCATAGACTCTCTCGTTAAATCTTGGTCTGCTGTGAACAATACCTGGGACTAGGAACAGAGACTGTCCAGTCAGTTGAAATGTGACTTTCACAACACTTAAACCCAGGGGCGGCTCCAGGCCCCAGCACGCCAAGCGCGTGCTTGGGGTGGCATGCCACAGAGGGGGTGGGGGAGGGCGCTCTGCCGGTCGCTGGGAGGGCGGCAGGTGGCTCCGGTGGACCTCCTGCAGGCGTTCCTGCGGAGGGTCCGCTGGTCCCGTGGCTTCGGTGGAGCATCCGCAGGCACGCCTGCGGGAGGTCCACCGGAGCCGTGGGACCAGCGACTGGCAGAGCGCCTCCTGCGGTGTGCCGCCGTGCTTGGGGTGGCGAAATGGCTAGAGGCGCCCCTGCTTAAACCTCTTCAGCCAATCTGCATTCTTGCTGGGTCGAGCTTTTCCTTTTCTCCCATGACGTGGAAGACACAGAAGTCTGCAGTCCTAAGATTTCTCTTTGGCAGCAGACAGGGCTGTTAATGTCACTAGGGAAAAGCAATTGGATCCAAAAGGTGATCAGTCACATGCTATTGATATCACCTTCTCACCTAGTAGATCACTGATTGGTTCTGAAGCACTTCTGTGGTGTGCTTGTTTATTGCACATCAGTAATGAGGCTGTGCTGGGTAATCACCGTTTGGGAAGGGATCACCACCCAGAGCATCGTCGCTCGCATTACCTGGGGGATCAACAAAAGGATAACTGAGTGGGAATCTGTTACTTTTAATTTACAGTGTAACCTGACTACTTCAGAAAGTAGCATTTTAAAGAGAGAATCTTTTGCTGTAAGCGTTTGCCTAACAGAATAATCTAGTCACGTTAGCATCCCTGGCAATAAAAAGATCTTCCTTTGACAGCCTACTTTCCTGTCTTGCCAACTGTAGGGATATCAAGAAGATTCAGTGTCTGTCGTAATCTGCTGAAATACTATAAAAGCTATTGCTAGCCAAATGCCCACATAGTGGTCATGTTGGTGCTTGTGCTCAGTATTGCAGACACTTTGTCTAAGGTGAGAAGCAGTGGGGCAGTGTACAGCATTAGTAGCCACCTGGCCTTCTGATGAAGTCCTTTTCTTTCCTTCCTCTCACTCATGTCTTCTGATGAACTGTGGTAGTCCTAGGGCTTGCTTGCACTACAGGTTATGTTGGTATAACTTGCCACTCAGGAGTGTGAATAAGCCACCCCTTTGAGCAACGTAAGTTACACTGACCTAAGCGCCAGTGTGGATGGCACTATTTTGATGGGAGAGTTTCTCCCGCCGACATAGCTACTGCCTCTCAGGGAGGTGATTTTATTATGCCAGTGGGAGAGCTCTCTCCTGTTGGCAAAATGCCTTCATCAGATGCACTAGAGCAGCGCAGCTGCATCGGTGCAACTGTGCCGCTGTAGTGCTTCCAGTGTATTGAACAAGATACAAGGATTTATTCCTGGGCTTGTCACTGACCTGCTGTGACATTGGGCAAGTTGCTCAATTTCTGTACATCAGTTGTCTCATCGCAGGGCATGTTCCAAGGTTTAATTCATGATTATTTGCAAAGATCTCTTACTTACTTTTGATGAAAGGTGCTTATCAGACTGGAAAATACTGTAACAAATGTATGGTCATGGAAGACTTTGCAGTTATCCCTTTGTTGCACCGCAGCAGGTCACCCAGGACTTCCCAAAAGGAGTGGGCATGGAACTTGATCTTACTAGTCCAGAAGGACAAGCCTGAGACACTTCATCCTGTGTTAGTAGTAGAGGGCCTATGAGTCAGGATGCAGCAGTTCTGATTCTGTCCACTAGAGATCAACATCCAGAGTTGTGAGGTCAGCAGCCTCTGTGTTTGGAACACTCAATACGCTGCTGCCAAGGCATCTTCCTCTTTTTCTAAAGCTTTTGTCTGAGTGTGAGAGACAGAGTGGTAGGTGTGTACGTGTGTGCATGAATGCCATCCCTTTCCTCAGTGGGGGCTGCCGTCCTCCCTGTGTGCTGTCTGTGCTACAATGTGAACCTGTCCTGCCCTAGCCCTGCAGAGACTTTTTCTTTTTCCTCTGCCATGTAACAGTCTGATTCATTGTGTTGTCAGCGCCTCAGCCAAAGGAGGTCCTCTCCACAAAGAGCTGCACTCCAAGTGTCAAGAAAAGAATTCTTGGCAATGACACAAAACTCTAATTAGGTCGGGCTCTCTGGATGTATTTCCTAGGAAGCACAGTCTAATTAGCACCACCCTCCGTTACGAAAGAACTACAGCAGTGGTGGTCAACTTTTTTTCATTTGCGGACCCCTAAAAAATTTCAAATGAAGGTGCAGACCCCTTTGGAAATAGTAGGCATAGTCTGCGGAACCCAGGTTGGAAACCACTGAACTACAGCAAGGTGGTACATTGGCAAAGTTTGTATTAAGTAATTGAGCTCAAAATAGGCCGATGCACAAATACAATGGCTGCAGTAGACTGTATTCTCTCATGTTTTTAAAATTCATGAGATATTAATTCTCAGTCTCTAATATAGCTGGCACGTTAGCAACTTGGGATGTGGTAATGATTCTAAGCTCTTTAAATAACTGTCAAATCTGAGGGTTGTTACAGTGTTGCTTTTTTCATGTTTTTGGGGGCTATTTTTTTTAAAGAGACCTTTGTTCTATAATAAAAACTCAGACAACCTTTGGTGGAATTTTTTGTTTTGTTTTGTGTGTGTGGTTTTTTGGAAGATCTATTTAGAGTATTAAAACAATGCTATGGATCTATTAATCTCTGACCAGTTACCTAAGTATTTCGTTCTTAACGTAAATGTCTAGTAATAAAACAGTTTCCAAACATTCATTTAAAAACAAAACTCAAAGAGGCACTGTTAGAAACTGAATTGCTGCTTGGACGAGTTATATTTAGAGCCCTAATGGATGCTAAAGAAGGGTTGCCCGTTGGTGATGAAGCACAAGTTATGCTTGTTGTACAAACTATAAATGGCTATGATCAAGGATTTACGGATTAAAAAGCCTCTCTGTTTCAGATGATCTGAGGGCAAGGACAGGGCGTAGTAATGGATGTTTAATGCAGGGCTCTAAAGATGTTGCCAAATTCTGATTGTCCCATCACCACTGAAGGGTCTCTAGAGGGAAATGGCACTGTTCAAAAATAGGTAGTGGGTGTGTTCTTGTATATACAACATATTGGGCACTGGCAGAAAGGCAGCATCCCCAACTGTGTGGTGTGGATGAGGGGTGAGAGCATAGAAGCAATGAAAGAGAATAAAATAGCCCCTGGAAAGCCAGAGAAACTGAGACACATCATGGAGGGAAATAAGATCGAAAGAGAGGAGTGAGCATGGAAGTAGATAAGGGGAAACAGGTCAGGGCAGCACTGAGAGAGTAGGAGAGAGGCCATCGAAGAGCAGAGAGAGGGCCTGAGCCTATGGCTGTTTCATGAGTGGAATTCTCATTGACCCTAGGGTTCCTGTGAGCCTTTTTTGTAATTGCCTTTGTTGATAAAGTTTTCAAAGATTATTGAATGGGAGGAGATATAGAAGAGCAAAACATTAGTATTAAGAGAATGATATCCCATATTGTAGAAAATGTGGCCTGCCAAATACTTCCAAGTATTTATTTGAGTAAATCAGAATCAAAAGACAAATGGATTCTTTTTTAATATACAGTTGACACAGACTTTTAGCACTGTCCAAATTATTCTGGACCATGTAAATAACCCTGTGAAGAGGCACATGGGTTTTGTTTTCAGACACAAACATTCTTTCGAGAGTGGGAAGTGCTGATGTTTATTTATTCCAAAACTTGAGCTCACCAAGACATTATAATGTGAGCTCCAGGCAAGTTCTGTAAAGATGGTGAGGCCTCGTGATTAATGAGCTGTGCATGCAGGTTAATGCTGGTCTGGCCAGTTTACCTCTCCTGATTGTATTGTTTATGGTAGTCAGAGAGTCAATAGAGTACTCCCACACATGTTAACTCTGTGTGTGAAACTGCAATGTGCTGTATGTGTCATTTATTTCAATTGCTTTTTTAAAATAAATGGCCCTAGAGATGAACATTCCTTGAGTTTGTCGGCTAGACACAGAGATTAGCTTGAGTCAATGACTGACAATCCCATCCTTTTGTGAGTCATTTGTGTTTACCTATATGACATACACATGACTATCTAATGGAGACATCAGCCTGACCCTTCATAGTCCACTTTCATAGACTGTACCAGGTGAACGGAGTCAGAGGCAACGGTGCTAGAGCTTACTCATTCATATACAGAGGTGGGCGAGAAACCAATTGTTCAGTGTTCACTGGCAGTTCTGAAAAATCAAGAAAAAATGTGGTTCAGGTTAAACTGAATCCAGACATTTTTGGCAAATTGAAGAATTCTACAAAGTTTGTTTCATATCTAAAGAAATACGTTATTTGATCCAAAACATTTTGTTTCTGGGTATCTTGAAAGGACTAGAGTCACAAAATCACCAGAGGAGGTGGAGGTGGTGCCCTCCTTTATGGCCTTTGGCCTAGTGGTTAGGGCACTCAGCTGACATGTGGGAGACCCAGGGCCTAAATAGTGCTTAAATTCCCTTGTGAATCTAGCTGCTTCTCCCTCACCCCCCACCCCCAAATCTAGCAAATCTGTGTCAAATTCACAAATAGTTTTGTGAACTGAAACTGCATTTTTTGATGAATAATCTATTTGTCTGAAAAATGTTACCCATTTCTACTCATCTGTTGTAATGACAGTATCATGTATTGAGCAGTTCTGATTCTGTCTGGTATTACTGTGCGTCATAGAGACTGTATTGCTAATGGAGATTATCCTTAGCTCACTTGGTAGTCACCTGTCTTTTAGGAGCAGGAGGATCTGAATTCTGTCACCATGAAGTTCTTATTTGGTCATGCATTTGTTACAATATTAGGTATTAAAAATATGTGTAGAGTGAGATACCATTAGTAGCAACCTACAGTGGTTTAAAGCAGCTCATACCTACAGCCTCCTAAACATTGGGAGGTAGTTAGAATTGCATTCTAAATTGTAAAAGGGGGGGGGACCCTTTTGTAAAGCTTTGTTTTTTTAATTTGAGATGTACAGAATTATTTATTTCTCATGTTTAGAGAATTCTAAGTGATTGATTGTAATTATGGTTTGGATGTTGATTAATAGATGATCTATTGATCTATTTTTAATGTTACTGTAATGGTATATCCAACCAGGAAGGACCAGAACGAGGATTAGTTTAATCAGATTAAGGTCTTAACTACCCAGGGAAATTGACTGGAATAACTATTGTGGAATACATTAATGCACAGTAGCTATTCCAGAATATTCTTTCATGGACACTCAATAGTCACTTTATTCCAGAAAAATTCCTTCACTTTGGAAGAGCACTAATTATTCTAGAATTATTCCATAATTGTGTCTATACAAGGAGCAATTCTGGAACAGCTACTGTGGAATAGTTTTTATTCTGCAATAGTTATTCCAGTCAATTTCTCCATGTAGACAGTAAAAGAATTGGGAGTCATAAGAGTTCCAAATTTATCATCCTCTGACTGTCTGGCAGATAATAGGATGTAGAACTAAACCCAAATCAAGTGAGATCATTATGGCATTGTACAGAGAGCTTAATGAGACCTCATCTGGAGTACTGGCCAGAATTCAAGCACCTCTATTTCAGGAAGGAGAGTGAAGAATCAGGAGTGGCGCAGAGGTTAACAAGGATAAAAGGAAGTGGGGCTCTAATTGTGCCAGCTTGTACCGTGATCTCCCTCCCACCCCAGCTATCACAAACTAAGATGAATTATGGTACACTAGTATTTAGGTGGCAGATTTACCCCCCCTCAAAAAAGTGGATTGCTGGAAGTGGTATTACACTGTTCCTTCTGAGCTTACTGACCTTATGCCTCAATGTGGTGCTAAGGGACATGGAGCTGCCATCTTTCAGATGAGATTAGGGTGACCACCTTTTCAAAAGACAAAAGTGGGACACAAGAAGGAACCCCCCCGCCCTTGGCCCTGCCCCCGGCCAAGCTGAAAGCTGGAGTCAGGCCACGCGAAGAGATACCCAGGGAGCCCAGGCCGCTGTAGGCAGCCCCAGATCCTCCATCTTCCCTGAGCGAGGGACTAGGGCCCACCTCAGTCTCCCCCACACTGGGAAGAGGCTGGTGCCACCCCTGAGCCTCGGGCAGGCACGGAGCAGTGCTGCAGGGAATCCGGGACAAATGCTGTCCGGCAGTCATTCAGCCTGGGACTTGAACTTTGCATTTTGGGACTGTCCCACCCAAAACAGGATGGGTGGTCACCCTAGATGACAAGTAAATTTCTTACGGCATGTTTTATAATAGTAACTATGTAATCCCGGAGTCCTAGCCAAAATCTATTTTACCTGCCTAAAATCCATTCTACTTTCCCACATTCCCCTGTGTAGTTTCAACTGGATAAATCCTGTCTCTTCCTGTCCTAAGCTGTTGTGTTGTATTGTCTTGTCATGAACTGTTAGAGCTGCTGTGTTTCACCCCAGAGGTAGCTGCATTTCAAGTGGGTGGGGTGATCCCTATGCACACTTTGCAAAGCACTTTGGATTCTTTGGGGTAAAACTGAATTAAAGATGTGAATAGGGCCGCCTAGAGGATTCCGGGGGCCTGGGGTCTTCGGTGGCGGAGGGCCCCAGCTTTGGTGGTAATTCGGCGGCGGAGGGTCTTTCCACTCCACAACCCGCCACCGAAGTGCTCCGAAGACCCATGGCGGGGGCCCCCCACCGCCGAATTACCGCTGAAGCGGGACCCACCGCCGAAGTGCAGCCGGATCTTCGCGGGTCTTCGGGGCACTTCAGCGGCGGGTCCCAGAATGGAAGGACTCCCCGCCGCTGAATTATCGCTGAAGACCCGGCTGCGCTTCGGCGGTAATTCGGCGGGAGGGGGTCCTTCCGTTCCAGAGTGGAAGGACCCCCCGCCAGCGAAGACCGGGAGCGGAAGAAGCTCCGGGGGCCCAGGCCCCGCAAGAGTTTTCCGGGGCCCCCGGAGCGAGTGAAGGACCCCGCTCCAGGGCCCTCAAAAAACTCTCGCGGGGGCCCTTGCGGGGCCCGGGGCCTGGGGCAAATTGCCCCACTTGCCCCCCCTCCCCTCTGGACAGCCCTGGATGTTAATGTTGTTAACTAAAAAAGGACCATAAGAAAATTACAGTCAGTACATATTGGATAAGGGGACATTACTGAGATGTATGTGTATGATTCTGAATGAGTGAAGAAGTTAGATGACAAGATGATGTAAGAAAGCCGCTTCTGTCAAATCACACTGGAGGGGAAGAAAGTATTATTCTCATTTTACAGTTAAGTGAACTGAGAAACAGGGAGATCTAGTAAGTTGGCCAAGGTCACACAGCAAGTCAGTGTCAGACCTGGAAATAGAACCTTGGCAGCATAACACCAAGTCTCCTTCTCTACCCATTAGACAGCACTCATTGTTGGCAAGTGAGTCTGTTTTCTTCACTTCTTCCAGAAGGCTTGTGGCAAATTATACTGTGCCTCATAAAGCTTCTCTCACTTTGTCGATGTGATATTTACAGCTCTGTAGAGGGTTTGCTCTTTAATGAGTCTAATTGGAATCTGAAAACAGAAGTTTGTAAAAGCACAGAGGGTTTATTCCAAAACCTAACTGTTACTGCTGAGCTGCAGGGTCCTATTATGCCCTCAAATTCCACATGGAAATTCTGATGCCATGAATGCTGGTGATCTTAGAGAGAATGGCCGGCCCTACGCTTGGAGATTGTGTTGGTTGAGCATGGTGTTTTGGCACCCACAGCACATTGGATTCTTTTCAAGTAGCTGCAATGGTTGCACTACAAGGAATTTACATTTCTAGAAATTGAGGGAAAATATTAAAGTTCTTCTGTCTCTTTTTAGTGACACCAAAGACCACATTTTCAAATGACTTCATCATAGCCTTTAAAACAGTAAGCATAGTTTTCCAGACCCAAGTTAAAACACAGCCATGCCACTTATTTAAAACCTGGGCTAGTTGACAATAGAACAATGATTCAATATCAGCAAGTTTGGTCTAACCAGGGGTTCTTCATGGGGAGATGTGGGCAGTGCAGAGATCTGGCACTAACTCCCTCTGTGAGCTTGGACAACTCACTTTGGCTCTTCTATGTCTTTGTTTCCCCATCTATGATATTGAGGTAATGATGGCGGCCCTCCTTGCCACAGCACTGAGAGCTTCAGGTAAAAGGTGATGTATAACAACAAAAGAGCGGCCATACTGGGTCAGACCAATGGTCCATCTAGCCCAGTATCCTGCCTTCCGACAGTGGCCAGAGCCAGATGCTTCAGAGGGAATGAACAGAACAGGGCAGTTATTGAGTGATCCATCCCCTGTCTTCCTGTCCCAGCTTCTGGCAGTCAGAGATTTCAGGACACCCAGAGCATGGGGTTGTGTCCCTGACTGTCTTGGCTAATGAACTTATCTAGTTCTTTTTTGAACCCAGTTATACATTGGCCTTCACAACATCCCTTGGCCATGAGTTCCACAGGTTGACTGTGCGTTATGTGAAGAAGTACTTTATTTTGTTTGTTTTAAATCTGTCGCCTATTAATTTCATTGGGTGACCCCTAGTTCTTGTGTTATGTGAAGGGGTATATAACACCTTCTGTGACGTTGCACTCCATAATGCTTTATAGAAGTAGGCTTATGAGTGTAAATATGACATAATTGGAATACGTTTTATGCTAGATATGCCATGTAACGCATCTCTGCAAAGGTTAAGATCTACTGAATATATTCATCCTGTTTGTATGCATGTATCAGTTTTGTATTCAAAGTTATGAATATTGGCTATGTACTTGTTTGATTTTAAGAAGCAGTTGGTCAGCTTCTTAAGAAAAGACTATTCTCAGTAAGTGCCTGTCATGGAGTCCCTGGGTGATGCTCTGGAACTGCTCTCCACCGAGCCAGTTAGGACTTTGGGGAGACTCCTCTCCCTTGGAGCAGACTCTCTCTAGGGCAAGAAGCTCACACAGTTTCACCTCCTGGGTCTCTCCTTGGAGCATTCAGCATCCTCTGCCCCTCCGTGCACTTCCCACAGTGAGTCCACGCAGACGGGGTCCTGGGGAAGCCACCAGGTCCTGCACCCCCACTTTGCAGTCAGACGTGACTCTCAGCCAGCCAGTAAAACAGAGGTTTATTAGATGACAGGAACACAGTCTAAAACAGAGCTTGTAGGTACAGAGAACTGGACCCCTCGTCTGGGTCCATTCTGGGGGGCAGTGAGCCAGACACCCATGTCTGCACTTCACTCCTGGTCCCCAGCCAGCTCCAGACTGACACCCCCTCCAGCCCCTCCTCCTCTGCTCAGTTCCTTTCGCCAGGCCAGGAGGCCACCTGATCTCTTTGTCTCCAACACTTTCAGTTGGCACCTTTGCAGAGGAGGGGCCCAGGCCATCAGTTGCTAGGAGACAGTGTGTCAGGCATTTATGTACACTGGCCCTTTGCGCTGCAGCAACCATACACCCTTATCCCACCACCTAGATACTTAAGAACTGCATAGGGGACACTGAGGCACCAACACCGTATTCAGAGAAAACATTAAGAACATTCCCAGTTCGTAACAGTGCCCAGTCAAGAAACACTTAACCTAACAATGAACTCTGAGAGACGCCAATCCACATCTGAGCTTTCCTGGGAATGTGGCATTGGCCTGTAAGGAACTGAATCATGCATGGACATGTGACTTGCCCATGTGACTCCAAGATTCCATCTTGGAGCTGGATGCATAGGAGAGGGGAAGGGATTTCCACCCACAAGAGAGAGACTATACAGATGCTCCCCAGGTTATGCAAGATCCGATTTACGCAAATCCACACTTACGGAAAAAGTTCCGTAAGCTAGAAATAAGAGGGTTTTTTGTTTGTTTTGTTTTTTGCATAATGGTCGGAGATACATTTCCGACTTATGCAAAATTCGAGTTATGCAAGGCGTTCCTGAACGGAACGCTTGCGTAAGTCAGGGAGCGTCTGTATACGTCCCTGGGGAAACCCCTTCATTTTGTCTTCAGCTGGCACAAAAGATAGCCTCTTCACCACAAGGAGATGCCTGAAAAAAACTGGAACAAAGGACAGTAACTACGGGGGTGTGAGTGATTGCTGGACCCAGACTAGGAGGAAGTCTAGTCTGTAAAAGAAGCTTATTGGAACATATCTGAGGGTGAGATTTACCAGCATTTAGTTTTTTACTGTATTAGGCTTAGACTTGCATGTTTGTTTTTATTTTGCTCGGTAATTCACTTTGTTCTGTCTGTTATTACTTGGAACCACTTAAATCCTACTTTTTATATTTATTAAAATCACTTTTTACTTATTAATTAACCCAGAGTAAGTGTTAATACCTGGGGGGGAGGGAGAGAAAGCAAACAGCTGTGCATATCTCTCTATCAGTGTTATAGAGGGCGAACAATTTATGAGTTTACCCTGTATAAACTTTATACAGGGTAAAACGGATTTATTTGGGGTTTGGACCCCATTGGGAGCTGGGTATCCTGAGTGCTGGAGACAGGAGCACTTCTTAAGCTGTTTTCAGTTAAGCCTGCAGCTTGTGGGGGATGTTGTTCAGACTTGGCTCTGTGTTTGCAGCAGGCAAGCGTGTCTGGCTCAAACAAGACAAGGTACTGAAGTCCCAAGCTGTCAGGGAAAACGGGTACAGAGGTAGTCTAGGCACACTGGGTGACAGTCCTAAAGGGGTTTCTGTGATCCAACCCGTCACACCTTCCCTATTCACTTTTGCCACACTAGTCATGATTTTATAGACCTCTAGCTTATCCCCACTTAGTCATCTCTTTTCTAAACTGCACGGTCCCAGTCTTTCTAATCTCTCCACATATGGAAGCTGTTACATACCCCTAATCATTTTTGTTGCCCTTTTCTGTACCTTTTCCAATTCTAATGTGTGTGTTTTGAGCTGGGGATGACTGAAACTGCACCCACAGTATTCAAGGAGTGGGCATACTATGGATTTGTATAGAGGCATTATTATATTTTCTGTTTTATTATCTATCCAAGGGGTTGGCAACCTACGGCACGTGTGCCATCTTTGGCACGTGAGCCAATTTTGCCTGGCACACGGCTGCCAGCCGGGGTCCTGGCCGCTGGCCCCGCTCAGCGTGTGAACGGAACCCCAGGCCAGCAGAGGCAGGCACGCCCCCCCCGGCTTCCCCTTCACCGAGCTCGGGTTCTGCGGCTCCTGAGAGTGTGAGACACCGGGGAGTAGGACCCTGAGCTCACCTAGAGCTGCAGAATCTGTACACTTTGTTCCACATATTTATGGAATATTGGGGCTGGTAAATCTGGTTATTGGAGAGGGATAATGGACTTTCAGGGTGTCCTTAAGCCTGCAGTTTTGGGGCACCTTTATGCTTGAGCCATATGATGCCTATTGATATTTTGCTAATAATGACCAAACTGTTTTCTAGAAGACAATGCTGGCTCTTGATAACGTTACTTAAGCCCAGACAAACTTTGGCTGCCAGTATTAGTCTTTGATGCTGCATTAGGGCACAAAGTATGTTCCACTCATGAAACTGAGAGACTGTCAACTCCGCCTAGAGCTAAATGTAGTACAGATGGGCACTGTAAAAGTTTCCCCACACTCCCCTGCCAAACAGTCATGACCTTCAACACCCATAACTATTCCAATCTTGGCACCAACCCCTCACCCCGGCCATCACCCCTAAATCCTGACCTGCACTTCTGCTATTTTAGTCCAGCCCCCAAATCTCTATCCCCTCATCTCTACAAGTGTCCTGACTACAGCACCCCCTACTCTCCCACTCCTGGCTATGCTTGTGCACGACAGTCCTGACTGGTATTGTCACATGGAGCCCTGGCTGTGCCTCACAAGAGGCTGCCAGTTGTGCCAGATTGTGTATGTATGTGAGGGGCTTGGTGTGCAAAGATGACCACAAACAATCAGTGTGAGACCACAAAACTCATTTTAATGTGTGGGTGTGTGAATTGAGCTGATTTGTGCCCAGCAGTTTCCAGAACTGAACAGCTAAGACAGTGGCTCTTAAACTGTGCACCACTGAGCACTTGTAGATAATTTGGGGACCCTTCTGTCTTAGTGCTTAAGCCTTTCTCTCCCTTCCCCCATCTCCTTCCCTCCATTTGTTTTGAATTAAGGTATGATTGTTAAATGTGGATGCTCATACATCTGACTGCTTTTGATTTCTCTTACTGCTGACAGAGCCCCCACTGAATGATGTGCCCATCTGTTTTGTAATCACTTCATGCAAAACTGTTACTTTCCCATTAGTTAGCAGTTATAAGGACTCTTCTCCCATCATAAGCTTCTTTCCCAACTCCTGTCTTCCTAGCAGGGTGATACATGACTGTACCTGATCTCAGAACATGACATGTTTACATTTGTATATGTTATGGGAGGAACACTTTGGCTGGCTGGTTTCCTTTGGTGTACTCTGCTGTCAGAAGGAACAGTAGACTATGGCTGTGATGATGTCAGATTTCCTAAAACCAAGCAGGCTTGAGCTTTCATAGTACTTGGATGAGAGCCTGCCAAGGAGAAAAACAAGGGGCTCCAGGATATGGCATTGACTTGGTAGGTGGTGCTCTTTGTTCTCCGTTAGTTCTGAATCAGTGTAGCATGGCATTGCGGTGTGAGACAGAAATTAATGGAGCCCCTCACCACTCATGATGTTTAAGATTTATGGCACTTTTTGTAGACAAAGGACATCTGTCTTTGTGTCCCACCCAAACTCCAGTATGGGTAATTAGAGTTGCAATTGGATTAGAGCAGTGGTGGGCAATCTGCGGCCCATCAGTGTAATCCGCTGGGGCTGCAAGACAGTTTATTTACATTGACCGTCCGCAGGCACGGCCACCCGCAGCTCCCAGTGGCTGCGGTTCGCCGTTCCTGGCCATTGGGACCTGCGGGAAGTGGTGCGGGCTGCCTCTTCGCGCAGCTCCCATTGGCTGCAGTTTGCCGTTCCCGGCCACTGGGAGCTGTGGGAAGTGGTGCGGGCTGGCTGCCTCTTCCCGCAGCTCCCGTTGGCCGGGAACGGCAAACCGCAGCCATTGGGAGCTGCAGGCGGCTGTGCCTGCAACCAGTCAATGTAAACAAACTGTCTCGCAGCATGCCAGCGGATTATCCTGACAGGCTGCAGGGTGCCCACCACTGGATTAGAGTCTTCTTGATTTCCTACGTTAAATCCTGGCCCCATTGAAATCAATGGGAGTCTTGCCACCAACTTCAGTGGGGCCAGGATTTCACCCTTCTGTCTCTAAACTGTTACTTCTACAAGCCTATTGGAGTCAGGTAACATTTGACCTCTGTAATTGTTCCATATGGAACTAATCATAAGCCATATATTGAAAAATTGTCTTGATGCCCTTGACAGAAGACATTTTTCTTTCTTGTTTTTGATCCTCTTGATGGATCCTATGTATTATTTACATTTTTTGTTTGGTGCGTATGTGACTCATACAAAATGTATCATGATTAAGGATAGGTAAATGGGTAAATATGATCCTGAATCTAGTGAGTGCTCCCAGAGCTGTCAAAAATTCATCTGTAGGTTTAATTTCCTGAAATGGATCTTTGTCTCATGTTTGTTTTGTTTGTTCATGTTATGGTAATATCTAGGAAGTCATGAACCCCACTGTGCTAGGCATTGTACAAACCAAACAAAAAGACAGTCCTTGTTCCAAAGAGGTTATTTTTGTTCTGCCCAGAGGAAAGATATTTAAAACAAATGTAATTTTATTGGTTTTATCTAAAAACAAGTAAAAGCGCAACACGTAACCCTCTCCTTCTCGCCATACTCCCCAACATATGCCCTGTGGGATAGCGATATCTGTGTTCTGTAGCCTAATATATCCTGAACCAAGTTCTTTAGACTTTGTCACACCTTTCATATAGAGTTAGTGCCCTGTACAATCTCCACAAGAAATCCCAGATGGCAAAATTCCATTGCTTTTCAGACCAGTCTCACTGGCTCTTTACCACTTCTGAGAGGCCACCTCTTAACCTCTAAACATCATGTAACCATTTGGAAGACCTCAAAGAGCTGACAAAGTAGTCAGGAAGCTGTCCTCCAAAGCGAAAGATTTAGATTACAGCAGATTTCTGTACCAGCTGCTTTAAAGTGCTATGAAGTCCAGAAAACACAGTGAAAATCTTCCCATTGGAGGGTCCTTTTCCATAAACATCACATGCAAACAACCCAGAGAGTGCAACAACAAACAGATAAAACATCATGGACATGGGTTTTCATCCCTCTAGCCTGAAATCTCCAAACAAAATCCAGTCAAAACCTCCTAGTTCACCTTCTTTTGATGCCAAACCATAATTGACACGTGATTTTGATGCCAAACAGTAAATGATCCCAGCTTCACTCAAAACTCAGCCCAAGAGTCACTCGCAAAGTTCTCAAACCTTTCGACAAACCTGACTGAACTTTGAGCTTGAACCAAACCCCACATCAGGTGGAAACTGCAGAGTTGCATGGCCAGCTTGCCTGGGAAGTGGCGGTCCACCAGCCATAACAGTATCCCCCCTGCACCACTAAAAGCAACAAGATGTCGAATGGTATGAACGGGTTTTGTTTTGGTCCCTTGACCCAACTCAGATAGCAGAAGCATTTTTCAGTTGCTCTTAAAAAGCATCAGATTACAGACAACAGTTCAAAAACCTTCAGGCTAGCAGAATAGTTTCATTCTGAAGAACTGCTTACTGGAACTCCACCCAGTAACTGCCTTTTAAGAGCCCTGGAACAGATTTTATATATTAAGTGAGGTAGAATAAACCTTGCTTTATTCCCAACTGCTATTTCAAAAGCTATGGAAGTACCAGAAACTAATTCCTGTTGTTAAACCTTGCCTTGATCACAGAACTATGAAGGTGCTTTCAGTTGGGCTGCTGTATGTACTGCTACCTCCCAGTAATCTCGGAAAAGGTTGCTGCTTAAAATTGTTGTGATTTTAAGGCCTGATCCATCCCACACTGAAATCAGTAGAAAGACTTATGTTGACTTCATTGGGAGTTGGATTAGCTCCTTAATCTCTTTGGCAATAAATATATATATATATAATTTTGTGGCCAGAATACCAGCTCCTGGTCAGGAATGGATGAGAGTCGCACAACATAACCCATACCAAAAAAAAAAAATTCTAGACAACAAAGTGTGCTGTTGATGGATCTTTGCAGCATAGTAATTAAAGGTTGCTTTGAGTTGTTGTTTTGTGGGGGGAATATACCCTTGAAATCCATGTCAACTGTTGTTTTACTCCCAGATTGCAAGTAAAAAGAGAATGTTCAGGCACAAATTAATCTAATTGAGTTAGATTTTGCTTATTTAGTTAGCCTTGATCAAAATCAATATAACCATAAATAAAAATATATCAAGCCAAATCTAAATTCATAAACAGGCCCGACAAATTCAATCAGAACAATTTACACTTAATATTTTGCATTTTTATAGTATCTTTTATCTGCAAATCTCAAAACACTTTTACTAATATTAATTAAGATTTATAGCACTACTCTAACATCAGTAAACATAATTAGCCCCATTTTATAGATGAGGAAACTGAGGCACAGAGAGGCAATGCAAGTTGCCCAAGGTTGGTCAGTCAGTCAGTGACACAGCCAGTCTTAACTCTTTTTTTAACCACTTAGAATATGCTCCACTTCCACCTTTACAAAGTCATGATACAAAAGTAAAGTGAGTAAGGTGTTCGCAGTCATAACAACATATCCCAGTGTGACATAAAAGCATGTGATATTACCAAATCAGAATCACCATCAGCATCTCCAGCTCAGAGTGAGATTTATACATTATCCACAACTCTCAGGGGCGGCTCCAGGCCCCAGCACGCCAAGTGCGTGCTTGAGGCGGCAAGCCGCGGGGGGGCGCTCTGCTGGCGCCGCGAGGGCGGCAGGCAGGCTGCCTCTGGCGGCTTGCCTGCGGGAGGTCCGCCGAAGCCGCGGGACCAGCAGACCCTCCGCAAGCAAACCGCCGGAGGCAGCCTGCTTGCCGTGCTTGGGGCGGCAAAATCCCTAGAGCCGCCCCTGACAACTCTGAGAAGTGAAGTGAAGCATCTGTCTGAGTTTCTGCTTTTTTGTCAAATTAACACCATTTCAGAAAATTATTCCACTTCTGGGTGGGACTGTGTTGTTATCTCCTACAGAACATTTCTGATATCTGCAGTCAGAATAACGTGTTGCAGTGCAGTTGACTCTATCCATCATGAAAACTATGTTTGACTCTTGTAGGTTAAAAGATACAAGATCAAATTTGGCTCCCAGTTACATGAGTCCAACCCTAATAGACTCAGTGTGGCTACAGATCCATCTGGGACTCTGTTCCTCATCTGCAAAGTGGGGCTAACAGTACTTCCTACCTCCCATGAAGTGATGGGGACTACAGAAGTAGTACCAAAATTAGCGCAGTAAAGTAGGGTGTAAAACAAGCTGTGGCGAATATTGTACTCTTGCCGCCCAGTCAGTCACTCCTGTTAGTCTCTTGAAAAGTTGTGAGCAAAAGTGCTCTTTCTCTCCACTACAGGACCCATTCATCTCCAAGAAAGAACGCAGTGAGTGTAAAATGCAGTAATGAGTAAAAATAAGATTCTTGTGAAAGACGGGTACATGTGTGCACTGCTCTCTAATGAAGAGAATCAGAATTGCTCACATATGTATCACAGGCCCTATATGGCAACAGATATAGGAGATTCATGTCAGTGGAATTGCAGTTGTTTACGTTGAAGTTGGCTTCTGGCCTTTTGCTTCCTTCAGCCAGGCCACAAAGTGTTTCAGATGCCAGCAAGCTTGTTGCTTGCTGGGGGAATGGGATGGATTACTCTGGCCAGTTAAGGAAGGGTGCTGATGTGCTACACAGGAAGTTCTCTCCAGTCCTCTTTCAGAAGGGTGGCTATTATGCTATGGAGCCTTGCAGAAAGGGGAGGCTACAGGGGGAAAGGGGATGGTTCTCAGGACTCTGTCAGAGACTCAGTACCCTTCAATGGTGAAAAACGCACACACTGCTAGATTAACAGGAAAAATACTTTATAAATGCTATTGCTGTGTCTTAAGGGCCTGATCCCAAACCCATTTATATCAATGGAATACCTCCCCCCCAGACATCAGGGGGTTGTGGATCAGGCCTTAAGGACTTAATTTCATTCTCATCTCCCACTTAAGTAACAGGCATACCTCTCTCCCAGCCAGTGGAAGCATTAGACCCTAAATATTTTGCCTTCTAATACTACTATCCTTTGTGGGCAGATATGAGTGACTTTTCCCAGTGAATAAATCACTTTTATTTCCGACTATCCACAACTGCCAACCCATAACCTGAAAAGCTGAGAAAATTTGCTTGATTTGTCTGCCCAGCTTTTAAATCATTCTAGAAAATTTTTTTTTGTAATTAAAATAAACAAACCAACCAACTTTCCGTTGAAACTGTTGGGGTAGAAAGCAAAAAGGAGGTGTGTGATCTGCGCCGAAAGCTTTTTTTTTTTCCCCTGCCTGTTTTATTAATGCAGTGATTCTCAAACTTTTGTACTGGTGACCCCTTTCACATAGCAAGCTTCTGTGTGGGACCCCCCTAATACATTAAAAACACTTTTTTACATATTTAACACCATTATAAATGCTGGAGGCAAAGCGAGGTTTGGTGTGGAGGCTGACAGCTCACAACTCCCCATGTAAGAACCTCACGACCCCCTGAGGGGTCCTGACCCCCAGTTTGAGAACCCCTGTATTAATATAACTGTCCATTTCTGTTTCCACCTTCGTAGAGTTATGTGCTCCAGGTGAAACTTTTAACAAATCAGCCCATTTTCCTTCTCCCACTGCTGTAAATTCAATCCATATGCCTTTAAATGTCCTTTTATAGGATTAACATGGAAAAAGGAAGTGGGCTCATGCTCTGTATAGGGGTAGTGTGTAGTGCTGTGTAGGAGTGCAGTGTAGTGAGAGAGCACTTCCAGTTTGCATATGTTGCTTCTATTAATTCTTAGAACTCGAGCTTCCTAATTATTCAGGTTAGAGACCATTGGCAGGGTTTTCTGCATTAGCTAACAGTGATGTACAGTGCAGAGACACAGCAGGATAAATCATTCCCTTATCCTCAGAATGTCCAGGAAGTTTTTGATGCAATCGTTGGCTGTACCACTGAGCAGGATGTGAAGAGGATGTGTCCCGCTGAATGGGAGAGGGAGGGAGAGATCAATTCTGTATAAAATCTCAAAAGAAAACATCCAGACAAAGTAACAAAGATCTCCCAATGTGGTGCAGGTTAATTGGCAATTATCTGCTTGATCGGGAGGCGGGGGACTGACATGACAGGAGGTGGCTGCAAATTTAGAATGAAGTAAGATCTCTCTACACCTAGGACTGGAACAGTAGGGGTATTGCATTAGCAGAGCTGTGTGGGGAAAGAAGACTGAATAGCTTAGGGTGCCACAGATCAAGATTGAGGTACGCTGGCAGAGAAGTGTATGCGGTCCCAGGTCTGGAATAGCAAGGAATTCAGCAGGTCTGGCTTGAGATACATTGATGGAGTTGTGTGATGGATCTAGGAGTGGAATTATGGGAGCTGCTGCACATCAGGATTCTAGTGCAATGGTTGAGTTGCCTGCATAAACTCGCTCAGGGTATGGCTACACTTGCAGCTGTGCTGCCGCGGGAGCGCTCCCACGGCAGCGCTTTGAAGTGTGAGTGTGGTCGCGGTGCCAGAGCTGGGAGAGAGCTCTCCCAGCGCTGCAGGTACTCCACCTCCCCGTGGGGATTAGCTTACAGTGGGCACTGTTTACACTGATGCTTTACAGCACTGTAACTTGCTGCACTCGGGGGGTGTTTTTTCACACCCCTGAGCAAGAAAGTTGCAGCGCTGTAAAGCGCCAGTGTAGCCAAGGCCTCAGTGCCTGCTGACACTATGACAGGCTCTAAACAGTACTCACACCCTTCACTTCCAGTCGCACCAAACTCTCACCCAATTTGGCTCTGTTTTGTTATAGAAAGGAAGAACTGTGAAGTGATACACAAAGCAGATTGTGGGTTCTGATCACCACTATATAAATTGCTTTTGTTATTGACACAACTAGTCATTTTACATCAGTGCTCTTGTAAAGAAAGTGAAACGTTTTTAGAAACATGCTTAACCAGAGAGAGTGTGTGTGAGAGAGAGAGAGAGAGAGATGTTTCCAATCGAACTTTCTATTTGGCTCATTTGTAGAAATGCAAATAAATGCTTTTATGGGCAAGCTTTTCAAAATCAGCTTCCAAGAGTAATCTTACATGCCCAAATGTTCACACGCACAAAAAATCTAAACTTGTGCATTCAAAACTGCCTGCTGTCAGATGCCCAAATGAGATCACTAATGGCCTCGTTTTCAGAGGTGCTGAGAATCTTCAGTTCCCATTCACCTCAGCTGGACTTGGCAATTATGCTCAGCAATCCTAAAAATCAGGTCATTGCATCCAACAATCTGATTACAGCTATGCAAGTTCAGCCTGTGGGCACACAATCTCATTTTTGCATATACAGTTTTAGGGTATGTCTGCACAGCTAAATAAATAAAAGACCCACAGCAGTGAGGATCAGAGCCTGGTTCAACTGACTTGGGCTTGCGCTGCGGGGCTAAACATAGCTGAGTAGATGCTAAGGCGAGAGCCTGGGCTCTGAAACCCAGCAAAGGGGGAGGGCTTTGGAGCCCAAGCCCAAACATCTACACTGCTATTTTTGGCCCTGAAATGCAAGCCAGTCGGTTGACCCAAACTCTGAAACTCACTGCTGTGGGATTTTTTTTTTTTTACTGTGTAGACCTATCTCTAAAGGCTTCTTTAGACTCTCCAAAGCTTTTATTGTAATTTTACAAGAAAATAATTTTACACACTCTTTGTTTCCAGCATTTACAGGCTGCAAACAGTATCTGCATTTGCTCCCTAGAGCCCAGCTGCTCTGCTTCTGCCAATCAACAGCACTAATTGGTTCCACAGACCTTCTGAGCGCTGTGGCTGAATGAGCAGCATGCATTGCATTCCCCAGTCACCACTACAAACAGAAATCGGTGCTTTCAGTATTTCCATCCATCCCTGAATGGTGGAGTATTCCCCTGCCCTTGCGATTTCACTTGTAACAGGCCTGTTCTCTGCTCTCCCCAGGTGTGCTGTCTCTGCCTGCCTACTTCAGCCCCTACAATGATGGCTCCATAAGCAGTGATGGACGGGCCGATGCTTATGCCCAGCTGGAGCTCCGAACCTTGGAACAGTCTCTCTTGGCGACTTGTGTTGGAAGCATCTCAGAACTAAGTGAGTTTCAGCTGTAACTGATCGTTTGTTTAAACAAAATATGAGGCCTGCTGCTATTGAAGTCAATGGCAGTTTTGTCATTGGCTTCAGCATGAGTGGCATTGGTTCCATGTTATGTAAAATGTAATTGTTTCAGGGTGCTGTTCGTGGAAATCAGATTATGCCATTAGGATGTTTTATGCTTAATTTATGCATAAAATGTCCCTCTTCCAGCATTTTATTCTTTGTCTTAGTGAATTCAGTGCTGGTGAAAGATCTGTTTCTAGCTATGTGGGTGCTTAAATGGATTTCATCAGCCTAATGTCAGAGCACCAGATTAACAGCAGTTAGTCAAATGGCCACAAGTTCACTTTCTAGTTGTCGTACACTAGTAGATGCTTCAGGGGAACGTTTTTTGTTTTAATTGAAAATATAAAAATGAGGAGAAGGGAAATCCTGAGAATGCTTCTGATATAATCAATTTGGTAAATTTGTGAACAAACCCCAGAGTTTGGGCCTAAACTTCTTGACAGTGCTGCTTTAAAATAAACCAAAATGATTTGTGTTTTCCTGGCCTGGTTTTCCTTGCAAAATTTCTGCTGGCACCACTGTCCTAGTCCCCATCATCTGAAGGCTAATGAATATCAGGGGCTGGCCAGGCCTAGAGCTTGTGGTTTCACCATTTATTTTGCAACTTGCCTTAATCTGAGGTTTTTCAAATTCTTTTAACACACCTCTATTTATGCTGGAACACAAGGGAGCATTTGTAGCATGGGCCCATGATTGAATGCAGCTTCCTCTCCCTCTTTCCTAGTCCCTGCTTTGGCCAGCTTAGTCATTATGTCTAGTGAATGGATGTCCTGATATAGTCACCTACTGATTTTAAAATATGGTCTGGAGGTTGCCAAAGAAGTAAGGAGTGGGATGTTATTCTTTGCTGAAAATTTGAATTCCAGATGCATTTCTTTTCTGATCATGTGGGATTCCGGATTAGCACCAAAGCTAGAAGATGCATAGGACTCTTGTAAGAATGTTCGGGTCTTAGGGAAAGATTCAGGAGCTGCAGAAATGGAAAGGCAGAGACATTAGGAGGTTTTTTCCTCTCTGGAGTCTACTTGTAAAATGAATTTACTATGCGACGAATGAGTGCACAGCTTCACGTTGCAAAGTGAGGTTTTAACATCCCATCGATCTGACTCACTAATAACTGCATAATGCTCAGACATACAGTAGCCATGTGTTTCCCCAGCATGTGTAATATCAATCCCTAAAGTGTTCAGCTGGAGGCATTGTAGTAAACTTGGTCTTTTTGCTGTTAGACCTAAGTGGATTAGCCTAAGAACATCCTAAGAACTGCACTGGGAGTTGGGGTGGGGGTAAATTCACATTTTGTGTGGCTAAGTTCACGGCACCATCTCAGACCCACCTTGGTGTTGGTGGCTATTTCAATTCCGTCCTTTCCCAGCATTGTAACCATAGAACACAATGGAGGAACATTTCCTGTGAGGATTCTAGAGGACTGTAGAACATAAAGCAACACAAGATTCCCAGGGAAAAAATAATCCTGTGCATATATATATATATATATGGTATTCTAAGTAGTGGTTCAGACTAGTACTACAGGAATACCACTAATGTAAATTGTAACATTTGAGGCCTTTACTGTCAGGCTACTGTAGTGTTTGTAATGTGGTGTGTGCTATGTTTAAAGCAAGTGTCAAATGAAGAACACTTGGGATTTATATAGCCAAAGGTGCTCTCTGCAGGTGCTAACCCACCACAGCTTCCTGTTCTGAGGGGGAAGGGTCAGTATCTTCTTAGTAGCAGCTGTGTAACATAGACTTTCCCCCTCCCTGTTGCCTGGTCAGGAAGTCTTCCAATGTATTGACACAGGAAGGTTGACAAGGGTTCAGAATCCCCAAGAACTGAGCAGCTCAGACGGAACTGGATGCTTTCTCTTTGGGTTTAGACCTCTATCAGCATCAGAGAGAGACTTCCAGCAAGGTCTGTGAAAATCAGAGAGAGAGAGAAATATAAGGACTGACCCTTTAATATGGGAGATGTTACTCCTTGGAAGCAATCTTCAGCTATAGAACAGTGAGGAGGATAAGAGAAGCAGACACCAACAAGAAGGGACTTCCAGCTAGGACTTTCCCTCTCTCTGTCATAAGAACCTGGGCAGAAAGTTGGGACTTGAGGGCTAGTTAGGTGGGATCAGACGGCTCCAATGTAGGGAACTGGTCTGGCCTCATAACATGTAGAGGACAGGGAGAACCAAAACAAGCAACCTACATGGATGCTGCCTCTGTCCCCTTGCATAAATTATGTTCCCAACCCAGTGCAGACGTAGGATCTTACAAAATGTATTTTATTAGCCAGAGGCAGGCAAGAAACCCATGGATGTGGCTTCAGAAGAAAAGAAACAGCATTAAAATAGCAAAGAAAAATAATGCAAAGTCATCACACCGATTTCTGATGACAGGCAAGTTTAGCAACTTAGATAGCAGTTTAATTCTACCATTGTCTAATGGCTAGGAATTTAAAAGGAAATAAAATTTCCATTGCAATAAACCAGTTGTTCTCAACCTATTTACCATTGTGGGCCACATATGTGGCCCACAATGTGTTATGTGGGCTGCATCCAATACTACCGGTGTGGCCCTGAGGATGTCACATGGGCCACAGCTCTGTGCTAATTGGGCCGCAGGTTGAGAACCACTGCAATGAACTATAAAATGGTAGCTCCAGGACCTGCCTATTGGCTTAGTGGGTAAATAATAATTACACACAAAGAAGGCTTTCTCAGTTGCCAGTGATTTTATTTAGCTGAGAAAATAAGCATATGGGTCTGGATGAACATTCAGAAATGCTTTTCCTGTCCCCTTTTGTGCAGGTGACTTGGTATCGCGAGCAATGCACCACATGCAATGTTTGACCACCCTCCACCCCGGCATGAGCCCTATCCGGCAAACCAGGCAACAGCAGCCTATTACCTGGTCCCCTGATGCCCTCCATACCCTCTACTACTTCCTACGCTGTCCTCAGATGGAGTCCATGGAGAACCCCAACCTGGATCCGCCAAGGATGACCCTGAACAATGAACGGTAGGGAAG
This sequence comes from Mauremys mutica, assembly GCF_020497125.1. Taxonomy (NCBI): domain Eukaryota; kingdom Metazoa; phylum Chordata; order Testudines; family Geoemydidae; genus Mauremys; species Mauremys mutica. Next base: position 81,511,443 of record NC_059075.1, read on the forward strand.
TCTGTTAACTGTTAGCAGTAAGGAAGTCAGACCAACAAGGCATCCTTTTGCAGAATAGCTCAGGACTTATGTGCAATGCAGTTTGTTTGCAGGAGGCTATCTATCAAGCATCAGTTATTCCTGCTGCCCAGCCAGCATGTGCCAGTAGCCTTGCCAAGTTTACAAAGTGTTAGAATTGGAGCCGGGAAGCAAGCTGCTTTCTCAGACAGTCTTTTCCTAGCAAGACATATACTGTATATCGCCAGCAAGGTTTGTCTAGGGACATTGCCAGGAGTGCATGTGGCTGCCTAAAGCAGTAAAGACCTTACCAAAAAAAACGTTACCTTCTCAATACCACTGATTAATGATTGTCATCATTCTTGGGAATAGGAAGGTTGATTGCAGTGGAGAGCCTGAGAGGGATTTATGACCACCCCTCCTGGGGCTTATTTCAGGTGCTGCTACGTGTCTAGTATGTGGGAAACTTACACAAGAAGCCAATACCCAAATAAAAACAAAAGAGCCGCCCCTACTCGTGCCAAGCAGTACCTGACGCTGCAAGTAGTCTTATTATTAGACCTGGTTGGAAATTTTCCAATGGAATATTTTTTAATTAGAAAAGGTTGATTTGTCTAAATTGGAACATACTGTGGGCATGTATTGATTTTTGACTAAATTCTGACAGAAACCACGCAGGTTTCTGACACAGCCCTGCCTGGCAGCCAGGTCTCAAAACCTGCCTGGGTTCCTGCTGACTCACCCACCCAGCTCCTCAGCAGCCCACCTGGCAGGCTGATGGGGAGCCAGGGAGTCCAGCTCCTAGACTTGAAGCTCTTTGCCAGCTGGACCTGTAGGGCTTCCCGTGTTCCCGGTTCCCAGGGTGCCTGGTTTTGGGGCAGCCCACCAGATGGATTGCTCCCAAGCTAGGGCTTCCAGTCTCCCAGCTCTTGAGCAAAACAAAACTTTGGTATTCACATTCCACAAACAATGCTGAAATTTCATTTTTGTTCTGTTTTGAAAGTATAATTTTTTTAAATTTCTGAATGTCTCATGGAATGGGAATTCCAGTTTCTGGCCAGCTGTACCCAGGACATGTTAATGTGGCTTCTACTGTGTGGTTCATTGTCAGCCTGGCAGAAAGTCAGGCACACAGCATCTCCCTTTGCCCCCTTTGAGAGCAATCTCTGGCTGAGAAGCATCCTAGGCTTGCAATGTGTTAGATTCCAACTCCCATGCCAGGTGGCCACATTTTCAAAATGAAAACGCAGGTCACCTGTCAGGCACAGGAGCAGGGGAAGGGATGATACTGCCACCAATTTATTAATATTGCGGCCCATTATTCCAACACCAATGTCCTCTACTGACCCCAGTGTCCCCCTTGTGCTGAGTGGCAGCAGACATCCAGGGCCTTATAGATCAGTTCTCCAGTGGAAGAGAAATTGGTGATGTGGAATACGGATTTACTCTAAGTGTAAATTCACTTTATTTGCACACATTCGCCAGTCCTGGGATGAGATGGTCAAACAGCATGCAGGGCAATCCTTCTTTTAGGCATCTCAGCCCAACCCGTTGCCTGGTTCCCAGGGAGCAACTCTGCCTCAAGAATGTATTCTTATCAGAGCCCAAGGCAGACAGCAAATTCTCCAGTTGCTCACACTGCTCCCTCTCTCCCCAAGCTGCCTCTGTATCCAGCCTTGCATAATCTAAACTAACAACAACCCAGCACAGCTTCCCAAGACTTACATGTCAGCCTGTCCAAAACTTGCTTATAGGCTAAGAACTTGGAAGACTGTGTGTAACAGCACCACCAAGTGACACGTGCCATAATGATATGATAAAAATAGTTTATTCTACTGTCACTCTCACGCTCCCATTAATTTAAAAAGAGATGTTTTTAACTTACAATTTTTTTCTCACTTAAAAATAATAAAATAACAAATTTAACATCCAGTGTCATTTTTAAAAGGTATCTGAATGTCACTTTAATAACACCAACAGAGAAAATAATTTATAAATCACAACAAATTGGCCTTTCCTCACACCTACAGACAGGGTCCTTCATGACTTTCTTTTCCCACCGTTTCCCAGTCGTGGACATGGAGCAGCCCATTTCATGCATTTACCCCTTCTCATCACCTTCTGGGCTGGTGCTGCTGTCAGGCTCCTCTTTTGCAAGCTTGAGTATTGCTGCTGCTGCCATTGCTGCTAGCCAGGCCTGATGATGGTACCAGTGCCACTGACCACGCCCCGATGGTGGTGGGCGGTGCCTCTAAGTCTGCTGCAGCTGCTCTCTCCAGGCACTGGTGATAACAGTTTCTGAGCAGAGCCCACAGCAGGACCTGTGGGTGAGGGAGAAGCTGAGCATAAAAATGGGCATCCTATTTCCTGGTTCCAGGTTTCCAGGACAGAATGCAGAACTCTTGGAGGGAAAAAGGACATCTGGTCACTTTATCCAAATAGCAACTGCTATAATTTCAGCCTGGGTGTCTTTATTGTAGATTTAAAAAAAGGCAAATAAAGAGAGCATAATTATAAATTATAAATCTCTCTGATAGAGAAAGCAGAGTGCACATCTCAGTCTGAAAGATGTCCCCTCTTGAATCCCCTCACAACCCTACCCCTTAGAAGACTGTCAGGGAGGTTCCTTTGCTCATCTGGGCAGACTGTCTGTTACTACGTTCTTGTGTGGCACCAACCCCAATGGGGTCTCAGTCTGATTGGCGTGCTATGCTTCTGTATTCCAAAATAATAATTCTCCCTGTACTGATGACTAATCTTCCTCCAGAAGAAACTACAACCTTAAAAAGATCTGTCTGGTGGGAATAGAAGCAACTGGAGAGAACCAGTGTGAGCTTGTGATAGAAATGAAATGAAACCTGCTGCATTCCTTATTTCCTCTTAAGTTGTTTTATCTAGAAAGATAAAGAAAAAAGTTACGTGGTTAAAATAGGGAAGGGGATGCAAATGTAATAACTGCAAAGTTGCCTACATTGTTTGTCCTACCAATCTGAAAAAATCACATAGAGTACGTCTACCCTACAGTAGACATACCCAATGAGAGTAGTTGATCAGAGTTTGATGTGGGTTAAAACATGAATGCTGTCCCAGTTTTCCACTTTTCCTCCATGCCTACATCCCTTCTATGATCTCCAGAGCTGGGTTAGAGAATGGAATATCAAAATGTCAATACAAGCTGTATGTCTATTTTATGTTCAAATCAATACTAGATGCTGCATCAGCAGCAGGTTTTTTGGAATATTTCCACCACGTACTTCGGATCGAGACGTAGGTGTACAGGAAATTAAAAGTGATAATTTTTTTTAAAAAGTTTGGCATTAGAAAAAAATATGAGCCTGAATACACCAGATTGAGCAAATGGCTTCAAACTTTGATGGAACCTGTGTAAATCAAACGGCCGGATATACCGACAGCAACCAACTTCCAACCCCACATGGAATCTGTTCCAGGATATGTTTGTATGTGTCGTACTCCATTGACTCCAATCCCTGTTATTTAACATGGCTAGTGGGGTAAATATTGCTGGGGATACTTTGTACACGAGTCTGTTTATTCATTCCCAACTAAAGGGAAAAGACGGTCGAGGTTGCATGTGAGTGTGCCAGGGCGCAGTGTGATAGATGAAGGCATTGATTCATCTACTCTGGCTTGGCAAAGCTGTGTAGCCAGCCCTTTTATTCTTTACTGAGCTGTGCTAAATCAGCTGCAAACTCTGCATTGCTCTATTGTGCATTTATGGTCTCTCTGGAATATGCTTTTAATGTGTACTGCAAATCTGGGCTATTTTCTAATGAAAAATCTCAGTCATGAACCAGGACAATAATGCTGAAATGCTTTGCAATTGCTTGTGCTATGGTTCCTGGGCTGCCATGCAAAATCTATTAAAGTTTTTTAAAAGCCCTAAATTTAGCAAGGAGGGGAGACGATTATTAGAGTTACAGGTCTAGTCGTGTAAACCTAGGACTGATTTTGAGAAGCTCTGAGCACCTACAACTCCTATTTACTTCAGTGGGAATTGTTGTTGCCCATTCAAAGCTCACAACCTATTAGCCATTTGCTTTATCAGATGAGGTCTTTGTCAATCTGTTTTATGCTACCCGTTACACTTATGAAGGGGCATGCTATGAAAATCATTGCAAAATCAGGGTTGGAAAGGACTTTTTAGTGCTTCCTTCAGACATTGGGGGGAATATAGAATTCACTATCCTAAAACCATCCCTGATGGCTGCTGTCATGTCTAGGCTATCAAAATGGTGCTGAAAACATGTTGCCAAACTACAGAGCTGCTGATACATGCAGACTCAGCACTAGGGTGACCAGATGTCCCAGTTTTATAGGGACAGTCCTGATATTTGGGGCTTTTTTTTTTATACGGGCTCCTTTGACCCCCTCCCATCCCCTGTCCCGATTTTTCACACTTGCTATCTGGTCACCCTACTCAGCACCCTACAACCAACTCATTCTGAGTGCAATTCATGTGTATGTGAGGGGTTGCAAGAATCCATATATAAAGGGGAAGTGCAAACTGTGTGTGAGAATCCCCATGCAAGTGGCCTGCACACTTAGGCCACCTCTGTTCACAAGAACATGCAAACTGCACCTCCTTGTCCATGGTAGCCGCCAAATTGATGAGACCAAAAGTGGTGGGAGTAAATGAAGGGTTAGAGATAGTGAGAGCCATGTGGGAGTGAGAGAAGCCTGGGAGCCTCTCTGCAGGTTGGCAAGTGGCAAGAGCCTCCTATTTAGGACTCCAGTGTATATTTTCACATTGAAACTTGAGGAAGCTTGTTGGCTGGTGATGAGGCTCTGTGATGTTCTGATTCCTGTCCAAAGGCAGAAAGCAGCAGTGAAGAGGTTGAGTAGGAGAGGGAAACAGGCATCAGTAAGTAAAAAGCCTTGAAACATTGTCCCTGTTGAAAACATCATGTTTGTTACATGACTGACTTTGGACCCCATCTTGGCCTCATCCTCTGCACATGCAGAGTACTGTCTGCTGCATTGTGCCAAATGAGACACCTGGGGAGGTGTTTTGCAATTTGCAAAGTGCCAAACATGTGAAATATCATGGCAAACCCACTAGACAAGGATCTGAGATGTGAATAAACCTCTTTGCATAGCAACAAATCCCAGATTGCCTAAGGGCATCAGAGCTCACGAGTGTCATGTCAGAACACATCTGCCTTAGTCACTGGCAAAAATGAATATGCACTGGGCACTCTCATCTCTTGGGTTTCACAAAGATCACACAGCAGCCAACATATTTTCATTGTGTGAAGAAAAAACAGAGGTGTGGCTCACTCCCCAAGCTCCTGCCCTGTTTTTCCCCATGCTGATGTCAGTATGGCTCAGAGCAGTGGTTCTTAAACTTGTTACTAAGGTGACAAACTTGCATTTTGTCTCTTTTGGGGGGAGACCCACCATTACCCCTGCTCCCCTTCTCAGCCCTCTGCTTTCCCTCTCCTCTCATGCTTGGCTCTTCCAGTCCTGTCCCCTCCTACAGCCTCAGCCAGCCCTTCTCTCTCAACAGCCAGGCGGCCACCATGGCTACCAGACTGCTGACTGTCCTCTTGCTGGCTCCGGCCACTTCCTGCCTGGGTCCTGCTCCCCATGTCGCTGCCTGCTGGGGAAGTGAGAGCTGGGGGCAGCAGCAGCATTTAGGAAGTGACTGGCGCCGGGGAGCAGACAGCTATCAGCCTGTCCCCACTGTGTGCGCCCCGGAGGCGCTTCCTCCATGCTGCTGCTGTCTGGATCACGCTCCCCCGGCCTTTGCGTGCTGCCCAGGGGAAGTAAGAACACAGGGCAGGGAGCACCTCTGGGGCATGTGCAACCCACTTAGACCTTTCCCAGGACCAGGGGCGGCTCTACCTTTTTGGCCGCCCCAAGCAGTCATGCGCGGGAGGCACCCCGGAGCCGCGGGAGCAGCGGACCTCCCGCAGGCATGACTGCGGAGGGTCCGCTGGTCGCGTGGCTCGGCTGGACCTCCCGCAGCTGCGGACGGTTCGCAGGTCCGGCGGCTCCGCTTGAGCTGCCGCAGTCATGCCTGCGGGAGGTCCAGCCGAGCCGCGGGACCAGCGAACCGTCCGCAGTCATGCCTGCGGGAGGTCCACTGGAGCCGCGGGACGAGCGCCCCCTCCGCAGTCATGCCTGCGGCAGGTCCGGTCGTCCCGGGGCTCCGGTGGACCTCCCGCAGGCATGACTGCGGCAGGTCCGCCGGCCCAGCCTGCCGCCCCCCCGGGAAAGGGCCGCCCCACGCGCGTGCTTGCCGCGCTGGGGTCTGGAGCCGGCCCTGCCCAGGACCCACTGTTTGAGAAACACTGGCTCAGAGGGTAGCATTCTACATTCCATGGTCATGTCCCATGCTAATAGTGGGACTATGGGGCACTGCACTTTGAGGAGGACTACCCCATGTTAAACCAAGGGCCCTTTTCCCACTTCTGCTAGCTTTCCAGCTGGAATTTAAAGATAGTGTGGTGTTTTTCAAAGGAGTAGAAGATAACTTTGGTATCTGGCCAAGATTCCGCTGTCAATACAATAATAATACTTATCTCTTAGATGATAGATCTTATGGAATACTTATCTCTTCATCCATAGATCTCAAAGTGCTTTACAAATAAAGGTGTCATCATCCCCATGTTACAAATGGAGAAACTGATTCACAGAGGTGAAGTGACTTGGCCAAGTTTGCAGAGCAGGGCCATACCAGAGCCAGGAATAGAAACATGGGCCCCATGTAACTCCCAGCCAGTCTGCTCACCACTGAACCGTGCTGCCTCCAAAAGAGGATGGAGTGTCCCAGGCTGTGGGTGTGTTATCACATGCCTGCAATGGTTGCTGCCGGGGAGAGAGCATGATCTTCTAGGATTTAAAGCAAAAAAGTAGAATGCAAGAAACTTGAGTTTTATTCCATATTGTGCTGCTGATTTGTTATGTGACTTTGGGCAAATCAGTTAACAACTTCTGTATGAGGAGAGATTAAAAAGACTAAGACTTTTCATCTTGGAAAAGAGACAACTAAGGGTAGGATATGAGACAGGTCTATAAAATCATGAATGGTGTGGAGAAAGTGAATGAGGAAGTGTTATTTACTCCTTCACGTTACAGAAGAACTAGGGATCACCCAATGAAATTAATAGGCAGCAGGTTTAAACAAACAAAAAGAAGTATTTCTTTACACAACACACAGTGAACCTGTGGAACATGTGGCCAGGGGATGTTGTAAAGGCTAAAACTATAACTGGGTTAAAAAAAGAACTAGATAAGTTCCTGGAGAATAGGTCCATCAATGGCTATTAGCCAAGATGGTCAGCAATGCAACACCATAATCTGAGTGTCCCGAGCCTCTGATTGTCAGAATCTTGGAGTGGACAATAAGGGATGGATCACTCAGTGATTGCCTGTTCTGTTCATCCCCTCTGAAGCACCTGGCGTTGGCCACTGTGAGAAGACAGGATACTGGACTGAATGGACCATTGGTCTGACCCAGTGTGGTTGTTCTTATGTTCTTCCTGTGCGTCAACTTCCCTATTTGTAAAAAGGGGATATGATACCTTCCCCACCTTAGTAAAATGCTTTGAGATTCTCAGGTGGAATGTAAACCCATAAGCCCAAGATACCAATTTTCTGCAGTGATTGTCTCTTGATAGCACTGCTTTGTAAAGCACTTTGGAATACTTAAAAATAAAGTCGAATCATGTCTATCATCACTGTCAGTGGAGCCAGTATTGTCAGGGCTTTATGAACTGTCCAGGTCGCACATGTGTCATGCTTTACACACTCTCTGCAGTGTGGTATTTTATTCTGAATGGCAGAGAGGATAAAACACTCTGTGTCGGCAGAGGCTCACAATCTCTGCATGCATTTGAATCTCTCAGTAAAAAATCTATTCCAGAGCTGATGGAGAAGGCCCCATTCAGCCAGCAGTAAAAATTCAGGACTTGCCAGCTTGATGGAAACTGACTGTTTCTAGGCTGGAAAAGTTGTGAGCACTGCAAAAAGCCATCCACGACTACACAGGGGCCCAGTTCATAGGAACAAGAGAAACTAGTTCTGACTGCTGGCCACTGGAGGTCTTCAGAATGCTTATGTCAGATTTTGCTGTTCACTCAGAGGGGGCTGTTTGTGAAGCGACTGCCAACCAGGCTGCTATCAGTCAAACAATCTCCCCCACCCCCAGTTGCATTGAAACGCCTCAGAATGGCAGCTGCTCTTTCTGCTTTCAGCTGGGCAGCTGCTCTATGTACCAGGTTCAAAAGTGACCTAAGAATTTCCTACTTCAGAGAGGAGCCCCTCCCATCTGTTACCTCATTGGCGCCAACGACCATGAATAACATTCAAGCCTCAGTTGCCAAAACGGCCAAACTGGAGAAATGTATAGACGTTATTGCCATCATCTGTTGCCTCTCAATGCATGCTGTGATTTGCTGGGCAGCAGAAGAAAGGATGACCGGCTGAGACTAGCTGTTTTCCTTCTGTACCTTCTGCTTTATGGAGTATGTGCAGCAATGCCTGCTCTGCAATGTGGTTCAGTGGGAAAGGATGAGAAATGCAGCAATGCTGATGCTCCCAGAACCCAGAGGAAAGGCACCAGCACTTTATGGTGCTAGCTTCTCTCAGGATTAAATGTCACTTAAATATTGAGATGAATGTCTTAGCTTGTTACTAAATAAAGAATTGGACATTTATTTGATGAAGTCCCAGAGCCAAGGTTTCACTAGCTAGGAGAGAAACCAGAGATGGGCCCAAGTCATTAAGTCCAGATCCACAATCAAACTGCAGTCAAGACGTGCCTAAAGTTGATGTTTGCTCAGGGCTAGTCTACACTTACGAGCCGGGTCGACGCGGTGAGTTCGACTTCTCAGAGTTCGAACTATCGCGTCTAATCTGGACGCGATAGTTCGAACTCTGGAAGCGATAGTTCGAACTCCGGTACTCCACCACTGCATAAGGCGGTGGCGGAGTCGATCTTGGAGCCGCGGACTTCGATTCCGCGGCGTCTGGACGGGTGAGTAGTTCGAACTAGGGTACTTCGAATTCAGCTACGCTATTCACGTAGCTGAATTTGCGTACCCTAGTTCGACCCCGCTTCTTAGTGTGGACCAGCCCTCAGATTTGGTGGTCAGCCCATTGTATACACAGTAGTTTGTGTATGTCTGTCTTTAATCTAGGTAGCACAGGTGGTAACAGCAGTGAAGATGTGGTGGCATCGACTTCAGAGAGGGGCCAGCAACCCTGGTAGGCACCCAGTGTCCCCAGTGGGCTTGTACTGGGGTGACTATCCAGTGCTGAAGCCCATGCCACCACATCTTCACTACTATTGTTAACCTGTGCTAGCAAAAGGGAGAAGTCTTCCCCCACTGGATAGTATTGCACCTTGAAGTGCTTAATAAGGAATTTACACCTTCCTATGAAGCATCCAGCATTACACAGAACAAGATACATAGTGTTCCAGCGTGGCTACTCCTGTAGTCTTAGGACACCCACCTGGAAAATCTTCTCATTTTGCTTTTTGAAACACAAAAATTAAAAATACTTTTGTCCTTATACACCTCTTTCACCTCATTGGTGAAGTGCTTAGGGATAATGTCAATTAAGCTTCTCAATCCCTTACCTAGTTGGCAGATGTTCTCTTCCTCTGTGTATAGAAGACATCTAGCGAATAAGAGTGTGACTGCATTCTAAATATTTATGTTTTAGGCTTGATGCAGATGAAGTTTTATGGCCTGTTATACAAGTCAGACTGGGTCATCACAGAGGTCCCTTCGGCCTTAAAAAAATCTATGAATCTGTGTTATTAATTGAACATTGTCACTTATTAATGTAGCTTGCCTCAAGGAGGTCCCGTCACTTGCCATTGTTGCATGGCATTCCACTGTCAGAACCAGAAAGAGAACCCAGGAATCATGACTAACCACTAGGGAACACTCCCCTCCCTAGATGACGGTTACTGGGGTGAATTTTCTGAGCTTGCTGCTCTGACCAGTGTTTGTTTGGTTTTGGGAGATGCATTTTCAAGGCCCCTGAGATGTGTCACTAACTGTCAAGCTAGCAGAGGCTTTTTCAGGAGAAACTTATTCCTCAGGTAGATGTTTCCAGGTTCTCAACTGGCTACCAAAAGGCTTCTCCCCCTTCCCCCCGCCGGGTAGGTCTACACTTAAAACACTGCAGCGGTGCAGCTGTGCTGCTGTAGCACTTCAGTGAAGACACTACTTCACCGACATGAGAGCTTCTCCTGTTGCCATAGTTAAATCACCTCTGTGAAAGGCACCAGCTGAATCAACAGGAAAAGCCCTCCCATTGGCATAGCATTGTTTACACCCGGGCTTAGGTTGATATATCTGTGCGTGGGAGGGGGGATTTTTCACTCCTCTGAGTGATGTAGTTATACTGATGTAAGTTTATAGACCTGACCTCAGTAGCAGTACTTTTACAGAAGTACTCTGGTCTCATGAAGTGTCATGTAGTGCAATAGTGGAACCACAAGCTCTCTCTTGGATCTCCTTGGAAGAATCCTCCGTAATGCAGGTTGAAGAGGGGATTGGACTAAATGACCTCCTGAGGTCTCTTCCAACTCTAATATTCTATGAAGATATTTGTGTCCAAATTCTTTTTTACAGCCCTGACTTGTTGCTCACTGCGCCCATCTAGAACATAGTTTGATACATTCAGCTCAATGAGCCATGTTTCTGAGATTGCTGGCAATAAAATTACATTTGGAGATCTCTTGTCTGATGGGGCTGTTCTCTCAAGGCCTGCCTCATCAAGCACTTGAGAAACTGGCTATTGTTTCACTTTGAAACTGGCTTTATGGGTGTGTCATCCCATAGTTCACTCTGAAGTTCAGTCTTTCTCTTTCTGATTGGAAAACTGCATCTTGTTTTATGCCTTATTTTGATTTATGTCCAAATCTAGTTTTAGCTTAAGGGTAGCTGTAGCCATGTATTTTTCAGGCATGTGGAACTACTTGGATATGCCCAATAAATATACAATATTGTAAAAAAGAGCTTCTATATTTCAACTTCTGGCAATCAGTGACTATTGAGAAATGCATAGGACTTTGAGAGTTGGTTTCATTCAAGGTCTAGACGATGATAGATTTTAGATTTAGATTTTTTTTTTAATTTATGGGAGATATTTTTTATAAGCTTGGCTGTTTGTTTGCATGATGAATTTAGAGGCATGGTTACCATGACTGCGCATAGTAAATCAGTGACTTGTCCGTGGAAATTATTGCATATTATTATATATGTGAGGCATAACATAAGTAGATAGAGAATTGCTTGGGCCCTGATTGAGCCACTTGCCTTGAGTAGTATTGTACTATCTACCAGACTGATATTCTTAATAATGTTGAATAGTACCGTAAGCCATCAGCAGTCTCACTGAAGTCAATGTATGTAAGGGTATTGCAGTCTGGCCCTATCCAAGTAGTTCCACTGATAACTCCAGAATGACTTGTACAGTACTATTCAAGGTAAGAATGGGTGACAAAAATCAAGCCCTTGATTTGACCATGGACCGTGGGCACCCAATTACAGAAATCTGAGACAGAGAGGTAAGTGATTTGTCACAGGTGACATACAAGTCTTCATCAGAGCTAGAAATAAGAACCTGTATCTCCTACCTCCCAGTCCTGGCCTCTAACCACTAAGCTATGCTTCCTAATGTAGATAAGGAGAATTTAAGAAAGAATTTGAGTTGCAGAGGTACCACTGGATCACTTCCTGCTGTAATTTGCAGCCGAGCAACACCAATAATTTCAGTGGTGTGACTCCAGATTTAGACTGGGGGTGGGGGGGACTGAAAGCAGAATGCGGCTCACTCTCTTTCCCCTTTCAGCAAATATGTTAGACTAGAATATATTCCCCCAACAGAATGTGGTTTCTCCCCAGAGTAATCCACAAACAGAAGATTTGAATCAGCTCAGGCATGTAACTCATTTGAGTGGGATTTGTCTTGCAGAGCAGATATCCTTTTTTTTAAACTGTCAACCTGGCATTTACAGTAAGCATTTGATTAAAACGGTATATTTTGGTTTAATAATCCACTATCAGATCACAGAGGCACACAGTCATAAATAAGGAACTGTGAAGCACAAATTGCTAGGGCCGCCTTTAAAAGATATTCCTGTGAAAATCTAGGATTACCCCAGTGGGACTTTAGTTTCTAATCTCTGCAGGGCCAAAGAGTGAGGTGATGGTGGCTATTGTCATAAAATATACCAAGTCATGTTCACTCTTCAGAACAGCTTAGCTGTTAGCTTCCTTCTTTGTTATGAAGATGTTCTTAACAATAAAAGAGGAAGCCAAGGCAACCTGCTAGCCACTACTGCTGAGGGGCACTTGGCCGCAGACTGTCCTTTATTTAGTACTGACATTGTTTAAGCACTGACCAACTCTTTCCTCAGGAAACAGGCAAGTTCTGCAGTTTGAGGTCTGTCATTTACTCCAATAGGAAATATTAACCTCGATTAGGAATAGCAGTTGTGGGGGTAGCCCAGAGAAGAAACTGTCAGCTAGGCTCCATCATCATTCTTTACATTTAGTGTGCATTCAACTAAGGCACTCTATGCCCTTCACCCACATTAGTTAATAGAGTTTGCAAAACTCTTAATATATTATCTTTCATGACACACACCTATAGAATAATTGAAGCAGATGGAGGTTAAATGACATGCCAGCAAATCAGTAGCATAGGAAGAGAACCTTTGAGTCAAGACTAACTCCAGTCAGTCCCCTGTGCTGTTCACTCTCCCTCCCAGAGCTGGGAAGAGAAGCCAGGGGTCGTAATCCTCACTCGTCTTCTGCATCCCTAAAATGTCTTTGCAGTAAAATAAACCCCCAACAATTTAAAAAAGTTTCCTTGGGTTTCCTCCCCTCCCTTTGTGATGTGTACTGGTTAGGTTGATCTTTGTATTGTAGAATAATAAACAATGAACAATAAAGGGAACCTGGTATTGGAGACTTCTGGTTGTACCAGCCCTGGGAATACATTCCAAATGTGCCCTTTAGTCACCCAGGCACTCACTCATTGTCACACACTTTCATTTTCATCTGAACAGCTGGAAACTTAATGCACAAATGGCAAAGAGTTTAAGATTGAAAATCTTCTTGAAATTGTAGTTACAAGAACTGTAAATGGGTAGCATGCAGACACTAGCTATTTCTTACTTGCTAAGAAGCAGAGCTGAAAAGTGTTTCTTCAGTTTTAAAACATTGTAATACATGTAGGGGACCTGATCCAAAACCCATTGCAATCAGTGGGAGTCTTTCCATTGATTTTAATGGGCATTGGATCAGGTTTGGGGGTGGAGGGGGTTAGAAAACAATATTGTACAAGAGAATGTTCTGTGAATTTCTTTATTTTGCAAGTACAACAATTACTGTCAACATAATAAGAGAGAAATCATAAGGCAAACTGCTGTCTAATGGTAAATAGAAAATACTGATCTGACCTGTGTCAAACTTTTGGGGGCTACCAAACATGAGCTAACAAGTGTTGCAAGTTTGAAGCGCCAGATGCTGTAATTCCTCATGCCCACTGAAATTCATGGGAATTGGCAGTCTGAAAATCACACAAAGGCGGCTGCTGCATCTTGAGTCATGGTGAGCCTGCCTGCAGCAGGGGCCAAAAATCTCATTACTGGTGACATCAGAATTATAGGAGCTGGCAACACTGTGTTTCTAAGTGACTAGTGCTCTGGTGCAGAGGTGAATGCTCACAGTGTGTTCAAAGTGCTTCATTCTGAATTCCCATCAGGCTATGCAAACTGATCAGTCCACCTCATCACCAGCTGTAACACATACAAAGAACCAAGCAAGGGTGGGACCTAAGGCTTCTGGAAGGAGGAGACCATGTGACCATCCATTCCAGTGACCCCACCCCTAAAGGAATGAGGTAGCTATTGTGAGATTCCCCTTTCCCTTTGGATCTAATGACTGGAGACAGGGCCGGCACCAGCACAGCAAGCAGGTGCTTGGGGCAGCCAAGGGGAAAGGGCGGCATGTCCGGCTCTTTGGTGGCAATTCGGTGGCGGAATAGAATGAAGAATAGAATGAAGTGGGGGTGGTAGGGCTGCTGCCAAAGTGCCGCCGATTGCGACTTTTTTTTTTTGTGGCCGCTTGGGGTGGCAAAAACGCTAGAGCCTGGACTGGAGAGGGGGGCTGGAATGGCAGTTTCCCCCCACATTATCTCCCCTCCCCCAATACTATGTGGGTACATTTGCCAGAGAAAGAGCCAGAGCCTCCCAATGAGTTGCGGAAACTGGCAGGCTTCCCCTATTTAAGGGGTCCCCAAATGATTATGGTTTGAAGCAGCTGCTTCCTTTTCTTGTACCCATGGCTGACTTCGGACACACGCAACTCAATGCCCTCAGAAAGAACTGGCTGTGAAGAGCAGTGTGTGAATCTAGCCTGGACTTGTCTGATGGAACCAAGTCAGCATGATCTTCTGATAGATAGAAGTTCTGTCAAGACTCCAGATTCCCATGCATGCAGGCAGAGGCTGCCAGTGCTAAAAAGACATTGGGTGCAGCAGTTAGCCATTGACAAAGGCTGAGTAATTCCCCTCTGCTGAGCAATCGTCAGAGTAAACTTTGGAGACCGCCCTCTTACTTTCCTTCCCAGTCAGAGCTAGGATGCCTGGGAGAAAGTGAACATTAAATGAACCGAATGAGTGTAGAAGAAGCAGGGAAACTACAGCTGAGAAGTGGAAAAGAAAAATTGCATTTCTGATGGGTCAGCTAGCAGGGGTGGAATTCACAGTCGGCAGCCAAGCAGCCTAGCTAGGATCAGTCTCAAAAGAAATGAACTAAATTATTTCCCAGACAGGTCACTCAGGAACACTGGCACATCAGCTTCTGATTCCTTCACTAATATGTCTGGGGCTATCAGCCTCACGTAATTCCTCTGCCCAGGTCCTTTTTCCGCACATTGGAGGCTCTACACTCAGATCCCCATGTGCACTCTGCATTAACGTCTATGCCCCACAAATGGGATTTTATATTTTCTAATAATATTTTGACTATGGAAATTGTTGTGGCTGTACCAAACTTCCCTCCAGGGTTAAACATCATTCCTGTGCAACTGAGTGTACAGACCAGTTAGTAAGATTTGATCATATGACAAACACAATATAACTTTCTATTGTATTCTTCTACTGAGTCCATCACTATGGTATTTCTCAAAGGAGAAACGGAGCAACATGAAGAGCACTCTATTCTTTCTCTCTCTCTCTCTCTCTGATGTGGTCTGAGTATATTTTCTTCTTTGTCTTTTGTTCCCCACATTTTGTTCATTATCATGGATGGGCCAAGTAAAACAGCAGGTGGGATTTACATTAAAATAGGAAGGCAGTTAAATTTGTGGTCAGGCTCAATTCCTCTTGAAAGGACTTTCAGAGCTGTGGGCCTTCTGGTGAGAAAGCTTGATCCCTGGTTCTTACAAATCTTTCATCATTGAATGTACCTGACGAATGTAGCTGTTGTGATTGGTCCTGGTCCTGGATGGAGAGGCACCCAATACATTTAGAAATTCAGTGTAATCAAGTAATTCTAGGGACTGATACTGCCACCTATGTTCATGTGACTAATATCAGTAGTGGACTCAGTAAGGACCATTCATAAGGGTTACCGGATCAGGCTCTTTATTTTATATAGCATCTTTCATTCGCCCTATAAAACGCCCTCCTCAGCAATTTGTCAAGAAAATCCTGGTTTATGTGGCTGACCCAGATTTCTCAGATAAATCCCTATTGAAGTTCTTTTTATTTTGCACACACATTGTGTCAAATCTGTTGAAACACCTATGTGATTCACAAGGGTGTAATTTGCAGCTTGCTGTAACTCAGCTCAGAGGTGATGTTGGTTAGCAATGTGAAGTGATCAGAGCAATTAGTTGGAGTTGGGCCTACTTCAGCTATTGCTGCTGTACCACTATATCAACATCTTGTTTACAATCTCAGGATACTTGAGGACTCACCAGCAGAATACGACTATTTTCCAACTGTGTTTAGCTACAACATTGCAGCACTTCCTGCCACAGTCATTAATGGTCACCACCAATGGTCACCACCACAGCTGGATGTGATGTATGGGGTTAGGAGGAGGGTGAATTTATTTTATGCTGATTTAGCTATCTCACTTTTCTGAGTGTCAGAACCAACACTGGAAAGAGAGATTCCTCTTGTCCCCATCTCCCACACACATTGGATTGCTTACTCTTTGTGTCTGGAACACAAACACCTGGATGTTGACTAGAGCAGCTTATTCAAACAGATGGTGCAGAGAAGACAGAGTTTTTGAATGGTAAAACAGAATTGTTAAATTTAAAAAATTAAGAAAAATAAATCACCTATATTATGTTTAGCAGCAGGATTGGTACATGTTTTACTTCATGTCGTTCAATCTCTCACTGTGGCCTCATTGGTTTTAAATGTGCTTTCTGACAATTGAGATTGAACAGGACATATGGGAAAAAATATCCTGGTCATTTGGCAACAAGGGAAACAAACATCTTCATCTCACCACGGGCCAGATCTCAGCACTTCTATTAGCCAGAGGTTGGAAGGCCTCTTGCGTTGCTGGAGCTGCCATTTTGCTGTTCTCTTAGAACACTTGAGAATGAAGAGCATTGATCAGTTAGGACATTCTGGAGGTGAAGAAAGCGGAGGACGACGTAAGGATCATTCGTCCGTTTTAGTTGTGTATAAGAAGTTTCCCACGGGAAGCATGAGAATGGTGGTTCACTTGGTCTATCCATGGACCATTTCTGCGGATACCATTGCGGATGCGGATACAAATTTTGTATCCGCGCAGGGTTCTGACGGTAAAAGCAGGTGGGCAGCTGTGAGGAACCGTGGTGTGGCTCCACCACCTGCCCTGGGCAGAGGGCGTGGGGACAGGGGCTGGAGGCTGCTCAGGCCCCATGCCCAGGGCAGGAGGAGCGTCCTCCCTGGCTCCCCACAGCTGCCAGCCCGATTCTCACCATGGACGGGCTGCAGCTCCGAGCCGCCACCGGAGCCATGTTGGGGAAAGCCGTGCTGGCAGCTGTGGGGAGCCTGGGTCCCTCCACCTCCCCTGGGTGGGGGACTGGGACAGGGGCCAGGGGCTGCTCGGGCCCCCTGCCCAGGGAAGGTGGCAGGTCCACTGCAACTCGCCACAGCTGCCAGTGCGTCTCTCCCGACCAGGGTCTGGAGTGGGGGTGCCTCAGAGCCTCAGTCTGGCCCCTGGTGTAGAGCCCTGCAAATCCACGGATATGCACAGATAATTTTTGCGAATTTAATGTGGATACACATTTGTGTATCTGTGCAGGGCTCTACAAATTAAATATACATTTTAAAAAATCAGGGGTACAGATAGCTGATGGATATAGAGAGGTGCCTGGGAAGTTGTTTTACACTCCTATGAGGAGCTTGTACTACAAGTGCTATGCACACTCAATTTGCTCTTCATGATCTCTGCATACCTATAACACAGAGTACCAGAAGTACAAAACCATGGTAGTGTCACTAGTTGGTATGCAGGAGGAGCACATGCAATTATTGTTTATGCATCTGAGTGCGCAAATACCTCATTTGCGCTAGAAGTCATGGTAACTGTGCACACAATTGCATGTTCATGTTTGAAGATCAGGGCCTATATGTCACTTATTTATTTGCAAGATTCAGTTCAGAAAGAGTCCCCATATCATTAGTGCCAGCTAGTGAGATTGGCTTGTAGCCTTCAGTGCCCTAGAAATACATGTGTGTTGTTGAGTAGGAGTGAGGAGAGGGAGCTATCTACAGTTTCTCCAGCAGGTTAATGTTTTTAGTAATATACTGGCTTTGTGTGAATGAGTGAGGGATGTTGCCCTCTTGGTGCTGGCCCACAGAGAGGTTAAGGGACCTGCTACTGTTAGCAGCTAAAGGAGTTTTCCTTAAACTCAAATGGTAAAGGGTTGTGTTTAAGAAGCAGGGGGAGAACCTAAGTGTGTGATTTATCTAATAATTGTGGCTATTGTCTGAAGCACATAGATTTTATTACAACAGGAGCTTGGCAACCTCATGCTATGAACCTGAGGAGTACGACTGTTTGATGCTATTTATCCAAAAGAAAAAAGCATCATGATTAATAATTCATTTGAGATGGTAGCAGGTTCATATTATCCAATAGGTGCCAAAAACTGCACAGAATAGCTTTGAAGGTCTCCTGCCTAAATTCTTCATGATAAGGCCAAACTGTTATCTGCTGAAAAGCTCCCACGAGAATGTGTGGTAAAACATCCAAGTATAAAACTAGCATTTGACATTTACCGGCATTTCCTGTTTATGGATGTTCTTATGGCATATTAGCCAAAAGACTGTCCAAAGATGGTATGTAACATACAATTAATTATTATATACTTAAAGGTGGCTGAGACAGAAAGTAATTATCTGAAATCTGTGGCTACGACTCAGGGTGCCCCTTTCTGATTGTCTGAGGCTTAAAGGATGCATAGTACAAATTTACTATGTTTGAAATTGTAGAGCTGGAATCCCTCCAGTTATGTCTGTCAAAACTTTCACTAACTTTCTATCTGTGACTGGCCTTCATAGAGATACTGGAGGTATGTTGCACAATGAAACAAACATAATGGGTTTCAAATTGTGAGATTTCCTCTCTGCCTTAAATGTGGCAAAGAGAAGGGGTTTATTAATCCATCACTACGTTTTCAAGCTTGGCTCAGAATGATCAGTAGCTAAGTATAGCAGGATGACACCTAGCTTTTGTCCTCTTTAAATTCAGAGCCCTTCTTACTACTAATTATAGTAATCATACCTCTTAATCTCAGTCTCTACCATTTATTTAATTATCTCTATGCATTAGGCAAACATTAGTTAATTAAGTTCCCTGACAAAAGGGGGCATGTGTATATATAGGTGTTGGTGTCATTAGGCATGACTCTAGGTAACTCAGGAGGGTGGAAAACCACAGTGTCAATGAAGCCCTTCTGTAGTAGGCCTGAATGAATTAAAGTCACTCCATGTCTGACCAAAGCGCTTCCATGTTTATGTTTGAACTTTAATCGACCTAACAGGCCAGCAACAGAGAATGGTTATCAGTTGCAACACCTGTACCAGAAGGCAATAATGAGGCCTGCTTGCTCCTGGCTAAGGGGCAAAATAACAGATCAAAAGAAATAAAACAAGATAACTGTTCACAGAAGAGTTACTAACGAGCTAAAGTGGTTGTTGCCAAGTATGACTTAACTGCTTAATGTAATTGCTACTTGCATGATGTATCTGCTATAGAAAAATAGACGGGGGGAGGAAGAAGGAGGGGTAGTGGGGGTAATAGGAATGCTTAGCTGAAGTTATGTATAAAGAGGGGAAAAACTGCTTGTAGGTGTGTGCTTGATCTGAGACGTGTCTGTGTCTCCAAGCACCGCTTTGAGATCTCAAATAACGTTGTCTGCTTCTCCACCTTGGTGTGTTTATTGGAGCGAAGCACACCGGGCAACGAACCACTGTTGCTGCCTCGGGCATTCTGTGCCGGCAACATAGGGATCATTTCGCTCCCCTCTGGATGAAGCTGAATAGCTAGCTGTTCAAGAGTGCACAGCAACTCTGCACAACAGTTGAGGACAGGAACTGAAGAATAATATGGAATCTATTTGAAACTGGCATTTGGCTAGGAGACCAACATTAACATTTGTGCTTTTTGCAAAAAGTGCCATAGTATCTCATGACCACAAATGATCAGACTCTTCCTCTTGTTTTTCATTTAAAAAGATGCCATGTGTAACACTAGTAACCTCATACACGGGCATTGATTCATCACTTTGAAAGAAGAGCATCCCCTACTGATTCACAACCACCACTTCTTGCAGCAGCTTGGTGGTCTCCTGTCCAAGTAAAGGCCCACTTGGATTCTGCTTGCTTGATGAGACCACAGCACAATACTGCCAGAGCCTGAGTAAAGTGGTAGCAGGCCTGGGTGGATTGAATACATGATTTAGTACACATATTCTGTTGCAGTACCTCAGCGCTGAGCAGCACACACTGTTCACTTCATCTGCGTGTATTAAATGGTTGCTCACACCTCCAGGCCAAGTCCGTTTCTGGAACTCTTTCTCTCAGACTCCAGCTAATTATCAACAACTGAAAAATTAACTTTTAATTAGGAAAACGCTGGCATCAACATCAAATGGGAATTGTGTTACACAAAGGCCACAATTGCAGCAACAGCACATTGCACACAAATGCAACATCAATCAAATGCTTAAAAAAAAAAAAAAAAGAGTTTCATTTCAGGAACAAGCATTGCTGGTATCAGCCTTTCCTCTTTCTTTAAATTAAAGAGTCTCCTGTTAGTCTCAGACAGTCTAGTGCGCCATACAGTGTCGTTTTGTGTTGGAAAATTCTCTTTTGAAATATTAATTATGTTCTGGCTGGTGCTGTAAGCTAACTGGAAATGATTTCCTATTTATTGCTAGAACCATTTGTCTAAATCAGGACTGTCTTTGTTTGTTTTACAGTTAAAACTAATTAAATGGCTTTATATATTTCAGTATTGCAAAAAAAAATTGCATTTTACTGATACTTAGTTCACATTGTTGTAATTTAGGGTCTGTCAGCAGTTTCCATTAAGAAGGGTGATCGCCCATCTTCAGGGTTTTGCAACTGGGCCCTGAAAATCTGTTCTGGAATTGAATTGGCAAACAGGTCCTTGGCTCCAGAAGCAACATGTGTTTTAAAGTACACAATTGTCAAAATTCTGAGTCACAACTGGAAGGCTTTGTTGTCTCTGTTGATCCCTTTGGTGCTCCTGGGAATTATAGTGACCCATATCATGACACTGGGCAAAAATCAGGAAGGGCAGGTCACAGTACCCCATGCTGAAAAACCACACCATCCCCCAGTAGATGCTGCCCTGACCATCTCAGAATCTACTTGCAGGCAGTGTGGTCTTCACATAGTCCTCTATTGCAGCTTCTGGGCTATAGGAATCAGCTCTTGGTTTTCCTGGCCACAGGATCTATGCTAGTGCTGTAGCAACAGACTACCCCATTTTAGGCCTTCCACCCTCCTGCATATGTGGCAACCACGTAGCAGGCCGGTGCAGCACCATCCCTCTTCTAAGGTATCTCTTTGCATGCATGCTAGGATCAACAATGTATACGTGGTTTTCTTTCTATGCATTTTTTGTACCTGTAGCACTTCACAGTATTTATTAAGGGAACTCAGTTAGGGTATGTCTACACGGCAGTGGGACTGAGCCATCCAGCCCTGGTAAACACTTAGGCCTGGTCTACACTACGTGTTTTTACCGAATTTAGCAGCGTTAAACCGATTTAACCCTGCACCCGTCCACACAACGAAGCCCTTTATATCGATATAAAGGTCTCTTAAAACCGATTTCTGTACTCCTCCCCGACGAGGGGAGTAGCACTGAAATCGGTATTGCCATGTCGGATTAGGGTTAGTGTGGCCGCAATTCGACCTCCGGGCAGTATCCCACAGTGCACCATTGTGACCGCTCTGGAAAGCCATCTGAACTCGGATGCACTGGCCAGGTAGACAGGAAAAGCCCCGCGAACTTTTGAATTTCATTTCCTGTTTGCCCAGCATGGAGCGCTGATCAGCACGGGTGGCCATGCAGTCCCAAATCCAAAAAGAGCTCCAGCATGGACCGTACGGGAGATACTGGATCTGATCGCTGTATGGGGAGACAAATCTATTCTATCAGAGCTCCGTTCCAGAAGACGAAATGCCAAAGCATTTGAAAAAATCTCCAGGCTATGATAGACAGAGGCCACAGCAGGAAATCAACACAGTGCTGTGTGACAAGCGTAATGGAAAGCCAAAGAATCAAATGGACGTTCATGGAGGGAGGGAGGGAGGGAGGGGAGACTGAGGACTCCAGCTATCCCACAGTTCCTGCAGTCTCCGAAAAGCATTTGCATTCTTGGCTGAGCTCCCAGTGCCTGAAGGGTCAAAAACATTGTCACCAGTGGTTCAGGGAATATGTCCTCAATTTACGCCCCCCCAAAGAAAAGGGAAAAAAATTGTTTCTCGCCTCTTTTCAATGTCACCGTATGTCTACTGGATGCTGCTGGTAGACGGGGTGCTGCAGCGCTAAACAGCAGCATCCTGTCTCCTCCCCTCCCCGGTGGCAGATGGTACGGTACAATATGACTGATAGCCGTCCTCGTCATCATCCTGTGAGTGCTCCTGGCTGGCCTCAGTGAGCTCGGCCGGGGGCGCCTGGGCAAAAATGGGAATGACTCCCGGTCATTCCCTTCTTTAAGCTTTCTGTCCTGGAGATTCAGTCCTGGCAGATGGTGCAATAGGGCTGGTAACCATCCTCATCATAGCAGCTGGAGGCTGAGCTCTTCTCCCTCCCTCTTTCATGTCTAATGGAGATTCTGGACTATCATAGCAGCGGGAGGCTGTGCTCCTCTCCCCCCCCCCACCCTTTAATGAATAATGGAGATGTCCTGCCTGGAATATCATAGCAGCTGGAGGCTGCCTCCCCCTCATTTTATCTCACTAAAAAGTCAGTGTTTCTTATTCCTGCATTCTTTATTACTCCATCACATAAATGGGGAGATAACTGCCACGGTAGCCCAGAAGGGGTGTGAGAGGAGGGAAGCAATGGGTGGGGTTGTTGCAGGGGCACCCCCTAGAATGGCATGCAGCTCATCATTTCTGTGGGATATCTGGGGCTCTGACCTGGAGCGGCTGTGCTCTCTGGTTCTCTAGTAGACTTGCCGCATATTCTAGGCAGGACTGACTCTGTTTTTAGACAAAACATAAAGAAGGGAATGACCTGGGAAGTCATTCCCATTTTTGTCCATGCGCCCTCGGCCGACCTCAGCGAGGCCAGCCAGGAGCACCCATGACAGCAACAGACGGTACAATATGACTGGTAACCATCATCGCCAATTTCCAAAGCAGCAGACGGTGCAATAGGGCTGGTAACCGTCTCTGCTACCTTGCAAAGGCAAATGAATGCTGCTGTGTAGCACTGCAGTACCGCGTCTGTCAGCAGCATCCAGTACACATACGGTGACAGTGAAAAAAGGCTAAACGGGCTCCAGGGTTACCATGCTATGGCATCTGCCAGGGCAATCCAGAGAAAAAGGGCGCGAAATGATTGTCTGCCGTTGCTTTCATGAAGGAAGGATTGAGTGACGACATTTACCCAGAATCACCCGCGACGCTGTTTTTGCTCCATCATGCATTGTGATCTCAACCCAGAATTCCAATGGGCGGGGGAGACTGCGGGAACTATGGGATAGCTATTGAATAGCTTCCCACAGTGCAACGCTCCGGAAATCGATGCTAGCCTCGGTACGTGGACGCACACCACCGAATTAATGTGCTTAGTGTGGCCGTGTGCACTCAACTTTATACAATCTGTTTTAAAAAACCGGTTTCTGTAAAATCGGAATAATCCCGTAGTGTAGACATACCCTTGGGCTCGCATGCCTAGAGGGTTAGGTGGACTTGAGAGCCCAAGCTGCAGCCTGAGCCGTAACATCGCCACTGCTGTTTTTAGGGTGCTAACACGAGCCCCACTACAGCAAGTCTGTCTGCTTGGACTATAAGGCTCACTCCCAGCTGCTGTACAGACAAACTCTTTGGCATGGGACCACCAAGGGCTGGGTTGGTCTGAACAAGAACAAAAAGTTGGAAGCTTTTTGGATCTTTATCCAAACTTCCCAAGAGCCTTGAGGCTGAAGAACCAGCCTGGAAATCTCACAAAAATGGACTTTCTCATGAGACTTCCAAGGCTTCTGATTTCCAGTTGGTGTATGAAATGGGGGGAAATGGAGGTGGGTGGGAGAAGATGAAGGGAGTATTTACAGATTCTTGGTTTGGATTGGCTTGAGGGACAGGTGAAGGTTCAGGTCAGCTTGCCCATCCTTAGTTAATTGTGGGTTTTGAAAAGAGAATAAACCTGCAAGAGGAAGGGATGCAGGCTAGCCTATTGGTTAAGGCACAGGGCTGAGAGCCAGGAGTTGTAGTCCCCACTATGACAGTGATCTCCTGTGTAACCTTGGGCAAGTCACTTAAGACCTAGGACTTTTAGAGCTGTAATAACAAAACGCCAGAGTAGCAGTGTCTGGAAGGCATGGAGATTATGCCTCTTCATGAACACTGCTCAGGCATATAAAGCCAGGGGGTTGGGGGGAAACAGAGGGAGGAGTTCCCCTTGCTTCACCTGTTCAACAGGTGCAGCCATTGCTTCCCTCAGTGCAACCATCCCTGAGGGTAGGGTCTGCCTAGGCTCCACCCAGAAAGAGGAAACTAACCCTTGCACTCGCCAGTACTGGAAACATGGCTATAGACTGTGATATCGCTATAGGAGTTGGTACAGTTGGTCAGGTCATGATGCACAGAAATGGTTTAAGGAGATCCTGACCTGGTGAGAGACATTAATCTGTCCTGTGAAGAACCTGCATTTTAATAACAATCTGATGACGCACTTGCCCAATCTGAGGCAGGATTAGGGAGTGCATCTTGCAGTCCTTTCGAAGGAGGCCAGGATTGGGCTGTAGGTGTTCATTGGATAGCACAGACTGTCAGGGCAGTAGATAGCTGGCAAAGCTTTTCCTCGGTGTGTACAAGTGGAACTTTAACACACACAAGATGCACAGTTCAGCCACACGAGTTGCACTTGCCTCTCGCTAAGGTGAATTAAACATGTAAACGCATGTTAATTTTAGGTTAAGGCTGGAGATCTAGTCCAACACTTCTATCCAAAGTCACACAAAAGAATTCACCCTTTCCTTTGTTTCCAGAATTATCATCTGTACAGGATCAGCATTACAATTTGCAGAGAAGCCTCAAGTTGCCATGGGGGGTGGGAGGTAAGTGGGATCAACAGGAAGAAATGAATTGCGTACAATCCCTCTCTGTTTCCACTGTTAGGGGACAGAGCTCTGGACTCATGGTAGTTCACCAGTCCCCGTGCTAGTGGGGAGATCAAAGGGGCCCATGACTCAGCACAGGACTGCGTGTGCATGTGGAAGGGTGGGTGGAAGTAGGCCATGCCAATAACCTGCAGTCTTTATGCTTAAGGCCACTGCTTATGTTTACCAGAAACTGAACACAGTTTTAGGTACAGTTTGCTTTTTAACGTTCTCTGTTTAGAGAGCTAGAGCCCTCTCTCTGGTGACATACAGATGTTGTAGACTTGGTTTTCTAACTAGAAGCATGGCACATTCCAGAGCAGAAACAGTGCTTGCTTTTGGCCTGGAAAGGGGGAGCTTTTCCTGTTCCGAGTTAAGGTGCAGTTTATAAAAATGTGATTATAGTAAATTGCAAGTGGGCTGCACACTCAAGGACTTTTTATCCATAACCAGTTCCTCACAAATTCAGCAACTTTGTCATGTTTTTCTAGTCAACTTTGGTTTAGTTTTAATATTGCTTTAAGTAAGATCAGAGCTGAACTTTTAGGTTGAAGACATTCTAGGACTAGCTTGTTTGTGTTGCATATTCAAGGAGAAAACTGCAAAGTTTTCATTGCAAAGCTACATTACAGGAAAAAAAAAGTCCTGCTGGGGTCATTCTGACAACTTCTGATAAAAATATATTCTTTACACGATTCATGGCTAACCTGTGGAACTCACTGCTTCTGATCTCAGCATCAAGAGCTTCGCGGTATTTTAAAAAAAGTTTAGACATTGATATGCATAATAAGAACACCCACTGAATATTAAACCCTCCTCATGCTTTAATATATGAGCCAATCAGTAACTCATGGGGTTTAGGAAGAAGCTTCCCCTGGTGGTCAGTCTATTCCACAATTGTCCATTAAGCAACTCCTTGCCCCTTCCTTAGAAACATCTGGTGCTGGCCAATGTCAGAGACATGACACTGGTTGAGACAGACCTCTGGTCTGATCCAGTATAGCAGTTCCTACCTTCCTGTCCCAGCACACTTGCTAGGTCTCCTGGAGAGAAAAATATCTGGACCCTGAAAGAAATATGAGTCCTTTAGATGGAAGCTCTTTGGAGCCAGGAACATGTCTTAGCCTGCATTTTCTAAATCACTGGGCATGTTATTGTGTGTTCATCCATAACTATATATTAAAAGAAGCAGGTTTTTTTCTGCTGGCTAAAGCAAGGGGCTGGGAGTTGAGTCTGGAGTTCTAATCTGCCACTGATTTGTTGGGTGACTGTAGCAGGGCTTACCTGGTCTGGTTTTCGTTGCTACTTCATGTTCCCTTCTTCCCTAGTTAATAAAACGCACAATCTGAGTGTTTCCTCAATAACTCTCCCTTTTCTGGGAGTCTGGTTTGTTCATGTAAAGTTCAGAACAACATATCTTCCACCCAGCCTTCCTAGCTGTGTCACATCCTTGGTGCAGGGTTCTTAGCCCTGTCCATGCTGAGGCTTTCCTTCTTGCTTCCTGTGGGTTTCCCTCCCAAGCCTTCTGCCTAAGCACCGTAGAGAGTTACTCAGCCTGGGCCTCTTCTCTGGTCTTTTCCTGGCTGTTCCCCTGCTCTGGAATAGAGCACTCATGCTCAGGTCTGCTCTAACTGGAGTCTCTCCTCTGACTGACCCACAAACTGCCCTCCCAGCAGGCCTGGGTCTTAATCACATGCTCCCCATTACATGACCCTTATACTCATTTGCTCCTCCTGGGGGAGAGGGGCTACAGCTGGCAAAGGTGAGGCTGACCCACAACCCCCTTGAAGGGCCAACTCTCTCTTTGACAATGACCTTGACCCTCCCACATACCACAGATGAAATGGGCCCTAGCCATGCAGTCTGGGTCAAAATGTGGGGGTTGTTTGTGTCAGGTATTAATTACTATTTGACTCCATCTCATACAGAAGTTCAGTGTAAGCCCCCTACCCCTCTCTCGGTCTGTGAATAGGTATGTTTTTGTCTTCTTCCTTGGGAGATGATAGCTAGGAAGCCAGCTGTTCTCCCTTGTCTTTTCTTTCTCTGTCTCTGTTTGGTGCCAATGGAAACAGTGTACAGTACCAAGCTCCAAACCATACAGCTGAAGATTTGGGATTTCTGTCCATGAGCAGTTTGCATATAGTTGCCATAAATCGCATGGGGAGGAGTTAATGTGGCTCACACTTGACAGAGTGTGAATTATGGTGTTTACATGTGTTTTGAGACGCTCCCAGGTTTGCATGTATTTAAAGCAGCTACCTAGGATTAGGTAGCAGTAATTACAAATGGAAAAGATCTTTTAAATCATCCAGTCCCATCACTGCCCTGGCAGTATAAAATCCACCAGCACAGGACATATCAGATCAGTAATGGGCTATTCCAGTTATGTCCCAGGACCAGCCCTGCCTGACCTGCCAGCAGAAACAAAAACCCCTCTTTCTCTCCAAACACCAGCCTCTCCTCTCTGCCACTGCTGGTCCCGGTTCTTCACTCCCTTATGCATCTCACAGTAACCTAGCATGAGACCAGAGTCCCAGCATAGACAGAGAAGAAAGGAGGCATCAGGCAGAATGTCTCCTTCCCACCCCAACTCCCTCAATGCCCTAGTCATCTCGGTGGGGGAGAGGGCAGAGAGGAGCCTCGTAGGCCATGGACAGCGGAGACCTCAGGGAGGAGGTAGAAAGACTCTGGGAACAAGACAGAGTAGAAGCCCCTGGGGCAATGCTCAGTAAATTCAACTGACGGCCTCCCATCCAAGATCCCAAGTAAGTACTTGGCTAGCTAGCCCTTGCCACTGCAACTACAGTGCTAGCGCAGTGTACATCTACCCAAGATGGAAATTACGCCCCAGTGTAGACATCCTTCAAATATGTTATACCAGTGCTCAAATGGAAGGAAAATTGGGGTAAGTTCCTGCCACTCATGGAGCTCTCCCCTTCTTTGCATATGACTAACCCATGTCTTTTATAGATTCCAAGCATAGAAGGGGACCATTGCGATAATCTGGCCTGACTTCCTGTATAACACAGGCCACAGAACTTCCCCCAAATAATTCCTAGAGCATAGCTTTTAGAAAGCAGCAAAGAGTCCTATGACACCTTATAGACTACAGACGTATTGGAGCATGAGCTTTTGTGGGTGAATACCCACTTCGTCGGATGCAGGTACATCCAGTCTTGGTATAATAATTGTCAATGATGGAGAATCCTGTGTGGGTTGTTCCAATGATTAATTACCCTCACCATTTAAAAATTCACACCTTATTTCTGGTCTGAATTTGTCTAGGTTTAAATTCCAGTCATTGGATTATGTTATACCTTTCTTTGATAAATTGAAGAGGCCATTATTAAATATGTGTTCCCAATGTAGGTACTTACAGACCGTAATCAAGTCACCCCTTAACCTTCTCTTTAAGTTAAATAGATAGACCTCTTTGAATCTATTACTATAAGGCATGTTTTCTTAACCGTTCAATCATTCTCGTGGCTCTTCTCTGAACCTTCTCCAATTTACCATCATCCTTCTTGAATTGTGGACACCAGAACTGGATACAGCACTCCAGCAGCAATTACACTAGTGCTAAATACAAAAGTAATATAACCTCTGTACTCCTACTAAAGATTCCCCTGTTTATGCTCCCTAGGATGGCATTAGCCCTTTTGGCTGCAGCGTTGCACTGGAACAGCTGATTATCCACCACCTCCAAATCTTTTTCAATCACTGCTTCCCAGGATGGAGGCCCCCATTCTGTCAGTATGGCCTGCATTCTTTGTCCCTATACATATACATTTACCATTAACCATACTAAAACACGTGCTTGCACCCAACTTACCAAGCGATTCAGGTTGCTCTGGCTTAGTGACCTGGCCTCTTCATTATTTACTACTCCCCCAATTTGTGTGTCAGTGGCAAACTTTATCAGTGATGATTTTGTTTTCTTCTAGGTCATTAATAAAAATGTTAAATAGTGTCGGGTCAAGAACCGATCCCAGTGGGCCCCTACTAGAGACACACCCATTCGATGATGATCACCCCTTTACCATTACATTTTGAGACCTATTAGTAAGCCAGCTTTTAAAACAGTTAATATGTGCCATGTTAATTTTATATCATTCTAGTTTTTTAATCAAAATGTCATGTGGTTACCAAGTCAGATGCCTTAGAGAAGTCTGTCTATTTATATCAACACCATTACTTTAATCAATCAATCTTTCAATCTCATCAGTAAAAACAGTTTAACAGAGGGGGCATGTCCCTGGGGGTGCTGCTGCTTATGAGAGGAGAGTTTCAAAGTCAGCAACATTTTGGGAGCTCCAGTTCAGCCTGGTGAGCCTGTCAGGTGATGAGCCTATCCTGCAGCAGAGAGGTTGTGTGGCTAAAAATACTTCTGAAGAGCTATTTTACCCTTTGTAAGAGACAAGCTGGCACTGAATACCAAGTAGTTTCTAAACATGTTCCCATGGGATGATACCTCCTTCCCCCTTCCATAATCTTCTCTTGCTAATTGAATAGTGGGCCATACTAATCAGATGAGCACAGTCTATTTTCCAGGAACAGTTACAACCAATTTTGCTAGTGAACTTAATGTAACTTCCTTTGACAAGTACTGCTACTGCCTGTCTCCTTGATTATGGGTCTGAGAAAGCATTTTTGTTTAAATGGGAGAAGGAGGAGTAGATTCACCTCTCTGCAAGAACATATTTCTGTCTCCACCCCTGGAAACATGGAGTTTATCCCAAGCTGAAGGGCGAGAGAAATGCAGGAGTTTCTTCTTAAAACATTGCCAACATATCACTGTCAGATATTAATCTCACACTTCACAAGATACACATGTGAGATGTGCCCGTTCTGTGCATCGCTATCATGCACTTCCCTAACTCTCATGCTAGGTTACTCGGTTTTTTTAAGGCCCCTCCTTTAGGTAGCTTTCTTCTGCTTTGAAAACAGAGTATGTTCTTGGCCGATGTTGAGCCCCTGCAATCCAGGCACTGGGAGTCAGAACCTTTTTTAGAGCTGGATCACTCCGTTTTATGGGCTGCCAAATGTCTCTAAATGTTAAAAACTGCCAAGAGTAAGGCACATACACAAGTGTGTTGCTCAGCTTGAGGCATCTCCCATTAATTTTCTGCAAATATTTTTTTCCCTTATTTTCCAAACTGTGAAATGATCAACCTTTGCCTGAAGGCAAAGGGCAACCAGGATGAAAGGCCAGGTAGTGTGATAGTACCATTTATTTGGGGGGAGGGGGAAGTGTTGGCATTTCATCCCACTGAACTGGTCTATCTCTCAGAGAGTTTGGATCACATAACAGTAGCAAGGATCTGTGCTGACATATTTTCCGTGAGCAAAGTAACACAAAACTGCTCCTGTGAGCATGCCTAGGAGGGTCATATGAGCTGTGAAGAAAGGAATAATTGTGTAAAAGGGGGAATATATGGAAATCCATTCCTAGGGCAGAAGTCCCATGGACATGTAAAGCTTTCACAGCTAAACAGGAGTTGAAATCTTTGGTCACT
This sequence comes from Mauremys mutica, assembly GCF_020497125.1. Taxonomy (NCBI): domain Eukaryota; kingdom Metazoa; phylum Chordata; order Testudines; family Geoemydidae; genus Mauremys; species Mauremys mutica. The sequence continues at coordinate 81,541,828 of NC_059075.1, forward strand.
CACCTGAAGAGATTGTGATTCCCTCTGACTTGCATAGTAATATGGAGTGTCGGGGTTTAGGGCAAGGGGGAAGAGAACACTGTAGCTTCGCATGAAGTTATTGCAATGAAATAAGCAACCCTGCTGAGGGCACAAGGCTGGCAGGAGGGTCATTTCAACAGACACTACAATGGTTTGGGCAGTTTGTTCCTACATTTAGACGCTTGTCTTAGTTTCAAAGGTGCGGACTTCCAGGGGAGCTGCAGGTACCCAGAACCTTTGTAAATCAGGCCACTATTGTTTCCTAGCTATGCAGACAGCTCCCTTTTAACCCTATTCCCATTGGACCTCTGTGCTGTAGTGATATTCCTCTTGAGCACCAAGGGATGCCTATGCTTCAAAGGAGACAGACTGGTTTCTAGGGCCTAATGAACCAAGTAAGTAAGTGGGACAAGAGCAAGGCAACTAAAATTAGAAGAGCAGCCAGCAAGTGGAGAACAAACCCTTCACTAGATCAGCTTTTTTACAGTCTGAAGTCATTCCCTCTTGGTCACCAGGTGACCTACCTCCTGCTCAGGAGTGAGATTTAAAGACTTGAAAATTCTGCTCAGATCAGGAAACATTTTTATCCCACAAGCCCTTCAAATTCAAGGTCTGCTGGCGACTTTGTGACTGCCCTTGGCGTCACATCACCAGAGGAGGGAATCTCACACGTTCTGGAATGGGACAGAAGCCTAGTGAGTGTTTGCTGTTTGTCTGTGTAAAAACATACCTGACGCATAACTCTAACCGTTCTGCAGAGACCTAGGGGGCCAAATGTGTAGAAATGGAGACCTGATCTGTGTGTGCTAGGAATGTAGAGTGAGAAAAGCCATTGATATTAACAGCACAAAACATGGATTAACTGAATATCAAGGGGGAGCCTTGAGTAAGTTTGGTTAATTGAATAGTCAAGGATATTTTCAATGTCATAATGGATGGTCAGATCATTGTAACAAATCCCATGTGCTAGAAACAACAGAGTTGTTATAGCCGTATATAACCCAGGCTATTGGAGAGACAAGGTAGGCAGGGCCTTCCCTAGCTATTCTGGGGCCCTACGCATCCCCACCGTGGGGGGAAGGGGGGAGGCCTCTGCAGAGGGGGAGCGGGCCCCAGTCCTCCGTGGGGGGGGGCTGACTTGGGGGTCAGGGGGAACCACCCCCCAGCACTCACCGGCAGCGTGGCTGGGGGCAGGTCTGCACTTCCCACTGCCGGTGAGTGCAGGCCCAGCCATGCTGCCGAGCTCAGGGGCGCGGGGCTGGGGCGGAGCAGGGGCAGGAAGAGGTGGGGAAGGGGCAAGGTGGAGGAGGACGAGGGCTTGGGGAAGAGCCGGAGCAGGGGCTGGAGCAGCACGCAGCTGCGCAGGGCACCAGGAAATTTGGGGCACCAAATTTCCTGGTGCCTTCCGCAGCTGCGTACTTTGCATATGGGTAAGGACGGCCCTGAAGGTAGGTGAGGTAATATCTCTCTCACCAACAGAAGTTGGGTCAATAAAAGATATTACCTCACCCACCTTGTCTCACTACAGACAACAGTGCATTTATTATATAAATCACTCACACGTGAGGAGCTAGGACAAACCCTTCAGCTCCAAAATCACAAGCCTCAACCACTTGAGCCATCGGTAGCTAGGAGCAGTAGCAAGCCCCTTAACCTTCTGCGGCCTAGATACCAGGAGGCAACATTCTTTGTTCACTTAGTCTCACGCACTGTCACATATCTCAACATGACTCCGTCTGGGGTAAACTGAAGTTCAGATAATCAGGGCTGAGCTGTCAAAACTCTCATCCCAAATCCAGTTTTTTTTACCTGTTGAACTATCAGTCAGCTGCACTCGGCTAAAGAGGCAGACTTCGCTTTTGCAGGAGGAGTTTTATCAAGAGATAAAACAGGGAACCTTCTGGCCCGTGTCCCAACATTCATGTCTAGGAAACTGTGGAGTACCTTTTATCTCACTGTACAAGATAACAAACCAGCATTGACTGTAACGGGTCTCTTCACTCTCTGCACAGGCCCTTCATGCTTCTGCCCCCGCTGATGGAGTGGATGCGAGTGGCTATCACCTACGCTGAGCATCGGCGCAGTTTAACTGTGGACAGCGATGATATCAGGCAGACGGCCAGGCTGCTCTTACCAGGACTGGACTGTGAACCACGGCAGCTGAAGTATGTGGGCTTATCTTTACAGTCAGTTATAATAATCATAGCACTTTGCCCTTCTGTATCACTTTCCATTGGAGGACAATCTCAAAACACTTTATAAATTTTACAGATAAGGCACAGAGAGATTGTGACTTGCCCTCTGTCATGCACACAGTCTGCGGCAGAGACAGGCTGAGAATATAGGGAGACTGATTCCCAGAGCCCAGTGTTAACCACAAGATCATTCTTTGCCTCTTTAAATACCCTGGTGAAGAGCCTAAATCTAAAGTCTTAGACTTAAAGAGCCTTCATCCACACGTAGATTGCTCATAATTTTACAGTAAGCTGGGGCCGCTAGTACTCATTTGTGTTTCATTCATTTTCTATGTTCTGCTAAGTTTACTGGTGTTAGCACTGATTTTGGTATTGTGCAATTATTTTGTGGTACCCCAGCCAGAAATGTACACATTAGTGCAAAGTGAATTTTCCTCCTTAAATTAATCCCATTGCATTTAATTAATGATGACTTTGCAGTGGACACATAAATAAAAATAAATGATATTTGTAACATACTTTGTAAGGAAAAAATTTACTGTTACTTTTAGGTCTTTTGTGTGAAGGAGGGAGGTTGATCTAGTGGTTGCAGCAAGGGGTTTTTAGTCGGGATTTCTGGGTTCTGTTCTTAGCTTTTTTACTGATTTTCTGTGTGGCGCTGAGAAGTTACTTAACTTTCCTGTGCCTCAATATTTGCCACCTCAAAAGGTGTTGCAAAGCTGAAATAAACGAAGTAAAAGGCTCTGAGGTTCTCAGATGGCACTGCAGAAGGGCAAGCTATCAGCATGCTCTCTTGCTAGTTTCAGGAGTTCTCCTTTCAATCTTAGTTTCAGTTCTTTTTTCAATCTTTCCTCTAGATTGAATGAACTGTTCAAAACACAGTCTGAGACTTCCCACTTCAAATGTATTCTGTGCTGTTTTAATCTCCACAGGTTTTTGTAAATCCAGTAGAGAGATATTGTATATAAAACACACACATGGCTCCTTAGTTTCTAGGTTACATGTAGAAAAAAAGAGGAAAGGGGTTTTCAGGTTCTGTTTCAGAAGTGTATTGATATAAATTAAAGGGAAATTCCTAGACAGAAAGTTTGATAAGTAGAATTAAGGCTGAGAGTACATTCCAATAAAGTTCAGGTTAAAAGCCTTACAGGGCCATTGTCATTACCAAACAAAGCCACCTTTAGAAACCCAGGCAATCTAGATACTCATATGAATGAATGGGGTGAGGGGAAGGAAAGAGGACAGGGATTCAGCCACAACATGTGGAATATACAGGAATTCAATTCTGTATTCTGATTGGTGAGAGGGGAGTTTCAAAACTGGCTCTTGGAAGGAGTCTGGTGAAGGTTTCTATCCAGGTTGTTCTGATTACAGGGGAAAAGAAAAAATCTGTAAGAAAAACCAGGTGCTTTTCCTTCCCACACCCATGTATTTTCTCCTGCCCTTCACCAAACCTCTGCAAGGACATACATGATAGACCATAAATCTTTCTATGCAACCAAGGCAGCCTTTGCATCAAATAATGCACATCATGTTTGCAGCAGAGGGCAAAAATCACAAGTCAGAATTGAGCTTCATAAGCTGTTTGTTCTGACCCTTCTTTTATAAGCTGTTATCCCAAAGACCTACGCTGGGGTTTTTGGAGCTGGGAACATTGTCTGTGCTGCATGGGAAAAAATGTTGAAAAGAGGGAGGTGTCACTAGTCTAATGCCAGTGACATGACCTTCCCACTTACAGGAAGCAATTGGCTAGTGATTAGAGTAAGCGACAGGGAATCAGGACTCTTGGGTTCTATTCCCAGCTGTACCTCTGGCTCAATGTGTGACCTTAGGCAAATCACAACTGCTCTGTCCCTCCATTGCATTGTCTACAAAGTAAGATGATAATTCCCACCTCGCAGAAGGATTCTGTCACTTGGAGGGGATTTGTGGATGAAAGGCAGTGGAGAAGGGCAAAGTGCTGTTGTTATAATGACCTCTGTCCTGAAACTGTATACATCTATCTTCTGATAAAGATTCCTTAGACAAATAGTGCTCCACACCTGTTTGTTTGTGAGACAATGAATATAAGATTTTCAATCCAGTGCTCTCCATGTATTATTTCAAAGTGATCTATAAACATCATCACTCCTCACCCTGACAGTACCTGCTTAAATGGACACCATCAACTTAAAACCCACCCGGCTGTCTGAGATAGCATCACCTATTGTTTCAAGTCATAGCTAAGATCACTGTAACAGAGAGATGAGAGCCAAAGGTATTTCTCTATTTTTCTAGATGGCTCACTTGGTGTATTTGACAGCACTCTGTGTGTTGTCCGTTTCACTATTTCCGTGGTGTTGGTTAAGGAGTTTCTCCTTGTTTTGCACAGAGCACTTACTTTGAAACTAGGACAATGTGATTGTAGAGCCAAACAAATTAGCAGAGTAAAGTAGCAGCTCAAGGGCCGGTACAGCACTTGAAGATGCATTTCACTTATTTTCTGAAATTCACTAGACTTCAAGTTGACAGAAGCTAACTCAGGGGAACATAGGAATATAGTATCGTAATAACATTTATCATAGAAGTGTGGTCTGCTTGTCCATCTAATCACTTACCCTACCTCCAGGGTTGACTGTTTATCCACCTATGGCCTCTAGCAGTGGTCATTGGTCCTTCGCCTGTTACCTTACCTCTGGCAGTAGCTATTGGCCTGTCTACTGCACTCATCTTTCTCCAGTGCCTGATGATTCAGAGAGCCCACGCCTCCCCATACACACCTTTTCACTGAACTGCCGTAATAACTTCAAGCTAATATATGAAAAATCTCTCACAATAACAAAATCCCAAGACTGTAATGTTACCTTCCTACTGAGGCAGGAGATTTGAGGTGATTTTCAAGTGTAAGTCTCTGCATTGTGGGGTGAAGGTAGGACCCACTGAACCCATCTAGTCATAGCTGCAGTGTGGTTTTCTGTCCACAATGGGGAGAAACACCATTGTAGGTGGCACCTGCTCATCTGGGCCTGAGCTGAAGGCCTTGTCCCAGGCACTGCAAACCAACACTTGTAAAATGATAGGGGTGGCTGAAAAATGCTGTTGCAAGACTTTGTACAGGCAATACAAGGTATTCCAGCCAAGTGAGTGTTGTAACACATTTTCACCCAGTGTAGGCAAAATCTTAGTAAGAACTAACAGGCAACCTTGTGCAGTGTATTAGCCCAAGAAGCTATTCTGTGTGGCCGTGGGCAACTTCTTGAAGGTATCTAGTCTTAAACCAAAACAATCTTCCTACTTAGCTCCACTGGCTAGAGGCTCACATTGGACTCTCACCTAGTGTTCCTCATGCTTGTAGATCACCAAAGTCCTCAGCTGAGTTTTGGCTGTGGTGTTGTGCTGAACTCCCATGTACAATCAGGCCAGCCACTAGACGGGTGAAGGACTTTGCTAACTGGACAAGTCCGTTGTGGCATCTGGCTGCCATTTGTCATCTGCCTGCAAAGACAAGAGCGTGAAAAGTTACCAGATAAGTTTGAGGCCCTGAGTGAGTTTCATGCACGGCCTTCTAAGTAAAACCATGAATGCGTTACTTATCTGGCAGCCCATGCAAAGTTTCAAAAGAGGTTAAAATATGTTGAGGTTGTCTAATTTTTCAAAGGAAGTTCGCAGCCAAATACTGCAGCAGCTGGGAGTTTGCGCAAGAGCCTGTGTCAGGATAAGCTACCAGTGAAGAGGCAGCAAATGAAATCACACAATGGGGTGACCATGTCAAAGTCCAGTTGAGATAGGAAATGCCTACAACCTGGTGATGTTCCTTCAGTGCACAAGAGAGGCTCCCAGGCTCGGAATTCAGATGTCTCTCAAAAGATAAGTCTGGAGATTTACAATAATCTCCAGACTCCTTTATCTTGTTTAGAAGCAGATAGGTTGGTAGCTGTCAAGAGGAGGAGAATGGAAGGATAGGAGCCTAATATAAATATAGGTCCCAGGAGAAAGTTTCATTTTATTGGGGTGGATCTGAGAATGGTTTGCCACCCAAAAGAGGATATGGACAATCTTCATTATAATGCAGGGATGAAAAAATGTGGGAGTAAGGTGATAAAAGGCAAAATCTTGATAGGCAAAATCTTATTTGGGAATAATAGCCAGGCTCTTACATAGAGCTATAATGATTATTTAATCATGGAACTATATTTGTACTTTTTATTTCAACAGAGTTCTTCTCCCTCTTGTTCTCTGAATATGATTTCATATACATTTGATGCATTACAATTATATAACAAATAAACATTTCTGCAGGCAAAATAGAAAAACCCAAGAACGGAGCGTAAAGCCATGTGGAGAAGCAGTACTATAACTAATTGCTAATTTAAAACACAAACCCTCCTGAAATGATTGCTGCACTTTTTGGCCTTTGTCCTCAACAGGCCTGAATGCTGTTTTAGCTCCTTCCGAAGACTGGACGCTAAGGCTGCTACTGAAAAATTCCAGCAGGACCTGGGTTTCCGAATGTTAAATTGTGGAAGGACTGATCTGATCAACCAAGCTATAGAGGCGCTGGGACCTGATGGGGTTAACACAATGGATGATCAGGTATATGAGAAGACCCTGAGACAGTTTCCCTGCATGAGGAAATGAAATATTTTCTATAGAGGCAAATCAGTACATGATGACTTTTTATCTAGCTGAGCTTTTCTCAAGTTCTAGCCTGTGAACTCTTTGAGAGAATTGTTTCTACATCGCTTGCTGAGCCCCTCCATTCTCTGGAATACTTTATGGCATGTCTCTGGCAGAAATGGGGGATAGATTAGTATTCAGGATATAGAATAGGAAAGCTAGATTTTGTCTTGCACCTAAATGTTTGCAAAATTAAGATCCCTACATGCTTGCTGCCAGTGGCTGTCACCTCTGGTTCTTCAGTTGAAATTCAGGCCAGGTCAGTGAGTGACCAAAAGGTGTTACTATCTGATGGCTTTTGAGTGACCTGTATGAAGTGAGTTAGATGCTGCTCTTAGCTAGGGTTACCAGATAGCAAATGTGAAAAATTGGGACAGGGGGTAGGGGGTAATAGGAGCCTATGTAAGAAAATATCGGGACTGTCCCAATAAAATCGGGACATCTGGTCACCCTACTCTTAGCCCAGTTCCCAGTGGACATGGAAAAAGCCCCAGTTTGAACTCGCTACAGAGAGGCCAAGAAGAACTCAACAGGCAGATGACTTCTCTACCCTTTCACTTCTGAAGTGGACTCTTCAGATCTGAGTTGAGGCACATGAGCCAAATAGCCTGGAACTGCCCATGCTAACTCTGTCCCAATGATTAACCATGGACTTCCGTACAGGGCACCTTTCCTTGCACTGAATTTACTTTGAATTAAAATATTACTTTGAGATATCTATAGTGCTGCACATTATTGCAGGGTTGCAGACTATATTTAAATAGACCCACCTTCACAAATGCACATACACCTATTGCTTCTGCAAAAAAAATAAAATTGCTTGTTTACGGGCATTGTCCATGCAAGGTGGTTGTGCACAGGTGAGTTATTAGATGAACAGTGACCTGATTTACATAGGCTTTGTGGGCATAGGGGCAACAGCACACATTTGTGGGACACCCTGGAGGAAGACTAGTGCCACTTTTAAAACAATACAGATGGCTCCAGTCTGTTTTGTTTCATGAAAATCTGCCACTTGGAATTTTTTTCCCCTCACATTTTTGTGGTTTCAGGATATAAAGCCCAGAGGACCTTTGTTCTTTCAAAACAGATCTTTGATATTTTTTGCCTCTGATGCTTTGTTCGGTGACCTGCTGATTTATTTATCCTCCACACCAAAGAAATCACAGCCCAGAGCCCATTGCTCTTGACTGAGGATTTTTTCCCCTGCAGCCAGACAGAGGGTGGGGGGTTGTTTTTCAGCCAAACTCTGCACTTTGATGGGTTTTGCTGACAGCACAAGTTAAGAGGTTTAAGACTTTGTAAACAGTTGATAGCATAGTCTCATTATCACCTGATTGATGTCATATTGTAGCCAATCCTGTTGGAGGATTTCATTAAACTAGTGTTAAGTATCGCTGTACTGGTGCTTCCTTTGTTCCTCCTCAACAGAGGACACCTCTCCCAAATTTACAGCCCAGCATCCTGGCATCTTATTGACTAAGGAGGCTTGGAGGAGGATGTCTACGGAGACTTTGCTGCTCTGTGATTAGCCACTTGTATCACTGTGAAACAATGCGAGACCCTTCTTCTCTTCTCTCAGAGGCCCAGGGGCTGAGCATGCTTCCTCTGCTGCATTACCAACTAAGGATGAGGTTAAATCAAAACCCTAGATGTCAACTCTACCATCTGTGGGATCTGGATCCAGATCTAAACTTTGCAGCTGGCACCTATTTCTGTAATGGGATGTGCCAGAGCCATCCTGCCTATGGAAAACTGACTTAAGGCCTGGAAACAGAACCCAGGTCTATTGGACAGCAGGGTGGAGTACTAACCAGAGGGACACGAAGCCAGCCCAGCTGATATATTCATATTAGACCAGGGTTTCTCAAACAGGGGTCGCTGCTTGTGTAGGGAAAGCTCCTGGCGGGCCAGGCCGGTGTGTTTACCTGCCCCGTCCGCAGGTCCGGCCGAGCCGCGATCGGCCGGACTTGCGGACGGGGCAGGTAAACACACCGGCCTGGCCCGCCAGGAGCTTTCCCTACACAAGCAGCGACCCCTGTTTGAGAAACCCTGTATTAGACTTATCCTGGCTAAAGGAAATCATTCTTAAAATGCTACACAGTAGGCAGGAATCTCTGAGTCATTACAGGCAGGTGTGACTGCCCCACTCGTGACAAGCAGAGCTGGACAAAACTTTCCTGGTAAAGGCCACCCATTCAAACGGAAGTGAGACAGCCGCTGACCCCACCATTCAGAACCAGGTTCAGATTTTGAAGGTGTTTGTTCAGACCCACCTCTAGTCATAGCCCCAATACTCAGAGTAGAGTTACTGAGGTTTGAGCTTGGGGTAAGGTCTTGGGCTGATTTATGGTTTCCATTGGATGCCATTCGTTACTCATTGGTTTCATATGGTTCTGTGGGGAAAAAATAAAACGCAGAGGTTTGGGGTGAATTTCCTTTTGAGTTCTTGGTTTTTATCTGAACCTGAAATACAGATTAAAACTTGTGGGAAGGGGAGTGTAAAATCCCCATGAATCAAATGGAAAGATGGGGTTGTACAAACCCCTTAGAATTGAACCCCTGAGTTTGGCAGGGCTCTAGTTACAAATAGAGATGGCCCAGAACCTAAACCACAGCTTCAACTCTGAATCCACAGCTGAATTTCCTACCCTTGTAATGGGCCTGCATCAAAGCCAAACCCAAGCTCCAAGCATTCCCAGAGAAGGCAGTTCCAGCTCCAGATCAGAACTGTCCCAGATTTGGGGGCATTCAGATTCTGGCCTTTTCAGAGAGAAGCTTAAGCAGCATGTGTGGGATCCAAACTCCACACCTGGCATTTGGAGCCAGGGTTTGATTCAGGCCCCTTTGTGTGGGGATGAGGCTGAATTATTGTTTGATTAGTGCAGAGATGCCCCCTGTGAAAAATTCAATCAAATATTTTAAAAGCCCAGAGAATGAAAAGTGAAAAAACCTGAGATGTGAGCTTCAACTTATTTCATCATGAAAGCATTTTGGCCATTAGCATCCTGGGCTTGGCTATTTTTGGAGTGATTTGTTTGTAAATAGGGCCAGTCTAGCTCATGAGTAATCTCTGGCTGGTCATTGTTTAAACAGAGAGAAAGTAAGAGAGAGAGATTTTATGGGTAGAAATGTTCTGTCAGTGCTGAAATACTTTAACAAATATTGTTTTACCAATGGAGACCGTGTTTGCCAAGAAAACACCTCTGTTTGTTTCTTCTAATTTATGCTTAAGTTTCCCTGGCCCAGGAGGATGCAAGGAGCTCTGTTCTTTTCCTGCTGCCTCTAAAACATGGCTCAATGTAAAGATTAATATTTTAAATAACCCATTTAAAATTATTGTTAGCTCATCTGCTATTTATTCGATGTAGGACACGTCACATTCCTATTTTAATGTCTTGATTTCTCCCACAGCATGCAGAAATCACAAACGCATATACATCTCCCATGCACATGCGCACACATTGTACATCACACACTGCACATATACATAGATACATACAGTACAGACCCAGTCCCATCGGGCCCCTTTGGCAGATGGATTCTCTGTTGTTAGACATGTCTAACTGTTGCTGACTTTTCTTCCTGAAGGGTATGACCCCACTAATGTACGCCTGTGCTGCTGGAGACGAAGCCATGGTCCAGATGCTGATTGATGCTGGAGCAAATTTGGATATACCAGTAAGTAAGAGCCAAACCCAGGAAAACTGCTCATCTTTGACTTGTAAATAAGCAGGATCGGTTACAGAATCTCTCCTGGCAACCAAAAGCTCCAGCTTGTGGAGTTTGTACACCAGACCCACGGAAGGGCCTTCTTTTCAGAGCTCATTGTTTCAAGGTTTTGGGAGAAATAAAGTCCAAAGCCCCTTGGAGCGCTTGGTGGCTGAAATAATGATTGACATAGGGAGCAAATAAGGTCTCCTTTTGGAAAGAGCAGCCACTAAGGGAAATCAATAGGCACATTAGAGAAGCCTAGAAGATAGATCACAAGGATTAGCACTGGCAGCACTCTCTGAATGGTGTTAGTCTGTCACCACCAGGGGTTGTTATTCTCCAGGGAAATGCCAATTACAGTGGAGTCTGAAGAATATGGGAGAGAGACAGAGACTGCAATGGTCAATAACTGAGCTTTTCATGTTCCCAGGTTCCTGGCAGCAATCCCCGATACCCCTCAGTCCATCCCGACAGCCGGCACTGGACTGCGCTCACCTTTGCTGTTCTACATGGACACATCTCCGTAGTTCAGGTAAGCAAAGGGAAGGGAGACACAGTTGTCACGAATCCTTAAAATATACATTGAGAATGAGGGGTGATATATTTCTCTGCGCACAGGGCAGGGAGCCAGGACCTCCTAGCTTTTAAACCCAGCTCAGACCCGGGTTCCCTTTGTAGCTTTGGTCTACAAGTCTTTTTAAAATCATTGCTTATCCATGTACCTGTAAAATGAGGGGAATATGACTTCCCTTACAGAGTGCTTTGGGGGTTGATTCGTTAAGCTCTGGAAAGGCTTTGACAATGAAACATCCTACAAATTCTGATTCTTTTTTCTAATTACTATTTCTATATTAATTTCTTGTGTTTTTCTGGACTCAGAACAATGTGGATCAGCCACTAACTATGGTGTCTGGTGAACTGGTGCTTTCAGGGGAGTGTGTGAAAGTATGGGCAGAGTGCTTGGGCAGCATGTTTCTTGAAAACATTAGCTATGGTCCGAATACTTTTTATAAGTGCAAAAATCGAGTTGCCTGTCCATTCCTTCTTAAAAGCCCGCTCCTGAGAGAAGCAGAGCACTCAGTGCTCCCTTTGCATGCCCTGCAATTTGCATGTTCCAGCCCTAAAAGCTGAGACTCTCCTAGAATAGGGTCTGAATGTATCATCAGTGAGAGTGCTGCTACTTCCAGCCACTCACTAGGTACATTTGGATTCCCTTCCTGCAAGCTCTTGCTTGCTCATTGCCAGCCTTTCTGCTGAATTCACACAGAGGGCATGCAGAATTGGGTGCCGGGCGTGCCTTGTGGAGCCCTTCAATGTACCCACCCTCTCTCTCTAACTTCAGGGTGAGTTCAAAAGTGATCCACAGGAGGTTTTCTGCTGCTGGTGAGGCAATAAGCAATTTCTATTCAGCTCTCAAGGAAGACACAACTATAAGCTAATGTGGGGGTTTTTCATATTTGGTTTTACAAATGTATGCAAATGTTAATGCAAATTAGATTCATCCTTCATATCCTTGGCAAGTTGCCAGTGCACTCTTTGGCTTTTCAAAGGTTGTACAATTTTAATTTACATGTGAGATAATACATGTGATACTCTCAGGAGACAGTGCTGAGAATTACATCAACAAGGCTCCTTGGACTGAACTTAGCCTTCTGCTCCTCTGGGCCGTATTATGTTGCCTGCAGCGAGTGTTTATTCACTTAGATGTTTTAAGTATTTAAACTTCTAAATCTAATGTCAAAACCTTCCCTACAATGATCATCACTGAAAGAGTCCTATCTCCGCTTTCTCTGAACGTAGTAAAGCCCAATGGAATTGCCTCTTTCTTGATATCCATGACTGGATTTTCCAGATCTAGCTTGTCCATCAAGGGAGAAATAAATCAGTAAGTAGAAAAAAATCATTGTCCTCCACCAGCAATATTATGCTGAAAATGTAAATGTGAAATTACCAGGCACAATCATGCTTCCAGTCTGTGCCGAGGCAAGTGACATAATAAATTGATGACCACCTAGGGCTCAGTGATTGTCATTGTGCTGCATACTATGGCTGCTCAGAAATGCATGCTGTAGCACCAGCACGAATAGAACCCAGATCCTCCTGCCCCAAAAGCACAGGTTCTTGCCACATGAATTAAAAGGAGACTCTCCATCAACTACCAGCAGTATAAGGCTTATGACATATAGCTGGATGATTCTGACTCTGTCCAGTAGAGGAGCAGTGGTTGTCCCAGAAGGAAGAATCCCAACTAGCTGCCTTCTGTGGCTATGCATGGTCAATGGGGTGTCTGCCCCGGCCTGGAAATATGTATGTCCAAATCTGCTTTGTTATTCTTATAAATGAAGGGTGGTTCTTCAAGTGCTGCTCCCCATATGTATTTCCCATGAGGGTCTGCATGTGCACCATGTGCCCGAGTCTGGCAATTCTAACAAGTAGTGTCCATTGGCCTGCACTTGCACAGTAGTTCACCTCATGCTTAAGACCAAGGGCATAAGAGCCATGTGCAGCCCATCACCTCTCCAGTTCCTTCTTACCGCCACATGGCCTGCGTCAGAATCCCTGTGTCCACGGATTTCTCCAGCTTTTATCCTTATTCTCTAAGTACATTTGTAAATAGTTTATATTTGCATAGTTAGAGCTTTTGGTATAGTTAGGCTTTCCACTCCCTATAATGGGGACTCCTTCTCCACGGTCTGGCACTATGCCCGGAGTCCCAGCATTCAAGAACTGCGTCTCCTGCCCTCGCTTCTTCATCATGAGTGATGATCACCAACACTGTCTCTACTGTTTGGTTGAGATGCATGTTGCTGCACAGTGCAGCATCTGTTGCTCTTTTCTGCCATAAACCCGTAAAGCTCATGAGCATCCTAAATTCCTCCCCAAGGTTATTTCAGATTTTCATGTCAACCAAGCTATCCATCTGTTTTTTTCCCCCAAAACCCCATACCTTGGTTGAGGAGAGGAAGCTGCCTTCCCTCAACGTCAGATGCACCTTGGCGTTCTATCTGTCGAGAACTAAATCTATCAGAAAGTATCCTAGGCTGTTTCTTGCCATAGTTTAGAGTTTGTTTGTAAGAACAAGCTACACCCTCTCACAGGATCTCTAAATGGATTTCTGGGTGCATCATCATGTGCTACCAATTAGTGCACATCTCTCCACCTGACGGGGTAAGGGCATATTCCACCAGAGCACAAACTGCCTCTACAGCATCAGTGCACGAAATACCATTACTGGACATATGCAGGCAGCCATCTGGAATTCCATTCACACCTTCACTAAACACTACACGCTAGTTTAAGTCTCCAGTGCAGACCCAGTAGAGGGAACTGCAATAATTCAAGCATCTGTCTTGCACCCCCACTCGTCTGAGTACTGCATGTCAATCACCCACATGTGGAATACAGATAGGGACCAGCACTTGAAAAAGAAATAGATGTTACTTACCAGCAACTGGAAATTCTTTGAGAAGTGTGGTCCCTATCTGCCCTCCATCCCCTCTGCTATGGATCTTACTAGATTTGCGGTACGAGGAACTGGAGAGGCATTGGACCACACTGCCTCCTATGTCCTCAGTCTGGAGCCCAGGTGAATGACTGCACCTGTGCAGGCCAATGGACACTGCTTGTTAGAATTTACACGCACATGCACCACGTGTCAAATGCAGCTAGGGACCACACATCTCAAAGAACTTCCAGTTACAGCTAAGTAACTTCCATTTCCTGCCAGTTGACTCCGCTCCGCTTGATGGTGTCAATGTGACTTTGATACTTTTTGCTACTTCAAATGTTTGAAAAGGATATTGTCCCCACTCCTTCATGGCCAATTACTGCTGGATTAGCGCCAGTCCGCTTGCAAAGAGTTCCCCTAGGGTTGGAGCTGGTGAACTCCTGGCCAAAGTAAAGACACATTTTTGTGCCCCAAATGAGGATTAGGCTTCATGGGTGGCAAGTCAGGGAAGCCCGAGGAGTCTCCTCATCCAGAATCTGCAGGGCCTGAGGTTCTGGCACAGCAGTTTGGCCTATTGTGGCAAATCTCCTTAGCCATCTTGTCTGCTTCTTGCACAGCATGTAAACAAATGGCAGGGACTTCCCACACTGCAGAAGCATCTAACACTTTTGAAGCTGGAGAACAGATGAAAATGTGCCCATTGGGATACAATAAATAGGGGCCTTTAGTCTCCTGTCCACCGGATAACTTCCTCCAGAACTAGACTGACTATAACAAAAAAAAGTACAAGAAAGAGAGAAGAAATAAATAAATCTATAAAGAGACGTTAGCCATGAGTCCCTAGGCTTCAGTCCCAGACTCAAGCAACAAACAGATGCAGGTGAGAGGTGAGTGTGCCTTGCGATGGATATTTTTCCTTTAGTTGTTGCTGAGTTCCCTTTGTGTTTTTCACCCTTTGCTAAGGACCTAATGGGTTTCCCTCCCAACACACAGGCTCTTCTGTTGTGTCTTTGTGAATTGCTCTGTTCTGAACTTCTTGTCTCTGAATGGTCTTTTGCAGCTGCTCTTGGATGCTGGTGCCCATGTTGAGGGCTCCGCAGTTAACAGCGGTGAGGACAACTATGCTGAGACCCCACTTCAACTGGCTTCAGCAGCAGGTGAGTCAAAGACAGTTACATTCTCACTCCCAAGATCAAGGGAAAACTATGGCAGAAGTATTGCTATGGGTCAGATGTTTAGCTTGGGGGGAGGGATAGCTCAGTGGTTTGAGCATTGGCCTACTAAACCCAGGGTTGTGAGTTCAATCCTTGAAGGGGCCATTTAGGGATCTGGGGCAAACATTTGCCTGGGGATTGGTCCTGCTTTGAGCAGGGGCTTGGACTAGATGACCTCCTGAGGTCCTTGCAACCCTGATAGTCCATGATTTTAGTTACAAGTTGGGATTTATTTTGCATTGTACTTTAAGCCAATTAACAATGAAAGATATAATGAAAATTTCAAACTAGGTAGCTTCAGGGGTTAGATAATGGGATATAGTACTTTTTTCATGCCTAAATCACTAGTGGAAGCCTAGCCCAGGTTAGCAGTATCTGAGAGTTGTTACCATCTGCTGATTGGTGACCATCCTGAAATGTGTTGCTGTAAATCAGCTCAGTCCACATTTACCACTGCCACTAATTATCACTTCCTGCCAACAGTCTCAGCAGGGAAGCCAAGTGCTGAGTGGGACTGCAATGTGCTTTCATGGGGCAGCATTGGGAAAGTTAGGCTGCCATTGTCCATCCTCTGCCTCTCCTGGAGCTGAACAGCCTCCACGGCTATCAGACTAGCATCCTTCATCAGCCCGAGTCACACTGGGAAAAAACATCTTAGGTTGTACAAAGATCTGTGTTTTATCTCATTTGTTTAAAAAAGAAACAAAATTTTGGGCCTATTCTCCAAGAAGGTGCCACCTCAGGGGTTTACATGGCATGTAAGGACTTACCTGTGCCAGCCCAAAGATCATTATTCTTCTCCATCACCTGCAGCCTACCATTTTGGTTTCCCTCTGTTCTTTCTCCATCCTTTGAAGCCTGATTATTATGGGATGGATTCTCTGGTTTGTTCTTTTTGTGTCATCCCAATGGCATAAAGGGAGCAGAAGGTCGTCCCCAAAGCTGTTGTAGCTGGCTCTCCCACCACCACTCCCTGCAGCCTCTGGCAGTGGGGTGGAGGGTGGCTGGAATGCATGTTGCTCCAGTTATCCACGGCTGCAGGATGACCCCTTGGGGGGCCATAGCCAGCTAGCACAGTTTAGAGCAGCCCCCAGATTCTCTGTTGGACCCCCTTTTAGCTACACTCAGCAGGAGCTGACAGCTGAGAATCTGGCCCTATTGAAGCCAGATACATGTACATCTGCTTGTAGTGTAGTTTGACTTCAAGATGTTGAAACACATGAGGGAAATGTTACTTTTTTTAAAAATAGTAAAAAATACCTCTTTCTTCCCTCCCCCCCATCCCCCATTTATATATAAAGATGTGCCTGTGCTTCAAATAGAATACAGGACTGGGTGCCAGAACTCCTGGGTTCTCTTCTGAGCTCCACCTCTAACTAGTTGTGTGGCACTGGGCAACTTAGCCTCTCTGTGTCTGTTTCCTCCATCTGTAAAATGGGGGTGGGAATATTTGTCTCCCTCTCAGGGGTGTTGTGAGGCCTAATTAACGCTTGTGGGGTATTATAGAAGTGCTCAGGACAAGTACTCTATGCCTTTTAAAGGATGCTGGAAAATGGAATTATTGTTACTTTTCTGCCAATTCTTAGGGAACTACGAGCTGGTCAGTTTGTTACTGAGCAGGGGCGCAGACCCCCTCCTGAGTATGCTGGAAGTCAATGGGATGTCCTCATCACTTCACGAAGACATGAACTGCTTTAGTCACTCAGCCGCACATGGGCACAGGTAAACCTCTGTTCAAGATCAGCCTTAAATTGAAGACCCTCTCAGTGCGGGGAGTCACATACAATTGTACAGGTTCACTGAGGTCTCTTGCCTGAGAACAATGTTGTAGGCTACCCCTATCGCACACAGGCTGTATCGTGGCCTTACACCACTGTTCCCAGACCAAAAATCCCTATCCACACTGGTCTAGGAAGTGTTGCTAGAACCCTCCTGGCAATAGCCATGTTTTAATGCAGTCGAGTCGCTAGCATTATTCTGACTCTAGCGTGGCCAGACCCTGCATTTACTTTTGAAATGCAGCCCCCAGATTGTAAAGTAATTATCACTTTAAGTGGTTCTATTCCCAAAATAACTGTGTAAAACTAGCACCTTCTTATTCAACAGATGCAATCCCTCTGGGTTTGCAGATCTATATTTTAGTCACTAAAATCAGCAAATAAGTTTCTCCTGCTTCTTTCACACCTGTTAGCAGCACTACAGAGCTACCACAGCTAGGAGAGAAGGAGCTGGATGTGTTTCTGGATCAGGCAGCAACATCAGAATTGTTAAGTTCCAACCGCAGGGCACAATTCCGAAGATGTGGGTTGCATGTGTATACTGGAGGCAGAATTTAATGGCAGTGGGGTTGCCGAGGTGTAACCTGAGGCAGAATTAGGTCTGCCGAAACTTTAATAAAGATGATGTGTGAATCAGAAAAAAAAAACAGCTTGGCTCTTCCCTCCCAGGCTGTGTTTGCAGGGTTGGTATTTAGAAATAACATTTTATTATCTGTAAACTGATCCGGAAATCATTCTAGCCCAGTTTCCATCAGATAAATTAGCATTGGTGTAACCACATTGATATAGTTATACCAATTCCAAATCCTTAACCTAGATGTATTGCAGCAGTGTACAACTGGGCTTATATCAATGCAGCACGTGCTGGTAATTTACCAGATTGAATCACAACAATGTAAACCTCACTTTATATTGGTGCAGTATATCTGCATTAAGGCTTGGCTCCCCAAGAACTACAGTGATGTAGTTATACTGGCAAACATTTTCCTAGTGCTACTTTCCATGATTCAAGAGCATGTGAAATGTTGCACCTTATCTTTTCAGGGTTAACATCCTTGATTGTGCAATGTCTTAAGGTAAAGCATCTGATGAGTTAATTGTGCCACAGTAAGAGTCCTCTTTCTATAACATGTTCTTACTGTGCAAATAATGAAGTTAAGCCTCCTGTTTCTGGATGATTTTTGTGGGAGGGTGATCAGAAGGCATGAGATTATGTAGTATCAATTCATGCAGAAAGGGTAAAATCCAGTTCTTTATGCACTGAGAGCGCCAGCTAGTGGCAATTCAGCACAACATCTTATGTGCGCTTGATTGTCTTGGATAGCCAACATCTGTCCCTTAAGGCTTCTCGCATCTGTAGGAAAACCAAGGACCCAGGCATTCTAAAGGGGACCCTTGGGTGTTAGACAGAGGCAAGCCATTGGTAGTGGTTGCTGGTCTGCCAGCCACACAAAGCAAACACTGGTGGGATTTGATAAAATCAGTCCTGACTAAACTGCCATAATAATGTTTGAAGACCCAATCATTAGAGGAACCCAGCTCCATTTCTGAGGGGAGGAGGAAGGCATAGGTGCTGGAACTAGGGGGTTGAGGGGTGCTGCTGCACTCCTTGGCTTGAAGTGGTTTCCATTATATACAGGGTTTACAGTTTGGTTCACTGGCTGTCAGCACCCCCACTATAAAAACTGTTCCAGCACCGCTGGAGGAAGGGTTCATCTCTGGAAAGAAATGAGTCACTAAGTCAGGCTTCCAGGACTTCTGGGTCCAGATCACCCTGCCTGGCCTGTCTGGTTTGTGGGCCTTTCATTTATTAAAGAGCAATTCCTCTTCTTTTTCCTCCGCAGAAACGTGCTACGCAAGCTCCTGACCCAGCCCCAGCAGTCGAAGGGAGATGTTCTCTCACTGGAAGAGATTTTAGCTGAGGGAGTAGAGAGTGACACCTCCAGCCAGGACAGCTCCAACGAGGGGCAGGTCAGGCTGTGTAAAACCAGGATGAAGGCCCTGCAGGAGGCTATGTATTACAGTGCTGAGCATGGCTACGTGGACATCACCATGGAGCTCAGGGTACTCGGTAAGTAGCTAGAACCTAATAACCTATCTCTGCGAGAGCAGGGATTACAGGTCACTAGGAGAAGGGCCTGCACCATCAAATTCAGACCTGACACACATTGATGGGATCTTAGGGAAGTCTCTAATTTAAATAGAAAATGACATCAAACTGTTTACTGATCACTCAGCTGCATATTCAAAAGGGCCTACTGATTTGGGATATCCCAATTTCTGGAACAGCCTGGGACCTGAGGATCAGAGCAGCTGAGCCCTTCACTCCACTCCGTTTGAAGTCAGTTGGAGTTGTGAGTGCTCAGCACATCTGAAAACTCAGGCCCCTCTTAAGTGTTGCAAGTTGAGCTCTCAAAACCAGAGACAGACAATGCCCAGGCATAGGATTTGAGGACCCAGAGTGCACCTCTTCTTACACTTGTATGTAGTCGACTGAAGACTTTGAAATGTGCATGTCTAGATAAGATAGCTCATCAGAACAAGCAGGCCGCAATACTGAATTATAGCAATCACAATGGGTTTATATAAGATTGGTTATTCCCTATGCTGTAATGGTGCAGCTAATCTGCAGAATTTAGATTGCTGCACTATGCTTGCGGAGAAAAACAGTGCACGAAATGAAGGTTAAAAGGGTAGCAGGCTTGGCAAGAACCAGGAACTCCTGAGTTCTAATCTTTAGTCCTGACACTGATTTTCTCTGTGACCAGGGGCAAGCCACTTCACTTTCCTGTGACTCAGTTTCCTAACTTTTAAAATGGAGATTGTGGTACAGTTGCTTCCCAGGTGTGCTGGGAGGGCAAATTAGTTGTGTAAAGTGTAAAGCACTTTCAAAATAAAAAGAGCGACTTAAATGCTGCTGCTGACTACAACAAGAGAGGAAGTACCCTCTTGCCTGCTATTTCAGCCCCTCACTTTCCCTTGTGTCTGGTTACAGGAATCCCGTGGAAGCTTCATGTGTGGATTGAGTCATTACGGACAACCTTCTACCAGTCTCGCTATTCAGTCGTGCAGAACCTCTTAAGGGAGTTTGTCACTATTAAGGAGGAGGACTATAACGAAGAGCTGGTTAACGAAGGGCTGCAGCTAATGTTTGATATCCTCAAAACCAGCAAAGTAATCATTCATTTTTTAATATGAAGTTCAAATCCTTTGATCCGGGCGTTTCACAATTATTTGGTTATTGTTTGTACTAGAAGCAATGTAAACCCATGTCAGGGTCCCAATGAATTATGGATGTACAGACAGCCATGGCTATGTTTACCCAAGCTCATGTAATATTGCACTACCCGGGCTCAAGAGAGAAGGGATCCAATACTTGCTTCCTCCATGTCAAAGATGCTCATTCTAATGGAAATGGAAATCCTTGTATAAATATTCTCAGCAAAAACTTTAGTGATTTGCTTTTGGAACTGAGTGTGTTTACAGTAATGAAAGGGATTACCTGCAAAGTACTGGGTAACTCAGGCTGTCAGTAGCATCTCATCTACCTTCCTGGAATTTTCTGAACATTATTATTATCTGTTAGTGAATAGCAATCTTTTTTCTTTCTTTTGAAAGTTGGCCTGACCATGCTTCCATTGAATTCAATGGTAGTTTTTGCATTGATTTCAGTGGGAGTAAGATCAAGTCCTATATCGTTGTAGACTCTCCCTGGAGATAGCAGGGAGAGGGAGTGGCTGGATAAAAACTAATGCAAAATTTGAACTTTAAAATAGTGCAGTGCAGCGCAACAATCTGATACATTAGGAACAGAGTTTCCTCATAAGCCACACTGTGGACTTTGTTGTGTAGAAGTTGGGGGAGCTTTGCTGTGTAAGGACTGAGCTCTCTTAAAGTAATTCTTTTTCCTTGACACATGTGTGCCATAAACTTGCTGAGAATATTTTTGTGGTGAAATTCACCCCTCTGCACAGAGCCCTTATAGACAAAGTAGTCCTTAAAAACAGTAAAAGCAGCAAAGGACGATTCTTATTATATAAGCAGCAAGCAAACTATTACAGCCTGTGGAGCCTACTTTTAAGCACTAATGATATAAATTCCTTCTTCCTTACAGAATGATTCTATCAACCAGCAGCTTGCAGCCATCTTCACCCACTGCTATGGCAGCAGTCCTATACCCAACATTCCTGAAATACAAAAGACGTTGCCGGCCCGGCTTGGTGAGATACTCAGCTTTATCTCAGTTTCCACAGTGGTTTTGCTTCTTCTCTTTGCCATGCTGCAGCGTTTTAAACTCCCCCCCCCCCACACATCTTTTTTCCAACAGATCCTCACTTTCTAAACAATAAAGAAATGTCTGATGTAACTTTTCTAGTGGAAGGAAAGCTGTTTTATGCACACAAAGTTCTGCTGGTTACTGCTTCCAACAGGTGAGTCAGCCTCCATGAACTACACCTAGTAACTGCAGCTGTGTTATTTGTGCTAAATGGAGATTAGTAATGGAGGACAGGGGCCCATAATCCCTTACCCAGATGAGCAGCCCTTAATCACCAATAGTCTCAATGGGGCTACTGGCATGAGTAAAGACTACTCACTTGAGTTTACATGACCAAGCCACAAAACTTTTAGAGCCAGATTCTTTGCCTACGCTCAGACCATTAGAGTGGGGTAAGGCCTGATTTTCTACCCACTCCCAATGCAGGTTAGAACAACAAGGGGGCTGCTCTGACATGCACTAGCGGTTAATGTTTTCTAAGGAACTGTTCAACAGCTGAGTGTAGCTGGAGTGCAGCTTGCTCTGGCTACTTCCTTCCCACCCCTCCTTGCCTCTCACCCTCCACTGCATTCAAGGCTGAGGGAAGGACAGTGTAGGAGCCAGCTATTCTAGCTCTGTACTTACTGGAGCCTGCCTCACCCCAGGGAAGTCCTTAGCAAAAGTGTTAAGGCCAGATTCTCTCCTCTTTTGCACCCCAGGAGCAAAGGGGAGTGAGGGAGGTAAAGAATGTGGCTCTTTAGCACTGTGTACTTTAAAAAAAACAACAACACAAAATACACTGAATCCCCAATATATTTTGCCCTTGCTCCTCACGTAGAGATATTGTTCAGTTGATTCTATTATAGGATCAGTTATTTGCTTTTAAAATTAATATTAATGCAATGTACAATTCTCAGGATTTTATTCAGCTCTGTCTCACTCCAGTTTTATGTGAATCTAATGCCATTGATTTCAGTGCAATTAGAGCACCTTAAAACTGGAGTAACATGGGAGTGAATTCAGTGCTGGGGAGTTTACAGATTTTGCTGTCAGACGTTTACAGTTTAGTTGCTGTTAAAGATGATGGAAACTTATTGCTTGATTGTTTTGGAAAATATAAAGTATAAATGCAAATACACTAGGACCAAGATTCTCCAGTTCCCCTTTGCTTACTGACAACTAATCCAAGCAAAGATGATGCAGAGTGGCAAAAATGCAGGAATCTATTATGCAAACTTCTGTCTCCATTTTCTCAGGTTTAAGACTCTGATGACCAATAAAACAGAACTAGACAGCCAAGGCAGTAAGACTGTTGAAATTAGTGATATGAAATACAATATTTTCAAGGTATGTAAATTATGTGCATCCTTCCCATTAGCACTGTTTGTCTCCTCCTGTACTTACTGTGAAGCAAAAGCTACAAGTTCTAATGCCAGAGATAAACGATAACACCAGCAATTACACCAATTCAAGTATCTCTGCATTTTTAGGTGTGTTCTGATCTGCATCCAAACTTGTCAGCTTGGGCCTAGCTCTGAAAAGAATACGATTGGATTTTTTGTTTTTAATGCAGCTGATCTCCTTCATAATGGAGGACAAATGAGGTCTTTTATTGAGTACTTTTTTGTAGTTCTGGAAGTTCCCAGGCACAATTTTCATGCTGTGTTAAGCAAAAAAATAAGCCTGGTTAGAGCCGGAGAACTGCCAGGCTTCACATTAATTCAAATCAGACTATCAGAAGTCTATGGGGCTCTCTTTAAAGACTTGATGCTGAGAATTCCACTTTTACTTTTGTTGATGTTTCCATATTTAAGTGACCTGAGGGTGGTTCATTCATGATGAAAAGAGGGTAGGTTTAAAAAAAAAAAAAAAAAGGCAGGTCAGTGAAATCCAATAGTCAGGCATTGTTCCAGCTTTCCAGATCTGCATTTCAAATTAGGAAGGAAATGTGCAGAATAGAGAAATCTGAAAGTGCAGAACAGCTGAAAGTCTGTAACTGTTTCACTAAAGTGTTTAGGACTCATCTTGGCTTTCTCCCTCACAATTTCTCTCTATGGTCATCACCACATAGTATCTCTGCATCCAGTGGGAATAATTTGAGCTCAGAAACATCCCTACTGCTCTATCCTAAGAGGGTTTCCTATGTTTTGTATTTGAATTGAAAAGCAATTGCAATGTCTGTATCCAAGTTGTGCAGCTCAGGCCCATGACCTGAAGAGAATAAAGTTGAGTGTATTAAGGCAGGTCTCCTTAACATAGCATGAAGAAGATCTTTGATCAATGGGCTTTTGTGGTTCAGGAAACTCCAAGGCATGATTTTCAGGTGTGGTGTTTGCAGTGTCAAAGGGGGCAGGGAGAGGATTTTGCCTTTCTGGACAGTGTGGTAGACTGAAAAGTAATACACTGAAAGCCGTAAGAAATGACCACTAAAGGGGGCCTTTTAACGAAGTAGAGAGGGAGCAGATGTATGGGGAGACTTTGGGGCACGTTTAGAGGACACGAGATTACCTACTAAAAGTGGTATCATTTTCACTGTTTAGGGGAGAGAGTTTTGCCTAGTGGATAAAGCACTATACCAGTGGTTCCCAAACTTTAACAACCTGTGAATCCCTTTCACTAAAATGTCAAGTCTCGTGAACCCCCTCCTAAAAATGAGTATTTCCAGGGATTTTCTCCTTTACCTGAGTATAAATTATAAAAGCAGTGATCTTTAAAATATTGTAATGATAAATAATAATTAATAGTGTGTAATGAGCATGTCATACAAACAATTTTTATATTTTCATTACATTATGAAAACGGCAATGCTCTTCCAAGATCTCACTTTCGTAGCTTGTATCATTTTGAATAAGCCTGTTATAAGACAAGGCTCCTATGTTTCATCAAGGAGTATCAGATGTGAAACAGCATGAAGGTATTTAAGAAGCCAACTCAAAGAGTTCCTCCTACACAAGCATTCAGGTCTTGAGCAGTCCAGGCAAACAGCGCACATTACAAAAAGGCTTAAACTTGTTCTTCATAATAATTAAAAAAGCAGCACTAGCTGCCTATTTAATTTTAAAAACAGCAAAAAATATCCACCTCCCTTTCCATTGCTTATAAGGAGTCTTGAAGTTTAAATCTCCTCAGTGTGATAGATATGCTTGCTTTGATCTGCTTAGCTCTTGGAAGTCTAGGGGGGCTCCGGGCTGCTGGCCCTGTGCTGCCCAGGGTCCCCAGGGACAGCTCTGTCCGCCATTAGGGAATTTTTTCCCACAACCCCCCTGTAACATTTCACGAACACCCCAGTTTGGGAACCACTGCACCAGACTGAGGTTCAAGAGACCTGGGTTCTGTTCAGCAGCAGGCATAGGGATCAGGTTTTGCTAGAACGATGAGCCCCTGACTGCAGCTGCTTGGCACTACTGCAATATAAATAGTAGTAAATGGGATGACCTTGGTTTTCAAGTGAAAAATCCAGTTCCCTGATAATGGGCATGGGGAAGGGGCAGGAGAGTGGTTTTGGAACAGTAGGGAGGTGAGCATGGGAGGGTGAGAGGAAAGGCTGCCCATGCCTGTTTCCTCAGCCAAACAACTCCTCTATTTCCCTGTCCCAAACCCCCCCATCTGAAAGACTTGGGGTATGGGGAGGCTTATTGGAAGCTCTAGAGGGAGGGCAGCGTGTCACCATCTGGCAGGCCGTACTGTGCACATGCACTAAGCTAGCCTGCCACCAGTTTCGCTGCCTGGCAGCTCCTGGGTGCGGCTAGCCTGCAAAGCTTTACAAAAAACAGGACCCCTGTGGAGTTTTTACAGGGGCTTTGCGGTTGCTCAGAGACACATTGTCACTCTTGGCCTAAATTCCTTGATGTGCCCCCCTTCAAAGCCACAGAAAGAAAAGAACATTGGAAAGCAGCACAGCTAGGCCATTAGAAAATGTCAAAGCTGTTATCAAGACCCACGGGAAGCTGGAGCTGCGATTTCTGTTTGCTTCCTAAGGCAGCATGGGTGTTCAAATTCCTCTGTGTCCTGACTGACAACTGCTTCAGGCCTGGCTCTTTTCCCATTTCAGATGCTGATGCAGTATTTATATTATGGAGGAACAGAATCTATGGAAATTCCCACAGCTGATATCCTAGAGGTGAGAACTTTTTCTTCCAAATGCAGTCAGGGATGATGGGGCGTGGAAGCCAAAAGACGCTAGAGCTTTGAAAGGAGGTGATGCTTTCAAAGCACATAGTCAATACTGCTTCACAAGTGACTGCTGGGGAAGATGAGAGCAGCTACCAGTGTTTTTATGGGACGTCTCATGTGGCTGCTTTATGCACACAGAAAAGTGTTAAAACCCCCAGTATTCTTTTAGGAGAAAATAAGGAATTGTGGCAGATGAGATGTGTTTTGGGGTCTCAGGAAGTTTGTGTCATCTGAAATAGGAAGCAATTACTACTTCAGATGGCTTATGCAGAACAAGGGGATCTGCGTGTAGATATGGTTGCCTCATCTCAAAAAAGATATATTGGAAAAAGTTCAGAAAAGGGTAACACAATGATTAGGGGTATGGAACAGCTTCCGTATGAGAGATTAATAAGACTGGGACTTTCCAGCTTGGAAAAGAGATGACTAATGGGGGGATAGAGGTCTATAAAATCATGACGGGTGTGGAGAAAGAGTGTTATTTACTCCTTCTCATAACACAAGAACTAGGGGCCACTAAATTAAATTAACAGACAGCAGGTTTAAAACAAACAAAAGGATGTATTCCTTCATACAATGCACAGTCAACTTGTGGCACTCTTGGCCTTCACAACATCCTCTGGCAAAGACTATAACAGGGTTAAAAAAAGAACTAGATAAATTCATGGAGAATAGGTCCACCAATGGCTATTTGCCAGGATGGGCAGGGATAGTGGCCCTAGCCTCTGTTTGCCAGAAGCTGGGAATGGATCACTTAATGATTACCTTCTCTGTTCATTCCCTCTGAAAACCAGAAGGCGCACAAATTTAAGAATGCAGGAAGGCGCTTGCTACCTTCATTCAGTGCTATCCTCTGAATAATGAAAAGAGGTTGCTGTGTGTATACTTCTTTATTGGCCTTTCTGCTCTCACAGGAGGGCTAGCCCTCAAGAGCAGGGCCGGCGCTAACATTTTTGCCGCCCCAAGCAAAAACAAAGAGTGTTGCATCGCCACCTCCCCCTCCCAGAGCGCTGCACCGCCCAAGGCCCCGCCCCCCCAGCACAGCGCCACACCTCCCAAGCCCCACCTCCCCCCAGTGCTGCCAGGCCGAACCAAAAAAAACCCAAACAAAAACAAACCCAGAGTGCCGCCCCAAGCACGTGCTTGGTAGGCTGGTGTCTGGAGCCGGCCCTGCGCAAGCGAAGGAGCTAGAAGATCCCTTGAGGAAGGAATGTAGTTTGATTTTGAAAAACATCTCTCTTGTCCCAATAGCTGCTGTCCGCCGCCAGCCTGTTTCAACTGGATGGCCTCCAAAGACACTGTGAAATCTTATGTGCCCAGACCATCAGCATGGAGAGCTCTGTTAACATCTATAAATATGCAAAGGTAAAGGCCGCACTGTCTTGTTTAGACCCCACAAACGCCTAGGAACACAGGCACTTCACATGCTTCCTGCTATGTGGTATTTTGGACAAGAGTCATGATACAGGCTTGCTCTGGCTGGGCCAATTCTGCACTAAATTTGCTTGCAAAATGAGAGTTTGTATCCAATCTGTAATTTAATATAAATGACCCAACATGTGTTACCACTAGGAACATAGAGGAGCAGTTCAGCATTCCTGAAAGTCAGCAGGAGTGTGGGATGTAGTAGAGAGGCAGGAGCAGGCTGGTAAAGATTACATCAGAAAATATTTAAACATGCTATTTTAATTTTACTTCCTGTTAACTTTTTTGCATTATGTCAGTCTAGTGTCACTACACAGTTTCAATGTTGGAATCTCATGCACTTGCCCAAGGCTGCTGTGTTTGGGTTCTCAACAGCCAAGGGGAAACTATTCGTTTTTGGGGGGGAAATTGATTTTCTAATATAAATTGAGTTCCTTATGTAACTTTCATAAAAAATTCTATTTCTGTTAAGAACCCCAAAACCTTTGGGAGTTTCTAAATGTTGGGCATAAAATTCATTGCTTTTCCACCATTGTAGTGGTGTCTTCTCTAATGATGCTGAAGTGGATGTAACTAGGTAAATAATTACTGGGAGAACCAAAGGAGACTATTTAGGAGCTAGAGAGCCAATGGGACAATCTGAGGCACTCACAGGTATGGTATTAGAGTGGCTCTTCCCCATCTCATTCTGCGTTTTGGTCTAGGCGTGAGCATTGGATCATATACACCATATTTCCATGGCTACTCACATTACATACCAGCTGGCAAGATTCCTTTGTTGTGTCATGATGCGACACATGGACTCACACAAAACAGATATCTTGGCCATTTCATCAGCCAGCTGCTCTTTTCCTTGAAGGGCCACTGGACTGTGGCTCAGGTAACAGCAGGAGATCAGAGGATTAGAAATAAAAAATTTACTTTATCATCTGGAAAATGAACCTCTCTGGCTGCACGCACGCACACAGGGGGTGGAAAAAGAGTCATTCATAGCATGTGTCCTTTCCATTAGCATTTACCAACTACATCATTACATACATACCCCTTCCCCTAACAGTCCTTCATTTTGCAGGCATCCTTCCCAATAAAGCTGTCAGAGGGAAAGGGCTTAGCAGTGGCAGCTGTGAAAATGTGCTTTAATCTGTAGGGCTCACAGAGAAGGTCACTGACTCCTGTTCTGTTTTACAGATTCACAGTGCACCTGAACTGGCCTCGTTCTGCGAGGGCTTCTTCCTCAAACACATGAACTCTCTGCTGGAACAGGACTCGTTCCGACAGCTCATCTATGGCAGGAACAGCAAGGTGCAGGGTCTGGACCCTCTGCGGGACCTGCAGACAACATTGGCCAGTCGACTGCATTCTATTTACATCACCTCAAGAGTGTGAGGCAGGGACATCACACTGGCACGGGACCTTATCCAGCCGGGGCTTCCAGGTCTGTCTTAGGGAACCACCGGCTCATGCTGAAAGTCCCCACAAGCTGACGCCCTTAGGGCAGTGATTTCTCTGGGGAGCTGCAACAAATCTAATGACAAAGGCGAGGAGGTGGCTTTTTTCTTCTGCGCTACACAGCATCAGAGCGACACCAGGACAGCACCAACAGGAAAAACTGATGCAGCAACTGAAGAACCTGGCCCAAAGAGCAGATCTAAGCTGCCGTTTTCATAAGCACAAGGTGAAAGCTGCTAGGGAAACAGAGAGTGCAGATGCAGCGGAGTGAGGCCTAACATTGGGGGTGTTTCTAACATGCTAATCTAAACCATCTATTTACAAACCCCATCAGGTTGATTTAAAAGCACCACTGGTGTATATACAAGGGTTGATAGTCCTTTAATCCCATGAACTTCTGAGCATTCAGTCACCTGACTAAATGTGTATAGTAGTTAGCACACACAGACTACCACTGTAGCGATAAACACCAGTTTTACACATGGCAAAAGACTCCAGCATTATTTCCCATAAATTCTTTGCACCTTAAGATGTACCTTCTCTCAGCCTTATGGGTTACAAAGTGTGAGAGACTAAAATAGGCCTGTACAATTATCTTTTTTCAGTAGCACCTACTTTGGAGAGTTTAGCCAAGTTTTGATCTACTGGTCTGTGTTCAGTGGTGGCCAACTGGAAAGAAAATATCCTACCCTATTTACACTGTAATGGTTTGATCAAATGTCTTGTGTCCAAGTCATCCTATCTTTAACTGTCTGGGAATGGCACATGGAGCACTCCTGTGTGATTAATGATGATGCAATAAGAGGAGGCAGTTTTCAAAAATGCTGTGGCAAGAGGTGCAGTAAAACCTAGTGCTGTGTTGAGGGGCCTTCATCCTAGTATCGTGTGTACCACCTGGACTCTCTTAAAGCCAAAGCCAAGCAGAAAATGTACAGCTCGTTATTCCTTGATGCTGGAGATGGCATGGTGTAGAGAAACATGATGAGAGGAAGGCCTGACTCCTAATGCTGGCTCTGACACAAACTTGTAGCCTTAGGCAAGTCAGTTCTCTCTACAGCTGTGGAGATGGAAGTAATAGGGATATTTCCTCATCTACTACTTCTGGGGGGGAGGGAAGGATATACTGCATCATGCTTGCACACATTAGCTCACCTTTGCGCTCTATGTCTAGGAAACATTGAGGTTGCAATACTTAAAATTAGATACTTCAACCCTAGCACCTAAGATTCACCATATTTTCTTTGACAGCTTACAAAGGGCAGAAACTTCTAACTTTTAAAAAAAAATACAAACACAGGCCTTAGAAACAAAGATGTAAGGTGATAGTAGGATGAGTGGACATCAGTCACCATTAGCTATAAAACACCCCCTACAACCATTCCCTGCTAGTCTGTTAACACATACTAAAAGCATTAGCTAAAATGCTTCATTTTGGGGGAGGGGAGAAAAAGCTTTCAGTGTCCAGTTAGCATTTCTTGGAGATCTGAACAATGAAATGCTAAACACGCTGAAGGGAGAAGGCTCAGGCTCAGCTGAAAAGAAGAGTCAAGGTTTGGTGGAGGAGGGGAAAGGAAGGGCAGATTGCAGCATCTCCAGCTAATTGGTCAAAACCTGAGGCCCCCCACAGGATTGCAAGTTACAGGTGGATTGCATGACACAAGTGTGCTTGGCAAGTCAGGGACCCATAAGCCTTTAGACTCTCAGTTGGAAATTGGCTGGGAGCACCAGTTATTCTTAGCAAGCCAGAGGCTGTTCCCGCTTTATCACTGAAAGAAACCTCAACAAGGCCATAGACTGGAAAATACTTCAAAGAGCTGCTCCAGCTATCTGTACAAAAGCATAGGTCCAGTTTTATTGCTGTAATATTGTCTGTTAACTGTACATTAATGTCATTTATGTAAATGTACCAGGATTTTGCTAACAATGTAACATTTATGCTTTGTGTTTTGACTCAGTTATGAGGGGCTGTAAGGGGGTAGGATGAGCTCTGTGGGGGTGTGTGAACATGCATGGTTGGAGAGCACACAGTAAGACAAAAGGGTGTTTAACACAACTGCCAAACACTAGGATTTTAGCATATTAGATTGGAAGGGGGGGGGGGCAGGAGCATTTACCACCTGGTAACATTTTTCCACTCATGAAGACAAGGCTGGTCTGTACTTATGCCTGTGTGTGTGTATATGGACAGGTGTGCCATTTACCTTTCGTAGATTGGAATAGTTCTGAAAATGGGGTGTAGGAAGCATGTTTATCCTGCCACTGTCCAAGAAGGTACAAGAGGAGCAGAGGGAAGGAGTTGGGTTTCTACCTCAGGTAACATGAGGGGATTTGTCTTTCCTTCCTGAGAATCACTTACATTTTAGGGCACTTAAGTTATTGTCAAGCAGGGAGAAGGTGAATTAGAAAGTAAAAAAGAAAAATCCAAATAAAAACATTCTTCAGGAAGAGACTGAGGTAGGGCCTTCTTTCAGCTCTTTAGGGCAGGATTAAGTGTCTCAGGGTAGGGAGTGATGCTGTGGAAATCTTTAGCAGAAGCCAGGAAAATGGTTTGATGACATAACCAATCTTTGACTGAGAAGCCCAATGTATGTAATTACTGTAGTAACCTAGCAGAGGAGCTAGCAGGCAAGTCTCAGCCGAAGATGGACAGATTTTCCAGGGGGTCCATTTTACTCAAGGAAATGGAATAAATATTTCCCTCAGGAGGTTGCCTGGCTACCTGTTCCATTCTATGCAAATCAAGGCTGTCGGCAAATTACCAGGGCAAAGTTTGGACACCTTTGGAGACGCACAAAACTTCAAAGGAAATAGATGTATGTACTGTGTGTCTCATTTGAGTGTCTGGGGCTTGGAGACACTCAAGGGCTGCTTTCTCCAGGCTCCAGTAAATGTTGAGCAAAACTTCAGAATAAACCTTTGCACAGCAAAGGTGAAACACCCCAGTTGCCATGGTGCCCTAGTGCTAACAAAATGGAATATGCCTAGTTCAGGCTCCTTATTTGCACATGTGGAACAGCTGGACAGCTCTCTAAAGAGGCTCCTGTTATGCAATAGAATCAAGGAAAACAAGGTGATTTGCCCCTGTGGGATGGAGGCTTTGTTTAAAGATGGAACCTACCTTATAGACATGGTGACAAGGAAAAATTCCTGACTGTTGCACCCCAGAACTGTGAGGGGGCCAGTGCCCTGGGAGACTGTGACAAACCTAGAATCAGTTGTCCCAGTGAGGTGAAGACCCACGAGGGATGAGTTGCCTTATGTTGGGGGTACATCCATGCTCCATTTAGTCATAACAATATAAACCCCTTTGCATAAGGCTGGCTAATGATGTATTACAAGGCCAAAGCTCACATGTTTCTCTGAGACTCCATTGGCTCTCAAGCACTCCCTTCAATGCCCATCTAGAGCAGCCATGCAAGACAAAATGTTTGGAGACAGGGCCAGTCCATAGTGCCCAGTCTGACATTTCACAAATAGGGCTCTCAGCTGAACCCAGGCTCATGCTATAGATGCAGCAATTTCATGCAGCTTGTCAGAGAGAGGGATTATTTCCAAAACTGGACTGCAAATGTAGATTTCAGAACAAAAACTCTCCCCACCCCCACTGCAGTCAGTGTCATTCAGGCCACCTCTGGGCTGGTATTGATCACATAACCATTAAGCCGCTTTAGAGCCCCTCAGCTAGATTGCTGGCCTAGTTTACAGAGCAGTCACAGCCCATTGCCCCACAGCTGCACTCGGCAGGAGTGGCAGGTTATTAGACCAAGTGAAATTCTCACCTCACTTTGCTCAGTCTCCCAGGGACTCCCACAGCCCAGGGAGGGGAAAGGATTTTACATCTCAGCTGTCACCTCATTTTCAGCTCGGCTTTGGTCTGAGCCAGGGGAGGCCTTTTTTTGTTGCCTGCCTCGATGACTCTGCTCTCACCTTAACGTAGTTTCCAGCTACACACACCTTGTGGAAAATGAGTCTAGGCGCGTCACCAATACAGATGCAGCCCTATAATCATGGGGTCTAGATGTTCAGGGAGCTTAAGGATACACTATCACAAAACCTAGATGGAGGAGAGGATTAAGGACGAACAAATCTCACTGCTTTTACCTTGCCTTCGCCAATACCAACATATGGCAACAAGTACATTTACATTAAAAAAAAAACCCACATACTATCAAATCGATGCACACGCTTCTCCCTCTGGGGGGAAGGAGATAGGCCTGCAAGCTGTCATTGTCCGGTCAGCTGACTGCCTATTTGACCACAGTCAAATCTCAACTATTCCAGCAAGAACATGCTAGTGCAGACAGCAGCCCACCATTCAATTGTAGCATGGGGCTGTTTTCATTTTTAGAACTTGTTTCATTGTTTTGCATTTTACTTAAGTAAATTTTTTTTGGCAATTAGACACAAGTGTGTATCCTATGGGAGACCATAAAATATTGCTCTTTTTGTTACTGTTCTAAGAAGTTAGTGCTCTAAATATTTACCCAGATAAGCGACCGATTATTTTGGTCCAGTCAAATGCCCAACCCCAGGATGAGACACCAAGCGATGTGACACAGACCTGTAGCCACACTGCTTAACGCCCTACTGGAAGGCACTCAGATAGTATAGGAATGAGTGTGGCATAAGAACAGCTACAGAAGAGAAGAAAGATGCTTTTCCCTCCTTCCCACCCCTTACTGTATCCATTGCTATTTAAGCCAGAGGGGCTCCCTACTGTAGCACCTTGCTCACATTCAGGCCTCAGGGCCATGGAGCCTCACCTCCTGTAGCTGGAGAACAGGCCAAAGGAGCATCCTGGCAGATCCTCAGCTCCTCCATTCACAGCACCAGTTCTGTTTCCTCCTCTCCACCCAAGCTACCTTTCCTAGAGGTCAGGTAGGTCACTCCAGCTGTCAAAATAGCTCATAGGTCTCCAAGAAGGCAGGCTGATTCCACTGACAACTAGGTCATGCCTATCCACCTCCTGCTGAGAGAGCTGCTCAGTTCATACATGGCTTTGCCATTTCCTTCCAATTAGCGCAGGCTGACAAGGTCACTGCTGCACACAGGGGAGAGAGGGGAGAGATAGCTACAGCAACAGCTCAGCTCCTACCTCCACATGCTGGGCCAAGGCACCAGGAGACAGTTTTGAACCATAGGAGGACTGGCCTTGAGGCTTTAAGTGGGTTATAGAAACACAGTCTGACAGCCCTCACACCAAATGCATTACAGGAACTGTCAGGACTGAAGGGGAGGGAGGGCTACTGGAGAAGCACGTGCAGTTCAGCTGGCATGGCCCTCTGCTATAAACCGCATGCAGAAAAGGGATTGCAGGTCTGATTCTTCTGGGTGTCCATAACGCCCTCCACTGGTGAACACGTGCACAGAAAGAGTAACAGGAAAGCACTCTGCTACTGGACATAGAATATAAGGGTTGGAAGGGACCTCAGGAGGTCATCTAACCCAACCCCCTGATCAAAGCAGGACTAATCTGCAGACAGATTTTTACCCCAGTTCCCTAAATGGCCCCCTCAAAGGACTGAACTCACAACCCTGGGTTAGCAGGCCAATGCTCAAACCACTGAGCTATCCCTCCCCAATATATGGAGATCTACCTATCTCACAGAACTGGAAGGTCATTGAGTCCAGCCCCCTGCCTTCACTAGCAGGACCAAGTACTGATTTTGCCCCAGATCCCTAAGTGGCCCCCTCAAGGATTGAACTCACAATGCTGGGTTTAGCAGGCCAATGTACAAACCACTGAGCTATCCCTCCCCGCAATTAATGTTAAGGGCTTTTTGCGGGGTGGGGGAGGGGAGGTGGAGAAGAGCAAGGACCTTCACTTTTGTCAGTAAGAAAAACAGATCCCATTCTATCCTCTCTCTGCGCTCAGAGAGGAGTTGGGGGGATGGGTGAAGGGTCAGAGAATAGGTCAGGGTACAATGGCCAGGTGCTGGCAAGGAAGAGGGAGCATTAAAGTCAAAGTTTAAAGGGCAACGCAAAAGCCAAAGAGAGGAATTAAGTTTCTGAAGCCACCAGACAAATGGAAAGAAGTTCCTTTCTAAATGTCACATAATGGGAGGCTATTTAGAAGCGCAGAGAGATAGTGGCGAAGCAACAGATTTCTGAGCAAAGGGGCCCTGGGCTCTGATTTTGGAGGAGACACTGTAGCAGGGCCGGCCTTAGGGGTGGGCCACACAGATAACCGCCCAGGACACTGTGGTCAAGATGGAGGTGCAGTGTGTGTGGAGTCAGAAGCTGCTCCCGGCTAACGAGGTGCTGGGTAGGGGCTGCCCAGATTTCTCTCTCTCAATGGAGAAACATTGCGGGGAGAGGGGGAGCCGTGATTCTCAGATGCTGCTCACCCCCCAATATTCCTCCTTCCCTCCTCCCCCGCAGATCCCTGGGGGAGCATGGAGGACTGGAACAAGGAGCAACACCAAGTGCGCCGTGCATCCAGGTCAATTTCCCCACCTGGGCTGTGCTATGCAGCGAGCATCACAAGCTGCTGCTTTGCTGCCTTCTCCTTATGCAGCCAAGGTAGAATGCAGCCTTGACATGGCTCCTCCCTTCACTGCCCCCTAGGGGTGTGCGGTGGAGCAAGCAACAATGCCTGCTGCTCCATGCATTCAGGTGGGCACAGGCGGCAGGGCTCAGGACGGGGGTGCAGGGGTTGGGCAAAGGGGGCACCACACAGAAAGGGGCCAGGGGCACCAAAATGCAGGTTCGCCCAGGCCTGCACAGTGCTGTCCTGGGGAGACTGCTACAACCAGCACAGATCAGCCATGGACATTTAAACCACTGGCAAAGAGAGCAGCTAACAGGAGAGCTGCACTAGTGACAGTACAACAATGGAAGTGCTTAAGATTGATTCTTACAGAAAAGGGGAACATTTGGCACTCGGTGGCTAGGAGAACAGTGAATTCTTGGCTCTGCCTAGGAGATACAAACAGGGCAGCAAGGAAACCCTTACAAAGGTGCTATTGTAGCGTCAGTAGCCAAGAAAAGTGCCCCTGTCTTTGAACTGGGAGAAAGTAAAACACTAGACTAACTCTGCAGAGGAGAATCTGCCCTTAATTTAGCTTCTCATGAAGCTAAATGGATGAATTTCAACAAGCCCTTATTCTAAACTGCAATTTAATCTACTTGACTGATCTAAAGCACAGACAGGGAAAATGTGGTTCAACTAAGCTTGTAAAAATCTGGTGCCACTTATTGTAGCAATTGAGGCTTTTTGTTTTCCAGTTTTCCACAAGTGACTGATGAACAGAAGGAGGGATCCAAAGGAAGTTAGTGATCACGAAGTTTACATACTCCAAACAACTGGAAAACAGCTCAACTGTGGATACGCTCCCTTCCTTGCAAAACAGTCAATATTCTGCTTAGATAAAATAGTATCTATCCCATGGGCTGATTAGAGCAGTTACTTGTTAACATCTCAGAAGTGTGAGCCTCTTACCAATTTCAGAGAAATTAGGCTGTATCCAATGCACATTCAATAGAGCAAAAAAATCTATAACCAGAGAAGACTAGAGAAAGCTTAAGAAAGAAGTCGGATGAAGAGCAGTTAACAGGTACACTCTTACATTTTGCTGGTTTGCTTAAAGAATCCAGTTGAATCTTACCCACTCAGGATACAACAGGTTTAAAACCCACTTTAGGGTCTCCACAGAAATAGGCATTTCCACAACCATGTCCTGAACAGCATAGGCAGTAACAGTTGTTACAGTAAGAGTATGTCACTCATATATGCAAAAAGTGTCACCTGACCAACAATATTTTCATATATTGTGACTACATAGTCTGAATTAAATATTATTTGAAAACTAGATAGGGGAACCTGCCAATGTAACACATTATTCCTGCAATGCCTGGCTGTAAAAGCAAAATGAAGCCATTTGTTTGAAAAAAACATGACAATGTGATTTAGCAAGCTACATTATCATTTAATTTCCACTGAATAATATTTTACACCTTCCACCAGAGGCTCACAAAGCATTTTACAAACATTAATTAAGCCCATCAATGTGTTCAGGTGATGTATTATCCCCACCTGAACAGACAGAGCAGGGGTCAGCAACCTCTGGCATGCAGCTCGCCAGGGTAAGCACCCTGGCGGGCCGGGACAATTTGTTTACCTGCCGCATCAGCAGATTCAGCGTACCACAGCTCCCACTGGCTGCAGTTCGCCGTCCCAGGCCAATGGGGGCAGCACGAAGTGCCACGGGCTGAGGAATGTGCTGGCCACAGCTTCCTGCCTCCCGCATTAGCCTGGGACAGTGAACCGCAGCCAGTGGGAGCTGCGATATGCCAAACCTGCCGATGCGGTAGGTAAACAAACTGGCCTGGTCTGCCAGGGTGCTTACCCTGGTGAGCCGCGTGCCAGAGGTTGCCGACCCCGAGATAGAGGTTCAGAGAATTTATGTGACTTGCCCAAAGACACAAAGGAAGTCCAGGGTAGGTAGGAGTGATGATAAAACCCAGGATTCCTGACTCCCAGTCTATTGCACTGTGCATGAGACCATGATGCTACCGGTAACATTTACAATAGGGGAGCAGCCAGAGGCCCCAAGCAGGCTAAAGGGTTAGCTGTGGGAGGTTCTTTACAAACTCAGGCAGACCATGTCCCTGAGCTCGCAATCTAAGACAAGCAATGACAAATAGCTGGGAGAGACAGGGACAAAGATGTGGTTTATAATACACATCTGAGGTATTTTTAAGTCTTGGAAATAAATATCAACTTCCCCAGTTACCCCACAACCCTCTGCCCATTAGCCTCCCCTTTAACACAAGCTGGCTTCTGATGGACATCACAGCCAAATGGGCCCTATAACAGATTTCATCTTAAACTGCACAGCTCTGAACCCTGTTAGGAGGACCATAGTTTAAGGATTCCTACAACAGGCTCAGTGGTTTTCACCAGTTCTACATTTTAAGAAGAGGGGTTTCAGTTAAAGTTTTCTGGCCTTGAGCAGGGATATGCAATAGCAAAACCCTCCCACTACTCTGGTATAATGGCCAGCAAGACATTCAATGGGTATGTCACAGGGTCCACTCACCACAAGGACGTCTCCTCCTGGCTGCTCTGGGGATTAGCTCCTTCCCAGTGCAATGCCCACTTCTGCCACTCATTTGCACACCTTGCCACACTTCTGTCTTTCTGCACGACTCAGAGTGTTCTCTCTTCATATCTTGGCCTTCTACCCAGATCACTGTAGTCCTCTTCCAGAGTTAGCAAAGTCCCATTGAACAACTGTCCCAGGCAGTCGTCAGCTCCACTGCTCAGTCTGTGCCACTTTCCATGGAGCTGGTAGGGAAACCCAGGCCTGCCCTCTACTCTGGGTTCCAATCCAGGACCCTATATCTAGCACCGTGGCCTGCTTTCTCCCTGATCCTGTTGCTCTTTTCCTGGACTATTTCCTACATCTTCTGGCTCCCAGCCCAGACTCCCTCTTCCCAGGGAGTCACCATAGACTACTTAACTCTGCAGCCCCAAACACATCTCCCTTCTCCCAGGGAATGACTGCAGCCTGCTTCCCAGCTTTCTACCAGCCCCACCCATTCCTTCTCAGCTGGGCTCCATCCTCAGTCAGCCTCTCAAGCCCTGGCTCTCCCTCAGGTGCAGCCTTTCAGGTTAATTAATCTAATGGAACCTGCTCTGCTTTGGCCAATCAGATCACACTTCCAGAGGAGCAAACAAAACAAACAGAGGCACCAATTAAATGATTGGTGTGGAATTAAGAATGATTTAACACTAACTCCAGGTGCACAGGTCAATTCCTTTCCCACTCCTCCTGGCCCCACCCAAAGCCTAAAGGATGCAAGTTATTTGTGAGACACCTCGCAAAGTCTTGCATTGCAGTAACCATCCCTCAGGCAATGAGATCCAGCACCCTCTGGAGTCAACAATCCTGAGTCAGCCACAGGGGAACCCTGGAGCACAACACAGCACACTCCAGCCCCTGCTGCCCAGAAGCAGATAACCAAGGTCCAGCACCCAACTCCTGCCTCCTAGATGGAAGCACCTTGTTCTGCCAGTTGATGGAGCAACTTTTCTACGTATTGGGGGTGGGGTATAAATGAAATTTTCAAGGCACCCAACTCGCCGATATATTGGAAAGGAAATTTTGTTGCAGAGCATTCTTTCAAGTTGATTTGTTAATGAAAGGGAGACACAAGCACTGTTGTAGTAGCCCTTCCTTGTGGTTAACAGGCCTCTCAAATCCAAATAGCTTATTGGGGAGGAAACTGGTGCATGCCCAGGTAGAGACAGCTGGAGAAAACCATTTTTAAGAGTTTCATGGGGAGGTAGGAGGGACTCTAGGGTCAGTGAGGTTTTCCAGCAGCAGAGGGAGGGGCAGGTCAGGATCTACAGCCTTTCGTAACTCTCACCCATCTGTAGCATAGGGCTCTCAATACAGCCTACCATTAGCAGCTCCCAGTCCTCTTGGGCTGTGAAGCAGGGGTAAAGAAGGTGGGTGACAAAAATACATGCAGGGGAAGAAATGAGCATGAGATGCAAAGTGGGGAGCAGGCTGTGTGTGGGGAGGGGGGGTGTCAGTGAAATAGGAACCCTTATTCTGTGGCAGGAAGGGAGGAGGAAGTGGAACTTCTGCTGCTGCATTTATCTGCAGTTCCCCAAGAGCTAAGATCTGCCCCACTCACTGGAGTCTGGTGATAGGCACAGACACAGGAGAGAGCAGCTCCACCACAGAAACCCCCCAGCAGAAGAGGACATGAGCCTGGGCAACACAGACCTGGTCTCAAACGTAAAAAGGAACCACAGGTAAGCGGAGACCTACTGCCTCATGAGTGGATTGTTGAGTTGCTTGGACGGCCCCTGCTGCTTGAGGAGAAACCAATGTAGGCGAGGAGGCTGGTTTCCTGGCATTGGAGCCGATGCTGATTTTATGGCAATCTCTGCACAGTTTCCAGACTACAAGAAGCCAAGCAGACAACGATAGCTGAAAGTATACCAGGCAACATGGAGCCAGCAGGGCCTTCTCTATTTGTCACCACGCAAGCTTAGGGAGTAAGGAAACATTAGGACCATCTACCAGGCATATCACAGGGCAAACCCCTGAGCCACCTGAGAGATAAGGGGTCTAATAAGCCACTAAGAATGAGACACAGGCATCCTTATTAGGGGCTTCCTCTGGAGAACTAAAAGCAGGAGCTATAGGCTTTGTTTTCCAAACAGAAATATATATAAACATACACTGCAAGCTCCTTAGTGCAAGGACTGTGGTCACTTTTACATGGGACTGAACACGCTGCTGGTGCTCAGTGAATAGCAAAGCCCCACAAGGAGAATGGAGCTCATGGCTCAATCTGAAAGCAGAAATTATGCTGCTTGAACCTGATGTCATTCATAACGGAAAGCAGATGCAGAGAAGGGCCAGTAATTAAACATACTAAGGTGTATTAAAATGCTAGCAATGCCACACCACATAGTAAGGCACAATAAAAGCAAGTGCTCCAAAAGGCCTCCCCGCCCCCCAAAAAAATAAAATAAAATACCAACCACTAAGACGAGGGAAAGTTGTTTATGGATTGATTAGCCCTGGGAATTGACATTTCCTAGCCATTTAGGCCCCCTTGTAATAATCTAGTTTCTTGTGCAGTGCCTCTCATCAAACCAGGCTCTCCAGGCACACAGTATAAAAGTCCCCATGGGCAGCATCTCTTGGCGATGTCACTGTATTTTCCTTAATATATTCTTTAAAAGGGCCTCTAAGCCCTTCCCTTCCAGACACTGCTTCTTCAAGAGAAGTCCTTGCTTTAAAAAGGGGATGGGGCTCCCTAGACAGGAGCTTGCTCCTGGTTATTCAAGTCCATCATCATTTTTAAAGTCATTTCTTCCACTTCTGCTTTGGATCTTTGTTCTTCTTAAATTTCTTTTGTTGTTTTGGTCCTTTTTCCATGTCTAGTTTTCTCTTCTTTTCACTGAGAAACAGGAACAAAACACTTGTTAAAGAGAATTTCAATTCAACAGGGGAACATCTGCTACATGGGGGGAGAGGCCTCCACAGAAACCTTGGCTGCCAGGCCACCAAAGGAGAGGGTGTGGGGGAAAAGAAGTGATCCCGTTTCTTGGCTCATTTAAAGCAGGACTGGTGAGAGCACTAAGGAATATGGCCTAGATTTTTTGGTGTCTTGTGATTTTAGGTGCCCAACTTGGACCACCTTAAAGTAGCCTGATTTTCAGAGGCTTGGTGCTCAGAACCTTCTTACAGTCAAGCCTCTTGAAGGCATCTCATTTTGGGCACAGAAACTGGGGCACCCTAAAATCATTAGATACTTGAAAACATAGGCATACAAATAACAGTCCTGCACTTGGCTTAGGCTGGGGATGGATGGATCAAATGTAACAAATCTGTGGAATCTCCAATTTCAAATGACATTTTAAAGGTCCTTGTATGTTTTTTTAAGATGTGTAGGGGCTCATTTACTGTTTCCAGCATTCACAGAAGCAATGTGTGTGCATACAAAGCAGAATAAAGATGCACGATGGCCAACATATTTATTCCTGTCCTTAGGCCTCAAGAAAAACAACATGTATGACAGTGCCATCCCATAAATCCCCAGGGGCACAGATCAGGAAAGATTCCATGCTGACCTGTGTAGGAGCTGAAAGAAGGAAGATGGATGAAAACCATGTTAGCGAGTCTAACATTTTCAACTAAGAACCTGACCCTATGAGCTGCTCAACCATCTGCTCCTAAGGAAGTCACAGGAAGATGAGGGCACTCAGCATCTCAGAGGATTAGGCCCTAAATTAAGAGGATGAATTTCTACAAGCTTCCACTGGTGGCAGCTGCTGCCAGTGCAGAAGAAAATCAAATGGAACAGGAGTAACTCTTAGAAGAATTACCCCCACCAAAGGAGAATCAAGACAAATTAGGTGCATGGCCAGGGTGAAAAAGTGGGGTTAGTTAGGATTGAGAGATGTACCATACTGGCTAAATAAAAGCCAAGATGGGATCAAGTTATAGAAAGGGAGGACTGTTTTTCAAAGCCACACTACAATCTTATCTTCTCTACTCAAGGGAAGACCCAGCCTACTTGCTATATACCCTCTCTGCTCCCCGTTAGGAGTATACGCAGAGCAGCAAGATATAAAATTCCTGTGCCTTTAACTCTTCATCTTCACTCTACATTTAAGTATTACAATAAAGCAAACTGGGAAGGACAGATCCACTGAAGAGAGGTGCATGGATTTTTTTTTTTTTTTTAAAAACACTTTCCCAACCTTTTCAGGCTCACAATCGAAGCGTTCTGTCCTGCTTTGTTCAGCACTTCGTTCCATTCTTCATCACCACCCCGGATTATATATCTAAGTGAGAGGTGGAGAGGAGAAAACAAAACAAAACCAGGTCTGTTTAAAGGAGAACAACTGAGGTTAATTCTGTCCACAAACTGCTACCCAGCCAGTGCTTGTGTCAGCATCCAAACAGAA
Organism: Mauremys mutica; assembly: GCF_020497125.1. Lineage (NCBI taxonomy): Eukaryota > Metazoa > Chordata > Testudines > Geoemydidae > Mauremys > Mauremys mutica. The sequence goes on from NC_059075.1 coordinate 81,583,597, forward strand.
GAGAGACTTTCAGAAATAAAGAGCTGGTTCAAAGCAGAACCAGATGGCTCAGGGGGATCTGTAATGCAGTACACAGTAATTCATGACCACATCACTGGTCTGAATCCAAACTAGGTCAGTGCTGACCAAGAACCTATCATCCAAAAGCAGTTCAGTAACAGATGTGAAGCAAGTGGTTTCCTTCAGCTGCCCATATTATGAATGTTACCAAATTGCTCTTTTATGGCAGCCCCATCACAGAGGCAGAGAACTGAACGGCGGCAGGCACACACGCTTACACCCCGCCTTCCAGTGGAGGGCCAAGGCCACAGTGGTTTTCCTTTGCATATAGGAGACATGCACTGCACCTGCCCAAGTAGTAAACTCTTCCAAGGAGAGAGGTCTTCAGTCTCCATGGCTTTTATTAATCTGGCAGCCATCACCAGACCTACATACACTATTGAAGACATCCATCCAATGTATAGTCTCCATTTACAGGATTGCGGGTTTTTGTTTTTAAAGTAAAGAAGCAGAAGTTAGTGCTGCACAAAAGATGAAGACCAAGGATGCATAAAGCAAGTATTCACCAGGGGATGTTAGTTAACTAAGAGAACTCCTGGATCAATGGCACACACAGGAGAGTGTCCATTGTAGAGATGATCTGGGGTGTTGTAGCCATTCCGCTGCTAACGACTAGGAGTAAGACTGAGCACTAAGACAGGGGAACTGAAAAGAAAGGGGCCCAGGATATTATAACTTGAACATTTCCTTTGAGGAGGAAGGCCAGAAAGACAAATTCTGGTCTGGTTATGTTCTTATCCTGTGTCCCTCCCTATGGTATCCAAGTGTTTGAGACATGGCATGCAGCTTTAACTAAGGGACCACACAACAGAGTGGAGTGCTCATTCCCTCTACCCCAAGCCTCTGGGGTCTCAATACAGAAGTTAGCCTCTGTTCAACCTTATATTAATGCTGGATAAAGCCTTTACAGCTCTCTCAGCTCTACTACTGTACTTATCTGTAATATGTCTTCCAATAAATAAATAAATAAATAAATAAATAAATAAAATCGAATAAGGGTGATTTTTCCAGGTTGAGGTCTGGGGGAAATAATTTAAAGGAAAAGCAGCAAACCACACTGGGCTAAGAGGAGGAATGAAAGTAGTTTGAAATAATCATAGATATCCACATGTGTCACATCAGGCAGACAACATAACCAGAGATTTTAAACAGCTTTTATTCCTCTTCTCAGCTTTGTTAGTGTTTGCTTTGTTGATTTAGGGCCACAATAGAAGACATTGCTATAACAATATTCTTTGAACAAACAAACAGTTTTTTGCATGATAAAGGGAAGGACTGGTTCCTGTTAGCTCAGAAGGAAGAAACATTTGCTGGAGTTCTGTGAGACTCGCAGCTTCAGCAGCTCAGTAGCCTTCAAGCTGACTAGCTCCACAGTAATTAACAAGCAGCTGTGCAAAGACATTTCAGGCAACATTAGGTTTAATCTGCCAGTTAATAAATGAAAAAAAGGTAAAAAAGGAATGATTAAGTCAGTGCTGACAAGGATACTTCTCTATTAGTGCTTTCATTGAAGCCGAGAATAGCTGAGAAGGACAAGCATAAGTCAGGAGTCCTAAGTTGGTGTAAAAAGACAGTGGGACCATCTCCATGATTTGGGGGAAGCTAACGATTAAGACTGCGAGTTTGTCACGGATTCCGTGACCTCCATGACTTCTACAGCAGCCAGTGTGCCTGGTTCAGGGGCAGCTCAGGCAGCCCCTGCGCCAGGTGCTCTGGCTGCTGCTGGGGCAGTCCCTGGCCATGGCGCCCCACTCTCCCCCCCCAGCAGCAGCAGTTTGGATGTAGGAGGGGATTGGGGCACAGGATGGGGTGAGGTGGTCTCTGGGCGGTGCTTACCTGGGTGAGTCCCTGGAACTGACAACATCCCCCTCGCTTAGCTGCTAGGCAGAGGCGTGGCCAGGCAGCTCTGCACGCTGCCTCTGCCCAGAGCACTGGCTTTGCAGCTCCCATTGGCCAGGAACCACGACCAATGTGAGCTGTGTGGGTGGTGCCTGCAAGCAGAGACAGCGCACACTGCAGAGCTGCCTGGCCATGCCTCTGCCTAGCAGCTGAGCAAGGGGGATGTCGTCACTTCTGGGGACCCCCCCCCGGTAAGCACCGTCCAGAGCCCATCTCACCCCTTCCTGTGCCCCAACCCCCTCCCACACCCAAACTCTGCTGCTGCTGGGAGGGGGTTGGGGGGATGGAGCCACCCCCCACCCCATCACCAGCTGGGGTCCCAGGTTGCCCTCCCCCAAGTTTTAGTCAGGGGTATATTAAAAAGTGATGGACAGGGAGGGGCCGTGAATTTTTGTTTATTGCCCATGATCTGTCCATGACTTTTACTAAAAATACCCGTGACTAAAATGTAGCCTAACTAAGGATTATTCCTAGGAGCATCAGACGCCATCAGATTAAAACAGCCCATGGTGAGATAGCTCAATTTATTATCTCTATTGCAGTATCATGTGGAGGCCCAACCAAGATCAGGGCCTCATACAAACAGAGCAAGAGAGGCTGAAGAGTTTATCAGCTAAACAGAAAAAAAAGAAAACGAAGGCAGAGAGCGAACTAGGGACTGCCCAAGCTCACACAGGACGTTTGGCAGAGTTGAGCCTGAGCCCAGACCCAAGTCTCTGCCCAGTGCCTTAGCTTCAAGACCAGCCTGTTCTCTAGTGCAGGGGTTCTCAAACTTTTTCGTTCTGAGGCCCACCCTCAACATGCTATAAAAACTCCAGGGCCCAGCAGGAGGACTCTATAAATAGGCATAGTTTGACTTCTAGTTGACTTAGAGACAGGCTGGGTGGTGGGGGAACAACCAAAAAATAGAACTCAGAAGTCTGAAAACTGCTCAGGGTGCAGGGAGGGGGCTAGCTAGGGGCTGTGTGCGGCAGGAGGTAGCTCAGGATGCAGGGAGGGGGTAGGTAGGAGCTGTGTACCGGGAGGGCTCCCTCTGTGGAGGTTGCTCCCTGAGGGCTCTGTCAGCCCTGGAGTCAGGACCCCCTGCCTGGGCAGCTCTTACCAGCTGCCCAAGAAGTTAAAGGGGGCTGGGAGCTGCAGAGCAGCCACAACCCTGGGCACCAGCAGCAGACGGGGGAATGCCATGGTTGCCTGCTCCATGGCACACCAGCCAGGGGAGCTGCTATCCTGCACTGCCTGGCTCTGGCTTCTGATCTATAACCTGGCCAGAGGGTGGGGCTTGGGGGAGAGGAGGAGGTGGGGGGGAGCTGCCCCCAGGACTGCCCCACTCTGGGTAAGGCACTGCAGTTTGAGGGGGAAAAACCCTTGTGGCCACCCAACTGTGCCCATGGGCTCAGAGCTTCTGCCAGCAGGAAGTGCTGGGGCTCCCAGCTTCAGCCCCATGCCCTTCAGATCGGGGGGAGGGAGGGGGGAGGAGGGTTGGTTCGCCAGGGCTCCCAGCTTCAGCCCTGTGCCACTCCTGGCTTCAGCCCCACAGGAGGCAGCAGGGCTTGGGGCTTCATCTGCAGGGCCTATGGCCCCCCTGAAAGGGCTCGCGGACCCCTGATTAAGAACTGCTGCTCTAGTGGCCATCCAGTTGCACAGTTGGGTAGGCAGATGTAAAGGAAGCCAAAATCGCTTTTCCACACTCACACCATGTAGTCAATCAACCCTGGCTCCCAGTTGTTTGCTTTTACCACTGAGGCACGTGGCTCAATAATGCTGGTAGGAAAAGTCACAGGTAACTAAATAAGAGAACTCAGCCATGAGGCTGAGGATGGGAACTAGAAAGTTCCTGTCCACACTATGCTGTTCATGCACAAATCTTAGCTCCTGTGTTGAACGGAGTACAGTTGGATGGCCAGTGCCAATGAGCACTGATTTCTATTACCAAAACTAATTTTAAAAAATGAAAATTAGCTTGAGAGCAAGAGGCATTTATCAACAGAGACCATTACTAATTACCTGTGATTAACAGAAGTCTCTGAAAACTGTAATCACCAGGTGCCAAAAACATGACAAAACAGCATTTATTAGATATTGCAGAACAAGAAGTTCAGCCTGTGTGTCTTGACAAACACCATGACTTCAAATTTCTGATCTAACACAAAGCTCAAGTTACTGGCTGACAATATGACACAGATGTCTGCTTTGAAAGTGAGCACAAGGTCTTTGCGTATTCCTGCCCTACCCCTGCATGCAAAGGTGTACTGCACCTGGAGCCTGGGTATTCAAACTAGATTCCTAGGAATATTTGTGGTGAGACTTATGTGGATAAATTCTTACTGTGAAAAGTCCATGTCTTTCAGCTTCCCCATTTCTTGCTTGTGTTTTTCCTGGAATTCCTTTGCTGCTTCTTCCTGCATTGAAACATCCCAGAGAGACACTACGTTTTATGTATGTCAGTAACCCGTGTATTACAAGGTAGTCTCCTAGGTCAGAAATTACAACTCTTGACTCCCCTCCCATCCAAAAGGCAGTACACCCAACGAACAAAGCCCCAAGCTCTGAACTGGGTGTTTCCCAACAACCCTTCCCATTTTAATTGTTTTTTGTAGCTGCATTTTAACATAAATGCAAAGGTAAGGGTGGGAGGGATTGGTGCACCACAGTATAAGGAGAAACATAAGCACAAAAATGATGACGCTTTAAAGGCAGTTAAAGCTTGCAAAGTTCCATAACTACCATAACAGGACACGTATGTCATGCACTCCTTACACTGGAAGAAATCCAGCTTACAAGACTCCTAAGTTAGAGAAAACCCTCAAAGAGATCTGACGTGCATATTGGAAGCTTTAGTAGCAAGATTATTATTACCAAGTCCTCATTTAAAGATTTCAGGGTTGGCTCCATTACAACTTCCTTTGTAACTGCCATCTGCTCCTCCACAGCCTTCTCCTGGATCCTGCTGAACAACTGGGGAAGGAATAAATTAATGTGATGGGGCTACTGGTGTTTTCCCACAGAGGTGCTTTAAAAAGGAATTAAGAATAGTTTGGCTTCCCACTATGGAACTTCTGTAGTCTTTGAAATATGAACAAGGAATTGGGTTTTGGTTTTTATTTGGGGGGGGACGGGGGTTAAGTGGCCACTTTGTGTGAAAAAATGAAACTCAATGGCCACTTCTTGAAAGCAGAAGCAAAGACAGCTTAATAAAAAAATAAAATCAGTCATCCAATGTCACTTGCACGAAAGTGAGAGCTGGTGGTTTACAACACACCTCACTTAGGCAATCCCAACTGAACCATTAATGCGTGGAGGAAAGTACTAGATTTACTCTCTTTAGTCATTCCTTCATAAAAAAAGAATTCTGTGCTGAGCAAGCCATCTGTAAAGCGGCTGACTTGCATTTTAGGATGCAAAAGCTCTGCCTATTAAGTTGTTGCATTAACTTGCTCAGGGGACTGGAAAATGGATGAGGAGCCTTTTATTCCTATGGCACCAGTTTGAATCTAGCCCATGTTATTACTGGAGGAAAGTATTACCCATTTGATAATGATCTAAGTGAAAGGAGTTGGCGGCCCAAGTCAAATTCCTCATGGACAGCCATCCACCACCACAGCGGACACCCTTGCTGTAAACCTCATCAGGGAGATCAAGGAGACTGGAGACCTGACCTATAGCCTTTCCTGGATATCTACAGGCTTCAGCTCTGTCCTACAGTGACCCTAGAGATGACCAATTCCAAGGCAGATGGAGACATTGAGCCTGGACTGTTGTTATCAGCTTCCTCACCACCTTGCTTACTGGACATTAGAGCTCAAAGCCTCCTACCTTCAGTTCACCACCTTTCACCATTTGAAAACAAACACAAATATACATATTGTAAGGGGGAGTGTACAACAGAAACCACCACCACAACCACCTACGTTTGCCACCAAGTACAAGACATTTCTTTACAATGAGCCTCTAATGATTTCTTAGAGACAGGCTGAGGATACAGGATTCTGATCCAGATTCCTCACACTACGAGGCTCAGGCCTGGCACTGCCTTGGGCCCAATCTGAGAGAGCAAAGCTTGACCATGATGCAGTTACCTGGACGACCTTGCGGATGATCCTATTGAAGAGGCCCATCAGCTGACTGCTGGGCAGTTCTATCTCTTTTTCCAGCACATCCACAGATTTGTGTTGCAGACCAATCCCCAGAAGAAGGGCCTGGAGGATAAGATTTTTTTTTTTTTTTTTTTAAACCCACAAAAGTTAGGTTCTCCCCCACCTCCCTGGATTTTACCATCAAAGTTACTGGTCCAGCAAAATAATGCAAAGCACAACAGGTGAGGGGTTCGGAGTTTTTTATGAAATATTGGAACTCCCCCAAATTGCTCCATTCTTGATGGGCATCACGACATACATGTTTAGTCCAGCAGTGCCTCCTGTTCTGGCTTGTTGCTTTTAGCTAGTATTTACACAGCACTTTAAGCGTATGCAGTGCTTTGCAGCACGTGTAAGAGAACAGGGTCCCTACAATCAGATTCAAGGCAAATACAAAACACAGCAGACCAGTACAGGCAGGAGACAGCGCAGCGAGGAATGCAGAAGAGGCAGTCAGCTGAAGCAGGGGGGTTTGGAGATGTGAAAGAGGCGAGGAACAGGAGTGTGGCATGTGAAGTGGGAGTGTGTTCTGAGTACAGGCGGTGGTACAAAAGCAGACAGAAGGTGAGATTTTCTTACTCCCAAAGGGAGAAGTTAGACTAAACAACAGCACGAAATAAGAGCCAAGATGTAGGCAGTGACAGAGTTACATAGGAGCGAGTTACTCGCTCCAGAAATATTGACGCAACATGGTCTCAACAGGGAAGGAAGGAGGTGGTAATGAATGCAAATGGTACATACAGACTGCGCGGCAGAGAGGGATGTGTCTCCTAGCTGGCTGAGAAAGTACATCCTGGAGACAGTGGGAATTGTGTCCATAATCAGGTGATAGTCCACCATGTTTCGAGAGTACATCTCTAACCGCTTCAGGTCATAGGGGAGGAACACAGCTTCCAATTCAGGACGGCTGATTGCTGAGCAAATCAAAAACATCAGTATTAGAATTGCACTTCATGTTTCTTCAGGATCTGGATACTCAAGCTCGCTGTTAATATCAATTGCCTGTGTGCTAACAGCCACAAACACAACACACATACTTGCTTTGAAATGTATACATGAACCAAACAATAGTGGATATAACTGAATCCTCAACTGGTTTAGTCATGCAAACTCTCCGAATAAATTTTAAGATTAAATAAAAGCCTGTATAGGGGACAGACACCTCACAACTATCTTCATGATTCCCACTTCTAGGCAAACAGTAGGCCATGGAGACTGGGCTCCTCCTCTTACTCTACAAGGGCTGAGGCACATAGGTAGGGAAGCTTGCACCGCCTCTGCCCACACTGTGGCTGTCTTCTGACACAGGGGGTTGGCAGCTTTCACCAGGAACAAATATTAAAGAAAAACAAAACACCGAACCAGACTAATTCCTGTGCTCCCGTGAGAGATCTTGAGCTTGTTATGATCAAGAAACCACAGTTTGCTTTCATAGATTTTTTTAAGTCAGAAGGGACCATTGTGATCATCAAGTCTGACCTCCCATATTACACAGGCCACAATTCCTGCATCAATAACTTGTGGCCGAATTATAAAGTTTCTCTTAGAAAACGTCCAATTCAGATTTAAAGACTTCAAGTGATGTGATCTCCACCACAGCCTAAAGATAAACTGTTTCAGTGGTTAGTTGCCCTCACTGTGAAAAATGGGTACCTTAAGTCAACAGTTTGACTTTACCCAGTTTCAAATTCCAGTTACTGGATCTTGCTATGTATTTGTCTGCTAAATTTAAGAGCCCTCTAGTTTCAGAGGATTTGCAAAACTTTGATCAAGTAGAGCTCTCCGATCTCAGCTATCAGGGAGACAGTACTGGAAGTTTTCACTCAGCAATAAGCATATTTTTAAGCTGAAGGGTGCAAACAGAACTGACCAACAGGGAGCTGTAGCATTCTACTAAAGGCTGTAGAACATTCACAGGTTTCATTTAAGAACCTTTTTGATAAACCATGTTAAGATCTTAAGCCACTGAAGGGATTTTAGAAGCCTAGAGACTCACGAGGTTGCAACTCCTGCTTGATATTCTTGTTCTGTAGAATGTTCAGTGCTAATGAAGGGGGGAAAGCGCTGAACTGATATGACAGCAGAGACAGGAACCGCCTCCTGAAATCTTCAGGACAAGAAGAAAAGATAATGGTTACCAGCACAGTTGTGCAAAGGATATACGGAGGCTTCCTCTCACACTAGGACAGACAACCAGTCATTACCTTTCCAGAAGGCAGCGAGCCAGTGCTCCTGTTCACTCTCTTCTTCATTTAGCATCTTCAGCATGATACAGGAGTGCTCACCAGTCAGATCATTCTAGGAAGGAAGACAGATTCCCATGATTTCCGGTACACACTCTTTGCATTATGTACTGAAGTGACAAAAGCGAAGACGAGTGTTGTAATAGAATTAAAACACTGGGGTCCCTCTTACAACTCGTGTCCATGCAAGAAGTTGGGTATTAAAAGTCACTGACCATCATTATGGAATTTACATCCCAGCCGCCTTGGGGATTTGATAAACTCCAGAGAAGGGGCATTTTTTTTGCTATTACTTAGCTAGCCAAAAATCTCAGCTACCACTCAAGAGTCAGAAAAACAAATGCAAAATGGCACAATGACATAGGAAACGTAACACTTGCAGTCAGACAAGACTTACTCTAAGTGACTTGCTTTGATTTGCAGTTCTGGCATCTAACTGGCTCATGAGAGGAGATTTTGATATAAGAGTAGCAGAATTGTGAGATGGTGATGGGGTTTGACTTCATTCTAAAAAACTTCTTTTCTATTAAGGTCCAGATTGTGTGAATTACGTACACAGAAGTGTATGCACATCATTTCCGTTCAAAACTACTGCAGCTGCATCACAAGTGTGGCAAATGCATAGGCAAATAACAGCCAGCCATGTACCTGGCTATCTGCACACACTTGCCTGAGTTACCTACATGGGCATTAGCCATAAGTTTTTAAGCAGAGTAAACAGCTAAAAAGATATTACAGATGGTCACTACGCCTCTTCCAAACCCTAAAATATGTTAACCCAGTTATTAGTGAACCCATAAACCCACAAGATAAAAATGACCATACAACCCCAGTGAAACTCTCTGACACTTATAATAAGATTTTCAAAAGCACCTAGGTGCCTAACTCCCAACGATTTGCTGAGGTGCTTCAGAAAAATCCCACAACCCAAATCCTATCAGAGTATGTGGAAAGGTTTTCACTAACATCAGTGGGAGCTGGATCAGGTTCTTGAAACAGTATGATACTTACTGGAGTCTGCCTCAGGTAAACTGGTACAAATCCAGCACGTTTCCAAAATCTGGGGAAGCAGGGTCAGAGGTGGGGAGAGAAAAAAACCACACACTGGAAATTATTGAGATGTTAACGCTACAGTAGTAGTTGTGACAGCAGACCTATCCTGATTGTGGAGCAAAGTTCATATGGCATCATAGTAAACTTATAACAAATAATGTTGATCAAAAGGGCATGAAAACGGGCTAATGATATAGACCAAACTTAGATAATAACTTATGAACAAAAAGATTATGACATTAGAGTCTGACATCAGAAAGTGGACTAGATTCATGCGTCAGAAATAAGGGTTAATTGGTGGACACAACAATAAGGGGACAGCCTGTCCACCAAATTTTGGGACTTAAGAACAACAAACAAACAAAAAAACACCAACAGATTTCAGTGAACAAAAACCATGGACTCCTGGGAGACTCTTCCCTTCATCTGTGAACCTTGAGAATCCTCAGAGATTTCCAGACCTCAATACATCAGTGGGGGCACCAGATTATCACTGCTGGACCCGAGAGCACCCCAGACTGATACATGCAAGATCCTGTTCTGTCTTGCCATTCTCTTCCTACCAACCCCAAACTACTATCTTCTTCCTATCCTTTCCGCCTACACCCTTGGCTCCTGACCTGATCCTGTGATAGCCCTGCCTAGCCTGAGAAGGGTTGGTGGAAAAGGAACTTGCTGGGACCAGACAGCATTCCAGATGAAGGAAGCAAGTCAGAGCCCAGAGCTGCACCGGTCACGGCCAACCTGCCTACCCGGAGCACACATTCATGACTCATCAGCTGCACTGGATCTTCTGACTTTTAGCAGGAAGCTGTACTTTTCCCACCTTTCACTATCCTATTTCTTTCCTCTCATATCTGTCTGTTTTGTCAAAAGCAGGAACAACAAGCACCAACAGCTGAGTTAAAAAGATGAGATTTTTCCCCATGAGAAGGGCTGTTTGACAAAACAAGGGAGTTTAACCAACATCCTCTCTGAAAATGGCATTTTGCTAAGTTTTGACTAAGAGTGAATGGTAATGCACAAACAAACAATTTTATATACTTTATATTTTGGATTCTTCTGCATCGTCAGTCAATAAACTTCCAGATTTTGGCATGAATTTCATAGTGTTTGCTCCATGGAATTAAGCAGGATGGAGAGTCTATACTCAGAACCCCAAACTACAAATAGCTGTTTAATATTGCACTTTGCCAGTGTCATATTAACACCTTTAACTTCCTGGACCCACTTATTTCATTAATTTAATACAACAACAGTATCCTTGGGCTTGCACAGCACCACAGATCTGCTTTGCAATGGAACTGGGGCAGTCTGGCCATACAAGAACCAGAGCTTGAGATGGTAAATGGGTACTTTGCTCCTGGGCTAGCAAAGGAGGGAGAGCTCTGCATTACTCTGAAGGGGCTCCCGAAGTAGTTGCATCCAGCCATCCTGAACTGTAAGTACAGATCCCACCACAGGGGGGCATGGAGCTGTGCCAGTTTTGAAACAAAATTACGAGCAAGGGAAACACGTACAGATATGTTCTTATGTATATCAGGACCCATGGATACATTCATCTGTAGGGGCTCCCCCCAACCGCACTTAGTATAGATCAGCGGTTCTCAAACTTTAGCAACCCCAGGACACATTTTGATTTAAAAAAATTTCACAGACCCCCAATCACCCTATTCAGCCCAAGGCCTCGCCCCCACCCCACTCCTTCCCCCAAGGCCACACCCCTACCCCACTTTTTCTCACCCCCACTCCACCCCTGCTCCTTTCCATCCCCTCCCCCGAGCACGCCCTGTCCCCACTCCTCTCCCTCCCAACGCCTTCTGTTCACCACTGAACAGCTGTTCTCCGGCATGAAGGATGAGCTGGGAGGGAGGGGGAGGAGTTGATCAGTGGGGCCCACGGACCCCCTGGAGAACCCTGGGGGTCTGCAGATCACAGTTTGAGAAACACTGGTATAGATGACAAATATGGTTAAACTCTTACTTGAGCAGCCTCGGTGTCAAGCCATAAGATACACCCAGATAATCTAAATTCTCCGCTTGTCGCTCACTCAGTTTGAGAAGTAAAGGAGGCAAGTCCTTCCGAGGTGTCACAGCCTCTTCTAACAAACTGACAGCCTGGAGAGAAGAGAGGGAAAAAGTGCAGCCAAATTAGCAAGCGAACAACTGAGTCTTCACAGTGACTGCAGATTAAATTTCTCAAAAGCTATAAACATGGAAGGCTATATGGGACTCAGTTACTGAGGGTTCCACCGTATATTCCAATATGAACTGAATAGACTAAAACAGCAAGAAAAAACAGGTGCACATAGAGCTTCATACCTCACTGCTTACGGTGGCAATTCCTTTTGGCTTCGGAGTAACTTTTTCTTCCAGGCAAGGGAATTTGCCTTCATAGTACATTTGCAATAAGGTCAGAGCCCTGCTGCCATAACCCATCTGTGAAGGAAGAAATTAAAATACATTAAGAAGTTCTTAAAACTGTGTGTTTGTTTTTTTTAAAGAAGATTCATGATCTCATCACATTCACCACAAAAGCTTCACATTTATAAAACACCTTTTGCCCTAAAGAGGGCGCAGGCAGTTTACAGATGACCTATACTAGTATAATTCAGCCACTACAAAAACCTATCTGCTGCTTACGTACTTAACAGCTTATAGAAGGGGAAGTGCAGGATGCATTGCCCAACTGAAGCTACCACCAGAAGTTTAGGGTTCAATCCTGCAGCTCTCAGATTAGTAACCCACCGAAATCCTGGTACTTATTGATGTACCGTCTGGAAGATGGGACCCATAAGAAGGCAGAAAGAATGACCCGAGAAGGCAGCACCCAGGACACCAGGGTTAACCCCCCTGGTCTCACAAGAAATTCACGGGCTCTAATGCTTCATATCACCTCTCCACTAGCAAAACATTGCCCAGCAAGATGCTGGGAACATTGGTTTGGTACTACCCCTAAGGAGGACAATTCCCCTACGCTTGCTGCAGAAGCTGAGCTTTCATTGGAAGTCTCCCACCCAAATAGTGGTCAGGCCTCATTCTGGTCATCTTGTGAGAGCAGATGAGGTGGTCCCACGGCTGGCTACCTATAATCACAGAATGTTGGAATACATTACCCCTTGATAATCAGGGTGGACTGCAATGCGAACAACACGTCCACCCGAGAGGCTCCCAAAATCTGGATCTTGGAACTGCATGCGAAATACAAGTCAGATTAAAGAAAAGAGTTGGAGTGTTCAGAATATCAAATCAGTACTTAAACACGCCCCCACCCGAACATAACCAAACAGCCAAAATGACTTACCTGCTCTGAGACAGTCCATGGAATAAGATCTCCTGAAGCCTTCCTCCCCCTAGACAGGCTGTTCATGATAGACTGGCGAGAGATCTCTCCCTCCAGACACACCTGTCAAGAGAAAGAAGGAAAGGTCTTTAGTCCCGTGCTACAGCTACCCATTGCAGAAGCATACAGATAGAAAAACACTTGGTCAGCCTTCTAGCCTACCATTTATACTGTGGGAGAACCTGTAGCATTCTAGGATCCCCTTCTGCTGGAGTTTGTACAAACACATAGTACAACAAGCGACAGGCCCTGACCTAAAAACATTCAGTCTAAAGAGAAGATATAAGCAGGCAGGGACGGGAGAAGGATAGTGTAACAAAAGATTATAAGTATGCTTGGAAGGATTAGATTTTGATCTATAAACATCGATTTCACAAACCGCTAAAAAAATATTTCCATCACTAGTAACTGAAGTTTGCAAAGAAAAATGCTGCTTGAGAACGTAAGAGTTTGATTTAAGGATATTTACTTTGTATATTTCAATGTGTGTTGTTGACAGTTTGGGTTTTAACAGTTATAAAGCTTTAAATTTTTTAATCTCAGCATCTACTATTATTAAATAATTATTGTCTGACTCCAATTTTTTGACATCCCCATTTCACACAACTGTGAAAATTTAAATTGAAAAAAAATGCTTAAAAATAAACATTAATAGTCACCAAAATTATTAAAAAAATAAAAATAAAAACACAAAAACTTAATTTTGTCAACTTTAATTACAACATGCTTTAGCAAAGACTACCTATGTGCACAATCTATAGCCTGTCAGCAGCAGCTAATCACTACCCACCACCTGCCTAGCCAGTTTCACTCTTAGATTTTCCCTCTTTTCTCCTCTTAGGATGGGCCTGTTCCCTACCATAGATTGTGAATTTACTAGCATGTATTACCCTGGTGATCATTACCTTGATTACTGGTACTTAATGAGTCAAGGAGGCAGAAGAGTTGTATGCTTATATAGAAATGCTCATGTTAGTTAAAAATTGCAAATAAGATGCAAGAAGGTTCAATATCAACGCACCACAATTCAGTCATCTCCTAATGAATTCCTATTTGTGCAGGACTATACAAGTGCTATGAAGTAACAGGAATACAAGGGACATTGGAGAAGTAATGCAATCAACTCTCCCCAGGGAAAGAGGTTGCTGTGACCAGTACTTCGGTTTCTCAGCAGGCCCTGCAGCACAAATGCGTTCCTTAGGTCGTAAGCGCTGGGTGAAAGGGACAATGTCCTTGTGTATTTGTACAGCAGCTAGCATATCAAGGCCCTGATTAAAGCTTCTGGGCACTAGCATAACACACACAAAACTGAAACTACTATATAGTTCTACTGATATGATATGGGGGGAGGGATAGCTCAGTGGTTTGAGCATTGGCCTGCTAAACCCAGGGTTGTGAGGGGGCCACTTAGGGATCTGGGGCAAAATCAGTACTTGGTCCTGCTAGTGAAGGCAGGGGGCTGGACTCAATGACCTTTCAAGGTCCCTTCCAGTTCTAGGAGATTGGTATATCTCCAATTATTATTATTTTATTATATATTTATTTACTTTCACACATCCTGACACTGCATCCTTATTAAACAGTTCTGTATCCACAGTATGCTTCCGCTTTCTGTCTCTTACCTGAACAACAGCAAGTACTTCTGGCAAGGAATTCTGGGTAGGTGGGACTGGTGGCAGAAGGCAAAAGAGATGATGGGCAGGAGCATCTGAAAGCATCTGGAGGTCATTGGGAGAATTCTAGAGGGCCATAAAACAAACAAGTTACAGCACTAATTCTCTATCCCTTACTAGTTAGTGAGACAGGTGGCTGCGTATCTGCAGACCAACAATCCTCAAGACTCTCTGCAGTTACGAGGGAAGAGTTTCAAAGTTCTACCAAAAAGATAGTAATTGCTTAGAGTTCAACACCACTATAAATCCTGCCTCTCCCTCCTGTGAATTTGGATCTAGAAAAAACCTTGGTGTAATACTGATAGCTGAAGAAACTCTCAAAACAATTCAAGGCTATCACTTCTAGATTACATTACTTGGATTGGATTATTTATCAGCGTTTTAACACCATAATATCAACCTACAGGTACATTTTTTTACTATTGTATATACTCGATCATAAGCTGGTTAGTTTATAAGCCGACACCCCTCCCCCACCAAGATGGATAAGTAAAAATGGAAAAATTTAATAACCCGTTCATAAGCCGACCCTATAATTCAGGGGTCAGCAAACGTTGGCTCCTGGGCCATCAGGATAAGCTGCTGGTGGGCCGAGATTGTTTGTTTACCTCGAGTGTCCACAGGCATGGAGGTAAACCTAAGTAAACAAAGTGTCCTGGCGCACCAGCTGCTTACCTTGATGGGCCAGGACAGCAACTGGTGGGGAATTTGGGGGGGGGGGGGAAGGAAGAAGCTGGGAGTCAGGGGAGTAACCCCTGTGACCACCCCCCACATGACCCCCACTCCTAGCCCAGGACCCCCACACTCTCCCCATCCCATCCCTTCCCACCTTATCTGGGGAGGAGGTCTTTGAGCTGGCTGGAGCTGCTCCAGCAGGCTTGGCAGCACGGCCACAGCCTGCTCTGGTGCGCCAGACCGGGTGGCATGGCTGCAGCACGTTCCAGCGGGCTGGGCCGGGCGGCGTGGCCGCAGCGTGCTCCAGTGCCCAGGCGCTCGGCCATAGCCTGCTCTGGGGGGCGGGGCCAAGCAGCACGGCTGCAGCCTGCCAGCCCCAGAGCTGCAGCTGCTTCAAAGGCTGGGGGGAGAGCAGCGTGGCCAGAAGTGGAGACACTCTGGCCCCGATTCTTCCCTTATGGCTGTGCTACCTCTCCTTGCTCCCTCTGTTGGGGGGAGGAGCTGTGTCCCACCTCTCCCTCTCTATACTCGTTCATAAGCCGACCCCCTTCTCTGGTGCTTCCCTTTTGACTAAAAAAATTTGGCTTATGAACAAGTATATATATGGTATTTTAAAATTAAATTTAAGGCCATTCAAAAACCCAGTTCTTATTTAATGCAATAAATGCTACTGAAGACTATTCACCACCTACACTTATCTCCCCTATATAATTCAGTTATCGGGCTCTGTGCAAGTGCAACAGGCATGTCTAAGATTTGGTCTCCTGGATTTTGCAGCCAGAAATCAGTATTAACCCATGTTGAGATAGGGCCTATTGGATGAGGAGGAAATTGGGAAGACAGCGATGTACAAAGCTAGAAGCTGGGCCTGGAGTTTGGCTCTTAAGGCACAGAAAAGCTATCGAGTTATCAGTCCTCTAAGCTTTCTCAATTTCATCTCTTTAAAATGGCAGAGATTTCTCCATTACATCCCAGCTGACACGGCAGTAGCACTACCTTGTAGTGTGAAGCCACGTAGAGGGCCATCAGCCTCTGGAGAAAAATTTCCGATGCTTTGTGATAACAAAAGAGGGTGTCTCTGTTCACATAATATCTAAGTCTGGTGATCAAGGAAACAGCCAAAGCCAAAAGACACATCCCCTGTTGATTTATCCCAGCCTGAGGTGATTTTCCATACAGTATCACAGTATGAGTTGGCTCAGTGCCCTTATACTCCGCATCAGCCGGATAGGGTACACAGATTCCTCATTCTTTAAGCTATTGCTGTCAAAAGACTTCAGCATCAGGGCTCTGGACAGTCTTCATGCCTGATCTGTACACACTCTTTCAAGCACATCAATTAAAAAAGAAATCACATAATTTTGACCATGGCCCTCGCTCAAAACCTTCCTTAGAACTCACCACTCTTCTTTGAAGCTCATGAATGGTAATAAGACACTGGTAGCCCACCCCTTAACAAAAAAACAAACAAACAAAAAAGCCATGCTAGGAGATTGAGGCCAGAAGACTGGCCTGAGTGCACTTTGATCGGAACCTGCACTGAGAAGCACCTGGGTGGACCCTATATCTGCACAGAGCCCTACTGGCTAGTCAATGGGCCAGTCAACAGGCTAGTCAATGGGCCAGTGCAGAATTGGGGCCTTAGATTGTAGCCTTGTTGTTAGTCTCTTCTGGAAGAGCTCACTGTACCCGGCCACAGCTGGAAGTAAATTATTTAAAGCATGCATTAATTTCAGCCAGGATACAGGTCGCAGGTTTCAGGCAGTGGGCAGCCAGAGATGATCCTGGTGATGTTGAGACAATCCAAACATAACAGGTCATTGAGCCATTTTTCAACAGGGTCTCCAGGGGCATATCGGATTGACTCGTGGAGGGAGACTTCATGCAATGTACGAGCTGGAAGGAGAGATTCAACAGAAAAAACAAACATGTCTGAAGTGACAAATATTGAAGACACCAACAGGATCAGGCCCTTCAATAGCTTTGGTTCAAAAGACTGAAAGTAGCAAACCACCTACTTCCCCACCAAGCCACCCAAAATTGGACATTTAAGCCTATTTCCACATAGAATCAAGGTAGTTCGATTGCTCAGGTGGAGTCCATGCCCCTACAAGTGGGTTACATTTCAGAAGGTGAGAAATTCATAATATTAAGCTAAGAGGCAAGTTACAAGTCAAGCTTCTTTAAAGCTTCCTGCATGTTCCTCCACCCCCACTCTCCACCTGAAGCTGCAGAAATCCAAGTACACAAGCACCAAGGATTGTACAAGGTGCAAGTCAACAGCAGTCATACGCCTATTCAGAGATGTCAGCATGGGGAGGTACCTGAGGCAAGTTTAGCCGTAGCTGTAGATTTGTTCTCTGCAGTCATGCTGGCTTGCGCCTGTGCACTCTGCTGCCGGAGCTGCTGAATCAGCTTCAGGGACAATGACCGACCAGTGCCCTCATAACTACAGGATTAGAGATTGGAAAGAAGCAGGTAAGATGAGGCTGAAACAAAACCGCAGAAGTTGCGTGGAGAAGCTCCTATCTAAAATCCAACGTTATCTGCAGGGTTTATTTGAGTTCTGGTGCCATGTGCCATTACTAGGTCCCTTGCGGCCTCACTGTTGGTACAAGTTTACTTTATTCCCACACAAACTGCTTCACCTGACGCTAAAATGCAGTTGTTTGCAGGGTGAAAGACAGCAGCTCTTTCAGGGCACTACAGTGATGTGACAGGAAGTGACTGATAATTTCTGGTAGAAACATAAGGGGAATTTAAACAGGCAGGATACAATAACCTATACTGGACTATAGCCACAATGTTGGAATTTTCTTTGTTTCCTTTTATTCAGAAAGTGGCTGCTCTCCACAAACCCCAAAATTCACTTCTCCTAACAGACTTCATCATCATGCTTAAACATTTGCTCCTTGTACAGGCACAGAACAGAGCATGTCTTCATGCCAAGCGCAGGCAATTAATGAGGCTGGGACTAGTAAGTGACCCATAGAAGAGAATGAAGACAACAGTCAATTCAAAGGCAGCTCTCAGCCAAGCGGTTACCCAAAAGGGTCAGTACTAGCAGAAAGAGCATAAGGGCTGCCCTGAATGAGAGCAGTAAATCTGCAGGGTCCTACGAGAAACTGCCCTTGCTGTTTGTTTCCCAGACAAGCAGGCCTGCGTGAGTCTCTCACCCATTGATCGTAGAAGCCATAAAGACGAGGTAAGGCCCCAGCAGGTTTTTCACCAGAGGAAGGGGGATGGCAGCAGCTTCATCAATCACCACAAGTTCAGCCTGGCCCAGTTTCACAGCATCGGCGGGATGTATGTACTGCAAGGAGCAAAGTACCATTTTACTAAGGTAATCCCTATCCAGAGCGGTTGTCTAGGAGTTGAGGAGACTTCAAAGGAGGCAAAGCTGCAGTCCTATAAAAACAGTTTCCTTCCAAGGTCCCAGTCTCTGATTAGAGAGAAATGGCGTGCAGGCACTGTGGTAAACTAGTTGGGTGAACTTTAGTGCCAATCCAGGGAGGAGGAATAGCAGATCATGTGCTTTATGTCATGTCTATGGAGCAACAAAAGCACTTTATTTGTATCAGATTAGGTCTCCTTCATTTCTCCTGTCTGCTATAAATTTGTGCTCCTCCACCACACTTTTCTGGACACTATAATAACACATACCAAAAGACAAGCATGTGCAAATCCAAGTGAAGATTCTTGACTTACGAGATCTCCACAGAGCTAGATAAATAGCTTCCCTTGTGGAACCCATTGATCAGGAAGCAATTTGCCTCCTCTAACCTGATTGAATACACAACAGTGTGTAACATCGTTACATATTATGTAAAATGAACACACTTAAGTTTAAAAACATAAGTAATATGCTATACTTCCAGTGGCCATGAATGGGAAATAGTGAGGCTGGAGAAGAGATGTGAGAGTTAATTACCTGGATAGTCTGTCTGTGCTCCTTGAACACATTCACTCTGACGACAGCTTTATTAAACTCAGGGTTCAGAGACTGAATAATCTCATAGTCCAGATGTTCCTGAAGGAAGAGATTAAACAAAAAGATGCAAGACCTAACAGAACAGCAGGCTGTGAGAAAAAGTGTTTTTCTCACCACATTCTGCTAGTTTAATATTAAATCTTCCATTCAGATTCTCACTTGCACTCCTGAGGGTCAGTTTATTTGCACAGAAATTCTGTAAAGAAAGCCTCAACCTGGTTAAATCTACCTGTATTCCTAAAGTAAAAACCATTCAATGAGATCCATCAGAGAGCTGGTTTCTCCAATACTTGCAAAGTTCATGGAGTAGCAGATCCAAGAATAAATTCCATTTCTCAGCAAAGAAGCACTTATTTCATCTATTTCACTTGTATTCCTAGCATTTACTTTAAATCGAGGGCTCTAATTGAAAATCTTGTATTAAAAGCAATATCGATTTCCTTATGCAAAGAAATCTAGTTTCACAATATTTCTGATTTACAAATACTGAATGTAAAATATCACTGCACTCTGATTCACTATATACTTCTGCAGAGCATTATAAAGACTTTTAGGAGCAAACAGCCTATAACTAAAAAGGTATCATTTTTAAAATAACCACATAAAAACCAAAATGAGAAATGCAGTTTTAAATCCCTACCTAAAACACAATTCTAAGAAACCACTGTAAAAGCCTGCTCTCCTTACCTGGTACTGCAGTGCATCAAAGCCTTTAAATACAAACTCAAATAGTGTGTGAAGGTTATCTGGACTGGGAGATGTCACAAAGATGTTGGAGTAACTGTTGAGGAAACAAAACAGGGTTTTAAATCCTTTTATCCAAAGCAGAGTGAATGATTCAGTTCATATTATACAGAGCACGTAAGACATTACAAAACACTGAAATTTTACATATACTAAGCATCTTAAACCATAAAGAGTTTACAGAAGGCAGATTTATAACTGTAATAGAAAGCAACAATTAAAGTAAAACATTCTTCCTACCACACCTATAGGATACTTCTGTGTGTACCACTATGCCAAAGTATTCAGCAGCACACACTTCTCTACTCTTGCATTCAACACTTACTTCTCCTGAAATGCCCACAAGTAGGAATCCTAAAAGTGTTTTCAAATTTAGTTTTCCAAGTGGGGTCTCCAGTGTATACTATCTGCTCCACCTCACCTTTTTGACTGTAAGCTGTATGGTCCAATGGCCATCTTCATTTTGTACCAAACAGCATTTTGTCAGTGATCAATAATAAATCATCATCTAACCTTAAGTTCTTTTTACTGTTAACAAGAATTAATCTACCCTTCTATGAACGAACCTGAATCAGTGACTAAAGCAAATTATTTAATTTATTGTAATATTCCCATCACTATATCAGGATGAGAATGGCTACTTAAAAATTACTATTTTTGACATATATTAAGTGCATTTATTTCTAAAACAAGCAAATCAATACTCTCAGATATCTAATAAAACTCGAGCTCACATTCAAAGGACAGTGGACTTCATTACATGAACAGATGTGACTTTAGTTAGATACAGCAATAGTACAATTCTCTCTCCACACAAAAGTAGATAAAAGATAAATCTCAATATTTAAATTAAAATGTACAGACAAGTCACTTGAGAATTATGTTCCTGTGTTACTAGCTCTAGCAAAATTCATCACTTCTTGATGACTGATACTTGAAAAATGAAATAATTGTGACACCCCATCTGCATCATTTCTGCATCTGTTATGAATCTACAACCCTATCCACATTAAGCCACCATGGTAAATTCAAAAAAATTAAAACTGTAAGCCCTTCCATTTCCTGGGACACCTGTTCCAATATACACAAGTATTACGTTGTTTACCTAGTAGAGCCCTGATCCTATGAATACTTACTAATATCTTAACTTTGAACCCATGAATAGTCCCATGGTACATACAGATCCAAGCACACTGTCAGAGTTCACCACACTTATATCCTCAACTTCTCTTGCTCATTGGTTTCACTACACAACTGAGGACTGATTTTTAGTTGCCTACTTTAATTTTTTTTAAATGTGATTATTCTGACTTTTAAAAGATTTAAAATTTCCTGTTAGTATAAAAATGGAAAGATTTGGAAAGCAATACAACTATCCATCAAAATGCATATAAAGGATTGCGTAATATATGTATATTACTGACCCACAAATGCACCTCAAATCCTTCTCAGCCTTCTCATTATTTACAAATGCAAATAAAAGCCTGGACAGCTGAGGTTAAGCTTACCCAAAAGCCACGGCTCCAGCTATAGCCAATCCTAAAGCAGCAGATTTACCACGTCCCCTGGCAGCTGTTAAAGCCACGGTGCTCCTCAGAGTCTTCTCAGAAATGGCTTCAATAAATTTCAAAAGTGCTTTTGCCTGGTGAATAGGAAACAAACACAGGAGTGGTGTCTAATGGAGCAATAAAGCCATGTGCACATTTACTGAATGGTATCACTAATGGGAGCTGACATCCCTTTTCCACGCATTAGGGGGCAGGATGGGAAACGATGAATAAGAGACATTAAAACTGGCCAAACATTTTTTTTTCTTTTTTTTTACTGCTTGATACTTAAACCACAATCTCTGAACATACTTGCACCCTGAGCTCTCAAAATGGGACTGGGCAAGACAGAGAATGATAGTTATTATATTGTGGATTTCAAGAACATGTTTTACTTGAGAACTTTAAATCACTTTATACCAGGAGATTTTCATAAGCACTTTACTGTCATTTGTGCCTAACTCCCCTTGGAAGTCCCAGAACCTCTCCGTAAGGTAGGAAAGTATCTGATCTATTGTGGAGTTGGGGGATGGCAGGAACAGTGAGGTTTAGAGACTTGCCCAAGGTCACACAGCAGGTCAATGGGAAGAATCTTAAATCCCAGTCTCAGCTCTAACCGCTAAGTGTACTCCCAAACCAACCCTACAAACTGGGTATCATGAGAAAGCAAGGGCAAAGTAGGGCCCGTTTTAACTCTAGAGACACATACACCTTTTAATCTGTGGAAGGGTGAAGATAATCGCAAGAGTAATAAGTATTTGCCTTTTCCAAAGCATCTTTCACTCAGAAGGATCTCACAGCCCTTCTCAAATCACCTGCTTGCAAAGTTACTTCTTGCAAGGAGAACTGTACACAACCAGCACTCTGTACCACACCAGGGATGGGGACGTTTTGAACAAGGCCACCAAGACAAGCCCTTGCTCAACTGAAAGAGCTGGGAATCTTTATCATCCATGGACTGGACTTGGAGTTTAAGTTGTTAAATGTAAGACACAAAATAAATTACCTGATACCCCATTTTACCAGCTCTTAAGGTAGCAGAGCTAAGTCAACTCATGCCACGATTTGAACATGTGGCTCAGTTGCCCACTTATCACAAATCTGATGCTTTGAGAGCCCTATGCCATTTCCTCTCGGTAAGTGAGCTTGCTAGCACAACTCTTCAGCCTCTTTCCATTCTAACCCTTCCTTTCATTATGGAAAGTCAAGCTGCTTGAAGAGGCCTCTCACACCTGCCTTTGAGCTGCCCCATCACATTAGCTCTTCCAAGCAAGCCAAGACAGAGTTGCTTTCCTGTAAGAGGCAGCACTGGCTTGTGAACTTTTCATTCAGAGGAACAGTATGGGGCAAAAACATGAATGGCTGGGGTATCTGTCAGTAGAACAGCATTCCCAGTTTAACACCATGCCAACCTGATCCAGAGTTTTACAGCTATCCACCAGCACTCCTACAGGTTGCGTATCCTGCAAGCTTTCCTTCAATTCCTTCAGCTCCAGATCCTGAGGCCTGAGGTTATCCTCCTAGAAGCAAGAGAATTTAACAAAGCAGGATTAATAAGGGATCTTTCAGCACAGCTGCTACCTCCACACCGGTCATATCTTTATATGGCAGGAAGAGAAGTTCTATTGCAAATTTAATAAGCTATACTGTAGATGGGGCATACATTTGGGTCCAACATATTAGAATACATCCTTCAGAATGAGGGACAGGTAAGGTGTGAATCTAGTCCTCTCTGGACTTGGATTAAAAGAATGATCAACCCAGCCTCAGTTCTAGATTATTGAGAACTGGTACAATAGGCTGTATTAACTCAGAAGAAGAGGAGATTATTGCTAGATCTAGATCTTTCTAAAGTTTTTTTTGGTAAGTCATCTTCAGTCTATGGATCAGAACTTCTCAGGACTCAAATAACTCAAAGTTCTGTTGCAAATAGTGATGTACAAGTTTAGAGCATCTTCTGTTCCCCATGCTTCCAAAACTTTGCAGATTATACACAGACACTTCTTTCATCAGTGAAATGCAGTAAGTGCATAACAGCAATATTATTCAACAGTTTAGGTCAAGAAGTAAGGAGAAGCATCTAACATACTACAAGTATCAGAGGGGTAGCCGTGTTAGTCTGGTTCTGTAGAAGCAGCAAAGAATCCTGTGGCACCTTATAGACTAACAGACGTTTTGCAGCATGAGCTTTCGTGGGTGAATACCCACATACTACAGGGAATTTTGGTGACCAGAATTACCCAGACAGTAATATTCTCAGGACAGAGATCTAAACCCTGATACATTTGTAAAACATGCCAAAAGATATTCAGCCATTATAAGCGATCAACCTCTCATCTGACAGCTGGCATTGCCAGCAGCACAATGCTTCCGATCAAATTGCTAGAGGATTTTTTTCAGCAATGATTCAAAAGAGCACCCACTGCTGAATCACTGACACCACTCCCTATAGCACCCAGATAGATACTGCTTGCCAGATATAAGAAGCAGTTGAATCTTCAAGTCCAGAATTTAGAATTGGCTCTGCTCTCCTTTAGTCTGAGGTTAGAATAATACTTGCTATTTAGTGGGGAAGAGCCACCTCATCTTTATCAAACTTTAAAATACTGTTTGCATCTCTGCCTTGGAAAAGACTATTTGAATCAAATATGTAATATGCACTTACCTGAGACTGTGGAGGAACTGGTGTTATGTTTGCAATGTGACTAGAGATTGGCAAGATGTTGAGCTGATCGTCAATCACTATGCAGTTCTTACAAGAGGCCAGAGACAGAATGAACCTGCATGATCAGACAAAGCCAGCTCAAATACAGCACTGGTGACACCAGAGTTTATTTACCCTGGCTCCCTTTCTCTCCAATCGCTGCACTTACAATCTGGTCCTGCTTTTACACTGTTTTATAGCTGAGCTGAGACAAGTTAGTTACTTGTCTCTCTCACACTCAGACACACACACACACACTGCAGCCACTTCTGTGATAAGAAGGCACATACATTATTATTCTAAGTTAACAGGACATTGTGCCAATCCTGAAACAAGACACTGCTGTGGATGCCTTTCTTGCAAATGTAGACTTGTTAACTTAGGTTTTCAAACTCCTAACAACTCACCTTTCATTAAACCTCCCTACTATGTCCTGATGTGCCTCTGTTCTGTAGCGTGAGTGAACATCCTGAAATAACAAGACAAAGACCACTCAGTCTCACAATTTTGAAACATGAAGGAATCTCTGGGCTAGAGCACAGTTTATATGGAATATAATTCATATGGACCAGGGGTAGGCAACCTATGGCACGGGTGCCGAAGGCGGCACATGAGCTGATTTTCAGTGGCACTCACACTGTCTGGGTCCTGGCCACAGTTCTGGGGGGCTCTGCATTTTAATTTAATTTTAAATGAAGCTTCTTAAATGTTTTTAAAACCTTATTTACTTTACATACAACAATAGTTCAGTTATATATTATAGACTTATAGAGACCTTCTAAAAACGTTAAAATGTATTACTGGCACGTGAAACCTTAAATTAGAGTGAATAAATGAAGACTCGGCACACCACTTCAGAAAGGTTGCCGACCCTCGATATGGACTATCAAATATCCCTCTGTCCCCATCCATTCTTGACTAATGCCTCTCCTTTCCCCGGCATAAAACTTCCTTTTCCTGTATACCATGCATCTCCCCTATCCTCCAAATTCCTCTCTAAAAATACCACCTTTTTACCCTTCCCCGCACTAATTTCCACACCAGCCTTATCTACTCCCTGAACTTTATGTGATTGCATCATATTGTCTAATTTATGGCCCAGTCATGCAGCGGCTGAATACCCCATGGTGAATGCCTCATCAGTGAAGCTAGAAAAAAACTGTTTCTCCAATTCAAGTGCTGACTCAATTACTACTAGTGAAACTCCCTAGCTGAAAAATGAATATATTCAGCATAAATAGGTTACACGTCAGAGATTTTATCTGTAGTGAAGTTGCTCCTATTTAACAGTAGGTATGAATTTGGCAAATTGAGCTCTTCTTTTCAAGTTAATAAAATTCTAGCAAATGTGCCTCCCCCCCACACACACACACACCCTGCCCCGCCCCACCAAAAATGGTAAAATTGTACATTCCATTTGCCTGTACAGTGCCCAGACTGAGATCATTAATACCTTGTGACACTGAGGTCCCAGAGAAGAATCGAACCCTTATTCTATATCTAAAGAATTAAGTTGTTAATTATGCGTCCTCACCTTTGATTCCTCAGTCTAGGAGGAATTCAAGTCACCTTATTAAGCAGAACTGCTTAATGGTATAGACACATACACAATGGCAGAGAAATAACAGTAAGGTGGGGGGTGGGGCGGGCACTCAAATGATGACTCAGCATATAATATAAAGCTGAAGAGAAATGCACTATGTCTGGAGACTCTGGACCACCACTGTGTGAGAAAGGATCAGAGGTGCTTGTTAATCAAACATACCATGGTCATTGTATACAGCTGCTTCAGTGAGTTCATAGTTCTGAGGAGAATCACCACAATTCCACCTCCTTCCACTGTTTCAACAGTTCTAGCCAGCAGGTTTGGAGTCAAGGCTTCAAAATCCTAGCAAATAAAAACACAGTAACAAACAAATTCAAGGTTGTCCTGAGTCTGCCAGTTGTCTTGGAATCGACTAACCGGAATCAAACTGCCATAAAACATATTTCTGGAGGTATGCAGTGTAGTTGTAGCTATGTCAGTCTGAGGAAATTAGAGAGAGAAGGTGGGTGAAGTAATATCTTTTACTGGACTAACTTCTGTTGGTGAGAGCGCCAAGCTTGTCTCTCTCCAACTGAAGTTGGTCCAATAAAAGATATTACCTCACCCACCTTTTCTCTCTATAATTTCTGGAAGGCAAGCGTTTATAACATTAGTGTTTTCTTGCTTCTAATTACAATTCTGCCAACAAATCCACTGCCAACAATTCTGCCAACAAATCACAAAAAGCCATACAAAATACCTTGAGCCATCATCACTGAAAAATACAAGCAAGACAAAGATTTCTCCTGTAAGGCATTTAAATTGCTAGAAAGGCAGTAAATGGTCCAGGGGAAAGAAGACTCTCATTCTAGTGTAATTTTTTTTAAGCTAAATGATAAATTTGTTACCTGGAGTACACACATGCCAAAGGTGTTACCAAGAATTTTATGGGTCTCATTGTAATAGCAGTAGCGAATGTTTGTGGCTGCTATAAACAACTCAAAAGGGTCATCCTGGTTTAGGTTTAAAGTTCCACTTTTAATCTTCTTTTGTAGTTGTCTCATTCGCTTTTTACGGTGGCTGAAAAGAAAAAAAACCCAAACGATTATATGGGAGTTGTCATGGGAAGAGGGCTGGGCTGAGGAGGCTGTTTGAGATCTGGTTCAGATTTAAAAAGAGGGTTCCAGAGTTCAGGCTCTAGAGTAAACCAAGGGTAATGTTTGGGTTCACAGTGCTAAACTCATCAACTGTTCCTAAGAGATTTCAGCCCCAAAATGACAGAAATCAAATAGGACCAACTGATCTTGAAAAATATCAGTTGTCTTGTAGCCAAATCTGAAGAAAAAAAAATCCCCAAAACAGGCCCCCTTTTGATTCTGAACCCAAATTTGTAGGTACAGATTCAGATCCCCCTAAAATCGAGGATTTTGACATGAGGGCCTACAGTCTGCATCCAATTCTAAGGACTTGTCTACACTACAGATGTTACAGCACTGCAGCTGTGCCATGATAGTGACATAGTGTAGACACTTGCTACAGCAATGGAAGGGGTTTTTCCCAAGCTGTAGTTAATCCATCCCAAGAGGCAGCAGCTAGGTCAACGGAAGAGTTCTTCTGTCAACCTAACAGTATCTATACTGGGGCTTAAGTCACACCTCTGAGGGCTTGGCTACACTTACAAATTTGCAGCGCTGCAGCAGGGTGTGAAAACACACCCTCTGCAGCGCTGCAAATTGCGGCGCTACAAAGCGCCAGTGTAGTCAAAGCCCCAGCGCTGGGAGCCACGCTCCCAGCGCTGTCCGTTATTCCCCACGGAAGTGGAGTACGGACAGCGCTGGGAGAGTTTTCTCCCAGCGCTGGCGCTTTGATTACACTTAGCGCTTCAAAGCGCTGCCGCGGCAGCGCTGCCACGGCAGCGCTTTGAAATGCAAGTGTAGCCAAAGCCTGAGCAACACAGCTGGGTCAACCTATGCTTACGTATAGACCAGGCCTGCACAACTCGTAAAGCGGCGAGGGCCATTTTACTCCAAAGAAAACAGCTGAGGGCCGAACCCCTCGGGCCCCGCTGAACCCCCCACCCCCACCAGCGCCGCCAAGTCCTCCCAAAACACAACACACCTCCCAGTGCCGCCCAGCTCCCCTGAAATACCCCCCCCCCAATACCACGCGCCCCACGGAAACAAACCCTCCTTCCCCAGCACTGCCCCACCGAAACAGCGGTATTGAACCTTGGTAATATGTTATAGCGGACCCCTAAGGTAGTATAATTAAGGTAAAAGAAAAATGTCTTTTTGATAGAAGTAGAACAAGCTTTTCCCCCTACTTTGTAATCAATTGCCCTGTTGAATGAATGAGGTGTGAATGAGGAAGGCGTGGAAGGCAGCACCTCCAGACAGCTGCAACCCTTGGAGAGGGGATAGGAGCCAGACCAGATCAGTAGAACAGGTCAGCCACTGACTCCTCACTCGCCTCCTCAGCCCCCCACCCACCCCGGCTCGCCTCCTCACCCCCCACCCCCGCCATTGCCCGCCCACTTGCCTGCTCAGCCCCCCACCCCCTCTGGCTCGCCTCCTCACCCCCCCGCCACTGCCCGCCCACTCGCCTCCTCAGCCCCCCACCCCCCGGCTCACTTCCTCAGCCCCCGCCACTGCCCACCCGCCTCTTCAGCCCCCCTCCCTCACCCGCCACTTGCCTACTGACCTCCCGCGGGCCACACAATGAGCCCCCCTACTCACCCCCCGCGGGCCGCACAGTGAGTCCACAAGGGCCGCATGTTGTGCGGGCCTGGTATAGACCGTGCCTAAATGTTACTGAAGTGGGGGGGGGGGAGGGGGAAATGACGGGACGACTAAAGTAGAGAGGGTCACCAGGCCACAGACTCTGCACTGGAGCTGTGATTAGAATTCAGCCGTTCCTGGCTCCCAGCTCCATACTTCTGCCACACTATTCATACTTCTGCCATACTTCTGCCACACATTCAAGTCAAAACAAACCGTTCTATTACACTGAAACTTTTGTACAATCACCACAGGATTTAGCCTAGTTTCTTGACTCGATTGAATCATGCGACCTACATACAGCTGACCTGACAAGAAGCTCCCTTAGATCAGCTTCACAACTTGGAGTGCAATTAGACTCCCCACAAAGAGTGAAAGACAAAAAACTTCTTACCTGCTAAAGCCCAGCTCCTTCTTGTAACACCACAGGACTGAGGGTCTGGCCTTCACAGCTGCTTTAGATAGCATGTGATGGAGTATAACCACCTACCAAAACAAAGGCACATTAACCAACAGCTGCACTGAGAGGAAACAATCATGAAGTGAAACATTTTTTTAGATCCCAAGTGGAAAATATCAGATTTTAGAAATAGACTTATATTGCACAAGTTTTCAGTATCAACAGGAGTTAGGAGATGGCACAACTCACATCCAGCACCTTGTATTGCCCCCAGAACATCAGAACATGAATCCCATGCCAGGCATGCTACAGATTATAACCTGGAGCAGAATGGCTGGGAAAGGGGATCGTTTCTAAAGTCTGGATGGGCAGTGCAAAACCCGTCAAGCCATTAAAGCAGATCTGTGCAAAGTGAGGGCTACCAACTCTTTGCTTCAACTATTCCTTCCTATATAGTTCCACTTTGCCATATTTTTAAAACATATCTCACACAGAATAAAGCATTCTGTATACAAAGCAGATTAATCTCAAACATCACAAGGTTTATATGTATGCTGACTGTCTAGCTGCACACTGCATAAAGGAGGCAAGGATGGGTAACTAGTTACTAGACAAACTGGTGTCTCCTTCCAAATAACTTGTTTGTAATGGCTTATTTAGGCCTGGTGTACAAACTGTGTAAAAGCTGTCAAGTAGGGGTGCCATTTTTTTTATTAGCGGAGTTATACCAGTATAACTACATCCACATTATAGTGATACAACCCCTAAAGGTGCTTTATACTGGTATGGTTTAT
The DNA here is from genome assembly GCF_020497125.1 of Mauremys mutica. NCBI lineage: Eukaryota > Metazoa > Chordata > Testudines > Geoemydidae > Mauremys > Mauremys mutica. The sequence goes on from NC_059075.1 coordinate 81,613,157, forward strand.
TCTCCTTTTTCTACAGGAATAAGCTATAAATGAGTCTACACTGCAGAGGCGGTTTGTACCGCCTGAATTATATTAGTGGAGTATAGTAGCAGCACATTTAAAACAATACAACTTTTGCATTTAGACAAGGCCTTCACTGTCTACTGCACAGGCAGACTTCTAAACAAAGGTAACTTTTCCCCATGTCTCTTGAAACCTGCATCAGCAGACGACAGCAGCATTGCAGAGGCAGCACATTCAACCCCTTTGTAGTAGATGGGGGTGTCTGAATTTGGGCAGTGTTAGTCATTCTCTCTCACTAGAACAACCACTGAGAGCCCAAAGGGGAAGATGTATGGGAGAAGTCTTTCCATACAATGCTGCCTCTACAAATTACTCCAGTAGGATTTCTACTGTGTTGAACCTTGCAAGGTAACTGGATAGGTAACACCTGGCTTGAGTCACAAAGTTGACTTAAATTTAAATTAAATGAAATTTAAATTTAAATTAAATGAAGGAAACTCTGACCAGCCTTGCAAGGGAGTAGAGAGTCTTTTTCCTTTACGAAGAGTTCAGATTCTTCTTTATTTTACCTACTTTATTTCATCTTTCCTGAGCTTTTTTAAAATAGCAGATGATGCTTAGTACACCTCTACCCAGATATAACGCTGTGAAACCGCATTATATTGAACTTGCTTTGATCCACCGGAGTGCACAGCCCTGCCCCCCAGAGCGCTGCTTTACCACGTTATAGCTGAATTCGTGTTATATCAGGTCGCGTTATATTGGGGTAGAGGTGTAGTTACATCCTTCCAAGCATTATTGATATTCCTTGTGTTTCTATTCTTTCATGGTCAGTACTAATATAAATATCACACTCTACAGCATTTACATCCTTATTATGTACAACGCATAGTATATTTACAGAAAAACTTCTCTAAAAATGAACAGTATACTAACTCAATTACAGAATGTCTACTTGTCAGATAAGATTCTCATCTCTGCTGCTCTAGAAATTAGTTTCCTTCCTTATGAAAGGTGCAAGTTATTTATACCTCAACCTATTTACCATTGTTGGCTGTGTATTCAGCTCTCCATGTGTTACGTCGGCCACATCTACACAATATGTATACTACACCTGTATGGCCCTGAGGATGTCACATGGACCGCAGCTGTGTGCTGATTGGGCTGTGGGTTGAGAACCACAGCTCTAGACTCAGACTGTACATTAACTAAAAAGAGCTACTGAAAATATCTGGTCCTAGGCTGATAGTTACCTGATCCTTGCCATGGTCTCCAACGAGAACAAACAATGTCCTGTGTCGCTCAGCCACTCCATTCTCAATTAGCACTCGAATGCGATTGTCTACCTTCTTGCGCTGCATGGTTAGTAAAAATGCCTGAAAAGTTTTTTCAAAAGTTAGCCAGTCTCAGACCTACAACAGCATGTTTCAGTTTAGGATGTACAGCAGTGCCAAGAACATAAGATGCCCAGAGTTTTTATGAGATGGTTGATATTTTTACATCAGATATTCTTTGCTTTTTTTAGTTTGATATTATCTTCCAACACAATCACAGATTTGATGGTTTTGTTTTTTGAAGTATCTGATTTTAAAAAGCAATTTGACAACTTCTCAGGGAGACTTTACATTAGAATGACTTTTAAAGAAACATTTAACACAGTGCAATAACTCAGAATGGTTTGTCATACAATTAAAAAGCAGACAGCATTTTTCCAACACTGGGTTTCACTTGTAAATAAATATCTTTAACGAGCAAGGCCGTACTTTCTTCCTTCCAATTGCCCAACCCTTAAGTTAACAGTACTGGATGTATTTGTATTGTTCCAACAAAGTCACTAAGATAATGAAATATTAGCTCTTACAATCACCTTATTCTGATTACCATGTTGCTTTTTTCTCCTCCACTCTCGCCACAAGATTTAAGCAGCTGTTATTTCACAAAGCACTAGTTACGATTAAGAACTTACTCCAGTGGGAAGCAGGGTTCCAAGTTCTCAAAGAGGAAATGGCTATTAAAGTTGTATTAGGTTCACAGAATCACTTTCTGGCTCCTGAGGTTACCAAAAGAGTAACTTTGGTAATATTTTGGGAAGTACAAGGAAGGATGAAAGGCATAATCAAACTGTCATTTTATGTTTAGGTACTTCATTGGGCGACACAGGACCGGCTCAAGGCCCCAGCAAACCAAGCACGTGCGTGGGGCGGCACAATTCCAGGGGCAGCATTCTGGGAGGTGTTTTTTGGGTTTTGTTTTTTTTTTGGCTTGGGGTGGCAAAAAACCTAGAGCTGGCCCTGGGGCGACAAGACTAAAATCAATGCAGTATGCTGCTGGAAAAACAGAGATTTCACTTCCAATGGTATACAGCTCTAATGTTTTTTGAGATGCTGGACTTTCCCTGTCACTGACCATTAGTCTAGCAGTGCTTTTTGAACACTACTGCAGGACAATGTAATAAGCAATGGCTCAATTTTTATGCCATGCTTTAACTATGTGTAGTCACATACACACACACAGACCATGATTGTCAGTGAATCATATCCAGCTGGATGAAAGTTCTAGCATGTTCATTTCCAAAACTTAGACCTCTATTCAGTTAGCTAAAGGGTTATATTAACTCCAGTGAAGAGCAGCGCTGTGGTAGTTCAGCCAATACACAATACATTGTTTTGATGGTCTGCAAAAAGGTTCCCAGACCCATTGAATCTACCTGAAATTGTAAAGAGTGGATCCTTTTTGTTCTTCAAGCGTACATGCGCATCAGATCCTTACAAGATTCTCTGAAGCAGAAGTGATAGAAAAGGGCTAATTGATTACCCAGTCCAGTGGTTCTCAAACTTTTGTATTGGTGAACCCTTTCACACAGCAAGCCTGAGTGAGCCTTCCCCCGCCCTTAAAAATTAAAAACATGGTGTTTATATTTAACATTATAAATGCTGGAGCCCAAGCAGGGTTAGGGGGTGGAGGCTGACAGCTCACAACCCCCATTTAATAATCATGTGACACCCTGAGAGGTCATCACCCCGTTTGAGAAACCCTGACCTAGTCCATCCTCTGCCTGCTTGGGCTGCTCACTACTGTAATTTTCATATTCCAAGGTGACTAAACACCTCCATAAAACCAGAATACTTTCTTCAGAAAACAAAACAAAAAAAACACAAGATGTCAGGTGTCCTCCGACAGAATCACTGTTGTGACTGCAAAACTACACAGCCTCTCTGATCCGCATGTAAAGCAGAAAAAAACGCGGAAGGGGAGCTGTACAGGAATGATTTCAAGAATATCCCGACTTTGACATGGGACTGCGGCTGGTTGGGAAGAACGAGTGGGGGTTGGGGAGAAAGACTAAGATTGACAGGGAAAACAGGAAAATTGAGAAAAACTGAGGAGGAGGAGGAGGGGAGAAAGACCCCGGAGAAGCATTGGGGTGGGGGAGTCAGGAAAATAAACAGGCTTGTGAACGCGTTGGGGGAGGATCTAAAGGGCTGGGCGGTGAATTAAATCACACGCACAGATCATGGCCGCCAGGCTAACTAATGCGAGCCACATGGCAGAAACTGCTTACATTTCCATTTCCCAAACTCCAGCGGACAGGAGGAGGAAAAAACGGCTCCAGGGGCAAAACCACCCACGCCTCCCAAATCCGCAGCCCCGCCGCTGCCCAGCGCCCCGCCACATGACAAACCCTCGCTGACAACAGGGCCCGGCGGCGGGAGGATGGGGCATCGCTAACTACCCCCATCGCACGCACCGCGCGCCTCACCTAGCCCGGCGGCGGCTCCGGTCCCGGGCGAGTCCCGGCCTCTGGCAGCGCGGCGCACTCCCCCACGTGGCGGCCCGGCTGGGAGACAGGCGGCCCGGGGAAGGCTACGCTACGCTGCACGGCGAGCGGAGCATGCTCGGTAACTTCTGCTGACGCCTCTGCCCGGAGTCCGCCCTCACTTGGCACCGCCTCCCGGCTGCAGCTGCTGGGGAGGGGAGAGTCAGCGTCGGGCCGGGAGCACGGAAGGCGCAGGAGGCAGGGCCGGCTCTAGGCATCAGCGGGCCAAGCACCCGCTTGGGGCGGCATCCTGGGGAGGGCGGCAGATGGCCCCGGTGGACCTCCCGCAGACATGCCTGCGGGAGGTCCACCGGAGCCGCCGACCCGCAACCGCCAGAGCGCCGCCCCCGCCCCAGCAAATCCTAGCCGCGGCTGGGAGTTAAAAGGCTCCGGGCTGCCCGCCGCGGCGGGAAGCTCGGAGCCTTCTGATTCCCGGCCGCGGCTGGGAGTTAAAAGGCTCTGGGCTCCCCGCCGCCGCGGGCAGCCCGGAGCCTTCTGATTCCCAGCCGCAGCTGGGAGTTAAAAGGCTCTGGGCTCCCCGCCGCGGGGGGCAGCCCGGAGCCTTCTGATTCCCGGCCGCGGCTGGGAGTTAAAAGGCTCTGGGCTCCCCGCCGCGGCGGGAAGCTCGGAGCCTTCTGATTCCCGGCCGCGGCTGGGAGTTAAAAGGCTCTGGGCTCCCCGCCGCCGCGGGCAGCCCGGAGCCTTCTGATTCCCAGCCGCAGCTGGGAGTTAAAAGGCTCTGGGCTCCCCGCCGCGGCGGGCAGCCCGGAGCCTTCTGATTCCCAGCCGCGGCTGGGAGTTAAACGGCTCCGGGCTGCCCGCCGCGGCGGGAAGCTCTGAGCCGTCTGATTCCCGGCCGCGGCTGGGAGTTAAAAGGCTCTGGGCTCCCCGCCGCCGCGGGCAGCCCGGAGCCTTCTGATTCCCAGCCGCAGCTGGGAGTTAAAAGGCTCTGGGCTCCCCGCCGCGGCGGGCAGCCCGGAGCCTTCTGATTCCCAGCCGCGGCTGGGAGTTAAAAGGCTCTTGCCGCCCTAAGGGCGCACGGACTGCCCCCCCAGCCCAGGGCGGCAATTCAGTGCGCTGCTTGGGGCGACAAAAACTCTAGAGCCGGCCCTGGCAGGAGGGGCAGAGCTGGCGGCAGGGGAAGGAGCGGGAGGCGGACCAAATAAGAGGGGGCGCGCAACCCACGCTGAGAGTCCCGCTGCTACAGGGGGACGCCGCAGTTTCTAGGCTATTTCGAAGGCTGCAGAGTCGGACACAGCAATTAAAACCCAGGGCTGGCCCCTCTCAGGTGAGCCCAGCTGGGGCTAAGAGGCCGCTGTTTAATTACAGTGTAGACATGCAGACTGTAGGACCCTGCGAGATGAGAGGGTCCCAGAGTTCATGCCGCACCTACACCGCAGTTAAACAGCCCGGCAGCTGGCAAAAGCCCGCTGTGGTTATCTAATAGCCGTACATACATACCCTAACTGTATGTAAGAGTGCAGTTAAGGGACACTTGGCAGTTGTAGTACTACCACTATTATGAAAAGGGAGAGGATAGTGTAGCTGAACTGGTTAGACATGCATACTGAATTCCCTAGAGATATGACACATTGCCTTTTTAGTGTACAGTTGCAGGTACTACTTACATAAGGTGCTGCTGTTTAAAAGTAGGGAGGTGGTATATATGAATACTCTTTGACTAACACAAAGGATTTTTATTATTTATGGGAGGGACTACAGAACCTCCCCACCCACTATCACTAGACCAGGAAAGGCAAGGGGCATGTAACCCTTACCCCAAGATGAGCCTAAAAAGATGCTTTTTAAGTCCACGTAGGTAGTGCCTTTCAATTTAGTTGAATGTCCTCTTGTTATTGTATTATGATGAGAGAGTAAGCAAGAGGGAAGGTAAAGATCAGGCATTTGTAAGAGAGCTGACAACAGGTAGCATGCTTAAGCTGATTTTTGTTTTCTCACTGTAACGATTTCCACAGGTGGGCCCTGATTCACAAAAGTCAGGAAGTTCTAAAACATTTCCATCACATACAGCCAACCCATATTGGGGTGAGGGGGAAAGGAAGGGATTGAGAAACATATAAGATGCATTTGAGCAGTGTCATTTTGTTTTGGGAGACTCCTGGCAGCTCTTTGAATGTAGAATTAGCCCAGAAAACCAATCAAGAAGCTTAGAAGTACATTGGGGGAAAAATGAGCAAGAAATATTTAAGTTACACCCCTATTTCACCAGTCCAAGAGTAGGTATAGCTCAGAAGACATTCCACTAATTCCAGCATCCCTTTTTAACATCAGTGATCCTTTAGCACAGCTCAAATTCATAGATAAACAAGAATAACCATAGGGACACATTGACTAGTGCAAGTTAAATGTAAAAGTTTTCCAACTCACAAAAGAAGGTTTACAAAAGAAAATTTGAGAAAATATACAAACACTAGCTCATAGATTCCAGGAAAGTGGACTACTGTTCTGTGCTTGTTGCAAATTAAGTGGTGTTAGTAAGCAGCCTTATTGATGGTGACTTTTTGGGAATGGCCAAATAGCCACATCTCAAACTCACAAGAAAAGCCATGTTCATACTGAAAATACAAGGAAGAGAATTGGAACTGTGAGTGAAAACTGAGTATGCAACTGACCAGACTTCACAATCATTGCTCACACTGAAGAGAGAACACTTGCAGGTTGTATTTGAAAGAACTGTGGCCATTGTTCTTCATTTAGCTGAACAGAACCTACCATTTCATGGATCCATGGAAAAAACTTACCACGTGTGGAAATGGAAACATCTTAGGCCAAGTTGAGTAAGTGGCTAAATTTGAGCCTGTGATGAAAGAACATAAGATAATTTTTCACTAAAAAACACCATTACTTAAGCCCTACCCTAAAAAATATTTTGTATTGATCTCAGAAAGGTAACAGGTACAATTAACAAACAAGATGAAGAATCGTTTATTTTGGATTGCACATCTGAGATAAGTCACAAGAAATAAATATCTGTCAGTTTGAGATACCTCTTTTGGATCTTAATGTATCACCATTGAAGAGCACTTCCTATATTTTAGGAGTTATCTAGACATGGTGTGACATGCTATATACAGGGGACAAGGATATGATAATGGATTAACATGAGAGGACAGCATCAGGGTGCGCAAGCTCATTTAATTCAAAAGAATAAAAAAGGCATTTTTCCTCTGTGAGGATGCCATTCCTTAAATCTAGTGATGAGTGACACAGCAAACTTCTCAAACAGGTCAAAACTTTTTTTCACGTGTTCTTTAATGAATGCACACTATATTTGCAGCTTCAACCAGAAGGTGGAGAGTTTTGAAATCCAATGTGAAAACATTAAGGTCTCTCCAACACAAGATGAGGGGAGCAAACTTGAAAGTGTCAGTACTCTGCAGTTTCAGATGGAGTGCGCAATCAGCACTGTAGAAATTGAGAGAAATGACGAGAGATAATGGGGAATAGGGAGAAGCCAGATCACTGGCGGATGAATTCTCATTTAAGTTCATTATCTCACTTGTGGTTTGGCACAACTTAATGTTTAAAATTATTATAGTAGGCAAAAAATGTCAGAGCACAGTGCTTGGCCTTGATGTCAGCAAATTAGTTGAAGCTACTCAGCCAAATACAGAATTAACATGAAAATAGAGTTGAAGAGGTGTTAATTGCTGAACATATAGAAGAAATGTCAGTGCCTGCAAAACTAACTGAAACAAGTCCACAGAAAATAAATTGTTCAGGTACAAAGCAGAGGATCAAGTTATTAGCAATGCAGAAGAGATTTCAATTTAACTTCTTCACTACTGTGATAGACACTGGTGAGGCTGCTCTCATGAGCTTGGGATAATGTTTTGAATTATTGCAAGAACACATGGATGTGTTTGGATTTGTGTGTGATGTGAAAAACATTGCAAACTTTTTTTCTAACAAGTGAATTGAACAAATTGTGCAGTAACCTGGAATCAGCTCTGACAAGTTCTGAAGACAATATTGGGAATGTAGATGTGTGCAACCTGGTATATGAACTCCAGAGTCTTTCTGGGGTTTTGCTGAAGTCTGTTGATGCACTTGAGTCACTTCCATTCATTTTCAGCATGGGTTTGCCCCTGATGTACCCAAACACGTGTATTGTTCCATGAGTGTTTCTCACAGCTCCAGAGTCCATGGCATTTGCAGAAAGAAGTTTCTCAAAGCTTAAGTTAATAAAAACTTATGAGGTCTACTGTGTCTTAAGAACGCTTAGTAGGACTGCCTACATTGTCCACAGAAAGTGACATTTGCAACACACTTCAAGGATGTGACAGATGAATTCATCAATAAGCACTCCATTACTCAGAATGAACAAGGTAAGAAAAGCACAGACTTTTTTCCAGTCACTACCCACTGAAAAGAGTAAAACTTAACAGGCAATTTATCTATCTTTGAAGGTGTTTGCAGCCAATTACTAGTTGTGGATTTCTGTAAGTCATTATTTGCATGCTTTGATTAAACTGGTAATGAATATTAATGAAAAGGGGCCCCCTCAGGATACAGGATGGGGTAGAAACCAGGGTTAAGAGGCACTGCCAGAAGGGGAAACCCCCAGGATACGAAGGGTAAGGGGGATAAAGGATATCATACATGGCCAAAGCCCTCTGCAGAATTTACAAAAATAGAGGTTGGATGGCAGAGGTTTTCCCCTCCTGCACAGTACATCTCAGCACCTGCTTCCCAGGGCTGTGATCTTAAAGGCACAGTAAGTTCCACTTCCTAGACAAGGTAACTAGCTCTTCCCTATCTGAAAGGATGTACTGAACTGCTAAAGGAGACTTGAGTCAGTGAAATATTTTACATACTTCCTACCAAAATAAAATATACAAACACACACTTTTTAGTGTTTAAAACAGTGGTCCCCAACCGTTTTCATCTGGCGGGCACCAGATGAAGGACCGTGGCAGCGGTCGAGCATCCGCCGAAATGCTACCGAATTTCAGCGGCATTTTGGTGGATGCTCGACTGCCGGCCAGGATGCGGGTGCCATGGTGCCCGTGGGCACTGCGTTGGTGACCCCTGGTTTAAAATAATATCTTATCAATTTAAATTAATGCATAAAGTCTTGTAGCACTTCATAAATTTGTCTTATCCGTTCTGATTTGCTGAAATTGGACTCCCTTTCTTGTAATCCATTGTAAAAAAAATTTTTTTATTACTTATTCTTGGTACTTCATTTATATTATTATGCAGATGTATTCCATTGTAGCTATTTAATTTATAATTTAATAGCTAACAAAATATTGATTGTAAATAGTTTTAGCAATGAGTATTACTAGCGCAACATGCCATGTTATTATAATTTGCAATTCCTAATTCAATTTTTTTTTTTAAACATTGCAGGTTTATTCTTTTGGATCATGTGACTACAAGGCTGACTGATTTCCTGGATGTGTCAAAATGTCTTCAGTTTCATTTGATCTGGCATTGGGAATTTCATTTCTCAGCTGTTATTTTGCCTCTCACTCCATTGTTACTGCTTTTTCACATTTCACTACTTGTGTGTAGAACTTGGTTTCCAAATATTCACAAAGGGTATGTAATAGTCCGCGGTTGGGGCCGTGCCCTCTCAGGGGCCGTCGGGAGCCAGGCCGCCTCACTACACGGCCCAAATCAGTCTCCGGGTTCTGAAGGTCTTGGGGTTCTGCCCCTCAAGCAGGGGCTGAACAGAAGGCACACGATTAATGCAATGAGTCCCAGCCCTCAGTCAGGGCGGGACAGCAGACACTAGGGCTAGGCTCAGATCCTTCCCACAGGCGGAGCACCCATAAAGTCAATAAGCCACGGCCCTCATTCAGGGCAGGGCAGCGAACCAGTTCTAAGCTCCCGTCCTGGCAGCCGGAGCTGAACGGTTACAAAGTCAGTAAGCCCTAAGCCCTAGCTCAGGGCAGGGCAGCACACAAGAGTCCAGGGAGCTCAGATCCCCCTGCAGGCTGAGCAGTAACAAAGTTAACAGGCTAAGCCCAGGCCCTCAATCAGGGCGGGCACCAAACACAGCAGTTCTAGGCTCAGCTCCTTACCGCAGGAGCTGAGCAACAATAGTTCAGGGCTCAGGTCCTTGCATCAGGAGCTGAGCAACAATAGTCAGTAAGCCCCCAGCCCTAGGTCAGGGTGGGGCAACAAACAGTAGTTCCAGGGGTTCAGGTCCTTGTCCCAGGAGCTGAGCTATGGCAATAGTTCCGGAAGCCCAAGCCCTTAGTCAGGGCGGGTAATAAACAATAGTTCAAGGCTCAGGTCCTTATAGCAGGAGCTGAGCTACCACACTACTTCAGGGAGCCCAGGCCCTTAGTCAGGGCGGGGCAACACACAAGAGTCCCGGGGGGGCTCAGGTCCTTGCAGCAGGAGCTGAACCACAGCAACAAGTCAGGAAGCCCAGACCCTTAGTCAGGGCGGGGCAATAAACAATAGTTCAAGGCCCAGGTCCTTGTAGCAGGAGCCGAGCAGTAGCATTAGTCTCAGGATGCCCCGGCCCTCAATCAGGGCGGGGCAAGAAACCAGAGTTCAAGGCCCAGGTCCTTGTAGCAGGAGCTGGGCTGCAGCAATAGTCTCAGAAAGCCCAGGTAAGTGCAGGCTTCTCTGCCTGAGTGCTGGCAGGAGGGGGAGTCTGCCACCCGTGAGTGGGGTGGCAGGGGGGACACAGGCCCACCCACTCCTCTGTGTCCCAGCCCGGGGCCCTAACAGCGGCGTGGATCCGCTGCAGTCAGTGGGGATCCTGGCCGCAACACACTGACATGGGCACGTCAGTGCCCTCAGCCGGACAGGGGTCGGCTACCCCCGGGCTACACTCCATCTCCCCCTCCATGGGTACCTGCTCCTCGCTGGGCTCTGCAGTGGGGTCCCACACCATGGGCTCCTCGGCGTGCTGAGGGCTCTCTAGGTCGGGCTGCTCCTCCGGACTCGGGTCACGGGAACGCTCGGGCAGCTCCTCGGGGTACCGGGCTCGGGGCAGGCTCGGCCAGTCCACCTCGGGGTACCTGGCTCGAGAGAGGCTCCGTCCGTCCGCGTCAGGGTACCTGGCTCGAGGGAGGCTCGGTCCGGCAGGAGCCTGATCAGGAGCGTCCATCCTCTCCGGCCGCTGGGCTCCAACTGAGTGCTGAGGCCGGGCTTTTATACTTCCTGTCCCGCCCCTTGACTTCCGGGGGGCGGGAACAGGCGACGGTGGCTCCACCCACTGAGGTGGCTGTTCCGGTTCCTCCCTCTCAGGGGCCGTCGGGAGCCAGGCCGCCTCACTACAGGGTAGTATACTATCTCATACGAAATCTTTCTCAAATGAAAATTTCTTTAACTTTTAATGAAAGTAGATCTACAACCACCAGACTTCAAAAATCATGAATTATATAACTAAAAATTACATGAGTTTTTTAATTTGCCTTTTCCCCCCAAGCCTTTATACTAGGCTGAGAACTACAAAAGTATTTAGGCTCCTAACTTCTCCTGATTTCAACAGAAGTTAGGAGCCTAAATACTTTTGTGGATCTGGGCCTAACTTCATTCTTTTGCTGTTACCACTCCCACAGAATCCATATATAGCAGAACCCCATTTATCCAATCTAACTGGGCCAGATCGGATAATCAAAAATTCAGATAATGGGAAAGTGCAAGGCTGCAGCGCCATCTACAGAGACTACCTGTTTGGTTAATACAGAGAGCCAGATAAACAGGGTTCTACTGTACCTAAAATACTGTTCTGGACTGCCTGCTTAATTGAAAGTTTATTTTAAAAAATCCTGATTTCTGTAAGTAATTTTCCTCAGTATGCAAACAGTGAAGCATATGCTTTACTCCTACTAGATCATTTTCTGCATACATAGATGGTGATATTTCTACAGTTATTTATATGTTTAATTGCATACTATACTGTTTTAGTCTCATGCATGATACATATCTTTGTTGTGATACATTTCAGTGATGTTCTTCATATTGAAAAGTTTTTGTACTCCCAAATCACAGTTCAGGATGTGGAAGGAGACACGGCAAGCAGGATTTGTTTAGAACAGATTTAAAAATAAATGATCACCGACATATTGAAAAGTTTGATTTGTACAATCTCTTACCCACTTTCTAGAATGTAAGAAATACCACCCAATTAAACAATAAATGCAGAAAAGATAGCGATGAACATTTAAAAGTCCACAGACTGGTCTGTATGCTACTCACCAGCTGCATAGAACTGGTAGGTCAAAGGATCTTTCAGATGTTAAATTGCATTTATACCTAAAATACATGGCTTACATGGATAATTACTTTAAAAAATAGATGCTATAGTTGCCATAAAATGCAGGTGTTTTACACATTAACTCAGAGGATACTGTGAGGAAGAACTGCCTACCTGGTGAGCTTTACGCTGTACCTTCCAGACCCAGGTGCTGTCCTATGCCCACACTGCTCCACCAGAAGCAGAGAGGGAGCCCGAACTGAGAGCAGCCACTTGGATACCTGGATCAGAAGGGAGATGCTGCCCCTTCCCAAGCCTAGGGGAGGGTCAAGGTTAAAAGAGCCCATCAGCTTGATTAGTGAGAGGGGTTCCTTCCTTCTCCAATCCCAACGGGGGGGGGGAGGGGGGGGGAGGGGGGAGGCAGCAAAATCAAGGAGCTAAGGTTAACAGTGGTAGTTTGAGCTCTGGGGGAGGGATTCCTCAAATCTTGGAACATAGAAAAGGAGAAACAGGATATGCACCAGGGAACCCCATAGGGAGCTATGCTCCCCAACTGCAAGCAAGGGGGAAGAGAAGCTCTGGCTGCTTGGGCTGGCTGGGAGGAAACACACCTGGAGGGAAGCCTCTCTCACTTTGAACCCATAGGAAACCGCAAAGAAGATGAAAATTCTTAGGGGGGTTTGTTTTGAGCAGACACTTGCCTCACAAAGCTTCTCTTGGTCAAAAGGTAGGTCCTCAACCTCAGTTTGGAGTTCTTTAGGTATGCCAGAGGATTGTAACCAGGATGGCTGGTGCATGACTATGGCTGTGGCCGTGGTTCTGGCTGCCATGTCCGCGACGTCCAAAGATGCTTGGAGGGCTGTTTTAGCTATGAGTTGACCCTCATCTACAATGGCTTGGAAATGTGACTGTTTCTCTTCGGGGAGCTCTGCTGTGAACGAGCTGAGTTTCCCATAATTATCATAATTGTATTTTGCCAGCAAGGCTGAGTAGTTGGCGACTCAGAATTGTAATGTCACCGAGGAGTACATTTTTTGTCTGAAGAGATCTAGCCTCTTGTGTTCTTTGTCATATGGGGTTGATCGAAACTGTAGTAGTTTGCCATGCTGATTAGCAGTATCGACCATGAAAGAGTTGGGAGGCAGGTGCGAGATGAGGAAATCCACCCCTTTGGTGGGGATATAATATTTTCTATCCGCCCTTCCGCATGTCAGTGGAATTCAGGCTGGTGTCTGCCAGAGTGTCTCAGCTGCTTCTAAGATCGCATCATCAATGGGCAGAGTGATTTTGGAAGTAGATGCAGGTTGCAAGATTTGTACCAGCTTCTGTTGGTTTGCATGCACTTTCTCCAACAGAATGTCCTGGCTTTAGCCGACTCACTTAAACAGTTCCAGGAACTGTCTTAAGTAATCTGCCAACGTAGGTGGTGGCAGCATGATTCCCTTATCCGGGGAGGAGGAAAAATTGTGAGGAGATGTCGCTTCCAGATCAGTGGCTGTTTCTGTATCATCCCCAACATGCTGAGCCTCCGTTGGCTGCAAAGTGGGATAGATGGGATAAGACCTCAGCTCGCCTCTCTGAGCTGTGGGTAGCCTGGAGTGGGGACCCCGGTAAGTTGCCCACGGTTCCCAATGTGCCCATTGCATTGGGAAGGCCATCGATGAATATATCCACAGTGGTCCATACCACGGTTGAGCCAGCTGATAAGGGTATTTAGGACTCATCTGGCTCCAGGTTGGTTGTCGGTCTTTCAGTGATGAGTCGTGCGGCGAGAAAGTGCATGGTTCCTGCACATCATCACTGGACAAGTGTACTGCACCATGAGAAATATGGGGATCTCCTCTAACTTAAAGGAGAGCCCTCGGTACCGAGTAGTGGGGACTGCGGTGCCAATGACACAGCCAAGTCTCCCTGCTGCAGTAGATTCTGTGGCAGTTCTGATGTCTGTGCCATTGGTGCCAATGGGGACGCTCTTGTCGGTGCCCTCAGACGTGCTGTTGATGTTTTTGGTGTGGTCGGTGCCAACTTGGTTTTCTCAGCCGGTGCCAACTGCAGTGTCGGTGCCGGGGCGGAGGCATAGGGCCTGAGGGTCCCTTAAGGGTGAATTCGGTGCCATGGAGGAGGCATGTTGCCGTCTGTGCCTCAACTCAGCCTTCTTTGCTTGGGACTCAGCAGTGCAGGAAGTGCCGGAGCATCACAGGTGCTCACCCGAGCCTGTGTCGGCATCATAGATAGCGACCTGGCAGGAGACTGTCTATATTTCCGCAGTGCTCTCTGCGGAGACATCTGCACCCTTTTTCTCAGTCTTTTTGAGGAAGGCATGTCTCTTGTTCCTGTGCGGGGTGCCCAGAGAGGAGGGCCGTTGGTTTGGCTCTGGTTGGAGAGATTTCTCCATCACTATCATTTTCAAGTGGAGATCTTGGTCACGCTGGCATCTTGCTTTCAGATTACTGCAGTGGGCGCATTTTTGCGGGGTATGCATTTCCCCAAGACATCGGACCCACAAAGTGTCCGTCCGAAACAGACATTGCTTCACGGCAAGAGTCGCATCGCTTAAAGCCTGAGGAGCCAAACATCTCTGACATTAACCAACCTTGGTGGGAGGAGGGTAAACTGGTTAAGTAAACTTTTTTCCCCCTAAAACTAGCACCAACACTATAAGTTTTTAAAGACTATTTAAACTGCTCTCTTTTTAAAAAATTTGGCAAGAATAATGAACTCGCCCCTGAGCGCCATCCTCAGTCAAGGATGGTTGAGAAGAAACTGAAGGGCTCGGGTCCTGCAAGCACTAGACGCGACACCAAGACACCTAACTGCATGCGTGACCCGCGCAGACACTACTGTAAATCTCCAATCAACAGCATCAGGACACACTGACACCTGAAGTGGAACACCCACAGGGACAGCACTCGAAGAATCAGGTTTCTGCCAGAGGCAAAACAGCAGCAGATCTGGCTTCCACTCTTGAACCTGCTATTGATTTCCTGCGGAAGTTTAGCCAAGTCATAGCAATTACCTTTCAATAGAGGATACTATATGTTAAAGCTGCTTAAGCACTCTGCACTCCTATGTCAGATTATTTTATCCTTGTCCTACTGGTGGGCTGTATGCTCTGCCCTGACAGGGTATCACCTTCCAGGCTGAAGCCCTAGCTTCTGTGATTAGAGTATGGGCTCATTAAGTGAGCTGCAGAGGAAAAAAGATTGAGGGTTCTGTCTCCTCTCTCCCCGCCTAATTTTTTTTATGCTCAATAAAGACAACCTGAAACGGTTTTCTTCTTGTTTTGTTAGACATTCTCATCCTGTATCAGCAAGCTGAAAGGCTATGACTTGAAAACTAGTGTAACATCACAGCAGCTAAACAAGTGAAAGTAGTGCTATTAACAAAGGGAAAAGATTTGTAGTCAAACTGTTCAATAACTCCTGTTTTTCTGTAAAAAACAGCAAAAAAATAAATTCTCACCCTTTTTGATTAAGATGTTAAATGCTCACAATAAACTCCCTTAGAGCTCCATCAGGTCTTTGAACAAAGTCTTGAAACACCAGACAATTATCCAAATATCAAGATAAAACCCCCAATGTATTTTTCTAGTGCCAAAAAGTAATTAGCATCTTAGTCAACCACTAGTTAACATAATGCTAATACTGTTTCAGCTAAGCAATATTACCATTCGCTATAATTGGGCTATACTCACCTTCTGGGAGCCATCCCCATAAACAAGAATATACTGTAGTATCGTTAATTCATGTAACACTTTATAGATCTAAAGCACCACAACTTCATTAACATCTTGAGAAAGGCCAGAATACTATACAAGAGAGGATAAATTTATTAAGATGTGGCAAACCTGACTCTTCACATCCACACACACCTGACAGAGCTACAAGCTTTCAGTTCTGGCCTGAAAAATTCTCTGGAACTCCAGAAAACTGTTTATTCTGAACATGGCAGTCTAATCCAACTAGACTTGATTGGAACTGGTCACGCCAGGGTATTTCAAGCATTATCTTTAGACTGCTAAATCATCTCCTCCAGCATAGAACGAAAGCTCCATTATGTGTAATTTCTCTCCTTGTCTTCTCAAGTCAGTTTCTCTACACAAAACATTTGTGCCAAACATCTCACTGCACTCCTAATCCTCTTCCTTTTCCCTGTTTTTACATCAGAAGTCTCCCTATCCTTTTCAGCTTTGTGAGACATAGTAGATTTAGGAGATGGGTGGGGCTTGTTTTAATCCGAAATTCTTTCTGGTATCCTACACCACAGGTAATGAAGAAAAAAAAACGTGTTTACAGAGGGAGCACTTTATCACAAAACTGTACAAACATTCCTCTTTAACCCTATTTACTACCTCACAGGGAAGCCAAGTGGTAGGTATCTCCTTTTCAAGGACAGAGAAATACAGAGGCTTGAAATCAATGGGATTTGCTGGATGCATTGTTCATCCATCCCTCGCTATACATTCCAATGAATTTGTGCTGGTGCAAACACACTACCTAGTTCAATATCCATTAAATTTTCAGAAACTAAGATTGCAAAAGATTTTGGTACTCTTGTTTCTCATTCAATAAAAATAGGTAAGCTTGTAATATGTAAGCTCTATTTAATAAAATCCCAACTGTCAAGTTTTTATACAAAAATTGCAAGTTCACCATATTGGACCAGTGATATGAAATTTTTTTACCAACCTGCACTCTAGGTTATCAATTTCAGGAAAAGACTGCATAGGCACTAATTTATTCTCAATGCTGGTAACCTCAAACTTGTCGTATCAATCTTTTCAAAACAAAACCTGATCCAAGATATTTGGATAGATACTTATTTAACTCATCCCTGGCTTTAAGAATTTCCAACGATCTAAATTTCTTGTACATGGATACAATTTAAAACTACATTCCACGCCCTCCTTCACCCAAAAAAATCATTTAAATCCAGATTCCATTGGGAATGTTTGAGAGATTTTAACCCAAAAGAAATATTGGGTTTTACAATATAGTAAACTTCTTAGATAAAGAATTGGACTAAAAGTGTACTTTATTTCCATGCAACTAGGAATACTAATGAAAGCTCCACTTTTGCTAACAATATAAAGGCTGTAAAATAGTACAGTGTGAGCAAGTGAATTGAATTACCGGGATAATACCAAAGTAACAAGAAAGTGGTAGTAACAAGACAGTCCTATAAAATGTAAGTGGAGTGTGTGTGCATAAGAGGGAAGGATGGCATAAAGTACTTTTTAAAAGTTAATTTTTTTTTTAAGTTTTGACACTGGCCATGAACGGATTCATTCATTAAATGTGAAGATGAAAAACTGTAAAGATGTACAGGTAGTTAAATATATAAACTGAACCCCCAGATGATTAAAAATGAATATTGAAGAATTGGAGATTTGTCTACCACTGGTGGGATGGGCTAATTACACCCATCTGGAGATGCTGCTCAGTTTGAGTACTTCCAGAATCAGGAAGTTACCATTCAAAGTTACATAGTAGTAGTATCACAATTTCCAATTCTGATAAATCCAACTCCAGAAGAAGTGGAATAGCTAAACTCGTCAAACCAAACAATTTCTCAGTACAACCCCCTTTACATCCCAAACACAGATCTGAAGACCTGGGTTCTTGAAGAAAATTTCTAGTTAGCAAAAGGAACTTCTTCTTCGAGTGATTGCTCCTATGCATTCCAGTTAGGTGTGGGTGCGCCGCGCGTGCACGCCATCTCGGAACTTTTTTACCCTAGCAACTCCGGCGGGCCGGCTGGCGCCCCCTGGAGTGGCGCCGCTATGGCGCCTGTTATATACCCTAGCCGGCCCGTCCGCTCCTCAGTTCCTTCTTACCGCCCGTGACGGCCAGTTGGAACTGTGGAGTGCTCTCCGTCCTCCACTACCCTAGCTCTCGCTAAAGGTTTTTTGTATATAGTTCGTTCATAGTACGTGTAGATAGTTGTTATAGTTAGTTAGTTAGGTTTTAGTGATAAGGTTAGGGGAGTTTCCCCTCCCTTTCCTCCCCCGGTGCGGGCTCATGCCCAAGGCACCGGGCTTTAAGCCCTGCGCAATCTGCCAGAGGTCTATGCCGATCGGGGACCCGCACGACGCCTGTCTTCGTTGCCTCGGCGAAGGTCACCGGACAGACAAGTGTCCGATCTGTTCCGCCTTCAAGCCGAGAACGCGTAAGGAGCGGGACAATAGACTTAAGCAGCTCCTCATGGAGGCGTCGCTGCAGCCCCCGGCACCGGCCGCGCCAGCACCGAGAGCCTCATCGGTGCAGAGCGCACCGGCTGCTCCGAGCCGCTCCGGCACCGCAGCCTCAGCCAGCAACTGCGAAGTCCCGGCACCGCTCCCTTTCCCTTGCTAGGAAGCGCAGGCTGGCAAAGGCGATCGCTCAGTCCCGAGCTGAGGACTCAGCCAAAACCATTGCGCCACCGGCGACTCCCGCGGTGGCCGTGCACCAGGCGGGCACCGGCCCGTTGACTCCGGCGCCGCAAGGGCCGTCGAGTCCGGCACCGCCACGCTCCCCGGCACCGTCCGCAGTTGAGCCACGACTACCGTCGACGCCGGAGACATTCTCCGCGGCGCATGAGCTGATACAGCTCGTAGAGGCACCGAGCCTCCGGCCCCCGGCACCGCCGGTGCGGGCTGTCGCGTCCATAGGAAAGCCGGCAATGATGATCCGGCCGCCCTCCACGGACCGCCGACACAAACGACGCTCCCGGTCCCGGTCCCGACGAAGGTCGCCATCCCGTCGATCCTGATCTCGGCGCCGCTCGCCGTCCCGGTACCGCTCGCCATCCCGACGCCGGTCGGAGTCCCGGTACCGTTCGTCATCCCGGTACCGGTCGCACTCCCGTCGCGTCGGCACCGCCGGAGGTCTCCATCCCGGCACTGTTCCCGGCACCGCGACTCCCGCAGCCACTCCCGGCACCGCGGATCCCGCTCCCGGTTGAGCTCCCGGCACCAGTCGAGCTCCCGGCACCGCGGTGGCCGACGGTCTCGGTCACCGTCCCGGTACCGGATGGACAGGCACCATTCCTCGGCACCGTCTGCGGACAGACTGCCGCCTTCAGCGGTACAATCCGTCAGCGCCTCAGCGCCTCCTTGGCCATCCCGCCCAGCATCGGTGGCCTCCGGCGCTGACAGCAACGCGCACCTGCCACCGACCCCACACGGCGAGCTTCAGGGGGCTCAACGGTGGGGCTACTGGGTTCCCTGGGCCCAGTATGAAACGCAGGGCATACCGTTTCCCCCGAGGCACTCGGCCTCCGAGCGCAGGGTCCCCGAGGCAACGGTTAGCCGGCCGGGCCCTTCACCTCGACGCGAGCCCTCCGTTCCGCCGGACCACCAGTCCTCCATGCAGCACGACCCAGCCGAGGCGCAGTCAGCAGCCCCTGCGGCGGAGGCCGTCGTGCAGGGCTTGTCATCATCGTCCTCCCCGGACGAGGCGGTGGCTGGTGCTTCAGCCAAGGAACCGCCGCCCATTGACCTGAAGGTCCACCAGGACCTGCTTCGCAGGGTGGCGACGGCCATGGATCTCCCGGAGGACGAGGACCCCATTACCAACGTGGTTGGCGCGGACGCTCCCATGCGCGTAGCGTTGCCCTTTGTGAAGACAATCCAGAAAAACGCCACCACGCTCTGGCAAACACCCGCATCCATCCCTCCCACGGCCCGCGGGGTTGAGCGTAAATACTCAGTTCCCCCAACGGGCTATGAGTATCTTTATACCCACCCGACCCCGGACTCATTGGTCGTGCAATCGGTTAACGACCGCGAGAGGCACGGTCAACCTGCACCTGCGCCTAAGTCCAAAGACGCCCGGCGCATGGACCTGCTAGGCCGCAAGGTCTACTCGGCAGGCGGCCTACAGATGCGCATCGCCAACCAGATGGTCCTCCTCGCCAGGTACGTCTTTAACATCCTGACGTCCCTGGCGAAGTTCACGGAGCTCCTGCCATCAGCCTCCCGCCAGGAGTTCGCAGCGATGTTGGAGGAGGGAAGGAAATCATCTAGGTCCTCCATCACGGCCGCCCTCGACGCTGCGGACTCCGGAGCTCGGACCTTAGCCTCCAGCGTGTCGATGCGGCGCATCGCCTGGCTGCAGTCCTCCACCCTGCCACCGGAGGTGCAATATACACTGCAGGACCTGCCCTTTGACACGCGGGGTCTCTTCTCCGAGAAGACAGATTCCCGGATCCAGACCCTAAAGGACGGTCGCGTTGCCATCCGCACCCTGGGGATGCACACGCCGGCGACACAGCGCAGGTCTTTCCGGCAGCAACCCTCCCGGCCCTTCTACCAGCAGCGCTATCGACCGTACAATAGCCGGCGACCGGCTCAAAATCGCCGTTGTCCTTCCGGCAATTGGCGTAGCCAGGGCCAGGCCTCTTCCAAGGCCCCTCAGGGGGCCAAGCAGGCCTTTTGATGGGACGCTCGAGGACGGCCCATCACTCTCCCTACCGGATCCTTCCCCTTTATTTTACAACCGCCTTTCCCATTTCTTTTCGGCGTGGTCCCAATTAACAACAGACAACTGGATGCTTCAAACAGTCCAGTCGGGATACCGCCTTCAATTTGTTTCGCCCCCACGTTCCCACCCACCCTCCCTGTCCCTCTTCAGGGACTCCCCTCACGAGCAAGTCCTCTTACAAGAGGTTCAGACTCTGTTGAGCGTGGGTGCCATAGAGGCAGTGCCTCAAGACAGGCGGGGCAGGGGATTCTACTCCCGTTATTTTCTCATCCCCAAAACGAAAGGGGGGCTACGTCCTATCCTGGACCTTCGCGAGCTGAACAAGTACCTGCTCAAGCCCAAGTTTCGCATGGTCACCTTGGGGACCATCATTCCCTCTCTGGATCCGGGAGACTGGTTTGCCGCCCTCGACATGAAGGACGCCTACTTCCATGTCGCGATTTATCCTCCTCATCGACGTTACCTCCGGTTTGTGGTCAACAACACACACTACCAGTTCGCCGTGTTGCCATTCGGGCTCTCCACCGCACTGAGGGAATTTACCAAATGCATGGCGGTGGTTGCCGCAGCCCTCCGCCGTCGTCGGATACATGTCTACCCGTATCTCGACGACTGGCTAGTTCGCGGACAGTCTCAACAACTGGTGATGGGCCAGTTGACAGGCATACTGTCCCTCTTCCGACGACTCGGTCTTCTCATCAACGCCGAGAAGTCCACCTTGACCCCGTCGCAGCGGGTAGAGTTCATTGGAGCGGTCCTCGACTCCTCGCTAGCCCGGGCTTGCCTACCTCGATCTCAGACGATGGTCTCCCTCATCCGGGACCTCGTCTCCTTCCCGACCACGACGGTGCGCTCCTGCCTCCGCCTCCTGGGCCACATGGCATCATGCACCTACGTCACCGCGTACGCGCGGCTTCATCTCCGCCCATTCCAGACTTGGCTCGCGTCGGTGTACCGGCCGCATCGAGATCCCATCGATATGGTGGTCACAGTCTCCAGGCCAACACTCGAGTCCCTCACCTGGTGGCTCGACCCGGAGATTGTCTGTGCAGGAGTCCCGTTCCATCCTCCTCGCCCGTCCGCCACTCTGACCACGGATACCTCAGCGCTCGGTTGGGGAGCTCACCTGGGCGACCTTCACACCCAGGGCCTGTGGTCGCCCCAGGAGCTCGCTCTACACATCAATGTCCGCGAGCTGCGAGCGATCCGTCTGGCATGTCGCACCTTCTGCACCCACCTGCAAGGCCGCTGTGTGACAATGTTCACGGACAATACAACAGCAATGTTCTACATGAACAAGCAGGGCAGAGCCCGCTCCTCCCTCCTCTGCAAGGAAGCGATGCTCCTGTGGGACTTCTGTGTGACCCACTCTATTCACCTAGAAGCGTCCTTTCTTCCGGGAGTACAGAACACGCAGGCCGACCATCTCAGCAGGTCTTTCTTCTCCCACGAGTGGTCTCTCCGTCCCAACGTCGTGCACACAATCTTCCGCAGGTGGGGGTTTCCTCAAGTAGACCTATTCGCATCCAAGGCAAACAGGAAGTGCCACCTGTTCTGCTCGTTCCGGGGTCACGCGCCGGGATCCCTGTCGGATGCCTTCCTGTATTCCTGGAAGGATCACCTCCTCTATGCCTTCCCTCCGTTCCCGCTCGTCCAGGGAGTATTACAGAAGCTTCGGAGGGACAGAGCCACTGTCATTCTCGTAGCTCCGGCCTGGCCGAGGCAGCATTGGTACTCCCTGCTGCTCGAGCTCTCCGTTCGGGATCCCATCCCCCTCCCGTTGTGGCCGGACCTCATTACTCAGGACTTCGGCAGGCTCCACCATCCGAGCCTCCAGTCCCTCCATCTTACAGCTTGGTACCTGAGTGGTTGACCCACGCAGAGAGGGACTGTTCAGCGGCAGTTCAGCAAGTCCTCCTAGAGAGCAGGAAGCCTTCCACTCGCTCCACCTATCTGGCGAAATGGAAGCGGTTCGCGCTCTGGTGTGACCAGCGGGGCCTCAATCCCTTTGTAGTCCCTGTCCCGACCATCCTGGACTACCTCTGGTACCTTAAGGAACAAGGTCTTGCGGTCTCCTCCTTGAGAGTTCACCTGGCAGCAGTCTCCGCCTTTCGTCCATCCGTGGAAGGTCGGTCCATCTTCTCCAACCAGATGGTTTCCCGCTTCCTTAAAGGCTTGGACCGCTTATATCCGCCGGTGCGGCGTCCTGCCCCGACCTGGGATTTGAACCTCGTGCTGGCCAAGCTGATGGGTCCTCCGTTCGAGCCCTTAGCCACGTGCTCCTTGCTCTACCTCTCCTGGAAGACGGCCTTCCTCGTTGCCATTACGTCAGCGAGAAGTCTCGGAGCTACGCGCTCTGATGGTTAGTCCGCCATACACCGTCTTCCACGGGGACAAGGTGCAGCTCCGACCACATCCGGCCTTCCTCCCAAAGGTGGTGTCAGCCTTCCACCTCAACCAGGAGATCTTCCTCCCAGTGTTCTTCCCGAAGCCGCATACCTCGCCTCGGGAGCAGCAGCTGCACACCCTCGACGTCCGCAGGGCGCTCGCTTTCTACATCGAGCGGACTAAGCCCTTCCGGCGCACGCCCCAGCTGTTCGTAGCGGTTGCGGACCGCATGAAAGGCGAGCCGATATCCTCTCAATGGATTTCCTCCTGGGTCACAGCGTGTATCAGGACCTGCTACGAGCTTGCTCGCGTGCCACCATGCCGCCTCACCGCTCACTCCACGAGAGCGCACGCCTCGTCGGCCGCCTTCCTGGCCCATGTTCCCATCCAAGACATCTGTCGAGCGGCCACCTGGTCTTCGGTCCACACCTTCGCCTCCCACTACGCGTTGGTGCAGCAGTCTCGAGACGACGCAGCCTTCGGCTCCGCGGTATTACACTCCGCCACGTCTCACTCCGACCCCACCGCCTAGGTAAGGCTTAGGAATCACCTAACTGGAATGCATAGGAGCAATCACTCGAAGAAGAAAAGACGGTTACTCACCGTGGTAACTGTTGTTCTTCGAGATGTGTTGCTCCTATCCATTCCAGACCCGCCCTCCTTCCCCACTGTCGGAGTAGCCGGCAAGAAGGAACTGAGGAGCGGACGGGCCGGCTAGGGTATATAACAGGCGCCATAGCGGCGCCACTCCAGGGGGCGCCAGCCGGCCCGCAGGAGTTGCTAGGGTAAAAAAGTTCCGAGATGCCGTGCACACGCGGCACGCGCACACCTAACTGGAATGGATAGGAGCAACACATCTCGAAGAACAGTTACCACGGTGAGTAACCGTCTTTTCCCTGTTCTTCAAGTCTAGGTCCACAGATCTATGAACAGAATTTTAATAGCATTACCCATCCATGGAAGGCTTTTGAAAAATTGGGATACAAAATACTAGCAGCAGCTCCTCTCTGAGGTGAGCCATTTACAATATGAATGTATATCGACTAGCAAACCACTACCTGTAACATTCAATGTCAAAAGGCCACATTAGAAGATGTGACAATATCCAGTTCAAAAGAACAGAGGGAAAAATAATTTGTCACTTTATAAATTTCCTTATTTAAAAAAAGTGCATGAAGATCTCATAGCTCTTAGAGAAATGAGCCCACAGGATTGAAGGGGTGGGACTTCAGAAGCCTCCAAATTGGCCCGCTGGATCCCCTTTGATATGGAAAGCATAGAATCAGTGTAAATTTCTAACACTCCTTAATGGACAACAATGTTACTAGAAATGCCACTTTCATGTAAAGAAGTTAAAGGGAGATTTCTCTCAAAGGCTCAAATTTATCATTAGCACTGACTACTCAGTTTTGAATTCCACAGCAGAGTCCGGTGAATTTGAGAAGATATTAATTATGCTACCTAAGAAGATGCTTAGTGTCTGAGTAGGTACAAAAGCTTTCTTCTCCTAATATGCAAGATGAGTGACAAGGCTACCTCTTGAACTCTCAAGGTGGCTAGCTTGAATCCCATATTTAGAGTGTAAGAGAAATCTTAAGAGTATGCTTCATTCCCACTGAAGATAGGGAATCATCCTCCGTTACATCAGGAAGCAAAGCTAGGTACCAGTATACACTTAATTGCTTCCAAGAATGCATTTTTCACCATAATGTTACTCTTTAGATTTCTTTTCAAAATCCAGTTAGCTAGTCTCCCTCTGTTTGTGCAGGTAAGTACACAACAGGGTCTTAGGATAAAGATTACTCCTTGACAAGAATATTGGAGGGCTGGAGGTAGGGTGACCAGATGTCGCAATTTTATAAGGACAGTCCTGATATTCGGGGCTTTGTCTTATATAGGTGCCAATTACCCCCTATTCCTAGCCCAATTTTTTGCACTTGCTATCCGGTCACCCTACCCAGAGATTAGATTTATCAGATCTGAGATCAGAACTGGCTTCCTGGGCCAGGAGGAGATAATTTTGCCTAATCAGAAAAATGGCTTTGACGAGGGGGGGGGTGGGGGGAGAACACATACAGAAAACCAGTTTGTCCCTCTGAGGCAGAGCATATGATGCCCCTACAGTTAGGACCTACTTTTTGGAAAAGTGTTGGGGGAGGTTTTGTATTTAACGAGAGGCAAACATCCATCTGCAGAGTGCCAAACTGGTATTAGTTCTACAAAAACCTTTGAGAAAAATGATTATTCTGCTAGGTCAACCCTCTGATAAGTGAGCCAATTGGCTGTAGAATTCAATGTCCCTCTGATGCATATAGCCCTTAGAAAAAAAAGATATTATTCGGGCCAGATGAAAAGGAGTTAGGCGTCCTTCTGGAATGTTTTGATAACATATGCCATATTTGATGAGCTGACTATGATGGTCATGATCTTTCTGAGGGGTGGAGACAAGGCCATGAGAGCATATCAGATATCCTAGCGTTCCAGCCAGTAGATACTATAGAACTGTGGGCCTTGCGGCGCCGGAGTCAACAGCACGGTGCACGTTTTGTGCACAGCCTCAGCCTGCACCGTTACAGTCGGAGGCGGCTGGGCTAACGGTCTCTTGTGCTTGTCCGAGACCGTCTTCGGCACTTTGCGCTTCTTTCCCGGGGAGATGGAGCGGTGCCGGGTCTTCGGTGCCGGGTGCCGAGATGCATCATCGGCACCGGGGCGGCTGGGTGCGGTCGGCGCGCTGCTAGCTGAGGCAGTCTTTGGCGCCGCCGGTGCTGGTGCCGGAGGTTGGAGGGCCGACTCCATGAGGAGTTGTTTCAACCTTGAGTCCCGCTCCTTCCTCGTGCGAGGCCTGAAAGCGACCCAAATGGGGCACTTGTCCGACCGGTGCGACTCTCCAAGACAGCGAAGGCAGGAGTCGTGCGGGTCACTCACCGGCATAGACCGCTGGCAAGCTGCGCAGGGCTTGAAACCCGCCGGTCCGGGCATAAGCCCGCACCGGGGCGGAAGAAGAGGGCTAACCCCTCTAATTCCCTAATGACTATCGTAACACTAACTATGGAACTATTAACAAAACTTAACAACTATGATAACTATATACACTAACGATCGGAGAACGCTAAGGCTGTGGAGGAAAGCAGATCACTCCACTGTTCCTACTAGCCATCACGGGCGGAAAGAAGGAACTGAGGAGCGGACGGGCCGGCTGAGGTATATATCCGCCGCCATGGCGGCGCCACTCCAGGGGGCGCCAGCCGGCCCGCCGGAGTTGCTAGGCTAAAAATGTTCCGAAGAATCGTGCACGCGCGGCGCGCACACCTACCTAGAATGGATAGGAGCAATCACTCGAAGAAGAACCTAGTGTTCCAGCCAGTAGATACTATAGAACTGTTTTTTTCACTGAACAAATGTCCAGACCATCTGATGCTTTGAGAGGAAGTTCACAGAGATCTTGTTCTCAATCACACAGCAAGATAAACACAAGCTCCTAAGTAATTTCAGCCTCCAAAAGGAGCACCGAGTTTCAGGACAAGTCAAGATTCTAGAGCTTTATACACACGTTGTTCCACTATAGTGTGTTCATCCAGGATACAGAATCTCCATTAGGCTCAGCCTATTGAAACTATAGGTGTATTAACATTAATTATAATCGGTCAGAGCTTCCACTGTTATACTAGAGCAATGGTATTCCAACCTTTTTTTCCATTTGCAGACTCCTAAAAATTTTCTAATGGATGTGCGGACCCTTTTGGAAATTCATCCTGTGGTCCACAGACCCCTATAATAAAAGTCTTGGGCCGAAAACTGATTGAATAGAATTCTACTATAAACATTGCAAGTGTTCAGCCCAGCACTTGACACAGCGTGAGAAAGGGCACTAAACTGTGGACTTCTATGGTAACCACCACCACGTCCAGGTTTTCACTTTATTTTCATAGTCACCTTTCATGGACCCCTTAGACAGTCTGCGGCCCCCCTGGAGGCATGCAGACCTCAGGTTGAAAACAACTGCTCTAGAGAAAAAAACATCCCTGAAGGTAACTGATTCCATTGCCACAATCCACAAAAGGCAGTGAATAGCCTTCTTCATGTCCCTGTTCTTCTAGTGGCTAGACACTGGTTACACAGCAGAAGTCTGGGAAGAACAGCACATTTCTATTAAGTGAGCTGTTTAATGCCCAAAAAACCCACCCCATGTTTGAGGGGATTAGAATTCAACAGTCTGCTAGGTGAATTCTGAGTTCCAAGGACTCAGAACTGATCACTTGTCTTAGATGGGGCTATGAAGAGGCCACACAGAAGACTTGGAATCAGAAGTAGAATGTCCAAGTTTCTTCTGGATCAGTTGGATTTTGGGTCCGTTTCACTTTGTCAGAGCCCTTCATCCAGTTATATTTGATCAGAGGGGGTTAAAAGCTGCTTTGCTTTCCCGTACTGCCACTAAGTCCTTTAATATTGGGTTTATATGAGGACAGAATTTCTATTGTCTTGTCCAACTCAGAGATTACTTTCCCTAAGATCTTGTGCAAACAGAGAATTTTAGCTAGAGTGTTCTTACTCCAGAATCTGAGCCAAACCTGGCAAGAGAGAAACTGACCATCTAGTGAGACCCTGGACAAAATGTGACTGGCCAAAGCCATTTTGTGAAGAGAAGCTCCCAAAACCTGAAGTCTCCTGAATAGAGAGGACAAGGCATCAATGCATAAAGTCTGGATGCTAGAGGTCTCTTGGGCTGCGATAGTTGCCTCAAAGTTCCTAGGAAGTGAAGAATCCCCTCACCTGTCTGTGGCTCCTTAGGAAGGAAATCAACCAAACTCACTTACTCAAGAGCTAATTGGATCAGGAATGAAAACTCTCCAGAAACAAGTTAAAAAGTCCTCTCTGAATCATTCCCAAGAGAGCTTTCGTGAGGAGGGGTCTCCTGTGCAATGGGGTGAGGATTGGGAGTGCTTCCTTTAATGATTCTTCTGAGGAGATATTAAAGGCTGCAGGTCCCTAGGAAGCAGCTCAGGTGAATCCAACAGGCATTAGAATCAGGCAGAGAAGGTCCAGCCATAGAATCCAAGCTTCTGGGTGATTTGCTTCAGTGTAATGACCATATTAGTCAGGCCATATGAGATCTGTGGATATATGCCCTGAAGGGAAAGTACATTAGGAGCTGGGAGTCAAACCTCACAAACCCTTAACTACCGTCTAGGGTATCCATTGAGACTGACTGCTTGGCTTCAATCCTCCATAGACCAAAGGGAGGTGGAAGAAGCTTATCTGATATTCCATATGTAGTAGCAACACAGGTGGTGCTCTCCTCACTGGCTTCAACTACTCCCCTAAGAGCTTGATGTGACAATAGTTAATCAGATGGCTCGGTATAACCAATGTAATCAAAGCTGGGGTGTGCAGTGATGTGGCGCCACTTGTACCATCTCCAGATGAGCTTTGGCTGCTGCTCAGGTGACGAGAAGTGGAACTGGTTCATTCTGATGTCTTTGGTACCTGCTAAGAACAGGCCACAGCTAAACCCCCAAAGCACAACTAGCCAAGCATAGAGTTTTCCTTTTCAGCAAGCTTATTAGCAACTATATGTGGCTGCTGTGTATCAGTCAGGGACCCTTAGGAGTGAAGAATGTACTGGGGATGCTCTCTCTTGGGAGAGAATCAAATCTGAAGTCAAATCAGGGACTGCAGAGGCTAAAGAGCTCTGAAATTCTTAAATGCATAATGAAATTCTAAAAGAAAAGTTCTGCAGCAGGAGAGTTCTAGTTTGTCCTGTCTGCACCATGGAAGCAGAATAGAAGCAGAGTAACATCTCTAGACAGGTGTGACCAGCTATGCCAATGATGGACATATCTGGTCCTATCTTCTGTAGTACAGGCTGGAAGACTAGTTAGTGGATCTATGAACCTTAATGTGATGGAGAAGGTCAGTTTTCAGCAAGGGGTTTATTAACAATACATCTGTTAAGATTAATGGAATTAGAGTGAACATTCAGGCTACATATGTATTTCAACGCACTTGTTTTGTGTACTACAGATGATTATAGTACATTTCTATGTATCATTAGCATACAATAGAAGGGTTATACTGCCTAAAGGCCATTCTCACACACAAGTTCACAAGATAACACCTCAAAATAACAGGTCTCAATTACCCCCATTTTATTAGTTCACTTAAATGATATAATTGAAAATAAATGGATACGCCCACATTTTTGGAAAATGGAATGTCCTGATCTATTCAATGGCCTTCAGTTAAGTATGTTGTAAGTTCAATGAAAAACTAAAATTATTTAACAGTTGGGATGCAGCAGAAAGCTGAATGGCTATTTGTCTACTTATTTATAAATAGATTAAAAGGAAAACATTGAGAAGACTCCCTTATTTTCCTAAAAATCAGCATTAAAAGCTTATCTTTTTCCAACTGTAAGGAAATAGCAACAGACAACTAAGTGGGACTGCACCAGCAGCAGTTTGCTGTATGGTCACAAAAGTGACTTGCCATCATACTGCAAGGTATATCATTTAATTGCTATGGGAAAAAGTGCCATCCCAAGCAACTAATGTGTTTGCAAGGTGACTGTTTACCGTTGCTTCCACAAAACTGTGATGTCTCCCAGTAAGTACAATACCTGTAATTAATTTCTGTGGTCTTTACAGTCTGGTCATGACAAAGTGGAAGTCCCAAACTCAATATGTGTGTGACTTTCATAATAAAGTCAAAAAAGTTTCGGACTGTCATGACGCAGTATAAAACATCCTCCAAATGACAGCAAACCCTTCAGTTTGGTTTAGTAAAAGCAATACCATTACCTCATGATTAAACATCCTCTGTTCGATAATGTGGCTGTTGCTTAATATGACCCTTTATAGCACTTTACATCTTCAGTATGCTATAAAATGCATTTGTACTCAACACCTCTATTGAAGTAGCTATGTATTCTCCCCATTTTAGATAGGGAAACAGGCACAAAGATTAACCAATTTGACCAAGATCATACCGAAAGTGAGTGGCAAAATGGGATAAGATTTATGAGTTTCCAACTCCTAGTCCCAAGCTAATTCTTCTACACCATATGTTGACTTAACGAACATGAAAGTCTCCATGGAAAAGAAAAAAATTCCCAGTTAATCCAATTAGTATGGATTAAGCCAATGGATAATAAGTATCGGAGTTATAACTTCTGGAATAATTTAAAAAGGAACAAAATGCTTATGTAAATCTGTAAAGTGAATTAGAGAATAAGCTTATGAAATGTCTATCCCCATCACGTTAAGTTTGCATTAGTAGCTGAAAACCATTGTTCCAGAATACAATTTTTATAAACATGTTTTATTTGTCTTGCTTATACCGTTAGAACTGTAACTGCTGGCTGTCATTTCCCTTAAAAGGGGAAACCGATCCAAACACATACTGGTGCTTTTCAAAAGATAGCAATTAAAAGGGCAGCAGCAGCGGGCATTTGAGATTTCTTAAAACCTTCAGGCTGCAGGAAAGACAAAAGGACATGTGACCAAAAGTGTTATGATTATCCATTAGAGATTTCCATCAGTACCTGTATCAGTTATTTAGGTGATAATACAGCAAGGTCAAGTATTAGTGACAGACAATGTGCAAGTCATAAGGAATGATAGAGACAATACCAATCCTTACAAAAGTCATTGCTATCAAAGAAACTTAAATATGTTCAAGAGAGATATCTAAATACTTCACATCAAATATACAAGTGGCCATCCAGATTATATCCCATATTTGTTGCAAAAGTTTTAAAGTGCCAATCAAAGCTAATTTTTTTGGGGGGGAAAAGGGTTAAAAAAACCTTATACAATTATATCAGCAGTTACACAAAAGCAATTTATGTATCCTTAGCCACAGTAAACTGAGCCTGGTGATGGAGAATGCTGTAGCTAAGGGTGTGTCTTGTCTATCAAAAGCTGGCTGTCAGCTTATTTGTCTAGTTAGGGATATATGCATCATTATGCATCTTAAACTGTTCAGTGCTTCATTTTAACATGAAAAAGCTGAAATGCAGTTGCTCTGCCAAACCACACTTCACTTCTTCCATCCTTCTTTCATGAGAAAGTTTAATTTTGTCAACTGCCATCAGAATAAAATCTTTAGGGATTTGCCGATTTTATTTGTTGCATCACTATAGAATGTCAGAAGTGAGGCAGTCTTGCTTTTTTCTGCCACTTCAGTTAACCATGGAGATTTGATCACCCTGAAATTGCCTTTTTTGCTTTACTCATAGCAAGAATAACAAATCTGAATCTCATGTGCAAGGCTCAAGATGATGCTTAGGACAGAACATGCAGAGTAAACGTTGTTTCTTTCCATATCCAGGTAATATAAAGCTGACAACTGTAGTCCTGTCTTTATGGGTAATGAAAAAGGTCCCATTACAATGAACTTCCTGTAAGGGAGAACAATAGATAATAACTCTTCTGGTAACATGTATGGTACATTGGCCAGTGTGTTTTTGGCGTTTAATATAATCCTGTGGATTAGTTTAATTCACTTGTTGAGCATTCATTTGAGGCATCCCTCTGTTGGGTCTTGGGGGCCCTCCACGACCTAGAAAATAAAAACAGCATTTAAATTTTGTATCAAATCAGACCATTATAGAGTTCATAAAGGGTGTGACTCAAGTTTGGTCTCAATAACTTTGGTTTAGAATTCATAGGTATATGTTTACTGCACTAATACTTGGTCAATATCCTTATCCATTCAAACACAATTGCACGTGTATGCCTATTAAATCATTTAATCAATTCCTTGGTTTCCCCCCTCTTGGTATTTTTCATAATTTTCTCAGAATCTTAGATGAATTTAACTTAACTTCTAAAGCGATTTTCCCCTTCAGTTAACAAACAGCAACTATTGACACAAGTCGCCCACACATGTATGGGATAACAGATCCAGTGCAAGTTAAACTAAGACTTTTTAAAAATAATTTGTTAGCATTTTAAAAAAATTCTTATTTTAAAGCCATTAAGCTAAAGGGTCTCTTAAATTATCAAACAGCAAGACGCAGGTTTGCTTTCACTTTCCTGCTCCTTTGTATCGAGCCACTTTAGAGTCTCAAACAGCACTCTGAAAATAGATCACAAGCTATTGTTCTGTTGAAGATAGACATACCAATTTTAAAAAACCTATCTTCAATCAATCCACCCTTCTGCTAAATACTTACCTGCATTTTACTGGCAATGAGCCCTGGACTTTCCTATTTGGAATATATTTATGGACAGCTTTGCTATAACTTCACCACAATTAGATAGACACTCAATCCCCATTCCCATCACACCATTTATTAGGACAGTTCCTTTTGACAATGCATACAGACATTTCCACGAGGTGGCTAATGTTATAGATTTCAATATTTTAGGCTGCAGAAATAGAGAACATGCAATGTAGTTACCAAATGCCTGTTGAAAAACTATGGAAGTATTGTTGAAAAGTAATTGAAGTTCAAATGCAGAAAGATTAGCTCAACTACAGTTTTGGCTATTCAATAAACGTTTAGCTTAAGCTCATACATGACTGAGTGATTTCAATATATTAATATTTTTGTTTCATTCTCAAAATAAAGTATAGTATGCAGCTGCAAATAAGACCGGAAATATTTTAGGAGATTTTACAAAGGGAAAACACATCCATCTCTATAGGAATAAAAAAAGTACTCCGCAACGGGCTGCAGTAACGCAACACATCTTTACTGAAATTGAAGAAACATCAATATACAAATTCAAAAGTCAAGGGAGCTTTAAAAAACGCACAAAAAAAAGCCTGCGGTCAAAATTCTTGCAAATCTTGTCAGCAAAAATTTAAAATTCCAAATTGGGCTAGTAGGGGCAGCAGTGAAATAGGTGCAAAGCTTTACCAAAAAATATATTTCAAGTTTTATGGGCTCATTTTGTTTTAGTAAGAAAAAAGGCAACTGAATAGTGTGGATGCAAAGATAAACTTAATCTCAGCAGACAATGTAACTTCTTACGAACAAAAATACTTCATTCAACAGCCAATTAACAACTTCCAACAAAAGTTCCAGGAAAGTTTAAATGGATTGTGACCTATTAGTTGTATATGATAAAATGTTTTCTGATCCACAACCCTCTAAGAGATTGCATCAGAAACTCCAGTTCAGTAGAATTAGGAATGTATCATTTGAGTATTACCTCGAGGGGCTCCCCGCGGTCCACTCTGTCCAGAGCCACGTTTAAAATTCTGTTGATATCCATCCTAAACAAAGTGTAAAAGTGAGAAAAGTAAATTAAGTTATATTCATTAAACCACCACAGTCATTTGTTGTGCCTTAGAAAGTTAAATATTTGCTATTAAAAATAGCAAGTTTCAAGAGTATTTAGAAATAACCCATCCATTTTTCAGTATATGAATTCAGTTAAGTGATGCCAGTGGGGGCACTGACAACATACAGAATTGTAATTCTTAGCAGGAAATTCTAATCTGCCTCACGAGACTAGAAAGGAGTTAGGTTCATTAGCAACTAATAAACACCTTAAACAGTTTTCACAGACTAAGTGATTAAACTTTACGTAACATATCTAGGCTTGGAAGGATTACAATTTTTATTGGTAAATGAGGATGTCACTGAACACACACAAACTAACGAATAATATTGATAAATAATCAAACTTTACAGCTAGGCAAAGAAAGAAAAATGCTGCTTGAGAACTTAAAGGCCAAAATCAAGTGATTCAGACTTCTGACTTAGGTTTGTTACAAATGGACTAGCAAATGAATAGTAAAAACAGATATGATTTGCTGATTTACAGATATTGACAACATGTTTTAACTGTTTATAAAGCTTTAACTTTTTGAATCTCAATGTTTACTGTCATTAATTAGTCTGACATCCCCCCCATATAATTTATCACAGTTGTGAAAATTTGAATAAAAATTAATCGCGCGATTGAAATATTGATTTCAATTATAACAATACAAAGTGTATAGTGCTCACTATTTTTATGACAAATATTTGCACAGGAAAAAAACAAAAGATAGTATTTCTCAATTCACCTCATACAAGTACTATAGTGCAATCTCTATCATAAAAGTTGAACTTACAAATGCAGAATTATCTACAAAAAAAATAACTACATTGAAAAATAAAAATGTAAAACTTTAGAGCCTAAAGTCCACTCAGTCCTACTTCAGCCAATCGCTCAGACAACCAAATCTGGTTACAATTTACAGGAGATAATGCTGCCCGCTTCTTGTTTACAATGCCACCTGAAAGTAAGAACAGGCGTTCACATGACACTATTGTAGCCAGCATCACAAGATATTTACGTGCCAGATGCGCTCAAGATTCTTATGTCCCTTCATCTTCAACCACCATTCCAGAGGACATGTGTCCATGCTGATGATGGGTTCTGCTCGATAACAATCCAAAGCAGAGCAGACTGATGCATTTTCATTTTTATTATCTGAGTCAGATACCACCAGCAGGTGGTTGATTTTCTTTTTTCGTGGTTCGGGTTTTATAGTTTCTGCATTTGAGTGTTGCTCTTTTAAGACTTCTGAGAGCATGCTCCATACCTCATCCCTCTCAGATTCTGGAAGGCACTTCTGATTCTTAAACCTTGGGTCGAGTGCTGTAGCTAATTTTAGAAATCTCACGTTGGTATTTTCTTTGCATTTTGTTGAATCTGGTGTGAAAGTGTTCTTAAAACAAACATGTGCTGGGTCATCATCCAAGACTGCTATAACATGAAATATATGGCAGAAAGCAGGTAAAACAGAGCCAAAGACGTACAGTTCTCCCCAAAGGAGTTCAGTCACAAATTTAATTAAATTATTTTTTAACAAGCATCAGCATGGATGCATGTCCTCTGGAATGGTGGCTGAAGCATAAAGGGGCATACGAATGTTTAGCATATCTGGCACGTAAATACCTTGCAACACCAGCTACAATAGTGCCATGCGAACGCCTGTTCTCACTTTCAGGTGACACTGTAAATAAGAAGCAGGCAGCAGCATCTCCTGTAAATGTAAGCAAACTTGTATGTCTTAGCCATTGGCTGAACAAGAAGTAGGATTGAGTGGGCTCTGAAGTTTTATATTGTTTTGTTTTTGAGAGCAATTATGTAAAAAACCTGCAATTGTAAGTTACACTTTCACAATAAAGAGACTGTACTTGAGGGGTTGTACTGTACAACTGGAGAATTGCTAACATACTTCCTATTTTTTAAGAAACGGGAAAAAAGCAATCCGAGTAACTATAGGCCTGTTAGTTTAACATCTGTAGTATGCAAGGTCTTGGAAAAAAATTTGAAGGAGAAAGTAGTTAAGGACATTGAGGTCAATGGTAATTGGGACAAAATACAACATGGTTTTACAAAAGGTAGATCGTGCCAAACTAACCTGATATCTTTCTTTGAGAAAAACAGATTTTTTAGACAAAGGAAACGCAGTGGATCTAATTTACCTCGATTTCAGTAAGGCATTTGATACGGTTCCACATGGGGAATTATCAGTTAAATTGGAAAAGATGGGGATCAATATGAAAACTGAAAGGTGGATAAGGAACTGGTTAAAGGGGAGACTACAACGGGTCATACTGAAAGGTGAACTGTCAGGCTGGAAGGAGGTTACTAGTGGAGTTCCTCAGGGATCGGTTTTGGGACCAATCTTATTTAATCTTTTTATTACAGACCTTGGCACAAAAAGTGGGAATGTGCTAATAATGTTTGCGGATGACAAAGCTGGGAGGTATTGCTAACACAGAGAAGGACTGGGATATCATACAGGAAGATCTGAATGACCTTGTAAACTGGAGTAATAGTAATAGGATGAAATTTAATAGTGAAAAGTGCAAGGTCATGCATTTAGGGATTAATAAGAAGAATTTTGGTTATAAATTGGGGATGCATCAGTTGGAAGTAACAGAGGAGGAGGACGACCTCGGAGTATTGGTTGATCACAGGATGACTATGAGCCACCAATGTGATATGGCCGTTAAAAAAGCTAATGTGGTTTTAGAATGCATTAGGCGAGGTATTTCCAGTAAAGATAAGGAGGTGTTAGTACCATTATACAAGGCATTGGTGAGACCTCATCTGGAATACTGTGGGCAGTTCTGGTCTCCCATGTTTAAGAAGAATGAATTCAAACTGGAACAGGTACAGAGAAGGGCTACTAGGATGATCCGAGGAATGGAAAACCTGTCTTATGAAAGGAGACTCAAAGAGCGTGGCTTGTTTAGCCTAACCAAAAAAAGGCTGAGGAGAGATATAATTGCTCTTTATAAATATATCAGAGGGATAAATATCAGGGAGGGAGAGGAATTATTTAAGCTTAGTACCAATGTGGACACAAGAACAAATGGATATAAACTGAACACTAGGAAGTTTAGACCTGAAATTAGACAAGGTTTCTAACCATTACAGGAGTGAAGTTCTGGAACAGCCTTCCAAGGGGAGTAGTGAGGGCAAAAGACATATCTGGCTTCAAGACTTAGCTCGATACGTTTATGGAGGGAATGGTATGATGGGATAACCTAATTTTGGCAATTAATTGATCTTTGATTATTAGCAGGTAAATAGGTCCAATGGTCTGTGATGGGATGTTAGATGGGGTGGGATTTGAGTTACTACAGAGAATTCTTTCCTGGGTGCTGGCTGGTGAGTCTTGCCCACATGCTCAGGGTTTACTGATCGCCATATTTGGGGTCGGGAAGGAATTTTCCTCCAGGGCAGATTGGCAGAGACCCTGGAGGTTTTTCGCCTTCCTCTGCAGCATGGGGCCCGGATCATTTGCTGGAGGATTCTCTGCACCTTGAGGTCTTTAAACCACGATTTGAGGACTTCAGTAACTCAGACATAGGTTAGGGGTTTGTTACAGGAGTGGGTAGGTGAGATTCTGTGGCCTGCATTGTGCAGGTCAGACTAGATGACCATAATGGTCCCTTCTAACCTTAAGTCCATGAATCTATGAATTGAAAAGAGAAGGTTACTCACCTTGTGCAGTAACTGAGGTTCTTTGAGATGTGTCCCCCTGTGGGTGCTCCACTTTAGGCGTTCATGCACCCCTGCCCTTATAGTCGGAGACTTTTAGTAGCAGTGCCCAGTTGGGTTGCATATGCGTGGTCCCTTTCTCGTGCTGTTGCAGGCAATTAACCAACACTGTGTGACCAACTCCGAAGAAGTAGAGGGGAGGAGTAAGGGAAGTGGAGCACCCACAGGGGGACACATCTCAAAGAACCTCAGTTACTGCACAAGGTGAGTAATCTTCTTTTCTTCTTCTTGTGCTGTCCATGTGGGTGCTCCACTTTAGGTGACTTCAGAGCAGTGCCCTCCGATGGAAGGAGGGGCTTTGGAGTTGAAGTTGTGACCTCTGATAGTAGAGAGCATCTGAAGGAGGTGTCAGATGTTGCCTGTTACTCTAAGGCATAGTGCTGTCTAAAGGTATGGGCCGAGGCCCAGGCAGCAACTCTACAAACGCCCGTCATAAGTACATTGTGCAGGGAAGCCGGGGAGGCTGATACGGCTCTAGTGGGATGCGAGTGAATCCCCATGAGGGATTGGCAGTTGCACTGATAGCGTTTTGTGCGATTATGGATCTACGTGGAAAGTCTTTGTTTAGATACGGTGCTCCTTTTGGAGCATTCAGTGATGGATAAAAACAGTGTGGGTGATTTATGGAATGGTTTAGTCCTGTCTATGTAAGAAGCCAATGCGCTCCGAACATCAAGATTATGAAGTGATGTCGCAGAGGTAGGCAAGGAGTAAGCCTTATGGCCAAAACTGATCAAGTCTTTTCCAGTCCTTATCATGAGTTGTGTTTCAGGGCTGTTGTTGCATGCCAACGTCGCTGGACTGCATGTATCACTAAGAAATTAGGCACTGGATGTGAAGTCCATGCCCTTTGTTAGTACACACCTCCTGTCGGACCTCCCGCCGGCTGGAAGGGCACCTGCAGGGGTCCACAGAATGACCCTTACAGGGTCCATCAGTGCCTCATTCATGTGAAAGGCAAATTTTTTTATTTTATTATTTTTTTTTTTAAATGAAGCAGATGTATGCAAAAAGTCCAATAGCCCATGCTGTATCACAGAGACCTCCTCAAGGGAAATATCCAGAGAAGGCCACCCTCTCAAATGAGCCATGGAACAGTTTGAAATCATCCCCTATATTAGGAGGGAAGAGGCATTAAAGCAGGGGTCAGCAACCTTTCAGAAGCGGTGTGCCGAGTCTTCATTTATTCACTCTAATTTATGGTTTCGCGTGCCAGTAATACATTTTAACCTTTTTAGAAGGTATCTTTCTGTAAGTCTATAATATATAACTAAACTATTGTTGTATGTAAAGTAAATAAGATTTCAAAACGTTTAAGAAGCTTCATTTAAAATTAAATTAAAATGCAGAGCCCTCCCAGAGCAGTGGCCAGGACCTGGGCAGTGTGAGTGCCACTGAAAAATCAGCTTGTGTGCCGCCTTCGGCACACATGCCATAGGTTGCCTGCCCCTGCATTAAAGTGTCCTCTGTGGACAATGATGGCAAGTGGGTGGTTCTTCCTCGTCTTCCCCTGGTACCACTGAGGATGCTGGTACAGAAGCTGTGGGGAATTACTGTGTGCTGGGTCTGGCCGTGGCAGGCACTCCCCCCTTGTGTGGGGCATATGACCCATGGAGTCCAGTATGCCCACTGGGATGGGAGCGGGATGGGAGCGGCATGGGGGTCCCCATACCACTGTAAGTACTCGGAACAGCATAATATGCCCCAAGAGACTCCTGGGTTGACTGACTCCTGATGGATAGGAGCCTATGCAGGAATAGCTCCCTGTTCTTCCTCATTTTCCTTCTTCAAATAAGGAGCGAGACAGCGAGTGATGTTGGGGACGCAGGAAACTTGGTGCCGAGGGAATCATTCTCGTATCGGTACTGCAAATAGGGGGATCAGGGCCAGAGCTGAATACCAGAACCCTCTGTCTGAGGAACTGCTGCTGTGCTGGTTTGATTGGCCCCTGGGGCTGCCTCCTTGTCAGTGCCAGAAGGCGGCACTCCTGGCTGCGCCTGTGCATGCTGGGTGCACCTTTGAAGAAGCTGCTTTTTGTAGCAGCACCGCCCTGCTGTTTGTAGATCACGGTGCGGAGGCACAGGTTTTTGGTTTCCCCTTAGTGCCTGTGTTGGAGCCAGCTCTTGTAGAGTCTCCGGCTCTAGCAGTGCCGGGAATTTCCGCTACTTCGGCTCCGGTGCTGACAGCACAGCTGGTGCCAGTATTGAATGCCTGCCCACGGAATGAACATACATCGTGGTGCAGAGGCATGGGGTTTTGATTTCCCCTTAGTGCCTGCATCGGAGCCTGCTCCTGTAGAGTCTCTGGCTCCAGCGGTGCTGGGGTTTACCATCATCTTGGCTCCCGGCACTAAGAGCACAGGCAGTGCCAGCACTGGATGCCTGCTGGTGGAGCGGCTGTAGACTGTGGCGTGCAGGCATGGGGCTCCAACCTCCCCTCAGTACCTGCACCGGAGCCGTTCCCCGAAGTCTCTGTCTGCAGCAGTGCCGAAGCTCTCAGCGACCCGAGTTCCCAGCGCTGACAGCACAGCCGGTGCTATTACTATCCACAGGACGGCTATGGGATTCCCCGCCCTGTGGAGGGGACCCGAGTGCTTCCTCGAGCAATGCCCAGCGCAGCACTCCGATGTAGGGTTGGAGAAAGCATTCCTGTCCAAAGCCAAGGCTGGTGAAGTGTGCGCGCACTGGGGGGTGGTGTCCCACGCCTCATGCCCCAACGCAGGTCCGAGAGACTGCTCCCTCCCTGCCTTTCTGTGAGCCTGAGGCAATGCAACACTTTGTTAGTGCCTGCATCGGCGGCACTAACACACAGGCAGCAAACACACTGACCGTGGCTGTCAGGGACAGGCACTTTGAGCCTGGAGGCAAGGCACTGAGAGCCCAGGAAACCGGGCATTCCCCCCACCTTTTTTTTTTTTTTTGGGAGGGGGGCGCAGCCTTTTCGCCCTCAAAACAGCTGTCTTTCTGAAGTTCCTGTCTATGAGGGGTTTTTTTGGTTTTAAGCAAGGAGAAAAGAAAAAGGAAACAAGCTAAGTAGCTGCTAATAAGGAAACTAACTAACTAACTGACTGTAACTAATTAACTACAAAGTAGCGAGAGGCGCTGCTGATTGCTCCCACTCGTAGACACGGAAGTGAGTGGGGGTTAGTCACACAGCGTAGGTAAACTGCCTGCAGCAGCATGAGACAGGGACCACGCATGTGTGATCCAACCAGGCACTGCTACTAAAAGTCTCCAACTACAAGCGCAGGGGCACATGAACACCTAAAGTGGAGCACCCACAGGGACAGCACTCTAAGAAGAAATACTATTTATTTTGTTTATATTATTTTTATTATAAATAATTGCACTGTAAAAATGATAAAGTGAGCACTGTACACTTTGTATTCTGTGTTGTAATAGAAATCAATATATTTGAAAATGTAGAAAAACATCCAAAATATTTAATAAATTTCAATTAGTATTCTATTGTTTAACAGTGTGATTAATCGCAATTAATTTTATTGTGATTAATTTTTGAGTTAATCACATGAGTTAACTGCCATTGACAGCCATAATAAAAATCTAAAAAATGCTTAAAGTCCATAATTTTGTACAACTGTGAACATTTAAAGTGATAAATCTAAAAAATGCTTAAAAATAAATATTAGCAGCTGAAATTTAAAAAAAGCAAATTCTGCCAAGCATATAGATATATACAAATATAAACATAGGGAGTGTATCTGTTTAGTAATACAGTTATTACATTTTATTTGTTAGCACTGCAGAGCCAAAACTTGTAAGAAAGTAAACTATTTCATTCTGGCTCATCCATCAACAGAATCA
This sequence comes from Mauremys mutica, assembly GCF_020497125.1. Taxonomy (NCBI): domain Eukaryota; kingdom Metazoa; phylum Chordata; order Testudines; family Geoemydidae; genus Mauremys; species Mauremys mutica. Next base: position 81,653,860 of record NC_059075.1, read on the forward strand.
TTAACCAAGTTCCAACTGCAGGATAAAAATATATTTTCCAGTATGGCTGTGTGTAAAGGGTTGCCCATAGATAAATGACAGAGGAAAAAAAATTATATTTTTACTGGTGAAGTCACAAAAAAAAGCTTTATTTTCAAATCCCAGGGTGAGTAAGGCTGGCCATTTGGATGGTTGTGGAGCAGGGAGCTTTACTTTCACTTGTAAACTAAGCACATTTTATATGGAGTCGTCGAGATTTTGCAATTAAAACTCTACGAAGAATACTTACTAGTTATTTTAAGCAAGTTATTTCATTTAGTTTAACTAATTTTTCTATTCCTATAATTTTAGTTTAAATGTCAACTCACCCGTTGGTAGTTGGAGTAGTCCCGAGGAGCATTAAATTGGGGCTGCGAGTAACCACTGTTAGGAGTGTTGGAAAATGAAGGGCGGTAGCCATCATACCCTCCTAAGGATTAGAATACAAATGCTTACTGAAGGGCACATAACCTGTCTTCATAAATTATGCTACACACATAAAAGGCCACTGAGGGACTTAACTGACTTTTAAGAAAAAAAAATTGAATAAAAAAAAGTGTGTGCCAGCAGACTGTGTAAACATCTGTAAAATAACTTATATCTTCTCATTAAGACCTTGTAAAAAACTGGGGAAGTGGTATCTGAGGATGTTTCTCTGATAATCTTTAGTACACGTGCTTAATCTGTTATTTATTATTTGTATTACCATATGCCCAGGAACCCTAGTCATGGACCAGGATCTTGTGCAAGGCACTGCACAAACATTGAACAAAAGATGATTCTTCATTCAGTTCTCAGAGACAGTCCAGCAGAAGCCTAGAATTTAAACTGCTTTGTTAAGATAGAACAAGATGAATACCACCACCACAAGCTTAAATATCTTCCCAATATATTTCTGTATTAAACAATAATAGGGTCAACATAAAACATAAGGTGTTGTACCATTCTGTGGTCCTGAAAAAAAATTTCATATAAAGTCTCAAAATTTTGATAAAAAATATATATATTTATTTTTTTACCTCTAAACCCATTGGCAGGTCCCCTGTATCCATTCATTAAGCCCCGAGTGCCGCGTGATCCACCACGAGACACTCCCCGGCTGTTATAATAAGGCTGACTGTTACGTGGGAACCCAGTATTCTGTTGTGGAGGCTGCTGGTGGTTACCTGCCACTTGATGGGACTGGTCCGGGGAACCATGGTAGGTGCCAACCACTATAATAAAAAACCAACAATGGAAGTTTATGTTTTCTATGTTCTCCAAAGATCGAAAGGTATCAATTTAAACCAATCAAGTCTGCCTTAGTAGCATCAAGTAGAGCAGTAAATGTTTATGAACCCAAAGAGATGATTTTCAGAACTAAAAGTTGCTATTCTGACACACTCCACAATATTAAAATAATGCAAGATGTCTAGAGTTCAGTGAAGTCAGTGTCAACAGGCCTCAAGTTAGTACACTGGTGTTTGTCGATTTAAAAAACAAAACAAAAAAAACCCACCACAATGAACTTCACACCACACAAGCCTGAAACAAGTGGAAACATTCTCAAGTGACTTCCACAATCTTTCTAGGAAGTTACTAAACACAGGGCCCAGAGGCAGCGATACTTCTCCACAAAATTTTTTTATTCTGCATGCAGAACTTCCCCTCATTAAAGAGTTTCGGTTTTGCAGAGACTCCCCCGATGAACAAAATTTTACATATTCTAAATTTCATTTAATTTTAAGTTGGCTGCCAGGTTTCTTGGAATTTGGTGTCCATGATTATCCTCCACTGGAAGCCTCCCTTTTAGGCTAAAATAATGTTTTAATTTTGTCTAACAAGTTTACCTGTCTGGAGCTGTTCTTGCTGAAGTTCTGATTGTTCTACTTGGTGAGGCTGGTTGGAGAAACTCTGGTTGTAACTGGCCTGGTACTGATTTTGTTGCTTTAGGGTTTCTGGCTCATTGACAGGAGGAACAGGTGCATTCATATTGAATACCTACAATGGTAGGAAAAAACTAAATATCTCTCTGGTCTACATTTTCCCAGTTTGTACTTACGTGTCTTTTGCATACAATCCAAGACTATATGCTTTATAAACTGACGACAGAAGCAATTACCTTCCTTTCTGTAACTGTTCTTTGAGATGTGTTGCACATGTCCACTCCACTGTGGGTAGGTGTGCACTTTGTGCACAGATGTCATTCCCCCCCAGCAGTGCCCATCAGGATGGCTGGAGCGCCCCGTCCCATGCCAATGCATGGTGAGGTAAGAAAGCAGAGACAACCCAACCCCCCTCGGTTCCTTTGTACTGAATGTACTCTGATGGAGAGGGGAAGGTGGGCAGGCTGTGGAATGGACATGTTGAACACATCTCGAAGAACAGTTACAGAAAGGCAGGTAACCGTTTCTTCTTCGAGTTACTGAACATAATTTCCACAGTAGGTGATTCTCAAGCAAACATCTATGGAGGCGGATTTGAAGTTTATCTGAATAGTGATTGCAAGACCACCCGTCCGAAGCTGGCATAATCCCTGGACTGATAGTCAATGGTGTAATGAGAAGAAAAGGTGTGGCTGATGACCAAATTTCTGCTTTATTAATGTCAACAAGTGATACGCGAGCTAGGAAAGACGTAGAAGCTGCTTGTGCTCTAGCAGAACATGCCAGTATTCCAGATGACAAGGTCACATTAGCCAGCTGGTAGTATAAATGGATGCCTGGGATTCTCTAGGAGGAAACTGGCTTGGCCCTTAACTCTATCAGCAACTGTAACAAAAAGCTGTGTAAAAGTCCAGAATGATTTAGTATACTCCAGGTAGATAGCTAATGCTCTTCTCACATCCAATGAGTGAAGTCTTTCTTCATGCTTATGGTGATGGAGTTTTGGAAAAAACGGGGGCAAATATATTGTTTGGTTAACGTGAAAACTAGAGAGTACTTTTGTAAGTAACTTTCATTGCAGCCAAAGATAAACCTTATCTTTCTTTAAAAAAATGTATAAGGGGGTTCTGAAACTAAATCTCTCAAAATGCCACCTTCATAGAAAGGTGAAGGAGAGAGCTAGTCACAAGGTGTTCAAAGTGGGGTCCCATTAAAATTGCCAGGACTAAGCTGAGATCTCAAGGAGGAATGGGCACCTGCACTTGAGGGTATAATCTATTATCCACCCATACATCAAAGCTGAGATAGCAGCCAAATGCACCCTTACAGAAGAGTCAGATTCTGTTTTAGATCTAAAAGATAGTCCAGCACAATATTCAGGGGTGCTTGCCAAGGAGATAAACGTTTCTCATTAACCCAAATGGAGTAGCACTTCCATTTAGCCAAGTAAGTGACCCTAGTTGAGGGTCTTCCATTATTTAGAAGTACATTCTGGACATCCTGTGAGCAGGACCTTTCAAAGGGATTCAGCCATGAAACATCTATGTTGTGAGATGGAGAGCTTGAAAGCTGGAGTGGTGAAGACAGCCATGGTCTCAAGAAATTATGTCTGGAGCCAACAAGAAGAATAGAGGAGGCTCTGTTGACAGAATCAGGAAAGCTGAGTTCCAGTACTGAAAGGGCCACACCGGTACTTTAAAGGATGAGACAAACATGGTCCTTTTTTATTTTTGAATATTACTCTGAAGAACAAAGGAATTGTAGGGAAGGCATATAGAAGGGAATTCTCCCAGGATGGGAGAAAGGCATCTGTTGGGGGCCTGGGCTGAGACCCCTGCGAACAGAACTGGCAACATTTTCTATTGGGTCTTGTTGCAAAAAGGTCCACTTGGGGAAACCCCGAGAGTTGGAGGATAAACCTGGCTACATCTGGGCATAACGACCACTCGTGTTGATCAGTGAAGGATCTTCTCAGCTGATCTGCCACTGTGTTCTGTTTCCCCTGAAGGTAAGCAGCTTTGAGGTGAATCCACTGAGTTGAGATGTACTCCTTGACATTTATGACCAAAGGCCTTGTCTCTTCAGGGACCCATGTGAGCCCCGCAACCTAGAGATGATGTGTGCGCAACTAGAGTGCATGTTCATAGCATGGGAAGGAAGCCAACTTCCAAGCAAACTCTTGGAGGGTCTATCCACCAATCCACAGACAACATGACTAGCTCTGGCACTTGAACCATCTTGTCCAAATGGTGGCAATTCAGGGCATACACTGATGTTAGCCATGTCTGCAGCTTCCTGAATGGCAGTTTGGCATGCTGCACTACAGAGGTTCATGCTGCCATATGACCTAGCAATCTGAGGCACTTACATGCTGTTATGAGCAGGTAAGCCTTCATTCAAACTATTAGGTCTCAAATGGTTTTGAACTTCGTTTGTGGTAGAAAAGCTCTGGCTTTATGGAGTCAAGGATTGCTCCACTGAAATCTATTGTCTGTACAGGCTTCCATACTGATTTTTCTCAATTCATTCAGCACCCCAGAGCACTGAATAAGGATAAAGCAGTGAATATGCTGGACAGGACCTGCGACTCTGATCGACCTCTGATCAACCAGTCACTCAGGTATGGGAAGACATGAATACCTAATTTTGGAAGATGAGCTGGTACCACAGCTGCCAAGCCAAACGGAAGCACTATGAACTGATCATGATGAATATCAGGCATTAACCTGATAAATTTTCAATGATCAGGACATACTGCAAAGCAGAAGTATGTGTCCCTCAAATCAAGGGCCCCATACCAGTCTCCTCCTCCTAGGGAAGGTATAATTGACACTAGGAACAGTGTGGGATATTTTCTGCAGGAATTTATTCAACTCTCTTAGATCTAAGATGGGCATGAGATCTCCTTTTGTCTTGGGAATCAGGAAATAACAGGAATAGAAGCCTTCTCTCCTGAGGCTCAACGGTACTTCCTCTACAGTCCGTCTGAAAGAGATTCTCGACATTGCCCTTCAGTGGGAGGTCCAGAGTGGTCCCTAACGGGGGGAGCGGGAGTATATAGAGAGGGGCAGGGTGTATTAAACTGGATGGCATACCTCTGTTCCACCACACTTAAGGCATGCCGGTCTGACATTACGTGGGTCCAAGTACTTAGGAAGCGGGACAAGCATTTAGTAAACAAAAAAAAGGGGGAGCAGACAAAGTGAAGAGACTGGTATAATGTCCTCAACTACCCAATCAAAATGCCTGTTTGGAAGGGGCAACTGGATGTGATGATCTCATTGACACTGAAGAGGAGGGCGCCTTCTATAGCTCCTTCTCTGTTTTCCTAGGCCAATCTTGGGAACGGGGAGCAAAGCTATGGTGACAAAAAGGTGGCTGTTGATGAACATCCGTCCTTTTTGTCACAGGGATTTAAGTGTAGTCCTGGAATCTTTAAGGCTATGAAGCTTGCCATCAATTTTCTCAAAGAATAGGTAGGCCCTTCAAACAGATGGTCCTGTATCAGCTGTTTTATTTCTGGCAGGCAGTTTGGATGACTAGCGATAAACATCTTCTCCCAGAAATCGCTGGTGCCATGGTTCATGCCACTGACTCTACACTATCCAGATTGTTCTGGCAACCAATTTACCCTCCTCCACCACTGCAAAGAACTCTTGTTTGTAATCCTCTGGTAATTTGTCCTAGAATTTAGCAATGTTCTCCCAGTGTGTATAGTTGTATCAACTCAGGAATGCCTGCTGGTTTGAGATCTTGAGCTGCAGGCTCCCTAAGGAATAAAGTTTGTGACCAAACAGATCTAGTCTTCTTGAGTCCTTGCTCTGAGGTGGAGATATGCTCACCCTTTCTTTCCTGCGCACTGGCAGTTGAGATACCACAAGAGAAGTGGAGGAGTGATTGCAAAAATATTCATACCCTTTAGAGGGAGTGAAGTATCTTCTCAATCTGTTTTGCTGTTGCAGCCAGGGAAAAGGGTCGTGATGACAGAGTTGTGATGAGCTCCATGACGGCCTCATTGATTGGCAGAGCAATCTCAGTCAAGGTGGCAGATACACCTCTCCTGCCTGGATGCTAAACACCTGAGACCACTCTTTTCAGGAGATCATGGGGAGCACTGTAGCCTTCTGGAGGAGGTGTGTGGGCACAGAATTCATGCCCCCCCCCCCCCAAATTACTTTGCTTCTCTGCCAAAAAAATGACACTCTGATGGGGAAGCAAAGGGAAACCTCAAGAGCGGTCACGTGCCCCTCCCCAGCAGCACATGTGCATCTTTTCCAACACCTGGGGCAGCTGAAGGAGAGAGAAATCACTGTGGGCTAGGGGAAGCAGAGAGGCAGTGGCTGAAGACGCCCCAGCCGGTGCTGGGTCAGACCCATCCAACTGGTGTGCATCCAGACTCTACCCATACCCAGAACCCCTGCCAAGCCTCACCCGCCTTCACCCAAAAACACCTCTCCACACTGAAAGGCCCCCACCCCACCTTGCCTTGGGGACGCCCTGGCCAGTCCTGGCTGGGCTCGAGGAAGAGCACACGTCCCCTGCACAAAGTGGCCAGGGCCGGGCCAGACCCCCCCTTGCAGAAATCTCCCCCTGCTACAGGAAGCTCCACATCCTCACACCCCTCGCTTCCTGCCCCCATTGCTCCTCAGTGTAGGGGGAGGGGTCACTATCGGGGGAGCTGCTCCTCCATCTGCCCACCCTCATGTATCTAAACACCCCCCCCATAACCAGACCCCTACACCCAAACCCCCACCAAGCCCCACCCCCTGCACTCGGCACTTCCTGCCAAGCCCCACCCCCTTGCATCTGCCCTACCCCTGAACCCAGGCCATCCCCCCAGTGAGCTCAACCTGCCCGCACTAGATCCCCCAACACAACAAACTCCACACCCTATGTACCTGGACTACCCTGACTGCCCACACCTGGGGTGCCTGGCACAGAGGGACAGGCCTGGCCCTTGCGCTGTGTCAGGGTGGGTGCACCCTCATTGCCAAGTCCATGTCCCTGAAGGGGATGGGGAGGGGAGTGGATGGCCTGCAGGGTGATCTCCCACCTCCGTGCAGCCAGTGGCCCATGCTCGCCGCTGCCATGCTGGAGCCTCCACCTTTATTTATTTACAAATAAAATTTGCAGAATTTTAAAATATTGTGTGCAGAATTTTTAATTGTTTTGCACAAAATTCTATCAGGAGTACTATTTACAAGGCGTGAAGAAGGTATTTGAATAAACAAGTCTGAAATCGCAGACAATGATCACTGTCGGTAAGAAGGAACTGAAAAGAGTTAAGGGTGGCTCCTCTTATACTAGCACACAGTGGTGAGCAGCCGCAGGGGGCACTCCAGCCACCCCAACAGGTATCACTGAGGGAAAAAAGTCTCTGACATCTGTGCACTAGGCACACACACACCTACAGTGGAATTAACATGTGCAACCACTCGAAGAAGAATAGAGCCTATTCTAAGTGCAATTATACAACACATTCCAGGGTCAAAATAATGGCTATCAGAAGATTTGATTAACAAAACAAAGTGATTCAGCATTAAGTTCATTTAGTACTTACTGTTTGCATGGATTGGAATGGAGCTGCATTAACGTTGATTCCACTGCTATGTAAAGGTTTGCTAGACCCAGCCTGGAATACCTGTGGCTGGGGTGCAGTAGGAAGTGGTGACGATGCTGGGGTTTGGTCTGCACTCAAAGACATTGAAGCCTAGCAATTGAAATGAAGACCACTTAAGCAATAATTCATACAGCTACTGATTACGTCAAGTCATCCTATACCAAATTATAGGCAAGGCCTGAAAAATATTGCTATTGACATGTGGAGGTTCTGCCTCAACTAAACTATAGCCCCCACCCCCCCTTCACAGGACAATTGGATGAATGAAAACAAAGAAAAAAGTTCTCCCACTCATGAACCTCAGAGGAGGACAGAGAAGTGAGTGAATGGAGGAAAAGCAAGTGACCTACTAGCCATAGTCAATAACATGCCCCTCTTCCTCCAAGCTAGCATCCTGCATGCTTCTGCGATGAAATTCTCCACAAGATGCTCCACTGAAAAGTACTAGCCCCTCACCTCTTTATCAGCAACTAGCTGACGGTGATTTAATGAATTTAAGCCTTGACTATAGAGGACTCAAATAACTGCTACCAAAAATGTAAGATTTCACAAAATTTGAAGTCACAAATAAGGTCAAGGCATTTGTAAACAGTTACTCACCTTTGTAACTGTTGTTCTTCGAGATGAGTTGCTCATATCCATTCCAATTAGGTGTGCACGGCTGTTGGAGAATTTTTACCCTAGCAACAGCCGGTGGGTTGGCTGTGGAGCCCCCGGGAGCGGCGCCTTCACAGCACTTGATATATACCCCAGCCGACCCAGCACCTTCCCAGTTCCTTCTTGCCTGCTACTCCGACAGAAGGGAAGAGGGGGCAGGTTTGGAATGGATATGAGCAACGCATCTCGAAGAACAATAGTTACAAAGGCGAGTAACCGTTTTTTCTTCTTCAAGTGCTTGCTCATATCTATTCTAATTAGGTGACTCCCAAGCCTTTACCTAGGCAGTGGGGTCGGAGAGAAGCAATGTGGATTGTAGGACTGCTCTACCAAACACTGTGTCATCTCTGGCGTGCTGGATGATGGCACAGTACGAAGCAAAAGTGTGTACCGAGGACCAAGTCGCGACTCTGCAGATCTCCTGGATCAGGGCCAGAAATGCCGATGACGAAGCCTGGGCCCTTGTGTGTGAGCAGTGAGGGGCGGGGGCGGTACCGGCCAGATCATAGCAAGCACAGATGCAGGATGTGATCCATGAAGAGATCTGCTGAAAGGAGACCAGGAGGGCTTTCAACCGGCCCGCCACCACAACGAAGAGCTGGGTCGTCTTCCTAAATGGCTTCGTACCCTCAGTGTAGAAGGCAAGGGCCCTATGAACATTGAGGGAACGCAGCCGCTGTTCCTGGCGACTGGCGTGCAGTTTTGGATTAAAAAAACTGGAAGAAAAATGTCCTGGCTGATATAACCTTGGCAAGAAAGTCTGGGTGAGGCCGAAGCTGCACCGTATCTTTATGGAAGATCGTGTAAGGTGGTTCCGAAGTAGAGGGCTCTCAGCTCGGAGACCCGCCACGCCAACGTGATAGCAACCAGGAAAGCCGTTTTCCAGGAGAGGTAGAGAAGGGAGCAGGTGGCCAGCAGCTCGAACGAGGGCCCCATAAGTTTGGAGAGGACCAGGTTAAGGTCCCATGTGGGGACTGGCTGTCGAACTTGTGGGTAGAGACGATCCAAGCCCTTGACGAACCTGCCAACAGAGGTGGACGCCCCATCCCAGGGCTGACGCATCCGTGACGAGGGAAAAGGACGACTGCGGGCTGTGAAAAGGAACTCCTTCGCATACCGCCTGGGGATCTAGCCACCAGCGGAGGGAGGCCAGGACTCGCTCCGGGACAGTGACCACCAAGTTCAGGCATACCAGTCTCCAGGATCCAGGGAAGGTATAATGGTGCCCAAGGAGACCATGCAGAACTTCAACTTTACCATGAACTTGTTGAGTCCACGCAGGTCCAGAATTGGCTGAAGCCCACCCTTCGCCTTGGGGGGGATTAGGAAATAATCGGGAATAAAATCCCCTGCCCCTTAGCTCTCTCGGGACCTCCTCGATTTTCCCCCATGGCGAGAAGCATTTGAACCGCCTGAATAAGGAGTTGCTCATGAGAAGGGTCCCTAAAGAGGGATGGGGAAGGGAGGTGGAAGGGCGGGAAAGAAGAGCATTGGGGAGAGTATCCCACTTCCACCATGCAGAGGACCCAGCGGTCCGTGGTTATCCGAGACCAAGCACAGTGGAAATGGGATAAACGATTCAAGAAAGGTGGAGCAGAATCCTGAATGAGGTTCAGGGCGCCGTCCTCGGGTGTCCCTTCAAAAGGCCTGTTTTGAGCCAGACAAAGGCTTGGTTGGACCCTGGCCATGTCCTGACGGGGGGTTGGAGGGCTTCCTCCTGCCATTACGTCCCTACCACCTATAGAAATCCTGCCTCAGCCAAGGACGATACGGGAGCTGTTGTAACTACTGAGGCTTGAAGGGTTTCTGCTGGGTAGCCGACGTGTGCATGCCCAGGGACTTCATTATTGCCCTTGAGTCTTTAAGGCTTTGTAGCCTTGAATCTGTCTTTCCCAAAAACAGGCCCTCTCTATCAAAAGGGGAGGTCCTGCCGTGTCTGCTGAAGTTCCAGTGGTAGGCCGGAGGCTTGCAGCCAGGAGATATGCCTCATTGTGATCCCTGAGGACAAAGTATGAGTGGCAGAGTCTGCAGCATCCAGCAAGGCCTGCAGCGAGGCCCGTGCCACTGTTTTGCCCTCTTCTGCCAAAGTCCCAAACTCCTCTCTGGACTTGGGAGGTACTAACTCCTTAAATTTCAGCATGGAGTTCCAGGAGTTAAAATTGTACCAGCTCAGGAGCACCTGCTGATTTGCGATCCTGAGCTCAAGTCCCTCCTTCCCCACCCCCCCAAGGAATAAACTTTGAGCCCAAACAAATCAAGGCACTTGGCGTCCTTCAATTTGGGTGCTGGGGCTTGCTGGTCATGCTGTTCTCTTACTGATGCCACTACAAGCGAACAGGGCTGTGGGTGGGTGAACAGATAGTCATACCCCTTCGAGGGAACAAAGTATTTTCACTCCATTCCCTTAGTCCGATCCCAAAGAACGAGAAGCAGAACATGAGGGCCACGGTGGTGCCAAGCGGATCTGCATAAGGTCACGTCTACGTGGCGATGGGGAATGGTGCCGCGACACTGGGGAGCGGTGCCAGGATGTGGACCGATACCAGGACCTGAACCAGCGCCTGGATTTGGATCACGGTCGAGATTATGACCAGTGGTGAGAGCAGTGTCACGTCCGGGATCTGCTCCTCAACTGCGATCGGCAGGCAGATTGGCGCCGCGACCGGGATTTGGAGCAGTGCCGTGAGCATGACTGGCACCACGAAGGAGAACTGTGCCAGGACTGCAGGCAGCATCAGGAACGGTGCCGAGAACGGGATCAGTGCCATGGCTCGACCGACAATGCCAATGGGTGGATTAGGGCCGGTTTGCCCTGGATCAGTGCCGCACGTACAGGAACTGGTGCCTTGGCACGAGGCTGAGGGGATGCTGATGCTGTCATGACAATAAGATCCCTTGAGGCAGCAAAAGTATCCGGGGTGGACGGCAACTGGACCTGAACCACGCTGCATGTCGGGGAGTCCAGAGGCATCAGACTCAACAGCTCTCCCCTCGGGTCCGGAGTCAACGGTGCTGAAGCCATAGGCTGTGCCCCTAGATGCTCCCCTGCGGGACACTTCTCCATGGACAGTTCCAAGGAGGCTGGTCTCTGAGGAGGCGGGGCACCTTTTTCCGGCTTCCAGTGCTGCTTCTGGCCAGAATGGGAGCGGTGCCAGGCTGATGAAGTTGGTTGCAGTGCTGGAGAGCATTGGTGCCGCGGGTCTCATTCAGAGTCCAACCATGGTGCAGCTTCTTCCGCTGCCGCCGGGCTGCTACGCACCGAGGTGCTCGGTCCTGGATCTTGGCACGCCGCAGGAGGCTGAGGGGTAAGAGCCGCCTCCATGAAGAGCTGTTTTAAACAAAAGTCCCGCTCCTTCATAGTCCGGGGATGAAACCCTTTGCAGATCCTGCACTTGTCTGCTTGATGAGACTCCCCAAGACGACACTTGAGGCAAGAGTCATGGGGGTCGCCCTTTGGCATGGGCTTAGAGCAGGAACCGCAGGGCTTGAATCCCGGAGCCTTGGGCATGAGCCCAAGAGAAAAATCATGCAGGAGGGGGAAAAAACCCAACACCACTACTACTAACTATAACTATCAAGAACTGTAACTACACAGGACCCTCGCTAGAAAGCGAGATTTGGGATCCATGTGGGGGACCGCATTAATGCGGGGACCGCGTTAAAATGAATTGCAATTAAAGTAATTGAATTTGGGATCCATGGCGGTGACTGCGTTATATGCGAATTTGTGCTATATAGACGCGCATTCTATAGAGGGTCTGGTGTATTAACTATTAACTGTAAACTATTAACAATAAACTATGCTAGGGAGAGTAGTGAAGCAGAACTCCACAGTTCCAGTGACCATCATGGGCGGTAAGAAGGAACTGAGGAAGCGCTGGGTCAGCTGGGGTATATATCAAGCGCCATGAAGGCGCCGCTTCAGGGGGCTCCACAGCGACCCACCAGGTGTTGCTAGGGTAAAAATTCTCCGACGGCCATGCACGCAGCACGTGCACACCTAATTGGAATTGATATGAGCAAGCACTCAAAGAAGAATAATTACAACAACATAAAAAAGGCCCTATCAATTGACACCTGAAACAAATATTTAACTATGAAGCTTTATCTTCAAAGCATCATACACTACCCCTTTATTCACACCTGCAGCTTGAGATAGTATATTATTGCTCCCAAAATAAATTCTAATAGGACTTGCCTGAATCTGGTCAATTGATTCTTTCTGTGGCCGTTGCTCTGTTGCATGAGAAGGCTGATACATGGGCTGGGATGCTGTGTAACCCTCACTTGTAGAAGAAACCAAGGGAACCTACCAGAAAGAATTTAAGATTTAGCAGAAGCTCTTCAAGTTTTACAAACAGGAGAACCAGACATTACAACTTTGAAAGGAACTGTGCCTGTGGTAAAAATCTTGTTATGGATACACAACATTTTTACTAATATCCACAGTAGCAATATACTTATGCACAATTTGATTAAATTTAGAAATGCTGAAACTGGGGCAAAGTGAATTTATTTTAATTGATTTGTTCTAGTGTACACCCACTGCTCTGGATAGAAGTTCCAAATTCATTGATATTTTTGTCCAGTCAACGGTGTGCGTTTTGTTTTAAATGAAAATTCTTCCTACTGTTATGTCTCCTAAGGTGACCACAAGAGAAAGCATATAGAGTACCAGGGATGAGGAACAGTGTGTAGGAGCAGGCACAGAGGTGATATTTGTCATCATGAGCCCACCCTAACTAAATGTACCTCCCTTTTAACTAAACATCCTTGCAGGCTTTGTGCCTGAGGCCAGGTTATGGGGTGAAGCAGACCAGTAAAGTTGGTTTAAAAACGGCTCTGCTTTCATCACCAACATGATCTGAAACCACCTGCAGAAAAATAAACATGCTGCCTTGCAACAGAGGTTTTATGGCAATTCTTGAGAGGAAGCCCACAAGACTGGTTGCCAGGGTCACCTTTTTGAACCATCACATGTCCCTAATTCACGGTACAGCAAAGCTGAAAGCAGTTTAGCTGCTAGCTATATAAATGGTTGAGGAATTACTGTTAGAACTGGTTTGGACGGGGGGGAGTGCATTTAGGAAAATGCATAAGCACCACTTAACACTGTAAAAAAAGCCCTGGAAAATATAAAGCTGGGGGGGTTGGAGGGGGGGATATGAATGCACCCAGGGCACAGGCATGGCCCCAACAGCAGAATCTTGTGCGGACAATCACTCTAAGAACACACATTTCCCACACAGAGTTCAGTCTAAAAGGCATGTTGCTCCTAATGAACATTCTCAATCTGTTACTCCACATGGCACTTCCTGCTGATCTTCAATGGTGAAGCATTAGTCAGTCTTCTAGCAGGGACGCTTCCTGCTAGCCTCCATTCATTCCAAGGCTCTTATGCATCTACTGAACAAAAAAGTCATAAGACCCTCTACACCACTGGCCCCAACCTTTTTCGTCTGGCGGGCACTAGATGATGAGCCACGGAGGACCATGGCGGTGGATGAGCATCCACTGCAATACCACCGACAAGCGGCGTCATTGCCAAAATGCCGCCAAAATTCAGCGGCGGTGCTGTTTGTTGGCGGCAAGCAGCATCATCCAGAGGCATCGCTGATGAAATGTCGCCGAATTTCGGCAGCATTTCGGCGGATGCTCGTCTGCTGGCCAGTACCCGGGTGCACTTAGACACCCTGGCGGGTGACATGGCACCCACAGGCACCGCGTTGGGGACCCCTGTTCTACACTGTCACTGATTCTTGTATCAGCTTTTTCTGATGTAAATTCAGCCACTATCATGTTCGCAGACACCAAAAATTGAAGGAGAGTAGAAACAATATAAAAAAATCTTACAAGAAAAAATAAGCTTGATTTCTGATGCACCTAATGGTTAACCTCTTCCAACACAATCCTCACCAATTAAAATAAACCTAAAGCCAATTAAAGATCTAGTAAACGGTTTATTGAGCCTAGATCTTACCTGCGTAGCTTCTGATTGCACAGGAACTTGGTTAGGCTGGGAAAGTCTAGATTCAGCATGAACTGGAAATACAATAAATTTACTATGTAACTTTACAATGAGACGTCTTACATGGTATAAATTATAAGCAGGACTGGCAACACTACCTTTTACTAAGATTGCCCAACACATCCTGTAAGACCATTTTGGGTTGAAATTTACCAGGCTGACTGTCAGTCTCAGGAGGAATTTGGGGAGGGGAAATTTCAGCTAAAATGGTTCATCCATTGCAGAGAACAAGGACAGGGAATCTTGGGTTCCATTCCAGCCTCTGGAGGGGAGTGTCCCCGTGTGGGTATAGATTCTTCTGTTTTACCTCTTCTGCCCATCACAGTCCTCTCTCTTCCTCACCCTGGCTCCTTGTCCCAGTTTCTAGCAAGTCCCAGTCCCGTGCCTCCTGACTCCATTCAAGTGCCAGTCCTCCCTCCCTCCCATGTCCCTGTCCCTCCCCCCTTGTCTGCATCTGAATCAGGCAGCGTGCTGCCTGGGCCCAGCAGTGAGTCATTGAGAGTACAGGAAAGAGATTCTCTGATCACATTTCAGGTGCCCAAACCTGGCATAGCTGGCAGCAGCCTAGAACTGCAGTTGCAGCAAAAGGCTTGCTCAACCCTGAATTGGAATATGCTCAGTGCAGATGGAATCTTTGGGGAATTTGGCTGCTAAAACCAAAGTCTCTACTGAGCACATGAACCACAGTTTTTCAGAGGCTTATAAGTTGGCATGATGTGGGTGGGTTTTCATGAGGACAGAAAGAGGAACAGCCACAGCCTTCCAAATTTCAGGTCTCTTCTCCAAAGCATCATGCACTAAAGCTATTTGTAGAAAAGCTCCACAAGAGTTTTTAAAATGGGCAAAACATATTTTTCTTGAGTCTCACCATTCCTCTATCAAATTCCTTTGAAACCCACTGGCAAAGTGTCCCATTTTCTCTAGTGCTAATTGACACAAAGGATTACAACCTACTACTATCAGTTACTCTGTTTGCTCCAAGCTCTGACATTTAAGCTGTGGATCAGAAGATTCCAAACCCACTGATGACTCATCATATGATGATCAATATGTCACAAAGGAATTCTGATATTTTGAGTTTGCTTTTTTTAAAATAAGGAAGTTACATACACACGTGTTAAATGTTCATTACAGTTGCAAAGTTAAGTAGGGCTGTCGATTAATCACAGTTAACTCACACAATTAAAAACATTAATTGCGACGAATCGCAGTTTTAATCGCACTGTTAAACAATACCAATGAAAAATGTAATGTTTTTGCATGTTTCTCTACATTTTCAAATATATTGATTTCAATTTCAAAAAGGATACAGTGATCACTTTATATTACAAATGTTTACACTGTCAAAAATAGTATTTTTCAATTCACCTAATACAAGTACTGTAGTGCAATATCTTTAACATGAATGTTGAACTTACAAATGTAGAACTATGTACAAAAAAACTGCATTCAAAAATAAAACAATGTAAAACTTTAGAGCCTACAAGTCCACTCAGTCCTCCTTCTTGTTCAGCTAATTGCTCAGACAAACCAAGTTTGTTTACATTTGCAGGCGATAATGCTGCCCGCGTCTTGTTTACAATGTCACCTGAAAGTGAGAACAGGCATTCACATGGAACTGTTATAGCTGATGTCACAAGATATTTACGTACCAGATGCGCTAAAGATTCATATGCCCATTCATGCTTCAGCCACCATTCCAGAGGACATGCTTCCATGCTGATGATGCTCGTTAAAAAAATAATGTGTTAAGTTAAATTTGTGACTCAATTCCCTGTGGCAGAATTGTATGTCTTCTGCTCTGTTTTACCCACATTCTGCCATATATTTCATGTTATACCAGTCTCAGATGATGACCCAGCATGTTGTTCATTTAAAGAACACTTTCATTGCAGATTTCACAAAATGCAAAGAGGGTACCAATGTGAGATTTCTAAAGATAGCTACAGCACTAGACCCAATGTTTAAGAATCTGAAGTGCCTTCCAAACAATCTGAGAGGGACAAGGTGTGGAGCATGCTCTCAGAAGTCTTAAAAGAGCAACATTCGAATGCGGGAACTACAGAATCGAACCACCAAAAAATACAAAACAAACAATCTTCTGTTGGTGGCATCTGACTCAGATGATGAAAACGAACATGCGCCAATGTGCACAGCTTTGGATTGTTATCAAGCAGAACCCATCATCAGCATGGATGTATGTCTTCTGGAATGGTGGTTGAAGCATGAAGGGATATAGGAATCTTCAGCACATCTGGCATGTAAGATATCTTGCGACACCGACTATAACAGTGCCATGCGAACGCCTGTTCTCACTTTCAGGTGACATTGTAACAAGAAGCAGGCACCATTATCTCCTGCAAATGTAAACCAACTTGTTTGTCTGGGCGATTGGCTGAACAAGGAGAAGGACTGAGTGGACTCATGGGCTCTAAAGTTTTAAATTGTTTTATTTTTGAATGCAGATATTTTTGGTACATAATTCTACATTTGTAAGTTCAAGTTCCATTAAAAAGATATTGCACTACAGTACTTGTATTAGGTGAATTGAAAAATACTATTTTTTTTGACAGTGCAAATATTTGTAATAAAAATATATAAAGTGAGCACGGTACACTTTGTATTCTGTGTTGTAATTGAATATACTTGAAAATGTAGAAAACGTGTAAAAAATGTAAATAAATAGTATTCCATTATTGTTTTAATTGCTTGACAGCCCTAAAGTTAAGCCCTAAAGTTAAGCACTTAGGCAATGTCAGAATTAATGTTGCCTGTGCAACCGTAATTCTGCCCCCTTGTGCATATGCATGATAGAGTCTTTAATTACATAGTCACAAACTATTTCCCCCCCCCCACAGGATTCCTGACTCATTCAGAGCACAGAATGGATAGTACTCACTTAAATGAGCAGTTATTCAATGTTTTGTTTTCTCCTTATTGTTTAATGAGTGACCCCCATGCCTTATTTACTGCAGGCTGATCAAACCCTGCTCTGAAAACAATTATTAATTTTCTCATGGGCTTTTCTATGGTGTTCATCACTATAGCGTCTGAGTGACTCAAGTATTTTTTGACTACCCCTGTGAGATGAGGGAGTATTATCTGAATTTTACAGAAAGGGAACTGAGGCACAGAGATTAAGGTCAGAATTATCCACTAAATCCAGAAATACTAGTCTATAGCACAATGACATCATGTCCTCCATAAGCCAAATGCTTGGTCTTGAGTTCAAATAATTGAAAGGACACCCAATTACCAGAGATTTGGGGCAATAAATTTATACATCAATGCCACAAATGAAAATTAGAGCAACAGACTATTAGATGTCTACAAAGTGCTGCACAGCAGCGCTATATTCCATGAAAATCACATAATGACCTCACTGAACACCAAGTGGGTTTAAGCTTAGAGATAGCAGAGTTAGGAATGCCTGAAATCAAGTTAATTTTGCAAACCTTCCCCAAGATGCAGTTTTATGATTTACCATTACAAACCTGGAGGGCAAACCATCTGAGGCATATCCAAGTTTTGTGCTGGATTCATGGGCTGTGCTGATACGATGGCAGGATCAAGAGCCTGATTCTCAAACTCCAACATGGAATCCTAATAGAATAATTCAACAGGATTCAAGCATACTTTTAAAAATGTATTAAATTATATTGTTATGATCAGGGATTTGGTTTTTTTTTTTTTTAAGAAAAACAAAAAACAGGAATATCAATATATTTAAAATCAACTAAGATTTCAAGGATTTTCCTGCACCATTCACAATCCCAAAATTACAGAACTTACCTCACGACTATGAAGTATACACTGAAGAGAAGATAATGTAACTATGGCAGCTTGTTTTCACAGGCAAACAGAATAAAGTACAAAAGACAAGCAGGTAACCTGCTCTTTACTATTTAGATGGCTTTATTATTTTTACTTTATATAACTGAGGAATTACTAACAAATGTAAGAGTTTAGCATCCTTCTTAAACCAATTCACCACAGCAGAGCAACTACATACCTGCATGAAGTTGTATGGGCCCTGCATCTGTGCCATAAGGTCCTGTACTCGCTGTTTCCTAACAAGAGGGTCTGCTTGAGTCACAGTAGTGAGAGCATGGGGTTCAGGAACTGGAGGAGATGTAGCTTGTGGTTGTTGCTGGAGTGAATTTACAACCTAGTGAGGAAGTAACAATTGGTTCATGGGTTTCATCTACATATCTTGTTGAGACAATATCAGAAGCAATTTATCAGAAAGTAAAAACTTGGAACTTTAATGACAAAGGTTTGGCAAACTAGTAAGTGCAAAACACCAAGTTCTTGGAAAAGAGTATTACTGTAGCTTTCTACAATGCCCGCACAAGGACCTCTATTACTAGTACGTAGATTTCCTAGAAGGAGGTTTAATGCCTTTTTTTCCTATAGATTTCCTTTGTTTTTTTCAAAACTATGAACTGCTCAAAGAATGCTGCTGTGACAAAAGGTTTAGCAACCACTGCAATTACTTCAATTATTCAGTATCCATCCACCCACCATTGTGGTGCATTGTTTTTGACAGGTGAAATGCAAAATCAAATCAATCGTTTATTTCTCTACCAAGGAGACTAAGGAAGTGTCTCCACTTGGAAGTTTACCAAAATAGCTATTCCAGTATAACTCCCCATGTGGACACTCTTAGGGCATGTCGACACTTCCAAAGTTACAGTGCTGGCAGTTACAATGCCGCTCAGAGAGCGCCAGAGGAAAACCGCTGTTGTGTTCTCACACTGACAGCTGCCTGCGCAATAGCGTGTTCACACTTATAGCACTATTCAAAGTGGTGCACTATGGGCAGCTATCCCACAGAGCACCTCTTTCTCTTTTGCCGCTAAGACTGTCCCAATGCCCCGTGATTCATTGCTTCGCATCCCAGCAATCCCTGTGCTTCCGTCTGAATTTGGCACCATCTTTCAACAGTTTGCGTACTGCGCGCCCTGCCCTGCCTCTTTTGGACAGCAGGAATGGATCCCGAGCTGTTGACCAGTATGCTATTCTCACTGACCAACACATCATGAGTGGCAGTGGAGTTATTCCTTAAACTACAAAGGCAAGAGGAGTGCGACATTGATCTCGCCACACGTAGTAGCTATGACATGAGATTGCTTGTGACATTCATGGAGGTGCTGATGACAGTTGAACGTTGCTTTTGGGCTCAGGAAACAAGCACTGAGTGGTGGGATCACATCGTCATGCACGTCTGGGATGACGAGCAGTGGCTGCAGAACTTTCAGACGAGGAAAGCCACATTTATGGGACTACGTGATGAGCTCGCCCCAGCCCTGTAGCGCAAGGACACGTGAATGAGAGCTTCCCTGTCACTGGAAAAGCATGTGGCGATTGCACCATGGAAGCTGGCTACTCCAGACTGCTACTGATCGGTTGCTAACCAGTTCGGAGTGGGAAAGTCAACCATTGGAGTTGTGTTGATGGAAGTGTGCAGGGCCATTAATCGCATCCTGCTCTGAAAGACCGTGACTCTGGACAACATGCGTGACAGTGTGGATGGCTTTGCACAAATGGGCTTCCCTAACTGCAGAGGGGCAATCGATGGCACAAACATTCCAACTCTGGCATCAGACCACCTAGCCACTGAGTACATTAATTGCAAGGGGTATTTCTTAAATGGTTCTCCAGGCGCTTGTGGATCACCGTGGGCGTTTCACAGACATTAACACAGGCTGATCTGGTGCATGACGCACGCATCTTTTGGAACACTGGCCTGTTCCAGAAGCTGCAAGCAGGAATTTTCTTCCCTGACCAGATCACCACCATAGGGGAAGTCGAAACACACATTGTGATCCTGAGAAACCCCACCTACCCCTTAATGCCATGGCTCATGAAGTCATACCTGGGGCAACTTGACAGCAGCAAGGAGCGGTTCAACAACAGGCTGAGCAAGTGCAGAATGACTGTGGAGTGTGCATTTGGCCATTTAAAAGCCCGCTAGCGACGCCTGTATGGGAAGCTGGACATGGCCGATGATAATATTCCTATGCTTACAGTCGCGTGCTGTACGCTCCATAATATTTGTGAAGGGAAGGGCGAAAGCTTCACTCAGGGCTGGACCGCAGAGGCTCAGCGCCTGGAGGCGGAGTTTGAACAGCCAGAGACCAGGGCTATTAGAGGGGCATAGCACGGGGCCATAAAGATCAGGGATGCTTTGAGGCAGCAATTTGAAGCTGAAAGCCACTAATTTGTTGCTATGCTTGGGATTGCAGTCCTTGTAATGCTAGAAGGTGACTGGTGCACATCATGCAAGAAGGGGCCTCAACATAATTGTATGTTGATTTGCAGTGCTCTTTTCGCTTTCACTTCTTTATATCCTGCAAATGTAAATCAACTTGTTTGTCTGAGCGATTGGCTGAACAAGAAGGAGGACTGAGTGGACTTGCAGGCTCCAAAATGTTGAACTGCATTAAAAAATAAAACAATGTATTTTTGTACATGGTTCTACATTTCTAAGTTCAACTTGCATGATAAAGAGATTGCACTACAGTACTTGTATTAGGTGAACTGAAAAATACTATTTATTTTTTGCTTTTTTACAGTGCAAATACTTGTAATAAAAATGAACATAAGCACTGTACATTTTATATTCTGAGTTGTAACTGAATCAATATATTTGAAAATGTAGAGAACGCCAACAAAAATTAAATAAATGGTATTCTATTATTGTTTAATCATGTGACTAAACAGATTAATCGCTTGACAAGCCCTAATTGTAAGTCAAGGAATGGGATATAAGCATCAGAATATGGCACAGTCATCAGCACAGTTATACAAATGGAAAATCTTCTAGCTACAGACTGGTGTCTCACATCCATTCCAGGTACTGTTCATTCTGAAGGCCATGAATAAATCTGTGGATCATGAATTTCTGATGGACTGGTTATATCTGGCAGAGCAGATATCAAGATGGTTCCTCTTCTCCAAGAAATCCTGAAGCAGCGACAGGCAGTTACTCCATCTCATGGCTGAAAGAGCCAGGAAGACACCACATGGAGTCAAAGGGGGAAAAATATATCATTCTTGGAAGGTGGCAGCTCTGGAATTTGCTTCTGAAGGAAATTAAGCCGAACCAAGCACTAATCCAGTGATACAATGAAAGATTACTTTGTTTATATATACACACACACACACACACACACCCCCTCACAATGGACGGAATAGTTCATGTCCAATCCACCGATCAAGAAGTTATGATCTAAGACAGTGGATAACTATTCTCTCCAATACATGAAAATGTGTGTAAAGAGCCCGTTATAGTACAGTGAAGGATTTAAATATGTAGATAATAAATCTATGCAAGTCACAGTATTTGTAAAATTCTTCCTATTAGTGTTGTAATTCACGTGTGCAAAACACTCATTTTCATGACTTGTATGAAGAATACATTAACAATTTTCTTTACAAGTATGACTTTTCTTCTAGAAGTAATTATATGTAGTACATATAGGTGTAGTAAGAGGAGGCCCTAAGATATACACCTTGGTATCAGAGGCCTGGTATGAGGCCTGAGGCCTAAACTAAAGTAATGGTCAAGACTTTGCTAACAAAGCAAAGTTAAGCTGTGAGCTAGAGGCAGGCCCTGCTCACAGAAGCTGGCAAGGAAAGGGCTGATGTTGCAAGAAGATACGTACATTCCACACAAACAACAAGGAACAGGCTGACCCATCTCAATGACAGGGCCAAAAGGGTAATATGATGGATAGAGTTGTTTTGTTCGAACCAACATGTACAAGGTGAGAGGCGGCACCTTACTACGTAGAGGGGTTGTACCTTGCTACGTGGAAGGGTTGCACCTCAGTACGTCAGGAGTGATGTGTAACTTGTTTGTACCTGTGTATAATAATGCATCCCTGGGGCGGTGTCTGGGTCCAGCCAAGGGGCAGTGGAAAGTCCCGCCACTGACTGAGCTGAGTCCATTGCCAGGGGGCACATAGTAGTATGCCTTTTACTAGAGTAACAATCTAGGGGAACTATCATTGTGCTTCGTTTGACAATAAACCTGGCCAACGTGCCTTCGTACCTTACTAGAGAGTCTGTGGTCATTGGGGGTTCTCTTGGGTCTGCTGTGTCAGCGATCTGCGCAGAGCTGAGGCAGCACACAGAGGGAACACACGCACGCAGCCGATTGATATCAACATTGAACAGAGCAGAGCACCACACCGGTAGCATCTGACAACAATAGGTTTATCTACTTCTGAGCAGACTTGTGCACACCTGGCGGGCAATGTAAGTTGTGGTTGAGTTTACATGTGGCATTAACTGTATCACCAGGGAACTGCATAAAGCAATACATCTCCATAATGCTGTCAATAGCTGCAACTACAATTTAGAAGTTCTACATTGGCTATATATCAGTGACAATTTTAAAACTGCTTGTTACTCTTCTACTTCCGCCTCCCCAACCTACTACTACACTACTAAAGCAACTTCCCCACTGAGATTCAGCTACATGCAAGGTTAGTACTATAGAGATCTTCGAGCTGGGTACACAATACAGGAAAATATGGCCAGCTCAAGACTGGTAAAAAGGTTTATTTTTGGGTTAAAATCTATTATGAATGTTTTGAAGAGTTGCGAGTCAGTGAAAACAGGGACTGCAATTTTACCAGCAGCACATAAGACATCTTACCTCAACTGTTTCAACTGTCCACTCATCTACCTGTTCCTTCTCACTGCTGCTGAACTGAGTCTCCGCCATGAACTGTCTGTTTACATACTAAAATAAAAATGAGAAAGTATGAAAGACAGACAGTGGCATTAAAGTTAAAATAGTGACTGCAATCTTTCCACTGAATAGTACCTCAGTTGATTCAACTTCACTTGGTTCAGTGTATTCTTCTGTTGGCTCAGGTTCTATGAGAAAAATATACTATTTTAGGCACATTCCATTAAGTAAATGTGTATGTTACTCTTTCCTTTAAACTTTTTTTTTTGGGGGGGTGGGGGGAAGGGAGGACAGTAAAATCCCAACCAGTAGTTTAACAGTTTATCTTCCTTTGACAAACACTGTTTTGTTTAATCTTTGTGATTTTAGAGTTATGAGAACATAGGTTCTGCTCTTAAATCTACAGCAAACTGGAGTAGAAAGATGTAGGAAAGCAAGATGTGGTGACCAATTTTAATCTACATGATACCACATAAGCATTTACACTGTTAAGATGTATTCCTCGTTTACAAGTTGCAATGAGCTTTGTCTTAAGTGCATATATTGAACCTTTGCCCACTCAGTGTAGATCCCATTAAGTGGCTGGGCCTCGTTAGGCTGCTGCTATATTCAGGATTTTAAATCGCTAGTTAGCTCATTCTTCACATTTATTCACTTTGCATTTATCTATTATGTAGCCAGGCTACATATGTTCTTTTACAAACCATGAAATTCTGTCTAAGGCACTAGACTGACTGAATAGTTTAGATATAAGAGCTTGATTTCTTTCACATTTATAATTATTTTTCCACTGCTCTCATGGATCCCAGCAAGTAGGGATAACAGTAGACCTACAAGTTACACATGGAGACCCAAACAGACAAATGTACTTACCAGCTTCTGCTACAGGATCTTCCACTGTAGGTGCAGGAGCTGCCTCCTCTTCCTCACACAGTCCATTCTGATGGTTGTGGGTACTATCAAAATAACTAGTTTGAAGAATGCGTTCAACAACATCCTTCAAGGCCTTGTCTGCAAAGGAATTAAACTCTGGTCAAGTATAGACTAAAAGATCATATAACTATTTTCCAGGATGATGTCCACTCCCCACAAATCTCATAAAACATATTTTCCATTTATTGACAGGAAACATTTACTGTCCAGAACTAGTCTAATATCACTTTGAATTTAATTATCTACCACAGAATGCCCACCTGGATTTTAACGATCAGAAATGAAAAGCATTTCCTAAGTTGTGTCAGCACTTCATACTGCCTGTTTGCACATTAAACCATGGTAATTTAAAGAGCAGCTGACAACTCCAAAGTCATTTTGAAGCAATTCTGCTTCTTGAATCTATGAAAAGCTGAACTTCATTTTTGACTAAATCCTAGGGGGTAAGTATCTTAAAATGTACCATGAAAGAAGTTGTTAGACATTGATAATGCAAGAATAAGCAAGATCTCCGTGAGGTCTGTGTACACCCCCCAGAATCATAGCATAACCCTAGAGTCCTGGAATGAGAGCAAAATCTAGGGTTAGGCTATGATTCTGGGGGGTGTACATGACGGCGGTGCAGAGGTACCACTATGGCAGTCAGTGACAGCAGTATCATCTGCAGCGCACATTTGGGCAGCGTTTTTCACCCAAGACAGGGGGACTGCCCCAGAAAGGGGGCACAGATCCCACAGGAGGATGCAGACAAGTTGGAGTTTTGAGCAATCCACATGTCCTCCCTGATGGTCCCTTGCCACTTGAGTGCATTTGGTAAATAATCTGCAAATTGAACACTGCTCTTTGATGTAGGCTTTGCCTAGGCCCCGCATGTTCCACATGTGGGGATCATTCCCCCACACCACAGATGTTTAAACCCTGGTGAAGACATCACCAGGGAAAGACAAACTAAACTACAGCTAACAAACACTAAATCTAACACTATACTAAGGGATTGTGAGGTGAAAACGACAGAGCTCCAATCCCAGACACAGGCAGTAAAACAGAAGGGGAGGCGCACCTCAGAGCCAGGGGAGGTGCTAGTCATAAGGCATAAGCACTGCCCCCCTACAGGTACAGCTATGAAAAGTTTCTTCAGCTTTGGCTGGCATAAACGCGCACACACACACCCTAAACGGAATACACAGCTGCATCTACTCGAAGATGAAGAACAGCAACAGCCAGGCCAAGTAATCTGCCAATGAGAACTTTTGACATGTGTCCAGTCTTTATCTCACCAACATATTACAACCAATAGAACTGTTGCATACAAATTAGTTGCAAAGGAATAGTGGCAATTGGTTGGGATACATGGAGTCATTTGACATCAGAGGTAAAAGCTGATCTGAACCGATCTGTAAGCCTATCTCATAACTACCATATTGTTCCGAGTATAGGCCGCTCTCATAACTACCATATTGTTCCGAGTATAGGCCGCTCCTGATTATAAGCCGCACCCTTAAAGTTTGGTGCTATTTTAAAAAAATTAAATTTTTAACTTTTTTTAACTTAAAAGACCGTATGTGGCGGGAGCCGGACGGCCAGAGCCAGGTAGCTGGCCGGCCAGAGTAGGGCAGCCGGGAAGGGATGCGGGGCCAGAGCCGGGCGATGCGGGACGCGCGGCCAGGGCCAGCGCCGGGTGGCGCGAGGCCAGGCAGGGCCGCCCAGAGAATTCCGGGGGCCCGGGGTCTTCGGCGGGGGGGGGGGGGGGCGGAGGAGCGGCCTTCCATTCTGGAACCTGCCGCCGAAGTGTCCCGAAGACCTGCCGCGGGGCGCCCCCGCCGCCGAATTACCGCCGAAGACCGGGCTGAACTTCGGCAGCGGATCCTGCTTGGGCGGTAACTCGCCAGTGGGGGGTCCTTCCGCCCCGGAGCGGAAGGACCCCCCCCCCCCCCCCCCCGCGCAGGTGAAGACCAGGAGCAGAAGAAGCTCCTGCGCCTGGCCCCGCAAGAGTTTTCCGGGCCCCCCGGAACGAGTGAAGGACACCGCTCCGGAGGCCCCGAAAAACACTCGTGGGGGCCCCTGCGGGGCCTGGGGGCAAATTGCCCCCTTTGCCCCCCCCTCTGGGCAGCCCTGAGGCTGGGGCCGGCGGAGGCGGGTACACGGGGCTGGAGCCGGGCGGCGTGAGGCCAGGGCCGGCGGAGGCGGGTACGCGGGGCCAGGGCCGGGCGGCGGGGGAGGCGGGGACACAGCTGGGGCAGCCCAGAGCCCTCTGATTCCCCGCCGCGGCTGGGATTTAAAAGGCTCTGGGCTCCCCGCCGCGGCGGGCAGCCCAGAGCGCTCTGATTCCCGGCCGCGGCTGGGATTTAAAGGGCTCTGGGCTCCCCGCCGCGGCGGGCAGCCCAGAGCCCTCTGAGTCCCCGCCCCGGCTGGGATTTAAAGGGCTCTGGGCTCCCCGCCGCGGCGGGCAGCCCAGAGCGCTCTGAGTCCCGGCCGCGGCGGGCAGCCCAGAGCGCTCTGAGTCCCGGCCGCGGCGGGCAGCCCAGAGCCCTCTGAGTCCCCGCCGCGGCTGGGATTTACCGTAAAAGGCTCTGGGCTCCCCGCCGCGGCGGGCAGCCCACAGCCCTCTGATTCCCCGCCACGGCTGGGATTTAAAGCGCTCTGGGCTCCCCGCCGCCGCGGGCAGCCCAGAGCGCTCTGATTCCCTGCCGCGGCTGGGATTTAAAGCGCTCTGGGCTCCCCGCCGCCGCGGGCAGCCCAGAGCGCTCTGATTCCCGGCCGCGGCTGGGATTTGAAGTATTTTTATTGTTTTTTTTTTCAAGTTCCTGATTATAGACCGCACCCCTAATTTAAAGACTTAAATTAGGGGGAAAAAGTGCGGCCTATACTCGGGACAATACGGTATATACAATTTTTAATAACGTAGCTTTTTACAACAAAAGCTCTTCAAATATAGCATAGACAAGATTTCTATTACTTTTATATATGGAGAGTTTGAAGAATTTTCTTCTGTTAAATTGACTCCCAGATGAATTTAAGTATGGTAGATGCTAAATTTCTTAAAGAACACAGTTTTCAATGGATTTTATATCCAACTAATCTACTGAATTTTCTAAAATTTACTTCTGTGCTCAAAAATTAAGTTGTGTAACTTTGGAGGATACATTGCATTTTTCACATATAGCAAAGAAATTAAATCCCTGCTTTAAGTGCAAAATGGAATTCAGTTTAAAATATGGAGTCACAACCAGCACTTCCATAATAAGCTGAATGTACTGTAAAGCACACATTACATATCTTGGGCCCATACAGGAAAATCCTATAGTATCTAGTTGCCATTTAAAATGCCATGTTTTGTTACGATTACAAGTAATTATTCCTTTGTGCATTATTTGTAATACTAAAAATAAATACTAGAAACAAAACCCTGATTTTAACACCACGTTTTGTAACGATGAAGAAAATAGAGGACAATTTCAACTGTAGAATAAGGAGCAACTGTAAATAAAAGCATATGCAAAGATTGCTTTTTCTTGCCAAAATTCTGCTCTACGTAAAAAAAAAAAACTTCCTAAAACTCTTGTTAGTTGTATTCAACAATTCTTGACAAGGTTAGCACATCCTTCTGTCACATTTTCAGCCTAAATTATCTACTTGGTCCAAAATCACAAAGTATCATTATGTCAGAGAATTATTACCTCAACAGTTATAGCAGTTTTCAGAAAAAAGCAACCAACCCTGAAAATATTAAGCCCCTTATCCTTTAATGGTTTATCTTATTCTTATTCACACAAACATACTTCAAAACATCCATTCTGTGAAATATAACAAACAGCCATTACAAGTTGTAATTTTACTGAGACTGGTTTTAAAACCACACTCCTTTAATTCCTCCAACAGGAAGTTTCACTTCATCTCAAATTAAGCAATACGTTTGGATATAACAGTAGACAATCTATATATATTACAGCTGTTTTCATAAAACCACATATGTAGATGGATTTACTTACACTAATGAAACAAACCATTTCTTGCTAAGAAACCAGATGCTATTCTTGCCAGATTTTCCAAAAAGCTTAACTGCCATTTAAGCACCTCAACAGAAGCTGAGCTCTCCTGAAAATTTGGCTACCATTTAAGCATTCCATTAAAAAAAAGTCATAACTTGCCTTGTTTAAGGTCTAAAACTAACCAAGCACACATTTCACTGAAAAATATTCCTCGCCTAACCCCCAGTTTTCTAGAAAGCAAAAAACAGCTACTGAGCACCATCAGTGACAGAACACCGCTGAAGCAGCAGAAACTGTGGGCCCAGTAAGTGATGAGTAAGGCTATGTCAGTGCCAAATAAAACATGCAGTAAGTCAGCATTTCATTCAACTATACAGTTACAACATAGCTGAGACCAAGATAATTCAGTCACTATCCAGACAAGCTATTAGCAAAAGATAGCAATTCTGACAGTTAAAACTATAAATCACAGGCATTTGTAATGTAACTTTTACTCATATATTTAGTATATTTTTTCCTTGCATTCAATGTTCTACTTTAAACATACTTACAGGTAGTTCCACAAACAGGCTTATCCTTCCCTTCCAGTAAGTCCCACAGGTGAATGGATGCTTGTTCATACTGTTCGTTCAACCTTCAACAAAAATATTAATTAATTGAAGCATAACATTACTCAACAGGTCTCAAAATTCTTATGCTGGAGATAATTAGAATGAATGCACTGATCAATATTAACATTACAGAGATTACTTAACAGTAAAACTAGCACATTACCTGATATTCATGTCCCGCTCAGGGTCAACTAGCTTGTAAAACTCATCCAGCATTGTCAGTTCCTCCTCTGTTAGTACAGGGACGCCATTTGATCCTTGTTTCAGGTCACTGCGCACTTCATCGTCTCCTAACTTGTCCAAAATAAACTGCAGCTCAAGTACAGTCTTTAAACGTTTCTGTTCAGCTTCTTCTCGCATCAGCTGCTCCCGCCGGGCTGTCTTCTTTATTGTTTTCTGGATCTGCTCACAAGGAAAGGGGAATGTTAGACTACTTAAGATAGATCATTTTGAGTTGTAGTCCAAGTCGATCCGGTACAGAATCTATGTATCCAGGGAACTGGCTTTTAAATGCCACCACAAATACTATATTTTGTTTATATAAAGCAGTGATAGTCAAGACTGAGGCACACGAGCCGCAAGTGGCTGTTTGATATGTCTTTTGCAGCTCTTTACAGAACATATTAAAATACTGTGATATAATTAACAACCAATAAGGATGCTTTTACATTATTAACCAATTGTAGTTGACAAAATATTTAGATAAATTCTCACAGCAAAATGATTGACCATGTATCTATCTATACACATGCACCCCTGTCATACTGTTTAAACATGAATATATAGTACTATGGTAAATGAATGTATAAATTCCCACAACTGTGGCTCTTTTGGGTAACGCAAATCACTAATTTGGCTCCTGAATCACTGAGGTCTAAGCACCACTGCTATCAAGCTACTGGCTCTAATCATAATCAATATAACCATCATTAAGATTTACCAAGATATTCTTCATATGTAGTGCCAGTGAAAGTATACTCCAGTAAAAGAGAAAAATAACTGACATTTACCAACATTATCTAAGATCAACTTTAGAGACCTAGTGTTGGAATATTATATCATGATCCCCCAACAAATCTACTTGTCTATTCATATACAGAGTTTTAAAAAGTCAGATGGAAAGGGCTGTGCCAGAGCAGTACAGGAATTCAGCTTCAGGAAAGAAAAGGAGCTCCAGAGGAGGAAGAATAACCCTTCACCACCAATCTGCATAAGCACTGGTGACAAACAGAATAAATCTTCTGGCTAGTGACCTCAGGGGTTCTCAACAAATTTTTTGGTGGCCTCAGAGTGTGGCCACCAACTATTGCTGTTCGCGGCTCTGACAATTTTTCCTAAAATACTTTATTTGGTTTTCCTAAAGTTAGTTATGCACATACACATTCCCAAATCATTGCAATTTATTTATTTAGGGTTTGGGGTGTTGGGTTTTTTTGCAGACTCAGTAATAAAAATGTAGTTGCCTCTATTCTTTATTGGACCTAAACAGAATAGAAAAACAAATAAGGTGCTTTGCACATTCTTGTCTTCGTTATTGTTTCTTTTGCACCCCCCCCCCCTTTTTTTTTTAAGGCTTGTAAGTCTGCTGCTGTAAAAAAAAGTGAGACTTTTATGTTAACATCACTTTTCACAGCCTCCCAGCTAGCTACTAAGTCTGCTGTGAAAAGTGGTATTAAACAAATACAAATATCCTCGTCCACAGCAGATTTACTCGGCCCTGGCAAGCCCATGGACAAATTAAGTCCTGGATGGGGAGGTGAGTAGGGAGGCAGCAGGGCAACTGGGGGGGACAAAGGGGGAGAAGAGGGGAGAAACCAATTCTATTTCTCCAAGTCACGGAAGGACAATGACTTTGTTCCTTGGCAGATTGAGGGATTCATTTAAAGTGATGCAGCAGGGAGAAGACTAGGTGGCATGGTAGAAAGAAGAATGGTTACTTATTTTACAGTAACTGTTGAAGACACGTTGTCAGTGTGGATGAGACAGTTACTCACTTTGTGCAGTAACTGAGGTTCTTCGAGATGATTGTCACTGTGGGTGCTCCACTTTAGGCATCTTGACACCCTGCACTTGTAATCGGAGGTTTTATAGTAGCAGTGCCTGGTTGGGCCGCGCATGAGCTGTAGCCATCTCGTGCTGCTCTGAGTGGTTACATAGCGATGCACAGCCAACCATCCCCCAGTCCCTTCTCCACCCCAGAAGACTGGCATAAAACTCCGAAGTGTGTTGGGGGGATAGTGGAGCACCCACAAGGACAACCATTTTGAAGAACATCAGTTACTGCACAAGGTGAGTAACCTCCTCTTTTTCAAGGAGTGTCCCTGGGGGTGCTCCACTTTAGATGAATGTTGAGCACTGCCCCTCAGTGGAGGGGAGGGGCTTCAGAGTTGGTTCATTGGACAGTGGATAACACAGAGTCCAAACTGAGTGTCTGCTGCTGATTGTTGTTCTAAAGCATAGCGTTTAGCAGAAGTATGGGCGGATGTCAGTCATAGGACACAGACGTCGTTAACACTCTGGTGGAGTGTGTGGGAACTCCAAGTGGAGGTTGCAGATTGCTGTTTTGATAGCACAAATGGATACATCCAGATATCCATTTGGATAGTCTGTTTTGAGAAGGCTTGGCCCTTCAAACATTCTGTTATGGAAATGAAAAGTTGAGATGATTTTCTGAATGATTTTGTTCTATGTAGAAAACTAATGCTCTGCAAATGTCTAGCGCAGGGGTTGGCAACCTTTCAGAAGTGGTGTGCCGAGTCTTCATTTAGTCACTCTAATTTAAGGTTTCGCGTGCCAGTACTACATTTTAACATTTTTAGAAGGCCTCTTTCTATAAGTCTATAATATATAACTAAACTATTGTTGTATGTAAAGGTTTTTAAAATGTTTAAGAAGCTTCATTTAAAATTAAATTAAAATGCAGAGCCCCCCGGACTGGTGGCCAGGACCCGGGGAGTGAGAGTGCCATTGAAAATCAGCTCGCGTGCCGCCTTCGGCACGTGTGCCCATAGGTTGCCTACCCCTGGTCTAGCGTGTGGAGTGAGGCCTCCCTGCTGTCAGTATGGGGCTTCAGATTTTTTTTTTAACAGTTAAGTAAATGGGCTGATTTAAATGAAAAGGGGAAGCAACCTTGAGTATGAACTTAGGGTGCAGTCGTAGGATTACCTTATCCTTAAATAATGTAGTATAAGGTGGGTGTGCCATTAGGACATCTAATTCTCCCACCCATCTTGCTGATGTGATGTCAATTAGGAAAGCAACCTTCACTGATAAGTGCAACAAAGCAAGCTGCAAGGGATTCAAATGAGTTTCCCATGAGACTGCACAGAACAAGGTTGAAATCCCACATGGGAGTAGGGTTTCTTAGTGTGGGATAAGTGTTTTCTATGCCTTTAAAGAAGCATTTAGTCATCAGATGAGCAAAGATAGCAACTGCGTCCACTTTGTCATGGAAGGTGGTGATGGCAGTCAAATATAATCTGACTGAGCTGGTGGATAGCCCTGATTTTTTTAAGTCCCAGAATCCTCGACTATATACTAGGTATACTAGGGCCGACTGTGGAAAAAACTGTTTGTCCTGGCACCAAGTGCTGAATCGTTTCCACCTACGTGTGTGTCTTTCTTGTGCTTAGTCTATGACTGTTCAGTAGTATATATTTCACTTCCTTGGAACAGTCCTTCTCGACCCCCTATTAGCCATGGAGTAACCAGGCCTTATGGCAGAGTACTGCGAGGTTGGGGTCACGGACATGCTCTGCATCCTGTGACAGAAGGTGAAGCACTAAGGGAAGGGTTCGAGGCAGTTTCACTGCCATCTGTCTCAGGTATGGGAACCACATTTGTCTGGGCAACGTGGGTGCAATGAGAATGACCCTAGATTTGTCCTGCCTGATCTTGTGAATGACTCAGTTCAGCAGTGGGATCAGAGGAAAAGCATACATCTGTGGCGCTTCCCATTTTATGGAGGAGAGTGTCACCCAGGGAGTGGTGTCCCAATCCAGCCCCGGAGCAATACTGTGGGCACTTGGCATTCTGAGCTGCTTCAAATAGATCTATGGAACCCCCATAGGTTGAATATGGCTTTGAGAATTCCAGGATCCATCTCCGACTCATGGGTTTGTGAGAAATCCTTGCTTAGTTGGTCCACTGTTGTGTTCTGACATCTCAGCAGATAGGATGCCAATATCTCTATGCTGTTGGTGATGCACCAATTCCAGAGGCGTATTGCCTCTGCACAGAGAGGGTGTGATCGTGCTCCCCCATGGCGATTTATACAGTACATGCATGCTATATTGTCTGTAAGGATCTTGACGGCATTGTTCTTGTTTAAAGGGAGAAAGTGCTCGCATGCGTTTCGGACTGCCCTTAGCTCCGATGTTGGACTCCACTGTCACATAAATGTGCTCCCCAACCAACTAGAGAGGTGTCTGTCATGACTGTCATGGTTGGAACTTTTTGTTGGAACTTTTTGTTGGAAAGGGATTCCTGAGCAGACATTCTGTGGTTGTGTCCACCTTGTTAGCTAGTCTTTTACCCTGCGGGGCTTCTGTTGAGAGAATGCCTGTGTGTTATATACACTGTTCAAAGCCAGGCCAGTAAGCATCACATGTGGAGCCTGGCATATTTTACGATAAACACTGCTGGCGACATGTGGCCCAAGAGTTATATAGATGTTTGGCAGATGTTTGTGGGCTGTCCATCATGGTTGAAATTAGGCTGACTAGAGTGAGAAAACACTACTGGGGTAACATTGCTGTTTCTGTGAGATGGTTGAAGTAGGCTCCTTTGAATTCCAACTGTTAGACAGGAACCAGGGTGGACTTCTGTACATTTATTTGTAACCCATGGTCTGTGAAAAAGGGTTATCGTGGTTTGCATGGCATTTATTGCACCTTGCTGCATTGGTGCCCTTATAAGGCAGTATGGAAATATCACCATTCCTTGTTTGCAAAGGTGAGCTGCAACAACACTGAGAACCTTGGAAAAAACTCTCTGGGCAGTTGATAGGTCGAAGGGTAGCGCTCTGTATTGGAAATGCGGATTCCCTTGGGTGAATCTCAAGAATCTTCGATGCGCCGGGTTAATCTGTAATATGAAAATAAGCGTTCCAGAGGTAGAGGGCCGAGAGACAAATCTCCTTTCTCGAATGCCAGAATTATTGTGGATAAGAGTCACCATTTTGAAATGTCATGTTCTCACAAATTTGTTGAGTTTTCACAAATCCAGGATGAGTCTCCACCTGTCGTTCTTTGTCTGAGCAAGAAAATAAATGGGAATAAAAAACCTCTCCCTGTATTCATAGAATGCCAGGGTTGGAAGGGACCCTCAGGAGGCCATCTAGTCCAACCCCCTGCTCAAAGCTGGACCAATCCTCAGACAGATTGTTGCCCCAGATCCCTAAATGGCCCCCTCAAGGATTCAACTCACAACCCTGGGGTTAGCAGGCCAATGCTCAAACCACTGAGCTATCCCTCCCCCTGAGATGGTACAGGTTCTACAGCACCCAATTGTACGAGGTGGTTTACTTCCTGTTGTAACAAGTGCTCATGAGAGGGGTCCCGGAAGAAGGATGGGGAAGTGGGGTGGGTAGGTGGGATAGAAATGAAGGGGATGGAATAACCCTTCTGGATAATCTCCAGAACCCATTTGCCTGTTGTGATGGTGTTCCAGACAGGATAGTATGGTGACAGACGGCCTCCAAACAGGCAGGAAACCGGATGTGGTTCCAGAATCAGAGAATGTGGAGGTCTCCTGCCCTCGACCACACCTTCAAAATGATTGTCTGGAGGTAGATGGTTGAGACACTGAAGGCTGATCTTAGCTCTGCTAACGTCTGGTCTGTCTTTGTTTACGTCGTTGGTCATACTGTCTTTGGGACCGAGAATATGGGGTAGACTAGAATCTCTGGTTCTAAAACTTGCCTTGTTTCTTTTTGTTTGCAGGTACATATATGCCCAGGGTTTTTAAGGTTGCCTGTGAGTCCTTTAAGGTGTGTAAGGACACATCGGTTTTGCCAGCAAACAATTTTTGACCCTCCAGCTGTATCCTCTTCTGTCTCTAAGGGTGCTGAGACAGCTGGTGAAGGGGACCATGTTGTTCTGGACCTCGGTGGGTTAGGGGGCCTGAGGTTTTGGGCCATATACTTAAGGCTCAATGTTTGTCACAGAGGTCATGGATTCTGTTACTTTCCAGGACTTCAGCAGCGGCCCGTGCGGCTGGCCCGGGAGCCATCTTAGCAGCTTGGGCAGTCTTGGGCCAGTCGTACTGGCTGTTGCTGGGGCAGTCTCAGGGCCACCTATAGCAGAAGTTTAGGTGTGTGTGTGGGAGGGGCGGGTGTTTCAGGGCTGGAGACTGGGGTGTGGGGCCGTGCTTACCATGGGGAGGGGAGGTGGGGGGGGGCTCCCCAGAAAGGCAACAAACTCTCCTCCCTCAACTCCTAGCTCAATGTGCTGCCTCTGCCCGCAGGCACTGCCCCCGCAGCTCCCACTGGCTGCAGTTCCCAGCCAATGGGAGCTGAAGAAACAGGACTTGGGGCAGAGCAGAGGCATATAAGCATACGTTGCCACTTCCCAGGAGCCAGGCAGCGAACCTGCCCCAGCCCCACTCCCAAGTTTTAGTCAGGTGTATATAGTAAAAGTCATGGACAGGTCACAGGCCGCAAAGTTTTATTTACTGCCTGTGACCTGTCCATGACTTTTACTAAAAATATCCATGACTAAAACATACCCTTACCTATACATTGCTGTGTTTGCCCCAGCCAGTGCTCTTACCCTTCACTGGGCTCAGCTGCTAGTCCTAGGTGGGCTGCGGGAGGTCAGGACTCTCTCTTCCCCTACAAAGAGCAGCCAGGGCTGCAGACACATCCCCTGGTTGCAGGAAGTTCCACACCCCTGCCTACCTGCTTCCTGCCCCCACTGCTCCTCAAATCACAGTTGGAGTGGAGTATGGGGAGCTGTTCTCCCATCCACCCAACCCCATGCATCCAGACTCCCTCACCAAGCTTCATCCTTCTGCACCCAGACCTATACCAATCACCTGCACTCGAACCCCAACCCCCCAGAGCCCTCCTGCACCCAAATCCCCCGCTGAGCCCCTCCTCCCTTAATCTGGACCCCCACCCCTGCACCAAGACCATCCGCCGCTGAGCCCTGCACTCAACCCACAAAGCCCCACCCCCCATGCACCACCCTAACGAGCCACTACACCCCCCAAACCCCACCCCACCAAGCCCCCAGTACCCGGACCCCTCCCTCTGCTGAGCCCTCCTGCCAAGTCTCATTCCCCCACAACCAGACCCCTCCCCCTGTTGAGGCCCAAACACTTCACCTGGATCCCCCTGCAGAGTCCCATTACCCCTGCACTCAGAACACCCCCAACTAGCCTCCATGCATCCAGATTCCCCCACACTCTCACACCCCACTGAGCCACCCTCACCCAGATTGCCCCACACAAAACCCTCTCAATCCACATCTAGATACCACCACACTAAGCCCCCCCATCACACTTGGATCCTGCCCAAGCCTACTTGCCCACTCCTGGTGCGGAGGGGCAGGCCCGGCCCTTGCACTGTGTCAGAATTGGATGCGGCATCAACACTCCCTTGCTCGTTGGATGCTGACTTGGCAATCTCCCACTTCCGTGAAACCAGTGGCCTGTGCTCCCCACTGCCATGCTGGAGCCTCCACATTTATTTATTGGCAAATAAAACTTGCAGAATTTTAAAATATTGTGTGCAGAATTTTAATTTTTTTGGTGCAGAATTCCTTCAGGAGTAGCAGTATGAATGATGAGGTTTAGCACACCTTGCTATGGTTGAGGCAGTGGGCGGAGGAAACAAAGAAAGGAAGTTCACAGGACTGGAAATTTCTACACATCCAATGGAATTTCCAATAAAATTAAAATGTTAAGATGTATGAAAATAAGTATTAATAGTTTATCATTGTTCATTAGAAGATTATTTTAACCTATAAACAACATTTGAACGAAGAATCTTCAATTTAGTAATATCCAGTTAACTTTAAGACTCAAATTTTCCTTTATGAGAGCCACGTCTTATCTGACTTGACAACTTTCCTGTATTCGTATGTCCTCTCAGAGTAATAGGGTTCACTCAGGCTTGGATTACACTACAGAGTTAGGTGGATGTAACGCAACTTACGTCGCTCTAACTCTAAGTGTCTACACTACAACAGTGCTCCTGCTGATGTAAGTCGCCCACTACATCAACTTAACTCCACCTTCACGAGAGGTGTAGCCCTTAGGTTGATGTAGGGTACGTCTACACTACGGGATTATTCCGAATTTACATAAACCGGTTTAGCAAAACAGATTGTATAAAATCGAGTGCGCGCGGCCACACTAAACATATTAAATCGGTGGTGTGCGTCCACGGTCCGAGGCTAGCGTCGATTTCTGGAGAGTTGCACTGAGGGTAGCTATTCAGTAGCTATCCCATAGTTCCCGCAGCCTCCCCCGCCCCTTGGAATTTCCGGGTTGAGATCCCAGTGCCTGATGGGGCAAAAATCATTGTCGCGGGTGGTTCTGGGTAAATGTCGTCAGTCACTCCTTCCTCTGGGAAAGCAACGGCAGACAAGCATTTCGCGCCTTTTTTCCCTGGATTGCCCTGGCAGACGCCATAGCATGGCAATCATGGAGCCTGTTTTGCCTTTTGTGACTGTCACCGTATGTGTACTAGATGCCGCTGACAGAGGCGATTCAGCAGCGCTACACAGCAGCAAGCATTTGCTTTTGCATGACAGCAGAGATGGTTATCAGCCATACTGTACCATCTACCATGCCATAAATTGGCAATAAGATGATCATGGTTACCAGTCCTTTTGCACTGCACCATCTGCTGCTGTCATAAGTGCCCCTGGCTGAGATCAGCCGGGGGCGCAAAAGCC
This sequence comes from Mauremys mutica, assembly GCF_020497125.1. Lineage (NCBI taxonomy): Eukaryota > Metazoa > Chordata > Testudines > Geoemydidae > Mauremys > Mauremys mutica. The sequence goes on from NC_059075.1 coordinate 81,691,188, forward strand.
AAAATTGGGAATGACTCCCTGAGTCAATCCCTCCTTTTTGGTATCTAAAAATAGAATCAGTCCTGCCTAGAATATGGGGCAAGTGTACTAGAGAACCAGTGTATCATAGAACCAGAGAGCATAGCTGCTCTGTGTCAGATCCCACAGAAATTATGAGCTGTACGCTATTCACAGGGGGTGCTCCTGCAACAACCCCACCTGTTGATTCCATTCTTCCCTCAGCCTTCCTAGGCTACCGTAGCAGTGTCCCCCCACTTGTCTGATGAAGTAATAAAGAATGCAGGAATAAGACACAGTGACTTGTTATTGAAAAATGAGTGGAAGGCAGCCTCCAGCTGCTATGATAGTCCAGACAGGACATTAAGCAGTGTGGGGGAGAGGAGCCCAGCATCCCGCTGCTAGTCCAGGGACAATTGAATCTTTTCTTTACACATGAAGGGCGGGGGCTGATGGAGCTCAGCCCCCTGTTGCTATGATGAAGACGGTTACCAGCCATACTGCACCATCTACCAGGAAAAATCAGGAGTTTTTTACACAGGCGCCCATGGTCGACCTCACTGGATGCTAGTCGGCATGGTTACCAGTCCTTTTGCACTGCCCCATGTGCCAAAAGGCTGATGATGACGCTGGATAGCAGTCATATTGTACCATCAGCCACCCATGGCGGGGGGGGAGGGAGCGAGGATGTTGGTGTTGACTGCTGCAGCATCGCGTCTATCTGCAGCATTCAGTAAAGATAGGGTGACAGAGTCAAGAGAGGATTGTTTTCCCTTTCACTTCGCGGGGGGGGAGGGGGGGGAGAAATGCCGAGCTATGCCCTGAACCACCGCAGACACTGTGTTTGACCCTAGAAGCATTTGGAGCTCAGCCAAGAATGCAAATGCTTTTCGGAGACTGCAGGAACTGTGGGATTGCTTGAGTCCTCCAGTCCCCGCTCCCCCCCTCCATGAGCGTCCATTTGATTCTTTGGCTTTCCGTTACGCTTGTCACGCAGCAGTGCGCTGAGTCCCTGCTATGGCGTCTGTCTGGAGGTTTTTAAAAAATGCTTTTGAATTTCGTCTTCTGTAACAGAGCTCTGATAGAACAGATTTGCCTGCCCTTACAGCGATCACATCCGCATGGTCCATGCTGGAGCTCTTCTTTTATTTTGATTTTTGACTGCATCACCACCCATGCTGATCGGAGCTCCACGCTGGGCAAACAGGAAATATTCAAAAGTTCGTGGGGCTTTTCCTGTCCAGATCTGAGTCCAGATTGCTGTCCAGAGCAGTCAGTGGTGCACTGTGGGATACCACCCGGAGGCCAATACCGTCGATCTGCGGCCACACTAACCCTAATCCGATATGGTAATTCCGATACTAGCGCTACTCCTCTCGTTAGGGAGGAGTACAGAAATCGATTTAAAGAGCCCTTTATATCGATATAAAGGGCCTCTTAGTGTGGACGGGTGTGGCATTAAATCGGTTTTACGCTCCTAAAACCGGTTTAAAAGCGTAGTGTAGACCAGGCCGTAGTTAGGGCAACGCAGTGTTCATGCTGGCCCCACAGCCCAAACCATCAGCTTGCCACTGGCAGCTCTGGCTGTCAACCCCAGTACAGAAGGGCTACAGCTATCAGTGCCACACAATGCAGTAATTACTGTGTTGGCTGTTCATCAACCTAACTTAGGTCGACTTAATTTTGTAATGTAGACAAGGCCTAATTTATCTGAGGCAGAGACTATAGTTTATTATGGCACAGTGGCCTAGCATAAGGGGACCTGCAATATAAATATTTAAAAAAAACCACCACCACTCAGCTTCTGAACAAAAGCCTAAATATATCTGTGGCATCCCTCCTGCTTCCTTTTTAATTTGTTCGTTTATGACAATTTTACCATTACTGAACTGGTGGGTTACTGTTGTATACCACTCATGTTATGTGTTCAGTAGATTGTGAGGCATTTCATTATTTTTGGTCACGTTTTGTCAAGTGCTTTAAAGGCCTTAGAATTCAAAGAAGAAAGTAATACATTAATTTTTTTCATGCTGCTAAGTGTTACAAAAAAAACTTTTAAACAGACTTTTTGAGCTCAACTTCTTTTAACAGGAAACCAACTTGTAACAATATACTGAATTGAGTCTGAAAGACTCAGAAAAAGAGTAAGTCAGAAGTTTAAATGCATCCTTATTTTCAGGCAAGTGTTTAGCATGTTGCAATTTAAGAAGTCAAATATACAAAATATAACATGCATTAGGTTCTTTCTAGATAAAAAGTCATTCAATATTACTTATTTGTAGAAAACAGTTTAGTTTTTCCTATTTCAACTGTTAGCCTGCATCTGATTTTCAATCCTTTACTTACATCTTGGCTCAGAGCCATGAAACTCCTCTGCAGTTCTTTAGCAAATTCCAGGTTATTCGTGACCTCCTGGTACTTAGACACTGCATCCTTGAAAAAAAATTAAAGCGACACTTACTACAAAGAAAGAGATATGCACTTCCAAGTGATAACTTTCTGCATAAAGCACTGCCTTGCCCTAAAAATAAGTTAAGCATCTTTAAACAATAATGAGACTACTAAAAATGAGAGGTTAGGGTTGGATATTTGAGGCTTCAAATATATCAAGTAGAAGAGACATACAAATGTTTGAAGTATTAAGGACTTAGCTTTCTGGAATAAAGGGGCCAGTGTGCATGTGCACACGCACGAGAGAGTTGTTTTAATATTTAGTTTGATCACTCTATTTTAGTCAACTAAAAATGGGTAAAGTGTCATGAAAACAAAAAGCAACTCCTAGAAAGTCATATGCAAAACAAAACATTTTGAAGACTAACCCAGGTCAGACTAACCTACAATTAATGCAGTCTAGAAAAAGGGTGGAAAGCAGGATGGATAAAAACTAAGGATTTTAAAGAAAAAAGCAAAAACCTGATATTTAATTTAATACATTTCTTTTTAAAAATTAACGTTTAAAATAAAATTTTAAATTACCAACTATGTTAAGGCCTACTTTTACTATAAGAAACGGTTACTTTCTGTAACTGTGGTGCTTTAAGATGTGATGCAGATGTGTATTCCACTTAGGTGGGTGCATGCTTAAGTGGAATACATGCCTACATCTATGTGAAGACGACTCTGGGTTCAGTTTAGTTAGCAGGTGCAGAGAGAATATTTTCTTCATTTGGACTAATTCATTCAAAATTGAGAAACTGGGGAGCTGAAAAAGCAGGAAAGTTTGTTTTCCTCTTCCAAATTATGAATAAAAATCAAGTGGGAGAGGATGAGATCTACTAATTCTAAAAACCAGGAGGACATGGGGCCAGATTTTCAAAAGTTATTTGAGTACATAAGATGCAGACATGTGACTAGTGAGATTTAGATGCCCAACCTGCTTTGCAGGGTGGATTAAAACAAAAAATTTAAAAATGATTTTTTTTAAATTGATTTTATTTAAATAATACATTTTTCTTTTTAAAAGTAAACCTATTTAAAATGAAATCTCAATTAAGATATGTTAAGGCCTGAACTTCTTATAATCTCTTAAAACATTTAAATAAAAAAACAAATAGGCTGAATCCATAAGCCTCTATCAAAAACATTAAAGGCTGCTTGTCTATTTAATGAAAGAACCAGCAGAAAATCTTTTGAGGTCAAGCTTTATAAATTTGGCACAATAAGTGAGCCTAAGTAATTTGGAAGACTGTCACTTTCATGAAACATAGGCGAGCAGGAACTTCAGCTCCAGTCACTTTTAACATAGGCATATTTGAAATTTTTCCCAGGCTGACCTGAAAATCAAATTAATTCACTGACTACAGTCAATCCCTCTGTTTTATAAATCATTTAGTTGTAAAAAATGTGAAATGTTTTAATAAAGACAAGTTTTGTATCCAAAACATTTAAAGTTGTCTTGGTTAATAAATATACATTTTATGCACCATTTTGTGTTTAATTAAATTTCAGTTACCGTCCTAATGCAGCTTAACATGAATCATGAGCAAAGTTAACTTGTAAATAAGCAACATATCATTCACCATTTTCTAACATACTATACACACTCACACACCCCACTTACTAGGAATCTGAAAATATTAAACTAATCACTTAAATGTATATATACTCCTACCCCGATATAACGCGACCCAATACAACATGAATTTGGATAAAACATGTTAAAACAGTACTCTGGGGAGCAGGGCTGCGCGCTCCGGGGGATCAAAGCAAGTTCGATACAACGTGATTTCACCTATAACTTGGTAAGATTTTTTGGCTCCCAAGGACAGCGTTATATCAGGGTAGAGGTGTAGTTACAGTGTACCTTTCTTGGTAGCAAAAATGTATCAAATCTAGTGTAAAGGCTCTATTTAGCACCTTTCATTTGAAAATAACTGAAGTACAAATGGAAAAGGGAATTAAAATTGCTGTTACTTCAAGGCACTTGGTGATTTAAAAATCAATCGACCCTGCTGCACAGGCACTTTTGAAACCACATACACACCAACTCCTCCCCACTGGTGACCTATCTGCATCTTTAGGCATTGTGATCATGATGGTGGCAATATGTCCATTCACTAACAATAGTTAATACATCCTTTGCTGAAAAATCATTTAATTCTAAAACACAAAACATGTGCATTTAAGGTAGTTTTATTTAACTAATGACAAATTTAAAATGCTGTTTGCGTATTTTTAATTTAATTTCAATTTCCATCCAACTGCAACTTGACAAATCCCGAATAAAAATTTATCTGGCAAATAAGTGTCATTCACCATTTCTGAATAAATGATGAGCAGTATAATTGCTTAAGTATTTGTGGGCAGACATAATAAATCCTCTAGGTTAGCAAAAAGTGCAAAATGTAGTGCAAATGGTATATTTAAATGGCAAATTAACATGTTTTAATGTTTATACCAATCAGTGAGAATGAACTTTTTCTTAAGAAAATAACTAAGTACAAATGCAAAACAAGATTAAAACAGATAGTTTAAACCAAGGTTTCCTGCTTGCTGATTTAAATCATGATTAAAATAATTATTATTTAAAGCAATAGATCCTGGTAGACAATTTCCTTCCTAAGCAATTTTAAACATTTGCTCACGTCTTACATTTATATTCCTTCATCCCTTCCACCAAAACCAGGCCAGACTCTTGCAAAACTCTGAAGTTCTACACACAAGTTTGAGGAAGGAGACACTAGACAGCTGAAATCCCTGTTGGGGTAGAATTAATGGTGGAGCATTTTTCATGAATTATGATTTTGCTAACAGAGATGTCTCTCTCAGGGTGAAGGAATAGAGGATATGTATAATTTGTTGCCTTTAATTTTTCCACTCCCTTGCTTTAAGTTCTTTTAGGTGTATTACATACAGCTAGCTTAACTGACACAAGGCAGTGTTTGTGTAATTAGGTTCTCAGGTGGTTTGTTTTAAAGATAAGTGATTTTGAAGATCACCACTCAAGTGACTCAGAAGCAAAAGTCCCACTGAAAACTAAATGTGGATATTCAGTGAAGTAACGGCACTATTCAGAGATAGGATCTTTACAAATGTACTCATTACAATATTAAATATCATGCTCTTCATGAAATTCTCTCATTTCCCCAAAAGCTCCACTCCTGATTATGAACAGCAACAGAGCTAGATGAAAATTTCTGAACAAAAAGCATTACTATCTGAAAGTTTTTCCCCCAAAAGTGAAAATGTTCATAAAATATTTTCTATGTTAAAAAAAATTAAGTACCCCAGAAAATTTAGCCTGTAGAGTTTAGTCGTTGGTTGTCTTCACATTCAGTCATTGTCTTCTGTCAAGTAGCCAGTGTGGTCCAAAAGGTGGTTAAGCCTGTGGGGCCCAAGGGATCAAGTGGCCCAGTCAACTAGCTAGCCCATGTTTTCAAACTGCTCTACTTAACAGTTTCATGAACAACAGTATTTGTGACAAAGCAACAAGATATTTAGGCTTTATCTAGACTGTGCACCTTTTAGCGACACAGCTGTGCCGCTACACCCATGCCACTAAAATGCTCACAGTGTAGCTGCTGCTTGTAAAATGCTTTTGGAGGGGGCTGAAGCACTGTTCAAACCAGCGATTTTCATCAGTAAAATTTCTGTCATGACAAGGGGGCGGGAGGGGGGGAGTTAAATAACCCTGAATGACAGAAGTTTTGCTGACAACATTCCAGTGTAGACAAAACTTTAGATGATAATCCTGTTTTAGGAGATTGTTCAGATAGGTCAGCAGCTCTGGTTCAGATCTAGGTCTTCATCAAAGCAGCAGCAGCTGTTATGCTGAAGACCTAATCTTTAACAAAGTTGCCCTTCTTTTGTAAAAGATCTTCCAATGTAACAAATCCTCTTCAAATTGCTAACTCCATGTATCAGGTTAGCCCTCAATTCCAGACACAGAGAACATTAATGGGGCATATGAGAAAGATGGTGTGGCTACTCCTTTCTTAAATCATACCAGGCAGCTTTCACATATTATGAAGAATGAGAACATCAAATGTAAATCATATTTTCCCTCAGCTAGCTATAGCACATAAGGATTCAGTTATGGTCAATGTTAATTTATTTCACCTTGTTAATTAACCAATTTATATTAGCCGAGAGAGGCCTAAATTATCACCTATGCACAAATTGTTCAGTTTGTATTTTTTAAGACAGAAGGGTCCAAAAAATTATGGGTCTCAAAATGTGAATTTGGGAGCCAAATTTTAACTGATAGATTTTCTTGAAACTCCCCCAAAACTTCAAGTTTGATTTTGAGATTATGTGCTGAACTTTTGGTCATTACACTGTTTTCCTATAAAAGAGGCTGAACTCCTGCTTTAGGTGTGAAACAGAACATAACCCTAATTATGGCACCACAACAGATCAATTTCAATAGTACTGTTAAAATATTTAAGTCAGTTTTCACCACAGTATACTAACAATTGTGAACCTAAATAAACAAAAATACCAACACACAAAATATATCGTTGTAGCTTTTCAATCATTAGTATAGCTGAAGCCAGATCTACTCAGTTATTTTTAAATTTGAGTTCATATTAAAAAAATAATTAAAAAAATCAAGCACTGACAGCCCGTTAAAAGAGATTTGTGGAAGTTGCAATTTTTACCAATTGATCTTGATTAAGGCGCTCTCCCTTGTTCATTCGATCCTGGTAATCATCAAGTTTGCCCTAGGGGGGAAAAAAAATGCTTTTATGTTTTGCGTACTACAAGTCATAAAGCGTTAAGCACAAGAGAAGTGAGAGTTATGTTACGGTTCCTCCCGCGCTGTCACAATACCTATTTTATATGAAATTACATTGTAACAGAAGGTGCAAACTGACATGACTTTGTATACAAATATCTGAACTCATTTTACATTTAAAAATATACTTTTACAAGCAGGAAATATTTTAATCTCATTTACTCTGTTACTAAAATGCACATCTTAGTGACCTTTCTTGCAACCACCAGAAAGTTACTTTGCATCAGCATTGAAAGTGACCTGCAAAGAAACAAAACGAGGTGTGTGTGCCCTGTTTAGTTTCATGATCCATAAAGACAATTCGAAGCTTTTTTCATTTTTGTTTTTCACAGTAACTACCCAGGGTCTATCTGCTCTGGGAAATTCTAAAGAACAAGAACCAGAGAAATACATCACAGGTTTCAAGAAAGTGAAACCTGATTAACTGGGAAGAGGCAATTTTTATTTATGATGTTTAAGCCTTTATTTTTGCTAACATTCATTTTCCTAATATTTGACAGAAAAACCTTTTAGGATTCAACACCTACCCCCCTGCAGTTATGGGCTGAGAAAACTGCCAATCCATATGTGACTCTATTAAGTCCTCAAGTAAATCAGGAAGGACCAGACCAGACTTAACATTCCTCATATTTAACGTAGGACACCTCTATACATTAAAAGACAAGAAGGGTGCGCACACATTTCTTTTGCTGGTGACTTAAGAGTTAAGCCAGATAGGCAAATATCTTCTAATTCCTTTGTGTTCATTTCCTGCTAACCCAAAGAGTGAAAAACCAAGCTCAGTCCTGAACTAAAATCTTATGCACTGCACTAAACTGACAGAGATGCGACTCCAAATGAAATGAGACTCCAAAACCAAGCTTGGTAAAGTCAAACCAATACTCTTCAAAAGCAAAATGTTTAATGTAGTTAGGTAACTGCTAACTGTCACTTATCACTTAGTTTACAAAACAAAAATAGTTAAGTACTTCCTAAATCTGGAGTGGGCAAACTATAACCTGCGGGCCGAATCCAGCCCTCCAGCCGTTTTAATCCGGCCCTCGAGCTTCCACTGGGGAGCGGGGTCTGGGGCGTGCCCCCCTCCAGCTCGGAAGCAGGGTTGAGGCTGTTCCACACAGCTCTTGGAAGCAGCGGCATGGCCCCCCCTCCAGCGTTCCAGCTGGGGAAGAGGGTCAGGGGCCACGCCACGTGGCTCCCAGAAGCAGCAGTATGGACCCCCTTCTGGTTCCCACGTGTAGGGGCAGCCAGGGGGCTCTGCTCTGCACGTTGCCCCCGCCCCCCCCCCCCCCAAGAACCACCCATGCAGCTCCCATTGGCCGGGAACCACACCCAAAGGGAGCTGCAGGGGCAGTGCCTGCAGACGGGGCAGCGTGCAGAGCCGCCTGGCCGCGCAGGAGCCACAGAAGGGACATGCTGCTGCTTCTGGGAGCTGCTTGAGGTAAGCACTGCCCAGAGCCTGCACCTAAGCCTCTCCCCACACCCCAACCCCCTGCCCTGATCCCCCCTCGGTCCCAGCCTAGAGCACCATCCTGCACCTCAAACCCATCATCCCCAGTCCCACCCCAGAGCCTGCACCCCCAGCTGGAGTATGCGTTCCTTCCTGCACCCCAACCCTCTGCCCCAGCCCTGATCCCCCTAGCAGCCTCCAAACCCCTCGGTCCCAGCCCAGAGCAACCTCCTACAGCCCGAATTCCTCATCCCCAGCACCATCCCAGAGCCCAGACCCCCAACCAGAGCCCTCACGCCCTCCCCCACACCCCACTCCACCACCGCAGCCTGGAGCTCACTCCTGCCCCCTGAACTCATTTCTGCCCCCCCGAAGCCCACACCCCTAATCAGAGCCCTCACCCCCTCACACAAACCCCAACCCCAACTTTGTGAGCATTCATGCCCCACCATACAATTTCTATTCCCAGATGTGGCCCTCAGGCCCAAGAGTTTGCCCACCCCTGTCCTAAATGATACACTGGCCACGTAATAAACACACTTATCAAACAAAGAAATGCCTATTTTGTCAAAAAGAAAACTGCCATAACTCTGACCCATGTTATTTCTGTGATCTTGATTTTAATATTTAAGTATTCTCTTTTCATGTGTAAAGTTCAATGTATTTATAACAGTTTTTCAACAAAGTGTTCTGCCATTTCTTGCAAATAATGTTTATACACTGATTTATGTAATGACTATATGGTATGATTTGAGACTGATCAACATGCTTCAATGCGCACATACAACTTTCATTTTTCAGTGGTTGTATGTTGTATTTATATTGGTGAAATCGATTTACTTTGGGTCAGAGTTAAGGTTTGCGTGTACAGTTAACCTGTACAATGGGAGATGTTAAGCGAAATTGTTTAACACTTATCTTACGATAGAGTACGAGGTTAGACAGAAACCAAAAGAACGTATGCTGCTGGGTACACAGAAGTTTGGACTCTCGGCTGAAGCTCTACCTAGACTGCCCCTATGCAACTTGGGAGGTTTTGAATTTGAAGGGTCATCAGTTGGCTCCTGAGAAGAGAGGGACCAGGATGACTGAGGGGATTGGAGAGTCAGACTGCAATCAGGACAGGAAGTACTACCAGGCTCTTAAAATATTAGGTTTTCCTTCTGCAAGTAAGCAGCAGAAGGACCACTGAAAGCTGCTGTTATGTTTATTCTGGTTAAATAAAAGTTCAGTGGTTTGTTTTTTTTTCAAAAAATTTTCAGAAGTCAGAGTCAGTCAATCAGAGTTTTGAAGAGACCTGCAGGGTCCCTGAAACAGAGTTATGACAAGCAGCCAGGATCGCCTGATAGTTATAGGCAAGTGTCCTGAGAGGAAACTTAGAGGGGCTAAAAGGGTTGTACGAGTAACTCAAAGATCCCAGAGTTTAACAAGGTGTGTGCCAGACCATGACAGTTGTAATGAAACATTTCTTAATGTTTAAGAATTAGTCCAGACTGCACAGTGCATCTTGGGAGAGTGTGCCACAGTGCCCTGAAGTGCAGCTTTGACATAACTCTGAGCTACCTATAGAGTAGCCAGAGACAAACAGTATAAAGGGAAGCCCCAGCCAGATACTCTACATTGGCAGCAGGGACAGGATAGCACAGGATCTTCCCATGGCCAGCTATGCTGGCTTCAGGGCCAATCTACTTATATTATGAACACGGAACAAGCTGATGTTCTTAACTACTGGTTTGTTTTTAAACTTGGGTTCTTTAAATAATTTGACAGATAATTACACTTTACTTGGAAAGGCTGTCTTTTTAAATAAAGTTTTAGATTTGTCAGAGTTTCTTTCCTCCATTTCCTCCCCCTACCCCAAAAGCATCTCTCCCCCCACCCTCCTCCTTGGGCATATAAATTTATTGGTCACCAGATTATTAAACCAGGACTGGTGTGCACCAAGCTAACATGAAACTGATAAGACATTCACATATGTTGCATGCAGTATAGTTGTAGCCATGTCATTTCCAGGACATTAATAATCAACATAGAAGACACTGAATTTAGCTGTCTGAAATGGAAGCTCTACAACAGAGTTTCTCAAACTGGGGGTTCTGATTCAAAAGGGGGTCGCAAGACAATTATAGGGGGGCCATGAGAATGGTGGCTGCTGGCCAGGCGCCCAGCTCTGAAGGCAGAGCCACTGCCAGAAGTAAGGCTGACACGTTATGGGGGGAAGGGTCACTTTTTTGGAGGGGCTCATCACAGTGTGAAACATTTTCAAAAGGAGTCCTAGCATAAAAGTTTGAAAACTCCTGCTCTACAACATGAAGAAACAGGAAGCAAAACTTAACAGTGACATCTACTTCCTGAGCAAATGCAAGAATCAAAACATCATCCCCTGTAACCATCTATAACTAGGGCCCTACCAAATTCACAGCTGTGAAAAATACTTCCCAGACCATGAAATCTAGCTATTGTATTTGAGGGGAAAAGGCTGCGGGCATCACAGTCGGGGACTCATACTGTATGCCAGACTCTAGCTTTCACGAGGGAGATAAAGGCAGGAAGCAGGAGTGACCTTCCAACAGCTAGGAGAGGTTCCCAGAGGTGGGTCTGACACCAGTCCTGGGGAGCACCCTGTGTAGGGCAAGAGGAAGTCCCATCCCTCCCCAGCCTGGCAACCTCTGCGGCTCCAGGCCCAACCCTCAGAGATTAAAGTGGCCACAGCACCCCCTTGACCACAGTCAGTTGCCCACTCATAAGGCTGTCCCTGCTCCCCCAAAAAGTGATGACCCCCTCAACCCCATACCATGCAACCCTCACTTCTTTGCTGCTGTTGGTGGCAGTGCTGCTTTTAGAGCTGGGCACCTGGCTAGTAGCCCTGCTCTCCAGCTGCACGGCTCTGAAGGCAATGCTGCCACCAGAAGCAGCATATAAGAAAGGGTGGCAATATCGCGACCCCTCTATAACAGCCTTGCAAACCCCTCAGCCCCTTTTTGGGCCAGGACCCCCAGGGTTACACCACCATGAAATTTCAGATTTAAATATCTGAAACTGTGAAATTTAAAACATTTTAAAAATCCTATGACTGTGAAATTGACCAAAATGGACCATGAATTTGGTAGGGCCCAATCTATAACCCTCTGACCACTACATACAACTCTAAATATGCTGACTAGCTCTGCAGACACACTTCAGAGAAACTGAGGAACCACTTACTTCACCTCACATACTCCAGAAGGGACCACCTCAAAAGTGAAAAATCACATGTGCTCACTCACTGGAGGGAAAACAAAATAAAACAGGAAATCATGCAAAAAAAAGCACAATCCATTTATCAAGACTGAGTTGGAACTGAATTATCCGTACTTGCTTGAGCTGGATTATCTGTACCCATTCACACACTTTCATCACTGTGCACAGTGCTAAGCTAGCCATGTACAGATATTCACCCATTCACACTTCCTTATACACCAACATCCCTCAGAATGACAGCATAGCTGCCTGCTTCAAATTTTACAAGACAATGGACAACTCTCAGATATACACCCCAAATACATCGCCAAACTCATGCATTTCATCCTCACATAACCATTTTACATTCAACAAGAAACACTTTGTCCAAACCATGGGAAAAGCCATGGGTACTAGGATGGCACCGCAATATGCCAACCTCTTCATGGTCCACCTTTGAAACGAACTTCTGGATCAATGCACCACAAAGCATCAAAGATATTTTTATCCTCTGGACAGACATCTTAAACTACCTCACAGATTTCCACCACAAGTTCAACAACCCTCACTGGTCCATTAAAGTCTCTCAGGAACATTCCCACATAGCACCAACTTCCTGGACATCACAAACAGCTTTAACAAAGGAACCCTACAGACAACTATATACAAGAAATTCATGGATCACCACAACTACCTTCATAAATCCTGTAACCACCGCAAACACACCAAGAAAGCTGTTATCTTCAGCCAGGCACTCAGATACCACAAAATATGCTCTGAGAAGTCAGTCCAGGATATATACCATAACACACTTAAAACTTCCTTCACCAAACAAGGACACTCCACCAGAGAAGTAGATTGCATCATGGAACAGGCCTCCAAAATACCCCAAAAGAACCTATTTCAATACAAGGGGAAAAAACCCACTGACCACCTAAAACCCCACTCTGAAACACATACAGGGCATCAAACTACAACTCATACTTTATAGGGGCCCCATCCTGAAAAAGAATCTTTCCTGAACCCACTCTTCTGGCCTTCCAAACAACCCCCAAACTTCTCCATGCTCATCAGAAGCAAGTTCCCCACAGATCAGGACACAACAACCCAAAGCAGCACTAAACCCTGCCATAACAGATGCAAATCTGCAGACATATCTCCACTGCTATAATGATCAAACATACCTTTCAAGATCAATGGATCCTACACATTCCATATCACATGGGGTATACCTCATCCAGTACATTAAATGCACCAACAATTATTCACCCAGCGAGCTTGTCCAGTCAATGACAACTACTCCTGACACCACTGAGAGCAGGACTGGGCTTCCCTGCCACAAAAACCCTCTGCTTAAATACAACTTATTTTCTTTAGAGACAACCAAGTGCATGAGTTTAAAGAAGATTACATGGAAAGTCTGAAGTGGTAGAAATTAATAATAGCACTAGAAGACAAACAATGGTCAACAAGAGTTAGTATTTCAAACTGCAGTAATTTTTAGTGGCCTCTATCAGAGGGGTAGCCGTGCTAGTCTGGATCTGTAAAAAGCAACCAAGAGTCCTGTGGCACCTAATAGACGAACAGATGTATTGGAGCATAAGCTTTCGTGGGTGAATGCGTCTGACGAAGTGGGTGGTCACAGACGAAAGCTCATGCTCCAATACATCTGTTCGTCTATAAGGTGCCACAGGACTCTTCGTTGCTTTTTAGTGGCCTGTAACTCAAGTCAAATGATAACTTCTCTTCAAACTTCAAAAATTCCCCTTCTGCCTTTAGAATTAATTTAGCAATTCTTAGAACAAGGTAGTCATCCCAAGACAATTACAGAGACCTAAAACAATAACCAGCTTTCATTATAAAGCCGTTTGTAATTATGGATTCAACACTTTAATCTACACTAAAATCTTTACCAATTGCTATAAAGCAGGGGTGGCCAACTTGTGCCTGAGAAGGAGCCAGAATTTGCCAAATGTACATTGCCAAAGAGCCACCGTATTATGTCAGCAGTCCCCCATCAGCTCCCCTGCCCCACCAATCCACGCCTCTCCTCCCTCCCTGTGCCTCACACAGGATGCAGGAGGCTCTGGGGGGTGAGGAGAAGAGCGAGGGCATGGTAGGCTCAGGGAGGGGGGCGGGAAGGGACAGGGCCTTGGGGGAAGGAGTGAAGTGGGGGCAGGGCCTGTGGCAGAGGCAGGGGTTGAACAGTGAGCATTGGAAAGTTGGCACCTGTAGCTCCAGCCCCGGAGTCTGGGTCTATGCAAGTAGCTGCATACTAACCTCTGAAGAGCTGCATGCAGCTCCAGAGCCACAGGTTGGCCACCCCTGCTATAAAGCTTTGAAGACTAAGACAATGTATAGATATTAAAAGGAGTGCTTGCCCACGCAATTCAGATTAATGTTTGTGAAATACAACATACTGGGAAAGATATTACCTTGAACAACCAAAATTCAAGTCAAAACTTTGTTTTAAAAAAAAAAAACAAAAAAAAAAACAAAACCAAAGAATATCCTGATAGCCATAATACCAAAAAGACTACCACAAAAATCATAACACTCAAATTTTCTTTTGGGGGATAATCACTGCAAAGAATATTCTAGTTACAGGTTGTAACCTATTTATTTTAAAGAACAGGGCTTTTTAGTTTTAGTCACCGGTCAGTTGTTCTTAAAATTGAGAGGTCACATATCTTGGGAATATAAGATTAATACTACACAGAACTATTTTTAGTCACTTGAATTTAAGGTTGGAGAAGAACTACAAGAATCAAAATATATTACTGAAAAGTTAGTCCCAAAAGGACAAAAACTTCCAGTGAATGTTTCCCCCTTTTATATTTTGTCACTAACCCTACTACTTAGCACTACATCTGTGGGTAATCCACGATGAAACTTTTGACACCAAAGGACTTCTCTGTCTTCACTCAGGGCTTGGCTACACTTGAGAGTTGCAGCGCTGGGAGTTACAGCGCTGGTCATACAGCTGTGAAGGGAAAGCGCTGGTGTGTGGCCACACTCACAGCTACCAGCGCTGCAGTGTGGCCACATTTGCAGCGCTGTTGGGAGTGATGCATTATGGGCAGCTATCCCAGCGTTCAAGTGGCAGCAACATACTTTTCAAAAGAGGGGGGTGGGGTGGAGTGTGACAGGGACTGGGGGAGAGAGAGAGAGTGGATTTTTGGAGCCGACACTGTGTATCAGCTCCCTGCCTTGCAAAATCAGAAATTTTCTCCAACCCCTTACTCTTAACTGCAAACAGCCTGCAAACCAGATAAGCAGCTGCTCCAACGGACTCCCTTTCTCCCCACTGCCCCCGCTGTTTCTATCCTCAAGCAAACACTCAACCCACTACCTTGCTGTGAATGAGGCAGGCAGGCGGATATCTCATTTCATTGCTGTGATCAATCTGTAAGTGACTGTGAACAAACAGGAGCTGTGTTTGTTTTTTAGATAAGCAGCTCCCGGAGCCCCGAGTTCACAACAAAACAAAGAGAGGCAGCATAACAAAACAAAGAGTAATTTAGTTAAAAGCATTCTGCGATATCTCCTAATACCCTGGAGGCCAATAACACGAGCAGCGCTGCATCACCAGCGCTGCACTCATTATACCCCAAGCAGACCAGGTGTACAGCCAGCGCTGCAGCCAGGGAGTTGCAGCGCTGGATGTGCCTTGCAGGTGTGGACAGTTACTAAGTTGCAGCGCTGGAAAGCCTCCACCAGTGCTGCAACTCTCAAGTGTAGCCAAGCTCTTAGAGACAGTAAAGCCAACACTGGGATACTGGTTTTAAATCAGCAACTTTAGCAACGCAAGGACCCCCATTTTGATTTAAAAATTTTCACAGACCCAACCCCACACCCACCCACAATACCCCATCCCCACCTCACCTCTTCCCACCACTGCCCCCCTCTTTCCAAGCGCCTCCCCCGCTCCTCCACCCCCCAGCACCTCTTTGCACACCTCTGAACAGCTGTTCCCCAGCATGCAGGAGGCACTCAAAGGGAGGAGGAGGAGTTGATCAGTGAGGCTGGCGGACCTCCCTGGGTCCGCAGACCCGAGTCTGAAAAATGCTGCTTTATATAGAAGCATTGTAAAAGGTAATATAGGTTAAATCTTAAACTTTTCCTAGCTCCATATTTAATACCATCTGAGGCTATTATAACTGGAAGAATTTTCAAAGTTTAATTTATTTTTCAGTGATTTGCACAATTTTACTATATTTGTCCACGGAAGGGGAATGTTTGTCTAAAAGAACCGTTTCCATTAGAATTCTAAAAATTGACACACATTTGATTTTGTAATAACAACAACTAAAAAAAAGCTTGTTTTTAACTAGATGTATGTTTTGGGCTAAATGTGACCTAATAGTTGCTTTAAAGTTATTAAATAAGGCCTGTTGGATCCAACCTCGTAACAGCAAACTTGGTCTTAAAATTCTATTGCTTACATATAAGATTTAGTACAAGTCTACCTAGACCTAAAAGTTAATGTATTCATATCTCTGGAATTTTCATCATTTCTATATGACTGAGCATATTTCATGTTCCTATGAAAAGCTGTTTGGAGATCTGGATTCAACCACTACTTCGTGTCCTGTCAGTTTTAAATTCCAGAGTCAACTAAAGCCATCAAAAGGAATCACTAATAGTAACCAAAACAGGAAGGCACAAAAGGAGGGGAGGGGCAGAAAAACAAATACCATAGCATGATTGTGTTCTAGGTTTAAACGTTTCTTTAACCATCATTTGTTGACAGTGACAAAGTTCTGATTGAAAGATAAAACAGATAGTGAAAGCTTCTGAAACAATTCACTTTCAGAAACTGAGCACAGAAGAGTTCAGCCCAAAGGATTTATTCTGGAAAGCTGTGGGCTTGTGAAAGTAAGGATAACATGCAAACTACCATGCAAGATAAATTATAGACAGTGGCCTCAGACAGATAGTTACAGCCACTCATACTCCAGCTCCATCTCTGGAGCTATTTATGAGTAGGTTAGATAAATGTCTATCAGGGATGGTATAGACAGTATTTGGACCTACCATGAGGGCAAGGGACTGGACTCTATGACCTCTCGAGGTCCCTTCCAGTGCTAGAATCTATTAATCTAAGTCACCTCCTGCCAAAACAGCCCATTTTACTCAAAACTCTACAATTAAAAAAGGTAGACAAAGTAGTTAATTTTTTTTAATGGAAAGGTGAAAAAGATGTTCAACATTAGCCCTGACACAGAAAATTAATTCTCCAACTAAGGATTTCCTGAACTCCCAATAATATAATGCTGCCTGGCCAAAAGTTTGATTTGGGTGATAGCTAGCAACCATAGCATTGTGGTCAAATTAAACCACAACAATGGGACACAGTAGGTGAGGTAGTTACCAACAGATAGATCAGAAGATACTTTGATGAGCACTAAACTATACCTAAAAGACCATTAGTCAGGTAGGAGTAAAACACCTTTGCTTCTTGCTCTAACACCCTACCACCATTTAAGAGGTAAGCAACAGTGTTCAGCACTAGCTCAAGCTTCAGGAGGGGGGAGGGATAGCTCATTGGTTTGAACATTGGCCTGCTAAACCCAGGGTTGTGAGTTCAATCCTTGAGGGGGCCACTTAGGGATCTGGGACAAAAAAATCAGTACTTGGTCCTGCTAGTGAAGGCAAGGAGCTGGACTCAATGACATTTCAAGGTCCCTTCCAGTTCTAGGAGACAGGTATATCTCCAATTATTATTATTTTTTTTTTTTTGGCAGTCGTCTTAAATAGAGCATTGAGCACATTACAGTTAGCCTAGTCCAGGGGTGGCCAACCAGTGGCTCCGGAGCCACAGGCAGCTCTTCAGAAGTTAATTTGCAGCTCCTTGTTTAGGCTCTGACTCTGGGGCTGGAGCTACAAGTGTTAACTTTCTAATGTGTTTGGGGGAGGGAGGGTGTTCACTGCTCAACCCCTGGCTCTGCCACAGGCCCTGCCCCCACTTAACCTCTTCCCATCCCCTCCCCTGAGCCTGCCATGCCCTAGCTTCTCCCTCTCCCCTCCAGAGCCTCCTGCATGCCATGAAACAGCTGATCGGGAGGTGCGGGGAGGAGCGGATCAAGGGGGCTGCCAGTGGCCGGGAGGCACTGGGAGCAGGGGGAACTGATGGGGAGCTGCTGACGTACTACTGTGGCTCTTTAGCAATGTACACTGGTAAATTCTGGCTCCTTCTCAGCCTCAGGTTGGCCACTCCTGGCCCAGTCAGTCACACAATGCACAATGTTTGACCACCAAAAAAGAAAAGTCTGCCATGAACCACCATTTAATTTGGTAACCTGGCTTTCTTTCAAAAAGAGTTTTAACTTTTGGAAACAAATGTTTTTATACAGGCTTCTCCATCACCACAAACTGGAAGAAAAGTCATTCCTGTTTAATGCTACTTTCTCACAAAGCTTCCAGATATTTAGTATGCCAAAGTGAAGCTAAAGGAAGGCAGCCTTGCCCTCTGCAATGCAGTGAAGTGCCACTCTAACCAAATGCATATTACCACAAACGGGATTCTAAATGCAGACTAAGTGTTACTTTTTCATTTTAGACACAGTCCAGAAGGTCACCTACTGCATTAGGCTAAGATACTACTAGATAAGATAAAGAGAAAGGTTTACAAAATGACATCTTGATTTACTCTGTTAACTAACATCAGCAAGAAATGAATATTTACCATCATTTAAATTAGGGCTGTCAATTAATCACAGTTAACTCACATGATTAACTAAAAAAAAATGAATTATGATTATACTTCTTGTTCAGCCAACTGCTAAGACAAACAAGTTTGTTTACATTTACAGGAAATAATGCTGCCCTCTTCTTATTTACAATGTCACCGGAAAGTGAGAACAGGCATTTGCAGGATACTTTTGTAGACAGCATTGCAAGGTATTTATGTGCCAGATATGCTAAACATTCATATGCCCATTCATGCTTCGGCCACCATTCAGAGGGCATGCTTTCATGCCGATGACGCTCGCTTAAAAAAGTGTGTTAATTAAATTTGTAACAAGTCCTTGGGGGAGAACAGTATGTCTCCTGCTCTGTTTTACCCACATTCTGCCATATTTCATGTTATAGCTGTTTCGGATGATGACACAGCACATGTTGTTCAATTTAAGAACACTTTCACTGCAGATTTCACAAAACGCAAAGGTGGTACCAATGTGAGATTTCTAAAGATAGCTACAGCACTCGACCCAATGTTTAAGAATTTGAAATGCCTTCCAAAATCTGAGAGGGATGAGGTGTAGAGCATGCTTTCAGAAGTTTTAGAAGAGCAACATTCCGATGCGGAAACTACAGAACCCAAACCACCAAAAAAGAAAATCAACCTTCTGCTGGTGGCATCTGACTCAGATAATGAAAATGAACATGCTTCAGTCTGCACTGCTTTGGATTTTTATCGAGCAGAACCTGTCACCAGCATGGATGCTTGTCCTCTGGAATGGTGGTTGAAGCATGAAGGGACATATGAATCTTTAGCGCACCTGGCATGTAAATATCTCGCGATGCCGGCTACAACAGTGCCATACAAATGCATGTTCTCACTTTCAGGTAACGTTGTAAACAAGAAGCGGGCAGCATTATCTCCTGCAAATGTAAACAAATTTCTTTGACTGAGCTATTGGCAGAACAAGAAGTAGGACCGAGTGGACTTGCAGGTTCTAAAATTTTACATTGCATTCAAAAATAAAACAGTATTTTGTACATAATTCTACAGCTTTAACTTTCATGATAAAGAGATTGCACTACGCTACTTGTATTAGGTGAATTGAAAAATACTATTTCTTCTGGTTTTTTACAGTGCAAATATTCGTAATCAAAAATATAAATTAAGCGTTGTACACACTGTATTCTGTAAAAATAATGAGGGGTCCTTGTGGCAACTTAGAGACTAACAAATTTATTTGGGCATAAGCTTTCATGGGCTATAACCCACTTCATCAGATGCATGGAGTGAAAAATACTGTAGGCAGGTATAAATATAGAGCACATGAAAAGATGGGAGTTGCCTTACCAAGTGGGGGGTCAGTGCTAATAAGGCCAACTCAATCAGGGTGGCTGTGTCCCATTCCCAACAGTTGACAAGAAGGGGTGAATATTAACAGAGGGAAAATTACTTTTTGTAGTGCTAATGAGGCCAATTCAATCAGGGTAGATGTATTCTGTGTTGTAACTGAAATCATATTTTAAAATGCGGAAAGCACTCAAAATATTTAAATAAATAGTATTCTATTATTGTTTAACAGTGTGATTAATCGCATGATCAATCATGATTAATTTTTTAATTGCTTGACAGCCCTAATTTAAATATAAAATCTCATTTTATCTGAATTGGTTTTTAAGAACATTATTTGTTCATTCCATTAACTGGAAATATCTAACAGAAGTATTGGCGCATAAGCTTTCATGGGTGAATACCCACTTCATCAGACTAACATGGCCACCCCCTGATACTGAAAATATCTAATATCTTAGGTGAATAAAATCACTCTTGAATATGCAAGGCAATACATGTATGTGTCTTAACTTAAGAATACCAGTGATTTACCTATTAATGCCTATTAATCTTACTGGGAATTAGTCAGTAAATTATTTGTGCATTGGTGACAAAATATACCTAGATATTTTGTAAATCTTCCTAGTGGATGAATTTCCTATTGCTAGCAAATTTCAGTGCAGAAATAGTAATACAATGCATTGTCTACAGTATTTTTATACCAATCTGGACATCCCTAGTCTTACTTCATGCTTTAGGGCAGTGGTTCTCAACCAGGAATATGCGTACCCATTGGGAGCCTTCCAGGGGGTACATCAGCTCATCTAAATATTTGACTAGTTTTACAACAGGCTACATAAAAAGCACTAGTGTAAGTAGAATACTTATATTCCAATTGATTTATTTTATAATTGTATGGTAAAAATGAGAAAGCAAGCAATTTTTCAGTAATAGTGTGCTGTGACACTTTTGTATTTTTATGTTTGATTTTGTAAGCAAGTAGTTTTTAAGTCACGTGAAACTTGGGGGTACAGAAGACAAATCAGACTCTTGAAAAAGGTACAGAAGTCTGGAAAGATTGAAAGCCACTGCTTTAGGGCATGTCTATACTACCAAGTTAAGCTGACATACAGCCACCACGGTAATTACTTCAATTGGTAATGTCCATGCTATGCTCCTTCTGTCAGCAGTGTGTGTCTTCACCAGAAGGGCTTGCATGGATTTAACTAACAGTATGGGATATTGTGGGGCACTGACCGGTCAGTCCCGGGGGCCAACAGGCAATGTAAACAACTCAGGCCTGGTCTACACTAGGAGTTTGTCGAATTTAGCAGCGTTAATTCGACTTAACCGTGCACCCGTCCACACCAGGAAGCTAATTAGTTCGACCTAGAGGGCTCTTTAGTTCGAATTCTGTACTCCTCCCCGACGAGGGGAGTAGCGCTAAATTTGACATGGCTATGTCGAATTAGGCTATGTGTGGACGGAAATCGACCTTAGTAGCTCCGGGAGCTATCCCACAGTGCACCACTCTGTTGACGCTCTGGACAGCAGTCCGAGCTTGGATGTTCTGACCAGCCACACAGGAAAAGCCCAGGGAAAATTTGACACGCTCCGGTGCCTTGTGGATGTTCTGCAGGACCGCAGGCAGGAGGACAGAGCCCCCCTGCACTGTATCTGCAACCGCCCTCCCCCGCCACAAAGTCCCAACCCCCCCCACACAAAGTAACAAGAAGGAGGGGCAACAGGGGCCGTGAAAACTGTCACTGCACCCCTGCAGAGTGCACAAATACAAGAAGGCTCTCATTCCCTAAATGTTGAGAAGTCCTTCCCTTCCTGGCTCACCGAAGCCCCAATCCCAGTTTCATCCCCTAACTGTGTAGTTGATTATTAAAAGTAGTTTGCTGTTAATTACAATTTCCATCAAGTGTTTCTACAGAAGACTGTCTGTAAAGGGGGGGGGGGAAAGAAGGGGGTTGTTAATTGCATAGGACAGTCACCTTTACCAGGGTACAGACACGGGGGGCAGGATCAACAGCAGGTCACACACACAGTGCAGTCAGTAGGCACCCTGGTCGGTGTTTTCCATGTTCTGTGTGGGTGGGGGGGGGACGTGACTTTGTGGCATGGGAGGGCGGTTACAGAACTTATGCAGCGGTCCTTGTCCCGGACCACAGAGCCACGCAGCAGGGGAATCTGTAACCATCCTCCCCTGCCACAAGGTCACATAGCCCCCGCACACAGAGTCCCGAAAAGGAGGGATGGCAGGCTCCGTTGAAACAACCAGTCCGGCACTGCAGACCGCTCTAGGAGCGGGAGCCTATCATTCCTCGAGTGTAGAAGCGGTGTTAACATCACTGCACACCCTACCCACCACAGTCTGCGTCCCTGTTTCAACCCTTTAACGCGAATTCATTAATAAAGAAAACGTTGTTAATTAACAATGTTCCATTAACTTTATTTTTAAACGTGTGTTGGAAGGGGGGAAAACGTGGTGAACGGGGTATGTAACCGCAGAAGAAAGTCAACAGTAACTGAAGCAGGGGCAGGTTCAGCTTCTCTGTAAAGAAACTGAACAGTCACAGGTTACCCTGCTCCCCGAGGAACCTAGCTTTCAAAGCCTCCCGGATGCATAGCGCTTCCCGCTGGGCTCTTCTAATTGCACGGCTGTCTGGCTGAGCGTAATCAGCAGCCAGGCGATTGGCCTCAACCTCCCATCCCGCCATAAAGGTCTCCCCCTTGCTCTCACAGAGATTGTGGAGCACACAGTAAGCTGCAATAACAATGGGGATATTGGTTTCGCTGAGATCCGAGCGAGTCAGTAAGCTCCTCCATCTCCCCTTGAAACGTCCGAAAGCACGTTGAATGATGACAGTTACCCAAGACCACCCTCGACACATTTTTCCCCCCAGCATGCATGGTGGGGAAATCCCAGAATTCAAATGGGCAACGGGGACTGCGGGATAGCTTCCCACAGTGCACCGCTTCCAATGTCGACGCTTGCCCCATTAGTGTGGACTCACAAAGTCGAATTAGTGTCCTTAGTGTGGACACACAAATTCAACTTTGTAAGGTCGATTCCACAAATTCGAATTAAGTTAAATCGAACTAATCTGGTAGTGTAGACATACCCTCAGTGTCTACACAGACACTGAATCAACTTACGCGCTACCCCTTTCACGGAGATGGAGTTATTAAGTCGGTGTAGTGGGCAACTTACATTGGCAGGAAGGGCATTTTAGTGCCGATGCTTACAGACTGAAGTCGACATAAGGCAGCCTTAGTGAGTTTTACTGATCTGAGCTACCTTTTGTTCATTATGAAAGTACAATCTTAATTGGTTTTCACAGTCCTTTAAATACACACATTAAGTCTAGCCAAAGGACTCTTTCAGTTATCAGTAGCTTAATCCAGAGTCAAAACATAAATATGATATTTTAAGAAGCATCTAAAGGGGAAAGCAGTCCAGACAGCTGGATGCTCTAAAATGTTGTGGCAAACACATGCTTCCATCAAAGGAAAAAGTCAGCAAAATTACTTACATTAGTAACTGAGCTATTTTGCCCAACTCATAGAAAAGGAGTCTATTTTCTCTTCAGTGAGCATGTATAACTAGTTAATAGACGTTATATCAAGCATTGAGAGAAATAACTTCTATACTCTTAAAAATCTAATTGTTATAAATGAAACAATGAGCTGAAACAAGGAACTAGTGCCTCTAAATATAAAACTATTTATTTATTTAACAGGTATGAGAGCTTAATTTTGAGGGTTGGAGCTGGGACTTAATATGTATCCAAAAATTAGTATATCCATGAGGCCATTCGGAGGTTCCAACACAAACGAATTCAGCTGTGGTTTCACATAGTCTGCCTCCACTCAAAATTTCACTACAGAAACCTCCAGTCACATTTATTACAACTAATTTTGAGTTTCATTTTAGATGACATTTCTTTGAGTCTGTTTCCTTAAAAAACAAATGCAGGGACTGGGCCCACCACTCTGAACATGTGTTGTGCAGAGCAATAACAGTGCTGACTAATACTGTCCTAAGACAGGCCATGCTGGATATCGAGTAACAAAAGAAAGTAACTTGGAAAAAAAAAGAGACAGTCTCAGGACTGATTTAGTGCTATTACACAAGGAAACAAGATGATAGCCCTCCTGACAGAACATGCAACTGCTTCACCAAAGGTTCATGGAGATCAGTGTATCAGTGAGAAGAGACTTGGATCACCAGAGGGGCCTTAACCCTAGCAACAATGGTTGCTTCCATAAAACCTCTTCAGAAGAAGCTTATCACAATGCTCTAGTATAGACTGATTGTTAGTCAGATATTTCATGTGGCAAGTTTAGCACATCTATCAAGAAATGGAAGCAGAGAGACAAATACTATCTAAAAAGTTAGGCCAATCTGAAATACCCGCTTGATGTATTCCAATGGAAATTTCTATGTTACTGAGGATGGTAGAACCATTTGTGAAATATATATTGGCAAACGTCACTATATTTAGATTCTCATCTACAGTTTGGCTACAAGACAAAGTTGGAGTAATTTAAAATTAGTGCTAACCCCAGGATGGCCACCTATTTTAGTTTAAACCATTTCCCAATTGATTTCAACCAAGGCAAAATTAAGGTTGGTTTAAATCAAAAGGAGTGTCCATGTAGCTCTTTGCACTGGATTAACCAAATTCATTTTAAACCCACAATTGTTGTTAAATTGGTACAGCCTTCTCATGAAGACAAGACCTAAACTATTCCTATTTATCAGTTTATAGAATATGGTTTTAATACAGCAGCTTTCATATTTTTAAGCATTCTAAAGCTTCATAAGAATGGCACAGTTAGCATAGCACATGAAGTTTGGTTGTGTGTGGTATTAAAGGTGAACTGAAAGACAGGAAGTAATTGGGGCATGTGTTTCTCTCCCGTCCGCACGTTGTAAAATGGAGACAAAATTTGCTTTCACCCCACCCTCAATCCCCCGCAAAAAGCTTCTGTATTAAAACACAAGAACAGAAATTGAGATTTAGGTCTAGCCTGCTTTTCCTGGAAGACTGAGTAATTACAGAACTAGTAGGATTTTAACATCACACATCATGCAAGTGAAGTCGAGAGGTTTAAGTGATTTTTATTCAGACTGTTAAAAACTTTTTTAAACACCTATTTAATTCAACTCATAAGCAGATGGAAGAAAAGACTTTAGATAACAGAACGTCCCTTGAATTAAGACCTAAGGAAGCTCTTAACACATAAGAGACCTTCAAGAAGTCCAAAACCAAGATTCTGCATTCCTGATCTTTCTTAAAGGTAAAAACACACCCTCAGGCTTTCTTTATACATCTAAAAGGACAGTAATTCAGTTTCTTCTATCCCCCTTTAAACTTAGGCTCTTTGAAACTTTTCTTAACATTTTAGTTCTGAAGCAAACTGAAAACAAGACAACTGAAATATAACTAACAATTTAGTATAAATACCTGTAATTACTATAGTTTCTAGCTTGAATTATTTTCAACATATTTTGAACAAATACTGTATTGTAATTGCAAAATTATTACTACTTGAGTTTAGCAATATCATTTTACTCTTACAGAGCCAGCTAATGAAAGTGAGAAACTAAGAAGACTTCTCTGAGTCAAGATGTAGCATTTCTGATTTCTACAGCAAAAGTGCATTTATTAGACCACAAGCCACACTTACCATTTAAGATTTAAATATCGAAAATTGCACAGGCTTAATTGCACAGGTCATCAAATCAATTGTAGTTTTACTTTGTTCTTAGCTAATAAACATTCAAAACTTAACTCCATTGTCCTTCTAGATGAACACCTACAAACTCCTTTAGTGAAAGCATTTAATCTTTCACATTTAATGTTTTTCGTCCACTTGTCTCTAGACTCTGTATAATTTCTGATCTTATCCTTTATATGCAAAACATCTTCAGAAATTTAGAAGATCATACAACTACATTTTTTAAAATACTGCATTTAAGAATCAGCATGTGATCACAAACAATACATAATCACATAAATATTGCATATCTAGCCTCTGTCATTTCCTTACTTCTGATTACTTAGCCATGCAATCTTCAAAACTTCAGAAAATATTAAAACCTTTGATTTTTTTTTTTTTTAAAGACGGAAAAAAATCCATAGTTTAACAATTTGGCTTGACACATCCAAGAACCATTTATCCTATGCACATTATGAGGTCTGCAGCAAGACTTCAGAATTGTGCAGGAGCTTTTGTCCCCTTCACACACTTTCATCACCGTGCACAGTGCTAAGCTAGCTATGGACATACAACCTGACCTTAACTGCACACTTTGTGCGCAACAAGAAAAAAGCAAAATATAGTGCTAATACACAATAATTTCTCAAGTCAAAAGCAGTTCACACCACAATCACTCAAAGGTTCTTCTCCTCTATGAGGGAAGTTTCCATGCCAAGTTTCAAAAAGTAATAAGCAGTTACAATGAAATGCTCATGACACCTTAATTAAAGCAGTCACTACTGCTCTCCGTATATTATAACAGGTATAGGGAACTAACAGAGACTGAGGAATTCACAAGCTAAACCATCCCAAATTGCATGTATTTGTATCAGAATTCTGAGGTCTTCTACTTATAACTTTCTAGTTTAAGATACTATCCATACAACTTTACCAGAAAGTCCATTAAAACAGTGGTTCTCAACCAGGGATACGTGAACGCTGGGGGTACGCAGTGGTCTGCCAGGGGGGTACATCAACTCATCTAGGTAATTGCCTAGTTTTACAACAGGCTACATAAGCACTAGCAAAGTCAGTACAAACTAAAACTTCATACAATGACTTGTTTATACTGCTCTACATACTATACACTGAAAAGTACAATATTTATATTCCAGTTGATTTATTTTATAATTATGTGGTAAAAATGAGAAAGTAAACAATTTTTCAGTTATACCGTGATACTTTTGTATTTTTACGTCTGATTTTGTACACAAGTAGATTTTAAGCGAAGTGAAACTCGGGGGTATGAGAGACAAATCAGACTCCTGCAAGGGGTACAGTAGTTTGGAAAGGTTGAGAGCGACTGCATTAAAAGACTAACACATTTGTTAACATGTAAGTTTCTTTAAAACAAACTGCTGCATATAGACAGCAACAGGTAAAAGTAACCAGCAAAGGCAAAAATGCTGTACTTGTGCAGTTTTTGCTTGTTTTAGGGTAGAAGGTCTGAAGAGCTCTTCTCCCCACCTCTCTGCCCCCCACTCCCCTAATTTTTAACTGAAAATTCAAGTTGTGTCCACCCCGGAAAACTAGCAGGTTTATGATATTGTTTCACTTCCTTACTTTGTCTGAAGTTTTTTATTCAGACCATTTACAATCTACTTAATTCACTTAAAACACCTGGGGGAAATTTTAAGGATTGATTGAAAATCTCGAAACCTTCAGTTAAAGACTAAGACTTTGTCTAAACATAAACTTGCACTGTTTAACTGTTTAATATCACACCTTTGCTTATACAAATATAAGTCTGTCTACAGGCAAAGTAT
Organism: Mauremys mutica; assembly: GCF_020497125.1. Lineage (NCBI taxonomy): Eukaryota > Metazoa > Chordata > Testudines > Geoemydidae > Mauremys > Mauremys mutica. The sequence goes on from NC_059075.1 coordinate 81,718,646, forward strand.
GAGAGAACTCCCCTGCCACATTTTAAAGTAATACAAAAAGCCTTCCCCCGCTCTCTTTAAAAGACAACACTTAACATTCCTGCTATTTCTAGCAGGAAAAAAAAAAAGCAGTGTACTCATGCATACAGGTGTAAAGCAGGTAGAATTTTTGGCTCCTTTGCAAGTCACCTTTACAGCCTTAATATAGTGAATTAATCCCAAACTAGACTACTCATAGTTCCAGTTTTGTTTTTAAATAAAAGTGAAACAGAAAATTTCATAACTGAATTCATATTTTTTTAAACATTAAAAACAAAAGCAGAATTAAGAGATTAACCTTACTGCAGGTCAGAATTTTTTGGTAGCATCCCAAGTTTTAACCTGTAAATATACTGATTTCTCAAGTGTATCACCAAAATGCCAGAGCTTTTAATGGGGGGGGGGGGGGAATAACCATTCAAACTTGTATTTGCTACTGTGTCCTATTACATTATCTATTAAGCTTTGGAAAACAGGGCCACTTGCGTGGCACGTTCCATCTGACACACAGCATCACGTACACAACTGGTACCATAGAAATGATAAGTAACCACAACACCATCACTCTCCTTAGGCAACCCAGACCCTCTGAGATTAACTGATATTCCCACAACAGTATAATATCCTAGATGCCTTCGAGTCTTGGTTGCGAGACCCATAGAGAGGGAGCCTCCAGGGGCTGGGAATCTCTGGTAGGATGGCCGGCTGGCCCCGGCTTTGTGCTGCCAGTGCCTGCTCACACAATGCAGCTGCCTCGGAGAGGCTGAGACTGCCTCTCACCGCCGCCATGTTAGCTTCAGCCTCCATGTGCACAGTCCGTGAGCCCCCCAGACTGCAGATCCTATCGCCCCGCACCCACCCAGCTCTCTGTCCCGGGGGGAAAGGGCCGCTACTCCATGGGGCGGTTACAAGCCTAATTCATCACCCCCAAAGGCTGAGCACGCGAAGCCCTCAGCCCACAGGAACAAAGGGGTGGGGGGGAAGGGGGGCTGTGGTTCACCGCACCGGTGTCTCACCGGGAGCAGGGACACCGAACGCGACTGAGAGGGCGGGAAAGGGGGCAGTAGCGGCCCCTCCTGCCTGGGTCCGAGCTCAAAGAGCCCCATGAGGGGGACGCGCATCACCCCGCATGGCTTTGCGGACAAAGGGCTGCGCGCTGGGCCGAGCGGGACAGGAATCCCCCGGGCGAGGCGGCCGCTCTTCTGGAACCTTCCGGCGGGAGCCTCCGCCGGGCCCACACCGGGAACGCCCCGAGCAGTCCCGCGGCAACTCCCCGGGGACCAGGCCGGCCGGGGCAGGAGCACCGATACCCGGAACCTCGCTCCCCGCGCAGCGGGGCACGGGCCGGCCAATCCCCGCCGTGGCTGATGGGAAAGGTGATTCCGCAGCCCCGGCGTGAGCCAGAACAACAGGCCGCCGGGGAGCGGAAACTCCCGGGCGGGGAAGGGAACCTGGAGACCGAGAGGGAAAGTGCGGCCGATGAGTCCGGGGGGGAGGCTGGAGCAGAGGAAGCCGGAACACGGGAGGGGGTGGCAGGGCCCAGACGGGGGTGCGGGGAGCTACGGTACCTTCTTCTTCTCCAGGTTGCGCAGCTTCTTGTCGATCACTCCCAGGATCTGCTTCATGGCCTCGGTCTGCACCGAGCTGGTGGTGCCGCCCGCAGCCGCTACTGCCTGGGGGGGAGCCGCTGCCGGGGCGGCCTCGCTACCCGCCGGCACTGGCCCCACTTTGCCGCTGCTACTCGCCATAGTGCTGTTGGTAGCCGAGGGCATCTCTACAGGCGAGAAAAGAGAGCGCGTTAAGGGGGATGGCTGGACGGGCCGCCGGAGGGGACACGCGGGAGGGCGCGCGCGCACCCACAACCTTCCTCACCCACCCCCAGGACGCGCGTCGGAGCCGCACCTGCAGGCGCGCGCCCCACGATCTCGCCACCAAATCGATTCGGCTCTGTCCGCCTGCGACGAACGCGCTCGGGCGTCACGTGACCAGCAGCCTCCTGGCGCCGCTCGCCCCCTATCCCCGTTCAACGGTCACTCACGGAAACCCTCCCGACCCCTGTGTCTGGAACCCGTCGTCACCCCCCCCCCCTCACCGTGTGTGTTAGTGTCCCAAGGGGAGGGGGCTCAGTGCGCTGCGCTCTCGCTATAGTGAACGGCCGCCTCAGCCCACTCCGGCCCCGCCGCCTGCGCCGCTCCTGCTACCTCTGCACCGAGCTACTAAAGGAAGAGACCAGAGCGCGCGCGCCTGAGACAGGCAGGGCCGGGTTGCGAGCGAGCGAGGGGTCCTCGGCGGCAGGGTGTGTCTTCGTAGAACGCCTGAGCCACTGGCCGCTCTGCGGGCCATAGCGGGACGGGCTCAGGGGTGCGGCGCGTCCCCATCGTGCATCCAACAATGCCCCTTCCAAGTGCCAACGCCTGCCCGGGCCGGGTCGTTCAGGCGCGCGCTGGCCACGTAAACCCGGCACACAATGGGAAGGGCAGAGGGGCTCTTGGCAGGACCCCGCGGGAACGGGCTGGGCAATGGGAAATCGTCCCACTCGGGACGCCTCGGCCCCACGGCGTGCGAGCCCGGCCCGGGGAGCGGCAGTTTGGGCAGCTCCAGTGGGGCCGGTTGCGTGGATCCCCCGGAGGGGCTCTGACCCCCCGCCCGGGCAAAGCGCTTAACTGCAACAGCCCCTTCGCCGCCGAGCGCGGGCCCTGGGGCCGCTCGGCTCCGCTCGCAGGCCGGGGGGCGCCCGGGGGGCTGGGCAGTGGCCGCCGAGCCGGACCCGTGGTGGCGCGCGCTGGGCATCGTAACCGGCGGCGCCCGAGCGAGGCCGCCTGCAGCACGCGGGAGGCCCGCGGTGTTTCGAGGCCAAGAAGCCCCATTGCCCGAACGGTACAGGGCAGGGGCGCTTTGTCCCCGTGAACTTCTGACCCGCAGACGTGTGGCTTGAAAACTTTTAGTTTTTGCCTAATCAGCTAATGCTCAGTAGCTGCTCCTTACTGGGTAGGCTCATGGGATGTTTGGTACCACGTAAGGAGCATCCCTGAAACAACAGGATAGGTGATCAACCTCTCCAATGCGAGCCACCTGCTACATCCACATTTGGGGGTTGAGATCTAATATATGCATTAGCAGCAAAGAATCCTGTGGCACCTTATAGACTAACAGACGTTTTGCAGCATGAGCTTTCGTGGGTGAATACCCACTTCTTCGGATGCACCCACGAAAGCTCATGCTGCAAAATGTCTGTTAGTCTATAAGGTGCCACAGGATTCTTTGCTGCTTTTACAGAACCAGACTAACACGGCTACCCCTCTGATACTTGAATATATGCATTGTAGCCACCGGCAAACAATTGCCTCTCTTTCCTTACCTGCCAAGTGTGGTGTTAAAGGTTCCTGTGTCTTTCTTGCAGATATTGATGCCTGTCTAATACTTACATACATATTAAACTTCATATACATTTCTGACATCAGGCAGTAAAATGAATCTAACCCCTTTAGTGCTATTAATGTTGTCAGCTATTGCTGGACTTTGATTTCTGGTCCAGGTAACTAAAAGCCTATTACTTTATTTCTTTATCATTTGCAGGAATTAGCAGTGAGACAATACCAGGTTTGTGTTGTACAAAGGAAAATTTGCATTCAAAATGAGTGCTATACCTTTTTTAAGGAGATACAAGTGTGACATCAGGAAGCAACTGAAATGCCCCTAAATGTGGCAAACCAAACTGGAAAGGCTTTGGCAATTATTCAGCTGCCCTTTTTTATAATACAGAGGGAATGTTTTCCTTGGTATTTTAGGGAGAGAAATGCCCCTTACATTTCTTGTGAATTTGATAATTAGCTAACTTATGTTCCTATACTTATTTTCTGTTCCTCATTTTACAGCTAATTTTAGCTCCATGCTAAGCAAACCTGCTCTCTGGCTTTGCTATAATTTCTGACAAATAGTTCGCAATAGTTAATGTCCTTGCATATATGAAGTATCATTTATTCAAAGTGCCATGCATGTTGATGGTGCAAACTATATTAAGGAAGCAATTCATATAAGTGTAGCCACCTCCAAGATGAAACATAACTGTATAACAGTAATATTACACAAGTTTGGTCTGGAAGTGAAGAATACCTTTTCTAGCTGTCATTACAAAGGAACATTTCAGATAGATCCCAAAGGATAGCATTTGGGTGGTTGTTCATCTACACTGGAGGGTCTTTGTTGTGAATCCCTCCTGTTCATTTGCATGAGATTATTAAGCTAGTGGGGAGACTGGGGGCCAATTTCAATTCTTGGATAAAAATAGAAATGTAGGACTGGAAGGGATCTCCATAGGTCATCTAGTCCAGTCCTCTGCGCTGATGCAGGATTAAGAATTATCTAGACCCAAGAGGTGTTTGTCTAACCTGTTCTTAAAAATCTATGATGGAGATTCCATAATCTCCCTAGGTAATTTGTTCTAGTGCTTAACTACCCTGACAGGAAGTTTTTCCTAATGTCTAAACTAAACCTCCCTTGCTGCAATTTAAGACCATTACTTCTTGTCCAGTCCTTAGTGGTTAAGGAGAACAATTTATCATCCTTCTCTTTATAACAACCTTTTACATACACTGCTACCTCGATATAATGCCACCCGATATAACACAAATTTGGATATAACGTGGTAAAGCAGTGCTCCAGGAGGGCAGGGCTGTGCACTCCGGTGGATCAAAGCAAGTTCAGTATAACACGGTTTCATCTATAACGTGGTAAGATTTTTTGGCTCCCAAGGACAGCGTTATATCAAAGTAGAGGTGTACTTGAAGACTGTTACCAGGTTGGAGGGAGGGGACCCTCAGTCTTACGTTTTCCAGATTAAACAAGCCCAATTTTTTAATCTTTCCTCAAAGGTCATGTTTTCTAGACCTTCAATATTTTTTGTTGCTCTCCTCTGGACTTTCTCCAGTTTGTCGACATCTTTCCTAAAATGTGGTGCCCGGAACTGGACACAATAATCCAGTTGAGGCCTTATCAGAGTAGAGTGGAAAAATTACTTCTTGTGTCTTGCTTATACCACTCCTACTAATACATCCCAGAATTATGTTTGCTTTTTTGCAACAGTATTACATTGTTGACCCATATTTCATTTGTGATGCACTATAACCACCAGATCCTTTCCTGCAGAACTCCTTTCTACAAAGTCATTTCCCATTTTGTATTTGTGCAATTGATTATTCCTTGCTAAGTGTAGTATTTTGTATTTGTCTTTGTTGAATTTCATCCTGTTTAACTGAGGCCATTTCTCCAGTTTGTCAAGATTATTTTGAATTCTTATCCTGTCCTCCAAAGTGCTTGCAACCCCTCCCAGCTTGGTATCATCAGCAAATTTTGTATGTTCTATGCCATTATTCAAGTTATTTCTGAAGATACTGAACAGAACCAGACCCAGGACACATCCCTGAAGGATCCCACTTAATATACTCTTCCAGCTCAAATGTGAACCACTGCACTATATAAGTACTCTGAGTACGATTTTCCAGCTGGTTGTGTTCCCACTTTATAGTAGGTTTACCTAGGTTATATTTCTCTAGTTTGTTTATGAGACGGTCATGTGAGACTATCAAAAGCCTTACTAAAGTTGAGATATATTATATCTATTGCTTTCCTCCATCCACAAGGCTTGTTACTCTGTCAAAGAAGGCTATTAGTTGGTTTCACAGCATTTGTCCTTGACAAATGCCTATTGACTGTTACTTATTACCTTATTTTCTTCTAGGTTCTTATACATTCATTGTTAGATTATTTGCTCTGTTATCTTTATGGAGCAAAATAAATTAAGTTGACTGGTCTATAGTTCCCAGGGTTATACTTATTCCCCTTTGCTAAATAGGTACTGTATTTGTCCTTTTCCAGCCCTCTGGTATCTCTCCCATCCTCCACAAGTTCTGAAAGATAATCATTAGTGGTTCAGAGATCTCTTCAGACAGTTCTTTAATTATTCTAGGATGTATTTTGTTAGGCCCTGCCGACTTGAAAACTAACGTCTAAGTAATTCTTAACTTGTACTTTTCCTATCTATCCCATTTACATTGATGATCACTATGTTAGTCTTCCAATCATTGCTAACTTTTTTGTTGAAAATTGAAACACTTCAGCCATCCCTGTGTTTTCTGTTATTGTCTTTCCCTCCTAATTTAGTAATGGACCTATCCTGTCCCCTCTTGCTTCTTATGTATTTGTAAAATGCTTTCTTGTTACTTTTTATATTCCTAGCTAGATTAACCTTGTTTTGTGCCTTGGCCTTTCTCATTTTGTCGCTAACTGCTTGTATTGTTTTTTTAATACTCATCCTTTGAAATTTGACCTATTTTCCATTTCATGTATGACTCTTTATTTTGAGTTCAGGTAATTGAAGATCTCCTGGTTAAGCCAAGGTGGCTTTTTACCATACTTCCTATCTTTCCTCCACATTGGTATTGTTTGCTCTTGTGCGCTTAATAATGTCTCTTTAAAAAACTGCCAACTCTCCTGAACTCTTTTTTCCCCCTGTAGATTTGCTTCCCATGGGATCTTACCTCTCAGTTTTCTGAGTTTGCTGAAGTTTGCCTTCCTGATGTCCATTGTCTTTATTCTCCTGCTTCCTCTCCTGCAATTCCTTAGAATCATTAACTCTGTCATTTCATGATCACTTTCACCCAAACTGCCTTCAGTCTTCAGGTTTTCAACTAGTTCCTCTTTGTTTGTCAGAATCAAATGCAGAATAGCCACTCCCCTAGTCACTTTCTCCACCTTCTTTAACAAAAAGATGTCTCCAGTATATTCCAAGAACTTGTTGGATAATCTGTTCCCTGCTGTATTATTTTCTCAACCGATGTCTGGGTAGTTGAAGTCCCCCATCACCAAGTCCCGTGTTTTGGATGATTTTGTTAGTTGTTTAAAAAAAGCCTCATCCACCTCTTCTCCCTGGTTAGGTGACCTATATTAGACCCCTACCATGACTTCACCCTTGTTTTTTTACCCCTTTTATATTTTTACCCAAAGACTTTCAACAGGTCTACCTCCCAGTTGTCTCAACCTCAGTGCAAGTGTATACAACTTTGATATACAAGGCAACACCTACTTCCTTTTTTCCTTGCCTGTCCTTCCTGAACAAGCCGTACCCTTCTATACCAATATTCCAGTCATGTGAATTATCCCACCAAGTTATCTGTGGTGCCAATTATGTCATATTTGTGATTATTCACTAGTATTTCTAGTTCTTCTTGTTTATTCCCCCTAGTTCTTACATTAGTATATACAGACATCTAAAAGGATTATTAGATTTCCCCTCTTTGTTATGTCATGTTTGTCCTTTGTCCATGCTGAGATTTCCCATGACCCTTCGGTCAGATCTTCATGTTTTGGACTTACCTGTGGGTTTTTGTCTCCTGCCCCCATTGAACCTAGTTTAAAGCCCACCTCACTAGGTAAGCCAGTCTGTATCCAAAGGTATTCTTCCCCTTCCTAGACAGGTGGACCCCATCTCTGCTCAGCAGTCCTCAGAGCAGGATTCCATGGTCAAGTAAACTGAAGCCCTCCTGGTGACACCATCCGAACAGCCATGTATTTACCTCAAGGATGTGTCTATCCCTGCATGGATCCCTACCCTTGACTGGAAGGATCAATGAGAGTGCCCCATACACCCCTAGTTCCTTCACCCTGACTCCCAGAGCCCTGTAGTCACTTCTGATATGTTCAGGGTCATACCTTGAAGTATCATTAGTCCCACATGAGTGAGCTATTCCAGATACACCAAATCTGGAGTAATTTCACTGAAGTCAATGGGATTACTCTGGATATACATGATGTAACTGAAAGTAGAATTTAGTCCACGCGCTGCAGTGTCTTCATTATGCTGATGACATTCACCTCTCTATTTCTGTCTTGTCTGATCTGTCTAAGGCAGTTGAGCGATTTATCCAGTATCTGTCTGATGTTGGGGATTGATTTAGACTCAGTCCATACAACGCAGGAAATGTGATAGGTTGGGGGAAGCAAGCAGAAAAAGTGGCAGAGATTACATTACCTTGATTTGAGGGAGTGCACCCAGGTTTGTTTTTCAGGTTCATAATTTGGGGAGTGAGGGTCTTGCTAAATGTTAAGGGTGTGCAGATAGCAGCTGTGGCCAAGTCTGCTTTTTTCCAGTCTCAGGTTCACAAGAAGGTCATGACTCTTCCTTTTGAATGTGGACATTGCTACAGATAGCAGTTTCTCCTCCCTTGGTGTTCACATCTCAACTGCTAGAAGAGGGCCTCATCCTCCCTGATTGAACTAACCTTGTTATCTCTAGACTGATTCTTGCCTGCATATTTATACCTGCCTCTGGAAATTTCCACCACATGCGTCTGACGAAGTGGGTATTCACCCATGAAAGCTTATGCTCCAATACGTCTGTTAGTCTATAAGGTGCCACAGGACTGTTTGTTGCTTGCTACAGATAGAGTCATTCCTATGTTGCTTTGAGGTTAGAGTAGTGTAGTGTAGTGTAGTGCTCTTTACACAAGGCTACATTTTAAGGCCATTTTGAAGCTGACGCTGGTGTAAAATACATCTGCTTGCTTGTTAAATTGTGATCACACCAAGAGTGCATTAAGCTGGTCCTCCATATACTGCACTGGCTGCCTGCTGGTTTCTGGGTTGAAGTTAAGGTGTGGGTTTTAACTTATAAAGCCTGTGGCTTATTTCTGCAAATATATTTTATGAGGAGTGAATTACACACACACACACACACACACACACACAGAGTGCAAATATTTTAGTTAATCCTCATGACACTCCCATACAATAGGTAAGAAAGAGAAAACTAATGTGAAGTGATAAACTGACATGCCTAAAGCCACAGAGCAAGTCAGTGACAGAACTAGGATAGGTAGTCAAGACTTCCTGAGCCCCTGAACTGTATTTGTTCCGCTAGGCTGTAATTGGATTTCATAATGGAGCTAAAAATGTTATAGCCAGGTGTCATAAACAGATAGTTAAGGGTTAATGTCTCTTTTACCTGTAAAGGGTTAAGAAGCTCAGTAAACCTGGCTGACACCTGACCAGAGGACCAATAAGGGGACAAGATACTTTCAAATCTTGGTGGAGGGAAGTCTTTTGTTTGTGCTCTTTGTTTGGGGGTTGTTCGCTCTTGGGACTGAGAGGGACCAGACATCAATCCAGGCTCTCCAAATCTTTCTGAATCAGTCTCTCATGTTTCAAACTTGTAAGTAATAGCCAGGCAAGGCATGTTAGTCTTATTTTTGTTTTCTCAACTTGTAAATGTTCCTTTTAACTTTGAACCTAAGGCTAGAGGGGGTTCCTCTGGGCTATATAAATCTGATTACCCTGTAAAGTATTTTCCATCCTGATTTTACAGAGATATTTTTTACCTTTCTTTCTTTAATAGCTTTCTTTTTAAGAACCTGATTGATTTTTTCCTTGTGTTAAGATCCAAGGGGATTGGATCTGGACTCACCAGAAATTGGTGGGGGAAGAGAGGGGGGATGGTTAAATTCTCCTTGTCTTAAGATCCAAGGGGTTGGATCGGTGTTCACCAGGAACTTGGTGAAAAAGCCTCTCAAGGCTGCCCGGGGAGTGGAAGGTTTTGGGGGGACAAAAAGTGATCCAGACACTGAAATTTCTGGATGGTGGCAGTGTTACCAGATCTAAGCTAGTAATTAAGCTTAGAATTGTCCATGCAGGTCCCCACATCTGTACCCTAAAGTTCAGAGTGGGGGAGGAACCTTGACACCAGGAATAATATTTATAGATATACCTGTTAAAATAAGAATAGTGAGATCTCATGCTTCTGCGCTTCAGCTTATCAGACAGCAGAGAACAGGAAGTAATTTCTCCCCACCATGTACAGTATTATACAACCGGTCATGTACACTATAGGGGAGTCTTTCATTTTCCTATAAAGTATCAGGCATTTGCCAGTGTTGGAAGCAAGATGCTACTAGACTTGATGGACCAGTGGTCTGATTTGATTTGACAAATATCCTGTTTTTCCAGGAGATCATTGCAAGAACATAAGGTGCTGTGAGGCTAAATGACAAAGACACAATAAGTAAAATTATCTCTAAAGAAACATGTGGGTAGACCAGCTAAGCATCTTTATGGAAGTGCTTGGCACTGCCATGCAGGAGACCCTGGAATCAATTTCTACCTAGCAATATGCCATGTAATACTTAACAGTAGCTTTTCTGTCTTATTAAAGAGTGGTGCTGATAGGCTACAAGTCCAACAGGGATCGGCAACCTTTGGCATGCGGCGCTCCAGGGTAAGCACCCTGGCAGGCCGGGCTGGTTTGTTTACCTGCCGCATCTGCAGGTTCAGCTAATTGTGGCTCCCATTGGCCACGGTTCACCATTCCAGGCCAATGGGGGCGGCGGGAAACAGCGGCCAGCACATCCTTTGGCCCACGCTGCTTCCCACAACCCCTATTGGCCTGGGACGGCGAACCGTGGCCAGTGGGAGCCGCGACTGGCCGAACCTGCGGACACAGCAGGTAAACAAATGGGCCCGCCAGGGTGCTTACCCTGGCGGGCCATGGGCCAAAGGTTGCTGATCCCTGGGCTACAAAGAGAGGACCCTCCTGTCCAGAAGAATGGTGGCTTTGCCTCCAGGGGAGGAGAATATTGCCAGGAACAAGAATGAGTGAGGAAAAAAAAGACAAAACAGAAAAATGTTACAAAGGCTATTTTAAGAGCCTTGTAGTTGAGGTATTGAGGTATGTAACTCAGCTATTCAAATCACATTTTGTGATTTAAATTAATATCAACATCACTTTCTGCCTTGACCCAGAGAAATGGGCAGGTACTTAACTTGTATTTTTCAGATTGTAAGAAAAGAAATAAAATGTCTCACAAGTTCCAATCCTCTTTGAAGTACAAAGGATGAACTATATTTTGGATACTTTATTATTTTGACTGTTTGCAAGATTGGGGTCTTTATCTCATGCTTTCTATTGTATTCTTTAATGGATTTGTGAGAAAACAGCATTTGAAGTACTTCTGCTGCAGGTCTTCTCTGAAAAGCAACTATAAAAATTGTATCTTCTTACTTAGGAGGTCTGTTCCTTGTTTATATTCAGAATCATATCCTCTGACTGAAGTAAGACAATTAGGTTTTTACTGCCATTTTACTCCTGTTATCTATGCATAGTCAATATGGTTTAGATCAGGGGTCTCAAACTCAAATGACCCCGAGGGCCGCATGAGGACTAGTGCATTGGCCCGAGGGCCGCATCACTGACACGCCCCCTTGCTGCCCCTGGCCCCACCCCCAATCCACCCCTTCCATGAGGCCCCGCCCCTGCCCTGTCTCTTCTCCACCTCCTCCCCTAAGCGCGCGCAGTTTTAATAAATATATACACTCAGTAATGCACCTCACTCAAAGGACAAAACACGCACTTAGATTTACTGCCTAAGGCTCTGGGAGGGAGTTTGGGTGGGGGAGGGGGTCTGGATGCAGGCTCTGTGCTCGATGCAGGCTCCAGGCTGCGGCAGGGGGTGGAGGTCCAGGCTTTGGGACGGAGTTTGGGGATAGGAGGGAGTGCAGGGGTGAGGGCTGTGGGGCTGAGGGCGAGGGGTACATGATGCAGGAGGGGGCTCAGGGCTAGGGAAGAGGGTTGGGCTGTGGGGTGAGGGCTGTGGATGAGCGGTTCATGATGCGAGGGGGCTCAGGGCTAGGGAAGAGGGTTGGGCTGTGGGGTGAGGGCTGTGGATGAGGGGTTCATGATACGAGGGGGCTCAGGGCTAGGGAAGAGGGTTGGGCTGTGGGGTGAGGGCTGTGGATGAGGGGTTCATGATGCGAGGGGGCTCAGGGCTAGGGAAGAGGGTTGGGCTGTGGGGTGAGGGCTGTGGATGAGGGGTTCATGATGCGAGGGGGCTCAGGGCTAGGGAAGAGGTTTGGAGTGTGGGGTGAGGGCTGTGGATGAGGGGTTCATGATGTGGGGGCGCTCAGGGCTGGGGCAGAGGATTAGGGTGCGGGGGGATGAGGGGTTCATGATGTGGGGGCGCTCAGGGCTGGGGCAGAGGATTAGGGTGCGGGGGGATGAGGGCTCTGGCTGGGGCTGAGGATTAGGGTGCAGGGGGATGAGGGCTCTGGCTGGGGCTGAGGATTAGGGTGCAGGGGGATGAGAGGTTCATGATGTGGGGGGTGCTCAGGGCTGGGGCTGAGGATTAGGGTGCGGGGGGAATGAGGGCTCTGGCTGGGGCTGAGGGTTTGGGGTTGGAGAGGCTCAGGGTAAGGGAAGCCTGCCTTGCCAGTACTGGCGGAGGGCAGGCACTAGGACCCTGCACCCTAATCCTCAGCCCCAGCCAGAGCCCTCATCCCCCCACACCCTAATCCTCTGCCCCAGCCCTGAGCGCCCCCACATCATGAACCCCTCATCCCCCCGCACCCTAATCCTCTGCCCCAGCCCTGAGCGCTTCCCTTCCCCCCCCCCCAGCCCGGCCCCGGCGGGTCCCGCTTCCCTTCCCCCGGCCCGGCCCCGGCGGGTCCCGCTTTCCCCCCCCCCCCTTACCCGAGCGCGTCTCCGGCGGTCCCGCTCAGAGCTGCGTGGTGAGGGGGCGGGGCTGGGAGCTCCATGCCGAGCGCAGCGCTCAGCCCAGAGCTCCCAGCCCCGCCCCCTCCCCACGCGGCTCGGATCGGGGCGGGGCTCAGGCGCTCGGACGGAGACTCGGCGCTCTATGCGCCGAGGCTCCAGGAGAGGGGCGGAGGCGGGAGCCTCCGCTTTTCTCTTGGGGGCCCCTGCGGAGCTCCCCTGGGGAGCTCCGCGGGCCGCAGGGAAGAGCTCCGCGGGCCGCATGCGGCCCGCGGGCCGCATGTTTGAGACCCCTGGTTTAGATGGATTCTAGCCCTTCTTGAGCATTATTACACAATTGTTAACCAAGTTCCAGTCAGGTGGATGTTCAAAAACCTGCTGAATAAAATGGGACTTCACAAGTGTTACTGACGGCCTAATAGAAGGGAATGGGCCGGCACGGGTCCAGTGTGATCTGCAGAATCTCTATTGCTGGTAGTGATATGCGAGAAGCAAAGAACTAATCTTGATTCTCAGTTCCTAGTTTGTTTGCATGACTGACAATTAGGAAAAATGTATTTTAACTGTCAATTGAGCACATTTGGTCGGGGAATATAATGAACATGGAGCCCACAATGTCTTTATAACAGGGCCCTTGTTTGGGTTGAACCACACCTTCAGCAATATGAACACAGCACAATATCTGCTCAAAAAAAAGAAGATCCGGTGAAATCTACAGACGCTAGCTTTCGCTCAGATTCACATTTTTAAAGCAGACCAAGTTTCATATACTTCAAAAGCTGTATTTCTTAATGGTGATCAGACACTTCTGCAAAATTATGAATCATTTTGTTCTTTTAGTTTCCTATTCCCAAGCAAATTTGCCCAAGGGAGAAAAAATCCTGTTCTATTTAAACCTACAGGCTAAGTTTTCATAATAAAATTAAATTCAAACAAAATAAACCTTTCCCTTGAATAAGAATTAAAAGCTCAAAGGAATTCTTGTCTGAATAAACTGAAATTACAGGTTTTGTGACATAAGTGTTAAATAATGTGTCAGCAGCAAAATCAATAAAATATTCGTAAAGATTTCTGTTGAGAAAGATCTGTGCATAACACACTGGTTGAGGAATCAGGTATTTGAGGTATAAAACAGGTTTTCATACACTACATCTGATGGTACATTGTTACAAAATTAACATAATACAGTCAATATAGCACCTATTATATTAATTAAAAACAGGCTAACTAATGGATTTTACAACATAATTGTTAAAGGGAAATTATCAACAAGTGTGTGTTACTATGAGGTCTCTTGGGAACAGGTTTTTGGTCCCACACTATTTAATATTTTTATCAGTGATCTAGAAGAAAATACAAAATCATTGCCTATGATGACTTGTAGAATGATAAAGAATGATGAGGACAAGGCACTTATACAGAGTAATCTGAATCACTTGAAAAGTTGGGTGCAAACAAACGACGTGCTCTTTAGTACCAAATATGAAGTCCTACATCGAGGAACAAAATACATAGGGCATAGTTACAGGATAGGAGTGTGTTTCGTAGAAAACAGTTTAAAAAGTCTTAGGGATAGTGGTGGGCAAACAAATTAACATGAACTCCCAATGTAATGTTATAGCCAAAAGTGTTAATGTGATTATTGGATATATAAACAGGTGAGTATCAAGGAACAGGCAGGCTATATTATCCCTAAAAGACGCTGGTGAGACTACTATTGGTACTATGGCCAGTTCAGGTTTCCACACTTAAGAAAGGATATTGAAAAACTAGGGAGAGCTCAGGGAAGAGCTACAAGAATGATTTGAGGACTGGAAAACATGCCTCACAGTCTCCTTAAGGAGCTCCAAACTAATTAGCTTATAAATGAGAGGGTGAAGAGCTGACTTCATCATGACTTATAAATGCCTGCAAAGGGCTTTTTAATCTAGCAAAGCCATAACAAGAACCAATGGCTGGAAGTTGTATTTTGACAAATTCAAACCAGAAATAAGGCTCAAAATGTTAACAGTAGGGGCAATTAACCATCTTACCAGTATTGTCTTATTGCTTCCTTGTGCTTCTGTCGTCTGATGAAGTGGGTATTCACCCACGAAAGCTCATGCTCCAATACGTCTGTTAATCTATAAGTTGCCACAGGACTCTTTGTCGCTTTTTACACATCCAGACTAACATGGCTACCCCGCTGATACTGTTTACTGTTGTCACCTGTCACCTCTCATTTTATATTTACATTGCAAGCTCTTCAGGGGAAGGAATATCTTTCTGTTGCTCATTTGTACTACACCTAAACAAGTGGGGCCCTGATCCATGACTGATGCCCCGAGGCACTATCGTAATGCTAAATAGTTAATAAGCATCATCACTTGAAAACTTTGAATCATAACTGGAGGCTTTCTAAAATACATGCTCTAGTTTGACCACGTTATGGGGCTTGATACAGGAATTAGTGCATGAAATTCTATGGTCTGTGTTATGCAGGTGGTCATATTAAATTATCACATTTGTCCCCTCTGGCCTTAAAATCTAAACGTTTATGTTCAAATGTTGATTTTCAGAGTCTTATAACATAGCTAAATCTGAGTGAATTTTCACAAAGACAGGAAAAGGCAGCTGTCTGCCCCCAGCAGTATTTCCTTGCCAAATTTCAAATTCCTGCTCCAGGGTACGAAGGTACTAGAGATCTTCAAAATATGGGTGAAAAAATACTGACATTGCCAAATCTGTTTATTTCTCCATAACCTCATTTCCAGAAATGACTGAACCATTTTCAGTGAAACTTTCCAAAAATTCAGCATGAGGCAAAGAGGAAAGCATGGAAAATTTCAGCCCAAATGGGTGAAGTTTAGCAAAGGGGCTATTAGCAAAGGGATAATTATAAGCAAGGGCTTATAATGGAAAGCACAAGTCAACTGTACTATAGGTGTCACTATCCACTCTGCCTACAATACATATAAAATATGAACATTCTCTACATTCAAATAATCTTACGTTTATGGGCTGGTATGTCTCCATTACACTCAGGCAGTAGCCATTCTCTGTCTTATGTTTCCAGACAGAAATGAGGATAGTGTGACATGTCACATCATGCACGGTGCTCTGATCCTTAGCTGTGTTCTGGCTGCTTTTTGTTGTTGCACGGTGCTAAGCAGCCCTAAACTCTTCTGATCAGACTTCTAGACGATTTCCACCACATAGTGGGATTTTCAGGTGGTGCGACTCCTCCGCACAGGATAATGGCAAGACTGGAAAGAGTGCATGGCTTGGACTTCTGGCACATACGTGATCCCTACCTGCTGTAATGGCCTCTTGAAGTTATTAACAATTGGTTAAAGTCAAAGCCCAGTGCAGAGCACCCAAAGAAGGGGGGAGTCAAAATGGCTCCTTTATTCTCTCCACCCTCTCAGATGTCCAAGGATCTGGCCCTGTATGTTTATAAGTACCTCCAACTATCTGCTTAATGAGCAGTTAAATCTTTCTTCAAAGGCATTATATCACATTCATCATCAGAGTGGTTTCTCAGACATAGAATTGCCAAGTGAAGTTGAACAATTTTAACACAGGTTCAAAATTGTGCATGAGGCACTCTTCCAATAGGGATGATCTTCAGAGACATTTGCACACCTATTAGTAAGTGTGCAAAGATTAGTGATGAATCTGAATTTAAATTACTGACTCCTCTTTCTCAAATGTATAGGATAGAACAGTCTCCCAGTTTGAGCTAGGGACTGCTGAGCAAGAGCTATTGTTTATTTTGTTTTTTATTCAAGCACAAGATACAT
This sequence comes from Mauremys mutica, assembly GCF_020497125.1. NCBI lineage: Eukaryota > Metazoa > Chordata > Testudines > Geoemydidae > Mauremys > Mauremys mutica. Next base: position 81,734,978 of record NC_059075.1, read on the forward strand.
GCTATTCCAAATTGGAGGAATGTTCAGCTTATCAAGGGGGTGGGGAGTCTGAATGATGAGCACGCCCAAGTGCTTTATAACTGGCAAGATCTGGATACCATTAATTTTATTAATGTAATACTGATTTCATAATTACTTAGGACATAAGAGAGAGCAGATTAGATTATTTGGTTTTATTTAGAAAGTTCCTGGTATATATAACTTTTGGCAAAGGGCTAGCTTGACCTGTGGCTTTGATCTCCACTCTTAGTTGAAGTACTTATAAGCACCTCCTATCACCAGCTTTAAAATGGCACAATCACATTGTCAAATAGAAAATAATTAGTGCTGACGTGTAAATCCCTGTGCACTGAGATGAACATATGCCTCTCTGAAGTCTAGCGCTTCTGGTTTTGTTTATACTGACCTGCTTATCTTAGGAATTATCACACATTTACATTTGTAAACTTGCTGTCAGTTTTCCCACATGGTACACAGTTTGAGTGAAAACCAGAACATACACCTAATGCCTCTCTCATAAAAATATTCTCAAACCAAAAATAACCGTGAGGGTGCTTAGTAAACATATAGCCAAAAGAGTTAAGACCTGCTGTATCAGTGAATCAACAGATGACAAATCCCTATAATACAATCATTACATCATAACAATATAACTTGAAAGTAAGGAAAACTCTCTTTCTTAGGGTTGTTTTATGTTGCCCCTTACATAGTATCTAAGCACTAATGGCTTGATTTTCAAAGGTTCTGAGTAATTAGAGCTCCCATGGGCATAAATAGGAATTGTGGTTGCCTAGCACCACTGGAAATCTGGCCATAGCTAAATATTTTTTAAAGTAAATGTGTATGTGTGTGCACGCACGCGTGCAACAGGAGATACATTGGTAACAGAGTTAACATTTCAGCACAATAGACAAAATTATACATCCACCTGGATAAATGCAAGAAGGGGTGAAAGCTGTCCCTCAGACAGGCATAACCTGGCTCCTAGTACTGAGGAAGACAAGAATGGGATGGTCTATAGGTGCTAGTGCTAATGTGCTAGCAGCCACCCGGGGCCATAGTTCTGCCTTCTCCCACCCTATGCAACAACAGAGTTGCTCTGAGGCCTAGGGAGTACTGGTGATTATACTTGTTGAACAGGTGTAGCAAGGGGCACTTCTCAACAAGCTCCCCACAGCATCCAGATACATATGCCTTTGAAAGGCATAATGCCTCCAGCAAAGTCTGATCACCCTCTCTGTCTCCCACAGGCAGTTTATCTTCCTCAGAGTGAAACAAGTCTGTTGACTAATGCATGATCCTATTTTTTATAAAACACTTTAAATCAACTGAATAAGTAACTGATCCACAAAAAGTGATCACAATAACCAAATGTTACACTCCAAGGATTATAATGACAAACTGTACAACAATTATCTAATTAAAAGAGTAAAGCTAGCTACATTGTAGTTTTTGTTTAATACCAGATCAGAGAAAGAAGTGACTGTCAGTATGAATATTGGTAACACACAAAAAATGGTAGGAGGTAATTTGTTGATTGAATAAAAACAAATTTCTTCCTAGCGTGAGATGTGAAAGTGTCCTTGTAACAGGCCCCATGAAGCCACTGGAGTTTAAATTCCATGTTGTAGCTGCCCTTTTGGAAGAGCCCCAGCTTGGAATGATAGTGGGATTTTAACCCTAGACCTACATACCTAGCAGCAAGAGCTAAGGGTTATTGGGTTAAATGATCTGGATGATACGATGGATTGCACCCTCAGCAAGTTCACAGATAACACTAAGATGGGAGGAGAGGTAGATATGCTGGAGGATAGGGTCCAGAATGACGCAGACAAATAGGAGGATTGGGCCAAAAAAATCTGATGAGGATCAACAAGGACAAGTGCAGACTCCTGCACTTAGGATGGAAGAATCCCATGCACTGCTACGGGCTGCAGACCAACTGGCTAAGCGGCAGTTCTGCAGAAAAGGACCTGGGGATTACAGTGGATGAGAAGCTGGATATGAGTCATCAGTGTGCCCTTGTTGCCAAGAAGGCTAATGGCATATTGGGCTGCATTAGTAGGAGCATTGCCAGCAGATCGAGGGAAGTGATTATTCCCCTCTATTTGGCACTGGTGAAGCCACATCTGGAGTACTGTGTCCAGTTTTGGGCTCCCCACTACAGAAAGGATGTGGTCAAATTGGAGAGAGTCCAGCGGAGGGAAATGAAAATGATTAGGGGGCTGGGGCACATGACTTATGAGGAAAGGCTGAGGGAACTGGGCTTATTTAGTCTGCAAAAGAGAAGAGTGAGGGGGGGATTTGATAGCAGCCTTCAACTACCTGAAGGGAGATTCAAAAGAAGATGGAGCAAGGCTGTTCTCAGTGGTGACAGAGGACAGAACAAGGAGCAATGGTCTCAAGTTGCAGTGGGGGAGATCTAGGTTGGATATTAGGAAAAACTATTCCATTAGGAGGGTGGTGAACCACTGGAATGGGTTACTTAGGGACATGGTGGAATCTCCATCCTTATTGGTTTTTAAAGCCCAGCTTGACAAAGCCCTGGCTGGGATGATTTAGCTGGGGTTGGTCCTGCTTTGAGCAGGGGGTTGGACTAGATCAGTGTTTTTCAATCCGTGGGACATGACCAAGTACTGTGTCACAGCAGGTAAGGCGCTGGGTTGCCTTGCTGTGGTCAGCACCACCGACCGGGACGTTAGAACTCCAGTCAGCGGTGCTGCCTAGCTAAGGCAGGTTAGCACCTACCTTTTCCAACACCATGTTATGTCCTGGAAGTGGCCAGCAGCTGTCTGGCTTCTAGGTGGAGGGCCATGGGGCTCTGTGCGGTGCCCCCTGCCCCAGCCCTGAGCCCTCCCAAAACGTGGAGCTCCTCCTGCACCCCAAACCCCTCATCCCCAGCCTCAGCCCAGAGCCCTGATCCCCTCACACACCCCAAGCCCCTGCCCCAGCCCTGAGCCCCCCAAACCCAGAACCCCTTTCTGCACTCCAAACCCCTCATCCCTGGCCCCAGCCCAGAGCCTGCACCCCAACCCGCTGCCCCAGCCCAGAGCCCCCTCCCACACCCTGAACCCTCATTCCCAGCCCCACCCCACAGCCCTCAGCCCCACACCCAACCGTCTGCCCCAGCCCTGAGCCCCTCCCAAACCCCTCTGCCCCAGCTCCACTGGGTCACGGGCATCAACTATTTTCTTCAGCTGGGTCCCCAGAAAAAAAGTTTGAAAACCACTGGACTAGATGACCTCCTGAGATCTCTTCCAACATAATTTTCTATGATTCTAAGGGGAAAAAGACTTACACTGGCATAGTGTGAGTTATAAACAATCCCTTTATTATTGTTGCCCCTTCTGACCTGAGTGCTAGTCAAAGTTTGGAACCCCATTGGCGTTCCAGTTGGGAGTAGAAATTGGTGACTGGTATTTCTTTAATGCAGTTTTGATTATTTACAAAAAGTGTACAAAATCCTGTGTCTCTGAATGCAGAAGAATCAAATAGCAGGAAACAACTTTGTTTGCTCATAGCACCAAGAGCACTCTCTTCAGCCTTCATCCCTCACCTCTCCCTTGGTTTCTTCAGGTCAGGCACTATGCTTTCAGCTGCTTCTTTAGACTGTGACTCTCTGAGGACTAGTCTACACTGGCACTCTTAAAGCGCTGCCGTGGCTTGTGTAGTCGTGGCTTGTGTAGAGCTCTCCCAGCGCTCTAAAAAACCCACCTCCACATGGGGCATAGCTCCCAGTGCTGGGGCACTGTCTACACTGGCACTTTACAGCGCTGAAACATGCTGCGCTCAGGCGGGTATTTTTTCACACCCTGGCGCGAGAAAGTTGCAGCACTGTAAAGTGCCAGTGTAGACAAGCCCTTGGTCTTTCTTGTCTCTTCTCCATCCCCTCTCCCCACTGAAAACAATACACAGAAAAAGCTCTTGTGTGGGTTCCCACACATCTTTTTGTCTTAGGTAGGGCTTATGCTTACAGTTATGTTAATTGGAGGGTGAGTTCACACCTACCTAGCTCAATTAGATTTTAACTCAGTGCATAACAAGGTCTCACCCAGCTTATAATGTTATTATTACAAATCATGTTTATTATGGTATTGCCTAAGGGTCAACCAAGAGTGGGACCCCATTGTGGTAGGCACTGTACAAACACAGAATAGCGAACAGTTCCTGCCCCAAAGAGTGTACAAACCAGTATGAAACCATTCACTCTTAGTTTGCAAGTATCAGAGGGGTAGCCGTGTTAGTCTGGTTCTGTAAAAGCAGCAAAGAATCCTGTGGCACCTTATAGACTAACAGACGTTTTGCTGCATGAGCTTTCGTGGGTGAATACCCACTTCTTCGAAAGCTCATGCTGCAAAACGTCTGTTAGTCTATAAGGTGCCACAGGATTCTTTGCTGCTCTTAGTTTGCAGTCTTCCCTTGCAATTGTGCTGAGTGCCAGAGTTATTTAGAAAGGTACAGCACTGAGGATCAGACTATATCCCCCCCCTTATGGATCCTGTCTAACAGGTACAAAATGGCTTCCAGGGAAATACACCTGGTATGCAGGGGTTTCCATTACGGGCAAGCATCTGGCAGAACAGTGCCCTCCTGGACAGGCCTTGTCATAAGGACATGCTTGGGGATGGTTTGGAGGATATGGGGGATGGCTGTTGCACTCCAGCTATTCTACAATGTGCAGTAGCTCCTAGGCAGCGATGTAAGGCCAATACAATTTAGAGCAATGCTGGAGCTGCTCTATATTGTGCTAAGGGCCAGGCAGGCACAGATTTCATAGGGACAAAGGTGGTACACGCTGACACAGCACTTCTCCCAGTCCCAATATTTAAAAGAAAAAAATTAGCATCAAATTAACAGTTTCAACTTCAATGAAACACTCATTGCATCATAAAAATAAATTTGCAAAGTGTGTGCATGGAAAAAATATTAGGAATATGATACCTTGGAAAGGATCTTGTGTGATATTTTCATATTGTGGTGCTACAGAGGAAATTTTTCAGGTTGCTCCAGATTACTTTAAAAACAGATTGGTGTTCAGGGTTATGATTATTATTTATTATGGTAGTATAGTCACCTCCCCAACATGTTCAGTGCAGGAAGACACAGTTCATACTAAACCATGAGTAAGAAAGAGGAATAAAACATTCAAGAAAAGTGTGTGGCTTTTTTTTTTTAATAGATAAAACAGGTTTGCAATGCATGTTTAAGTAGGTTTGTGAATAAAGTCTCAAGCAAATATTCATGTGCAGTGTATTAGTAATTCATAAAACAATAAGGGCATTTTGTCATTACTGTCTGTTGCGTGTTTTCTGCTTTAATCTGTCCTTTGGTCTTGGAGCTGCCATATTCTAATAAATGGGTCACCTAGTTCTTTTTGAACTCTGCTTTCTGCTGCAAAGTGGAAATTAGCATTTTCTGCAACATACATGCCGGGCTGCTATAAGGATCTCAAATGGCTATTTTAGTCAATTTTCTTAAAGATTTTCTCCATTTGTTCACATTAACAACAGAATGGAAACATAAAATACCTACAGCTTGTGCAAGAACAACTTCTTCCCAATAATAAATGTACGTACAAATTCTTTGATATGAGTGATCAGTGACCACTGATATTTGCAAACATAAATCTAAGATTAAAACTGCAATTAGTTTGTTGGCCTAAAATAAATGGAAGGTGTGTTTTACTGTATGTTCTTAGATGCAAGATAAAGATATCAAATTCCACTTCTATATTTTGTACAATGCCAACCAATCTATTGGTGGCCAATAAATAATTAATGCAAAAAATAAAATAACCTTTCGACCCAGAAGCATGAGTCATTGCTTATGGGTGATTTATTTAACAGGAATGGCTTGAAATTATGACACTGAAAATATTTTATACCTCATCCACTAGAGGGCACTGAAGAACTGTTCTGCAAAACCATTCAGGAAACCAAAGCCCAGGTTGGGTGTTATAGCTACCGGTAATTCAAGACTCCATTCAAGACCAGTAGAGTGTGTTTTCTTCCTCGGACATGCAAATATAGTAAAATTGATGCATGGCCTTCAGTATATTCAACAAAAGGACATCAGAAATAAACAACTGTATGTCAGATTGTAAGTTAGATTTGACCAAGATACAGTACGTGTGTGTGAATGTCTAATAGGAGCACAGAGACATCTCAATTTTGGTTCATATAAAGGAAATGTGTCATTCCTATTGCCTAATTAACACTTATGTTTAGCATTGGTAAAAAGGCAGTCTCCTTCCATGCAGAGTGCAGGGAAGCTAGTATATTTAATAAGTGATTGGGGCGAGGAGGGGAAAATGGCCTTCACGCAGATTTAAGCACATTTTCAAACAATTGAGGCCTTAAGAGAAACTGCTCTGGCATATGCTGTTTGAGTCATTATGTGCTAGGCAACAGCATGTGGGACATATTCAGAATCTTCCCATCATCAGATGAGGAAAATAAATTCTGGAGTACAAAAGACACAACAGCTGGAGTCAAAGGTCTTACAGCTGTAGGCTGACCCAAGAGAGGTGCACAGAACAACCGTCCTGGTACTGAAAGTCATCAAACACTTTGCTTTCACACAATGTGGATGGCAAGTATTCATTCTGAACCATTTTAGTTGTAAATGGTCTTTCTAATTGAGACTGTGAATGTCTCAACTTTAGGTTTGTAATGGATATCTAAAAATAGTCATCATCGCATTGGGAAGATGGGGAGTTTAAAGACTTGAAGTGTTCCCAAAGTTTCATTTCCACTGTGGCACCAACTTTGCCATGAAATGGCAGGGGGAAAATTTCATAGGCTCTGTACTACAAGGCATCTTCAGCCTCTGGGAAACAGGACTGGGGATGGCTTGAAACACAGAAAGCAAGGGCCAAATTCACTGCTGATATAAGTGAGTGCCACTCCATTGAATCAATAGACTTCCCTGGAATCATATGCATTTACACCAGCACTGAATTTGGCCCTGAATCTTTCCCTCCATTATTTACTGGGAAAGTCTCAGTGGCACAATAAATGACCTGTCCCATCCCATCTCCCCCCATATATGTTGTATAATTTATGATAAAATATTTCAGAATTAAGATTTTCTCTACCCATTTAACTTGTGTAAAGACTGTCTAATGACCTTCTGTATATAATAATGACCTCCTATAAGCTGTGTATCTTGGAATCTGAGGACAGAGGTTATTTCAGGATGCAGTCAGTTAGTGAATGCATTCCCTTTTCCATGTTTGCCAAGTCATTGGAAGGTTAAGAATGTTTAGATCCAGCTAATATCTGAGGAAAAATTGCTAGAAACGATGCCTTCTGAGAAGGCACCTTCTCCTGCATCTTTCCTAAGTGGATCCAAGGACAGGAAAATACACCACATTGATTTTTGCAGAACTTCAGTATTTTCTGATTTAACTTACCATGAAGGACACTGGAGCAGGATGTCAGGTTCTATGAACCAGAAGAGGGACATGGCTATTCTTCTGATACTTATTGCAGCCATACCAGTGGCCTCATTAGCTCCTACTCAAGAGGACAAAATATGAAGAGTCTTGAAGTCAAAATAATGGGTACAGGTTGAGACAAAATACTTTGCAGGGAAAAGTCCTAGGAACAACTAAATCAAACTAAAACTTATGTTTGTTGTCCTTAAGTTAAGAATAAAGGAAAATCCTGGATATAGGTTGGATTTTGAACACTAAACCTGTGTATGTACTGTACTGAGAGCAGATAGGGAACTCAGTCCTTTCATTGACACCTTTGGGCAACATTGAACCTACTGAGTCCTGTCATTCTAGTCAACTTTGATACTCACCACCTTTGTAAAGCACCTTGAGATCTACTGATGAAAAGTGTTACATAAGCGTTAGGAATTATTATCACTATTCCCTTTCATCACAGCACTGAAGCAACTTTTTAAAAGACACTGACAGTATAACCCCACAAATGTTAACCTGTGTGATCCCTGTCTATGAAGTATGTATTTCTATCCTGGGATTGTGTCATTTTCCATAGCAGGTCTCATTGTCTATATCCCTAAATCTACAAATATGTCATTTTCTGTATTCTTTATTCTGTCACTCTAGACCTATATTTGGTTGGCATTTTTTGCCTCCATAAATGATCAAGAGTCACCACAGGTAGGCACAAGAGAAGGGATGGCAGAGGAACGCTTTGTGAATCATATTTGAATAATAGAAGCCATGGTTCCTTTGCAAGAAGGTTGTAATAGCAATGTGTGCTGATATATATCATCATTTTTCAAATGTGGTATTAGATTATTTATAAAAATAATGCTGCATCCATACAAGGTAAGTTGTTGGACCCATCAGTCGAAATCTCATTTGGGAGGAGAGCTAGAATATAATTAAATTTCTGTCCCAAGCATCTCTCTAGAAAGGTACCTGTTGATCTCAATAAAGATACTCCTGCAACCCCACCAAGTATCCTGCTAAGCAGACCAGCTGAAAACAGATGACAGATCCCTAAATTTCAGTGCAATGAAAAGTAATGGGATCATTCCTGCTGAATTAATTACAAAAGGACATAGGGGAGTAAGGACAATGTCATTAAGTAGCAACACTGCCTTCAGTTTAAATTGGCTCTTGATTTTGTAAATCTATTTTTTAAATTATTTTCTGATTGTTTTCAACAAGCAAACATGTTTTTACAACAAAGGCATTAATAGCTGAAAATATGATGACTAACAGTGTGAGTCATGGTTAAGACTGGAACCATTAAGAAAGGAACCATTTTAATACATTCCTTGAAAGAGGCTGCTGTTCTTCTGCTACTACGAAAACATTTATGATCACTCTAATCTTGTACCTGGTATTCTGTGCATAAAAGAGTAAGACTGTCTTGCAGACTCAGCACCAGTAGCTTAACACATTTACTTCCTTGGTTATTTTTGTCATATTAGCTCAGAGTTTTGGGTGAAGGTGACCCAAGATTGCAGCAAGACCTGGTGTAAAAGGAATGACCAGAATAAGAAAATGTAAGTAAGTTGTTTCATGCCACTATTGCTGTGTGCTTCACATTGTCCTTCCCCTTTGAAGTACAGTTTCAGAAGCCAGCTTCATCTAAGAAGCTGATGGTAGCTCATTAATAAAACAAGTAAATAACTTTGGGAGAAATATTGCCTGCACGTTCACTAGCTGTCTCATACTCTTTTATATGAATTTGTATGGTGGCCTCCAGGTGGCATCACTGCTTTGTTAACAAGAAACCTTTAGAAGGATCCTTTAAAAAATGTAATACTTTATCATTTTGAATTTCTGATGTAGTAAAATGCATGCAGCTTTGGTTACCTGGTGTAAGAGGATGAGATATACTCAGAGCCAAAAGAGTGAGCCTGAAAAGAAACAAAGCATGGCTGAGAAGAGAGGAAATAACCAGTAAAAGGACACTACTTCACTTTCCCACTTTTGTGGGTGGACCTGGGGAGAAGAGGCTCTGCTGTTGACACATCTCCTTCCTGGCTTGTAAGGAGGCTTCTTCACATTCAAGGTAGTCTGTGTGAAACCTAATCGATCGGTCATTTTGGTAAAAGAGAATGAGGTTTGATCCTACAAACTCTTGATTATGCAAGCAGGCCCATAACCCATTGATTTAATACAATTGTACTTTGCCTTTACATAGCACTTGCAAAGGTGGGTCAGCATTATTATCCTCCCTATTTTACAGAGAGGGTAACTGATGTTCCCAAGGTCAAATAGCACCTCAGTAGCAGAGTCAGGACTAGACCCTGTGGTGGAATTCTGGCCCTATTGAAATACCTGGCAAAGCTCCCAATGACTTCAACAGAGCCAGGATTTTACCTGGGTCTTTTGACTCTCAGCCCCATGTGCATTCCACTAGACTGCAGCTGCTTGTCTGCATCTCATGATTAAGGATTTGAAGGCTCAAGATCAATAACTTCTCTCTTGGATAGATTATTCTGATGAGATTTGGTTGCCAATACATTTTATGTACATAGGGAACTGTGTTGGGGGAACAGCCTAACAAAATCCTAAAGGCCAGATATCAGAGGGGTAGCCGTGTTAGTCTGGATCTGTAAAAGCAACAAAGAATCCTGTGGCACCTTACAGACTAACAGACGTTTTGCAGCATGAGCTTTCGTGGGTGAATACCCACTTCTTCAGATGCAAGACCAAGGCCAGATTCACTCTCCTCACTCACATTAAATAGCACTTTATTGCACGAGTGGTTCCATTGATTTCTCATTCACCATGAATAAGGTTATCAGTATCTGATACCAGATATGTAAATACCTTCTGTCTGAATGGAAAATGAACATGGAACATGTTAAGTCCTTCCCCTCCTCCTGCCTCCTTCACATGGGAACCTCTTGATTAATATGGTCTGCTTGCTAACGCATAGAAATGAATGCATTTGAGACCTGATTCAAGGCTCAGAAGTCAGTGGGAGTCTTTCCATTGACTTTAATGGGCTTGGACAAGTCCTTAAAAATTATGTATCATTGGTCTGATTACCAGATGTCCTGAACTCCTGTCCCTCCTGTAGACTTCAGCATGAATTGTGGATGCTCAGCACCTCTGAAAATCATGTCAAATAAGTATTATTTGCAAAAAGGAAAACATCTTGGCAAGCATTTTGGCAACATTTTGGATTGAGTATGTAGTGTCCTATGATTAGAGCCCTGCAGATCTGCAGATATCCGATGCTTTATATCTGCAGATATCTGAATCTGCAATATCCGTGTACCATGTTTGCAGATTGTGGATGGATGAGGATCCAAATTTTATATCTAGAGCCCTGCAAATCTGCATACATCCACTTTATATCATGTTTACAGTTCGCGGATCGGATGAAAATAAAAATTTTGCATCCGTGCAGGGCTCTACCTATGACAATGTGAAAACAATTCTCACAAGGTCTCTTGGCAGAAGAGTGATGGCAAAGACAATATACTCAGTTCAGAGTCCTGTCCTCTTAAATTTTGTTGTCATTTGCAAATATACATTCCAAGTCAGCACGGTAACAAGTGCTTCAGTGCCCACTGACTTCAGTGGATTGTGATGAGGTGATCCTCACAGAACCAGGCCCATATTAAAGTTTGATCCTGTTTCATTGAAGTGAAAGCAAGCTCAGACTGAGGGAGCTAGAGCTGATTGAAACTTTTGTTGCTGTGAGTCACAAATATATGATTTTTGCTTTAGTCTTATCTCCTGAGCCATGTATCATGTGGATAATCTGTGCTGCAAAATCCAGTGCTTCTTTTTTCAGTTGTCTCCCCTCCATTTTTGCACTGATATTCTCCTATCTTCTATCTACTAGAAGGCATACATGGGCAGCGGGCTTTTATCGGTACCTTCATCAAATGTATTACACAGAATGGGAAGATTTAAAGCAAGGCTACTACTGCTTGTTGTTATTTATATTATATCTTAATCATCTTACTTCTTACAGAGCATCTTTCATCCTGAAGGATCCCAAAGTCTTTAGAAACTCACACTGGTATTCAAACTATTCACAGGGATCATTTCATCCACAGCAGTGTTGGGTCCACAGTACACTGCATGATAGGACAGGAAGTGAAGAATACCTTATCCAGCTGAAACAAAGGGAATTCAAGGAGGCAGAATGTAATTAATCAAATTGGAATTTGGCAAGGGCAGAAACTTTAACATGTCTGCTCTTGCAAAAAGTGCCATAGGATCTTATCCAGACACATCTGGCATTCAATCAATGAGAAGAGGCCCACCACCATGATTTGCTGTATATGTCTCCCATCAAATACTAATCTTTCTTAGTTTATGAGATCTGACAGGGCAGCAGTGCAAGCTGGTGTGGTTGCAGGCCACCTTGCATATCTGCAGGTTCTACACAATATTTTTTGGTAATGAAACATCAATAATTTTCATTATAACCTTTTGAATACCTGAAGCCATGGGGACAATCTGTTGGAGTTCCAGGAGAGGGAGTTTTAGGGAAAGAGAGATGAGGATAAAATGAGAGGGATATACCATGAATGTGACTGGGAATAAAAGGATATATTTTTATGGAATCCTTCTGGAAAAATCAAGCTTCATACTCTTTATTTTTCTTGAAACTAACCTTTCTGCAAGTACTTGTGGCACCTTAGAGACTAACAAATTTATTTGAGCATAAGCTTTTGTGGGCTAAAACCCACTTCATTGGATGCATGCAGTCATAGGCGGCAGGTTTGTATAATTTTTGGTGAGGCCCAAAATGGTGGTGCCCCCCCCCGCTCCCGCCCTGTAAGCCGATATAAAATGAAGCTACAATGCATCAGTGCCACAAGATTACAAGGGTCAATTAAAAGTGGAAAGTCAGAAGCAGCACTTGCCTACTTCAATATACAGTATTATATTTTGTTGCACCTGTTGTGATGAATTGGGAATGTTCTTAATATTTTCTCTGAATACTGTGTGGGTGCCTCAGTTTTCCCTGCAAGATGCCAACTGAAGGTGTTGGGGACAAAGAGATCAGGTGGCCTCCTTGTCTGGAAGAGACACAGAGGCCAGAGGAGGGAGTGTCAGTTTGGAGCTGGCTGGGGAAATGGGGAGAGACCCAGAACTTGGTTCTGGGCTCCCCACCCCCCAAGATGGACCTGACACAGGGGTTCTGTTTTCTGTACCAACAAGCTCTGTTTAAACTGTGTTCCCGTCATCTAATAAACCTTCTGTTTTACTGTCTGGCTGAGAGTCACATCTGACTGCGGAGTTGGGGTGCAGGGACCTCTGGTTGCCCCAGGACCAGCCTGGGCAGACTCGCTGTGGAAAGTGCATCATGTGGAAGGGCATGCTGAATGCTCCGAGGTCAGACCCAGGAAGGTGTAAGCTTCTTGCCCTGGAGACAGTATGCTCCAAGAGAGGAGGCTCCCCCAGAGTCCTGACTGGCTTTGTATGGAGTTGTTCCAAAGCATCACAGCATCCTCTTCCACACCGTGCACTTCCCAGAAGTCCGCACAGGCACTGACACTCCCTCCTCCAGCCTTTGTCTCTTTTCCAGGCATTAGGAGGCCACCCGATCTCTCTGTTCTCCAACACCTTCAGTTGGCACCTTGCAGGGGAAACTGATTTGGGAGAAATGAAGTAAAAGCTGCCCAAACCGAGCTTGAGCACTCCTGAATTTTGAAGTGTTCAAATCTGGAAGGCAGGTGCTGGGGGTGGGAGAGGGCTGTGGGCTCCATGGGGGAGCATGGCAGCAACTGTCTGGAGCTGCACGGAGCCAGACACGCTGGTCTGAGTGGCACAGTAAGCGGTTTGGGGGTTGAAGAAGAGGTACGGGGTTCCGGGGGCAGTCAAGGGACAAGGAGCAGGGGGGGTTGGATGGGGCAGAGGTTCGGAGGGGCAGTCAGGGGACAGGCAGCAATTGGATAGGCATGGGAGTCCAGGAGGTTTATCAGGGGACAGGTAGGAGGGTCCTGGGGGGAAGTTGGGTGGGGTCTCAGGAGGGGGCAGTTGGGGACAAGGAGAAGGGAGGCTTAGATAGGGGCTGAGGTCCCAAGGCTGAGGCTTAGATAGGAGCTGAGGTCCCAAGTGGCAGTTAGGGGCAGGGGTCTCGGGAGGGGGTAATCAGGGGACAAGGACCAGTGGTGCTTAGATAGGGGGTGGGGTCCTGGGGGGCAGTTGGGGCAGGGGTCTGGGGAGGGGGCAATCAGCGGCCAGGGGCTAGGATTCAAAGGGCTCTGGGCTGCTGGCAGCCGTGGGGAGCCCAGAGCCCTTTAAATCCCAGCTGCGGCCGGGAATCAGAGGGCTCTGCGCTGCCCGCTGTGGCGGGGAGCCCAGAGCCCTTTAAATCTCAGCCGCGGCCGGGAGTCAGAGGGAGTCAAATATTGCTGGAGCAGAGCCCCTGACTGTGAATATTCCTGGGGCTAAAGCCCCAGGAGCCCATATAAGTTGGCACCCATGCATGCAGTGGAAAATACAGACTGGGAGTGGATGGGTCATTATACAAAGTAAAAACTGTTTCCCCATGCTAATTCCCCCCTACTGTTACTCACACCTTCTTGTCAACTATTGGAAATGGGCCATTCTGATTATCACTACAAAAGTTTTTTTTTCTCCTGCTGAAAATAGCTCACCTAATAGCTCACCTTAATTAATTACTCTTGTTACAGTTGGTATGGCAACACCCATTTTTTCATGTTCTCTGTGTATATATATATCTATATATATAGATATATATATATATATCTTCCTACTATATTTTCTACTGCAGGCATTTGATGAAGTGGGTTTTAGCCCACGAAAGCTAATGCTCAAATAAATGTGTTAGTCTGTAAGGTGCCACAAGGACTCCTCATTCTTTTTGCTGATAAAGACTAACACGGCTACCACTCTGAAACCTTTTTGCAAGTGTGATGTTTGCTGTGGTGAATAGAATACTTGGCTTTTAAAAATGGTAACATTCATATAAAGTTCAGGTACCGAATGTATCATTCTTTGAATAGAAACAGACCTGACAAACTCCATTATAATTAAGGATTTCAAAATGTGGACAACATTTTCCTCATCAATCCACAGGGCTGTCTCTTAACCTCATTGTGATATCCAGTATATGTTCCACAGCTAATCTGTTTCCAGAACTCCTACTGAATTCAATAAGTAACAGCCTGCACAGAAAGAGTGTGGAACAGAGATCCATATCGAAGACAAAATAGGAATTGCCAGTCAGACCAGATCAGATCCATGGTCCATCTAAGTCAGTATTGTCTCCATCAGCAGCCAGAACCAGATGCGTCAAACTGCAGGAAAACTCCCTAGTGAACAATTATGGAATAATCTTCCCCCAAAGAAAATTTCTTTCTAACTCACAGAAGTTAGTGATTGGCTTATAACCTGAAGCATCAGGATTTATATTCCTTTTAAAAACAGGTTTTTTTCATATCTGATTGACTTATCTGTGTATTGTTTTCATTATCTGTATAAATGTCTGATCATGGTTAGAATGTAAGTGCCAAGCCTCCATCATATCCCATGGCAGTGAATTCTACGGGTTAATTGTGCCTTGTGTAAAGTCATTTCTTTGTACTGGTTTTAAATGTGTTGCCTTTCAATGTCACTGAATGTTTCCTTGTTCTAGTGTTATGAAAGTGTAAATAGGAGCTCCTCATTATGGTGCTTTTTCTCTACCTTTCAATTTTATGTACATCTCTGTTGAGGAGCGACAAACTGAGTACTACATTTATTCATGATTTGGATTGTAAATTTCTGCCATTTATTGTTAGTATAAACATGGTTCATTATTCAAATGGATGCCCTTGAATATTTCCACTACAGTAAGTGATGTGGTTTCCTTTCACTCTACACCAACTAATTTTTTCCATCATTTTAGTCTGTACTGCATCTCGTTTCTTATGCTCCTCTGCACCCAACAGCTTTCTTTGACTGCTCCCACTCTTGGTTCCACGTTTTCTTTCATGCTGTCTCTATTCTCAGCACACTGACACTTTTAGTGTGCCAATAACCTTTTAATACCCACTCCTTTGTCTCCACACCTTCCTGGACCTGAACCATTGTCCAGTTTATGGCTGAGCTTGAGCCCAAACCTACTGAGTGCCAAGTGTCTTCTGCAAACTACCACGCCCCCTCAGCTCCTGTTGAAATCTGTGGGCGTTGAGAGTGTTCAGCAATTTGCAGGATCAGGTCTTCAGATGGCTAGCTCTTGCGACAGGGAGCTTGACCCAAAGGAATCGCTGGCACAACTCCTTTGAAGTCAATTTCTCTCAGTGTCTCTTTCTGGTTTTGTAAAGGGCATTGCACACTTACCACTCTCTGTAAATAAGAAACATCTTTAAGACTAAAAAAACCCCAAACCAAACCTAGGCTTGTAGAACATAGTTAGGTGCCCTTTCACACCCGATTTGCTTCTCACCCACCCACTCACCCACATGAGTTTTTCAGTGCTTAGTACATTCTGTACACTTCCTTTTTAACCATGGGCTGATACTTACTGAGTCATTCTCCACAGTGCACAGGGGATGGGAGGGGGCATTTCCTGCAGCTGACAGGCAAAAGTGTTCCTCAGAGGGGATTTGCCTAACTCGGGTGTTTCAAGGGACTGCCCATGTTCACTGTGCAGGACTGTGGGCTGCAAAAAGTCCATTCTAAAGGATTCAGCCAAAAAAGAGACCAACGGTCAAGTATATTTTCCTTTGTAATTCCCTTTGGTGAGTTGTTTCTCAGTTGGTTCCGTTGCTATCACTCTGAATACCATTTTGCACGCCCTTCTAGAATGGAGTTTATGTCTGTGTGAGGGACGATAAGACATGATGGGTGGTGGACTTACCCCACCCACTCTGACCACATAAACTTTCCCCTTCTTCCTTTGTTTTTTTTCTTATCCTCTTCTCTGGATGGCAGGACATAGGGGGGAGGAGGGATAGTTGCCTGCTCATTATCAGCACGCTGCAGAGAAAACACACAGCAACACATCCCTTTGCAATATAGCCACCTTTCACACAGCTTCTTCCTAACTTCACTGGCATGTTGTATGCTTCACATTGCCAGTCCACTGTTAAATACTTGTATCGCGGCTACACTTCAGCCCAAAATCAAATATTCATTCGAAGGACTATATCAGCAATGCACAGACAGGGCTCCAAACTATGCTCCATGCTCATGCAAAACTTCATCGGGGGTTTAGTTTGAGTGCGGGATCAGGCCTGCAGCGTTGTGTGTTTCTAGTGGTTGCTGCCACTAAAATCCTATGTAGAGCTGGTTTCAGAGTGGTAGCAGTGTCAGTCTGTATCAGCACAACGAACGAGGAGTACTTGTGGCAATCTAGAGACTAACAAATTTATTTGGGCATAAGCTTTCGTGGGCTAAATCCAACGTCATCGGATGCATGCAGCGGAAAATACAGCAGGAAGATATATATACACAGAGAACATGAAAAAATGGGTGTTGCCATACCAACTCTAATGACACTAGTTAATTAAGGTGGGCTATTATCAGCAGGAGAAAAAAACGTTTGTAGTGATAATCAGGATGGCCCATTTCAAACAGTTGACAAGAAGGTGTGAGTAACAGTAGGGGAAAAATTAGCATGGGGAAATAGTTTTTGCTTTGTGTAATGACCCATCCACTCCCAGTCTTTATTCAAGCCTAATTTAATGGTGTCCAGTTTGCAAATTAATTCCAGTTCTGCAGTTTCTCGTTGGAGTCTGTTTTTGAAGTTTTGTTGTTGAAGAATTGCGACTTTCAGGTCTGTATTTGAGTGACCAGGGAGGTTGAAGTGTTCTCCGACTGGTT
Source organism: Mauremys mutica (assembly GCF_020497125.1). Lineage (NCBI taxonomy): Eukaryota > Metazoa > Chordata > Testudines > Geoemydidae > Mauremys > Mauremys mutica. The sequence continues at coordinate 81,752,217 of NC_059075.1, forward strand.
TTTGAATGTTATAATTCTTGATGTCTGATTTGTGTCCATTTATTCTTTTGCATAGAGACTGTCCGGTTTGACCAATGTACATGGCAGAGTGGCATTGCTGGCACATGATGGCATATATCACATTGGTAGATGTGCAGGTGAACATGTCTCTAATGGTGTGGCTGATGTGATTAGGTCCTATGATGGTGTCCCTTGAATAGATGTGTGGACAGAGTTGGCAACGGGCTTTGTTACAAGGATTGGTTTCTGGGTTAGTGTTTTTGTTGTGGGGTGTGTGGTTGCTGGTGAGTATTTGCTTCAGGTTGGGAGGCTGTCTGTAAGCGAGGACTGGCCTGTCTCCTAAGATCTGTGAGAGTGAGGGATCGTCCTTCAGGATAGGTTGTAGATCCTTGATGATGCGCCAGAGAGGTTTTAGTTGGGGGCTGAAGGTGACGGCTGAAAGTGTAGAGCTGTTTACCTTCTAGCATTTTCCCTCATCATTCAGGGATGTGCCTATAAATGTTGTGGCTTGTAGTCCTCCCACCTATCCCCTTCAGAAGGCTTTACCCTCCAAGGAGCACCCTCCCGGGACTTGATGCTCAGAGTTCATTTCTTCTTGGCTTCCCACAACTAAAGGAGGCTATCCTGAAAGGTATCCATGATCTTGTAAAAACCCCACTGTTGTGCCTTCAGCAGCAGGTTAGCTATAATTACCACTAGATCCCCAATTATATATATATAGCTCAGTCCATTTCTCACCACTTATAACAAAACCTTTAACCTTTTCTGTTCCAATGGTGTTTTACTCTAACAGCAAGGCCTCATATTTATTACCTTTCCTCCTTCCCCACTGGTTAGTTTTGTCTGAAATTTTTCTGGGTGGCCTTTTATATTATTGGTTATTTTAAATAAATGTGTATTTTATGTTGTTTTTAGGATATTGCATCACACCCCAAGCACTTTGATGTTCCTTTATATAAATAACAGTGTTAGGGTTCAAACAGGCTAGGGAGAAACTTAACAATCAATCAGATGTTGCTGTTCTGTAGATCACAGTGTTGAATTCATCAGCAAGAGTTTAAATTCAATAATGATAAATTTGGGAATCTAAGGAAAAGAATTAGAGTCCAAAAGAGAGAGTTTTCAAAATGGTGTGGATTATCTGGAAAGGAGCTGGCGTTCGTGGAGTGATAGTGTTGACCAGTCAGTGTGTACCAGTTGGTAGCAGGTATAATATTGCTTCTGTCTTCTCTCTCTAACAATGATCTGTGCTGCTATGATGGGAGAGCAATAAATGTGTGAGAAAAGATGAGCTTATGGTTTAAATACTAGCCTACAACTGAGGAGATCTGTGTCCAATTTTTGGCTCTGCCACCAACTTTGGTTGTCTGTGCTCTCTCTGTAAAATGGGGCTAATAATACCTTCCTGAGCCATCATCTCTGTTTAGGCACCGATCTTGCAATGACTTAAGCACATACTTAACTTTAAAATTGTGTTCTGTTGCATTATTCATGTTTATGAGTTTGTAGGATCAGACCCTGGACTGTAAATTCTTCAGGACAGAGACTGCCTTGCTATGTGTTCATACAGCGCCTAGCACAATAGGACCCTGATCTCAGCTGGGGCTGCTAGATACTATTGTAATAGAATAATAAATAGTAGTAAATTTGAGACAGCCAGCAAGGCATGAAGACTAATCCAGATTATGTCATCAATATCTCATGATGTATGTCTTGCTTTGTGCTTAACAGAGACACCTTTGTTGCCTCAAGAGAGTTTTCTTAAACTAACTTTTCACTGGCTGTGCTATTTGGATACAGACTGTCCTACTTCAGTTTACTATACTTCTTGCTATCATACCTGACCAGGAGAAGGGGGTATAATTTACCATACACCTATATATATTGGTCTCCATTAAACCCCCTTTTATTTTATTTCTAGTTGCATCATTGATGAGCATGAGCTTTCTCTACCCATTCAGGTTGTTGTACAATATGAAGGATGTTTAATAGGTAGGCACAGACAGTGCCGGTGTTAGCCCATAAGCAGGAATATTTCCCCCCTCCCTTCCAATACTAAAACAGGCAAGTTCTTATAATAAAAAGCGAATAGGGGTCCCCTTGAGCTGCTCAGAGCCCTAAGCAATTGCTTAGCTTGCTTATGCCTAGCACTGGCTCTGGGCACAGAGCTAGTATCTGGTAAGGAAAGCTGTTACAAAGTGTTATTTAGGTAGATTAGGGTTTGTTATTGCGGGGGGGGGGGGGGGGAATTGAATTTTTTCTTTCTTATTTGGGTCTGAGCCTGTGGTCCTTATTTAGCTAAAATCCCAGTGAAGCCAGTGGAGTCTGGCTTAACAAATAATAATAACAGTAATACCTAGCTCTTATATAGTACTTATTGTCAGTAGAGCTCAAAGCACTTTACAAAGGAGGCCAGTATAATTATTTTATGGATGGGGAAACTAAGGCACGGAGCGGTGAAGTGACTTTCCCAAGGTCGCCCAGCAGGCCAGTGGCAGGGCCACAAAGGCTACAGGATCTGGTCTTTTTTATTCCTTTCCAATTCAAGCAGGAAAGATTTTAATTTTGGAGTCTGCTGTCATCTGTCCTCCTAATCAGTATTCCCTTAGCTATTGACCCTGTATCAGTTTACTCTGACCCATCCTGGACCTGTTTCCTAACCCTTATCAAACACAGCTAACCATTTTTGTTTCTTATAGTGTCCATTTTTTTATTTACCAGGCCTCTGCTCTTCCTGAATTTAGTGCTGTTATCTTGGAAGAGGATTTTCCTGCTCAGTTGCCATAACAAACAAAGGATCCACTTGCAATCTGCCTTGAGTTATTACAGATATTAAGTTCATTTGGATCTTTATTGCTTATGACTTGCTTTGAACAAGGATATGTTCGTGGGAGGTAAGGCTAGCAAATTAGAAGGGAAACTATTTATTCTGAACCAATTTATTCTGGTGAAACTAACCAAGGAGGAGTGGGGATGTTTGGAGAAGTGAGAATTTTACTTCTGGCCAAGAGGATGGTGCAACTGTGAAAGGAGGAAAGCCAGTGACATGGACAGCTGAGCTGCACAATATTTTAACTCTGTTCTGTTGAAATGTGTCTGCTTATTAGTAATAACCCACTGTGTTTACTATTACTATCACTAATTATTGTTTCCTCTCAAAGGGAACTGGATGAGAGAAGTTAAAGTGTTTTTGTGGTTTGTTTTGTTAGTCCCCATTAGCGTGGAGACATCAGAATACATGGCAACAGTAGAAAATGAGGAGCATTCCCTGGTCCAGCTACTGCACACTACTACTGAAATATTGCTTACTTTCTAACTTTTACCATATAATTATAAAATACATTGATTGGAATATAAATATTGTGCTTACATTTCAGTGTATAGTACACAGAGCAGTATAAACAAGTCCTTGTATGAAATTTTAGTTTGTACTGACTTTTCTAATGTTTTTTATGTAGCCTGTTGTAAAACTAGTCAAATATCTAGATGAGTTGATGTACCCCCTGGAAGACCTCCTCATACCCCCAGGAGTATGCGTACCTCTGTTTGAGAACCACTGTCCTAGACAAGGATGAGGTTTTCTGTGCTCCCTAGCACTAAGCCAGTGGTGGCTGAAAGGAGCTTTATTGAGCCAGAAAGTGGTTGTGGGGGTTTGAGACTCTTCAGGAGGCACTTCAGTTAGGAAAGAATGAGAGGCAGCTGAGCCTAGTTAGACTTGGAATCTTGAAAAGAATCTGAGCTAGTTGGAGGCATTACTGGGCAGAATCTAAAGTAGGGAGTGCTACAGGGGACTAGCTAACTGGGTTTATGTTCACATTTAGTTCTTTTTATAGATTTAAGCCTCATAAATAGAATGTGGCTAGAGGCTGCGACAGCTCTGAGGTTTTATGTGTTGTTTTGTTTTACATGATTCCTGTAAAAAACAAACCTGAAAGCTCAGCGGTTTCATTTCTGTTTCAATGACCCTCCGCTCAACTTTCTCTCCAGCCAGTCAGACCCAGGCCCTGCCAAATCAAGGCCTGGTTCTCCTCCCACTTATACCAGTGTAATTCTGTTGGCTTCACTGGTGTCATTCCTGATTTACCGCAATGAATATGAAAGAAGAATCAGGCTCTGTGCCCTCTTCAGGAATCAGGAGAAGCTCTGAGAGTTTCAGGTTCATATCAAACACTGAAACCACAACCCTAATTTTCTTTTCCAAGACTTTAGCACTGATGGTTGATTATATTTGTTATGAGGAATGTTAAAAGGTATTTGTGTGACAATTAATATGATAAAGGTCCAGAGCTGTCACTACAGTAGTTTACTGAAATAATAATAATAAAAAAATTCTTACAGGAATTTTATTTTATTAATTTTTGTCACCATTCATTGCTGCCCATGTTTCATGCATATTGAACTGGAACTACTTTCCTGAACCTTGACATTTGGATTCAGATCTGACCTTTGTTGATAGTTGTATACAATGTACTTAAGGGAAGGTGCTGTGCTTTACAAGATCCTTCATGCTATTCCTGACCAGGATTCCATCAAGTTTACAGCTTCCTTATTGCTCCATGAATCCCCTCTGGAGTCATATGGCAGTGGTGTTTTCATACAATTTCAAACTGCAGTCTTTGTGCTGAAACAAGGCATTACATTTGTCACTATCTCATCAATATCACTCATCTATCACATATATAACAAAATACATAGGGACAAACTTCTTCTTGGTGTAACTGTACTGATGTCAATGGAATTACACCAGATATTAATTTGGCCCATTATTTTTGCTCCCCCTGCAATGAGGAGATACTGTTTATGGTGCAGCCATGAGCTGTAGCAACTTTCTGTTTTTCATCATTCCTATTGATACCATGATGAGTTAATTGAGATTTCTTGGGTGAGTTTCTGTGATCAAAAAAGGTCCATTTTATGTCCAAATATTTCAGTCCCAGGGAAGTAGTTTTACTCTCTGCCTGATTGAAACATCTCAGAGTTCCAAGGCTTAGCAGAAAACCATAGGTGCTGGATCTAGGGGTGCTGCCATATTCCTGGCTTGAAGTAGTAATAACAAAATTACATGGTTTCTGCCTGCAGCACCTCCACTATAAAAATTGTTCCTGCACCAATGCAGAAAGCCCCAGAATCAGACCCAAAGTTTGACTTTATACCCCCATTTTGAAACCACCATAAATTCATGACACCCTGCTAAAGTCTTTATTCTGTAATCAAACCTGCATATGGAGGCTTTGACAAGTTGTCATCTGTAAATGGTCACGTTAAATGTAACCAGCTATATGATAAAGTTCTAATTGCCATAAGTGAAGTTCCACATTGTTGGATACAGGGAGGTATTAGTATGCTAAGAGAGTAATTGGGCTTCTTGACTGCCTTTTACTTGTATGTGCAAATATCCAACTCCCACCACCACCTCCAGGTGACTGTATCAGCAGGAGGGGTGACTGATTGAGGATGATCAAAAAAAGAATGAGGGAAATGAAAGAACGCTACAAGGTGCATTTTCTTGCCAATCTTATGCGCTTCCCTCCTACCGCATTAAAGATGAACAAATGGTTCATTTGTTGCTGAGATGCTGCACATCTGTGTCTGTGTCTAATCATAGTTAATTATAAAGAGTGGAGCCTCTGTAATATTCCCGGTCCCAGAGCTCTGGAGGGCCCATCACTTTATTCTGTAGCTCTCATTGCCAACTTTTGTAGCTGCCTCTTTCTATTATCAAGCATCAAAAAGGTAGAGATTTTACAGGATCCCTGGCAAGTAACACAAAGTATCCCCACTTAATACTACAGCAATGACTAATCAGGGTCCCATGAGGAAAGCTTTGCAATTACTCTTGCAAGGGTAATGAGGACAATTTTCACAGCTGTGACATTTTAAGCCAAGCAAAATGTAAGCAACCAGGTTTGTTCTTTCCTGGCAAAAGTGTTATGGCACAGCAGGTAAACTACCCACTAAAATGAAAAAGATTCTACATAGGAGATGCATGGTACCAAGAATGACCATATGACTAGCTGTAATGTTTGTGTTGTTTTATCATAGCAGAGCTAATAGCTAAATTCTATTAATTGTTGAATGCTGTTTTGTTTGGCAAATACAGGAAGCAGTTTACATGGCTACGTGGTGCTCTGGTTCACAGTGCCTCTGAAATAGTATTATTGTAAGGGGATAATACTGATTAGGGACAGTTCCCTGTGGAAGGAGGGCCTTTTGATGATTGAGTCATTTCCTTTCTCTGCTCTACTTCAGTAAGATAGTGCTTCTCTCACCACAGACACACACCCTTTGTATCCATAGAGTCTCCCAGCAGGGAGTTCAAAGGCACACGCCCTGGCCTGGCCCCGAGATGGTGGTGCTTGAGTTTACGGCTCCTAGAAAATGCAATAAAGCAGTGATCAGTGGAAATATGTCACAAATCTGGGTGCTCCCCTGTCACATAAAACTAATACTACTTTGTAGTTATCCTTTCACTGAAGGATCTCAAAGCACTTTTAACACTCCATTAAGTCACACAATATCCCCATGAGGCATTTAAGTCATATGTTGTTATAGTTTAAGGGATTTGCCCGAAGTTACACTGTGAGTCAGTGACAGAGCTGGGAACAGAATCCAGAAGTGAAATCCTAACCCCACTGAAGTCAATGGAAGCTTTTCCACCTCAGTGCAGCAAGGTTTTCACCCCAGGTGTCTTGAGTCCCAGTCCCTTTTCCAACTACTACATCACACTACTTTTTAATTTTGTATCTATCACTCTGTTAGAAAAGAAATCCTCTTTCCTAGAAAGATGTTTAAATGCTACGTTGAACACTTTTTGGTTAAAAAAGTGAGAGTCAAAGAATCTGCTTTCTTAAAACAGAAATCCTGGACTAGTTAGTAGGACTTTGCTCCATCAAATACGATTGTTAGTCCCATGTTTCATACACCTATTGGGCTTGTTTCTGCTCTGCTAACTTGGTATATATCTGGAGTAACTCCACTGCAGTCAATGGAATAACACCAACTGGGGTAAGTGAGAGGAGAATCGGGCCAAGGGTTTTTCTCCAGTCTTTGAGTTCCAGAGTTATCCTGCCACTGATGCATTAACTCATGAATGCAGAATTTTTGTTAGCCTCTATACTGCTCCACGTCTGCCACTCAATACATTAGAACATTAGTCTTCATAGCCTAGAGAGTTCAGGAAGCTTTTGTGCAGATCAGGAGCAGTCAGCCTTGGTGTTCTTGTTTAATATTTTCTCAAGTGCTGATGACAGGTGCCAGTCCTGGAGAGTGAGGGTCCTACCTCATGCACAAAACACATACAGCCTAGGCAAGGCAGTGCCTCCCCACTGTACCCTAGCCCTGGCCTGGCCAGACCACTTCCACAGGTGACAGAGTGGTTCATTCCTCAGACCATTAAGTCTTTGGTTTTGTTATGAGCAAGGGATGAGTTAATACCAGCTGTAATGGTGTGACATGGACACTTGCCATCAGTGAGGAACATGGAAACCGTCCATTGGAGGAAGACCATTATCTTGTTTCGCACAGACCACTGAACACTCATTACATGGTGGCAACTTCTGGTCACTACCAATTTGGGGCTAATTCAGACTAGGGACATAGAAGTGAAAGGTTACATATCCTATTACTGGAGATGGGCCCAAACCAAAACCCCAGCTTCTCTCCCCCTGAAAAAAACTGGTGAAATTCAGCTCCAGATTGAGATGTTGCAGCTAGGTCCATCTCTATCCAGTCTCCAAACCTGAGCCAGAGAGGATGTTTTAATGAAACTGAAAGCCAAACCATTGATTAGCAAGAAAATGCTTCTATTATCACTTCCGAGCTAAAACAGGATTCTACAAAATGTTTTCCCTTTCGAGGTGCAGTAATTGTTTTACGATTAGACAGGAAGCTGTACCAGCATTATTGCTCTAAAGGAGCCAGTGTTATCAAAAAACAACACATCAGGGCCTGTCCTCACAGGAAGGGAATTGTGAGTAATCAACAGTGCTATAATCCAATTGGCTGCTGGTCCCTTTGTGCGGACAGTACAGTAGGCAGGAAAAAAAGAGTTTAGGGACTCTTTTATGCAACAAAAGTATTTGAGGAGTCCAAATTCCCCTCTGCTTCTCACTGGGGCTTTTCCAAGCATTTATGGTATTTCCTTAATCAGAAAGCACATAAAACCACCAAGGTGACTGTACAAGGCTTGTACAACTGTACAACACCATAAAGGGTAGTTTAGAAACTACAAGCCTGACTCTCCCCTGGCTGCCCCATCACTGCAAAGCTGCCCTACAGCCACAGAAGGGAATCACCCTACTGCAGGGGGAGCCTCAGGCGGCATAGTCATAGGCATCAGCTCCTATGTGCAGGGCCAAACTAACTCTCCTTTGGGCCCGGGGCTATTAGATTTTGTGGGGCCCCTGTATACAAGTCTTTTTCCTAATTTAAAACAAAATGATCAAAATTATGGCATAGAGGCTATTAACACTATACTAAACTTGCCTTTTAATTAACATAAAATTGTTCTGTGGTTACATTTCAGTCTTAAAACATGTAGAATATAGTTAAGTTAATTCAAGATAGTCTACTTCTTACCTTCGAACAGCTGTTATATTAGTTTCTTTCTGGAAGAGAGTTTGGGTGCAGGAGGGGGCACCAGGCTGGAGCACAGTGTTGGGGTGCAGGAGAGGGTGAGGGGTGCGGGCTCTGGGAGGGAGTTTGGTGCAGGAGGGGATTCTGACCTGGGGTAGGGGGTTGGGGTGCAGGAGAGAAATGCAAGGTGCAGGCTCTGGCTGAGAGGTGTTTTCCACAGGCGGCTCCCGGGTGGCGGTGCGCAGGGCTCAGGTAGGCTGCCTGCCTGCCTGCCATAGACCCATGATGCTCCCGGAAGTGGCCGGCTGCTGGCACATGTCTGCACGCCCCTAGGGGGAAGGGGAACAGCGTGTCTCCATGTGCTGCCTGTGCCCACAAACGCTGCCCCTGCAGCTCCCATTGGCCGGAAGCTGCGGGGATGGTGCTGAGGGCAGGAACAGTGTGTGGAGCCTCCTGCCCTCTCCCTCTCCCCCCGCCAGGGGCCGCAGAGATGTGCCAGCAGCTGGCCACTTCTGGGAGCGGCATGGGGTCACGGCATGTAGGCAGCCTGCCTGAGCCCTGTTGTGCTGCTGGACTTTTAGCAGCTCAGAGATCACAATCGACTGGCAGAGGCTCCAGGATCGACCAGTCGATTGCGAATGACAGGTTGGGACCACGGAATTGTATATAATTATGGATTTATTTTTGCGGACGCCCTCTTAGCCCGAGGCCATGGGCTGCAGCTCTAAAGCCCCTGCGTTAATCTGGCCGTCCCTCTGTGGGTAGCTGGTTTGAGAGTTTTATATAAGAGATTCATGTATCTGTACATATGTGTATGCAGATAGTCACTGGGGCAGAGGCTGTGCCCAGGATAAGGAGGTATGGTCAGGGCTCCCATACATGGCTGATTCCCAGCTGCCATAATGCCCCCTTGGCGCTGTTGGCAGCTGGTATAAATTAAAGCTGTGCTCAGGCTTATGTCCTCTAGTGTATGCCTAGGAGACAGCTCTTTCCAGGTTCAGGAAAGGACAAAGATAGCTTCAAGCCACCCTGCCACCGCTGCCATCTTGAGGAACACCAAATGCTCCTTGGTTAGAAGTGAGGATCATGATGACCAGTGAAATGCAGCCATGTCTGGGAGTCAGTGTCAGGGATGCATATACCATGCCGCAGAGCAGTGGGGGAAAACCCAACTCTGACCAGAAGACAAATGTGAGTTATAAGACAATCTTCTTGAAGGGGCTTTGACTTAACCTCCTTTTCCTTGTTGGTGCATTATGGGATTCATAGTTGCAGACTTGAAGTTGACCATTTAGAGAGCTAAGTTCCTGCCTATGAGGGCAAATCAGGTATGTTTGTCTAAATGGTAATATCTGTGCCTGTAAAAAAGGAAGCCAGCACTGAAACCCTGGCTCTGTGTGATTTTCAAAGAGACTGAGAGTTAGAAGTAACATTGAATCTCCAGCTACTCACTCTGATGGATTTGCATCCCTGAGGTGATATAGATGGAGAATGATGGTCACTCATCATTTGAATACTTACTGATCTTGGCATGGCACTCATGTCAGTTTCAAAGGAGGGTCCTCATTCCAATAGCCTAGCTGAAGCAAGAGCATTAACACCACTGCTGTCCAAAGAGAGGCAGAGATTTACATGAGGATAAAACATAGTTGACCAACGGGAAATTCTCAGGAGTTTAACTGAAGTAGCTGGGAGTTTGAATATGTCATGACCGGGACATGGGCAGTCTGACCTAGTGGAAGTCAGGCTAGGTCAGACACCAAGAAATCAGAGTCCAAGCTGGGCCAGAAGGCAAACGAGGAGTCAGGTGTCAGGAGACAGGCAGAGTCAGGTTACCAGGAGATCATCAGGCAGGAGGAGCAGGTATTGCCACGGAAGCAGTCCTAAGCAGGATGAATCCACTTGCATGGACAACTTTCTGTTCCTATGCTGGGTTTAAATAGGAGCTGTGAACCACTGAGGACCCCCAGCACTCGGCCAATCAACTCCCAGGACTGGGGTCCTCTATCAGGGGTCAACTCCTATTCTGGTGACAGTAGGGCAGTGGGTGGCAGGCTGGAACTTACTGGTTCCCAAAAAAGTCCTGTGGCCCAGCATTCAGGACTCATGGTTCCTGACAGAATAGAACCCCTGGCAAAGACAGATGTTTCTGCTGGCATAAAAGGAACTATTTGAAAAAGATAGCCAGTAAAGTTTTCAAAAACCCTGGAGTGCAAATGATCACTTATGAAAATGGTACCCAAGCTCCAGAATCACATGGGAGCTTTTGAAAATTGTACCCAGCATGATTTGCGGTGATGAGAGAATCTCAAACTATTTGTGTTCTGGTTCAATTTGATTAAGCATCCCAAGATTTGAATACTTCTCCAGAGCTTACTCGGACTAACCTACCATCTTTGGGCTACAGAATATCATTCAGAAGATTTCCAAGATTTCCACTGCTGATAATGCTTGTGGACACAAATCGAACTTTTGAATTTCATTTCCTGTTTGGTCAGCGTGGAGAACTCAGCAGCACTCAGCAACACAGGTGACCATGCAATCACCCCAGAATCGTAGAGCGTAGAATGTTTCTACCCTCCCCCTATCATCTCCATCCCTGAGGTTATCGCAGATTAGAAGGTGAAAAAAATGCACTCGCGATGACATGTTTTCCGAGCTCATGTAGTCCTCCCGCACTGATAGGGCACAGCTTAATGCATGGAGGCATTCAGTGGCAGAGGCCAGGAAAGAATTAAGTGAGCTTGATGAACGGAAGCAGGACACGATGCTGAGGCTAATGGAGGACATGATGAAGCGTCTGTTCAAGCTCCAGGAAAGCCAACACGAACACAGTCCCCCGCTGCATCCACTGTATAACTGCCTACCCTCCTCCCCATGTTCCATAGCCTCCTCACCCAGATGCCCAAGAACGTGCGGGGGGCGGGGGGGAGGAGGGGAAGCGGGGAGGCTCCGCGCAGCCAGCCACTCCACTCCAGAGGATGGCCCAAGCAACAGAAGGCTGTCATTCAAACAGTTTGATTTTTAGTGTGGCTACAATAAGCAATGTGGCCTTGTCCTTCCCTCTTCCCCACCCCACCTTGGCTACCTTGTCTGTTATCTCTTTTTTTTTTTAAATAAAGAAAGAATGCATGGTTTCAAATCAATAGTTACTTTATTTCAAAGGGGGGAGGGTGGTTGGCTTACAGGGAATTAAAATCAACAAAGGGGGCAGGTTTACATCAAGGAGAAACACACACAACTGTTACACCGAAGCCCGGCCAGTCATGAAACTGGTTTTCAAAGCCTCTCTGATGTGCAGCGCGCCTTGCTGTACTCTTCTAATTGCCCTGGTGTCTGGCTGCTCAAAATCAGACGCCAGGCGATTTGCCTCAACCTCCCACCCCACTATAAACGTCTCCCCCTTACTCTCACAGATATTATGGAGCACACAGCAAGCAGCAATAACAATGGGAATGTTGGTTGTGCTGAGGTCTGACCTAGTCAGCAAACAGTGCCAGCAAGCTCCTAAACATCCAAAGGCACATTCTACCACCATTCTGCACTTGCTCAGCCTATAGTTGAACTTCTCCTTACTACTGTCCAGGCTTCATGAGCCATGGGAGCAAGGGGTAGGCTGGGGTAGGTGTGACCACGTGATGCTGCTGGCTGGGAGAGCAGCCTGAGGCAGAAGCCTCCAGCTCACATGATATTCCAGGCAGGACTGAATCTCCATGAGACTAAACTTAAAGAAGAGAATGACCTGGAGTCTCTGGCTCTCATTCGGTGCTCTAGGAGGAGGATAGCCATATCTGTCCAGGTGCCTCTGATCGACCTCATCGAGGTCTGTCAGGAGCACCCAGGAGATGTACGACGGCTATCAGTCCTACTGCACGATCTGCTGTGAAGGCAAGGAGCTGCTGCTGTGTAGCAATGCAGTACCACATCTGCCAGCAGCACCCAGGAGATGTACGGTGACAGTGAGCTGAGCGGGCTCCATGCTTGCTGTGGTCTGGCGTCTGCACGGGTAACCCAGGAAAAAAGGTGCGAAATGATTGTCTGCCATTGCTTTCATGGAGGGAGGGAGGAAGGGAGGGGGGCTTGACGACATGTATCCAAACCACCCGCGACAATGTTTTTGCCCCATCAGGCATTGGGGGCTTAACCCAGAATTCCAATGGGCAGCAGAGACTGTGGGAACTGCGGGATAGCTACCCGCACCGCTCTGTAAGTTGATGCTAGCCACGGTAGTGAGGATGCACTCCACTGACTTAATGCGCTTAGTGTGGACATATGCAATCGACTGTATAAATCAGTTTCTAAAAATCGACTTCTATAAAATCGACCTAATTTCGTAGTGTAGACATACCCAAAGGCACTTACGCTGCAGTAACCATGCACCAGTGCCACGTTTCTCCTTATGCTCTATCCCAACAGTTGAGATAATTTCAGATGCTCTTGCTAACGGTCCCTAGATCTGAACTCTGAGGAGTCAAAATCACAGCATTCCCTATGGCAGGTAACACAGCTTCCTGGGTGGTCTGACAAAGCCAGAGATCATTGCCTTCCAAGGCTCACTGCAAAGCCTATTCGTTCAGGCTTTTACCTCCAGGGGCACTTTGAGAGGCTGAGTCACTTTCATGTCTCGTTCTCCCTGAGTTGTTTGTTTCATCAGTGATGTCTTTAAATTGATGCCTCTGCTCAGAGGAGATGTAAGCCAAGAGGCTTTTAAGAACCAAAAGATAAATAAAAATATAATTTTGAATAAACAATGAGCCTGTGTCCTAATTTCCTTTTATTCTTTGATGGAGACGGATAAACAGTCTGAATTTCCAAGTGCATTAATGCCACAGTGACAGTTAATAGGAGACCTCACATCCAATACTACTGATGTGACCAAATCAATAGCTTTCAGTCCAGCATTTATTTCCTTGAACACATTTCTTGAGCCTCCCCTGAGATAGTGCTTGGGGTGTGCTATAGACTGCCGGGATCTGATTTGGATATGGATAGAGACCTTTTAAATATTTTTAATGAAGTAAATACTAATGGGAATTGTGTGATCATGGGGGACTTTAACTTCCCAGGCATAGACTGCAGGACAAGTGCTAGTAATAATAATAGGGCTCAGATTTTCCTAGATGTGATAGCTGATGGATTCCTTCACCAAGTAGTTGCTGAACCAACAAGAGGGGATGCCATTTTAGATTTGGTTTTGGTGAGTAGTGAGGACCTCATAGAAGAAATGGTTGTAGGGGACAACCTTGGTTCGAGCGATCATGAGCTAATTCAGTTTAAACTAAATGGAAGGATAAACAAAAATAGATCTGTGACTAGGGTTCTTGATTTCAAAAGGGCTAACTTTAAAGAATTAAGGAAATTAGTTAGGGAAGTGGATTGGACTGAAGAAAAGACGGTTACTCACCTTTGTAACTGTTGTTCTTCGAGATGTGTTGCTCATATCCATTCCAGTTAGGCGTGCGCGTGCCGCGTGCACGTTCGTCGGAAGATTTTTACCCTAGCAACCCCCGGCTGGGTCGCCCCCTGCAGTGGCGCCGCCATGGTGCCGGATATATACCCCTGCCGACCCGACCGCTCCTCAGTTCCTTCTTGCCGGTTACTCCGACAGTGGGGAAGGAGGGCGGGTTTGGAATGGATATGAGCAACACATCTCGAAGAACAACAGTTACAAAGGTGAGTAACCGTCTTTTCTTCTTCGAGTGCTTGCTCATATCCATTCCAGTTAGGTGATTCCCAAACCTTAACTAGGCGGTGGGGTCAGAGTGAGATGTCGCAGAGTGTAATACTGCGGAGCCAAAGGCTGCGTCATCCCTGGACTGCTGAACCAGGGCATAGTGAGAGGCGAAGGTATGGACCGAGGACCAGGTAGCTGTGCGGCACGTGAGCCAGGAAAGCAGCAGATGAGGCTTGAGCCCTGGTAGAGTGGGCAGTGAGGTGGCTCGATGGAACATGAGCCAAGTTGTAACAGGTGCGGATGCAAGATGTCACCCAGGATGAAATCCTCTGTGAGGAAATGGGTAGGCCCTTCATACGTTCTGCCACCACGATGAAGAGTTGGGGGGTTCTGTGGAAGGGCTTTGTCCGCTCGATATAAAAAGCGAGTGCTCTACGGACGTCTAGGGAGTGCAGTTGTTGCTCTCTGCGCGATGAATGTGGCTTCGGGAAGAAGACCGGAAGGAAGATCTCCTGGTTAACATGGAAGGCCGATACCACTTTGGGGAGAAAGGCCGGGTGTGGTTGCAACTGCACCTTGTCCATGTGGAACACAGTATATGGAGGGTCCGCCGTGAGAGCCCGAAGCTCGGAAACTCGTCTTGCCGATGTGATGGCCATGAGGAAAGCGGTTTTCCAGGACAGGTAGAGAAGGGAGCAAGTTGCTAATGGCTTGAATGGGGCTGACATAAGTCTGGTAAGAACCAGGTTGAGGTCCCAGGTCGGGGCGGGGCGGCGTACCTGGGGGTATAGGCGCTTCAAGCCCTTGAGGAATCTAGATACCATAGGATGCGAAAACACCGAGTGGCCATTCTCCCCTGGGTGGAAGGTAGAGATGGCCACCAAGTGCACCCTCAAAGATGATACCGCTAGGCCCTGTTGCTTAAGAAAGCAGAGGTAGTCCAAGATGGTGGGGATGGAGACCTCGGCGGGAAGAACGTTGTGCTCTCCACACCAGCATGTGAAACGCTTCCACTTGGCCAGATATGTTGCTCTAGTGGAAGGTTTTCTGCTACCTAAGAGCACTTGTTGCACTGGGACAGAGCAACGCAACTCAGACTGGGTCAACCACTCAGGAGCCATGCCGTGAGATGGAGGGACTGTAGGTCTGGGTGATGCAGTATGCCGTGGTCCTGAGTTATCAGGTCCAGGTGAAGAGGTAGTGGGATAGGGGCGGCTATTGACAGGTTTAGCAACATGGTGTACCAGTGCTGCCTGGGCCACGCTGGAGCGATTATGATCAAGTGGGATCTGTCCCTGCATATTTTCAGCAGGACCTTGTGGACGAGTGGGAACGGTGGAAAAGCGTATAGCAGGTGAGTCGTCCACGGTATCAGGAAAGCGTCCGCTATGGAACCCTGTGAGAGGTCTTGAAAGGAACAGAACATCTGGCATTTCCTGTTCTCGTGGGACAAGAAGAGGTCTACACGGGGAAATCCCCAATTCCGGAAGACCGAAAGAATAACGTCTGGGCTAAGTGACCACTCGTGAGAAAGGAATAATCTGCTGAGGCGATCCGCCAGAGTGTTCCGAAACCCCGGGAGAAAGGACGCTATGAGGTCTATGGAGTGGGCTATACAAAAGTCCCAGAGTCGTAAGGCCTCCTGACAAAGGGTCGAGGACTTTGTTCTGCCCTGTTTGTTTATATAGTACATGGCTGTTGTGTTGTCAGTGAATATTGACACACAACGGCCTTGCAAGTGCTGATGGAACGCCTGGCAAGCGAGGCGGACTGCTCTCAGCTCCCGGACATTTATGTGCAAGGTCAGTTTCTGAGATGACCAAAGGCCTTGAGTGCGTAGATGCCCGAGGTGAGCACCCCAACCGAGAGATGATGCGTCCGTCGTCAGGGATGCAGAGGGCTGGGGCAGATGGAACGGCAGCCCTGCACACACCAGGGAGGGGGTCAGCCACCATTCGAAGGAGCCTAAGACGCTCGGGGGAATGGTGACGATCATGTCTATGGCATCCCTGCCTGGTCGGTACACTGAGTTGAGCCATAATTGGAGGGGACGGAGGCGTAGTCTGGCGTATTTCGTCACAAACGTGCAGGCCGCCATGTGACCCAGGAGACCGAGGCAAGTACGAACCGAAGTCAACGGAACAGCTTGCAGACTGTGGATGATGGCCACCATTGTGTGGAACCGGGGCAGCGGTAAGCAGGCTCTGGCGAGGTTGGAGTCCAGGGTGGTGCCAATGAAGTCTATCCTCTGAGTGGGAATCAGAGTGGATTTTTCCACATTGATCATTAGGCCTAGATGTAGGAAAAGGTCCTTGACAATGCCGACGTGATGGATCACTTGTGCCTCGGAGGCCCCTCGGATGAGCCAGTCATCTAGATACGGAAAAACGTGTATCCGACGGCGGCGGAGGTGGGTGGCGACTACAGCCATGCATTTCGTAAACACTCTTGGGACTGTAGAGAGTCCAAACAGTAGGACCGCGAATTGAAAATGTTGGTGGTTGATTACGAACCGGAGGAACCTCCTGTGAGATGGGTAGATGGCTATGTGAAAATACGCATCTTTCATGTCGAGGGCGGCATACCAGTCTCCGGGATCCAGGGATGGGATGATGGTCCCCAGGGATACCATACGGAACTTCAACTTTATCATGTATCTGTTGAGTTCCCGCAGATCCAGGATGGGTCTGAGACCTCCCTTTGCCTTGGGGATTAGGAAGTAGTGGGAGTAAAACCCCGTGCCCCATTCGTGTTACGGTACCCCCTCTATGGCTCCTTTGGCAAGAAGCGTCTGCACCTCCTGGAGTAGGAGTTGCTCATGAGAGGGGTCCCTGAAGAGGGACGAGGAAGAAGGGTGGAAGGTGGGGCGTGAAATAAATTGGAGGTGGTACCCAAATTCCAGCGTGCGTAAGACCCAGCGATCTGACGTTAGCCGGGACCACGCAGGGAGGAAAAGGGAGAGGCGGTTGAAGAAAGGAGGGATCGGATCCTGTGACAATACTGGTACAATGCCCTCGGGCGCACCTTCAAAAGGAGGGTTTTGGCCCTGTGGAAGGTTTGGAGGAACCTTGGTTCTGGCCCCCTTGGTTGTCTGACTGCCTCCGGCAACCGGTTCTACCCCACCGTCTAGGAAAGTCCTGTCTCTGTCTGGGCTGAGGGTAAGAGCGGTGTGGCTGAGGACGGAAGGGCCTGCGCTGAGTCACTGGTGTGTGCATGCCTAGTGAGCGCATAATGACCCTGTTATCTTTTAGGCTTTGCAGCCTAGGGTCTGTCTTATCGGAGAACAGGCCTTGCCCAAGGGGAGGTCCTGGATTGTATGTTGGAGCTCCGGGGGTAGGCCTGAGACTTGCAGCCATGAGATACGCCTCATAGTAACCCCAGAGGCTAGGGTCCTGGCCGCTGAGTCCGCGGCATCCAGGGAAGCCTGGAGGGAAGTTCTAGCGACCTTTTTTCCCTTGTCCAGGATGGCCGCAAATTCCTGTTGGGAGTCCTGCGGGAGCAACTCCTTGAATTTGTCCGCCGCCACCCAGGTATTATAATTATAGCGGCTAAGGAGGGCTTGTTGATTAGCCACGTGGAGTTGGAGTGCCCCTGCAGAATAGACTTTGCGCCCCAGCAAGTCCATGCGCCTCGCGTCTTTTGACTTCGGGGCTGGAGCCTGCTGGCCATGGCGCTTTCTCTCGTTGACCGACTGGACAACGAGGGAGCAAGGAGGGGGATGGACGTATAAGTATTCATAGCCCTTGGAGGGCACCATATATTTACGTTCCACTCTGCGGGCAGCAGGTGGGACAGAGGCCGGAGACTGCCAGATCATGTTGGCATTGGCCTGGATCGTCCGTATAAAGGGGAGGGCCACATCAGATGATAAGATGTCCACCACCGGGTCCTCTACCTCTGGGACCTCCTCGACTTGCAAGTTCATATTCTGTGCCACACGCAGGAGGAGGTCCTGGTGGGCCCTCAGGTCGATTGGTAGAGGGCCTACAGATGACGTTCTGGCTACCGCCTCGTCAGGGGAGGAGGATGAGGAGAGACCTGGGACAAGCGGGTCAGTCAAGGGCTCTTCATGTTGGACAGCCTCTGTCTCCCTTGGGATCTGGGAGTCCTGAGGCTGGACCGACATTTCCTCTGAAGCAGAAGGAGGAGGGCGGCTTATCGTGGCTTCCGGCACCCGGTGTTCTGACGTGGCAGAGCGCGATGGACCTGGATGCGCACCTTGGGCCTGATGATATGCCCAAGGTGTCCAGAATGCCCACTGTTGAGGTCCGTGATCCTGAGCCTGGGGCTCGTGGAATATCGCGGCGGGCACATCGGCGTCTTTGTCTTGGGCATACGCACTGTCCGCCTGCGAAGACACGGACGGGTGCCGGGACGGCCAGGGAGGAGCTGAAAGACCCTGGTACGAGCCCCTTTCTCTCGCTGTTGGTGATCTCCTCGGCACCGGGGAACGGTACCTGGAGTCATACCAGTGCCGAGAGCGAGACCAGGACCTGCGACCGGCGCGGTGCCGGGAGGTCGACCTGGATCTTGAAGGGCTGCGGCAGGAACGGCTGCGAGAGTCACAGTGCCGGGAGCGGTGCCGAGAGCTGGAGCGGTACCGAGAGTACCGGGCCGGAGGTCGAGATGTCGATCTATGCCGCGAGTACGACCGGTACCGAATGGGCGAGCGGTGCCGGGACTGCGAGCGGCGTCGGGACCGTGATCGTCGATGAGACCGCGAACGGCGCCGGGACCTGGATCGTGATCGGTGCCGGTCTGCCGAGCCAACTGAAGGAGGCCTCATTATGGCTGGCTTGCCTCTGGAGTGTAATACCTGCACCGGCGGTGCTGGGGGTTGAGGCAGGACAGACTCAGTCATGGCTATAATGTCCCTGGCTGTGGAGAATGTCTCCGGTGTAGAGGGGACCGTAAGCTCAACCACAGGCCGCAGCGGGGAGCTCTCAGGGACCGGACTTGATGGCCCCCGCGGGACTGGAGTCAACGGTATTGCAGCAGTCGGTGCCGCAGCAGGTGCAGGTGCCGGGCGGTCCGAACGGGGCTGCGTCCGTGGTGCCGAGGGCGCAGAGGTAGAGGACTTCGACCTCTTCTGCTTTGAGGAGAGAGATCGGTGCCGAGCAGAAGCCTGCGCCAGAGATGGCCGGTGCCGCGGTGTTTTGGTGGTGCCGGCACAGTCTGGTGCTGGAGGAGCGCTGCTAGCAGTGTGCTCAGCGGTCGGTGCCGAGGACGCAGGGTTCAAAGCTGCCCCCATGAGGAGATTCTTTAGGCGAAAGTCTCTCTCTTTCTTTGTCCTCGGTTTAAATGCCTTGCAAATACGGCACTTATCTGTAATCTGCGATTCCCCGAGGCACTTTAGACAAGAGTCGTGGGGATCGCTTGTGGGCATCGGCTTATGACAGGCCGAGCATGGTTTGAACCCCGATGAACCGGGCAAGGGCCCCGGCACCGGGCGCAGGGAAGGGGCTAATGCCGAAACCCCGCTGAACTATATACACTAACTATTTAAGAACTATTAAACTAACTATAACTATATATAAAACCAACTATATACAACAAAGATAGCGAAGAAATAAGGAGTAGCTAGGGAAGTGGAGGACAGCTAAGCTGCGCTCCACTGTTCCAACGACCAACACGGGCGGTAAGAAGGAACTGAGGAGCGGTCAGGTCGGCAGGGGTATATATCCGGCGCCATGGCGGCGCCACTCCAGGGGGCGACCCAGCCGATCCACCGGGGGTTGCTAGGCTAAAAATCTTCCGACGAACGTGCACGCGGCACGCGCACACCTAACTGGAATGGATATGAGCAAGCACTCGAAGAAGAACTTGGGGATCTAAAGATGGAGGAAGCCTGGAATTACTTCGTCAAAGTTGCAGAAACTATCAGAAGCCTGCATCCCAAGAAAGGGGAAAAAATTCATAGGCAGGAACTGTAGATCAAGCTGGATGAGCAAGTATCTCAGGGCAGGTCTACACTAAGAATGGGGGTCGAACTAGGGTACGCAAATTCAGCTACGTGAATAGCGTAGCTGAATTCGAAGTACCCTAGTTCGAACTACGTACCCGTCCAGACGCCGCGGAACCGAACTCCGCGGCTCCAAGGTCGACTCTGCTAACTCCAGCTGCCGAGGTGGAGTACCGGAGTCGACCGCGGCGCTTCCGGAGTTCGAACTATCGCGTCTAGATCAGACGCGATAGTTCGAACTCCGAGAAGTCGAACTCACCGCGTCGACCCGCGCGGTAAGTGTAGACTAGGGCTCAGAGAGGTGATTAAGAAAAAGCAGAAAGCCTACAAGGAGTGGAAGATGGGAGGGATTAGCAAGGAAAGCTACCTTATTGAGGTCAGAACATGTAGGGATAAAGTTAGAAAGACCAAAAGCCATGTAGAGTTGGACCTTGCAAAGGGAATTAAAACCAATAGTAAAAGGTTCTATAGCCATATAAATAAGAAGAAAACAAAGAAAGAAGAAGTGGGACCGCTAAACACTGAGGATGGAGTGGAGGTTAAGGATAATCTAGGCATGGCCCAATAGCTAAACAAATACTTTTCCTTAGTCTTTAATGAGGCTAATGAGGAACTTAGGGATAATGGTAGGATGACAAATAGGAATGAGGATATGGAGGTAGATATTACCACATCCGAGGTAGAAGCCAAACTCGAACAGCTTAATGGGACAAAATCAGGGGGCCCAGATAATCTTCATCCAAGAATATTAAAGGAACTGGCACATGAAATTGCAAGCCCATTAGCAAGAATTTTTAATGAATCTGTAAACTCAGGGGTTGTACCGTATGACTGAATAATTGCTAACATAGTTCCTATCTTTAAGAAGGGGAAAAAAGTGATCTGGGCAACTACAGGCCTGTCAGTTTAACTCCATTGACTTCAAAGCGTATGATCATATACAGCCCACAAACGTATGAGTTTCTATATATGAAACATCCCCGTTCAGTGGGCCAGCACATATGCCACTTAAGCAGTCAAATTAAGTCATGCTTTGCTGGCCTTCTTGCAAGGCCAAAAAGTTTGCCCACCCGTGGATTAGAGTATGACATTGAATACTTAGGGCCTGATTTTGAGAGGTACTAAGTACCCTTGCTCCCATTGACTACAATGGGAACTAGTATTCTCACCACTACTCACATCTCAGTCAATAATATCCTGGTTAATTATGGCCTAGTTAAAATAATGATACAGATTCTCCCACTGAAGTGCAAGGAGACGGACATCAATGGAAATTGCACCAGAGGCCTGAAAACAGAACTCTGTGGTGACCACTTTAACATTTCCTGGAGTATTTTCAAATGACTGTTTTGCTTTTGCCTTAACTCCCCTCCCCCTCCCCCAGCACTTCAAATTTCTCCAGTGATTAGAGCCTAGGCCCACGATTTCTGCTTCCAGCAAATTTGATCTATGAGCATGTTTTTCCCAATTGTTCTCCGCACTCTAAACCAAGGGCAAGTCAAAACAGACTGCACACCCACCAGAGGCTTTTGTTTTTATAACTCTCCCTGGGCAGGTCACGCCCAATTCATTTTTCTTTTTGAAAGTCTCAACACAAAACAGGACATACCTTATAATTAAAACATACACATGCACAACACTGTGTAAGGCAGAAATAGGCAGCAGGCAGATCTTATTTACAAAAAATACAACCCTGTACAAGTCTGGACACAGACAGCATCCAGACTATATGTATATATATGTGTACCTAACTTAATGTTTGCTGCTTGATAATGGGTTACATAATATAAATGTTATTTATTCTCTGTGTTCATTCAGTCATTATTATTTATTACAAACTCTGTATAGCACCTTCACCAGAGTATGTTGTCCTGTAGTAGCTTTCACAGTTTGGTTTAATTGTACTTCAGAAATAAGCAAAGAAAACATTAAAACAGACAACAGGAAGGAATGATACTTTATTTGCTATTTTTTTATGTATGTGCATGAATTCAGGACCCTGGAGTGAAAAGCCGGGATTCCCATTGTACTAGTGATGAAGCAGGATGGCATGATAAGTTTCTGAACTGATTTCTGCAAGATCAATGAGATATCAAAATTTGATAACTACCCAATGCTAAGGGTGGATGAACTATTAGAACAATTGGAAGTGGCTTGATATATATTCATCTTAGGTCTCTTGAAAGGTTACTGGCAAATACAATTGATGCCAGAATCCTGACAGAAGATGGCTTTGTCCATGCCTTTCTGCTTGTATAAATTCCAGTTCACACCTCTTGATCTCTATGGGGCAGTGACAACTTTACAGAGGCTATTGTACTGGATACAGCCACATGGGCAGCAGGCAGCTGCCTACTGGGATGACCTTGACTGTAGACAATGATATTGGGACAGCCACATAAAGACCTCGTAGCAGTGCTCCAGGCCTCACAGATGCCTGCCTAATGGCTAATCAGGCAAAATGTAAAATAGGGAACCACAAAGTCACCTTTAGCTACACCATGGGAGGAGGCTGTCTGCAGCCACTAGTCAACCAGGTCCAAGCATTGACAGACTGTCCAGTGCCCACGATCAAGAAATAAGTCTGGCACTATACTATTGGCGCTTCATGCCAGAATTAGCCACGCTTGCAGCCCCCCTCACAGACCTTGTAAAAAATGGATCGCCTAGGAAGGTCCAGTGATCAGAGGCCTGCAACAGGATATATAAACCTCACACTAGCATGGAAGGGGTTAAGGAGCAGATTTGGACTACAGTGGCCATACCTCACCACACCTGCAAATCAAGCCAGGACTGGAGGAGGAATTAAAAAGAGGGAACTCCACTCAGATGGTGCCAACCCTGGGAAAAGAACAGACTGCTGAGCTTCTCCAGCCCTGGAGAGAGGCCTGGCAGCCTGCAGAGCCCTGCCCTTGCAGAAGGAGGATGAAGAGCCCCTGAGTTGAAGAGGAAAAGAACTGAGGCTTGCACTGGAGCCCAGTGCACTCTGAAATGGACACTGACACTCCCAGGGCCCCTCTGAAGTAAGAGAGGCCCATATCCTGGAGGAAGCTGCTTACAGGCTTTTCTTTACCTTTCTTTTGCTTAACTCCTTTTGCTGACTACAGGCTGTTTGGTGGCATCAGAGGGTACACAGAGAGGGGACTAGCCAGTCAAGAGGCCCCAGCCGGAAGGTAAGAATCCACCCGCTAAAAAGACACCCCGCAGTGCCCGCTGTGGTTGGGTAGAGTAATTGGACCCATGTGGGTGCACTCCCCACCTTGCCTATAGGGGGTGCCCTACAATGGACAGATTTGTGACATCCTTCTGCATCCTTCCCCATTCTGCATCCTTCCCCATTCTGCATGCCCTGCGATGGTTACTAAAACCACAATGTAGCCCTACATGGGCAACTCCCACTGAAGTGCAGGAATTCAGATGTCAATGGAAATTGCACCCAGGCATGAGAGGCCTATAAAGTGAACTCTGTGGTGACCACTTTAACATTTCCTGGAGTATTTTCAAATTACTCTGTTTTCCTTCTGCCATAACTTTCCCTCCAAGCATTTCAAATTTCTCCAGTGATTAGAGCCTAGGCCCACGATTTCTGCTTCCAGCAAATTTGATCTATGAGCATGTTTTTCCCAATTGTTCTCCGCACTCTAAACCAAGGGCAAGTCAAAACAGACTGCACACCCACCAGAGGTTTTTGTTTTTATAACTCTCCCTGGGCAGGTCACGCCCAATTCATTTTTCTTTTTGAAAGTCTCAAAACAAAACAGGACGTACCTAATAATTAAAACATACACATGCACAACACTGTGCAAGGCAGAAATAGGCAGCAGGCAGATCCTATTTACAAAAAATACAACCCTGTGCAAGTCTGGACACAGCATTCCAGAATGTGTGTATATATGTGTGTATCTAACTTAATGTTTGCTGCTTGATAATGGGTTACATACTGTAAGTGTTATTTATTCTGTGCTTATTCATTCATTATTACTTATTACTGACTCTGTATAGCACCCTTACCAGAGCATGTCATCCTGTAGTAGCTTTCACAGTTTGGTTTAATTATACTTCAACAACCAAAGAAAATATTAAAATAGGAGAATGGGGAGAAGTCATACATAAAATACAATAAATAAAGCATGTGTATGAATACACATGCTAGCACTAGCACTAGAAAAGGTTCAGAAAAGGACAACTAAAATGATTAGGGGTTTGGAGAGGGTCCCATACGAGGAAAGATTAAAGAGGCTAGGACTCTTCAGCTTGGAAAAGAGAAGACTAAGGGGGGATATAATAGAGGTATATAAAATCATGAGTGATGTTGAGAAAGTGGATAAGGAAAAGTTATTTACTTATTCCCATAATACAAGAACTAGGGGTCACCAAATGAAATTAATAGGCAGCAGGTTTAAAACAAATAAAAGGAAGTTCTTCTTCACGCAGCGCACAGTCAACTTGTGGAACTCCTTACCTGAGGAGGTTGTGAAGGCTAAGACTATAACAATGTTTAAAAGGGAACTGGATAAATTCATGGTGGCTAAGTCCATAAATGGCTATTAGCTAGGATGGGTAAGAATGGTGTCCCTAGCCTCTGTTCGTCAGAGGATGGAGATGGATGGCAGGAGAGAGATCACTTGATCATTGCCTGTTAGGTTCACTCCCTCTGGGGCACCTGGCATTGGCCACTGTCGGTAGACAGATACTGGGCTAGATGGACCTTTGGTCTGACCCGGTACGGCCGTTCTTATGTTCTTATGTTAATACAGGACCCAGGAGTGAGAGAATTCCACAATGCATGTTGTTATTATGTCATAAGAAGAGCATATTAACATCATGGCAAAAAGCAATGATATTTATCTGGCCTCCTGGTTGCATCGGATGCATTATTTTGTTCCTAGGAAGGAGAGCCAACTATCATATAAATAGCTAGGACATCCAGCTGAGCATTTGCCTGAATGAGCATCAAAAGGTGTGGGTCAGTGATTCAGAAGTGTATGTGCAGGTTTATTAAAGATATAGATTGTTATTATAGAAGCATGAGAGAATTTTAGCTTCTTCAATGTAAAACTGGTTTGAGGAAGCAGTGTTCTATCTGACTCTGAATCAGGATTTGAATTAATCTACATTTTGGACATGAGGTTGAATTAAAGTTTGGGTTCATATTACACAGCCAAACCATGTGAGATTAATGCCCAAAATGTCAAAAATCCCTCAATATCTAGTGCTTTCAGACTTCCACCATCTTGAACTGTGATTAGCTGAGAGCAGCACAGCAGTTCTCCCCAGAGCAGTTGAACCAGATCCAGAAAGTACTGTAGATTTAATCTTTTCCAGTTTGGGATCCTACCCAGAATCTAAAGAATAGGAGTGAGTTTGGATCTACAACCCCCCTCCCCTTCTCCCAAACTCTGCATACTGAGAGTTTGCAGAATGCTCTCAACTCCCATTCACATCCCTAGGAGTTGAAGGCATATTGCAGGATCAGGTTTGTGACGGGTAAGCCTAGCTTTGTTATGATCAATTCTCCCAGTCATAATTATTTGGAGAAAATATTGTTCAGTGGCTGTGTAAACAATTTTAATTGGCTCAGGCGCCCAAAATGTGCTTTTTTTGTTTGGCTGCCAAGGCTGCTTTCTCACTCGCTAATTATGCTGCACTTTACCTTTCAGCAAAAACAGGAAATAAAGCATCCATTACTCAAATGACAACTTTTCAACAGGGCAACATTTCAACATCCGTTGTGTAATTTCCTGCCCAGAGTCAGTTAGGAGCTAAATGCCTTTAGAAACTTATAGCCTCTCTTGTAAGGGCCTGCTTGGCTCTCTTTGCTACTCAGTAAGAGAAGACAATGCTTGTTGTTCTAAAATCTGCTCTGAAAAGGTTTCCTGGCGGCCCTACCAACAGTTCCCCCAAACAGTTTGCATCACAGCAATAAATATTTTACTGCTGATTTCTCCCAGTCTGAACATCCTACCTGGCCCCTTCAATAACTTGCATGTGTGGATCATCAGTCTCTAAGATGGGCAATCAGCAACTCCTCCCATAGCACTGGGAACATGAATGCTAACTACTGTTCCTCAAGGATATCCCCTCACAACACTTACCCAATGAGGCCTGCTGTGAGGTATCAGCTGCCTGCAATGCATACCTCATGCACCCAGCAGACAGGGCCGGCTCCAGACCCCAGCGCGCCAAGCACACGCTTGGGGCAGCATGCCGCGGGAGGGCGGCAGGCAGCTCCGGTGGACCCTCCGCAGGCACGTCTGCGGGAGGTCCACCGGAGTCACGGGACCGCCAGAGCGCCCCCTGCAGCGTGCCGCCCTGCTTGGGGCGGCGCAATTCCTAGAGCCGCCCCTGCCAGCAGATTCCCCTAACTTTGTCCAGCAGCCAAAAAATAGATTATCACACATTCTAGTGAGCTACAGTGGCCAGCTGATCATTTTAGGCCTATTCTGGTGAGGCAAGAGATGGAGGGAACGGAGTAGGAGTCAGGGAACTGACTTCTGACTGCAGTAGGAAGACCTGATCTATAAAAGAAGAGGGACCTGGAGTCTTTCTTCAGAAACTGTCCTTTTCTCGAATGCTAAATCACAGATACTTGCTCCAAGCAGAGAGCTGGCATGGAAAAATAACTGATGAGTTATGTGGCTGATGCAAGCCCTTTTTGTGTAGGCTGAGGGTGCACTGAATTTTATGTCCCCAGGACCACTATTTTCTCTAAGTGCCCCTAGTCTTGCATCTACAGTGCATTGTGGGTAGGAGACCTAAAGCAAATGGAATAATGTCATCATGATAAGAGAACTGATTGTTGAAACCATCAAGCTCCACCACCCAAGATTCCATAAACTTTGTATTCCACTGGTTCACAGGCTCCCCTTGTCACTTTCTTCTGGCTTTCTGAGCATACTGTTTGATAGCCAACATTTCCCCAACATTAATTTGGTATTAATTTTAATGAAGTTTCCTTCCTCTTCCTTCATACACAGTATTGGGTCATATCACTTCTCCAACTAATAGTTGATAGCTTGAGTTTATAAATGCAGCGATGGAACATTCCCCAGTTAAGTATTCATCTGCTGTTAGTGTAGACATTCTGGAGATGGGATGAGGATAGGAAATGTGAACTACCATTGTGACCAACTGTACATTACAACATAAAATATATTCTAACTAGCTCATTTACCTCACTAGTTATGTTCAACCCAGTTCATTTTATTATCACAGGAAGCTCATGAGTGTGTTTACAGCTCAGTTAGGCATGTGACTTCTGATATAAAACAGGTACTTTCAAAATAAAGGATATGGATGTAGACTTTCCTCTGTAAATTCTCTTACACAAAGCACTGTAGAATACAGATTTACGCAGGGTGCCTGAATGTTAGACCATAGGGCCTTATGGATAGATAACTTATTCTATTTGGGACACTCAATTGGGTTCAGGCTTGAGTGGTCACAGTGACCCAAGCTTCTTGCTGTAAATTCTCACACGGGGGCAATGTACAGGAATGGGATGGAGATATTTTCTTTTTTCTAATAGATTGAAAATACATATGGACTCCGAGCTATGGCACAAACAGCAGAGATGAGATGAGTCTGCTGGGTGTGGTTTTGTGAAAAGTTGTTGCTTGGGTTTTGCAAAACTCAACCCAGCAGTTGTTAGATCCATATTATCCAAATATTAACATTTGTGTGCATGTGGGGAGGGGGGAGGAGGAGGGGAGATTTCAGATCATGGACCAGATTTCAGATCATGGATCCTCAACACTTTTTTTCTGGGTTCTTCTGGTGAAAGGTGAGTATGAACTCCAGAGCATGGAGATTCCCTTCTGGTTCCCAAGATCGTTCATCCAGGCCATATCCCTCCTAGTCCACTGGTGATAGATACAGGAGGGTGTCGAGTTTGTATCTTCTGAGAAAAGGGGCTTTCCTTTCCTATTTCTCCCCTACCATTTCTAAAGTTTTCCTTTGAAGCGTTGCCGTATTCCCCTTGAGGTAACAAGAAGGTCAGGGAGTAAAGCAGATCTCAGGTTCGCTTAGAATCCATGATTTCTCGGACTTCATATTCTTCCTGACCCTGAACCTCTAAGGGAGTGGAGTGGCCAGGGAAGGGATTTTCTGTGTAGGGCTTCGGGATGGAGAAATGAAAAACTGGGTGAACTTGCACATGGTAGGCTGAGGAGATGAAAAGTTCAATTCCTACAGAGTTTACAGAGTTCACATTAGAACCGGGAGGTGAATTGTGGGCCCCGATCAAACACTATTCCGGTTGGCAATTAATGGAGCCGAAAAACATGGTTTAGGAAAAGGCAGGCTTTTTCTTGAGTGGTGAGGAGAGAGTGAAAAGAAATAAAGCATGCCATCTTAGTGAAGAGATCAACTGCCACCATGATCTTAGGAGCAAGGTACTTCTACAATGAAGTCCAACGAGATCACACACCAGGATTGAGGTGGAGTGTATAGAGGCTGAAGTAGACTGAGTGGTTTAGCATGTAGGCACTTGCTCCAACAGCATAGTCACAGGAGCTGACATACTTTGCCATGTCAGTACTCACCCCTGGCCACCAGAAACATCATACCACCAAGTCCTGAGTTTTATAGCAGCCAAAATGCCAAGCCATTGGCATATCATGGCACATCCACAACACTTCGAGTTTGGGCTGACCTTCTTGTTACCTCATGTGGAATACGGCAACGCTTCAAAGGAAAACTTTAGAAATGGTAGGGGAGAAATAGGAAAGGAAAGCCCCTTTTCTCAGAAGATACAAACTCAACTCCCTCCTGTATCTATCACCAGTGGATTTAACCTCTCTCTTTGTGTGGTGTAAATAAAATAAAGAGGAGACAAGGTGACTTGGCACAAAGAAAGGTAAATGTATTCAGGGTAAAGGTACAGAAAACTGGGAGGAATAGGGGAAAATGCAAACTTAATTAATACAATGAAACAGTGACTGGCTTTGGGAGCTTAAAGCTCAGGCCCATAAACCCTCCCTTGGAAACTGGAAAACAATAAATGATGCCCCAATACAGAAACCTTTTCCTACTGTTCAGGTGCAGTGGATACCACGTACAGGTGTGATGCCCAGGAACTTCCACTCTCCGGCTGATTTAGAGCCTTTGAGGAGGAGCACTGGGGAGTCCAGACGACTGTTGGATTTCGTCGCTGGAAAGGAGGCCCTCTGGGATGATGGACACCAGGAATGCAGGATGGCAGGAATGGTGGTGACAGGCCTCCTTTTCCTCAGTCTCACTGCGGGACCGATGGTATTCTTCACTCTTCAGCTCTGGACAGGGGCTGCTCCAGGCCCAGCACGCCATGCGCGTGCCTGGGGCGGCAAGCCACGGGGGACGCTCTGCCGGTCGCTGCGAGGGCGGCAGGCAGGTTGCCTTCGGCAGCATGCTTGCGGAGGGTCCGCTGGTCCTGCAGCTTCAGCGGACCTCCTGCAGGCTGCCACCAAATCCGCGGGACCGAGGACCTCCTGCAGGCAAGCCGCCGAAGGCAGCCTGCCTGCCGTGCTTGGGGTGGCAAAATACCTAGTGCTGCCCCTGGCTCTGGAGCACTGTGAAGACCCAACCGTGTACGTACTGTCGCTGGGGTGGACAGCCCTGTGCAGGCACTGAACAAGTCCTTATATCACTTTTGTGGCGGGAAAAGTTCTGAGGAGATGGAACGCTGAGGGCTGGTTTTGGCGGGAAAAACTGGTTTTGACTGGTTTGAGCCTGTGTCTTGATGGTAAACAAGTCCACTCTCAGAGATGGAGTCCAAGGGTCAATAGTTCATATACTCCATATTGGATCTTATTTTAAAGCCAGTGATTTACTTCATAAACATCTTATTAAACAACTAATTGAACATATTAAACAGTTTATACTTCTTACACCTAACATTCTGGAATGTAAAGGCACTTCCCATGATACAGTAGACTATTGTGCAAATGCAAATTCAAGTTGGCAGGGGTGTCCCAGTTATCAGGTGCCTGACAGATTTTGACCACTTGTGGGTCTTTTGGGAGTCCAAATAACAGACATTAAATTCTGGGCTGTGGTTCCACAAATAAAATTAGCTGGTTGTAGTAGAGTATCTCCAGGAGCCATGTTAAGATGGGAATATTCGTCCTTGTGGGAGAGGGCTCTGCTTTCCTGTTTCATGTCCCAAGGCAGTAGGTAATTATCAAATCAAATCTGGTGAAAAAAAGTGACAATCGGCTCTACCACTGATTAAGATTATGGGCTGTTAAAAGTTCTTGTGATCTGTAAGGACCTTGACTGGGAATTGAGCCTCCTCCAAAAGATGTCTCCATTCTTCGAATGCTGTTTTGATTGTGAGCCGCTCCTGGTCCCAGATATCATTGTTTTTCTCAGCAGGGTTTAGTTTATGGGAATAATACACACAATGATGGAAGTTGGTTACAGGGGACCTGCATTTTGTGAAAGTACAAACCCATTTGCAAAGTTTGATGCATCTGTTTCTTTGGTAAAAGGTTTGCTAGCGTCTAGATGCACAAGAACAGTAGCTGAAGTGAAAGCTTTCTTCAGTTGATCCAAGGTTGACTGTACCTCCATTGACCAGACAAAACAAATCTGTTTTTGGAGGAGTGCAGTTATTGGTGCCACTTGCTGGGAGAATTCTTCATTGAGACACCAATAAAAATTGACAAACTCCCTTGACATCCTTTGGGGCACTCCTCCTAGTGATGGCAGACACTTTCCGTGGGTCATTGTTAGGCCCTCGAAAGAAATGATATAACCAAGGAACTTGATAGTGTCCTTTTCAAATTCACATTTATCTGGTTTGGCATAGAGGTGATTCTGGCAAAGTCTGTCAAAGACAAGGCAAACATGTTGCTCATTTAGCTTCTAGTTTTCAAAGAAGACGAGAATGTCATCTAAACAGATAACAAAAAATCAGTCCAGCATGTCCTTCTTGAGTGTTACATAGCTCATATGCCATAACTAACTACTCAAAATGTCCATACTGAGTGCAAATTGCTGTCTTCCACTCATCACCTTCTGATATGAACCAGATTATAGGTGCTGCGAAGGTCCAGTTTAGAAGAATCCCTCGATTCAGGGCCCAGTAATCAACACAGGGGTGCAGGGTGCCATCTTTTTTTGCCATGAAAAAGGTCAGAGTCATCCCCCCCCCCCGAGAACTACAAGGGCAAGTAAACCCCTTCTCTGAATTTTCATGGAGGTGTTCCTGGAATGTCTGGAGTTCCAGTTCTGAGAGGGAGTGAATATGGCTGAAGAGAATGTCAGGCCCAAGCTGCAGGTCGATGGGGCAATCATAATTGTGACGCATAGGCAAAACATTTGCCCTCCTTTTGTCTAAGATATCACCATAGTCTCAATATTTCTCTGGAATACCCAACATGGTTGAAGGGGTGACAGAGAGGGCAGCTTCTAGCTTTAAAGTCCCCCCTCCCCTTCAGCCACTAAATCGTGAGTGGGTTCAGCTCTGACGCCTGACCTTGAAAGACATGACTGGCAGCAGAATCTTGAGGTAACGTGCACTATGAATGAGCCCCACTGGATGCATGAGTCGTGGGCAACCCATCCAGGAATACCAAGGATGACAGGGGAGTGAGGGATGCATATCAGTACAAACTGTAGATCTCCAAATGGGCTTGCATGTTGGTCGTAGTCAGTAGTGTTGTTTGATGAGTAACTGGGCCAGAGAAGAGTTGGGAACTCATAATTGGATTACACCTAATTGGGGTTGCTTTTATGCTGAGTTAATCAGGGATCTCTCATGTTGAGGATGTTATGAGTCTGAACAAATCCTATGTCCATAAAGTTGTCAGAACCCAAGTCCACCAGCGCCCTCAGTTCAACCTCAGATAGAGCAAAATGGCATAACTGAAGAGGAAGTTGGAGCGCGGTGGCTCATTGGCCACCAATGGCCAGAGTACTGGTTGACAAAAGGTGCTTTCCCAACCAGGACAGGACATGAGTCTTATTGGGGAATACCTGGATGTACTGCCCAGGTTCCCTGCAATATAAGCATAAGTCTAAAACTTGTTGCCAGTTCTTTTCTGAATCAGTAATGCAGGGTCAAATCTGCTTGGCTTGGGAGGGTCGAAAACTGGACTCCCTTTCTAGTTGGCATTTGGCTAAGCGATTGTTGATGCACAGCTTGACCAGGGCATGTCTAGGTGGAATGGTGACTTTATCTGTGCCAGCTCATCCTTAATTTCTTCATCTAAGTGCTGGTTGCTAAGTGCTGGAATTCCTCAGTGAACCTGGCAGCTGGTCTGTTCCCTTGGTGTAGACTCTGAAGTGCACTCTTAGCAGAGTGGGCACAATTCGGGTACTAGAAAATAATCACCATGTCTTGGATAAATTCCTCAATTTGCCCTCGTAGGCTGATAATGAGCCCCACTTGGGCCTGGTCAGTGGGCAATGACAGGAGTCTTAGCATGAACAGGAGCCGGCATTGATTCAGGAAGCTGCAAAATTTCCTGCAGTCACCATCAAACTGAGCCAGCGGATTCTTTGGTTCCTCAGGGACATGGGCCTGAGGTAGTGAGATCTGTTCCTGCAGGGCCATGATCTGGATCTGCAGCCTCTGGATCTGCAACAAGGTACCCGTTTCCTCCATCAGGAAGAGAGATGCCTTAAAGGGGTTCAGTCTCACAGCTGAGCCTAGTTTTCAGTCTTTTTCTGTCAAGAACATGACCAGGACGTGCACGATCAGGCCTAATGGTCAGAGCCCCTACGGTAACCTGGCTGGAGGGAAGAACGGAGCTGAGCTGGAGTCAAGAATCAGGGCCATGGGACAACTGGGGACGTAATTGAGAGCAGAGGCGAGGGTCAGAGCCAGTGATCAGAAGCTGAATATCAGAGCCAGTGGGTGAGCCAGAGACTTGTCAGGAAACAGAGCCGGGGTGTCAAGGATGGAGAAGGGTAGGGGCTGAAGTGGGCACAGGAGCAGGCAGGACAGGAAGTGGGACCAAGCACAGCTGCAGACAGGAAACTCATTGAGCAGCCAGTGAGCTTGGCTGGATTAAATAGTAGTTATCTCGGCCCCCTCATCAATGAGGAAGTGCAATCAGGCAGCCCTGGTAGGATCAGCTCAGCTGTGTCCACTGTATTGCTAGAAAACTGTCCCGCTCCTCGACATCCTTTTTCCACCCCAAAACTCCACTCAGCCCATGGGCCAGGCAGGAAAAATGAGAGTTGGCCAATAGCTGATCTGCTTGTCCTGTTATCCCACCAGCACAGACTAAAGTTGGGGTGGGGGGAGGGAATCATCATCCCAGGGGGTGAGTTAAAACTACTTTAAGCAAGAGCGAAGAGTTCTCTATTTATCCACAGAACAGGTGCAGGCTCCTGATATTAGTAATTATTGCTATTAATAATAATAATTAATAAGCAGTAGTCAGCTACATTCGCGGGGGTATTTCTTGCTGCTTTTTGCATATCTCAGAAATTCCTGATCTTGTACAGAGATGAAAAAATAAGGGCCATCCCTTGAAATAAGGGACTGTTGGCAACCCTACTGTAAGCTCTTTAGGGGAGTGACGGTCATTTGTTACGTGTTTGTGACGGACAAGGGGGCCCAACCTGGTTGTGGACGTTAAGGATTATTTCAATATAAATGTTATACAGTAGTAATAGCACTGCCCGCCTTCCAGTGTACCAATGTCCCACGGCACCATCTGAATTGTCTTTTTATGTATCTGACTATTTCCCTAACATACTTTTATTTTAATCTTCTAACTAGGGGTTTTTCAACACTCCCTGTGTGATTGGAAGTCTTGTCCCAAATGTCCTGGCTTTTGTGGCCTCAGAAGACACTAAGCGTATGTCCATACAGCAATAAAACTCCTACAGGAGGCCCAGGTCAACTGACTTGGGCTCCCTGGGCTCCATTTGCGGGGCTGTAAAATTGTGGTGTAGAAATTTGGGCTTGGGCTTTTGATCTCTGGGACCCATACCTGTCATAGGTGCCCAGAGCTTAGGCTCCACCCTGAGCCCGAACATCTGCACCACAATTTTACAACCCCACAGCCTGAGCCCCATGAAATCAAGTCAGCGGGCCTGGGCCAGCTGCAGGTGTTTAATAGCCGTATAGACACACCCTAACATTCAGACCCAGAACAGCTGCTTTGTACCATTTACTAGTATGGGTGCTAAAGGAGATTCACATTCTTTTCAACCAGCATGCTGATGTGCAGCAGACCAAGCAAGCAATGGATATTTCCCACATCATAGGGATGAATGAGGATGCTCTTTAAATTACCTATAAAACACTTTGAGTCAAACTGCTGAGGTTGACATGGACAGCTTGCTAAGCTTATTGATCATCTTCTGTTTAAATTAAAGTTTGATGTCCTGGAACAGGCTATTCAGCACAGAGCGCTAATGGGGTGGGATGAGATAGAGGAAGCAAGAAAGAAACATACACACAGGGGAAATGGATGATGTTCAAACAAAAACAAAAAAAAAGAGGGTTATGTGCTGAATAGGTTCTGTGGATTAGTTAGTGGATTAGTGGCAATAAAAAGAATGCAGCATGAATGGTGAAGGGGGCTTTTGCTGTGTGATTAAAGGCAAAACAGGCAGCTTATTAGATGTCTAAAATATCAGAGCCAGAAGATGAAAAGGAAGATGGCAAGAATGACTGTAAACGTGCATAAAAGCTAAGAAATTTCTGCTAGATTTTCTGCTAGAATTTCAAGGCAGCTTTTGGGGAGCTGGCTTATATGTGATTCTGCCAGCTCCCTAAGAAAGGGTGGACTGAGGCTAAATGGAGGGTGGGAGATGCCAATATTTTGGGCCTTCAGGGTGGACCCTTCTTCCCAGCCCCTATCTATCTATCACACTCACCAGCATGGTACCTTGGTTATGTGGAAGGAGGGGAAGAACCATTAAAATGGAAAAATAATTGGGTTAGGGAGAAGAAAACAGAGATTGTCAGAAGAAGAGAAGTCCAGACAGTGAAGGATGCAGCAGGATGCAACAGGGCAGAGGCAGTTTTATTCATTTTGTAAAGTTTTTAAAAAAGGGAAAATGACCTGGAAAATGAAGACAGATTTAATTTAAAAACTGGCTGCATTTGCTGATTAAACAAAATTGTTGAGTAGAAAATCCAGGCAAGCAAAGTAGAACACACACATATTCAAAATGTAAGAGTGTGTGGCCATCCCTCCCTGTCAATCTCAGAGCGAGGTCATGCCCCCTTGCTGTCTCATACCTAGAAACGCAGCATGGAAAGGGGAAACTAGCTATCTCTGGTGCCCAGGCTCTCTGAGCTGGGCTGGGCAGTAATCAGTCTCTGGGGCGTAAGCCCACAGGCAGGGTAGAGCCCCAAACCGTCTATGGCTCTGGCCCTCAAGCAGGGCCAAACAGTCAATAGTCTAGGAGCCCAGGCCCTGTCAATCTCGGAGGGAGGCCATGCCCCCTCACTACATAAGTGTTCTGGTAAATTTTGGATTAGGGGCTCTAGGAACAGACAGAAAATATCATATGGAAACATAATATAGAATACTGAGCAAGAAAAGGTCTTGATGTTATGATGAGTGGGACACAGCACTCGGGCAGATGTAATGATTGTTACTAGCTTTATGTGACTTGTTCTTAACATAGGAATATTAATCACTATACAAAAAAGTAGGAGAGACTCAAACCAAAACCCTGGATCCAGCATCCCAAATTTTGGAAAAGTTCTGATATGAAGATCAGTGTTGTGGCTTGGGTCATATCATAGCCTGAAAAAAACTCAAGACCAAAACTTTAAAACGTGCCCATTGCCTTCGGTGCCTCATGTTCTGGATGCCCAACTGAGACACCTAAGAGCTGATTTTCAGAGGTACTGTGCATGCTAAACTCCACCTTCAAGTCAATGGGAGCTGCAGGAACTCCACATCTCTGAAAAAGGGTCCTCAGTGTCTAAAGTCAGGCACCAAAAAATTGTGGCACTCAAAATTGGTGGCTGCTTTTGAAAATATCCAGACCTGAGCAATGTAATAAGCTGCTTTTTTTAGGAAAGGAGATTAAAAACAAAGTGATGAAGAGAGCAAGACAGCTTCCACCACATAAACCAGTATCAGCAATTACAAACTCCTGTGTCATTAACTCAACAGCAGTGTTGCATTTTCTTCTCTGCACCAGAACTATGGATGCCAGAATCCAAAAGGAAGTAGAAGGAGGAGGAAGGGACCAAACTAAGGTCTTAAAAATGTACATAGGTAAAAAGGGTCATTGTGGTGTTTTAGAAAATGTCCTGCCTCTTGCCTTTCTGCCAGATTTACAGTCTTTCCTCCAAACATAAATCTAGAAGTAACACATGAATCTTTGCCTACCTCTTCTATTCCATCTCCCCGGTCACAGCTCTAGGAAATGCAATAATATTGATAAGTCTGACACTGAAGCCCACATGCAGCTAGAATGAAATGCTGTTTGCACTACAACATACCTTCTTGAAATAGGCATAAAGAGCCCAATTCTTTCTTGCCCCTCTATGCTGCTCTAGTATCAGGGAGTGGAGAGCTAGTGGATACCGATCTTAGGCTGTATTACCAGCACATGGAGCCTAACTCAGCTGGCATTGAGTCAGGATAAGCTGATTTGGGCTCATGGGCCCAAGAAGGTTAAAATCAATGTCAGTGTTAGGGAAATAGTCAGATACATAAAAAGAAAATTCAGATGGTGCAGTGGGACATTGGTACACTGGAAGGCAGGCAGTGCTATTACTACTATATAACATTTATATGAGCCAGAGGTGGGAAGGGACACTCTGGGAAGGAGGAAGTGTGTGTCTGGAGCACAATGCACTGTGGCTAGTCTCTGCTTCTCATTGTCCATATGTAAGGGGACTGTTATCCCCTTACTAACATTCAGTGGGGGTGTTTTGGTTGGCTAGCTCCCAGTACCAAAAGGGGAAGGGTTGATAGGAAATGAGGACTCTGAGACTGACAGTCCACAGAGGTA
Source organism: Mauremys mutica (assembly GCF_020497125.1). NCBI lineage: Eukaryota > Metazoa > Chordata > Testudines > Geoemydidae > Mauremys > Mauremys mutica. The sequence goes on from NC_059075.1 coordinate 81,789,350, forward strand.
ATGGGGGGAGGCCAAAGCTCCAGGTCAGCCTGATTGACTGGATGGGCAGGCTAATCAAGGAGTCAGGAGGCCCGGGGGGGGTTCTGTCCTCCATGTGAGCTGGAATTGCCTGGGTCAGACAGAGTGGGGCTGAGCTAAGGAGAGAGCAGGGGCCCAAGCTAAGCTGCTGGGAGCAAAGCTGCAGCCCCAAAGCCAGAGCACAGCCCAGAGAGAGCAGACCTGCCCTGGGAGGAGAGCTGCAGCAACCAGAGCCAGAGGGGCTAGAGAAGCAGCCCAGGAAGCAGGTCAGATTCTGGGAGAAGAGTCACAGAAGCAGCCTGCAGAGCAAACCTGTCCTAGGAGCAGAGCTGTAGCAACTGGGGCCAGAGAAGCAGCCCAGGGAGCAGGTCAGAGCTGGGAGCAGAGTCACAGAAGCAGCCTGAAGAGCAGACCTGCCCTGGGAGCAGAGCTGTAGCAACCAGAGCCAAAGGGGCCAGAGAAGCAGCCCAGGGAGCCAGGGGCGGCTCTAGAAATTCCGCCGCCCCAAGCAGGGCGGCGCGCCGCGTCACCCTTCCCCGGTCCCGAGGCCGGGGCAGAAGTGCCTGCTGATGGTACCGTGGTCCCGCGGCTCCGGTGGAGCATCCGCAGGCATGCCTGCGGGAGCTCCGTCCGAGCCGCGGGACCAGCGCACCCGCCGCAGTCATGCCTGCAGGAGCTCAAGCGGAGCCGCGGGAAGAGGGGACCCTCCGCAGTCATGCCTGCGGCAGGTCCGCTCGTCCCGGGGCTCCGGTGGACCTCCCGCAGGCATGACTGCGGAAGGTCCGCCGGAGCCAAATGCCGCCCTGCCCCGACAATGCCGCCCCACGCGCCTGCTTGGCGTGCTGGGGTCTGGAGCCGGCCCTGCAGGGAGCTGGAGGCAGAGCAGAAGCAGCAGCCGTGCTGAGGCAGAGTGGAGCAGTCCACAGCCAGGTATGGTGAGCAGCTGGGGAGAGCGAGGGGGACCCTGGGCAGTGGGCCCAGCGCAGGGAGACGCCTCAGCCAAGAGGCTCTGCAGGCCAGACTTGGCAGGGATCGTAACCCCGACAGGGTGGGGGCAATGCTGGGAAGAAGGGTCCTGCCACCTAGAGCCTGAGAGCATGTGGCCACTGCCAGAGCAAGTGTCTGACCCACAGCATCCTTGCAGCACAGCCAGGGCCTGAGAAGGCGGCCTGGGACCCACAAGAAACAGACTGTGAATTGTGCTGACATTCCAGAGACACTGTTTGTGATGTTCTCTGACACAGAGTGGGGTGATGTGTTTCCTTCAACCTTTTCCATTTTTCCTTATTCCTTTTTAAACTAATTGTTAATTAAATAAACTGCATTGCTTTCAATCATATGTAATGATCAGTGGGTCAGGAAAGCATCAGTGCAAAGAGAGTACCCTGGAGTGGGGAAACCCTAGCCCCTGACCTAGCAAGGTTGGGAGTCGAGCCCCCCAGGAATCCTGGGCCCAGCCTTGTTGGGGTTATGAGGACCTGCCAGACAGGAGAGTGGAAGGGGAGTCCTCGAGGGCAGGGAGGCCTCAGGGTAAAGGAAGTGGGAGCAAGGACTCAGATCCTTCCGCTAGTCCATATCACCAGGGTAGTGCAGAAGCCAGGAAAGTTCCCCACAATAGCGGGACCATTCACCCCCTTACACATAGGGTCTCTAGAGTTAGGCCACTCTAATTTTCAGCAAGGCCTGGGCAGGCCCCTGACTACCCCAGAATATGGGAAGGGCAAAGATGGCTTAAAGGCCTCCCCAATTCTGTTTTTGCATGAGCACAGGAACAGAGTAATTCTGAATCAATGACAATATGCCTATTACATGCATCCATGGTTCTACATGTCTCTATGTGCTCACTCCAGAGTGGATCACACATCTGATCCAATAACAAAAGTGGGCCAAATGCTTACGCCAATTTAATGGGCCTGATTCTCCTCTTCACTGGAGTAAATCAGGAATAAGTGATTAAATCAATGGAGTTCTATCCAGAGCTGCTGAAAGTTTTTTTTCAATGACATGCTTTTCTGTTGGAAAATGCCGATTTATCAAAACCAGTTTTTCATGAGAAATGGTCAGTTTTTATTCTTTTCCTGTTTCAAAAAAGTTTTGACCAAAAAACAAAAAAAACAAAAAACCACTTTGAAACAGACAAAATGTTCCATTACCATATTTTTAAATGAAAAGTCTCAATTTTTTCATTCAAAATGACTTTTTGAAAATTAAGTTAATTTATAGTTTAAAATAATTAAACAAAAAAGGTTAAAATCTAAATAAAATGTTTGGATTGACCTGACCTGAATTTTTTTTTGGAGGGTGGTGGTGATTGGTTTGAGAAGAATTTTGAGATTTTTGAGTTTTGTCTCTATTTCGGATGGGGAATTGTTTTGAAATCTTGACATTTTTCCCAGGACAGTGTGAGAGAAGAATCAGGACTAATAACTTCCTTGAACTTGTATAACTGAGAGCAGAATTTGGCCTAATAGCTATAAAGAGTGAAAATCACCTTCACATGAAGGGCTATGCAATACCTCCTGTGCCACTGCAGGGCAGCTGGACAGGAGAACAATTGGCAGAGTAGCTGCTTTGGATGTCCTCTCACACACAGTATGCCCCAGCCTGGGCCCACACACCCACCTCATCTAGGTCCTGGCAGAAGGTGGTTTTGGGAGCAAGTCAGGCACAGGCAATGGGATCTGCCTTTGTGTGGATCCAGTGGTCCTAACACCTTGTGCAAGAGGTATGGAGGGGCAGCAGCTACTATTCTAGCCCATAGGAATTAATCTGATTGTATGTGACTGAAGTGAATTTCACCCAGTCTGATCAGCATATGATTTGATAGCCCTCAAAGCTTATGAAAGCTGAAGTAGTCTAGGTAAATATTAGTTCTGAGAGATGTACACTAGCAAAGCTTCCTCATTATCCAAGAGTCATGCCATGTCCAGCCGAGTGCTACTGCAAATTTTCATTGGAAAAATTACACATTGTGCTGTGATAAATCAAAGGGGAGGCAAATGATTGTTTTCAAATGGAAAATATTTACACAATATGGGCCTACTCCTACATTCTTTGTGCATCTCAGACACCCATCAGCTTCCATAGGAGTTTGAGGGTGCATGTGGAGTGAAGGGTCGAGTGTAGTTTTAGCTTTGTCTGGATGAAGCTAAGAATCACCCCAAATGCCGAGGAAATACTTTCCACTCCTGCCTGAAGCTGGGCAAGCTGGATAGGATAGTGCTTTAAGGGCTTGATTCTGTGAGGTGCTGAGCACCCTCAACTCCTATTGAAGACAGTGGGAGTTGAGGGCCACTTATCACCTCACAGGATGAGGCCCTAAATTAAATGTCTAGATATGCACTTTTGGCCTTCACAACATCCCCTGGCAACAAGTTTTACAGGCTGACTGTGTGCTTTGTGAAGAAGTACTTCCTTTTGTTTGTTTTAAACCTGCTGCCTATTAATTTAATTTGGCATCTCCTGGTTCTTGTATTAAAAGTATAACTGGGTTAAAAATAATTAGATAAGTTCATGGAGGATGGGTTCATCAGTGGCTATTAGCCAAGATGGTCAGGGATGCAACCCGATGCTCTGGGTGTCCTGAAACCTCTGGCTGACAGAAGCTGGGACTAGATGACAGGGAATGGATTACTCGATAATTTCCTTGTTCTGTTCATTCCCTCTGAAGTATCTGGTACCAGAAAACAGGCTACTGGGCTAGATGGACCATTGGTCTAACCTAGTACAGTCATTCTTATGTTTTTATCATCAGAGCTTAGGCAGGATGAAGAATCTGCCTCTCTGTTAAAAAACACTGAAAGCAGCATCAAACACGGGCTTGTCTCTCAATTTGATTTTAAATGAGGAAGAGATCCCGTTGCATTTCTAACCCCAAACAGGAGCCAGGCCCAAAGTCTGCAGTACTGTCACTGGGAGCTCAAGGGTGAATGACGTTAGTCAATAAAAGTGATTTACTGTATCTGCAGAGCACTCGGAAAGCAGGGTATTCAGAGAGCAGTTGCTTGCAATCTACAAACATGTACTTTACTCAGAAATATAGGTAGGACCCTCCCCCCCCATGGGTCTAAACAGGGGAGAATTGCACAGAGTGCTTCATTTAATAGTATCTATTTGTAGGTATAACATTGAGTTTTCCAGCTTTAGGGCCTGATCCTGCTCTCCTGGACAAAGAGCAGAATGCTCAGTAATTTCAATGGGTGCAGGACCAAGCCGTTACTGTTCTCAGTCTAGGTGCTGATCATCTTTTCTGAAATTGCTCCTTTTAGTAATGTATTTCTGGGATCAAACCCTGCTCTGATTTATATACCGTGTTACCTACCCCATTGTGTTACTTATCACCTACCCGTGCATAGGCTGGGGTCAGGAAAGAAAATTCAGTCCCTTACCAGTCCTCCTGTGTGTCACGTATCTCATTAACGCTGGTCAGCTCGCGAAGTAGAAACGCTCTGTGGCCTGCCCCATTTATAACCACATTCAGTCTGGAAATCAGCAGCTTTACAAGAAGATCAGTAATGTAAGAAAAAAGAAACATTTTCCTGCAGATGCACTTGGGTGTGATCAATCAAGCTGCAGCACTGGAGTGATCAGGCCCGCCGGTGGAGGGGGCAAAGGGAGCAATTGCCCAGGGGCCTGGGTGACTTTAAAGGGCCCGGGGGCCCCTGGCTGCTGCCGCAGTAGCGGCAGCGGGAAGCCCTGGGCCCTTTTAAATTGCCCAGGTGGGCTGCAGGGCTCCTAGGTGCGCAAGACCGCTCCAGGCCCCATGCTTTGGGGGGCCCCGTGGGCCAGCAGCACAATTGGCCAGTGTGGGTAGTCTCAGAAGTGACGGATTCGTCACTTCCGCCCTGGGCCCTGCCCGCTCCAGGGACAGCCCTGGCCCTGGGATCCATAATTTCTGTCAGCAGGCCTGGGAGTGATTGTATGGAAGCCTGACCAGGAGATCTGGATATATAGGTCTCCGGAGAGGCACAGCTCAGAAGGTGCAGCCCAGAAGGAGGCAGGGAAAAGGTTGTTATACAATCACGGGGAGAGGATAGAAGGGACCGCAAGAGTCAAAGAAGGGACTGCAAGGCCATTCTAGTCTAACCCCCTGGCAAGATGCAGGATTTGTTGTATCCAACCCGCCCAAGACAGATGGCTATCCACATTATGCCGTATTTCCACCCCCTGGATTCTAAGCTGCTGCAGGGGACAAAATGGCTCCCAGAGTAAGTTAGACCACTCCCAGGGGAGAATTCAGTGCTACAGGGACATCTCTCCCACTTTCAGTCTATACCAGGACTGGCAAGGAGGGGACTGTACAGGTCTGCTTATGGTGGCTCATATGCTGGGGGAATTGTCCTTTGGCTGCTTGTAACTCCTAAGCAGTGGAGTGGAGTCCAGAGTTGGCTCTATGCTGTGTATCAATTGACTTACAAAGTAGCAAAAACACACAGGAGGGTGATCTGGGAAGAATCTGAAGACTAGACGCACCATAAATATGGCTTCTCTTAATAGTGCTACTAACCCTCCCATTATATAATAATACTAAGTGGAGATTTTTTATCGAATTATGAAAGGAATTCACAGAGCAGCTAAGAAGTGGGTAGAGCTTCGGACCACGAGACACAAATCATAGGTCCTTTTTTGCAGCTCACTGTATGACCTTGAGCAAGTCACTTAACCTCTTTGTGTCTCAATTTATTTTTTTGTGAAATGGTTGGAAGGCTATTTACATACCTCACCTGGGTGCTATGAGTCTTAATTCATTATTGTCTGCAAACCCCTTTGAGCTACTCAGCTGGCTGGAGTTAGAGAATTACTGAGTAAATATTTCAATGAATAATTTTCTAAGTAGATCGAACAGAAAGTTCCACGCGTGAATAACTGCACCAGGGTCACTGCAACTTGAGGACAAATATGCAGATGTTTTACAAATATAAAATGCTCATTGCTGATGTATATTTGTCTGTATCCAGCAGGCTGTGGTGACCAGGAAGAGCTATCACAGGAAGCCATCTGTACAAAGCTAGCCTATCAATGTGCTGTTTGCAGTTGGGGGTCTACAGGAAGCCAGCCATACAGGAAGTCATGTCAGGCCAGCTGCATTCTCAAACATGATTCTGTCCCTGACAGTTTTCTCCTTGACATTGTCTATAAATGACACTTGGGAGGAAGTAAGTTGTCAATTGAAAATCATTACCTATTATTAGCTGTGGAATGCAAAGTACTTTAGTACAGAGAGTGATGCGTAACAGATTTTGGTTTATTTCCTCTAGGGTGTTGTTGACGGGAAGTCCACTTGAAGTAGAAATAAATATACAAATACAATGATGCCCTTTTCCTGGGCAGAGGAATTTTTTTCCATGAAGAAATTTATGCTTTAGTGGTTCGGTTAATTCACAAGAACACAGAGGAAAAAAAAATAGGATCAGTTTTCTGGGGTAAGAGAGTCACAGAAGCTGAGACAAGAAGGTTGTCTAGATAGGGAGGGGTGAAGTCCACCAAGGACCCTCAACCCCTCAACTCTTGGGAAAGCAACAATGCAGAAGACTCTGATCAGATCCCAATGGAGAGTCCTTGCTCTGTGTCACCGAAGAAAGTGAGCCAATCCCAGGTCTCCTGCTTCGGAATTAACAATGTATTTTCCAGGGCTAAATAATGACTATTCTCTTGCTGCCCTCAATTGTTCCTACTATGATGGGCAGGAAAATGCTAGGGAATTATGTTGTTGAGAATGAAGAAAGTTAAATTGTTCACAACTATGGTGAGAAAAAAACATATCAGGGAAAATATCCCACCTTGTAAATATTCTTCCCATGTTGAATTTATTTATTTGTTTAATTGTTGTGTTTTTTGTCTTGTAAAAATCTTCAGAAAATCCTCAGAACAAGTGTTAATAGAAAGACATATTTATTCAGAATCAAATACCCTGTTTACATTTATCTCATATTGATTATAAATCAAGAGGATTCTGTAATCATTTTTATCAAAACAGTGTAGCCAAAAAGAATAGAAGGATTATGGCTTTAGCATTCGTAGCACTTTTCTTTATATCATCTGAAAGTGATCGAAAGAAATCCACTCTTGCTACAGAACATGAATTTGTAAGCTGAAAGGATGTAATTTCTGCAATATTTATCTGAGAAAGGAAACAAAGATGTATTTCCCTCAAAAACTCATTTTTGCTATATCTACTACTGCTGTGTGCATCAGGTGGATGCATATTGGTTACATTCTATTTTAGGACACAGGCGGTGGTGCAAAGTATATGTTCCCTATATAGTAAGTAAGAGTTAAAGGAACTAGGAATTCAGAAAATAAGAAGGCCCTGAAGACATCTCTGATTCTAAAATGGAAAACCCAAACATAGTGATTCCCTATTATAGTAACACTAACTATCTTTCTGTCAAGGTATCACACTAAGGTGGCATTAATGACCTACCAGCTTCCTGGCTGCTGAACAACACAGTCATATGAGTAGGAGAAATTGTGAAATAAACTCAATTGGGGCAGAAATGAGGAAGGAAACAACGTGTTAAATCATTTTATTTTCTAAGCTCACTCTGTTTCTTACAGATAGAGACTTAGAATTGGAGCTGATTACAGTGCAATGATTTGATTAAAAGAGAGGGTAGAGAGAGAGATCTAATAGAGCGATTTCTATCAGTTTCAAAGAGTACCCTGATCTTGCATTTCATTTTGCATAGTGGGATCAGGAATTCTAAAGGGCATTTATCTTTAAATCTGTGTGGATCAGATACTGACCTCAGTGGTACTAGTGTAACTCCACTGACTTCAGACTGCAGTAACAGTGGAGTTACTCCAAATTTACATCAGTGTAACTGAGTGCAGTATTTGACACTAAACGAATTAACAGAGAGGTTGTTTTGAACCTAGTTTGTACATTGCTAGTTTCCCTTCTTGGGGGTTATACAGCATTTGTTGATAATTTACATTGCATTTCAACGTTACATATTCCATCCATCACATTTACTGTTTAATGCAATCCATAGTTTGAAAGTTAATGGGCTAAACTCTGCTCTCAGTAGAACTCCTGGAATGCCATTGAGATCTAGGCACTGAGACCATCACTCCTTTTGCAGCTCCTGACAAATCTGGGCACCTCTGTACTGCTGCAGAAGGTTAAAGCAACATTTCTTTTGTATTACCCAGTAATCTTTATGCTGGGTGGTAAAGTTAATGTACAGGACTGTCATTCACCACATAGGTTGCTGAACAGTCTTTCGAGTACAATGACTTTCAGTTACTACCAGTCTAGAGCAAATTTGAATCAGTGTTCTAGAGGTGAAAGAATTACACACCCATTTGTTTCTCAGTTGCAGAGCACTTCCAAGGTAAAGAGCAATCACCGAATAGGAAATAGAATCACCATCATTTTTAAATGAATCATTAAAAAGAACCTGGGATTCCTGATTCCAGTCCCCTATTATAACCACTAGAAAGCACCTCCACTCCCCAAACCCTGGAACTGTCAATGTCTGCAGTTCTCTTGAGACTTGGTAAAAAGAAAATAGTGGGGAAATGTTTATATACAGCTCTGGATTTTGGTGTTCTTGTTCTTTTTAATAAAGATGAAGACAGGATTCTTAAGGAGAGCATTAGTTGTTCCATACACACATGCATTGAGAAGAGAAATTGGATTCTAGCGAGCACACAGCCACTGGATAATACAAAGGAAAGGCTCCTTTAATCTTCTGCAGCAGTACAGCAGTGCCCAGTGTTGTCAGGAGCTGCTGGAGGAGTGATGGCTTTGTCACTGACAGCCGTCTAATTGGATGGTAGAGGGGGCCAGGAGAGAACAGCTATAAAAGATGTGTGTGTGCCAACAAGTGTGTCTGACATCAAGAGAGATCTATTGAGAAGGGGTAGAAATAACAGCAATACTGCAGTGCTAAGTGCACTTATAGTGTGGCAAGGCCTGCGCTGCATGGCCAGGAGAGAGTTTGTTAATGCCAAAGGTCTAAGCAGCTAATGGACAGCCACGGTAGAGAATAAGAGGCTTGACCGGAATCAGTAAGAACCAGAACCAGTGCCAACTGACTGTCTGATTGCTCAGTGAGAAAAGGCATCCTGGAAATAGGACCTGGAGATTTCAGATAGACTGGGGGATGGGAGCTACAGGAGCAATCAGGCAGGGGTGGAGATTTGAACCCAATAGCATAGCTCAATTGTACTCTGACTTCTTTATTCTATCAGAGAAAGATCTCACCTCCCAACAGCTCAAGCCTACATTGCATGGGTCATCAAACATTTCAGTTTGCAAACCACCAGGAAGGCCACTACTGGTCCACACACCCTGCCTTAGCTCCAGTGGCAGAGCTGCAAGGGGCTTCCTAGGTAGAACAAGGGAAAACCTTTAAAAGCCCCATGAAAGAAGAGTTGGAAACACCAAGGGGATGCTGAATGAATGTTTACTGCAGCCTGAGAGAGAACACATTTTCCCGAGTTACCAGTCAACTGAGGTATTTGGCTGCTGGGTCTTGTCCACATGCGCAGGGTCTAATGGATTGCCATATTTGGGGTCAGGAAGGAATTTTCCCCTGGCTCAAATTGGCAGAGACCCTGGGGGCTTTTTGCCTTCTTCTGCAGCATGGGGCACAGGTCACTTGCAAGTTTAAACTTGGTGGGTTCTCTGTAACTTGAAGTCTTTAAATCATGATTTGAGGACTTCAGTAACTCAGCCAGCAGTTTGGCGTCTATTACAGGAGTGGATGGATGAGGTTCTGTGGGCTTCAATGTGCAAGAGATCAAACTAGATGGTCATGATGCTCCCTTCTGGCTTAAAGTCTATATCTGTTAAGGCCAAATTTGGTGCTTTGTTACCATGGGATTTCATGGGTGTCACTGAGAGCAGAATTTAGCCTGAAATGTTCAGATCCTAATTCATTGCAGAGTGAGGTGTCTGATTGAAATATAGACAAGAACCGAAATTCTTGCTGAAATATCTGTGGGCACCTCTGGATATAGTTGTATAACTCACATCAGCCCTGAAAGTACCTCTCTCATAACCGCCCCATTCTAACCAGGCTTTCCAATGCTACAATGTCCATTCAGAAAACAACACGTTTCAAGGGAGAACTTCTATGAATAATAGGTATGTGTGTGGGGGGCGGGGAAGGGGGGAGCAAATACAGATGCTGTTCGGTGACCAAGAAGGGGTAGGAAAGTACCTAACAATTTTGCCAGAGAGCCTCAAAGCATCCGAGCTCTTCTACATTCATTTAAGCATCCTTATATGCTGGCAAAGCAGAGGTGGTACCGACAACAGCTGTTGAGGCCCTTTTGAGATGAAACAGATGTTGTATAGCAGCAATTAATGCAGAAAGCAAGGAGGTAGAATAACAGGGAAATGGCAGGAGCTGAATTCTTCACTTGATTACTCTGTGTGACCCCTGTGAAGTCAATGGGATTGGACCAGTGTAACTGAAAGGAGAATTTAGCCCCTCATTTACAAGACTACTATGATTATATTATCTATGGAATTGTCAGAAGTGATGGATTCATTGACAAATGCAGCAGTTTGATAGGACCATTGTAAATAATCAGAGGAGATGTAATAACAGCATGAAAAAAATAAAGGTTATAGTGCAGCCAGCTTTCAGACTTCACACTGCAATGATGTCTACCTGCACTCTTGTGTGTCCTGAGAGGACGCCAGACAATTCATGGCCATAGCATTTAACGGGGACTAATGATCTGGTCAATGGTGAAGTGCGGTGTTGTTGCTGATGTCTACAGTAACTGAAAATTTACCCATCCAATTTGTTTCTCTGCACCAGCCACAAAGGGAGATGACTCCAATTATTTTTCCGACAGAACTGAGGCTGGTGTTTACCATTATCTCCCTGGCAACCCCCTTTGCGTGACAACATTATGCAACGTAATTGCAAAGCTGCCTCAGCTCACTGAGGTTATTATTAAATGCACTCAGATTTTTTTTCCCAAGGTCAAGGATAATAATTAGGTGACTGGAATGCCTGCAACACAACCTCGTTATGTACAAAAAATAACTCAAATGATGCATCAGACATTCCCTGGTGAGGAGATTTCTATCCTGTTAAGAAGTGTTAGAAGATCAGTTGAAAGTAGGCTTGTGGGATAATGTGTGCGGGTGAGGATAAAGGGCTACAGTGCAGTGGCCTGAAGATAAAGCTGCAACTGGGAGTGCAGCATAACAAAGGGTTAGCTGGATAATGGGTGAATATATATAGGGACTATGGAGGGAGAGTGACAGGGTTTGAGAGATTAAGGAACAGTGCAAATGCTGAGCTACAGGATCTGAACTTTGTTTCTCTGTGCTACTGTTTGTTACAGCTGGCTTGGTGGTCTAGGCATTGCAGAGGCAGGGCACTTACCTATGCTACTCTTCAGAGACCCCTCAATAATAATAGTTAGTTCTTATTTAGCACATTTCATCAGTAGATGTCAAAGAGCTTCCCAAAGGAGGTCGGTATCATTACCCCCACTGTACAGATAGGGAAACCGAGACACAGAGAGGGGAAGTGACTTGCCCCAAGTCACCCAGCTGACTCGTGGCATTGCCAGGAATAGAATGCAGGTTTTCTACACACTATGTTCTACCCACTAGGCCACACAGCCTCCTTGTGATACCAGATGTCCATGTAGATCTGGTGGTGATGAGATTAGTGCTGCTATGTACCTAATCTAGCTGCAGGTTTGTGCTATGGCACCCATTACCACAGTATTTAAGTGCTCACGAGTAATTAAAAATAGGAATGGAAACCTGTAGGAGGTGACAACAAGATTAGTGTAAATCCTAGGTGACGTTAGAGGTATGGTGTATATTGTCAGGTGATGCCCGGGGTTAATGCATCTAATAGTGATGCCAAGGCAACTGCGTCTACCAGGTGACTCCGTCTACTAACGGATGAACTGGGCACTGTGTGTACCAACTAATACCAGGGGTAATCTTACAAATCTGTCTTTTTACTTAACAGCCTGGTGAATAGCAAGGTGAAACCATGTAGGCTACTTGCACACAAATTATGCTAGTGTTTGTAATGCAATTGGAAGATGAAAACTGCCATATAAGTACTAAAGATTATCATTATAATAGACAGAGTCTTCCCTGGGGACATTGAACTAAAGAATCTCTTGTTGCCCAATAATTCCCTTGGGCCTTCCACCTAGAAGGGACCAACTATTTTGTATTCACACTCAGTGATCATTTTCTAAGAGCAATAATTCTTTTAAGGCCTAACCCCCAAGCCCACTTAGTCCATGGGTATCTTTCCCTTGACTCCAATGGGCTTAGCATCAGACCCTTAATACTAAAATAAGAGCTTTGTGCCCATTAGCCAGAAAGTGCTCCTCTCCGTCCACACCTTAATGGTGTAATTGTATGCAAGAGTCTGTATGTACCCAGAGTCCTGGGCTAGATCAAAGCTAGCTCATGTATGTCTACAAGTGCTGCAATCATACCTCTTGATTGCAGTGTAGCCATACCCTGTGACTCATGTGCCTGGGCAGTGGCACATGAGAGAGAGAGAGAGTGAAAGTACTTACCACAGGAAAAGTGCAAATTACTTGAAAGGATGACACCGAAGAGCAATAGCCTTGTGGAGTAAGGAGCTTACGGTAATTGGATTGTGCTTGTGCGCAAGGCAGCAAAGTCTTGATGGGAGCAAGAGAAATCAATAAAAAAAGAGGGAGGAAGAGAGAAAATTTTTTTTTACACATTTCTCCAGTGAAATATCCTTTCATCTGGCTGCCTATAACTTACTTTTCATCATCAGTGGTGTGACCTGCCGTGGAAGCTTTCTCTCGGCTGTAAAAGCAGGCTGATTTCCTCTTTGTTGCCTGTTGAAAGAAATAAGGCAAAACATTTAGTCACTAGATCTTCTTTCTGCACTTTATCTTCTTATCTGAAAGTCTAGACTCCACAATCCCAGTGCAACCCTCACCCAAACTGCAGACTTCATTGTTTTCTTCAATTGAAGGAAAAGGTTAATCCTGAAAAAAACAAGTGTGTCCTTGGCCAGGACTTTTCAAGTCCTCTGAATACATGATTTACCAAAGCAGCAAAGAGTCCCGTGGCACCGTATAGACTAACAGACGTTTTGGAGCATGAGCTTTCGTGGGTGAATACCCACTTCGTCGGATTCATGTAATGGAAACCACTACATGCATCCGACGAAGTGGGTATTCACCCACGAAAGCTCATGCTCCAAAACGTCTGTTAGTCTGTAAGGTGCCACAGGACTCTTTGCTGCTTTTACAGATCCAGACTAACACGGCTACCCCTCTGATACATGATTTACCAAGAGTTTCAAAAGCAATTAGGGCAAGATCCTGCTCTCCTCACTCAGAGAAACCTCCCTAACATCCTATCACCATCTCCGGCCCTAGAAAACTTAAAAAGGATGATAGCAGCTAGCTCATTTTAAAGGTGTAGCGTCCTGCATATAAAAGAAACAGTACTTTGAAGGTGCAGTGCACATTGACAAAAGTTATTGGATAAAAGAGATATCCAGATCCTTGAAACAGTAGCAAATGAAAAAGGAAAAGAATATGTTTTTGTATGTTGCCTTTCACATCTGAGCTCTCCCAAAGCAGTACTTTGCAATGTAACAGGATAGTACTATAATGGAGTAGCCCGGGGTCGGCAACCTTTCAGAAGTGGTGTGCTGAGTCTTCATTTATTCACTCTAATTTAAGGTTTCATGTGCCAGTAATACATTTTAACCTTTTTAGAAGGTCTCTTTCTATAAGTCTATAATATATAACTAAACTATTTGTTGTATGTAAAGTAAATAAGGTTTCAAAATGTTTAAGAAGCTTTATTTAAAATTAAATTAAAATGCAGAGCCCCCCCAGAGCAGTGGCCAGAACCTGGGCAGTGTGAGTGCCACTGAAAATCAGTTCGTGTGCCGCCTTCGGCACCCGTACCATAGGTTGCCTACCCCTGGAGTAGCCAATATGTGCTCAGCAGTAGGTCACATATAGTTTTCATAAAGTAAACTGAGTTCTGTAATTGACACCACAGGTGGACACAAAGTACCTCGGTTACAGGTCTGCACTTCTCACAGTGCAGCTCGCACTGTAGTGGCAGCTTTACACTTTTATAGGACCTTCATCCAAGCAACTCCAAGGACTGTACAATCATTATCACACAGCTCACGTGACGTAAATACAGCTAAGGAGTTCTCTACCTGGCCAATTACTGCACAGCAAGCTAGGGTATAAACCTACAATGCACAAGCTTTCCGCACATACTGAACTGCTGTCCGGAACTTTCAGCGGGTGCTAGCAACGTCCATACTGTGAATTACTGTATAGCAAACTGGTGTGTGGTAGATTTAGATCCTGGCTTGCCACTCAGTAACTCACCATGTCTACAAGCCCTGATTCCCCCATTTTGCAGATGGGGAAACCGAAGCACAAAAGGTGAAGTGATTTGCCCATGGTCACATTGTGAAACAGAGGCAGAATCAAGAATAGAAGCCCAGAGTCCTGGCAGCCAAACCCCTGATCTAATTGTGTATATCCTAATGCTGTAATTGTACACAAGTATGTATACAACTTTGGCCATCTTGCTCTAACCTCTAGACATGGTTTTGATTCTAAACCTTTCTGGCCTAATAGCCAGAGAGCTAGCAACTAACCCACCACACAGTCAATGAGATTCTATTCTTGCATCAATGGTTCATTAACTGCACCTTAAGGTAAAAAGCAAAATGATTTTCATCCATTATAGTTGAAAGAAATAAAGTTAGTTCTCGGCCTTTGCGTCTATAAACAGGCGTGATCTGAAATGGTTCCACATTATCAATGCAATCTATGGGAAATGCTCAGATACAGTCAGCCTTAAAATAATGCTAAGGTCTGGCTGGGCTGAGCTCTGTTAGTACAAGAGGGAGTCCTAGTACCTCGCATAAGGAGAGATCAAAAGCAAGGATAACGATGGCTCCCCAGATTCCAACAGGGGGTGCAGTTCTCTGGAAATGTACAAATTTAGCTCTTTGCTTGGATGACACTGTTCCGTAGGAGCTATGAAACGTTATATAAAATGCTCTCATTGAGAAATATGCTGATGTAGCCAGCCAATTTATTCACAGCCCTTTAGTGCACATGTTCTGCATGATAAATACAGTCAGCAACATTGGATTTGATCTAGGCCTTGGTTCAAGAGCAAGTCTACAGGATCATCCATCTTAATGAAAGTTAATTGAAACCAACACTTATTGCTCATGATTTCCAAGTGGTCAATGATTATGAAAAGCTGTGTTAAACACCACCGGAAAACATGGCATACTGGAGAAAGGTACAATGACAAGAAAAAATTACACTACAAATAATACTTGTCTTGTTGCAGGAAACATAGGCACTGCAGTTTCTAGCAATTAATAGCACTCTGTACTTTTGTAGCATTCCTCATAAGGAGATAAAAATGAATTAATTAAGCTTACACTCCATTGAGGGAGAGAAGCATTTTACAGATGGGGAAACTGAGGCACAATTAGTTAAAGACTTGCCCAGATAGTGTGTGTGTGTGTGTGTGTGGGAAGACTGTCCTGATTCCCAGTCTCTTGCTCTGCCCACTAGAATACTGTCCTTCTCATTAGAATCAGTATCTATCGTCTACAAACCTGGTAAGGAAAAATTGAGTTGTCTCATGAAATCCATTACTTTGCTATGTGCATTTTCCTCACCCTAATAGAGCTACTAGAAAACCAGTTCTTAATTAGGATGGTGAGCACTTCCTTACTCAGCTTTCAGTCTGTTAATCCTTTGGGACTTGGTGTTGAATCCAGCCACTGAAAGTTTAGAGAAAGGCACTTATTTTAGATGCTTATGGTCAGTGCTTAATTTGTAATGAAAGAGGTGCCGGGACTCAAGCAATATTTGTACTTTTATAACTGATGAGGCAAGCCCAGAGGTGCGAGGGCTATGAACTGCCAAGCCTAGAGGTGCCGGGCTCAGCCCTAGCAAGCCCTGGCACAAATTAAGCACTATTTATGGAAATTCCACTCAGACAAATCCTGCAGTCTGGTGCATGCCCATCAATGCAGGGTACTTCTTCCTGACAGTTTGTCTTCAGCCACTGTGCTGCCTGCAAAGTGACCTTCTTTTGGTTTTGGAAATTGCACCTGTCATATGGAGCCTAATGTTACCTTGTGTCTTTGTAGTGCAGTCTATTTAAGGTACCATGACAACTTTAATCCTCATGCAGTATTTCCTGATTACTGTTTGTTTAACTAGATTGAGTTCAAGCAGCACTCTCTCACTAAGCACAGTGAAACGAACATTTGTTATCTTACACACCAGCAAAGTGATCTGCTTTTTCCTCTGTATCCAGTTCTCTCCACCCTACCTCCTGCTGGCATCTTATCTCCATGGAGAATAGGGAGATTGAGAGAGCGTCTTCTTCTGGTGGTCATCATGCTGTTCTTTAGACTTGCAGATAGGTGGTATCTGTAAGAATCATGTAGCGCCATCAGCACTTTCACAGACTGTCTACTTAAGCAACTGAGCATATCACCTTCTTTAGGCATATTGCCCAGGATCTGAAAGCCTGAGTCAAACCCTGTACCTGAAATGCATATACAGCCTGCTTCAGCTTCTTAGCCAAATGCTTTGAACCTTGTTCAGCCATTTCCAAATAGGAGAGGATCTTATTGGTTAAGGGTTTGATCCTGCAGGATGCTGAGTACTCTTGCCTTGCGAAACCCTTAAGCACATGCGGTATCTAATTTACTTCAATGAGCCTTCTCTACTTGGAAGCCAGCTTCAGGCCTGGCCTGAGGTGGTTGACTGAGGTCAGTGGCCTCACAGCAGTGCTCCATTCCTGGCAGGATTGAACCCTAAATGTTTCTTTCAAAAGTTGTCTACCCATTGTTAGGTTTGCATTGAGTGATTTTCTCTTTGGCGGGACTGTGTCTAATAGGCTTTTCCTGTAAATATGTGCACTGTTTTGGGGTTTTAAAATAATTAAATAAATAAATTTTATTTAAAAAAAGAAAAGGAAAAAAACAGACTTTTGGAGCTAGAGCTTTGAATATTGACTGTCTTTGAGAGCAATCCCATCTTGAACATTTTACTTCACACATGCAGTGATAAGGTTATTTTCACAACCAATCCATGCTTTATTAAAAAAAATTAAGCTACAAAGTTATATGACCTTCTGCTGGACATAGAGGATCAAATGCAAGATGCAGGTGGTCTGACTGGAGGCCAGTCAGTGGCCTCATAGCAGTGCTCCATTCCTGGTAGGATTGAACTCTTGGTCCCTTGCTTTTTTAAACTTTAATTTAAAAAAATGCTGTCATGTTTGAAGTCCTTACATTTATTCTTGGTCCCCCTTAAAATTCAGTTGCTAATCCTTCAAGCCATCTTAATAAAGGCCCCAGCAGTTTAATTATTCTCTCTTTCTGGAAGGTTTACTTTTTGCTCCTGATCATAGTTAATATGTCTGACATGAAATATTTATATCACCATTCTATCCTGCTGATGAAGACTAAGTGCTTTTTCCTTTAGTAAAAAATGTTGGATTATGAATGTGACTATCATACTGTAACTTTAAAGTATATTGGACACAGTATATTTAAATAAAATGGATGGATGTTTCCTAATGATCAAAGATGGCTTCAGAGATTTGTTAGGGTCTGATCCAACTCCCCTTGAAGTCCATAGGCGTCTTTCAGCTAACTTCACTGGATTTTGGATCAGACCCTTAATGTTTCTCTTGTGTTATTGCCCCAGTGACCAAAGAACTGGATCAAGGGGTTAATAAAAGGAGACTGGGGTAATAAAAATAGACCAAATATATTCCTGAATGGAAATCAATATATAAGTGAACTATTTCTCTCATTCTTCACTCAGACTTTATTTCTGATCTTTTACATTGCAATTACTGGAGCAGATGGTCCATCTAATCCAGGGCCCTGCCTCCAGCAGTGGCCAGTACCTAATGCTTCAGAGGAAGGCAAAATGCTGTAATTGCGGTAGTAGGTTTAATTTGACTGGTGTAAATCACTGTGCTCCAGGATGCATTGCAGAGAACTATCCTGCCTTGAGGGAGAGTAAGGGGTGAAGACTGCCAAGGGGTGGGGAAATAGCTGAAATGGTCACATAGGTTCCCATCTCTAGTGTTTATGTGATTAAGTACAGATCAATAACCTCCCACTCCAGAGCTTTTCTAGCTAATTAGCAGCAAACAGCAATAAGGTATAAATTTGCTATACTACCCACCATGAACTAGGTGAGGATCAATTGTGCTGATACCTGATGACTATCAAACCGTAGAAGAAAAGAGGCAGAGACATAGCTTAGTTGGCTCATGGCTAGGTAGATAATAATAGTAATATTTAGTTCTTACATAATGCTTTTTATTTTTGGACCTCAAAGCACTGAACACACACACAGAGCGAGCGAGTGAGAGATACAATTACCCTAGAGTGCTTTTGGTAATATGTGGTTAAAGATGCCAGTAAAAATAGTACTGGGTACTTGATACACGCCCAGAAGATCGTTTTCAGGCTGCATATCTGTTTGTTCGCTCGCTGCAAAACTGTATCGTAATCTTAAATTGCACAGGGTTGTAAAAATGCAAACTCAGCTCCCCAGTACGGACTCTGTGGCGAGAGTGCTACTGGCCCTTTAAGAAGCCAACTCAGTCGTGATGCTGCTGTTTGTGTTGCTAAATCCCCCGGAGTCCAGTTAAGAAATGGGCAGCTGTCTCTTTAAGTGTGATTTCCTTCTATTGTATTTGAATCGTGATCAGGAAAAAGGAAATGAAACCAGAGACTCGGGGCTGAGCTAAATAATAATAAGGATGATGCTGATCTCTGCATCTGCGGCATAGGCACCTATCTCAGTCTAGAGCATGTACAGAGCTGTCCAGGCAGAAAGCATAAGCAAAGCAAAGGGGACTCCAGGGTAAGCAGCAGTGACAGCTGAGACAGTCTGTTTCCATCAGTGATCTGAACAGCAGCAGCAGCAGCTGGGGCTGCCCAGCCACGCAGCAAGCAGGAGGAGCATTGCAAGGATGGGAGGTTAGATCCTAAGGGTCAGCCTTGCGGAGACATAACCCAGCAGCAGCAGCCCATATTTCTTTCTCTCTTTGGTGTTGCAGGAGGAAATCCTGTGAATGTCATTGGGGGGTGGAGGGGAAACTCAGCTGGTGAAAAGGCATCAGGAGCAGACAGCCTTTGTAGGGGCAGAGGGGGCAGATCCTACCAGAGACACACTACAAAGGAACAAGCCCTGCCAATGTCATCAGCCATCGAGAGGAAAAGCCTCGATCCTTCCGAGTAAGTGGCCTTTTTTCTTTCCTAACCCCCTCTGCCTTTTGATGGATATTGAGCTTCTCCAACAAATGGGCTTGAAAAGGACTTTATGAGCTTCAATAGTCCTTTATTATTGTTGTTGTTATTAATTATTATTATTTATTTTGTGTAAGCACCAGTTCTAGGGAGATGCTTTGGAGATCTCTTTCTGGTAGAAGATGGTTCAGAAATATACTAGGGCTGCTTTTTCCTTCAAAATAATATCCCTGCATGCAACAAAGTCCCGAGTACCCCCCCCCAACCTTGCTGCCATTGTAATATATTACAACCTGGGTAGATTTGGTAGTGTGTCACTTTGGTGCGTGTAATGGGGAGGTTTGGTAGATTTTCTTGAGCTGGTGCTGGACTAGGCAACCTCTGTGGATATCAGTGTGCTAATCATGTAGATGGCAGCACCAACCCACAGACATCCAGTTCCCCATTTTGAGTTGAAACCAAATTATAGATTCATCAGATTTCTCAGGTTTTATGAAATACCAGCCAATATAAACCTCCTGTTTGAAAAAATCTAACAACCCTTAAGATCAGTACATTCCTCCCTTCCCACTTCTTGAGATTCAGTGATGCTGATGAGAGTAATTCAGAGATACTGCGTGCATAATACTTTCCAGAGCTTAACTTGTTTTCAGTCTCTGCTCCATGTTTAATCTGCCGAAGTAGCTGACTAGTCTGAAAGGTCAGAGCTGTTATCTGATGGTGGACAACTTCCATATTTTCATACTACAAGTCAGTTTGAAACTTTCAAAAGATTATAATGGTGGTGTGAGGGAGGGAGGGGTTCTGTACATGGACCACGAATATATAAAGAATTGATACACAGAGGGCATGGGAGGAGACATTTGTTCTCATGTGCCACCTTTGTGGAAGAGGTTATGTAAATTCAGTAACTGATTGTAGCATTATGATCTGGCTCTTTCAGTAGATTTCCTGGAGCCATCCATTCGGACACCAAGCACATGCAGGCACTTAGTTGCAAGAGAAGTGTTAATTCAGCTCCACAATGTGTGGTGTCATTCCACTGAATTGCAGGGCTGTACATCTCAAGAGCAGCATTAGGTGCATTGCACTTGTCTGTGTCTTGGGAGCACCGTGATATTACAGAGAGAAAAAACACTTGTAAAGTCCCGGTTTTCGATGTAAAACTTAAAATATTATTTCCCCCTATAAACTTAATTAATTTGGGCTTTGTTTCCTGTAAGTCATTAAGAATGTTGTCTTCCGAAGCTCTAATCTAATACGTGTAAAACATAACTCACACATGGTCCAGGGCAGTTAATATGTCATATCAAGAACAGGAGTACTTGTGGCACCTTAAAGACTAACAAATTTATTGAAGCATGAGCTTTCGTGAGCTACAGCTCACTTCTTCGGATGCATAGAATGGAACACACAGACAGGAGATATTTATATATGTCATATCAGACATTTTGCATTTGTTACCATTTTTCTCATTTCCCATTGATTTTTAAGGAATTGTAATTTAACCTTCTAGGTACTTTTTTTAAGGTTTCAACTACAAAGTAGTAGCAATATTTATTTATTTATTTACCTTCTTTATGTTCTAGTGAATAACTGCTGGGTATGAAATCCAAGCACATAGAAAAGCTAATGCATGAAACAGAAATTCTGTTAAAAATAAACATAGAATCATAGGTTCCAGCAGGGCTGGAAAGCAGCTCAAGAGATCATCTGCCAAAGTGTAAGACTGTAGTACCTGACTTGGGCTTTGAAATAGGAACCATGAGTTAGTTGATATTGGTGCATGTAGGTGTACATCTGAACTCCCAAAAGAAGGGATGCATTTATTGTGGAAAAGCTGCTTCCTTATCTCCTCATATCCCTAAAATATTCTTGTGGACCTATAGGATTTACTGCAGATGATCACAGTGCTTTGTTCTGTGGCTATAATACCCTGTTTATATTATTTGGCTTATCTGTGTTGTTTAGTGCATTGATGTTTTCAAGACAGCCTCACAGAAATATCATGCATTCATCTATCCATCTATCCATCTATCTATCTATCTATGTGATTGGATGGTACTATGAGTAGCACTTCATGAAAAGCACAGGCACAGAGGTACAGGCAGTCCTCGACTTTATGATGTTCGAGTTACAATGAACTGCACTTATGGTGGTTCTACATTGATACCCTGATTTGACTTATAACTATAGGTTTCAAGTTTACGACACTCAGTCCCGCATAGAGTAGATTGCAGTTCTGAGTTACGACATTCTGACTTACGACGCAATTGTAAGGAATTGCCTCTATATGCTTTGAAATTCTAGGGTCTAATCCTTTGCCTGTAGAAATTCCCATTGACTTTACTGGCAATACTGGGCTGGCAGGTGTGGACTGCAAGTCGTAAGAATGTTAGGACACAGCTATATAAACTGTGAAGAGTGAAAATGGAAGTGCGTAAGAGCAGATGCTATCTTATGACTGAATTCTGAAGTCAGAGAGAGTTTTGCCTAAGTAAGGACTGCAGTCTTTAGGATGGAAGTTCTGGAGCACTGTACATTTTTCAGACACTGAAGAAAGTCATTTTTTACTAGGAAACTGTTTTTTCCAGTAAGTGAAGGTGGTAGAAAAATGTTAGTTTCCCTGGCCTGTTGGAAATGCTAAACAGCCAGATTTCTTTCTGGCAGTGTAGTTACATTCTGTCCTCACCAGTCCAGTTGCCCTATGTAATAAAAGCAAATTGTCCACAGATTGTGATATAAATAACTGAATAAGGTACTTAAGAATATTGGGCTAGATTCTGCCAGGTGTTGAGGGCTCTGTCTCTGATTCAGGAATGCACTTAAGCATGTGCATCTGAGTAGTTGAATTCAATGTGACTGGTCACATGCTTAAAGTTAAGCATGTGCTTAAGGATCTAATCCGGTGGACTCATATTTCCACTGACTTCAATGAGCATTGGATAAGGCCCTACATGCTTTGCTGGATCAAAGCCAGGGTACTCAGCACCTTGCAGGATTAAGCCCATCGGCGATTCTTTTAATTTTTTGCCAGTAGTGTTTCTGGCAGAACTTGCAAAGTGGTGCAAACAGGCAATGGTGAGACTTTCTTAAAGTGTATTTGCAGAAAATTATGGCTTCATCCCCTGTATTAGTAGATCCATTCCTTCTTGTTCTTGTTTAAAAATTATGAGGTGTCAGACTGGTATAGGAACAAAATACTGTGGATGAATATTTGCTTCCAAAAAACCCCTTAAGGTACTACCACAATACAGTTTTGGGACCTGAGTCTCCTCTCATGCACACGTATATAAATTAGGAGTAACTCCTTGAAGTCAGTGCAGTTATACTGGTGTAAAACCAGTGAAGGTGAGATCAGAGTCAGACTCGTGGTTGAATTAACCAGGAGGAAAAAAGTATTGTAGTAAGGTTGGGTGAAATTCTGGCACTATTGAAGTCAAGAGCAAAACTTCCACTGACTTCCATGGGGCCAGAGTCTTGCCTGTTGTATTTATTCACTTTTAATACTATTCAAACAGATGCCATCTTCAGGCTTAGCCTTCAAATGTACCTTCCTCAAAGGAAAGTTTCATTCCATGCAACAATCCTGGAGGACTCTTAGTATACATCTTCTAATCCTGCAGCCCTTTTAAAGGCAGAATTCCCATTGATTGCAGCAGCTCTGCAGAATGAGCATTGCAGGTTCAAGCCCACAGAATAAGTGTGTATTTTTTTTAAGAGTGCAATTGTTTTACAATCCTCAACAATCTATAGATAGATCTTGGGGTTTATACGGTTTGATGGGTGTCCCTTTTAAATGCTTACTGATAAACATACTAATCTTATTGAAAAACACCATGTAAGCTGTCCCTTTCATGGTAGGGAAGGCATTGCTACATTTTGCTATGGATAAAAGGGAACTACTTTAAAATAGCAAAATGATGATAAAAAATCCCAGGACTTAATGGTTGTCTCTAGGTTGTCAGCATATGCAGAAGCACAACAGAACTTCACTGAGACAGTGAATCCCGACTCTCTTCCCCAAAAATCACTGTCCCTTACCTCCTGTGTTAAAGGACAATCTTGTTTATTTTATAGCAGTGTGGTGACTATGACTCATAGTTGGACATTTTTATTCTCTTCAGTAGAGGGCAGTGATATATATATACAGACAATTCATTTACAATATGTTAAATGTGTTTACTGCAATGAGAAGCTAGAGGAGGTACAGATTGTCATGTTTGCACCTAAGTCTTTGCACAAGAAGAAACAAAGAATTAACAATGTTTTTGCCACCTTTGGTGATTTCCTAAATATTAGGCTGTTCTGTTTTTAAAACAAATGAAAAAAGCCTGCTCCTACTGATAGCAAGGAGGTGAAGTGGGCTGCCATTGACTTCAATGGGAGAATACTCTGGCCATAATTCCTGTTCTAATTAGGCAACTGATTTGATTTTTTTCTTGTTTGGTTGAGTTTAAAGGGCTTTCCCTTCTCCAACAATTGTTTCATTCTCTCAGGGAGCCAGTGGATGAAGTGCTCCAAATCCCCCCTTCACTGCTGACATGTGGAGGTTGCCAGCAGAACATTGGGGACCGTTATTTCCTGAAAGCCATCGATCAGTATTGGCACGAGGACTGCCTCAGCTGTGACCTGTGTGGATGCAGGCTTGGAGAGGTGGGGAGACGATTGTACTATAAACTGGGCAGGAAACTCTGCAGGAGGGACTATCTCAGGTACAGAGCCTTCCTACCTTATACTAGCCTGTCCTAACTTGCTTTCTTCTGTAATTTCAGGTTTATTTAGATATTTATAATGAAGCTAGAATCCCTAATGATGTTGCAGCGCAAGAATCCATGAAGAGATTATACTGAATAATTTATTCCTAAAATATAAATGCTGAGGGTAGTCACAGTGGTTGCACCACCTTTTGCTAAGTGGTGCTTCCTGATGTGGGAAGCTAAGCAGAGCTGAGTTGTGTTAGCACTTGCATGGGGACACCTCGAGTATGTGCTGAAGAGTCAGTAAGTGTTACTCTTCCCTCTGAGTCAGTAATGAGCCAATGCCCCAGCATAGTTTTAGAGGAGTTGTACTTCTGCAGGTGTTGCCTTTCTGATGCAATGTTTATAGTAACTGAGGCCTAAAGCAGTGGTCTCCAAACTTTTTTGATCACACACCCCATCAGTAAAAATTTTTTTGAGCACGCACCCCCGGCTCCCGGCCGAACTGTCGAAGCAACAACAACAACAAAAGCAGTTCAGACTCCCGGCTGAACTGCTGAGGGGGGAGCGGGAAAGGCCTTTTGGACTGCTGAGGGCTGAACTGCTGAGGGCGGGTGGGGGCGGGTGGGGGAAAAAAGCTGCACGGACTCCCGGCCAAACTGCTGAGGGAGGGGAAAGAAAACAAACAAAAAAAAGCCGCTCGGACTCCCGGCTGAACTGCCAAAGGGAAAAAAAAAAGCTGCACTGCTCCAGCGGTGTCCTGCCGCGCACCCCGAGGGATCCTCTTGCACACCCCCTTGGGTGCGTGCACCCCACTTTGGAGACCACTGGCCTAAAGGTTGAGTGTGTATGGAAGATCTTCTGCCACTTTTGTAAGAATAAGGTGTCCTGGTGCCTAGCCAAATTTCCTCTTCCACAATATAATAATACCACATGGAAAAGAGATGTTTTGCTTTGCTACTCTCTATATGGGGGAAGAGGGGTGTTTTGCTGTGCAATAACTGTGATTTGAGTATCAGTTTTTAAAGTTCTCTAGGACCCTTCAGGCTGAAAGGCAGTGTGCTGTTTACATTTATTATAATAATTATGGCCCAGTTCAGGAGAACTTGAAATCAATGTAATTTAAGCATGTGCATAAAGTTAAGCACATGCCTAAGCATTGTCCTGAATAGAATGGACTTAAGTATTTGCTTTAGTGTCTTGCTGAATCTGATACTATAAGAGCACCTGTTACAATTTTTGCATTAGTGAATCCTTGCCCATCTTTGTCCTTATAAATTTTGACAAATCAGATGAATAAAGTTTAATATATTATTTCCCAATAACTTAATAACAAAGAACCTGTGTGTTTTTTATTACAATTAAAGTGTATTGCACCTTCTACATCATTTGTTATAATATATCCTTTGTGCTCTAGGAGCTGGGGGAATGGAATAAGTAGGAACTCCACTTTTCTCCCTCCACCAAGCTTTTTACGGTCTAGTTTTATATTGAACCTGATATTCCTTACACAAAACTCACTTTAAGAGTGTAGGTAATTGGGAGGTGGAAAGAGTAGAGTTCCTAGTAATTTTATCTCATAGCTTTTCCAATGAGAGTTTTGCTAGAGACTGTAGGTTGGACCCCAATAGTGGCTTAAACTGTACGTCTCCATTATATGAAATATTCTAACATTGATCCAGTCCCATGTGCACTTGCCAAATATTTATTAACTTTTTAATGGAAGAATAACAGGCTATGGGAACAAAATTAATGTGTTTTCTGTACAATGAGACTGCATGTTTTCAGAAATGAAGCATTTCACAATCTTATCAGTATCACTTTCATTAGGCAGAAGTGAACAGCGACATCTCCTGGTGGACAAGAGAAATTATTTCTTTTTCCATCAGAGATCTGAGTCTAATAGGTTTTTTGTCTTCCAAACCTAGTAGGTTACTTGAAGCAGGCCCAGCCTGTGATAAACACAGTAAAAATATGGGAAATGGACTCACTAGTTTTAAAATTAATGTGGCAAATCAGAGAACTTAAACACACAAGCAAATATTTCAGACAAATAATATTTCTGAATTTCTCCCTTTCTTATTAAAAATAATACATTTCTGTTTATGTATTAATTATAGGGTTTTTAAACTCTGCAAGCTGCGGCCTACAGTAGAAGATGACATTACATTATGACAAATAGCTGAATAGGTCATAGTGTTCCAGCTGAAAGTAGTGCATTTGTGAGAGGGATAAACACGTTGTGCATGCATTAGAGGGTCCTTTCAATAGACAACCCAATAATTATGGTCTCAGTAGGGTTTCTTAATATGGCTTAAAGAGCAATCCAGATCATAAAATCCTTTGGACTAAAATGGATTTCTAGAGGGTCGTAGAGTCCAGCTCCTGAAACCTAGCAGGAGTGGTTTTATAAGTAGAGAAACATTTGAGTTTTTAAAAAATGAGGAGTCCGATGACCCCTTAAAGACTAACAGATTTATTTGGGCATAAGCTTTTGTGGGTAAAAAACCCATGAAAGCGTATGCCTAAATAAATCTGTTAGTCTTTAAGGGGCCACTGGACTCCTAGTTGTTTTTGTGGATACAAACACGGCTACCCCTCCGATGTTTGAGTTTAAAGGAATCCCAAATACCCTGCAGAATCCTAAATCATAGCCTGCAGCATAGTGGTGACAAAACTGAGCAATGGCAAGATTTATCAATCAGCAGGTAATTTCTATTGACTGATTAGGAAAGATACAAGTGAAAACAAGTATTAAGAGTGGAAAGAAAGTATTAGGGTGGTTTGAATTCATGGTCTGATCTAAAGAGGTTCAAATCTCATTGAAGTTGCTCATTGCCTTTCAGAATTAGGCCCTTACTTTGATCACAACAAACAGGTATATTCATTTAAAAAATAGGTGACACCCTTGGGTTCTTGGCAGGTCACCACTGCTGGATGCCACTCACGCTGGAAAGTTTTGAATGCCCCTGCTTGTTGGATTTCATCAAGCAAATGTTTAAACTTCTATGTATCTTACAATGCATGTGGCAAAAAGCCAATATTGTGCACTTCTTTTGTTTCAGTTCTCTCTCTATTTCCCCCAACCTCCCTTTTCTCCAAGGAAACTTTGCATAACTCTTTGTTGTTGTTGTTTTAGACTCTTTGGCCAAGATGGCCTTTGTGCTTCCTGTGACAAGCGAATCCGGGCCTATGAGATGACTATGCGAGTGAAGGACAAAGTATACCACCTGGAATGCTTCAAATGTGCTGCTTGCCAGAAACATTTTTGTGTCGGCGACAGATACCTCCTCATCAACTCAGACATAGTATGTGAGCAGGACATCTATGAGTGGACTAAGATAAACGGGATGATATAGCCAGGACATGAGGTATCTTATGGATGGCACAAATGCATAGCTGCAATGAGGAAATAATCGCTCAAACTATGTGCTTTGTCTAAACTGGGGGGAAAAGACCACAGTGTAGGCCCTTTTCAGACAGTGCTACATGGAATCTAAACTACAAGCAATAGCAAATAAACTGACTTCTGTTAGCAAAGGCGTATTGACAATAACTGACATTTTCAGCCATGTAGGTGAGAGTTGGGGAACAAATACATTGTGATAATGGATTCTCATAACTGGAAATGCAGTAATGACTTGTTGTGTAAAGAGACATTATGACTTTGACACTCGCAGACTAGGATTGTGCAATTGATTTTTCTTCCCATCTTTTCTAGTTACTCTGTTTAGACAATAGTTTCCAATATAGACATAAGGAAGGACACTGTCGATGAAGAGTCAGTCAGAGTCTCCAAAGCCTTAAGCTTTGTGCAGGAGAGTAAATGGTTCTTTTGCATGGAAATCTCCCCCTCTCCTCTGAGAATGAAAAGTGCAACATCTAGCCCCAAACAATTATTCCAATAAATTCTCATGAATAGCTGTTTTCAAGCAGCACTGTTTGAAGGTGAGATGCTTCACAGATCATTTCTGTACAAATATAAATCTAAAGAGTTGTTCAACTATTTTATTAATTTAGATTATATCAATAAACTATTTGTTGTGTGTAGTACGAACCTGAATGCTTTAATAAAAACAACAGAAGGTTTGAGCGTTGTTATTTCTTTCGATAATGTACAACCATTTGGACATGAGTTTGCTTTTGCATCAGTATTATTTATTTCATTTATTTGCACCATGGCTGCATTTGCCTACATTTGGTGCACAGCTGATTCTTATTGATCTACTAAAGGGCATTTTCCAAAGGGACGTGCTTCAGTCTAAGGCAGTGACATAAGAACCCAGGTTGCTTTGAATGAGTTTTGTGTAGCTCTTCCTGAGGAGGGAGAAAGTAAGCAGTGATGTGGGACACTGGATGTTCTGGAGCTGGCTGCCAAGCAAAGAAAAACATTGTTGGGCTGCTTCATAACAAAGACAGAACCCAGCAGAGTCCATGAGGGACAAGGATCTCCTAAGAATGTGGTTGGACCTGATTTTCTCATCTGCACATGTGTCATTCCTGAACCTAATGCAACAGATCTGCGGCCACCCAGGATTCACCATGTTTAGAGAGAATGAACCTCCATCCCTTCCAGGGCCGCCCAGAGGGGGGGGCAAGTGGGGCAAATTTGCCCCGGGCCCTGCAGGGGCCCCGCGAGCACTGGCCCAGTGGCGGTCCGAGTCTTCGGCCGGCATTTCGGCGGCAGGGGGCCCTTCAGTGCTGCCGAAGACACGGAGAGACTGAAGGGCCCACCCACCGCCAAAGACCCGGACTGCCGCCGGGTGAGTACAAG
The DNA here is from genome assembly GCF_020497125.1 of Mauremys mutica. NCBI lineage: Eukaryota > Metazoa > Chordata > Testudines > Geoemydidae > Mauremys > Mauremys mutica. The sequence continues at coordinate 81,818,128 of NC_059075.1, forward strand.
CGCCGCAGCTCTCCCGCTTTGCTCCAGGTCCCCTGAATCCTCTGGGCGGCCCTGATCCCTTCTTGCAAAACCATAGTCTCTTGACATAAAGGTAAATCTCTTTTAACTGTAGCAGTATTAAGGCTTATGACAAACACTTGAGCAGGTCTGACATTCCATTCAGTAGAAAGTAGTTGCGAAAATTCACACTAGGCAATACTAGAGTGTAACTGAGTCCAAGGCTCTCAGCGCATGGTGCATCTGCCTGTCTGATGGTTTTCAGCAGAGCTATTACCATTCACCACATGCTGTCACTGACCCCTACATTTACAGTTTTACAATTTATATTCTCTTCTTTGATATAGCCACTGGTGTTGAGGGGCAGTAAGACAGCAGATCTCCCTGTAGCCACAGAACTGGGGACCCAAGAATAAGGAGCATAATGAGGACATGGAAGAAGGGAGACAGTGTGGCCAGATAGCGCTACTGTGGTCCAAATATTCTCAGTTAGTTCATTGGCCTGGGGGCCATAAACAGCTGATATATTTTAGCAGCCCTAACACTGCTTTACACTATGCTCACGGCATGGCAGGCATAGAACCAGCCTCCGGAACAGGGAGCCACAGCTGTGACCTCCTCACACCCTCAGCAGCACCTAGCAAATACCGAGCAAAGCTGAGAATCTAGGCCTTAGTATTCTTCTCCTTGAGTCCACACATCCTACTGACACTGCCTCCTAATACGTTGGGGAGTGCTTGGCACCGCCTATGGTCAGCATCTCTACCACAAACAGTGAGATGATCATCTTCTACTAGTCCATGGCAAGATAGATGTAAGGATGCTAGCTACAAACGATAAGGTTGTCCCTTGCTGTATTCGCCGATCAGTGACCTATAGCAAAGAAGACTACATAGGAAAGAGCATCTTCTGCATGATAGTATAGAGAAGCAAGCACTAGGCATTCTGGACCTTTGGTGTGTCAGACTCACCTGCTGGCTGAAGGACCCCTGACTGGTTGCCATGTGTTTTCATTAGGCTGTAGATTGCTGCTGCTTAAGAACCTTGGTTGACAGTTATGACTACATTAGCAGAAACAGGTAACAAAGTTAGGTTCACTTTAACAGAAGTAAGCACTGTGTTTTTGGCTTCCCTGTATTGCTACAAAAGAGGTATTGAACTGGATTCAGATCTCATTTAGGATGATGTAAATCCAGGATGAATAATTCCACTGAAGTTCATGGTGTTACATCAGTATAAAACCAGTGTGGTGAAAGCAGCATCAAGATAATTATCTCCAAAGAAGTGAAAGCTTTGATAATTATTTCCTACTCATTTAAGGGTGTATAATTTGTGAGTTTGACTCATACATTGGACATCCCTTAAAAAGGATTAACTTCAGAGATCCTATCTCATATAGATGTTTGTCTGAAATACTAGTATAAATAATTTTATTACTAGCTAGATTGATACTGAATAGATTGATGTTGAATCATGATTTCAATAGTCCATGTAAATAATTTGGTTTTAGTGTTTACAATAGGGTCTGGTAGTCAGAAGATCTGTATTCTGTTTCCACCTCTGAGAGTGATTTCGTGTATGACTTTTGGCAAGTCACTCAAATGTTCTGCAGAATATTTACATCATCCTAAACTTCCCATCTGTAAAATAGGGATAACAACACTTACTGGCTTTTGTAAAGTTTCTTGCTTACAGGGGGAAGATTTTTCAGTATAACCTAAAATATGAATTTATTTAGATATAGTTATACTAATGTAACACAACCCTTCCTCCCTACCCACTTCTGTGGACATTTATTCTCATATAAGATCAGTTTTTTGGTTTAGCTTGTCACCTGGGAAAGGGTTTAAGCTAAATTGTAAACAGACTCTCTTAAACCAGAATAAGGGAGTTATAGTGGTATAACTGCATGTGTATAACCGTACCAATATAACTGGTAAAACTTTCCTATGGCTATATGTCCTTACACACCCTGGAGCAGGGAGTATGCATGTGTGTGTTGGGGGAGGGAAGGTGTGAGAGGAAAGGAGGTAATTGAAAAGCAACTGTAACATTTAAGATAATACATGTTCCACCTCACCTGACCCTACAAGAAACCTTATTGTACACATTCCTGCCAGTTGCTTTTTGCTGCTAAACTCCCCATTTCTTACCCCTCTGTGTGTAGATTACACTCATTTTGCTCACCCAATGTATGCCAAATTGATGCAAGTTACCCTTTACAATTTATACCAGTTTTTTGACTCACCAAACTGTAACTTATACCACCCTGAAGTCATTAGTGAATTTGATTCCTTAGATCCTTGTGAAAAAGGCAGTAGATGTCCTACTCCTTTAATAGAAAGGACCAATACAGTGAGGGGGTTAACTTGGGAAGCATCTCACACATATCCCTTTCACAAGTATAGTCCTTAAAACATGGCATGTCGCCAGCAATTACGGGAAAATAAAATGTTCCATCACCAACAACAAAAATGAAAACAAGTGATTTCAAAGTAGTAGAAGTAGTAGCATAATAATATGGACATTATTTCATTAGCTGATGTTCAAATGCATTGTCCTTTAGATGTGTTTAATATCAGCATCATTCAACATTTTCTTTCATTGTCCAATTATTCAGTGTCATGGTAGAAAAGATGAGAGTAGTGCCAGCAATATCACTTTTTAATTTTGTGCCCTTGAATAAAAGCAATAAGAGCCCAGCATAATAGAGTTTTCAGTGGAGAGACTAATTGGGAAGCAGTTGCTAATGCAATATCATTCATGAGTACAGGGTACTGCAGCTGTCTCTCCCATCTCTTTTCTCAAGGTAATACCATGCTTCCGATTGTCATTATATTCAAGAAACAAATTATTTGAATTCTGGACACATCAGCACAAAACTGAAGGCTCCCTCATTTCATTGCCTGCTTGGAAAAGAGCATTGCAGTCTATCATTCATTTATACAACTGCCAGTCTGATGCTGTAAATTCAGAAAAGAAGACAGTCTGAAATGCTGCACTTTAACATGTCTTTCCATTCCTGGAACACCCTCTCACCACCCCCAACAGATATAAGGTAACATTTCACCTCTGAGAGCCAACGCTTTTAAACATCTGCCAGGATGCACATAGACTGTGCATGGCCCGTATTTTAATTGAAAATTAAAATATGACTCCTATTAATTGATTACAGTGACTTGTAACACTGAAGGAGATTCATGATTCTTGGAAAAATTAATCTACAAAGATTTCTGTTGCTCTATAAATACAATGCAGCCTCAACTGATTTCATTTGCAGCAGGTTCATCTCCTTCGTAGAAGACACTACACAGCAGGCAATAGAAATTTTAATGGACACTGGAACAATTCATCCATCCCTCTCTTCCATGACAAAAAAGAAACTACACAAAGATATAAAAAGAGAGATTGGGACACTGTATCAGAGAACATTTAAGATAAGGTCATTAAATTATGATTCAAAGGTAGTATCAAATACATGAATGGTAAGCTGATATAAATGTAAGACTAATCAGAAACATCCCGTGTCATCCTGCTGGGAGTTGTTCTGTTCCAGCCTAATGAGAAGGTGTCTCTGTGAAAGATACCTAATAAACCAGAAAAGCTCTGTGAATGTCATTTAATAAAGGTACAGTGCATGTCTGTGACACTGTCCATCCAAGGACCTCCAAACATTTTTAATGGAGGCTTTTATTAAATTAAATATAAAAATTATTAATAATACATGTTCAGATACCAGCATGACAGGCACTTGATAAAAACCATTGACTTCTGTGGAACTAATAGTATGTAAAGTTAAGCACATGCATAAGTGTTAGCAGACTTAGAGCCTAAATCTCTGTGAGAATATATGGACTTCTCAGGATATACTTCTTGTATAAGACAGTTTGTTGCCTTTAAAGTGGTATGGATGAGAGAACTGCTGAAGTTTAAGGGTTCTGGCACCCATACCATCAACTAGAGAATCCCCTTCTGCTAGAATAAACAGACCTGATTAAATGTACTACCTGATTTCCCCCCCCCCACCTAATTGTAGTCATGTATTCATTGTTTGTTGCAATGCTTACAAACCCTTAATCTGTGTTCCTTGCCAGGAGTGTGTGGCAGCAATGTCTATTTCAGCTGTTTAAGACTCCATCTCAGACTTTACTCAGTAGGAGAGCTGGACAAACATTTTCTATCTAAACTATTTTTCAATGGAAAATTGTGTTTTTGACTAAACAAAATTTTCTGCTTCATGTTAAAAAATTAAATCCAAATTTTTGGTTTTCTGCCAAAATGTTTTTGGTTTTTCAAAAAAAATAAGTCATTTTTTTCTGTGAAAAAAAACCCCAAAAAACAGTCTCTGACCATCTCTACTTGATTCCTAATGTACCCTGAGATTTTGCTATACTGGTCAGATTTATTCTTGGCGTAGCTCACTTGAAGTTAATAATGAGGGATGAATTTAGCCCTAGAGATTTTAGTTACATGTAGGTGCCAAGCCAGGGGGATGTTGTAACATAGCTACTAGAATCAGTGGATAGGGACCTTTGTTCTACCACATTCAGTTCTCCTTCTTGTTTTGTCGGGTTAGTTTGTGAGTGAAAAAGGTGAATGTAGTATGAAAGACAGGCCAGGCTTCTGTTGGTTTTTTTTAATCCTCCAGCTTTCTGTTTAAAAGATAAAATAGTAAAAACATTACTCCTGTGTAAAAGCTACTGTAGATGGTTGCCAGGCTACTAATGACTGGATGGGCCAGATAAGCCAAGCCCTGCTGGAAGCACAGGTGCAGCAGGTTAACAAGCGGGAAGATGAGGCACAAGAAACAGGATTTAAAAAAAAAAAAGCAACTGCAGAAGTAGTAGCCTAGTTCAGGAAGTGTTAGTGATCACTTTATAGTAGAAGATCTTTATGGTAGAATTTAGAGTTAGTACCTGTTTTTTTTTTTTATAAAGACAACCCAGACAGTTAGTCTCTATGACATATGGTGTCAGTAGTGAGAAGAACCTTTTTCCCTGATTAATATTAGCAGTCTGGTCTGTATCTGTTGGAGCAGCAGTTCCTTTGGTATAGCCCTTCCAGCAGCTTTAGCTAACCTCTCTTCCAGCACCTTAGCTGAGCAGGTACCTTTCCCCTGGCTGGCAAGAAGCCATACAAAAGTCCTTCTGCTGGGGAGTTTAGCTCCCAACTTTAGTCCCTAATGTTTTGATTTATAGTCCCCTGACTTTCGTATGGGGTGAGTTTGTTCCCATTTAGTATTACATTCTGCCCTTCACACCATATATCTAGGGTGACCAGACAGGAAGTGTGAAAAATCAGGACAGGGGGTGAGGGGTAATAGGAGCCTGTATAAGAAAAAGACCCAAAAATTGGGACTGTCCCTATAAAATCGGGACATCTGGTCACCCTACATATATCATTACCAATATATTTCAACAAAGCTGTTAACCAGCTATTTCTAACCTCCCAGTACTTTGAGATTCAGTTACTTTGTTTATCTTCTTTAAAAAAAGAATGACTAACCTAATTAAAATGGAACATTCCAAAATGGAAGTGAGACAACTAGCCTCCAGCCAGTCAGGATCCCTCAGCAAGAGAGGGTTGCATGTAGTGGTTCTTAGATACCACTAAAGTGATAGCTCCTTAAAATGTCTAAGATGGATAGCAAAGTTCATCAAAACAAGGACACATCAGATCAATGGGTCGGCAACCTTTCAGAAGTGGTGTGCCGAGTCTTCATTTATTTACTCTAATTTAAGGTTTCGCATGCCAGTAATACATTTTAACATTTTTAGAAATTCTCTTTCTATAAGTCTATAATATATAACTAAACTATTGTTGTATGTAAAGTAAATAAGGTTTTTAAAAGTTTAAGAAGCTTCATTTAAAATGCAGAGCCCCCTGGACTGGTGGCCAGGACCCGGGCAGTGTGAGTGCCACTGAAAATCAGCTCGTGTGCCACCTTCGGCACGTGTGCCATAGGTTGCCTACCCCTGGCCTACATCTACACAACAGCCCCACAGTATAGACTAAAGGAGTGTGAATTGCAGTGTGCACTTGCGTGCTGCACTGTAAGGCCCACATGTGGACACAGACTAAAAGTCACATAGTCCTGTTTAAAGAGGACTATGTTAATGTGAACTAGCTACCTTTTAGTTTGCACCTAAAGTACAGCACATTAATGTGTGCTTCTTTTCACACCCTTGTAGTCTGAACTGCAGGGCCCCATGGACATGTAATTTACAATACCATTGTTACATTTTATGTATGCTCAGGAGGTGAGTAAGCAAATGAGCCCAGGGATATCTTCCCTGAAATCCTTGGAGTTAGATGACAGGTAAATTTGACCCAGTATGTGTATGAGGAGCATGCTGTTCAGTTGATAAGGGAACTGAGAATGAGCATCAGCATTCACAGTTTGTTTACATCGTAATAACTGTTTTGAGTACTACTAGGAAAAGTGGCAGGGTCTGTGTTAGACAGATAAGAGTTTTTACGAGTTTAAACAGAGGTCATATGAGTGCCTCTGGGAACTTCAAAAGAGGAGCCCTTAGTGGGAATGGATGATTTAGGGGATTGTTAATGGGATCTGGAGCCTTTTAGCTCTATGTCACCTTTTCAAATCCAGCCCAAGTTGTTAGTAACCTGAAGTTTTCACTGTCTGATGACTGTTAGGTGGGTTCAGACTTGTTCCCACTGGACAGGTGTCTGTCTGAAGATCCAAAAAATACCATCCCATTTGGGACTAATTGGCACCCTTGTTGAAAACTGCAGCAAAGAATAAGTGTCCCTGAAAAGTAAGTTGCAAGCTTGCTCGAACAATTGGTCAGAGAGGAGCACAATAATGAGCCAGTGCAGGGAAACCTGCACTGTCACTGCACCTGTTCCCTGGATAAAAAAGGACCATCATTCTCCAGGTTTTTCAATCCAGTACTAAATTCATGCATAAGTCTAGTCTGAGCACTCCCCAAGAGATCAAGAAAATGACACTGCTTTAAGCCTTGTTTTTAACGGGGGCCTTTTACAGTTGACAGATGCTTTTACAGTTGACAGGATGACCATATCATCCTATTAGCACCATACATCACTCAAAGTGACAAATGCTGTAACTAAAATAATATTATAAATATTCCTGAGGCTTCATTATTGTTTCCTTGACCCAAATTGAGTGTGCAAATAACTTTCTTGTGCAGAATGTCACTTGAAATGTCTTTCACGAATCTTGTCAATGTTAGTCCAATGAAGACAAATATGTTAAAAAAAAAAAAGATATGTGCATTGCTCTCAGATGAGGCTACTTACTGATTAACCAGTGCATTGTGGTTTTGTTCAGCATTATTTGACTAATTAATATATAAGCTCCTGAATGCAAGGACCCTGTTTTTCTCTATGTTTTGTACAGTAGTACACTATGCATGCTCCATAAAAAATAAGTAAACCCTGACTGAGTTATTGGGTTGTTTTTGGTTTTGCATTTAATAATGTTAATATTTACAGTTGTAACAATCTCTTAAATTTCGATTTACATTAAACCTAAGAAAATCAGCTTAAAACTGAACATCCATTAAAACAGTGGTTCTGGTGACCCCTTTCACATAGCAAGCCTGTGAGTAGGACCCTCCCCTTATACGTTTTTATATATTTAACACCATTATAAATGCTGGATGCAAAGCGGGGTTTGAGGTGGAGGCTGACAGCTTGCAACCCCCCATGTAATAACCTTGCGACCCCCTGAAGGGTCCTAACCCCCAGTTTGAGAACCCCTGCATTAAAACATGGTTGTGATAATAATTTGTGCTCGTGTGGAGCCCAGCTTACTACAAAACTAGTTATGACTCACAACACAATCAGACATACGTAAGTGTTCTTAGACCCATTTTGAAGATGATAATCTAAGGTTTGGTAAGGTAAAATGACTTGCCAGAGGTCTCACAGCAGCCTTAAATCTGAGCTGCACAGCTTAGGACAGAGAAGGGGCAAATTTGGGGCTGATGCAGAAGCTGGCTTGGCCCTCAGTATAAGCAGAGCAGTCCCATGAAGCCATTTGGCAGTTCAAAATGGTCTAAAGACTAATTAATATGTAAGCTTCTCTGGCCACAAACTCCCCAGTTTCTATGCTGAGAATGTCTAGAAAACACAGTGCTAAAAATTCCAGTAGGCACCAGAGGCTGGTCTATATAGAGCTTGCACCATTGCTACAACCAGTAGAGATAAGCCCTATGTGTATAAGAGAAGTACTGTTTCCAATTCTTGCCTTCTCTGCTGAGACAGACTTCCACTAAAAGACAAAGAGGGTTCATCTTCCTTGAGTAATTTAATAATTCATCACAGTTTTCCTTTCATTACAGCTGATCTTATATAGAGCCTAAATAGACTAACTACATTGTCTGAGCTATTTCTCAGACTGAAGGTGGTCAGATCACTTCATGTATCACATGTTTAATCTTGGAAAACGGATAAAGATTTTAATATACTATGTTTCCTTATACTTACTGGAAATCTCATAAAATGACAAATTAGGGCCCATTTTTACAAGGTGCTGAATGCATCTTTAGACTTCCTGAGTGCCCTAAGAATCATTTCATCAGGCATTCTTCATTTCACAATTAGGGACAAATTAGGGCCCATTTTCGTAGATGACATATTGTGTGTTCACACAAAGTGCTTCCATTAGTTCACAAATGTTCATACAATTGTGATTGCATTTGCTCTGGACAAGATTAAAGCGCATGTCATCCTTCACTGTGTTTTGCTCTGAATCATTGCAGGAAAAGAGCATACAGCAAGCATTGGTGTAATAGCTGCAATCTTGCAGTTAGTCCTCCCAGTGAAATCCCACAATCCTCCAGCTCACATATCAGTGACAGCTTTTACACTTTATATGGCCTTTGCCAGTATAGCTTATTTCGTTAGGGGAACTGGTACAAGCTATACTGGAAAAATAATTATTTTGCTAGTATAAAATGCACCTTCACTAGGAGGGCTTGCCAGTACAGATCTACTGGCTAATCCTTTCTAATGCCGCTAAGACCTTGGTGTTGCCATCTCTCACAAATTGACAGAGTAAGGCGATTTTGGTCCCCACTGCAGAAGCTCTTGTTAGAAAACCCAGCTGAGCCCAAACTACACAAATGTATATGAAGTACTGCCTCACGGTGTGAAACTCCCAGCTTCTCCACAATCCCCGAAATGCTAAATAATTAATTCTGTGCCCCTCCCCCAGCCCCATCTCTGTCCATCCCTAGACTCACACCAATTCTGTGTCCCTTCATTCCCATATTGTTTAATGTTGTGCTCCCAGTCTTGACAACTGCTCTAACCTCCCACCCTATCATTAATTCAGTCCTCACAGACCCACATTTGTGCCTTTGTCCCCAGCACACCTCTGCTCCTAGAGCTCCAGGAGCTCCTTATCCTCCACCCACCTCCCAGGGCAGGAGGGAGAAGACAGCTTCAGCAGCAGTCCTCTATGTCCACTTCCCAAGCCTGTAGAGATAAAGAAGGGGGGCAGGGGAGGAGCTAGGGTGACCAGACAGCAAGTGTGAAAAATCGGGTGGGGGTCGGGGGCTGATAAAGCCTATTTAAGAAAAAGACCCAAAAATTGGGACTGTCCCTATAAAATTGAGACATCTGGTCACCCTAGGAGAAGCAGACCTATTTTTCATAAGAAGGCAGCGGGAAATGGGAGCTGGTGCTGGGCTTTTTCTGCTCTCCCCTCCCTTACCTCTTGTGAAAATGGCACCCCTGCTCCCTCTCCCCTTCTCCCACCAAAACCTTTTGTCAGTTTAAGAGAGGAGGGATAGAGAGCTCAGCCTGCCTCCCACAGCAGCTCTGATTAGCCACTCTTCCTCAGGAAATGGTGAGGGCAGCTAGTCAGAGGGGTTTTTCCCCTAGACCAGTCTCAAAATCCCATGAAATCTCTTGTCATAATGAGCCTGTTTGCAACAGGGGCCAAAATCATGTTACTGGCAATAACATTACAGGATCTGGCAACAGGGGCTTTGGCCCTGTCCACCTATCCTTTGGCAGAAGTCTGAGAACAGAGGAGGCATTACCTGGCTCTGCTTGGTTCCTCCTGGAGGCCTCTCACACAAACCCACAAACCCCAGAACAGCAAAGAAGGCCAGACAAATCAAACTTCAGTAATATTTTTAGTACACTTAAACTTTCTTTCTTCTTTTCTTCTTCCCTATCCCCTGCGCTCTGCCCCATGGGGACTCACTTGGAAAACATGTAAGAGACAAAAATCAAAGGTTAGTTAGCAGAAATGCAGACACACTAATACAGGCCTCTCCCTCACAAGTCTTTACTGGTGTTGCCATGGCAGTCCATGGGCTGCCTCAGTACTACACTACTGCAATCTGAAAAAGAAAAAAAGAAAAGGGTTATTAACTGAAGGATATGCTGCATGACTACTCCATCAGCTTGTAATTACTCCAAGTAAATCCACTTACCCAAATGCTCTAACAGCCAATCATCATCTCCTTGTATGTCCTATGACAGAATACATCCTCTGTGGTCTCAACTGCTTTATATGAGGGACAGGGATGGGGGAACTTGCTGGGCTGCAGGGAAGGACCTGGAGGGTTGGTTGTCCTCACTGAGACATCACCTGAAATTCCTGCCTCTGGGTCCTAGAGAGAAACACAACAGAGAAGAAAACTATTAGTTCAGCTACAAAACAAATAAATTGTTACACAATCTCAGGTAACAGGGCCAGGTTCTTTGACTGGCAATACCAGTATCTAATCAGCTGGGGAGAAAATTAACTAAAATCTTCCCACCGCCTGCCAGGTAAAACAGATTAAAACCATAAAACAGGAATGTGGTTCCCAAAGATGGGCCTGAAGCCCAGTCCCCAATACAACCCTTAGCAATTTACACTTCTAACAAAACAAACTAAACCAAGGAACCCCAGAACTGTACTGTATCTCGAAGGATGGATCTCGAGTGGGATCAGCTGTGGGTGTTAAGTGACAGTCTCTCCGTTGCTTGGATTCGTAGGGACCTGGACCTGCAACTGTGCACCCAGTGGTTACCGGGGACAGGCGGAGCTCAGGACCTTCACTGTGTTAGAACCAGGAATCAGGAGACTGCTGGTGTTGGCAGTCACTGGAATCAGGAAAAAGGTAAGTGGATTCAGGTAGAAGATACCCGGATTGGTGGGATAGATCAGGTAAGATGGTGAAGGAAGTCCTCAATGCCCATTCAAACGTGACATTCACTGGCTGCCAAATTCTAATCCAGACTGGTTTGATCCAGTCTCCTCAGAGGCAGTTTCTGCAGCAAACCCTGTTTCCCGCCAAACAAAAAGGTGCAAAAGTGAGTTGTAAACAACCAAAACTGGACTCCATTTTAAAAGATGGATTCCATTGTCCAAAATGCCTTATAACTAATTATTTTAATACAAATACAATAAATTCAAATGTGAACAGTGAAACAAGCATAAGTAAGCATGAATAAATATATATAGGGAACTCCACCCTACAAAATGACCAACAAAAAAGAGAGCAGATAGAATAGCAAGAAAATTAAATTGATAAAATTACTGAATGCATGAGTGGACAGGACATGAAGCTTCTTACCTCCTTGAGCTCTTCAGAATAATTTGGGTTTCCAGGCCCAAAGTTGAGGGCTTCAGAGGGAGGTTAGTGACTCTCTGCCATGGCATCTATATTGGCAGCGTGAGATCATACCAGGGCTTATTTCTTGTTCTTTTGGGTGCACAAGGATCTTTTGTGGATCCTTGTGCTGGACAGGATCATTCATTGGAAGGAACCAAAAATGTGAGAACTGCAAATAATATAGACTACAGATATTATGTCTCGACTCCTGGAAGTTTTTTTATAGTGGGGGTGCTGAGAGCCACTGAGCCAAACTGTCAACTCTGTATATAATGGAAACCACTTCAAGTCATAAGAACATAAGAATGGCCCTACTGGGTCAGACCAAAGGTCCATCTAGCCCAGTATCCTGTCTTTTGACAGTGGCCAGTGCCAGGTATCCCAGAGGGAATGAACAGAACAGGTAATCATCAAGTGATCCATCCCCTGTTGCTTATTCCCAGCTTCTGGCAAACAAAGTCTAGGGATATCATTCCTGCCCATCCTGGCTAATAGACATTGATGGACCTATCCTCCATAAATTTATCTAGTTCTTTTTTGAACCGTTATGATCTTGGCCTTTACAACATCCTCTGGCAAGGAGTTCCACAGATTGACTGTGTGTTGTATGAAGAAATACTTCCTTTTATTTGTTTTAAACCTGCTGCCTATTTATTTCATTTGGTGCCTCCTAGTTCTTGTGTTATGAGAAGTAGTAAACAACACTTCCTTATCTACTTTCTCTACACTAGTCATGATTTAATAGACCTCAATCATATCTCCCCTTAGCCGTCTCTTTTCCAAGCTGAAAAGTCCCCGTCTTATTAATCTCTCCTCATAATTTTTGTTGCCCTTTTCTGAACCTTTTCCAATTCCAATATATCTTTTTTTAGAGGGGGCGATCACAGTATTCAAGATCTGGGTGTACCATGGATTTATACAAATAGGCAACATGATATTTTCTGTCCTATTATCTATCCCTATCTTAATTATTCCCAGCATTCTGTTCGCTTTTTTGACTGCCGCTGCACACTGAGTGGATGTTTTCAGAGAACTATTCACAATGACTCCAAGATCTCTTTCTAGAGTGGTAGCAGCTAATTTAGACCCCATCATTTTATATGTATAGTTGGGATTATGCTTTCCAATGTGCATTACTTTGCATTTATCAACATTAAACTTCATTTGCCATTTTGTTGCCCAGTCACCCAGTTTTGAGAGATCCTTTTGTAGCTCTTCGCAGTCTGCCTGGGTTTTAACTATCTTTAGTAATTTTGTAAAAACAACGAGGAGTACTTGTGCACCTTATAGATTAACAAATTTATTTGGGCATAAGCTTTCGTGGGCTAAAACCCACTTCATCACATGAAGCTTATATCCAAATAAATTTGTTAGTCTATAAGATGCCTCAAGTACTCCTCGTTTTTTTTGCTGATACAGACTAACACAGCTACCACTTAGTTATTTTGTATCATCTGCAAATTTTGCCACCTCACTGTTTACTCCTTTTTCCAGATCATTTATGAACATGTTGAATAAGACTGGTCCCAGAACAGACCCCTGGGGGACACCACTATTTACCTCTCTCCATTCTGAAAATTGACCATTTATTCCTACCCTTATTTTTTATCTTTCAACCAGAAACCAAATCCATGAGAGCACCTTCCCTCTTATCTCGTGGCAGCTTACTTTGCGTAAGAGCCTTTGGTGAGGGACCTTGTCAAAGGCTTTCTGAAAATCTAAGTACAGTATATCCACTGGATCCCCTTTGTCCAAATGCCTGTTGACCCCCTCAAAGAATTCTAGTAGATTGGTAAGGCATGATTTCCCTTTACTAAAACCATGTTGACTCTTCCTCAACAAATTATGTTTATCTATATGTCTGACAATATTGTTCTTTATTATAGTTTCAACCAGTTTGCCTGGTACTGAAGTCAGGCTTACATGCCTATAATTGTCGGGATCACCTATGGAGCCCTTTTTAAAAATTGGCATCACATTAGCTATCCTTCAGTCATCTGGTACAGAAGCTGATTTAAATGATAGGTTACAGACTACAGTTAGTAGTTCTGTAATTTCACATTTTAGTTTCTTCAGAACTCTTGGGTGAATACCATCTGGTCCTGGTGATTTATTGCTGTTTAATTTATCAATTTGTTCCAAAACCTCCTCTAATGATATCTCAGTCTGGGACAGTTCCTCAGATCTGACACCTAAAAAGAATGGCTCAGGTTTGGGAATCTCCCTCATATCCTCAGCTATGAGACCGATGCAAAGATTTCATTTAGTTTCTCTGCAATGGCTTTATCATCCATGAGTGCTTCTTTAGCATCTCTATCATCCAGTGGCCCCTCTGGTTGTTTAGGCTTCCTGCTTCTGATGTACTTAAAAAATTTTTTGCTGTTACTTTTTGAGTTTTTGGCTAACTATTCCTCAAATTCTTTTTTCGCCTTCCTAATTGTATTTTTACACTTCATTTGCCAGTGTTTATGCTCCTTTCTATTTTCCTCACTAGGATTTAACTTTCACTTTTTAAAAGATGCCTTTTTGCCTCTCACTGCTTCTTTTACTTTGTTGTTTAGCCCTGGTGGCTCTTTTTTGGTTCTCTTACTATGTTTTTTAATTTGGGGTATACAGGGCCGGCTTTAGCAAGTGCGGGGCCCGATTCCTGGGGGCGGGGCTTGTACTCACCGGGCGCCGCTCCCAGTCTTCGGCAGCACTTCCGATTACCAGCCGGGGGAGGGGGAGCGAGGGGCTTGCCGCGCTCCGGCCAGGGTCGCGGGGCCACTGCACTCCAGCTGGAGCTCGAGTCAGGGTCGCAGGGCTGTGGGGCTGCTGCACTCCAGCTGGAGCTCCAACCACGGTCGCGGGGCCGTGGGGCTGCCATGCTCCGGCCGCGGTCGCGAGGCCATGGGGCTGCCACGCTCCGGCCGGAGCTCCAGCCAGGAGAGCGGGGCTGCAGGGCTTGCCGCGCTCCAGCCGGCGCTCTGGCCAGGGGAGTGGGGCCGCTGAAGACCTCAGAGGAGCGGACTGCCGCCGAGGTGAGTAAAAAAAATTAAAAAGGCGCCTAAGGCGCGGGGCCCTTTTAGGCACGGGGCCCGATTCCGAGGAATCGGGCGAATCAGCCTAAAGCCAGCCCTGGGGGTATACATTTAAGTTGAGCCTCTATTATGGTGTCTTTAAAAAGTTTCCACACTGCTTGCAGAGTTTTCACTTTTGGCACTGAACCCTTTAATTTCTGTCTAACTAACCTCCTCATTTTTGTGTAGTTTCCCTTTCTGAAATTAAATGCTACAGTGTTGGGCCGCTGTGGTGTTTTTCCTGTCACAGGGATATTAAATTTAATTATATTATGTCACTATTACCAAGCGGTCCAGCTATATTCACCTCTTGGACCAGATCCTGTGCTCCATTTAGGATTAAACCAAGAATTGCTCTCCTCTGGTGGGTTTCAGGACCAGCTGCTCCAAGAAGCAGTCATTTAAGCTGCAGCACCCCCCCGCCCCCTTAGTTCTAGTACCTATGTAGGTTAGGTGCAACAATTCACAACCCCTGTGACACTTTCAGAGAATGCTGTGGATTATGATGCACTAGGTGTACTGCAAACAGATGGCTAGTGTGGATGCTCACTGTGTTATAGTTTTCTCAATTTCTGTCACACTAGTCCTCTTTTCTCCTTCTGCAAAACTGGCATAATTATATTTATCTACCTCACAGGATAGTTATGAGACTTTATTTGCTGCTTGTAAATGTATTGAGACCCTTGGTTGCATGGGACTATGGAATTATAAATTTATTATGGTTATTATGACTACAATATCTAATAGTCACAATGTTTTTAAAACCTTGAGAAGGAAATTTGGTTCTTATATAATGTGGAAGATATACACATTTAAAAATTCTAAAATGTGTTACATTTGTACTTGTGTCCAATCTTACACACTTTCATCACTTTAATTTAATTTATTTAATTCATGGATTTGTTTCAATTTGGAAGTGTACTATTGATTGCTCTTATTATCATTTCAATCCCAGTGGATTCTAATCACTGATAACTGCCCAATGTGACCTACAGATCTAATAGGAGATCTAAAAAAGGTTGAAAAATATTCATGTACTACATTTCTAAAGGTAACTCTTGTGGGTGTGCTAAATATAGGAATAATGCTATGAAGCAATGTCAGTGGTTTGGTGCTCTTATTTGGAGCCTGTTCTTGGAGGTGGTGAACACTACGCTGGGTCTGATCCTATCCTACCAATATTTATGATTATGCATGCTCACTGGCTGGGGTAGTCCAACGGAGATCAATTTATTATACATTTTATTTTTTTGGAGGGCCAGGAGGCTTAATTACCCTGTCCCTCAACAGCAAAACACAATTTAATGTGGAGGAGTAATAATCTGAACACCAATTATCTGTAACTCCTTGTTATCTGAAATTCTAATGAGTTTTATCCTGAGTACAAAAGTAACTTGATTCTCTTCTTGCTCGCACCAGGATAAATAGGAGTTCTCTCTGTTGAAGTAAATGGGGTTACACCAGTGTAAAAGAAGTGTAAATCAGAGAAACGTAGCAGCCAAAACAGGGATTTCTGGATATTTGCAGAACTTTTTTCAGTTTTAACTGGATTTCTTTGCCCTGTACTGATTAGCTGTTTGCTTCATCTCTTCCCACACCTCACTGTCTCTTCCACCTCAGTGTCATTCCACATCTACCACTGTTACCCTCTTCTCTCCTGCCCTGTTCCCATCAGCCCTTCCCTTTCCTTGTGTGTGCCTCGCCTCGACTAGCAGGAACCTTTAGCGACCTCATAGTTAGTGGGGTACCAACTGGATGGGACTGAGGTGCAAAGAGGGGGCATGTCTTGGCTGGAGGCTCTGCCAGGCAGAGATGCCAAGGGTTGGCTGTCCTTAAGAGTGAAATTTACATCTCTAAAGAGTGAGATTCAAGGCCAAAGTGTGACAGTTTCCGGGAAGTGTGTTAGATCATTGGTTAAGACAGGGACTTTCATCTTTGGTCTTTGACGACATCCAATTGCCCAGGTATTTAATCCAACCCCTCTTAATAGTTTTTAAATGTACACTGCTTAATATTGTATAAATGTCCTAATTCATACTAAAGTCTAGGGCACATGAGAATTCTATAAGCAATGCAAATCAATGGCTTTTTAATTAGCACTGTTGATTAATCGCAGTTAACTCACATGATTAACTTAAAAAAATTAATTGTGATTAATCACACTGTTAAACAATAGAATACCAATTGAAATATATTAAATATTTTGCATGTTTTTCTACATTTTCAAATATATTGATTTATATTACAACACAGAATACAAAGTGTATATTGCTCACTTATATTATTATTTTTATTACAAATATTTGCACTGTAAAGTCATAAATAGTATTTTTCAATTCACCTTATAGAAGTACTGTAGTGTAATCTCTTGATTGTGAAAGTGTAACTTACAAATGTAGAATTTTTTTGTTACATAACTGCTCAAAAACAAAACAATGTAAAACTTTAGATCCTACAAGTCCACTCAGTCCTACTTCTTGTTCAGCCAATTGCTAAGACAAACAAGATCGTTTACGTTTATGGGAGCTACTGCTGCCTGCTTCTTATTTACAGTGTCACCTGAAAGTGAGAACAGGCTTTCACTTGGTACTTTTGTAGCTGGCATTGCAAGGTATTTATGTGCCAGATATGCTAAACATTTGTATATCTCTTTATGCTTCGGCCACCATTTCAGAGGACATGCTTCCATCCTGATGATGCTCATTAAAAAAATAATGTGTTAATTAAACGTGTGACTGAATTCCTTGGGGGAGAATAGTATGTTTCCTGCTCTGTGTTTTACCCATATTTTGCCATATATTTCATGTAATAACAGTCTCAGACGATGACCCAGTATATGTTCATTTTAAGAACATTTTCACAGCAGATTTGACAAAACACAAAGAAGGTATCAATGTGAGATTTCTAAAAATAGCTACAGCACTTGACTCAAGGTTTAAGAATCTGAAGTGCAATCCAAAATCTGAGAGGGAACGAGGTGTGGAACATGCTTTCAGAAATCTTAAAAGAGCAACACCCCAATACGGAAACTACAGAACCCGAACCACCAAAAAAGAAAATCAACCTTCTGCTGGTGGTATCTGACTCAGATGATGAAAATGAACATGCGTCAATCCGCTCTGCTTTGGATCATCGGCATGGACACATGTCCTTCAGTGGATCTTTAGCGCATCTGGCATGTAAATATCTTGCGACACTGGCTAAAACAGTGCCATGTGAACACCTGTTCTCACTTTCAGGTGATGTAAAGAAGCAGGCAGCATTATCTCCTGCAAATTGTAACCAAACTTGTTTGTCTGAGTAACTGGCTGAACAAGAAATAGGACTGAGTGGACTTGTAGGCTCTAAAGTTTTATATTTTATTTTTGAATGCAGTTTTTTTGTACATAATTCTACATTTGTAAGTTCAACTTTCATGTTCAAGTGATTGCATTACAGTACTTGTATTGGGTGAATTGAAAAATACTATTCCTTTTGTTTTTACAGTGCAAATATTTGTAATAAAAATATAAAGTGAGCACTGTACACTTTGTATTCTGTGTTGTAATTGAAATCAATATATTTGAAAATGTAGAAAACATTCAAAAATATTTAAATAAATGGTATTCTCTTATTGTTTAACAGCACGATTAATCGCACTTAATTTTTGTTATTGCTTGACAGCCCTAATTTTAATAAAAACTATTATTTACTGTTTTGAACAAAAACCTGAGGCCCAGAATTAATAACCCCTAATTTAGGCACACAGTCAAAGGACAGAACAGGAGAAATATTCAAAAATAAACTTGTTTTTATATAAACCTAACTAAAAAGAAAACTGTTTTATCAACACAACAATATGTTTATTTTGTATATCACCTTGTCCTAGTGATCACCCACTTGAAAAACACTTTACAGTACAAATATGATTTGGTTTGTATAGTATTACTCATATTAAAAACAAAAAGTCTTGCCTACTAGCAGGACAATGAAAGACAAAGAATTTGTCCAGTGTTGTTTAAATTTTGAACTGTATTTTGCAGAGCCTGCAAACTTTCAATCAAGTCCTGCTCATTTTTAGGGCAAACTCACCCCTCCCACAGAACCCCCTCTCTCCTCTCGCACACTTGTATAACATGCAATCCTGTACTCTCTATGCTTACCACAGTACCCATTACCAAGCTTGGAATGCCTCATGCCTGAGTCCCCAGATGTATTGTTGTCTCTTTCAGCCCAAGTAAAAACACTTAAAATCTTTATCTAGTTACTCAAAATGAGTGAGCTAAGCTTAGGCATGTGTCTTGTGAGAGTGAGGTTGCACGCTAACCAGTGACTCTCACAGTCACGCCCAATGAGTGAGACTTGACATGTCTGGCACGGTGCCCCACAGGCCAGGGCCCACACTTGTGATCAGCTCCGCAGAAGGGCCAACCTCTGGCGCAAGCCAGGTGCTGGAACGAAGGGGTACTGGAGTGTGTGCTGCAGTACCCCCGGCTTGAAGTGGTTTCCAGCATATACAGGGTTTACAGTTTGGGTCAATGGTTTTCAGCACCCCCACCATAAACATTGTTCAGCTAGGGTGACCAATTAGCAAGTGTGAAAAATCAGGATAGGAGGTGGGAGATAATAGGCCTCTATATACAGGGCCGGCTTTAGGACGTGCGGGGCCGATTCAAATAGTTTTGACGGAGCCCCGGCAGGGATGACTCACCCAGCGGCGCTCCAGCTCTTCACTGAAGGACCCGCCGCCGAAGACCCAGAGCGCCGCCGGGTGAATAAAAATTAAAAAGGCACCTAAGTCAGGCGCTCTTCTTTAGGGCGCGGGGCCCGATTCAAGGGAATCGGCTTAATGCCAGCCCTGTCTATATAAGAAAAAGGCCCAACTATTGGGACTGTCCCTATAAAATCGGGACATCTGGTCACCCTAGTTCCAGCAGCACTTAAGACTGAGCCCAGGCCCTTGGGCCGCGTGGGGCCGGACCCTCCTTTGGCGTCTCTGCCGAGCCTGCAGTTCCCGCGCTGTCCTGCGGGGCGCTCTGCGCTCCAGCGTTAGGCGCGGGCTCTTTAAGAGCTTCCTCCTCCCAGCCCTTCCCTTCCCTTCCCCGGCGCTTGATAACAAACCGGCGTGAGGGGCGGGGCTCCGGGGGGAGGGGCAGCAGCCAGGCCCGGCCCGGCCCGGCGCGGAGGCCTTTCAAGATGGCGGCGGCCGTGGAGCCGGAGCCGCAGCCCCTGAGCCTGGAGCTGCTGCCCACCGACCCGCTGCTGCTCATCCTGAGCTTCCTGGACTACCGGGACCTCCTGAGGTAGGGCGGGACCCCGGGGCTGGGCGCGGCTGCGCTGCGGGCGCTGCTTCGCCGCTACCTGCCCTCCGCTGCGGGACTGGGGCGGCGCCCCTGGCGCGGCGGGTCCCGGGCGCTGATGCGCCCTGGCCGGCGGTAGCGGCCCCGCGGGGCGGGGTGCTGCGGGGGCGGGGTGCTCTCTCGGAGCCGGTGCGGCGCATCCCCGGGCCGGCGGAGGGGCCCCCGGTAGGGGGGAGGGACGTAGGGTAGCGCAGCCAGTGGATTTCGCGATCCCCGCTAATGAGGCGTCAACAGGTGTGTTTCCCGTGCGCGCCCCCGCGTGTGTGCGCGGCGCCCCCAGTCCCGTCCTGTGCCGCGGCGGCGGCGGCGGGACCCGCCCCGTGCCAGGTGCGTCCCCTGGCTGCAGAGCAGCCGACCGGGGTTGCTGTCCAGCCCTCTGCGCGCCTGTGCCCACACGCTGCTCTCCCGACTCCAGCGTCCCGGGGCGCTGCAGGCAAACGCTTGGCGCACATTCAGGCTGGGCGGTGCTGTGAGCCCACTGAATTGGTGTGGCAAGGGGTGTACAGAGAAGACGGTTCGAGTCTGGGTACCAGGCAAGAAAACTTGGAAATGCTCATGAGAGGAAACTTGACCTATGTGAGGTTACTGAAACCTGTACAGTGTTGTAGCTGTGTTGGTCCCAGGCTGTTAGCGAGACAAGGTGGTTGAGGTAATATCTGTTATTGGACCCATTTCACCCATCTTGTATCTCTAATTACTGAAACCTGGTGAGATAACCATGGTATTTGGTTGTTTAAATTGCTGATTGTAACCTGTTTTCAGAAGGATAGAGTGGATAACAGATGCGGGGATGGTCCTATACTTTAAAGATCCCATTACAGTAACTCCTCACTTAACGTCCTCCCGCTTAACGTTGTTTTGAAGTTGTTGCTTTATTAGGGAACATACTCGTTTAAAGTTATGCAATGCTCCCTTACAATGCCCTTTGGCTGACTTTATGAGGGCACATTGCGCAAGTTCCTCTTCTCCGTCTCCTCCCCCTCCCTCCCTCCCAGCGCTTCCCCTGCCGCCAAACAGCTGTTTGATGGTGCTTAGGACTTTCTGGGAGGGAGCGAGCGAGTGGGGAAGCGGCTCTTCCCCCCCACCCCCCGGCAAGCAGGGCCACCTGGAACACAGCGACTTTAGGGACTGCAGGGTCCTGGGCTAAGGGGGCCTTGGTGCCCTGGCCTGCAGCTCTAAAGCCCCTTTTGGAATGCGGCCCTGTGAGAATGGGCAGGAGGACCAGGGGCAGCTGCACAGGCAGCAGCTGGAAAGAAGCGTCACTTTCCCCTTCAAAGCTGGCTGGAGAGAAATGGAGAGCCACCTGCACACCCCCTGCACCAAACAGGAGCTGCCCCAGATAAGTGCTTTGCACCTCCTGCCTGCCCCAGCCCTGAGCCGCCTCCTGCACCCCTGCTCTGAGCGCCCTCCCACACCCTAACTCCCTCCCAGACCCCACACCCCACCCTGAGCACCCTCCCTCACCCTAACTTCCTCCCAGACCCTGCACCCCCAGCCCTGAGCCCCAGGGGTAATCCAGGGGCACCTCCCCACCACAGTACAGTACTGTACAGTGCCACTACATGCATCTGACGAAGTGGGTATTCACCCACGAAAGCTCATGCTCCTATACGTCTGTTAGTCTATAAAGTGCCACAGGACTCTTTTCTGCTTGTACAGTATATGATGCCTTTTGTCTGCCCCCCCAAATTTCATTTACATTAAATTTACATTACATTAAATCTTATGGGAAAATTGGATTCGTTTAACATTGTTTCGCTTAAAGTTGCATTTTTCAGGAACATAACTACAACATTAAGTGAGGAGTTACTGTACCTGTTTTAGAGTTATTAATTAACTTCAACTCAGGATCTTAAATGCATATGGATCAATGGAAGGAGTACTGGCTAGTCTTACAAATCACTGAGAAAACAGCATGATTAACTTCTTACACGCATGTCTATAATGTGTGGGAAGAAAAATTATGAGATTATTGGAAACTTCAGTTTTGGAGATGTGTGCTAGAGGTCTTATACTGCCAGTAGTAAAACATCATTAGTTTCTAAAAAGTATAGATAACTTTTGAGGTAACTTTATTTCAGACAACATTGTGGTGGATAAAGAGGAACCCATCACTTGACTGGAAGTTGGTACTTGTCTAGGAACTAGTGATCATGACCTGATTCAATATGGGTAAACAAAGGATAGGTCTATCCAGTAATACCTCTACCCCGATATAATGTGACCCAGTATAAGACGAATTTGGATATAATGCGGTAAAGCAGTGCTCCCGGGGGGTGGGACTGTGCGCTCTGGCATATCAAAGCAAGTTCGATATAACGGGGTTTCACCTATAATGCGGTAAGATTTTTTGGCTCCTGAGGACAGCGTTATGTCGGGGTAGAGGTGTATGTATAGTTGGTGCTTCAAAAGGCTAATTTCCCAAAGCTGAGGAAACTTCATAACAAAGTAAAACTTGGGGGGAAATGACTTAGTGCAAACAGCTCTCTCAGACATTCACACTGTGCTGTTCTTATTTCATGCTGATAGTTACATTATTTCCTGTACTTTAAAAGTACAAAAATATATTAATTTCAATAGGTAGTTATCAACTGACAGGTAGTAAAAAAGTTTCTTCCATCACTGTACTACCACTGATGGAGCTCCATCTGTAGTGGCAACAATGAAAGCACTAGTGTAGGCTGACTGCCTAGTAGATAAAACTGATTAAAACATTAACAGCTAGCTTATGCTAGCACTGCCACCACTAATGGAGTGTCACAATGGAAAACTTCTAGTAAAATTCTTCTGTGGAACAGACCTATGTCTTTGCCTATTCTACAAAAATATTTAATTGCCAAGAAAGTTCCCTAATATTCATTCTCTAGGGCTGTGCCTACACTAGCAGATTCGGTTACTGTAATTCACTGGCTTTGCAGCTATAGTGAATACAGTCTCAGACATATTTGTCATCATGGAGTGACTCTGGTGGTGTATTATGGTGACTGCCAATGTAGATGAGACGCAATACTATTTTGTGGCAGGAGGGGGTGCAGGGGTAACCCTCCTACCCCAAATGTCATAAACCATTTTAGAAAACCCTGTTCTTGCTTGGGTATCTACCAGGATTAAAAATGTGTTTCTTTAACATGGTTTATAACACTTATTTTCTTCTTTGCTTATGTGGACAAGAAAGCCTTGTTACATGTTTTAATGACAATTGTATTACATTTTTATAGCTCTAATATTCATTTTATGTCATATAATCTTAAATATGTTAATACCTTGACTTGCATTTGTCCTTCGTTATTTTACTACTTTTTGTGATCAGACATAACACTGACTTGTATTTATAGCTGCTGCTATGTAAGTCGAAGATTAAACCAGCTATCAAGTCATGATCCATTGTGGAAAAGACACTGCAAGAAATACTGGCTTTTATCTGAGTAAGTATGGGTATTCTTATCTTATAAAAAAAAATAGTTTGCAGCAGTTTTTTAACCAGCTCATTTGGTTAACAGCTCTATTTTTGCATAGGATCTTTCAGAATAACATTGCAAAATGCTTCATAGCCTCTCGTGGTCTCTAAGTAATGCTTTGTAGATCCAATATTAACAGAAGTTGTGAGATCAGCTGTACTCTATCAACTGAACAAAGTTAATGTTAGCTCTTGAAGATACTCCTAGAGATTTGTTTAATATTGTTACTTATGTTACATGGTGGATTTGGCCTCTTCTGTAGGAATGGAGATGGATTCAGGGAGCAATTCAGGTAATTTTTACATAGTGCCACAATTTTGTGTGGTGCTTTTCAGACAGATGATGATGATTAAGGCAATGTTTTAGGCATGGTGTGTGTGTGGTTCGGGGGTGCTGGGGGAGATGACCCGGGAGCCCTGCTGATGCTGTGGGCGGGGCTTCCTATCAGGTCCATCCCTGCAGTTCCTAGGAGACGGAGGCAGAGGGCAGGGCAGCTCCCAATGGGAGCTGTGGGGACGGGGCCTGCAGGCGTGGGCAGTGTGGAGACCCCTCTGCCATCTAGGAGCTGTAGGGGTGCCCCCCACCCCAGGTAAGCGCACCCCTGCACCTCCCAAACCCCTACCCCCAGCCCGGAGACTCCTCCCATACACCCAAACTACTGCTGCTGACCCAGGGGCTGCCCGGCTTGAGCAGCCCCTGGGCCAGCAGCAGCCACTGCAGAAGTCATGGAATCCGTGACATCTGTGACAGACTCACCGCCTTAATGATGATGTCCCTGTTCCAAAGAACTTACCAACTAAGACCATGATCCTGCAAATGCTTTGCATGGATGATATTCCATTGACTTAATTGAAGAGCTGCACAGATGCGGAGGTCAGAGACTCTAATGAGATTGGGACCTAAATGTAGGCAAAACTCAACAAATGATGACACATGGAGTGGGTGAACATGGGGAATGGAGGGCACACAGAAAATTAGTCACTGTCACTTTACTTGCAATCTCTGAAAATAAAATGGCTGTGAATATTTCCATTTTGCAAATGGAAATTGTATTCTGTTTACATGTTCTCATTCCAACCAAGAATCGGTAAACGCAAAATGCATTTCCTAACTTTTACATGCTTTGTAGTATTTGGAAATGGCCTTCCCTCTAAAATATAACTAACCTGTTATTTCCACATCTGAAAGCTGCATGAGAGACCAGAAACTGCCCATTTTGAATAGAACAGCCTTGTCAAGGTTCCTTCCCCACTCTGAACTTTAGGGTACAGATGTGGGGGAACCTGCATGAGAAGCTCTAAGCTCAATTAACAGCTTAGATCTGGTCTGGCTGCCACCACTTGCAAGCACTACTTCCCTTCCCTGGGTAGCCTTGAAAGACTTCACCAATTTCCTGGTGAACACAGATCCAACTCCCTTGGATCTTAAAACAAGGAAAAATCAATCAGGTATTAAAAAAAGGCTTTTAATTAAAGAAAAGAAAGGTAAAAGAAAAACTTCTGGGAGAGATTAGCATACCCGCTACTCCCACAGACAGATTCCAAACACAGAGGATGTTCCCCTGGGCAAAACCTTAGTTACACCAAAAAATACCCAAATACCCAATTTGATTCTTCCTCTAATTGCACAAGACAGGTTACAAAGAAATAAACATAAACCTATTTATTCCTTTCTAAAAATTACTACTCTGATAAGAGGCTGGTTCCTTGATCTTTTTTTCTCCGGCTGAAACTGACTAAACAAAGGGAACTTCCCTCCTTCCTTTTGAAACATCTTGTTCCCCCATTGGTTCCTCTGGTCAGGTGTCAGCTAGGCTAGGTGAACTTCTTAACCCTTTACAGGTAAAAGAGGCATTAACCCTTAACTATCTGTTTATGACAAGCCTAAAAGCAACTTAGTGGAAATATACAAAATGGAGAATTCTGTTTCCCTTCATACATACCCAGTATTGCCAGTCCTCCCCCTCAGCTTCTACCAAGATGGCATCTGTAACACTACACCCCATATTCATCATGGGGGTACAGTTGTACAAATTGCATCATAATTATATCATAAGATGAGTCGTGAGGTGTCATTGGAAAAGTTATGATTTGCTGAATACAATTATCCTATTTGTATGTGTGTATCATTTTTGTATATAAAGTTATGAATATTTACTATGTATCTGTATTTCAAATGTAGTTACACTAGGATGACACCCACTAGGTAAGATGTTCCAGTCTAGATACCCTGAATGGGCCCTTCACAACCAGCTAATGGGCCATTAGGAAAAACAGTAGGTCTTAAGTGAAGCTTATCCCCCACCTGGTGAGTCTTCCTGAGAATGCTGCAGACACCCTGTAAGTAATGGCTGCTATGACTCAGAAGGGCATGCAAAGGCATGTGACCAGACCACAAGACACTATTCTCCATTTTGGGTACCTGTATTTTTCCACAAGCTGGGCTGGGAACTGATTTTGAAACACAGGGTTCCCACCATATGGAAAAACTTGGAAAAGAAAGGACTTGAGAAGCCCAAGCTGCAAAACAAGTGCAGCTTGTGCCTTGAGAATCTGCAGGCCTGCTTGTATCATCAGGGTGAGAAATTGCTGATTCATATCCAGTCTTTCTAGTATCTTCGGCTTAGTTTGTGACTTTGTTTATTAGGTAATTCACTTTGATCTGTTTGCTATTACACCTCTACCCTGATATAAAACTGTCCTCGGGAGCCAAAAAATCTTACCACATTATAGGTGAAACCATGTTATATCAAACTTGCTTTGATCCACCGGAGTGTGCAGGCCCGCCCCTCCCCGGAGCACTTTTATAACACAAATTCGGATATAACACGGTAAATCAGTTCACGTTATATCAGGGTAGCGGTGTACTTATAATCACTTAAAATATATCTTCTTATAGTTAATAAACTTGTTTTATATTTTAATCTAAACCAGTGTGCCTTTAAGTGCAGTGTTTGGTGAAAAATCTCAACTTGGTTAACACAAGCTTGTTGCATATTCCTCTCCACATTGGGGGAAGGGTGAACCCGGTAATAAATTCATATTGGCCAGAGTTTCGACCAGGGAAGGGCGGTACAGCTCTGGGGTCCTAGGCTGGGAAGCTGGGGTTATTTTGGCGGTAGCCTCGCTATTGTTGGTTCATGCTGTGGCTGGTCAGCCTGCAGGTGGTTGCTGCTGCTGGGTGTGTCCCTGCTTGTGTGAATGCTCGTGGGAGTGTAGGACTGAGAGCGGTCTACAGTTTGTCACAGCAGGACCGGGTGAGAAGGAGCCCAGGCTGGTGAGTCAGAGGGCTCAGTGGAACCCCAGTTCCAGGTGGCATCCCTGGGGGATCCCGTCACTGCATCCTTTTGACTAAGAACTCTCTCTTAAGAAAGCTAACTACTTTTGCTCCTCAATTGATCAGTCAACAGTTCCAGCCAGAGGCGGATTAAGATTTATTGGGGCCTGGGCACAAAGAACATTTGGGCCCCCAACACCCTGGGGGGCTAAGGAGGCTGGAACCAGAGAGGACCAGCGTGGCCATGGCCCTCTCCCCTTTTAAATGTGGGAGGACCATGCCTGCCCACTTTTTAACATACTAGAATATGTAGTAGCCTCAGGCAGGCATGGCAGGGGCTATGCTTCACAGCAAGGGAGCTGATAAGGTGATAATCATTTCCCCAACTATAAAGCACAGCCTCTGCTAGTGGTGCCAACCTCTTCCCGGTTGGAGGCTAAGATTGGCCTTAGCTCTCACTCAGGATGGGGCCCTGCTCCTCCTCTTCCCCCTCCGAGGCCCTGCCCCTGGCCAGGCCTGAAGCCAGAGCCTGGCAGTGGTAAGAACCACCTGGGGAGCCCTGGACCCTCCACCTGCCCTGGGTGGTGCACCCTGGGGTGCGGGTACCTGGGCCAGGGACTGCTCTTGCCACCCCGCCCCTCCACTCAGGGCAGGTGGAGGGTCTGAGGCTCCCCACAGCAGCTCAGGCTTCCTGGATAGTTCTTACCACAGCCCAGCTCCAGCATTTGGCCTGTTCAGGAGGCAGGGCTCCAGGGTGAGGAGCAGGAGGCAGGGCCACAATTCCAGCACCTGTGTTGTCATGTGACACCCCCCCACACACATACACTTTTACACAGGTTCCAGTGCTCCTACAGGGGCCCCCAAATTGCCCGGGGCCTCTGGGCATGGGTGCCTGGGCCTGTGTGTTAATCTGCCACTGGTTCCAGCCCTCTAGCAGCTCAGGAACACTCAGTCCTGGTAGAACTTTCAACCTTTCAGCCTTAGTGGATGGGCCATATCATTGTATCTGAGCCTCCTAAATGGCAGTGCCTGGCATGCTAGTCTGATCTTCAACTTCTGTCCTTGTATAAAAAGGCCTAAGGAGATAATTATTTTGGGAGTTCATTTTCAGTGTTACTTACTTTGATGAATGGTTGTTCTTTAAGTCTGATTTTTATGGGAACTATTTTGAAAACTTAAATAAGGCCACAGGCTTTCCCTAACTATGCTCCCACCACCTTTTCCTCACTCAGCTCTTTCAAAGACTTCTCTTTTATGATGTATACAAGAATGAATTGATAACAATTTAATAAACCTTCCAAGTTATTACCTTCTCTGTTTGTCTTAATGTGTCCTGTCTTCTCTGTATCTGTTTTTTAGATTGTGAACTCTCTGAAGACTGAGTTTATTTGTGACTTAAATGCCGAAATGTTCATTGCTGTTCTACAAATGAGTAAAAGCTGAATCCCCTGCTATTTGTCTCAATTTATAATGGGCGTTTGTTTCTTTTTATTGCAGGAGGTGCTCTTTGGAAAATAAAATCTCATCTACACATGAAATCTTTATTTTAATTGTCACCTCTGTTTTATGACCCGGTTTCTGGTCCCGTAGTCCTTATTTAGGCAAAATTGAGAAAGGACAGCAGGGTTGGACTTTTTTTTAAAAAAAACCCAAAACTTAAATGCCTTCTGCACATGCAAGTTAAATTGATCTGATTTAGTTTTCTACAAGTTCCTGAGTTTAATAATGGCCCATAGTCCTCTAAAGAAAAGATGACTGGCTGAAATGTAGTTACTTGCAAAGGAAATTAAACATTTGAATAGTTCCATGAATTAGTTGAACATCTGTACCTTCACAGGGCTGAAGTGTATCTATGTACACTGTTATAACATAATGTTATAATTTGACTTAGCAGAACCCTAACTGCCTAAGCAATAACTTATTGTTTTTAAAGTGAATTTGTTAGACTAGAAACTTATCATATTTTTATTCTTGTCTATTCAGGGCAGAGAAGACTCGGAGAAAGCAGAGCTGGAAGGCTATCTTCATAAGTATTTACTCTGATTTAGGAAGGTATATTCAATATTATGCTACACTTAAAAAAGCGTGGGATGATATAGAGAGATACTTGGGACAGCTGTGTCCCCGGATGATTGGTTCTTTGAAAGGTATTGTATAAACATTATTTTTGTTTTTAAAGCCAAGATATATTTGTATAGTTATAAAGTTTTACATCCACTGCATAATCTAGGTGCCCTACATAAGCAAAAGTACCAACTTTTATTAAACTGAACTCCAAAAAAGATTATCCCCAATCTTAGACATGGTCCTATCCTTCCCTCTGTTCCTCACTGATTTCCCAAACTTCTTGGACAAGTCTGAGAGAACATGTGGGCCCATATCCTGTCCTGAAGGCCTTCAAATCCAGGGTCAAGTGAACCAAGACATGAAGCAAGGTCCAAAGTTGAGCCCCTCCACAAGAGTGACCTGCTGCTTGCCTCTTCTCTATTAAATTGGCATAAGTGTTGTAAGAATTATCACCGGGAAGGGTGGAGGGGGAGAATAAGGGGGATGATTTTTCAAGTAGTCAGGCCCACTAAGTGTCATTGGTAAAACAAACATCGTAAATTCACCTAGGAAACTGTTGGTAGGCAGCACAGATTCCAGAGCCGTGACAAAACCTTGCTACTTCCTCTGTGCCTTCCTCAACACTCAATTGGCACTTCTGTTCATGCACTCCTGCAGACCCCTCACTGTGCTCTCTGTAGCACTGTTAACTTGGGGAGGACTTGTCACCGGGTAGCCGAGATCAGGTTTTAAAAAGGCTGAGATGGGGAGAGGTGTTATAATTTCCCTGAGTGAATCCTTAGGGCAGGGATCAAAAGGGCCTAAGTTAAGGTCGCCTGGCTACTGTGTGGGAAGTGTTACTCTGCATTTCCTGTTTTTCTAATATTTGTATCTGGATTTTTCTATGTAAATATTCTTAACTCTACATGTCTTTGTTTTGGAATGTTTGAATTTTAGGAATCTAGACTGAGATCTTCAAAGGCGCCCAAGGGAACTTGGCTGCCTAACTCTCTTAGGCTCCTTTGACAATCGCAACAAACTCATGTTCTAGAACGGGGTCCCCAACGCAGTGCCCACGGGCGCCATGGCACCCGCCGGGGCGTCTAAG
Source organism: Mauremys mutica (assembly GCF_020497125.1). Taxonomy (NCBI): domain Eukaryota; kingdom Metazoa; phylum Chordata; order Testudines; family Geoemydidae; genus Mauremys; species Mauremys mutica. The sequence continues at coordinate 81,848,017 of NC_059075.1, forward strand.
TGTGCCCACGTCCTGGCTGGCGGATGAGCATCTGCCAAAATGCCGCCGACAAGCTGCATCACGCAGAGACGTCGTCGCCAAAATTCTGCTGATTTTCGGCGGTGACGCCTCTGTATGACACTGCTTGTCAGCGGTATTTTGGCGGCGATGCCTATTGACGTTGCCACTTGGCAGCATTTTGGCGGATGCTTGTCTGCCGCCACGGTCCTCCGAGGCTCGTCGTATGGTACCCACCAGATGAAAAAGGTTGGGGACCACTGTTCTAGAAGGACATGAAGAGCTCAGGGTAGTGTAGACGAAAGGATGGTCAGATGGCTAGGCTGCTAGTCTGAGACAACCTGGGCTCAGTTCCCTACTATGCCACACGCTCCCTCTGTGCCAAGTCACTTAATGTGTCTTTGTGACATTTCCCCATCTGTAAAATGGGGATAATAGCACTTCCTACCTCAGAGGTGTTGAGTATAAGTACATTAAAGATCAAGGAACTTGCATACTGCAGTAATAGGAGCCAGAGTAGTACCTAAAATAGGGTTGAGGTCTTGCAACCTTAACTCCATGTTAACTACTTTTTGTTGTTTGTGGATTTTCTTGTATCTGGCTAATCTTTCACAACTAGGTGTCTAGTTCAAATGCCTCCCTGGTCACTACATTCACCAGTAGTAAATACTGTCTTGTGACTGTTGGCCTATGTTAAACGTGGTGTGTGTTTGTCTAAGCCCAATTTCCAGAGGATGAATGTCCAGGTTGCACAAAGCACTATATTCATTGGTAGCCTCAGAAAAGAGGCCAAAGATTGAATTATTGTGAAAATTTAACTGCCTTCTTATTGAATAAGAGATGCCATACAGTGAGGAAACTTGCATTGCTTTTGCCTGTACTGCACCTATCCTGTAATTAAATAGGGATATCGTTTTGATGGCTGTCAGGGTGTCATAGTAGTGTGATTGTACTATTTAATATTTTCATTTCAAGACTTGGATAATAGAGTTGAGAGTTCGCTTATAAGACTTATGCATGATACCAAGTTGTGTGGGGTTGCAAGTGCTTTGGAGAGCAGGATTAGATTCAAAACAACCTTGACAAATTAAATTATTGATCTGAAATCAACAAGATGAAATTCTGTAAAGACAAGTGAAAAGTAGTACACTTAAGAAGGAAAATGCACAATTGCAAAATGGGAAGTAAATGGTTGGGTGATAGTACTGCTGAAAAGGATCTGGGGGGGGGTCCTAATGGGTCACAACTGAATGAGTCAACAATGTGATGCAGTTGTGAAAAGGCAAATATTCTGGGGTGTGAGATGTCATATATAAGGTACAGGAGGTAACTTTCTTGTTCTGCTCAGCACTGGTGAGTCCCTAGCTAGAGTACTATGTTCACTTCTGGATGCCACACTTCAGGAGAGATGTGGACATGTTGGAGAGAATCTAGAGGAGAGCAGTAAAACTGATAAAAGGTTTAGAAAACCTGATCTTTAAGGAAAGGTTAAAAACTGAGCATGGTTAGTCTAAGAAAAGAAGACTGAGGGAGGACCTGATAAGTCTTCAAATATATTAAGGACTGTTATCAAGAGGATCGTGATCAGTAGTTCTCCTTGTCCACTGAAGGTAGAAGTAGTAGTAATGGGCTCAATCTTCAGGGAGAGAAATTTAGATTAGATATTAGGAAAAACTTTCTAGTTGTTCATTTGCTGATGCCACTATAGCATAGCTGAAAAACTTAAACATTTAGTTAGGCCAAATTCTGCTCTGACTTACAGCAATGCAGCTCCAGTGAAATGATTTAGGTTGCATTGAAGCCAAAGGGGTTGCAACTGTGTAAATAAAAGCAACATTTGTCTCTAGTTGTCTTGAGAGCCACCAATTTTTGTCAGGCATTATCCAATTGGATTTTAAGAGGGGTTTACAAAAAGTAAAGTACTTTAAGCAGGACCCAATTTATTGAGATAATCTCTGAAGCAACAGTTTTCTCTTGTCTGACGATGCCACCTAAAAAAACCTGTTTTTAATGTGTTTGCAGATAGTGTGCAGGAGGAAGACCTAGATGCTGTGGAAGCACAAATAGGTTGCAAACTCCCTGATGATTATCGGTGTTCATTTCGTATTCATAATGGACAGAAACTAGTTGTTCCTGGGTAAGGAGTTAAACCTACTATCAGTTCTGTTATTTAATTATTTCTTTTTCTTCATGGTGGCCAGTTCAGTTAAACTGAGACATGGAGTGAGGATTGCAATGGCTGCTGAGCAGGCTATGCAAAATATTATATACAGAATAGAAGTTAGCTATTGTGTCCTTTGGGTGAAATCTTCACAAGAACTTATGTCCCACTGTCAGCTGTGCCTTAGCAGTGGGATCTAGGCATCTAAGTTCCTTTGCAATGGAGCTAGGATCCTAAATGCCCAAGTCACTTTTGAAAATGGGACTTTAATGCTTTTGGAAAGTTTTACCCTTCATAATTAACAAAATTTTAGCCGTGGATATTTATGGCCCTCAATTACACCAATATTTACAGAATTACTCTGGATTCTCTGTGTTGTAATTGAGAGCAGAATTAGCCTATTTTATACCAGAATTTGCAGAATAAATAGTATGATAAAATGGTCAGGGAACTAATTTCCAGACCTGGCAATACAAGAATAGTCTTAAGTGTGGAGGTGGAACTACCAGAAAAGTAGAAGAATAGAAATTTTGCATCCTACAAAATATAATTTTTTAATTTTTTTTTCCATATTACTGAAAAGATGAAGTCTCCCTGAAATGTAAAACTGACAATTCTTGATATCTTAAACAAGTGACTAAACATGGTTGCATATTGTGCACCTTCAAGCCTCTCATGTTTAGCACACTGGGCTGTGTTTGAGGGAAAGTGACATGAGTGGTAGAAATACTGCCAAGAATGGTTTGTTGATGAGAAAAGATGGGGATCTGAGGCGTGTGTGTGTGTGTTTGAGTTGGCTTTTGCATGTTTGTGGCACCTCTAACTTCTCACTGGGTGGCAGCTTGAGCCTTTTTTTGTATCTTTTCCCCCCACCCCCAGTCCCAGGTGTGTAAGAAGTAACCAGTTCTGCATATTTATGAGGATGACTTGAACCGTTTACAAGTAGGTATTCCAGAAGAGATTTTCAAAAGGGAATTAGGCAGTGGGAGTGACATGCCTTGTTCCCCTTTGAAAATCTCCCCTCCGTGGGCAAATCAGTGATTTAACAAAAGCCAAGTATCAAGCATTGATGTAATGGAACTGGTTAGGAAATGCTAAAAACTTCTGGAAATGCTGTCCTAGTATGACCCTCAAGAGCTATTAAATCCTGGCTTAATATTACTAATGTATCCAAACTGCACATTTTATGAGAAAATAGTGAAAGACATAGAACAGCTTCTTGAAGGATCTGGTCAGTGTTGCTCTTGACACTTCAGAAATTTCCAAAGCTGTTTACCTGCCACGTAAGAGTGTAGTCATGCTTAAGCAATGCTTTGGAGTAACTAGGGCTGCATGCTAAGACAGTTTACGTTTTTATCCTATTAACCTTTCCCCATTTCTTCTTTTTTTTTAAAAAGCAAGATAAAAGTGTGAAATCTCTCTTGACTTTTTTGTTTTGTTCTTAGCTCGAAATCAGATACTTTGAACTAGGCACTGTGTGATTCTCTCTCCTTTCCACTCCACCAGTTGCCAGTTACGTTGCATTAGAATTAAAGCTCTTTCCAATGTCTTCCAACAAACACGTCTCTCACCAGCCCATCTGTATTGGAAATATTTGTACGTATAGAGAGCTACTGGAGAATGTCTATCAAATTGTGCCAGAAAACAATGAGAATGCTGTAATCTGCAAAATGTTGTGGTGTTTAACACTACATGTCAAAGTTTTCATGATTATTTTAGGTGTCTGCTTTTTTTAATTTAGTGTGCGTTTATAACCTATGGCAGATTGGCCAGCTAAATGTGAACTGTTTTTCAGATTCTACTGATGAAAAAGAGAAGCATGCTTCACAGGGGTTTTCTTTTCCTTCCAAATGTAACTGAATAATTTTCAAGTCAATGTAAACCCTAAGTGCAGATCCATAAATATATATCTGTTAAAATAATTGCTGACTTGTTTCTATAACTATTCTTAAGGGATGAGCAAAGTTGTTGAATTTTATTAACTTCTTACATCTGGCTTCAATCTCAACTCATTTTGTGAATGAATCTAGGTAACAATTACAGAGTAGCAGTCGTGTTAGTCTGTATCTGCAAAGAGAACAAGAGTACTTGTGGCATCTTAGTTAGTCTCTAAGGGTATGTCCATACTACCCGCCCGGATTGATGGGTAGCAATCGACTTCTCGGAGTTCGATATATCGCATCTCATCTAGACGCGATATATTGAACTCCGAACGCGCTCCCGTCGACTCCGGAACTCCACCACCGCGGAGTCGACGGGGGAGCCGCGGACGTCGATCCCGCGCCGTGAGGACGGGTAAGTAGTTCGAACTAAGGTAGTTCGACTTCAGCTACGCTATTCGCGTAGCTGAAGTTGCGTACCTTAGTTCGACCTCCCCTTCCCCCCCCAGTGTAGACCAGGCCTAAGGTGCCACAAATACTCCTGTTCTTTTCTTCCAGGTAACAATGTGTCTTGTCAAATATTTGTTACTAAAGTTGATGATTTCTTGGCCTATAGAAACTAAGTATTCATGAATATTCCTTTTAGTACTGAAAGGAGTTGATTCAAAACTTGAAGTGCAGAATATAGTCCCAGTTTCTGCCTTGTGAAGCTGCCCTATTACGCTATTTCAATGTTGAACAGATGCCCTAGGCTGCTTTAACTTGAGGCAACTGGCAGTCACCAGAATGTTCCAGAACTCCCTTTCTTCTTGTGCTAAGCATGGAAAATGAGCAAGACAATATTTGTTAAAACTGCTTCATTTTTTTCTTAAAACAAAAATGAAATCTGTAAGGCTGGTGTTACGAATTGAAGACCTGATTCTGTAGAAAACATTACAATTCACATTTCTCTGGGTATAAGTATTATGCCTAGATGGCAGAATTAGACCTTAGAATGAGTTGTTATTCATTAAGGAAAGGGTAAAAGCTATCTTTGCATTGTTAATCAAGTGTTCATTGTTTCTGTTTTTGTTGTTATTCCTTCTAAGGTTGATGGGAAGTATGGCACTATCCAATCACTATCGTTCAGAGGATTTATTGGATATTGACACAGCAGCTGGGGGATTTCAACAGCGTCTTGGTTTGAAACAATGTCTTCCTCTAACCTTTTGCATTCACACTGGCCTGAGTCAATACATGGCACTGGAGAGTGTGGAGGGTCGTAATAAATATGAGATCTTCTACCAATGTCCAGTAAGGAAGAAATGTTTGTTTATAAATGTATCTTTTTGATAAAACTGGCATTTGTCCTTTGCATGTTATAAAACATGTGACATACAGTATGCACAGTTTAATGAGTGGATGCTTTGTATACTATGAGAACATTTAACTGGTAAATAAAAATGTCTTTGAGTTGCCCTCAGGTGTACACCAAAATTACCCAAGAAGACTGTTTAACACAACAGTGATGTGACCGTAGTGTGTAATGCAGTTACTCCTGGGGGAATTCTGTGCCACTGTGCAATGCAGAATTTTGCAGAAATTAACATTGTGCGTGCAGAATTTTCTTTCCCCCAAAGAAATGGGCTGCAGTGCTGCTAGCTGCTACTAGGGGTCACTGGACTTGGCAGAGCCCAGCTTGCACATAGAAGACTCTGCTGGGGGGAGAGCTAGAGGGTTCCTGGCAGCTGCAGTTCCCAGCATGCCCTGAGGAAAGGAGAGGGCGGCATGCAGGAAACTCTGTGCAAGCCTGGGACAGAGCAACAGTCTTTCTCTCCCTCTGGATCCCTTGGTTCTGGGGTGGAGGGGGATTCTGCAGCTGGGGATGGGGTGTGGGTATCTGGGCTGGGGGAGGGCCCCGTGGTTGGGCTCTGAGGAGGAGGATGTTTGGGTGTATTGGCTGGGGGACCTGCAGGTGGGCTTTGTGGGTAAGAGGTTGTGAGTGTCTGCCCTCCTGACTGGGCTCTGGGGAGGGGAAAGGGGCAGAGAAACAGGAACTGGGTTGTTATAGGTTTTTTTTTTTAAACTCTCTACTCCTGGGCGAATTTTTGTGTGTGTCTGTATTGTTATAGACATACTTGCTGACAGGTATTTTGAAATAAATGACCAAAATAATGGAAACTGGCATGATTTAGTGTTGTTTTGACAAATAAAATTTGTGGAATTTTGCAGAATTTTAAAATGTGCACAGCTTTTTAATTTTTTTTGGTGCAGAATGCCCCCAGTAGTAATGATTGTAGCCAACGTCTATGTAGATTTTAATACATAATAGGTCAAACTCATCACTGCTCTAATCTATTTAATTTGGTAGAATTATGCCAGGCATGAATTTGTCCCAGTCTCTTTCAGCAAGTCACGCTTTTTCATTGTTAAACTTTGTTTTGCATGGTGGGGGATTTTGGCAGTGAGTTATAGACTTGTTTTCTAGAAACAGCAAAACAAAGAAAATATTGGATATGATCTTTTTGGGAAATATACAATGCTTACTCTACAGTGAAAGAACAGAAGATCAGTGTTACTTTAAAAAAAAAAAGACAGACAATTTAATCTTGTTGATAGCTTTATAAAATTGCTTCTGATACTACAATGATGGCAACACCCTAATATCGGAGTCTGGGTGTTCTCGCATGCACTGGTATAATTCCATTGATTTCAGTGGAGTTTACTCCTAAGTCTCATTAGTGTGTGGAGAGAATCAAGCCCTCAGTTCCTGAACAGCTTTGTCTCTTTCACGGATTAAAGTGTGAGTATAGTCAGAAAAGGGATTGTCAAGATATTCTCTCTTTAATAAGTGTCAGAGGTGTAGGCATGTTAGTCTGGATCAGTAAAAAGTGATGAATTCATCTGACAAAGTGGGTAGTCACCCACAAAAGCTTAAGCTCCAGTACGTCTGTTTGCCTATAAGGTGCCACGGGACTCTTTGTCTCTGTTTAATAAGTGGATCTGCTATCTGTGTTCTATTTTTTATTGATAGAAAAAAACATTTCCTACTCAGGTTAGCATTGCTGAACCAGTGCAGCTTGTCCACTGTCACCAACAAAATTATTTACTAAACTCCAGTTGTAGATTTTGTACTATCTGTGGAAAATGCACAGAGTGAACTCAGCTTGACTTCCCTATTTCAGGTTGAGTTTACAGCATTAGCAATTATAAGCTAACTTTTAAAATATTTCTGTTAGAACTTTCTAACTAGTCAGGTTATACATTACTTACTGAACTGTGCATTTTAAAAACATACACCAAGGTTAAATCTAAAACCCTCAAAAGCAAGGTCACTCACATTCAAGAATAAACTATTCTTAATTATTCTCATTGTACTAAAATTATTGCAATACATATTAATTGGCATCACAGTAAAACTGCAATGACAAGCAACAACAGATACCTTGGCTACAGTCTGAGTCTTAATTTTGAATTGGAATTAAGCTAAAACCCCTTGAAAAGCAGTTGTTGAAACTGATGACCTAATTCTAGCTGTCCATGGGATTCAGCGCAAATTTGTAAAGAAAGATGCCGGGAGCTTGGAACTCTCAAGTAACAGACTTTATTATAGAACCTTAACCTGTTGGGATCTGCTAGTTATTTTCCTCATGTGTAGCAATGGGAGTTCTAGTCACTTGACATTGATGGGGACATTGAAAAAAATCTTGTACACCTTGTTTGTTATGCTAAAATGTCTATTTTGCCTGGAGTATATTATGAGAAATTGAAGGCATTTAAATGTTAATATTTGTGTTCCTCTTGAGACAATACAGACTCTTTGGTAGGAAGGAATATAAAGATAGGAGCTCTAAAAATTAGGTGGAGTTAGTTTTCAGATTATTCTAAGCCTGATTAGTGGAATGTCCCAACTGTGTGTTCGAATGCTCAACTTGGCACTTAGACACATGGGACAGACATTTGTGTCTTAAATACTGCTTTGAACATCTGATTGTGGGATTTGGATGCTCTATTGAAGAAGTTAGGTTTGGGCCTAGATAATACTAGGAAAATACTCAGGTATTTAGGATGTCAAGAAAAAACATCGGTCTGCTTTTCAATATACACACTTAATTTTTGTTCCTTTTCTAGGATCAGATGGCCCGTAATCCATCTGCTATTGATATGTTCATTACAGGTAAGAGCATGTTGTAGGGGGGGGGGGGAAACATATTCATGCAAAAAATACCTTGTTTAGAGATGCCAGCATATCTAACCACTTCATTCTGTCTTAAGTTGCATATGTTAATAAAAAATATACCTATGCTGAGAGCTGTTTAGTACATTTGCACAACATTTTGACCTGCACAAAGTAAGCACTAAAGTTGTACATGTATTCTTACTGCTGAGAAACTTATAACCGGTATTGGAACTTGAACAATTAATTGAAATCAATTCCAAAACGGTTTTATTTCCCTACTGATGCTTGTTACGTCACACCTCTGTTTTTGAGTTATTCAACACACTGGTCAGTCTGACAAAACATGTAGCAACCTTTAGGGTAACCATCAGAGGAGCTGTCGGAGACACCATTAACTGTAGCCTGGGAGAGGGAATTTTTAGTAGCCTTTGCAGTCATGTCACAGGTTCAATATATATTGTGCCTCTCAATGAAAATTTTCCTTTTCGGGTATAGTTACATTTAGAAGAAATGTTCCTGGATTTTTCAGGTTCTCTCTCTAACTGCATTGTTCAAAGCATAAGGAGGGGAGAGGAAGATTTTGGAGTCATTACTTGATGACTATAGAATCCTTATGATGTTCTGTTGACATGGGCTGGACTGTAGTAGAAAGTTTCTTGAATCCCCACCCCCCTTTTCTACTGAAGGCTATTGGTAGAGCCCTACCAAATTCATGGCCGTGAAAAACATGTCATGGACCGTGAAATCTGGACTCCCCTGTGAAATCTGCTTTTTTTGTGTATTTTTACCCTGTATTATATAGATTTCATAGGGGAGACCAGTGTTTCTCAAACTGGGGGTTCTGACCCAAAAGAAGGTGGGGGGGGGGTCACAAGGTTATTATAGGAGGGTTGTGGTATTGCCACCCTTACTTCTGCACTGCTGCTGGCGGCAGCACTGCCTTCACAGCTGGGCCCACATGAATCATGAAATTTTACTATTTTTAAAAAAATCCTATGATCATGAAATTTACCAAAATGGACCAAAACTTGGTAGGGCCCTAGCTATTGGCTACGGAAGCCTTCAACTAACTGAACTGCTTTCCTGTTGAGTGAAAACAGTACCTTAATTTAGACTTCCATTAATATGCATAATCTATGCTAACCTGTATCACAGGTTGTTTCTAGTGTAACACCAATGATGAGTAATAGCCCCACTGGGCCATGCCATAATGCTTTCATTTCTGGGTAAAAGGAAAGGCAAGAGAAACTCTTACTAAGACTTCCTAGTCTTCTAGTCCTGCAATTTTGGACTTGCAGTGGCTGTGTATTGGAAAACATGTCACTTATTCCACCCCAGAGGTAGCTGTATTGCAGTGCTGGGTGATGAAATCACTATCTGTCGTCTTCCTCACAAGAGTATTGAGGTTTACTGTCTCGTTCTTTGAAATCTTCAAATGAAAAGTGTTGTAGAAGTTCAAAGTACTATTCTAATTATTTGCAATTTGTGAGGAAAATGAACTATTTTAGAGATAGTGACTGCAGTGATCTAGTGTTAATTATCATTTTGGGTTGGCCTTGTCCTTATGGAAACAATGACTTCCAGTTGTTGTTCACCAGTATGATGGCACAGCACATTCCATGTAGATGAGAAGATTAATCTGCTAAGTATTTCCTACTTTCATATAAAAAAACAAGTGTTCAAACTGCAGAGTGAATCATACAGCTAGTGTGCACCCCAAACTCTAGCATTTCAAGGCCAAGACAAAATGTTGAAGATGATTGGGTGGGTGATAGAAGAAGGAAAATGGAGAAGAGAAATTACTGAAGACTTCTAAGCAACAGAGGAGCCCCAAAGATGGCAGGACAGTACAAATAATTAATTGGCTTTTTAGGAAAAAAATTAGGAACAAGAGATGAGAAAATTGTGTTAATTATTGCTTTGTGACATAGCAACCCTGTGTAGCTTGGGAGAAATAGAATATTATGAAATCATTAACTTAAAAATAAACATTTCACATCAATAATATAAACCAAAATTTAAAGAACTATTGATCTTCCATTACTAAAACCCATAGTACGTTGCTTGAATTAATTGAATTACCTATAGCGTATTTCACATATAGAGGATAATGTCTTGACTTTGACAGAGTCCCTTTAATGAACAAGGTTGAATCTGCCCCATTACTGAATTTTTATGATCCTGATAAATCCAGCTGTTCTCAAAATGATGACTGCAGGTTTTTGGAAAGCTGTTTCTATATTGTGTGACCTATAAACCCAGAGCTCTGAGCCTTATGGTGGTAACAGGTGTGGATGTTGCACATTCTTCTACCCTACTTTCCAGCTTTGTTCTTGTGAGTACAGAAACTTGCAAAATTTGCTAGATTTCTTAGGAACTTTAATACCTTACCTGTTTTAAACATGCAGATACCTATGAACCAAAACCAAGCTTGCAGGTCCAGTAATAGACCTACCAGCTTTAGCAAATAGAATATTGGATTAACTGTGGAGTACAGTGCCTAGGAAATGGGTATAGTAATTACATTACTTGTAAAGCCAACATCTCCTTAAATCATGCAGTACCAGCAAAGGTTTAAAAGGCAGTTGTTGAAGTATAAAAGCATCCGGAATTGTGCGAGGTACTTCACAATATAAATAGAAAGTCATGGTTCCTGGCCTGAAGAGTATGCAGTCTCATTTTAGCTGTGACACAGAGAGTGGAGGATAACAAGCAAACCATTTAAGCCACAATTCAGTTCCCAGCAAAAGCAGAGTTCAACGTCTTGAATAGAGCAGGATGAGGAATGTGTTACTCCGCTACAGAGGTCTGGGAATTGTTTATATTAAGGCCTACTAGCTTTTATATTGCCTATGTTTAAAAAAAAAAGTTAATATTGTAACTGGTTTAATTATAAGAGTACCTGTTCTTGTAAAACTTTCCCTCTTTGGCATCTAGGTACATCTTATTTGGAGTGGTTCACATCTTATGTAAACAATGTCGTAACAGGTGGCTATCCCATCATCAGGGACCAGATTTTCAGGTATTGTGACTTTGATCTGTAGTGCAGCAGAATTATAAGGCAGAGAAAATCAATCTATTTTAAATGCTGATTATTTTTTTCTCAAAAAGCTGGGTGTGCATGTGTGTGACATAAAGGTAAATTGGTGGGGATGGAGAGAAGAGGTATGCAATATATACAACAGATATAGCTGCAGAAATCAAAAGGCTTAAACTAGTCCTGTTTTGTTACCAGGAATATTAGAACTAGTAGCATCACATTGAAGGGATTGTAATTAATACCAGCTCTAACTCATCTGCCTGCCAAGAACTTGAGGTGCAAAATACGTGGGCTAGTGAGCAAGATGCAGCTGCACATCATGTAGGAATTTATTGAAGAGCAGTTCTGCATAGCTCAAAAACTTCTCTCACCAATAGAAGTTGATCCAATAAGATATTACCTCACCCACCTTATCTCTCTAATATCCTAAGGCCAAAACAGCTACAACAAAACTGGTAAACAAATGACATTTGCTATTTTAAATAAGGGATTCTTTCAGTGATATGGTCTATCTACCATTAATTTGAATGTTATATTGAATACATGTATTATGATACTCTAAACAAACAAGATTTGGAGATGGATTTACCTTGAAGCTCCAAGTGCACTGCTCTAGATGTTTTTGTTTTTATCTTGGTTGTTTTATAACAGTAGTTCTCAACCAGGGGTACGCATAAGGGGGTACATCAGCTCATCTAGATATTTGCCTAGTTTTACAACAGGCTACATCAAAAACACTAGCAGTCAGTACAAACTAAAATTTCATACAGATAATGACTTGTTTATACTGCTCTATATCAGAGGTCCCTGAAGTGTGGGGCATGCCCCCCTAGGGGGCAGTGGAAAAAGGTCTGGGGGTCAAGGGTGCATAGTGGGACCCATGTCAGCCCCCACAGGAGGGAGTGACACTCAGCCCCTCCCTGCCCCCCGCTGTGCTCCAGTCCTCCCCCCAGCAGCATCTCCAGCTCCTGGTGCCGGCTCCAGCCTCAGCACAGCTCCAGTCCGGGCCCCGCGCCAGCCCCATTCCCGGCCCGGAACAGAGACTGGGGGCAAGGCTAGGAGCGGAGCTGCATCTGGTTGCAGGCCCGGCTGTCTGACCCCACCTCTGTTCCTGCCCCTCCCTTGGCCCCTGACCACAGCCCCGTCCCCAGCTGTGTCCTCAGCCTTGGCCCCCTTACCTCTGTCCACGGCCCCCTTCTCCATGGAGTCACAGTCCCCCTCTGGGGGAGGGGGGAGCAGGAGTAAAAGGGGACATGACCCCCAAAAGTTTGGGGACCGCTGCTCTATATTATATACTGTACACTGAAATGTAAGTACAATATTCATATTCCAATTGATTTATTGTATTACTTTGTCACTTTTACCATATAATTTATTAAAAAAAAAAAAAATTCAGTAATAGTGGGCTGTGATGCTCTTTTGTATTTCTAAGGCCTGGTCTACACTACGGAGTTAGGCTGAAATTAGGTGTTAGGTCGATTTTTAAAATGAATGCGTCCACACAGCCAACCCAATTCCGTCAACTTAAAGGGCTCTTAAAATCGACTTCTATACTTCTCCTCCAACGAGGGGATTAGCACTAAAATCGACCTTGCTCGGTTGAATTTGGGGTTGTGCGGATGCAAATCGATGGTACTGGCCTCCGGGAACTATCCCAGAGTGCTCCAATGTGACCGCTTTGGACAGCACTTAGAACTCCGATGCACTAGCCAGATACAGAGGAAAAGCTTTGGGAACTTTTGAATTTAATTTCCTGTTTGGTCAGCGTGGCGAACTGAGCAGCACAGGTGACCAGTCCCCCCAGAATCATAGAGCGTAGAATGTTTCTACGCTCCCCCTATCATCTCCGTCCCTGAGGTTATCGCAGATTAGAAGGCGGAAAAAAAAATGCACGTGCGATGATGTTTTCCGAGCTCATGCAGTCCTCCCGCACTGATAGGGCACAGCTTAATGCATGGAAGCATTCAGTGGCAGAGGCCAGGAAAGAATTAAGTGAGCGCAAAGAGCGGAGGCAGGACACGATGCTGAGAAAAGCCAGCAAGAGCACAGACCCCCGTTGTATCCACTGTATAACCGCCTACCTTCCTCCCCATGTTCCATAGCCTCCTCACCCAGATGCCCAAGAATGTGGGAGGAGGCTCCGGGCACCCAGCCACTCCACTCCACAGGATGGCCCAAGCAACAGAAGGCTGTCATTCAAACAGTTTGATTGCTTATTGTAGCCACACTTAAAAAAAAAATAAATAAAAAAAAATGTGGTTGTGTCCTTCCCCTACCTCACCTGGGCTACCTTGTCCGTTATCTCATTTTTATTTTTTTTAAATTAATAAACAAAGAATGCATGGTTTCAAAACAATAGTTGCTTTATTTTGAAGGGGAGCGGGTGGTCGGCTTACAGGGAATTAAAATCAACAAAGGGGATGGGTTTACATCAAGGAGAAACACACACAACTATCACACCATAGCCTGGCCAGTCATGAAGCTGGTTTTCAAAGGCTCTCTGATACGCAGCACGCCTTGCTGTGCTCTTCTAATTGCCCCGGTGTCTGGCTGCTCAAAATTGGATGCCAGGCGGTTTGCCTCAACCTCCCACCCCGCCACAAACATCTCCCCCTTACTGTCACAGATATTATGGAGCACACAGCAAGTAGCAATAACAATGGGAATGTTGGTTGCGCTGAGGTCTGACCTAGTCAGCAAACAGCGCCAGTGAGCGTTTAAAGTGCATGACGGTGAGCTGAGTGGGCTCCATGCTTGCTGTGGTATGGTATCTGCATGGGTGTAACAGGAAAAAAGGCATGAAACGATTGAAAGCCGTTGCTTTCACTGAGGAGGGGCGACTGATTACATGTACCCAAAACTACCCGCAACAATGTTTTGCCCCATCAGGCATTGGGAGCTTAACCCAGAATTCCAATGGGTGGTGGAGACTGCGAGAACTGTGGGCTAGCTACCCACTGTGCACCGCTCCGTAAGTCGATGCTACCATGGTAGTGAGGATGCACTCCGCCGACTTAATGCGCTTAGTGGGAACATAGACAATCGACTGTATAAAATCAATATCTAAAAATCAACTTTTATAAAATCAATTTTAATTTTGTAGTGTAGACATACCCTCAGTGAGGTGAAACTTGGAAGTATGTAAGACAAATCAGACTCCTGAAAGGGGTACAGTAGTCTGGAATGGTTGAGAGCCACTGGTGTATAATAGCCCCTTTTAAGATTAATGGGATGCTGTAAGATGCATCTCCAAAATAGATTTGTACACAACCTAATATGAAGAATTGCATGAAGACATATCTGAAGTCTACTCTCATAGTTTAAGGCAAGTATTGCACTGTTGTACTAATGTATTCACAAAGACTAAAAAATGACTAGTTTAATTTAGAGCTTAATAGTCACACAGAATAACTATTTAATTTTGGGTTTAATAATCCAAAATACTATTAGTGTAGCATGTGGAAACTTTTATTCTTCAAAAATATCCTTTTAGCATCTGTATTGAACTCATGGAATTGGGTTACATCATACAAAAGAAATTTCCAACTCTTTTATTATGTTTCTGTTGCACAGGTATGTTCATGATAAGGAGTGTGTGGCCACAACAGGAGATATTACTGTTTCAGTCTCCACATCTTTTCTACCTGAACTCAGTTCTGTACATCCACCTCATTACTTCTTCACTTACAGAATCAGGTGAGAATAGCAAATGGGCTATCTTTCCTGATAACAGGAGAGAGTCCTTTATGGAGTTCAAGCCTTATGACTGTTGCACGTGTACGCACAGTTCTCAGAAGTTTGGTAAAATATGGTGAAATTTAGATACCATATACATATGGGGCTTGGTGTACAGCATGCAATATATTTATTTTAATACAGCTTTAAATAAAAAAGGCTATTTGACTATTTTAAAACTTGGAAAGGGTCTTTCGTTGTACTTTTGTTGAGGGGGGGTTCTTTTCACTAACAATATATAGCACGTATCACTTGGCAAACATGATAAATATTGTGACAAATGTTTCATGAGTTAAGGAGAGGTAGGTAAGAGGAATAATAAAGCTGGGATTAGTGCTCTGGTGTTCCTACTTTGGTCGGTACACAGGTCACTAGAACCATACCACTTTCTCTAAGCAGTAGGGAGTATAGGATAGTATTTTAAACATTTTATGGTTGGTTTTTAGACATGTAAGTAAGTCATTTCTAAGCACAAAATATATTTGATTTGGATCATAGAATTGAGATGTCCAAAGATGCTCTTCCTGAAAAGGCTTGTCAGTTGGACAGTCGGTACTGGAGAATAACCAATGCCAAGGGTGATGTAGAAGAAGTTCAGGGTCCTGGAGTCGTTGGTATGTAAACTGAGAGTTTCATTTTAGCATTTAGAGCATTCCAGTGATTACTGTGAAAATTCTGTAACTTCTGGTGGAGCCATTCTCAGTAATGATGCAAGATGGTGGCTATTCTCTTCTTTAGCAAACATGCATTCTGTTCCACTTTCTCACAGGGCTGCCCAGAGGGGGGGGCAAGAGGGGCAATTTGCCCCAGGCCCCGAGCCCCACAGGGGCCCCCTGGAGCGGGGTCCCTCACTCGCTCCGGGGGGCCCGGAAAACTCTTGCGGGGCCGGGCGCAGGAGCTTCTTTGCTCCCGGTCTTCGCCGGCGGGGGGGTCCTTCCGCTCCGGGGCGGAAGGACCCCCTGCTGGCGAATTACCGCCGAAGACGGAGCGGGACCCGCCGCCGAAGTTCGGTCTTCGGCGGTAATTCGGCGGCGGGGGGCCCTTCCGTTCCGGGACCCGCCGCCGAAGTGCCCCGAAGACCTGCGGTGGGGGCCCCCCGCCGTCGAATTACCGCCGAAGACCGGGCTGCACTTCGGCGGCGGGTCCTGCTTCGGCGGTAATTTGGCGGCGGGGGGTCTCCGCCGCGGGTCTTTGGGGCACTTCGGCGGCGGGTCCCGGAATGGAAGGGCCCCCCGCCACCGAAGACCCCGGGCCCCCGGAATCCTCTGGGCGGCCCTGCTTTCTCATATTGCATTGTGTGTAAGTGAAAGTGTTAAACATTAACTTCAGTTTTAAAGGATCTTAAGGAATATAATTTTTGGTTAACTATTTTAAATTGTTGGGCAAATCTGTATATTAATATACAGTAGTTTAATATTAGTATAAATAGTCAAGCCATTTAAAGATTCTTGAATTACTTAGATTGTAAGCTGTTTGGGACAGGAATTGTCTTTTTGTACAGCACTTAGCACATTGGGGTCCTGGTCCCTGAGTGGGGCTCCTAAGCACTTTGAGAATATAAATTAATATTAATAATCCTGAAGTCTCTAATGCCATCTGTTTTTACCTATGTATTAAGGTTAACAGCATAAGTGCATGTCAGAAGACTTAAGTATTTTTTTTTGTATTTAGAAATGATTTGTAGCAAAAGTTCTGATTTAAAAAAACAAAACAAAAACAACCTCTTCCCTCTTCTCCCTGCCCGCACCCCCTCCAGCATGTTGTTTGGACATTCTTGTCCTTTGAGCTTGATATAGTGACTCCTGCTCAGCAAGTTAGGCACTTCTGATTTAGTGAACAATGTTCTCTAAAAAACTGCTATTCACTTGTGACTGAAAGTGATGCAAAGATAACTAGTCACTAGAATGTTCATTAAAACAGGATTTGTTATAACAAACTTACCTCTTTTTATTTGTATAGTACCGTTACAGAAACACAAACTTTTTTGTATTCCAGCAGAACTCTAACTGAACTTAATGTCTATAGAAATTAACTATATTGCAAGAGAAAATGTATGCTATTTATACCTACTTTAATTCAAAACTTCCAACTGCTCTTCATTGTTTTTTGTATATGCAGGAGAATTTCCAATAATCAGCCCAGGTCGAGTTTATGAATATACCAGCTGTACTACCTTTTCCACTACTTCAGGATACATGGAAGGATACTATACCTTCCATTGTCTCTACTATAAGGACAAGTTCTTTAACGTCATAATTCCCAGATTTCATATGGTGTGCCCAACATTCAAAGTGTCTACAGCACGCATGGTAAGCTGAGGTACATGTGGTATTGTCATTTGTGCTAGGCTTTTATCCCTAACCTTTTTGCAGAAAACATGAATTAAATTAGCTCTAATAGAATAGTATAATATACGTTCTCTAGATAAAGGTCTTACCAGACTCCATAATCATGACACTTTTTTCCAGTTTTATAATTTTATTTTATTTCTTAGTATTATAATGTAGATAATTCCCTACAAGGGGGAATGACAAGAACAACAATTACAAAATATATATATAGAGAGAGAGAGAGACACACACACACACACACACACACACACACACACACACCCCCACCCCTACCTTGTCCCCCAATTTGAATTCCTCTCAGTTCTTTGGGGTGATCGTATAGCCAAAAGAACATAACACATAGATTAATTGAATCTAACAATTATCACTTATGATTAAATGTTAATGTCACCTCATGCTTGGATTACTGTGTACACTTCATATGGGGCTTCACTTAGTTAATCCAAAAATTTGAGTGGAGTAATGGTCTGTCTGTTAAGCAGCACATGTTTGTCAGGTGCAGTATATGTCACTGGAGTTATAATTTGTATTTTGAATTAAAGATGGCTTGAAGCTAAGATGCTTAATTTTTATCCATGAATCCCTAAGTGGGTTGGGACCATCCTGCTTGATGGGCCACCTTTTTCCCCCCTCCCACTCTGTTACAGTTTCAGTGGACGGAGACAGTGCACTTCAATCATCTTGACAATGAGAGTAGACTAGTAATTCCTCCATGAGGGGTCTGCTATTCTGAATTGGCTTCTACTTGCGCATTCTAGCCCGGATGCTAGCTCATGTCTGTGGACTTTTGGGGCATGCTTCCAGGCACATCTATTTATGCAGGATATTGCAGTGTTGAGCTTTGAGGGAGAACAGAGTTTGATATTCTGCAGGTGACTTGGTTTTATGGTTTTGTAACTTGTGACACTGGCACTTTTGTAACTGTGAAATTGGATGGATACACCCTTATTTATAAATTTAAATTGTTACATATTCGAGCTCTTTCTGTCTTGGTGTGACCTGATTGTGGTTTGCTTCCTTCTACATCAGAAGAATGTGTCTGCTTTTCTTGATAGGAGAGAGGTTTCCATACATGTGCTAACCAGGCCTTTTAAGCTGATGGATTTTAAGGTCAAAACAGACCTTAATGTTCATCTAGTCTACCCTGCACAACATAGGCCATGGAATTTCACCCAATAACTCCTGCATCAACTCCAAAAATTTAATAAATTGCTGTTCTATTGAATGATTATCTAGTTTTAAGGTTTGGAAGCAGCTGGTGAATCTGGGCAGTTTTGTTAGCTTGTTTTGATGTAAACGTAAATGGATTTGATAAAATCTGTAAACTGTCCTATGTCTAGGTAGTTCAATGGAATGTAGGGTGTTTAATGTTTTTCAGTCCCTGTAGTTAAACACTCAAAGGAAGCAGAAGGCCTTGCAAAATCCAGAGCAGCAAAACAAAACTGCATCTACAAATAAGCAAAAAGAGCCCAGAGTCAACCGATTCCATAAGAGGGAAATGAAGCTGGTAATTACACTGGCATCCATGTGCAGGGCAATGCTACAGAGGAATATGGGCAATCAAGTGATGTGATTAGGAGAAGATTACTTTTTTAAAAAGCTATTTTGGGAAACTAGCACTGGTTTAGGCTGTTAACAGTGAATACAAAGTGCCAACAGAGGTCACAGTTGTAACAGATAAATTGCTGCTTTTTCCCTCTTTCCTTTGGTTACCTATTTAAACCAGGACCTCTTTTCTGTTCCACAAGTTGTAGAAATCACTTGCATTTGATTTGATAATTTTATGACTCTGCCTCTAATACAGATGCTTAGCAGAGGATTGTTGTATATTAAAGTTGAGTGTACACTGATATTGTAGAGTATTCACTCAAATTCATACCTAGTGGCTTAAATTCTGTTCTGTTATATACTTGTAAAACAGAAAGAACTAATTTAATTCAATTGTTAGTGGTGAGCTGGGATTTTTATTGGCCCACAGCTGGGAAGAATTTGCAGTATTAGTGCCAGTAAAACCCAGATTTAGTTTTTTGTTTTTTTTAATGCAAAGCTATTTATTTAAGAGTGGCAGAAAGGTTATACCAGGCTTTTTTTTTAAATAAGCCTTAATTTTTCAAGCATAAACCCTTAGTAACTATGTTGGCCCTACACAGTATCCTGGGGCACGTCTATACTACAGCCGGGATCGATGCTCTTAGATTGATCCACCGGCGGTCAGTTTAGCAGGTCCAGTAAAGACCTGCCAGATTGACTGCAACTCACTCTCCAGTCGACCCCTGTACTCTACCCCAACCAGAAGAATAAGATAAGTCGATGGGAGATTTTTTTCCTGTCGATTTCCCCCCCCCCCCCCCACGGTGTAGACCCTGTGGTAACGCGACCTCAGGTACGTCAATTCCAGTTACGTTATTCACGTAGCTGGAGTTACATAGCGTAGGTTGACTTACCTCAGTAGTGTAGACATAGCCCTGATTAGCAAACAAAGCAGGTATAGCTACCAGTTCTAGATGAAGGCCTTTATTTTGGGGAGATGGGGGGGTTTGTTGGGGTTTTTTTAAGCACTTGGTCTGTTACAAGCCTTTTCAGATGTTAATCAGGGTGAAGGAAGGAGCATGTAATATTTTCCAATACATATACCCCTTTTTTTTAAAGAAGTTACATGTTCTGAAATATGCCCTTTTAGTGTTTTGTAACTTGTTTTTCTAGAACATGAACAGACTAAAGGCTGGCTGAAATTTACTTTATTAATTATTAACTTTTTGGGTTAACTCTTGGTTGTGCTACAGGATTAGTTAACCCAGCTCAGTTAGTTAGTTCTATGTTCACCATTTTCATGTTTTTTTGTGAGATTTATTTGGTAAACATGACTAGTGGTGGTTTTGTTTTGTTTTTTACATCAGCACAAATACACAGAGATCCTGGTTAAACATCTAAAGTACATAATTGTGTCAGTATCCAAGTGTAATGTCAGCACTTTCAGTAAACTTTCATACAGCCTGTCTGGTGCCAAAAAAACCCCAAAACCCGCTCCCAGAATTCTTCAGCAAATTCAGACTTACCAACCTTTACCAAACTCATGTCAACCACAGTAATTTATAATAATTAAACACCATTCCAACAGTTAGTGAGTCAGATTCTGATCTCACTGGTCTATTTATTTTTATTTATTTTTTTATTTTTATGAATAAAAGTTTAAACAGATTAGAAATACAATTGCCATGTAGATTAAATTTTCTAAAATTGATATATGAAAACAAATCTGATTTAGCAGTATTTTCATATTTAGAGTAACTAGTCTTTATCTGAGACTGACTTTAAATGTGATATAAATGACATCTTTATTTTATTTTGTTACGTTGTTAGCACTTGATCCAAGTGAGATTTAGGAGGCAATTAAGTACCTAGTTAAACATGGGGGTGTCTTGTTTATAGGAAACTAATCATAATGAATATGCTATGGATGAAGATGAAGACTCAACAGATACTGATGAATATGAAGACAGACGTAGAGTCTTGGATATTCCTGCCCCTTCTGGACGCTGTCCACGTCACACCTGATCAAACTTTAAACAAAAAAAAAACTGTTGGGCAGAGAAGTTTAACTTCCTGGGGCTACTACATAAGACAGTTTCTGAATATTGTAAATGAATTGTTTCTTTTCCACAGCAGGACAACTAGCATGAATATTGGTGCCAGTTCTAACTTTCATCTGATTGGAGTATAGGGATTTTTTTTGAAGGGTGGGGGAAGGATTTTGTGTGTTCTTTTTTTCCAGAGTGCAAAACAGCTTGACAGTCTGAGGTAATCATATCTTACATTTTTAAACTATTTCCTATTTATGATCATATTACAAACATGATATGGGGATTTGTTTTTATATAAGCATTTAAAACTTAGCAACAGACAGAGAAGTTTGCAAAAAGGTATAAAATGGCCTTTCACACTGACTTCCAATTGTTAATTTCTGCTATGAATGAATGAAATTTGCAGTTAAGCCTATGTAACCCCATTGGGTTGGATCAGGTGCTCCTGTACATTTTATATTAATATACAGATAGCATAAAATTCTGGTGACTGAGTGCGTAAGTTTGAAATGAAACAAACTTTATTTTTCAGACAATCTGTCTTTCAACTTAGTTTATAATAAATATCTGAGGATTATCACAGATACATGCCTTTTGGGATGTAGTATAATTCATAATCTGCTGTTTACTAACAAGCAATTTCTCAGTTACTACATAGTATAAATTTGTAAATACTGTTTCTGATTTTTTCCTTTATATGCTGTTTGCTATCTGACTTTGTGGTAAGTGACACAAATTTTATGTGTAAGACTAAGTATTATCATATGTTTTCCTGAATCCTATATGGATTTTTGTAATTATGCTTGATTCACAATTGCGGCTTAGCAGTACACAGATGTCTAAAAGCCTTATATTTAAAGAAACATTCATTTGTTCTATCATTTTATTTTATTTCCACTGCTATTAAAATAAATATATTGCCTCCATTGTTCTAAATGTTACTTGGAACTATTCCTCTTGCTAAGAGTAGAGCAAGGAATTAAAAGTTGCAACTGATGCCATGTTGTAGTTGGTTGCCCTTCTTCACGCTTACCATGGCAAATTCTCTCCAGCTTGGAGAGAAACCAGTATCTGGCACTGATGGACCCAACTGAAACCTCATTTGCTGAATATCATCTTGAGTAATGGTTGGCTGCAGCTATTCTAGATTGTAGCCACTATTTCCTTTACATGATTTTAGTGCCATTAGATTCACTCTTAGGTTATGGTCTTCATGTCAGGGAGATTTTCCCAAGGCAGAATTAAGCAGAGCCAGGAAATATTACTGGATTGAATCCTGTATTACTCAGGAAAAAAGTCTATGGAAGTGGGTGAGAGACTTAACTACCTAGGTCTGCAGAACTCTGCCTGTAATGGATAATTCTAATGAACTGTACTAACAATTGGAATACTTGAAACTGCTCACTTGTTTTTACTAGAACCTCTTAAATATTGAGTGAAAGGAAAATACTATGTAATGTGAGAGAGCCTTGATTCCTATTTCAGCTAAATACGAAAAGTTTTTTTAAAGAATTATCTAACAAAAGATTAGAGACTGTAACTTTCAGCATAACCACAAATCTGTAGTATTAAAATGAAAAGATTCTAATATTCTTTAAGGGCAGAAAGCACCACTGTCTTGGAGCCTTAATAGTCAATGTGTCTGTCAAGGGGGTCGTGGAAGTCATTGGTGCTGCGATTTCTGCAACGGCCAGTGTGGCGGTCCAGCCACGCCACCTGCTGCTGGAGCGGCCCTGCAGCCAGCCGCATGTGTTCAATCTCAAGTCTTAAGACTAAGAACTTTTCAAAAAATTCCCACTGTGACTGAACATTGGAAGCTCTAACTAGGTTGGCTGTTGCCTGCATTGCTATCTGGTAGAGTTGAACGAGGGTGGGGAGCAATTCTTGCAAAATTTCTTTAATGTAGATAAGGTCTTAAATAGTAATAATTGAAAAGGTCATGCTTGTAAATGGCTGGAAGGACAAAAAACACAATCGTATGTGGTGTTGTAGCTATGTTGGTCTCATGATATTAGATACACAAGGTGGGTGAGGTAATACCTATTATTGGCCTGACTTCTGCTGGTGAGACAGACAAGCTTTTTAGCTTACACAGAGCTCTTCTTCCGTTCTGGGAAACAAGCTTGTTTCTCTTCCAACTGAAGCTGTGCCAATAAAAGATATTACCTCATTCACCCTTGTCTCACTAAAAGCCACATTGGCAATGTTTACTTTGAAATAAGCACATGAATAAAATATCTGATTCTCTAGATTGTGATCTATAAGTTTGTAGTCTTCCCTGACTCAGTTTCCTCTATTACTGTGATGTGCGTAGGGTAAGAGAAAAGACCTGATATGAGTGGGACTGGAGGAAGAGGATCATGTTTTAGGAGAGATCTAGTTTAGGAAACACTAGTTAAAATTCATACATGAAAAAGCAGTAACCACATTTGGTTTAAGGCCTGCTTTTGCATATAGCTTTGTTTTAAAATGTGATTTTAGTGGAAAACCAAACACCACCTTTCTCTACACCCAAAAATATTGATACTTACCATGCAAAGAGAAATAAACATAAAACGCTGTGGTGAACAGAAACTGTAGATGGATACAATGGCTCCAGTGAGGACACTGATCTAAATGGATTTGCTTCCTTTCCTAATTTAAACTGCAAATTTCCATAGCTTGTGCAAAGGGAGCTTTTGCCAGAGCATCATGTTCTCTGCTCTACACCTGAAGCCCAGTTATAGGGGTAATTTATCTGCTCTTCAAGTTCTACCACCTTTTTTAGCTACCGATTCATACCATCTGTTTGTTTTTATGTTGCTCTTCTTTCCTTACCTCAGAAGCTGATTTCTTACATGCTCTGTGAAGGATTGGCTATGTGACCACCAGTGCAACATACTCAAAGGGAAAACTGCACTACTTGTGTATTAACATCAATCTTCATACACGTCCCATTTCCACATGTGGGCAATGGATTGGTCACTTACAAAACACTTTTCATTCTGCTTTATGCTGAAAAGCCTGAACTATGTTCAGTTATTTACATGCACACAGAAAAATGCAATATATTGAATTTATAAAAAGACAACAGTGGAAGTGTTACATATGGTAATCCCCTGAATCCTAGTGCTAAGGAGTAAATGTTAGGAAGAAGGCTACATCATATGAAAATGAGAGGTGTGAAAGGGAATACAAATAAAAGGTGACACTTTGAATAATCAATGTCTAACAGATTCATGGGACCTACTTCTACAGTCTCTTAAAGCACAGGTCTTGGTATGGTTCACAAGCGGAGTAGATACATGAATAAAAAGAGCTTGTGTAATTATACTATATTTGGGATAAAATTGCAGAACTCTAAACTTCTGCTTTAGGATATTTATGGAATGTCAGCTAAGGTTAGGAGGAAAAACTTTCTCGTATTAGTTACTAGACATGGTGTATCTCTAAGCACCTCACTGAAGCATCTGCTGTAAGCCCCACCTTGTGTACCAGTCTAGGTAGACCAGTGTTCTATAGCAATGGCCATGGGTGTTCTATATAGAATGTGTCATGAGCCACTGAATGAACATGCCATGCAGAATACTAAAGCATAGATTTACTGGCATGATGGACTGGCTACAAGCGTTTACTATGGATAGCTGAAAGTCATAGAAGATTGGGATTGGAAGAAACCTCATGAGGTTATCTAGTCAAAGCAGGACCAATTTACTAAACCTATTCCAGTGCTTCACCACCTTCCTCATGAAATAGTTTTTCCTAATATGCAACCTAGATCTCCCCCACTGCAACTTGAGACCATTGCTCCTTGTTCTGTGGTCTGCCACCACTGAGAACAGCCTAGCTCTATCCTTTTTGAAACCCCCATTCAGATAGTTGAAGGCTGCTATGAAATCCCCCCTCACTCTTCTGCAACCTAAATAATCCCAGTTCTCTCAGCTGCTCCTCATAAGTCATGTGTCCCAGTCACCTAATCATTTTTGTTGCCCTCTACTGGACTGTCTCCAATTTGTCCATATCCTTTCTGTAGTGGGGGCCCCAAAACTGGACAATACCCCAGATGTGGTCCCACCAGTGCCAAATAGAGGGGAATAATCACTTCCCTTGATCTGCTGGGAATGCTCATACTAATGCAGCCCAATATCCCTGCTGTAGCCTGATTTGGGGAGGGTTAGTAGGGACAGTGGAATTTATCCACTTAATTTAGTTTTATTTAATAATTAATTTTCTAATTAATATTAGTAATAATTTAATAGATATTAATAATATGGGTATGGCTCGCTAATATGTGTGATCAGAAGATAAAGTTCGTCTTGAATCAGGCTTCACAGAATTTATACAAGGAGATTGGGGTATATGACAGAAAACTTACACTGAGACAGAACTAGTCAATCAAGACCTTTTATTTAAAATCAATGAAACAAGAAGTAAATGTAAAATGTTAAAAGCAGTTTGAGATTACAAAGTTACAAATATCACAATTCTAAATGCACTTTGCAGCAGTAGCACTAGAGTAAATTTCACACCTCTGATAGAGGAAGTATAGTTATGAGTTTTAGCCCTCTATAAACTAAATGCTTAGAGGTGAAGCAGAAATAAGAATTTGTTCATACTTACAGCTGTGAAAAGAATTAATACTACGACTTAGTATTGACAGCTTTCATAGGAGAGAGAGGCCTCGCTGTAGGTTGAGATGATAAGGAAACAGAGAGGTGTATCGCCCGCCTAATGGTGGATTGTCACCCTTTTTATAGGGAGAAATCCTTCCTCCTATGCCCAAATTTGTCTTTCCCCCATGGAAAGGTGAGGGTACCTGTTTTCATAGGCTGACCTTTTGTGTACGTATTAATGACAGATATGCACGTATCTTATGGTGTACGTGTTAGATTTGTGGGCAGAAAAACCCCACTTTTCACCCTACTAGGTGAAAGGTTAGCAGACATTCAAAAGTCCCTAGACAATTTGCGTAGGTTTGTATCCTATTATTACTTTTCTGAGTAAGGGTCTTAAAGGTTGCTTTCAGCGTCACAGAGGAAATAGGCCAGGATGTCTGGCCTAGAAGCTTCTAGGTATCTTGCATTACAGCTTATTGTAAATAATTCTATTAATCTATGCAGCCTACACACTTTTATCAAAAAGACATTTTATACAGACCAACAGATTAATCCTCAGGGCTACACTGCTAATATGTGGGGTGTTCCT
The DNA here is from genome assembly GCF_020497125.1 of Mauremys mutica. Taxonomy (NCBI): domain Eukaryota; kingdom Metazoa; phylum Chordata; order Testudines; family Geoemydidae; genus Mauremys; species Mauremys mutica. The sequence goes on from NC_059075.1 coordinate 81,874,105, forward strand.
TCTGTCTGTTAAATTCTAGCTCTTCAGTTCTCTGTATAACTTCTGCATTATTAGATAGATAAGGTTACCTTAACAGAGGCATGAAATTTACGGTAAAAGGCTTGGAGTATGAATGCCTTTTGATATAGGTGAGGATATGTGGTCATGCAGTTAGTTGTTTGCCTGACTGGTGAGGATCTGATATTCAGAACAGTGAATGATAAAAGGAATAATATAGTTCAATTATATATGACTGGAATTCTATCCATAAATACTCTGAAGCTTGAGTTGTTTGTTATTTAGCCCTGGGATTGAATTGATGTACATTATAATTATAAAATAAATTGGAATATAAATATACTTACATTTCAGTGTATAGTGTAGATAGAGCAGTATAAACAATTCATTCCGTATGAAATTTTAGTTTGTACTGACTTCTCTAGTGCTTTTTATGTAGCCTGCTAAACTGGGCAAATATCTAAATGAGTTGATGTACCCCCCTGGAGACCTCTGGCTCTGTGTACCCCTAGGGATACCTGTACCCCTCATTGAGAACCACTGCATTATGTGCTCTGCAGGAATCTCCCAACCACTAGGATTTCCCCCCTCACCTTTAAGGTGTATTAACATCATCTACGAATTTCGTGTATGTGCCTTTCACTTTTTCAGCTCCTTAACCAAGATGCTAAATGTGAGCAGATGGAACAGTCTCAGAGCAGAGCAGGAGCTTCTTGAAGGGCTGAAAAAACCCCGGCCCAAGGTAAAAATACCACTTCTCAAGTGCCGGTGCAAATAACAAGAGGCAGAGGGAGTGAAAAAAATTACATTCCCTAAGGCTCATTGACAGTCTGGAAATAGGTGGCAGGGATTGAGGAAACCACACAAAGAGGTCAGAACTACTCACTGAAGCAAATAGCGGGGTACCCTGTTTGTTTAATATAGAGAGGGAAAGAGAACTCCGCTTAAATAACGTAAGCACACAACTCTACCTAGCAAGCTCTAACGCAAACCATTACAAAAGAAAGGGAGCGCACATTGCCTGATCACACACACTGCGGAGTGACTTACCATGCCACGCGAACGTGGGGAACTAAAGGGTGGCGGTTCTGCTCCTCTCCCTCTGACCCCCCTTTCCCCACGTCAGAACAACCAAAAGCCAAGGGAAGCTGAGTGCTGCTGAAGGAGCTAGAAGGGGCTGGCGTAGGAGAGCTTTCTGCAGAAGACGTGAATCTAGCAGAGCGGCAGAGTGAGCGGGGAGCTGCACAGGTGCAAGCTCAGAGCAGGTAGGAGGCTATTGGAGCGTGCTGTAGTGCGGAGGAACTGCGGCGACCAGCGCGCTAGAGGGCTGGATTGCGGGATGGGGTAGGCAGTTGCTGCATCAATTTGCGTGATCTGCTCTCCTTATTCCCCTCTGCCACAGGGGGCATGGATTGCTCTCCTGCCAGTGCAAAGGAAGAGGCTGTTTTATTGCTGGAGCAGAGCCTCCCTCCCTTTGTCCCTTTTGCTGCTGAGCAGGCAACCTGCCCTTATTCCCCGCTTCTGGAGGGCCTAAGCCCCTTTTCCAAGGGAGGGGTAGATTGCGGCCCCCCCCCCGCCCTCAGGTTGCTGGAGCAGAGGCGCCGCGGCTCTGCAGAGGGGCGGCTGGAGGCGGTGGGGAGGTGCAGCGCGCGTGCCGCAGAGGCGCTGCGGCGGGGAGGGCCAGCGGGGAACAAGGGCCCTAGAAGGAAGTTCTCAGTGGGGAGGGGCTGAAGAGAGAGACCCGCGCTAGGGAAAGTCTAACTCCGCTGCAGGGGAGCGGACATGGAGCTTGGATCCCTGCCTCACCCACCTCGCCTCCCTTCAAGCTAAACACACTTGCCCTGAGCTTCACCCTCCTTCCACTGTCCCCCCCCCCTGTTCCCCAGCCCCTCTGCCACCCCACTTCCTCCTCCGCCAGCCCCTTCCCTCACCTTCACCCTCCTTCCACTGTCCCCCTATTCCCCAGCCAGCCCCTCTGCCACCCCACTTCCTCCTCCCTCAGCCCATCACCCCACTTCCTCCTCCCTGCCCCACCTCCTTCCCTCACCTTCACCCTCCTTCCACTGTCCCCCCCGTTCCCCAGCCCCTCTGCCACCCCACTTCCTCCTCCGCCAGCCCCTTCCCTCACCTTCACCCTCCTTCCACTGTCCCCCCCCCGTTCCCCAGCCCCTCTGTCACCCCACTTCCTCCTCCGCCAGCCCCTTCCCTCACCTTCACCCTCATTCCACTGTGCTCCCTGTTCCCTAGCCAGCTCCCGTCACCCCACTTCCTCCTCCCCAGCTCCTGTCACCCCTTCCTCCTCCCCAGCCCCTTCCCTGACTTCACCCTCCTTCCACTGTTCCCCAGCCAGCCCCTCTGTTGCCCCACTTCCTCCTCTGCCAGCCACTTCCCTCACTTTCACCCTCCTTCCACTGTCCTCCCTTCTCCTCCACCCCTTCCCAATCCATCACCCCATCTCCTCTTCACACTCATTTCAGTGGCTTTTCTGTCCCTACAGTGTCTCTTCTGAGGCATGAAGGAGTGATTGACACAGTTGTATGTGATTTGGGGTCCCCTTGAACGAACTGACAGTCTCACCACCCTACTGCTCCAGAGGGAGAGATACTCCCCAGTGCTTAACTTGTAATGACTTTTTTTTACATTCATAACTGATGCAGCAAGCCCAGAGGTGCCAGGGCTATGGATAGAGCCCTGCATGGAAACCAAATTTATATCTGTGGATATCTGAGGAGCTGCAGGGCTCTACCAGGAATGGCAGCAGTGAAAGCAGCCGCACGTCATGCTGATGCTTGCATGAGCCAGTGACCTGCATGGGCAGCTCCTCTAGCATGGCTGTACTGACCCCAGCCCTGCCCACTGGGGAGGGGGTACCAGGCTTTATAACTGCAGATATGTGCATCCATGGATATAAAACAAGTATCCACACAGGGCTCTAGCTATGAATTGCCAAACCTACAGGTGCTGGGGATCAGCCTTGGCAAGCCCTGGCAGAAATTAAGCACTGGGTACTCTCATTCTTCAGGTAGTACAGAGATCCCCAAACTGTGGGGTATGCTCCCCACCCTCGGGGACATGGAGGAACTTCCAGCGGGCATGGTGGGGCCCAGGCCAGCCCCCACAGGGGGCGGGGAGGGAGCATCACCCAGCCCTGCTCTGCCACCAGCTCAGCTCCCTGCTACTTGGCTCAACTCCTGGCCCCGCCCCACCTCTGTCCCCAGCCTCCTCCCCTGCTGGGGCTCTGCTCCTGGCACTGGCTCCAGACCCACCCCCAGTTGTGGCCCCATTACCTCCAGAGCCACAACCCTGCTCCTGGCCCCAGCTCTGGGGGGGGAGGGGCATGACTCTAAAAACTTTGGGGACCGCTGAAGTAGTAGGAGTTGGCTGGATTGCGGGTGGGTATTTATGGCTGAGCAGGGCTCTCTCCAGTTATTCTTGTGGTAGAAAGGAGAACAATCTGAGTCCCTCCACCAGGTCTCTTACTCCATATTTTCCTGCCTGACACCGATAAAACATTGGCTCAGTGCTGTGCTATGCTATGTCTCTGTATAATCTGGCCTATCTCTGAGCTGAGTAATGAGAAGAATGTGTCAGCAGCACTATCACACTGTGATGGGGTCTGGTGTGGTAAGAAATTAATTTCTTTGCGACTTTGGGTTTCCTTGATACTGTTCCCACTGTGCTAATGGTCTTGCCAGTTTTCTGACACAGCAGTGATTTTCTGGAAGGAGGTGGTGGTGGTGGGGAGTTAGGCTTAAAGGAAAATATTCCCAGACTATGACAGACAAGGCAGAAGCTTGTTACTTTCCCCCAGATACGTATAACAAATGGCTGATGGCACAAAGGGAGCAGAAACCAAGTACAAGTCCCCTGCTGTGGGAGGAAAAAGGCTATATGCATTATTCTCTGGGGACTGGTCTACACTACGATTTTAGGTTGAATTTAGCAGGGTTACCTTGATTTAAGCCTGGACCCATCCACATGACAAAGCCCTTTTTTTCGACTTAAAGGGCTCTTTAAATTGATTTCTTTACTTCACCTCCGACGAGGGGATTAGCATTCAAATCGGCCTTGCTGGGTCGAATTTGGGGTAGTGTGGACACAATTCAATGGTATTGGCCTCCGGGAGCTATCCCAGAGTGCTCCATTGTGACCGCCCTGGACCAGCGCTCTCAACTCAGATGCACTGGCCAGGTAGATAGGAAAAGGCCCGCGAAGTTTTGAATCTCATTTCCTGTTTGGCCAGCGTGGCAAGGTGCAGGTGAGTGCAGATCTCATCAGCAGAGGTGACCATTATGGAGTCCCAGGATTGCAAAAGAGCCCCAGCATGGACCGAACGGGAGATACGGGATCTGCTCGCCATATGGGGAGACGAATCCGTACTAGCTGAACTCCATTCCAGTAAACAAAATGCCAAAACATTAGAAAAAGTCTCAAAGGGCATGAAGGACAGAGGCCATAACAGGGACGCACAGCAGTGCCATGTGAAAATTAAGGAGCTAAGGCAAGCCTACCAAAAAACCAGAGAGGCAAATGGCCACTCCGAATCAGAGCCCCGAACATGCCGCTTCTATGATGAGCTGCATGCCATGCTAGAGGGTGCAGCCACCACTACCCCAACCCTGTGCTTTGACTCCGTCAGTGGAGAATCATGCAACACGGGAGCGGGTTTTGGGGACGAGGAAGATAGCTCACAGCAAGGAAGCAGAGAAACCGGTTTTCCCAACAGCCAAGATATGTTTCTCATCCTGGACCTGGAGCCAGTAACCCCCAAACTCACCCAAGGTGTGCTCCTGGACCCCGAAGGTGGAGAAGGGACTTCTGGTGAGTGTAACTTTGTAAATATTACACATGGTTTAAAAGCAAGCGTGTTTAATGATTAATTTGCCCTGGCAATCGCGGCAAGTACAGCTACTGGAAAAGTCCATTAACGTGTATGGGGATGGAGTGGAAATCTTCCAGGGACATCTCCATAAACCTCTCCTGGATGTACTCCCAAAGCCTTTGCAAAAGGTTTCTGGGGAGTGGGGAGGACAGCCTTATTCCGTCCACCATGGTAGGACACGTTACCATGCCAGGCCAGTAGCATGTAGTTGGGAATCATTGCATAAAAAAGCATGGCAGCATATGGTCCCGGTGTTTGCTAGCATTCAAACAACATCCGTTCTTTATCTTGCAGTGTTATCCTCAGGAGAGTGATATCATTCATGGTCATCTGGTTGAAGTAGGGTGCTTTTATTAAGGGGACATTCAGAAGTGCCCATTCCTGCTCGGCTGTTTGGCTGTGGCTGAACAGAAATGTTACCTGCTGTTAGCCATGCGGTGGGGGGAGAGGTGAAGCGTGAGTGATCTCTCACACCAAACCAGCCGCCCCTCAATACAAGAGACAAAATGTGACCTTGTAACAGAAGCTCATGTGCTGTGTAATGTGAACAGCAAGGTTTAACGTGAAAGTGTACCCATTGTTCTCTAAAATGTGTCTTTTTAACTATCACTCTCCCTTTTCCTCCACCAGCTACAAATGTTTCTTCTTCGCAGAGGCTAGCAAAGATTAGAAGGTGAAAAATACGCACTCGGGATGAAATGTTCTCTGAGCTCCTGCTGTCCTCCCACACTGACAGAGCACAGTAGAATGTATGGAGGCAGACAATGTCAGAGTGCAGGAATGCACAATATGAACGCGAGGAGAGGTGGCGGGCTGAAGATGATAGGTGGTGTCAGCTGCTGACAGAATGCAAGAGTTGATGCTCAGGCTGGAAGATCAAACTCATATGCTCCAGCGTATGGTTGAGCTGCAGGAAAGGCAGCAGGAGCACAGACCACTGCTACAGCCCCTGTGTAACCAACAGCCCTCCTCCCCAAGTTCCATAGCCTCCTCACCCAGACGCCCAAGAATGAGGTGTGGGGGGCCTCTGGCCACCCAGCCACTCCACCCCAGAGGATTGCCCAAGCAACAGAAGGCTGGCCTTCAATAAGTTTTAAAAATTTGAAGTGCAGTGTGGCCTTGTCCTTCCCTCCTCCCCCACCCCATCCGGTGCTTCCCTCTTCCCCCACCCCTCCTGGGCTACCTTGGCAGTTATACCCCTATTTGTGTGATGAATTAATAAAGAATGCATGAATGTGAAGCAACAATGACTTTATTGCCTTTGCAAGCAGTGATCGAAGGGGGGAGGGAGGGTGGCTAGCTTACAGGGAAGTAGAGTGAACCAAGGGGGAGGGGGTTTCATCAAGGAGAAACAAACAGAACTTTCACACCATAGCCTGGCCAGTTATGAAACTGGTTTTCAAAGCTTCACTGATGCGCACCATGCCCTCCTGTACTCTGCTAACCACCCTGGTGTCTGGCTGCGTGTAATCAGTGGCCAGGCGATTTGCCTCAACCTCCCAACCCACCATAAACGTCTCCCCCTTACTCTCACAGATATTGTGGAGCGCACAGCAAGCAGTAATAACAATGGGGATATTGGTTTCGCTGAGGTCTATCCGAGTCAGTAAACTGCGCCAGCACACTTTTAAATGTCCAAATGCACATTCTACCACCATTCTGCACTTGTTCAGCCTATAGTTGAACAGCTCCTGACTGCTGTCCAGGCTGCCTGTGTATGGCTTCATGAGCCATGGCATTAAGGGGTAGGCTGGGTCCCCAAAGATAACTATAGGCATTTCAACATCTCCAATGGTTATTTTCTGGTCTGGGAAGAAAGTCCCTTCCTGCAGCTTTTGAAACAGACCAGAGTTCCTGAAGACGCGAGCATCATGTACCTTTCCTGGCCATCCCACATTTATGTTGGTGAAATGTCCCTTGTGATCCACCAGTGCTTGCAGCAGCATTGAAAAGTATCCCTTTTGGTTTATGTACTCGCTGGCTTGATGTTCTGGTGCCAAGATAGGGATATGGGTTCTGTCTATCGCCCCACCACAGTTAGGGAATCCCATTGCAGCAAAGCCATTCACTGTGGCCTGCACATTTCCCAGAGTCACTACCCTTGATATTAGCATCTCTTTGATTGCCTGGGCTACTTGGATCACAGCAGCCCCCACAGTAGATTTGCCCATGCAAAACTGATACCTGACTGACCGGTAGCTGTCTGGCGTTGCAAGCTTCCACAGGGCTATTACCACTTGCTTCTCAACTGTGAGGGATGCTCTCATCTTGGGATTCTGGCACTTTGGGGCAGGGGAAAGCAAGTCACAAAGTTCCATGAAAGTGCCCTTACACATGCGAAAGTTTCGCAGCCACTGGGAATCATCCCAGACCTGCAACACTATGCGGTCCCACCAGTCTATGCTTGTTTCCTGGGCCCAGAATCGGTGTTCCACAGCATGAACTTGTCCCATTAACACCAGGATGTGCACATTGCTGGGACCCGTACTTTGTGAGAAGTCTATGTCCATGTCTATGTCCTCATCACTCTTGTCACCAAGCTGCCGTCACCTCCTCGCCTGGTTTTCCTCTGGCAGGTTCTGGTTTTGCATATACTCCAGAATAATGTGCATGGTGTTTACAGTGCTCATAATTGCTGCGGTGATCTCAGCGGACTCCATGATCCCAGTGCTATGGCATCTGGGCTGAAAAAAGGCGTGAACCAATTGTCTGCTCTGATGGAGGGAGGGGCGACTGATGACATGGCTTACAGGGAATTAAAGTCCACAAAGGGGGTGGCTTTGCATCAAGAAGAAACACAAACAACTGTCACACAGAATGGCCCCCTCAAGGATTGAACTCAAAACCCTTGGTTTAGCAGGCCGTTGATTTCACGGAGGGAGGGAGGGAGGGAGAAAGCAAATGAATACAGAATAAATTGGGCCTATTTCTTGTTTTGATCCACTCCATCTATCTTTTACATCTTTAGGGTGGCAGCAGACGGTTGAGTTCAACTGCTAGCCATCATCATCTCCTGGGTGCTTGGCAGAAGATGGGAATGACCTGGCTGAGTCACTCCCATATCTGCCCAGGTGCTCTGACTGACCTCACCGAGGTCGGTTAAAAGAGCACTCAGGAATACACCAGTGATGGCTATCAGTTATAATGCACTGTCTGCTGCCAGAAGGCAATGAGCTGCTGCTGTGTACCAATACAGTCCCATGTCTGCCAGCACCCAGGAGACTTATGGTGATGGTCAGCTATGTGGGCTTCATGCTTGCCATGGTATGGTGTCTGCACAGGTAACCCAGGAAGAAAGGCATGAAACGATTGTCTGCTGTTTCTTTCATGGAGGGACGGAGGGAGAGGGGGGCCTGACAACATGTACCCAGGACCACCTGCGACAATGTTTTTTTGCCGCATCAGGCATTGGGATCTCAACCCAGAATTCCAATGGGCAGCAGAGACTGCAGGAACTGTGGGATAGCTACCCAGAGTGCAACGCTCCGGAAGTTGACACTAGCCTTGGTACTGTGGACGCAGTCCGCCAACTCAATGCACTTAGAGCATTTTTTATAGGGACACACACAATCGACTGTATAAAAATGATTTCTGAAAAACCGACTTCTAGAAATTTGACCTAATTTCGTAGTGTAGACATACCCTGGGTGTCTCCAGGTAGCCTATGGTCCACAGGCAGCTGGTGCAAGTTAGAGCAGCCATGAGACTGCTCGCACCTGGGCTGCGGTAGAGACACATGGAATCCTAATTAGTTGCTGGTTCTCAGCTTATGCTCTTTATCTGTATATGTGTGTGTTCCATTCTCCCTTACCTGGACTGCCCTGGGTAGCTGTCTGTGAAGGGAAGCAGTCCTTCACTATGCACTTTCTCAGGCTCAGGCTCAGACTCAGCCAGTCAAGCTCCTGTATTGCCATCCTTGGGGCTACCACAGCCCAGAAAGCAAGCCCTTTACATCCTTGCTGAGTCAAACATTTAAGTTTAAAAAAATCACATTGTGCATTGAGGAACAGCTCTTCATTTATCAAACACATCCTTTTCTTGATAGTTACTCTTGAGGGCCACAATTTAGAGCTCTGTGTGGCACCTTAGAGCAGGGGTGGACAAACTACGGCCCTTGGGATTGCCCCCCTGTGGTGCTTTCAGCAATGGCCAGCCCAACATCCCTGTGGCTCCCGGGCCCTTGCCTCCAGGCACCGCCCCCCCTCCCCGCAGCTCTCATTGGTCGGGAATGGGGAATTGCGGCCAATGGGAGCTCTGGGGGAGGTACCTAGAGGCGCGGCAAGGGCAGGGTGAGGAGCTCTCCGCCCCCACCACTCCCAGAGGCCGCAGCACTTTCTGGAGCGGCGCGGGGACAGGGCAGGCAGGCAGGAAGCCTGCCCTGGCCCCGGTGTGCGCTGCTGCCACCCCGGAGCCCGAACCCCTCCTGCACCCCGCCCCCCCAACTCCCTGCCCTAACCCTCTGCCTGCACCGTGCATCCCTCCTGCACCCCAACTCCCTGCCCTGAGCCCCCTCGTACACCCTGCACCCCTCCTGCACCCCACCCCCTGCCCTGAGCTCCCTCCCACAGTCCGCACCCCTCCTGCACCCCTGCCCTGAGCCCCTCCTGCACTCCATACCCCTCCTGCACACCAATCCCCTACCCTGAGCCCCCTCATACACCCTTCACCCCTCCTCTGCCCCAATCCCTTACCCTGAGCCCCTTCCTGCACACCGCACCCGCTCCCACACCCGCACTCCCTCCCGCACCCCAACTCCCTGCCTCGGCCCTGCATACAATTTCCCCACCCAGATGTGGCCCTTGGCCCAAAAAGTTTGCCCACCCCTGCCTTAGAGACTAACAAATTTATTTGGGCATAAGCTTTTGTGGGCTAGAACCCACTTCATCAGATGGGTTCTAGCCCATGAAAGCTTAAGCCCAAATACATTCGTTAGTCTCTAAGGTGCCACAAGGACTCCTGATTGTTTTTGCTGATACAGACTAACACAGTTGCCACTCTGAAATTTAGAGCTCTGTGAATGACAGGTTGGCAGCCACTGATATAAACAAACGGAGGGTCATGCTGCTGCTGAGAAGAATGCTCAGGGCTATCAGTTTCCCTATGGTCAATCTGGGAGAGCTTGTAATCTAAGAATTCAATGTTGTGTTCTTTTGGGAGGTGTCTCTGCTCTCTCTTCCCTCCCAACCCCCCAGCAATTTTGAACCATTCTTCTTATAGAAATTATTGTGCTGAAAGACCAGTCCTTTGATTTTTGTTCAGCATACCCATCTGAAAACCTTAGGGCTTGGCACTGTACACAGACAAACAAATAGGGACCAGTCAGTGATTGGCTGCTGTAAATAGAAAACCCAGTGTAGTTATTATGACCCTAAGAACACCTGGATGCCACCTGGAAAAGGGTTTACTGTTCTGTAATAGCAACTCTTATCAGGCTTGACAAACTCACTACATCTAACACTTTGCTTTCATAATATTTATCTATAAAGAATGTTGTTTGAGATCTTAAAGGAAAGTCAAGATTATGCTGGTCCTTGATATTATTGTGAAATGTATGTACTGATTATATTTAAGAAGACATGTATATGTACTCAAAATATATCCTCATAGTTTGTATCAAGGTGTTACTCCTCAACAGAGGTGAAAAACTGGTTTTGGCGGACAGAGGAATGTATATTCACATGTCTGCCTAGGTTCATATGTAGATTAAGCATATGCATTTCAAGTCAACATGAGGATATGAAGACAACTTGGAGCCAACACATTGGAGAACAAACAATGTGGGTCCTCCTGACTCTGGGGTGAAAAGACTGAATTATGGGAAATGCAAGGAGAAGCAAAACGCCATTTTGGTATCTATTTGCTGAGGAATTCCCTATTAGGGCATGTGGATATTCATGAAAATTTGAATCCCGGTTTTGACTGAAAACCAGCTGCTCTGTCAGAGACACTGAATCTTTGGGAGAAGATCTACTTTATTAAATAAGAATGGTAACCATTCATAAGTGTAGACCTAGCATTGTATTTTATGTTTTGTTTCATGTGTAACCAGTTCCGTTTCCACTCATTATCCTTTCTCAATATCTCTAAAATCTTAATCTTTGTGAATAAACTTATGATTGTTTTTACTATACATGTATTTCAGTGCTGTAATGTTATAAAGGACCTTGTACCAGTCAAGCTGTGTGTACACTCTCTCTTTGGGGATAGCTTACCTGACAGTTATTGTCCAGTAACTGCGGCTGGATACTGCAGGGAATGCACCAAGGACTTGATACTAGCCTATACCGAAATGGCAAGGTCTGTGGATTCTACTGCACATATTTTTAGAGAAGATCAACATTATTTTTTGTTTGTTTGTTGTTTCGGGTTGTTTTACTGAATTTATTGTAGTGTACAGTTCCTAGGACACCAGTGGTACTGATTGCCACCAGACCATTGAGGCCAAGAGTTTAGTACGATTCCAAAAAGACATTTATTTAATATATGTAAGAAGCATATTTACAATTGTACTAGATATGATAGCTTTATAAGGGCTACAAACACTCCACATTTTAGGACTTAAGCCAGCCACCAGCTCCCTGGGTTTAGGAAGAAATTTCCCGTGGAATAGGCATTACATAATTGTCTTCATAAGACTGTTTTTTATACCTTCTCATAGACATGTGGTATTGGTTGCTGTCTAGCATCCAGTTTCTGAACAAATAGATCTCTGGACTAATTTGATATAGGAGCTGCTATGTAACTTAACTAGATATTACATACTATATCTAAATCATAGATCTTTTGTAACCCAATCTATGGACTGTGTATTAATTATATTGATTACTTAAGAAACTCTGAGGTTTGACAGGTTCTTGTCCAAAGATCAGGCCCCATATTATTAAAATTACTGGAACCCCGACATGCACAGTTGCAACACTCACACTTTAGGAACCTTTCTTTCTCTATTTACAATAGTTTATTAATAAATTTAGCAAAGTCACAAACACTATAACCCAGTACAGTAGATAGAAGTAATATAGAATGTACGTCTATATACTCACACCGTCCCTTGCAAAACAACCTGAAATGTAGGCTATTAGCTTCCTCATCACCCTTACCTTCCTCATCATCACCAGTGGTCATCATTCTGGCACCAACCAAGGGCTACATCTGTCTCCCCCATGTACACAGGCTGGGATACAACTTTTATAATATGTTACGCTGACACCACTGTGTCTAATGCATATTTAGTAGGGGTTTCTCCCCTCTTCTTTATTTGTATTTCCTCATCCTACTAATGTTGGGGTGCCCTTCTCCTACAGGTTAGTATATTAATGATCCCAATTTATTATCATATGTCTTCATTGCCATGGCACTATTGTGGTCAGACATCTGCAGATGTGCCTATCCTAAAATATCCAAGAGCTGATGTTAGCTCATGTTCCTGGGGTTGTTATGGACAAACTTCCCCTTAAACACCCTATTCCCAGTTCCCCAAAAATGTCCCAGTGGTCACCCCTAAGTTATCTGTGCCAAAGTTCATAGGCCTCAAGCCTTATGCTAACTGCTGAAGCCAATGTCTGACAGGATACAGGCCTGTAGGTTCCTGAATAAAATAAGTGCTAACTCTAGCTATGTGGGCTACACTTTCAATCAAGAGGATTATATGTCCACTTAAATTATTAAATGCAAAAAATCTGCATTAATGCAATTTTTATGTTGCAGTTTCAAATCACCAAAAAGTCACAAAAATCCAAAATTAAGATTACAGTAAAGACATTACCTTGGCCACATTGTATTTCATTTTCTGTAGTCTTTATGCTATGTAACTTATGACTTATATATGTGCTCCCCAAAACAGGAATACAAAAGAGTGTATGTGTAGTATGGCCTAGATACTGATACTGGAACCTTGCCTTTCTCATATTATATATTTTTTAACTGTGCAGTCTTAATATTGCACAAATGCATTTTTTTGCATTTAATTTTTTAATGTATGTAAATATCCTTAGTGTGTACAGTAGGAATCGAGTTACAAGACTTTAATTAAGCACTCACTCAAATGGAGGGAGTTTGACAATATTCTTGTAGGCTGCATGAAAGGACATGGAGGGTCATAAAATATATGATTTTAATTGCAAAATTATGTCTTTGGTTTGCCCTTTGCAGATGCCTGGATATACTGTGCCAAGTTCATCCCTGTTATAACTACATTGGGTTTGGCAAAGTTGCCTGGGGTATAGATATGCGAGGCTTCCCCAAGAGTCCCACTTTTTTTTTTTTTGGTATTGTACTGAGCCATAAGAGCCTGTTTATGAAATGATGCCTTTAGAAAAGATGATATATGATCTAAAAGAAATGCTTGGGCTGCTGAGATGAAGAGGTAGGGAGAGTTGTGCTACATAAAGGAATTGCATTGTGCTCCAACAGAAAAGTCTAGTTTGGGTTGGGCGGGCTATCATTGATAGCCCATCAAGCATAGAAAATAAACAAAAAATAGAAAATGCAGGGAACAGAAATCAGTAAATCAGGCATGTCTGTGAGCTGCCTTATGGTGACACAATGGTCTAGTGTTCCTTTCCTAGATACCTGCCACATCCATATGTGGTATCCAATAATTCTTTGCAGATATGATATCTTAAATACTTTGCAAACATCAAGGGACTTGTCCAAAGCCTTCTGATGTCAATAAGCTTTGTATCAAATACCAGTGAATTACCCTTCATTACGTCCTTTCTGTAAGGTAGGTGAGTATTGTCTCCATTTTACAGATGAGGAAACCTGAGCACATAGAAGTTATGTGATTTGCCCAATGCCACAGAAATAGTCTGTTGGGGCCACGATTAGAATTTGGGAGTGCCTGACTCCTGATGAATGTACTCAGACTACTAGATCTTACTCTTTTTCAATCAAAACTTTCTCTGGTTTTAAATATTATAAACTAAGGAACATGTAACCATTTTTCATTTATTCTTGCTGCCAGATTCTGGAAGAAAAATGAACAAAATGAATTGTATCCTGTTCACTGTCTTCATTGTTCTGACTGCTTATTGCAGTTCTGGTAGGTATCCTGGACGTTCTGCATTAATGCTTTTCTTACATACATGCCAATGTCACATTAAACAGGCGCACAATGTGGTCAAGGACAGAATTTGTCATTATAGACACAAGTTCAGGGGGAAGCAGTGCAGCTTATATAAATGTACAGCATTTCAGTGTCACTTTCTGCGGGAGGGCAGGTTCAGGGTGGAGGTAGATTTCCATAACAGAATGTTTTCAAGCTGAAGCAAGAATGCAGGCATACAGTGTACATCCCACAGCAGTACAGGAACAAAATATCCTGTTTCATTGATATAGTATCAGCAGAAGGTTGCCAGGGGACAAGGGTATAAAAACTGGAAATATTTGTTAGAAGGAGATTTAAAATTTGCATAGGATAAGTTTTCAGATGTGTAGACAACTACAACGTAGCCTTCATGAGGATGGTGTGGCAAAATTTGCTAAAGAAACCTCATGGATCATCCTTTGGGGAGGTCAAGATTAAATTTTTATTTAAAAATCTTAATTGTGAATTTAAGTTTTTTAAAACTTTTTAAAAGATGCTTTTCAAAGTTGTCTGTCTCAGTGTGTGAACTGGGTATAGGTTATTTTTAAAGAGGGTAGAACTTGCACTTTTCCTGCTCCACTCTTCTTAGTCCTTCTCATCCTTTTCCTTCTTGCTTGATTTTCTCTCTTTTCCTTTGACAGCCTATGGAAAAGAAATTTGGGTTTTGGCTTTTGTTTTGTTTTGTTCCCCAAGAAGGATGGGGTGGGGCGGGAGGGAGCAGTGGGTCATGTGGTACCTGTGAGGAGGATGGCTGCCTAATTTCAGACCTCCTCACTCAAAACATAAATTAATCTCTAATCATTACTTTCCTGGCAAATTGACTATAAATTTCTGTCCTAAAGTTTAAATTAATCCCATGGATAAATTTCAAACTGTTGAATATGGATGCCAATGGAAAAATGAGAGATAAGACAAGACCTAGGCCTGAATCACTTAAGCAGCTAAAAGGAGATACTACATGGCCACAGCAGGACCTAGCCTAGAATATTACAGCACTGAAAGAATTCCTCACAGACTGACTGGATTCAGTCTCAAAAGATATTCGTGGCCTCTCTAAATTAAAATTTGATGTAAAATCCCATATAACTGACATGGAAAATGAGCTACAAAAGACTGCCATTGAAACCAGGGAAATTAAAGAAGGAACTGCCTCCTTAAAGCTTAGACTAGAGAAACTGAAAGAAAAATAAGATGACTCAGGCCTGGTTTACATTGAGGGGGGGAGGGATCGATCTAAGTTACGCAACTTCAGCTATGTGAATAGCTTAGATTTACTTACCACACTGTCTTCACTGTGGTAAGTCAATGGCTGATGCTCTCCCGTCAACTCTGCCTGTACCTCTTGCCCTGTGGAGTACCAGAGTTGATGGGAGAGCGCTCAGTGATGCGATAAATTGACCCCCGCTGGATCAATTGCTGCCCATTGATCCAGCGGGTAATGTAGACAAGCCCTAAGGGTCTCGCAGACACAATCTTTGCCTCTTGGGCATTGCTGAGGGTCTAGTGGAGCTTTCTTCAGAAACTGCTCCCTGACATTCTTAAACTGGACCCACAGCTGCCCCCATTAGATACTGAAAAAGCTCATGAAATGCCTGGTACTAGACAATGAGAATCTGACAAGCCCAAACGCATCCTCTTCAAGCTACTGAAGTTCAATGATAAAGTAACATTAATGCATGCTGCCAGAAAAGCTGAAATCCTTAGAATCATAGAATATCAGGGTTGGAAGGGACCTCAGGAGGTCATCTAGTCCAACCCCCTGCTCAAAGCAGGACCAATTCCCAACTAAATCATCCCAGCCAGGGCTTTGTCAAGCCTGACCTTAAAAATCTCTAAGGAAGGAGATTCCACCACCTCCCTAGGTAACCCATTCCAGTGCTTCACCACCCTCCTCGTGAAATAGTGTTTCCTAATATCCAACCTAAACCTCCCCAACTGCAACTTGAGACCATTACTCCTTGTTCTGTCATCTGCTACCACTGAGAACAGTCTAGATCCATCCTCTTT
Organism: Mauremys mutica; assembly: GCF_020497125.1. Classification (NCBI taxonomy): domain Eukaryota; kingdom Metazoa; phylum Chordata; order Testudines; family Geoemydidae; genus Mauremys; species Mauremys mutica. The sequence goes on from NC_059075.1 coordinate 81,890,079, forward strand.
GGAGCCCCCTTTCAGGAGTTGAAAGCAGCTATCAAATCCCCCCTCATTCTTCTCTTCTGCTGACTAAACAATCCCAGTTCCCTCAGCCTCTCCTCATAAGTCATGTGCTCCAGCCCCCTAATCATTTTTGTTCCCCTCCGCTGGACTCTTTCCAATTTTTCCACATCCTTCTTGTAGTGTGGGGCCCAAAACTGGACACAGTACTCCAGATGAGGCCTCACCAATGTCGAATAGAGGGGAATGATCACGTCCCTTGATCTGCTGGCAATGCTCTACTTATACTGCCCAAAATGCTGTTAGCCTTCTTGGCAACAAGGGCACACTGTCGACTTATATCCAGCTTCTTGTCCACTGTAACGACTAGGTCCTTTTCTGCAGAACTGCTTCCTAGCCATTCGGTCCCTAGTCTGTAACAGTGAATGGGATTCTTCCGTCCTAAGTGCAGGACTCTACACATGTCCTTGTTGAACCTCATCAGGTTTCTTTTGGCCCAATCCTCTAATTTGTCTAGGTCCCGCTGTATTGTATCTCTACCCTCCAACGTATCTATCACTCCTCCCAGTTTAGTGTCATCTGCAAACTTGCTGATAGTGCAGTCCACGCCATCCTCCAGATCATTAATGAAGATATTGAACAAAACCGGCCCCAGGACTGACCCTTGGGGCACTCCGCTTGAAACCGGCTGCCAACAAGACATGGAGCCATTGATCACTACCCATTGAGCCCAACAATCTAGCCAGCTTTCTATCCACCTTATAGTTCATTCATCCACCCCATACTTCTTTAACTTGCCAGCAAGAATACTGTGGGAGACCATATCAAAAGCTTTGCTAAAGTCACGGAATAACACATCCACTGCTTTCCCCTCATCCACAGACCCAGTTATCTCCTCATAGAAGGCAATTCTTGTAAGCTTCGTTTCTGCATTTAAGATCAGCAAGGATTTCACTGTTAAGCCAAGCTGGTCGCCTGCCATATTTACTATTCTTTCTACACATTGGGATGTTTTTTTCCTGCAACCTCAGTAAGGATTCTTTAAAATACAGCCAGCTCTGCTGGACTCCTTTTCCCCTCATGTTATCCTCCCAGGGGATCCTGCCCATCAGTTCCCTGTGGGAGTCAAAGTCTGCTTTTCTGAAGTCCAGGGTCCGTATTCTGCTGCTCTCCTTTCTTCCTTGTGTCAGGATCCTGAACTCGACCATCTCATGGTCACTGCCTCCCAGGTTCCCATCCACTTTTGATTCCCATACTAATTCTTCCCTGTTTGTGAGCAGCAGGTCTAGAAGAGCTCTGCCCCTAGTTGGTTCCTCCAACACTTGCACCAGGAAATTGTCCTCTACACTTTCCAAAAACTTCCTGGATTGTCTGGGCACCTCTGTATTGCTCTCCCAGCAGATATCAGGTTGATTAAAGTCTCCCATGAGAACCAGGGCCTGCAATCTAGTAACTTCCGCTAGTTGCTGGAAGAAAGCCTTGTCCACCTCATTCCCCTGGTCTGGTGGTCTATAGCAGACTCCCACCATGACATCACCCTTGTTTCTCACACTTCTAAACTTAATCCAGAGACTCTCAGTTTTTTCTGCAGTTTCATACCGGAGCTCTGAGCAGTCATACTCGTCTCTTACATACCATGCAACTCCCCCACCTTTTCTGTTCTGCCTGTCCTTCCTGAATAGTTTATATCCATCCATGACAGTACTCCAGTCATGTGAGTTATCCCACCAAGACTCTGTTATTCCAGTTACATCATAGTTCCTTGACTGTGCCAGGACTTCCAGTTCTACCTGCTTGTTTCCCAGGCTTCTTGCATTTGTGTACGGGCACTTAAGATAACTCACTGATCTTCCCGCTTTCTCAGTCTGAGACAGGAGTCCTCCTTTCTTGCACTCTCCTGCTCGTGCTTCCTCCAGGTATCCCATTTCCCCACTTACCTCAGGGCTTTGGTCTCCTTCCCATGGTGAACCTAGTTTAAAGCCCTCCTCCCTAGGTTAGCCAGCCTGCTTGAAAAGATGCTCTTCTCTCTCTTTGTTAGGTGGAGCCCATCTCTGCCTAGCACTCCTTCTTCTTGGAACACCATCCCATGGTCGAAGAATCAAAAACCTTCTCTCTGACACCACCTGTGTAGCCATTCATTGACTTCCACAATTTGACGGTCTCTACCCAGGCCTTTTCCCTGCACAGGGAGGATGGACGAGAACACCACTTGCGCCTCAAACTCCTTTGTCCTTCTTCCCAGAGCCACGTAGTCTGCAGTGATCCACTCAAGGTCATTCTTGGCAGTACCATTGGTGCCCACGTGGAGAAGCAGGAAGGGGTAGCGATCCGAGTGCTTGATGAATCTCGGCAGTCTCTCCATCACATCATGAATCCTAGCTCCTGGCAAGCTGCAGACCTCTCATTTTTTCTCGGTCGGGGCGGCAGATAGATGATTCAGTTCCCCTGAGGAGGGAGTCCCCGACCACCACCACCTGCCTCCTTCTCTTGGGAGCGGTGGTCGTGGAACCCTCATCCCTAGGACAGTGCATCTCATGCCTTCCAATCGGTGGAGTCTCCTTCTGCTCAGATGTATCATTTGGTCCACTCTCCACATTAGTACCTGTGGAGAGAACATGAAAACGGTTGCTCACCTGTATCTCCATTGCTGGTACATGATCGCTCCTCTTTCTTCTTCTGGAGGTCACATGCTACCAAATTTCTTCATTGTCCCTCTGTCCCCTCTGCGCAGCCTGCTCCGATTCTTCAGAACGTTGTGCCTGTAGAAGCATATCCTGATGTCTGTCCAGGAAATCTTCATTTTCCCTTTTGCAACGCAGGGTTGATACTTGTTTCTCCAGACCTTGAACCTTCTCTTCCAATATGGAGACCAGCATGCACTTTGTACAAAGTCGCTTCTGTCCTGTGGAAGAAAGACAAACATGGCACAACTTGCGCAGGTTACAACAGCTGAATGCTCACCTTCCATAATTTCTTCCTTCTAAGGGCTTCCTTAACTGTTGCAGCAACTCACAGAAGCCTGCAAGATGAAAGCCTCAATGGGCTCTCCCGAGGCAAACTCCCTTTGTTAGGCTCCGCTGTTCGCCGCTCAGCTGGTTCGCTGCTGACTGCCTTTTTGTAACAGTCAGGCCCAGTCAAGGCCAACCTGGAACAAAGCACTCCCAATTCACACTTTTCAAACAATCAAGCACACAGTCAAACTGACAAACTGTCCCCACAACAGAAGATACGGAATTTATTTTTCTTGTCTCGCATGACTTTCTCATAAGCAAACTAGGGAAATATAGCCTAGGTGGAGCTACTATAAGGTAGATGCACAACTGGTTGGAAAAGCGTTCCTAGAGAGTAGTTATCAGTGGTTCACAGTCAAGCTGGAAGGGCATATTGGTCCTGGTTCTGGTTCTGTTCAATATCTTCATAAATGATTTAGATAATGGCATAGAGAGTACACTTATAAAGTTTGCAGACAATTCAAAGCTGGGTTTCAAAGGCTTGGAGATAAGGCTAAAATTCAAAAGGATCTGGACAAACTGAAGAAATGATCTGAGGTAACTAGGATGAAATTAAATGAAGACAAAAGCCAAGTACCCCACTTAGGAGTACAAAATGGGAAATGACTGCCTAGGAAGGAATACTGTGGAAAGGGACCTGGGTGTTATGTTGGATCACAAGCTAAATATGAGTCAACAGTGTAACACTAGTGCAAGAAAAGCAAACATCATTCTGGGATGTGTCAGAAGGAGTGTTGCAAGGAAGACATGAGAAGTAATTCTTCCACTCTACTCTGCACTGATAAGTCTCAGCTGGAGTATTGTGTCCAGTTCTGGGCACCACATTTCAGAAAAAATATGGACAAATTGGAGAAAGTCTAGAGGAAAGCAACAAAAATGATTAAAGGTCTAGAAAATATGAGGAAAGACTGAAAAAATGGTTTTGTTTAATTTTATGAAAAGAAGACTGAGGGGGGCCATACCAGTTTTCGAGTATGTAAAAGGTTGCTACAAGGAGGGTGAAAAATTGTTCTCGTTAACCTCTGAGGCTAGGACAAGAAGCAAGGGGCTTAAATTGCAGCAAGGGAGGTTTAGGTTGGACATTAGGAAAAACTTCCTGTCAGGGTAGTTAAGCACTGCAACAAATTGCCTAGAAAGGTTGTGGAATCTCCATTATTGGAGGTTTTAAAGAACAGGTTAAACAAACATCTGTCAGGGATGGTCTAGTTAATGCATAGTCCTGCCTTGACCAGATGACCTGTTGTGGTCTCTTCCAGTCCTACACTTCTATGATTCTATATAAATAATCAATTTAAGCAATTCTATCAAACTTTATTTAAATCAGACAATTAATTTGACTTTAATAAATTTGATCATTTTACTGAAGGTCTACCTTTTAATACCCTAAGTTAAGTGTTTATGGTCTGATGGGTTTGGTCACAGACCTCCTTGGGACTGTCACCTGATGTGCTGAATTTACCTCCGAGCCCCAAAGCTGCAGACTTAGGTGACCTGCTGAGCAGTTTTTGGTTTATCTCCAGCACCCAGACACACAGTTCCCAATGGGATCCAAACCCCAAATATATCTGTTTACTCTGTATAAAGCTTACACAGGATAAACTCATAAATTGTCCACCCTCTATAACACTGATAGAGAGATATGCACAGTTGCTTGCTTCCTCAGGTATTAATTACTTAGTCTGTGTTAATTAATAAACAAAAGTGATTTTATTAAGTATAAAAAGTTGGATTTAAGTCGTTTCAAGTAATAACAGACAGAACAAAGTAAGTCACCATGCAAAATAAAGCAAAAACATGCAAGTCTAAGCCTAATACATTAAGAAATTGATACAAGTAATATCTCACCCTCAGAGATGTTCCAATAAGTTTCTTTCACAGACTAGACTCCGTCCTAGTCTGGGCCCAATTCTTTCCCCTGGTACAGTCCTTGTTAGTTCCAGCTGAGGTGGTAACTAGTGGTATTTTCATGACTGGCAGCCCCCTTTGTCCTGTTCCATCACCTTGTATAGCTTTGGCGGGAATCTTTTGTCTCTCTGGGTCCCCACCCCTCCTTCTAAATGGAAAAGAACCAGAATTAAGATGGATTCCAGCATCATGTGACATAGTCACATGTCCTGTGAGACCCCAGCCTCCATTTCTCCTGGGCTAGCTCACACGAACACAGGAAAGCTTGCAAGTAAACAGAGCCATTTACATCCAATTGTCCTAGTCAATGGGAGCCATCAAGATTCTAAACCCACATCAATGGCCCACACCTTGCATAATTACAGTAGGACTTCAGAGTTATACTTCATATTCCTAGTTTCAGATACAAGAATAATACATTCATACAAATAGGATGAACACACTCCGTAGATTATAAAATTTATAATGATACCTTACAAGAGACCTTTGGCATAAAGCATATTCCAGTTACATTGTATTCACACTCATAAGCATATTTCCATAAAACATTATGGAGTGCAACGTCACATATGGACAAAACTATCAAGAAATCAAACAGGTTATAAAAATATAAATTCCAACAAGGTCCATGGGATGGAGGGCTTTCTGTCAGATTTCTACAAAACATTTTATAATTAGGTATCTTATATTATTCAAAGGATTTCACTGAAACATTCCAAAAAGGAACCATGTCTCATGACATGAGAACTGCTTTAATATTAAAAAGACCAAAGATGATTGCAACTGTGGTAACTTCTGCCCCATATCTCTGTTGAATACAGATAGCAAAATAATTGTAAAAATTTTAGCAACACAACTGAACACCATCATCCCATCAATTATACACACAGATCAGGTTGGTTTCATTAAAGGAAGAGTGGCTGCTGATAATACAAGAAAAAATAGCTCACTTGATCCAGCAAGCTCAGATGTCAGATTTTCCCTACATATAGTCTTATCTCTAGATGCAGAAAAAGTCATTGATAGGGTTGAATGGCCTTATCTATGTCTGTCCTAAAAGATTTGGATTTTGACCAAAATTCCTGAATTGGGTAAGTGTATTATACAGCTCTCCCCTTGCTTCACTATCAACTAATGGAATTATTTCTCCCACATTTCAACTATAAAAAAGGATATGACAGGACTGTCTCCTCTTGCCTCTCCTTTTTAATCTCTCTCTCGAACCACTGGCAATGTACATACGTCAGCACTCAGTCCTTGATGGTATGACTATAAACAGGAAAGAATACTAAATCAGTGTATATGCTGATGGCATTTTTGTGCTATTGAAGAATCCATCCTCATCAATCTCATCATTATTGAATGTAGTTGATATTTTTTGAAAGATCTCTGTCTTTTGGAATAAATCACAAACAATGGATAAATCCAAAAGACCAGATTCTTCTCAGTTTCATCATTTTGCATTTCAAATGTGCAAGGAAATAACTTATTCAGGTGTTAAATTTGTCCTAATTTTTCCAAAATTGTTTTTATAAACTATATATTAAAAGAAATTTCCAAGGACATGGAAAAGTGGTGTCTCCTCCCTCTATCCTTATCAGGGAGAATAGAAATAGCCAAAATGAATATCTGCCCAATAATGACTTTTATTATTGGTCTGTTGCCTTTCAAGATCTCCCCCTTGCTCTTTGCTCAAATAAATAGGCTTATCATGCAACTTATACGGAATAAAAAAACAGTCTTGCTTGTCACACAAGATCCTTCTTGTACCACTATGGATAACCGGTGCCTCAGGATTAAGGCCTACTCCATGCTTAAAACAATTTAGATAGCAAAAGGATTAACGAATATTAAAGATATAATGCAAGATGATAGACTGGCCTCCTTCAATTACATGTGTAACAAATATTGGCTACTGCCAGGGCCGGATCCAGGGGTTATGCCGCCCCAAGCAGCCAAAAAAAAAAAAAAAAAAAGCCGCGATCACGATCTGCGACATTTCAGTGGGAGGTCCTTCGCTCTGACCGGGAGTGAGGGACCCTCCGCCGAATTGCCGCCGAATAGCTGGACCTGCCGCCCCTCTCCGGAGGGGCTGCCTCAAGCACCTGCTTGCTAAGCTGGTGCCTGGAGCTGGCCCTGGCTACTGCTGTCTCACAGTTCCTTCTCTCTGCAGCTATGCTTAAGGATTCATGCAAGGATTGGGGAAAATTGGTCTGTTTCAAAGAAGGTTTCACTTGAAGAACTCTTGTTATACAAAAACAAATGCACTTGAGCCAAGATTTTCAAAAAAGGAACTGTCATTATCATCTCTTCTTTTCTAGTTTTAAAATGGTAACTAGAAACATTCATTTTTGTCACAGTATGAGGGGTTATAGCTGTTTTAGGGTACAGCCTAAAGATGGGATCACACACATTTGAGCAAGTCTGATGTTGCATTTAGCAGGAGGCAGCGATGGACAGACACGTATTTGCTTCTTTGAAAAAAATCAGTAGCATATATTTCAGTGGGAACATAGATGAGATGGGAGCAAGAAGGGTAAAGGAAAAAAGAGCATAAGAGACAAGGAAGTTAATGATATGGGAAGATGAGGGAATTGTATGCTAGCAGTCAGGATTAGGACAGATATTCTAGAATGCTGAAGATTTATGAGAACAGAGATGAGTAGGGAAAAAAGAAGTAAGAAATTAAAGCATGAGCTACAAGGAGGTTAATGATAGGAAGGGAGTGTGCTAGCAGTCAGGATTAGGAAAAGACATCATCAGCATGGTATTGAAGATTTATGAGAACACGCATAGTTCAGGACAGGGGGAAAAGTAGGAAAAGAGTCAGTTCATGGAACAGAAGAGATGAGATGATGGAAAGAAAGAAGGGTTGAGGGGTGGGGCAAGAAGCAATGAGAAGGAAAGGACAAAGAGCCTGATTAAAAGGATAAGCAGTTCTGCATCAATGTCACCGGTAAAACAAAGATGTAGGAAACTCAGGTTAATGTCCCTGGGCTGGTAAAACTTAAGGCTCAGTCTATGCATTGCAGAAGTTGGATGCAGTCCCAATTTGCTTTATTTAAATGCAGCTGCTGCTTCCCTGAACTTGAGTGGATAAATTGAGAGACTTATAAATAATTTGCGGCCTAAGGGGCTCTTGCACTACTTAAAGAAAAATAGTCTTTTTTTTTTTAATTTGAGGATTTAAAATGGTTTGGTCTAACACATATTGAAAAGTCCTTCATTATGAGCATTTTGAATTTGTATTAGGAAAGCAGCTGGTTCCTATGCAATGATAAAATATTATTTTCTTGTTTAGGATATGCCCTGAGGTGTTACATCTGTGCAGATAGTCCTTTCTTGTGTCCAACCAATGCTACTTGCACCCATGGAGATGATAGTTGCTTACAGATCAGGTTTGGTATGTATACTATCCCACAGAATAAAATAAATACTGAAAAATTAACTCATTCAAAGTTTGTGCATTTCGAGTCTGGAAATGTCCGACTCTGATTTGTTAATTTAGTTCACGATAAAAGACTGTTTGAATTATATGCTGATAATCATCAGTACACTTTAGTTTTTTGTATCAGAGGGGTAGCCGTGTTAGTCTGGATCTGTAAAAAGCAACAATCAGTCCTGTGGCACCTTAAAGACTAACAGATGTATTGGAGCATAAGTTTTCGTGGGTGAAAGCTTATGCTCCAATACATCTGTTAGTCTTTAAGGTGCCACAGGACTCATTGCTTTGTTTTTTTGAGCACCTGATGAAGATAAATGGTGGTGTGTGTATCTGATGTACAACATTTGTCATATATCCAGGTAAATTAAAAAGTCAAATTGAAGTAGTCCAAGTGTATGAATTAACAGCAAGGCAGCACAAGACTGTAGTGGATAAAGTGTACTTCATGTAATTTGTTCTCAGCATAAATATAGTTCACTTAAAATAAACTTATGGTTGAAGTTTATGGTTCAGAACAATCAAAGCATATTTCAAAAAAATGAACCATTCTGACACCAGAATGTTATATCCACTTATCTCTTTCAAAGATTATCATGAGCACCCAGAACATTGGGTGCACGCTTTTTTATTGCAGAATAGTAAAAAGCCAAATATATATAATCTAGCATAGGAGTTATTGACCTGAAAACTGAATCTGCCTGGAGGAACAAGGTTTTTCCATGTGTTGAATGCCAAGTGTGGATGACATCAACATTGCACTTATTCTTCACCTTTTCTGAGAAACAGCTAAGGAATAGCAAGGAATGAAGAACTGTAGGAAACCTCATAGGAGGAAAGTTTTCTGGTCATAATAATATATTTTCCATTATATGGCTTATACTTCCTAGTAGTAAGGGAAATGCTAAGAGGCACTGAGAAGCAGTAAGTGGTTCAGCTGGCATGGATTTGAGCTCTTATAAATGATATTCCTTCAGAAGAGAGAGGATTGTTGAGGGAGAGAATGTTCTTCCTGAGAAAGAAGCTCAGAACTGAAGCAATTGGCCAGACTGTATAGAACTATATACTCGGTAAGTGAGCTATCACTGCGGGCTTGATTGAAGCAAGCTAGCCTAGGGTTTTGTTATTTCTTTAAGCATAAACTAAAGGAAGCCAGTGACTAGAAGTTTCTTTTGGATCTGGATTTACTCCACGCCTAACTTTTTAAAGGGATAGAATTGCTGGGGTAAACAACCTGCCTAGTCAGAGATCCCACACTGCCCAGACCAAACCAAATGGTGACTTTGCCTCCTGCATTTTGTAGGTTGAGATTCCTACAAGAATGGCTGGGAGATCATATGGTGAGCTATAAATGGAGCCTTTAACTGAGGGCTTGTCTACATGAGAGAGTTGCATTATTTTAACTGAAAGTGAGATTTTAAATTGATTCAGTTAAACTGATGCAAAAGGCTGTGTGGAAACTCTTGTATTCATTTAAGAAAACTAAAATTGAAATAAGCCATTCTTAAACCAATACTATACAAGAGTTTCCATGTATCCTTTTGCATCAGTTGAACATCTCACCTTTGTAAATTAGTGCAACTGTCTCATGTAGACAGCGCCTAACTCCTTTTATAAAATAAATGACTGCCAGACTGAAATATGTTTCTACTATCTTTATATTCCACCACACACGCTCCCTCTTCCCCACCCCGATTTCATTCTTCCTCTCCAAAATAGGGACTGGCTATGATGTCTTGTGATAATGGGGGATCTTTAAATGCCCCCAGTTCTGTCACTGCCAAAATGTATTGAAGCTGCAAGCTCGTGAATCCATGAGCATGAAGGAAACTTCTCTGGCACAACTAGAAAAGGACACTATTCTATGTAGTGTTTTCATTAAACTGTAGACTCTGTGATGAGAACTGAGCACAAACTGGGCATTATCCAGCAATGAATAGTTCATTCCAGGTTTTCCTGTGAAAGAAAACTTAGCTGCTAACCCAATCACTCTGTGTAGCTTATGAGTTGTGCTAACTCAAGCTGTTGGCCGTAACTGCATCCCCACTGCATTATTAGCTTGAGAGACAGCAGCACTTGAGATTCAACCCAGATCCCTGATGGGCCAGCTAGCTCGAGTTTAAAGCACTATTTCAGTTGAGCTAGAGATTTGTGTGTAGACATTAAGTTAGAGGGAATACTTGAGTCATATCTCAAGTTAATACTGATTTGACGACAAGCCCGTTGTTGCCTCACATATTGTGTTCCCACCAGCATGTTTATAGCGTGTGTTCACAGAAGAGTGACTGAACATGTTGAAAGGAGTTTGAATGACAAGAACTGGGCTTGTTCAGACAAGGGCAGTGATTCTGCTTCTTTCTACAGAGAAGCAAACAGTATGGTATCCTGCTTCTAACTCTTTTTTTGATTTTTTTTTTAAAGCTGATTTGAAAACCTATGCCTGCTGGAAACAATCCCGATGCAACATGAATGAGATTGCTGATGATTTTGGTGCTGACAACTTTGATTTCCACTGTTGTCAAAAGGACTTTTGCAACAAGAGTCCAGCCACAGTGGTTAGTAAAACAACCTTCAGCATTGCGACTGTGATGACCATGATCTGGATGTTCTGCTTTTAATCTGGAGACAAAAAGATAAACCTATTTTTTTCTGTTTGTATTGCTAAATATTTTCTCAATTCTCTAACTATGAGGTGGTGGAGTTTTGCCCTCTGACTTATAAATCATGCTTCACAAAGTGCTTTCTCTCAGATAAATTACTGTCAATAGCTGTCTGGAAAAAGGGGCACATTGTGTGTTATCAGTCAGAGAGATGATGCCACATTTGGAGGAAAATACCATATTTTAGAAAAAGCTGTATATGGGAAAAACATGGAAAAATACATAAGTGCTAGAAAATTTTAATTTCTTAATGTTCTATGAATTTGCAGTTATGTTTTTCTCTCTTCTCCAATATGTTTTATTATCCTTCAGCCAGTGAATTCTCCTACTGTTGTTTAGAAGAAAAATTTCTTATGATCTTATTAATATAGTTGAAATCCTAGTTCTTGCTGAAATATGTTTAACAATGTTTTGCAAATGAATTATGAAGCCATTGAAATTGCATTATTTTGGGGGAAAGCTTTTGAGTGTTTTACATTTGAAAATTAAATTGAGGTGCATTTTAAGTAAGTAAGGAATGCCCTGCCTCTCTGTAGAGTTCTATAGCATGCAGGTACATGTAGTTGCTGCTTCAGCATCTTGTGTAAATTTTATCTATTGCTTATCATGGCTTTCACAACAAAGATTTGAGCTGAGCAGGTCCTTTGCACAGCAAACAACTTTGTATATTCAGAGTTGTATGCAATCTTCTGGTGTTAGCCTGATATTTTTGTCTGAAAAACAGTTAAGAGTTTAAAAGGGCACACCTAGCAAAATTTCCGGTATGGATATGCTTTAATTAGTTTCTGCTTGAAAACGTATTCAGCAAATGCAACTAACTCTTTGGGCTTCTAAATGTGGATGTTTCAGAAATAGACTTGTAGAACTTCTTTGTGCAACACTTATAACTGCCAATATTTTATTATTATTGCCACTAATAAAACATGTATTGCATGAAAAATGCTCTTTCTGTACATGGAAAGAAGGCTTTTGACACAGCTTTGATCTTGTTGCCAATTGTACTGGCTCACTAAGTGATGGGGATAGAAAGAGATGGGGATAGACCTGGGTGCTTTTCCTATATTTGCGGCCCCTCTCTTAATCTGTACTTGGTAATATCAAATCTTCCCTGGCTTCCTTAGCGGTGTACTACCCTCCTTGCTTTGGGAAAGAGGGGAGTCAATTACCAAAGACTATTCCTGAGATCCTTGGTCTGTGGTATCCAGAGTCTCCTATGGTAACCAGTACACTTCTGCTTTGTTGCCATAGGTATGGGCAGATGAAGGCACCATATTATTCCTTGCAGAACATATGACAGTTTGGTTTTAGTTTCATTTGATAAAAATGATTCCAGCTATTAAGATGTTCTGGAATTTATCTAATCATGCAGAACATGAGTGATTATGGTGATTTTTGATTAATAAAAAAGGACAAAAATAAACAAAACTGTGAGATAAGTATGGTTATTTACCAGAATGCTTGTTACCGTTAGGAAAGAATCCTATGTTGGGAAATGAGAAACCTAACCTTACGTAATGCACAAGGCAGCCTATCTGGGAGTGGAGGCTACACAGAGCTGTTAGCTGTGCTGGGAAGGGGTTATTTCATTAGGAAATGGTGAGGGTTACTAATCTAATTTCAGGCTTCAGACTACCCCTTTTGTCTGCGTAAACTAACAACATACTGTAGGGAACAATCCTACCATGGAAGAGACAACACACTAGATCATTCATAGATGATTTTCATCCCTACATTATATGAATCATTGACTTTCTGAACCAGATACTCCCTCTGTTCTTTGTTAGTTCCTAATATAATTTTTTTTCTTTTTGATGATGAATACTCTGGTTTCAAATCATACTGATTCAGGTAACATCACTTTTTGTTAATTGTTGCTATTGTGTTAATTAGCAGCCATTTCATTAGCTCCCATTTAGCAACACAAGGAGCATATTGGACTTCAAGCAAATTTACATGGAATCTATAAAATATGCAATAAAGCCTCTAATTATCTTGCTTCTCTTGGAACAATCCTACCTTTCATCCTTCTTAGGGCTGTTTTCTGCTTCTGCATAATTTTTTTTGCCCCTCAAGGAGGAAACGTGGCTGGATTTCCATTTGGAAAAGTCATGGCATCATCAGCCTCTGTTCCAAGGCTCTACCCTCACCGATCCCCCGGCTGGTTGAGCCAGCCAGGAAAGCTGCCCCTGCTCCGCCCCCACCCCGCCTCTTCCCCAAAGCCCCCACCCCTGCTCCATGCCCGCCCCACCTTTTCCCACCCCTGCCCCCACTCCACCCCTTCCCCATAGCCCCCGCCCTTGCTCCACCCCTTCCCCAGGCCTACCCCCCACTCCACCCCTTCCCCTGAGCTATTCTCTGGGGGACTGCAACAGGGTTTGGGCACACCCTGCACTCACTGGGTGGCGAAAGTGGAACTACCTGGCCCCAGTCCACTCTGCTCCACCAGTGTGTGCTGGGGGGCGGTTCCCTCCTGCCCCACAAGTCCCAAGGCTGGGAGCCAGGGTAGCAGAGCAGAGTGGGCTAAGGCTGGGTCACTCCACTTCCCACTGCCCTGTGAGTGCGGGGTCGGGCCTGCCTGTCCTGCAATCAGCGGGTGGCAGGAAGTGGAGTGACCTGGCCCCAACCCGCTCCACTCTGCTAGCTTGAGCTGGGGGCGGTTCCCCCCTACCCTCCAAACCTGCTCCTGCCCCCCCACAGACCTTGGGCTCAACCCCCCCTCTCCCCGCTGAGGCCTGGGGCCATGGGTGGCAAGTTTGTAGAAATTTTGGTGGTGCCCAGAACCCACCCCCCAACTCTGCCCCCCCAAACTCCGCCCCCACCTGCCTAATGCTCTGGGAGGGGGCTTGGGGGGGGGAGGTCTGGGGTGCAGATCCTGGGCTGGAGATTAGGGTGCAGGAGGGGTGCAGGGTGCAGGCTTTGGGATGGAGTTTGGATGCTGGGTGCAGGCTTTGGGCTGGGGCAGGGGTGGGTGTGCAGGAGAGGGTGAAGGGTGCAGGCTTTGGGACGGAGTTTGGGGTTGGGAAGGGGTATGTGGGAAGGGGGAGCAGGTGCACCTTGTGGGGAGGGAGTTTGGTGATAGGAGGGAATACGGCCCCGGGGTGAGGGCTGTGGGGCTGAGGATGAGGGATTCATGATGCAGGAGGGGGCTCAGGGCTGGGGCAGAGGATTAGGGTGTAGGGGGATGAGGGCTCTGGCTGGTGCTGAGGGGTTCATGATGCAGGAGGGGGATCAGGGCTGGAGCAGAGGATTAGGGTGCGAGGGGATGAGGGTTCTGGCTGGGGATGAGGGGTTCATCCTGTGGGGGGAGGATCAGGGCTGGGGCAGAGAATTAGGGTGCAGGGGGATGAGGGGTTCATGCTGCATGGGGGGGCTCAGGGCTGGGGCTGAGGATTAGGGTGCAGGGGGATGAGGGGTTCATGCTGCGTGGGGGTGCTCAGGGCTGGGGAAGAGGATTAAGGTGCAGGGGTGAGGGCTCTGTCTGGGGCTGAGGATTAGGGTGTGGGGGGATGAGGGGTTCATGCTGCGCAGGGGGGGCTCAGGGCTGGGGCTGAGTATTAGGGTGCAGGGGGATGAGGGGTTCATGATGCATGTGGGGGGCTCAGGGCTGGGGCTGAGGATTAGGGTGCAGGGGGATGAGGGGTTCATGCTGCATGGCGGGGCTCAGGGCTGGGGCAGAGGATTAAGGTGCGAGGGGATGAGGGTTCTGGCTGGGGCTGGGGGATGAAGGGTTCATGATGTGGGGGGGCTCAGGGTTGGTGCTGAGGATTAGGGTGCAGAGGGGATGAGGGCTCTGGCTGGGGATGAGGATTAGGGTGCGGGGGAATGAGGGCTCTGGCTGGGGCTGAGGATTAGGGTGCGGGGGAATGAGGGCTCTGGCTGGGGCTGAGGGTTTGGGGTGTTGGAGAGGCTCAGGGTAAGGGCAGCCTGCCTTGCCATTAGTGGAGGGCAGGCACTAGGACCCTGGGGCAGCAGACAGCAGTTCTGCCGGGAGCCGCTCTACTCCTGCAGCATGAGGAAGAGGCTCGCCCTGCTTTCTGTCAGGCAGGGACGCGGCACGGCGTGGGGGACACGCAGGGGGAGGGGTGGCAGGCGGGGGCTGGGACCTGCTCCAGGCAGGGACACGATGGGGCGGGGGGGAGGCCCGCGGGGGCCGGGGCCCGATCCAGGCAGGGCTGGGGGAGAGACCCAGCTCCAAATATTGCTGGAGCAGGGCCCCCAGCCCTGAATATTCCTGGAGCCCGGGCACCGCAGGTCTATATAACCTGCCGCCCATGCCTGGGGCTGCATAGGGCACCAAAATGTCTAGGGACAGCCCTGATTGCGATATAGCTACACCCCACACTTCCCCATTTGACCTATCTGGCCAGTTAAGAACATAAGAATGCCACACTGGGTCAGACCAATAGTCCATCTAGCCCAATATCCTGTCTTCCGACAGGGCCAATGCCAGGTGCTTCAGAGGGAATGAACAGAACAGGCAATCATCAAGCGATCCATTCTTGTCGCCCATTCCCAGCTTCTAGCAAACAGAGACTAGGGACACTTCACAGCATGGTTTTGCATCCCTGTCCATCTTGGCTAATAGCCATTAATGGACCTATCCTCCAGGAACTTATCTAGTTCTTTTTTGAACCCTTCACAACATCCTCTGGCAAAGAGTTCCACAGGTTGACTATGCGTTTGTGTGAAAAAATACTTTCTTTTGTGTGTTTTAAACCTGCTGCCTATTAATTTCATTTGGTGACCCCTAAATCTTGTGTTATGAGAAGGAGTAAATAACACTTCTTTATTTACTTTCTCCATACCAGTCATGATTTTATAGACCTTTATCATATCTCCCCTTAGTCAAACTGTGGGACACATGCCCCTAAGAGAGGTGTGGAAGAAAGTTTGGGAGGCGAGCAGCGATGCCAGGTGGCTCATGCCAGCCCCAGGTGGTGGGGCACAGGCCAAGCATCACAGGGCGCTGGGAAGGGAGTGCCACCTCCACCCCAGGACTCATCTCAGCAGGCCACCCAGCCCCATGGGTCAGTGATAATATCTGCCATGACTGTGCAGATTTCTGCTCCCTGCAGCCACTGTGTCCAGCGCTGACTCCATCCCCAGGGACCGTCACACATACCTTTCCCCACCTGATGAGGGAGAGGCAGGTATTGGCCCTGCCCTAGCATTGCAGCCTGGCTTCAAGGTAAAATAGTCCCTTTGCTGAGGAAGCCTTAATTGTGCCATACCCATTGGTAAGTATCTGTTTATTTGAAACTTATGGGTGTAGGTAATTTAATTAAAGTGGTTAGGTGAGTGAGGGTGAGGGAGAGCGAGCGATGGAGGGATGGAGGGAGCAGGGCAGGGCCTCAGAGAATGAGTGGTGTAGGGGCATGGCCTCAGGAAAGGGTCGGGGCAATGGGCAGAGTAAGGGTGTTTGGGTTTGTGTGATTACTGTTATTCCTACGTTTTCTTTGAGGTAGATACTTGGTTGCACTTAAATTCAAAAAGTGATCTTGTGCTTAAGAAGGTTGGAAACCACTGTTAAGGTCTGTTATAAACAGGACAGTCATCAGTTGTTCTCCATGTCCACTGAAGATATAATCAGCTTATTCTGCAGCAAGGGAGATTTAGGTTAGCTATTAAGAAAAGCTTAACTATAACAATTTTTAAGCACTGGAACAGGCCTCCATTGTGAAATCCCTGCCACTGGTGGTTTTTAAGAGCAGGTTAGACAAACAACTCTCAGGGATAGTCTAGGTATACTAAGTACTGCCTCAACACAGAGGGTAGGATTAGATGACCTCTTGAGGTCCCTTCCAGCCCTACATTTCTGATTATTCTTATTGTGTACTGTGGGTAACCCAAAACATTCAAGGGCTTCAATAGTCTATTTAGTGTGCAGCCACTAGAGGGCTATAAGATCACACATGCTTGCTCAAGGGTGTCTTTATCCAGAAAGGGCAGTGTTAGCACAAACGTTGTGGATGGGCAGACACATTTTTTTCCTCCAGCCCAGGTCCACCCAGTAATGCTCCCTATGCTGGAGCAGCTTCTTTTTCATCACACATTGTAAGGGCAAGCAGCACTGTGTGGATGTCACAGATAAACCAAAGGGGAAACATCGGGTATTAGAGACCTAGTAATGAATTCATGATTTTTTTCTGCTCATATATGCTCCGCTGCTTCTTCTGAGCCTGCATTGAAGTCATATGAACTTTATTCATGTGTTTGTAAGATTAATAATTTGCTATGGAAATGACACACATAGTACTGTATATTAATTTAACTTGAGCCCTTCCCTGTGCTTGTACTTCACAATCATAACATATTTATAAGGGCTCCTCTGCCTGCTGTCATGTTTGTGACAACACTGCCCACAGTATACAATAAGAATAATCAGAAACTACCTTTCACAGCCCCCTTAGATCAGTGATAATCAGACTGTGGCTCTTTAATGTGTCTCCTGTGACTCTTTGCATTGCATGATATTAAACTACTGTTTATGCAGTAAATCATGCAATGATTTAATTAACTAATCTAAGTTATTAACCAATCAGGATGCTTTTACTACCCAATTAAGTTAACTTGCGCTAAGTTATTAACTTGTTTGCTGTGAAAATTTTTTATCCTGTTATATTGTTTAAATATGAATGGTACTATAGTAAATGAAGCAATGAATTCACATTACTGTGGGGTCTTTTGTATAATGTTGATAGCTAATTTTGCTCCTGAACCACTGAGGTCTGAGTATCACTGCTTTAGACATAATCTGCAGACCCCCAGGTTGAAATCCACTTGGCTAGAGGAAGGAAGCTCTGGGAGAGGTAGGATGACCAGATGTTCTTATTTTATAGGGACAGTCCTGATATTTGGGTTGTTTTCTTGTATAGGTGTCTATGACTCAGTATCCTGATTTTTCACACTTGCTATCTGGTCACCCTGGAGGAGAGGGCTACATTAAAGAAATTGTGTTAAATTTGTTTTCTTTTAGGGTGGTGTCTCTGAATTGTCTTGTTCCTGATTCTACAGCCTTGGCATTCTTATACTTTACCACACAGCCTCAAATGACTGCTTATTTATCTTACAACAATTCTGCCTGTCTTCATTTCAGAGCTTTCTTGTGGTTCTGCATATTTGTTCTCCCACTTTTATTTAGACTTGGCTAGATTTCCTTTTGCAAAAACCTTTACTTCATCTACCTCCATTTCCAAAGGCTCTAGCCCAGTGGGTCTCAGCCAGAGTATGTGTACTGCTGGGGGTACACAGAGGTCTTCCAGTGGGTACATCAACTCATCTACATATTTGCCTAGTTTTACAATAGGCTACAAAAAAGCACTAATGAAGTCAGTACAAACTTAAATTTCATAGAGACAAAAGGAGAAAGTAAGCAATTTTTCAGTAATAGTGTGCTGTGACACTTTTGTACTTTTAGGTCTGATTTTGTATGCAAGTAGTTTTTAAATGGTGAGACTTGGGGGTACATAAGACAAATACGAGTCCTGCAAGGGGCTCAGTAGTCAGGAAACAGGTTTCAGAGTGGTAGCCGTGTTAGTCTGTATCAGCAAAAACAACCAGGAGTCCTTGTGGCACTTTAGAGATTAACCAATTTATTTGGGCATAAGCTTTCGTGTGCTAAAACCCATTTCATCAGGTTTTAGCCCACAAAAGTTTATGCCCAAATAAATTGGTTAATCTCTAAAATGCCACAAGGACTCCGCATTGTTTTTGTAGCGAGGAAAGGTTCACAACCACTGCTTTAGCCTCACGGTTGTTTTGTTTTTATTATAGCTTTGTCTACTCTCTTAGCTTCTACTTCCACAACAACCACAAGGGTGGGTCTACTTGAATTATCTCTCTCCCTGCTTTCAGAGAGAATGAAAATCCGTTTGATAAATGCTTAAATTTTAAATGACGTTCCTTCTTCACAAGCAGGGGCCCTGCAGCAGATACATCCATTCTTAGTAAAGCAAAAACCTAGGCAATCTAGTCCAAATCTTGTGATCCTTGACGAATGGGGAAGGAATGCTTTTTAGCAACTTCCACAGCAGGAATTACGCAACTGTTTGCCTCATTGCAGGGTGTGTCTGTTTCCAGAGAGGAAGAGCTCGAGTTCCTTTTCACCACGGGAGCAAAAATAGCTGCCCTTTCCCAAAAAGTGTGCTGGACAGCCGGGCCTTACGAGCAAATCAGACCCATAAAAGAGAATCTGTGCAAGCAGCTTTGGGGACTGGGATAACATTAGCGTGCGAAGAAGCTGGCATTAGTCTAGCCTCCAGCTGCAGAAATTCATGCTCAGCCCCCCCTTATCGCCCAGCTAATCGCTGCCACCGCTCAGCTCTGGGGATTGACTGGCTAGTCTACATTAGCAGCGCTAAAAAAAACTCTCCAGGAGGGGCGGCCGCACGGTTTACAGGGGCGCTTCACAGCCGCTGAAACGTGCTGCGCGCAGGGGTTTTTTTCCCACAGCCCCTGAGCGAGAAAGTTGCCGCCCTGTAGATTGCAGGGGGTAGAGAAACCGCAGACGCCTGCAGCGGGCTGGCCCCTCCTAGACGCGGGGATAGGAGGCGGAAGACGAGAAGTAGGCGAGGGCGGTGTCAGCTCGGCCGGGAGCGGAGACCGTTGGGTTGCTGCGTAGCCTCCTGGAAGATCCTTTGGTGGCGGCGGCGGGTGAGCAGGGGCAGGGGCCGCGGGGTGTTTGCAGCGGGGGGCGCAGGACGCGGCTCGCGGTCGGGGGGCGGGGGCTCCTGAATTATAACCGCTTGGGGCAGAGCCCGGGCTTCCCTCCAGGGCCGTGCGGTGCCCAGGGACCGACCCTCCGTCCGGGCACTGCCGTGTCAGACACGTAGTGGACGGTGCAGTACCCTGGTCACGGCCTCCCCGCTCCCGCCCGCGGGGCACGCGCCTTCCCGGGCTCCGGGGGCGGCTTCTGCCACAGGCCCGTGTTCTGGTGTCGGGTCTGGCGGGCGAGAAAGGAAACCGCGGGGCCTAGGCCACAGAATTTGTTTTCCCCCGAAGTGCTGCCTCACGCGCGGGCTCCGTTAACGGCAGGATTCGCGCCCTGCCCGAGGCAGTCCGGCTTCCCAGCTCTGCCTTTGTGTCTGGCCATCGCCTGCCACCCCCCGGCAGGGCTGGAGTGGCGTGAGTCTTAGCTATGTAGCGTCTTCGGGAGGGGGGGGGGGGGGAACTCTGCGGTGAGCCGTGACTTGGCACCCGGGGCTGCAGCCTCTCTTGTTCTTTGTAATGTATTGGCTGTAGTTGGCTGCTCTAGGGGTTATCAGGCCGTTTATCTTCTCCCCCCCGCCCCCTTTTCTGGCTAAACAGTAATGTTGCATTAGCAGCCCCGGGCATTGTGCCTCCTAGGGTATGGTTACACTGGCGAGTTGCAGCGCTGGAAAGCCTCTACCAGCGCTGCAATTAGTAAGTGGCCACACCTGCAGGGCACTTCCAGCGCTGCAACTCCCTGGCTGCAGTGCTGGCCGTACACCTCACTCAGCATGGGGAATAAGGATTCCATTGGCCTCCAGGGTATAAGGTGTATCCCAGAATGCTTTTATAAATTACTCTCTTTGTTTTGTTATGCAGCCTCTCTTTGTTTTGTTGTGAACGGAGCTCCGTTGCTGCTTATCTAAAAAACAAACAGAGCTCCTGTTTGCTGTGATCATCTGTACCTGGCTGTAAACAATCAGATGAGAGGCAGGCAGGGAGAGTGAATGAAACAGCGGGGAGTTGTGTTGGCTGCAGCTGTTTGCAATTAAGAGTTAAGACTAAGGGGTTGGAAACATGTTCTGATTTTTCAAGTCAGGAAGCTAAACACACAGTGTTGGCTCCAAAAATCCCCTCTCTCTCTCCCCCCGCTCCCTGTCACACTAGACCCCACCCCACCCCCCTCTTTTGAAAAGCACGTTGCGGCCACTTGAATGCTGGGATAGCTGCCCATAATGCATCACTCCCAACAGCGCCGCTAATGCTGCAAATGTGGCCACACACCAGCGCTGCTCCTACACAGCTGGATGACCAGCGCTGCAAACCGTAAGTGTAGCCATACCCCTAGATATGTAGCGGGCACAAAGTCAGCGCTAAACGGATGTGCTGGGCGAGAAGTGCGGCTTGAGAGCGGAAAGCTAGCAGAACGCTTAAATGCATGTCAGGTTATCAAAGTGCAGTGCCGAGAAGTACAGGAAGATCCCAAACAGTCTGACTTGTACAGGGCAAGATCCTTCCACGCTTAGAACGCTCTGGAGTTTCTTGCTCTCAGGATAGTCCCATTAAAATTAAGCACAGTCGCTTGAGCAGATCATCAGAATCATGCCCACAGAGACTCAAGTACTACATATCCGCTCATCCTGCCCACCATGTATGGAGTTTGAAGAGATGTAGGGCAAGTCAAGTGACTTCATATTGGCTTAGGGTAATGGCAAAATAAAAATAAGCCTAATGTTCAGGAAACTTCAGAAGGTATGTGTTTGCAAAGAGGGGTTTGTGTGAAGAGAGAGACAGTCAGTTCATACTGATAGTTTTGTCGAACTGGCCAAAGAACATTAAACCATGGCAGCTGTGAGTGCCATTCAAATCTGAGGCGTCCAAAAACCAGGAGCCTTTTGCTGTTAACTGTCAATTGCTTAAATATGTCTGACTTTCCCATTGCATATGCCTGGATGTATTGAGTCCTTGTGTGACTCTATTGATTCAGGGGAGTTCACCGGGGATGAATTTAGATGGTTGGCTTGTTTTTACTGAACCAACCCTTCAGAGACTTATGAAATGACACTGGCAGAATTGTTCAATTCCTATTTCTGTTTTTTATTTGGGCTAATGCTGAATGATGTATCTAGCTGTAACAAAGAAGGATATTAAACAGCATCTTAACTAAAGTTAGTTGATTCAAAAATTAGCAGCTCCCAACAACTTGCATTCAAGAACTTTAACTGAGTTGGTTGCAGACCACAGGTATTCGTTTTTAATAGATCTTGGTAAAATTTCAGAGGACTGGAAGAAGGCCAGTGTTGTGCCAATACTTTGTTTTCCATTTAAAAATAATGCAAGCTAATTACAGGCTGGTAAGTCTTAGGCCTGGTCTACAATGGGGGGGGGGGTTCGAACTAAGGTACGCAAGTTCAGCTACGCTATTCGCGTAGCTGAACTCAAAGTACCTTAGTTCGAAGTACTTACCCATCCTCACGGCGCGGGATCGAAGTCCGCGGCTCCCCCGTCGACTCCGCAGTTCCGGAGTCGACGGGAGCACGTTTGGAGTTTGATATATCGCGTCTCATCTAGACGCGATATATCAAACTCCGAGAAGTCGATCGCTACCCATCGATCCGGGTGGGTAGTATGGACGTACCCTTATATTAAGCCCAAGTAAAATAATAGAAGGGTTTATATCCAACTGTGTCAATAAGGGATTAGAGGCCAAAAATCTAAGTAATGCCAGTTAGCATGGTTTCATGGAAAATGTCTTGTGAAAGAGTCACATTTGTTCGACAAAATTGAGTGTGGTTGATAAAGGTAACTGATGTGGTTTACTTGGACATTTGACTTATGAGTAGCACCAATTTTTAAAAAATAAGGTTACACAAAATTAACAGTCTTTTTTAAAATCCATTTAAATTGAGCTAACTGATAGCAGACATACAATGTTAGTGCCTTAGAGCCTGCCATCTGGATCATTCAGTAAACGGCACAATCGAACATGTTTGAAATACTGCCAAGTGACAAGTCATATGTTTAGGGATAAAGAATGTAAGCCATACTTAAAGATGGGGGACTATCCCACAAAGCAGTGATTCTGTGGGAAAAAACCTCAGGAATCATTGTAGATGACTAAGTGACTGTGAGGTCCTGTCCCAATGTGATGCAGTGGCAAAAGGGCAACAGAGTGTTCTCTCTTACACGTCCAAGGATTATCAAGTAAGAATAGGGAGATAACATCTCTATATAGGACATGGGTGAGACCATTACTGGGTTACTGCATCTAGTTCTGCTCTCCACACTTCAAAAAGAACATTGAAAAATTAGGGAGATCAGAGAAGAACTAGAAAAATTGAATTTCTGAAGACTTATTGTAAGATGCGTTTTCCAGAACTCAATCTGTTTATCTTCTCAAAGAAAGGTTAAGTTTTGACTTTATCATAGTCTGCAAGTTTCTACACAAGGAGATGATATGAAGGGGCTCCTTAATTTTAGCAGACAAAAAGCCTAACAAAATCCAGTGACAGGAAATCTGAAGTGGAAAAATGTCAAAATGACACAACTTCTTAAATGAGTCATCAACCACTGGAATGAATTACTAAGGGAAGTGATCATTTGCACTCCTTAACTATAGATGTTATAGTTTAACAAGACTTGACAACCGAGCCAGCAGTTCTCCTTTTGCTGCCCCACATTCTGGAGCAGTGTACGACAGAACAAGGAGTCCTGATGGCTAGCTGGTGTTGGAGGTGATGGTTCTGCTTCAGCTTTGAGTCCTCCACCCCCTCTCCCTTTCCTCCAAGGAGTAGAGAAAGGCAGGTCAGGAAGAATAATTATCTCCACTACACAAATTACTGGGTAAAATTCTGTAGCTTGTGTTAATCATTAATGATCACAATAGACCCATCTGATCTTAGAGTGTGAAAAGATGACGGATCCTCTAATGTGACATTACGAAGACTGAAGCGGTAGAAGTCCAAAGGCTACTGCTGTATAAATGCTGCTGTTCTTAGTGTATAAGAACTTGGAGGTCTGCTGACAGGCAGGAATGTGCTGCAAGTCTTTCATTTTTGATTTTGGTGCCTCACAAAGGACCGAGAAATCAGTAAAATTTGGCTAGTCCCATAGCAACAGAATGATCTGGTGTTCATTTCCTAGTTACCTGCTGTATCCATGCCAGTCATCAAATAAAATACGTAGGAAGTAAAGCTCCTTAGTAACTATTTATTAACCCCCAAAACGGTAGAAATTGTCCCCATTTTACAGTAGGGGAAGCTGAGACACAGAGTAGTTAAGTGATGTTCAAGACAAAAGCGTAGGGAATCAGTGTTGAAGGATGGATTGGATTTAGGAGTTCCTCGCTCTCGTTTTCATGGTTGGACCGCTAGTCCTTCAACCTCTTGGATCCAAAGCTATTTAGATAGATTAGGGGTGTCACCTTCATCTTTTGGCAGAGGGTTAATGCCATTTTTAATCAGCCTGTGGAGGGGTTATAAACACAGTACCAGAGACTAACCCAGGGTTTCTCAAAGAGGGGTCGCTGCTTGTGTAGGGAAAGCCCCTGGCGGGCCGGGCCGGTGTGTTTACCTGCCCTGTCCGCAGGGCCAGCCGATTGCGGCTCCCACTGGCTGCGGATTGTTGCTCTGGGCCAGTGGGAGCTGCTGGAAGCGGTGCAGGCCGAGGGACTTACTTGCCGCCGTTTCCAGCAGCTCCCATTGGCCTGGAG
Organism: Mauremys mutica; assembly: GCF_020497125.1. Taxonomy (NCBI): domain Eukaryota; kingdom Metazoa; phylum Chordata; order Testudines; family Geoemydidae; genus Mauremys; species Mauremys mutica. Next base: position 81,914,490 of record NC_059075.1, read on the forward strand.
CAGCGAACTGCGGCCAGTGGGAGCTGCGATCGGCTGGCCCTGCGGATGGGGCAGGTAAACACACCAGCCCGGCCTGCCAGGGGCTTTCCTTACACAAGCAGTGACCCCTGTTTGGAAAAACCCTGGGCTAACCTCAGTTCACAGTGGATCTCCCATTGTGCAAGCCTCCCACTGATCTCAAAGATCAAAGGTAGGTGTAACAGGGTGGCATGCCCCTTAAGGGCTGCATGGCCTGGGACTAGCCAACCCTGATTACTGAATAGGCCACACCTGAGATCAAGTACTTCCCTATAAAGAGCAGCAGGAGACTGCAATGAAGGTGAGAAGCTCAGGAAAACTGCAGGGAGTAAAAAAGGCTCCTGCAGGAAAGAACCTGACTTCAGAGGAGGGTGGAGGGCAGAACCTGATGAGCAGGAGGCTCCTGTGGGAAAGTCTGACTGGGTTTGCCTGGAGTCAAACAACTCTGATTACTAAGGGGGTACTTCTGAGCAGGAATCACCTGCTTCCCCAGTAAGAGCAGAAGGAAGAAGCCAGGCTCCTGACCCTGCAGAGTTCTCACAGAGTAGGCTCCTATAGAGAAACTTGAAACTTTGGGAGTGAGGCAACAGGCAGGACAGGCCTAGGAGAATGGATCAACTTAAAGTTTAATTTTGAATGTTGGTTAACTTAGTAAAGCAGAACCCAAGAGGGGATGGAAATGGATAAGTGTGTTTGAGTATATTAAGGGGAAAAGGAAAAAAACAAAGCAGAGCACTGCAGACTGACTCAAAGGCCACCAGAGGATGCACAGGAGGCAGCCAGGCCTACTACTACAGTAGGATATGTCTCTTGTGTAGTAGTTAACTTTCCAGTTAAAGCCGCGGGTCCTCCTGGTCAACCTCCTCCTCGCCCTGGCTAAAATGGCCATCTACGCAACCAGGGAGAGGAGGTTGGCCAGTGGAGACTCCTGTGACTGTGGGGCTTGGTTCCGGTCCTTAGTCCGTTCACGTATCTGGGCAGAGTTCCTCTGGGCGGCGTCCACTGGCTCCCTTGACGCCTTCGAGGAGCAGTGGGTGCTGTCCAGGGTTCTCTGCTCGGTGTCCCCGTCAGGCTCCCTTCTTATGACCCTTGGACTGCACTCCTGTCCCTGTTCTTTTATTAGTTGTCCCCTGAAATTAGTGGGTTTCTGAGGTCCTGTAGATCCTCCCGTTAGGCTGGAGGGGGGATCCTTTAGCATTGGGCAGGCTTCCGCCTGCCCGGTTCCCAGAAGCCCAATAGATACTATATTTACTGTTTAATGCCTTACTGCTGCCTTTCCACTGAGTGCTGCCCTTTAGGACCACAGCTGTTTCTACTCTTTCATTATCTTTATTCCTTCTTCATCTTCCTTTGTGTCTCTTTTCCCTTGTAGCCTGATTTGGGGTGGGTTAGTAGGGTCGGTGGAATTTATCCACTTAATTTAATTTTTATTTGATAATTAAATTTCTAATTAATTAGTAATATTAATAATTAATAGATATTAATAATGTGGGTATGGCTCACCAATGTGTATGATCAGAAGATAAAGTTCGTCCTGAATCAGGCTTCACAGTTTATAAAAGGAGCTTCGGGGTATTTGACAGGAACTTACACTGAGACAGAAATAGTCATAAAGACCTTTTATTAAAATCAATGAAACAATAAGTAAATGTAAAAATGTTAAAACAGTTCGAGATTACAAAGTTACAAAATATCACAGTTCTTTAAGAGAGATATTTATGATAATACACTGTTATAAACTCACTCTGTGCAGTAGCACTTTGGGGGGTGTTCACACTTCTGATAGAGGAAGTTGGCTTTAACCCTACATAAACTAGGTGTTTTAGAAGGTAAAGCAGAAACTAGATTCCTTTATACTTACAGCTTTGAAAAGAAATAATACCACGGCCTATTAATAGTTAATAGCCTTCGTAGTTGGGTAGCATCGATGCGTAGATGGGGTGGAGGCGATGGAGTAAACAGGAACAGATAGATGGGTGTATCACCTCCCTAATGGTGATTTGTTTCACCTTTTATAGAGCATTATTCAGAAATCCTTCCTCCTATGCCCAAATTTCGTCTTTCCCCCACGGAAATGTTAGGATACACCTGCCTCATAGGCTAACGTGTGTGCGTATGAGTGACAGTTATGTACGCATTTGTGGTGTACTTGTTAGATTTGTGGGCAAAAATCCCTATTTCCACCCTTTACTGTTATTGGTTCAGTTAAAGGTCTCCAGACATCTGCGTAGGTATTTTGTCTTATTATTACTTTTCTGAGTAAGGGTCCCAAAGGTTGCCTTCAGCGTCACAGGATGTCTGACCTGGAGGTATCTTGCATTTCAGTTATTGCAAATCTATAAATCTATAAGCCTATTACATACTTAAATTTATCAAAAAGACATTTTATACAGACCAACAGACTAATCCTCAGGGCTACACCCTTCTGCTGCAACTTCCAGTCTCCCCCTCTGAACTTTGTGCCTACCCACTTGCACTTCTACTAAAATGATCAGCAGTGACCTTCTTTAAATATCAATGTTAACTATCATCATTAGACTTTAGAATTCAGTGAAATGAATGGAGAGGGAAAACTTGCCATGACAGGCTGGCTGCAGTCTCTGGTAGACTTCATTGCTTTGGTTTTCACTTGGTTCACATTTTGAATGTTTTCTTCACAGCCTGATGGGTAGAAACTAGGGTGACCAGATAGGAAGTGTGAAACATCAGGATGGGGGGTGGGAGAGGAATAGGGTACTGTGTAAGATGCCCCTAATATCAAGACAGTCCTATAAAATCAGGACATCTGGTCACCCTAGGAGGAAGTAACTTTTTATTAATGAGCTGGGATTCTGTAGAATCTGTAATTGTCATGGGTGGGCCACATAATTAGTATTGTCAAGGGTTCTGAATGTTTGTTCTATCATATGTATTCATGGGTATACAACCCACATCACTGTAATATCCAGTGCCTCACATACATTACTGAATTTATTCCCCCAACATTTCAGTGAGGTATGGGATCATTATCTCCACTTCGACACCTTGGTCCCCATCTCGAATCTCCAAATCCTGTTGCCCTTATAAAGGATGGTTTTGTAGAATTTTTTTTCCCTAACATTAAATATTTTGAGCTAAGGAGTGTAATCCTAACTCATGACTGTGCTCTTGCTTCCAGATATAGGAGGAAACATGAACGGGAACAAAACAAATTGTGTCCTGCTCACTGGCTTCATTATTCTGGCTGTGTTTTGCAGTTCTGGTAGGTATCCTGAAATGTCTACATTAAAAGGCAAATTATGAGCCCAGCATCAGACCCAAGTAGCTGTGCTGGTGCTGAGCAAATATGCAGGGGGAGGATCCTCTCACCACTTTCCTTCAGGTGGCAGAACTGCTTCCCAGAAGCTGTTCTGGCCCACTACCTACAGTAGGCTCAGTGATCCCTTGTGCACAGCCCCTGGGAAGTATACACCTGCCCTTGCTGAACTTAGCGACACCTGGTTTTGCTAGAGTTCTGTAGTGGTCTGCCAATCTATCTTTTATGCAGCATGCATTACATTGCAAACAGCAAACCAATTGCAGCCCAATGCAATAGCAGAATCCTATTTCAGCAATAGAATATCAGATTAAGGTTGAATTATGTAAATATTCATACAATAATAATATGGCATAAATCAAGGGCAAGCAGATTAAGAGCTTGGGATATGGACTTGGTATAGATGGAATTCCAAGTTCCATAGAATGTGTTTTGACTCTATCCAGATCAGCATCAAAGGTGCAGGCTATTACACAGCTGTCTTAAGTAGGGTGCATGTGGAAGTAAATGTATAGCGGATTCCCTGAGACCATCCTACATGGAATGTTAAGTTCTAATTCTTACTACTTACTTCAGAATTAGGATTTTTAAATAGGTACTTTGCTAGTTATAAACTAAAAAATCTTTTCAAATTTCTCTACCATGAGGGAGAGGTGGGTGGGTGAGAGCGAATGTGCACATGCACATACCAGCATGTGTAAAGGGGACGGGGAGAGAATCCCACGTCTCCTCCTTTTGCAAGAAGGAAGGGGAAATTTCTCTCTCCCACTTGATCTCCTTCTTTTCACTTTCCCCCTCTTCTAATCAATTCCTCCCCCTGCCCCAGAGAAAAGGGACTTAACCCTTTCTTTAATGTGTTGTTATGTCTTGGCCTTTCAAATGAGAGACTTCAAACTGAAGCAGGTTTGAATAGGGACCATGTCTATACAAATGGAAAAACTTCTGACAGATCGCTACATGTTGCTGAGAACCAATGCTAACAGTAGCCCCTGACATTCATAGTTGTACAGTAACAGTATTTATTTAGAGAAGAACAAGAGCATCTTACACTTTTGTTGTCTAGTTAATTTAAAAACTGGAAAAAATCAGTCTAAAGAGAAGAAACAACAACCCTACAAATTACTGCACTCAATCACCTATTATCCAGACAGCACAATCAGATCTAAAAAAGAATTCCCCATAATTTTGCATACATCACCACACAAGCTGTGGTCATTTCTTTAGCTGTGTTTCAAAATGATCCTTGCAGCATGTCTTGAATGGAGCAAAAGGTAAGAGGGCCCTCACAGGAAATGTCCTTCCACCAACATGTGGTATACCAAGAGGACTTATCTCAGGCACTCTTGCAGATCTCAACTGTATGAAGAGAGACGTGGTCTCTTGGATAGGATGTTCTTAAAATACTTACTGCTTTACAGAGCAATACCAAGATCTTTCACTTCATCTGGACTCCATAATCTGCCCATCTGGATCACAAAGTATTGGTTGAATGTGCACATGAGAAGACCTCTCACTCACCAAGCAAGCTGCCACATTGTGTTCTTGCTTTTGTTTCTGAATGGCTTTAAGGTGTAGTCGCACATAATCCAGTCTTGCTTTGACAAAGGCATCCTCTAAACTGGTGAGGTCCATGTTGGAAAGGTAAGGCTGTAGCCTCCTAGCCAGTAAAAAGCCATCTTTACTGCTGCTGAAAGCTGATCATTCAGTGATAACCAGAAATCTAATGAGAATCCAGGTTGGGAACATATGCAATGGATGTACATCACACACATCTCCAGCTGGTGTTACTTTTACCATATCTGCTTTCCCCACATCGCCCCAATCTAGATACATTGAGACTCAGCCAGTTTGTGCTCCTCCATGCCCTATATTTAACTGTCTGGGTCAAATAAGATAGAAACACAAAGTTGGGTAACATCAGTATGTCGAACACACTGCAATCCATGCTTCTCCACTAACCCTCCTTGTACCTTTTTGTATATAAAGTTGACCAAGAGAATGCCACATGAGTGTCAGGTCACAGTAGTAATTACCCAACAGTTCCAGCTGAGAGCACTCTGAGAGGCTTTGTTTATTGCTCAAACAGCAACATCAGATCCACAAGTATGTCATCGATGCCTTGTGATCAGCAGTACTGTAAGCACTTGTTCAATCTCATATCAGAAAGCTATTTGATCATCATCCATGGCTGAGAGATCCTCCATCAACACAACAAGAGCAGTCTCTGCACCATATCCAAGATGGGAATCAGATTAAAATGTCAAGGAAATCTGAGGCATCTAGATGTGGTGGTGGGACAACTCTCACAACTTTTTGATCTTTATTGCAAAGGGAAGACTCAATGCAAGGTGGCAGTGGTCCAGACTGTCATCTTAAAATGATGTAATTTTGATAAGACTGTACCAGTGCCTCTAAGTGCGTATCTCACAGCTTTTCTCTTATTGTAGAAAGCATTGTCAGTTTCCTGCAGCACTGAGTCCAGCACTTCCCCCACTGGCCTTTGCCAACCTGGAAGGACCTCGTTATCTTACCCCTCCCATACCTGAGAGCGCCACTGGCCAAAAAAGTGGTTACTTGACACTTGAGTCCGTGGCCTCACAGTATGTTCCAAATAGCTTCTTTAGAGTGCAATGATTAGAGGGTGACAGGAACACTGACACTCCATCTTGCATAGGGCAGTTTTGAGAAACATATTGTATGAAGACAGGTACATGGACTTAAGATATGTCTATACTTAAGGTACAGACACTGCACACCCAGGTAGCATGGTTATAAGTAGCAGTGTAGATGGTGATGCACAGCTTGCCAACGTAGAGTACTCGACATACCTGAACCCCTACACAAGCTCTCTACACACCTAAGCAATGCTTCCCATGTCTATACTGTTATTTTTAGCAGTGTTGTGTCCAGCTGCTTCCCCATCTCTGCTTCATTTGCTGTTCTTGATCCTTCAATGAAGGACTATGGTTGTGACTTCCCTCCCTCAGAGCCCCTCTCTTCCTGCAGTGAAGAAATAATGTGGTTGGCAGACATGCTAAAATGTGACGTGAAAGGTCTGAATGGATTTATATTGAGTATGATGTATCTGAGACCTTTCCCTAATACAAAAGTCTTCCCTTTTATAGGGCGAGGTCCTGATCTCATTGCAGGGAACAGTTGCCTTTAGCTTCAAGAAGAGCAGGCTTCAGCCCATAATGCTCAAAGTTTGGTAGGAAAGTTACAGAACAAACGAGACAGTCCATGCCCCAGAGTCTTGCAGTCTTTCTTAGGACAACTTGGGAGAAGGGAGGAAAGGAAGGAAGAGTGTTATAATAACTTGTATGCATGTCTTGGTGGTACTGCTGTTTTTATTTTTTATTTTTACACTGGAGCATGCATTCCAACAGAGACATGGGCTTGGAATAAAGTCAGAGGACTGAGCATGAAGAAGGGGAGGGTAGGAATAATGTGGGAAAGTGAGGAGTGAAAGCAATAGGGCTAGGATAAGACTGATGTCATTGGCAGCAAAGAAGAGATGCAGGGGAACTGAGGACTTGCTAGAACAGGAAGTGAAGGAAAAGACTGGTAAAGTGATGGGATGGTAAGAGGTGGAGTTAATGAGAGCAGAGAAGGGAAAGGTAATGGACGAGGAGGGGTGGGGAGGAGTGGAGCTAGGAGGAGATAAGGGTCAAGGAAGATAAAGGTCAAATATTTTGGTGAAGTGAACGGGTGGGCAGTACGGATGTCACTGGTAAAACAAAGGAGAAAAGGATGATGATGGAATGGAGGCTGCAGGTTCAGGCAGTGTGGAACAGCAGTTACATAATCTGTTTAAATCCAGCTCCAGTTGCTCTGGACCTTGTTGGAGTCAGGTCCCCTGCCAACTGCTAAAACTCAGGCTGTTTGGAGCAGGAAGCAGTAGAGTTATGTAAATCTATCTCCTTGGACTCTTGTGGATGTATTAGGAGCTGAATTTGACTTCAGTGTTGGAATCCGAATACTAAAGGATTAGGTGGTTTGACCTAAAAGTTGCAGTATTTAGACCAGATTATCATGAGGTTATGGTTCAGGGATTTACAACTGTTTTGACCTAACAATAATCTTGAAAAGTCACACTTATTTCAGAACATCAAATGTACAAGGATAAAGTTTTATTACTTAGTAACTGGCTTCCCCCCCCTCTCTCACAGGATATATGCTGAAGTGTTACAACTGTCCACTTACTGCTGTGCCATGTAAGACCAATGTTACCTGCCCAAGTGACACTGATTCTTGCCTATGGCTTAAAGTTGGTATGTTTACACTCCTCTCAAATGTGGTACTTAAAATAAATACAGTAAATTATATTCATTCAATTTTAATGATTCCAGTGTAATCAAATAGGTTTTATTTCTACAGTCTGTATGAATGTCCATCTGAAGTACACTCTTACTGAAATCCTTGTTGGCTCTTTAGGCTTTATGTAGGATTGTATGCATTAATACAGTTTGAACAGTTATAACTATGGATGTTCCAACACAACTGTGGGGACATAGTTTTATGGTTTAAAAAGAGATTCCATTGTGCAGTTAAGCATCCAACAGACTGCTCTGTTGAATGACTGGTGGACGTGTGGGGAAACTTGTAAAAGGAGAAAATCTCACTGCCAGCTGCGAGGCCAGCACTCTCCAGTTCACTGATTTAGGATTGGGGTATATGTTGTTTCTTTAAGCCAAGTGGTACATCACTGAGAAGTACTCACTTTCATTTTCACTGCAGTCCAATTTGGAAACTGAATTGTAGGCTTCTACTCTGCCTGCCAGCATTGTCCCCTGCTCTGCATTCCAGCTAGAAATGAGTGCAAACCAGCATTCCAGGAACTAGGACTTAAATTTCATAGCTGATCCCATTTGGCCAGGTTGGGCTCTGGAAGGCCATCTCCGCCCTGTGCTGGTCTTGTATTATAATATAAAAGAGCCGCTTGCCTGCAGATTGCACTGCTTGGGATGAAGGATGAGAGATGAGCCAGAGCCACAAAACTCGGAGATATCTCTTTTGTGTGTGTGGTGTCTGTTATGACCATCTATTGAAATGAGTCCACCTGTGAAATTCAGATTCTTATATAAGAAGTTCTGATCTGGATTCATGTCTACCTGCTATGTCCCAAACAGCTCACAAGAGCATTCTGTTATAACAAAAAACAAGGCAGGGAAATCCCTCTGAATATCTATTGTATTTTTTAATACCCTTGTGAAACGGTTTTCTCTACAGGGAAGCTAGTAATTTTTGCATAACTTCTTACCTTTTCTTTTTTTTTAAAGGTGAAAGCACGCTCTCTCTTTGCTATAAATATTCCAACTGCGACATAAACCAAATTAAAGAGAAATACAAGATTGACAACTTCACTTTCAAATGTTGCCAAAAAGATCTGTGTAACAGGAGTCAAACCACAATGATTAGTACAGCAGTCTTCAGCATTGCTACCATGATGACCATGATCTGGATACTCTGCTTTTAAGATGGAGGGGGAAAGAATTTTTTTCTTATATACCTACTGATTTATAAATCGTACATATAAACATGCTGTCTATTGTATACAATTTTTGTGCCTAGAACAGTTGTGTTTGAGAAAGCAGACTTTTACAAAAACAGTGGGTTTTTTTTTTTCTAAGCTACATGTTAAAAATATAGGGAAAGTACATCTGCAGTGGTAGATAACTGCAGATTCTTGATGGAAGTTATAATTATCTATGTGTTATCTGGAGTAAATTCTTTCCCTTGCTTACAGTGAGTTTCATATCTCTGATCTGATTTGAGTTTGTCCTCTGCACTCCAGTTGTGGCAATGTTACATAGCCTTCCAAAGGTATAAGCAATTTTTTAAAGTCAGACTATTGTTTATGAAACTGTTACGAGTTGTCTTGCCCCAGCAGCTTTTCCTTTATTTTCTTATGTAATTGTTTCTGCTTGAAAATATGTTTAACAAATGCACCTAACTCCCCATGTGTTATACAAAAAAGCAACCATGACCTGATAACGGTCAAAATTGTATTATTACGGGTACTGCTTTGTGGCTAATGTAGTGCATGCTTATACATGAAATGACTCTTGACAGTCTGGTTTGTTTTTTGTGTGTAAAGTGTAGTGATTCAGACTGGGGTGATATTTACAGTCCCTCTCTTGTTCCTGGAGAACTTCTGTAGTAGCTACTCCTCCTCCTTTCTTAGAAGTAATGTAAATTAACTGAGGGGCATGCTCCTACTTCACTTAGGGAAGGGGTAAAGTGAATTACCACTTTTTTTTTTTTTGGATCCTTGAGATCTTTAATCTGCAGTATCCAGAGTTTCCTATGCTGAGCACTACACTTCATCTTGGTGACACTTTGAACAGATTGTAAAGGCACCATGCTTTTCCTTACTGAGAGCAAGCTTTTTTTTTTTCCTTCAAAATGATTTCTCCACTTAAACTATTCTGTAACTTCAGTGATCATTCACACTCAGCAGTAATGTGGGGATGTTAATAAAATATGAGCTGTGGCTGGTTTATTTACCTAAATGTGAGAATTGTAGTGCAATGTAGAAATCTCAAGACATTCACAGGCATCTTCTATCAGGGAAGGGATCTTTCTCAGCCCAAGGTAGTAGACAGGGCATCTGCACACTTGGCTCCTCATCACTACTACAGTCCATTACACCTTGCATACCTATCTACAAGGCTAGGTTTTTAGCGTGTAGATAATGATTCACGGATCTAATGACTACAGCTGTAGTGCTTTTCTCCTCCCAAGCCCACTGTCCTGGGTAGTGATCACCTGCGTAGCTTCTTTTTTTCCCACCAGAAGCAGGGTCTTTCCTTGGGCTGCTACGCCTCCTGTGTCATTTCATTCATAAAGAGCTCTTGCTGTGATGAAATGCATCATATTGCAGTAATGTTGCAAAAAAAAAGCAAATGCAATTTTGGGGTGTATTAACAGAGGCATAGTGTGATAGTACCCCTCTCCTCCTATTTATGTCAGTAGGGTCTCATATTTACCCCAAGCTGCTGGAGGCATTAGCTGAAGAAATCTTGGCCCCACTGCCAATATTTGCAAATTCATGCATGGCAGGAGAGGTCTTGGAGAAGGGTTAACATGCCCATCTTTAAAATGAGGAAAAAGGAGGAGCTGGTGAACTATAGCCCCCTCACTTAGATCTTAGTAGCTGGGAAGCTACTGGAGCAATGTATAAAACATACAGTTTGCAAATACTTGGAGGATGAAGGGGTGATCACTAGTAGCCAGCCATTTACTAGGAACAAATCATGCCAAACCAGTTTGATTTCATTCTTTGGCAGAGTAACTGGTTTAGTGGCTAGGGGGCATGACAGACATAATATACCTTGAATTTAGCAAGGCTTTTGTCATAGGCCTATGTGACATTCTGATAAGTAAGCTGAAGAAATGTGGCATTAGTGGAACTACTATTAAATGGGATGCATAATTAGTTAACCACAAATGAGTAACTATTAATAGAAGAATGTCAGATTGGAAGGAGGTCTCAAGTGGGGTTTCACAGGGATCTGTTTTGGGTCTGGTGTTATTTCACATCTTTATTAAGTACCTGGATGTAGGAATAGAGAGCATACTGATCATTGCAGATGACTCAAAGCTGGTGGGAGGAGGGAGGGTGGTTTGCAAACACTTTGGAGGATAAAGCTAAAATTCAAAGGGATCTTGATAAATTGGGGAACTGAGCTATCCACAACAAAATGAAATTCAGTGAAGACAAATATAAGGTGCTACATCAAATGCTCTAATGTTTTTAATGACAAATACTCCTGGGAATTGTGAGATTTTTAACTTCATATATAAATTGGAGGACAAATGCTACTAATAAAAGGGCTGTTTTAGATTTGGTACTGGTGAGTAGTGAGGAACTCAGAGAAGAACTGGCTGTAGAGAACAACCTTGGTTTGGGTGATTGTAAACGGGTCAACTCACCCCTGCGGCGCCTCCTACTGGTTGCTCTGGGAATTTAGCTCCATCCAGCCCTGGAGCACCCTCTGCAGGCTGGTGATCCACCTGTTCTTAGGCCCCCCGTGTCCCTCCCTGGACCCGGTGCCCTTTTACATGGGGTGCTGCCCCCGAGCAGTAACCCCTTTCTCTCTGGGTCTCCCCTTCTGTCTCAGGGAACCCCCACCCTCTATCCCTACCTTGCCTCAGTATTTGGCTACTGCCAGTCATTGTCTAGCCCCACACTCTGGGGCAGACTGCAGTCTCAGCCAACTCATCCCTGACAAGGAGGGTTTGGACCTGCTGCTTTGTCCTACCCCTGGGCTGCCCTCTGCAACCCCCAGTACCTGTTGGCCCACTGCTAGGCCACAGCCTGGGGCTTTCTAGGCTGGAGCCCCCCAGCTCCTCAGCCTTCCCCAGCCCTGCTGCACTCAGGTATCCAGTCTCAAGCTCCTAAGCAGCCAGGCCCATCTCTCTCTGAAGGCAGAGAGAGACTGCCTGGGCTCCCGGCTCATAGCCTTCCATAGGGGCCAGCTGTGGCCTGATTGGGGTGTGGCCCAGCTGCAGCTACTTCCCCAATCAGCCCAGCTTGAGAGTAAAAGCTCTCAAGCCCTGCCAAGCCACTTTCAAACCCTTAAAACCCCGGAGCAGGGAATCCACCCTGCTACACACCTCCCCCCTTAAAGCCCCCACCCCTGGGGATAGGGAGGTTTCTTGGCCTGTGTGACCCGGAGGTGTCCTGCCAGCCGTGCCTGCTTCTCCTCACTGTCCTGCAGTTTGCAGGCCAGGGCTTCCTTCTCCTGCCGGACTTTTTAGAGCTCTGCTAGGGCCGTCTTCCAAGCCTGCTCCGTGGCATCTAGCTGCACCCGTAGATCTGAGTCCCCCAGGCCCTCTTCCCTCAGGGTCTGGGTTCCCTTGGTGGCCTGTCCCACAACCACCTGGGTCCATTTTGTTTCTAGGACCAGTTTCTCCTGGGCTCCCGCCTCCTGCGGGGCCCACTCCGTCTGGGTCCCTCTCTCAGTGACTGGTGGAGTGATGGTCTGGGTCCCAGCCTCCTGCGGGGTCCCCACGATTGCCATCTCCGCTGATGTCACCTCCCCGGGATCCAACATGGCCCCTTCTGGACCTCCCGGCACCTCCCTTGGCCGACCCTCAGCCTTCTTGAGGGGGCAGTGCCTCCTAATATGGCCTGGTTTCTGGCAGCCCCAGCAGGCTCGTTGCCTCCTCACTGCCTTGGGCCTTCTCTGTCCCTTCATGGGCCTAGCCTTCCCTAGGCTGCCCTGCGCCGTGTTCTCTGGGCCTGGGCAGTCCCTCCCAAAGTGGCCCGTCTGCCCACAAGTCCAGCACGCTGGCAGCTGCCTGGGTTCCCTCACCCGGCAGGCTGCCCGAGGGACCTGCCACTGCCCCTTCTCTGGGTGAGGCACCCTGCTCCCAACCCAGTAGGGACAGTCCCTCCTTATATGTCCTCGCCGTAGACAGGCATAACATGTCCGGCGGTCAGCCGCGGGCCTCCTGGTCCCGGCTCTCCGCCTCTCCTGTCTGTCTCCACCATGCCTCCGGAACTCCATCCTGAGGACGTTTACCAGGGCCCGCTGTTCCCGTAGCAGCTGGCGCAACTGTTCCTAGAGGGCCTCCTGCACCTCCCACATGTCCTGGTGGGCCTCCCGGATCCCCTGCAAGTGGTCAGTCCCCTTTCTCTGGGGCACTGACACCGGGGCCCAACCAGAGACTGCATCCGGGGCCTCCGCATAGAAGACCCCCGCATAACAGGGATCCATCCTCCCCTGGGTTCCCTGCCCTGGCCCCTTGTATCAGGGGCGGTTCAGTTCTCCTGCCTGGCTTGCCACGTGTAAACGGGTCAACTCACCCCTGCGGCGCCTCCTACTGGTTGCTCTGGGAATTTAGCTCCGTCCAGCCCTGGAGCACCCTCTGCAGGCTGGTGATCCACCTGTTCTTAGGCCCCCCGTGTCCCTCCCTGGACCTGGTGCCCTTTTACATGGGGTGCTGCCCCCGAGCAGTAACCCCTTTCTCTCTGGGTCTCCCCTTCTGTCTCAGGGAACCCCCACCCTCTATCCCTACCTTGCCTCAGTATTTGGCTACTGCCAGTCATTGTCTAGCCCCACACTCTGGGGCAGACTGCAGTCTCAGCCAACTCATCCCTGACAAGGAGGGTTTGGACCTGCTGCTTTGTCCTACCCCTGGGCTGCTCTCTGCAACCCCCAGTACCTGTTGGCCCACTGCTAGGCCACAGCCTGGGGCTTTCTAGGCTGGAGCTCCCCAGCTCCTCAGCCTTCCCCAGCCCTGCTGCACTCAGGTATCCAGTCTCAAGCTCCTAAGCAGCCAGGCCCATCTCTCTCTGAAGGCAGAGAGAGACTGCCTGGGCTCCCGGCTCATAGCCTTTCATAGGGGCCAGCTGTGGCCTGATTGGGTTGTGGCCCAGCTGCAGCTACTTCCCCAATCAGCCCAGCTTGAGAGTAACAGCTCTCAAGCCCTGCCAAGCCACTTTCAAACCCCTTAAAACCCCAGAGCAGGGAATCCACCCTGCTACAGTGATCATGAGTTAATTCAGTTTAAATGGAAGGATAAACAAAAATAGATCTGCAACAAGGGTCCTTGATTTCAAAAGAGCTAACTTTTTAAGAAATGAAGGAAATTAGGGAAGTGGACTGGATCAAAGAACTCAAGATCTGAATGTGGAGGAGGCATGGAATTACTATGTCAAAGTTGCAGAAGCTATCTGAATCCTTCATCCCAAGCAAGGGGAAAAATTCATAGGGAAGGGTTGCAGACCAAGCTGGATGAGTAAGCATCTCAAACAGGTGATTAAGTAAAAGCAGAAACTCTACAAGGCATGGAAGATGGGAGGGATCAGCAGGGAAAGCTACATCTTGGAGGTCAGAAAGTGTAGGGATAAAGAGAACTGCCAAAAGCCAAGCAGAGTTGGACCTTGCAAAGGAAATTAAAACTAATAGTAAAGGTTCTCTAGCTGTATAAGTAAGAAAAGAAGTGGGACCACTAAGTGCTGAGGATGAGATGGAGATTAAAGATTATGGAGCCATGGTCCAACACCTAAACAAATAATTTGCCTCAGTTTTTAATGAGGCTAATCAATAGCTTATGGGTAGTGGCAGGGTGGCTAATGGCAGCAAGGATATGGAGGTAGACTTTACCACATCTGATGTAGAAGTAAAACTCAAACATCTTAATGGGACCAAATGTGTGGGTGGGGGTGCTGGATAATCTCCATCCAACAATATTAACAGAACTGGTACATCCTTTCTGTAATGGGGGGCCCAAACCGATGCAATATTCCAGATGTGGACTTACCAGTGCCAAATAGAGAGGAATAATCACTTCCCTAGATCGGCTGGAAATGCTCCTACTAATGCAGCCCAATATGTCATTAGCCTTCTTGGCAACAAGGGCACACTGTTGACTCCTATCCAGCTTCTTGTCCACTGTAATCCCCAGGTCCTTTTCTGCAGAACTGCTGCTTAGCCAGATGGTCCCCAGCCTGTAACAGTGTATGGGATTCTTCCTTTCTAAGTGCAGGACTCTGCACTTGGACTTGTTGAACTTGATCAGATGTCTTTTGGCCCGATCCTCCAATTTGTCTAGGTCACTCTGAAGCCTATCTCTACCCTCCAGCATATCTACCTCTCCCCCCAGTTTAGTGTAATCCACAAACATGTTGAGGGTGCAATCCATCACATCATCCAGATCATTAATGAAGATGTTGAACAAAACTAGCCCCAGGACAGACCCTGGGGCACTGTGCTTGATACCCACTGCCAACTATACATTGAGCCGTTGATCACTACCTGTTGAGCCCGATGATCTAGCCAGCTTTCTATCCACCTTATAGTGCATTCATCCAATTCATACTTCTTTAACTTGCTGGCAAGAATACTGTGGGAGACCGTATCAAAAGCTTTGCTAAAGTCAAGGTATATCACGTTCACTGCTTTCCCCTTATCTACAGAGCCAATTATCTCATCATAGAAGGCAATCAGGTTGGTCAGGCATGACTTGTCCTTGGTGAATCCATGTTAACTGTTCCTGATCACCTTCCTCTCTTCCAAGTACTTCAAAATGGATTCCTTGAGCATCTGTTCCGTGATTTTTCCAGGGACTGAGATGAGGCTGACCAGTCTGTAGTTCCCGGATTCTCCTTCTTCCCTTTTTAAAAGATGGGCACTATATTTGCCTTTTTCCAGTCGTCTGGGACCTCCTCTGATCACAAGTTTTCAAAGATAATGGCCAATAGCTCTTCAATCACATCAGCCAACTCCCTCAGCACCCTTGGATACATTGCATCCAGCCACATGGACTTGTGCATGTCCAGCTTTTCTAAATAGACCTTAATCTGTTCTTTCACCACTGAGGGCTGCTCACCTCCTCCCCATACTATGCTGCCCAGTGCAGCAGTCTGAGAGCTGACCTTGTCTGTGAAGAGCGAGGCAAAAAAAGCATTGAGTACTTCAGCTTTTTCCATATCATCTGTCACTGGGTTGCCTCCCCCATTCAGTAAGGGTTCCACACTTTCCCTGACCACCTTCTTGTTGCTAACATACCTGTAGAAATCCTTCTTGTTACACTTCACATCCCTTGCTATCTGCAACTCCAAATGTGCTTTGGCCTTCCTGATTTTATCCCTGCATGCTTGAACAATATATTTATACTCCTTCCTAGTCATCTGTATACGTTTCCACTTCTTGTAAGCTTACTTTTTGTGTTTAAGATCACTGAATATTTCTCTAAGCCAGGGGTCGGCAACCTTTCAGAAGTGGTGTGCTGAGTCTTCATTTATACACTCTAATTTAAGGTTTCGCATGCCAGTAATACATTTTAGCGTTTTTGAAGATCTCTTTCTATAAGTCTATAATATATAACTAAACTGTTGATGTATGTAAAGTAAATAAGGTTTTTAAAATGTTTAAGAAGCTTCATTTAAAATTAAATTAAAATGCAGAGCCCCTCGGACTGGTGGCCAGGACCCAGGCACTGTGAGTGCCACTGAAAATCAGCTCGCCTTTGGCACGCGAGCCATAGGTTGCCTACCCTTGGTCTAAGCGAAGCTGATTGTTTGCCATATTTGCTATTCTTTCTGCACATTGGGATGGTTTGTTCTTGTGCCCTCAATAAGGCTTCTTTAAAATACAGCCAGATCTCCTGGACTCCTTTCCCCCTATGTGCCTTCTCTCCCTCTGGTGGTTAGCCCATGTAGAGTGTAACAATCTTCTACTGCTGCATGTAGTACCAGAAGTCTGTGTGGTGGATCTAAAGCAGGAGTAGGCAACCTATGGCTCGCGTGCCGAAGACGGCACATGAGCTGATTTTCAGTGGCACTCTCACTGCCCTGGTCCTGGCCACCGGTCGGGGGCCTCTGCATTTTAATTTAATTTTAAATGAAGCTTCTCAACCTGCTGATGAACCATGTAGGAATCAATATGGTTCCACATGATGGAATTTCTGTGGTGTTTTTTTTTAGTTTGCTTTTTAATAATCTAGAGAATTGCAAACAAAAAACTACATTAAAAGAATGCTAGGAAATGATAGAATTAAGGTTATCTATGTAACAATTAAAGTTTGGCAAAGTTATGCGCAACTAAAAACAGGCTCTTTTAATGGACAGTGTCAGGGGACTGTAACTAGAGGCAATACTACCTGCTCTACCTATAACAATCTATGCAGTTGGTGGGTGTAAAATACACTTGGTTTATTGTAGAAAAAATAATGTAGGCAAACATGATAAACATTTTCCTTGTACTGTACTGCAAATACAGTTGGTGGAATAAACAGCACCTTTCACTCAAGGGGTAAGCAAATCTAGGTTTCTTGGATAACAAAGTTCCGGCCAGTTCTGAGCCATATTACTTACTAGTCTCAGCAAAGTCAAAGAGTGTGTTGCCATGGTAAGTCTATTCAGAAATGCAGAGAACTATAAAGTATAATTTGGGTTTGCAACCCACACGTATTCCAAGAATAGGCTGAACTTTAAATCTGAAATCAGCCATCTGTTTGTGGATGTTTTTTGGCTAAAACTCTAGAGACTAGCAGATTGGCCTGCCATTCAACTACACTAAATTGCTAGCATCAGCCCAGAGTGTGTGGGATTTAACTAAGGGTTGACTGGATTTTTTTTCCTTAAAAAGAATCTTCAGAGTAAATGTGGAGTCCCAAATGTTGTAACTCATTGTCTTGCTCTGCATAAAAAAAACTATACACAAGGCAATACACATTCCAAAAATTATTTAAGCAATTGATGGGATATGACAATAAGGGTCCAGACACCCCAACTGGAGAGGACGGGCTGAATCCCAAAGAGTAAGCGGTTGAATCAACTGGTTGTATACAATGTTATTGTGTATAAAAATGCCAAGTAAGGTTTTTTTTATGAAAGCTTGTAATATTCTGAACTTGCAGGTCATTATGAGCTATGTATACAGATTGTGGTAAAGAATCTGTGCATTTATGAATACAGATTGCTATGGTCATGCATGGTACTACAATTTCAAATACACCTCACAGCAGGGAAAGGCTCCTCCCAAGCTTCATGTTTACACAAACAAGATGCAAGTAATGATCTATGGTGCAACCCAGGAAAAGATAAATGATGGACCATTACAGTTTGTAGGAAGAGATTTAGATATCCCAGCTACCAAGTCAAGAGCAGTGATGAATCACCATAGTCTGAGACCAAGAACAAGACCTGCAAATCCTTAAAAGAGAAGGGATTTGAAGTGAAGGTGAACCAGATACTGAGGGGCAGCCTCTAAGTGGGAAGCTGTCAGTGAAATGCTGCATCCCCTCTATGACACGTGGCAAACTGAGAAACTGTTTAAGGGCAATAGGTAACTTGTTTTAGAAAAGGGAATTTATATAATATAGAATTGTAAACCTTGAAGTTGCATCTTTACTTTTATTTTCTGTGTAACTTGTATGTGTATCTATTGGGTTTCTGGGAAACGGGGCGGGCGAAGCCCACCCCATGCTAACGGAACCCCCACCCCCAACCTAAGGGGAGGTACCACAGGGCCTCAGAAACCCACTAATTTCAGGGGACAACTAATAAAAGAACAGGGACAGGAGTGCGGTCAAAGGGTCATAAGAAGGGAGCCTGACGGGGACACCGAGCAGAGAACCCCGGACAGCGCCCACTGCTCCTCGAAGGCGTCAAGGAAGCCAGCGGACGCCGCCCAGAGGAACTCTGCCCGGAGACGTGAACGGACTAAGGATCAGAAACAGGCCCCACAGTCGCAGGAGTCTCCATTGGCCAACCGCCTCTCCCTGGTCACGTAGATGGCCATTTTTGCCAGGGCGAGGAGGAGGTTGACCAGGAGGTCCCGCGACTTCGTGGGGCCACGGATAGGGAGTGCATGGAGAAGCAGGTGGGGGGAAAGTGCAGCCAGAAACGCAAGAGGATATTAGTGAGGAGTCGGTATAGGGGCTGCAGCCTGGCGCACTCTATGTAAATGTGTGCCAGGGTCTCTCTCACGCCGCAGAAGGGGCAGGTGTCTGGGACAGGGGTAAACCGCGCCAAGTACACGCCCGTGCTAACGGCCCCGTGGAGGAGCCGCCAACTGATGTCCCCGACGGGCCTCGGGATCAAGGTGGAGTACAGGCTGGCCCACCGGGGCTCCTCACCCTCCAGAGGTGGCAGGAGGTCCCGCTACTTGGTGTCAGGGCGGGACACGAGGGTGAGGAAGTGAAGGGTGTGGAGCATGAGCGCGTAGAGCTGCTTCCTTGGCGCGGTTTGGAAACGGACCGGCTGCAGAACATGCAGCCGGCTGGCGGTGAAGGGGCGGGGGGGCCGTTCGGGTCCACGGGGCAGGGGCCCGATGAAGAGGTCCGGAGGGCTCAGGGTAGGGGGTGGGCGTGGCGTGCCCTCACGCAGGACCCGGTCGAGGTGAGCCCGAGCAGCGGGCGGCAAAGCGGCCTTCACCTCTTGTAGTACGAGCCGGGGAGTACGAGGTCTGGAGCGAGCGTCAGGGGATCCAGCCAGTCTCCCCGGTTGTAGTCCAGGAGGTCTCCGACCCTGGCGCACCGCGGGGGACTCCGCCACCTGCACACGGAGCTGGGGGTTGTGTAGCAGGGGCTCCGCGAGGAGGTCTGCTCCCTCGGTGGCCGCCACGGACCTGGTCGCAGAGAACAGCTTCCAGGTCCGGAGGAGGTCCTGGTAGAAGACCGGCAGCCCGGAGAGGTTTCGCAGAAGGCCCCTCGGATCGAGATAAAGGAGCTGCTGGTCGTATTGTAGCCCTCGGAAGCGGCGCAGGAAGGCGTGCGCCAGGGCTCTCCACGCCGGACTACCCGCACCATAAAGGAGCCTCTGCAGTGCCTGGAGGCAGAAGATGTGGACCTGAGTGCGCAGGCACTTCAGGCCCTGCCCTCCCTCCTCCAGGGGCAGGTGGAGCACCCCTGCAGGGACCCAGTGCAGTCCTGGCCAAAAGAACTCCAGAACCACCTTCTGGAGGTCGGTCAGGAACCCCGGGGCCGGGACCAAGGTGTTGAGCCGGTACCAGAGCATGGACAGGACCAGTTGATTGAGCACCAGTGCCCTCCCACGGAGGGAAAGGCACCGGAGGAGTCCTGTCCATTTCCGGAGCCGCTCCGCCACCCTGCCCTGCAAACCGTGCCAGTTCTCCGGCGGAGAGGGATGCGTGGCAGAAAGGTAAACGCCGAGATAGAGCAGCGGACCCGCACTCCACCGGATGGCCTGAAGCGCGGGTGGGAGGGAGCTCGCCTGCCACCCGTCCCCGACCACCAGGCCAGAGCTCTTGACCCAGTTGACCCGGGCGGAGGAGGCCGCCGAGTATACGGCCTGGCAGGCCTCCACCCGCGCCAAGTCGCCCGGGTCCTGGACCACGAGGAGCACATCGTCGGCGTACGCTGACAGGACCAGCCGCAGCTCCGGCTCCCGAAGCACCAACCCCGTCAACCTTCTGCGGAGGAGACAGAGGAAGGACTCGATCCCCAGGGCGTACAGCTGGCCCGAGAGGGGGCACCCCTGCCGCACTCCCCGCCCGAAGCTGACCGGCTCGGTCAGGGTCCAGTTGAGCCTGACCAGACACTCTGCAGAAGCGTACAGCACCCGGAGAAACCCCACAAACTGGGACCCGAAGCCTAACGCCCGCAGAGTGCCCAGGAGATACCCGTGGTCCACCCTGTCGAACGCCTTCTCCTGATCCAGGGACAGGAGGGCGAACGACAGACCATCCCTGCACCCAAGCTCCAAGAGATCCCGGACCAGATACAGGTTATCGAAGATGCTACGGCCCGGGACGGTGTAGGTCTGGTCCGGGTGGATCACGTCCTCCAGCACGGCCCCCAGCCACAGCGAGATGGCCTTGTCTACGATCGTAAGTCCCGGAGGTCCCCCTTCTTCGGCAGTAAGGCGAGCACGGCTCGCCTGCACGAGAGAGGGAGGACCCCGCTCCGCAAGGACTCGGCCCAGACGCTGACCAGGTCCGGGCCGAGGACATCCCAGAACACGCGGTAGAACTCCACGGTCAGCCCGTCCATGCCCGGAGACTTGTTGGTGGGCATGCGGCGGAGGGCTTCCGAGAACTCGGCCGGAGAGAGAGGCAGCTCTAGCCGGTCCCGGTCGCCCGCGCTGACCGTCGGGAGCCCGTCCCAGAGCACTCTGCAAGCGGCAGGATCAGTCGGATCCGGGGAGAAAAGGCGTGCGTAGAAGGTCCGGGCCCTCTCACACATCTCCGCCGGATCCATGAGGGGGGAGCCGTCCTCCGCCAGTAGGCAGGTGACATGCTTCTTGGCCCCCCTCCGTTTCTCCAGGGCGTAGAAGAAGCGGGAGCTGCGATCCATCTCCCGAAGGAGGCGGATGCGGGATCGAACAAAGGCGCCCCGGGCCCGATGGTCCTCGAGGACCCGGAGCTCCTCCCGCTTCTCCCGGCACGCTCCGCAAAGGGATGGATCCTCGGGGCTGGCGGCCAGACGTCTCTCCAGCTCCAAGACCTCCCGCTCCAACTGCCCTATCGCCGCATCCCTCCGTCGGCTGGCGCCCCGGGTGTAGTCACGGCAGAAGAGCTGGGCGTGCACCTTCCCCACATCCCACCACCGCCTCGCCGAGGGAAAGGCACGCCGCTGCCCTCGCCAGGCCAGCCAGAACTCCCGGAAGGACGCCACGAAGCCCCCATCCTCCAGCAAGCTGTTGTTAAAGTGCCAATAGGCCGGCCCCGGCCTCTCCGCACTGAGAGAGGCCGTCATGGTGACGAGGTGGTGGTCTGAAAAAGGGGCCGGCTGGACGCTGGAGGACTGGGCCCGTGAGAGATGGAACCGTGACAAATAGATGCGGTCCAACCGGGAGCGGCACGACCGATGGGCTTCCACCCGGACATAGGTGAACGTGGAGACATCGTCCGGGTGGTGGTCGCGCCAGACGTCCACCAGGGAGTGATGGGTGACAATCTCCCGGAGGACGTCCGTGGCGGCCGGGCACTGCTCGGTCCCCGAGCGGTCCCGCTCCTCTAGGACGGTGTTGAAGTCCCCGCCCAGGACCAGGCACTCGCGAGGATCCAAGGAGCCGAGGAAGGCGGACGCCTGCTGATAGAACCGCAGCCGCTCCGGGGCCGATGTCGGGGCATAGACGTTGATGAGGTTGACCACGAGCCCCTCCATGCGGACCCGGAAGTGCAGCAGGCGGCCCGGCACAGCCTCGGTGACCCCCAGCACCTCAGGCCGTAGGTCGGGGGAGAACAGGGTAGCCACTCCAGCCCGACGGGTCGTGAGATGGCTGAAGTAGACCCCGTCCCCCCACTCCAGCCGCCAGCTAGCTTCGGCGGCCGGATCCGTGTGGGTCTCCTGCAGGAACACCACAGAGTACCCCCCCTTCCGAAGGAAGGAGAGCACCTGGCTCCTGCGGAAGCCCACCCTACAGCTCCGGGTGTTCAGTGTGGCAAAGATGACGAGTGCCATGAGGAGGGCTGGGGGGGATCCTCGTCGGCAGGGGCGCTCGCAGCCCCCGTCGGGCCGCGCAGCAAACCGTGGCCCACCCCGAAGGTGAGCAAGGAGTCACGGAATTTGCGCACCCGATGGTAAGCCGCGGCACCCTGCTTCCCGGTCCTCTTGCCCTCCCCTACGAGGGCCTTTGTGGCCAGAAGGATCTTGTGGAAGTCCCCCCAGTGCTGGAGAGCAAGCGGGATCTTGTTGCGGGAGCCCCGGACGTCCTCCAGGAACTCCTGCAACTCCTCTCTCAGCACATGGGGGGGTGGGGCCTCTGGCGCAGCCCCGTGGCCTACTCGGACGGGCAAGCAAGGGGCGGACCCTGGCTCAGTGGGGGGCGGCGGAGGGAAGAGTGCAGCCCCTAGTGGGTCGGGACTGTGGAACTCAAAAGCCGCTCCCTGGGAGTCATCCTCCGGGAAAGGGAAGGAGACAGCTCCAGGGGAGGCAATAACAGCATGGGAGGTGGAGGGGGCAGGGCTGGGGTCAGGAGCAGGGGTGGGGGGAGGGACAGAGATGGGACCCTGGGCCGCAAGAACTGGACTCTCAGTGGGTGGCTCCTCACGGCCAGGCACGGGGGTTTGAGGGGTAGGGAGGGGGTCTCCAGTGACACCGGGCTCAGGCTCAACGGCAGGTAGAGCAGCCTCGGCGCAGAGAGATGCAGAACCCTCGGGGGGGCCCCCGCCCGGGAAGGAGCTCGGTTGCCCTGCACCACCGAGGGACACCCCTGGTAGCCCTTCTCCCGGCCACGAGGCACCGGCCATCGCCTCAACAGGCTCGGCGGCCAGCAGCAGGGTGCCGTCCGCAGCCGGGCAAGTCGAGGGGCCCAGGGGACCCTCGGAGGCGGGAGTGGACACAACAGGAGGGACGGTGGAGCATGGGAAAGGGGAAGCTGGGGTGAGGTCAGCTAGGTCAAGGCCTATTAGCAGAGGGTCGTCCTCCCCCGGGGTGACCAGGGTCAGACCCAGGGCCTCGATCTCCGCGAAGATGGAGGGGAGCTCACCTCCCCCCACCCCGGGGTCCTCCCCACTCGCGCCCGAGGCGACGCTCACCTCGGATATTGCAGGGGGTACAGGCGGCAAGGGAACAGGAGGGGCCGCAGCGGAGGCCTCCGCAGGGGGGACTGCGGAGGAGGGATGGTGGTACCTTCCGGTGCTGCCACGTCTTCCCTAGCCGTCATTGGCAGATGGGTCCCCGCGGGCATGGCGGAAGGCTCGGTGTCTGCAGCCCCCTTTCTGGTCTTATGGGGGGCTTCCACATCAGATGGCCCGAGCGGAGTCCGAGCCTTCCGCTTGCCCCGCTTACCCTGTACCTGGGTCCAGCCCTCCATGGCATCGCCTGCAGGCTGGTCGACAGTGGTTGGGTTGGGGGGCAAGGATGCCAGTTCGGGGGCTCGGAGAGGCACTGGTGGGACAGCAAGAGGGAGGGTAGAGTCCCCCTGGGGAGAGCCCTCTCCCACACCCAGCGGTACCCCTGCCGCACACTCCTCCACAGGCCCCGCCAGAGTGCAGGCGGCAGAGGCGGGGCTCTCCCGCTCGTCTGGGCGCACTGGAGGACGTACCCCTGAGGCCCGAGCGGGAGCAGTGATCGGCTGAGGAGGAGGAGGGGCGACTCTGGGCACCGGGCGGCCAGGAGTGCCGGCGATGACGGGGCCGGCACCCTGCCGGGGCTCGGGGGTCCCGGGCGCTCCTCCGTGCCGGGCCAAAGGGCAGTCCCTCCGAACGTGCCCCATCGCCTGGCAGAGGTAACACCGGGCCTCCCCCGTTGAGTAGTGCACCCGGTACTGGGCCCCCTGATAGGGGACCAGGAAAGACCCCTCGAGCGCCTCTCCGCCACGCGCCGCCGGCGGCAGTTGAAGCTGCACCTGCCGGCGGAACGAGAGGACGTGACGGAGGGCGGGGTCTTTGCAGCCCAAGGGAAGAGGGCTCACAATGGAAATGGGCTTCCCCAGGGTCGAGAGGGCGGGTAACAGGGCGGCATTGGGCAGGAAGGGAGGGACGGAGGTCAGGACGACACGGACCCCCAGGTCCTCCAGCGGCTCCAGAGGGACGAACACGCCCCCCACCGCCAGGCCCTTCTCCACCGCCTCCTGGGCGGCAGCCTCCGAGGCAAGGAAGAAGACCACCTTGCCGTACATTTTGGAGGCCGCCACGATGGCCGTGGGCCCCACCATCCTCGCCAACGCCCGCACGTAGGTCTCCATGTGGGGCGAGGCGGGCACCAGGAGGCAACGGACGCCGTGCTTCCGGGTCAAGGTGGGGAAGGGGCCCCGGCCGCTGTAGATGGTAGCGGAGGCGGCGGTCGGGGGAGATGACGTAGCAGCAGGCGGGGGGGCTGCCGCCACCTGGGCGTACGCTCTGGGGGCCGAGGGAGGGGCACCCGCAGAGCTGGTGGAGGGGGCAGCGGGGAGGGACGCCACGGCCGGTGGCGGGGCCGCGGCAGCGGTGGCAGGCTCCGCCATGGAGGGCTTTGTCTTCCTAGTGGGGCCCTTTCCCTTCTTTTTGCCCTGGCCCTTTCCGCCGGCTGGGGGGGCTCCCCCAGAGGCGGAAGGGGCGAGGGACGTGGCAGCAGCAGAGGGCACCCCGTCGGTCGCCGCTGCCGGCGCCTCAGCGGGAGCGGTGGCAGGTGGTCCGGCAGCGGCGGTTGAGGTCGAGACTGGGAGGGTTTTGGGGGGAGCAGGCGGGGGGGGGACAGGCGTTGTCCCAGGGGTCCTGCCCGCCGCGTCTCCTGCCATGCTGAGTAGGGAGGGAGGGAAAACACCGGAGAAAGGAAGGGGGGAGGGGAACAGGTCAACCACTCCTCCTTGCTAGGCTGTGGGCAGGGGAGGAGGGTGCCAAAATGGGGGAGGGAGGGCAGATAGGGGGAGTATCAATGACTCGGGGGGTGGTCAGTCACCGACACGAGGTTGAAATCTGGCTCCTCTAGCTGCACTAGGGGAGGGGAAACAAGAGCAATGGGGGGTGCAGTGCAAGAGGGGCAAACTCAAACAGGGGAGAGGCACAAGCGCACTGATGGGGCTATGGGCACACGAGGGGAGGGGCTAAGCATGGTGAGGGGCCGCGGAGGGAGGGGAGCAACCAGGCTGGGAGTGGGGCAGAGGGACCAAGGGGCTGGTTTCAGGGCTGGGGCAGGACAATCAAAGCTTCAAAGGGAGATGGGCGGGGCAGGCAAACAAACTGAAGCTGGGCGGGGGTGGGTGGGGGGGAAGGCTACTAGGGGCAAAGCTAGGGGGCCTGTTGCAGAGGGGCAGGGGGCAGTCCGGGGAAGGGGGCGGGTGCGTGCACCCACGAGCACTTGTGCAAAGTCAATGGCTGGCAGGCTGCTGCTGGAGGCCCAAACGGTGGCAATAGGGCGTGGCAGGCCAGGCAAGCAGCTGAGTCCCAGAGGCAGGAACTGAGGAAGATGGTAAGGGACTGCAGGGATGGTGGAGGGGGCAGCGGTGGTGGTGGGGGTTGGGGGGGGACACAGATGGACCAGGGGGCAGGCTCCACGCCACACCCCGTGTCCCCACAAACACAGTCTAAACCCCCACCACTAGAGCACAGTTAAAGAGTTACTCAGTCTTTGAAGGCCCCCTCCACAGTGGTCTTCAGAGTCCTGTGCACTCCCCAGCAGCCGGTGGTCTTTTCAGTCCTCTTCTCCCTCCTCCTCCAGGCTCCAGCAGCTCCCCAGGACAAACACAGCTCCAGCAGCAGTAGCAGCAGCAGCTCCTCCTCCTCCAGCAGCCCTGGTGGCCAGGCAGGAAGGATCCCCCACAGGTGGTAGCTGTAGTGGTGGTAGTGGTGGGGTCCTGGCTTCTCCCTCCAGAGATGGGGGAGTGGGGGCTGGCCAGCAAGGCCCCCCCACCCCTCACTCACTTGCTCAGCAGTAGTGGCAGCAGCAGCAGTCCAGGGAAGGAGCCCTCCAGCCAGCAGCAGCAGCAGCCCAGGAAGGGAGAAGGAGCTCTAGCCAGCAAGGCAGCCAGAGAAGGGGGAGCACTCCAGCCAGCAGGGCAGCCCAAGCAGACAGAGCCATCCCGGTATCTATTGGTTTATCCGGGAGAGGGGGCGGGCGGAAGCCCGCCCCATGCTAACGGATTTCCCCCCCAGCCTAAGGGGAGGATCCACAGGGCCACGGAAACCCACTAAGTACGGGGGACAACTAATAAAAGAACAGGGACAGGAGTGCGGTCAAAGGGTCATAAGGAGGGAGCCTGACGGGGACACCGAGCAGAGAACCCCGGACAGCGCCCACTGCTCCTCGAAGGCGTCAAGGGAGCCAGCGGACGCCGCCCAGAGGAACTCCGCCCGGAGACGTGAGCGGACGAGGGATCGGAAACAAGCCCCACAGTCGCAGGAGTCTCCGTCGGCCAACCTCCTCTCCCTGGTCGCGTGGATGGCCTTTTTAGCCAGGGCGAGGAGGAGGTTGACCAGGAGGTCCCGCGACTTTGTGGGGCCACGGATAGGGAGTGCATGGATAAGGAGGTGAGGGGAAAAGTGCAGCCAGAAACGTAACAGAATGTCGGTGAGGAGCCGGTATAGGGGCTGCAACCTGGCGCACTCTAGGTAAACATGCGCCAGGGTCTCCCTCACGCCGCAGAAGGGGCAGGTGTCCGGGACAGGGGTGAACCGCGCCAAGTACACGCCCGTGCTCACGGCCCCGTGAAGGAGCCGCCAGCTGATATCCCCGGCGGGCCTCGGGACCAGGGTGGAGTAGAGGCTGGCCCACCGGGACTCCTCACCCTCCACAGGTGGCAAGAGGTCCCGCCACTTGGTGTCGGGGCGGGACACGAGGGTGAGGAAGTGAACGGTGTGGAGCACGAGTGCGTAGAGTTGTTTCCTTGGCGCGGTTTGAAAACGGACCAGCTGCAGATCGTGCAGCCGGCTTGCGGAGAAGGGGCGGGGGGGTCGGTCGGGTCTACGGGGCAAGGGCCCGATGAAAAGGTCCGGAGGGCTCGGGGAGGGGGGTGGGCGGGGCGAGCCCTCACGCAGGACCTGGTCGAGGTAGGCCCGAGCAGCGGGCGGCAAAGCGGCCCTCACCTCCTGAAGTACGCGCCGGGGAGTACACGGTCTGGAGAGCCCCATCCGCCGAGCGAGCATCAGGGGATCCAGCCAGTCTCCCCGGTCGTAGTCCAGGAGGTCTCCGACCCTGGTAGCTTCCGCCAGGACCAACCTCTGGCGCACCGCGGGGGACTCCGCCACCTGCACACGGAGCTGGGGGTTGTGTAGCAGGGGCTCCGCGAGGAGATCTGCCCCCTCGGTGGCCGCCACGGACCTGGTCGCAGAGAACAGCTTCCAGGTCCGGAGGAGGTCCTGGTAGAAGACCGGCAGCCCGGAGAGGTCTCGCGGAAGACCCCTCGGATCGAGATAAAGGAGCTGCCGGTCGTATCGGAGCCCTCGGAAGCGGCGCAGGAAGGCGTGCGCCAGGGCTCTCCACGCCGGACTACCTGCACCATAAAGGAGCCTCTGCAGTGCCTGGAGGCGGAAGACGTGGACCTGAGTGCGGAGGCACTTCAGGCCCTGCCCTCCCTCCTCCAGGGGCAGGTGGAGTACCCCTGCAGGGACCCAGTGCAGTCCTGGCCAAAAGAACTCCAGCACCACCCTCCGGAGGTCGGTCAGGAACACCGGGGCCGGGACTAGGGTGTTGAGCCAGTACCAGAGCATGGACAGGACCAGTTGATTGAGCACCAGTGCCCTCCCACGGAGGGAAAGGCACCGGAGGAGTCCTGTCCATTTCCGGAGCCGCTCCGCCACCCTGCCCTGTAAACCGTGCCAGTTCTCCGGCGGAGAGGGATGCGTGGCAGAAAGGTAAACGCCGAGATAGAGCAGCGGACCCGCGCTCCACCGGATGGCCTGAAGCGCGGGTGGGAGGGAGCTCGCCTGCCACCCGTCCCCGACCACCAGGCCAGAGCTCTTGGCCCAGTTGACCCGGGCGGAGGAGGCCGCCGAGTACACGGCCTGGCAGGCCTCCACCCGCGCCAAGTCGCCCGGGTCCTGGACCACGAGGAGCACATCGTCGGCGTACGCCAACAGGACCAGCCGCAGCTCTGGCTCCCGAAGCACCAACCCCGTCAGCCTCCTGCGGAGGAGACAGAGGAAGGGCTCGATCGCCAGGGCATACAGCTGGCCCGAGAGGGGGCACCCCTGCCGCACTCCCCGCCCGAAGCTGACCGGCTCGGTCAGGGTCCAGTTGAGCCTGACCAGACACTCTGCGGAGGCGTACAGCACCTGGAGAAACCCCACAAACTGGGACCCGAAGCCTAACGCCTGCAGAGTGCCCAGGAGATACCCGTGGTCCACCCTGTCGAACGCCTTCTCCTGATCCAGGGACAAGAGGGCGAACGACAGACCATCCCTACACCCTAATTCCAGAAGGTCCCGGACCAGATACAAGTTATCAAAGATCGTGCGGCCCGGGATGGTGTAGGTCTGGTCTGGGTGGACCACGTCCGCCAACACGGACCCCAGCCGAATCGAAATGGCCTTCACAACGATTTTATAGTCCGTGCTGAGGAGCGAGATGGGACGCCAATTCCGTGAGCCATCCCGGTATCTATTGGGTTTCCAGGAAATGGGGCGGGCGAGCCCGCCCCATGCTAACGGAACCCCCCCCCAGCCTAAGGGGAGGTGCCACAGAGCCTCAGAAACCCACTAATTGCGGGGGACAACTAATAAAAGAACAGGGACAGGAGTGCGGTCAAAGGGTCATAAGGAGGGAGCCTGACGGGGACACCGAGCAGAGAACCCCGGACAGCGCCCACTGCTCCTCGAAGGCGTCAAGGGAGCCAGCGGACGCCGCCCAGAGGAACTCCGCCCGGAGACGTGAGCGGACGAGGGATCGGAAACAAGCCCCACAGTCGCAGGAGTCTCCGTCGGCCAACCTCCTCTCCCTGGTCGCGTGGATGGCCTTTTTAGCCAGGGCGAGGAGGAGGTTGACCAGGAGGTCCCGCGACTTTGTGGGGCCACAGATAGGGAGTGCATGGATAAGGAGGTGAGGGGAAAAGTGCAGCCAGAAACGTAACAGAATGTCGGTGAGGAGCCGGTATAGGGGCTGCAACCTGGCGCACTCTAGGTAAACATGCGCCAGGGTCTCCCTCACGCCGCAGAAGGGGCAGGTGTCCGGGACAGGGGTGAACCGCGCCAAGTACACGCCCGTGCTCACGGCCCCGTGAAGGAGCCGCCAGCTGATATCCCCGGCGGGCCTCGGGACCAGGGTGGAGTAGAGGCTGGCCCACCGGGACTCCTCACCCTCCACAGGTGGCAAGAGGTCCCGCCACTTGGTGTCGGGGCGGGACACGAGGGTGAGGAAGTGAACGGTGTGGAGCACGAGTGCGTAGAGTTGTTTCCTTGGCGCGGTTTGAAAACGGACCAGCTGCAGATCGTGCAGCCGGCTTGCGGAGAAGGGGCGGGGGGGTCGGTCGGGTCTACGGGGCAAGGGCCCGATGAAAAGGTCCGGAGGGCTCGGGGAGGGGGGTGGGCGGGGCGAGCCCTCACGCAGGACCTGGTCGAGGTAGGCCCGAGCAGCGGGCGGCAAAGCGGCCCTCACCTCCTGAAGTACGCGCCGGGGAGTACACGGTCTGGAGAGCCCCATCCGCCGAGCGAGCATCAGGGGATCCAGCCAGTCTCCCCGGTCGTAGTCCAGGAGGTCTCCGACCCTGGTAGCTTCCGCCAGGACCAACCTCTGGCGCACCGCGGGGGACTCCGCCACCTGCACACGGAGCTGGGGGTTGTGTAGCAGGGGCTCCGCGAGGAGATCTGCCCCCTCGGTGGCCGCCACGGACCTGGTCGCAGAGAACAGCTTCCAGGTCCGGAGGAGGTCCTGGTAGAAGACCGGCAGCCCGGAGAGGTCTCGCGGAAGACCCCTCGGATCGAGATAAAGGAGCTGCCGGTCGTATCGGAGCCCTCGGAAGCGGCGCAGGAAGGCGTGCGCCAGGGCTCTCCACGCCGGACTACCTGCACCATAAAGGAGCCTCTGCAGTGCCTGGAGGCGGAAGACGTGGACCTGAGTGCGGAGGCACTTCAGGCCCTGCCCTCCCTCCTCCAGGGGCAGGTGGAGTACCCCTGCAGGGACCCAGTGCAGTCCTGGCCAAAAGAACTCCAGCACCACCCTCCGGAGGTCGGTCAGGAACACCGGGGCCGGGACTAGGGTGTTGAGCCAGTACCAGAGCATGGACAGGACCAGTTGATTGAGCACCAGTGCCCTCCCACGGAGGGAAAGGCACCGGAGGAGTCCTGTCCATTTCCGGAGCCGCTCCGCCACCCTGCCCTGTAAACCGTGCCAGTTCTCCGGCGGAGAGGGATGCGTGGCAGAAAGGTAAACGCCGAGATAGAGCAGCGGACCCGCGCTCCACCGGATGGCCTGAAGCGCGGGTGGGAGGGAGCTCGCCTGCCACCCGTCCCCGACCACCAGGCCAGAGCTCTTGGCCCAGTTGACCCGGGCGGAGGAGGCCGCCGAGTACACGGCCTGGCAGGCCTCCACCCGCGCCAAGTCGCCCGGGTCCTGGACCACGAGGAGCACATCGTCGGCGTACGCCAACAGGACCAGCCGCAGCTCTGGCTCCCGAAGCACCAACCCCGTCAGCCTCCTGCGGAGGAGACAGAGGAAGGGCTCGATCGCCAGGGCATACAGCTGGCCCGAGAGGGGGCACCCCTGCCGCACTCCCCGCCCGAAGCTGACCGGCTCGGTCAGGGTCCAGTTGAGCCTGACCAGACACTCTGCGGAGGCGTACAGCACCTGGAGAAACCCCACAAACTGGGACCCGAAGCCTAACGCCTGCAGAGTGCCCAGGAGATACCCGTGGTCCACCCTGTCGAACGCCTTCTCCTGATCCAGGGACAAGAGGGCGAACGACAGACCATCCCTACACCCTAATTCCAGAAGGTCCCGGACCAGATACAAGTTATCAAAGATCGTGCGGCCCGGGATGGTGTAGGTCTGGTCTGGGTGGACCACGTCCGCCAACACGGACCCCAGCCGAATCGAAATGGCCTTCACAACGATTTTATAGTCCGTGCTGAGGAGCGAGATGGGACGCCAATTCCGTGAGCCATCCCGGTATCTATTGGGTTTCCAGGAAATGGGGCGGGCGAGCCCGCCCCATGCTAACGGAACCCCCCCCCAGCCTAAGGGGAGGTGCCACAGAGCCTCAGAAACCCACTAATTGCGGGGGACAACTAATAAAAGAACAGGGACAGGAGTGCGGTCAAAGGGTCATAAGGAGGGAGCCTGACGGGGACACCGAGCAGAGAACCCCGGACAGCGCCCACTGCTCCTCGAAGGCGTCAAGGGAGCCAGCGGACGCCGCCCAGAGGAACTCCGCCCGGAGACGTGAGCGGACGAGGGATCGGAAACAAGCCCCACAGTCGCAGGAGTCTCCGTCGGCCAACCTCCTCTCCCTGGTCGCGTGGATGGCCTTTTTAGCCAGGGCGAGGAGGAGGTTGACCAGGAGGTCCCGCGACTTTGTGGGGCCACGGATAGGGAGTGCATGGATAAGGAGGTGAGGGGAAAAGTGCAGCCAGAAACGTAACAGAATGTCGGTGAGGAGCCGGTATAGGGGCTGCAACCTGGCGCACTCTAGGTAAACATGCGCCAGGGTCTCCCTCACGCCGCAGAAGGGGCAGGTGTCCGGGACAGGGGTGAACCGCGCCAAGTACACGCCCGTGCTCACGGCCCCGTGAAGGAGCCGCCAGCTGATATCCCCGGCGGGCCTCGGGACCAGGGTGGAGTAGAGGCTGGCCCACCGGGACTCCTCACCCTCCACAGGTGGCAAGAGGTCCCGCCACTTGGTGTCGGGGCGGGACACGAGGGTGAGGAAGTGAACGGTGTGGAGCACGAGTGCGTAGAGTTGTTTCCTTGGCGCGGTTTGAAAACGGACCAGCTGCAGATCGTGCAGCCGGCTTGCGGAGAAGGGGCGGGGGGGTCGGTCGGGTCTACGGGGCAAGGGCCCGATGAAAAGGTCCGGAGGGCTCGGGGAGGGGGGTGGGCGGGGCGAGCCCTCACGCAGGACCTGGTCGAGGTAGGCCCGAGCAGCGGGCGGCAAAGCGGCCCTCACCTCCTGAAGTACGCGCCGGGGAGTACACGGTCTGGAGAGCCCCATCCGCCGAGCGAGCATCAGGGGATCCAGCCAGTCTCCCCGGTCGTAGTCCAGGAGGTCTCCGACCCTGGTAGCTTCCGCCAGGACCAACCTCTGGCGCACCGCGGGGGACTCCGCCACCTGCACACGGAGCTGGGGGTTGTGTAGCAGGGGCTCCGCGAGGAGATCTGCCCCCTCGGTGGCCGCCACGGACCTGGTCGCAGAGAACAGCTTCCAGGTCCGGAGGAGGTCCTGGTAGAAGACCGGCAGCCCGGAGAGGTCTCGCGGAAGACCCCTCGGATCGAGATAAAGGAGCTGCCGGTCGTATCGGAGCCCTCGGAAGCGGCGCAGGAAGGCGTGCGCCAGGGCTCTCCACGCCGGACTACCTGCACCATAAAGGAGCCTCTGCAGTGCCTGGAGGCGGAAGACGTGGACCTGAGTGCGGAGGCACTTCAGGCCCTGCCCTCCCTCCTCCAGGGGCAGGTGGAGTACCCCTGCAGGGACCCAGTGCAGTCCTGGCCAAAAGAACTCCAGCACCACCCTCCGGAGGTCGGTCAGGAACACCGGGGCCGGGACTAGGGTGTTGAGCCAGTACCAGAGCATGGACAGGACCAGTTGATTGAGCACCAGTGCCCTCCCACGGAGGGAAAGGCACCGGAGGAGTCCTGTCCATTTCCGGAGCCGCTCCGCCACCCTGCCCTGTAAACCGTGCCAGTTCTCCGGCGGAGAGGGATGCGTGGCAGAAAGGTAAACGCCGAGATAGAGCAGCGGACCCGCGCTCCACCGGATGGCCTGAAGCGCGGGTGGGAGGGAGCTCGCCTGCCACCCGTCCCCGACCACCAGGCCAGAGCTCTTGGCCCAGTTGACCCGGGCGGAGGAGGCCGCCGAGTACACGGCCTGGCAGGCCTCCACCCGCGCCAAGTCGCCCGGGTCCTGGACCACGAGGAGCACATCGTCGGCGTACGCCAACAGGACCAGCCGCAGCTCTGGCTCCCGAAGCACCAACCCCGTCAGCCTCCTGCGGAGGAGACAGAGGAAGGGCTCGATCGCCAGGGCATACAGCTGGCCCGAGAGGGGGCACCCCTGCCGCACTCCCCGCCCGAAGCTGACCGGCTCGGTCAGGGTCCAGTTGAGCCTGACCAGACACTCTGCGGAGGCGTACAGCACCTGGAGAAACCCCACAAACTGGGACCCGAAGCCTAACGCCTGCAGAGTGCCCAGGAGATACCCGTGGTCCACCCTGTCGAACGCCTTCTCCTGATCCAGGGACAAGAGGGCGAACGACAGACCATCCCTACACCCTAATTCCAGAAGGTCCCGGACCAGATACAAGTTATCAAAGATCGTGCGGCCCGGGATGGTGTAGGTCTGGTCTGGGTGGACCACGTCCGCCAACACGGACCCCAGCCGAATCGAAATGGCCTTCACAACGATTTTATAGTCCGTGCTGAGGAGCGAGATGGGACGCCAATTCCGTGAGCCATCCCGGTATCTATTGGGTTTCCAGGAAATGGGGCGGGCGAGCCCGCCCCATGCTAACGGAACCCCCCCCCAGCCTAAGGGGAGGTGCCACAGAGCCTCAGAAACCCACTAATTGCGGGGGACAACTAATAAAAGAACAGGGACAGGAGTGCGGTCAAAGGGTCATAAGAAGGGAGCCTGACGGTGACACCGAGCAGAGAACCCCGGACAGCGCCCACTGCTCCTCGAAGGCGTCAAGGGAGCCAGCGGACGCCGCCCAGAGGAACTCCGCCCGGAGACGTGAGCGGACTAAGGATCGGAAACAAGCCCCACAGTCGCAGGAGTCTCCATTGGCCAACCGCCTCTCCCTGGTCGCGTAGATGGCCATTTTTGCCAGGGCGAGGAGGAGGTTGACCAGGAGGTCCCGCGACTTCGTGGGGCCACGGATAGGGAGTGCATGGAGAAGGAGGTGTGGGGAAAAGTGCAGCCAGAAACGCAATAGGAGATTAGTGAGGAGCCGGTAGAGGGGCTGCAGCCTGGCGCACTCTATGTAAATGTGCGCCAGGGTCTCCCTCACGCCGCAGAAGGGGCAGGTGTCTGGGACAGGGGTAAACCGCGCCAAGTACACGCCCGTACTCACGGCCCCGTGGAGGAGCCGCCAACTGATATCCCCGACGGGCCTCGGGACCAGGGTGGAGTACAGGCTGGCCCACCGGGGCTCCTCACCCTCCAGAAGTGGCAGGAGGTCCCGCCACTTGGTGTCGGGGCGGGACACGAGGGTGAGGAAGTGAAGGGTGTGGAGCACGAGCGCGTAGAGCTGCTTCCTTGGCGCGGTTTGGAAACGGACCGGCTGCAGATCGTGCAGCCGGCTGGCGGAGAAGGGGCGGGGGGGGGCGGTCGGGTCCACGGGGCAGGGGCCCGATGAAAAGGTCTGGAGGGCTCGGGGTGGGGGGTGGGCGGGGCGTGCCCTCACGCAGGACCCGGTCGAGGTAGGCCCGAGCAGCGGGCGGCAAAGCGGCCTTCACCTCCTGTAGTACGAGCCGGGGAGTACAAGGTCTGGAGAGCCCCATACGCCGAGCGAGCGTCGGGGGATCCAGCCAGTCTCCCCGGTCGTAGTCCAGGAGGTCTCCAACCCTGGTAGCTTCCGCCAGGACCAACCTCTGGCGCACCGCGGGGGACTCCGCCACCTGCACACGGAGCTGGGGGTTGTGTAGCAGGGGCTCCGCGAGGAGATCTGCCCCTTCGGTGGCCGCCACGGACCTGGTCGCAGAGAACAGCTTCCAGGTCCGGAGGAGGTCCTGGTAGAAGACCGGCAGCCCGGAGAGGTCTCGCGGAAGGCCCCTCGGGTTGAGATAAAGGAGCTGCCGGTCGTATCGGAGCCCTCGGAAGCGGCGTAGGAAGGCATGTGCCAGAGCTCTCCATGCCGGACTACCCACACCATAAAGGAGCCTCTGCAGTGCCTGGAGGCGGAAGACGTGGACCTGAGTGCGCAGGCACTTCAGGCCCTGCCCTCCCTCCTCCAGGGGCAGGTGGAGCACCCCTGCAGGGACCCAGTGCAGTCCTGGCCAAAAGAACTCCAGAACCACCGTCCGGAGTTCGGTCAGGAACCCCGGGGCCGGGACCAAGGTGTTGAGCCGGTACCAGAGCATGGACAGGACCAGTTGATTGAGCACCAGTGCCCTCCCTCGGAGGGAAAGGCACCGGAGGAGTCCTGTCCATTTCCGGAGCCGCTCCGCCACCCTGCCCTGCAAACCTTGCCAGTTCTCCGGCGGAGAGGGATGCGTGGCAGAAAGGTAAACGCCGAGATAGAGCAGTGGACCCGCGCTCCACCGGATGGCCTGAAGCGCGGTTGGGAGGGAGCTCGCCTGCCACCCGTCCCCGACCACCAGGCCAGAGCTCTTGACCCAGTTGACCCGGGCGGAGGAGGCCGCCGAGTACACGGCCTGGCAGGCCTCCACCCGCGCCAAGTCGCCCGGGTCCTGGACCACGAGGAGCACATCGTCGGCGTACGCCGACAGGACCAGCCGCAGCTCCGGCTCCCGAAGCACCAACCCCGTCAGCCTCCTGCGGAGGAGACAGAGGAAGGGCTCGATTGCCAGGGCGTACAGCTGGCCCAAGAGGGGGCACCCCTGCCGCACTCCCCGCCCGAAGCTGACCGGCTCGGTCAGGGTCCAGTTGAGCCTGACCAGACACTCTGCGGAGGCGTACAGCACCTGGAGAAACCCCACAAACTGGGACCCGAAGCCTAACGCCTGCAGAGTGCCCAGGAGATACCCGTGGTCCACCCTGTCGAACGCCTTCTCCTGATCCAGGGACAAGAGGGCGAACGACAGACCATCCCTACACCCTAATTCCAGAAGGTCCCGGACCAGATACAAGTTATCAAAGATCGTGCGGCCTGGGATGGTGTAGGTCTGGTCTGGGTGGACCACGTCCGCCAACACGGACCCCAGCCGAATCGAAATGGCCTTCGCAACGATTTTATAGTCCGTGCTGAGGAGCGAGATGGGACGCCAATTCCGTGAGCCATCCCGGTAGCAGGGTGGATCCCTGCTCCTGCCCTGAAGGGGTTAAAAACAGCCTTGGGAAGAGGTCGAGGCTTGAGAAAGCAGCTTTTAAGCTGGGCTGAATGGGAAGTGGCTGCAGCTGGGCCTCGCCCCAATCAGGCCCAGCTGGCCCTTATAAGAAGGCCAGGGAAGCCAGAAGCAAAACAGTCTCTCTCTAGCTGTAGAGGGAGATGGGCTTGGCTTGGCTGTAGGGAAGTGGATGTAAGGTACCTGAGTGGAGCAGGGCTGGGGGAAAGGCAGAGGAGTTGGGGAGCTCCAGCCTGGAAGGCCCTAGGCTGCTGCCTAGCAGAGGGCTAACAGGTACTGGGGGGTTGCAGAGACAGCCCAGGGGTAGGCCAAAGCAGCAGGTCCAAATCCTCCTTGCCAGTGATGAGTAGGCTGATACTGCAGTCTGCCCCAGGATGTGGGGCTAGACAATGACTGGCAGTAGCCATACACTGAGGCAAGGTGGGGATAGAGGGTGGGGGTTCCCTGGGGAGGGGAGACCCTGAGAGAAAGGGGTTACTGCCAGGGGGCAGCACCCCATGTGAAAGGGCACTGGGGTCCAGGGAGGGACTTGGGGCCCGAGAACAGGTGGATCACTGGCCTGCAGAGGGTGCTCTGTGCTGGAAACTGAGCTAATTCCCCGGGATCACCAGCAGGAGGTGCTGCAGGGGTGAGTCCAACCCAGTTACAGTATGTGTTTGCTTTCCCTTACTATTTCATCTTTAAATCTGTTATGTTTCTATTAAAGAAACTTTTTTTTGTTTCTATCTGCAAGCAAGTCTCTGTTGTGCAAACTATGTGGAGTATTTGTGCCAAACTGATAACTTGGGGTTGGTTTCACACCTTTAGGGGGTGATGAACCAGAAGGGAAACGTCTGAGTGCTTCAGAATAAAGAGCTTCGGAAGGATGGATTTGGGGAGACACAGGACTGGAAGGTCTAGTGGTGTTGCCCTATGACAAATGTAGTGAGGAGGTATGGCCTCCCCCAGAGGCAGACACAGCTGGATGGTCACAGCACACCACCTGGTGGGCAGAACCAGATAGCCTTTGCCCCACCTGCTGGAAGCAGAGGGATGGGGCAGGAAGGGGAAGTATAAAACCCAGACCCTGCAGCTCAGTTGGGAGGGAGCTGCTAATGGAGACAGGTGCATCTTATTGGTTGCTTGAGCCTGAAGCTGATCTCAGCCATTCTGAGGACACTCCCAAGTAGTTGGAGCTGCTGCTGGTCATCTACCCTGGGGAGATACTAGATCCTGCTACACTGAGGTACCTGCTGCAGGGGGAAGTAGGAAGTAGCCCATGGGAGGCAGATGATCATCTGGCTGTAGTGCTACCTCAAACACAGTCAGTGTGTTGTGGCTGGAATCCCTGCTGACCCAGTGGCATACCACTCTGCCACTATTAGAGCCTTGGGCTGGGACACAGTGGAGTTGGGTGGGCCTGTGTCCCCCTACCCCTGCCACCTCATCACTTCCTTAGGGTGCTCACCCCTGCCTGAGCTCCTAGACTGCTTTGGGGATTATAGACTACTACTGCTCTGCTTGACTACAGGCCAGAGCCCTGTTTGCCACCCTGCCCTACTAGAGGGTTGGGGCCCATAGACTGCCAATAATTCCACCCCCTGCTTTGAGATTACCCTGCAGATCAGACTGCAAGGAGGTGTGGCCTCCTCAGAGGCAGACACAGAGGGATGGCCATGCTATCTTACAGGAATAACTAGGCTGGTGGATGCTCAGGTGAGATATTTAGGTTTGTGGGCTGGCTACTGGTGTCAAGGCTCTGAGCTGTAACAACATAGCATTAAGGCATCCAAAGTTACAAGGCAGGCAGTGACAGAACCCCTTATTGGCCTGGGTGATCCCTGAAACATCAGTGGTAGGTCTGTGTTTTAAAAAAAAACACATCTCCTAGAACTGGAAGGGACCCCAAAAGGTCATTGAGTCCAGCCCCCTGCCTTCACTAGCAGGACCAAGTACTGATTTTGCCCAAGATCCCTAAGTGGCCCCCTCAAGGATTGAGCTCACAACCCTAGTTTTAGCAGGCCAATGCTCAAACCACTAAGCTATCCCTCCCCCTGTTACAGGAGTTGTACCCTGTGATGGGTTGGGTCACAGAAACCCCCTTGGGAGCTGCCAACTGATGTGCCAAGACTACTTCTGCCCCTGCTTTCCTGCCCTGGCAGCTTAGGACTTCAGTGCCCTGCCTGGTTTGAGCCAGACCTGCTGCAAACCCAGACCCAGGGTCTGAACTATGTCCCCTAACAGCTGTAGG
Organism: Mauremys mutica; assembly: GCF_020497125.1. Lineage (NCBI taxonomy): Eukaryota > Metazoa > Chordata > Testudines > Geoemydidae > Mauremys > Mauremys mutica. The sequence goes on from NC_059075.1 coordinate 81,953,045, forward strand.
CTTAATTGAAAGCAACTTACAGAAGTGTTCCTGTCTTTAACACTCAGATGTCCAACTCCAAATGGGGTCCAAACCCCAAATAAATCTTTTGAGGGGCACCATCACACACCCCAGCATCAGTGAACTGAGGGTCACACTCCAATCACTTATAAAACTGACCTTAATGGGTTTGAAAAGGTGGAAGCAAAGTACAAAATTACAGTTTATTATTTTCTGTTTAGTTTGGGTAAAGGAAATAGAACAACAGAGACTATGAGATGAAGACAGCAGCAGAAAAGGCAGTTGAGCAAAGAAATGTAAGCTTGCCAAGAAGCAGTTATAAGAATTGTGTGCACACTGATCTATAAGCTGCTGAGCAGAAGAAATTGGAGCCAGAGGCCATGCTGCACTCATATGCCATGAGGCAAAATGCGGCACCTGTCCTAAACCAGCAGCCAGAAGAAGACCAAATGGATGGTTCCCCAGACCACCCCACAGAGGTAGAGGCAATGGTGAGAGGTCCAGAGCTATGGAGGCTTGAGTGGAAAAGGGTGCTAGGGATGGAGAGAAGGATCAGGCTGGAGACCAGGTGGCAGAGTGAGACAGCAAAGCAGGAGCAACAGAAGCATGCTGACCAGGATAAACAGGCAGCTTGAACAGGAGCAGAGGGTCAAATAAATCATGCTTATGGGACCCAGGAGGAAAGACATAAGGGTGTGCTCGAGTAGGGGGCTAGCAAGCAAACCAATGTGGGTGTGAGGGACCCCATCACTCTGCCAGTAGCCTGAGTCATTATGCACATTAATGGGATTCTGACTGCATGGAGTTATTTTTCTTGATGTGTTATTTTCTATAATGATGTAACAGGGTAAAAGCCTGACAGCTCAGGTGCAAGCGCACCATGGCCAGACTCAGTGGTTGAAGGGTGAGCTTGCTGTCTATCCTCACACACAGTACTGACTCAGTTTCCCTGGTATCAGTGGTGCAGCTAAGAGGTGCTGTGGCCCAGAATCTGCTGGGAGAAGGGAAGACTGGTGGTACAGCTAGGAAATGCTGGGGGCTAGAAAGCCACTAAAAGCAGGGAAACTGAGGCACAAATAAAAGCTCTGAAGCCCAGAATCTGCTAGGAGTCGTGAGTCTCTGGTATAGCTGTGAGCTAGGACTCCACTGGGAACAGGGGAAAACTGCTGGGTACAGTGAGACACTCACACTTTAGTACCTATGAGCTAGAAGGGAGAGCAGACACCCCAAATTCTCTCTCCCTTTCTCTCTGCCCCTGGCATCAATAACACATGAAGAACAAAGGAAGCAGGATTGTACTGGAGGAGGGTTCCTCACTGAAAGCGGTTCAGCTAATAAGATTCTGAAACATGTGGTGAGAGACTTTTGCTTTGAATTCACTTACCATGTGAAGTTAGGCATTAGTTGCATTTTACTTTTATTTCTTGTAACCAGTTCTGACTTTTATGCCTTGATACTTGTAATCCACTTAAAATCTATCTTTCTGTAACTAATACGTTTGTTTTATCTAATCCAGTGTGTTGAAGTATTTGGGGAAATTTGCAATAACGTGATTTGTGCATGTCATTTTTCTAATAATAAAATGATAGACTTTACATGAGTTTATATTCTCCAGGAGAGAGCTGGGCAGTACAAGATTGTGACAAAGTTCCTCCTCCACCTTGGTGGGTCCCATGCTTATTGGTGGATTTTGCTAGGCTCAGAGATCTTCCTGTGTTGGATCAGGAGTTGGGAGGAAACCCGGGCCTGCCCTCTACTCCGGGTTCCAGCCCAGGGCCTTGTGGATTGCAGCTGTCTATAGTACCTCCTGTAACAGCTGCATGACAGCTACAACTCCCTGGGTTACTTCCCCATGGCCTCCTCCCAACATCTTCTTTATCCTCACCACAGGACCTTCCTCCTGATGTCTGATAACACTTGTACTCCTCAGTTCTCCAGCAACATACCCTCACCCTCTCAGCTCCTTACACCTCTTGCTCCCAGCTCCTCACACACACACCACAAACTGAAGTGAGCTCCCTTTTAAACCCATGTACCCTGATTAGCCTGCCTTAATTGATTCTAGCAGTTTCTTGATTGGCTGCAGGTGTTCTAAACAGCCTGTCTGGCTTGTTTCCAGAAAGTTCCTGATTTTCTAGAACCTTCCCTGTTACCTTACCCAGGGAAAGGGGACCTACTTAACCTGGGGCTAATATATCTGCCTTCTATCACTCTCCTGTAGCCATCTGGCCTGACCTGGTCGCAAAGATCTATGTTTCTGGGAAAATCTCAGAATTAGCTGGTGTTGCTCTTCAGTGTAATTCAAGAGTGGCTGGCTGCATCACTCATATGCTATAACTGGGAGGAATTTACATGTTGGAGGCTGTGTGAGAGCAGACTAGGAGTGATTTCTCTCACAGCAAAGCAGTGTAAAAGGCACCCCAGGTTAGAGAACTGAGGGGACATGGCTGTTCAACAGTCCCAATTGTACCGTGGGTAATGTTACAGCCTCTCCTACTGACTTTTACAAAACTAGGCCTATTTCAACAAGACTTATCAACTTCAGAATTTCAGAGGACTTACTTTGCTGCATTTTGTTTGCTGAAAAGTTGACATTGTCAATGATTTTGCTTGATATTTTTAAAACTATATTTTAGCTATTTGTGTTCAGAAATGGGGGGCCTCCCAGACAGGGGCCCAGGCCAGGCAACTCTTGCAGGCTACTATTTTGGACTAGTCTAGGCTGACTTCCCAGGCTAGCTTCCTCTTCCTGGCTGAGTCTGTGTAACAGTAAAGAGTTGAGGAGGGAGGGCAGGCGAGCAGTGCAGGTCCATAGCCCAATCCCAGGGGAGACTGCTTGGAAAAGGAAAGGATCCATGCACAGCATCCCTCTGCACATGGAGAGATGATATTATCTTTTCAGGATAATATAAACTACTTTTTTGGAGTAGGTAGCAGTCTTGTATATAAATGTCCCTGGCCAGGCAGCTTGGGGACCTGGCCTGGCTGGTAGCAGCTCCCTCTCACCTACCTTCTTTAGCTCCTGGTTGCTGAGGGGGGATATGGGGTAACGGTAGGGGCTGGGAGTGTGCAGGAAAGTGAGAGAAATTGTATGTGACTGTCGTTGAATTGCAGCCATGTGGCCTTCAGGCAGGGGCGGCCCTAGGAATTACGCTGCGGGGGGTGCTCTGCCGGTTGCTGGTCCCGCGGCTCCGGTGGACCTCCCGCAGGCGTGCCGTCCACCGGAGCCACGGGACCAGCGGACCCTCCGCAGGCACGCCTGGGGGAGGTCCACCGGAGCCGTCTACCACCCTCCCGGCAACAGGCAGAGCGCCCCCCCGCGGCTGCTGCCCCAAGCACACGCTTGGCGTGCTGGGGTCTGGAGCCAGCCCTGCCTTCAGGGATATTCCCCAAGCAAGCAGGGACATGGGATGGTCATTGGTATGAATCGCATTTCCATTGGTGTGTGTCCTGTAGGTTGTGCATTTCAGCAGCAATCTCCCTGCTCTTTGAGGTAAGGAACTACCTGCTTGTATTTACTAATCACTCCCATACCAGAATAAGGGAAGAAACCATCTCTGCTGTTCTTCTCTGGTCAGGTGGGGAGTGGATGGGATAGCAGGATACATTTTGAGGAGGCATCCGCTACCCCCTGACACCATTTAGTGTCATCCCTGGTAGCTAGACTAGCTCTCCCTACCCTTGCATCTCCTTAAATATCACAGACAATATTACTGTGCCATGGAGAAGGGCCAAATTGCTGGTGTTGTTTATATTGACTTTTCCAAGGCATTTGATAGCTTATTCATCTCCTGTAAAAATTGAATCATGATGATCTTGGCAAAGTTTCATCAGTCTATTTTAACTTCCTATTTCTTGACAATTTATAGTCAACACATAGTGCCCTGGTTGCAAGTGAGTTTAAATTCTGGGGGATTGAGAGCAAGAGAGGAATGAGTCAGTCCTTTAATAGTTAGATACTAAACCCACTGTCATTTAGCGAAATGGTGCAGTAGATGATATAACACACAAGCCCCAACTTTTCTCCTTGCAAAACATCCAGAGTTGCTTTATTGGTAATAACTTAATTCTTTAGAGTAAAAATAAAATTCTGGTCACCCTGCTGTTATGTTCTATGCTGAGAGTGAGGAATTGTGAACTGCAGGATTCTACCTCGAATTATGATCTTGATGGAGCTCTTAAATTAGCCAGGGTCAGACTGGGTCATTGCTTTCCAATGAATCATCAAGGTGCTACAGGGAACAATGCTGAATATGTAAAATGTCAGTAAATGAAGTATGAAATTAAGGTTGGCACTTCTTTCTAGAAAGGGAAGGTAAAAAAATAAAATCAGACACTGGTTTATTATATTTATTTTACATTGGTCTAAATCAGGGGTTTCAAACTTAATTTACCTTAGGGCCAGTGCCAGTCCTCAAATCTTCCCAGCGGGCCAATAATGGCCCTGAAGATGGTGTTCAGAAAAGAAAACGTTTATATTGTATTTCATTTGGAATTTCTTAAATAAAACTGTCATACAACTGTATACAATTCTTCACCTGCCAGAGTTTTTAGTGTTTACCGGACACCTGGCAACACTTCAGTTCTGTCGGTTTGTTGATGTTTGACCTCAGTGACTGACTAGTTGAAACCTTCAGGATTGCAGCAAGGTGTGCATCAGATAGTTGTTTGGTATTTAGACTTATTTATATTCATTGGGGCGGGGGGGGCAGTGTTGCTGCCTCCATGGCTGACTCTGCCCAGCAACTAGTGATGGTATCTCTGGCCCTCTCCCCCAGCCAATGGGAGCTGCGGGGAGGGGGGAAGGGGCAGCACCTGCTGCACACATTGCTGGCAGCATGGCTGCATGCGTCCCTCCTCCACAGTCCGTAGTGATGAGGTTCTCAGGCTGCAGATGGCCCGCTGGCCAGGACTTTAAGACCCTGAGTCTAAATTCTGCCCTTAGCTCAACCTCTACAATTTCATGGACCTCCAAACAGCTGATAATTTGACAAGAGTTCCCATTTAAATCCTAGCAGTTAGCTAAGTTTTATGTAACCATCATAGGGACTGGAAGGGACCTTGAGAGATCATCTAGTCCAGTCCCCTGCACTCATAGCAGAATTAATTATTTAGACCATCCCTGACAGGTGTTTGTCTAACCTGCTCTTAAAAAATCTCCCATGATGGAAATTCCATGACATCCCTAGGCAATTTAGTCCAGTACGTAACCACTCTGACAGTTAGGAAGTTTTTCCTAATGTCCAACCTAAACCTCCCTTGCAATTTAAGCCCACTGCTGCTTGTCCTGTCCTCAGAGGTTAAGAATAACAATCCTTCTCCTTGTAACAACTTTTTACATACCTGAAAACTGCTATCGTGTCTCCTCTGTCTTTTTTCCAGACTAAACAAACCCAATATTTTCAATCTTTCCATCATAGGCAGTAGCATAGCTGTGGGGGAGTGGGGCAGCAGCCTCTCCCTCACTGAGCATCTTGGTGCCTCTTTAAATTTTTACTCACCCAGTGGCACCTCCTGGTCTTCAGTAGCACTTCAACAGCGGGCCTTCACTTGCTCTGGGTGTCTTCGGCGGCACTAAAGAAAATGCCACCGAAGACCCATGGAGCGAGTGAAGGTCCTGCTCCCGAAGACCCGGAGCACTGCCGGGTGAGTAAAAGCACTGCCTGTCAGTAAAAGCGCTGCAGCGGGTGGCGCTGCTTTTTTTTTATGCTCCCCCTACGCCACTGCTCATAGGTCATGTTTTCTAGACCTTTAATCACCTCTGTTGCTCTTCTCTGGACTTTCTCCAATTTGTCCACATCTTTCCTGAAATATGGCACCCAGAACTGGACACAATACTCCACTTAAGGCCTAATCAGCACATAGTAGAGTGGAAGAATTACATCTCATCTTGCTCACAACACTCCTACTAATACATCCCAAAATTGTTTGTTTGTGTGTGGTTTTTTTTCTGCAACAATGTTACTTACTTTTATTTAGTTTGTGGTCCTCTCTGACCCTCAGAACCCTTTCCGCAGTACTCCTTCCTAGGCAGTCCTTTCCCATTTTGTATGTGTTGCAACCTGATTCTTCCTTTCTAAATGGAGTACTTTGCATTTGCCCTTATTGAGTTTCATTCTACTTACTTCAGACCATTTCTCCAGTGTGTCCAGATCATTTTGAATTTTAATCCTGTCCTCCAAAGCACTTGCAACCCCTCCCAGCTTGGTATCATCTGCAAACTTTATAAGTGTACTCTCTATGGTATTATCTAAATCATTGAAAATATTTAACAGAACTGATCCCTGCAGGACCCCACTCGTTATACCCCTCCAGCATGACTGAACCGCTGATCACTACTCTTTGGGAATGATTTTCCAACCAGTTTTGCACCCACCTTATAATAGCACCCTCTAGGTTGCATTTCCCTAGTTTATGAGAAGGTCATGTGAGACAGGATCAAAAGCTTCACTAAAGTCAAGATATACCATGTCTACCGCTTCTTCCCCCCCGCCCATCAACAAGGCTTCTTACTCTCATGGTTTGACCATGCTGACTGGTACTTTCACCTTATTATCTTCTAGATGTTTGCCAATTGATTGCTTAATTATTTGCTCCATTATCTTTCCAGGTACAGAAGTTAAGCTGATTGGGTTGTACTAATTTCCCCATTTTCTAGACTGGCACTATATTTGACCTTTTCCAGTCTTCTGGACTCTTCCCCTCTTCCATGGCTTTTCAAAGATATCACTAATGGCTCAGATCTCCTCAGTCAGCTTCTTGAGTATTCTAGGATGCATTTCATCAGACCCTGGTGGCTTAGACATCTAATCTGTCTAAGTAATTTTTAACTTGTTGTTTCCCTATTTTAGCCTCTGATCCTACCACATTTTCACTGGCATTCAGTATGTTTGATGTCCATTTGCTAACAACCTTTTTGGTCAAAACAAAGAAAGTAATCTAGCACTTCTGCCATTTCCACATTTTTCTGTTGTCTCTTCTGCCCCCCACCCCCCGAGTAACAGATCTACCCTGTCCTTGGTCTTCATCTTGCTTCTAATGTATTTGTAGAATGTTTTCTTGTTACCCTTTATCTCTAGTTTAATCTCATTTTGTGCCTTGGCCTTTCTAATTTTGTCCCTACATACTTGTTGGTTGTTTATATTCATCCTTTGTAATTTGACCTAGTTTCTACTTTTTGTAGGATTTTTTTTAAGATCATTCAGGATCTCCTGGTTAAGCCAGGGGTGCCTGTTGCCATATTTCCTCTCTCTCCTACACACTGGGATAGTTTGCTCTTGTGCCCTTAATGTCTCTTTCAAAAACTGCCAACTGTCTTCAGTTGGATTTCTCTGTAGATTTGTTTCCCATGGGATTTTACCTACCAGCTCCCTGAGTTTGCTAGAGTCTGCCTTCTTGAAATCCATTGTCTTTATTGTGCTGGTCTCCCTCCTACCATTCCTTAGAATCATGAACTCTACCATTTCATGATCACTTTCACCCAAGTTGCCTTTCACTTTCAAATTCTCAACCAGGTCCTCCCTATTTGTCAAAATCAAATCTAGAACAGCCTTTCTCCTTGTGAGTTCCACCCCAATCAAATTATGACAAGATACTTGGTAATGGTGTTTAATATGGTTTTAATATGGACTGCTTGCATCCGAAGAAGTGGGTATTCACCCACGAAAGCTCATGCTGCAAAACGTCTGTTAGTCTATAAGGTGCCACAGGATTCTTTGCTGCTTCTACAGAACCAGACTAACACGGCTACCCCTCTGATTCTTAATATGGTTTTGTTTGTCCGCCATTTTGGTTTGTAAAGGACAAGTAGTCTGCCATGTTAAACAGCCGCCTTGTTCCCTTAGAAGAGAAAAGGTGGGAAATCTTGTGGCATCTTGCTAGGCAACAGCACGGATTATATAGGCTGAGAGAGTGGGAAAGGGTTCTCCCTCTGCTCTTACCTTGGAGAGAAGAGAGGAGGTTCTCTCCAGAGCTGTGGCTTGGGAAGAGATCCAAAACCAGTTATCTGCATAGATAACAGCTCAACTCTAACTGTGTGGGAAAGGATCTAGTTTATTGTTGGGGTTTATTGTTTTAAGGGAAGCATACCTCCTACCTTGAGTGGCTAGGGCTTTTACTCACAGATAGGACGTCGCAGAAAGGGTTAGGGTGGGAAGTTTGTTAGGCCTCTTGCTTGATTCCTCATAGTCATTCTCCGATATGGTAGTCCTGTCCTGTTCCGGTGGTGATCATGGTCTGGTGAGTCATTCATCAAATCCTGGTCTCAGCAGCAGCATCTGGACATGATATAGAACAGCCATTTACCCTTTTGCAATCCCTGTGTGAAAGTGCAGGGTTATAATAATACTGAATAGATTTTAATCTTCCCTCCCCATTCCCTTCTTGTCTATCCCATTCCTAATTCTCTAGTTAAAGAATCGATTGTTTAAATTGTGGTCTCTGTGATTAGTTCAGATAAGCTCTGATAGATGGGCTATACTGAAGGAATATTGGGAGACTTCTGTTAGCTCCCCCCAGTCTTCTGGAAGTAGGGTCCTGAAATAAAGACTAACTAACACCTTAGTAGCTTTCTCCACCTTCTAAAATAAAAAATTGTCTCCAGTACATTCCAAGAACTTGTTGGATAATCTGTCCCCTGCTGTGTTCTTTTCCCAACACATGTCTGAGTAGTTGAAGTCCCCCATCACCACCAAGTCCTGTGCTTTGGATGATTTTTTTTAGTGTTTTTTTTTTTTTAAAAAGCGTCATCCACTTCTTCATGGCTAGGTGGTCTGTAGAAGACCCCCTACCATGACATCACCCTTGTTTTTATTCTTTTTATCCTTACCAAAAGATTTTTTCAACTTGTCTGTCTCCTATTTCCATCTTAACCTCAGTCCAAGTGTATACATTTTTAATATATAGGGAAACACCTCCTCCCTTTTAAATCTGCCTGTCCTTCCTGAGGAAGCTGTAACCTGGTATACCAATATTCCAGTTATGCATATAATCCCCCATATTCTGACCCTTCTCCAGGTCTCCATGTTTTTGACTTACCTGAGGGCTTTGTCCTTCTTCCTGGAACAGCATACCATGGTCAAGGAAACCAAAGCCCTCCTGGCGACACCATCTTCACAGCCAGGCATTCACCTCCAGGATGCATCTGTCTCTACCTGGGCCCCTATCCTTCACCAGAAGGATTGAAGAGAACACCACCTGCTCTCCCAACTTCTTCACCCTTACTCCCAGAGCCCTGTAGTGACTTTTGATTTACTGAGGGTCCTACCTTGCAGTATCATTAGTGCCCACATGGATGAGAAACATGGGGTAGTAGTCAGAGGGCCGAATGATCCTTGACAATCCCTCCATAACATCTAGAATACAGGCCCCTGGCAGGCAGCATACCTCCTGGGATGCCATATCAGGGCAACAGATGGGTGCCTCTGTCCACATCAGAAGAGTCACCAACCTCCTGGGAATGGTGGCTACAATCCTCCCAGCCTTGTGGGTACATGCTTCTTCTCTTCCACCTTTTGGGGGTTATTCCTCATCATTCAGTGCCAGGGCAGCATACTGGATTTTCAATCACCATGGTGGGTGGGTTGGGAGTATGGGTGGAACACTGCCTGCTGCCAGAAGTAACCATCAGTCAGTATCCTCCCTGTGACAGAGCCATATATTCTTCCCCGGTGGTGTGACAGCAATCCTTTGTAGCTAGATAGTTTCCTTGGCCTTGGATGTCTCCATGTAAATACTCTTGAGGAATTCCTTGTGGGCATGAATGCTCCTCAGCCTAACCATCTCCTCCTGTAGCTCTCCCACCCGCTTCCTGAGGGATTCCACCAGCAGGCACCTTTCACAGTGGATGGTCCCCCCCTGAACCTGGCTTTCTGAGAGAAATTCAGGCCACACTCTCTGCAAATCCACACCAGGATCTGGGTAGAGGCAGCCATGGTTAGGTTGTCTGTCTGGATACAGGCATAGGTGGAGGAGACAGGAGCAGCGTAGGCACTGGCAATATGCCCCTTCCTAACCATAGCAATTATGTTATGTCTTCCTCCCACAAACTCCCTCTCAAATGCCCCTGTTTGCAGTCCCTTGATCGCTTAGCCTCTGGCTTTTAAGGCCTTCTCTCCTAGGTCAGCCCCACCCCTTCGTTAATCACATGGGGAGGGCGATCACAAGGCTGATTGAAGCTGATCAAAGATGATCCAGGGAACAAAGGCTCAAACAGTCCCCAGACACACAATCCCAACTCACCCTGTAACTGAAATAACTAAAAACCTGAAAGAGAGAGAAACACAAACGGCCAAACAAACTCTCACCCCAAGGTTAGTACTCGCATGTTGTTCATTCAGCAGGGGGATCTCCTTCTCCCTCTCTCAAACTTCCCTATATGTGGTCCCCTGTTCACTAGTTCATATACTGTGTGCAATTCTTAGATTTCAATAAAACACATTTCCATAATGCAAAGTTGTATCAACCAGGCAAGGTACTAACAAACTTCAACAAAAGTCTCTAATAGTGCAGGTATAAAGCTGCTGCAATTCACTAAGAAAAGTCCTGGCTAGTTTGTTTGAATTATTTTTACTCTAAGTGTCTTCATACTTTTCCAGGTAAAAGCAAAGCAACACAGTTCATCATAGCAAAACAAGAATATCAATTTCTCCAAACCTCCCAAGTAATGGCAGTATTAAACTTGTAACATGAAAGGAATTGATGTGATGAAGTTGCAGGAAATGCACAGGAAACTTGTTTGAATTTATGTAACCAGAGACCCCCTGCTGGGACATTTCAAAACAATTCTTTGGAAACCCTGGCCAAAATGAGGCATCTGACTATGCAGACAGTGTATTTCAGTACTTTGACAGAAATGGGATGAATTTCTCTTACAATGAACATTCTGTTTGGAATTATGTATGGAGTTTAAATACCATAGCAACAGGTGCCTTAGAAATACCTAGGGAGACAAGGTGGGTGATGTAATATCTTTTATTGGAACAGTATCTGGTGGTGAAAGAGACAAGCTTTCAAGATGAAGAGCTTTGTGTAAGATCAAAAGCTTCTTAGTCTTTCACCAACTGAAAATGGGGTTTCATCACAAACATTTTTTTGTAATAAATTAATGGTTTTTGAAAAAAACATTGAAAATTAGGAAGACTTGTTTTGAAATAGTGGGAAGAGTCCTACTTCTCTCAATTTTAACTTGTATCCCCTTTTTCCAAAGGACACCAAGATTAAAATAAAGTTAGAGAAAATGAGGGGGGGGAAAAACCCATACTTGTCTTTCTACTTTTTCCTACTTGAAAAAGTTGGGGGTAAAAAGGAAAAAAGAAGTGAGAGAAAATGGAGGAAAAACCCATTTCCTTCTTAAACAAAACCAAAACACCACCCAACCAAAACCTCCCCCTTTTCCACTGGCAGTGGGAAAAGTTTAAATAAACCTTAAAAATATGAAAATTGGAACACCTCTCTCTTTTTTCCCCTTTTCACTTTTCCAATGTGAAAGTTTAAAGAGAGATGGGGGAAAAAACAGTTTTGAAAAAATGAAATGTTAGGTTTTTAATTTTCTTTTTGCAATGATAAGTAGAGCTGGTCAATTTGTTTAAGCTACACTCTGTTGCACTGATGCAAATGAAAGCAGAATTTGGCCCGTGCTTCTTAAATTGGAAGAACAGATAATCAGTTCTGAATTTGTGCCATGTTTCTCATGAGCTGCCTCATCTTTTTCAAAGCTAATTGACATATAAGCAACGGCATGATCCTGAAAGGACTTGCATCTCCAGTTGTCCCTTTGTAGTTGTAGGCCCAATCCTACAGTTGTCGTGTATCCAAAACTCCATTGAAGTTAACAGAGCATTTCCCATTTCAGTGCTCTTCAACATTTCAACTGCTTGCTACGTTACCACTATTTGGGGTACATGTATAGCCCCTTCACTGTGATATGACTGCTTCAGAATCTTTTAATGCATTTATCCTCACAATAGTTTTGTGAAGTATGTACAGAAGTGCTTTTATCCCCCTAGTTACAGATGGAGAACTGAGGCACAGTATGCATCATAAGATGCTGTAGAGAAGTTATTTCTTTTGCTAGTTTATGGAGGTTAATTATATAAACCCAAGGTCAGGTATACTCTGTACTTTGTTTCCTGAAACACACCCTGATGTGCATTGTATTAATCCTGTATTTGGACCTCAGGGAATTCACTGAGCTCCTTTAAAAAGAGTGAGTTGTTTGAGTTCTAGTAGGTGCAGCTTGTTGTAGCAACCAGGCAAGGTACTAACAAGCTTCAACAGGACTTATTTTTACAGTGGAAACCTCTTTTACCAAACTGCAGCTGCACCCTCTGTAACTCTCACTCCACCTCCTCAACTCCTCCTTCCTGTCCTTTCAGACTCCCAACAGCCCATGCTCCCAGTTCTAATAATTATAGCAGCATCTAAACACCACACAGCTGCAATATATTGTCCTTCCCACACTCACTCTAAAGGCATTAATCACCATCATAATACTTAAAGAAAAAATAGAAGACCAGTCTTCTTGTCAAAGTATTTACAATGTCCAACAAAGATGGACAACAGCTATCGCTATCCAGCTTTTAACCCCAATGAAGTGCATTTTAATTCATGGATGAAAATGGAGGTGGTGAATTATATAATATAATTCCCCCCCCCCCCCCCCGGGATCTCCCAAGGTGTAGTAACACAGCTTCACGCACACGCGTTGTGTTGTCCCTGGAGTAATATGCTCTAGTAGTAATATACAGTAATGTGGGTTTTTAGACAGTCAACTGAAATTTTGGGGCAGCTTGACCAGTCTTGGTTTGAAAAGATGGTACAATTCGCATGCTGCCCCAGAAGATACTACACTACACTAAATCAGCATTGAATAGGGAAATGAGAAGATAAATTATTTTAGAAGTTAAGGGGACAATGCAGACACATTTGTCATGGTTATTCCTTATAAATTTGTAACAACAAAAAAAAGCTCTTATAGATGAGTGTTTGTTAAATGTATAATATTGGCATAACTTGATTGCATGTGATTTTCTTTTAAAAAAATAACAATATCTGCTTCTCACTTTCAATATAGAAAAGTATTGTATGGCTAGAATACAGGCTGGGGAGCCAAGGCTCTCAGGATTCAGCCCTAATTCTATTTTACTACATGCCTCACACAGTTGCTCTTTCCACTGCAGTCTCTTTCCACTTTGCCTTTACACTCATTTTATGCACCTATTAAGACCCCCCGATCCCTCAAACGCTTATGTAGGTGCTTAACTTTACTACCATGAATAGTCCCATTGACTTCAGGAGGACGCCTCACAATAGTAAAATTAAGTATTCTTAAAAGCATGTGAAGGATGAGGGCTAAGATACCAAACTGCTCCAAGCTGCACTACTTTACCCCTTATATCTGTTTCCCAGCCTACTTACACTTGGAGCCAAATTCTGCTCTCTGTTATGCTGGCATCAGTCCAAAGTGACTCCACTGGCCATTGTAATGGAAGCAGAATTTAGACTCAATGTGCAATTTTACTATCATTTTCACCATTGCAGCATTTGGCCTAAAAGCTTATGCTTAAAGCTTATGATCAGTCTGAATTTGCATGCAGAACATTGATTGAGCAGGAACCTGAAAATCATGGGACCAACAAGATTGTTGTGCCTAAGAGGTGGAAAATATTTCTTTTCTTCTCCCCCCCCCCCCACCCCCGCCCCCACAGTGGATGATTTTCACACCACCATGGGGAATGTGATTTATTACCTGTAAGATCCATACTCAGCACAGACTGTGACTGTGCAACTGATTTTCAATTTACTCAGTGCTTTGAAAATCAAACATTAATTATTTAGTGCCATTTAGGTAAGGAAGGCATGTCAGTAGGAAACTTCACCAATAATGCTGCTGCTTTCAGCAATACTATAGACACAGTGGCCTAGTTGTCTACAGTAGACTTTTACAGAAAAAATGCCAGTTGTTTTACTATCATTCAAAAGTAGCAATAGCAGGAGTGCTTGTGTAGTCAGGGCATAAGTGTCTATTGCCAGTTTTTACCTAAATGCTGTCTAAATTCACTGAGCTTAGGGGGCAAATAAAAGGCAAAAGATTTTAACTGTGCTGCAAAGCACATAGGATTAGTCCTATGGATTTGCTAGAACAACATTCTCTGGGAATTATTTTGGAGAAAGTATATAAAATTATGACACTCAATAAAAACACAGGGCTTGATCTGATCTTATGCCAGTCTTACACTGATGTAACTCCATTGATTTTTGAGAAACATTTCTGCATGTAAACATAGTGTTTTAATGCAAGGTGTAATTTAGATCTCTGCATGGAAGCTTAAATCAATTTGATCAAACTATCAATATGTCAATTTTCTTTATTTGTACAAGAGTTTTTTTTCACTGAATGAAGCACAAAAAGATAATGGGTGCTGAAAATGCTGCAACTAGACAACAGAAGAAAAGCGAGGTGACCTGTGTTGCAGTTACAAAAGAACAAAAATAAAAACAAAAGACATATCAGTACATCAACTCCAGTGTACATATTATATGTGATTAACCTGGTCAAGCCAGAGAGGAAGCCTGTTATAATTTTACACATTAGGGAACAAATAGTCCTTCCACTGCAGATCTTTTATTCACTCAGAAACAAAGGATGAAACCATTTTCATGTCATGTTGCAGTGTTTGGTACATAATTTATCAATATGTGGGATTGAAAAGATGGGAGGGAGGCACAAGGTTCCATCCCATTCTCTCCCCTGACCTCAACAAACATGAGAACTGTTGGAGAGTCATGTGTAGGAAAGGGATAATGTCAGGGCTTTTTCTTATGTTTATTTTTGTTCATTGGTGGCCAGTGTTGGGACATGTTTTTCACCCCCCTTTCATTGCTGAGCTGACATATTAGGTCATCTCAATATTAAGAAGGAGAATCTTCAAAGAGTTCTATTCAGAAGTTATTCTATTTACCTACCTACTTGTATTGCCATCATCATTGTAGTATCTGAGCACCTAAATTGAGTACAGACAGGTCTTGGATAATTAAGGATATCTTTTGGGTAATGTAGTAAAATATGGACATTATGTTTTGAATACCCTCCAATGGTAGCTCTAATTATAACATTTCTTCATACAGGAAATTGGTATCCAGAATTCTTAATTCTTAATTCTAATTTGCCTGTTAGGTTCACTCCCTCAGGGGCACCTGGCATTGGCCACTGTCAGTAGACAGATACTGGGCTAGATGGACCTTTGGTCTGACCTGGTATGGCCTTTCTTATGTTCTTAATAGGAAGTTGAATATTCCTGTTTGGAGAACAGTAAAATAAAGCACAATGGATTCTTAAATAGAATATCTCACAGTCTGCTTTTTCTTTAGCTTAAATGAAAGATGGAGAAACAATTTTATCTCAATTTCAAAATATACGGGACTTTATCCATTAGCGATCTAAAAAACCCACTCACGTGGAGCCCAACCCTACATTTTTGTTCCTGTAATTCTCCCACTGAAGTAATATATGTAAACAAACTATATAGAAATCATAAATATGCCAGGAAGCCACCAATTATAGCTAACACATCCCAGCTCTTGCTTCACTTTGAATCTTTTTATTTTTCTACATATGTGTTCCCTCCATGTTGATAGCTTGCCATTTTTTTTGAATGGTTGGTTTTCCTTATGAAAAAGTATTTGCTACACCTGTCTCATTTCCCTTATCCTTTATTTTTCTTCTGCACCCAAAATTAGTGAAATTCCACCGGACTGTTTCAATTGTAAATTATCCTCCTTGCCCTTCACAAGCACAATCACTAGAACACATGCAGTTAGCACCAAATATAATATAAATTTCCAGAAAAGAAAAGTTAAGGCATGAACCAGGGGAAATCAGAGCAAGTTTTGTGAGACCAGATAGATAGAAACCCGAAGGTACTAAGAAATTTCTAGAGGCAGGAAATCCAATTTCAAGGAGCCTTCAAATAATTTCAGCTTATAAAAATCAGCTTTTCAAGCAGGTGCATCTGTCAAAGTATAAATACCATGGAACACGCCTATACTGAGCACAGCTGTAGTGAAACTCTATTTATACTCTGTCTGGGTGAAAACAAACAAAAAAGGGATGCAATGTCATGGTAGGGGCCTACAGTAGCTTACTAAATCAGGAGGAAAAGATGAATTAGGCATTTCTAAGTCCTGGCAGTAATGAAGGACTTTCATTACCCAGATATCTGTTGGAAAAGTAGTACAGCAAAACACAATCTCCCATAAGTTATTAGAATGTGTTGGGGACAACTTCTTGTTTCAGCTGGTGGAGGAAATAACCAGGAGGAGCCATTTTAGCCTTGATTCTGACTAACAGGGAGGAATTAGTTGTAAATTTGAAAGTTGAAGGCACGTTGGGTGAAAGCATTCATAAAATAATAAGCTCTGTGGTTCTAAGGAAAGGAAAGAGTAACAGCAGTAGAATAAGGACAATGGACTTTATAAAAGCTGACTTTACCAGACTCAGACAACTAATAGATAAGGTCCCATGGGAGGTAAATCAAACAGGAAAAGGAGTTCAGGGGACCCAGCAATTTTTCAGACAGATAATATTAAAGGCATAACAGCAAACTATCCTGATTAGAGGAAAGAAAGGAAGAATAAGAAGAAGCCAATATGGCTCCTTCAGGACATGACTTGAAAATCAAAAAGAAATCCTAAAAAAGTGGAAACATGGACAAATTGTTAAGGATGAATACAAAATAATAGGACAAACTTGTAAGGACAAATTCAGAAAGGCTAAGGCATGAAATGAATTACATTTAGCAAGGGACATAAAAGACAATAAGAGGTTCTATAAGTTACATTATGACCAAAAGAAAGGAAAGCACAGGTCCACTATTTAAAAGGGAAGGATGACATCAAAAAGCCTGTGGTGTTTAATGCCTATTTTCCTTCAGTCTCCTCTGAAATAATTAAGTGTGACCTGATGCTTAACACAGTTAATATTAACAAAAAGGGGGAAGAAACATAAACCAGAACAGGGGAAGACTAGGCTAAAGAATATTTAGATAAGTTAGATGAATTCAAGTTAGCAGGGCCTGGTGATCACCCTAGGGTTCTTAAGAAGCTATGTGAAATAATCTCTGAACTATTAGTGATTATCTTTGAGAACTTATAGAGTAAGAGTGAGGTCCCAGAGGACTGGAGAAGGGCAAACACAGGGCCGCCCAGAGGGGGGGGCAAAGGGGGCAATTTGCCCCGGGCCCCGGGCTCCGCAGGGGCCCCCAAGAGAAGAGCGGAGGCTCCCGCCGAGCCCCTGAGCCCCGCCCCGATCCGAGCTGCGTGGTGAGGGGGCGGGGATGGGAGCTCCAACGGGGCCTGAACCCCGCCCCGCTCAGAGCGGCGTGGGGAGGGGGCGGGGCAGCTGCCTCCGCTCGGCGTGGAGCTCACAGCCCCGCGGCTCTGAGCGGGACGGAGCTCAGGCCCCGCCGGAGACGCGCTCGGGTAAGAGGCTGGGGGGGGGGGAGCGGGACCCGCCGCCGCCGCCGCCGCCGCCGAAGCGCAGCCCGGTCTTCGGCGGCGGGGGGCCCCTTCCGTTCCGGGATCCGCCGCCGAAGTGCCCCGAAGGCCCGCGGCGGGGCCCCCCCCCCAGCCGAAGTACCGCCGCCGACCGGGCTGCGCTTCAGCGGCGGGTCCCGCTTCGGCGGTAATTCGGCGGCGGGGGGCTCCCGCTGCAGGTCTTCGGGGCACTTTGGCGGCGGATCCCAGAACGGAAGGGCCCCCCGCCACTGAAGACCCCGGGCCCCCGGAATCCTTTGGGCGGCCCTGGGCAAACATAGTTCATATCTTTAAAATGGGGAACAAAGAGGACCGAGGGAATTAGAGATCAGTCAACCTAATTCCATGCCTGGCAAGATAATGGAACAAATTATTAAACAATCAGTTTGTAATCACCTTGAGGTTAGTGGGGTTATAAGGAATAGCCAGCATGTATTTGTCAAGAACAAATAATGCCAAACCAATCTAATTTCACTCTTTGACTGAGTTATTGGTCTAATGGATAAGGAGAAGCAAATAAATATGATTTATCTTGATTTTAGTAAAGTTTTTGACACTGTCCCACATGAATTCTCATAAACAATCTATGGAAATATGGTCTATATGAAATTACTATAAGGTGGGTGAATAACTGTTTGAAAGACTGTTCTCAAAGCATAGTTATCAATGATTCACTGTATCTAGTAGGATTCTTCAGGGGGTCTTTCCTGGGTCTGGTACTATTGAATATTTCCATTAGTAACTCAGATAATGGAGTGGAGAGTATGCTTATAAAATCTGTGGATGACATCAAACTAGGAAGGATTGCAAGCACTTTGGAGGAAGGATTAGAATTCAAAATGACCATGATAAATTGGAGAATTGGTCTGAAATCAAGAAGTTGAAATTCAATAACAGCAATTGCAAAATCCTACAATTAGGAAGGAAAAATCTAAAGCACAACTACTAAATGGGGAATAATGGCTAGGTGCTTGTACTGCTGAAAAGGATCTGGGAGTTCTAGTAGGTCACAAATTGAATACGAGTCAATGTGATGCAGTTGGGAAAAAGGCAGATTAGGGTATATTAACAGGACAGCCCTTTGTAAAATAAAGGAGGTAATTGTCTCATCTATTCAGCACTGGTGAGGCCTGAGCAGAAGTACTGTATTCAGTTTTGGGCACCACACTTTAGGAAAGCTGTGGACAAATTGGAGAGTCAGAAGAGAGCAATGAAAATGATAAAAGGTTTAGAAAACCTGATAGGAGAAAAGGTTAAAAAAAGTGGGTAAATTTAGTTCTGAGAAAAGAAAACTGAGGGGAGACCTGATAAGTCTTCAAATATGTTAAGGGCTGTTATAAAGAGGACTGTGATCAATTGTTCTCCCTTCTACTGGAGGTAGGACAAGAAGTAATCAGCTTAAATCTGCAGAAGGGAAGATTTAAGTTAGATACTAGGAAAAAATCTATAACTATAAGAATATTTAGGATTGGACCAGGTTACCAAGGAAGGTTGTGGAATCCTCATCATTGGAGGCTTTTAAGAATAGGTTAGACAAACACGTGTCAGGGATGGTCTTGGTATACTTGGTCCTGTCTTATTAAAGGGGGATGGATTAGATAACCTCTTGAAGTCTCTGCCAGCCCTACATTTCTTTTGATTCTGTAGTAAAGTGGAATGAAAGTCCCAAATTGTTTGTATGGATTGCATTGTACAAATTGCACTTCAGGTTAATGGGAAATTGTGTATACAGTAAAGAAAACTACTTCACTATAAGAGGTACCCACTCTATAGGATATTCAGCAAGTATTTTAGCAGTAAGGAAGAGTTTTGCTATCTAACATACTTTTTAAACTTACATGCAGAAGAGGATTAGATACATTTATATGCCAGTAGATGGCGTTTTTGCCTTGCTTAAACTGTCTAAACTAGCATAAATCATCTTTACCTCTCTTGTGACCATTTCTCCTAATGTTCTTGCTTTTTAATGTTTTTTCCTTTCTGAGAGGGAAAGTTTTCACTTTGATTGTGCAACAGCTCCTTCCTTAAGGTTTCTGTTTGTTTGTTTATTTTGCCTGAAGGTTTAATTTAAAAGATCTAAGCATCATATCTGCAGTAAACTAATCTCCCTGGAAGCATAGATTCAAATCCAGCCAGGTGCTTTGCTTACAGTTAAAATATACAGGGCCCATTATTCAGAAGTACTGACCACTCCTGTTAAAGTCAATGAGAATGAAGTCAGCACCAGGCCTATATGCCTGTTTCTGTGAAAAGGTGTTTGGGTGGCTGAGCTAAGAGATCAGGAATCCTGTCAGCTTTGTGTTGATTGCACATGGTGTATATTTAGGTGCTGTTATATAAATAAAAAGATGGGTCCAGGTACACAAGCCCACAAGGTGCTAAGACACAGCCAGCCTCGCTGGTGAGGGTGTTGCCGGCCCAGAGGGCCCGAGGGGGGGGGGCAACAGTGGGGTTCGTTGCCCGGTGTGCGTTGCACTAATTAACACACCAGCGTGGAGAAGCAAACCAAGTTTATTTGAGCCCAAATAAGGTGCCAGGGAGAAAAAGCAATCTCAAATCCTGCACACCCGCACGCAGGCGGGGTCCTAGTATTTATACCCCTTTTGTTTCTTTTTATCTGTACTTTTCCCACCGTGGGGGCTACTTTCTCATGCAACTTTCTCATGCATATAGCCTTGATTACAGCATCTGCTTTCCGCCTATCTTATCTAGTATTGGCTGCATCTAGTGCCAACCGGCCTTGCAGCTGCCAGTAGTCAGCACATAATACAAGAGGTTACAAAAGTTTAGTAAGGCTAACAGATGCACTTCACATAGAGGTACTTTGGTTCACATAGGCCCAGAGCCATCCTCCCGAGTTACCTAGATTTATGCCTAGTGACACCAACAAGGGGCGCCTCCAGGATCTTGTAAAGGGATTGTTATCCCTGTTTGATTGATGGGGAAACTGAGGGACAAACTGGCACAGCCACTTAAGGTGACACAGTCTTCCCAAACCTGGGACTAGGGTCTGTGAGGAACATCTGCTCAGCAAGGGCAAGCGCGGCTCCTGCCTGCCCCCATGACATGCCTTGGAAATGGGTTTGGGGGGGGGGGGCGAGCCCCGAGTACGATGACCAGATGTTCTGATTTTAAAGTGATATTATTTGGAGCTTTGGCTTATGTGGGTGTCAATTCCTCCCATCCCCTCCTGATTTTTCACACTTGCTGTTTGGTCACCTGAGCCCCGCTCCCACTCCCTCCACACAAGTGTGGGAACACCCCGCCCCCCCTCCTGCCGCTTGACAGCTCCCCCCGCCCTGTACAAGCCCCGCCCCCGTGGCGGAGGCTCCGCCCCCGGCAGCTCCCCTCCCCGCGCGCACTCCTGGGGGCGATGACGCGACGCCATTGGCTGCGCTCTGCGAGACGACGACGCGCTGACGTGAGCCCGGCCGTGGTGCTGCTGACGCCGGGATGGTGGCGAGTCGTTGTCCCTGCAGCACCTGGGCCGGGCCGAAGAGGAGGAGCCGGAGCCCGAGCCCGAGCCCCTGCTGCTGCAGCCGGCACCGCCGCCCCTAGGGCCCGCTCCGCCCCCCGGACACCTCACGGCCCAGCCCCGCCCCCCGCCCCCCCCCCCCGTGCGGCTCGCAGGTGAGCGGGGCCCGGATCCCCCCGCCACCCCCCCCCGGTGCGGCTCGCAGGTGAGCGGGGCCCGGATCCCCCCGCCCCCCCCCCGGTGCGGCTCGCAGGTGAGCGGGGCCCGGATCCCCCCGCCCCCCCCCGGTGCGGCTCGCAGGTGAGCGGGGCCCGGATCCCCCCTCCCCCCCCCCGGTGCGGCTCGCAGGTGAGCGGGGCCCGGATCCCCCCTCCCCCCCCCCGGTGCGGCTCGCAGGTGAGCGGGGCCCGGATCCCCCCGCCCCCCCCCCGGTGCGGCTCGCAGGTGAGCGGGGCCCGGATCCCCCCTCCCCCCCCCGGTGCGGCTCGCAGGTGAGCGGGGCCCGGATCCCCCCGCCCCCCCCCCGGTGCGGCTCGCAGGTGAGCGGGGCCCGGATCCCCCCGCCCCCCCCCCGGTGCGGCTCGCAGGTGAGCGGGGCCCGGATCCCCCCTCCCCCCCCCCCGGTGCGGCTCGCAGGTGAGCGGGGCCCGGATCCCCCCGCCCCCCCCCCCCGGTGCGGCTCGCAGGTGAGCGGGGCCCGGATCCCCCCGCCCCCCCCGGTGTGGCTCGCAGTTGAGCGGCACCGGGATCCCGGACCGGCCTGAGCTCAGCTGCAGCGGGGGCAGGGGGGTGACTCCTCCTCAGCCGGGTCCTGCCCCGGCCTGCGGGGAGGGGCGGAGATCAGGCTCCCATTGTCTGCAGCCAGGCCGAGTCCGCCCCGGCCAGCTTGCCTGTCCCCAAGGCCATAGTGGCTGGGCCGGCGGCAGCACACAGCGGTGCCCTCCAGCCTCCTGGATCCTGATAACAACTCGGGACGCTCTTGTTGCGTTCTTCCGTGACGCCCTGGCAGGGCAGGGACTGGCCAGTCCTGGAACAAGCGACTTCAGTACGCTCCGGGTTCGCACCGCCACTGGGGAATACCCTTTCCTCTCCCAGACATGGCAGTTGGCCTGGGTTATGGGCTCAGGCTAGAGCTGCAGTGGGCTCCCAGGACCGTGGTGTAGTTATGATTGAACAGGAAATATTCAGGAAATGTATAATCCATTGCATCTGAATTCCTGGGGCAACTCACAAAGAAGGGCATGCCCAGTGTAGCATGGGGGAAGGAAGCATTGGGGATATTGAGGGAACGGAGACGGCAAGTGGAATTTCTCTTAGATTAAAACGTAAGTAAATCATGAAGCTGCATATATTGCCCTGGGAGAGAAGCATCTCAGAGCCTGGTCCGTACTCAATGGCTTTAGACAGTGTAGAAGTTGGACTAAATTCAAGTCTTTGCAAGTGTGATTTGTTAGTGATGCAAAAAGAAATCTGAGAAAGCCAAAAAAACACCAAATCCATGTTCTTTCCAGTGGAAGCTGATGGATCTGAAGAAGCATCTATAGATGGGGTGGAGATAGTTGGCTCACAGATTGTAGAGTTCAAAGTGGAGTGTGCCCGTTTGAGGATTTTGTTACCATACACACTTTCCAGAATTATAATTAAGGCTACATCTTTGTCATGGAAAACTTAAGGGGCCCCCCCCAGAAGCCATGGTGAAAATGGGAGAAGTTAGAAAAATGTATTTCTGTTCACATGCTCTGGTGTCCACTCAGCATATGTCTATTTTTTAATTAAAGGGACACTTCAACATGGAACTTTGTCAAGGGTTTAAAAAAGAAAGAATAATTCCAGGCACTACACACCAACCTGAATTCCACTGTAGCTTTACAATTATATTTTCTTATTTTTGAAAAAGGTCTTTCTTCCCTGCTGCTTTGTTAAAATCCTGTATGGACAATGAAAGTGGAGTTACTATAGAGGAAAAATAATTAAACTAACTACCAAGTGCTATAAACTTCATACTGTGAACAAAGTGTTTTCTAATTTTTCGGATATGTTAATTTAGGCTCTACTTGCAACTTGTAGTAGGCTTGAATTCTGATGAACATATGTAGGTTAAAAGGACCAGTTTGAATAATTATCTCCCCTATTTACAAATAGTAAGCCTACATGTCATACCTAACTTATAACCCTTCTTTCAGAACAGTAAAAGTTATGCAAAACAATCAAATATAACTTTAGATTAAAACATCACTTTTTCTCTTCATAAGCCTGTGTTCTGGGACTAAAAATGTGTTAACCTAAAGGGTATTTTACTTTTGTTCTTAGCCTAAGGTTGAACTGTTCAGTCTGAAATCCTATTTAGGTATTAGTTTTAATACATTAAAGACAATTTTGTAGTGGTTTTTAATATAGTGTGCAGAAATTCTTGAGCTTCGGATTTTCCATGACCATTCTCAGTGAGGACAAAAGTCATTTGGCATTTGTGGAGAAATCTTGACTTGCAAATAACATTTGTTTGCTAACATACATACAGCACAGCTTTCCATTAACTGAGCATATTTAAGGATGGAGCTTCAGATGTATGAAAACGTCCTGTGTTTCTGGTGCCCTACACGCTCAAATACATGTGATTAATTACTCCATGTATGTTAATATAAGAAATATAAGAAGGTATTCAGAAATGTAGAATGCACCTTACACACAAATATCTGAGTTACCTTTTGCGGTGGGTTTCATAACCTTGAGTTTGCTGACTTCATTTATATTCTCAACCACAATGTTGTCTTTTAACATAGGTTTTTTGGCATCAGGCACAAAGTGGAGGAATGACTGCCCAAGCAGGCAGCATCAAATTTAGGATTCACTGAATGTGGAGAGGATGGAAGCAAGATAATGCTATGGCAGTGAACAAATAAACTATTAAAAATGTACATTTCCCCTTAAATTTACACATATCAAGTACAAAATAAAGGATTTTTTTACATTAAAAACACTTAGTAGGGTCCTACTTACAAATTGCACTATTGTACATAGTGTGCTCCTTTGCCCTCACTGGTGAAGGGGGAGAGCTACCGTTCACATTTATGGTTGGGATAGGAAGGGCCACCTTTATGGCATCATTCTTTACCATCCTTGTACTTATGGAACAGGGTCAGAGAGAAGCACACAATTCCCTGACAGCCCCTTGAGGACAATTAAATGACTACTCATGCATATACAGCTCTATCTGTAAGTGATATTTAGGGTTGGGGCAATTTTACAAACACATGAGTGACACTATACACATGCATTCAGCACGTGAGTGTTTGTAGGAGTGGGACCCGGCTTAGCAATCATGTCTTTCTGCTCCTCCCTCTCACGGTGTGTTATAGTAACCACTCAGTTAGAGCCATACCACTTCCATGGCTCAGTGGAGACCAACATGATGTCCCAGAACTTGCATGGAGGCACAGGGCCTCTGTAGTTTCTCCCAAGATCTGTTAAGGTTTTGTGGGCTGTTTTCCTGTCATAGTGGAAAGTGGTGCGTAGTGCAGTTAAATCAAAGATGTTGTCAAAGCAGAGTGCATGAGGTGAGGCAATAAGGACTGAGATGGATGCTGTACTGGGACTGTGCGGAGATTTGAAAATGAGTGTGAGGAGTTTGGAATTGATATGGAAAGACAGAGAAAATGAGAACTTTTATAACTTCAGGAATGGTCACTCAGAACATTGGGGCCTATGGATAATTAATGTCCTGCATCGCAACAAGCATTTGCTAGTTAAGGTCATATCTGAAAAATGCACACATGGTAAACTAAGTGGAGCTCCATTTAACTACTTTGGAAGGAGAAAGAATTGAGTTGTGTGCGCCAGGATTTGATTCCAAAGGGTTCAGTTCTTATAAACTTGATGCTTATGCTCCTAAAAAACATTTCTTCCGGCTGATTTAAGAAAAACAACCCCAATCAGTATCTCCCAGTTGGACTGGATAGGTAAAGAAAGTCCAATGCAGCTGTGCTGCCCAACTTGTTTTGGTACACTTGTCCTTCCTGAAAGCTCCTTAATTAACATCCAGAATGTAAATAACATGTGAAAACTATTGGTCAGGGTATCCAAGGGGATGTGGTATGTAGGGAACTAAACTTGTTGCATCAGCTATTGCTTGTTGGGTTCTAAAGCATTTACAAGTAAAAAAAATTTACACACAGCCCTACGTTACACTGAGCCAGATTCTGTCCTCATTATACCCTTTCATGTTATTAGGAATGCATAGGTGTTACTGAGGGCAAAATTGGGTCTTGTGACTCAAGAGGGATGCAGGGAGGAGAGTTTAAAAAAAAAAAAAGTAATGATATCCACATCCCCGCCCCTCTGTGATTCATAGGTTTTTAAAGCCAGAAGAGACTGTTATGATTCCTGCGTAACACTCTATGATTCCTGCTTCTAGCTCGGCAGTGGTAAATGCTCAGCTTTAATAACAATCTGTGCTCTCATTTTTCATTTCCTTTCAGATAAAGTATGTGCCAGCATTTTTAGTAAATTGATCAGCTGAATTCAGAAGCGCAGCTGCTCTGCTGTGCTTTTACTGAAACCTGTGCATGCAGATTTGAAAAGGCAAAATACATTCCATTGAAAAGTGTTGCTTGTGGGGACAGGTGACTGAACAGATACAGTTTGGCTTCTCATTTGTTGTTGCAGCTTGAAGACTGGCCAAAGTCAGAAGTACAGCAAGATGTGTGGTAGTATTCTTAATGCAAGCCATCAAACCAAATATAAATTATAGCACAGGCCTCTCTTGAAAAGTTAACTAAATTCGGTCAGACGTTCTTAGTGCTGTAGTACATATAAGTTTACATTTGAGCTGCCTGTACTGTGGGATTAGCTTTCATGTACATGCTGTCAAAATGGATCTAATAGGAAACTTGCTTTAGAAAGATGTGATTAAATTCAGGAAGGCCTGTTCTTGCAATGTGTGGCAGAGCTATTAGTGAGAGTAATCCCTGCATCAAGGGGAAAAACACTTCAAGGGCCTTGAAATGTTTGAAATAGAGGCGCCCAAAAGCTGCATGGTATCAAGTTGGCTACAAAATTTAAAAATTACTTATAATTTAAGTATCAGGCTCTTTCAAAGCTTGTGTTTGGGTCTGAACCAGAGAGGTGCTGAGCACCTGCAATTCCTAGTTAGTGCCCTTCTCAAGATTTAGGCCCTTAGGCATATGACTGGGAGATGCTCAGTTGTTGTGCAGTGTGATATGCCATAGTTAAGGCTACCATTTAGTCATGGGTATTTTTAGTAAAAGTCATGGACAGGTCACGGGCTATGAACATGACCTGTGACCTGTCCATGATTTATACTAAAAATACCTGCGATTAAATCTTGGGAAGAGGTATCACGGGGTGTGGGGGGGGGGCAGCGTCACCAGCTGCTGGGGGCTGCGGACAGTGGCTGCGCTGGCTGGCCAGCCATGGACCACAGCTGTTCCGGCTGGCCAGGGCCCGCTTCCTGGGGCCGTGGCTGTTCCGGCTGGTTGGGGACCAGGGCTGCAGCTGTTCCTGGGGTCTATCTGAGCAACTGGCCCCCGAGCCAGCTGTGTGGGTGGCCCTGGGGGTCAGCCATACTGGCCCCTGCAGAAGTCACGGAGGTCGCAGGAAGTCACAGAATCTGTGATTTCTGCGACCTTCATGACAGAGATGGAGCTTTAGTCACAGTTTCTTTATTTTTTGTGCACAGCAGTCAGTTCATTCTGTAGAAATATGAATTGGAATAATATTTGTCATACGGCAGAGGCAAATACAGAAGGAGTCTAAGGTCAGGTTATATGTTAGCAAACTGAGTACAGTCTGTACCTTTTATTTGTAGGTGGAAGTAGCACTAGTGCCAAAAAGCACTTTAAGGCACTTACATTTTTAAGATTGTCTTTTTCAATTTAATTTCCGAAAATATTTGGAACGATAATGTTGGTACTTTACGGCTTCCCTGTCTGCAGAAGTAACATAATGTACAAAAGAATTAAACAGCACTTTCTTAATAATCAATAGCAACTCATGATGTGACTCAGGTGTCAAAGTTCCTATCAGGTTTTAGCAAATGCAATGAGATCCTGTTTTTTTGTTGTTTTTTTAAAACAACATTAAATTAGCTTGAATTATCTTGAACTGAAAGGCCTGGAGAAAAAAATAGCAGAAAACAAGCCTGTTATGTATATAGTTTTCTAAGTGGTACTAATATTCATAGCAATATAATTGTATTTCCTTATTCCTTCTCACAGCCATTTTGAAACTATGTGGAAATGGGGCACTGGAGATGATTCATCCCCTAAAGCAGCAGTAAGTATTTATTTAAAAAAAAAAAACACCCCCCCCAACCTTGTAAGTGCTGACTTTTTAAAAAACTTGTGAATTTTGAAAATTTCAATTCAAGATGCGGTAATAAGTATCTGCTTTTTTGCAAGGACGGTGGTTTAACCTGCTTAACCTGTTCTTCTAAGATAGTCACTAAAGGTCATGGTGGCTTCATGCTCCCAGTCCAATTAACTTCAGCCCTCAGAGTCTAGCCATAACTACACTGCTCACCTTCAGCGTGTTTATCTTGACTTAAGAAAAGATCAGCAGAAGCCATGTAAACATTAAATCAATCCCTTTTTGCAGGCTAGCACTTGGCTGTACAGATCATTAGTTGCGTTCACACCAGCAGAGAACCTCAAGAATTAAAATCATACCAACTGTTTAAACATCAGTATTAGCTTTAAAATGCAAACTCTTGCAGCTTTTTGCCATTTTCCAGATTATTATATTTAATGGTATGAATCTTATAGGTTGTAATGGGAAGAGTTTTTCTCTCTTCTGCTGAAAGTACTGCCAGGTATCTAAAATTAGGCAGCATTCAGTGAAACTGTTAATCTCTTCTAGTAATGGGTAAAAATCTCTGTGTATCACTTCTCATCCCTCTATAAAAGAAAAGTTCCTAAAAGCAACACAAATGGATTTGTAAAATAACTAGTGCTGAAACTTTGTGCCAACTCTTTTTTTGAAAACAATTTTTTGTGGTCAGAGGGAGGAGAAATTCCTCTTTTCTCCCCTTAGTTTTTAAGCTGGCTCTGTTGTTTTAAAATGGTAGGGTGGCGTGGATTCCTTGGATATTTTCCAGAACTCTCCTTGAGCCTTGTCCTGACAGGTGCATGTGTTCCACCCACAGTCTAGATTTCTGCCGTCATGCCTTCTTTTGGCAAGTAATCACACTTAAGTTGAGAAGTTGAGGCTTCTAATTTTGCAGTGTAATTGACTGGGAATGAGAGATTTTTATTGTTTATGGTAGCACCTACAATGTGCTAGCTGCTTTCCAGGCAGACAAAAAGGGACAGTCTCTGCTCCAAGGAGTTCAGAATGTAAAGACAGCCACTCATACAGAGAGTTATGGAAGGGGAAAAACAAACAGGGGTTTCTTTATCATGTCAGGTTATAACAGCATAGTGTCTCCACTATATTGTAGTACACTTTCGTTTGCAATGAAGGGAACAATCTGTTACAGAGATTTCAGTTACCAGGGTTTTATTTCAGTGCTGCTTCTGTGGCTCATATTTGACAAATTATCCTGAAGCTGTCTAGACAGTATGTTTAAGTTTTAAAAATACTACCCTCTGCCTAAATTTGATTGGGTTGGCTGAAAAGCTGACGACTGTGATTTGTGCACAGCCAGCATTGTCTGCACCATTTTGTCTGTTCAAAAGTATACTTAATGTCTATAGGCTCATGACTCGCAAGATGCAGCAAACATGTCGGTGGCTGATTTGACTGAACAGCTGACACGTACTGAACAGCTGGTAACGCAGCTCAAAGAACTTATCAGAGAGAAGGATAATGAACTTCGGAATAGAGATAATCGGTTAAAGGTACTGTGTGTACACATCAATATGACTGTCCGACTACAGAAGAAAATGAACTGCAGTCATGTTTTCTTGGGTGAATAAGCTGTTTTCCTAAAAACAGGCTTAGGAGTCAGTTATATCAATATTAGGGACTAAGGAAGCAGTGATCACAGTTTGCAGGTGCATGTGGATACATTACAGCTTCCTACCAATTTACCTCCTGTTTCCAGAATTGTAACCGGCTTTGGGTATTACATAGGCAACAAATGGTCCCCAAGAAAGAACAGATGCTCTTGATAAATGTGGGGGACTATTATCAGTTGCAAATTTAAGGTTGTGCAAAGCTGGACAGGGACTTTTTCCTCCTTTTAGGCTAATATTGTTTGGCATTTAGTTAGGATGCAGACTTATCCCAGACTGAGCTGCTTTAGATACAAAAAATTTTCCTCCAAATTTCCTTCAATCATAATTTCTGTATTCCTTATGGTACTGCATGTCACCCTTGATTTTTGGCCACAGTAAATGGAAGGAATTTATACTAGATGCCCTATAGACTGTTGAGGGGTTTTCACCATTGACTTCTTCGATTAGAGCTTATATTTGTAGTGAGTTTTTGAAAGGTATGTTTTCACCCTTCTGTTTTAATGGGACATTTTCATATTAATCTAAAGATAAGTTTCAAAATATGGCCTTTTACAAAACCTAATATTGAACAAAGATTTTTTGTTAAAACAAATCAAACCAAACTATTTTAAATTAAACATTCCACTGCAGTGTTGTGAATCTAAATGTAGCTGACCAGAGGCACAAATGATCAAGTGACCAGCATTCATAATATCAGTGTAATATTTAGTTTGTCATCAAGGAAGTGGAGCACCTCATCCCAGTTACATTGTCCGACATGAGTAAAAGCTGAGATAGTGTAAGCTGTCACCTGTGTTACAAAAATAGGGGTCTTTAGGTGTCTGCAGTGGGGCATCTGAAAATTAAGGCACTCCAAATGACTATTTACTTTTGAAGGTTTAGGACTTGAAGTAGTATTACTAACAAAGGAAAGGAAAATTTCTGTAATATGTAATTTTTAATGTGACGCTGCCCCTTAAGTTACAATACCTGTGAGTATCATAGTAGTCTAGTGCAGATACTTTGCAGTAATGAAAGGAATATTATCAGGCTGCCTTATAGTTGCAGGGCTTCTGGGCATGAAGTTAAAATGCCCTTGTGGAGGTAGGAGTTCTTGGTAACTGTTTTAGATTTATGATTTTATATATATACTCTGTTGTTGGTAGGAAGAAAAAGAAGCTTCTGAAGCCAAACTTTCAAAAGTAAAGCTGCAAAACAAAGCCAAGGTAACATCACTAACCTCACAACTGGAAGAACTTAAGAAGCAATTATCAGGATCAGAAGGACAAGAGAAAAAAGCAGAGGAAAAAAAGAGAGTGAGTTTGTCCTTCCATTTTTAAAGTTAGACTTCAGTTTACCACGATCCTGAAATCAGATCTGCATGGGTGGACCTGATTTTAAAATCCAGGATCCGAGATGAACTATTTGGCTCAAATTAAGGTTTTGTGTTTGTTTTCTATCCATCTTGTATATTCATCCACCCATCCACTTTTTTATAGCTTTTTAAAAAAAGTTAAGAAGTGTTTCCATGGACATTCCTTTCAAAATATGGAGGAACTGGAAGAAATCCCTGTTGGAGAGCAGCGGGTTGAGTGGGGCCAGCAGCCAGGACCCCAGACCTGCAGTGGGCTGAACAGCTCAGCCTGCTGCTGCTTTGGGGTCCCGGCTGCTGGCCCCACTCAGCCCACTGCCGGCCTGGGGTCCCGGCCACTGGCCCCCCTCAGCTCGCTGAGGTTTCTTTCACCCAGGCTGGCAGCGGGTTGAGCGGGGCTGGCGGCCGGGACCTCGGCTGGCAGCAGCGTGCCATTAAAAATCGGTTCGCGTGCCTCTTTTGGCATGTGTGCCGTAGGTTGCCGACCCCTGGTTTAGCATATCTGGCACTTAAAATAGGTTACAACGCTGACTACAAAAGTGCCATGTGAATGTCTGTTCTCACTTTCAGGTGGCATTGTAAATAAGAAGAAGGCAGCAGTATCGCCTATAAATGTAAACTAACTTGTTTGTCTTAGCAATTGGCTGAAGAAGAAGTAGGGCGGAGTGGATTTTAATTGGGTTGCCAGGGCTGGCATTAGACTTGCTGGGGTCTGGTGCTTTGGCTTTGGGCCCCCCAGCCTGGAGCTTCGGCTTTGGCCTTCCCACCCGGGGTGGCAGGGCTCAGGCAGGCTCAGGCTTTGGTCCCCCCCTCCTTGAGTCGTGTAGTAATTTTTATTGTCAGAAGGGGGTCGCGGTGCAATGAAGTTTGAGAGGTGTTGCTCTAAAGTTTTACATTGTTTTGTTTTTGAGTGCAGTTACATAACAAAAAAAAAATCTACATTTGTACCGTATTTTCCAGCGTATAAGACGACTTTTGAAACTAAAAAACAACCCCCAAAAATCGGGGGTCGTCTTATACGCCGGGTATAAACAGGCTTCGGCTGAGCCAATCCTGGGAGGCGTCTCTCTGGTGTATGCCATTAATGCATACAAAGCCTGCTCGGATTGGCAAAGGTTGTAATAGCCTGCCTCTCTGACTCAGCCAATCCGAGCAGGCTTAATAGATGACACCGCTCCCCTGAACGCTCCGCCCTCCTTCTCCTCCCCTTCCCCGGCTTCCCGCGAATCAAATGTTCGCGGGAAGCCTGAAAAAAGGAGTGGGCAGGTAAGCCGGGCGTGTGGGGGAGGGGGCGGGACGGCTTACCTGCGGCGCCGGTCCCGGTGTCGGACCGGGGAGCCGGGCCCCGCGGCTGCGACTGCAGCTCCGGCCCCGGTGTCGGCCGGGCCCGGGGAGTCGGGCCCCGCGGCTGCGGCGCCGGTCCCGGTGTCGGCCCGGGGAGCCGGCCCCGCGGCTGCGGCGCCGGTCCCGGTGTCGGCCCGGGGAGTCGGGCCCGGCTGCGGCTCCGGCGTCGGCCGGGCCCGGGGAGCCGGGCCCCGCGGCTGCGGCTCCGACCCTGGCCCCCGGCAGGGGTAAGAGACCAGGGCCAGGGCTGGGATTGGGGCGGGGGAGGAGGGGTTGGATCGGGCAG
Organism: Mauremys mutica; assembly: GCF_020497125.1. Taxonomy (NCBI): domain Eukaryota; kingdom Metazoa; phylum Chordata; order Testudines; family Geoemydidae; genus Mauremys; species Mauremys mutica. Next base: position 81,985,006 of record NC_059075.1, read on the forward strand.
AGGTTCTGGGGGGGCAGACAGGGGATGGGGAAGGGGGGGTTGGGTAGGCGCCGCGTGGGAATTCCTGGGGTCTGTTGGGATGGTGGTGGATGGAGTCGGGGCAGTCAGGGGACAGGGAGCGGGGCAAGTTTGGCAGGGGGTGGGGTCCTGGGGGGGAGTTAGGGTTGGGGGTCTTGGGAAGGAGTGGTCAGGGGACAAGGAGCAGGGCAGAGGGGGTTATGGGTTGTGGTTTCTGAGGGGGGGGCAGGACGTGAGTGGGGGTGTACTCACTGGACGGTTCCCTACCGGGTCTTCGGTGGTGGGTCCTTCAGCCTCGGAAGGGGGGGTAGTCTTATACGGCGAGTATAGGCCAAAACCTATGTTTTAAGTGGAAAAATAGGGGGTCATCTTATACGCCCAGTCGTCTTATACGCCGGAAAATACGGTAAGTTACATTTTCACAATAAAGAGATTGCACTACAGTACTTATATGAGGTGAATTGAAAAATACTATTTCTTTTATTATTTTTACAATGCAAATATTTGTAATAGAAAATAATAATAGAAAGTGAGCACTGTCTACTCTGTATTGTATGTTGTAATAGAAACCAATATATTTGAAAATGCAGAAAAACTACCAAAATATTTAATACATTTTAATTGATATTTTATTGTTTAACAGTGCAATTAATTGTGATTAATTTTTTGAGTTAATCGTGAGTTAACTGTAACTAATCGACAGCCCTAAAAATAACTACTCGCAAAAGTGAAGGGGTCTAGTCAGTTTTTATTATCCAAGGCTAAATGTGAAAAATATACAAATGGCAAATTAAATTAGATAAGAATCTTTCATTTCAGTAATTGAAATTTTATCATAAACGGGTTTAAAAATGTTTTAAAAAATATATCACTATTTCTTTAAAACAGCATGATGTTTGGCACACTAGCACAGTTGTTGTACATGCAGCTTGTAAAACAATTGTATTTAATACTTAAAAGATTTATTTTGTTTTAGAGAAATTGGACATAACTTTAAAGGGCTAATAGATTTTATGCATGTCTTCCAAAGCATACGTAACTTAACAGTTAACCTACTAATACAGTTGTGATCTGTGATAAAGATCACTGGTCCTTGCTTAGAAAGGGTATAATTAGGTTGTCACATTTGTAGATGCATGGTTTGTGGTTGTAAATTGTAAATAATTTCTACGAATTAGTTACCTAGTATATATTTTTTTTACAGAATTCCATGTAGTAATGTTTCACTTCAGGATAGTTTGATATAGACTCAATAACCCTTTCCCCCTTCTCTCTACATCCCTTTCTTTTCTGTTCTTTCGTTGCTGTGTGGGTTGTGCTTGCCAAGAGAAATGTGTGGACTTTTTTTAAAGGATAATGCATGTCCATCCAGCATATATACTTCAACTTTGGAGGTTTAGCACAGACTTGACATAAATACTGTGGCTTCTTTGTTTAGTATCGTGTTGGGACATTAAAAATACTGGGGTCCTGAGAGGAACTCTGAAATATGCACTAGTATTTCATAAGTAGGACGACAATTTGCCTTCCAGTATTGTCTGAATTAGTGGAGTTGTGGGAATCTTTTATTTTGCCTTTTAAGGCTAAAGTCTCCCTATTTACATATAGGTATCTAGAGATGGTGACCAGGAAAATGCTGCAGCTAACCGTGGGAAATTAGTAGTACTTAGAAGGAGGGTTGAAGAACTAGAATTCCAGAACACACACAAAAATGAAGAACTACAAAAAAAGGTAGGATTTTATGTGATGTTAACAAGGATTTTTCATCTACTCAGTGTAGAATTACTTTTAAAGCTGAACAGCTGTGTTGTGAAAATAGCCTGTAGAGATATCAGTAGAGGCTAAATACCAGATCCTGCCCCACTGAAGGAAATGGAAGGTTTGCCATTCATTTTATTGGTGAGGAATCAGGCCTTAAATTTGTTTTAGCTGTGATTTACAAATAGTTGAAATTGGGAACACTGTGAATAGGGAATGGTAGCTTGCCAACTCTCTGATTTTGGCTGAAAATGCTGCCTGACTTCTGTTTTCTTTGTGGCCTATTATTTTTTTGGCAACAACAGGAGTAAATGTAAACAAGTGATGGCATTCCTCAGGCTGTAGCTGTGCTGTGCTGTACAGAGGCCCCATCTATGAACATTTCTGTTGGTGATGGAAAACTGCAGGAATGCTGATTGTGCAGAAATTGCATGGATAATAGGGCCAGTACCAGGCTCAATATTTATATCATTGCAGTCAAAATTTGATCATGTCAGAAACTTGACTTTCCTGGTCTCAGTAACCTGGAAGAGGGTGGGTGATAAAAACGTAAGTTACAAGTAGAGCCAATTTTCATTCCCAGATTGCCGAATTGGAGGCCCAGCGTCAACGAGGGGCTGAAATGGATGCCATGCTTGCAGAGAAGGAAAAGAAACTAGCTGAAAAAGAAGCCTACATCATTGATTTGCAGCTAGCATGTGACTCAAGCAACGTTGCCAAAGGAACACTTGTCCCTAGTGAAGAATTAAAGGTATACCGTTAGTATATGTTTATGTTAATGGCAGCTCAAGTGGCAGATCTGCACAGACATATATGAGTTCCCCAGGGTGCCGCCCCCCGCGATGTGAGAGTCAAAGGACCCTGCTTCAGTGTGCTAAGGAGCATACCCCTATGTCTTACACCATTGCTTATATGAAGAAAAGTCCTATACTGATGAGTTCAATTTTAAGCTGATGAATTTTTATTTGTGCATAACTTTTTTCCAGTCCAACTTGCAAAAACATCTTGAAATAATTCTTAGTAATATTCTGTAATGAGCTGGCAAATTTCACTGACAAAACAAAAGTTGAAAACTAACTCTAAGCTAGCTTTAGCTGTGTAGAGCCTAATGAATTCACGATGCTGTCATTTTTTTTAGCCCAGGTTACATTTCTCTAATTGTCTTATATCTTGTACTCCAAAGAATCAGCTGTCCGTGAAAGAGTCTTCATTGCAGAGCATGCAGATTCTAGTTCAAAACCTTACCAAGAAGGTTGGAGATAGTGAAGAAAGATGTAGCCTACTCCAGGAACAGATTGAGAGTCTTAAAAACCTTCAGAGCAAAGAGAGAGATCACTTCCAGGAAAGAGAAGCCATGTATATAGAAAATGTAGGTGAACAAATTGTAAATTCTTTGGTGTCCAGAGTTGATACAGTGGATGTACCAGTTACCACTATATCTCAATAATTCATTTACATCTGCAGTTCTTGATTTTTTTTGAAGATCCCTTCAACAGTGATCTAGATGGTAATTAGAGCTTATGTAACAGTGAATTAGGAAACAGTTTTTAGTGTACTATTGGTGGCTTATGCCACTGAAATGAATGGGGATTTAAACATGGTGGGCAGAGGAAATCTAATGGGTAACTGGGTGATATGAGTTGAACTGAGCTAAAATCGAAAAGCTACTTATCCCTCTTTGCCTGCCCTTTCTCCCAAAATTCACCACCAAAATAAGTACATACCATAATTATTGGTGTCGTCTTCTTACGGTAACCCTTGTCCTCTGTCATTCCTTCTCCTAGTTGTTTAGACCCTAGCCTAACAGCATGTCTAAAACTAGCTATTCAGGGCAGGGACTCCCCTTTTATTTGTTCTGTGAAGTACCTTGGCACACTTTTGAGCACAATTAAATAAAACTAGTGTTTTTTTTTCTGCTTCATTTGATCAAAGCAGCTTTCTTGTTCAGCTGCTAAAGGAGTTGTATAGAGTTATAAAAGAACTTAGAACTGATTAACTAAGGGGAGAATGGGCCCGAGAATCTTGAAGTGCCTTAAAGATGTGGAAGTGAAAGAGCAAATCCGTTTACAAGTAGTAGTAACAATTGTGTCCATTCCTGTATGGTGCTGGATACCTTCAACTCCCACTGAGATCAGGTCGTTGATTTCAGTGGGAGATGCGTTTGCTTAGCACCTCCAAGATTAAGTCCTTATATTGATAAAGTACTTTCCATCCCAATACTCCCAAAGTGCTTTACAGACTATATTTAGATATCACTTTACCCACATCAGAAATGCTGATTTTCACCACAGAGGTCACTGCAGCTGTTTAGTGGCCTGCAGTACTGCTAATAATTTTGGAACAGGAAATAAAGAATAATATATCCAAGTGAAATTACAGAGGCTATTTTGAAGATGCAGAATATAATCATTCAAATAAAAATCTAGCTGGAACACTGGAGGTAACATGACTGTTTATCTTAAAAAAGAATTTTTTTTTTAATATTCATTAATGGTCAGGCCGCTGTGGTTTTATATCTGTTCCTAACAAAACTTGTGAGGTGACCAGGAAAGACAAGTTTGGAAATGTAAAACAAGTAGTTAAGGGGGAGGTAGCTGTCCTATATGGCTTCAGTTTTGGGAAGAGTTAGGAGAGCCAGGATAGAAGTGGCTAGAGGTCAGGCATATGCACATGGAGATGAAAGATTAAAGAATCATAAGGGAAACAACCAAGGCAAGAGGGTCGAGGTGTGTGAGGCCAATCAAAAGCAGATACTTTCATTATATTTGTAATGGTCATTCACTACACTCTGATATTCCCTAGGGGCAAAATTCTACCCTTACTAAAGTTGTACTTGCTCTGGTCAAACTCCATTGACTTCATTGGCGTTACTTTAGATTTACACTGGTGTAACTGAGAATGGAATCTTGTTCTTGGAATGGTCAATAATAGTACATTTAATTGGTTGCATTTTTTTAAATTATGCGGTTGTTTCAAACTTAGTTTTTATAATTTGTTTCAGATACGCATGTTTCAGAATATTATCCAGGAAAAGGAAAAGGAACTGATTGGACAAGCCCAAAAACATGAGCAAGAGCTTTTTAAATTAATTGCTAAATCTGATGCCAGTGCTGATCTAGAACAGGTATGTTGGCAATGGGAACTCACTGACTTGCTTTGATTTGGGCAGCTCTGCAGGAAGATAGGCAAGGAAAGTAATGCACTTCTGTGAGGTACAGCTCAGGTGATGTTTTGGGAAGATGGAAGAAATGCCTCTTTTTATTTTTTCTTTTCTGTAAAATGTAATTCCTTTATTTCCTTGGCAGTTACTAAAGGCGTTGAAACAGAAGTTACATGAAAAGGAGGAAGTCATGCTGGGTAGGACACAGGTGATAGTCATGCTGCAGAAAGAACTGGATGGCAAGGACCAGCTGCTGAAGGTAAGAAACTGTACATGGAATGTTCATAGTCTAGTCAATTAATGAGTTAAAAAACGAGTTCTTTGATTTTATTTATTCCGATTTATACATACAGCACTGGGTAGACACATTTTATGTAGGTGCCATTTGTTAAAAACACAGTAATCATTGTACTAACAAGTATAAACGCAAATCAGAAAATAACAAGCTGAAAATAAAATAAAAAATCAGCCCTTCCTTCACTCTCCCGCCCCCAAATACTCCATCCCACTCTCAAACACCAGCCCTTAGCTTGGCCCTATCCCCTCAGAAGCCTGGAATAAGAGGAGCATTTTACAGTATGCCCTTAAAGTCAACAGATTGGGGTTATTTCAGGTCAAAGAAGGAGGAGTGAATCACAAAACTGAGGGCCTCTCCGTCAGAATGCCCAGTTGGCAGCCCTCTTTTAAACAGAAAGGATTCCAGCTTGAGTGTTTCCCTTGTTTGCAACTACAATAGTTAACTAGATTGCAGGCTTTCCAAGGAAAAGGTACTTTGTCTTCCTTTGTGTATATACAGCGCCTTGTTGTACAATGGAACCCAGACCCTGATTGGGGCTGTTGAGTGCTACTGCATTAGAAACAAACATGGGGTGGGGACAGGGAGGTTAGGAAAGATTATTGCAGGCGAAAACCAACACCTTAAATTCTATCCAGAAACCAATAGGAGGCAGCTAGTGCAAGTCCTGGAGCACTGGGCAAAGTGCTTTTGAAATTTCACTTAATTAGATGGGCTGCCACACTTTCCATCAGTTTCAGTGGTTTGAGGATATAGAATACATTGCAGTAGATTGATTCTGAGGTGACAAAAATATGAATCATGATCGCAAGGTCAGAATTGGCCAGATGTAGATGAAAAAAAGTGGCTTGATTACTGCTGCTATAAAATTAATCAAATAAAATTACTCCCTATAGCAATTTCAAGGTTTGTGGAACAGGAATGGAAACTGACTAACCTTTGTTTCCATTTTGAAGTTCTCACCTTATGGAATATATATATATTTTTAGTTTTAAGATGATTTTTTAAAAAAAGACTTGATAATATTTTTTGGAGTCAGTGTGCAGCAGTTCTGTTTAACAATCCACCGTAAAGCTTGTTGAATACCACTGTAATCTCTTGGCCTTTAAAGAAACCCGGGGAAAATATTTGCATGCACAAAAAGAGAGCTGGGAAAACACCACTTACCTACTTATGTCTGAGAAATTTCCAGATTAAAATACTTGCTGGACTGCAGAACATTTACTTAAAGTGTTCTTTAACAGGCTATAGTGAATTCTGTTGATACAGGCAGCAAGCTGTCAATCTTTTGCATGCTTTATACTTTTGTTACCAACTGTGTAATTATTGGAACAGCATCTTCTAAGTCATGAACACAGATACATATCCTTCATTGAATCTGTATGCACTGAGAACACTTGATGGACTATTATCCAAGAAAGATAGCCGTTTCTACTCTGGTAATCAAAATTGTCATTGGGTATGCATGTCAGGATCTCCCCTGTGATTTTTATACATACTGTCTGAGTTGTCTACTATATCTTTGATGGAAAAGTTCAGCTGTTTAAGATGGAATAATCACTTGGGGGGAGGGGCAGAAGGAGAGGCCAAGAGTTGGGCACATGTGAAGGTTTCCCCCAGTGATTATTTCATCTTAATCAAGTGACCTTTTCCATCTTGCTCTCCAGTCGTGCTGTCCTATTTGCTTTCCTAATTCTCAGATATACACAATGGGCTGTTAGTTTCCTGTTCCAAACTTTCTAGATCAAGGTTTACCAGACAGTGCATAGTCTAGGGCTCATTATGAAAGTACTTGTTTTTATATAGGTGTCTGATTTGTGCAGGCTATTCATTTATAAATATATTCTGCAGTCTTGCTCTGTCTCTTTATTTGCCTCAAGCAGCTAATGTGAAACTACTAAAAACAAAATGACAAAAAATAGAAAGGACTAGACTCGTGGTTCTCAAACTGGGGTTGGGACCCCAAAGTGTGTTGCAACTCTGTTTTAATGGGGTTGCCAGGGCTGGTGTTAGACTTGCCTGAAGCCCAGGGTCCAAATCCTATCACCCTGGGTGGCGGGGCTCAGGTTACAAGCTGCCCTCCCGCCCCCCGGTTGAAACCTTTAGGCTTTGCCCACTTCCCCCCCCCCCCCCCCCCCCCCCCCCCCCCCCCCCCGCCCGGGGCAGCGTTGCTCTGCTTTGGTTCCTTTTCTCTCTCCCCGCTCCCTTGCACTTGGGTGAGCTCAGGCTTCAGTCCCCACTCCTGGGGCCATGTAGTAATTTTTGTTGTCAGAAGCGGGTCCTGATGCAGTGAAGTTTGATAACCCCTGGACTAGACAAAACAGTAGATAATGTAGGGGGAAGATCAGAAGGATGGGTTATAAATGACTTAGACTTTTTCCATCTCTAATTTCCTGAGTAAGAACTTTAAAAGGAGACCGTAGCCAGGGGCTGTCAACTTCTTTTATTTTTGGTCTTCAGAACTCAGCAAAGTGTGATATGGGGTTTTTCCAGAGGACCTTTTCCCTTTTTATTCCCTTTCTTCTTTATAAGGGAACATTTCCTCCTACAGAACCAGTCAGGATGTAGTTAGCACTAGAGCAGTGCAGACCCTTCATTGTATCTTCAAGCTACTGCTAGGGAGTTCAGACCATACATATATATGACAGAGCCTTATGCTGCCAATTGACCAGCCATGAGAGTGATCTCTTTTTAAAGTGTGTTGCATGTGCAGAGGAACACATAGGGGTATATCTAGAAAATCTGAAACAGGTTTCTTTTTTAATACAGGAAATTAATGAAAACCTGAAACGTCTTCAGTCAGAGAAAGAGAACCTCCAATCTAAACTGGATGCTGAGAAACATGTAATGAGAGCCCAGCTAAGAGACATGATGGAGAAACATGAACTTGAAATGACGAAGGTCCAGGAGAAACATAATGCTGAAGTGCATGAGATCCAAGAGAAGCATGAAACTGAGCTGCAGGAGAAAGACCAAGCCCTCCTGCAGCTTCAGAAACAAGTGGCAGAATTAAGAAATAATGGAGAGAGTAACTCAGAACAATCTATAGATGTAGATACTGTAACTAAACAAAAGATGGAACTGCTAGAAGGTATTGCATTGAAGAATGGCTTTTATATTTGAAAAGCTTCCTGTAACTCCACTGTATACTGTGTGCCAAATTCAGACCTAGTATAAACTGGGTACAGCTTCACTAACTTTAGTGGAGGAGGAGTTGTGGGGACTACTTAGTTACTTGGGAGATGCTTAGATGCTATGTAGAAGAGGGCCCTAGAAATAAACTAGATACATTACATTACGTTACATAACATCTTAAATTTGGCCTAGCATTTCTTTTCCCTTCTAGCTATGACTACAGCATAGACATTTTTGCAAGTGTAGCCGAGTAAATAGAACGTGCTGAATCCTGAAATATGTTTTGTAATTACATTGATCCTTCTACTAGAATTCTAAATGATGATTGTGGTGTTTGTTTGCTAGCTCAAATGAAGTTGAAAACAGAAGAGGCCAGCAAATCTGAAGCTAAATTCCTTAAAATGAAGGCGTGGTCCAAATCAAAAATCAAACAGCTGGAGGATGAACTGAAAAGTGTACATGTAACATTTTTAATTTAACATTATATGCCTATTTTACAATGGGTTATGATTGTAGATTTGATTAAAAAACAAAAATACAGCCTAAAAGGGCCACTAAGTTGGGTTCTAGAAAATACTTGATATATGAATAGAAAAGGATTGATGTTCCTGAATTCAAAAAGTTTATACAAGGGAATGTTCTAGTAAGTAGTGTAATAGTCTGTAACTTAAACACAAAGGAAGAGGTCTGCCAGTTTACAGTGATCTATTGCTCTTGACTATTTTAGAAACGTTACTCAAAATCTTATAAAAAAAAAAGTTACAATAATTTCTTTATTAGCTTTGTTTTTTATCTTGATTTTGGCATTTCAGTACATTTGAAGGAAATTAACAGTGTTTCTCTTTATAGTTATCATCAAAGAATAATGACGTAGCTGCCTTAAAGAACTGTATCTCAGAATTAGAAATTGAAAAGAAAGAACTACAGTCAAAACTGAAAGCGTTTTCTGAACTCAGAACTCAAAATGGTAAATAATTAATGAAGCAATTGTGCTGGTTTTTTTGTTTTACTCTATCATCTTGGATTTTGAACTGATGACTTGTAATAAAATGAAGACAAAGGGTTTTTTTGTCTTCGTTATGATAAGGTTTCAAAGGAAGACAACTTGTCAGCTTTAAAATTGAAATACACTGCCTTTATGCAGTGTATTTATTCTGTTTTATTATACAGAGATTACAAAGTTAAATTTTCTTCATTAAATTCAGAATAGCAGCAAGGGATACAGCTACATGTATTTCAGATAGTTACTGTGTAAGCTTTCCCGCTCAGTACCGCCTGTGTATTATACCCAAGTCCTTGACACGCATGCATTTTTGGAGTTGGCCTCTCTGAGCAGAAAGTGTCATTGAAGCAAACTGTTGTGGTTTTCTGTGTTGTAGACAAGGCACTGCACATGGAATCTAAACTCAGATCTCCTGAATCCAGATCTGCTACAGTTTGACATTGGACAAGTCACTTTATATCTCTGTGCCTCAGTTTCACATCTATAAAATGGGGATAATAGTACTTCCCTTTGTAGTTTTGATTGTCATTGATGTAGATTTAAAACATTGACTGGTATTAATAATAATCTGAGTTAATTTTGTAGGGAGATGGACTGCAAAGCCCATCATTGATACCTTCCAAGCCAAATGATTCTATGATCTCAGTTTGGGCTTCCACTCTTCCTTTAGATATTTACTGGTTTACCATGTTATTTTGTCATCAAATAATGAAGCCAATTCATTTGTTTTTGTAGAAGAATTGCTGGCCAAGCTGGAAGTCTATGAAGAGCAGCAGCGAAAATTGCAGGCTGATCTCGAACAAGTTACAAAGAGGGCAGCTTCACAGGTTTTTCTATTCAAAGTTGATTCATGTGAATTGTTGATTAGCTTCAGAGTGCTAACTGTAGCTTTCATAACAGTATTATTGGAAACTTGAATTTGAGTTAAAATTAAGTTACTAGCATACAGAATTGAGACACCAGTTGTGATTCATTCAGCTTAAAAAGTCTCTAGGTTTTAAATTGTTTTGAAAGTGCTATTGAATTCCTGAATATGTAGAAAATCCATGTAATTTTCAACAGTTTAGTGTTCATCTAGTTACAGATAACTCAAGAGATGTCAGAATGGTACTATTTAATGTAAAAACCAAATTGATGATATCAACTAATAAATCTTCTTTCTATCACAAATGTATAGATTCAGACACAAAAGTGAGAGGGAGGGGGTACTTTAGAAATGTCTGCTAAATAGCCCCTGACAATGATGGATCTTGTTTGTTAATCCTGATATCTGTACAACCAGCAGAGCAGGCTGAAAAACATAACTGTATTTTGCAAAAAATTCAAAGGAAATTAATTTTTTGTACTAAATTTTTAATGGCAAAATTTTGAAACTATTTTTAATTTTTTCCCCCATAAACTTTATTTTGGTGGGGGAACAAAAAACCTTCACTTTTTTTACTTTGTGAGATTTGGGCGGGGGGGGGGGAGAAAGGGGTGTGTATTTTTCCTGTTTAATAAAAAAAGAAAAAAGGAAATGTTTAATTTCAAAAAGTGAGCAATTTTGACCACAATGAAGATTTTCAATGAAAATATTTCTTCTGGTCAGTAAGCCATTTTTGTTGAAAAGGCTTTTCAGTTTAAAAAAAAAAAAAAAAGTTGACCACCACTGACATGCAGCTTTTGGCTTTTTTTTTTTTAGATGAACTTGCAAAGTCTTCTGTTATAGTCTGTAATGTTAAAGAAAATTATTTACTTTATTTGTTGGTCTTAGTTGTATTTGTTATTTATATAAAGCTGTAAGTGAAGCACAGAGGTGAAAGTTCTGTCCCTGAATAGTTTACAATCTAACTGTTACGTTTATTTTGGTAAATGTTATTTTCATGTCCAACTTCTCTTGTAGGCCAGTGAATCGGGCAGTGTGGATGAGTTTCAGAGTCAGCTTTTGGAGTGGCAGGATATTGTACCAGAATCAGAGGAGGTGCATGACCAAGTCAGAGAGGAGAAATCTGCCATAGCCCTGAGAATGGCACAGATTGAAGAAGAGAGAGAAGGTGAATTGAAGTATTTAAGATGAAACTAGATCATTATGCCAGCATAGCAGGTATTACAAATCTGCTGTGTTTGTGCAGTTCAGACAAAATTGATATCTTTCCTCCATGTCTCACTTCTGTAGTCAAGTGAGATTTATGCAGCTAGTGAAGTTAGCAGAATATAATGGTTACTGTAATTCAGTTTGTATGTTAGATTGTTTCCTTGACTCTCTGTTTCATACATTCATCACTTTGCATCATGTTTATTGGTGGATGTTTTATTCTGTTAGCTTTTGCAATCTGAGCTGTTTATCTTTGGGGTCATTAGTTGAATTTGTTTCAGAAGCTTAATGTCTGCATTTGAGTTATCAATGATGAAAATGGCAGCTGCTTGGCTGCTTGCCTCGAATTAGAGGAGAAGATATGGGGAGTTGTAGTACTGTTTAAAATTTAGTGATGGGATAGAAAGTTGTGCTTTTGCAAAATATACATGAAATTCGGAGCTTCTCTGTAAATGTCAGTAACCAGCAAGATTTTTAAAAGATTGAGATGTACTAACAGACATGCCATTGATACTGACCAGACAAATGAAGAGAACTGGCAACAGATTGCTAGTTTAAAATGTTAAATATTATATGAAAACCACCATTCCAGGTGATCTGAGATTTTAAGGTCACCAATGATGGTAAACATTAAAAAAAAAGTGTTTTTCTGTTTGAAAAATCGAACTTATGAAAAAGTCTAAGTATTAGATTTCACACTAATTTTTATGTGCTCCCCTCCTCCCCCCACGACAGTTTACCTTAACTTCTTTCCCCTTTGGTATCAGAATGCGGATTGAAGGCACAAAGGTTAATGTGTACCATCTATAAATAAAATAAATCCAGTTAATTAATTTGAATAGCCTTTTGTTAATCTGTAGCTTGAATGTTTTTGAGACTCAGCTGATGGATTTCAAAGTTCATTTTGTAAGTCCCAAAATCTTTAAGGGCCATTTCTCTTCTCTGTGAGAGATTTATACATGTAACTCCTTGGACATTGAGAAGAGAATAAACCTTCTTAATGTTAAGTACTACTTATCTCAGGAGTGTTTGCAAACAGGTCCTTATGCAATAATATTAACAGTTGTAAAACTTCATCCGTGTCCAGTCATTGTTTAATTTTGCAGTTTTCCCCTCTTGGGATATGCATGACCTTTCTGTTTCTTTTTTCCTGCCGTTACACCTGATGAGCACTCAACGTCCCTTCCCCCTCCACTCCTACCCTACACTGCGATTTGGTCAGCCAATAAGAACGTAGTTTCCCATCAGTTTTGTGCATGCAGGTTCCAGCCGTGACAACCTGTAATGTACTGTTGCTGTTTTCCTCTGTAGACCTTTCTTTGGAGGAAATCGCCAACAGTACCTTATAACAGCTGCTGTTGGTGGTATGTGGTTTTTAATAATACATGTAACAAATGCTAGTTCTTAAACTTGTTTTCCTCTTGCAATGCCTATTTCTTTGTTTATATTAACAGAATCATCTTTTTTTCATTCTTCCTTTTTTAATAGCTGACTCCATATTTACCTTGTAACCTAGTTTAAAGGAAAACTGCACAACTTGCAGTGATTAATTCTCATAAACAAATAGCTAAGAATCAAATTCTGTCATCTTTTTTGTTTGTTTGTTTTTGTTTTAGAGATTACATTAATTCTAATGGGAATAGGTTAGGGTTTTTGTGTTTGTTTTTTGGTTTTGTGTAACCCTCCCCCCCCCCCAAACAAACAAACAAACAAAAAAACCCACAACACCCCACACCTTGAATATTCCCTCCACCAAAGGACATTCTTGGAATAAATGTTTACTAAAAATGACTATATTTGAATAGTATCTTTCAAAGCCATTTGCAGAGATCCTTGTTGCTGCATTGGTAACTCCAGAGAATAGGACTATGGTGGCTTTCATGGAGGCTGCCATTTTAGGCCCCTATCTTGTAGTGGGGTGTACTAGCATGAACCCCTGTAATAGGTGCAGTGGGGAGCTGCATGAGTATAGAGCTCCATGCTATTGGATCCAGTTACAGATTTGAGATCATTATGATACTTAGTAGTAGGACACTGATGCAGGCTGAACACTTATGCAAGTAACTATACTCATATTATTCATAGTTCTGTTAATGGCAGTGTGTCTATGTGAGGAAAATTTTGTATAAGTGTTTGCAAGATCAGATCATGGGACTGAATATCAGCTTTTCTATCGGAAGTAATTGCATATCAGATTTCCCAAGTTGTAACATGATCTTACTTTAGAAAATTGTATTAACAGCAATTGTTAAAGTACTTGTTAAATTAACGAGAAATCTTGTAATAAAATTATACAACTTACCTGACTGCTCTAAGATCCTCCAATTTTTGGTGCTTTGTAATGGGGAAAGTCATTAGTAATTTTGCTATTGACATCATTTAGTAAGTGATAAGTAGGGCTGTCTATTAATTGCAGTTAACTTACGTGATTAACTAAAAAAATTAATAGTGATTAATCATAATTTTAATAGCACTGTTAAACAATAGTATACCAACTGAAATTTTCACATATTTTAGGTGTTTTTCTACATTTTCAAATGTATTGATTTCAGTAACAACACAGAATGCAAAGTGTACTGTGCTCACTTTATATCACATTAGTGCTATCAAGCAATTAAAAACGTAATCGCGATTAATTGCTCAATAAAAAAAGTAATCACAATTAATGGTGCTGTTAAACAGTAATCGAATACCATTTAAATATTTTTGGATGTTTTCTACATTTTCAACTGCAATGATTATATTGATTTTTAATTACAACACAGAATACAAAATGTACAGTGCTCACTTTATATTTGTTTTATTACAAATTTTTGCACTGTAAAAAAACAAGACATAGTATTTTTCAGTTCCCCCATTACAAGTACTGTAGTGCAATCTCTTTATCATGAAAGTTGAACCTACAAATGTAGAATTATGTACAAAAACCCCTGCATTCAAAAATAAAACTATGTAAAACTTTAGAGCCTACAAATCCACTCAGTCCTACTTCTTGTTCAGTGAGTCACTCAGACAAACAAGTTTGTTTACATTTGCAGGAGATAATTCTCCCTTCTTCTTGTTTACAATGTCACCTGAAAGTGAAAACAGGCGTTCCCAGGGCACTGTTGTAGCTGGCATCACACAATATTTATGTGCCAGATGCGCTAAAGATTCATCCCTTCATGCTTCAACCACCATTCCAGAGGACATGCGTCCATGCTGATGATGGGTTTTGCACAATAATGATTCAAAGCAGAGCAGAATAATACATGTTTATTTTCATCATCTGAGTCAGATGCCACCAGCAGAAGGTTGATTTTCTTTTTTGGTGGTTTGGGTTCTGTAATTTCCGCGTCCAGGTGTTGCTTTTTTAAGACTTCTGAAAGCATGCTCCACACCTCATCCCTCTCAGATTTTGGAAGGCACTTCAGATTCTTAAACCTTGGCTCGAGAGCTGTATCCATCCTTCGAAATCTCACATTGGTACCTTCTTTGCATTTTGTGTAATCTGCAGTGAAAGTGTTCTTAAAATGAACAACATGCTTGGTCATCATCCGAGACTGCTATAATATAAAATACATGGCAGAATGTGGGTAAAACAGAGTGGGAGACATGCAGTTCTCCCCCAAGGAGTTCAGTCACAAATTTAAAATTAACACATTATTCTTTTAATAAGCGTTATCAGCATGGAAGCATGTCCTCTGGAATGGTAGCCGAAGCATGAAGGGGCATAGGTATGTTTAGCAAATCTGGAATGTAAATACCTTGCAACAGAAGTGTCATGCAAATACCTGTTCTCACTTTCTGGTGACGCTGTAAATAAGCAGGCAGCATTATTTTCCGCAAATGTAAACAAACATATTTGTTTTAGCAATTGGCTGAAGAAGTAGGACTGTGTGGACTTGTAGGCTCAAAAGCTTTACATTGTTTTGTTTTTGAGTGCAGTTATGTAACAAAAAAATATACATTATTTGTAAGTTGCACTTTCAGGATAAAGAGATTGCACTACAGTACTTGTGTGAGGTTAATTGAAAAATACAAATATTTGCACTCTAAACAGGATAATCAAAAACAATATAAAGTGAGCACTGTACACTTTGTATTCTGTATTGTAACTGAAGTCAGTATATTTGAAAATATAGAGAAACATCCAATATATTTAATACATTTCAATTGGGATTGCATTGTTTAGCAGTGCGATTAAAACTGATTAATTGCGATTAATATTTTTAATCATGATTTTTTTTTTGAGTTAAACATGTGAGTTAACTGTGATTAATCGACAACCCTAATTATTATTTTTCATTCCTTCTTTGCATTGCCAAATTATTGGGACACTGTCAAGTTTACTTAAAAATTTTTTTTTTACAAAAGTAAAGACCAAATTCAGATACTCACATTGATTAGCATTTTGCTTCACAAATGGCTCTGTTGACTTCAGTGGGACTGTTTGCAAAGAAAGGTACAACTCAATGTGAGTATGGATATGAGAACTTTTCCCTTTAACAAAACCTAAGAAAAGCCTGCATATTTTTTATTTATTTTAATTCTAGTGGAAACCATGTTTAAATAAAATCAAATGAAGATTCCCGAGCAGTATTTGCAGCTCAACCCTGAATTGTTGTTGTAATGTATAAAACCAAAACATGATTAAAAGCAAAAGTGAAAATGACTACTTTATTTTTACTGTCCAATGCAAGAAGTAAACAACCAAAATAAATGGCAAAACATACAAAAACAAGCTCTCACACCAAACTAGGTGTGTAAAAAATCTTTTTAGTTTCATTAGTTTAAAGTGGTAGTAGTAACTTAGCTAAGGAAATATTGTAAAAATATGTGAATTTTAACTCGGTGTCCCATACAAAACACTTAATTTTTTAAAAAAAATTCTGCCTAGTACTGTAGAGTTGCACTAATTGGATCTCTTATTACCCTGTAGTTTTCCATTAATTATATCCAGGGGGTGGGGAGGAGAGAAGGAGCAAAAAGAGTTCCTAACGACATCTAACAGATAAGTGTGACAAAAATAAATTTTATTGGTATTGGGTACTGTAACTTGGGTTAAGTCAGGGGCATTCCAGTGGGAATCAGTCTGTCCCAGTGTTACACCAAGAATGAATTTGATCCATTTCTTACCTCATTAAATGCATGGATATAAGTTTTTCTATGAACATCATGGACTGTGGGGAGAGCTGACTTTGAACTGGATTAATTTGTTGAGTGCAGAGGCCATATCTACTCTCAGATTCACCAGTGATTAAAGTATGGAGCCACCTTTATCTTTATTTTCTTCATGCTGTTTTGTCTGCTTTGCATGAAACATCTATTCCCCAACCTATCACACGTTTTGTCATATCACAAAACAGATGGGAATGTACTTAAAATGGAAAAATCATTTCTAACACTGGACAGGATGCATATTTAAGCTTCCATACTCTGAATTTATTCAGGGTGTGTTATTTACAAGTGATTCTATATTTGTTTTACCAAGAATCATATTATTAATGTCTGATAAGATGGTTTGATGCCAGTTTGCAGTGTAACACATGCTTGTGACTTCCTCAAATTATCTGGCATTGTAGCTCACACTAAAATTAAAGATACAAGCAAGAAGCATTTCATTTCCATAAAAATGCATGTGATTGTTCAGCTGTACAAAATGCAGCAATTTCAGCTGATGGCTTTATCATACAAATTAGTTGTCTTTTAACCTGGCAGATTGAACTGAGTTGTAATTTGGCAATTTAATTGGCTGCATTTTTATTGTAGTGTCAAAATACAAATCCCTCTTTCATAATCAGTCTTTCTAAAATGTTGCTGAAGAAGTAAAATCATACTTCAATAGACTTCTTCTGAAAGAATTAGATGAAAATTATTCTTACATTCTGTGTAACACTGTTTGGGGAAATCACAAGGTGAATGCTATGAATTGCTCAGATAATCTTATTCCTGTCCATCATTCATAGGAACTTCAGTCTATCACTGATCTCTTTGTATCTAGTATATGTGTGATGTGTAAATGTAATTGCTTTCCTGTGGCACAAAACTGATTGAGGATGACTGGTTCTTTCCTGGCTGCTCTGATCCAGCCATAGTCTCAGGGCAGCAGGAGCTGGAGGAGGAACTGACTGCAGTTCAAAGAACTGGCAGGCTGCAGCAGGCAAGAAGGAAGAGCAACCAGGCCATTGGGAAACGTCAGGTAGGTTGGTAGAAATAAAAAACACATTTTACCTATATGTTTATCAGGGACATCAGTAATTCTGTTATTTATATGGCACCATAAGTATGCATGGTGCTTTACAGCTTAATACAAAGATATAACTGAAGGACAGGAGGCAAAGAAGGGTTTACAGAAGTAAACAAAACAAAGGTGTATATATAGGCATAAATGATGGAGGTAAATTCTAGCAGCATGATAGGTTTCTCTTTAGGTTAAGAAATTTACATGTGTTTTATTCTAAAGTTATTAAGAAATTTCCCATGGAACAACACGCATGCTGCAAGTTAAGCCAGTGTTTAAATACCTTAGTGAGTCAGGGCTGTTTTCAGCTTAGGAACAACTGCTACGTATTCTTCTTGTCAGTGGTATAGCATGGAATGATATCTAAAGAGCACCAATTAATTCTAGTCTCCTTCTTTGAGGCAATCATTGATGTTGTTTCTTATAGATGCTTGTGATCTTTATCCATTAATGTGTATGTAGGGTTAGGAGATATCAATATCATGCTCACATCTTACAGGAAATTTTTTTCTATATTTAATTACCTCTGATATCTCAGACTTAGATTCATTAGCAAAGTTCTACCTTAATACAGAAGTCATTCATATAATTTTAATGGCAGCTGTCCCTTTTGACAGTTGAGTGTGTATCTTTTTTTATTGATCTCTGCTCTCATGTCTTGCGTGTAGGAGGAATACAGCTTTGACAGAAAACAATGCTTTCAAGAACTGAATGTCACCTTGGATAGCACTGATTCAGCTGAAGGAGAGAACATGGGAGGTTGGTGGCCAGAGTACACTTCTCCTAATGCAGGTGTGATAACCACTAGACCGTTTATTAAAGCATGCACAGCATCTGTATTTTGTGTTTGTTTTTGTTTTTCAAATTTAACTAACAACCCATTTTGTGGTGTATTCTAATCTTTGTTGAATTTTTTTGGCTTGCATTTTTTTCCATTTCATTTTGAAGCATGTGCGTGCTGGATGAACTGTCTAGTTTTGGTTCAGAACTAGAACACAGTCATGGTTTAACATCTGGGACTCTCCCAATCCTTGTGCCCGTCAAAATGTATTGTCCTGTATGGTAAGATTATATATATTTTTAAGTTATTAGTATTGTTCTTGTTGAAGTGGCTCCACTGGATATAATCTTGTTTTCCAACCAAACCATTATATTCCACTTCTGTGTCATTTTTAGTTTTAAGATTAAATGCTTATGTGTATATGTATGTGCATTATTTCTTCCTCTATTTTTATATCTGTGAACGATTGTAGTTGTATCTTATTGGCAGTTTATCAGTCAAGTCCATTTGTTCCAAGTGTTTCTTTAGTTATGATAAAAAATCAAGAACTGTTGCTGGCGTTTCTTAGTACTGTTTTGCAAAGGTCTACTACAAAGTAAATGTATAGTCCCAGGACGTTTGTTAGAAACATTACATTCACCCTTTCATCTACATCTTTTTCAAGATAATATAGATTAGGTGAAAAGTAATCGCTTATCACAGTAAATTTACAGCTATCCTAAGTAATGGAATATTCAGCTTAGAAGCTATAGTTTTCAAATATTTGCACACACAGAGTATCTTGGGTTTTGAAATTTTTTGAAATGCAGGATTTTTTTTTAAACTTGACAGATAAAGTTTTAATTAAATCTCAACCATTGAAGAAAATTGCAGCCATTTTTGTGTGGCGTTCTCACAAGTCAGCTGATTTTTGCTTTGCATGCTGAGTAGAAGCTTGCAAGGTTGCTGGGTAGGGAACTGGGAACATGGTAGGAAAATGCAGGTGTTTTTAGGGTTTGGGACAGATACTTACAGTTCTAAATAGCTCTAATTTAAAATCTACAGGCTTTTGCAGCAGATACTAGTTTAGACTAGAAGTTGTATAAATACAAATGTGTGTGTTAACTACTGCAACACACAAATGTTCAGCAGATAATTTAGTTGTACTGTGAATTGTCCTTTTTCATAATCCTAGCTGGTGGCTTTGGAGTCATATATGCCCTCTTCATCATTTAAAAATATAATGTAGATACAGTGTAATAGTGAAAGATCCACCTTTATTTGCCTAATATCTCTTAATTACATGGTTATTGTCTTTAATTCTGAATCCTGACCTGTTTGTAGTTAACCATCAATCCAGAGTTTTGTTTTGTTAGTTGATTGATCCATTTAAAAAGCATCTATTTTTTCACATGGCACTCTTAGGTAAAACTTTTCTGAAGAAGCTAATAATCTATGCCATCAGAACTGGCTGCTTTGTGTTTATCAAGCAGATTATTGAACAAGAATATCATAAGGAATATGCAGATGTGAAACCCTGGTACATCTCAACTAGAATGAAACTTGACCTGAAGAAATGTGATAGAAATGAGAGGAAATATAGTTTGACAGTTTTACTTCATTCGTATGAGACTGGAAATTATTTTGGCCCAGTGCCTTACTTTGGCTGCAGAATCCATTGGTTTAAATCAGTGATTTAAATCACCAATTTAATGGTGATTAAAAACAGCAAGCAGGAAACCTTGATTTAAATAATTGATTTAATTGTGCTTTGTATTTTTAGTCTATTTTCCTATAGAAAGGCTGAATCTCATTAGTTGATAACCATTAAAACTTAGCGATTTGCAGCAAAATATAGCCTGTACATTAAATTCGGTGTTTTTGCTAATCAGGAGAATATACTGTATTTATACATATTTATTTGAGCAGTTATATAGCTTACCTTACGTTTATACAAATTCTTAATTTTTACATTTTATGTTAGAAGATTAATTTTTTACTTGTGTGTGGATCTATTTGAATGGAAAATCAAATTTGATTTAAAATGCACAAAAACAGCATTTAAAACTTTTTAATTAAATAGGACTACCGTAAGTGCTAGATACATAAACTTTTTTTTTATCAATACATTTATCAGAACATGTTTAACACTACATGATTTAGTAAACAAAGGAAGTCTTATCTGTAGTTAGTGATTTAAACTGATTTTTCTGGTTTCTTAACTCTGAATGAACTAGTCATTGAACTGAACTGGTTGAATAAACGGAAATGAAGGGTGGCTGCTGTAAAAGCTGGTTTAACACTTCCATAAACTCTGATTCCAGATGCTTATTCAATGATTTCCAGCAGTTCAGTGGTTTGACTTTAACAGTTAGCAGCAAACCATGTACTGCTTAATATTATTTTTGTATTTAATTTAAATTATTTTAATAGATTGTCAATTTCACATTTAATTTTAAATAGGTTTACCTTAAAAAAAAACACCCTATACTTAATTTAAATAAAAAATGAAACAGTCAGATTTTTTTTAAATATAAAAAAAAAAAAATTTTATTACAGCATGTTAGTCTGTAAAATTGACCTATGTTGATGACGATCCTATCTGGAAGGTGTTGCCTTCTGGACTCCCAAAGTGTTTCTTAAACTGCCATATGACTTTGGCTAATAATATACGGTGCACAAGGGCTGCAGTCTCACACATCCTACAGCACTGTGCAGTGGTTTCAAGAAGCCACATGTCAGTCATCATTTACTATGTTTTCCTGTCTAGCATGGATTGGTTCAGCCACTCATCATTCCCACCTCACTCTCCATAAGGCAAAACTTCCAAATGTGAGCATTCCAGAGACAAGGTGGCGAGATGATATCTTTTATTGGACAAAAAAGAAAAGATATTGCCTCACCGACCTTGTTTCTCTAACATACTGAGACCGACACAACTGCAACTACATTACATATAACAAATATGCGCATTGTCATTGTACAGGATAGCTAATTTTTGTCTTTGCAAAGTCAGTGTACCCAGTGAATATTCCTTTGTGAGGTCTGCTTTAAAATAAAATTGCTATTTTCTGTTGAACAGATGAGCTCCCAGCTTTCGATAGTCCATTTCACTTAATATATGTTAATGGTGCTTAGAAGTGGATCCTGCAAACAAACAACTTTACTCATTTGAGTAAAATTATTCAATTCATAAACATTCACAGGATTGGTCCCTTTGCTTGTACATAGCAAGATAACTTTTTGCTAGTTTTTATAGGGGATCTTGAACTGTAAACTCAATCCCATTATTTGAAAAGTTCAGGGAATATTTGATCATTAAAGCTTTTATAAATATGATTACATGTTTTTCAGAGATGCTGGGCATCCATAACTCCCACTGAAATCCATTGGAACCTGCAGGTGCTCAACACCTCTGAAAATTAAACCAATAATGGTGTGGGTAGTTGCTAGACTTATGTTATCTGACAGTTATCTGTATGTGAAACACGTTGTTTGGAACCGTTCTTGAAATAAATATTTTCCCTTTGAATATACATAGGTTTGCGGACAGTAGTTGAAGAGTTGGAATTGGAAAGAAATCAACTACAGGAACAAATTCTAATCCTGGAGGAACGCTGTCAGGACTTGGAAGACAGATTACAGCTGCAGGGCAGAATAGAAGCCCTTCAGGTGAGCTTTTATATTTGTGTTAGGAGCCGAAGATGATGTAGGGAGACTCATTTAGTGTTCTCTTTATATTTGGATGAAAATAGTTTATAGTAAAGTAAAAATGAAGATTAGCAAAAGATTCTACAGTATATGTTTGTACTTAAAAAATATGGGGTAATATTACAGTACGATGTACTCATACTATATTGTGTGGTACTGAACAGTGGAAAACTGTGCCCATTTTGCTCACTGCAAGAAAGTCACGCAGTGAGAAATATTTCTTATCCTGCAAAAACTGAAAAATAGCTTTTCAAAATAATTATTACGTAAAAAAAAATGTTTAGAAGCCTGTTACTAGTGGCAGCAACATGTTGAAATTCAATATCATTTTTGTCATCAACAGTATAGGGCCTGTTTCAGAGGTCAAGAACTTGATTCTTCTGTCACTGACACAAGTGTATTTTCACTTACTCTACATCTGCATTTCAGTAGTTACTTCGGTTTTTTTCTGATGTGAGTGAGGAATCAAGCCCTAATAACTACTTATCTTTAATATCACTTCTAATATCAACAGTACATCATTTTCTCATAGGCTAAAGGAGGTTGCATAACACTTCATAATCAGAGAAGTTAAAGGCTAATAAGAAAATGAAATTATTGAAGTCAGATTTAGTAAGGAAAGGGCCTGTAGGTGAATGGAGGGGAGAGATTTTCTAGATAGATGGAAGCTGCCAAAGTAGTAGAGCAACCCCCATATTTATGAGAGTTGCAAGGACACATGTAAACCAAGATGATCTGTCAGATAGCAGGCAAATAGGGTGTGAAATGAATACACATGGACATCTAAAAAGTAGGAGGACACTATGGAGAATAATTTGAACATTCACTTTTGACACTTGAGTAACTTCTTATGTCCTGTACAGAGTAGTTGATCTGTAACAGTTGTTGATTCCCTGTCTTGGTAAAATGGGTGGTAGTATCTATTAAATTTTTTAAAACCCTGTACATTAAAATTAGAATCCTTACAGAGCAAAGTTATCTAATGAACAAAAGGGTGTAGTTTATCCCTACATAGAGTTTAAAACCTGTATGTGAGTATGCTTCTGAGGTTTAGCTACCAGCCTACAGAGAGATCCTGGCCCATTTAATTCACTGGCAAAAGTTGCATTGACTTCAGTGATGTCAGGATATCACCCCAAATCTGTCTTTTTTCCACAAGATTGAAATCTCAATAAATTAAACCTTCAAAGTATAGAGGGAGTTTCTTAGCAGCTAATGTCTCTTACCTTTTTTTAAAATGGTATGGTATTTGGGTTGTTATGGTAACTGCTTGTGATTTTAAAAAAATAATAGTAATAATTTTTACTTATTAATGACTGTTTCTAGAAACTTCCCAAAATTAATCCATGAAGACACCAAATGAAATAATAAATTAAAAGCTTTCAATCCAAACAGAAGTTTCCAGGTCATCATTTTGTTTGACAATTTTCTAAGCTTTCAAAATGACATGACTAACTTCTCCCTAAAACTCCACAGTTGTGGTATATATCTAATTATTCCTTTAGCTAGCAAAGTGCATATATTAAATTACTGGGTTTTTTTCTCTAAATTAAGTTGTTTATATTAAGAGGCAGACAACCTTATGTTAATATTTGAGACTCTTGTAACAAAGCCTTTCAATACAGGTAACATTTGGTGTAGAGGAAGAAGGGCAGCCATTGAGGGCTATACAGGTGTGTTCTGCCCACTCCAAAGTGATAGCATATTTTCCCTAGAGGTGACAGGTTTGCCATATTGTTTGTCCTACAAACTCTTGTTGGTGATTTTGGATTTGTGTATGTTGCTTTTGGTTGTGGTTGCTAGTTTTTTGTTTTGCAGTTTTACTCATGAACTGGTGCAGTGAAGTTGGCTAGAGTAACAGAGTTATACTGTGTTACAAACTGTGTCAATGGAGCTTGCTTTATTTTTCTTTTCACCTCCTTCCATAGATTATTTTGCAATCTACTTCAGATTGCTGGTTGCCTTTGATCAGAGCAACAACAAAGGTTTAAAAAGATCTGCAGAGAAGCAGTTGGAATTCATTACTGTGTTCAAATCAACATGGAAAATGTTTTCAAAGAATGAGCTGTCTCTAGTGTTCTCCTTTTAGAACTTGTCTTCACTGCAACAGTTAGCTTGAGTAAGTAAATACATTAGAGTTACTCCATTCAAGTTAGTGAGGGCTTGGCTACACTTACAAATTTGCAGCGCTGCAGCAGGGTGTGAAAACACACCCTCTGCAGCGCTGCAAATTGCGGCGCTACAAAGCGCCAGTGTAGTCAAAGCCCCAGCGCTGGGAGCCGCGCTCCCAGCGCTGTCCGTTATTCCCCACAGGGAAGTGGAGTACGGACAGCGCTGGGAGAGTTTTCTCCCAGCGCTGGTGCTTTGATTACACTTAGCGCTTCAAAGCGCTGCCGCGGCAGCGCTTTGAAATGCAAGTGTAGCCAAAGCCTCAGTCTTGAGCGAGAATGGAATGAGAGAAGCCACTCTGAAACAACACTCCAGCTACCTAGAGTGACTTGACTGGCACCACAAAATCATTAATTAGCAGCTGATGAGTAGTAACTCCAGCTGCTGAATTCACATTTTGTTACTAGCATCATCAGCACTCAAGCTTCAACCCCCTTATCGGTCAGCTAAATCACCACTTAAAGCACCACTTTATTCGATCTAGATTTTGGGTGTGGACAGGAATCTGGTTGGGGCAAAACGTGATTTGGATCTCAAGCTAACAATGTAGTGAAGGCAAGCACAGAAAAGTAAGCTGCTTTCACACAGTACGAGTATTTGTGTTTTGTTGTCTTTTTGTGTAAAGTGTTTAGAGTCTCTTGAGTTTCTGTTATGATGCAATCACTAAGGGAGAAACCTCTCAAAGGTGAGTAACATCTACTGTTTGAACCAGTAATATTTCAGACCTGAATTGGTAATCACTAATATGCTAGAACAATAATCTTTACAGTGTGTAGAATGTGAAAGGCTATGGGGCAGATTTTCAAGATGTCTATTTTATTGCCATTCTGGATATTTGTGAGCTGTAATCATGTTCACCATTGCTTTGTTGCAGAGTGAAAATGAACGTTTGCAGACCCAGCTCAGTCAACTGCGTACCCAACAAATGCGAGATGCAGAAAAGCACCAAGTGCTTGTTTCCAGTTTTAATGAACAGCTTAAAGGGTAACACAATTTTTGTAAAACATTCAGTACAGGACCAGTTGCAATTATACATGTCTTTTTGCAGCTTTAAATTTACATTTGCAGTGAAACATAAAGAATATAATACTTTCAGCAAGCTTGAAAATAAGTCTTGATTTCCACTACAATAGTAAAATCAGATTATTTCTGGACTTGGTTATTTTTATGGTAAGTGTACAAACAGTGAATTCATAGTAATATGAATTGTATTTAGAAAAATATTAGGGCTTTTGATTAATCACAGTTAACACACACAAATAACTCAAAAAATTAACTGCAATTAAAAAAATTAATCACAATTAATCACACTATTAAACAATAGAATACCAATTGAAATTTATTAAATATTTTTTGATGTTTTTCTACGTTTTCAAATATATCAATTTCAGTTACAAAACAGAATACAAACTGTACAATGCTCACTTTATATTATTTTTATTACAAATATTTGCACTGTAAAAATGATAAAAGAAATAGTATTTTTCAGTTCACCTCATACAAGTACTGTAGCGCAATTTCTTTATCATGAAAGTGCATCTTACAAATACAGGGTTTTTTTGTTACATAACTGCACTCAAAAACAAAACAATGTAAAACTTTCAAGCCTACAAGTCCACTCAGTCCTACTTCTTGTTCAGCCAATCACCAAGATAAACAAGTTTGTTTACATTTATGGGAGATAATGCTGCCAACTTCTTAATAATGGCACTGTTGTAGCTGGCATTGCAAGATATTTACTTGCCAGATGCACTAAAGATTCATATGTCCCTTCATGCTTTGGCCACCATTTCAGGAGACATGCTTCCATGCTGATGACACTTGTTTAAAAAAAAAAAAAAAATGCATTCATTAAATTTGGAGTGCAGGTGAGAATTGTATGTCTCCTGCTCTGCTTTACCAGCATTCCACCATATATTTCATGTTATAGCAGTCTCGCATGTTGATCGTTTTAAAAACACTTTTACTGCAAATGTGACACAAATCTTAGATACCAATGTGAAATTTCTAAAGAAAACTACAGCACTCGACCCGAGATTGAAGAATTTGAAATGTCTTCCAAAATCTGAGAGGGATAAGGTGTGGAGCATGCTTTCAGAAGTCTTAAAAGAGCAACACTCTAATGCAGAAACTACAGAACCCAAACCACCAAAAAAGAAAATCAACTTTCTGCTGGTAGCATCTGACTAAGATAATGAAAATGAACATGCATTAGGCCACACTGTTTGGATCGTTATCGAGCAGAACCTGTGATCAGGTGGTTGAATCATGAAGGGTCATATGACTCGTTAGCGCATCTGGCATGTAAATATCTTGCGACGCTGGCTACAACAGTGCCATGCAAACATCTGTTCTCACTTTCAGGTGACATTGTAAACAAGAAGCAGGCAGCATTATCTTCTGCAAATGTAAACAAACTTGTTTGAGCGATTGGCTGAACAAGAAGTAGGACTTGCATGCCCTAAAGTTTTACATTGTTTTATTTTTGAATGCAGTTTTTTTGTACATAATTCTACATTTGTACATTCAATTTTTGTGATAAAGAGATTACACTATAGTACTTGTATTAGGTTAATTGAAAAATACTATTTCTTTTGTTTTTTACAGTGCAAATATTTGTAATAAAAAATAAATATAAAGTGAGCACCGTACACTTTGTTTTGTGTTGTAATTGAAATCAATGTATTTGAAAATGAAGAAAACATCCAAAAAATTTAAATAAATGGTATGGTATTGTTTAACAGCTAGATTAATTTTTTTAATTGCTTGATAGCCCTAAAAATTATACATTGGCTTTAGAAAGTTAAGACTGGAAAATAACAAGCTCTGTTTTCAAATACTACTTAATAAAATGAACATTGAGTATTAGAGTTCTAAATAAATATTTTCTTGCTAGATTAAGTGATAGAAAAAGCTTCCTTGAAACTTCACTTGCGGAGAAGGAACAAAAGCTGTTGAGTACAATGGAGAAACTAGAGCAGATTGAAAATTTGAGGCAGTTACTTCAAGAAAAAGATCTTCTGAACAAGGAACTTGGTGAAAAGCTTGTGCAAACTGAACAGAAGGTAAGTTGAACACATGATGAGGCACTGAACATAATTACTTTTGGAACAATATTGAATTTAAATGCAGGCAGCCTTCTTTTGATTTGGAATCTGATGTTTTTTGTAAAAGTCTTGCAAAGAATTAATAGAAATAATGAAAGAAAATATAATCCAGTTATATTGGGTAACAGTTTCCTAACTGAATGCAAGTTTTAGACCTTTTTTTAAAATGTGTTTTACAATTTGAAGTAAATGTCAATACTTGGAAAAGGTACAGGAGAGACAACACTAGCAACCCGAACCCTTTTATTAATGATATATTGGATACAGCAGCAAAGAATCCCGTGGCACCTTATAGACTAACAGAGGTATTGGAGCATGAGCTTTCGTGGGTGAATACCCACTTCGTCGTATTCACCCACGAAAGCTCATGCTCTAATACGTCTGTTAGTCTGTAAGGTGCCACAGGACTCTTTTTGCTGCTTTTACAGATCCAGACTAACACGGCTACCCCTCTGATATTGGATACATACATTCTGGGAAGTGATATGGCAGTCTTCCCAAGACTGCCATCTGAATGCACTCCACCTGTTCCAAAGCTCCTCCTTCATATGGGGGAAGTACAACAGTTCAATTTCCATGCCTATTCAACTTTGGTTTCTTAGTTGAGGCTGCTAACCAGGATGCTAGTTGTGATTTTGGCATCTGCTCAGTAGGAGCTGGACTGAGACTTGTCAGTTCATTTCACAAAGGCCACTGAATATCTGTTGGATGGCCTAGGGGGCAGGGTTCCCCTAAAGTCCCCTCCAGAGTCCTCTTCAGGTCCTTGGACTGTATTTCTCTCCCCCCGTGGCAGATGCCCAAGGTGATCTTGAAGAAAACAAACAGAAAAGAAAAGTTCTTTGCCCTCTTTCTTCCCATATGGGAGTGGGGGGGAGTCCATGGGAAATTGAAAAGAAGCAAGGATGAGCGGGAGCTCAGGCAGTCTTCCTGGGTCAGCCCTTTGAGCTTAGTCTACACAGGGTCCCCCTCTTCGTCGTACGTGTTGCTCTGAGTCTGTGTCCTGTGGCTTTGGGAGCAGTGAGGCTCATTGCTGTCTCCCTCTCGGTGGGCCTATCTCGGTTGTTAAGATGGGGCAGCCTTCTCCCTGTTCACTGCCCCTTCCTGTGGCAGATTTTCCCTTTTAAGCTACTCCTCTCCCCCCCCCCCGGCAGAAAAAGCATTGCAGGTGCTACTTGTTGGTGTTGAACAGGCCGAGCGAAGCTTTTTAGTCCCCTCTTTGTCAGTGTGAGGGTGTGCCCCTTCACAGATGGTAACAACTTCAAATTTCCTCAGCCAGCTTGAAACTGGTGACTTGGAGGTGATGGGCTCAATATCTCATTACTGATTCCCTGATGCATCTAATCCTATCTCATTTTACATTCCTTTTGAATAATAGTTTGTGTTCTTGTGAATAAATTTTGTTTTGACATCTCTTGGATGAGATATAAATTACCAAAATTTTAGGGTGTTTACCTTGGCTTCCTGGTCATATTCCAATAACACTATTGTCATTTTTCCTATTTAGAATCTTCTGCACTTTCAATTGAATGTGGTATTACTTATTTGTGCTGAACTGTTGTCTGAGGTTGCTGTGACTCCGTACAAATCTGTCTCTCATTGGTCAATTAAAAGGTCCCTGTGTGTAGACTGTATATCAGTTTCTTTATAAATCAGAATTAATGTAAACTTAAATTCAGGATTGTAATTTACAGACATATAGGCATTATTTCTTTTATGTACTTACATATCTCCTTGAAAATTTTCTTTTATGTTAAGCTGGATGAAGTCTTGAAAAAGTACAATACGTATGAAGTGGAGTGCACTGAACAGAAAATAGCTATCAATGATCTAACAGAAAAAGTTTCTACATTTAAAGAAAAGGTAATTCATTAAAGTGATGTGGAAATTTTTTTACATGTGCTTAGTTTGGCTTGATACATTATAATCGTCTAGCAGAATATGTAAGAATTAAAAGTACTTTCCATTTAAGCTTTTTTGAATATGAAAGTCATCATAAAATAACCCTTAGTTACCGTATATACGCATTCATGAGCCGAATTTTTTAGTAAAAAAGGGAAGCACCAGAGAAGGGGGTCGGCTTATGAATGGGTATAGAGAGGGAGAGGTGGGACACAGCCCCTCCCCACAACAGAGGGAGCAAGGAGAGGCAGCACAGCCAGAAGGGAAGAGGCAGGGCCAGAGTCTCTCCGCTTCTGGCCACGCTGCTCTCTCCCCAGGCTCTGAAGCAGCTGCAGCTAAGGGGCTGGCAGGCTGCAGCCGTGCCGCTTGGCCCCACCCCCCAGAGCAGGCTATGTCCGAGCCGCCTATGCACTGGAATACGCTGCAGCCACGCCGCCCGGCCCAGCCCGCTAGAACATGCTGCGGCTGCACTGCCCAGCCTGCTGGAGCAGCTCTGACCAGGTCAGAGACATCCTTCCCGGCCCTCCCCAGATAAGGTGAGAAGGGATGGGATGGGGAGAGCATGGGGGTTCCAGGCTAGGGGTGGGGTCATGTGGGGGGTGGTCACAGGGGTTGCTCCCCTGACTCCCAGATTCTCTCCCCCTCTTCCCCCCCACCCCCCAAAAAAAATTTCCCCACCAGTTGCTGTCCCGGCTTGTCAAGGTAAGCAGCTGGTGCACCGGGACACTTTGTTTACTTAGGTTTACATCTCTGCCTGCGGACGCTCAAGGTAAACAAACCATCTTGGACCACCAGCAGCTTATCCTTATTTGGCCCAGGAGCCAAAGTTTGCTGACCCCTGAATTATAGGGTCGGCTTATGAACGGGTTATAAATTTTTTTCCATTTTTACTTATCCATCTTCGGGGGGAGGGGCTTATAAACGAACCGGCTTATGATCTAGTATATACGGTAATTTGTTACTATATCATTATACAGGTTTTTAGTTCAAACATTGTTTAATGAGACTGATTATTTAGCTTTGGGTACTAGTCTCATAAGCAGGAGAGCAGTTTTTCCTCTCAAATAGCGTATTTTTTAACATTGTTTTCTTGATGTTTAGACCTTGAAACAAGATGCCGTGGTAGAATTGATGCAACTGGAACTTAACCAGACAAATGAAGAACTTGACAGATTGAACACAAACCATTTAGAGGAGAGATCTCAACTAATTCAAGACCTCCAGCGACGTGAAAGAGAAATTGACAACCTCAAGGAAGTACTAGTGGAAAAAGACAAAGAAATGTCTGCTCTCTCTTCCAGTATGACTGAGTATTCTGAACAGATTGTCATTCTAAAACGCCAGATCCAGTGCAAAGAGGAAGAAATAAGAGAAATGGAAGAAGCATTGACAAAGGCTGAAAGGGAAACCCACTTACTCAAAGAAGTTCAAACAGCTGATGTAAGAGATACAAGCATGAAGATTTCTGTACTTTCTGAGCAGAGTAATATAATGGGGTTGGAACTGGAGAAATCTAAAAGCCAGACTGACGCTAAAACCAAAGAAAATGAGGAGTTGATAAGGCAAATCAGTGAGAACAGCATAACAATTAAGGGTCTACGTTCTGAAATCAAGTCCAACAAGGTTACATACCATAACAAGCTCATGGAGTGTGAGTCACAGATTACTTTGCTGAAAGAACAAATTAATAAAACTTCTGAAAAGCTACAAGAAACTGAGGCAAAACACAGGGAAGAAACTAAATATTTGAAATCCCAGCTTGATGAAAACAGCTCTATAAAGGAGAAACTAAAGAGTTTGCTTAAAGAGAAGGAGAACAAAGAACAGAGTTTTGAGAAGGAGTTAAAATCAGTTAAAGAGTTATACAACAAGCTAGTTTTGGAAGCTGCAAATAAAGATGAAGAATTGGCTAAGTTATCCAGACAGCTTGCAGAACATACTGAACATCAAGAAACAGTTAAAAACGTTTTACAAGATAAACTAGAGATGATTACATCGTTGGAGCAAAAACTTCAGATTGTGGAGCAGCAAAGTGAAGAGACTAAACATAAATTAATTGGAGACCTGAAAGCCAAAGAGATGGAATTTGAAGAACTTAAGAACCACGTAACTGAAAGAGAAGAAATAGTTAGTAAGATGGAAGCAGAGACACAAACAGTTATTTTAATTAATAAGCAGTTGCAAGCAGCTCTCGAGGGGAAAGAAAAAGATTTGTCAGAGCAAATAAAAGGAAATGAAGATCTGAGAAATATCATAGATGCTGTGGAAAAAGAAAAGCAACAATTAGTCAATGAAAATGAGAGTTTGTCCAAACTATTGGACATGAAGGAGTGTGAGCTGTTGAAGAGAAACAAGGCTGTAGCAGAGATGGAGAATAAGGTATCTGCCAGTGAAACAGAGTACCAAAAAACACTTTCAGAGCTAAATTATGGTAATGAGGTGTTAATGAAAAAGGTTGAGCAACTTTCAACACTTGTAGAACAAAAAGAAAATTCAGTCACAGAGCAGCTGCTAGAGAAAACAAAGGAATGCAATGTGCTAACCAATCAGCTGTCTGAAAGCAGGGAGCTGACACAACAGTTACATGAACAAATACAATCATTCATCATTCAATTGAAGGATGCTAAAGACAGAGAAGTAGAAAAAGAAGAAATGCTAAATAATAAGTTGACTGAATGTAACACACTAGTCCAACAGCTCAGCCAGAGTGAGGAAAAAATATTATTACTGCAGAAACAAATTCAAGACATAACTGTGGATTGTGAAGCTAAAGAACAACAAATCCTTCATAATGTTTCCTTACGTAAGCAAGTAGAGGAAAATAAAGTGGGTATGGAAAAGTTACAGAATGAAGTTCTAAAGCTTAAGGAGGCAAATATAAAGTTATCTCAGTCAGTGGAAGAGAGAGATTTTACTATAAAAAATCAATATGTAGAGCTTGAGAATCTACATAAGCAAGTTGCTGAGAAAACGGAAAAAAATGCAATGTTAAATAACCAAGTAGAACTACTAGGGAAAGAAGGGGATTTGCTGAAACATGAAAAGGAAGATATTTCAGTTATATGCAGCAAAAAATCAAGCGAATGTGCTGATCTTCAGTCTCAGTTGACGCAGCACCAGTCAGAAATTGTGTCAGTTAAGCACCAAGCACACATACTAAATCTAGAAAATGAAAAATTGAAAGTAGATATTGAAACAGTTAATGCTACAGTAATGAAAAAGTCAGATGAAATATCTGCCTTGACTTCACACATTTCTCAGCAAGATTATAATATTTTAGCTTTGAAGCACCAAATTGATAGCCTAACCATTGAAAATGAAAAATTAAAAATTGGTGTTGAGGAAAAAGAAGCTCTCCTTTCTGAGAAGGAAGCTTTGATTCAGCAAATGAAAGAAAACAAAGTGGCAGGAGAAGGGCAGCATTTGAAAATAATTTCAGATTTGCAAAACCAAGTACAAGCTCTGAGCTCTGAAACCAGTCAGCTTAGACAGGCAGCACAAGAAAAAGAAAGTGAATTTAAGAAGCAAGCCCAAGAATTAAAGTTGTTTAAAGATAAATCTGAGGAGTCTGATTTGCTTAGATTTCAACTGTCTGAGAATATGGAGATAATTTCTGACCTTCAGTGTCAGCTTAAAAATGTGGTGGAAAAAACAGCAGAATTGAATCAGTCAGTTATACAGAAAGACAAGTCTTTAAAGCAAAAGACAGATGAATATGTTAATTTGAAAGCACACATTTCTGAAGTACAGGAGTCTTTCTGTATGCAGCAAAAACAGTTAGAGTCCTTGACCTCTGAAGCAGAACAGTTAAAAACAATTGTTCAAGAGAAGGAATTGGCTGTCAATTGTGCCACATTAGTCAATGATAAATTGAAGACACATCTTCATGACAAAGAGAGAGAATGTGAGGTCTTAAGGAACCAGGTTACAGATCTGGAAGAAGCCACACTAAAACTAAAAAAAGAGATGAATGATCAGAAGAAAGTAATAAATGATATTAGCCAGTCCATGCTAGAAAAAGAATCTTCTCTTGTGGAAAAAACAAGTCTCCTCAAAAAGCTAAATGACAGAGTAAGTGAAGATGAAGAGAAGACACAATTAGTTTCTCAGCTTCAGAGTCAGATGCATGAACTGACACAAGAAATACAAAAGTCCAAAGAACTGGCACAGGAAAAAGAAAATGCTTTCTTATCTCTGCAGGAAAAATTTGCAGCTCAGTACGAGCAAAGAAATACACTTAATGCATCACTTAGTAAGAAGGAGGAAGTTATAGCTGGGCTACTTAATTCATTAAACGAAAAAGATGTCAGTATACAGCTGGCAGAGCGCAACATTTGTGCTCTTACTAATGAGATAGAGATGCTTAGAGAGGAACTAGAGAAAAGTGCTGCAGCTGTGAAAAGCCTTACTAGTGTTTTGCAGGAAAAAGATGACAGTTTTGCTATTAACCAGAAGAAAATTGATTCTCTGACAGTTGAACTGGACTCTGTAAAATGTGAACACCAAAAAGCACAGGTCCAAATAAATATATGGAAACAAGATACACAGCAAAAAGAATTAACTTTACAGACTCTCTATGTGCAGTGCACTGAACAGGCTAAAAATATTGAACATTTAAAGTCTGAGCTGAACAATGTACATTCCAAATCCGCTCAAGACTGCTGTGACAGTGCTCTTGTAATAGAGAGATTGCAGCAACAGATGGATTCTTTAGTGAAGGAGAAAATTCTCTTACAAGAGACTATTGATAAGTTGATTGTAGAAAACAATGAACTTATTACATACCAAACTCAGTTACAGCAAAAAACAGAAGAGCTACAAGAAATTCATGAAAAACTAGTTGTCACTGAGAATTACTCAAGAATGCAGATCGACGCTGTCAAACTGAAGATGAAGAATGAAAAAGAGCAGTTACAGATTCAGGTTAGTGTGAAGGGTGAAGAAGTCTCTGAATTAAAGCTTAAAATTGAAAAGTTAGAACAAAGTCTAATTGAGTCAGAAAACAAGTGGGTAACAGAACTTAATAGGGCAACTCAGCAAAATGCCATTCTTAAAGAGCAGCTGAGCAGTTTAGAAAGTGAAATGAAACCAAAGGATGGTAAAATCCAGTCTTTACAGCAAGAGCTGGATGTTATAAAAGAGGAGCTAACTAAAAGCCTATCTGCATTACTTAGTAGTAGACATTTCTTCAAAGAAAAGGATGCAGAGACTTCAGATGTTGGTCAGCAAGTTAGTAGTAGTAAAACTAAACTGGAAAGATTCTCTACCATGGTAT
The DNA here is from genome assembly GCF_020497125.1 of Mauremys mutica. Taxonomy (NCBI): domain Eukaryota; kingdom Metazoa; phylum Chordata; order Testudines; family Geoemydidae; genus Mauremys; species Mauremys mutica. The sequence continues at coordinate 82,019,593 of NC_059075.1, forward strand.
CCACTATTCTGAGCAAAGAAATGGAAGGAGAGGAATTTCAACTGCTTCTTTTAGAAAAGGAGAAAGAAATGAATATTATAAGAGATAAGTTAAAAAGTATGCAGTCGATAGAGAAAGAAAAGGAGCTGTTGCAGAATGATCTTGAAAAGGTGAAAAATACCTGTCATTCTGAAATAGAATGTCTGTCAAAAGAAATGGCCACTGTCAAAGACACATTGTATAAACAACAGTCTCTTGTGGAAGAAAGAGAAAAATTGTTAGCAGAAATGAACAAGGAAGTCAATTTGCTTCAAGAGAAGCTAGATAAATCAGAAAAAGAACTCAAAATCAGTCATGAGAAGTTGAACATGGAAGGTAAAAAGATAATGAGTCTCCTAGAAGAAATGGAGAAAAAAGACCTCCATGTAGAAAATTTAACTTCACAGACTAACCAGCAGAACAATATGATTTCTGCACTAAATCAGCAGCTGAAAGAAAAGGATTGTTTTGTTGCTCAAGTCATGGAATCCATGTCTAATGAAACGGTGAAGTTTTCTGAAGAGCGAAGTATATTAAACACCAAACTACAGCACCTGGAAGCTCTTCAGAGTAGTTCAGTAGAAAATATTAATAGAGTATCCCAGCATCTTGAAGATTGTAAGACAGAACTGCAACATAATCAGGTTAAATTAAGCAACAAAGAAACTGCATTTAATGACTTACTGAGTGAAAAAGAGCAGCTGCAGTTTAATCTTGAGAAACTAGCTAAGGAAAAAGAGATCCTGAAAAAGAAGCTTCAAGCTGCATTGATAATAAGAAAAGACCTAATGCAAAAAATTGGAAAACTTGAAAGGATTGGACAGGAAGAAATAGAAAAAGAGCATAAAAAAATGGAGGAATTATTGAAGAGGGTTGATGAGTTAACACATCAGTTGAAACTTGTTGAAACACAAAATAAAGATCTTGAGTCCCATCTTGAAACTCTGAAGCAACAGCTGTTCGAGAAAGAGTCCAAGATAAATAACATGAATGAAAGTTTTTCTGCCAAAGTATCCAGTTTGGAGCAGCTCGAGGACAGTGTTGCAAAGTTAAAAGATATCCTTGCTGAAAAAGAAAAAGTATCTGAGCAAAATCTAAAGACCATGCAGGAAAAGGACTCTATGCTTGCTCACATGCAGTCTGTACTTATTGAGAGAGAGAGAGAATATGGAGAGGAACGTTCTCAACTTCTTGCAACTCTTGAAAATCTCAAGGCTGAAATTGTAGACGAGGAGGAATTATTGAAAGATACTAATTTGGTAGAATCTTATGCTGGGGACATTGGTGGTAATTCTGTGGATTTCAATAATGAAATTAGTCAGCCAGGTCAATTAGGAGGAGATAAAGAAATACTTCAAAAGAAACTTCAGGCATCACTTTTGACCTGGAAAGAAAATATTAAGAAATTGCAGAAAGAAAAAAAAGAGTGTGCTAAACTTGTAGCAGTATTTGATGAACAAACTAAAGACCTTGAAATCCTCAAAAATGAACACAAAGCACTCCAGGAAGTTCATCAAAGAACGTGTAAAGAATTTGATTGTAATCAGTTGCTAATATACTCTCTACAGAAAGAGTTGGAGTCTCATGTAGCAGCACTTCAAGAACAAGAAACTATTGAACAAAGCAAGTTGGAATCAGATGAACAAAAATATGAGGTTCAAAATGTGTTAGGAGAATCAGAACAGGCAGTGTTTGAAATGACAGTGAAAGACAGTGAGTTAGAGAAACTAAGTAATGACTATGCAAAACTTTGTGAAGAAACAAAAAGGTTAAAGGATGAGTTGAGGAAGACAGCGGTTGAACTTGGGGAGAAAACAAAAGAGACAGTAAACTTGAAGAATTCTGTGAGTCAGCTGGAACAGCACTATGAGCAACACAAAGACAGTCTGTTCGTTGACATAGGTCAACTGCGAGAAAAGTTGGAAAAATATGAGACTGAGGTAATGGATCTTAAAACTACAATTGAACGCATGAATAACGAGAAGGAAACTGTAATTAAAAAGAGTGTAGAGGATTACAAGACTATTCAGAAGGAATCTGAAAAATTGAAGGTTGATCTTGAACAAGCCAATATACAAGTTACAGAAAAGAATGAGGAAATTAAGGAACTGCATTGTACTCTAATGGATTTCAAAGATAAGTTTGATCAGGAAAAGGAAATATTGAAAGAAGCTGTGCAGTTACAGCTCAGTTTGCAGGAAAGCCAGAAAGAAGCCAGACATTTTAAAATGGCATTTGAAGACATGAAGAGAGAGAGAGAGGAGTTCATCAACAGTTTGGAGAAATCCAATGCAGAATTATTCAATATGAAAAAGGAATTAAAACATTTCAGCGAAGAAAACAAAGAACTGTTGATGGAGTTAAGTATGTTACGTGAGAAGGCGGTAGAATCTTCTGAGGTTAGCAATACTGTGGTATTATGCAAGAAAGTTAAAGATGAAAATGCCACTGACAAGGAACCGGTACAGACACATTCAGAAATTAATTTGCTCCACGGGAGATTACAAGACAGAGACATCTGTATTCAGTCACTGGAACTTGATCATTCTGATAGAGCTAAGCTAATAGAAGGAACAAACTATCAAATTCAGAAACAAACAAAAACAACCCCAGAGCAGATGGAGAAAAATATAAATGTGGATGAGTTTCAACCACAAGAGCAAAAGAATGCTGCAGATGAAAAGTCCAGAGAACGTCTCCAAAGAAAGCTCCAAGCAGCCTTAATATCACGCAAGGAAGCCCTGAAAGAAAACAAATTTCTGAAAGATCAGGTTGACAGAATAATGTTAGAAAAAGAAGAACTGACCAATAAAGCATATACCCTTGAACACTTGTTGTCTGAACTTGGCAGAGAAAAACAAAACTCAGATACTGTTTCTTCATTGTGTGAAGAGGAGACCCTTGTTTCTGAAAATGCTAGACTGTTAACTGAAAATGAAAACCTAACTGCTGCATGTGAAAGTCTTAAATCTACCATGGAGACTATAGTTCAGGAGAAAGAGGCTTTTTCTTTCCAACTCAATACCTTAAAAGATTCTCAGACAGTTGAATTAACAGGATGGAAAGCTAAACATAATGAATTAAAGCAGGAATATGAGTCACTTCTGCAAGCCTATGAGAATATCAGTAGCAAAATAGCAGAAATGAGGCAGGTTATCGATGTCACTAGAAAAGAAAAGCAAGAAGCTATTCACAGATTCAATGAAAGGGAATCTGAAAAACATGAGCTTGAGAAACAGCTTCAAGAAGTCATTAATGAAAACAAAGATATAAAGGACCAATTGAAACAATCTGCTGAATCCAAACAATTGGAAATTGATGAACTACAGAGTGAAGCAGAAAGCCAGACATATGAACATGCATCAAGGATGGAAGAATACCAACATCGTCTTCATGAAGCTGCTCTGCAGAACAAGCAGCTAATGGAGGAAAATGACCAATTGAAACACACTTCTGAAAACTTAAAGCAGGCTTTAGAGAAAACTGAGAATGAAAATGAAGTCCTTCATAATGACATGAATGTAACTAAATTAGCTTTGGAAAACCTGCAAGTTCAAATGGAAGTGTCCCAGACTGATATGCAGTCTAAAATCAGTGATGTATTAAATGAAAGAGAATCATTATTAAAGCAGATTGCTTTGTTAAATGATGATATTTCAATAAAAGAGAGAAATATGCGTATCCTAGAGCAGAAGAGAGAATTGATTTCAGAAAGAGTAAAAGAAACTGAAGAATCTTTGGACCAGAAAAACAACTGTCTATCAAAGTTAGAAAATGAATCTAGAAGTCTTAAACAAGAAATTGTTAGCTTAAATGAGAGTGTTAAGATTTTAGAAGATGACAAGTGTCTTCTACAGGAAGAACTTGAAAATGTGCAAGAAACTTCTTACAAAGTAAAAAATGAGAGAGAATTTCTGGAGACAGAGTTGCTCAACTATATAAAAAAAGTGGATCAGCTGACAGACAGGCTGAAATCTGCACAGTTACAAAACAATTTGCTGATTCAACAGTTGGAAGACTTAAAGGCAGAGAAATGCAGTGTGATTAGGGAAAAAGAGGAACAACAGTTGCATCTTGTAAAAGTATTTGAGGAGAAAGTGAAATGTGCCCAGAGGGACAATAGTGGTACAAAAAACAAAACCAAAGAATTGCAAGAACTCTTAAAGGAAAAGCAGCAAGAAATTAACCAGTTGCAAAAAGATTCTATTAAATTCCAGGAACTGATTCTGGACTTGGAAAGATCTGTGAAATTATCACAGTCAAAGAGTGAAAAATTTGAAAAAGATCTAAACAATACCACAGAAAGGCTCGCCAAGTCAAATGAAGAAATAGACAATCTGAATGAAAAGCTTTCTTCCCAAAAAGCTTTGTTGGATGAGTCAAAGAGTGAACTGGAAAGACTTGCAGCTGAGAATTTAAGTGGGAAAAGGGAACTTAAAAAGAAAGAAGACCAACTACAAATTCAAAGGAGAGAATTTGAGAGAGAATTAGAGCTTGGCTGTGAGCAACTGAAAACAGTTCACAAAAGAGAGTGGTTGAACCTTGAGGAAAGACATAATATTCTTCAGAGGGAGAAAGACAGGGCTGTTAGTGAGCTTCATCAGTTGCAAGAGGAAATCAACATTAAGGACTCTCAAAACAAGAAACTTCAAGCTGATTTGAATACAACTTTGGCCAGATTAGCAGCTTTTACAAAATGTATGTCCTCTCTTCAAAATGACCGAGACCGGGTAATTGGTGAAATGAAAACCTGGGAAATACAGTTCAAAGAGGTTATTCAAAATAAAGAGAAACAGATGGATGACAGTAGTAAGAAAATAATGTCCTTACAAGAAGAAATAAAGGACAAAGTGGCTCAGATACAGGAATTGACGATTAAGTATTCCATGTTAGAAGAATCCAAGAATGAAATGCATTTGTGGCAAAAAGCTGTAGATACACAACACCACAGTGAGCTCTGTAGAATAAAGGAAGAAAATGTGACTCTTATCAACAGACAACAAGAATTGGAGATTGCTCTTCAGTCAAAAGAAGAAGCTTTGCAAGCACTGCTTAAAGAAAATAATTCTCTTAATCATCTTATAGAGAATAGTAGTGATGCAGGAAGAGAGATAAAAGCATTGGAAAGTAATTTTGCTAGAAAAGAACAGAAATTACAACAACTTCTATTTGAAAAGGAAAAGACCCATGCAGAGTTGGAAAAACAGATTGCCATTTCTCAGCAAATGAAGGTAATGCTGAACAACAAAGATACAGAAATTTCTCTACTGATTTCTTCTAAGGGTGGGGAGATTTCTGGATATCTAACTCAGATACAGACTCAGCATAGAAAACAGATTAATGAGTATGAACAGCAGATAAGGTCTCTGCAAAAAGAGAGAGAACAATCTGATGAGGCCTGTCAGAGGATGGAAGATGAATTGAAAAATCTCCAGATGAAAGCAGACAAAGCAATTGAAGATAAGGCTGAGATTGCCAGTGAAATTGATGCCTTTAAAAAATCGATGTCATCTCTCCAGTATGACAGAGATGATCTCTTTTCTAAATACAAAGATCTGGAGCATCATCACCAAAATATTTTAAGTCAGAAAGACAGTCTATTAGTGAACAGTGCTAGTGAGAACAGTGCCCTGAAACAAGAATTAAGAAAACTTTTGAATCGGATAGATGATCTTCATTCTGAAAATGCAATGCAAAGTGCACAACTAATAAAGTACAGGGAAGATCTTAACCAAGTTTTGTCATTGAAAGATCATCAGTTGAAAGAGTTGCTTAAACAGCAACTGGATTGCATTAAGAACCTTGAACAGGAAAAAACTGATCTTCAGAAACAAATCAAAGAAATGCAGCTGACTAATAAATGGCAAAAGGAGAGTACAGAATCTTTAGAACATGAAAATCAAAAATTAATTTCCAAAGTTAAAGACTTAGAGTCTCTAATTTCATCAATAAACAAAGGGAAGTTAGTTTCTGAATCTGGAGAGAAACCACAAACTAGGGGAAGCGGGCAACATCAGAATGAAGATTTCAAGGCTAGTGTACAAGCTGGTGAAAAACTTCAGGACAAGTTTCAAGAAGTACAGAATGTAGTAGGTAAAAATACAAAAGATGTAGAAGATAAATACAGTATGACAGCATTTGAACACAATGCTAACTTCCTGTGGCAGGAAGCTGATGCATCTTCAGAGAAGAGGCTATTAGAAGCACAATTTCAGAATAAAAAATTGAGATCCCAAAATGAGTCCTTTGGAAAAGCTATGACTGCTTTGCAAGATGATAGAGACAGATTAATAGAGGATTTCAAGGTACTTCAGAGTAAATATGCATCTGAACTCAAGTCTGAAAAAAAAAGAGCAGATGAACTTGAAGCTGACCTGAATTATTTTAAATCAAATCTCTTCAGTGTACTCAAAGAACATACTTTTTTGAACCCAGTGCTTATTGATGGTGAAAAGGAGATCACTCTTGATCAGTTCGCTGATGAAATAGAAAATTTGTGCAAGACATTAATCACCCAAGACTCTGAGATTACCAGGCTCTCATCAGAGTGTGGGAATTATGTTCAACAGATTGATGCCTTTTCCAGGTCCATGGCTAGTCTTCAGGATGACCGAGACAGATTGCTGCAGGAGCTCAGCCAGTCAAAGGTAGTTCATGAAACTAAACAGGGCATGGCTTCATTTCCCATTGCCTCTGACAGCATCAATGAGATAAATTATCGTAAGAGCAATTTGGAAATATTTCAGATGGATAGGGAGTGACTGGTAAACTTTGATTAGATGTGTTATGTAAAGTTCAAAGAAAAATGCAAGGAGTTTGTCTCTTTTGGAGACTTGTGATGTTTTAATTTACTAATTTAGCAAAATACTAAGAAAAATGCAGGTTGAACAAGGAAAGCACAATTAGAATCAGACTGGTATCTTAGACAACAGGGACCAGTACAAACAAGAGAGGAATGAGAGGAAGCCATGTTTCTACAAATATAGTTTTGGTACTAAGAGAGATTTTTCTGTAATACAGTTTTTATTCTTGTTTACCAAACCTGTTTTTCATGTAGGCTAAAGAAGGAGCTAGCCTTGCATCTGTTGAGATAGCGAAACTAAAGACCAAGGTAGATGACCTCGAGAGAGCCTTGCATCGGACAAAAGCCTTTCAAGAGGAAACTGAGATACAGATATCATCATACCAGAGTGAACTAGCTGGATTAAGGTACAAATATTGGATTGAACAAAAAAGTATACATTGCTTATGTAAAATAATCTTTAGTCGGATACAGTAGACAAAATGAAACATCCTTATACAATTATCTGACAAACAAAAAATTGCTATGGAATGGTTTCCATTATGTGTGACATTCTATTTCTGTGACATTTTCTTTTGTTCTTCATTCCTTTATATAGTGAAATCTTGCTCAACGTAAAAGACTCTAATGGGCCTACTTCGAAGCTGAATTTTTTTTGTCTTGTTTGGTGGCTTTGATATGTAAAATTTTAGTTTGGGTCTCTGTAATTAATTTCTTTGCTAGGTATTATATTGCTCCCTAGAAGATTAACCATTAATCATTTCTATGCAAAAGATGCATTTCCCACAAACTGTAGCTGCTCTTTTAAGACAGCTCGAGATGTTGGAAAGTTTGTAAGCTGTGCAAACTGCTCAGCTCAAGTCATAGTAATACTGAAAGTCATCCCAGGTTGAGGTTTGAGCTGTATCCATGCTCCAGCAGGGGTTCACTTGAATTTTGTTCACATCTCAAACTTTTGGAAAACTTTTTGGCGCTACATGGGTATATGTAAACTTTGGGCCTGATCCTGCAAGAAACTGAGTGCCCTTCACCCGGATGGAAACCAGTGGGAATTTTTTTAATGGTTAGCACCCCTTAGGAGGCACACCACTGGATCTGAATGTTTATTGGGATGCCGGTCAGAGCATATTTCTAGTTCAAGCCTGTGGGAAAGGGCACGTTGAAATTAACAGGGTTTTTTTTCTCTCTCTAACCAACTAGCTCAGACTCATCCATACAATTGGAAGTGGAAAATAGATTGTGATGGTTCATTTCAGCAGAAGCCATTTGCACTCTGTATCTGAGACTGGTATGCAGTGACCTAGTGCATTTCCCAGCAGTTATTGGAAGCCATCTCATCTTTGTGATATTGTGGTTCAAATAAAGGATCTCAGTGTTTTTACAAGAAATAGTTTCTTTTCTTGAGATCGAAGCTCTCCTGTTGAGCTGAGGCCCACCCCATCTTGGTACTAGTAAATACTTGCCAACAGACATGAATCCATCAAACCTAATTCTAGCAATCAGATTTAACCACTGGGGGACGTGAATGAAAAGCATTCCAAAGTAACCTGCCCCCCAGTTCCCTCACAGAGCTCACAAATAACTTTCACTCTTAAGTGGGAAGGGATTGCACTCCCCTAATGTCATTCATGACAGTGTCACACAGAGCAGTGTTGCCCAGAGATACAATTTGTTTCCTTAGTAAAGTGATTTGAGTCTGCATGAAAGCTGTCCAGGTCATCAGGATTTCGGTACATTTAAAGTTTAGTAGAAGCCCTCATTACGTCTGTCGTGCTGTATGGAGAGGCTCATGACCAAAAGTGCCAACCCTTAGGGAAGACTGTCAAAAAGCAGAGCAGATGCCCCAAACTGGTTATATGTTCTATAATTAGATTTCACCAACCCAGTAACAAACATGAACTCCCAAAGTACTACAGTAGTCTTATAATGGAGTAATAAACAATCCCTTTGGACACACCGGACTGTGTGATAAATGGTCATTTACACCAAAGATCACAAAATATTCAGGTTGCTCCCAGTCCCAAGAGACCAGTCACTTACCCCAGGTAAATCTGTACCTTAGATCTCACACCAAAGACAATGCTTGGAGCCAGTCTTGTAATAAACTAACTAAAGGTTTATTAACTAGGAAAAAGAAATGAGAGAGTTAGTTACAGGTGCAAGCAAGCATATATATATATATACATACAGAGAGAGAGAGAGAGAGAGGAGTTTGTCTATGATTCATAATGTGATAAAGTTGTAGTAATTTGTCAATTCAAAATGTCTTTCAGGGCTAACCCATGCCAAGCAGCATGGGACTCTCTATGTTTATTTTTAGGAATCTTTGCCCCAGATAGCATAAAAGATCCAGTTTCTCCTTTTCAGGGATTTTTATCCCTTCCACTCCAGAGTCCAGACGAATGGGATAAGTTCATGTGTAAGTCTCTCATTCCTGGAGGGAATTAGGAATGCAACCAACAGAGCCTTTCTCTCCTTTGATGCTACACAATACCTCATTTGCCTTTAGTGGGCCATCTTGTATGGAAGATGAGCCCTTTCCCTTATTAATTATTATTTTCCTGTTTAGTACATTATACAATTACAGAGGTTTACATTGCAAATAATCAATATAACTACACCATGGGCTAGAGAAGTGAGATCAGTATGTGCAGCATCCTACAATCATCTTATAAAGTGTTAACACTTACTTATCAACTTAGCATTATCAAAAGATATTAAATGTTAACACACAGGTAAGCAAGACTGGTTTCTAGCTGTGCATTTGTAAGTGTTCAGGGAGGCCTGAGGCCATGGCATGAGCTGGCACCTGGTCTGCCAGCATCACTGTCTCTCCTCTTGTCAGCAAAGTATGTGCAGTATGTTTTTCCATGCCTTGTTGTCTAGGCTTTCTAACAGCAGAAGTCTTTGAAGGGCTGGAGCATGGATGTGTATTTTCAGCTACTGATCTGTGAGTGTGTGCACAACATGGAGTTTTTCAAAATCAGTGAGGCCAGCTTGATTCTTCACATTAACTTTTATGCAGTATGTAATAATTAACACCTCATTTAATATTTTGTGTTCAGAATGGAAAAAAACCTCCTGCTGACAGAGTCCCAAACACTACGAAATCAGTACCAGATGGCTGTTGCAGACAAGGACCGGCAGATTGCAGAATTACAGAAATTACAGCATGACATGATTGTTAAGGAATCTGTGTCCATTGGTAGCAATTACCCAATCAAGGTAAACCAAACCAAAATTTAAAAAAAATCAAACAAACAAAAGCACTTGGTCAGTTAATATTTTTAATCTTGAAAGCCATTTCCAAAAAGAGAACTATGACAAAGTATGAAACCAAAGCATTGGAGGATAGCAAATAGTGTATGTATATTTAAATAAAGCTCAAGGGGTGATCCAGGGATTTACAGATCAATAAGCCTAACATCTGTACCTGGAGATCATGATATATTGGGTTTCATGGTTTAAGCAAAGGAAAATCATATCTTGTAAGCGTTCTTTGAATATCTCAGTAAAGAAATGGATAAATAAAAACTAATTGACAAAATTAAACTGTCAAAAAGTCTTTGACATGGTCCTTCACAAAAGTCTACTAAAAAAACTAAGTGTTTTACGCACCCAATACAATAGGGTCCTGGTCCTCCTAAGTGCTACAGCAATACAAATAATAAATAGTCATGTAGTAAGAAGCAAAGTATTGTTCTGGGTCAAAAACTGGCTAAGAAACAGAAAACAAAGAGTTAATAATAAATGGTTTATTTTTATCTTGGCCAAAAATTAACAGTGGGGTGGTTCAAAGTTGTGTGTGAGATCCAGTGTTACTTAATGTATTTATTAACGATCTAGATAGGGGAGTGAGCAGGAAGGTAGCAAAATTTGCAGATGATACGAAGGTTATTTAGACCATTCAGAGAAACTTCAGAGGGACAAAGAGTCCTGTGGCACCTTGTAGACTAACAGACGTATTGGAGTATGAGCTTTCGTGGGTGAATACCCACTTCGTCGAATGCAGGGCATGTTGGGATATTAAACCTCATGTTTCAGGGTGTAAGCCAATCTCTAATTGTTGGAAATTAGGCAGAGACCAGATGTGAGGGGAAGGTTATCCCACATGTGTCCAGTGCAAGGTTTCTTGCACCTTCCTCAGAAGTATCTGGTAGTGACTGCTGTTGCTGACAGAATACAGAACTAGATGGACCACAGATCTCATCCAGTCTGGTAATTCTTCTTTTCCTCAGATCTTGTGTATGAACAATAACGATCTAAGGAAAAGTGTTATATTAACCTAATGTCATCTTTGATGTTTGTGACTCAAAGGAAAGTTGGAGTAAGTTAACCTTCTAATTTGGCTAATGATGATAACAGTTAGTAGCCAAGATTAAGACTATTGTGTACTAATAATTTCTGATCATCAAATCATGAGTAATATGTAAAACTTTCTGACAGTGATGACTGGTGGAGTGTGGAATAGTATCTTGAAGGAAGTGGTAGAAGGCCCATTGTATGATTATATATGTAAAACTGGTACTAGAAATGATAGGTAGGAAACTGCCCTTCATTGTTGGAGTTGGATAGGATTGTAGAATAGCAGGCCAAAAGAGATGGACACGGTTCATCTTTTGTGATTCAGTGTAATGAATGATGGTGTATTTTTGTAAAGGAATACTCTCTGCTTGAAATACATACTTGCAAAATAACCACCTTTCTTTATCAGTGTTACTAAAAACTGATAGAACTTTTAAAAATGCTTTTCATTGTTTTTCTTTCGTTCATTTTCTGCCTTTTTGCTTCACTGAGACACTTAAAATCAGTGAAGTTAGTCTCATTTGTTTAGAGTAATTTTCACTTCATGTTCTCAGTGTTGCAGTGGGTGGATTGGAAACACCAGTGGGATGTTAGTTTATGCCAATGTCCCCAAACTTTTTGTGTTGCACCCCTCCCTACCCATAATAGAACCTGTTCACGCCACAGCCAAGAACAGAGACACAGTCAGGGCAAGGGCTGTGGTCAGGAGTCGAGGCTGAAGGCCACAGGTGAGGCTGTGGTTGGAGCTGCAGTTGGGGCCAGGAGCAGAGCCAGCACCTGAGCTGTCACTGCGGGTGGGGCCAGAATGGAGCCGGAGGCAGAATGGGGCTGGGTGGAACTCCCTCCCTCCTCTCCTCCTCAACCCCCTCCCCACCCTGTGGGGGCTGGCCCAGGTTTGGGACCAATGGTTTATGTAAATAAAAACAGTTTTTATTCAAAACTTGGGACAGGCTTGTGAAAGGGAAATAATAATGGGACTGTAGACATCACTGATTTAAAAGTGTGTTAAAACAATGGATTATATACACCTCTACCCCGATATAACGCCACCCGATATAACACGAATTTGGATATAACGCAGTAAAGCAGCGCTCCGGGTTGCAGGGCTGCGCACTCCAGTGGATCAAAGCAAGTTCAGAATAATGCGGTTTCACCTATAATGCGGTAAGATTTTTTGGCTCCTGAGGACAGCGTTATATCGGGATAGAGGTGTATCATTATCAATTTCTGTAGATTTAACCTTGAATTTTTGGGTGGTGTTTAAGCCATTAGAAACAGTCACTCTGGTTGGAAGTACAAACAGCCCTGAGCAAGTGAAACATCTTTTAGCTGAGAGGGGCCAGCTTCAGAATGAACTGCAGCGCTGTCTTCAGGAGATGCACCAGAGGGAGCTGCGTTTCCAGCAGATGAACTCAAAGGTAGGGAAGGTGACAGCTGTAACTACTCTGGGTAAATGTGGAGCATAGCTAATGTGAATATAGAAATATTTTCATCTACCTGAATCTGGGAACAAGGCATATTTAATTTGTGTACTGTGTATTTATATTACTACAACATTAGATCACACAACATAGTTGGCTCAGAGTGGAACTGGCAAGCTAAAAATCTAGAATGTCTTTGAACTATAGCTGTTGTTTGACTGAGACAGGGCCACTTGACCTTGCAGTTTGCAATGCAGAAGTCGCAGCACCAAAACTATATCACATTCAAAGCAAAAAAGACTACAGTTAAGATGGGAGCAGTTGAAATTCCTCCACACTTAGTACAGTATTTGAGCCATATTGTGTTAAATTTTCAAAGTGTCTTAAAAATGCATCCATAAAATCAGCAGATAAGCCCATTTGCAATTATAAATCAGGCAAACATGTATGCACAAGCAGTTGTGTGTGCAGTTTTCTATCTTGCACCGTTTTGTGAGCAAAACTCTATTTGTGCATGGATGTTTATAGATGACCTTTGGAAAAGGATCCCTTTAAAATCTTTCCTTTGTTTTCTTTTGAAAATTGTCAACTGCTGCCTTTGCCATCACACTGTCTGTTGATGCCCTTTTTTTAGCCTATACAATTGCTCTTTTTAACTATAAATCTCATCTCTACAGTATATCTCCTTAGAGAGAGAATTGCTGGCTCTTGTTTTGAAAGGTTGAATTGTTTCAGGTAATGCAGTCAGTAGAAGAGAATGCTGTGTTGTCTGCCCAGTTGAAGACAGTATCCCAGACTCTAAGAGAGAATCAGCTGCGTTACACTGATCTGCAAAATCGTTATTTCAGACTTGAGAGGGAATACCAGACAGTGCAAGTTAGTTCCTTCCAAGATACTGCTCAGGTAAAACGAACATACTATTTTTCTCTGCTTTTTAGTCTCATGACACAACTCCTGATTTTAGCATGAAGTGGTCTTGTCTGTGCCTGCTGTAGCTCGGCTCCCTGAAACTAACGTTCTTTGGCAACACAAGCACTGACATCCAGGTCTCTGCAGACCTTGCTGTCTCTGTGCTGGCTAGTGATAGGCACACGCCAACCTCCAGTGCTCAGAGCATTCCCTACAGTGTCCAGCCCTTCACCCCTGGACACTCACGGAAATTACCAGGTTTCCATCTCAAGGGGATAGTGTACACAGTGGCTTGTTTGTCAACTGAGGATCAGCTCGTGAACATCACAGCACTGAGATATATTTATAATGAAAACAATCATATGTTTATTATCAAAAGCTAAGATTTAGAGAGCGTGAGTCAGGATAATAATGGAAACAGGTTACATATAAAACAAAATCAATATATGCTTTCTAGAAACTAAACTTTAACAGGTTAACCGTCTGTCTAAAGAAGGCTTGTCTCATCTAAAGCAGCCTCCCCATGTTTCCTCGGTGAAGGAACAAATGGTATTCTTTTCCCTTCTCCTTTTATCCCCCAAAGTCCATCACTTTTGTCCCCAGAGTAAGGACGATCCCCTGTGGTTCATTCTCTAGTTTGCTGACTCCATGTTGGTTTCACATCCTCTTGTTGACATTGAATGCAAATAAGGCTTCCTTTATATTGACCTACAATGCTTAATTTACTTGTGAACTGAGGCAGGCAGGTGAATATACATAATTTGTCTGGCAGAAGCCTGTTTGTCAACTTTTCCTTGATTCACACATTTTTACAAACCTATTTTGTGTGTCAGTGAGAGAGAGAGACGCATATTTTCTGTTGTGTGTCTGTAGATGTCCATGTGCACATATAACTTCTTGCATGTATTTGTACATGAATCTCGCACTGATATTAATGATCATTGTGATCCTGGCTTTGTTTAAGATCTCAAATGATATTCTTTATAGATAACTACTATGAAAGCAGTGTGCTAGGTGTAGTGAGATTGTCAGACCTGGTAGGTGTTGCTGTTATAGAACAATGAACACTTTTGCCAGCTGTACCAGTAGGCCTCTTTCACACTTATGACGTTTCAGTTCTCCTGCTTTCCTGTTCTTAACAAACATTGCCTTAAAACTTTGAAGGGTGCCTTACCACCATCTCGCTCTTTTTTTTTTTTTTTTTTTTTAAACTAGTCTTCCTGCATTACCTTGCTGGTTTATTGGTTGGGATCCCTTAGTGTAAACCCACCATGTCTGTCCTTTTTTTGTGTCTGCAGTATGCTGCTGACCCCTGCTCACTGAAGGCCTTTGGGGATTGTTTTAAGACTTTCTGTCTCAGTTTTGTGTAAGTGTTCAGCCTGCTCACTCACCCCATTTATTTATTCACATGCAGAAATCCCCGAAGGCCAAACAATAAATGTGCAAATGGAAGTCATGGAATCTTCGAGTCTTGTGGCTTGCATAGGAAATGTCCTCCTGGCAGCAAAGGAAAGACTCTATTTGTGTTCATTTGGGAAGTTGTAATCCCAGAATTTGAGGATTAAATGACAGAATATCAGATACAAACACTAATGGAATTAGTGAACTAGTGGAACTAATATTTTTCAACTGGCAAAACAGATTTTGTAACTGGAAACATGGTCATCAGGTTCTTATTATTTTAATATTTTATATTTTCTAGGGTGAAACTAGAGCAGAAGTTCCCCCAGGAGCTCCGCAAGAGAGAACTGCAGTTATTGTTGAAATAGACAATATGGAACTAGATGAACTTAGAAAAAGGTCAGGATTGATTTACATCAATTTATGATGTTTCTTTTCTTGTTTATGACAATGCTGCTTCTGCTCTACTGCTTCACACTCCCGTTTCTTTGCAAGGCTGTTTTTGGAAGATAAAATTGATGTTTAAGAAAGGGAATGTTTACAGTGAATTTATCAGAGAGGAAGGATGGTCCAGTGGTTAGGGCGCTGACCCAAGTTCAATTTGCTTCTCTGCCACAGACTTCCTGTGTGACCTTGGCACCTCTGTGCCTTGTTCTCCATCTGTAAAATGGAGATAATAATGATTCCCTACCTCACAGGGATGTTGAGGATATATACATTAAAAAGATTGTGAATCATAGGACTGGAGGGATCTCAAGAGGTCATCTAGTCCAGGCCCCAGAGCTCATTATTATCTAGACCATCCCTGACAGGTGTTTGTCTAACCTGCTCTTAAAAACCTTCAATGATGGAGATTCCACAGTCTCCATAGACAATTTATTCCAGTGCTTAATCACCAAAGTTTTCTTAATGTCCAACCTAAATCTCCCTTGCTGCAGTTTAAGCCCATTGCTTCTTGTCTTACCCTCAGGTTAAGAAGAACAATTCTTCTCCTTCCTCCTTGTAACAACCTTTATGTACTTGAAAACTGTTATCATGTCCCTTCTCAGTCTAATCTTTTCCAGACTAAACAAACCCAATTTTTTCAATCTTCCCTCAGAGGTCATGTTTTCTAGACCTTTAATAATTTTTGTTGCTCTTCTCTGGACTTTCTCCAGTTTGTCCACATCTTTCCTGAAATGTGGCACTCAAAACTGGACACAGTACTCCAGTTGAGGCCTAATCAGTGTGGAGTAGAGCAGAAGAATTACTTCTCGTCTTGCTTACAAAACTCCTGCTAATACATTCCAGAATGATGTTTGCTTTTTTTGCAACAGTGTTGCACTGTTGACTCGTATTTACCTTGTGGTCCACTATGACTCCCAGATCTCTTTCCGCAATACTTCTTCTGAGGCAGTCATTTCCCATTTTGTTTGTGTGCAACTGATTGTTCCTTCCTAAATGGAGTACTTTGCATTTGTCCTTATTGAATTTTATCCTATTTATTCAGACCATTTCTCCAGTTTGTCTAGATCATTTTGAGTTATAATTATAAGCACTTTGAGATCTACTGATAAAAAGCGTATATAAGAAATAGGCATTATTAAGAGTATAGTTGAATTAAGTCTTAAATATGAAAAAAATTGAAGTATATTTGGTGATATTTTATTTTTAAAACCAGACCTGTCGTATTCAAGTTATGAGTGACTTGACTTTGACTCCAGATCAGTATTACAGTTGGGCAAACAATGGATTTTTCAGTTAGTTGGCAATTCCAAAAAATGTACAAAATGGTTTTCAGGTCAAACTGAAAAGGAATTTTTTGAAATTTCAGGGAAATCAAAAAGTTTTTTTTTTTAATTGGGTCAGAACTGAGCATTTTGTTTCAATTTTGGGGATTTTGACAAGAGCTAAGGAGAACTAGATTCACAGAAAGCAGATGAGGAGAAGGAGTCGTCGTCCTCCCTTATTATCTTTAGGCCAGTGGTTAGGAATCTTTCTTGGGATGTAAGAGAAACCCAGGTTTGATTTCCCCCCTCTGCCTGATGTGGACAAGGGATTTGCCCTTGGGTCCCCCACATTCCAGGAGAATGCCTAGCCACTGGACTATGGGATATTCTGGTGTAGGTCTTTCTCAGTCTCTCCTGTGGAAGTTGTCCACTGTTTATAAATAATTAGTGTTTGGAGCAGGGACATGAACCTGATTCTCCCACTTCTTGGGAGAGTGCCCTAACCACTGTGCTATAGAGTCATTCCCACTCTTTTTTCCTGGCCCAGTGACTGAATTGCCTTATGAATGAATCACTTCCCCACCATTTTGTGACCTTAGTCCTCCTTTGCTTATGTCAAAATACGTGAAATCAGAAAGAGAAACTTTGAGTCGGATCAGAACAAAATATTTTAACATTACAGAAACATTTTGAGTGTTTTGGTTTTCTTGAAACTATTCAGCAAACTCAACATGAATTTGTGATTTAGTTTTGGGTAATCCAAGACTGGTGAAATATTTCACTGAAAAATGCAGTCTCTAGTCAGCATACCCGAACCTCTGTAATAAATTACAAGTAAATTAAATAAAAGGATGATCAGGAAATCTAATATTCCTTTCTGTGCTTAAATTGATTTAGTATTTGCATTTGCTGTAGGCTTGCAGAGACAGAGCAGCAGTATGATTCAGTGCAACAGGCCCTGTCGCAGCTGACAGAAACACTGTCAGAAGAAAGGAGTAGGAGAGAAGCTGCAGAAGAGGCCTTAGGACTCACTGAGGAACAATGTAAAAGGTTGGAGATACTTGCACAATATTTTCCCTTTTCAGACCATGTGAGCTGACCTTGCAATTGGAGCTATGCAGCAAATGCTTATGTTCACAGGGAATGCCTTTGAAAGCAGTGAGGGGCGAGGGAGTTCCACATGGGCACAGAGATTATTCTAATTGTAGCATCAGGGCCTAAATGACTGATTGCAGGTTTTTTCCTCTTGGAAGAATGTAAGGATTTTCCTTCTGAGTTACTGTGGCTGATGTTAATACTGAGTGTCTAGTGTGTCTAAAAATTTGAGCTTGAAGTTTTTATTTGTTGTTTGCCACTGTTTTTTTAGTGAGGTTAGTGATGAAAAATGTTGGATTTCCATGACTAAATACAGAACCAGTTTGACAGCAGTGAAAACTTCTACACTGCTTGGCTAGTGTGTCTCAAGCACAAATTGCACGGTCTTTGTGCTGATCTAAATTAAAAAATGTCTACTGATTTTCTAGCTGAACTCACTAGTCAGTACTGTTTTTCCCCCCTTGAGTTAGCAGAGCATTCCATGTATAACAGATTTTATACATACACTCAGAGAAATAGATAGCCATATATTAATTACATCCAAATAAATAAAATCACCATCCTAATTTGACAAGTACTAAATAATCAGCTAGAAAGAGGAAAAGAAAGTTTGGGGTAGTATGAATAAGTAAAACATCCAGAATCGAAAATAGAGGCTGAAAAAGACAAATAGTTTCCTTTTGTTTTCTTTACCAAAAGCAGTAAGCACTAGCTGAGCTGTACAAAAGAATATTTTCATAGGTATATGATGATTGATAATGGTACTTCTAAAGAGTAGATAACTCAGTCATGTTTCCCCCTGCCTTTTCAATTTCTTTTCTCTAGACTCGAAATGAGTAGTTACAGGTCTGTACCTAGAGAATACACTGTTCAGATGGAGTCTGAGGAGGAAAGAGAGGCTTTGATCATCAATCCTAGTGAACATATTGTTGTACGTAAGGTAAGTAAATGTGTAACCTTGAAGAAATTCTGAGTCATAAGTTGCCTAAAAATGGGTGCTCACATTGTACACCACCAGCCGCAAATGGCTCAGAGAATGGGGAAGTCTTTTCTCTTCAAATGATTTTAATTAAATCATATTTGTAATAAATATCCTGAAAGAATGGAGCAATAAACTACATGTGTACCAAAATGAGTAATAAAAGAGTAAAACTGTGAACAACTAAACACATTGGCCAGATCCTCAGCTGGTACAAATCATCATAGCTGCTTTGGCTTCATTTATACTAGCTAAGGATCTGCCCATTGTATGTGTAAACACTTCCAGGTCAGAGATTGCTGTTGTAAATACATATATCTGGAGGTTGTCTTTTCAAGGGATGAACTAGAAGAGAAATATTACAGATATGTGGGAGTGTAATGAATTTACTGAATATATTTTTGAATCAAACACCTGAAATCAGCCAGCATCTCTCGCTGTACTAAAAATCAAACATCTAAGAATCTCTTATAGTGCCCAGAGATCATGGTGATTGGCATACCCTGGAGAGATACATATGTGTACATTCAAAATGTCAGTAAAATATTGAAAATAAAACAGTATGTTTGACTTTACCTTTCAGTGTGCTGTGTTATGGATGGTAACCTATACTTTGATGCAAACATCAATTAAATAAAATATACACCGTTTATGTATATTTTGGGTGTATATTGGGTATTTACATGTATTATATAAATTGTGTGTGTGCATATAATGTTGTCTATATCTCTGCTCTGTGTGCATGTAATTAAATATTACACTCATCCTGTAGCCTCTCCCCCCCGCCCCCTCC
Organism: Mauremys mutica; assembly: GCF_020497125.1. NCBI lineage: Eukaryota > Metazoa > Chordata > Testudines > Geoemydidae > Mauremys > Mauremys mutica. The sequence continues at coordinate 82,039,025 of NC_059075.1, forward strand.
CCCCCGCTTATCTTTTTTAACTGCTCCATTCTCTTCCCCATGAATCCTTTATTTTAATGGCACGTGCACAGACACCTTCTTCTGCAGACCCAGTTGGAAGGATTACAGTACTTCACCAATCTAGAGTATAATGAGAGCTGCTCTTGCATCTTTTTTGATGATTATTTATTTGAAATTGTTTCCTACAGATGAAAGGAGGAGCCCTTTCTTTCAAAAGATGGCTTCGAGGGCGAAGCCTTTACTGCTCCAAGCTGCTGACCTCCAGAGCAAAATCCCGCTATTTATTCCTCACTTACTTGGTGACACTACATCTTGTTGTTTTTCTGTGCCTCACTGGCATTCTCTAAATGCACTGCAATTGCTGGGTAAATTATTTTTCTTTAGATAACGGTGTGCCAACTCAAGATAATGGACTTTTCACATGCTGTTGTTAAACTATGCACTGGACACAGTTGTATATATCCTCATTATAATATGTGCATTTTGAGCTTCTTGCAAGAAGTTTCTGTATATCACGGTTACTCCAAAGTTGACTTGAATTGCTCCTTAACAATGGAATATTATATTTGCTAAAGAGAAGATATTCCCCTTTCAGTGCAACCTATAAAGAAACTGCTGCATTATATTGTTTGGGAATATATAATGATTGAATACTATTGAATTGGGTTGTAAATGGTATCTTTTCTATATAAATTTTATTTTAAGAAAGTTACACTATAAATTTTAAAGGAATATCAACTATTGCTGTTTATTAGCTTCTTGATGATAGCAAGAAGCTTTACAGAGTGCAATTAAAAAAAGCTGGGTTCATTGTGGGTTTCTTGACTGGAAATAAAACTCTAAGAGCTGAACTCTGCTCTATGGATGTGTGAAGAGTAAATACTTGTAATTGTCTGTGTTGTTGCTAACAGGATGCACAATTATGTAATTATATTAATGAGAAAAGACTGACAGCTAACAACAAGAATATCTAATGAAAATTAAGACATTCCTCCGTAGCTAATCTCAAACTGCTTTTAGCCAGATCACATCACTTCAAACTGCAGTTGCTCTAACCTGTCTCAGTTAGCTGAATTACTATTATTTTTTGCTTGTTATACTAGCTTCTGGCATCCCCAGGATCAGGCTCCACTGCACACATGGGGCATCCGAACTCCTGACTTCTGAAGTTTTCTTATGTTCTCTTAAACCTTTGGATAAATAGGTTGTATGTTCATGCACACATTTCAGAACATTTCTTCTAATTCAGTTAAGTGAGAAGCACATAATACATTTTCAAGTGAGTGGTGAGGAGACGTACTTTCAGCTGTTTTCTGTATGAGCATAATGAAGCATCTTGTATAAAAATATGCATGCTTTGTTATAATGTACACTGAAGTTGAGTGAAATTTTCTGAGTCCAAAATATTTTTTTGTGAAGAAGAGAGACTGCTTCTAATACTGTGACCTCATGATGACTATGTAATAGGGAGTTTTGCATTGTTTTACCAGTGATTTCAGCTATAACACATTGTCTGTAGCAGAGTAGTTCACTTTCTGAACCTGTTTTTAACAGAACAGATTACTGTGTATGAGAAATGTAAATGAGACATAAATATCAGTTGAGGCTTTAGCTGGGATCACAAACGTCTTTAATGTAGTATTCCATGTTGAATGTTAGTCTTGGAAATGTAGTTTTTTAAACACTAGGTGACCCATCAAAAACAGTTTTATTGCTATTTTGGCAAATATGATTTTTTTTTCCTTCAAGTTTTACCATCAAAGGCTGCTGTCCTGCTACCTTTTTAGCCTTTTTCTTCAATTCGTTAAATGTTCTTATCTTTTCATCAGATACATTATGCTACTTGCACCATACATTATTTATAGAATCATTTTTAATTAGAGCCAGAATAGGACATTGGTGCACTTTGAATCAGCTTGATAGTGATAGCAATTGTATTTGTGTTTACATGCACTCTAATTACAAATGACACACAATACAGGTTAGTTAGCTGAGGCCATGCTTTTTGCCATACACAAATAGCTCTTCTGGATCAGATAACTATGTTAAAGACGTGATACCCATTAAAAGAGCCATGTTAGAAAAAGATTAGCTGATCAAATGACCTTGTTAAAAAGGAGTATATTATGGTCACCTTAACTTTCCTCCTAAGGATCACAGAGGAGTGCTTGCAGTTGGGGAAGGCTGTCTAAGGAGCTATCCCACAGTGCACCATTGTGACAGCACTTTAAACTCAAATGCACTGGCCAGGCGTACAGGAAAAGCCCCGCGAACTTTTGAATCTCTTTTCTTGTTTGGCCAGTCGAGCTCATCAGCACAGGTGACCATGCAGTCCGAGAATCGAAAAAGAGCTCCAGCATGGACCGTATGGGAGGTATTGGATCTGATCGCTGTTGGCTGCTCGTGCCCGTCTGCCTACTAGCGCAGTCTTCTGGCCCTGGGTCAGGATCTGGGTTCCCAAAGCCTTCGCGGCCTTCCTTTCTTTTTTTGTCTTCCGGGCCTTTTGGGGGGCTGAGAATAGATCCTGAGAAAACTCAGAAAACATGGGGGGGTTGACATTCCCCCAATGATGAGTCGCTGCCAACAGGGTCTCCACTTCCCTGTGGCCTCTCAGGGGGAAGTAAATTATCAAACCCTGGATAGTCTCTCCCAATAACTACAGGATATGGGAGTTTAGGAACAACGCCCACTGTCACCTCAATGGGGTTCCCCTGAACCTCTATCTCCACTGGGATGGTGGGGTATTGGCTCATGGCCCCATGCACACATGTCACTGCTACACGTTTGGCTTGTAGCAGCTGGCTACTTTTTACTAGCTTACCCGATATAAGGGTGATAGCACTCCCTGAGTCCACCAGTGCTGTAGTTTCTGTTCCATTTATCTTCACTGGCCTGGTGTAGTTATGTGGGGCTAATGCAACGCCCGCAAGGTGGATAAGGGAGCATGGGACCTCCCAATCCCCCAAGTTGCATTGCATAGGTTCTTCGGTGCTGGGACACTGTGCTGCTGTGTCCCCACTCCCCACATGCATAACATCTATAACTGTTTCTAGTCAGTCTCCCATCATGTGGGCTAGGGGGTTTAGTCCCAGGGTTCCCTCCACTCAGGCCAATCCCTTCCTTCTGGAGTCTCGGTGGGTTTTCAGCCCCCCTCTTCCTCCACCTAGGACTCCCCAGGGGTTTGGCTGTCTCTCCTTCCTGGGTTGGGGTTGGGTGTTTGCTACGGAAGGGGCTTTCCTTGCGTAATTGGGTCAATTCTCTGGCTGTCATGCGTCTTTCTACCAGTGTGATCATCTCATCATAGGTGCACGGATTGTTCTGGCCTACCCATTTGTGGAGATCTGGTGGCAGTGCCCTCGTGTACCGGTCGATGACCAGAACCTCCAGTACCTCTTCTGGACTCCGGGATTCTGTTTGCAACCATTTTCGTGCGAGATGGATGGGGTCATATAATTGGGACCGTGGGGTTTTGTCTTCCCAGTACCTCCACTCATGATACCGCTGGGCCCGTACTGCGGATGTTACTCCAGATCTGGGCAAGATCTCTGCCTTCAGCTGGGAGTAGTCTGTTGCAGCTTCTTCAGGCAGATCATGGTAGGCCTTCTGGGCCTCCCCACACAGGTATGGGGCAAGGATGCCAGACCACTGATCTCGAGGCCAGGCCTCCCGTAGGGCTGTCCTCTCAAAGGCCAGAAGGTATGCCTCTACATCATCTTCCCTTGTCATTTTCTGGAGCCAATGGTTAGCCCGTATGAGCCGTGTCCCATCATGCCCACGGTTCATTTCTGCAAGGGTCTTTATCTGGCTTACCAGTTCCTGTAACATAGCTCGGTCTTGAACAGCTTGGTCCATCAGCAGGCGGTTAGTTTCTTGCTGCAGCCGCACTGCTTCTTGCTGGGCAGCTGCCTGGACACGGGTAGCCTCCTGCTGGGCCGCCGTGGCTTGTATCAGTGCCCGTACTACATCATCCATTGTGGTAACAAATTGTAACCCCCTTTTTTTTTTGTGTGTGTGTTTTTTAAATCACCTTCCTTCTTCCGCCGCGCTGTGCACACCAAAAATCCCACCCCTGACACCAGTTGTGACAAAGTTCCTCCTCTCCTCTAGTAGGTCCTGTGCTTATTGGCGGATTTCTTCCCCTCAGTGGTCTTCCCCTTGGATGAAACCCCCAGTCTGGATCAACTCCTCCTATGTCAGATTAGGAGTAGCAGGAACCCGGGCCCGCCCTCTACTCCGGGTTCCAGCCCAGGGCCCTGTGAATTGCAGCAGTCTCTATAGTGCTACTTGTAACCGCTTCTTGACTGCTACAGCTCCCTGGGCTACTTCCCCATAGCCTCCTTCAAACACCTTCTTTATCCTCACCATAGGATCCTCCTGGTATCTGATACTGCTTGATTGTATGGTGTTTCCTCAATCCTCCAGTAGTACACCCTCTCAGTTCTTAGTTTCTTGTGTCTCTGGCTCCCAGCTCCTCATATGCACTTCCTTCCTCTGGCTCCTCCTCCCTTGACTGGAATGAGCTCCCCTTTTTATACAGGTGCCTTGATTAACCTGCCCTGATTGACTGCAGGTGCTCCAATCAATGTAGCTCTCTCCGGTGCCTTCTAGAAAGTTCTTAATTGGTCCCAGGTGCCTTGATTACCCTGGAGCAACTGCCATTTTGGTTCCCATGGTACTAAGGATTTGCTTAGCCTGGGGCTAACATACCTGTTCCTCAGTACTTTCCTGTAGCCATCCGGCCTTGCTCCATCACACTAGCTCCAAGCGCCCTACTCATGGGAACCCTAACCCTAGGGCGGGAAGCCCTACCAATAGGAACCCTAACCCTAGACCAGGGCACCCTTCTCATAGGAACCCTAACCCTAGCTTAAAGTTCTCTTCACATAGGAACTCTCACCCTAGCTCCAAGTGCCCTACCCTTGGGAACCCTAACCCTAGCTCCAAGCGTCCTAGCCTTAGAAGCCTTAATCCTAGGGCCGGAAGCCCTACCCATAGGAAACCTAACCCTAGCTCCAAGTTCCCACCCATAGGAACCCTAAGCCTAGGGTGGCGCACAATACCCATAGAAACCCTAACCTTAGCTCCAAGTGCCCTACCCATAGGAACCCTTACCGTAAGGCAGGGCGCCCTACCCTTAGGATCTCTAACCGAGCTCCATGTGCCCTACCCATAGGAACCCTAACCCTATCTCCAAGTGCCATATCCATAGCAACCCTAACCCTAGGGCGGGGTGCCCTACCCATAGGAACCCCAACCCTTTGCTCCAAGTGCTCTGCCCATAGGAACCCTCACCCTAGCTCCAAGTTCCCTACCTTTAGGAACCCAAACCTTAGCTCTAAGAGCCCTATCCATAGGAACCCTTGCCCTAGCTCCAAGTGCCCTCGCCTTAGGAACCCTAACCCTCGCTCCAAGTGCCTTACCAATAGGAACCCTAACCCTAGTTTGGGGCACCCTTCCGATAGGAACCCTAACCCTAGCTCTAAGTGCCCCACCTATAGGAACCCTTAACCTACCGTGCGGCGCCCTTCCCATAGGAATCCTAACCGTAGCACCAAGTGCCCCACCCATAGGAACCCTAAACCTAAGGTGCTGCGCCCTCCCGATAGGAACCCTAACCCTATCTCCAAGATCCCTACCTTTAGGAACCCTAACCCTAGGACGGGAAGCCCTACCCATAGGATCCGTAACCCAAGCTCCAATTGCCCTACCCATAGGAACCCTAACCCTAGGTCAGGACGCCGTACCCATAGGAACCCTAACCCTAGCTCCAAGTGCCCTACCCTTCGTAACCCTAACCCTAGGGCAGGAAGCCCTTCCCATAGGAAATCTAACCCTAGCTCCAAGTGCCCTACTCATAGGAACCCTAACACGGGGGAGGGGTGTCCTTCCCATAGGAACCCTAACCCTTGCTGTAAGTGCCCTACCCATCGAAATCCTATTCCGAGCTCCAAGTGCCCTACCCATTGGAACCCTAACCCCACCTCCAAGAGCCCTACCCATAGGAACCCTAACCCTAGGGCGGGAAGCCCTACCCATAGGAACCCTAACCCTAGGGTGGGAAGCCCTACCCATAGGAACCGTAATCCAAGTTCCCTACCCGTAAGAACCCTAACCCTAGGGCAGAAACCCCCACCCATAGGAAACCTAACCCTAGCTCTAAGTGCCCTACCCTTAGGATTCCTAACCCTATGGTAGGAATCCCTACCCTTAGGTACCCTAACCCTAACTCCAAGTGCCCTCCCCTGCAAGTCGAATTCTGTTGCCCGGCCCTGCATCTGTGACCTCTAACACCAAAGCCACAGGTACTCCATATAAGATGCAAAAAATGACCTTGTACCAAAATTAGCTTCCATGTAATATGTATTGTGTTTTTAACCGTGAAAGAGTATACCCATTGTTCTGAAAATATATCTTTTTATATACTTCTCTCCCTTTTTTCCCTCCCACAGCTGCAAATTTTTCAAGCCTCCCTCCTCCGTCCCGAAGTCTATTTCGGATAAGGCGGTGAAAAAAACCCACGTGCGATGAAATGTTCTCTGAGATCTTGCAGTCGACCTGTAGTGAAAGAGCTCATCTGAATGTGTGGAAGGACACATTTTGACAATACAGGAAAACGGCCAATGAACGTGAGGACAGGAGGGACAAATGTGTGGACAAGAGGGACGATTGAGATCAGAAGTGGTGGCAGGAAGATCAGAGGAGGCTGAATGCAATGCTAGGGTTACTTCGGTATCAAACGGACATGCCCCAGCATCTGGTGGAGCTTCAGGAATGGTAACAGGGTCACAGAGTGCCGCTGCAGCCCCTGTTTAACCACCCTCCCCAAGTTTCATAGCCTCCTCACCCAGATGCTTAAGAATGCCAGGGGAAGGCTCCGTACACCCTGCCACTCCACCCCAATAGACAGCCCAAGCAACAGAAGGCTGTCATTCAACAAGTTTTGAAGTGGCCTTTTTCTCCCCTCCTCCCACACCCCACCCGGGCTACCTTGTCAGTTCTCTCCCTATATATATAATCAATTGATAAAGAATACATGGTTTTTAAATGATAGTGACTTTATTTCCTTTGCAAGCAAGCTGTGATCAAAGGGGGGAGGGTGGGTGGTTTACAGGGAATGAGTCAACCAAGGGGGCAGGTTTTCATCAAGGAGAACCAAACAGAACTGTCACACTGTAGCCTGGCCAGTCATGAAACTGGTTTTCAGAGCTTCTCTGATGTGCAGCGCTTCCTGGTGTGCTCTTCAACTCGCCCTGGTGTCTGGCTGCACGTAATCAGTGGCCAGGCGATTTGCCTCAACCTCCCACCTCACCATAAATGTTTCCCCCTTACTCTCACAAAGATTGTGGAGCACACAACAAGCAGCAATAACAATGGGAATATTGGTTTCGTTGAGGCCTGAGTGAGTCAGTAAAGTGTGTCAGCGACCCTTTAAACGTCCAAATGCACATTCTACCACCATTCTGCACTTGCTCAGCCTATAGCTGAACAGCTCCTGACTGCTGTCCAGGCTGCCTGTATATGGCTTCATGAGCCATGCCATTAAAGGGTAAGCTGGGTCCCCAAGGATAACTATCATAGAATCACAGAGAAACTATAGGCATGTCAACACCCCAAACAGTTATTTTCTGGTCTGGGAAGTAAATCCCTTGCTGCAGCCATTTAAACAGACTAGTGTTCCTGAAGACGTGAGCGTCATGAACCCTTCCCGGCCATCCCACGTTGTGATCCGTCCCTTGTGAGCCACCGGTGCTTGCAGCACCATTGAAAAGTGCCCCTTGCGGTTTATGTACTGGCTGCCCTGGCGCCAAGATAGGGATATGGGTTCCATCTATCGCCCCACCACATTTAGGGAATCCCATTGCAGCAAAGCCATCCACTATGACCTGCACATTTTCCAGAGTCACTATCTTTGGTAGCAGCAGCTCAGTCATTGCTTTGGCCACTTGCATCACAGCAGCCCCCACAGTAGATTGGCCCACTCCAAATTGATTCCTGACTGACCGGGAGCTGTCTGGCATTGCAAGCTTCCACAGGGCTATCGCTACTTGCTTGTGAACTGTGAGGGCTGCTCTCATCTTGGTATTCTGGTGCTTCAGGGCAGGGGAAAGCAAATCATAAAGTTCTGTGAAAGTGCCCTTACGCATGCGAAAGTTTCGCAGCCACTGGGAATCGTCCCAGACCTGCAACACTATGTGGTCCCACCAGTCTGTGCTTGTTTCTCGGGCCCAGAATCAACGTTCCACAGCATGAACCTGCCCCATTAACACCATGATCTCTAAAGCGCTGGGGCCCGCGCTTTGAGAGAGTTCTGTCTCCATGTCCTCATTACTCTCGTCACCGCACTGCCATTGCCTCCTCGCTTGATTTTTCAGGTTCTGGTTCTGCATAAACTGCATGATAATGCACAAGGTGTTTACAATGTTGATGACTGCTGCATTGAGATGAGCGGGCTCCATACTTGCCGCGGTATGGTTTCTGCATTGAAAAAAGGTGTGAAATGATTGTCTGCCATTGCTCTGACGGAGGGAGGGGGTGACTGACGACATGGTTACAGGGAATTAAAATCAATAAAGGGGGTGGCTTTGCATCAAGGAGAAACACAAACAACTGTCACGCAGAATGGCCCCCTCAAGGGTTGAACTCAAAACCCTGGGTTTAGCAGGCCGTTGATTTCACGGAGGAAGGGAGGAAGCAAATGGATACAAAACAAATCGGGTCAATTTCTTGTTTTGATCCACTCCATCTATCTTTTACATCTTAGGCTGGCAGCAGATGGTGCAGTACGACTGCTAGCCATCATCATCTCCTGGCTGCTCACCAGAAGATGGGAATGAACTCACCGACGTTGGCTAAAAGAGCACCCAGGAGTATGATGATGATGGCTACTAGGCGTAGTGCACCATCTGCTGCCAAAAGTCAATGAGCTGCTGCTGTGTAGCAATGCAGTCCCACGTCTGCCAGCACCCAGGAGACATACGGTGATGGTCAGCTGAGCAGGCTCCATGCTTGCCGTGGTATGGCGTCTGCACAGGTAACCCAGGAAAAAAGGCGCAAACCCATTGTCTGTTGCGTTTGTGGAGGGAGGGAGAGGGGGGGCCTGATGACATGTACCCAGAACCACCCGCGACAATGTGTTTTGCCCCATCAGGCATTGGTATCTCAACCCAGAATTCCAATGGGCAGGGGAGACTGCAGGAACTATGGGCTAACTATGGGATAGCTACCCACAGTGCAACGCTCTGGAAGTTGACACTAGCCTCAGTACTATGGACGCACACCGCTGAATTAATGTGCTTAGTGTGGACACATGCACTCGACTTTAAACAATCTGTTGCCAAAAATCAAATTCTGTAAAATCAGAGTAATTTCATAGTGTAGACATACCTTTTGAATCCAACAGCCTGCCAGCAGTTACTACAAACACACACATGTCTTACCAGATTTGGTTAATGTTAGCAGTGACCCCCAACACACTCCCAGTCCCAAATGTTTCCAAAACCATGTGCTCTGCAGTGTGTAGCCCTCTCCTGGATAGCTCAGGGAAATAATAGTTTGCTTAAAGAGACAAAAGCACATTGTAGCTTATTAACTTACAACTGGGTTAGAAACACCCTTGTAAACACTGCACTGCATAGTAAAAATAAAACAAATCTAACACTAGGACATAGGTTAAGTGATGCCAAGAAATAGAAGTAGTGAAGGTTACAAGCAAGTAAAAGTGAAAATGTACATCTAAAACTCTAAAGCTTAATCCAGCAAGTTACAGGCTTTGTTCAAGATGGTTCCTCTCTCTCTCACCAGTCTTCCTTTTTCCTACCCCTGGCTTTCCCTCAGTTAGGATCTTCCACAGAAATACAAGCTGCTGGCTTCCCTTGTCTTACTAGATGAAAATCTGTATAGGTTTCTTACCTATATTCCATTTCCAGAGATTTAAAACTCTTTCCACCCCCATTGAAGGACTCAGCTTGCAAGAGCTCTGTTGCCTTATGTCTGTCTAGTGATGGATAACTTAGGGGTTATCTGCCCCTCCCTTTATAGTTCAGTAAACCTTTGAAAAGCATATGTCTCAAAGTTCATTGACCTTGCTTCAAGAGGGAGGATAACCTCATGCTCTTCTTCCCTCATGGTCTTCCAATACCCCTGATCATTTCTATGTAAATTGGGCTTCCACTGTTTTTGGTCACACCTTGCTTAATTTCGTTGGCGACAGATGATGTGACATTCCCTCCTGTCTCTGAGAGACCAGTTTCTCCCTTTGGGTAAAAGACTGTAAAGCATAATATCTATGAGTATTCATAATCCCTTATGTAGAGTTAGTACATACAGTTCACATTATTAATCAGCAGTGTGTCATGAGCTTTCATAAAGGATCTTGCTCAATGCACATTTATAATACAATAATATTGTATAAGTCAGTTGATTCAATTTGAGGTTCAGCCCTCTGTCTTTATAGGCCAATGTATTTTTTGAAAAGTAAAATTGAGACCAGACTTCTCTCTCTCCTGCGGAGTGTAGATGCCAAGCTGTCTCCTCCCACACTTGCTAACCTGATAGCTTTGTTTACCTATTGTGTAAATTGACCTTCATTGTCTCTGCCTGTGACCAGACTGGTCAGAGAAGCAAACTTACTCCTTTGCCTAGGGCAGACCTGTTTACTAGCTCCCTCTGACATACCTGGTTTAAACACATTTTAGTCATAGTTCTAGCATCTATCCATAACTCTTAATACCCATTGCGTACGTACATCATGCAAGAATATTAATGATCAATGAGTTTAGTTTTCCAATGACATTACATGACATCTTTTAGATACCTAAAAGATTATTGTTATAATGAGTGTCAGAACTGACACGTTACTGACAGAATAGAGAGCCACAAATGAGCCTGTGTGACACAGTGATACTTAAATGGTCAAGTTCACCAAGATACATTTAGGACTGGCTTGATCCTCCTTTCCAAGTTTGGCACTCCCATGCATATGTGGGTTTAGAAATCTTAGGAAGAAGGCCATGTTGTACTTAATTGTGTGTTGTTGTTTTAACTTTGTCATTAAATGGCTAACCCATTTTTGAAAGACCCCAACACAAGAAAATGTATTTCCTAGTTGATAAAAGATCTGCATGCATGCAACATTTCATAAAAAGCTCTCTCAACTAGTGTGGACTTTGCAATACCCAAGATTCACAGTCAAATTTGGCCTTTTATAATAGTAATGCTTGTAGCTGTAATGCTCTTGTCTTCAACTTGCTTTCAGCTTCTTGCTGTGGGAATCCTCATCTAAAACCACTTGTCTAAATTAGTTTTGATTTAGCAATACTTTATAGACAAGCAGAACTGTCCAGCTTTATGGTGACATAACTGAAATGAGTAGCTTTCCTAATTGTCTTCAGAAATGCAGTATGCAGTGATTGCACAGCATTCATGAAATTATTGTTGGCCCTGAGGATATTCCACACCACACTCCTTGATAGCACTTGGGTATTGTTCAGTTTAGACCAGGGGTCGGCAGTCTTTCAGAAGTGGTGTGCCGAGTCTTCATTTATTCACTCTGATTTAAGGTTTCGCGTGCCAATAATACATTTTAACATTTTTAGAAGGTCTCTTTCTAGAAGTCTATAATTTATAACTAAACTATTGTATGTAAAGTAAATAAGATTTTTAAAATGTTTAAGAAGCTTCATTTAAAATTAAATTAAAACGCAGAGCACCCCCGGACAGGTGGCCAGGACCCGGGCAGTGTGAGTGCCACTGAAAATCAGCTTATGTGCCACCTTTGGTTGCCTACCCTTGGTTTAGATCATATAAAAGGCCATAGTTCCACTACTCTTAGTGGAGCTTTGCTGAATTATAACAACTGAGAATTTGATCAATTATCTATTCGGAAGTGTTTATAAAATGTGTTGTTAGGCTTCAAGTGACTTCAAATAGTGGGCCTGATTCTGATCTTATTTTACCAGTTTTACACTGCTGTAGCTTTACTGCGTTCAGTGGAATGGCTCCTGATTTATACCAGTGTAAATGGTAACAGAATTGGGCCCATTGTTTTAAAGACAAGGAAGGAAGGAGATGGATGGATATTGGGCCGTTCACTGTATGACTGATTTTAAATGGTTTCCTATTTCATATGTTAAAACAAATAGGGACCATGTTTGGAACTTGAGCCAGAGATTCAGGACACGTGAATTACCTATTCACCCTGCCACTTGCTCTGTGACCTTGCATGGCAATTGTTTGTACTGTCTCAGTTTTCTCTATTTGTAAAATGGGGATACAGCTAATGACTGATACAAAATAGAGGGAGGACATAAAACTAAATGTTTGCAAAGTGCTGTGATCCTTTTGGATAAAAGGATCCGTATAAGTGGTAGAATGTTATGTGGAAGTTTGAAAATGACTGCTGTTCATCTGTGTGAAAGAAAAAGGGAATGATGAACAGTTTAGAAGTCAGACTGACTGCAACAATGGCAGCTGTTCAGAGATCAAGAAAGTTTACATAATCAGGCAATGGGATACATACGATCACATGTGAATAACCTTTCTTCCTGTATAGGACCTACTCTCTAGAAGTGAAAGGCACTTCTAGAGAAGAAAATTGAACACCTGGTGAGTTTTAAAATGGAAAGAGTCTAATGGCTACAGGGATGTGGCAGATACAAAGCTGATTGTTAGAATGTATGTCACATGGACTGAAGTGAATCATCGACTGAGGGTTGAAGGAATCTTGTACTTGAATTTTGCTACATAGTCACATGGCTACATTCGGGGTGGGGTATTTACAAAGTCAACCTTTATTCATAGTAGTGTCTGAGATGAGTGGTGTCTCCTTTTTGGAGAATAGTGAAATAATGCAGAATCTCAATTACTACTGTAGGTAAATGTTGACTTACCACCTTAAGTGCATCTGCCAACAAAGCTATTGCTTATTCCCTTTAATGGGTCTTTATTTCTTGGATTTTGACCAAGACTGTTTATTTTCTATTTAGATTCACCATTTCGTGATCTTATAAAAGTTCAAGAACGTCACAGCCCTTTTGTGATAGACACACTGTATATAATAACCCTCTTTAGATGTAAAATAGTTATCACTCAGTTGGGTGACTTGTTGCTGATTCAACCCCCATTTTCAGGTACAGAGTCATCCAAGCACCAAGATAAGCTGGCTATTTTCTGTCTCTGTACTACAAAAACAGATAACGTGTACAGTTGAAACACCAGTACTGTACATGGTAAGAACTTTTCCTTTAACCAGTGGCAGCTTCTAAGTGGCTGGTAAGAGAATGATAGTAGGCTATTTTTAGTTATTTGTGGTGTAATGAAGCAAAAAGCTTTTCAATGACAGCAATGGATGTACGGATTATTTCAGTCTTATTCAATCCTTGTGTGAGAGGTTTTTTTTTTGTATTTTAGTAGGGGGAAAGTCTGCTATTAACCATAACGTAGTGAACAACTTAGTGGGAAAGAATCCAGGGTTGTCAGAAATTCTGCCCTAATTTATCCCGTCCTTTAAGCTGTCACTTTGATAAGCACAAGCTGAAAACAAATGTTTCCAAAAATGGCTTGACAGATGTAGGTATTCTGCGAACTCCATTCCTCAAGCTGATATAAATGTAATAGAAGGTGAGATCATTTAACTTTTACAAAGGAGCTTTTACAAATCCTCACCATCTCCTGTTCCCTTGGGTAAGTATTGCCTTGAGATAATTTCACATTGTATTTGATGATTTAATGCTACAGGTCTAGGATCTCAAAGGTACCCGAAACTCTTGCTTCTTTGTAAACAATGGGCTAGATCTTGCTTGTCTCAGTCATGCAAATAATCCCAAAAGGACTATTCCTTAAGTGATCAAAATGTAACCCCATAGTTATAATGTGCTAAGCCTCAGAATTATTAAAAAGTAGTGCACCATAGAACTTCACTTCCTTTGTGACTTCGGAGAACTGGTCCATGTAAACTGAGCTGCCAGTTAGTGAGTAACCAGAATTAAAATAGCAAGGATAACAGAGCACAAAATGAACTTTCTTTATGTATTCTGTTGCTTGTAGTTATTTGACATTTCATAGTTCATCAGTAAACGTGCTGCATATTTTGTAAAAGAAATAATGTCTTAGTAGTACAAGACCTTTTCAGTACTTAATTTAATTTTGCGAGTTTGAGAGGAATGGGCAGGTTTTTGTGTGTATATACTATGATATATATATACTATGTCGTATAATTTTTTTAATATTAAAGATTTGAATTCAGTATGAATGGAATTATGTACTCCTAATGCATACGGGAGTCCACTTGTATGGACGGTGAAACTGCACACACCTTCCAGAAAGATTTATTTAGGAAGGGCTAAGTACTCTTGGCTATAAAATGCAGGACTGAACTGCAGTAGATTTAGAACCTTATTAGTGTTTTCTGGCTGGATAAGGACCACATTGGAATCCATGGAATCAATGCAAAGTTTTCTATTGTGTTTTAATGGGATTTGGTTCAGGAATTAAGAATAGCAAAGGTTGTTTAAAGGCATTTAATGCTTTGTCTTTTAATGCTCAATGAAGCATTATATACATTGAGCAAACATTACAAAATAGCGCTGAAATTGTTAACTAACCCGCAATGCATTTTACAGTATCACATTGTGGGAAGAGAGCAAAAACCCCATCCTTCACCTGCTAAGTTAACTTTAGACAGTCATAAATCCCCCATGTTGTGTTATTGTGCAGGTACAAAATACCAGTCGTATAACTGGTTAAAAATGCTGGTCAGAATTTGTTACTTAGTTTCAAATTATATTACGTAAAGTATTGAAATACTTAATAATGTCCTAGAAGACTTACCCTTGGTTTATGAATGATGAGTAAAGAATAACAAGTGAAATACTCAATGCAAAACAAAACAAAAAACAAAAATAAAAGTGAGATGCAAGATCCAGACAATTCATGTTTAAGCCAAGGCCAACCTTCCTGTCTTTGTTCCTTTGTTGGTTTTGTTTAAAAACAAACAAACAAACAAACTCTCTAAAAGCTCAAATATTTCTTGCAACATTTCAGCCCTGAGCTAAATTGTTTTTATGGTCTAAATATAAAACTCCTGAAGCAAAAGTTTACAAGAGAAGTATTGGCTTAAGCAGCAGTTGTGTTTAAAATCTTTTTTTCATTGGATGAAAAAGGGTAAAAATGGTAAGAATAAAAGTATACCTTGGATCCCCAAGTTGTAATCAGCACACTATTTTTTCATAACTTTCTCAGAAGACCCTTAAACCAATGTTCTCCTAAATTATCCCAGTATTTTAGTGGACATTGTCAGTAGCAGTTTTTGTAAGTGAGTTAAAATTGGAAATAAAATTGCAATCCAGCTAATTTTTGGAAATTCTCCTTCCCATTCCGAATACCTACAGCAGATATCCTAAGAGCTGCTTTCGTGGAAAGGAGCTAATTGTTTATGCTTCTATAGGTTCAGCAAAAAGAAAGCTGAAGGCATGACTCCATCTTGGAAGTATTCTGAAAGTGATGCACTGTAAGCCTATGGAAGGGGGAGGAGAGGGACGTTTCAGAACCCAAGCTGTAGCATCAAAGCACTGTTTGTTCAGCTATTTTTTGGAGTTCTAGCACAAGCCCCACTACCGCAAGTCTAGTGTTAACCCAGGCTGGGAGGCTCTCCACTGCAGGCTGGACAGATGTGCCCTAAGTGTTGAATGCTTCAGCATTTGGGGCCTTATGATGCTGAAATAATAAACAAAGCATGGCTTTCTCACTGAAGATAAAGGGCCAAATTCTGCCATCGGTTATATTTACACAGTAACCCCAATTACTTGAATCTCCACTAGTCTAACCTGAGTGGAGACATAGAGCTTCTGTGAGTTGCCATGGAGGGAGAAGCATATTCTTTCTACTCTATTTCTGCCTGTGTAAATGGAGGGGAGTGCATGGTCTGAAAAGTAAACGTGAGAGATCCCAAACAGAAGTCTGTAGATGAAATCAAGGCTTCAGTGAAATCAGTGGGAGTTGTGCCATCGATTTTAATGGGTCCAGGATTTCACCTGATGTGTTGGTAAACTAGAGTCAAGTTGTTTTTGGCTAGTTGAGACAGTCATGTCCCACGCCACTTCCTAGAATAGCCCTGTTGATAAGGAATTCACCATTTACAAATATAGAATAGTTTCTGTAGCAAGCACTTAACATAACAGAGCAGCTGCCATTTAAAAACACATGGCAAACACTTTCCTGAAACTTTATGGGAGGATTATTTTTAGTCATTCGTTTCTCAGATTGGCTTTTACACGCTGGGGGAGAAGGGGAATTTGGGATATGTTTGTAGACAACATAAATGGTGTTTAGTACAATTGATCATGTTACTCTGACACTCTCACTTGCAATTTAGTGCTAAAAGAATCTCCCAAAACAGCACCTCAGATTAACCTGTTTGAATGCAGTTATTACCTGTAACAAACAACCCCCCTCTATGGTCTCCACAGGGCCATGCTGATCTGAAGTACTAGCGTTTGAAAGAGATTTTTCCTCTCTATTGATTTTATATATATATAATATGAACAAATGAATTCAGTCTTAACTATCCAAGTACGAGGAAAAGTGGATCATCTAGAATAGTAATTCAGCCCTGGCAAAGCAGGGGAGAGATGAATATTTCTGCCCTGACTTAATGTGGCTAATGGTCATTCAATAACATCAAGATGTCTCTGGACTCTTTGAGGGTTCTTTAGAGGTCAGATGAGATAAAGGTTTGCCTTTTGGACGTGGGAGACAAAGGTCTTCGTCCAGCAAACCTCTTCAGCATATGTTTACCTTTAAGCAAGAGTAATTCCATTAGCTTCAATGGGACCTACTCTTGCTGAAAGTTAAGCATATGCTTAAGTGCTTTGCTGAATTGGGGTCCTAGTGTAGTCTTCACTGTTTAGGGTTAGTTTTCAAGACTCTCTTTTCCAGCAATGTAATTTCTAAATGATCAAGAGCTGCTTCTGCCCCCAGCCACCTGCAGTAAGTTGTTGTTACTACAACCTACAACTGAGAGATACGATGTGTGATGAAGATGAAACCACGGCTCTTGTATGTGATAATGGCTCTGGGCTTTGCAAAGCTGGCTTTGCAGGGGATGATGCACCAAGGGCTGTTTTTCCATCGATCGTTGGACGTCCTCGACACCAGGTCAGTTTGTTCCAAAAGCACAAAGCTGTATGGTTTTATTTCTCCTACACTGCCCTTGAAAACTGTGTTAGGAATGAAATAAGCATAATGTAGTTCTTTTGTAAAAAATTAATTTTACAAATGTTTTTTCCCTCAAAATCAGGGAGAACAGGAAAAAAGACAAAAGGACAAGAACTTATGGAATGGGACAGGAAAGGAAGGCAAGGGAGCAGGGAAGGAAAAAGCGAGACTTATCTTGGTTTTCATCTGCTAGGAATTAATCAAAGTTTTCTAAAAAGTTAGACCAAATATTTTCAAACTTGTCTGAGGTCCCTCTTCTCCAATGATCCAGTTCTAATGCAGGCCAAACTTTCCCAAGTTTCCATGGGACACTGGTGTGTTTAGAAACTGAAGATTTGAGTTGGATGATTTTATGGGACTAAGCTGTCTTGCCCTTGTTGGAATGCTTTTGCCAGTTCTATGGAAAAGGTATTGTTGGGCTGTCAAGTCAATTATTGATCTGCAGGAGAATTTTGATGGCCCTTTCAATGGTATTCATGTGTACTAGTGAAACTGCAACTGGTGCTTCAATATCATGAAGAGTGGGTGTAGCAATGATCTCTTCAAAATTTCATTGTAAATATTTTCAGCTTTATAAAACTGCATCCTTGCCAGTCAGTAAATGAAAAATCCATCTACTCTCATGATTTGCCATTGTTATTTAACATGACATTGATAGTCCTCTTTTTGTCTCCCATTATAAAACTGTCCGAACACTGGGACCTTAAATCATAGATTAGGTGACTAGTGAACCTTCTATGAGGGTAATTGACTAATGATCCTTAGCTGATAGAGGACTATTAGCATACACAAAATATATTGCTGGGAGACCATAAATACTACTAGCACCCAAATTTATAGTAGAGATAAGGTCCATGTATCATTACATTAAGCACTGGTAGAGACAATTAAGTTTCCAATTAAAGTCCTCAATAACATCCCTTTATCAAATCCAAGCAGGACTGATAAGCGTAATTTTGTGGCTAGCAGCTTTTTTTTAACTGCTTAAATGTCCTTTATATTTAAAAAGAAAATACCTGTATTTTTAATAGTTTTCAAAACTGAGTGCTTGCCACAAAATATAGAATATATTCTTCTACTTGTCAAAAGTGGTTTACTTATGTCAGTAAAAGAATGGATGGAATTCAAGGTCAGGATGTTAGATTCCTGAAAACTAAATGTGTCTTGGTAGCTATGAATAAAACATGATGAATGAAAACCTGCAATACTGTATGCACAAAACATAGTATATTATTTAGCTATTTGTCTTGTACATTGGGTTTTATTAATCATTAGAGTTAGCATGTAGTTTTAAGTTACACAAATGCATGCAGCTCAATGGCTGTATCTCCTAAATCATGAAATTAATGAATATCCAGTTACACATGGAATAGATTTTGACGGCAGTTGTTGAATAATATTGTCCCAAATATGCTGTTCACATTACCTTAGGCAAACAAGATACAGAGGCTATTACAATCAAGACAAATTCAAAAAGATTATCCAAGGTTGGATACAGCCCAATGTAAATAATATGTCTGAAAGTATTTTTTAAAACTTCCTTTTCAATATGTTGTATAAATGTTTTTCATCTCTCCTGTTGGTGTGTGTATATAATGGCCTTTTCAACAAGAGAGAAACAGGGGTAATCATGAAACTCATTGTACACAAAACACTGCCAAGTGCACTCAGAATAGGTGAAAAATAGAGAAATATTCTTTCCTCTAACTTTTCAGTTATAGCTTTTTGCAACAACTAAGGATGGTGACTAGAGTAGGTACAACATTTTCAGACAAAAATGTGATTTTTTTTTCAAGATGAGTGTTCCTTTATAATACACAATACAACACTAACTTTTGACAACTACATTTTCCAGGGTGTTATGGTAGGAATGGGTCAAAAAGACAGTTACGTTGGGGATGAAGCCCAGAGTAAAAGAGGGATCCTGACACTGAAATACCCCATTGAGCATGGGATCATCACTAACTGGGATGACATGGAAAAGGTGCGTGTTTTTCTTAATTTCATTTTGTCTGAGTCATTATTAATTTGTTTTGGGTAGCATCCACAATGTGTTGGACGTGTTCTGGGCAGAAAGAAGGCACAATCCCTGCCTCCAGGAGCTCATAAAAGAACAGACACACAGAACTTATGGGGAAGATTGTACAGAACATTAGTGGAACAGTCAAGGTGGTGATTGGTCTTATCTTGGCAATAATCAGGTCATAGGTTGCTAGGCTTTTTAATTTTTCCAAGTAGTGCATATAAAATTATTCTTATTATTCCTCAGCTTTAACAGTATGATCTAGAAATACACTGACTTTATCTGCTGCATTTAAAGAGTGCTGGGACCAGTTTTGAAGTCCTAACTTAGGCAAAACTGCTTTTTTTACATCTATTGGAATTTGGTCAAAGTAAAAGTTTTAGACTGGGATCCCCAGAATCCCAAAGGAGAAACCTTAAAACATTTTTCCTTAACCTAGAAACACAAAAATAGAAGACAGAAAGGACCGATCCTTTCTCCTAGCCTCACAGACAAGAAAGCATGAAAGGATGTCTTTGCCTTGCATTTATATGTTGCTCTCTCTGTGCTTTAGATGATCTAGGCAAAATGTATTGGGGAATTCCAAATATTTAGAGCAGAAAATATGGAAATTGTCCTTAAATCCCACACTGGCTTCTGAGCACAGGTTCATTCCTGTTAAAATGTTATAGAAAATGATATAGAACGTTTTTCTGTTGAGGGCTCCAGTTTAGCCATGAATATCCCAAGGTGACAATGCTTCTTTATTTCCTATCAAGTAAGAGTTTCCTGGCATTTATCTATGGGCTTTATAATTCTTCCATGGAGTATCCATTAAAGGAAGGTCCTAAAGTGGGCACAGACATTAAGCTGTGCTTCTGGAGAACACATGGGAGAGGCAAGGGTCACCAAAGCCTTGAAGGACTGTCAAAGCTTGCATTGCTAAATATAGATAGCACTGTCCACCATGAAGGATCTCAAAGTGCTTTACAGATTATGTGGCAAATAAACTCAGTTACTGTAGAATTAATGACAATTCAACTCTGGGTTCAGGTTTAGTCATCTGATTTTCAAAGATGGTGGAAATCATTGGACTTCATTTGTAAAGCCTACATGAGCTAGGACTCGTAATCCCCACTGATGGGGACACTTAGGCTACCACAGAAGCCATGGAGCAGCTTTGCAGCCTGAAATGGAGAATTCCTTCCCTCACATAACCGTGCAATGCTTAGGTCAGCTACTGCATCTGGATTTGAACCTTATTGGGCACAGCCACTTAATAGAATTTGGCCCCAAATCTACTCTGTTATACTCCTGAAAACTCATTGATTTCAGCTCTAAACAACAGCAAAATTTGTCCTGTCCTGCGTATGTTTTTGTATTTGTATATTTAAAATTCACTGAAACTGTATTTGAAATGACAAATGCCTCTTTCAACACAACTTTGACCCACCAAGAAAGAAAGCAGTCAGCAAAATGTTGCCCTAAACTGTCTTTTCATTTTAGATTTGGCATCATTCTTTCTATAATGAACTTCGTGTTGCCCCAGAAGAGCATCCTGTGCTGCTGACTGAGGCCCCCTTAAATCCTAAGGCTAACCGGGAAAAAATGACTCAGGTAATGATTTGGATATTGTTGTGTTAAATCTGTGCTGCACGGGTTGTTTCAGCATAGGGTCCAAAGGTTAACTGGTTCTAGATACACAGCTCCCCCCTTCTTCCATGATAGGATCAATGGCCATTGGTTGGGACATGTGGAAAAGTTTGTTTTTCTGGTACCTATGCTGTTCCTGTTCTGTGAATAATAATCAAATATTTAGTTATTACATTTGGAAGTGATTCATATTTTTCAAGTGCCTTACAAACCTTAAGTAATCTTCCCTCACAAGAGTGGTTTGTTGCATTGTCCCATTTTTCTCCTGGGGAATGTGAGGCAAGGAGTCTCTAAAGAGTCTCTAATTTTAGATGCCTGGCTCTGGACAACGGTAGCCCGATATTTAGCAGGGCTGAGATGTTTTACCTCTCGTTGTCTTCGGCAGGAGTTGTGAGTGCTCAGCACTTCTGAAACTCAGGCCTTTAAGTGTCTAGTTTTGGGCACGTACAAACTGAAGCATGTACCTTTTAAGGATGTAGGACTGGAAATCTGGAGAATTTGTGTAATCAACTGGTTAGTGTGTTATGTGTCATTCTGAGTCTGAGCCACAGAGGATGTGAGCTTGGCTCTTTAGCTCCAGCTGTAGAGACTCCTGCTTTCTCCTCTGCCGGTTGTCAGGTCAAACCCCAATGTATCAGAGAAGATGCAGCTGTCATGTAAGTGGGGACTTGTCTAGGATTAAATTGCTGTAGGCCTTATACACTCAGGTTGAGCTTTCTCTATCCAGAGGAAATACGTAATTCACTGCTTAGTGCATGTTTTGTGTTTCCCCATCTCCACTGATGATGTGGGTCTGCTACAACTGCTGCTAAAGAGCCAGATTCTGTAGCTGGGGCTGTGGAGACTTAAGCCTTTAACTCTGCTGGAGGTCTCCAGTTCAATCCCCAGTGTTGGCCAAGATGGCAGTCATCACACACATATCCATGTGATGTAATGAGTTAATATTCATATTTGAATATGCAGTATGTTATTTGCATTAATTCCCTCCCAACCAAATCCATTCCTTGGCTCCACATCAAACCATAATTTTCTCTACTTTTTCTCTAGCTCTCTCTTCAAATTCTCCCTCTACTCCCTCTAAACCTGCCCCCTGCATGGTTCCCAACCTGTCCGCTCACTGCCATGTGGCTGGAGCAACACCCACATAGGTGGATGAGGCATTACTCCAGCCATATGGTAAATGTGGGTGTTGGGGACTATGCTCTAGGCTCTAAACACTGACACAGCCTAGGGTATCTTGCCCACAACTTTGCAGTGCTATCAGCTGAAGCAGCTTCTCAGGAACCAGGAACAGGGTGTTAAAAATGGGAGTCTCCCTGCCAGTTTGGGGATTTAATAGATCTAGAGGCATCCAAATTTAGATGGCACTTCTGACATTTTTTCTGTTGTGTGACATGACCCCCAGACCAACTAGCAGATTGGCATCAGAGCCTGATCTAGAACTCAGGAGTTTGTGTCTTCTAGAGCACCATTCCATCTGTAAGGCCATACTGCTTCCCTCAAAAATTGGAGTGCGGAGTCACCAGTAGTAAATACAAATATAGATATATATATATATACGCTCAGCACCAAGAAAAAATTGACATGGATCTGCATTTCCCTTCATGCACATTTTTGGCATGCATTTAATATGATCCTTATGTGTCTAATGACTATGTAAATGAGTTAATTAAGCAATAAAACACAGCTCCTTCCTGGGAGGTAATACAACGTACGGGGTATTGCAAAGCACATGATGAAGATAGCTGCTTTCAACCGCCAGACAGTTGTTTTCACAGCAAGACGTGCTTGGTAGTGTATCCCTGCCATTATGCAGTGATGATAAATTCAATTTTAAAATTAAAAAAAACATGATTATGTATGACTGATTACATTAAGCCATTAATTGGAAATGAAATGCCAGTAATTAAAATGTAGTTTGTCACTGAAAGGAACAAATCCTTTTTGTTAAACCATAGTCTCTTTGCAGAGATGCTAACATATGAAATCAAGAGTCTAAATTTAACCCATCTGTCTTCATTGGCTCCCACTGGTGTAGACGCAGGTCCGGGAGGGAAGTAGTAATGAGGGAAAGTGGCCACAACAGTCCCTCCACTAGGGAGGACAAATTGCTCTCAGGAATGTGGGCAGCACAGACTAGGAAAGGGATGCACCCATATTATCAGTGCTTGCCCTAATCAGCCTTCACTAGCAGAGATCCTAGCGAGGCCAGTTGAAAATTAAAACTGCTCCACCTGGTGGAAACCTTAGGGAGAACCTGTAGTATGTAAATAGAAGCATATTTTCTAAGGTGGAAATGGTACATTAGGTACCTAAGTGTCATTTGTGCCTTTGAAGATCTGCCCTGTAACATAGAAGGTACTCAGATACTATAGCAATGGGTACGCCTGCTATAGATACTTAGCGAGAACTTCATCTGTGGACTGATCCCTCTAATCCTCCTTTAGGTCAAGGGGCTAGGTTACCACAGAGATGGAAGTGTAGTTTACTTCTCTGTGTGCCCACCTTGCTGAATATGGCCCAATATGGGCCTAAGCCAAATCCTAGTGAGGTCAGTTGGAAGACTCAGTTGATTTAATTGAACTTTGGATCAAACCCTAAGCAAGCACAATGTGCTGCCCCCCTTGGAAAACTGGATCAGGAGAGAACTCAAGAACACTGCAAGTGGAGCTGACAATGGAGGGAGGTGCTTTCAGTTTGTAGGAGAGGGATGGTGAGTACATTGCTTAGGGACATTCTTTGCCAGCGTTTGAAGAAGTGGTATCATTTGTCTTGGGGGCCTCAGGGTCTAATACCTCAGGGGAGGTGGTGGCAGCTGGGAAGGTTTTATCAGAGTGGGGAGGTAGACAGCGAGTCATTCTTGTTTAGTGATTAGAGCAGGGACTGGGAGTCAGGACTCCTGGGTTCCATTCCCATTATGCACTTAACTTCCTTTGTCAGTTTGGAGAGACAAGGTGGGTGAGGTGATATCTTTTAATGAACCAGCTTCTGTTGGAGAGACAAGCTTTCGAGCTCCACAGAGCTCTGCTTCAGGGCTGTGTGGCTCAAAAGCTTGTCTCTCTCACCAACAGAATTTGGTCCATTAAAAGATTGGACCCACCTTGTTTCTTTAATATCCTGTGACCAACATGGCTACAGTTACATTTGTCAGTTTGGGAAAGTTAGTTACCCTTTCTTTGCCTTAGTTTAAATTGTTTATAACAACACCCACTTCACTGGGGTGATGTTAGGGTGACCAGACAGCAAATGTGAAAAATCAGGAAAGGGGGTGGCGGGTAATAGGAGCCTATATAAGAAAAATACCCAAAAATTGGGACTGTCCCTATAAAATCAGGACTCTCCCTATAAAATCTGGTCACCCTAGGTGATGTAAAGCTTAATATTCATATTTATATAAAGAGCTATAAAAACTTCAAAGGAAAGGGGCTATAGAAGTGCATATTGTTTATAACTCTTTGCTATTGCAAGTTCTTGAGGAAAAAAGTGTGGAAAGCAAAGGAGATTTGTGATATTTTTAATAGTGCTTTGACACCAGGATGAGGACAGATGCATGGGGTTTAATGGTTTAAAAAAACCAAAATCCCAAACCCAGACTTTTAAATTAAAAAGTAACATTAAAATGCAAGAGAAACAATATCAAATGTATGTAATTTATTTTCATTTTCATTTTAGACTAGTGGGTGAACTTTACCAACAAGATGTCTTATTTATATGAAGAGTAATATTACTGGAAAAGGTGCATCATTAAATAATAATTCTTTCCAGTTGAAAATGCTTGACAGAACAATAATTAACTTCTAAGTTCAAACACGTATTATTTACAGTATGTGCTAAATCCTATTTATAATCTGAATATATTTTATAGGGATAAAATATACATGCAATGGTTATTTTTTCCTTTGGGTTGACACAGAATTTTGTTTACACAGCAGTGAATGGATGAAATTTAATTTTAGTAGGTTGTTGGGGAGATGAGTTATGTGGGTATAAACCTGCACTATCAAGTGATCTATAAGTTAAGGAAAGAGTTACTGTCTCTTCAAGTGCTTCTGATTGTATAGCCTAAAGATTCCTAAACTCTTAATTGCAGATCATGTTTGAGACATTCAATGTACCTGCTATGTATGTAGCAATTCAGGCAGTTCTTTCTCTATATGCATCTGGTCGAACCACTGGTGAGTTTCTATGGGTGTCCGTCTTACTGTCTGTCTCTCTCATGTATGCTGCTATAGACACACTATGTATGTTCTGTCAGGAATCCATAGCCATCTAGGAACTGCATGCTTGCCCTATACTGTACAAGCATATCATGGCCCTCCCTTTCTGTTCCAAAAGTACTAGCCCCCTACCTATTAATTTATAGGAGAATTTCTGTGAGGCGCATATAACCTATGTTTATATTAGAGAAAGACAATATAAATTGAGACTCTACTTAACTGCACACCAGATAAAAGAAGCAACCACTTAACCAACTGATGTTCCAAATCCCCAGCTTTCTTATTTATTTCCATGTTATCTTTACCATTAAACATATTCCTGACAAAAGAATACCATTGAATCATTATAAGAAAATATCTTGTTTAAACATTATACTTCTCAATTATCTAACTCAGAATCTGCCACGAAGAGATAATTAGCATTAGCAGAGAGATCCCTCCCAACCACCATTTAATACCAGATCAAGCATTAAGGCCATAAATTATATTTCAATAACACTAAGGCCTTGGTACATTTTGCAAAAAATTGAAAATACCATCTGGCTTTACAACCTGGTGCTTTACAACAGTCTAGTTCGGGGTGGGCAAACTATGGCCCGCAGTTCAGATCCGGCTCGCCAGCCATTTAAATCCAGCCCTTGAGCTCCTGTGGGGGAATGGAGTCTGGGGCTTCCCCTGCTCCGGTGCTCCAGCTGGGGAGCAGGGTCAGAGGCCACTCCACATGGCTCCTAGAAGCAGCAGCCTGTCCCCCCTCCAGTTCCTACACCTAGGATCAGCCCGGGGACTCCGTTCTGCATGTTGCCCCTGCCCCAAGCGCTCACCCCACAACTCCCATTGGCCAGGAACCACCTGTGGATGGGGCAGTGTGCAGAGCTGCCTGGCCATGCCTCTGTATAGGACACGGGGTAGGGACATGCGCTGCTTTTGGGAGCTGCTTGAGGTAAGCACTACTCGGAGCCTGCACTCCTGATCCTCTCCCCGCACCCCAACCCCCTGTCCCAGCCCTGATTCCCCTCCCACCCTCTGAACCCCTCGATCCCAGCCTGGAGCACCCTCCTGCACCTCAAACCCCTCGTCCCCTGCCCCAGCCTTGATCCTCCTCCCACCTTCCGAACTCCTCAGTCCCCGCATGGAGCACCCTCCTACACCCCAAACTACCCATCCCCACCCCAGAGCCCACACCCCCAGCTGAAGCCCTCCCCCGCATCCCCAGCCTGGAGCCCCCTCCCACACCCTGAACTCCACATTTCTGGCCCCACCCCAGAGCCCGCACCCCAAACCAGAGCCCTCACCCCCTCCTGCACACCAACCCCAATTTTGTGAGCATTCATGGCCCACCATACAATTCCCTATTCCCTTGGGCCAAAAAGTTTGCCCACCCCTGGTCTAGTTTGTGAAAAGAGATCACCCGTTTACCAGAATCAACCTTTGTGGAAAATTGTTGATTCCTTTAAAAAGCTCCATTCTGTGTGTACATTTGTGTGTATTTAATATTGGAAACTTTCATCCACTTTTCAATGAAAAAGATGTTCTTCACTTCCTGCCCTAAAGTGCAGCAACACTACACAGGGCAGTGCACTGTTAAACAGTTGCTGTGTTCAGCCCAGAGGAGGCTGTATTTTAATTGTTGATTAGATGATCTCTGTGTGTAGTTTTACATCATTTTTAGTCCATATAGTGCTTTGAATCTTTTGAGATGAAGAGCTCTGTATAAATGTAAGATTATTATCATTAGCATCTGTTGAGAGAGAACAATACAGTACAATTGCAGAATGCTTCATGCTTTTGCCAAAGAATGCTTCATGCTTTTGCTTTTGTGTGTGCTAACAATTTCTACCACACACAAGCAGAGCTCCACTTATAGTGAAGACAAAAGAAGTTATCATATGAACATTGCCCAACAAGTCCTTTTATTATTGTTTCAGCTTTCTGTTTAGAATGTGCAGAAGTTGTGGGTTCTACGTTGGCTGAGAATGTCAAGCTTTTCCTTTTCTTTCCCAGGAATTGTTCTGGACTCTGGGGATGGTGTCACACACAATGTACCCATCTATGAAGGTTATGCTTTGCCCCACGCCATCATGAGGCTGGACCTGGCAGGCAGAGACCTCACTGATTATCTCATGAAAATTCTCACAGAAAGAGGCTATTCTTTCGTCACCACTGGTAATAAGATGCCTTCCATATGCAACTTACATGTGCACGCTAACTCTTTTTGGCGTCATATTGGACTGCAAGTATGTATGTGATTTGCTGAACCAAAGCTGTGTTGCAGGGTACAACCCTCGATAGGCCAGAGATATGGACAGTGTGATCTAGTGGCCTTCTTCCATCTCTAAGATCTAGGATGCTGATGCTGTGCAGGCTGAGCAGCAGGAAATCTACAACATAAATAACGCCCCCAACACACCATGTATTATCACAGCCATTTTACTCCCAAGTGGAACTAGTATATAGCTATATTTTTACTACTGTGTTCTGACTAGTGGAATTTGATGGCGGTTTGGTGGGACAAACATGAATTAATCTGCACAATACCCCTAGAAGGAAGTATGACACAATCACCATGATTTTACAGATGGGGAAACTGGGGCATGGAAATGTTAAGCGACTTCCTGGAGGCCACACATTGGTCAATGTCAGAACTACGAACTAGAGCCCAAGAGTCCCTACATCACAAGTCTGTGATTAATCCACTAGACCAGGGGTAGGCAATCTATGGCACGCTTGCCAAAGGCGGCACGCGAGCTGATTTTCAGTGGCACTCACACTGCCCAGGTCCTGGCCACCGGGTCAGGGGGCTCTGCATTTTAATTTATTTTAAATGAAGCTTAAACATTTTAAAAACCTTGTTTACTTTACATACAACAATAGTTTAGTTATATATTATAGACTCATAGAAAGAGACCTTTTTAAAACATTAAAATGTATGACTGGCACATGAAACCTTAAACTAGAGTGAATAAACGAAGACTCAGCACACCACTTCTGAAAGGTTGCTGACTATGCAGCATCCCTGCACACACACACACACACACACACACACAAACATGTGTGATAGAATCTGTCCCGAGTGTGTCTTCTGGCTGCCATATTGTATATTGATAAAAGATATAATTAATGTGATCCTTTTTAAAAAATAACATTTCTTACTTATTTTTGTTGGGTATTTGTAGCGGAGCGTGAAATTGTGCGGGACATAAAGGAGAAGCTTTGCTATGTGGCTTTGGATTTTGAGAATGAAATGGCAACAGCCGCTTCCTCCTCTTCTCTTGAGAAGAGTTATGAGCTTCCTGATGGGCAAGTCATCACCATTGGGAATGAAAGATTCCGATGCCCAGAAACTCTCTTCCAACCTTCATTCATAGGTGGGCCTGGGCAGTGTTTACAAAGGGCTTGGTTGAATTGGAAAAGAAGGTTGGGTTTAACTGTAAGGGAAACATTAAAATGTAGAGATTTTTATGTCCTGAGAACCTGTAGTTTCTATTGACTCTATCAGGAGTTGGGTTTGCTCAGCCTCTCTGATAAATGAGGAAGTTACTCTTTTGGAAGACAGATCTGCTGGTCTTGCTATATATTAATTTGACTCTCAGGCTAAAAAATACTAGGGTTCTAAGACAGTGACTTTTCAGGTTTGTTTCAAATACCTGTATCAGTTCACCAGACTAAGACCAAAGCCTACCAGCCAGTACTTCAGTACCATGAGAAGATACTACAGTCAGTTCAGAGTGACTGATATCAGTACAGAAGTGCTAAGTGAGATAAATACCTGATAATGTAAGAAAAAATATTGCTCATCCAGGTGCTGCCTCTGCTTCACAATCAGTTCTTCTAGTCTTCAACTCAGCCAGCTATAGAGTATAAAACCCATGTATTATTATTTTCCAGTAGTTTATCTTCTGGAAAATAATAAAGTCAAAATCCACCTTCAGTTTATGGTAGTTCAGGCCTTCCTCACCGAACTCCCATTGACTTCAGCAATGAGAACTGAGTAACGACAGCAGGATTGGCCCATAGTCAATTCAGTCCTGCTTCCCTGGAAGTCAGTGGTAAAACTCTCACCGATTTCTATCTAGAAGTCTGTCCATTGAAGCACCTGTATAGCCCCCATCTTGGTATCTGAGCCCCTGTCCTGGAGCAGGAGCAGGTCTCTGTGGAAATTCTCTTTTACAGATGGGGAAACTGGGTTGTGGAAAGGTTAAGGGACTTGAGGATACACAGTAGCAGAACCACCACTGGTGCCCAGCAGTTCTTGGGCACACAAGTCCATGTCAGAATGAGAGTTCTGAATTATTTGAAAGCATGACACTGTTCAGATTGTACTCTGTCACAGGGAAACTCCTTGTATCTCTTCTGTGGGGGAAAAATATCACCACCATAAGTGGGCTTTACTGTATTTTCATGTTACCCAGTTATTCAGACTGGCTTAT
The DNA here is from genome assembly GCF_020497125.1 of Mauremys mutica. Classification (NCBI taxonomy): domain Eukaryota; kingdom Metazoa; phylum Chordata; order Testudines; family Geoemydidae; genus Mauremys; species Mauremys mutica. Next base: position 82,068,535 of record NC_059075.1, read on the forward strand.
AAGAATCGCTATAACAAACTGGAGTTATGAGTGGATATTACTTCCAATATACTTGACCATAGGAACGGCAGACTATTGTGGAAACAACTCAAACAGCTCTTTTTTTTGTTTGCTAAATAATGGCATCAATTTATACTTGAGGCAATCTAAATTCCAACCATTAGAACACAGTAGGAGAGAATCTTTCTTGTTTTCAGGTCTATTTTATGTCTGCCATTTGTAATCCTGTTCCCACCTAGGAAAGTGAAAAATTGCACTTAGCTTTATCTCTTCCCCTGCCTCTCTCCCAGCATCTCATAGCTTGTTCCTGGAATTTTCTTAAGGGAGTAATGTCAGCAAATACAGTATGTTTAGGGACCATTGACCCTGATCTGTATGAGTCATCCTTCCATGTTGACAGTAGTAAAGAAATGGATTCCTTAACATATGGATGTAATATATTGAAATATTATTTTCAAACAGGAATGGAATCTGCAGGTGTTCATGAAACCACTTATAACAGCATTATGAAATGTGATATTGACATACGTAAGGATCTCTATGCTAATAATGTGCTCTCTGGGGGAACAACAATGTACCCTGGTATTGGTGATCGCATGCAGAAAGAGATCACAGCTTTGGCTCCAAGTACTATGAAGATTAAGGTAATCCTAATACCTTATACAGATTTTTTTCATGTTTCTTTTGTTAAGAAATCAGACCACATATATATATATATATTCACAAGAGAGTGAGTGTTTTGTGCTTAGAACAGAAGACTGGGAGCTACTGCAGCTGGATTCTGTTCCTGGCTGTGCCACAGATTTTTGTGACCTTGGGCAAGTCATCTAACCTCTCTTCCTTATTTTATCAATGTCAGGATTCAGAGACAGATTTGTCAGTTATTGGCATAAAAATGGTAATTGAAACTGTGTGAGTAAATGAGGTCTCCTAAAGAAAGTGTAAAGAGGGAGCCAACAACAAAGCCCTCTGTGACTCTAATGGAAACTGGAATAGGAGAAGAGAACCCATTAAAAGAGACACTGTGAATGAACAACCAAAGAGGTAGAAGGAGAACCAGGAGAGGATGGAGCTGCAAAAAACAAAGGAGGATGGGGTCTAGGACCCTGCGAGGTGGGAGGCTCCCAGAGCCAGGCCTGAATGCTGTAGCGTAGCTAGTAGGGTGCAGGGGAAGCAGCTGCTTCCCCTCAGCACATTTTCAAAAAAGCCACGCCTTGGGCCAGGTTACCATGGCGCCAGGGGCAGGGCCCATGCTCCGCTCTGAAGCTTGGCCTGCCCAGCTTCCCCCAGTGTGCTGCATACCCCGCCCCCACCGATCAGCTGTGTCTCCCAGCAGGAGGGAGACAGCTGATCCCGGGGCAGGGATGGGAGGGGAAGAACTGAGCTCCAGCAAGCTGGGATCCTGCAGGCAGGCTTTGCTGGCTTCCCCTAGTGTGCTGCATAAACCCTGCCCCATCCCTGCCTTGCTGATTGGCTGTCTTCCAGCAGGAGGGAGACAGACAGCTAATCAGGTAGAGTAGGGGAGGGGGAAAGAACTGAGCTCCAGCAAGCTGGGCTCCTGGGGAGGAGGAGAGACTGGGGCCTTGGGGAAGAAGGGGGTCAGTCAGGGCATGCCCCTATAGGGGGCAGGGGCACCGGCACCTACCCACCAGTCAACTGTTTATGGGGCCCGTGGGGGCCCACGAGCCATCAGCTGTTTGGCCAGGGCAGGGGCAGTAGGGTAGCTAGCTAGGGGAGTGCGAGTGCTTGCTGATTAGCTGGGTTTTAGCCACCAGCCAATCAGTGAGGGGAACTGCTCCTGGAGCAAGGGGCTGAGCAGCTGAGAGACCCCACCTCCTTCTCCTACCTGCTTCTTGTGGCACTCTGGCTCTGCAGCAGCAGCTCCTAACCTCTCACCCAACTAAAGGCAGCCAGTAGCAGCAGCTGGTAAGTGTATTTCAAAGGGGGTCTTTCTTGTGGTGAGGGTGGCTTGGGGGGGCACTGGAAACCCTCCAGGTGGCTGTGAGAGCCAGCATCTGGCTGCTGGTGGGATGGCTGTCTGCCTTATACTGGGATTGGGAATTAGTGCCCTGACATGCAACTCCTCTTATTGTGCCAGTGTAGATCCTGCTGTTAATACAGCTATTTGCAGGTGCCCTTGTGTTTAGCTGAAACTTTGGACTTAGTTTAGTGGGGATGGACTCAGACAGAGAGCTAAACTGACATTACTATCCTGCTGTGTGGATCCCAGTGTGCTTGTACTGTGAATTTTTGGCATGCACATGTGGCTATATTTATCTCATTGTGCTGATAGTGCTACTTCCTTGGTGTGATGATGACATTATGCTAAGATGAATGGTGAAAATAGTGTCCTGGTGTGATGGTGGTCACTCTGTGCTGTTCATGTGAATATTGCATTTTTGTATGCTGGGTTGGTGTAGCCCTGTTGTTCCCAGGACATTAGAGCCACAACGTGGGTGAGGTAATATCTTTTATTGGAGCAACTTTTATTGGTGAAAGAGAGAGAGACAAGCTTTGGAGCTTTCATGGAGTTTTCTTCTTCCTGAAGAAGAGTTCTGTGAATGCTCAAAAGCTTGTCTCTCTCACCAACAGAAGCTGGTCCAATAAAAGATATTACCTCACCCACCTTGATATATATTACCCCACCCCCCGTGCCATATTACCTCACCCAGCTTTCCAGGAGTGAGTTTTCATGATGACATGGGAAGTGCTCTGACTGACTGGTCCTGACTTCTCTGTATCAGCCCCTCTAGCTTGCACTGCAGCTCAGTACCCGGGGGCTGAATGCCTGCAGCGCTGAGACTCTGTGAGATCAGGGACTCACAGACCCAGCTGGGAGGGGAAGGGCACCTCCTCCTCAGCCTCTCTCTCTCTTGCTGCCTCCTTTTCCCGAGTGCCTCATGATGCACAGAGCCAGCGTGGCTAGGTGCTGCATTGGAGAGTCTCCCAGTGCAGCCCCCACCCTCTCTCCCCCGTGCGAACCCCCAACAGACCCTGCCCACCTCTGTCCGATTGTCTCTTTTATGTGGGGGACTGTGCCCCCCCATTCCTGTGTGCTGCCTGCTTCCAGGGGCCACAGATTGCAGAGCAGCCCCCTCAGGAAAGATGAGAGGGGCTATCCCACTGGGTGCATGCGCAGCCCTCTGGAGCACTGCTTTGTCCCGTTATATCCGAATTCGTGTTATATCGGGTCGTGTTATATTGAGGTAGAGGTGTGATTTTAATATGTCGGGTGGCACCTTTTTTTATGTGTTCGCTCCCCCTGATGTTAGAACCTGGCTACGCCACTGCCTGAATGTCTGCACCACAATTAAATAGCCCCTGAGCCTGAGACCTATGAGACTGAGTCAGCTGACATGGGCCAGCTGTGAGTGTCTAATTGCTGCGCAAACACATCCTAAGAGACCAAAGAGAGTCTGCTAAGCCAGTGACTGTGCCTCAAACTGAGGAGCTCCAGACTAGAAGGAAACGACCCAGGGGAAAACATAATTTGAGGGTAGCTCAGTAACAGGGCTGGACACTTTGATAAACCCCTAGGGCCCTGGCTCAGCACCGGATGGCCCAGGTCCCTCTATCTTGTGCTGTTCCCCACCCCTCCACCCACTCCTTTGTAGTGACCTAGCTCTGGGGGAGCAATTGGAGCATGAGGGGTGATTGAGGCTACAATCTGAGCTCCCTCTGGGATGACTGGATTTCAAAAGTTACTAGTGATTTGAGGGGCTTGACTGGAGACACCTTAATAGGGCCTGATTTTCCAAAATTGCTAAGCACCTTCCCTCTGAGACCCCTTTAAAGTGCCTCAAACACACTCGCTTTTGAAAGTATATGGGGCCCAATCCTGTGAGGTTCTGTGCAATCTCAACTTACTTGAAAGAAATTCAGTTAAGTATATTGGCCCACATGCATCCAAAGAAAGTTAAAGCACTACAACACATCTTAATGAAAAGGCCATCTAGGGATTGTAGTATGGGGTAATATGCTGGGACCCCCAGGTACATGTGTAGCAAATGGTTGTTTTTCAACTAGATACATGTAATAAACACCTGATGAGCACTTTCTTGGCTTCAAGGTGGATCAAGCTACTAAACCCCCCTGGCAATCTGCAGATAGCTGACTGTTTTGGTCCTTGCCCATTTTTCATTACCATCTTCAGGTCTGATTCAGAATAGTGCTGAGTATCTGCCACTCCATTGGCTTCCTCTCAAGTAATGGCCCATATAGTCAGGGGCCAAATTGTTACATTGAAATCATTCTGACTGCAGCTGCAAGGCAGAAGAGATGACTGCCTTTTTAGCTGTTGGATGATTTATTTCAGTGGTGTTGCACTGCTGTAATGGGGAACTGGCTTTGACCTAGTAAATTTGCACAGACGAAATATTACTGTGTGAGCTACTCATTTCTCTGCTCGTAAAACATTACACTTCTCTCCCCTTCTAGATGATCGCACCACCAGAACGTAAATACTCCGTCTGGATTGGGGGCTCAATCTTGGCTTCTCTGTCTACCTTCCAGCAAATGTGGATCAGCAAAGATGAATACGAGGAAGCTGGTCCTTCCATTGTCCATCGCAAATGCTTTTGAGTACACTCATGATGTGCCATCAATGATAAGTAACGGTGGTTCTCTACACCACATCCCCCCTTGTGGGAAGTACATGCTTTAGGCTTCCTTCTATTGCTTATTAAAACACAATAAATGGTTATCATGCCAATTAGTATATTGTTTGTCTTGTTTCTGAACGAGGAAAAGACACTGTAATTTAACATGCAATTGACAGATGCCTTCCAAGAGTAATTATAGCAATAAAACAATAAATTCTGTAGAACTTTTCCTTCATGAATCTCAGAGCGTTTTAGAAACATTCATGAGTTAAACCTCACAAAGTTGCTGTGGTGTTGATCAGTATTATTACCCTCTTTTACTGATGGAGAATCTGAAGCGCACAAAAATTAAATGGTTTCTCCAAACTTATATAGGTAGAAATTCTCCCCTTGTGCAGAGACCCTGCACAAAGTCTATGCACCCTGTAAGCGTTGTTTTGAGTATTATGTGATGCATAGCTTTTTTGCTGTCCCTCTGTATAGGGATGAATTTCACCACAGTGAGAAAGTGGCAGACACAGCAAATTTGGATGGATCTAAAGTGCAAAGTCCTTTGTGCAGAAGTTGCATATAATCTTTTCCTTTGCTTCCCATGATTGTTTGGCAGGAACCCATGCTACTGGTCATGAGTGTCAACAAACTGTAGTGGTTTTGTGCTGTAATTACATGTACCAGATTAATTTACCTGTCACACATTGTTCTGCTTACATGTCTCTTTTTTTAGCAGTTAATTGATTTTAATTAACTTGCTACCACTGTCCTTCTTATGCCAAAGAAATGAATACTGAGTAAATAAGAAGACTTTCAAATGTGTTATCAAACTCTTCTGGTTTAATGGATCAATAAAAGTGTAATTATCCATGCTAAAGTGATTTACTTTAATTATATAGTGACCAGTTTATCTATTAAACGTATACTAATAAGTAGTCATAACAGTCTATTTTAATTTAATTAGGTCAATGAAAATTGCTTTGTTAAATTCCAACTAAGTGTTCAAGATAAGCAATTTTAAAATTAAGCTAACAAGTTTCACAATTTCTATAAAAAAAATATTTGCCTGTACTTCCAAATGGCTCAGTGTACTGTAATGCTCTATCCTTGAAAGTGATGACAGGATTTGTATCCTCCTTGCTATATTTCAAGTGCAAAACAAACTCATTTGACAGATGGGCCTGATTCTGCACTCCTTAGGCAAGCCTCCCTTTGACTTCATGACTTTAATATCAGGCCTTCGGGGTTCACTCACTCTGAGGTATGGTAGGTAAGTACTATCCCTGTGCCTGGATTGAGAAAGAATGGCACAGAGAGGAAGAGTGATTGGACAAGGTCTTCCAAGGGCGGAGTCTGGAATATAATCCAGGATTCTTGACACCCAGTTGAGCGATCTAACAATTGGACAATGATCTCTCTCTCACTGGTGTCACTGCACTCTACACTGATACTTCCTAAATCCTTCCTTCATAGCTGGAAAGAGTTGTTGTCAGCAAGGATAGCTATTCTCTTTCAAGGAGGGAAAAAACAAATCAACTGTGTAGCATATTGATTTTCCATGGCCAGGGAAATAGATTCAATGCATGCTTCCTCAGCTCACAGCCTGTTTATGTGGCCTGTGCTCTGGGGAAAGAGTGTTTTTTTTTTTAATTGGCAACTTTTATAGAAGCTGGGTTTTTTCTTCTAGGTAAAATGACCAAGGGTTATTTCAAGTCAACATTCTTAAAGTATGGAAAAAAAATAGAGGATGATATAAATAATTCCCATTCCCTTCAGAGGCAACATAACAGACATTGCCCTGGCCCACAGCATGTAAGCAAGAAGTGATTAACTGATGTCAAGATCAGCAGTTCTTATCAAAGTGCTGCTGCTGGCCCATTTGTTTTTCAGATCGCCTCTTGGGTACTGCCAGTCAACTGTTGCCCATTGAATTGAACCAGCATTTTTGGTTAACATTTGATCTTCCATCTGCATGCTGTGTGTTTGTCCATGCCATTTCCAGCTCCTCGGTGTAACTGTGCAAAAAATTAAAAGGTGATGACTAATACTCTCGAGGGACTGATTAGTAATTAATGCAAAATGCCAGGTGTTTGCCTTTGTTCCATGAATTGCATTACAAACCCGTATTTCTGTTCATGTTTCTAATAGAGAAAAAGTTTCTGTTGCATAGGGCTTACTTCATAACACAACTAGTGTTCTAGGAAAGTATCATTAACTGATCCTTATATCAGAAATGTGATTCTGTTCCCTTAATGTATTTTTCAGAGACAAACTAAATGTATGTAGAATTTGATGTTAATTCAGTATCATTGATTAATAAGAACATCCATAGCCTTTTGAAAAAGAACTTTATGAATGTTTTAAAGAGGTTATCTAATCCTGTTAGCTGCTAATTCTAGCCCTATGCAAACTCACCTCTTCACCCAAATACTGCTCTCTGAGAATGGGAGCTGAAAGACCAGTGAGTCAGTAGCAGGCAAAAATATTAATCCTTGTCTTGTTCCTAGTTTTGATTTTTGAATGGCAGCATAAATTCTAATGGTCAGTAACTGTATTTTCCAAACAAATGTAAATATTTGTAAGAATCACTGAGAATCTTCAAAATAAATTTTACCCTAAGCTTAATGGCTTGATCTAGGTTTATATCACCACTTACGTGAGACGCTGACAAACTTGACACAATGTGGATTGAGACTAGCAGCCTTGAACAGCTCTTGAACTTGATCTTGTCATCTCTCTAGGCAATACAGAATCATCTTTAACCTGTATGTCTTGCAGCCAGTGATGTTTGTGGGGATATCCTTAGGTTCTCAGATTAGTGATGTGTGTTTATTTTTACAAATCCTTGTAATGTTGAAACAGAATATAATCAGGTTCATTAATGAAAATGCCACATTTACTCTGGTTTTGCCATTTTTAAGGGTTTCCTTAAATGTTCATGCTTTTTAAAAAACCTAACCCAACTCCTTGTACATCTCCCTTCTGTGCGTACTAATCAGAGCAAAAATTGTCAGAGTGGCACAGCCCTGGGACCTACAATTCCTCAAACTCATTTTTACAGGTCATACTCTGAGAGCCCCAAAGCAGTAAAGGGGTCAAGTATCCTGGCTAATGTGGTGTTGCCACAAAGCATATCAGGATGTACCAGTCAAGTCATATTGTTATTTTGGCATGATGTGTGTGACTGATGGGAAAAAATGATTGAGCATACTACACTGCCTCATAATAAGGTTTCTGAAAATGACTGACTAAAATGAAACTTTAATAGAAGAAACAGTCAGCAAAGGGACACTGGTCAAAATGTAGCAAAACATGTTGCCCAACTTAAAATCAGTAGAAGTGTTTCCATGTATATTTATAAATACTCCAGTGGAAGTAGGGTTTTTTTGTTCATTCCCTTGCCCTACTTGCAACACAAACATTAAAGTATTGTGCCACTGTGCTAGAACTTGAAGGTGGAATTGACTGGAAATAAAAGTGAAACTGACTTGTGTATATTCTTCATCTAAGCAATCCAAAAAAGAAACCAACAGCCTTTCAATTTTAAAAATACTCTGTTTGGGTAATCTGCCAGTGCTATTTACCTAGGTAAGTATATGGTTTTTACCAGAGACAATGTGCTTTTAATGGAATTTAACCATTGAAAAAGACAAAAAGAACTTGATTTAGTGTATTTTATTTTTTTTAAATCTGAAAACTTTGCTTTTAGAACTACTTAGGAAAATGCATGTATTTGATACACATTTGTCTCAGATAAGCAGATATACTTTTGGAAATTGCTTATATTTAATTTTTTGTTTATTAAAAGCCTTCTGACATGCTTCAGCCCAGTTATATTTTCCCCAAATTAAAAATTCCCTCGTGCCCTGCCATCTCCTAAGTCAAACCATTGAAAAAAAAGTATGGGCCCTTGTACTGAACCATAAAGATCATCTGACTCTGGTTTTGTGGTACACCTGAAACAGGAGAGCTGAGAGCCCACTATTGAGAATACTACTTGCATTTAAATCTAAGGCTTGTTATCTTGAGTGTCCCACACTGAACCCAGCTGCAGAGATCAGTGGCCTCTCAGGTAGTTAGGTCCCAACCCATGAAGGATATCAGTATTTCTGTGTCATTAATTTGTATAAAAAGTTACTTCATGTTTTCTGGTTTGATCTTATAGTATTAACAATTGGGTTAGAGCTCCAGAAATCTTTCCCAAATGACACTACTCAAACTTCTCTACACTATCTAGCCTGAGGCAGGTTGAGTGTCCTTTAATGAGCACAATTATGCAAAAATATTTTAAAAAGAAAATTCATGTATGTACTGTATTATTTTTAAATGTAGATAGCAATTTCTTGAAGTACAGCATCCGTGAATGAAATTGCAGTTATTCTGCAGATAATTAGAACACTCCTTTGGGTTTTCTTTTCTTTTCTTTCATCTGCCAAACAAAATTCTATTCAGAATCCTTGTCTGGCATATTCATCTGTCCAGCTGAGACTAATGCTTGAGTTCTCAATGCTCAGAATAGGAATCTGCATCCTGCAGCTGATTCTATTTTCAATGTGGAAGGCGCTCAATTATGTTCTGAATACATCCCTAACAATCCACGTGTGCAATCTTATTCAAAATTAAGATTCATTTTTAAAAGAGAATTAATTATGTGCTATGAGCGAATACTGACAAAAAAAATAAAACCATTTTGGCAAACCCTCTTGTTCCTTGGGATGAAATTGCCTCAGCCCCATTTAAGCCTTGCTTTAGCTCTCCACAGGGGCTTGTGGACATCAGAATGCAGTAGGTGAGGATTTCCCAACCCCCAAGAGAGTGACTCAGCACTGGCTGCAAAAACTCTTCCACGGTACACCTCATGTATCTTTTTACTCCAACAGTGTCTCTATACCCATGTAAGCTCTAAAATCTGTCCTGTTATACCTGTGCAAATCCCACTCAGCAAGCTCAAGTGATATGCTATTTGGGTTCCAGTGATGTTAACAGTATTACCAACCCCAAGCATTCAGAGATCATACCAATGGCTTAAAAATAATTATATTTTAATAAAACAATACAGTTGATATTTTTAATTTACCCACTGTATCATTCAGGTCATGTTTTCTATTTTTTTTTCAACTATGAGCACTATAAACCTCTCCTTAAAAGGAAAAAAAGATGCTATCTGAGATTCTTACTACATCAGGAGCTGGGACTTTAAGAAAAAACACCACATATGAGATTCATGGTAAAACTTTGAGTCTACAACACCATCAAAAGGGTTTCACATGGTAAAGTGTATTGCAGAAATTGGAAATCAGAATGGTAATAGCCTGGTTAATAGGATAGAAACTCGATGACATTACTGTGCTCGATAAAAGGGGATATTGGCAAAGGTCATTTGGATTTTTAAGGTGCTACTATTGCGTCCTTTAAAATTGCTCATCTGCTCACAAAGAAGAAAAAACCCTTTCAAGATGGTGAATTGTTGAAGGAAGCATTTTTGACTGGTGCTGATTGCCTGTTTCAAGGATTTCCTAACAAGGATGAGTTTTTGTCGGCAATACAAGACTTGCAGTTATCAGATAACACAGTTACGAGGAGGATACATGCAGTTTCAAGCGACATGCAAATTCAGCTAAAGGATGACTTGGAAATATGTGACTGGTTTTCACTGCAATTTGATGAGTCGACAGATATATCGGATACATCGCAGTTGGCAGTTATGGTGAGGATGGTATTTAGTGATGTCACCATAAAAGAAAAGTATTGCCTATGAAAGGGCGAACAAAGGGTGAAGACATCTATAATTTATTCAAATCATATGCAGCATCAATTAGTATGCCACTACACAAGTTGTCTGCGATCACCACTGATGTGGCACCAGAAATGATGGGCAGCGCCAATGGTTTCATTGCTCTCTGTAAGAAGAATTAATCCTTTCCAAACTTTGTCTTATGATTGTATTATCCACCAAGAAGCTTTGTGTCAAAGTTCTTTCTTTTCAACACATCATGAATGTCGTTATTAAAATAATTAACTCTATTCGAGCGAAACCTTTGCAACACCGACTTTTTAAGGCCCTGTTGGAAGATGTTGATGATAAACAATCTGATCTTATCTTGCACACAGAAGTACGATGGCTGAGCAAAGGTAAAATTCTTGCACATTTTTTAAGCCCAATTGAAGAGATCAAAGAATTTCTGAAGTCCACAAATCAGAACTTCGAGCAACTACAAGACTCCAGCTGGTTAATGGACTTGGCTTTTCTTGCCGACATCACTGACAAATTGAACATTTTAAATCTTGAGCTCCAGGGAAAAGACAAACATGTGGCTCAAATGATAGGTTCTGTAAAATCATTCAAAGCAAAACTGATCTTGTGGATGTCACATATGAAGACGAAGTCTCTCGTACATTTCCCAAGTATGAAGAAAATGGTATGTGACAGTGATTTTAAACCATCACCACTTGTTATCCACATTCAAACACTTCTGGAACAATTTGAAAAGAGATTTCAACAGTTCATTATCACTGAGCCTGTAGTTGCCTTTCTTGTGAATCCTTTTACTTGCCAAATAGAGGTAACAGAAATGGCTACATCAATTGCGAGTCTCATTCAAGTAAGAACAGAAGACATGGAACTGGAGATTTTGGACCTTCAAAATTATATTGTTCTAAAATCCTGTGCAACAGATGAAAACTTTTGGAATCTGGTTGACTGAAAAAAGTTTCCTGCCTTAAAAAATGTAGCATACAAAATAAAATCTTATTTCGGTTCCACTTATCTATGTGAAGTTCTGTTTTCAACAATGAACATCATAAAATCAAAATACAGATCTCAGCTTACAGATGCCCACCTTGATGCTTACAAACGGGAATATCATCCTACTCGCCCAACTACGAAAAATTGGCTGAAGAAATGCAGTGCCAAAAATCACACTGATTTTATTAGAAAAACTACATGAATTAATTATACCTATTTTCCATTAAGCGCTGATGAGCGCGTATGATTAACTTGTGTTTAACTTTTTTTCATATTTGTTTGTTTATTGAAATACAGATACAAGTAACAATACAAAGAATATTTTTAATTAACCATAACTGGCTGTCTATGTTAAAGTAAGAATAATAAATATATTTGGACCAGCAGTTCAACAATGTTTTACTTTTTTAAAAATAAATAAGATGAAAACTGTTTATGATATATATTTTGTAAAAAATCCTTAATTTTTCTTACAGGTAGATAAAAAAGAGCAAATTCACATGGTAAGGTGAAAGAGTAATTGCCGAATAATTTAATTAATACCTTTTACATGTAAAGTTACTTTTTTATCTTATGGATTCATATATTATGTAATATTAAATATGATTTTTTTCATATTATTTAATGTACAAATACAAAATAAGCCTTGAAAAATTGTTGGCCCCCGCCACACTCTTCTGAAAACATGAATGTGCTACTGGCCACAAAAAAGTTGGGGACCACTGCCTTAGAGGTTCCAAGGCACTATTGACAGGTAGGGTTTGACCCAGTGTTCCTGGCCAGAAGTTCACGTTCCTACCCTCCCTAGCTTTACAGCATGCTAGGCAGCCATTTGTCTGCTTGCTCCCTGTGTCCCAGAGGTGAAGTGTGATTATTTTAAATGTAAAGGGCAGGGAATTTATACCGCATGTTAGCCATTTGTCTACTTGTTCCCTGCAGCCTAGAGGCAAAGTGTGATTCTTTTAAATGTAGAGAGCTGCAGACCACATTTTAAGAGAGTGCTTGTCTCAGACACCTCCCCTTCCCATTTTTGATCATGTAGACCATCTCTCCAGCCATTCATGATAATACAACATCTCTCTCTATCTTAAATACCTATTATGGCCCCTTTCCTTAGCATCTGAGTGCCTCATAGTCTTTAATGCACTTTTTCCTCTTAACACACCCCTGTGAATGAGGAAAGTACAATTACCACCATTTTACAGATAATGACCTGAGGCACAGAGAACACAACATAAGAATGGCCATACTGGGTCAGACCAAAGGTCCATCCAGCCCAGTATTCTGTCTACCGACAGTGACCGATGCCAGGTGCCCCAAAGGGAGTGAACCTAACAGGTAATGATCAAGTGATCTCTCTTCTGCCATTCATCTCCACCCTTTGACAAACAGAGGCTAGGGACACCATTCCTTACCCATCCTAGCTAATAGCCATTAATGGACTTAACCTCCATGAATTTATCTAGTTCTCTTTTAAATCCTGTTATGGTCCTAGCCTTCACAACCTCCTCAGGCAAGGCGTTCCACAAGTTGACTGTGAGCTTTGTGAAGAAGAACTTCCTTTTATTTGTTTTAAACCTGCTGCTCATTAATTTCATATGGTGGCCCCTTGTTCTTATATTATGGGAACAAGTAAATAACTTTTCCTTATTCATTTTTTCCACACCACTCATGATTTTATATACCTCTATCATATTCCCCCTTAGTCTCCTCTTTTCCAAGTTGAAAAGTCCTAGCCTCTTTAATCTCTCCTCATATGGGACCTGTTCCAAACCCCTAATCATTTTAGCTGCCCTTCTCTGAACTTTTTCTAATGCCAGTATATCTTTTTTGAGATGAGGAGACCACATCTGTACGCAGTATTCAAGATGTGGGCGTACCATGGATTTATATAAGGGCAATAAGATAGAGTATATCTTATTCTCTATCCCTTTTTGAATGATTCCTAACATCCTGTTTGCTTTTTTGACTGCCGCTGCACACTGTGTGGACGTCTTCAGAGAACTATCCACAATGACTCCAATATCTCTTTCCTGATTAGTTGTAGCTAAATTAGCCCCCATCACATTGTATGTCTAGTTGGGGTTATTTTTTCCAATGTGCATTACTTTACATTTTCCACATTAAATTTCATTTGCCATTTTGTTGGCCAATCACTTAGTTTTGTGAGATCTTTTGGAAGTTCTTCACAGTCTGCTTTGATCTTAACTATCTTGAGCAGTTTAGTATCACGTGCAAACTTTGCCACCTCACTGTTTACTCCTTTCTCCAGATCATTTATAAATAAGTTGAATAGGATTGGTCCTAGGACTGACCCTTGGGGAACACCACTAGTTACCCCTCTCCATTCTGAAAATTTACCATTTATTCCTACCCTTTGTTTCCTGTCTTTTAACCAGTTCTCAGTCCATGAAAGGATCTTCCCTTTTATCCCATGACAACTTAATTAACATAACAGCCTTTGGTGAGGGACATTGTCAAAGGCTTTCTGGAAATCTAAGTACACTATGTCCACTGGATCCCCCTTATCCCCGGTTGTTGACCCCTTCAAAGAACTCTAATAGTAAGACATGATTTCCCTTTACAGAAACCATGTTGACTTTTGCCCAACAATTTATGTTCTTCTATGTGTCTGATAATTTATTCTTTACTATTGTTTCAACTAATTTGCCCGGTACAGACTTTAGATTTACCGGTCTGTAATTGCCGGGATCACCTTTAGAGCCCTTTTTAAATATTGGCGTTACATTAGCTAACTTCCAGTCATTGGGTACAGAAGCGGATTTAAAGCACAGGTTCTAAACCACAGTTAATAGTTCCGCAACTTCACATTTGAGTTCTTTCAGAACTCTTGGGTGAATGCCATCTGGTCCCAGTGACTTGTTACTGTTGTTTATCAATTAATTCCATAACCTCCTCTAATGATACATCAATCTATGACAATTCCTCAGATTTGTCACCTACAAAGGACGGCTCAGGTTTGGGAATCTCCCTAACATCCTCAGCCGTGAAGCAAAGAATTCATTTAGTTTCTCCGCAATGACTTTATCGTCTTTAAGTGCTCCTTTTGTATCTCAACCCTTCGGGGCCCCACTGATTGTTTAGCAGGCTTCCTGCTTCTGATGTACTTAAAAAACATTTTGTTATTACCTTTTGAGTTTTTGGCTAGCTGTACTTCAAACTCCTTTTTGGCTTTTCTTATTATGTTTTTACACTTAATTTGGCAGTGTTTATGCTCCTTTCCATTTACATCAGTAGGATTTGAGTTCCACTTTTTAAAAGATGCCTTTTTATCTCTCACTGCTTAACAGAGAACTTGAGTGACTTGCCCAAGGGCACACAGGCAGCAGGGACTTGAACCCACCTCTCCCAGCCTTTCTTCCTGTCCTAACTACAGCAGTTTCTTACACGGAGAATTAATTAGGAAAGTATTTAATATATTGTTAGCCGTCTTTTAATGAAATGTATTAGCTGGAAATTAGGAGGAGGAGGACCCAGCCTTATGACCATCTAGCTCTGTCAGTGGTCCACTGCCCACACTTTGAGAACCTCAGGTGTAAGAACATATGCTGAAGACCTGTCTCGGTTTATATTCAGGTAAAATCCTTAATTGATTCAGTGAGAGTTTTGAATGAATAAGGACTTCGGGATGTGCCTCATAGTATGTAAAGTGGTTGCAGTAGTGAAAGGCACTATGTAAATGTAAGATGATATTAATAATTTGTTGAGCTGCAAAGTAGCCAAATTCACCCATCCTTGGTGATACTGAGAATGTTCAATGGAGCTATGTGTATAAATTGAATAAAACCCACTCTGAATACAGTGGAGCCTTAGCATTTTCTACTACATTAGCAGCTGTACTTGTACATTTGTTGCTTTGATCCTTTGAATTATTTCAGATTGTTGTTAAATGATTTACCTGCTAGTCTTTGAAGAGAACCTAAACCTAAAAATGCAGAGAGAGAGAGAGGCCTTGTGTATTAGAAAAATTATTCTAGGCAGCAGCAAACTAGAAAGAAGTTAATGCATCTTCACCCAGTTCCTTAGGGTTGTTGAAGAAATGAGAGAACAATACACACTACTATGAGTAATAGATTTAATGTTAATAAACTGCAGGCTGGTTTCCCAGGTGTGACAAAGAAACTGAACTGTGATCATACAAATACAAGAAAACCAGTTTTTAATTCTATTTTAGCTAGGTAAGGACCAATTTTTCATGGACCTAGCAAATTGCTCTTACTTTTCTGATTATACAAGGAGCTGTATTTCATGAACTTTGATGTTTGCCAAGTTCCTGGACCTCACGGCTCCAACTGTGTCTCTGAAGCAAGTACAGATTTTAATAGCCATATCATAGAATAAGCATTCATCAACATTCTTGAAGTTCCTTTCCTGGAAACATGTTAAATAAAAAAAAAACACCCTGCCCCAAATTGTAATAACCAGTTTTTTTTCCATCCAAAAGCAGAAAGTCTGTCCAGCAAATCAAAATATTTTAAAATAGACATTTCTCCTCAAGGGGCTCATGCAGGGGGAAAACCTTTATTAATACATCGGGCCAGATCCTCAACTGGTGTAAATCAGGGTAACTCCAGTAACTTCAGTGGATTATGTCTGTTACACCTGTAATATTTAAACATTAATGCCTTTCTTTCAAAATAGTAATTTATTAAACCTGTCACCTGTAGCACTGCACTTAAAAATTTTGTTTCAGCTCAACAGTACTTTCCTGTCTCCCTTAAAATGATTTGTGATCCAGAGTGAATTATTTGTTGTCACTGATGCCCATAGTTATTCCTCATGCTCTCTTAAAAAGTACAGATAACATTTTTCAATGGTTTTATTTGCCTGGGGTTTCCTTGACTCCATTTCCAAATTAATTGGGCTGTATTTCTGGCAAAGTATCATCTTTTTGGAACCATAAGCTAAGCAACTGGTGAAACCAGCACTAGGCCTTTGCTGATACCTAGGCCCCTTCAAATTGTAAAGGCAGTGAAGTTAGAGAATTCAAGGAACCAGAGAGACAAAAGAGAAGAGATGATGAAGAATGTTTTTTTTTAAAGTAATGGAAATAATAACATAAGAATGACCTCACTGGGTCAGACTAATGGCAGATCTAGCCCCAGAATACTGTCTTCTGACAGTGGCCAGTACCAGAAGCTTCAGAGGGAATTAACAGCTCAGGGCAACTATCTAGTGATCCATCCCATGTCATCTAGTCCCAGCTTCTGGCAGTTAGTGGTTTAGGGACATCCAGAGAATGAGGTTGCATCCCTGACCATCTTTGGCTAGTAGCCATTGATTGACCTATCCTCCATTAACGTATCTAATTATTTTTTGAACCCAGTTTCTAGTTTAGTCTTCACAACATCCCCTGGCAACGAGTTCCACAGGTTGACTGTACATTGTATGAAGAAGTACTTCCTTATGTTTGTTTTAAACATCCTGCCTATTAATTTCATTGAGTGACCCATGGTTCGTGTGTTATGTGAAGAGGTAAATAACACTTCCTTATTCACACTTGCCATACCATTTATGATTTGATAGACCTCTATCATGTGCCCTCAATAGTCATCTCTTTTCCAAACTGAATGGTCCCTGTCTTTTTAATCTCTCCTCATATGGAAGCTGTTCCATACCCCCAATAATTTTTGTTGCTCTTTTCTGAATGCGATTTTTTTTTAAGCTGGAGTGACCAGAACTGCACACAGTATTAAAGGTGTGGGTATAACATGGATTTATATACTGACATTATGATGTTTTTCTGTCTTGTTATATATCCCTTTCCTAATGGTCCTAACATTCTGTTTGCTTTTTTGACTGCCACTGCACATTGAGCAGATGTCTCCACTATGATTCCAAGATCTTTCTAAAGTGGTAAAAGCTAACTTAGACCCCATCATATTATAAAAATAAAAACATGAGCACCATGGCAAATTACATGACAAAATAGATAAAGGAGAAATAGAAAATATTGAAGCCAATAACCACCTTTAGATCTAAATGATTATTGATCACCTTAGTGGATGGTACAACAATGGATTACAGCTGTGTCAGTCAAAAAGAAAATTGCATTTGCATTTGCAGTACACTGTGTACACAGAAATAAGAGGGAAGAGACAGAAATGTGTAAAGATTATGGAACCAAATCATCCCTGGAGGAAGTCCTTGAAATAAATGGCATCACGCTGGGGATGAATTGGTTCTTTCAGTTTTTATGATTTAGTGTGGAAGGGATTTGGTGATCCTTTCCTTCAAAGGTAGAGAGTGTGAGGCAATGATAAGCACTTTATGTGAGGAGTGAGGCTGTGCGTTCTGCTGGCAAAGACACATTACCTGGGGCTATAATTGCTCATTCATATTGTGACAGAACATACCCCAGTGTTCACACCCTACCATTGTAATAATGTTTCTACAAAGTATGCCTTGTGAGGTGTCATTTAAAACTCCTAATTTGCTGGTCAGTATTGTCCTGGTAAAATATGTGTGTAGCAACACTGTAAAAATGTGAAGTTATAGGATTCCCCTGTATGGTGTTATTAACACATGTTCCAAACCTCACAGTTCTGCCTAATTAGAAGTTGGCAGACAGGTCTGTCCTAAACAAAGGATTGTGTGCTCTGTTTAATTTGCATTTAAGCAGTAACAGAGTCATCAAGCAGGAAGGGAAGACAAAGAAAGTTGAAACAGGTGAAAAAGCCAGCAGGAAATATCCTTTCATATGGAGTCTTTGTCTCCTGGGTCTCAGTTGGAAATGTTTTTCAAGAGGGGGACTGAAACTATAAAAAGAAGGGACAAACACCTTAATCTCTCTCCCTGCCTATTGCATTCACTGCACCTGACGAGACAAAGGAAGTAGTTATTAGACTCTGGGGGAGGGGCCCTGACTGGTCATACAGCTTGTCATAGGGCTTAACCTATCCTCAGTTGCACAGGAAAAGAATTTCAGCCAGTCCTAACTCAGACAAATCAAACACGGGACTCTCCACTGGTTTGGGGAGGGAAACCCTCTGTAACAGGTTGGCTTACTCTTTAAGGGCCAGAGACCTTGGTCCAGTCAGCCCTATTCAATTAGCCCCAGTACTGGGTGCTAGATGTCAGAGGAAAGAAGCCCAAAAATGGATGTTGGCTGGAGAGCAGAGCAGAAGGCTGCAAGGAGCCAGAGGAGAGCACTAAGGCAGGCAGAAGACGTGAAGTCTACGTGAAGACTACAGCTAGGAAGGCCTGGGAGTGGGTACTATGCAAGGAGTAGGAACCAACCCAAAAGAGCTCAGGAGAGGACGAAGAGAGAGACAGAAAGAAGTCCGGGATGGGTGAAAGCTGAGTCTAGAGGGTGGGCAGAAGAGTGTTTGAATTAGAGGAGAGAAGGCAGATCCCTTGGAAAGGAGTTGGGCCCAGTTTGAAATTGGGGCAAATACTTTGTTTTGTTTGCTATGAACTTGGATACTCCGGAAGGAAGTGAGACTAACTGTGGTTTAACTGGAGGGCTAAGTCACTGAAGCCGCCTGGAAGGCATTGGTGGCTGGGTAGTCATGGAAGATGGCAGGGAGCCTAAGACAGATCTGTGTCAACACCCCACTGTGATATGAGGGAGCGCTCCAGGACAGTGAGTTTTGATACATCCCACAACAAACAAATCCATTATCAACTACTGTATAATTATTGACATTATGTCGCACATCACAGAAACTTGACATGTGGTAACAATGGGGATAAAACCTAGGCATACTCCTGCCCCAAAGTCACTTAAAAGTTTCCTTTAGCTATCAGTAAGGCCAAGATTTAGTCATGGGTATTTTTAGTTAAAGTTGTGGACAGGTCACAGGCAGTAAACAAAAATTCACAGCCCATGACCTGTCTATGACTTGTACTACATACCCCTGACTAAATCGTGGGGGGAGGGAGCTTCAGGGGTGCCACGGGTGCTCTGAGGCAGGGGGGTGACCCAGAGGCACCATGGGTGCTCTGGGGGAAGGGGCGGCACGAGGGTGCCATGAGTGCTGGGGAGGGTACAGTGGCACACAGCCCAGGACTGCCGCTGGTGCTTGGGGGGGGGGGGAAACCGTGTGGCCCAGGACTGCTGCTGGTGCTTGAGTGGGGGGCACATGGCTCAGGGGAGGGCGCGGTGGCCCAAGATTGCCCCAGCAGTAGCTGGTGCAATTGGCCCAGGGGCCTCCCAAGCTGCTTGGGCGGCCCAGGGGTCAGTCACACAGCCGCTGCAGAAGTCACAGAGGTCCCAGAAAGTCATAGAATCCATTACCTCCATGACAGACTCGCAGCATTAGCTATCAGTATGTATGGCACTCAGCTGAGAAGTTCTGACTCTATGTGGTAGAGGCCAGCGGTACACTGCAGCCTGATCACTAAAGTGCTCCATGTGTATGTGTACACAGCCCATGGCAGCAAGCCTCCCAGCTTGGGTAAACAGACGGGCTTGCAGGGCTCATGTTAGCACACCAAAAATAGCTGTGTAGACATTGTGTCTCAGGCTGGAGCTTGGGCTCTGAAGTTGAGGGTGAGGGTGGGCTTTAGACCCTGATCGCTAGCATGAGCCACAACGTCCAAGCTCTGTCTACACAGCTATTTTTAATGCAGTAGCCTGAGTTTGACCATCCAGGCTGGGAGGCTTGTGCTGTGGGCTGTGTACTCGTACCCTAAGTGTCCAGTCATTTAATTTCTTTACCACACAGGCTACTTAAGCCCAGCCTTTGCCCTCATGTTCTTCCTGGCTATGTCCCTAGTGCAGTATTACCAACTCTCTCATGATATTTGGTGGTTTTCATCAAGCCCCTGGAGTCACATGATTTTGTGAGAATCTCAGCTTTTTTCTAAAAAAAAAGTATATTTCTGCCCCTCGTGGTTGTGGGGGGAAATTTGAAAAGGTGACCTGAGTGCAGTCTCAAGGCTCAGAACACAGAAGCCCAAAATGTAGTATTTTTAAGCCACTCTCATGCTTTTTTGGCCCAAACTTTTGAAGCTGGCAATATTTTACTGCTTGTATGATAGTGTGAAGTTTATAAAAGAAGCAAACCAGCACTTCTGAACCATCCTGAAGGGGGAAAGGATGAAGTTGTTACAATGGCTTAATGTAAATATCAGTGCTCTAATGTAGTGGTTCTCAACCAGGGGTACGTGTACCTCTGGGAGTATACACAGGTTTTCCATCAACTCATCTGGTCATTTGCCTCATTTTACAATGGGCTACATAAAATGCACTAGCAAAGTCAGTACAAACTAAAATTTCATACAGACAAAGGACTTGTTTGTACGGCAAGCTGTCAGTACAATATTTATCTTCCAATTGATTTATTTTATAATTATAGGCAGCCCTCGGACTTACCACATAATTTTTTCCTGAAAATTGCGTCGTAATTCGAAATGTCGTAACTTGGAACTGCAATCAACTCCACGGCGGGACCGAGTGTCGTAAAGTCAAAACCAATTGTCGTAAGTCAAATCAAGGTGTCAATTCAGAAGCATCGTAAGTGCCATTTATCGTAAGTCGAACGTCATAAAGTCGAGGATTACCTGCATATGGTAAAAATGAGAATGTAAGTAATTTTGTGTTTTTATGTCTGATTTTGTAAGCAAGTAATTTTAAAGGGAGGTGAAACTTGGGATTACACAAGACAAATCAGACTCCTGAAAGGGCTACAATAGTCTGGAAAGGTTGAGAGCTACGTTCCCTGTAAGCTACACAGCCGTGTGGCAGCACAGCAGCCTATTACGCACGTACTCAGGGAACCCAGCCCTGGCAGACCTGCTTCAGCCATGGGAGTGGCGCCCCGCTGCAGACCCAAACCCAGCCCTGGCCTGGACCTGCTATGCCAGAGGAGAGGTGCCCCTCCCCTGGCCCGAACCTACCCCAGCTCCCGAGCTGCCACAGCCAGGGGACAGGTGCCCTGAACCAGGCCCGGTGAAGGACATAAATCCACACCGTGTAGAGGTCAAGCATAGGAGTTTATTACACACAACGCTGGCAGAGAGTCACCTTGCTTATTAGGCTCAGAGACACTATCAATCAATTGATTACAATGGAATATATGGATTTTCCATGGGCGGGGGAAAGTGACAGAGTAGGCAGTTCCAAACCCTAGGATAGGTTTTGCAGCAAGACAAGATAGCATATTAGCCAATGGTTAACAGGTTACATAATGTCTCCGCCCAAGGTCTCAAGTTAACATTTAATTAATACTTTGATAAAATGTTATTAGTATAAAATATACATATTGAATTCTGATATGGGGTCCACAGGAATGGGTAGCTCCTCTGATTGTCCAGCAGATACATTCCTAAGGGTTAAAGCAAAGAAACAGTGAAAGTATATGGCAATAAAGATTGTTTCCTTTGTGTTATAAGGCAGGCATTGGTCCCTTGGAAGGGGAGGTGGGAGGATGCCATATCTTATACTGACCTGTGCCAACTTTTCATAAACTCAAGGTTGGATCTGTGGGAAGAACGTATCCCTACAGAAGAAACTAACACAATAGGAACAGGGATCCTTTGTTCAATCTGCAACTCTGAATAAGACACAATTATTTAGTTCTTAGCTCCAGCACCTGGTAAGTTGCTGACTAGTCTTATTTTAGCAAAACAAGATTATGCGTTTACTCCAGCTTTCTCTTAGCTGATCACTATTTGCTAGGCCTCTGGTCTCTTGACCAAACTCTGGACGTTGGGTCTGAAACAGAGCTGGCACAATCCATATACCTGGTTGTTATATAAAACGCACATGGATTTTAACCCTTCACCCAGCCTGGATCTGCCATGGCTGGGGGAGAAGTGCCTGTCCCCCGGACCTGCTGCAGCCGGGGGACAGGCGTCCCAGCCCCAACCCAGCCCGGTCCCCAACCTGCCGCGGCTGGGGCAGAGGCACCTACCCCATGTCCCCAGCCCTAGAGCTGCCACGGCAGGGAGAGGCGCCTTTCCCCTCTGAGCCCTGTTGCTGCTGTGGGGAGAGAGATCTGGAGGAAGTCCTCTCTCCTTGTCATAGCCCTGGGGTAGCCTGCACCCCAAACTCCTCATCTCTGGACCCACCCCAGAGCCTGCACCCCCAGCCAGAGCCCTCATCCACCCACCCCAACACTGAGCCCCTCATCCCCAGCCCACCACAGAGCCTGCACCTCAACCCTCTGCCCCAGCCCTGAGCCCCTCATCTCCGGCCCCACCCCAGAGCTTGCACCCCCAGCTGGAGCCCTCTCCCACACTCCAGACACCTCGGCCCCACCCCCTCCACATGAATTTTGTTATGAATTTTTGACACATCACCTCCATATTGGTGCACATAACAAAATTCATTCTGCGTACTTGTGGGAAAAAATTAGAGCGAACACTGGTTGAGAGTCACTACGCTAATGTTTGGTAGTGGACTGCAAGAATAAAGGGTATGCACATAATTAAATGCATTACTTTGGATATTAATTCATTTCAGCAATGGTGTATTCAGATACTGCTACAAAGCAATAGAGAATATTCCTTAAATAAACGGAACATTGGTGCTGGGTTTTGAAACAAAGGTCACTAATTGGCTAGATTTGGTTTAGATTTTGACTTGCAAGACTCATGAGCGAAACTTCCCCAGAAAAGGCGACTTGTCTGTGGATTAGCGTTGAGGGGAAGTATTGAATTGCCATTTCTTTTTTGTATCTAGAATAATGAATAACTGATGATACGCAGTTTAGCCAGGCTACATCAAGTTAACAATTTCTAATCCTGACTCTCACGCTCTGCCTTCCTCTGTTGCCTTGGGTGAGTTACTTAATCTTTCTGCCATCTGTACAATGGGAATAATACTCACCTAGCTCACAAGGGGAGTGGGAGGATTGATTGGTTAATGTTTATAGAGGGCTTTCAGGATGAAAAGCCCTTTGTAAATGCGAGGTAATTATCTTCAGTGGGGATTACATTTTTATTGCGTAGTAAATGAAACCAGGGGGCCTCTCTTGCAATCTTTATCCTAGCTAATCCTGTTGAAGTTAGTGGGAGAAGGTTCTGCAGATTTCATCTTACCTCACAGAGACTAGTACTACCTAGTCCAGCTTCCATTAACATAAATGGCTGTTTTGACATTGACTTCAGTGGAAGTAGGAAGGTGCAGTACTCTCTGAATACAGATCGCACACATTCCTGTGTAGCTAGCCACTGTAACAGTCTGCGAGGAATGTTCCACTTATGGCAGTTTTTTCATCCTGGTAGTCTCATAAAGAGCATTTTCCATTGCAAATCACACACTAAATCAGCTGCCTGGCTCACACATAAAGAGAGTGCTGAATTAGCATGAGATGACCCAAGAATGCAAAGGGATTTCTTTCATTACCAGAGGCCTGATGCAGGGAAGAAGAGAAGATGGGTTTCCTAGACAACCACCGGTGCTGCTGTGTAAGTGAAGCAAGGCATAGAGACTGAAAAGAGAGTTTATCAAGGGCAGGAATCAGTTTGGAAGGAGGTCTGAATAGAAAACATTGAATTTTGTTTTAAAATGTAAAATATATCAAACTTTAACTCTTCATGGACACCACTTAAGGATGCTAGGAAGCAATAATGACAATTTCAGAACTGCAAGTATAGGAAATACAGTGTAAAGCATACGCCTACATATGTCACCTCCCCATATGTATGCACTCATAAATGCTCACATATACACCATCCTTTCCCCATCCACCTCAGCTTTGTTACCAAGATCACACCCAGATAGCTTTAATTCATCCGTCTGATGCCAATGTTCCTATGTCAATGTTTATTTCCTCCTGTTTGTGATTTGGGGTCTAGCATTATGTCCCCTTAGTAACCTTAACTAGTCATTACAAATGTGTGTGTTTGAAATGTTAGAATTGTGAACTGGAATTCATTGTCATTAGTAATTATTTTCTGATGGATATACTATATACCCCTTAGTTTTTAAAGATACATTTAATTTGCACGTGTGTCAAATGAAAAATCTGTGTATAATGTATGTGGAAATAGGTTAACTGTGAATGTTATACTATTTGGAAATGTCATTGTTAGCGCTCTAGATTTTCAGCTCATGAATGTGAGCTGCCTGTTGTTTTGATTTTGCAGTGCAGTATATTATTTATGGTGAAGATTTTATATGTAGCCATTTTGATGAGCTCTGCACTTTTTGTAAGTGATAATTGCAGAAATGGTCATGTTTGCATTCAGTGATGTACTGGGACCAGATAGTTTATGCCATGCATTGTGATCCCACATTTGTAGTGTAGCATATTTTTGGTGAATTGTTTTGAGACAGAGATCAGTGATGCATTTTAGCAGTGTGGGTGGGCTGATCTCTTATGCGTTATTTTGTATTGTTTCTTGTTACAGATATTTGCATTAATTTATTTGTAAACACTATTCTGTACTGGGCAGAGTTAAGGTTATTTGGGATGCTTTTGGTGATTATGATTCAGTAGGATTGATTGGTTGATTTATTTTGAGAAGCATATAGTTGAGGGAAAGTGATATATGTAGATATGTGGTTTTAGTCTGTATTTCCTGGTTTTGAGGATTTGAGTGAACCACCGGCCCCCAGCCTCCCTGAGTGCCAGGTGGCACAGGCCCAGCACCTGGGACCCCCCCAGCACTGGGCAGCCCCAGGCAGCCCAAGTCCTGGCCGCAGGCTGGCCACGGCCACCCTAGCCCCAGGCCCAGCAAAATTCCCTGAAGAGGAGCAACCATCCTACCTGGGCTGGGGCCAAGGGGGAAGAGCAAGCAGGAAGGGGCCTTACGGGCAGAGTGTGGGTGAGGTCACGCTGGGCTGTTTGGGGAGGCATAACCTTCCCCAGCCTATGATACACACCACCTATGGTTTTAATGCCACTAGTGCACCATAATATATATCCTGTTTTTAAAAAGAGAGGAAATTCTGAGCATGTGACACATGGTTAATCTTTCTATTCACAGATATGATTTTCTAAAATTTATAGGACCTGATTTAGTTTTGCCATTGATTTCAATGGGAACAAACTCAGACCAATATTGTATGTCCTGAGCCAGTTGTTGTTGTTATTAATTATTATTATTATTATTAGTTATTGTTATTACTAAAGCACCTATGGGCATATGATGGTGGCTAATTTAGCTACAACGAATCAGGAAAAAGATCTTGGAATCATCATGGATAGTTCTCTGAAGAGGTCCACACTGTGTGCAGAGGTGGTCAAAAAAAGCAAACAGGATGTTAGGAATCATTAAAAAGGGGATAGAGAATAAGAATATATTGCCCTTATATAATTCAATGGTACGCCCACATCTTGAATACTGCGTACAGATGTGGTCTCCTCATCTCAAAAAAGATATACTGGCACTAGAAAAGGTTCAGAGAAGGGCAACTAAAATGATGAGGAGTTTGGAACAGGTCCCATATGAGGAGAGATTAAAGAGGCTAGGACTTTTCAGCTTGGAAAAGAGGAGACTAAGGGGGAATATGATAGAGGTATATAAAATCATGAGTGATGTTGAGAAAGTGGATAGGGAAAAGTTATTTACTTATTCCCATAATACAAGAACTAGGGGTCACCAAATGAAATTAATGGGCAGCAGGTTTAAAACAAATAAAGGGAAGTTCTTCTTCACACAGCGCACAGTCAACTTGTGGAACGCCTTGCCTGAGGAGGTTGTGAAGGCTAGGACTATAACAGCGTTTAAAAGAGAACTGGATAAATTCATGGAGGTTAAGTCCATTAATGGCTATTAGCCAGAATGGGTAAGGAATGGTGTCCCTAGCCTCTGTTTGTCAGAGGATAGAGATGGATGGCAGGAGAGAGATCACTTGATCATTGCCTGTTAGGTTCACTCCCTCTGGGGCACCTGGCATTGTCCACTGTCGGTAGACAGGATACTGGGCTAGATGGACCTTTGGTCTGACCCAGTACGGCCGTTCTTATGTTCTTATGTTCTAGGAGCCCTAGTCATGGACTAGGAGTTCACGGTGTTAGGTGCTGTACCAAAACGGAACAACCAGTCTCTTCCTCAAAAAGCTTAACATTTTATGATGGAACTAATGTAAATATAATGTACATGGCCAGTTATCTGAAGGAATTAGTGTAAATACAGACAAAATACAGATCATCTTTATGTGTGCACAGGAAAAGAAGTGGATAAATGAGGCACAACTGCTATACCCTGCTCTGAATTTCCTTTTGTAAGCCTACAGAATTCCTTCTGGGTCAGAGTTATCAAGCTGCACCTCTTGTGTAGCTTATCATACCTACCAGGGACAGGCGTCTGTGCAGGTGGCACTGAACAGGGGCCCTGGTCATAAAATCCAGGCACAAAGTGTATCCAATTTTGTCAGAAAAATGGTGAGGATGCTCTGGGGAAATTCAGAGCCATGTCTGGATCAAAACTGCATGGACAGCCCTCCTACTGGTCAGACCAAAACCATGGATCTGAATTGGAGCTTGGAATTGGTTTTTGTGGCTTACGATATTATGGATTTACACATTGGGTCAGATACTGCTGCTATTAAAATCAATGCCTCTTTGACTTCCATAGGAACAGGATTTGGCCTATGAGAAGGCAAAGTCTTGATAGTATGTACTTAAATGAGTTTAAATGCTCTGTCTGATCTGTTTCAGGAACTGCATTTTGCAGATTTGTGTTATAGATTTGTGACCAAGCCTATTAAACAAATAATGGGTTCTCTAAACACATCTCCAGGTTAATGCTTTCAATTTCTGCCCAGAATATCTTACAGTGATGACTGAAAGGGCTTCAGGTGGTTCCTTGCCAATTATTCTTTGTAATGAAGTCAAACCTCATTCCATCTAGTATTAATAAATACTCAGCCAGATGCTTCATGTTGGAAGGAAAATGTATTGCTAGGGGATAATCTGAATCTCTCCTAATAGGGCTCTTATGTTTGCTAATGCATTGTTTTAGTGTTGTGTTGGTTTAGCCAGCCCAACCAATTCTAGAGAGGCACTTCAGTCTAGTCCTAAAATGCATTCATTTATTAAATCAGGTAAATTGCTGTGTTGATTTAAGATGTAATTTCAAAGTTTTGTCTTATCTTTCTCTAAACGTATTTTGTCTCATGACATTTTGCCCTTCTCTCATGGGGTATATGTTTCCTTCATTTTAAAAGAGTTGGTAAAATGGTTTGCTTTGATGGGCATACAGCACAGTTCCTAGCAAGTTCAATGTATGCAAGTATATGAGAACATAAGAATGGCCATACTGGGTCACACCAATGAACCGCCTAGCCCAGTAGCCTGTCTTCTGACTCTGGCCAGTGCCAGGTGCTTCAGAGGGAATGAACAGAACAGGACAAATTATCAAGTGATCCATCCCATCATCTAATCCCAGCTTCTGGCAGTCAGAGGTTTAGGGACACCAGGAGCATGGATTTGCATCCCTGGCCAACCTGGCTAATAGCCATTGATGGAGCCATCCTCCACGAACTTGCCTAATTCTTTTTTTAAACCCAGTTATACTTTTGGCCTTCACAACATCGCCTGGCAATGAGTTCCAGCAACTGTGCATTGTGTGAAGAAGTACTTCCTTATGTTTGTTTTAAACCTGCTGGCTATTAATTTAATTGAATGACCCCTTGTCCATATGTTATGTGATGGGGTAAATAACACTTCCTTCTTCACTTTCTCCATACCATTCTTGATATTATAGACTTCTATCATGTCCCCCTTTAGTCATCTCTTTTCCAAGCTGAACGGTCCCAGTCTTTTTAATCTCTCCTCATATGGAAGCTATTCTATAATACTAATCATTTTTGTTGCCCTTCTCTGTACTTTTTCCAATTTTTTGAGATGGAGTGACCAGATCTGCATACAGTTTTCAAGGTGTGGTCAGGTTGTTGGTAGTATATTCCTACTGCTCTACTCTTATTATACAAGCATGGAATTTCTATCCATAGAGATTCTATGGTACTGTTTGATTCATTTAAGATTTGTACTATATTTGACTCTATGCTGTCTTTCACATACACTCTCCTATCAGCGCAAGCTACTCTGTCATTCCTGTGTATTTTGTACCCTGGTATTACCATGTCCATTGATGATCTTCATTCTGACAAGTTTCTGTGATGCCTATCAATATCTTCATTTAATACCAGGCACTCAAGTTCATCCAATTTCATATTTAGACTTTGCATTTGTATACAATTTACCAATGTTTAGTTGTCTGCCTTTATGTAATGTGATTGGGAGTCTTTTTTAATTTGACTGTTTCTCTTCAGTTCCAATCTGTACTTTATCAACTTCTATCCTCTCCTCTTTACTAGGATATAGAGTATCCCCTTTAATAAATCCTTCCCTAAGGGATATATCTGCCAAACCATATGTAAGGTTTCTCCCAGCCCTTAGCTTAAAAACTCATGTATGAGCTTTTTAATGTTACATGCCAGCAATCTGGTTCCATTTTGTGGTTTAGGTGGAACCCATCCTTCCTGTCTAGGCTCCTCCTTTCCCAAAAAGTTCCCCAGTTCCTAATAAACCTAAATCCTTCCTCCCAACACCATTGTCTTGTCCATGCATTGACACCCTGATGTTCTGCCTGTCTAACTGAAAGAGGAAGCATTTCAAAAAATGCTTCCATGGAGGTTCTGGTCTTTTATCTCTTATCTAGCAGCCTAAATTTGGTCTCCAGGACCTCTCTCCTATCTTTCCCTGTGTCATTGGTACATACATGTACCACAATAACGGACTCCTTCCCAGCACTGCACTGCACATAAACCTGGATGTTTCAGCTGGTCTGTAACCTTTGCACCCAGCAGGCAATTTACCATGTGACTCTCCCAGTCATGACAAATCCAACTATCTATCTATATTACTATTACCTGTTTCTTTCAAATAACAGGGGTCTCCTCCCCCAGAAAAGTATACTCAGTGCAAAAGGGTACCATAACATCTGGAAGGAGGGTCCCATAACATCTGGAAGGAGGGTCCCAACTGTGGGGTCATTTCTCTCCACCTCCAGCTTGATGCTCTCCTTCCCAAGGCTTTCATCTTCCTCAACACCACTGAAGCTGTCAGATTTGGGAATGGACAAATGTCCCTGAAAGTCTCCTCGGTGTACCTCATTGTCTCCCTTAGCTCCTCCAGTTCAGCCACTCTTGTCTCAAGAACCATCCTTAGTCTCTGAGGGCCATGCGTTGCTTGTACTGAATGCACACACATGCCACCTGCCCACAAGGCAGGTAATCATACATGCTGCATTCAGTCCACCCTGCTGCTGGACTTCTGCCTGCATTATTTGTACTGTTGCAGGGTTTTTTTGTTTGTTCTTTGTGTTTGTGTTTTTCGTGGGAGAGAGGGATGAGTTATTGGCCTAAGTTTAGAGAATGTTTGTTAGATGTATCTGGCTCTCATGCCCCTTCTCTAAACTCCCCCACAAAACTCCCCTGTTTGCTAGATCCTCTGATTGTTCTCCCCAAGCTAGCTCCACCCCATTGCCAAGTGATTCTAAAGGCATTAGGGACCAAAGGATGGCAGACTAGGAAGCTCCAACTCTTGCCTACCAGGTTGCTAGGTTCAGCATACAGACCCCCATACAAACCACACTATAAACTTAAATCAAGCAGGCACACATCAACAACCTAACTAACTGATGACAAATTCACCCCAAGGGTCACATAGTTGCTCTTCCTTCACCGGGAGAACTCCCTCGCAAACCTCCCCTGTTTGCTGCTTCTGTTCACTAGCCTGTGATTTTTGTTTTCTGTGTCTAATGTCTTTACATTTTTAAGGAATCTGCCTGTCTTCAGGGGCAACGGCCATTTTTTTTAAGGCAGAGCTGACACAGCGTGTTAAAAAGGAGGTGCACACACTTTGCTTTCCCATGGAACTTTTCCACTGGTTCTTTCTTAGTCTAAAGTAAAGGTCATTATGGTTGCTGTATGAGTATGAAAAAGGAACGAAACCAGTTTGTGAAAGGATTTGCCTTCATGAATGTCTATGCGACTGTTTCTGGGGAAGCAGACAACGTAGGGAGGTAATCAGGGGCGGCTCCAGGCACCAGCGCAGCAAGCACGTGCCTGGGGCGGCAAGCCACGGGGGGCGGCCCACCAGTCACTGTGAGGGCGGCAGGGAGGGGGTTTTCAGTGGTGCACCTGCGGGAGGTCCGTTAGTCCCGCGGCTTCGGCGGCAATTTGACGGTGGGGACGCCGATTGCACAGCACCGGCGGACCTCCCGTAGGCATGCCGCTGAATCTGCGTTACCAGCGGACCGCCCACAGATGTGCTGCTGAAAGCCACCTGCCTGCCGTGCTTGGGGCGGCAAAAAACATAGAGCCGCCCCTGGAGGTAATGAACACAGAAGTGTTGAAAACTGAACCTAGAAAATACTACTTTAAAAGACAGTCCTTGCATAAATTATTTTCAAAAGAAAACAAGCAAGAACAACAGTTATCCTCACGAGACCAACAAGAATGACAGCTTACATTTGATCACATCCAATTAAAATTTTACCTCAGAGTTTGGCATATGTGAGTGCACAGAATAAGTAAATGTCATGTGAAATAGCATCAAAAAAGTTGAAGGGCACTAACAACATGAAGAATGATGCAGGCCTTCAGTTAATAGCTAAAGGTCATTCATGACAGATAGCAGAACAGTACTATGCATCAACTCCTGAAGCTGGCTTGTGTCTAGGCAAGCAGTTTATTGTTGACAACTATGCTATGTATTAGGAATAGGATACCAGTTTTTATGCATTGGTATAAGTATGAAAGACTTAAAGTTTTTCAATTATAGCTCTTTGAAAGGGGTAATAGAAAAATAGTTATGCTAGGTTTCAAAAAATTGGCTAGGCTTGGCCTCCCCCAGGGCCAGAGGATTACCTTTTAAAATTCCAGGTGTGTATTCAGACAGATGTGGACTGAGTACTGCATTGGGAGCTAGGACCTCTTTGGTTATACTCCCCAATCCAGCACTAACTCTCTCTGTGACCTTAGGCAAGTACTTTGCATTTCAATAATATCTTTCATGTGAGATCTCATAGCCCTTTTCAAAATATTAATAAATTAATCCTCATAACACCCTTTCAGTGTAGTATTATTATCCCTATTTTATAATTGAGGGACAGAAAGGTTCTGTTATTTGTCCAAGGTCAGACAGGAAATCTGGGGCAAAGCTGGGACCAGAACCCCACATCATTATGTGACTAGCCCTATTTGCTAACCACAAGACCATTCTTCCCATGGCTTCCTTTTGCTTTGCCTCATTTCCTCACCAGAATCTTTCATAGATTCTAAGGCTGGAAGAGACCACTGTGATCATCTAGTCCAGGGGTCTCAAACTCAAATGACCCCGAGGGTCGCATGAGGACTAGTGCATTGGCCCGAGGGCCGCATCACTGACACGCCCCCTTGCTGCCCCTGGCCCCACCCCCAATCCACCCCTTCCATGAGGCCCCGCCCCTGCCCTGTCTCTTCTCCACCTCCTCCCCTAAGCGCGCGCAGTTTTAATAAATATATACACTCAGTAATGCACCTCACTCAAAGGACAAAACACGCACTTAGATTTACTGCCTAAGGCTCTGGGAGGGAGTTTGGGTGGGGGAGGGGGTCTGGATGCAGGATCTGTGCTCGATGCAGGCTCCAGGCTGCGGCAGGGGGTGGGGGTGCAGGCTTTGGGACGGAGTTTGGGGATAGGAGGGAGTGCAGGGGTGAGGGCTGTGGGGCTGAGGTGGTGGGGTACATGATGCAGGAGGGGGCTCAGGGCTAGGGAAGAGGGTTGGGCTGTGGGGTGAGGGCTGTGGATGAGGGGTTCATGATGCGAGGGGGCTCAGGGCTAGGGAAGAGGGTTGGGCTGTGGGGTGAGGGCTGTGGATGAGGGGTTCATGATGCAGGAGGGGGCTCAGGGCTAGGGAAGAGGTTTGGAGTGTGGGGTGAGGGCTGTGGATGAGGGGTTCATGATGTGGGGGCGCTCAGGGCTGGGGCAGAGGATTAGGGTGCGGGGGGATGAGGGCTCTGGCTGGGGCTGAGGATTAGGGTGCTGGGGATGAGGGGTTCATGATGGGGGGGTGCTCAGGGCTGGGGGCCGAGGATTAGGGTGCAGGGGGATGAGGGCTCTGGCTGGGGCTGAGGATTAGGGTGCAGGGGGATGAGGGGTTCATGATGTGGGGGTGCTCAGGGCTGGGGCTGAGGATTAGGGTGCGGGGGGAATGAGGGCTCTGGCTGGGGCTGAGGGTTTGGGGTTGGAGAGGCTCAGGGTAAGGGCAGCCTGCCTTGCCAGTACTGGCGGAGGGCCGGCACTAGGACCCTGCGGCAGCAGACAGCAAATCTGCTGGGAGCCCTCCGGGCAGCAGGCAGGGGAGAGGCGCGCTGCGTTCTGTCAGGCAGGGACGCAACACAACGCGGCGGAGGGGGGGAACACGCGGAAGGGGGGTGGCAGGCGGGGGCTGGGACCTGTTCCAGGCAGGGTCGCGGCGGCGGGGGGAGACCTGCGGTGGCCGGGGCCGATCCAGGCAGGACCGGGGGGGGGGGGAGGCGGGAAGAGACCCAGCTCCAACTATTGCTGGAGCAGGGCGCCCAGCCCTGAATATTGCTGGGGCCCGGGCCCCACACAAGTATATAACCTGCCGCCCATGCCCCCCGGCCCGGCCCAGCCCCCGCGGGTCTCGCTTCCCTTCCCCCCCCCCAGCCCGGCCCCGGCGGGTCCCGCTTCCCTTCCCCCGGCCCGGCCCCGGCGGGTCCCGCTTCCCTCCCCCACCCCCCGGCCCGGCGGGTCTTGCTTCCCTTCCCCCCCGCCCACGGCCCGGGTCCGGGCCCGGCCCCGGCAGGTCTCGCTTCCCTTCCCCCCCCCCAGCCCGGCCCTGGCGGGTCCCGCTTCCCCTCCCCCGGCCCGGCCCCGGCGGGTCCCGCTTCCCTTCCCCCGGCCCGGGCCCAGCCCCGGCGGGTACCGCTTCCCTCCCCCACCCCCTGGCTCCGGCGGGTCCCGCTTTCCCCCCCCCTTACCCGAGCGCGTCTCCGGCGAGGCCTGAGCTCTGTCCCGCTCAGAGCCGCGTGGTGAGGGGGCGGGGCTGGGAGCTCCACGCCGAGCGCAGCGCTCAGCCCAGAGCTCCCAGCCCCGCCCCCTCCCCACGCGGCTCGGATCGGGGCGGGGCTCAGGCGCTCGGACGGAGACTCGGCGCTCTATGCGCCGAGGCTCCAGGAGAGGGGCGGAGGCGGGAGCCTCCGCTTTTCTCTTGGGGTCCCCTGGGGAGCTCCGCGGGCCGCAGGGAAGAGCTCCGCGGGCCGCATGTTTGAGACCCCTGATCTAGTCTGACCTGCATAACTCAGGCTATAATATTTCCCCAAAATAATTCCTGTTTGAACTAGTGCATAGATTCTTTCAGGATCAGATCCTATAGTAGCCAAGTGGCAAACCATTATACCACATGCAGAATGTTATATAACAAGTCATCATGCCACTTCTACTCTGTTAAAGGATATAAGTAAGTTATCCTAACTGCCTTATATAGAGATAGAGAGGAAATTGCTAATATGAAATTTACATAATTTAGTGGCTTCAGGAAATTGTGAAAGAAATAGAAATGGAAATATTTATGAGGCATCTATTTGTTATATTTCTGCAGCCAGCAGAAGAGGCACTAGATAGATGCAGAGGGAGCTGATGGAAACCCAGCTGTCTCCTGTGGTGGCTTTATTGTTCTGGCTGCAAAATTGCAACTAACATGAAACTGAGGCTTTGCACTAGGCAGGGAAGAAGTACAGAGCCACCTTAACACTTACAGGGACAGGGCATCACTATTATTTTAAATTTTATTTTTAAATGAATAGTTTTGTCTCTGATGAAAGAATCTGTCATGAATTTGGTATATCAGCTTTTTGACCCTATAAGGTTAGCACGGAGCCAAAGGTCTTTGGCTAAGGTTTGTTGCAATATCTTCTGATGCTTTTGTAAAGTGTAGTAATTGTTGAACATATGAGCAAGCGGTTATGTAAATATACAGTCCTAGAACATTACAATGATAGCAATGCACTGAATTGTTTGATACGTTTTAACCTTCACTGCCTACCAGTAGGTGTCACACTTACACAATATTGGCATAACAGACAAACCCACTTTCTATATCTCCCATTATAAAAGCTCCAAGGCCAAAATCTTTCTCATTTCTTACTTGAGGAAAAATGCCTAGTGACTTCAGTAAGACTTTAGTTTGATAAGGACAGCAGGATTCAGCCCTCAGACTGTACAGTCATTTTTCAGAGTAGAATTACAGTTTAAGATTTCATAGCATAGGAACATAACTGTAGATCAGATTAATGGGCTATCTAGTCTAGCATCTTGTCTCTGACAGTGGCTAGTATCAGATGCTTCAGGGAAAGGTGTGAGAAATCCCACAGTGGACAGTTATGGAATAACCCACTAGTAGAAGTTTCTTTCCGACCTTCTCAGTAAATTTGTTTCTACAAAGTGAAATCTGTTATTGAACTAAGCCAAATATATTTACCTAAATCAGCAACAGTCTTTATAGTATAAGCATCTCTTCTCTGGGATCTCAGTGTGGCCCTGGCACATTTATTTTCCATACCTGGTGGAAAATAAAAGGACTTGATATTTAAAAAGCAAATACTGTGAAGTGTGTTGTCACAAACCTGGTTGCTCAAGATTTACAAGACAAACTTTTATTGAGGCCCTATTAGTGTCTTTTGGCTATAGCTCTCCCCTGGTGACATTTGCAAACCAGGGTTTGCAGAGTTCCTACATGACAGAGAGGAGCACTGAACTACAGGGGACTATGCCTCCACTTGTGGGTTTTGTGTCTCTAACATGTGGTACCATACCTCAACACTCACTGTCCATCTGGATGTATAAATATAATGTACCCATGGTAGAGAAGAGTCAGATTTGGTGTGATTAATATAACAGGGATTGTTTATTCAGGCCACTGGATGCAGGTAGATCCAGAATGAATAACACACCCTGTGCTGCCTGGTGCCATCATACAGGGTGTCTATTCCATAGCCTGTTGTGGATAACACAGTCATAGAAGAAACTACTGTGCACACAATAGGAAAAGTGCAAGAGAGTGTGGATAGCTGCCTTGCAGCTTCTTGATTTGGCAATAGGACAGATATAAACTGGGAACGGTTCTTTAATTTTTTTAAGACCTCTGAGAGTTTGGCATGAAGAAAGAGGATTGTTTATATAGGGCTGCACAGCTGAGCTGTCCTCCTTCTTGAGGGGCGGGCATCTGCTGTCCTGATTACATGATCACTCACAATGAGATGTTAGGCAAGCTGTTTTATCAGCTGTTACAACTCTGGTGGCTGAAGTGCAAAAATCTTCTCCATCCTGCTAATCAAGTGGGGAATTGTCTGGAGGTATAAACCTTGGAAGGAAGGAATGCAGGGAAGCTGGGGTTCTGCAGCAATTAGAGTTCAATTTATCCCTGTGTGGAATACTTCATAGTAGCTCTAACTGCTAAGGAAATGAATGATCACACTTATTCCATGGTAATATTCTCCTTCCTCCTACTCATTTCCTTAGCAAGATTTCAAAAGTGAATGTTGTGTTGGTGAAAGATGCCAGATTGATGATCCTGGAAGCAGAAGGCTTCTGTTTAAATAGGAGGAATAGGCGCTCACATTGCCTCATCAATGTGCCTCCCTGCTAACCTGGAAGGATCACCTCTAGAGCGTCATTCAGTCAATAGACTTCCTTAACTTTGGTGCACATGCTGATGGTGGTATTTGTATGGTGGAGATCTGTGGCATTGATTCACCAACTCAAGAAGCATATCATTGCTCTTAAAGCACAAGACTAGGAGTCAGGGGGCCTATATTCTATTATTTGCACTGCCATTGACTGGCAATATGACCTTGCTCAAATTACCTACTCTCTCAGTTTCCTACTCTGTAAAGTGGTGATAATATCTACCTCACAGGGGTATCTAAGGCTAAAATTAGGGATTGTAAAGCACTGAACAGTACTGGATGGAAGGTGCTACAAAACTGAAAAGTAGCATTTCAATTTGTCCAACAACTGGTTGTCAGATGGTGAAAAGCTTTCATATCCTGTCATCCTGGAATGGATTCACACAGGTGACATAGGGGCGTGAGACTTTAATTCCCAGTACTAGGCGTACAAAATATGATGTTACTGTCATCTTTGTGCTGGTAACACCGGGCTGTACAAGGGGAAAGGAATCATGACTAGATGACCTCCTGAGGTCCTTTCCAACCCTGATATTCTATTATTCTATTCTATGAAGATTATTCCAGGGGAAGCCATAAAGGACATCAGGAGCT
Organism: Mauremys mutica; assembly: GCF_020497125.1. NCBI lineage: Eukaryota > Metazoa > Chordata > Testudines > Geoemydidae > Mauremys > Mauremys mutica. The sequence continues at coordinate 82,105,085 of NC_059075.1, forward strand.
TCAAAACGTTCTAAAAATACAACAGTTAAAATAGTTAAGATGAGTTACAATAAATGAGATGACTCATCCATTGACAGATTTTCCTTCTCAGAAGACTGAGGATCTATATTTATGCAATATCACAGAGTTACACCAACGCAGAGCTATCAATGACTAACGAAAGTTGAAGCTCTGCAGTAACACACGTAGTTTTCATGTCTCAAGGCTAAGGCTACTGTTTCTATGGGTGCTTTCAATGAGTTAAGTGGTCATGACAGAAAACTCACTCACCTTTGAAATCTGTCTCATTTCATGTGCACCCTAATGGTGTTTTACAGTGGCTCTATACTTATCACCTTTCTATCACTCATTCCTAAGGTTAAGATTTTGTCACAGTTATTTTTAGTAAAAGTCACGGACAGGTTGCATGCAATAAACAAAAATTCACAGGAGCTGTGACCTGTCCTGACTTTTATTAAAAGTAATGGAGGCGGGGAGGAGAATGACCACTGGAGCCCCTGGGGGGGAATGACAGTCCTAGCCCCACCACCACTTGGTGGGGTGCACAGCCCTGGTTCCAGCCCTGGCCAAAGCCTTGGATCAGGGATGCACAGCCCCCACTCCAGCTGCAGCTGTGGGGTGCACAGCCCCTGCTCCAGCCGCAGCTACAAGAGGAGTGCACAACCATGGCCCTGGCTGAAGCCACAGGGAGCAGAGTGTGGGGCACATAGCCCCGGTTTGGTCTGAAGCCACAGAGAGTAGTGGGGTGGGGAAAAGGGGCACACAGCCCCAGTTCTGGCTGAAGCTCTGGGTTGGGAGCGCACAGCCCCAGCTGTGCCCCCACCGCTGACAGCTGAAGCTGAAGTCATGGAGGTCCAATAAAGTCACAGAATCCATGACTAAATCATATCTTTACTCATTCCCTTTGCTTGTTTGGGCCTTCTCCTTTGTGTTTGTTGTTTTTCATTGGGGTTTACGTGGATGGCATTCTACTGGGTTTTTTTATTCTATTAATTTATTTTATTCTGTTGCACAATATACTCAGCTGTGCACTAAATGAATACACTATTATTAATTATTATGATTTGGGAAGATGTGTGAAGTCTCTCTTCACCACAGTAGGCTTTTACAAACTTGCAGTAAAATGACTGACACAGTGGTAAACACAGTGGTGTTCTGCCTACACTCGTGTTCCCACATTTGCTAGCACAGGTGGAGAGGCACCAATTGTAATGCACCAGTAGGAAATATCCCCCAAAGTACTAGTATAGGAAAGGCCTATGGCAACTGGAAAACTAGTGAATACTGGACTCACAAGGGCTGGGGAGGCAGGAGTTTGAGACTGACTTTAAAGCTTTGCTTTTAGTTGATTTTCATCCTCAGCTATTTAACACTAATGAGTGTTCTGAACAAAGCATGTAGCTGACAATGATTCAGCCACCTTTCACCCTTCAATTAAGGTCTGAGAGATCACAGTCCCTCCAGCAAAGCCAGGGAAAAGCAGATTTGCCATTCCTGATGTTTGCAAGAAAATCGGGGAGGGGAAGGAGAAAGGGATTTCGGACAACACTCCTCTCGGGCTCTCCTTATAGGTCATAAAGAACAAAAAAAAGTTACAAGCTCAATTTTTCAAAAATCCTTTCCAAGTCGCCTTCGAGTGTCTGCGTGCAACATTGTATTTCCTGCAACACCCACAAAACTGCTGCTTTGCTCTCTACAGGCATGGGCAGCTGACATTATCTCTTACATGATTGCTAATGTGGAGAAGGGAGTGGGCTATGTTACATGTGCCAGATGAAGATAAAGTGGTTACATATACAAGCTTTTTCCAAGCAGTAACTTTGAAGCCTGGAGGTCTCTTGCCTGAGGTGGAAGTGACATCTGGCAGCAGAATGAAAGGATCCCTAGTTTTTGTGAAGTTTGACTTCTATAGAAAACATCCCTCTTCCTGTGTTACTTCATGGCAGCTTCTCTTCTCACCCAACTCCCAAACCTCCACCCCCCCATAGTCATGGTTCATTGGCATAGTTTGCATTTGGATGACAAGCTGACACTGGGTTTGAGCCTCATGCACCATGGCAGGCAGACAAAGGAGATAAAAACAACAATAATCAAACAAAACCTATGCTCTTCATTACTTCCCAGAGGGCAGCAGACTTGCACCAAAGTCAGCATGCAAGTACTTTATTCCCTGCTATGCTAATCGATACTCTTTCTTACACCTGAGTGGACAGTAATGTCTCTAGTTAAGACACTTGATTGAAATAAATGGATTCATGAGAGAGCACCTCAGTTAGGAGCTACTAGGCACGAACAGTGTAAGAGAAGGTAAAGTTTTGAAAACAAATTGGTGAGAGTGATTTTTCTTGGACTGAGTCGACCTCTGTTTTAGGGCTATTTATTACTGAATACTCTGGGCTGACTTACAGCCCCAGTGTTAACTCAGTGAAGGCTTTGGACCCCTGGTAATATAAGTCTATGTGAAAGCATTGCCCAGGCAAGAACCAGGCATGGAACTCCAGTTGGTGGCTACAACTTTGTACCTCGTAATGTTCCAGATATAGGCTCAAATTCCTAGTAAACATTAAAACAGGCCATAGAAGAAATAACATTTTACAGTAGTAGAAATATGATTAACAACAGTGGAACAGAGTTCCTGCAAGGAGATCTTAGCATTTACAGGCCCAGTTCGGAGATGAATCTCTGTCCTCATGCAGACAAGCCTATCTGAAACTGCAGAGTTGGTCAGCACAAGCAGTAAAAACACCCAAGGCCTGTCTACACTACAACTTCCACTCCTGGTAGCATCTCTAGAGCTGCATTGGTACAGAAAAATGTTACACCAGTAGTAGCAATGATGGGATCCCTAATGGGGTCTTTACTATTATATTGTCTAAGTCTGTTCCATGTATGATGTAGGTGACTATTACCTTGCCTCCTCTGAGGAACCTCGGTGACTTTCCATAGGAAATCACTTGAACATTCTGTCATTACTAAAAAGCGACAAAGAGTCCTGTGGCACCTTATAGACTAACAGACGTATTGGAGCATAAGCTTTCCTGGGTGAATACCCACTTTGTCAGATGAATGTAGTGGCCACTACAGATCCAGACTAACACGGCTACCCCTGTGATACTTGTCATTACTAAGTGATTTTGAAGAAATGCATGTCTTCAGTGTCAACACAAAAGATATTGAGAGATTTCAGTGACTGGAGGAGTAATCCTCATGTTTAGTACAAATGCTATGCCAATAAATGTTATGTAGACCATTCCAGGTAGCAGAAGCTGAGAGAAGGCGGCTCTTGCACCCACAGTAGTGAGACTGTGTGATTGGAGAGAGAGAGAAGGTCGGGTATTAGATAAACTGAGAAAGAAAGAAAGAAAGAAAGAAAGAGAAAACTGTGTGTAGGTCACTTTGCAATGAACAGTGCTATAAAAATGTAGGCTATTATTAGAGCATGTTTACATTGTCAGTTTGGGTGAGATAAGAAACTGCTTATGGTCTGGCCCAATCCACTTATTTTATTGCACTCTGGGCTTATTCCAAAGCCTGTTAAAGTCAATGGTCTTTGGATGATGCCCTAGGTGAGTGAGGGGGACAGAGATCACCTCATGCTGGTATATAATACACTTTATTTTACACTTGTTATTGTGATTAAACATTTCTCAAATAATGCAAATAAATAACAAATGCTCATTCATTGCTTATTCAGGATGTGTCACTTAAAAATGTTCCTGATAACTCTTTATTGGATTTAGTTGAATAGTTGTTTTTTTCCTGGCTAATGGCAAAACTACAAGATTCAGTTAAGTAATATAAGAATTCCCTTGTTCCTCTAGGTTTCCTGTGTTCTCACAGACACTAGCACATGCACATCCTGGCTTATAGTAATTTTTCTGTGAACAATGAGAGACACCTTCCTCTGACCCACCATAGTTCAGATCTTTCATCCCTTATCACATCGTTCCTTGACATTATCACATTTTGTTTCTGGGTGTTTCTTTTTGATCTGACAGTTTCTGTTCACTGATGACCTGATCCGGAGAGCTGACTTCAGTGGGAGTAGAGTATGCTCAGCATCTCTCAGGAGCAACCCTTAAATAACATAAACATGTAGTGAGGCCACTATGCAGCAAGGATGGGTTAGAGATTAAGAATAATTTGGGTATGGCCCAAAATTAAATGAATAATATGCCTCAGTCAGTTAGGATGATAATTTAGAATCTGGGGACAAAGGCAGGATGGCTGAAGCGCTGAGGTTGGGGGGTAAGGGGCTGCATAATCTCCATCCCAGAATGGTAAAAGAACTGGCACTTGATATTGCAAGTGCAGTAGCAAGGGTTTTTAATAAATCAGGGGTGATAACATATTGTTGGAGAATAGAAAATATAGTACCTACAGCTAAGGAGAAGGGGCAAATGGTCTGGCAAACTATAGCCCTATTAGCCTGATCTCTGTAGTATGTGAAGCTTTAGAACAGATTTTGAAAGAAAGAATAATTAAAGACATGGAGGTAAATGGAAAATGAAATAAAAAGCAACATGGGTTTACCAACAAAGATACATTGTGCCAGAATAACCTAGTATCTATCTTTCATAAGATAACTGACATTCGTGGACATGAAACAAAGCTAATTTATCTGGACTTCAGTAACGCCTTTAACAATTTCCTATATAGTACCATGTCAAACTGGAGAAAGTGGGCATTAGTACAAAAATTGTAAGTTAGGTAAAGAACTGGCTAATGGGGAGATGACGAGTTGAAAGGAGCCCTATCCGGCTATAGGTTGGTTACTAGGAGAGTTCCTCAAGGATCAGGCTTGGGTTTGATCGTATTTAATACTTTAATTAATGACCTTGGCACAAAATGAGGGAGTGTATTAATAAAAAATTGGGGAGGCTGGGAATATTATTCAAGAAGAATAAGATGACCTTCAGGAGGAGAGTAATAGAAATAGGATGAAATGTAATACTATGAAGGGTCAGGTCATACTCTTAGACTAATAACAAGAATTTCTGCTATAAACTGGTGGGGGAGTGTCTTCAGTTAAAAATGGCAGTAGGAGAAAGTCTTGAGTACATTAGTCAATCACAAGATGACTATGAGCCACCAATGTAATATGGTGTGGGGAGAGAGGTAAATATGATCCAGGGGTGTATCATGGGAGCTTTCCAGTGAGTAGAGAAAGACAAGTGTTAATGCCATGGTACAAGGCACTGATAAGGTTTCATCTGGAATACTGTGTACAATTCTGGTCACTCGTTCAACAAAGATGAATTCAAACTGGAACAGATGCACATAAGAACTACTAGGATGATCAGGGAATGGAGAGCCTATTTTATGAGAGGAGACTAAAAGAGTTTGGCTTGTTTAATCTACCAAAATGAAGTCTGAGAGGGAATATGGTTGCTTTCAATAAATACATCAGGGAGGGAAGCAAGCTATTTAAAATAAAGGACAATGTGGGCATATGAACAGATGGATATAAATTGGCCATGAATAAATTTAGGCTGGAAATTTGAAGATGGTTTCTAACCATCAGCAGAATGCAGTACCAGAACAGCCTTCCACTAGGAGTAATGGGGTCAAACAACCTAACTAGCTTAAGATAGAGCTTGTTAAATTTATGAATTGGATTATATGGTGGGGTTGCCTGGAGTTGCAGGGGACTGGACTTGATGACTCAAGAGGTTCCTCCTATTCCTTTGTTCTTTTCCCTAATGACATTGGAAGCTGTGCCAATCTGCCTGGAATGCCCAACAACCCATAATGTGCGCTCTTCAAAATGATGAATGGAGCCCTGCAATCGGAACCGAGCTCACTGTAGCTCTAGACGCTGCCTTTTAGCACCTGGTGAAAGATGTCACTCAATGCTATTGCTCTGTATATTAGAAAAGATTTTTCTCTGTACTGTCAATCTGAACTGCATCATGAAGGTTCACACTTCAGCAACCCAGGGAATTTGACAGGAAAAGGAGAATTGCAAAGGGGATGATTTTTTTTCTTTCACTATTCCTTTGTCTTATAAAGAAGGCCTCAAACTTTCATTCCCCCTCTTCTGTGCCCCCCAAATAATTTTTATCTAGTTGTACAATAGAAATCGAAGGTCATGACTTACCTCTTCCTCCTGGAGAATTCTAACAGTTTTGGAGAACCAGGTGTCTGGTAGCACAGCTGAAATTTTAGCTGCTAATCTTCCAAGAAACAGATTTTATTTTGGGGGAAAGGGAATGTTTGAAGCCACCTTCATATCTCTGTAAAGAGCACAAAAGAATAAAATAGCACTTCATTTTCTTTGCATTGCCATTTGCCTTTAAATCCCAGACTGTTTGCTTTGAATGCCTGCATGTGTGTTCTTGCATGCAGATGTACACATTTAAAGAATTGCTTTAATTTGTCAAGCTTAATTGTTGTGAGCACTTAAAAAAACCTCATCAAAATAAACTCCACAAAATATAATTGTCTAAAGTCTTTTACCGGTGTATTTATACCAAAGAGACAAATATCACAGCAGACTTAAGTACAATTATTATTAGGTGGAGAAAATTATTCTAGTCTTGCTGAGCAAAGTTGTTAGCAAAAATGACTTTGTTATAAGTAATATTCTGAACTTCAGTGACCAGAGAGGAAAAATTACTCTTCAGAATTGTTCTTTTTGCAATCAGAATTTCTCTTGGAGAGAGAAAAGTAAGCTCCAGATAACTTTTAAAACTGAGATTCATGAAAACATATTTTTTCTTCATTTTTCCAGATTAAGCTAGTGGTCTCTTTAAAGAGTGCTATCGCTTGTAATTATATAATATACTTCAGCCCTAAGGCTTTTAAAGTGCATACACTTCAGTAATTTTTGTGACAGTTGTCCTGATCCATTAAAACTCCCCATGAACTCGAATGTGTGAATCTCACTAGGAAAATATAAAAATTGCTTTTCTCTACCTTCCTTGTTTTAGGGATTTGGTCTTTAACTATTTCACATTTAAGAGGTCTTTTTGCTGAAAGATGCCAGTGCTCTCATTAGTATTAACTACAGTGAGGGCAATAGTTTCTCCACCATTACAAATAACTTCCATTATTTAAAAAACAAAGCAGAATCCCTGTCACTGTGAGTCAGGAAAGCTGATTTGGCCTGAAAATAGGCACATTTATTTTGAAGGCAAAGGAAAATATTTCTGCAAAGTTTGGATAAAATTAAACAGCTCTTGAGTTACAAATGATTTTAAAATTACCTCAGTTTGAGATGCTGACTTTTTTCTAGCATTTCTTTGTCCCCCTCTACCTCCAAAGCAGCTTGTTACTCCAACTTCAAATCTTCCAAACAGGTGAGTCTCCAAGAATAGTGCATTGGTTCATTTGAAGAAAATAGGTTATAATTAAGCAAAATTAACAACAGTTGGTGTGTTGGATAGTTTGGGGGCCCAATCCTGCATACATGGATGTCAATGGGAGTTTGCCATTGACTTTAATGACAGTGAAAGTGTCTAATATCTGTTTGTAATGCTTTTGATTTGGCTGACTGTTCTTAAGAATGATGAAGGGTATTTCTATAGCTGAAAACAAAGTTCTTTCTTTCACTCCAGGAGCAGTGGCCTGTGTTTCTGGAGATAAGGTCCAAGGCTGCATAGGTGGTTTATGATAGAGAGATGATAGTGTCTTGATAGGTGCAATGGCTGGAATTTTTAAAGGATCCTACAGGAATTAGGTCTCAATGTATTTCAGTGAGGCTTGGGTGCCTGGGTCCTTTGACAGTCCCATTCAGTCCCATTATAAGGCTGAGTTTGATTTCCCCATGTAACCCCAATAATAAATGAATACATTTCTCATACTAAATAACTCCCTCCCTTCTAAAGTAAATGAAAACTCAGCCCACAAGACTGGGCTGGGCAGTTCATCCCTGCTCTGCCTTCAAGGGGACTGGTATGCTCAGTCCTGACTCTGTGTCCCAGGTCCTGTAGCAACTTTAGAAAAAAACCCACATAAAAACAGCTAGTTTCCCCACTGTCCCCTGGGGTCACCAGCTCTCTATTGGAGGCTTGTGTAAACCTTCCCCTCTTGCCCCTTTCTCCAACTTTCCTTGGAGAGGCTGAGCAGGTTTCTAGGGCTTGGTAGGTGCAGAAGGACCCACAAGTTACTCTTGCGTCCTCTGTTCGGGGTCTGTCAGTTGGTTGAGAGACACCTACTGCAGTCTCTTCCAAAGTTCCTGGCTGGCCCTTTGCCTGAAGAAATCCAACAACACATCCTGTTCTGAGCTTTTTATCTCCGTCTCCTCCTTTCCCAGACCACATTGCTGACAAGCCTCCATTTGGTCTGAAATCAGTAACAGGCTTGTGTTGGACCTGGGCTTGTCTTATCCCCTAGCCAGATGTTGTGCCCCAAATTAATTTTCTCCTCCAAATATTTGTCTGCTCTCAACAGTATAAAAATTTTGTCTATTTTCCTCTTGGTAATTTTGTCAGAGATTAACGTCTGTATTGGAAACAAAAATGCATAAATATGTTTGCTGCCTTTCCTTTGTTCATAGTAGTAACATTGCTTAGTACATAAAGCTTTTCACCTTCATTAACTAATACAGACATTAATCAATATGTCCGCTTATCCCTTTATTAAATTGCTATTCTTCTAGCATTTATCATTTTTATTCCCTTAAGAACTTTGCATAGCTCAGTGAGGTTCTCTCTTACTTGTCTCTTTTCTACAGTATGTTTAACCATCTTTCTCTAACAATTTAGGATTGTTAAGGCCTGTTATTCCAGTTGTCCTCCTGTGAACCCCTTCTGCCTTTAGGTTTTCCTTTTTTTCAGGTAACCAGAACTGTGAATGTTGGCTCAGATTCAGATCTGAGTTACCACAATATGAATCAGGGGTAACTGAAATAGGAGTAGCTCCATTGGAAGCCAGAGAACAGAAGCTGGCCCAGAATCTCAAATATAACTTGCTATGCCCATGTAGAATACTGTTATAAGCTATGAAACTGTGACGCTTTAATTTTCTGTGTGATAGGAAACTTCTAGGAACTTGCCCTCTGTGCAGATTAGAAAAAGGCCACTACTAGGATACTGTGTCCAGTTCTGGTGTCCATGCTTCATAAAGAATATGATAAATTGGGCACGGTATCTGAGAAGAGCAACAAAAATGATTAAAGAATTAGAAAACCTGCCTTAAGAACCGAATCTATTTAGCTTAACAAAGAGAAGGTTAAGGAGTGACTTGATTACAATCTGTAAATATCTACATGGGGAACAATGGACACATCAGTCTATCAGAGAAAGATCTTACGTGATCCAGTGACTTGAAATTGAAGCTAGATAAATTCAAACTGGAAATCAGGCATACATTTTTTACAGTGGGGGTAATTAATCTTTGGAAGAATTTACCAAGGGTTGTGGTGGATTCTCCATCACTGGCAATTTTTAAATTTGGTACTGGATGTTTTTCTGAAAGATCTGCTCTAGGAATTATTTTGGGGAAGTTCTATGGCCTGTGCTATGCAGGAGGTCAGACTAGGTGACCACAGTGGTCCCTCCTGGCCTTGGACTGTCTAAACCCAATGTACCTTTATATGCATCTCAGACTTTTCTTTGTTTTTTTTCATGTTTCCCAGTATTTGGTAATGTTTAATTATATCATCCAGCGCTACCAGATCCTTCTCTCTTGGTGTACTCCAATGTAAAATCTCTAACACCTTATTCCTTCTCCATCTCATAGGCTGAATTATATCCCTCTGTGGTGTTCCCCTAGTCATGATTAACTTCCAGCTTCTTACTCTATCAAAAAGTTTCCTGCAGTGTAGGTAAATTATATCCACAGTTTCTCTGTGTGAAATCTTGTCTGTTTCTTCTTCCATAAAGCGTTATCAGACATGACCTCTGTGGGTAAGTCCATGCTCATTGTCTGCCACTTAGCTATAATTTTCTAGGTGGCCACCACCAATGTCTATTCTATACTAGGTTTTCCAACTATTTCTTATTATTGAAATTATGCTTGCAGATCCTTGATTTTCTGAATTTCCTCTGGGACCCGTCACAGGATGCTCTGCTCACCACTGGCGCACCTTCCTGTGGCTGCAGTTGGGGATTAGCTCTGCCAGTCTGACACCTGTTTCTGCAAGCGCTCTCTCCATGTCTCTCTCTCGGTCTGTCAGGACTTGACTGCTCCATCTTCATGGCTTTGTCCCTCTGGCCAGGTCATTGTAGTTTTCCCCTTTTGGGGGTTTTGTTTACCAACAATCCCAAGCAGCCTTCTGATTTGCTGCCTCTCAATGGCGCCACTTCCCAGAGTCTGGTGAGGAAACCCAGACTCGCCCTCTTTTCCAGGTTCTAGCCCAGGGACCCTACAACCAGCAGCTAAAGTCTGCACTGTCCCACTTCTTGCCACTGTTTCCCTGCACTGCTTCCTACATTGCCTCCATTGGCTTCCTTCTCCACCCTCCTCCAAGTATGCCCTTCCCTCAGGGCCAAGTTCCCATCTCTTCTTAGCCTCAGAGAGAGTGACTGCAGACCTCCTTCCTGCAGCCCCTTTCGTCCCTCAGCTACCTGGCTTTATATGAGCCCTCACCCATCAAAGTGAACATCATTCTTTAATGCTTCTTACTACCTGGTTCCTCCTCCAGGTGAAGCCTAGGCAGTTAATTAGCCCTAGCCACCTGAACCCCGTCAGGAGCTGGTGTGAGGTGAACACTCCATCACAACCCCACTTTGGAAATATAACATAAGCTCCTTCCCAGTGCCTGGCTATCTCCTATTTCTAAGGAGGATTTTGTTGTCATTGTTTAAATTTCCCCAAAGTACAGCTGGGGGAATGGCTGGATTTTTTTTTGTTTGATGATGCTTGCAAAAAAACAGAAAAGAAAATTTGGTTTGGTCTGAGCAAAATCTGAAATTTTTCAGAATTTTTGGTGAATCAAAAGTGTACATTTTGGGTCTGCTGCAGAGAAGGGATTTGTTCCTGATTCTTTCACATCTCAAGTGAGTGCCCTAACCATTGGGGTCAATAGAAACTGCATTTCTTGGTGAATAAACTATTCATCTGAAAAATTTCACCCGCCGCTACCCTGAAGCACTTTGCTTATGGCTTCCATACACCCCGGAGTTTCTAATTGCCAGTCATTGTCATTTCTTGCCCATCTGCTTTATTATTCCTTCTTTCAGTATTTTCCTTTTACCCTCTAAAGAAGTATGTGTTTGTGTGGCATCTACCCTCACATCCTCTATGCTGAGCAATCAGATAAAGGATTCATTTAAAGTAAAACTTGAACCTCTTATAAAGTCTTTCTTCTATTCTCCACCTTTGCTTTTCATACCAATTATTTTACACTTAATATTTTTCTGTAAATATTTTCTCCTCTTTACCTAGTTGCTCCTGCCTTGTGTATATCTCTGAATTCTCATAATTTTGACCCACTCTTCATCAGTACCATCCTCCTTTTATTCCTCGTTTGTACTGCTGATGATAATTACAGATCTTGGGTACACAGTGTGTTAATCTATCTCAGAGCGCTTGTCCATTTTTTCTCTTTCATTTTACCCAGACATTCCATCATGCTTCCAAAATCTGCATAGTTGAAATGTATCAGTGCCCTTGTCATTGAAGCATTTTTAATGCTGCTTACAAAGAACCAAATCCATTGTCATTATTGCAATGATCCTTCCAAGACCCCTATCTCCTTTTCTTTGTGTCTCCCCACATGTCTGCTTTGTAAGTATAACAGCTTTTCAAGGATATGATACCAAACATAGTCTTCTGCCAGTGCAGTGATGACCCATTTTTATTTTGTGTCACTCTTCAAAGACAAAAGAAGGTGAGACTGTTCAAGAGAGCAATTGTGATTAATTGGTCTGCGCTACCTGTCCCTGAATGCAGAATGAAATTGGGACACTTTTCCTCCCAAAGCTAAATTCACAAAAAACAGTTGGGCTTTCTCTAGTAAGCAACAGGCATGCACATCTGCCACTTAACATCTACATGATTTAGAAATGCTGAGTTGTATCAGCCAAATCAAAGCAATAATGCACTTGTATATTATAATTATTTCATCACTTTCTTGTTTTCTTCCCCTGCTCCCTCTGGTGATCTTTCTGAAATGATATGTTTCCCATTAAGATATTCAGTTCCATTTTTGGGCTGGAGCCACCAATAGTAAACAATTTCCATTTCCCCTTGTATGTGAGAACATCTCTGATGAATGAACTATTTACCTGGCCTGTTAATAGTGATGGAGAATAACTCTGTGGTACCTAGATGGTCTCCTTCACCAGGGTATCAGAGCATCTCACAATTATTAATGAATTTATCCTCAAAACACCCCTTGAAAAGGGAAACTGTTATTCCCGTTTTATTGATGGGGAACTAAAGCACAGGGGCTCTGAGCCTACAAACAGTTAGTTCATGCTTAACTTTACTATCATGATTGCTTCCATTGAAATCAACAGGGCTACTGACAGTAGTAAAGTTCTGCATGTGTGTGTTTGCAGAGTCAGATCAGAGTGACTAAGTAATTCGCCCAAGGTGACACAGAAATTCTGTAAAGAGCTGGGAATTGGTCTCCAGATTCCCAGTCCAGTGCCTTAATCACAAGACCATCTGTCCATATGAGACACTTAACATAGTTGTGTTAGGTGGTACAGCCATAATTAAGGATTTGTTAGCTTTTACCTTGGGACAATTTTATAAACTCCTGAAATAACTTGGTTATAAATCTCTTTTAGGCTCAGAGAGAATCATGTACAGATTTTCAATATAATTGACTTTTATTTGGAGAGTTTGCAAGCTTATAAGAGGGAGAGAGAGTGCCTGATGAAATGCCCACTGACGTCAATAGGCACTGAGTCATCTCTTAAAAGAAGAAAGATATTTTAGACACACCATTTTTTAGTTTAATATTCAAACTGACTTTAAGTAAATAGGAGGAACACAACCCTATGTTGTGATGCTTTAGGTTTAGGTCGCACAAATGTATCACTGTAGTGCAAGGTCAGCATCTGGATAGAAGACCTATCCAAGGTGCTGTAGGAAATGATGGTGGCACGCTTTCTTTAAATCAAGCCTGGTGCATTGTGCTGCTGCTAATGCCATTATCTTTTGGACAAGACCTTATACTGATGTTTTGATCACTTGTGGTCATTAAAAATCTCATGACACCTTTTGTAACAACAGGCGTGTCAGCCTTAAAATTCTTCCTAAATCATAATTGGTGTAACTGCATTCTATCTACCCAGGTTTGCCTGCATTTTCAATTAGTTTCCATATTCTTCTTCACTTGTCCAATGCTGTTGGGGAACACTGTTTTGGCCTGCTGAATAGCTACTGTGCATCACACCAGAGAAGTGGTGTGCATGAAGTGATGGCTATACATAATCTATTTTATGGGGAAGTTGAGCGCCTTACTTATTTAATGTTGTAAGAAGCTAGAAAAGCATAAAGGCTTTGCTGTTTGTTGTGAAAAAGATTATAGGGAAGATCGTGGTGGAGTTCTTAATCATGACTCAGCTGGTGCACATCTGCATAATCTGAATCATGGTCATAGATATTGTCATCCCAGAACTTCAAAGAGAATTTCTTAATGATCTTCATGTTAATTGTTTTAAAAGTTGGACTTTGCTTTCCAGTAGTTCTCCCTGAGCCAAGAAGCAGAGACAAAGAACACTCAAGCATATGCTTATTTTCATTTACCAGCTGCCACAGTTACACTTGACTGTCTGCATCAACTGTCAGCTGTTGGGTGGATGGAGGATTTCTTTTGTTTTCTAAGCAACAAAGAAGTTTCTTATTAATTTAAATAACACGAGACATCTTAATCATTATGAACATGAAACCCAGGGCTCTTTGATTTCATATTAATGTGCAAAAGATTCTTCCAAAGGGCTTATGATAGATGTATAATTGAGCTATGGCAGCCTGTGGAAGCGTTCTTTAGGCATGAAGGAGGAGGCTCTCTCACAAGAGAGACTTATAAAACATTTAAGTAATTAAGAACTACTGGAAACTATGTGTTCCAGTACACAGCAAATAAATATGGAAAAGTCCACATTCTGTTTTAAGATTGTAATGCAAAATGAACAGGATTGCTAAGTACAGTGAATGCTCAAATACAAGTACTATGATGATGTACTGTACAATGGGGTTTATCTGTTGTCAGAGCTTGAGGTAATCCAATATGTTACAGCCATTCTGGGGTCATCAATGCCAGTTCACATAAATTCACTCTGGCCTTATGGCTGATTGTTCATTTTTAGCACTGTTAAAGGCGTTACTAATTTCAGAAGATGTAGCAGGTATCATACATGTCTCTCTGGCTCTATTTACACTAAGAGCTAGAGGTGTGAGTCCCCTGCTCCGGTACACATAGTCACGGTCGCTCGATGGAGCTAGCGTGAGTATAAATAGTAGTGTCACTGAAGTAGCATGGGCAGCGGTGGCACCGCTTAGCTGTCCCAAGTATGTAGTCACCATTTTCAGGAGTGTTTAGCCATGCCAAGTGCAAGCCTGGCCATCATGTTATCACAGCTATGCTACTATTTATACTCACACTAGCTCTCATCAAGCTACCGTGAGTATGTATGTGTACATGAGCTGGGGAAATCACACCTCTAGCTCGTTGTGTAGATGTAGCCTTTGCATAGCTGACAAAAGGAGCCATATTCTACCCTGAGTTACACCCATATGACCCAAAATGACATCAGTAAGTTTGCATGGGTATAAATGAGAGCAGAATATAGGCCTATATTTCAAGGTTACTTTAAAATTATCCATAATGCCCCCTTGTCTACTGACAGTCAGGGACAACAAGGCACATCACATCGTTTTGATATTTTAAAGAATATGACATAAGAATTAGAGCTGCCTGGGTGAGTGCCTTAACATTTTCAACAAAACAGTCTAGTAAAGAGTTGGTTGCAAACTGAAAATAATATAAACCTTAAGTTGTGCTTTTTAAAAAAGATAATATGCCATTTATTGGAGTATATAACAGTAAGTGTAATGATTAAAGAAAGAGAAAAGCAGACTGAAGAAAGGTGTGTTTCGAGTCTCAGAGGAGAACCCATATATTCAGTAGCATTGTCTCTATCAGTATAAATTACTGCACAATAGATATTATTTGCAATTTATAGTAGATTTGGGAGTAGCAGCTACTTAAAGATCTTCAACTGTGCCCAAGGGTAAATAAGATTTTAGTATTTATTTTAATGATAGTGCAAAACACAGGCATTCCAACACTCACAAACATAGGTGTAAGATTTGAAACAAATACTGTTAGGTTTTACTCTTAGCTGATTTTTAAAACAAACAAAAAGTAATTTAACCTAATTATTTAATGACATGGGATGCTCCATGTAGAAATGAGTAATCGTGAAACAAGTATTAAATTATGAAAGCACAAGCAATAATCTGTGTGAAATATTTGATTTTGCATCTTTCTACCACTCTGTTAATTTCCTGATATTAAATTTAACCTACGGTAAATCCTGTGATGGTATGCAGACAACATTGTACTATATTGAATTAAATCTATTTTAAATGGCTGTTTAAAAAAATCTACCACTTATATAAGAGCTGGGTATTATTGTTATTTCTAGCACTTTACAAAGGAGATCAACAAAAAAAACAGTAGATAAAACAAATTTTCAGATATCTACCCCAGATAAATAAGACTTTTTTGGGGGGGGCGGAGGGTAGATTCTGAGCTAGATGATAAGGCCAGGGGAGTGTCAATCCCTTTGAGTGGTTTTAGGGCAAGACATATGAAGATTCTGTAACACTGAACACCGAAGAATGTTCATGGGTTAGTTTGAGTCCTTAGGCTCAGCCCTGCATCACTACATTGTTATTTCTCTGCTCCTTTAAGACTGCAGATTACTTCCCCCGTTTGTCCAGCTCATCAGCATATATGTGGTGGAGCCATTATTCTCTTCATCCACTTCCCACCCACTTGCTCTCTGGTGGAGCATAGCCCCTAAACTCTGCAAAGCACCTGGGCGCAGATCCAGGTAGCACTAATATGGCTGACACAGGAAGTTCAAGGTAGGACAAAGCCCTGAACAACTAAGTTTGGGCTAATCCCAGTTTAGCCCTATGAATTCTAATGTCAATCCTTGTTTTCTCTTTCATTTTGTGGCTGTCAAACAAAAATCTCCTTTCATTTGCTATTCAAATTCAGTTATTTTGTTCAACTCATTAGTTATACAAACATTCAGTAAATGAATGACATGCACATTGTCCAGTATATAATGCACTACACTGCAAATAACTCAGTTCAATTGCATTTATTTTTCTTGCCATGAAGCTATTGTGCCTTTTTAAGCCAGCATTTTGTGGAAAGACTTCCACAGAGACACTTAATTTATCTACCTTTCAATACAGGGCTGAGATGATAATGACATATTGTACTGTGACTTTAACATTTCAATACTTCCAGCCCCATAAATGCTGTTAATTTATTGTTTTGTTTCTACATCTATATCTGCCACCTTTGGACAAAATAGGTGACCAACATAATTCATAACAAGACATAGAAAGACTGGGGAAAACATTCAGACATGCTCAATTAAATAGGCTAGAATTAGCCAGGGATGAAAGATACTCAGTTGCTGTGCTGTGTGTTACCATGGACAAGCTGATGCAGATAAAAAATAAACACTTTAAAGAGCTCTGTCTTTATTGGCTTCATTGGCTACAACAGGGTCGCCCGGGGGGGGGCACAGGGACCCCGCGAGCCGTGGCCTGGTGGCAGTCCAGGTCTTCAGCAGCATTTTGGTGGCGGGGGGCCCTTCAGTCACTCCGGGTCTTCGGCAGCATTTTGGCAGTGGTGGGCCCTTCAGTGCTGCTGAAGACGCGGAGTGACTGAAGGGCCCCCTGCTGCCGAAGACCCAGACTGCTGCTGCGTGAGTACAAGTGCCGCAGCACCCCCACTTTGCCCGAGGCCCCCTGAATCCTCTGGGCAGCCCTGGGCTACAATGGAATTATGTCTACTGAATTTAGACACCTTGCTATACAGAAATATTTGTCTGGACATAATTTCAAGGGAGCAAAATGATGGCGAAGGGATTATTTCAGTGATCTTATAATGAAAAGCAATCTAAAAGCAAAGCAAGTTGAATACTTAGAAAAAAATGAATGCAGGATTTGCTATTAAATAGCTTCAGAGCTGTACAGTATGAGAGGGGCTCATCATAGTTCCAACTTACTATCTGAATTTCTTAGGTTTTGCAGGTTTGAGGCAGATTCTTTAACAGTAAGTGTATTATTATCTGATTCTATAACACTATGGGTGTGCATCGTGCTTTATAGACAAATGCAAGAAGTTGAGGTCTTAAAGTATCACAAATAAAGAACAAGAGAGGCAGGTATTGAGAAAGAAAAGAGCTCCAGGGGTTGGACCATATCTTAATAACACCATACAGGGACCATGTCTTAATAACACCACACATATTTGATCAAGACAATACTGATGAGCAAATTATGAGTTTCCAAGGCATACCTAGTTCAAAGATTACAGTCGGGGGTAGTGTGTGAATACAGGGGTGTATTGCATCACAGTGATACACAGCAGTCTTTGCCATCAGCGCATCTCAAAGGTTTCAGTCTTATTCTTGTCAGCAGCATTAGTTTCCCAGGATTCACAGCCATAAGGTGCTATGGAAAAAATTAAGCTTTTCACCACTCGAACTTACATACCTTTTGAGATGCCTTGTTTTTCCATGCTTTCGTAAGGAAGGCCATGGCTGAGTGAGCATCCCTAATCTTCTTCTGATTTCTTTGGTGCAGTCTCCTTGTTTGGCTATGTACAATCCCACATAATTAAATTCCTCTACAGCCCCTACAGCTTGACCAATAATTGTGATGTCCATTTGCATCTTGTTATTAGGCGTGTCAAGATAGAGGCATTTCATTTTCACCATATTCTGGGATAGTCCATATTCCTCACTAACTGTTTTTACAAACTCCAACATTCATTGCATGCATCAACGGTTTCAGGAAAAAGCGTTGTATCTGAGATTAAGAGGTGTCCATCAATGGAAATCCCAGCTTCTTCTACTTTGTCACTTCCAGGGCTTGTCTCATAATAAATTTTGCATACCTGCTGAAAAGACTTGGGGACAGAATGCACCCTTGTCTCACATCCATCCAAATGGAAAACCATGTGCTGTGACCACTGTTATTTGCATCTAAGTCTGAAGAAGCAGTCAATGAAACACATAATCAATGGGCGATTATACTCCCTACATTTTTTGTGATTGGTGATATGCTTACGTGTGCCTCGTCTCTCTCTGAAACAAACTTGTTATGGCGCTACTTCTGCTTCTATCATTCACTTCATGTGATCCTGAGCAGCACTTTATAGGTGTGCAATATCAGGGTGATGGTAAGAAAGTCACTGCACTCAGTTACATCCCCTTTCCTTGGTAAGGGCAGCAAGATTCCCTTTGTCCAATCATCTAGCCAATTTCTAGTCATCCATGCATCACTGCACATTTTCCACATGAGATCAATACCACCATCACCAATCACTTCTAGCAATTCTGCTGGTACATTATCTACCTCAACTCTTTCCCAGGCTTCATTTTCATAATAGCATACACCACTTCCTCTCACAGGATTGATGGCTCCGGTTCCATACTCTTTTCTGTTGTTCTGTATTGTAAGAGGCTCAGATGAGGCATACAGACTGGCAGAGTCTGCATTTGATATCATCACCACCAGTAAGAGCTCTGCAATCATGATATTTTATTATGCTTGGTCTTGGGGAAACATTTTTAGTAAGAAGTCTGACCACTGTGAACATATCTTTTGTATTATTACTCCTTTTATAATCCTCAAGTTCCTTGCAATTTGCCATGATGTGTTCGACTCTATCTGCTCAATTCCTTGTCTCCACATCACTTTCACTCTGCATCAGCTTAAACACCTTCTCAGAACAAAGTTCGTATTCCACCCCCCTCCCCTCCCCAGGCCAGAAGGCACAACAAAATTATACTGGGGAGGAGGTTCTGGCCATTAAGAGTACCAGTAGCGATTATGAAAGTGCTGTACAAAATCCTTCAGGAAGTACAGTGCCTGATGTTTACACCGAGGAAAAGGATGACCTGAACCTTTATACATGAATCATCAAAGTAGGAACATGGACTCTGAGGAGTAGCTATGAAGGGAAGCTGTGGAATCTCAGACCTTCAATAGAATGGTAGGTCCTTTCATGACGGTGGATGGGTAGATTGTGTACTACTCAGAATCCAACAAAATGGGAGAAAACAGGGTTGCATTTATCTTATTTAAGGCAACATCAAAGAGTGTGCTTGGATGCAATCCAATTAATGATAGAATCATTCATATTTGCTTTTGAGTGAAGACAATTAATATGTTAATCATGCAGGTTTATGCCCTTACCAACAGTAGCTGATGCCACCATGACTGAGTTCTATGACAAGTTTGAAGAGACACTTATTAAAAACAAGCAAAGACATTACCCTTGTAATTGGAGAACTGTATGGAAATGTTGGAACTGAAGCTATCATAAAGAAGTAATGGGAAACAATGGTCTTGGTTTTCAAAATGAGAGAGCAAAGCGTTTACTTAAATTCTGCTGCTTTAATCATCTGGTCACTACAAACACCATCTTCACCCAACACCCTAGATATTTATATACATGGATGCCTGACAGTGTAACAAAGAACCACATTCCTAAGTAATGATACAGGGACACAGAAGATTGAGTGTTCAATAGACAAAAGACTTTTCCAAGTGCAAATTGTGAGTCAGACCATCAAATGTTAGCCTCAAATATAAACTTAAAACTTAAAAAGCTAAGATGTTAGGGAGATCCACCATGTCTAGATGTGTCCAGAATTTAAAAAAACTACTTGACTTCTATTCAGAATGGGTTTGAGGCATTGCCTAAGGTGACAGAGGAGAACAACCTGAATGAAATTTGGAATAAAATGAAAACTATCATGCCTGAAGCCGCTACACATTTTGAAAAGTCAGCATTGGACCACACCATGGTTATGGAGAAGGCATCAAATTCTCAAGCAGTCTAAAAACCACCTGAAAGAATGATAGTAAAACAAGAGTAAATACGAACAGAGAGAATCAGTTCAACATCCTATTTCTTTTGTTTTAATTTATCTAGTCTGAAACTCATCTAGATAGGTAACCCTTTAGGTTAAATAATCAAGCAAAATCTTCTATTTCTAGAAAATTATCTTCTCAGTTCCAACTTTTCCCTTTCTCTCCTCTGACCCTTTGGCTGGACTACCTGTCAGAGATACAACCTCCAGTTTCCAGGTAGCTGTTATCTCCTCTTGTCTCCCTGGGATCTCTCAATTAAAGTTTTCCAGGCTACTTTTGTTCTGTCCCTTGCAACCTGCTTGCTATACCCAGACGGATGTATTCCCTGAAAAGCCTGTGAAATGTCCATTGTATGTTTCCCAGATCCCTTCTTCGTATGCATTGCTTTGGTTAATATAAGATGGTTCATGTTTTTCATGTCCTTTTTTTTTGCAACTTAAAATATCCCTGAGCTCCACCCTTTCGTATTTTATTTCCTATATTAACATCCCCCATTCCAAAGGTCCAACTGCTCTTTTGTTCTAGCCTAACAAAAATTATTTTCGCATGGTAATTGTCCTGCCTGGAGGTGTCAATTTGAATCCTGCTCATTGTCTGCCTTTAAAGAGACAGAGGTAATATTTTCTCATAATTCCATCTTAACTTCTCAATCAGATATGAATTATTGGCAAGTTTATGCTGATGTGTTAGAGCAATGGAGATGTTGGCATTGTAGGACAAGTGATACAATGCAGACAGAGGTGGCACACTGCAGAGCCTTAAAATGAGGGTGAGGAGATTAAATTTGATATAGAAGGAGACAGGTATTAGAACTAGGTCCACAATTTTATAATGGAAAACTGAAGACAGATTGCCTGAAATTCAGCGCAAGTTAATCTCTTGTGATTTTTAAAGGATGGTGCAATTTTAGCAGTTTTAATTGGAGGGCTAATCAGTGATTGAGGAGAATCTACTTGATCATAAATTTTAGGAAAAAGGAAATGCAACATAACTGTAGAAATACATTGCAGGATCCCAGAGCAGAGTCATGTTAAAGAACTGAGAACCATATGTTAAAAGATTAAAGATTATGACAACATAGTTAAAGTAGAGTAAAATTCTTTAGTGAATTTACTCCCCTCTTCCATTTATGGAAACTCTGTGAGGAGATTGTGATTGCCTCAATTTTTGTTGTTGTTTGAATGTGTTAATTAATAGCTTTTAAAAGTCTATGAATATTCAAAATGTGAGTTACTATTTAGACGTCATTGGCCAGCTAAATCACGTGAAATTTCTACTTCTTGGCTGAAGGCAAGCACTCGTGGTGCAAATATTTGCCTGTACAAATTTTTCAGTTTGGTTTTCATAAATATTCATGCATGTGACTTCAAAACTCTTCTTCCATGAAATTTTTTGCCATAAAAATTTGATTGCCCAGATCTTTGCACAAAACAAACATGCCAGAGACATGAGCATGCATTAATTTGAAAATAGGAATGAATATTCATGGAAGACCTTTGCATTATACACCCAGTTCTAATAATAAAAATGTGGTGCTTTAAAATAGATATAGATATATGCCACTATGAACCACTTGGCTGGAAAGCTGCTTTGCAAAGTGATTGTACCGGTACCTTAACCCCACTACTTTATAGAGCGCCTTGTGGTGACACTTACAAGGGAGGACATGACTGTATTATTAAATATATAAGGGTACGTCCATACTACCCGCCTGGATCGGCGGGTAGCAATTGACTTCTCGGAGTTCGATATATCGCATCTCATCTAGGGTACGTCCATACTACCCGCCCGGATCGGCGGGTAGCAATCGACTTCTCGGAGTTCGATATATCGCATCTCATCTAGACGCGATATATCGAACTCCGAACGCGCTCCCGTTGACTCCGGAACTCCACCACCGCGAACGGCGGTGGCGGAGTCGACGAGAGAGCCGCGGACGTCGATCCCATGCCGTGAGGATGGGTAAGTAGTTCGAACTAAGGTAGTTCAACTTCAGCTACGCTATTCGCGTAGCTGAAGTTGCGTACCTTAGTTCGACCCCGCCCCTAGTGTAGACCAGGCCTAAGAAGCAACAGCAGAATAGTGATCATGGTACAGTTTGATAAGGGATAACACAGTGATGAACTTTAAAAGGATAGATTTACATGAGTGAGTGGGATGGAAAAGAAGCTTGAATAGAACTATTATGCAAGGTCTGTGCCACCTCAGACCCATTTCTGGCCACTTTAATGCCCCCTTATGCAGCCAGAACACCTTAAAAGGAGCCTTAGCTTAACTAATAATCCGGCCCCATGTGTCTATAATGAACTCAAATTCTTGACAGAGGTGGACTATTCCTCCTAGAACAGTGATACTACATTCATATAGTAAAGAACAGACAACTTTATGTCATGCTCAGAGAAGTAATACTCATTGTGCCATAAAAAAGTTTAATATTTAACTGGCTCACAGACCCTTTGCAGGGAAGAGTGGTGCATTGTAAAGCTTTAAGGTGAGATTATGTGCTGAGACTGTAAGAGGTGCAGCACAGAACTGGTAGGCTAGGAGGAGAGGGGCTATCATGGCTTTAAACAAACTCTCTTCCCTCCACTCCAAGGTTGTTCTGGGACCTGGAGAGGCATAAATGAGACACCCCTGGGGTGTGGGGAAGGGCAAGTTATAGCAGCCACTCCAGCCTGATCTATGGCTGCAGTGCTGACCTGATCCTCCACAGCACTGGTGCCTTGGACCCATCCTGAGCAAGCTTCTCCCATTCCTAGCATGCCTAGAGCTTGTGCAGCCAGGTCCATGCCACACCCCTTGCAGACCCCAGCATAGGGAGTTTGGTGGGACAGGGGAGATGGTCACAGCACTGCTGCATTATGACAAAACCCAGCTGCCAGAAACAGCCCAGTAGGGGCCTTTGTAGCTGGGCACAATTTGGAAATTGCATTAAGTTGCTTATAGGGAGTAGAGATCACTCTAAATTGCACCTGGGATGAACTGTCCCAAGGATTGGGTAGGGGAGAAGAGAAGTAAAGGTGGCATAAAACCATTTTTGCCCTGTCCCTCAGGTCCTGCACTGACCGCATAATATGTAATCAATCTGTGAAATTTCACAGCAGACCATAGAGTCAAATACAGGAACTGGATTCTTAAAAGGACTTTACAACTTCAGGTCCACTAACACAGCTACCATGTTCTATCAAAGATAATCAGAGTAATAAGTCTCATGGATCAAGGTATACAATGATGAGATGCATGAGTCTGGGGAGACTCTCACTGTTATTTAGTAGGCCAAGTGCAATATAGGGACTTTTCATCAAGATACTAGCCACAACTGGAGATAAGAAAATCAGATTACATGGTCCATTGGCCTGATCTGGTATGGTAAATCGTAGAGTCCTATGTTTAATTGTATAAATGTTCTGAAGCTAATAAAAACTGAATGAGTTAGGAAGTGCTTATGCATATTTTATAAAAGGAACATTAAAGTAGAATTGCACTTTTACTCTTACATGCTTACTTTCCTGCCTAAGTGCACTGTGTATATGGGGTCAAACAGTGGCATTGTACTTTAAAGCCAATGTCACAGTGAAAGAAATTAGCTTTAAGATTATATATTTATGAAAATGGCTTTAAATGTTATAAATCAAACTGTACATTTCCAAATGTGAGATTGTGTGCACTAGTGCAATACATTTCACATTCTCATCCCCAAAACAAGTCAAAAGGCCAGACTGATTTCCTGTGTAACCCTACTGACAGAGTGGGGTTTCATGGATTTAAATCCACTGGGCCTCTTTCACCACTGCATTACTCCAGTTCCATAATAGTGCAATGGAGTTCCACCATTATAAAATTAAAGTAACAATGGTGAATCAGGCTCATTGTGCTCTTAAAATACTATGTGCCACATCCTCAGATGACAACTTTAATGGAGCTATGCCTGTTTACATTAGCTGAGGATCTGGCTCTAAATCTAACCGTCAGAGTCCAATCAATGAGATGGACATTTTTTTAAAAATGCTTTTTATTTGCCTTCTGGAAAATTTTAGAAGTAGCCACCCACCACTAAAGTGTTTTTGTGATTCAAAATTCAATCTGGACTGTACATGCAAAAATGCTAACCTTCCTACTGGCTGCTCAGAGAAGTGACTCTACTTTCCCTCTCCTATTCCCTAGGATGGGAGAGTTGCCATTTCCCTTCACTCCATCCCTTTCCCCTATCACTAGCCTGTCTCTCTCCTTTCCCTGTCTCCCTTTATAGCCCATCATGTCTCGTCCCACAATCCCATTCTCACTTCATGCTTCCCCTCATTTTCCCTTTTACAGAACTGTACAGTTCACATTTTTCCTTTGCCACCCAACATATTCCTGCAACTCCCTTATGGTCCCTCTCTGCAATGCACATTTTTCTGCTCTCCTCATTCCTATCTTTCCTCAGTCATCTTCTACTCCCCACCATCCCCCTATACACCTTCACGTTTCCTCCTGCCATCCCACATTCCCTTGCACTCTCCTCAGTCCCCTGGAAGCTATCATCCCTGAGGGCAGCCTGACTTCAGTACTATGGAAAACAATGGGGGTTTGCTGTCTTTATTAGGACAGTCTCACTTCTACACACAAAGGCTGTAAGGAATGGCAGCCATCTTCACTGAAATCAGCTTGACTTTTTAGCCCCTTTGAAAGTAATGAGAGGGGATAATCCATCTGAATAATGGAAAATTCACAAGTTGGAATCCAGGACTCACAAGATGATGTGAAATTTAAAGACAAACTATGTTCCCACAAAATATCACAAGGCTTGTGATAAAATTGTGAGAGCTGGCAACATTGTATTGGTGGGAACTCCTGATTTACAATGGTGTAAATCAGATCGGAATTAGGCTGTAAACTTTAGGCTGCTCTGACTTGAACTGAAGGTCACTTTGGCCACAGCCAGGATTTAAGTAATGCCTCTTCCCGAGCTGCACTAAGTTCTGCTGTGGTACAGCTGAGTCTTGAGTCCAAGAATTCTACCTTTTCATTGAAACCAACACAATCATTACCTCTTCCCTTACATTCCAGTAGTTGCAACACAGTTGATATTCTCATTATTCCTCAATACTTTTATTAGACTCTGTTTAGGGACTCAATTTATAATCAACCTAGTCAAACACTTTTCCTTTATTTGTCATTTCCAAAGAATGCTTGGGATCCAAATAATGTTAACATAATTTTCTGTTTTTTCTTGGGATTCTGCATATTTGCTGATGCAGTATCAACTATTTTGTTCCTAGGTTGTTAAAAGTAAACTAAACATGAGTAGATTAAAATATATTAATATAGAATGCTCTCACTGTCAGGGCTGGCCCACAACATTTTGGCACCTGAGGCGGGGAACTCAAATCACACCCCACTCCCCCTCACTTGGGCCAAAACTTTGAAAGGTCTCAATTCTGCCTTCTTCCTGTTCTACTCCTCTCATGGTACTGCTCTGCTACCTACCCCAATAAAGGAGAACTAACAACTTAAAATGCCTTGTTCAAAAATTGTAACATTTAACTTTCAAATGCCTGAACAGAAAATGTAACTTTTCTTGTCTGCATAGTAAACACTGGCATTTTTATCTGTTTGAATAATCGAAGTGGTGCTTTCTGTGCCTTCTTTGTTGCAAAGATTTGAACTGCTTCCTGAAGGTCCACAGTCTGGGTCAGCTCACCCTCTGTTGAGATGGTTGCAAGGCCGACCAGCCTCTCCTGTGTCATTGTGGAGCGTAGAAGTGTTTTTATTAACTTCAGTTTGGAGAAGCTGTGTTCTCCACTGGCAACTGTAACAGGAAGTGTTAGAAGTATGCACAGAGCAACAAAAGCATTTGGAAAGAGGGTGGTCATCTTATTTGTGCACATATATTCCAGAACAGCTTTGGAGTTGATCCTGCTGAAATGTATCTTGAAAGGGCTTTCAGTTCATCACCTAAATCACTCACATCAATATCGTGCATGTCATCATGTGTCAACACTGTCTCTAGTGCCCTGCAATGCTGGTGTAGGTCTTCTTCAGGTATAGTGAGGAGTTTTGGAATATCATAAACATCCCAAATATACTGCTGTGTTCCTTGAGCTGCATGAAACGTTCTTCAACTGACTGTATTGCACAATCTAGGTTAAAGAATTCAACTTTTAATTGTTGTTTGGGGTCTTTTATGGGATTATCCCATGCCTTGTAGTCAAAATGTCGTCTTCTTTGGTGATTCTTGTATTCTTGAATGGGTGGGAAAATAGCATCAGTGTGAAGTTCCTCTGCAAATTTCTGTGCATTCTTCAGAACATTTTGAAATCTCTCATCTGACCGGTAAGACTGTAGGTATGACTTTGCTTTGTCCAGTTGTTCCATTCCTCCAGATATATCAAGGTCAACACCTTGTAATCTCTTGCTTACAACATTTATTTCAAACAGTATGTCATGCCACAACACCAAGAAATTTAAAGTTATGTATGTTTCTGGTGATTCCATTTCCCTCTGCCACTGTTCTCCCACGAACAGTTCCTGTCATACCATTATCCTCCATAATGGCAACTATGGCATCATCTATCTTCCCAATTTGGTGTTTGATAGACTTTATCACCTCCACTCGACTTTCCTATCGTGTGGCACTGAGTGGTTTCAGTGTCAGAGAGGATGTTCCCAGATGTTGCTTCAAAAATTGCCATTGATGGGTTGATGCAGAGAAAAATACATACATGCTTTGAATTACATTAAAAAATTCAGCAGCCTCACTAGAAGCTGATGCTGCATCACTTACCACCAAGTTCAATGAATGAGAACTACATGGGACAAAAAAAACTCAAGGGTTTAACTCTCAGATCCGTGTCTGCACTCCTCTGTTCTTTCCTCTCATGTTGGCACCATTATCATAGCCCTGACCTCTCATGTCAGCTATTGCAATTCCCGTATCTTCCAGCTTTATAAGAAGCACATTTTTCATACCAGCTCCTGTAGTATCATCAATGTCAATAAATTCTAGAAAATGCTCTCTGACAGTCACCATTACAGGGACATTTTCACTAGATTCTGTTGTTGTTCCATATGGCTGATTTAAGGTGTGCAGTCCAGAATAACAGAGTAATATCTTGCTGACTTCAGATCTGCCACAATCTTCTGTTTGACTTTTGTTGCCAGTAACTGTATGACTTGTTTTTTCAAGGTAGTGGTGTGTGTCTTGGGTGGTGACTCTTCTTAGATGCTCCTGGAGTACAGCATGAAACTCAGCCAACAGCTCCACAATTTTAAGGAAGTTTTCATTGTTTGGCACATACAGCTGATCTGAAATGCCGTGCAGTGCTAGGTTTTGGGTAGCAAGCATTCTCACAATGGCAATGAGCCTTTTCAGAACATTTTGCCAGTAATGAGACTCTGATGCAATTTTCTCTTGATGCTGATCATCTATGGTGGCCTTTAATCTTAGTGTCATTTTAAGTTCTTTCCACCTATGGAATGCTCTCTGGTGATTTGCTGCCTTCTCATAGCATGCCAGATTTCTAGCCAGATTTTTCTGGTCCTTTGTTCCTGTAGAACCCAATGTGGCTGGAATATTAGACTGGAAGAGTTTGCAACAATAACAGTATGCAGCATTCTGGGTTTTTGAGTCCAAAAGCCATGGCCTCTCCACTTTGTCATCATTGGGGATTTCATGCCAGTCATGTGTTGGATGAAAACTTCTATTTTCATTGTCTTTGAGGAACATAGATTCATAGATTGTAGGGCTGGAAGAGACTCGAGAGGTCATCGAGTCCTGTCCTCTGCCCTCATGGGGCATGAAGTTTTTCACTTGCTGTGGCCCATGCAGTACAAGGAAGTCCCTCAGGCTACTGCTCAAGTGGGTCCACAGTCCTGATCATCTAGACTTAAGGAACTAAACTCAACAGCAGCTGTTTCTTGCACCTCCACCACACTCTTTTCTGATCTACACTTTTCTTCAGGAATATGCATGGTTACATCCATTTGAGATGGAGATATGGATGCTGCAGTAGCTGCCCAGTCACCTGCACTCTGACTAACTGGAAGATCAGGCATCTCTTCACCACTCGCATCCTCATTGGGACTGGAAGGCTCACCGTGAACATTTGTGTTGATGTTGCTCAGGAGAGCTCCTTCCTGCTTAAATAGAAAAGCTTCCTTTGCTTTCTTTCTTTTTCTGAATGCTGCCCCAGCAGGGCTGGCTCTAGGTTTTTTGCCACCTCAAGCAATAAAAAAAAAGGCTGGAATGACACCCCTGGAATTGTGCCTAGAGCCAGTCCTTTGCCCTAGAGGGGCATTTTCTTCTTTCACTCATGATTGTTGTTCTGTGCCAGCTATAGTGGCTCTCAACACTCAATTGATGGGGACAAATAAGCAGGCTGGTAGCAGGGCCTGAGTGAGGGAAGATATCAGTGTCTTAAGGGTCTAACTGGCTCCTACTACTTCAGTTGACTGCCTGTTCTCCTCAAGTGGGTTCAGGGAAACAGCAGGAAACAGGAAGCTCCCTGAGAAACTGGTGTTAATCAGTCCAGGCTCCTGAGGGTGCTAGAGAGGTACATAAGAGGCTCCTCCTCCTGTCTCTCCCTGCAGCTCCTGCTGCTTTCTGTTATTCCCTCTCATCTTTTCTCCTGCCTGCCTGTTCTGTCTCTTGTGCCCTCCTTCCTCCAGCACAGCACTCCACCATCTCTGTGCATCTAGAGCAGAGAGAATACATATGCACCAGCAGCAGACACAATTTTCTACACTCTGGGTCCTAGTGATGCCCCCCAACAATCTGGCACCTGAGGCTGCCACCTCAGTTCGCCTCATGGTAAGGCCGGCCCTGCTCACTGTGAATCAAGAGAAGCAGCAACTTGGGTAGAAAGGATTTCTGACTACCTTCTGTAGCATCAATAGACTCTCTTACTCCCTCTGCATCCTGAATGCCCTTCCATGATAGCTGGAAATGCTTGTCAAAAGCTAGAATTGGAACTGGCTGAAAAATGCCACTTGACTTTTGCAGGATTTTTTTATGCAATTTTTTTTTAACATTTTCTGTGATTTTTTTAAAAACTAAAATTTAAAAAAAGCTGGAAACAAAAGAAATTCAGCTTTTGGTTTAAAAATATTCAATTTTGAAATACAAATTTGAGGTTTTGTTTTTTTGCATCAATCAACAAGAACATTTTGAATGAAATGAAAATTTCCCACAAACATTTTTATTTATGAAAAAGAAGGCAATTTTCTGTCAGAAAAAAAGTTTTGAAATAAGATTTTTGACTAGCTCTAATTAGAAGACTGGATGTGCGTATTATAAAAATAATACTTAACACTTCTAGTGTCTGTTTCATTTCAGGATTTCAAACTATAAGCACAAGGCCCTGATTCAGCAACTTATTTAAAAACATCCTGAAATCCCCATCCCTATTCAGCAAAGAATCTAATTACATGCTTAAAGGCTTTATAGACTGCTGAATTGGGGTCCAAATGAATTAAGTATCAAATCAAGAGAGGTGTTCAAACCCCAGGACTAACATACCCCAAACTTTGGGGAAGTTCAGATCTGGAGCTACGCTTTGCAGTTTGGGAGCATCTTTATTCAGAACAGTTTGGGGAGATAGGTGGAAGCATTATTATCTCAATTTTACAGATAGTGAAACTGATACAGAGAGAAGCAGTGACTTGCCTGGGACATGCAGAGTTAGTGGCATGTGACTTCCACTCACACGATCTAATCTATAGATAAACTAGCCTTTTTGGCGCCAGCATGTACTGCATTAAATATTAAGGGGAATATTCTCTATCTGATGTAAATTTTTTACAACAATGCAAGTCAACTTAATGTTAATGAGAGCTATATACGTGTGCTGAGAGGAGTATATGAATCAAAATATTCTGGGTTTGAAGTGTTTACTTAGTAAAGAAGCTTCCTATGTCTTTGAGTTAATGACCCAAATGCTGTTCTGGTGTAACTTCACTGGCTTCATTGACGAATATGGTCCATTATTTCAAAGTGTTAGTGACTGTGCATGTACTTATATAACTATTATATGCCTGAAGTAAGCTGGTGAGCATGGTTATATGGAGTGTGTACTTAGAAGACCATGACGGAGCCCAGACTGTGGCTTATTATGACTGACTGACAGGGTGAAAATGAAAAAGTCTTGCTGTGTAACAAGTTGGTTTAACTGGGATCTTGTTTTAAATGTATCACAAAAAAAAGACAAATGCTTCCCTGTAGCTAACTTTCTAGAGAGACAGTTTATTTCTTTAAATTAACCCATAAACAGAATTTAGTATTTTGTTTCTTTCTCTTTCCATTCACTCTCATTGTTCAGTTCTGTGCTTATATGATGCCTTTATCGGTCTCTTGATTAAGGAGATTATTGAAACTACCCTGGAAGAGTATATGCCCAAAAGTAATTGATATATCTGACATCTCTGAAAAGGTTAAGAAAAGGCATTGTATTTTTATAAAGTGATTTAACTATAATGGTAAATCAAAGTGCATGATACTAAAATTAAGATTACGAGCCCATTGCATTTATATTTTGCCCTGCTATCCATATTCTGATACAGCTCTTTTGGTTTACTGTATTATGAAGAAACAACAAAAACTCCATAGTTAAAGCTGAAGGTAGCTCCCCATCAGAGGCTCAATTTTCAAGCTTCCCTCAATATTTCTTTAAAGAAACCAATCTTTCTGATATTTTGCATGCCACATTTCAGCCCAGGTTAAAGTTTTTCTGGGAAGCATAGTAAAAATCAGAATTCTAAAGTTATGATATTTTGAAAATGTAGCTGCAATTTACTTTTTGAAAAAAGAGTAATGCTTGTTTGTCTCATGGTATCTCTAAATTCTAGAAACTGCAAATTTTGTTTGATTTTTATTGGCTTTACTGAGAAGTTTTAGTGTTTTTTGTAACAGTAGCGGTAGGAATTTTAAAAGATGTAAAGCGTGAAATCCTGGCCCCAGTGAAATCAATGGCAAAACTCCCATTGACATAAAGGGACCCAGGATTTCATCCAGTGAGTTTGTGTATAGATATCTGTTTGTTATAAAAGTTAATACAGTATGTATAAATGATTGCCTGATTCCAGCTGCTGGGCTGAGCCTAAGTTGAGTGGTATGGGTTCTGGGAGGAATGGAGAGAGCATGGAAGTCTGGCAGGACAGAAATCTGGGAAGAGGAATAGAGGGGGAACAAATGACTGGGAGAAACGTGGACTGGGTGCCATGGGGCTTGGGAGCATGTGGAAGATGATCTGTTTCCTGGCCTCAGAATTTGGGGGGAGAATTGGGATAGTGAAGTCCCGGGAACATAGAGGAAGCATGGTAAGGGGGCAGGAGAGAGGGAATGGAGAGGTACAGTAAACCATGAGGATATAGGCTGTATCCTAGTGAGACATATTTAAAGTTTTTCCTTGTGGACAAAAGTCTCCCCATCTGCTCCATTCCTTTTCAGCAGCCACTATCTTCTCTTTCCTTCCAAGTATAATTCTCTGCTTATAAAATCTGTTAAAATAGAGCTGTTCCTCCTCCAAACCTCACACACCAACCAATTTGAACTTCAGGCACTTGTTACAACTCCCCCCAAACTATTTAAAAGAATTAAGAATTCCTTTAAATAGTTTGGGAGGGGCCAGCCCTGTCTTCTTTAGGTATGCCTGTACTACAGACAGAGGGTGTGACTGCAGTTTATGTACACAAACCTGAGCTAACTGTAATCTAGCTAGCTTGGGGTACTGGACCAATGAAGTTGTGGCTGTACGCAATTCAGTGTAGGCTGTAGACGCCCATCCAGGATCGTGGCTAATTATTTGGACCCATGCTGAAGTGTATGTTTCACTACCCAAGATAGCTAGATAAAAGCTAGCTCAGGTATGGCTACAAGAGCTGCAATCATACCCCATGATTACCATGTAGACATATCCTGTCTTTCAGAGGCTAACAAAATATGAACTGAATGTGCAGCTAAAGTTCCCTTGTAATAGATGCAAATGATACATAAGTGTAAACATATTTTTCTAAAGGCAAACTTGCCATAATCTTAAACTTTATTTGCTATTAAACCTCATCATCTTAATACATTATTTTTTATTGTGTTGGAAATTATCCTGGATAAAAGAGTTTTAAAATGGAATTTGACAGAGAAACAACTAAGAAAAAAAAGCAATTCGATTTACTGTTGTTTCAGATATTCATTTATGTTTTGTCAGCCCATCTTCTCCTGCTGAAGTATGAAGTCAGAATTCTGTGCTGGTCACTTTGCAAACTGGCATCATATAAATGAAGGGATTGTCCAGTTCCACATTGTTACAATAATAATTGCAGGTAGGCTTGAATAAAAACTCTGGATCCAAACTTCAAACCTGGCCCCGTTTACATGGCCACAAACCATAGATCTGTGCAACCCAGACTTTGGAAAAGTTCAGAGCCAGATCTAGTTTGTGTATTGGGGCCATCTTTAATAATCATCTTAGGTTTTTTAAAATATATAAACAATGCCATCTTTCCTATAGTTTGTGTACCTACGTATCAGTTAAGCAACTTTTGTCTGTAGCCCAAAAGTTTAGGACAGGACATGAAGATAATTGTATCCAACTGAACCTAGGGGGAATTTTAGGAGTCAAAATGTAATTACTAAAGTTGGGAGATTGGCCAAAATACTCCTATGCTTGAAAAAGCGCTATGGGATTCTTCATGGTATTTTGTGTTTTACTTCTCATTTCATATATTCTTCTTAGCACACTTGCCCGGAAGAGTACCACCTATTGTGTTGCTAACACCTCTTCTGCAACATCCTGCTAGGCTTACTATTGCTGTGGGCTCAAACAGGGATACTGGTTTAAAGCAAATATTTTCAACACTTTTTGTGTGCGCGTGCGCACACATACAAAAACACACAAGGGAAGGATGTAAAAGGGATCAGATTTAATGTCTGATATATGAGGGATTGTCCTCTAGTAAAAAACTGTAAGATAAAGAAAAATAATGAGAGAGTATTAATGTAAACATAATCTGAATCTGTAGAGAAGTTGTTGACCCTTACAGTAGTCTTGCATTCTGCATTAGGGCATTGTATCACGTCTTTAACCACTCTGAATAATTGCTTTCAACTATTGTTAAACTAAGAGAGAGGTTAGGTTAGCACATTCACATATAGAGGCTGGAGCTTGTGATATCTGGTTTCATAATTTAATAGTTCTGAAACACAGGTGACATTTTTCAGAATCAGCAGGGAAATGCACACTTTCTTTGGGTATGAAAATTACTGTTTGAACTCAGTTTGTTACTATTTGAAACAAACTAGCTTTCCCCATATGTGATAGATAAAACCATATAATGGTAACTGCAGAAATTCTTTTTCTGAAGATACAGGTCTGCTACTCAATCTGTAGAAATAATTGATAAATAGAACTGAGATGATAGCCTTGGGTTTAATTTAAGAATTTCCTTTAAAAAAAATCCTTGATCAATATAGAGGCCTTTATGAGCATGGAGGTGGAGTAAGTCCATAGTGGCTTCTTACTTTGAGCCTTGGAATTTCTGACATGTTCAGATTCCCACTGCTTTACATTCTACCCAGAATTCAGTCCTCCCAGCCCTACATCTGGAGATCAGGCCCAAGCTGCAAACTTTGGATTTCAATCCACTTGTTCCCAAAGTTTGTGAATCCAGATCCAGGGTTCAATTTCAATCCTATCATGTCTACAAAAGCGTTTCTGTAGGATCTGGTAATGAGAGCTACACATATTTATGTTTCAGGAGATGTTTGAATTGCCTGTAAAACACTGTATCATAGCTACATGAAACAAGTCTACAAATAAATGGGAGGTATGTCTACACTTCAGCTGGATCCCAGCTTGATTCCCAGCACAGCTAGACAGACTTGTGCTAGCTATGCTGGAGTTAGCAAGATAAAAATAGCCATGTAGATGTTTCAGCACCATCAGCAGCCCAAGCTAGCTGCCAGAGTCCAAGTGCACCTGACCCCCTGGGTCCAAGTTTAGGTGGCTAGCTTGAGCTGCTGCCCGTGCTGCAGTGCAACATCCACACTGCTATTTTTAGCATGCTAACTCCAGCACTGCTAGGGCGAGTCTGTCTACCTGCACTGGAAATCACACCTCCCAGCTTCAGTGTAATCATAACCTGAGCGACTTGACTTTTTCTCTGATTACTCAGCACCTTGAAATATACTGATTGCAAGGTGAAGAATTTTTCACTGGTTCAGCTGTCTCAAACTGTTGTTAATAGCAAGAAGTAGAAGGGGTTGGAGGTAGAACAATATCTCAAGTAATAGAAGTCAATGGGCATTTTGCCATGGGAGCAGGACCTGAATTTCAGAAAGACTACTTTGCTCTGTGAACAGTCATAACTTCACTCCCTTTAAATGCCTTTTACTTGGCTGAATAACTCTATTTCCCATGTTGCAAAGTGAGGCTGTGGTCAAGGAAATTAAAATTAATGCTTATGAAAATAAATGAAGGAGAAAGAGGACACACATGACTTTATTGTAACTTATCTTTGACAAGCTGATCTGTTATTTTTCATTGACATAAAGGTTAAATCCATTACCTGATGGTCTTTCTGAATGTGGAGAGAGAACCATCAAGGTGTGAAGGGCTTGGGCAAGCAATTCTGCAGTTCATTTGATCTTTCAAGGTATGATTTTCATCTTCAGCAGCAAAAGTGACCTGACTTTAACATGTTCCCCCTACATGTAAAGAAATGGCTATAAATTAATAGTTACAGTAACTTGCTCTCATGGGACTATAAAAATACTCTTGAATACTGGAATGTTTAAAAGTTATTAGCTTGATTATCAGAGGTGATGAACAGCTGTAACTGTTTTTGAAGCCAAAGTGGATTTTGGGTGTTCACCAGCTCTGAAAAGTTTAATTAAAACTCCCATTGACTTCAGTAAGATTTATATATACACACACACATACACACCGGTGATAGGTGAATAATAGCCCATTATATTATTTGCATATAATATTTCTGCTGTAACAACATTTACCTCTTTAAAATGCTGTTAAAACTAAGGTGGAATGTTTTTATCCCAAACTGTTTAGATGCAGAAATTTTTGCATTTCTTTTTAAAAATAAAACTGTATGCAAACCCCAAGGGTAAATTATAAGAGAACAGCTGATTTGAGTTTTATAATTCACATGAGTGAACTCCCTTTGGTAGAATTATGATTCAATAATAAACCAAACTAGAATGTTCATGTCAAAGTGATTATAATTTTTCAGTATGACAAGCTGTTTGCAAACCTGTTCACAAGATGTCTCTCTTTTTATTTGCATTGTATTTCAGACTGTGAGGAAAGATGATTTCTTTTCAATATCACCTTATTATGAAATAATCTTGCTGAAATATACACTTTTGGGGAAATTATTTTATCATCTAGATTTGGAAGTGAGATAATTAACACTAAATAGGTTCAAAAACTGTATCATACATTTTGCATTACACATATGGAGCATGCATTAGATTTAGGGCCAGCTATCAGAACTGGTGCTGTTTTTTAAAGAGTAAACAACATAGATAAAGGTTGTTGTATGCTTTATATTGCAGTAGTAGCTACATTTTAAAATTCAGTCATATAGATGAGTGTTTTTCCCCCCTCTCCCCCCCCAAAAAAGACATTTGCATGTGGGGGGTGGGAAAAGAAGATTTTCAAGGTTTTAATTAAGTTTTTATAAAATAAATGCCACACCTGAAATTCATAAAACTATGAACTAACAGACTAGAACCAATCAGGAGAGGAAGGAAAATCCAGCAGTTAGATAATAGTCTAGAACTTGAGAAGACAGGGGTTCAAGTCACAGGCGCCAACTTCTCATGGCGCCGGTGAGTTCTCATGCCCCCTGCCCCGACTCCACCCCTTTCCCGCCCCCATTCCAACCCCTTCTCCAAAGTCCCCGCCGCAATTCCACCCCCTCCCTGCCCCATTGGACCCCTCCCCAAATCCCCACCTCTTCCCTGCCTCCTCCCCTGAGCGCGCCATGCTCCCCCTTCTCCCCCTTCCCTCCCAGGCTTGCCACGCGAAACAGCTATTTCGCAGTGGCAAATGCAGGGACCCGGGGGGGAAAAGCAGCCGTGTCATGCTCAGGGGAGGAGGCGGAGGTGGAGGTGGGCTGGGGGGGGGCGCGCAGAGCTGCCAGTGGGTGTAGAGCACCCACCAATTTTTCCCTGCGGGTGCTCCAACCCCGAAGCACCCATGGAGTCGGCGCCTATGGTTCAAGTCCCTGCTCGACAACAGACTTTCTATGAGACTTTGGGCAAGTCACTTAGTCTCTCTATACCTCAGTTCTCCTTCTGTAAAACAGAGATAATAGTTCTTATGTACCTCACCAACAAGTTGAGGAAGATAAACACATTAAAGATTGTGAGGTGCTCAGATAGTATGGTAATTGATTCATAGGAACACCTTAGATAGATCAAGGTGCACTTATTCCAATAACTTGTAACCTCCTGCAATGGTCTATACAACTTAGCCAATTATGCAACACAGCAGAGAGTTTTGAATGTTTGTTTGCCCCAGTAAAACGAGTAAAATAGCATTCACAGGTTTTTCACAAAGGTTTAAACATAGTGTACATTTTACAAAAAGTAGAACAGGAATAAACTCGAGGGTTTCCTAATATATGGTGTTTTTTACCCAATTTCATAAACATAAGACTAGGTTAAGTAGGGTGCATAGTCTAGGGGCTGTGCAGGGGAATGTACCCTAATAGATCCATATGGAAGATGAACCTACTTGACAGGTATCATGAAGCTTAGTTAATGAGGTCCCTTGCTTGGCCACTAATGAACATTTAGATTCTTGCATAGTAGGAGGCTATTTTATCCATAAGCTCACCTTCCTTTGATGGAGTAACATAATCTGTGATGATGGCAGAACCAGATAGTGACAAGGATAAAAAGCCTCCATCCATCATGAACCACCCATTGCTTTCACTGTTTCCATTAACTCTATCTTTAGCAACAAATGCCACTGAAGATCTTATTTTCTATGAAGACATGAATACAGACTCATCCCCAGTTTAACTAATTAAATCGGGGATTAATTTGCCTTATAATGATGTCATTGTTTAACAGGCTACCATAATATTTTTGTTCATAAGGACATTTCCAACACTATTAAATGGTTAAAAGCATTTTATTCCTGATCTCGAGCAATGCGTTTTTGTATGTAAAATAATAACAGCAAAAATAGTCAGCAAAGGTTCCCATTGGCATAAAAAGGAGAACATCTGCTAAAGTCACAAGTGGCTTGTTGCCTGAGTTAGCAGCAGGACAGCCTACAGCTGATTAGCTGTGTCCTCATAAGAAAATAAGACTGCATTCAATAGAAGTATCTCTATAGTTTCAAGGGTATAATTGTGAAAATATAACAAAACAGTTTTAATATTAAAAAATTCCTTTCCTTGGTATCTTGGGAAATTATCATAATGGCTGTTTACCTATTTGATCAGAACACATCCAGAAGTACACAATGCTTAGTCTCATGATCATAGTACGGCCTGAATTCAGCAAAGCATTTAAGCACATGCTGAAGCCCATCCCTATTTAGCAAGGTGTTTAAGCAAATGCTTGATTTGAAGCATGTGCTTAAGTACATTTAAAGCCAATAGATTTAAGCACATGCTTAGGTGGTTTTTTTTGTTCTTGTTTTTAAGAATAGAAGTAGACAGATGAATCAGGGTTTACACAAAGGCTTCTTTTACATAGACTTGCTGTGATGAGATGTATTCCTCACACTGTCCCATGAGTGGGTAAATTAGGCCAGGCAGACCTAATTACCCAATTAAGCAGCAAGTGGGGGAGAGATGTAGGCTACAAGGTGGCCACCAATTAGAAGCAAGCTCTGCTGGGAAGGACCAGGAGGGGCCTGTATAAAGCCCAGGTGCTGAGTATAGGAGGGAGGTTGCAGTTACTCTCTGAGAGCAGGGAATGAGGAGCCCAGGCGAACCCAGAAAGGGTGGGAGCTAGGTGTGTAGGAAGACGACCAGGGAAACAGCAGCAAGAGCTAAGATGGTACAGGCCTTGGCTGCATGTTACAGGGTCTCTGGGTTAGAACCCAGTGTAGAGGGCAGGCCTCGATTCCCCTACCAGCCACTGGGTAGTGGCACAGGGCATTGGAGATGTCAGAAGGAGAGGAACTAGTGACCTAGTCACAGGGCCAAGGCATGGACCAGAAGCTGCAGCTTCGACAGCAAGGGAGGCTGCAAATTATGAGAAGAAGACAGGTAGAGAGACTGTTGAGGAGGGCACAGCACCTGGCAGAGCTAATCCCTAGGAAGGCCAGAAGGAGATGCCATGAGCAGTGAGGGAACTGTGTCACATTTGCCCATTTAATTCCATACTTTCAAGTTTATATTTTGACTATATAAAGTTAATAGCTCTAGTTTTATCCCTTGTAGTGTCATTTTTATGCACTAGATAAATGCACATACAGAATGAGTAAATAGTCTGTGACATTTCAAAAGGAAAGATTTTTAAAAAAAGAACCAAACCCAACAAAACAGGGATAAGTGGTTACCCAAGAGTTAGGAATTCCAAATACACTAGATGTGGTTGAGAATACTAACCAAATCATTCCCTAACATTTGATTACATACACCATGATGGCAACATACTTTTTTTCAAATAGAATGTTTCACGTTCAAAAATTAGAAAAGAATTTGTGAATAATTTTGAAACATAATTTGAGGATTTTGCAATTTGATCATGAACAGAAAGATGTGATATGAATGTTATGAATTGTTTGCTTATTTCACAACTACTCTTACAATAGGTGCAATGGAAACTTTGATGATAAAAACAATCCGATTCTTAGTTTATGACCCATCTTAAAAGATGGCACCTTCTGCAGCAAGGTACCTATAACACAGTGTTGTGACCCTCATTGCATACTGAGTTAAGGAGAGGAGTCCTGTCTGCTGACTTACTAACACAATTTCCTGCACCATTGACATTTTTCCTAGAGATCTCCTATTCTAGTAGTTATCTGATCCAGTCCTGCTTCACTTGTGAGAATTGAAAAGACTGCAATTTGATAGGGTCTAGCTGCTGGCCATATGTAGTCTTTGTTTTTATATGCATAATTTATCTGACCATATTTTACTTTATGACACAGAGGGATATTCAGGCCTTGAGCTACACATAGACACATGTCCAAAAAGTTGCTGCTAAGAAGGGAATTATTAGGGAGTTGGTGGAATCAGCATTCTTGCCATCCCCTAAAACCTGTAAAGTTCACCCTTTTCAGGTGTTCTACAATCATTCTTAGAGATAGAATCCCAAGGTAGGATCTGGGGGTCAGGGACCTGTTTCTGTTTGGGGATTAGTCCTGCTTTGAACAGGGGGTTGGACTAGATGACCTCTTGAGGTCCCTTCCAACCCTAATATTCTATGATTCATGCCTTTTAATATGATTACCTCAGGCACCCCTATTGGGATTAATTATTCTCCATGGATAGTTCAGAGGTTTTACAGGCACTCTTATCTTACCCAGAATATGGCATTAATGTTCTTTCATTTCCATGCTATGGGCCTGATCCTGACAGTTGCTAAGTTAACATGAGTTGTAGGATCATATCTTAAGAGTACTTATAGCTTGCCCAGATCACATATGTTGCAACATCTCTGGTTTAGGAGAGAGTTGGACCTTCAAATGTCTTTGAATCTAAAAAATCCTACAATTATGATGCCTGCGACCCAATGGAGCTGGGAATGATGTGTTAGGGGGTGTGGGAGAGGCTCAGAGCTGGGGCAGAGGGTTGGGGTGTGGGGGTGAGGGCTGCAGGGTGGGGCTGGGAATGAGGGGTTCAGGGTGTGGGAGGGGGCTCTGGGCAGGGGGTTGGGGTGGGGATGAGGGGGTTGGGGTGGCTCAGGGCTGGGGCAGGGGATTTGGGCGCTGGGTTGGG
Source organism: Mauremys mutica (assembly GCF_020497125.1). Lineage (NCBI taxonomy): Eukaryota > Metazoa > Chordata > Testudines > Geoemydidae > Mauremys > Mauremys mutica. The sequence continues at coordinate 82,145,024 of NC_059075.1, forward strand.
GTGTGAGCTTATTTTACCGTGCTGTGTCCCAGAAGTGGCCAGCAGCAGGTCCAGCTCCTAGGTGAAGACATGTAAACAGCTCTGCGTGACTCTCACCCACAGGCACCATCCCCCCCAGCTCCCATTGGCCAGGAACCAGCAACCCATATCAGCTGCTCTACTGAATTCAAACAGAGATAGGCCTCTCCTGCCGGCCCAGATTTAGGTCCCTAACTCCCTTGAAGGGAAAGGTCTTGACCTACATTACTGCCTGTGCTCTCCTCAGCATTTCCTACTGGCTCTCTGCTCAGTTTGCTGACTCCTGAGAATCCCATTCTCAGGTGTCTAACCCTGTGCATCGTATATGGAGTCTGGGCACCTAACTCAGGGCTGTGAATCCCACTGACTGGCAGCACACCTACATCCGTTTGTGGATTTAGCCCAAAAATACTATCACAGATGTCTTTGTCACCCTGTTTGAAAGAGTCATCAGAGACCAAACTTGGAGTAAGCCATGGAGACTGAACTGACCTTTTATTCCTAGAGGTGGTCCTTCCTAAGTCAGGGTAAGTCGTCCTGGCTAGGCAGTTTGAAAAAAGCGTGTGTTATGATTGCCCACATTCTACTTGTTCTGTGCTATTTTATTTTTATTTTTTTATTTATTTAAACTTTTTAATGTTTAGCATAGTCTCTTAATATAATGTTAGACTAAGATGCTGTGATAGGACTATATTTAATAAAAATATGTCTGACTGTGAAGGCTGGTATAGGCTTTTGTGGGGAGATGATTAGATGATTATTCACTGCAGTTTCTATAGCTTATGTGACTGAAAATATTTGCTACTGAATAATGCCTATAGCTCTTATTTTTGTAAGTCACCTCGACTTTAAGAAAATTGCTTTTACAGTGCTTGTGAAATATGAAATGTATGTTTTGTTGTTCAGATGAACAAAATATTTTGCTTTGTCCTTGGAAATTTCATATTTATTATTAATAGGGTTATAGTGTAGATCTGATATTCTGAAGACATCTATAATTGGTGTTTTCATAATTTTTACATAGAAATGTGTAAGGTAAACAGTAACTCTATGAAGCTCTGAGTAAAGGATAGCTCCCTTATTAAATATTTACTAACTTTAAAAAGAAATATGCAAGAAATTTGTTCAGTTGCAATTTGTCCTCTAAAAGAGAAGTTTTCACATTTAACTATGGTTTTGTGGTCAACAATTAAGTATGATCCATTCTTTGGTAAATAATAAAGATAATGTATGCTGCTTGTTCTTTCTAAAAGTGTACAGATTGCATTTTAATATTTAGTTGTAATAATACGCCCTCCCTTTTAATTCTACATTCAGATCAGATCATCCCCATCTATTAATAACATATAGAAATAGAAGCGGTCCAGAGATAGGTGACAATAATAACTAAATGCATGGGGGGAGACTTTGTATGAGGAGAGGATGAAAAGAGAAGGTCTGTTTGCTTTAGAAAGGAGATATATAGACAAAAGAATGAATGGTATAAAATAAGTTGGACATTCCTGTTTACCCTTTTTTGTAATACAGGAACCAAAAGAACATTCAATGAAATTGAATCGCAATAAATTTCAAACTTAATTATGAGTTGAACTAAGGGCTAGGGCACCGAGTGTCACAGGTCTTGGCCCCAGCCCATGGGGATTCGAGGCAAGGACTGTAACTCAATTGTGGCCGTTCCCCAGACTGAGACACAGGGATGATAGGAAGTTGCTATGGGGAACGTGGGCAAGAGTGGGCCAAACTCAGGCTATTGCATGCTTCTACATGGAGTGGGATGGTCTGGGTCTCCTTATGCACCCCAGAGTCGCAACTGCTCACCCCAAGAAGGGCAGGAAAAGCGGTTACCATTGAAGCCAGTCCAGTAAGGACCTCATCCAGAAAGCAAAAGACTCATTGAACTGAAATAAAGACTGAGGTCAGAGGCCCAAACCAGAAGGCCTGCTGATTGACCAAACCACCCACTATAGGGAAATAAATCAACCATTAATTGAGCTATGAAGAAACTTTCCCATGGGCAAGTTATTCAGAGTTGCCTGCCCTCTTACACTTTTGAAGCATCTGTTTCTAGCCACTTTCAGATGCAGGCTATTTGCAGACTGGACTTGGTAATTCCTTCTTTTCAATATATCTTTTTGTATTTTCAGAATCAAATCTCCCTGATTTAAGTGACAAAAATGTTTTTTGTATTGCTTTTTACTTCTACTTACCATGTAGAGACAGCATAGCTAACAAAATATGAACTGAAAGCTGCTGCTTCTTGTACATCAATGGCAAGAGTACAATTTAGTACAAACTGAAGTCAATAGAAATACTCCCATTTAGTGGACTGAGCACTAACTATAATCAGTTACAATGGGTTGGTACTGAGGACCTAATTTGAAGAACGTTGAGTTGCACAGGTGTAATGTGGGACTAATTTGGCCTGTAGAATCTTTACTTCTGGCAATGAAGTAACAGATGGAAAGAAACCAGGCTGGCTTTTGAATTTGCAGGGCAGGCAGCTCCAAAAACTCATGTAGCATTGAGACAATAAACATGGTACCAGCAATATTTCTCAGACATTTTAAATGTCTACATTTCTTTTTCAAATTGTATTGCTAAAACTGGAATGTTTGTCGTTACTAAATTTACATACACTGTGTCCAAAACTACTCCTTACACACCCCAAATTCCCATTGAGTTAAATGGAAAATATGTTCAGTTTACTGTTACTGATTTCAATTGATATTTTGGGTGCTTAATCCCACTAGTTTTTCTAAATAGTAGTAAGATTAAATATTTAACTGTCTCTAGAATCTAAATTAGATTGTTTCTGAAAGGTTAGATTTAACCAGAGGTAGCTGTAAATCAACGTAACTATTCTGAGATGCAATCATGCAGCATACCTAGTGTATATCACTTTGTTTTAACATGAATGTATTTAATATAATCTGAAGTATGGTCCTATCCCACTGGTGTGGGAAGGATTAAATAATGTAGGAGCTGCTTTCTAACCCAGTCATCTTTGATCCTAAGATAACCTTGGGCCAGTTTATACATTGCTAAGATGATTCTACTTTAGTTTTTGTTTATCTGTGATAAACTAGAACAGTTATAGTGATAATTGTAAATGTAGTAATGTAAGCTGATCTGAAAGCTCAGAAATTAAGTAGAGTGCCTATGAGGGGCTAACTACAGCAAACCTATTTAAATAAAAACATTGTATAATTGTATTTTTATGCATGTAGCTTGAGGATAGGATGGGTTAACCATTAAACCAGAACAGGCAAATTATATATTACAGAGATTTTTAGGGGAAAGCGGAAAAGACACTTCAAGCTCCAGGGTGAGGAAAGTCAGTTAATTTACTATTTGATGTTTTCTTTTGACTTTTGTATTACCTTTTCTATGTAGAATTAATTTCCTTAAACATGACTGGGGAAGGGTAAGAGAAGAGGGGGTTTGTTTTTGTTATACTGATTGGCTCCATAATAATTCAACAGGTTTATTTCCTTGGCAGCTGTTAATTTAGGAAGTTTTTTTTATCATAGACTCCACAGATCCTTAATAAACATTGTTGCAGAGTAGTTTTAAATGTCTTATTCTTTCAAAGGGCACAATAATCTTATTATATTTTATCAGGAAGTACTGAAACATTTTACAGCACTTCCAGATCTTTGTGTAACTGACGCTTTTAATGGCTTTCATTAGCTTTCAAGGTTTTACTGTACTGCCTGCCGGAGAAGGTCTTTCACAATCACAGCAAATATTCCAGCATTTGTTCCACTTTACCAGGTTTACCTTAAAGCCAGCCAATAGGACACTGCTGTGAATAGAGGAAACAAGATGCAGCCCTGGAAAGATGTACACAGAGCCCTGGAAAGATGGGATCAAAAGAAGTACATCTACATAGGGATACAAGACCCACAGCACAACTGTGACTGGCCTGGGTCAGCTGGCTCAGGCTGCGGGGCTAAAAATCGCTGTGTAGATGTTTGGGATAGGGTTGGAACCCCCCACTCTCACAGGTCCCAGAACTCAGGGTCCAGCTTGAGCCAAATGTCTACACAGTGATTTTTCAGCCCCCACACCCCACAAGCCTGAGTCAGCTGACCCAGGCCAGCTGTGGGTTTTTCATCCCTGTGTAGACATACCCAAAGGGGTCCAAACATCCAGCCAATCAAGAAACTTTGACTTGGAAAATTTTGGTGAAACACAAGAGATGGAAGCAGGAAAATACCTTATGATAATAGTAACTCTTGGTTATAATTCTTTTTAGCAGGGATTTTCAAAGGTGCATAAGGATGTGGGAGTTAGGATTTCAGTGCTTAGCTCCTATAAACACCTTTATAAATCCCAGCCATTATCCATAAATCTCAAAGTTACTTATTAAAAGAAGGTAAGAATCATCTCTATTTTACAGATGGGGAAACTCTCTGTCACAAGTAGATTAAGTGGTTTGCTCAAGTTCACCCAACAGAACCATAACAGAATCAGGAATGGAACCCAGGTTGGCTGACTCCCACTCTTGTGCTGTTTCCACTGGAACACATGGTCTCCTGGGTTCCGAGCCTGAAACCTTTACTCTTTCTTCAAATGTCCTGCTCACCCATATTCTATGCATGATTAGTAAACAGTTAACACATTTTTTTAGTGGGTTACACAAGTTGTTCTCCAACAGCTGGTCTAGAAAGCTATTTGCAGTTACTCTTGGAGCTCAAATAGTAAGGGCCTCTGGATCTGAAGGTCAAGGCATTCAAACCCCCAGTGGGTAACCTATGGGGTGGGATAGTGTGATTGTATGGGACTGGCACAGTGAGATGACCTCTTTAAAACGGTGTTTGTTCTTACACTATGATAATCTGTAAATTATGATGTGAATCCCCAAAAATTCACATTCATATTTCAGTCATTTGTCACCCATTTTGTTTGATATAACCTTTGTCTGTGTTGTGTCCCCTGCTGTGCCCAATCCACAGAGGATGTGAGTCTGTGACAAATGTAAGCTATTAAGCCTGGCTCTTTAGCACCAGGTCAAAAGATGCATAATTTTTTAGCTGCGGAGGTCATCAGTTCAGTCCCTGTTGTAGGCCAAGATGAGGACCATAATTCTTGCCCGGGCCCCACATTGTCATGTTTGCAGAGTGAGTGGTATTCTTCCTATTGGCAGGGATAGGGGAATGCAATAGGCAGATCTGCTGGTGGAATGATGGCACACACATCCTGCTCCTGTATAGCTCCTGACAACAGTGAACAACAGTAAATTCAAATTTTTCACCATAAAAAGAACTGAAATACTCTTCAATTGCCTTTTTTTTTAAACCCATAGTTTGTAGGGTTTTTTTTTTTAAAAGATGGGATTCATGAAATTTTACTCCATGAACATGACTGCCCTATTTTCAGTACTATCCCTAGGGTTATGAAATGGGCAAATCAGCAAGTCAGTTTCTTATCAACTGGAAGAACAAATGTTCAGATGCTTTAAAATTTAAAGAGCACAAACTAGGGACTAGTTAGGATTAAGTAACGACTTCCCATCCAAACCAGATTCACCTTTTTCTGTTTGCTTATTTAGGAATGTCCTGATAACCTTTCAAGCGCCAGCTCATTTCCAGAAGGTGATTGAGAGGGTCAAGCATAACCCCCAACCCCTTAGGATGCATGCAGAAGGAAGATTCCTCTGCACAACTCTAAGGAAAGTGACCAGTGGATAGAAATTTCTTTGTAAAAGTCTGTCAGTTAATAAATATCTATGCACATAACACTTTGTGCACTGAAATCCATTTTCAGTGCATACAGCCCCATATTCATAAATATTAATGGATTCAATGTATCTTCACTCTTAGTGTGGTACAGAATATTCTTTATTTTAAAAAAATGAAATTCCTTGTTTAAAAAATAATATTTGTATGCTGCAACAGTAAATACTTTTAAAATTGTACAAAGCTGTTTTGTAAATGTCTAAAATATTATAGAAACGAATATCTAAGGCAATTTACATGTAGTTTATTCCACTTACATTTCATACAATGGCTTAATGGAGCATAGTATGCCAGAGCACCAGCTGTGCTATCGTTTTGGTTGAGCATAGTTTTTTGTTTAAAGATGGACTATTCTAAAACATGCATGCTTACTCAAATCATCTTGAAATTTGATGTGCTTAATTGGAATGCTGGGCAGTGTTACAGTTCCACACATTGAGTGATTTCAGCAAGTGGTTCCTGAGATATACAGCCCTCCTAAAACAGCATATTACAAAATGTTCATTCTTCTAACTTCTTTTTGCATACACCTGAGGCTTAAACTATAGCTCTAATCATTCCCCAATAGATTGCAGTAGTTTGGCATTTCAGCTAGTGTAAGGCACCCACTGCCCCTTTGGGGAAGCACTGCTGAAAAAGTTACTGACTTTAGAGTTTAGACTCTAGAAATTGGCTTGTGCAAATTGCTGAGCCAAATAGATTGAAGTCAAGACTAGGGTTTGATTGAAACAAGAGGGTTTCCAGGCAGGCTAGTGTCACTTTACTTGAGTGGCTCAAAGTGACATGCAGTGGTCCTCAAACTTGAGTTGAACCAAGGTACTATAAGTTCAAGTTCTTCTCTTAGCAGTTTGTAGAGAATTTGTCATGTGGCTATTCCTTTCTCTCTATCTGCATGCTGTGAGTTTTGCCCTGAGACCAACATTTCTGGTTTGAGTGATATTTTAAAGTGCTCCAAAATTCATGTACGACTCTGATTTTACTGTAGAAGTATTGTCAAGGTAATTAGCATTGATTAAATAGAGGGAAAATGAAAGGCTAATGTAATCATGTTTTCTGAATAATGGAACTGAGTGTGATCAAAGGAAATCAAGTTGTTAGGTCATTTGGTCCAGGAGTTCCTGATATACAGCCCCTCTAACATGAGCTGTTCATGTTCAGATTTTTATAACTTTTTTTGATTCAGAGTGAGGGAATATGGGGAATTAGAGTAGTGAGGGAGAATGTGTTGGAATGGTGCAGGGAGCAAAGGGAGATAAATGGGGATGGGTGGTTTTGGGGTCACCCAGGCCAGTAAGGGATTCTGTCACTGCCTGCTTTGTAACCTTAGGGTGCCTTAATGCTAAGCTGCTATGGCTCAGGATCCTGACACCACTAGCCAGCCTACAAGCATAAAAATCTGACCCCAGTTATTCCTTGCAGGGTAACTCTAGCAGCCTTTCCAGTCCCAAGTCTCCTCAAATCCATCTACTGAGTTCTTAACTTCCAGACACTTACTTTTCCCCTGTGGTTCATCACTCTCGGAAGGAGTGAAACCTGTCCCCAGTTGTCAGTTCATTTTGGCACATACACTCCACACAGTTTGCATGATAGAGACCTGGTGGGCATATAATAGAAAAATCACAAGTGATTCATCAGAGATGAACTAGCAAGGGAAGCAAACACATGCAAGTTACACAGAAAATAAACATATAGATGCTTCGTACTTCTATATTGGCTAAATTTCCTTTTCTAGTACAAGTTACCTATTTTCTTTGAACAGTTTCCCAGCATGCTCCCTGTCATAGCGGGACCCAGCCTTTCATGGACAGCACCCTGCCTCAACGCTGGCCCTCAGTTTGTGGATAAAAAACCTCAGCCACAAACCTGCTTTTAAAAGCTTCCCCCATGCCCCTCTTTCCCCCCAACCTTTATCCTGGTATGATGACTCATGGGTTTTCAGAGTAGGGAAAACTCCTTCCTAAAACTGGGATTTTTTTTTTTTTAGTTTCTGTGTCTTTCCATTAACTTTAATGATCCATCATTTGTCTTTTCCTGGGTTATACAATACTAAGTGCTTGAAGCTAGTCTCATCTGGGTGGGAAGGCAGCCCTGCCCTACCCTCCCTGGCTGACTACCTTCTTGTTGTGAGGTGGAACTAAATGTTACAGCACAAATTTATGAGCGCATTTTTGTATCTACACAAATACATAATTTCATAATCACAGTCTGTATACATATCCCATAAAGACCACCAAATTCAGAACATTACAAGCTTTCATAAAAAGACCTTGACATATTTTATGCACAATAACATCGTACACAACCAGTTGATTCAATTCCTTATTTTGAGGGGATCACACCCCCGTTCTCTTCTTGGGATGTCTGAACCCTGGTTGTCTTAGTGGTAAGAGAGAGGAATCAGAAGAGGGCGAGGGATTGTTGTCAGGGCCAGCTTTAGGGCGATTCCACCAATACCCGGGAATTGGTCCCCGCACCTAAGAGGGCCCCGCAGCGTCCAGAAGGGGTCCAGAAGGGGGCCCTGCGCCCTTCGCCAAAGTGCCACTGGAAACAGCGGCAACCGATTGAACTGCTGCCAAATTGCCGCCACTATCTTCGGCGGCAGCTCAATTGCTGCTGCTGTCTTTGGTGGCATTCTGGCGGTGGCTCTTTCGAATCGGGCCCCGCACGTCCTAAAGCCGGCCCTGATTGTGGTGGCTTGGGCCAGGAGATTTGAGGGTGAGGGATTGGAGGGGGTTGAGCTAGGAGATTTGAGGGAGGGGCAATGGTGGGTGGGAGGTTGAGGGGGGGACATGGGGGTAAGTGGCAGAGGGAGAGGAGGAGTTTTGGGGTACTCTAAGCCCCTCTCCTTGCTCCCAGTTTGTAGGCCTGGATTTGGGGGATCTGCTCCTCTGAGGGGGTCTGTGCCCTTGCATGTGTGTTTGGATCGGGGGGTGGGGGTGTTGTTCCATAGTGAGGGGTTTGAGCTCCTTTCTCTGCCTTTCATGTGTGAGCTGGTGATACTAAATGCCTGAGGAAGTGAGGAATCAAAGCACCCACCGCTATGAATGGAGCAGTTCACACATCTCAGAACTATTGTTTTATGCTATGTATCTCATTTAGGGTATTTGTACTGTTGTTGTAGCTGAGTTAGTCCCAGGATATCAGAGAGACAAGGTGGATGAGGTAATATATTTTACTGGACCATCTTCTCTTGGTGAAAGAGACAAGCTTTCAAGCTACACAGAGTTCTTCTTCAGCTCTGTGTAAGCTCAGAAGCTTGTCTCCCACCAGAAGTTGGCTCAATAAAAGATATTACCTCACCCACTTTGTCTCTCTGACATCCTATGACCAGCATGACTACGCCAACACTGCATATGATCATTGGAGTGTTTTCATCAGTTAAATAGATTTCATTGAGATGAATGGGCTACTTCACACCTGCACGGCCAGATTTGTGAGCCCCCATGGGGCAAAGGACCATGGCATGAGGAGGTCGGTCCCCAGAGCAAGAGGCCAGCCAGGGGCAGTGGGGAATAGCATGGTGGGACCGGCCCTGGGCACTGTATACAAACCGGCAGTTGCCAGACACAAACTGGCCTGCCCAGCCCTGTGCTGCCAGCGTGCCCCTTCCCCTCGGGTGTCGGCCCATGCTGTGCCACACAGCCCTCGACTCCCTATGCTATGTCCAGCAGCCCCCCGCATAGACCCTCCACCACAAATGCACAGCGGCCTGCACACCACCACCCCTGCCCAGCACCCCCCTACAAAGCTGCACTACTACTGCACAATGCACTTTCCCACAGCCCACCCCCACAACTACACAGCACTCCACTCAGACCCCACATTGCCCAGCATGTCAAAACACAGACCTCCCCCACTGCCCCCCAAGAGACTCCCCACTGGCCAGCAGCCCCATACACCTCCAGAGACACACTCACCGGCCCTGCTGGACAGTGACAGCATCTGCCAGGCTGAGCTGGCAGTGCGGCCGGGGCTGGTCCAATGCCAGGGCAGGGAATCACTCCAGCTTCTTGGAAGTGGTGCGATTAGCCAGGCCAGGGTCTGCCCCCACCCTGGCCGGACTCCTTCAGGACCCACTTGCCTGGAGATAGGGTGACCATACATCCCTGATGGGCCAGAACAGTTCCCTTTTTAAGCTCTGTCCCAGCCATCCTGACTTTTTTTTTTTTACAAAAACAGGCATTTATCCCATTTGCTCTTGCCAACTGATTAGTTGGCAAGAGCAAATGAACAAATGCCAAGTTTACAAAAAAAGTCCAGTGCACCACCCTAGCAGGGCATGGAGGAACTTGTGTGTGTGGTGTGGAGACATGAGGTGTCAGGCATCAGGGCTTGGGGGGTCAGCCCCAGCTAGAATGGAGCTTGGGGCGGTTAAGGGCCAGCCCGAGTCCCTGGCAGCAGTGTGGGGAGGGTGTCAGCCCCAGCTCCTGGCAGTGGTATGGGGAGCTGGGACGAGGGAGGGGTCAACCCCTGTCCTGGCAGTGGCATTCGGAGCTCAGGGAGTGGGGGATCAGCCTCTGGCTGTGGCGTGGGGAGCTATGGGGGAGGGGTCAGCCCCAGTGACGGATTTAGAGTTAGTGGGCCCCGCCTTGAGACCCAGCCAAGAAAAAGAACATTCTCTCTTATCTCTCTACCACCCGTTTTCACTCTTTTTCTTCATCCTTCTCCTATAAGTAATAGCAAGTAGATGAAAATAAAGTGAGGTACCTTGATTGTTCTTGTAGTCTAACTTATTTTTCCACAGACCACTTGAAAATCACTGGGGGCCTCGGCGGACCACTTAATGATCTTTCCAAATATTGTTTGTACTATTAGCTAACTACTGTAAAGTGCTTTGGATAAGAGCGCTTTAGTAAAAAATGTAAAAAAAACATTGGGGTGTGGGGTCTGGCCAGGACTTAGGGTGCAGGAGGGGGCTCAGGGTTGGGGCAGTAGGTTGGGGTGTGGAGCGCGCTTACCTGGGGCAGCTCCCATTTGGTGCAAGGGGTGCAGGTGGGAATGTGTGTGTGTGTGTGTGTGCAGGAGCTCCCGTTTGGTGCTCAGGGTGGGGGTGGGGATGTGGGGTGTGTGTGGAGGAGTCAGGGCATTGGGTGGGGGGGCTGGGGATGTGTGGGGTTGCAGGAGTCAGGGCTGGGGTCATGGGGATGTGTGAGGGGGGTGCAGGAGTCAGAGCATGGGGCTGGGTGTGTGTGCTGGGATCGTTGGGATGCTCCCAGCCCCCTGCCCTGAGCGGCTCACAGCAGGGGGCTGGAGGGGGTATGTGTAGAGGAGTGCGGGGGCCCCACCTTTGCTCCACCCTGCCCCAATTCCACCCCCTTCCCCAAGACCCTACCTTCACCTCTTCTCCGCCTCCTCCCCCGAGTGCGCTGCAGCCCCACTCCTCCCCCACCCTCATGCTGGCCAACAGCTGTTTGGCAGCAGGGGAAGTGCTGGGAGGGGGAGGGGCGGGAATGTGGCGTGCTTGGGGGAAGAGGTGGGGGATGGGGAAGCTTGGCTGCTGGTGGGTGCGAGCGGAGCCTGCCCTGCAGCAGGAGCCCCCAGGAGCCGACAGGATCAAGCTTCTGCCCCCACAAGAGAGAGCAGAGGGTGGGGGGCGGAGAAGAGCTGGTGGGACCTTACTGCAGCCCAAGCAGAGCGGGCCAGGCGGGGGCCCCTTTGGAGGCAGGGCCCGGTGCCATGGTAAACCTGGTACTGCACACCAGTGGAGGGCAACCTGTGGCTTGCGGCTGCACGCGACCCATTAGGGTAATCTGCTGGTGGGCTGCGAGACAGTGTTTACATTGATTGTCCGCAGGCCCGGCTGCCCACTCTTCCAGTGGCCGCGGTTCGCCGTTCTGGCCAATGGGAGCTGTGGGCCAGAGGGACATGTTTCCCATTCTTATACTTTTCCTTTTCTTTGAGAATCCTCTCCAGCTGGGCTTCAGGAGACAGAAAGTCTGTGGGGACGGGAACCTCCAGCTGTTTCTTTGCCAAGATGTAAATGTCTTTCTCGCACCCTTTTTCCTGCCAAAGAATGGTCACTTAATCAAGTGATGTTCCATTTGATTTCGTTGACCCCTGGGCCCTGGCTAAGGTGTTGACTAGCCTTTTCTCTGAGGAACTGGTTTGTGGCTGCTTTTAGTCATATCATACAGTAGAATCTTATAACTTTACATACAATATTGCCACACATATTTTACCAGGACAATAATGATCAACAAATTATGAGTTTTTCACAAGGTATACTTTGTACAAGATTTATCATAATCCTATAAAGAGGGGGGAACATAGAGGTACAGATTGTCACAACATCTCTTGAAACTTCCTACACCACAAATGGATGTGTAGAGCCACAAACTAGGCCTAGATTTAGAGCAGAAACTCTGCATCTCTACTGTCTTGTCCCTTTTTGCCTCCGGCTGGGGCATACACTCTTCACAATACCACTACCTTCCCTTGTCCTCATAGAGCATCCAACTTTAAAAGGGGCATAGAGAAGTAAGTGGGAGGGTGGAGCTAGGGTGTGTGTGCACGCGCGCAGGAGGCAGGGGGTTTGGAGCAGCAGGCTGGTCAGGACAGGGGACATGATGGCAGAAATGATAGAGGAGCTGGAGCAGTTTTAGAGTCTCTGAGCAGATGGAAGGAATACTGGGGTCAAAGCAATGATGAGGGAGATGGCAGTGTTGGAACAGTGCACTGAAGAGTGCAATGAAAAGGAGGTGGTCAGAACTGTGCAGTGAGGGATTTGGGGGTTGCTTTATCTTTGTGCCCCCCCCCAATATGCCCCCCCCTTCAAACATGTGCCCTCTGTGTCCATGCCAGCCCCTGCATTCTCTCCCCAGCTTCTCAACCTGTGGGGCCTGTGCCAGTACTTGCCTCTCCATGGCAGGGAGAGCTGAAGAGGAAAAACCAGGCTGTGTTGGACAGGCAGAGATGGAATACAAGGAAATCATGCAGAGGCAGTGAAGGGACTAACATGTGGCCAGTGCATTCTGTGGCTGGGTAATTGCTGCCAAGAAACCAGAGTCAGTGCAGGTGAAGAGCTGGGCTATGGTGCATAGAGATGCTAAGAAATTGTTTATAGAAAACATAACAAGGAAATTAAATGCCCCCAAACTTTGATAACACAGTGAGAAATTTCCCAGTGGCACCTTCTGCCCTTCCAGAGAGTGGTTAAACTTTAACCTCTGAAACCCAGGAAAGGAAGAGTTAAGAATAAGATACTTCAGATGCCACCCCTGTGATCTTAACGCTACCCTTTTGTTGTGACACAGTTGCACTGTCCCTGCCCACCAAATGCAGGGCTTCCCCCAGGGCACCTGTCAGGCTAGGGGGTCCAGACTCTTGGTACTCTGCTTGGTGTGACCAGGAGCTGGGTGCTGCTTAGGGGGCGTCCATAGGAACGCCGCTGGCTCCTGAGAGCACAAACACAAGGGCCATGGGTTGCCCTCCTGGGAAGGTACAGAACAGCGAACACTCTCCTCCCCTGCATGCCTCCTGGTATCTCAGGAGACCCCTGATAGAGAGTTAGGCTGAGAAGATGGTCCTGGTGTAACCACAACCCCTGCCCCATCCCTGGATGGGTCAACAGGCATAGGAATTGCCCCCTAAGTCAATTCCCCCCTAATTAAGGGCTGGGTTGCTCTCTAGGGCTGTGTTTCTGCAGACGTTGGTGTAGTTTGTGTTTTAATCTAGTGACTTAAAATTCTTGCTCTGCCACAAAACCTGCTGGAATATGAACGTCCAGCCAGAACTGGCGGGGAGGAGAGGTGGCCCTGTACATGCTGACAGACCCCACCTCCAAGGGAGGGAGGGAGGCTTCCTCCTACTCCCAACTTGTGCCTGCCGAGTTGCAGGCTCTGGGAAGCTCGGCCTGGGGGCCGTGGCAGGGGCCCGCCCACCTGTCCGGTGTCAGGCAGTGAGCCGCCCCCCGGCTGAGGGAAGGAGACTCTCAGCCAGGCGCTGCCTCCGCCTCCCAAGTCCTTTCAGTGGCGCGGGGGGTTGGGTGAAGTGAGCAGCTCTGTGCCGGGGGCCCGAGGGGAAGGGGAGGCTGTGAACAGGCTCTGCCTGTGCTGGGGTTAGCTGCGGGAAGCGAGGCGGGAGAGGAGCTCCCTGCCCTCCAGGGGGCACGGAGACGGAAGCCGCTCCTCGCTTGTCACATTACATCCATTTGCAGGGCGTGTGTGTGCAGCGTCCAGCCCCGCCGCCAGATGCTCCCTGGAAGTTGGGAAGCGCTTCGCCAGCCGGAGACGCGCCTTCCTTTCCCCCCACAACTTTAGCGTCTCCTCAGTTCCCAACATGCCGGATTACAAACGCCGCGGGGAAGGGAGCAAACCCAGCAGCCCGCGGGGCTGGTGAGCGGCGCCGGGGCGTGCCGACAGCAGGTAAGCGCGTGCTAACTACCCCCGGGCAGTAGATAAAGGCGGCCCGGGGTCTCTTTCCCCAGGGCTGAGCAAACACTGCTGGGGGCTGGCAGGGAAATCAAAGCCCCCTAGCTCCTGGGTCTTGTATTTGTGCAGCCGCTTGAAACTTCAAGCGGCTCGTCTCTTTCTTTACTCTATAAGCGTCTGTGCGAGGAATTGCAGCTTCACACAGTTTGGGTCAACCATTGATCTGTTTCCGTGGGGTGGGATGGGCGGCAGCTAGTGACCTTGGAACTGACACAAGTAAGAAACGGGTGTGGCTCTTGCCTTTGTAAAATGTATGAATGAATTAATTCGCTATAGCGTTATTAATTCCCGCTCTAAATCCGTTCGACCTGCCTGGTGTGCAGAAGCTCTACTAGTCATTGCTACAGCCTGCAGGTAAAGGGGGCAAAGCTTTCACACCCCTCTTTCGCCGCTTGCTGAAAAGCATCCGCTTTGTAAGGTCCATTGAAGCAGAATGATTGCACAAAAGGGGAGTGGGTATCAGGTGCCACAGCACTTCTCTGCTTTACCAGCATAACTGTACAGCCCTATATAAACATACCCCCTTCAGTATCAGAGGGGTAGCCGTGTTAGTCTGGTTCTGTAGAAGCAGCAAAGAATCCTGTGGCACCTTATAGCCTGTGGCACCTACTTCTGTATCAGTGTTTGCATTTGATGATTATTAACCTGCCCCATCCTCTGAAGATTAAATGTAGAATTATAAACCGGAATGAGTCCGAGAGAGGGACTCGTGAACTGCCCTGCCTGCGGAGAGGAGAGGAGCGGCGCTCAATGTACAGTTTTTGCGCTGGGACAATGCAACGCCAGGTGGCGCCGGTTTAAGTGGACAGTGAAACTGGCCTTTGCAGCCCAGCTGTTGCACATTGCACCGAGAAAGTGTTATGCAACTACTGTGACAAACTAAGGCTAGGTCCTGCGAGCTTCAAAGTCAGTCATTCATTGGGCAGTAGCATTAGAAAAATAAGCTCGCAGCTGGGTTTTTGTTCTTGAGGAAAAAAAAAATTGGAAGCAGGGCCAAATTCCACTCTTAGTTACACAGTTGTCAGTCTTGAGTAACTCTTAAATTTAATGGAGTTACTTAGTTAAAATACCTAGATGGGTAGTAAATGAGAGGAGAATTTGGCCCAACAGTCTAGGGATCCAGAATGAGATCAGGAATTTGGCTAGCAAGGGAAGATGCCGGAATTTGCCTTGGAAACACATTCCTATCCTCTGTGGCAAATAAGAGAGACATGGACAGTATTAGGTAAAATTTAGGGATTGTGAGCTGAAGGGGATGGTGGAAGACACATTTTGAGGGCTTGTGAAGTAAAAGAACAGTGAAGAGTGTAGGCTGGGAAAACTTATGGACTGAACAGTGTGGGGGGAAGGTGAAGTCAGAGTCTGGTAGAGATCTGGGTTCAAGAGCTGCGTGGGAATTTGTGTCAGGTGAGTCTGGTAGAGTTTTGGGGACAGGAGTGTGTGCAAGGTGGAGGGGAAAATATTAATGAACCACATCTCAGTCACTTGTAAAAGAGGAGGTAAGAAGACACAAGTGAAATGAATGGGAGAAAAATATATAGAGAATGAGAGGAAAGGAGGAATTACAACATGGATTGTCCAAAAAAATATTTATTCCCTAAGGCTCTTAGGCATGCCCTTAACTTGAAGAACACAAGCAGTCCCATTGACTTCAGCTGAGCTACACACATGCATAAGATTAAACAAACGAATAAGTGTTTGCAGGCTCAGGGCCTTACTCCGTAAAAAAGCAGCAACAGCAGTATCTCTAACAGTAAATAAATAAACACACACGAACCATATCTCAGATAACTTTTCCTCTAAAAGTTCTTGCTTCCATTATTTCTTGGGTTTTTCTGTCCTTCTCTTTTGTCTATGTTTCTTGTATCTATTTAGTTCTCCTCCCATAGTCAAATAGCCCTGTCAGTGCTTTAAAAAAAACCTACTGTATTTAAACACAGTTGTGGGTCATGATTGTGCTCTAGCTGTGTAATAGTATGGCTCCTCTTGACTTCTATTAAGCTGTGAAGTGTCTGGACTCCTTAATTTGTTTTTGCAATACCTTTTTGTAGCTCAGTTCCCCTATCTATCAAATGGGTATAATATGTTTCCTCCACCCTTTATCTGTTTTGTCTATTTAGATTCAAAATACTTAAGGGCAGAAATGACCTCTTACAGTGTGGTGTGTTTGTATGGCCAATGCACAATGGGGCCCTCATCTTTATTGAGACATTTAAGCAACATTGTAATACAAATAACTTTTTCTACTCATAGAGGCAATGCAAAACTGGTTTATAATATGCTTGGACCACCGCTCTGTTTAAATTATGGTGGCCACAATTTTCAAACCTGAGTGCCTAAAATTAGCCATCTAGATCCATATTTAGATACCTATATAAAATTTGCCTAATTTTCATAGGTGCTGCTGAGGACAGAAGCTAATGGAAACTGTATATGCACAGCACCTTTGAAAATCAGGCCCATTTTAATTAGGCACCTAAATATGCATTTCAGAGGCTAAATTTAGGTACCCATGTTTGAAAACTGTGGGTAGGCATATAGGGCTCATCCTGTGCACTTTCCCCATGTACTAGAGCTAAAAGCATATGGGGAGGTATCTGAACAGAGGTGAGCAAACTACAGCCTGTGAGACCCTCCTGCCCGGCCCCTTAGCTTCTGGCCCAGGAGGCTAGCCCCTGGCCCCTCTCCTGCTGTCTCCCCTCCCTTGCAGCCTCAGCTCATTGTGCCACTGGCGCAATGCTCTGGGCGTCGGGGCGGCGAGCTCTTGCCGGGCAGCGCACCTGCAGAGCCGCCGCCTGACCCAGTGCTCTGTGCTGCGCGGTGGCATGGCTGGCTCCAGCTGGGCAGCATAGCTGCCTGTCCTGGCGCTCTGGGCAGTGCGGCTGTAGCGCTGCCAGCCACTGGTGCTCCAGGCAGCGCGGTAAAGGGGCAGGGAGGTTTGATAGAGGATGGGGAGTTAGGGGTGGTGGTCAGGGGGCGGGGGTGTTGATAAGGGCGGGGCAATCAGAGGGCAGGGAACGGGGGCCTCAGGGGGCGCTCAGGGGACAGGGAGGGGTGGATGGGGCAGGGGTCCCGGGGGGGCATCAGGGGACAGGGAACAGGGGGGGTTTGGATGGTGCAGGGGTCCTGGGGGGGGCTGTCAGGGGGCGAGAAGCAGGGGGGTCGGATAGGGGTCAGGGGCCAGGCCATGCCGGGCTGTTTGGGGAGGCACAACCTCCCCTAACTGTCCCTCCATACAATTTTGGAAACCCAATGTGGCCCTCAGGCCCGCCCTTGTATCAGAAGCATCTGACAAACTATTCGCACTATTCTGTCTAATGCTGGGACAGCTGCTCAGTTCAGGCCCCTTTGCCTATCGCATAACAATCCTGCTTCCCTCACTCCCAGAAAAGGCTAATTGCAGTCCTGTCTTCTCTTCTTCCTTTCCTCTAGATCAGGGGTGGGCAAACTTTTTGGCCCGAGGGCCACATCTGGGAATAGGAATTGTATGGCAAGCCATGAATGCTCACAAAATTGGGGGTGGGGTTCGGGAGGGGTTAGGTCTCTGGTTGGGGGTGGGACCCATAAATGAGGAGTTCAGGATGCGGGAGGGGACTCCGGGCTAGGGCAAGGGTTGCAGGTTCCGGCTGGGGTGTGGGCTTTGGGGGTGGGGGTGGGGCTGAGAGCTTTGGGGTGCAGGAGGATGCTTCGGGCTGAGATTGAGGGGTTTGGAGGGCAGGAGGGAGATTAGGGCTGGGGCAGAGGGTTGGGGCATGGGGAGAGGCTCAGGGGTGCAAGCTCCCAGCAGCACTTACCTCAAGCAGCTCCCGGAAGCAGCAGCATGTCCCTTCTCTGGCTCCTACATGGATGTGCAGCCAGGCGGTTCTGCACGTTGCCTTGTCTGCAGGCACCGCCCCTGCAGCTCCCATTGGAGCGCCGGAGGGGGCCATTTGAGTGGGGCCATTGGAGAATGTAGGAGCCTGAGCACGGCCATGCCACGGTTTCCGGGAGCCGCATGGAGCGGCCCCCAACCCTGCACCCCAGCTGGAGAGCCAGAACGGGGCAAGCCCTAGATTCTGCTCCCTAGCGGGAGCTCACAGACCATCTTAAAATGGCTCACGGGCTGGATTTGGCCCGTGGTCTGTAGTTTGCCCACTCCTGCTCTAGGTAGAGATTTCCCCACCTTTTCTCCCTCAGTCCCAACTTCTGTCTTTGTTCCCCCAGCATTATCCTTCCTTTTTCTCTCTCCCTCCATCTTATGCCCCTAAAACCTTCTGTTTCCTCCCCTTGTCTCCTTCTCCCCAGAGGCATGATCCACCTCTCTCTCCCCCATAGGCGGCATCCTCCCTGCTCCCACTTCAGAAATAGTTCCACTCCTCTCTTGGCTTCATCCCTCCATCTCCCTCCTATCTTTTACTTGGCTGTGCTGTGTGAGCTTAGTTGGGGGCGGAGTCTGGGCTGGCTGGCTGAGATCCTGGCTCAGGCTCATTGCTCTCTCTTGCTGTGCAACTGGAGGTCACAGTGTACTCCCTGAGCAGTTTGCTTTTCATAAATACCTTTTTGCCTCCTTCCACTAACTCCCCTGAACTACTACCCTGAGGATTTAAGATGTATCCCAGGTAAGATGTGTCCATGGCAGTTGTTTCTCTGTATAAAGGAGTTGCAAGGGGTAGAGGTGGGAGGAGGAAGTTATGTCACCTTTGCAGACAGGTGAAGAGTATTCCGAAGAGGGGCAAGTGAATTATGTAAGACGTTGCAACGTGATGGTGCCATATCAAGTTTCCTGCTTCAGTTTCAATGGCAGATTTTGCTTTTCATTGCTTTTGCGGATGGTACAGAATGACACTGGAGTGTGTGATGATGAGTGTTTCACAAGTCTCCTCCTCCTGTAAATGTAACTCCTTAGTCAGAGATACAGTGTAATTATGTGCATTTCCTATCAAACTAAAGTTTTTACAAAAACTAATAACATTTGCAACCTAGCTAGTGTTGAATCTTTGACAAGGATAGGAGTGGTGAGTGGCCTTTAGTATTTATTTCTGACTTTTGCAGGTTTCCCACATTAGATTGTTCAAATCTCTATCAGACCTGAAACTTCAGTGCTACCGTGATTGTTGCTCTTTTCTCTAGCTTATCAGTCTTGTCCTAATAAAAATGTAAATATATGCATAGTAATTTGCATGTCATTAACTTTGGAAAGAACACTGTCATATTAAAAATCTTTTTTTAAAGAAACTAATTTCCCTGCCTGTCTTACTAAGAGCACCTGAGATACATTAAAGTGAAAATAATTTTAAAAATCTAATTTACTTTCTACACTCTATGCTGTTTACTTTGTGTATTTTTCAGTTTGGACAATGGAAACAGTCAGTTTCAAATGTGTTTATGGTCATTTTTTAATAAATGTCTCTTCCAGGTTCTTATATTTTAGCATAATGCTGTATTGCTTATATTGCAAATACAGCAGAGGACTGGTTTGTTTGTTTTTAAATAAATGGTTTCCATTGGATTTAAAAATAGTGCATGAAAACAATACAAGTGGTCTTTGTTTTTACAAACAAACAAAACAGGGTATCTGCCAGTCTGATTTTCTTTACTATAACACTTTCAAATGTCGTTTTTAATGGCTTTTATTATTTACTTAGTAGTAGTAGTATATGTATTTCATACAAAGAGCTATATTAAAAGAACATTAAGGTTGCAAAATCAAGCCCTCAAAAATCAGGAAATGTCAGAGTTAATATTGCCTGTGTAACCGTAATTCATCTCCTTTGTGCATACAGATTATAGCCTGAGCTTGCAAGACCTTATGTTCAACTTGATGGTATTTCAACATCTTGATGTAATGGGATAACTTTTGAATGCCAGATTTGATCAATTCCAAAATTTCAGGTTAAGTACTGGTCATCAGTGGGCACAGCCCTATTGATTTTTGCAAAAATTGGAAGGGAGAAATAGGGGGCACATGGAGCCTCTGGCAGCTGGTTAGCAGCAGAGTTGGAACCCAAGGCCTTTGGAGCCACAGCACAGATCTTTATTACTTGAGCTCAAAGAGTAACTGTCAGCAGAAGTAAGCTGTTATACTCGATATGGACCAGCCGTGGGATGGGGATGTGACTCATACTTTGCTAGTGGGTTACACCAGGGTTCTTTTTCTTTCTGAGGCCCCCTCACCATGTTATAAAAACTCCATGGCCCAGCTGTGGCAAAACAATTGTTTTTCTGAATATAAAAGCCAGGACCAGCGTTAGGGGATAGCAAGCAGGACAATTGCCTGGGGTCCCATACCACAGGGGGCACCATGAAGCTAAGTTGCTCAGGCTTTGGCTTCAGCCCCAGGTGGTGGGGCTTGATGCCCCAGGCTGCAGTCCCATTTGGCAGCACTTTGGCTTTCTGCCCTGGGCCCTAGCGAGTCTAATGCTGGCCATGCTTGGCGGACCCCCTGAAACCTGCTCGTGGCTCCCCTGGGGGCCCCAGGCCTCTGGTTGAGAACCACTGGGTTACACAATTATTTGCCAGATGGCAAAGAAATATTAGGAATCAAGAATCTTGAGTTCTAGTCGTAGCCCTGGAGGGGAGTGTGGTCTGTTGATTAGTGGCAACATATCTAAGTACCTATGTTTGGCCTACTCATTCTAAACAGTAGCATCACTACTGGAGGAGATGTCAATCATATGTAACCCGTCTGAGTTGGCAGCAACAAGGGCCGGGTTCAGTATCTAGGGGTTCCGTTTCAATAACGCAATGCAAAACCGTCTTGAGCCCCCACCCAGTGACCTGGGACAATTACATACCACCTCCCGGGCACCTCTAAGAGGCAATACTTCCCCTCTCGCAAGCACGGAGTCTGAGTGTAGCAAAATCCTTTTAATAAAGGAGGGAAACAATGCGGCATTATGTTGGGGAAACACCACAACCAGGATTCATAACACAAACCATGAGCCAAAGACCCACCCCCAAGTAAGTTTGGCAGGATCCTTTTCCCCTCAGGGTCTTAAGTCCAGCAACCCAAAAATCACCCAACAGTCCAACAACCCATCTCTGTCCCTGGTCAGTGCAGCCCCAGAGTTCAAAAGTTTATTTGCAGAGTTTTACCCCCCACCCAGGCTGGGTGGGAATGGGGGGGGGGAAGAAAGGGGCGCACAGGGTGTTAAGGGACACCTTACATGGTCTGAGGCCGACTGCCCCACCTCTCCGTGGGGTTCTGCTGCAGCCTTCACCACGAGCCGCTCCACTCCACCAGCCCGCCTGTGAGCCGCTCCAGCCATCCCATGAACTGCTCTGCTCTGCCCCACTTCACTGCACTCGCCGTCCTGCGGGCCGCTCCAACCATCCCGCAAACTGCTCAGCTCCGCTTTAGTCCACTCACCATCCCGTGGGCCACTCCAACCATCCCACAAACTGCTCCGCTCTGCCAGCTGCTTAGCAATAGATCTTCAGGCTCCCCCACTACTTAACACAGCACTCAGTGATCTCAGCTCTTAATAATTTTAGCTTTTTAGTGATTTCAGCTCATAGTAGGGGAGCCCAAGTGCTGGTGCACCATTGGCCTAAAGTGAATTCAGCACAGCAGGCTGTAACTAGACTCTTAATGAAATCAAAATTAGCTTTGCTATTCAATAGAGAAGGGAAGGTACAACTGGTGTTTTAGGCCCTCAAAAGGGGACCCATATTATCAGGTATAAATTTCTGTCCCCAGCCTCTCTTAATTCACTGGGTTTTGGAACCCATGTCCCTTGTCTAACGAGTGCTACTTAGTTGATGGTGAGTCTCTCTGTCATCAAACAGTTCCACTGGCCTTGATTCACATAATCAGGGTAACAACACTTTATTCTTCTTGCCCCAATAACAGAGAAACTGGGGATCCCACGTTCATGCTAGGTGGGGTGGGTGTGCCTATGTAAACAAGACCAGCCCCTGAAGTTCTTTTCCACAACTCGCCACAATTCACCACCAGATGTCAGGGTAGAGCTCATCCGGACTCTGCTTACACATATTAGAGACCTGGGGCCGCATTCTAGCCCCTGCTGTTTACCAGAATCACATATAATTACACCAAGGCACAAACAGGATTATGGCCCCATTATACTAGGTTGTGTACATATCAAGTTAGTGGGTCTCTGTGCAGTCTCAGGGATCTACCTATGCAGAATCAATTATAGGATTAGGGACATGAAGTAGAAGGACTGAAATACTCTCAGTCTTTGAAAACAAGATGTGAATTGTACTGTAAATAAAAACATAAATCTTCTGCATTGTTGAGCTTGGAGCACTAGTGATTAATAATTAGTGCTGTGTGTTTCTGAGTAGCAATGAAAATGTCATTTCTTAGGCCTGGTCTACACTAAGAAGGGGGCTCGAACTAGGGTACGCAAATTCAGCTACGTGAATAGCGTAGCTGAATTCGAAGTACCCTAGTTCGGCCTACTCACCCGTCCAGACGCGGCGGGGTCGAACTCTGCGGCTCCCCCGTCGACTCCGCCACCGCCGTTTGCAGTGGTGGAGTACCGGAGTCGACCACAGCGCTTCCGGAGTTAGAACTATCGCATCTAGATCAGACGCGATAGTTCGAACTCCGAGAAGTCGAACTCACCGCGTCGACCCGGAAGGTAAGTGTAAACCTACCCTTAGGTAGACATTTTATATAGTAGATTTTAAATATGTCTTCCTTGCGGGGAGGAGGGTAAAAGAACTATTTTAATATGAATATGAAGTCAATTCAAACACAGAAATAAAACACTAGTGATCTTATGGGTCAGATTTAAGATCAAAGTTAAGTTTGAAATGCCATTTGAACTTTTGCTGCTGTGCAGCATTTGGAGTGTGTGTTGTTTCACCATTATTTGAATAGCTTTGTAGGATCTAGGCTGAACAAGTTTAGAACAAAGTCTCAGCATTGGCTGTAAATTTCCTAGGGTTTGTTTGCTTATGTTAATCACATCGATAATGGTGGCTGATTAGTTTGGGTGTGTGCGTATGCGTGTTTTAAAGTAACAAGAAAAATCATTATGATGTCATTTAAAAATAATACATATTTGCCCAATAGAATGCAGAAATAGATTTTTAACCATCTATTGACACACAATAGTCACTCTAACAGAACCTTTAAGAAGCCTCTTGATGCAAGACTATGACAGTATTATTATAATATGAATATATCAATATTTATGTGTAACTATTTTAAAAATTAAAGATATTTGTACATTTTTTACCTTTTCAATTTAAAAAGTACCAAAAGGGCTACACAGGTTGACATTAAAATCTAACTGAATAAAAGGTGGCCATACGGTGGTATCTGAGATATGGCAAGTGTATTCCATTCTTAGTGTCACATCCAAATTATGAATGAATAGTCTGTAACATTACATTTAAAAATAAAAGCTTTTTAAAATTAATGTGCCAAAAAAATCCAACACTTGTTACCTTCTATTTTTCTACATTAAATAAAAAGTGTTGCTGTTGAAAGAAGTGCAGAGAGCCCATATGCTAATGGTCACTCTTCAGCATTTGCTCAGCTCCTGTGCAGAGAGGCTTTCACAGAGTATGGAGATGTGCATTATGCTCAGCAATGTGAGCACACCTCTGTGCCTATAATGAGATGTGCATGGTCAAGCATGAAGATGTGTATAGGGCATAAATGCAATCCAGTATGTACAAATGATGTATGTAGCTGCTGTGTGTAGGGTTTTCAGTTACTTCAAGTACTAGATGCAGTGGCTCACACAAGCAGAGACTAAGATCAGGGCCAGTACCCACTGTCTTATGTTGTATATTGGGCACAGTGTTATACCTGCACACCAGGCTAAAGTACCTGTTTCTCCTCAGCTTTTTTTTCACCTTAGTGGATTCTGAATAAAAATGCATTGTTGTTCTCTCACAGCCTTCATTTTCACACTTGCATGATCAAATGCATGTGTATTTAAAACCTTAAGGCAACAATGACCTTTTATTTGTTAGACCAGCATATACATTTGATATACAAGATTATGGGTTGTAAAGTACTCATAGAAGCTATATAACACACCTTGCTGGATAGAGAAATAAGTAATCACTTTATTTTGTCTAATTTTCTTTGGACATCAATAAGTCTAGGAACATAGTTCAGGACTTTTACATAACTCATATTCTATGTAATCCATCTACCTATAACACTTATAATACCATTTAGGCACTTGCCATGTTAGGATCTAACATATCTATCCTGTGAAGGTCTAAGATTCTTGACTTGCTGGTATTCAGATTATTGACAAAATGGACTGATGGTTTCCTTGGAGCCACAACAGGTATAGTGCCAGAGGCACTTGGACACACAATAATATCCAGATCTTATCTCAGAATGACTGTCATATCAATGTGATTTCTAATACTTAAGCACAAAAATTGAAATCTAAAAATGTGGAACTGATTTTTTTTAAGTTGCTAGTTGATCCACATGTTAAATGACTGTACTTAGTCACTTCAAATACTTTTACATCAGTGGTCAACATTTTGGGCTAAGAGTGTGTACTCTTTTGATTAGTCCTTGTGTGCATAAGTTTCATGGCTTAGGTAGTACTTCCCACAATTTCAGATTTGAAATGGAAATACTGGAAGACCCTTATTGTATACCAGCATGGCAAGGCATTGCAACAATATGTTTTTGGGAATAAAGTCCTTCTGATTACACACAAGGGATATTTACTCTAACTGGATTAAATTTGAAAGAGAACCCACGGAAACACTGTAGTTAAATGGTGATTTTTTTTTTATCTTCAACACTCAGGCCATATCAAACTATTTAAAAAAAAATGAAAACAATTAAAAATGACACATGGAGAGCTGGACAGACCAGAGTACAATGGAGAATAAACTTCATTGTCTTTATCCTAATTATAAAAAGAACCACTATTCATGATGCGTCTGATGAAGTGGGTATTCAGCCACGAAAGCTTATGCTCCAATACATCTGTTAGTCTATAAGGTGCCACAGGACTCTTTGTTGCTTTTTACTATTTATCTATGTTACACTGTAACCTAAATCTTTATTGAATGTTCAGAGAATGAGAAAAAAATTATAATTTCAAATAAAATAACAGAAATAGACTTAAGCAATAACACTTCCATTGGGACACTATTCCATGTAGTTAATAGAACTCACTCTTAAGCATATGTCCTTAAATTAATTTCATCCTTATAATTTTATTTATTAAGGGCTGGCAATAAATATTGTATCTCCCTCCTTTTGTTTGCACCCTTCTGATACTGGGGTGCAACTCTTCAGCTTGAGGTCAATGGAGCTGTGAAAATGTACACAATCTGAAATTAGGGTTTTAATGAAATTATTGTCAAATTCATTCTTTGTGTGATATTAACCAACCTATTTAATTAGAGGGTTTGCTAAATGATATTTTACCTTTACAACTCCTCTGCAATTCTAGGGTTGGCAGAGGCTAGTTTGGGCCCTGTACTAAGATAGAGTAGCCAGAAAGGCTGATTTTACACTTAATTGCAAAGCTGCCCAAGGGACCAGCCTACGGTGCGGAATAGCTGGATTACAGTGCATTCTGGCTCCAACTTCATATCCCAAAATCTCCACTCTTGCCCTAGGCCTTTTTTTCTGGGTGCTGTGAGCAGGGGCTACGTACGCTCTGTTGTGTTGGCTCTATGACTCTTGAACTCCCCCTGCATTGTGGGAATTCCCACATGATCAGATTTGCTTTCTGGCTCTTTTATGCTATAGAATTGGCATTAAAGGGGCAGGAATACAGCCCAGAATAATGGCTAGAGTGTTCCTCAGGAGGGAATAATGGAGAGAATGGACGAGATTGTATGGTGATGACAGGTAAGAAGAGCTCAGTTGAGAGGGAAAAGAGAAGTGAAGGAAAATAGGATGAATTAGGAGAGGGAAAAAGAGACAGACAGAGAGGGGAGAGGTAAAGATAAAGGGGAGACAAAAGGACAGAAATCTATCTCAGGAGAAATATTGCCTCATGTCAGCAACAGCCAGGCACACATCTTGCAGGACAGCAAATTCATATATCAGGAAGGGTCTTGAGTATTGAGGGATGCCTGAATCACCTGAAATAAGGTAGGATATCTAAACGAATAATAATCAACCAAAAAAGGACCGAAGTGAAGGGGAAGGAAAGCATGACTTAAAATGCTTTCAAATGCTATGCATTTAAAACCCCTAGAGGAAGGAGCACTATCCAATGAAAACTCAATCCCCATGCTCCTCATCACTCTGTGGGAGATTTAAAGATTCAGCTACATCTATTATGCCTCTTTGATTTGCTCTTCTCAATTCCAATTTGAATTGTGCTACCATTTGATAATGTGTTTAGTTTCTTTGCTAACATTATGGAAGCTCTCAAAAAATCAACTTACACAGTGCTGAAGCTAGAGATATGGATGCTGAGTTAGGCATAATAGATAGGTGACTACTTGCATCCTCTTAGGAGACATCCTTTCCTTTAAAGACCTTTTGTTAAGTCAGAAATATGAACCAGTCTTTTAAAGTTTTCCTTTGAATTTGTCATGTTGTGTTGAGTGTGGAAGTGGCACTGCATCACACCCTGATTCCACACTAAATTTCAGGTACAATGTAACCTATGATTAAAGATTTGTGTGAGTTTAGAAGAATATTTTGTCTGGTACTGATAGTAGAAAAATGTCTTTGTAATGACAGGATTGTGCTCAGCTCTTGTCAACCTTATTTTAAGATGGGGGCTAATTTTAACAATTGTGATACTCAGTAAATTGTTAGTTTTTGATGCTAGACTTCTTCATATAAAGGTCTTAAAGCAGCTTCATATCCCACTGCTTCATTAAATTTGTGTCCCTAGGTTTTTTATTGTTATTTTTGACTTGTTGTTGACCACCATACTGCTTGGAAATTTTTAATTCAGTCAGAGTCAGCTGACTTCATCTCTAAAAGTGTAATTCCATTTAACTTAATGGGCTGGATTCTCACCTGTGTCCAGGCTCCACTTAGATAAAATGAAAGGAGGAGGCCATCAGGCAGTCTGCTGCTGCTCCCAGCGCCCATGTTGTCCCAATATGCTTTAGAGCTGCTGTAAAGGAACTCTTTATCAGTGTTTTCCCCAGGAATTGAAATTAGGGGGAGTGTTGGAATATTTGGGGGTGGGGTATAAGGGCCGATGAGGGTTGAGACTGAGGGTGAAGGTGGGCTGTATAGTTCCAGAGTAAAAACTGAAAAATGTTTCACAACCATTTTATTAGATTTAATTCATGTTTTAAAATCATCACACAAATTTAAGTTGGCTGCTTAAGCCTACTATGAAGTACCATATCTACATCCTTCTTGGTTTCTTGTTGTAATTTTGCACTCCTTGGTGTCTTCTTGTGTGTCCAGTACTTCCAGTCCTTCATGATATGCTCATGATCAGGCAGAAGGCGACTTCTTTCAGAACACAAAATTCTATTCAATGAGGAAAAAGACCGCTCAACTGTAGCTGTTGTAACTGGGAGTAGCAAGAGATGAATTCCTACTTCTTTCATCCCAGGAAACATAGTACAAAGATTGGGTCGAACCACTAGTGATGATAAAGAAGTTGAAGTTAAATTTTCATTCGTTCATCATATGCTATTCCACTCTGTGTATAAAATTCTCTATTCTGTCCTGATCACATAGCAGCCCTGTTGCTGGTAGTGCCTCACTCCACGCAACTGTAGGTATTTTATAAGACAGGCATCTGTAACACCTATGTGGAGGTTGAGTAGAATCCAGAAATCGCTATTGTAGATTTGTAAGAATCAAGTCTGTGTACTTTTTCATCTGGCTTAACAAACACTTCTTGTCCTCTTCACTTAAGGAGTCAGTATAAGTACCTTCATTAGTCAACTTCTGGACTGAAGTCTTTGCTTCTTCCAGTACATTTTCAAGGGATATCTCTGATAGATCCAAGGGTAGCTTCTATTGCTGGACAAAGATCTACTACTGTTGGAGCAAATGCCTGGATGACATTGTTTAATCACCCAAGTGGTTTCAACAGTAGACTTACAAGAGAGAGAATGGCGATAGTCTTCTCTGAACTTAGTAACAAAAGTAGTCCACCAGCCTCACTACTTAGATCTGTCCTACTTGGTGGATATTTTCCAAAGCCAGTAATAACGGCTGCAGTAATTTTAAGACAACCGCCAAGAATCGCTCATGAGAAAGCCAGCAGGTTTTCCCAGGTTGGACTAATTTCAACTTCAATCCCAGTGTATCTTCTGTTTCTTTCCAAGACGTTCAGTCCTTTTGAACTCTTGCTGAAAAAAAAGAGTATAAAAGCCATTAAATTTATGGCTTTTTAATGTCTTTTGAAGATTCTGCAGCTTGTACTAGCGCTAGCTGGAGTAGATGGCCTTTGTAGTGTGTATAGGAGAGATTAGGGTTACAGTTTTCTCTGAGCAAAGCTTGTACTCCACTATGTCTTCCAGAGAAGTTTGTAGCTCCATCAAATGCACAAGCAGCCATCTGTTTGGGGTTCAATTTATAAGCATTTAACTCTTCTAAGATGTCACAGATGCAGCTGATGTGTCTTCTATAACGTACATCTAGAATGCATCTACTGGCCTACCATGGACATCAAGATAACATATGCAATGATGTAATACTTGATGCCTATTTGCATTGGTGCATTCATCAGCCACGTATGCACATATTTTGAATATGATGAGAGAGTTTTTCACTTTTTCAGCTGCTAAGTCTTTCACGGTTGCACTGCATGCTTCTAGAGAGTCAGCTGAATTTTTTCAGAAAGATAGAGAGCATTTGCCAGTCTTGTTCAAAACCAGTGTCCAACTTCAATGCACTTAACAATGCACTTAACATTGAACTCCAGTTTGTAGTGTGTGGTATCTCTTACTTTCTATTTAAGCATAATGCAACAGCCACGATGGTTCACATAAATTGAGTTGTGTCTCCAGCATTCTTAACAGACTCATTAAGTTCTTCTAAAATTGCCTTTGACAGTGACTGGCTTATAAGGCTTTCTGCATGTTGATGCAGTCCAGAGGCATGGTGTTTTGCAGCCTTTTCATATAAGGTTGTCAGTATTGGCTTAGCTGATCAGTCTGGCAAACCAAGCTTCTCCACTTTTACTATATAAATCCATGATATGCCCACATCTTGAATACTGCATGCTATTCTGGTCACCCCGTCTCAAAAAAGATATATTGGAACTGGAAAAGGTTCAGAGACGGGCAACAAAAATGATTAGGGGTATGGAACAGATTCCATATGAGGAGAGATTAGAAAGACTGGGACTTTTCAGCTTTGAAAAGAGACGACTAAGAAGGGATATGATAGAGGCTTATAAAATCTTGACTGGTGATGAGAAAATGAATAAGGAAGTGTTATTTACCCCTCCACTTAACACAAGAGCCAGGGGTCACCCAATGAAATTAATAGGCAGCAAGTTTAAAACAAACAAAAGGAAGTATTTCTTCACACAATGCAGTCACCCGTGGAACTTTTTGCCAGGGATGTTGTGAAGGCCAAAATTATAACAGTGTTCAAAAAAGAACTAGATAAGTTCCTGGAGGTTAGGTACATCAATGGCTATTAGCCAGAATGTGCAGGGTTGCAACCCCATGCTTTGAGTGGCCCTAGCCTCTGTTCACCAGAAGCTGGGAGTGGATGACAGGGGATGGTCACTCGATGATTCCTGGTTCTGTTCGTTCCCTCTGAAGCACCTGGAATAGTCACTGTCGGAAGACAGGATACTGGGATAGATGGACCATTGCCATTCTTACATAAAAAATAATTATAATAATCAAAAAGTTTAGTACAGAAATTCCCCAAGATAATGACTTCTTGAGATAGTGACTGCGTAAGATAATGACCTTGGCAAATAATGCATTTTAAAAATCTTGGCCTACTAGCAAATGTATATTTATATAAGTTTCCCACAAATCTACCATTCTGGAGCGAAGTCACTAAAACATAGTCCAATGCTCTGGCTGCTGTTGTTTGTTGTGTCATCATTCACTCTATTGCTCTGCCCCAATAGCTCTGCACTGTCACCTTCTGCTGCCACCTGCCCCTGTGACCTCTGCGAGTAGGTCTCTTGAGGTTCCACCAGCTCTCAGTGATTTCAACTCTCTGGGGGGGAACATCGCTGCTAGTGCAGGCTGGGCTGTCTCTTCCACAGCAATGCTGTGCTGCAGCAGGTCTAAGCACTTAGATCTGATTATCAGTGATTTCAGCTCTAGCGGTCACTTAACAGACCAATAGACTCTCCATGGAGCCTAATCAGCTCTCTCTCTAAACAGGAGAGGGGACAGGTCAAATAGTGCCTGTGACTCTTAGGCAGAGCCCACACCACCAAGCAAAACACCTGTGCCCCACCCTCTCTCTCTTCACTAGGATATGGCATCCAAACCTCCTGCTTAGGGAGTGCAGTTCAGTTGAGGGTGACCAGTGCTTAATTTGTAATGAAAGAGGTGTTGGGGCCCAAGCAAGTTTGTTACTTTCATAACAGATGTGGTAAGTCCAGACAGGGCTGGCTCCAGGGGTTTTGCCGCCCCAAGCAGCCAAAAAAAAAAAAAAAAAGGCCACGATCGCAATCTGTGGCAATTCAGCGGGAGGTCCTCCGAGCAGGAGCGAGGGACCCTCCGCCGAATTGCCGCCGAATACTTGAAAGTGCCGCCCCTCTCCGGAGTGGCCGCCCCAAGCACCTGCTTGATAAGCTGGTGCCTGGAGCTGGCCCTGAGCCCAGAGGTCCCAGGGCTATGAACTGCCAAGCCTAGAAGTGCCGGGGCTCAGCCCTGGCAAGCCCTAGCCCAAATTAAGCACTGAGGGAGACCCCCCTCATTCAGGCAGGCTAAGTACCATTCTGCTGCCCTTTACTTATACAATAAGGATAACAACATTTCATAACCCCCACATTTAATACTTCAATGATTTGTAACCCAAAACCAGCCAAAATTGGTCAGTTGGGTAGCACAACTCTGTCTGCTGGATACCTAGGCAGAGTAGGTGTGTTCATATAAATACAGTCTAGTCCTGGAGCCTTTCCCCCCTCCCCTGGCTCATCACTAGCTGTCAGGGGACAGCTCATTCAGACCTTGCTTACAAATCATAATTTTAAATTATAAGGTAGGCCAGGGCCGGCTCCAGGGTTTTTGCCACCCCAAGCGGCGGGGAAAAAAAAAAGCCACGATCAGTGCCTGCTCCACCGTGCCCCTTTCTTCTTCGGCGGCAATTTGGTGGCAGGTCCTTCTCTCTGAGAGGGACTGAGGGACCCTCGGCTGAATTGCCGCCAAAGAGCCTGACGTGCCGCCCCTTCCCCTTGGCCGCCCCAAGCACCTGCTTGCTGAGTTGGTGCCTGGAGCCGGCCCTGAGATAGGCCAACATTGCCGAAACGAATGTGCCAACATTGTTATAAATAACAGCTGTATGAGGAAGCTAGTGTTTGTTCATACTTTTCAAACCCATTATGCTTTCTCAGGTACAAGTATTTTCTCTTTGTGTATGCTTTTAAAGTGTGTATTAATGTTTGAATTTCAATTCAAATTTCTAACCAACAACTAAATTGGCAACACTGCATGAAACTGGGTGGGGGGGGAGGTATTGGGGAAATCCAGGGATTTCCCTAGACCCGCCCTGAGCCTTTGTGGTAGTGATAGCTCCCTTGTGCAGGGGGAATTCTCTACTAGCCACTTCTGTCCAGTTAATTTCCAGCATGAAGTTGATGTGTCAGACTGAAGAATTTGGCCCAATGAATTTAACTTAGTGTGTATAAATATCTGTAACCTATACCGTCACGTGTAGACTTCTGATAATAAATAACTGTCTCTGTGGTTTGTGACTAGTCATATATGTATAGTAAACACATAACACACAAACCGTAATATCCTGCTAAAACATCTGCAAGGTTTTGTTACAACAAGAGCGTGGTTGTAGTGCAGAGAAAATTTAACAGATTATTAGACGTTCCCTCAGTATGCTTGACGAGGTGGGGTACTTCTGAACGTGCAACAATACTAGCATTCCTGTAGTAGTCTGAATAATTTCTGCCTTCTCCAGTACCTATAAGAAACACCAAGATTGACAGGTATATTGTGAAATGTAGTTTAATGTTAACCTGCAAAACATAGGCAAAGGTCCTCACTCCACTACCATTAACAACATACCTATATAGTGTAGTTGTCTGTATATTGTTATCTTGTTGATGGCTTGTTTTGTTGTTGAGAATATCCAACTCTTTGCACAATAGGATTATTGATGATCATTCTAAATTTTACCCAGATGGTAAGATAGCAGACAATGTTCTGGCTATTTGTATCCTGCATGCATTCTGCAAAAACTGGGAATGTGTTTCTAGGTATTTAAGGAAGATATATAAATATTTTTGTTGACCATTATTATATAAGCTCTTATGAGGTGTGGCTAATGGTCATAATTAATATTTTTAATTTTATCTTATGATATTTTATATAGCAACTGTTACTAAGAAGCTCTACATCTTAAGGTACTCCAAGGATTCAGAATTGTGACAGTGTCCTATAGCAGCACATTAATACTGGTTATGGAACATCAAAGGATGTTAATACGGATATTTTAATTCAGCTCAACAGTTCTGCACCTCTCACTATATACAGTTACTCTGTTTAGATTCATTTTTCTTTTTGTTGTTTGATGGATTGACTTTGATTCTTGAATGAATGCTTTAGTGGGAAGCTATTAGAACAGGAGAAGTTCTAATCTTTATTATGGAACAACAATAATTATAATTGAAGCTGGTTTCCTATTATCCAGACATTCTCACGAAAAAGAATCCAATCTCCTGAAATTTTGCTTGTCACATGTCATCACAGGGTAGAATTCTGTGAAGTCTGGGGGGAAAAATCAAGTGATTTAGTTGGGGATTGGTCCTCTTTGAGCAGGGGGTTGGATTAGATGACCTCCTGAGGTCTCTTCCAACCCTGATATTCTATGATTCTATGATTCTAAGTGGACATTTACAGTTAAATGCCAGAAGATCTGGCTGAGGATCTTCCTACAGTGTTTAAAAATTACCATTATTGATTTTTTGAAGCATTTACTCACATTATTTGATCCACTGTATCTCCAAAATGGCTTGATCAAGAATTTCCACTTTTTTTACAGTTTGGCCTTGCTGAGGAGAGACTAATTTTCAGTGTGATAGTTTTTGTTTTATTTGCTTTTTAGTTTTGGTGGGGAGGTGCTTAAAGAGGAATTACAAGGACTATATATAATATAAAGAGCTTATACTTGTATATACTTCACCCCAAGGTATGCAAGGAAGTGATTAACTAGGGGCTAATTAGAACAGGGTTATAAAGAGAAGGAAGTGGAAGGCTAGAAATGACCCTTGATAGGAAGAGGCTGCTCTCTGTGTTCCTATTATGCCCAGTCCAGCAAAGAGGCAGGCAGAGAGTAAGAAGGAGCTGCAGATCTGGCTACCTGCTTTATACAAATCAGGTACATACTACTTTAAGGAGACTTTAAATTAAAGACTGTTTTTGTTTTTTTTCCAGCTGAAGTAAACTGGTGTGAAATTTATGGTGTGAAATTTTGCACTTTTTCCTTCAAGCTTAACTCCTCCCCACATCTCCTCCCAGACACTTCTGACTTCCCCCACCACACATGCTCAGAGAACCGACTCTGCAGAAGTACCTTTAAAATGACAAGATGCATATTCTGTCCTTTCGCTGCTGTCTCTCAACCCCACCCT
Source organism: Mauremys mutica (assembly GCF_020497125.1). Taxonomy (NCBI): domain Eukaryota; kingdom Metazoa; phylum Chordata; order Testudines; family Geoemydidae; genus Mauremys; species Mauremys mutica. The sequence continues at coordinate 82,178,879 of NC_059075.1, forward strand.
TGTTTCCCCCCATTTCCTGTTACCTGTAGTTGTGCTATACCAGAGTGGCTTTTACATGTATGCAGAACAATACTTAAAATTATTAAACCTTTATAAAATGTTCCGTTACTGACTCTCAGCTATACTGCTTCAGTCTCTGACTTGGGCATGGATGGGGTTGGGGAGAAGAGATGGGGGGAAATATGGGATTGGGAGTTTAGGCGGGTTGTCTGGGGGCTGTGGATGGGGTCAGGAGGAGCATGAGGGAAATGGACTGAAGAGCTCAAGGAGGAATGGCAGCTCCCTTATCTTGGACTTGGTCTGTGTGTGTGTTGGGAGGGGTGGCAGTGTTTGGGGGAGTGCGACATGCACATGTGGGAATATGGAAGGAGAATTTTATCCACACTGAAAATTATGATGACACCTCATATTACAGCCACTTTGGCTGGCAGGTATATTTTAAAGAATTACGTTTATTTGGGCAAAATTACTCGAGGACCTGAAGTGGATCAGTATTCTGGCACTCTTAGGATACTACACAACAATCCTGCTTTCTAGTTCTCAAAAGTTACATGACACATTTGCAACCAATTAAAGTAAAAATATTTATACTCTTGGCTTTTTGATGAGTGCTTTAAAATTGCATTTGTTTAATGAAAAAATTGGTTAATGCTCTAACTATAACTATAGTTTATGTATATACGGTACTTTGTTACATTAACACACTTTAATGAAGTGTGAATCAGTTTCCTGAAGGTATTCAGTATTCTGAGCTGGATAGCTCATGTTTTAAATCTTAACAGAGGAAGTTATATATACGTTATACTCTGGGCAGGAAAACATTATTATTTGTGTAAGATGCTGATTAGAAGAAATAGAGCAAGGTTTTAAATTTGATTGTTTTTATGTCACAATTGCCCAAAACTGTCTCTGGGGAAATCTAATCTAGAATGCTAGAATTAATTCATCTGAAAACAACTTGGGAGCCCAATACAGCTCACAGTACAGTATGCTCTTTTAATTTTTAAAAGCGATGAGTTGTTGCATGTAGGGTATTGGCCTTAATTACTTTTCAAGATGAATTATGATTTAATAAAAATCAATAAATATTGGTTTCAGTTTACTTGAGGTTATCAGGTCTTCCGAGAGGAGCCCATATTGTGTATTTTAAAGGTTTAATTAGTATTCTATTATGATGAGTCAGCTAAAATATTTAACAGTATATGATCAATACAACAGAACATGTCCATCTTTAACCACCAAGTAGAAATTTACATGTTTCTTTCACTGAGGTGAATGTGGCTAAAACTAAACTATTTGACATGGGTATCAGCCATTATTTACAAATGCACTAGCTTAGTTGTCACCAATCATTTAAATTTAATAATATTTGCCTCTTTTATCAAGACTGACCACTGAATTTTTAAAAAATTGCCAGATTGGCATTGCATTACAGTGTAACACTTTGAATTGTAAGCTGTATATTGTAACATTATTTTCTATCTTATTCTTTATATATGCTAACATTTTGTTCGCTGTTTTGACCACTGTTGAGCATTGAGCTGAGGTTTTGATTGAGGTGTCCACAGTGATGCCCAGATTTTTTCCCCTCTTGAGTAATTACCTAATTTAGAATTTGGGAATATGTATAAGCAGTTCAAATTATTCCTTCCAAGGTGCATTACCTTGCAATTGTCAACTCTGAATTTCATGTACCACTGTGCTTCCCGTTTACCTACAGTGGCTCTAATACCGTGGTCAGCAGCCTGTGGGCTGCACACAGCCCGTCAGAGTTATCCGCTGGTGGGCCGCCAGACAGTTTGTTTACATTTGCATGGCCACCCACAGCTCCCAGTGGCTGTGGTTCACTGTTCCTGGCCAATGGGAGCTGCGGGAAGCAGCACAGGTCTCTCTGAAGTCCCTCAGTCTTTTCTAGTCTTGAATAACTTAAATAATTTTGTGTCACCAGCAGATTCTGCTACATCTTTTTTCTTTCCCTTTTTCAGATCACCAATAAATCTGTTAAGCAACATTGGTCCTAGTATAGAACCATGGGTGGAGGCCACTGCCAACCTTTTGCCATGTTAAAAATTAAACATTTATTATTGTTTTCAATCTCAGCCAATTTCTGATCCATGGCAGTACTTTGCCTCTCACCCTATAACTATTTCCTTAATAACTTTTTTGAATAAGGCTTACTGATCTGTACTTTCTAGACAACTTCTAATGCCTTTTTAAAATATAGGGTACAAAAATGGTCACTGTTCAGTATTCTGATTAGCTGATTTTAATGAGAGACTGCATATATTTGTTAACTCAGCCACTGCATTCTAAAATTATTTCAGAACCCTTGGTTTATATGACATCTTGTCCTGGCGACTTTTTGCTGACTAACTTATTGGTTGGTTTCAGCACCAAGTGTTTTGATACCTATCTCTGACACAACTTATCTGTATTACCTGAAAAGAGTAACAGCTCTTGTTGGGTCTCCCCTAGCTGCTATTTTAAATAATCCTGCCATATGTTGTTAATTTTTGATGCCAGCATTTTCATTTTGGGTGAGGTTGAGCCTATCCCTTCTGCATAAACTATTCCTTCTTCCCAAAATTCCCTAACACTTAACAAACTTAAGCCCCTTATCTTTACACCATTTTCTTTTCCATGCATTGTAACTGAAATTTCTCCCTCCCACTGCTTTCATCTATGTAGCTGGACCTATTTATGGAACCAAAAACTTTTCAGAGGAAGTTACTACAGAGGTGCTAGAGATTACCCTTTCCCCATATAATCTAAATTTAATTTCCAGAACTACTTCTAATCCTCCCTATGTTATTGGCAACCAGCATGTACCATGGTCACAGGCTTTTTTCCAATGCCCATTAGAACCTTATCTGGATATCTTGTGGTATCTGCCAACTTCCCAACCAGTGGGGAAGTTGTTATCCAGTCCACATCTCTAAAAGTGCTGGGAATACCATCTGCAAAACAAGTCTGAATGAAACATTTCTCCTTCCAGTGGAAAAACATTTCAGTAGAAAAATATGCTTAGTGAGTGAATCAGCAAGCATGTTGCCATCACTAAATGTTTACGCTGATAGTAAAGATTATCACCAAACAAATATTTGAAAATGTTATCACAGAAAGATTTAGCTTTTGATAAATTCTGCTGTCTATTCTGGCCTTTGCTCTTTTACAGTCATGTTTTCAGATTTTGAAAATGGCATAATTCTTGGTATCAGGATGAATGCCATTCAACTTGTCAGTCATCTCTGAAAAGAATCCCCAAAATAAAGCAATAAGAAATGTTTAGACTTCAGAACCAGTGAAAAGGATTTGCTAAGATATGAAAGTAGTTTCTTAGACTATGAGAGCCAGATTCTCAGCTGATGTAAGCTGGTGCAGCTCCACTGATGTCACTGATTTACACCAGCTCTGGATTTGGCTCTCAGAATCATCTGAAGAAGTGAGCTGTAGCTCACGAAAGCTCACGCTGAAATAAATTTGTTAGTCTCTAAGGTGCCACAAGTACTCCTGTTCTTTTTGCGGATATAGACTAACCCGGCTGCTACTCTGAAACATGCCAAGGGGAGGCACTCTGAAATGTTTTTAAAATGCTATTTGGAATCGACTGTCTCAAATACCCAAGGTGGCAGATTTCTCTCTCCTTCCAGTTTGGTTATAAGATATGGTTATAAGATATGGCTAAGTCTTTGAGCTGTTTTATAGCTCTACAGATTCAGTCAGATAAAAAACATACATCTTCTACAGTTACTTATTTTCTCCTTTTTCCTCCTCTATCCTTTTCTCCATTCTCACGTTTTCCTGGTAATACCTTGTTCTTCAGATACATTCAAATGAGACTGTGTTGGCTTTAACTTCCACATGACTTTGTCATGAGAATGTGGTAGCCTACACCCTGCAGAAATTTTTTTTACTTTTCAGGGTGTCTCTTTGGTATCTACTGGTTCAAGGCATTGTGATTGTATTCTTGAATCCAAATAACAATATACATTACTAATCTTATGTCAGGTGGCTATTTTTTCTTTTATCATGCATAAACCTTTTTAAAAATAAATTCCTGAAGTAAAACTTTTTGTATATTTTGTTTTGAGGTGGTATTTGGGAGGGGAAAAAAGTTTTAGTTTAACCTTTAAAAAAACAGACACAATAAGTTACCTGGTATAGTCTATTTATTGTCACAATAATTTGTTTGTTTGGCATTACTTCCTCTCCTGTCCATTGTAATGACTAAGGTTTAAAGGATTATAATGAAACTTATTTATTTCCAGATACAGGGCCAGACATTCTCCCAGGAGGGCAAAACTCCATGAGTTCAAATTCTTGCACTTTGTCTTTGGTTTTCTGTTGCAGGGTTCCAACACTTGCCACCAGTGGGTGGCTACAGGAGAATCTTGTCAGCTAGTTACAGTATATATAACCCTCCTCTCTTAATTGTCTGTAGAAAAGTTAGTGATTGCTCTCTGTGGTCTATTTATACTTTATATTTTTATGCAGACAAGCATAATATTGCACGTGATAGAAAATTGGTGCCTGCCAATGTAGTATCTAAGCATACTACATCTAGCATTACCAGATAGGAATGTTTCCTTCTTTTAACATTTTTTCAATCCCACTTGATCTGGTTCACTGTACATCAGAGTATTTCCACTGAGTTTTAAGTTGAATTAATCCATCCATGAAATTATTATCCAGCACATAAGCCTCAGTTCAGTTATATCTCCTCTCACACACTGTTTTTTTTTTAAGGCTTTAAATGTATTAAGAAAAATTAGCAAACAACTTGTATTATGTGTTTTGTCTGAACTAGACTGTAAACTGAGCTAGCTGGGTCATTTTTTGTTAAGTACCAAATAATAAATAAATAACAACAACTTGGGTTAAAAAACATTGGAGACATGTAATATTGATGATGATTCTCATTCTAAGTAACTTTTTTAGAACACCATGTGCAAACTAATGCAACAGAATGGAAATTAATTATACAGAATGCAAGAGGGGGTAGCAGCCTTTAATGGCATGTGGCAGGCATCTCAGTGAAGTGAAAGGCATATCATAGGCATGCTTCTTGGTTGTGACATGTCACTTCAAAAGGCAACATAATAAAGGCCTTTTGCTTCCGTAAGAAACTAAACATGGAATGTTTCAGCTACTGCATCAAAGTGTGGCAATATTTACCTGTCAAATGTATCATATTGCTGAGCAAGATAAATCTGGTGACTGTAATAGTGATGATTAGAATTTAGATATGTAATTTGGCATGAATAATTCTAAGGCACTGGTACTGCAGTTCCACCCAAATACTTTTTCCTTAATACCAGTTGCTGGAGCTTGGTGAATAATGCATAAAATTCTGTGAATATCCATTCAGATTTTTAAGTGAATTTGTTTCAGTCATTTTCACACACTTTGTGTTAATTTTCTGCAAACATTTGAGTGATTCAGTGTCAAAGAACTCATGTCTGTAGAAAGTGAATTTGAAGCCCGTTTCAGAAGGGCTTGTGCACTTACCCTCTTGGAGACCAAAAACAATTACCTGTGTCTTATGACCTACCACAATTAGTAAAACTAGCCTCAAATTCAGAAAATTCAAAATCAATCCAAAGAATAATAAAAATATTGAAATAATATTCATCCACTATGAAGAAGTTGTTCAAGGAAACTGTGATCTACTAATGGATATTTCAGAAAGACAAAAAGGGCCATCAAAATTGTTTGGCAGAGCTAAGAAAAATTAAGAGACATCACACTTATGATGCTAAGGAAGTCAGTCTTCTGTGGAGAACAGACTAGGCACCTGTTCTGATTTTGACAGCCAGATAAGGTACATAGTACTGAAAGTGCTGAAGTAGGGAACCTTGCATGGGTAAAAGGCTCATTGTGAGCCTGTCCCTGAGAGATGCTGAGCTCCACAACATCTGCTGACACTAGTGGGAATTTTGGATGGTCATCATCTCTTGGGATCAGGCCACTTATTTGGCTGGGATGAGGTTGCAGAAACCCCGTCCATAGCCATACCTAGGATATGTAAAACCACTGATTTCTTAAAAACAAGTCTCTTGTTCTTGTAGCAATCCTGCAAGGCACTGAGTCCCCTCATATCCCAGTAACTTCAGTGGGAGTTCAGGGTGCACGTGTCATGCAGCAGGCACTCAGAATCTTGCAGGGTTGAGCCAGTAATAGGCAGAGATCTTCCAGATCATTCATCTTTAATGCATTTCCCTGAACTTTATAAGCATATTAGCACTGCAATAGCATTTGGAGCCCCCAGACAGGATGGTGTCTCCCATTGTGCTGGGTATTGTACAAGCTCACAGGAAAACACTGTTCCTGTCCTGAAGAGCTCACCTCCAAATTTGAAAAAAGGTGTAACAAGTTCATGTAACAAGCTATCGAGGGAATTGGGGAATGGGACAGTAATTTGATAACATGATTACATAAACTGTGTGCATACCTTGATAATTCCAAATCATTTGTAAATTATGTTTTAAATAAATGAATACATAAATATGGCGTAGTCACCATGAGTATAGAGAAACAGCCACATAACTGTAGAAGCAAATTATATTTAGGTAGCTGATGTAACTATTAAAATAAATAGTTAGCTGTAGTAAGTCGCTACCTATTTTATATATCCCCACTCCATGGATTTCCTGTGTACTGGGTATTTCCATCTGTCATTTCCAAAATAGTATGAAAGGGGACAAAAGGTCATAAGTGGGTTCAACATCCTTGCAACTGGCAGTTACACCTGCTTACATAAGAGTGAATTTGACCAAAATGTGTCTTTTTATTTGCACTTCTGACTGAAAAGGCACCCTAAAACCTTGCCAGGAAATAGTTTACAATGCCGAGAATGTATAAAGGGTATCGTTTTTTCCTGTACTGTAGAGCAATAATATTTTCCATTAATTTTCAATACTGATAATTGATGCTGAACTAATCTCGTTAACTTTGAGTTTCTCCCTTACTCTACCCATATACATATGTAACCCTTCTGCCGGGCCGAAACGATAGCAGCAAGGGCCGGGTTCAATACATAGGGGTCCCTTCCCCACAACATAATGCAAAACCAGCTCGAGCCCCCACCCAGTGACCTGGGAAAATCTTACACACACCCCTGGGCACCTTGAGGAGGCAATACTTCCCCTCTCGCAAGCACAGACTCTTGGTGTAGCAGAAAAGGTTTAATTACATGAGATAAACAACAAGCATTAAACTGGGAAAATACCTCAACTAGAGTTCATAGGTCAAACCGTGAGCAAAGACCCACCCCAGCAAATTGGGCCGTGCCCTTCTCTCGGGGCCCTTGAGTCCAGCAACCCCCAAATCACCCACAGTCCCAAAAGTCCCACAATCCAAAAGTCTCTGTCCCGGGTCAGTGCAGCCCCAGAGTTCAAGAGTCTCTCTGCAGAGGTCCCCCTCCCCAGCCTGGGTAGAAAGGGGCACCTTACGTGGGTTCGGGGCCAACTGCCCTGCCTCTGCGTGGGGTTCTGCTTCCACTAGTCGTCCCCGCAAACAGCTCAGCTCCGCTTGCTCTGTGGGCTGCTTCGCTCTGCCAGCTGCTCTGGTCCACCAGCTGTCCTGTGAGCCACTCCAGCCATCCTCACGAGCTGCTTGGCTCCACTCACCCAGTGGCTGCACAAACTGCTCCACTCCGCTCTGCCAGCTGCTCTGCTCCCCGGTATTGCTTCAGGCTCCCCCACTCATAAGCACAGTACTCAGTGCTCTCAGCTCAGCAAGTCCAGCTCTTCAGTGATTTCAGCTCTTAGTGATTCCAGCTCATAGTAGGGGAGCCCCAGTGCCAGTGAGTTCAGCTCAGTAACCTGTATCTAGATTCTTAAGGGAATCAAAAATTAACTCTGACATTCCACAGTGGAGAGAGGCACAGGTGGAACTGGTGCTTCTGGCTCACACAAGAAGCCTGCATCACCCAGTACAGACATCTGTCCCCAGCCTCTCTCCTTTCAATGGGTTTTGGAACCCATGTGCCCCATCTAGCAAGCGCTATCCAGCTGACAATGAAACCCCCCATCACAAGACAATTTTGTAGTTCCCCATTTACCCAATCAGGGTGACAACATTTCATTCCTCCTGCCCCAATAACAACGAAATTGGGGCTCCCACAGCTGTGAAAATAACCATCCCATGCTGCTTTGCGGTATGCTAAGTGGGGTGGGAGTGCCCATGCAAATAACCGAAATACCAATGCAACACTTTAAACTTCTTTCCGCACTCCCCATAATTTACCACCAGATGTCAGGGTGGGGCTCATCCTGACTCTGCTTACACATATAACAGGGGAACCAGATTTGTTTGATTTTTATACTGAAGTACTTTGCTAAGATAACATGTGACATCTGATACCTCTTACTGTTGCGAAGATACACAGCATCAGAGAACTGGTAGTTTGGAGCATTAGAATGTGATTTCCCACTCTTAATTTCTGAATATGGATTGCTTGGTTTAAAAGACTGAATGATTATGGGTATAATCCTTTGGTTTAGCCTCTCAGAAAGCCCAGGGTATGGCAAATGCCCAGCAGCTATATTGAATCATCAAACTATATATAGCTTCATTATATTCATTGTATAAATATTTTTAGGTGGACTGGGTCAATTAATGTTCTGAATGCATAATAGCTTGTCTTTATTTGTTGGGTAGAGCTGTTTAATCTTAGGAAAGAATGGAAAGGTTGCAGGTATTGTCAGTTCCTGGGCCCATTCTGAAAAGCACACACGTCTTTTAAGGTTATTTTTTCCAAATATTTATCTTCCACCTGAAATGCCATTTAAATATGCATAATCACTTCTAATCTTGTATCAGAATTGGGTGTTCTCAACCGTTGATCATATTCTTCAGGATTCCAGATGACTTCTTTAATTTGATCTCAGTTCTTTGCAACACCAGTTGCTGAAGTCTACAGTTACTATCATGAGAATAGAACATAGCAGTTCAAAAGACAGTACTTTCAATCTTTTCATAAATGGCAGACAGAAACAGTGAAAATGAAGCAGTGTAATAAAAACTGATTCAGTTATCTGAAATAAGAACAGTCTCTTTTCTCTCAGTGCAACAGTGGCAATCTTTTAAAGATTAGAAATGGATCCACCATCTTTGACAACTACAGTTGTGGCAACCATCCCAAAACCAGGCATTATTAATGTAGATCATTATTACATAATACAGTTGAGCTTATGTAGCAAAGCTGCAGCTCAAGGAAGCATGGAAAAGAGAAATTCTGCTGACCTTTAATTTTAGCAAATCAAATGATACTGTGGTTTTATTGAGACTGCTCCCAAAAAGATACTACAACCAAAATTTCATTTGACAGATAAAATTTCATGTAATTTGTTATGGCAACTGAAAAACAAACCTGGCTCTTAGCTGTAGTCTTATCCAGAGCATACACATCCACTTTCTCTTTTATCAGAAGAAACTTTTTAACCCGTCTGCAGTTTCCCAGATCTCATTTGCTGAACTGCATTCCACAGTTGAATACTATTGTAAATGTCAGTGGTAGCAATGATTAAAATTACAGTGTCCCATTGTAAATTATATCCTTATCTACTGTTAAGCAGAGGCACTCACTGTCACAGTGAAGAGATCTTGATGAGGGAAGTAAGGCTGAGTAAGGGCTGTGCTGCTGTAGTGCTTAGTGAAGACGCTACCTATGCCAGTGGAGGGGTTCTCCTGTCGGCATAGATACTCCAGCTCCCCGAGAGGCAGTAGCTTTGTTGACAGAAGAAACCCTCCCATTGACATAGTGCTGTCTACACTGGGGGTTAGGTTGGTATAACTCTAGGATTTTTCACACCCCGGAGCAACGGAGTTATACCATGTGACAGACCCAGACAAGTGGGGTGCAGGAGTCTGGTAGAGGGAAAATATACTGGTCACTGGATGAGTAGTTTTCTGAGTGACCAGAGCAGGGGCTGCACTAGAGTAATGAGGAAACTGCTAGAATCAATTAGGACAGGCTAGCTAATCAGGGCACCTGAGTTTAAAAAGGACCTCACTTCAGTTTGTGGCGTGCATGCGAGGAGCTGGAAGCAAGAGGCACAAGGAGCTGAGGGTACGTCTACACTATGGGATTATTCCGATTTTACATAAACCGGTTTAGTAAAACAGATTGTATAAAATCGAGTGCATGCGGCCACACTAAGCACATTAATTCGGTGGTGTGCGTCCACGGTCCGAGGCTAGCATCGATTTCTGGAGCATTGCACTGTGGGTAGCTATTCCGTAGCTATCCCATAGTTCCCATAGTCTTCCCTGCCCCTTGGAATTCCGGGTTGAGATCCCAGTGCCTGATGGGGCAAAAATCATTGTCGCGGGTGGTTCTGGGTAAATGTCGTCACTCATTCCTTCCTCCGGGAAAGCAACGGCAGACAATCATTTCGCGCCCTTTTTCCCTGGATTGCCCTGGCAGACGCCATAGCATGGCAACCATGGAGCCTGTTTTGCCTCTTGTCACTATCACCGTATGTGTAATAGATGCCGCTGACGGAGGCGATTCAGCAGCGCTACACAGCAGCATTCATTTGCTTTTGCATGATAGCAGAGATGGTTATCAGCTGTTCTGTACCATCTACCATACCCTTGTAAATTGGCTATGAGATGACGGTTACCAGTCCTTTTGTGCTGTATCCTCTGCTGCTGTCATAGGTGCCCCTGGCTGAGATCGGCCGGGGGCGCAAAAGACAAGCAGAGACGGTTGAGAACTGGTTAAAGGACAGGGAACAAAGGGTAGGAATTAATGGTAAATTCTCAGAATGGAGAGGGGTAACTAGTGGTGTTCCCCAAGGGTCAGTCCTAGGACCAATCCTATTCAATTTATTCATAAATGATCTGGAGAAAGGGGTAAACAGTGAGGTGGCAAAGTTTGCAGATGACACTAAACTACTCAAGATAGTTAAGACCAAAGCAGATTGTGAAGAACTTCAAAAAGATCTCACAAAACTAAGTGATTGGGCAACAAAATGGCAAATGAAATTTAATGTGGATAAATGTAAAGTAATGCACATTGGAAAAAATAACCCCAACTATACATACAACATGATGGGGGCTAATTTAGCTACAACGAGTCAGGAAAAAGATCTTGGAGTTATCGTGGATAGTTCTCTGAAGATGTCCACGCAGTGTGCAGAGGCGGTCAAAAAAGCAAACAGGATGTTAGGAATCATTAAAAAGGGGATAGAGAATAAGACTGAGAATATATTATTGCCCTTATATAAATCCATGGTACGCCCACATCTCGAATACTGTGTACAGATGTGGTCTCCTCACCTCAAAAAAGATATTCTAGCACTAGAAAAGGTTCAGAAAAGAGCAACTAAAATGATTAGGGGTTTAGAGAGGGTCCCATATGAGGAAAGATTAAAGAGGCTAGGACTCTTCAGTTTGGAAAAGAGGAGACTAAGGGGGGACATGATAGAGGTATATAAAATCATGAGTGATGTTGAGAAAGTGGATAAGGAAAAGTTATTTACTTATTCCCATAATACAAGAACTAGGGGTCACCAAATGGAAATTAATAGGCAGCAGGTTTAAAACAAATAAAAGGAAGTTCTTCTTCACGCAGCGCACAGTCAACTTGTGGAACTCCTTACCTGAGGAGGTTGTGAAGGCTAGGACTATAACAATGTTTAAAAGGGGACTGGATAAATTCATGGTGGCTAAGTCCATAAATGGCTATTAGCCAGGATGGGTAAGAATGGTGTCCCTAGCCTCTGTTCGTCAGAGGATGGAGATGGATGGCAGGAGAGAGATCACTTGATCATTGCCTGTTAGGTTCACTCCCTCAGGGGCACCTGGCATTGGCCACTGTCGGTAGACAGATACTGGGCTAGATGGACCTTTGGTCTGACCCGGTACGGCCTTTCTTATGTTCTTATGTTCTTATGTACCAGTCATATTGCACCATCTGCTGCTATCATGGGTGCCCCTGGCTGAGATCGGCCGGGGGCGCAAAAGACAAAAATGGGAATGACTTCCTGAGTCAATCCCTCCTTTATGGTATCTAAAAATAGAATCAGTCCTGCCTAGAATATGGGGCAAGTGTACTAGAGAAGCAGTGTATCAGAGAACCAGAGAGCACAGCCCCTCCATGTCAGATCCCGCCGAAATGATGAGCTGCATGCCATTCACAGGGGGTGCCCCTGCAACAACCCCACCTGTTGATTCCCTCCTCCCCCAGCCTTCCAGGGCTACCGTTGCAGTGTCCCCCCATTTGTGTGATGAAGTAATAAAGAATGCAGGAATAAGAAACAGTGACTTGTTAGTGACATAAAATGAGGGGAAGGCAGCCTCCAGCTGCTATGATAGTCCAGACAGGACATTAAGCAGTGTGGGGGAGAGGAGCCCAGCATCCCGCTGCTATGATAGTCCAGGCAGTACAGAATCTTTTCTTTACACATAAAGGGCGGGGGCTGATGGAGCTCAGCCCCCTATTGCTACGATGAAGATGGTTACCAGCCATTCTGTACCATCTACTGGGAATGAGTTTTTTAGGAGTTTTTTACCCAGGCGCCCCCGGCCGACCTCACCTGAGGCCAGCCAGGAGCACTCACGGGCTGATGATGAGGACAGGTACCAGTCCTATTGTGCAGCACCATCTGCCACAAGGCTGATGATGAGGACGGTTACCAGTCATATTGCACCATCTACCACCAGTGAGGGGGAACTGTGGGATAGCTTGAGTCCTCAGTCCCCCCTCCCTCCATGAGCGTCCATTTGATTCTTTGGCTTTCCGTTACGCTTGTCACGCAGCAGTGCGCTGAATCCCTGCTATGGCGTCTGTCTGGAGATTTTTTAAAAATGCTTTGGAATTTCGTCTTCTGTAATGGAGCTCTGATAGAACAGATTTGCCTGCCCATACAGCGATCACATCCATACGGTCTATGCTGGAGCTCTTTTTGGATTTTGATTTCGGACTGCATCGCCACCCGGGCTGATCGGAGCTCCACGCTGGGCAAACAGGAAATGATATTCAAAAGTTCGCGGGTCTTTTCCTGTCTACCTGGCCACTGCATCCGAGTTCAGATTGCTGTCCAGAGCGGTCAGTGGTGCACTGTGGGATACCGCCCGGAGGCCAATACCGTCGATTTGCGGCCACACTAACCCTAAACCGATATGGTAATACCGATATTAGCGCTACTCCTCTCGTTAGGGAGGAGTACAGAAACCCGTTTAAAGAGCCCTTTATATCGATATAAAGGGCCTCTTAGTGTGGACGGGTGTGGCGTTAAATCGGTTTAACGCTCCTAAAACCGGTTTAAACGCGTAGTGTAGACCAGGCCTGAGAGTGAGAAGACATATTGCAGGAAGACTGAGGAGTACAAGCATTTTCAGGCACCAGGAGGAAGGTCCTGTGGTGAGGATACAGAAGGTGCTGGGAGGAGGCCATGGGGAAGTAGCCCAGGGAGTTGTAGCTGTCGCGCAGCTGTGCTAGGAGGCACTCTAGAGAGCTGTAGTCCACAGGGCCCCGGGCTGGAACCTGGAGTAGAGGGCGGGCCCAGGTTCCTCCCAAACCTCCCAACTCCTGATCAAACACAGGAGGAATTGACCTGGACTGTGGTTTCTACCAGAGGGAAAGGTCTCTGGGCTGTTTCCCGACTCACTGGATGAATCTGTGAGGCGAGCAAATCCGCCAATAAGCGCAGGACCCACCAAGGTAGAGGAGGAACTTTGTCACAACCAACATACGTTTGTAGAGTAGACCAGCGCTAAGTTTCAGAAAATAGGCCAAAAGAAAACAATTCAGGTTCACCAAAAGTATAGGCAAAATCCAGAATCTCCTTTTTTCTTTAGTTTTGTTTTGAGAAACATTGATCTGAATTAATTCTCCTTTAAAGAAAAAAGAGGGAGACTATGAGTTATGGAGGATGAAAGATGGGGTGTGTCCAAAAAGGCTCTGATTTAGAAAGGTACTTAAGCATGTGCTTAACTTTAAGCATGGGAGTAGCCCCATTGGCATCAGTGGTATTATTTGCATGCTAAAAGATAAGCATGTACTTAAGTATCTTGCTGAAAATGCAGCCAAAGTGTGATTCAGTTCTGCCTATGTAAAAATAGCACCTTTAATCAGCAGATCTCCTCTATGTGTGTCAAGAGTCAAATATACTTAGTTAAGTGACAACAATATTTTACTTCTCATAGCTCTGCAGAGCTAACACAACTGACGGAAAGATTCTGAGCCTGGTGAGCACCATCACCAGAAAGATAACTACATTTCAATCAGTTACACCTGTGCAACCTTACTAACATAGCAATGGAACTGCATAGGTGTCAGCAAGGGTACCATGGAAGTAGTTCTTACACCAAACGGTTCAATCAATGTGAGTAAGAGTTGTGGGCTCCCCCCCACCCCCTTATTTAAGGCCTGATCCTTGAGATGACATAAAGACCAGTCACCTGTTAAACTCCCTTCACTTTCCCTTTGCAGTTGATCAGAGTTTTAGTCTGCATAGGGACTTTAGGACTGGGAATTTAGGACTTAACTCAACAAAACCCTTAATCACGTAAGCTTAATTTAGCACGAGTAGCCTCACTGATTTCAATGGGGCTACTCGTGTTTAAAGTTAAGCCAATGCTTAAGTGTTTGTTGAATTGAAGCCTTTGTGATTAGAATTTGAGGATGCTTTTGATCAATATTGAGAAATACTAGAGAAATTAAAGTAAAAACACAAACCCACATCTGCCCAACCACTAATTGCCATGGATAACTTTTAGTTTATTTTAGTTTATTGTTCATTTCAGTTTTTTATTGGTTAATTGTTGACTTAGTGGAGATGGACAGCTTATGATTCCTGTTTGAAAATATCCCTGCTGTATAACAAATGACAACTAAGATACCGAAGTAAAAGAGATGAGAGAAAATATGTATGTTTCTCTATTTTTTCAACTTTGTACTTTTGGCATCACTTTGTGTTTCACTGTTATCCCCTTACTATCTGAAATTCCCCTCTGGTAATATTCAAGACACTTTTTTCCTCACACTGTCTGTCAAAGTTTCTTGTCTGGGGAAATGTGGATGAAAGGGGTATTTATTTCATTCCCAGGCTTAAATTCTTGAAAGGTTCAGCATTCATAAATGTTTTCACTAATAGAATGATGGTAGTCTGAACAGTTATGAACAACTAATAATATAACCCACAAATGACACAGGATGTACAGGATATTAAAACTACAGTTGAACCCTGTTATCTCGACGGCCTAGGGGTTTGCCAAAAGCCGTCGAGATAACCAATGATTGAGATAAACCCCTATCCACCCCTCCACCCCCTCCCTGCCCCCTTACCGCGCTGCCTGCACGTGGCTGGATCCGGCAAAGCGGAGCCGGGCGGACGGGCGGACGGGCGGGCGGGGAAGCGGAGCCGGCGGGCGGGCGGCAGGCGAAGCCGGGACCAGGTATGTGGGGCGGGGACGGGCAGGGACCAGGTATGCGGGGCGGGCGGGGCGGGCGGCGGGGACAGGCAGGGACCGGGTATGCGGGGGCGGGGAAGCGGGGACGGGCGGGCGGGGAAGCGGAGCCGGCGGGCGGGCGGCAGGGGAAGCCGGGACCAGGTATGTGGGGTGGGGACGGGCAGGGACCAGGTATGCGGGGCCGGGCGGGCGGGGACAGGCAGGGACCGGGTATGCGGGGGCGGGCGGGCGGGCGGCGAAGCGGAGCCGGCGGGCGGGCGGCAGGCGAAGCCGGGACCAGGTATGTGGGGCGGGGACGGGCAGGGACCAGGTATGCGGGGCCGGGCGTGTGGGCGGGGACAGGCAGGGACCGGGTATGCGGGGGCGGGCGGGCAGGGAAGCGGAGCCGGGCGGACCGGCGGGCGGGCGGCAGGCGAAGCCGGGACCAGGTATGTGGGGCGGGGACGGGCAGGGACCAGGTATGCGGGGCCGGGCGGGCGGGCGGGGACAGGCAGGGACCGGGTATGCGGGGGCGGGCGGGGAAGCGGAGCCGGGCGGGCGGCGAAGCGGAGCCGGCGGGCGGGCGGCAGGAGAAGCCGGGACCAGGTATGTGGGGCGGGGACGGGCAGGGACCAGGTATGCGGGGCCGGGCGGGCGGGCGGGGACAGGCAGGGACCGGGTATGCGGGGGCGGGCGGGGAAGCGGAGCCGGGCGGGCGGCGAAGCGGAGCCGGCGGGCGGGCGGCAGGAGAAGCCGGGACCAGGTATGTGGGGCGGGGACGGGCAGGGACCAGGTATGCGGGGCCAGGCGGGCGGGCGGGGACAGGCAGGGACCGGGTATGCGGGGGCGGGCGGGGAAGCGGAGCCGGGCGGACGGGCGGGCGGCGAAGCGGAGCTGGCGGGCGGGCGGGTACGCGGGGAACCGCGGGGCTGGGGAGCCGGGGAGCGGGCGGCTGGGGACACGGTGGGTCGGGGACGCGGGGAGCCGGGCGGCTGGGGACGCGGGAAGCGGGCGGCTGGGGAACCGCGCGGCTGGAGAGCCGGGGAGCGGGCGGCTGGGGACACGGTGGGTCGGGGACGGGCTCGAGATATTAGGGTTCGGCGAATCGACATAACGGATGAGAAACTCATAAGACAAAGAGGGAGTTTGGCGGTTCCACTTGTAAACCGTCGACTTAATAGGATTGGCAAGTTAACCGAGGTCGACATAAATGGGTTCGACTGTATATATATTAAAGTATTTTTAATACTTATGTGCCTATTAAATAGTCACTTGCAAAACACCAATTAAATAATTATCATAAATACATATTCATCTTCTGTTAAGGTTCATTAGAAGAGGTGACTTATTCAAGGGATGGCAGATCCACTGAGTTAGCAGCATGTGATAGTGGCATTTATCTACTAGGAGTTCTTTTGCTGGGGTCGGTTTGGTGTAGTGTGACACATTGTTTTTTCTAATACTTCACTTGGAATAGTCTCTAGTAGTTGTGGGAGGTAAATAACCTAATTAGTTTTAAGATATAATGTAGCAAGTTCTCAGTGGGATTTTATGACATGATTGCCTGCAGTGGTGGGGGGCTGGACTCAGTGGCCCAACGGGTACCTTCCTGACCTATATCCTAACTCTTATGCTTTGAGGCTTCAGATGGTTCTCTGGAAGAAAATTTTTTCCCCTTAATTTTTTTTAGCGCCTTCCTCTGAAGCATTAGAGTTGGCCCTGGCTGGAGCTGAGACACTGGGTATGGTGGTTGGTGATGTGAGGGGGTACAGAGTATTGTTTTTCTCAGATACTTCCTGGTGGGTCTTGCTCACATGCTCAGGGTCTAGCTCAGTGGTGGGCAACCTGTGTCCTGTCACGGTAATCTGCTGGCAGGCCGCAAGTTGCTCACCCCTGGTCTAGCTGGTTATAATTTCTGAGGCTGGGGAGGAATTTTCCCACAGCTCAGATTGATAGGGACCTTGCAGCATGGGGGCCTGAGTTACTTGCCAGGATGATCAGGGCATATTTCACCAAATCAATTCCCTGCTATGCTGGGGCCTCAGGCATTGGTGCACTTTCATCACTTCTATTCTCTGTGTCACACACTAGTTTAATCTCCAGAGATCTGTAATACTTTAGTCTAATCCAGGTTCTTGGTCTTGATGCAGGGTTAACTGAGTTGTATTTAGCGGCCTGCAATGTGCAGAAGGTCAGACTAGATTTTCTGGTGGTTCCTTCTGGTGTTAAACTCCGACTCTATATGACATTGGTTGATAAAAATAATTGAAATGTTATATAGCATTAGAGTTAAAAAATATTTTGAATCTGTTATGGTCTCTGCAATTACCCACTTGTGATTTAGCTGAAATGTTAATTATTTTTAGTTTGTCAAATATTTTATTTTGGTAGAAGGTTTCTATAATTACAACAAAAATATGACTACTTAAAAGTGCACTTTTGTAATTATCTGTATCTTCTTCTAAGTCTATTTACTAGAATTGTTTCCAAATCAAAACCTCAAATCTTAACATACTTGAATTTTGGGAATGTTTGGCTCCAGATGTGAACTTTGTAGGTCTTGATTCTTTCCAGAAAAGAAAACAGGCAAATATTGGTCAGAAAATGTCTCCATCTGATCTGCTTACGGTGTGCAATCCAGCCTCCATTGGAATAATTGGAAGTCTTTCCATTGACTTCAGTGGAAGCTGAATCAAAGGCATTCTATTGAAGAACGTGCTGGTTGGATCTACAAAATATCGATAACTGTGTGTTTTCAAGTGTCAGAATAGGTACTTCATCCTCTGCTAAAATACTCCTTTCAAAACCTCATTGCATTATGGGTATCATATTGACTTAAGACTCTGTCACTCAGAAACATTTGCATTTCAGACAGGACTTAAATCACAGGAGAATAGCTAAAAGCAACACAAAGTCATGTTTCCATTCAACAGAAAATGAGCACAAATAAACAATTATTTCATTCTTAGGTAATATTAACATCTGAGCATCATCACAATGTGCTAATACAACTGGGGTTTCAAATTATTGTTTGCATTTACTGGTACTAATATGCCATAAGAGAGTTTCATGTGATCTATATGCTGTAAGTCAGGGGTCGGCAACCTTTGGCACGTGGTTCGCCAGGGTAAGCACCTTGGCGGGCCGGGCCAGTTTGTTTACTTGCCGCGTCCACAGGTTCGGCCGATCGTGGCTCCCGCTGGCCGCGGTTCTCCTCTCCGGGCCAATGGGGGTGGTGGGAAGTGGCGTGGGCCAAGAGATGTGATGGCTGCTGCTTCCCGCCGCCTCCATTGGCCTGGGACGGCAAACTGCAGCCAGTGGGAGCCACGATTGGCCGAACCTGTGGACGTGGCAGGTAAACAAACCAGCCCGCCCTGCCAGGGTGCTTACCCTGGCGAGCCGCATGCCAAAGGTTGCTGACCCCCGCTGTAAGTGCTTAGACCAGTGGTTGTCAACCGTATGCAGCCCCCAATGTGTTACGTGGACTGCAGGTTGAGAACCACAGAGCCCCCCCACCCTAAAACCACCCACAGTCCCGTATGCCCAGCACCCCCACCCAGAGCAGAGCCAGGAGTGGAGGCCTGGGCGTTGGCTGGGCAGCTGGACTCCAAATCCTGCCACACGGAGCCGGGCAGCACAGTGGGGACCTGGACCTGTCCGTTCGGGGACCTGGCCACTGCTGTGTAGGGCCAGGCAGCGCAGTGGGAACCAGCAGTGCAGCGCAGTGCAGCGGGGACCCAGACACAGGGACCTGGATCTGGACCTTGCTGCCATGTGGGGCCAGGCAGCAGCTGGAACCCCCAGCACTGGGCCAAGAGTGGAGCGCCCAGTAGGCCAGCAGCCAGCACCCGAGAAGGGGAGCCCCACCTAAAACCTGGGGCAAATCCCTAGTTCCCAGAGCCCCCCACCCCACTGCACCCTACCCCTAGACCTACTCTCCCACCCCCTGCCCCATTGTGGCACTCACCAGCCCCCTACTGGGAGGAGCACTGGTGCGGGTTGCAAGACACTGTCTCCTCCTCAACCAGCCCCGCCCCCTGCCAGACCAGAGTACCGAGCTGTGTGCTAATTGGACCACGCGTTGAGAACCACTGGCTTACTTGGGATATTATGAATGCAAACATGGAGCTTATTGTCTTTCCCCAAAATCCTTTCCCCTGTGACTAGTCTAGCACTCTGTGTGTTCTCTTTGTCTCTTCTACCTTTTCTTCTTCTCCTCACTACATCCAGGCTTTTTTCAGTCTGTATTATTTCTTTCTCCATAAAAGCTCTAAAATCCATTCTTTCCTCTCCCCACATCTTTCATCTCACACCTTGGTGATCTCTTGCCTTGATTTGTGCATTCCCCCTCTCCAGGGCCGGTGCAAGGATGTTTCGCGCTCTAGGCAAAACTTCCACCTTGCGCCCGCCCCTGCGCCCTGCCCTGAGGCACCCCCCTTGCAGCAGCTCCCCACCCTAAAACCTCCCAGGCTTGGGGCGCCTAAGGTGATTGGTGCCGCAAGCCTGGGAGGCGGGAGAAGTGAAGCAGCTTACCCCTGCCCCGCCTTCTCCCCGAGCATCCCGTGGCTGCGTCACTTCTCCTGCCTCCCATGCTTGCGGTGCCAATCAGCTTAGGCACCGCAAGCCTGGGAGGCGGGAGAAGTGAAGCAGCCACGGCGTGCTCGGGGAGGAGGCGGGGCAGGAGTAAGCTGGGGCGGGGAGTTCCCCTGCATGCCGCTCCCCCCCATTACTTGCTGCAGGCAGCCCTCCCCATGCTCCCCTGCCCCAGCTCCCTCTGCCTAAATGCCGGCAGCGATCGGGGCAGCCGAAGATCCGGCCGCCGCGGTCGCTGCCGAAGAAAATGGCGCCCCCCAAATCCCAGTGCCCTAGGCGACCGCCTAGGTCGCCTAAATGGTTGCACTGGCCCTGCCCCTCTCTAAGTTGTCTGCACCTCTTCCAGTCTTATCAAAAACCTTGCTGCTAACCTGACCTGTCTCTGCTGCCAATGATGATCATGTTGTCCTTTCCCCTAATCCCTTTAAAAACTACTTCTCTTCTTTTTCTTCCTCCTCACATTCCTCACTCTCATTGGGAGCTTTACAAAATAATTTGCCTCTCATCTGAGATCTTGGTATGTTTCAGCCCAGAATAAAGATTATTAGCCAAATTGTAAACCACTGAAAGAAAGGTGAGTTATGAAGTGATACAAACAATGGAACAGGGAACTGATGTCTGTGAGCTAGTGAAGATAGTGAAATCTAGGATGAGATAAAGTCCTCCTGCTATATACTTCCAGTGTTTTATGTTTTAGATCTTTTAAAAAATACCACCAGTATTAAGGATATTAGATAGTATGAAAAGCAAAACACCATTGTATTCTTGCCTCTTTTCATCTGAATGGTTAGCCTAAATTCAGGGCTTTGCAGGGTTGTTTCCCTTAGGAGAAATTGATTATTTGAGTCAGGTGTTCTTTGGTGCAATCCTGCATATTTACAGAAAATGTACACAAGTACAGCTTCCCTGAACACAGTAGGAACAAAGAAAAGCAGGCAGTTTCCTTCCTTATCATTTCCAAGCCTGTCCCTCCAGTCAGGTCTGTGCCCAAAGAATTTTGTCTCTGTTCTCCCTCGGCGCCATACTCATAACTGCTTCTCTTCCTGTGTGCTGGTTTCTGCCACACAAATGCACACAGATTGCCAAACAATCTCTGAGACCACTGGTCCCCCCTTACCCTTGTCTATGCCCCCCACCGGAGCCAGGACTGGGAGTGGGTTGCAGCTCTGGGAGGGGGGTGGGGGTTGGGGGGTGGGGGGGCAAGGGAGATGAGGCTGGGGCAACAGCTGGGGGCGGAGATGAGGCTGGGGCAACAGCTGGGGGCGGGGACGAGGCCGGCAGCCGGGGACCCAGGCTGGGTGGTGCTCCCTCCCTGTCCCCCATGGGTGCTGGTCTGGGCCCCAGCTGTGCCTCCCCGAATGGTCCTCCATGCCCCCCTAGGGGAGTGTGCCCCACATTTTGGGGATCTCTGTCCTAAACTCTGCCTTAGGAACCAGACCCAGGGAAACTTCTCACTCTCCCACTGCCTTATGCACTAGCTTCCATTGTTTGTAATGATCCCATTATGGAAAGGGCAGTTAATTGCCCCTTCCATTTTGCATGAAAGACAAGTGCCTAGCACCCCCAAGAGCGTTAGCCAGGTTGGTAATTGTCTGTAGCGCAAAGACCCCTTCCATGGCAGTAACTAACACCTTCCAACATAACAATATGTTTCCATTAGTGTAGATGTATAACTTGCCCTCTGAAGTCATAAATGCCTCATTTTTGCGTGAGACAAGTTGGGTGAGGTAATATCTTTTATTGGACCAACTTCTGGTGGTGAGAGACAAGCTTTCGAGCCACACAGAGATCTTCTTCAAGTCAGTTTTTTGTTGACAGTAACTTTTTTTTTTTTTTACTGGTGCACCCCTGAATAGTTTATGCGAGGCTGGGATTACTGTGTGCAGTGTGTTAGTTTTGTTTAAAATTAAAAAAAAAAACCATAAGAACCCAGTGGATTTTGTCATGAAGTCACATTTTGTATCCAAACATCCTACTTCTCTGAATAAAGGTCTCATAAATAGAGCATAAATTTTTTTGTGCAGATGGATATTCACTTAACTGAGGCTGCATGCTTACATATTGCTTCAGGGCACATCAAAATATGTTGTTTCTGCATGGAAGGGTGCTTTTTCCTACAGCAGTGTAAGCCCCTGTCCTGCCAGTTCAGTGATCTGCAGTAGCTGGATTCCTTCTGTAAGGATATAAATATAGGTACCTAATTATTTTAAGATAGCACTTGGATTTTGTCTAAATTTAAGAGGCTTGTGTGTTTTATAATATGGATAGGTACTTAATTTTTACACATTTGACAGATTTTATTTAATATATTTTTGAAAGATTAGGTGCTCTCTCTCTCTCTCTTTTTCTCATTTTAAAGATGTAGCCAGAGGGCAAGAGAACAAGCTGAGATTGTAAATGGAATAAACAGATGACAGAAGACAGTGTGACCCATATTTGAAAGTTAGGACAACAGTGCACATGGTTTTCCCAGCAATTTTATCTAATAATCAAACTTTATTAAATAATCTGAATTTCATAACATATGGAATGTAAATCTTCTAATTTATAGCCAAACTATTCCATGAGAGAATTCTCTGGTAGCATGTCTCTGCTAAGGAAATACTACGCATCAGAAGGTCAGCTATCCTTTCTGAGAAAGCCAAATAAATCAAGAGCTAAATTCATCCCTGTTGTGATGCCATTAACTCAATTGGGTTAAACTAGGAATTAATTTGACTCCAATGGACTAGATCCTCAGATGGACAATATAAGGTCCCTGATTGCGCTGTAGGCAGAACACATCCTTGCTCACCTACCCTTGCAACCCATACAGAACTGCCTTCCATGTTATCCCCAAACTCCCGCCACACATTCCTCACATGTTCCCAGGCTGTCACAGTACCCCATGAACTCCACCCTAGAGATATCTTTCACAATGACCTAGGTACATGTTTCACAATGACAGCTGGACATACACCAAGCTGTGAGAGTCTCATTTCAAAAAGTGCTCTGCACTGTTATGTCTCCTGTAGAAAATAGAAATGTTTGTATAGCTGTTGAATCAAAATGTACTTATAGAAAGAAAAATGAATATTTGTCTCCTACACATGGGAGTTGCTGCTGAAATTCATATACAGTGGCAATCGGTGAATTCGCAGAGTAAAATTAACACACACAGAGCAGTCATTACAAGGGTTATCCTATGGTGCAAGAAAGCAATGCCTGGCTCAGCGCATTACAGAAAAAAATTATTGGGGCTCATTGTCAAAAAATGCTCCTTCAAAGCCTCCCTGATTTGAATAGCCCTTTGTTGAGCCCCTCTAACAGCCCTGGTATCTGGGTGCTCAAAAGCAGCTGCCGGCGGATCCACCTCAACACTCCACTCCTGTGGGAGCTTTTCCCCCTTAACTTCACAAATGTTATGCAGAGCACAGCAGGCTGCTATGACCATGGGACTATTTTCTTCATTGATGTCTAGCCTGCCAAAAAGGCAGCACCAGCAACACTTTAATCTGCCAAAGGCACATTCAGTGCTCATTCTGCACCTGCTGAGCTTATTGTTAAAGTGGTCCTTGCTACAATCAAAGTTTTTAGTGTAAGGCTTCATGAGCCAAGGAGCAAGGAGTAGGCTGATTCTCCCAGAATCACAATTAGCATTTCCACATCCTCAGTTGGAATCTTCTAGTCTAGAAAGAAAGTCCCTCCTTGCAACTTTCTATTTAGGCCTGAAGATGTGTGTGTCATGCACCTTCCCTGACTATCCCGTGTTGATGTTGGAGAAATGACCCCAATGATCCACAGTGCTTTCAATACTATAGAAAAGTAGCCCTTTCTGTTGATGTACACTGTCTCAAGGTAGTCTAGGCCCAAAATGGGGATATGTATGCTGTCAATTGCCCTGCCCTGTCTTTCCCATACAGCCTGCCCTCTTTTCCATACACTGCCCAGAGTCACAGTCTTTTGTAGCAGGCGGAGATTAATGGCCCTGCACACTTGCATCACTGCAACCCCCATGGTGGACTTCCCAATCCAAACTGATTCACGACTGATCGGTAGCAGTCTAGAGTTGCAAGCTTCCACACAGTGATCCCACCATGAAGGCAGCTCTCTTTTTGGTGTCCTTATGCCAGAGGCAGGGCCGACGCTTCCATTTAGGCAACCTAGGCAGTCGCCTAGGGTGCCAGGATTTTGGGGGGGGTGGGGAGGTGGCATTTTGCCGGGAGGGCGGCAGGCGGCTCCAGTGGACCTCCCGCAGGCGTGCCTGCGGAGGGTCCGCTGGTCCCGCGGCTCCGGTGGAGCATCCGCAGGCACGCCTGTGGCAGGTCCACCGGAGCCCTGGGACAGCGGACCCTCCGCAGGAACGCCTGCGGGAGGTCCACCGGAGCCGCGGGACCGGCGGCGAAATGGGTAGAGCCGGCCCTGCGCCTAGGGCGCCAAAAACCCTGGCTCCGCTCCTGGCCAGAGGGCATGGGCAAGCTCCGCACACAGTTCCAGAAAGGTGGCTGTGAGCATCCGAAAGTTCTGCAGCTACTGATCGTCATCCCATACCTGCATCACGATGCGACCCCATCACTCAATGCTTGTTTCCTGAGTCCAGTAGCGGCAGTCCACTGAGTGCAGCTACTCCATGAATGCCAACAGGAATCCTGGAGTGTTTCTTTCCATGGCATACAGCAGAGAAAACACCACAGTATCATCAGATTTGCAGCTCATGAAAGACTGCAGGATCAGCTGCATTGTGTTCGTAATGCTCATCACAAGACTGGAGAATAGCGAAGGATCCATGCTTTCAGACAGAGATGGCAGGCAGACAGTTTAGTTAAAAAGTGACACGAAACATAGTCGGAAGCCATAGAATGATGGGATGGGGTTCACTCTGCTGGTTCACTGCCTCCAGCCCCCGCATAATATCCACAGGGCTCTTGGTGGGGGAGAAGGGGTCACCACCAAGGATGGCGTTCAGCTCCTTGTAGAAGTGGCATGTCTTCAGCACCGCACCAAGGCAATGGTTGGTCTCCCTTGCCTTCTGGTACGCCTGCCTCAGCTCCTTGATCTTAGCACAGCACTGCTGCATGTCCCTTCCATGCCATGAGCAATCTGCCCATAGATATCAAAGTTCCCATGGCTGGAGCAGAGCTGTGACTGCACAGCCTCCTCTCCCCACAGACGTAGCAGATCCAGCAACTCCGGTGTACTCCAGGCGGGAATGCGTTTGCTGTGGGGAACTGGCATGGTCAGCTGGGAAGATGCTATGTGAGCTATCCATGCCAAGCAAACAGGAAGAGGAATTTTAAAAATTCCCAGGGCTTTAAAGGGGGAGGGGCGCATGCCTGTATGTCTGGCGAAGTTTAAACTAGTGACCAGAGTAGTCATGATGGGCATTGTTGGACACCTCCTGGAGGCTACTTAGGGCAACGTAAGCAACGCAATGTATACACTGACACTGTGTCACTCTAACTTCATTGCAAAAAGCTCTCTACTTCTCGTCCAGGTGGTTTTATTATGTTGGCATAGCAGGAGAGTTAAATCGGCGGGAGGAGCCTTGCAGTGTGTACACCAGTGCTGGGCAGCCTGCGGCCTGTCAGGGTAAGCCACTGATGGGCCGTGAGACAGTGTTTACATTGACAGTCTGCAGGCACGGCCGCCCACAGTTCCCAGTGGCTGCGGTTTGCTGTTCCCGGCCAATGAGAGCTGCGGGAAGTGGCGTGGGCCACAGGGATCTGCTGGCTGGAGCTTCCTGCAGCTCCCATTGCCCATGAACAGCGAACTGCAGCCACTGGGAGCTGTGGGCGGCTGTGCCTGCAGACGGTCAATTTAAACACTGTCTCACGACCCATCAGCGGCTTACCCTGACGGGCCGCAGGTTGCCCACCACTGGTGTATACCTCCACTGCTTTGTCAACAAAAGCTGACTTTTGTCAACAAAACTGTATAGTGTAGACATGGCCTTAATGGGCAAAACTTTGGTGATAGTAATATAGGCAGAGTGATTACATGATAACGATAATATCCTGATGTGTATTTCTGGGCACATGCAACTAACACATGCACATCCCACAAATTAAAGCAAGCAAAACTTTCTAGAAACTGGCAGAGGAACAGAATCCTCTCAGATACCCTGTGGACAATGATTTGGAAATCTTAACTATTGCAGTTAGTCTCTGATCCAGAAAAGCACTTTAGCACTTGCTTAACTGTAAGCACGTGAATACTCCCATTGAAGTTAACATACCTAAATTTATGCATATGCTTAACTACGCTGCTGAATTAGGGCTTTAGATACTATTGTGACTGGCACTCTAGAAATACCTGAATTTATAGTTTCAAAGTGCTGTTCACACATTAACTAGTTGATGGGATCAGGCCTTAGTGTATTTTGAGTCCTCAGAATAAAAACATTAGGATCAATTTTCAGCCACCACATGCCCCTCTTGTGCCCATGAAGCTTAGCATTTGGGTAACTAAAGGCATAAGCAAATTGGTTAGTATTGTACGTACGTATTTCCACATGCAAGTGTAGTAATTGGCTTGTATCCCTCACTTCTGGTTTTCTTCCTAGATTTGGGAAAATATCAGTTTGAGAAATATAGGAATTGGCAATGGAGTTTAAATACTGTTCCATTAACGCTGTAATAATCTAGTTAGTGTGTGTGTTTCAATACTGCTTTCTACGGGATAGAATTAGAATTGCTCAACTGTATATAACACACCCTAACTGCTGCAAGAGATTATCCTTTAGTACAAGTGTAAGAGGCTGGGGTTTTTTGAAAAGGAAAAGATAAAATCTAATCCTGCTCCTGCTATGAATTTCTGAGTGTGCATGCAGCAAAGTAAAATGATTAGCAGTGGATGGCCATAGATTTGTTACAGTTTGTTGCCTACTGTTATCTAGAGGGCTGAGCTTTGTTCTCCACTGCATCTATGTAGCTCAATTGACTTCTATTTTCACTTTTAAGGCATAGTGGCTGAAATGCCCTCACTGGGACACAGTGACTTCAGTAAAAACAATGAAGAGTCCTTGTGGCACCTTAGAGACTAACACATTTATTTGGGCATTTGTTAGTCTCTAAGGTGCCACAAGGACTCCACGTTGTTTTTGCTGATACAGACTAATACAGCTACCACTCTGAAACCAGTGACTTCAGTGAGGCTGTGTGGTTGTAAATGAGGCCTGAAGTGCACAGCTGCTTGTAGTGAATATACATTTTGGAAACAAAGCAACATATGAAAGACCATATCTGCATGTAGTTATGAAAAACCTGTGCTGCATTTTAGAACTTCAAGGAAACATGGAAATTTATCCTACTTTTTCAGCACCATAACATTTCTGATACATATCTTAAAATGTAACAATCTGAATTTTATCAAATGCTCATGAAGTGCTAATGTCCATTAGAGAATGAACAGAAGCCATCTTACATTTTTAGTTTTATTGTAGAGTAATTTAAAAGGCTATCTGTTATTGGTACAAATTCCCACTATCTTTGCTCATTGTACACAGCTGTGCTATGTTACAGCTTGTCAGGGTTCCCTCCCAACTCTGAACTCTAGGGTACAGATGTGGGGACCCGCATGAAAGACCCCCCTAATCTTATTTCTACCAGCTTAGGTTAAAAACTCCCCAAGGGACAATTTCTCTCTTATACCTTGGATTAAGTAACGCTGCCACCACCAAGTGATTTAAACGAACATTTAGGGAGGTCCATTTGGAGCCCTATCTTCCCCAAATATCCCCCCAAGCCCCTACACCCCCTTTCCTGGGGAGGCTTGAGAATAATATCCTCACCATTGGTACAGGTGAACACAGACCCAAACCCTTGGATCTTAAAACAATGAAAAATCAATTAGGTTCTTAAAAGAATAATTTTAATTAAATAAAAGGTACAAGAATTACCTCTGTAAAATCAGGATGGTAAGTACTCTACAGAATAACAAAAGACTCAAGAACACAGAGGATCTCCCCTCTAGGCAAAACCTTAAAGTCATAAAACCAGGCATAAACCTCACTCTTACACAAAGGAAAACACAAGCCAAAATAAAAGTAAACTAACGCATTTCCTTGCTAAATACTTACTAACTCTATAGGAGTTGGATTGCTTGCTTCCTTGATCTGTCTCTGGCAAGCACACAGAACAGACAGACAAAGCCTCCCCCAACCCCAGATTTGAAAGTATATTGTCCCCTTATTGGTCCTTTTGGTCAGGTGCCAGCCAGGTTACTTGAGCTTCTTAACCCTTTACAGGTAAGAGGATTTTGTGCCTCTGGCCAGGAGGGACCCCGTAGCACTGTATACAGAAAAGTGGTCACCCTTCCCCTTATATTCATGACACAGCTGCATTAGATCTGTGTTCCAATAACAATGGGCCCAATCTTGCCAAGTAGCCGTGGCACTTTGCTAATAATTTGGACTCAGAGCTAAGCAGTAGAACCAAGACCCAGTCCCTCAGCTCAAACTCCCTCAATCTGGCCCTTTTATGGAAGGCCTGTTCTTCCACCCTTTGGTCTTTGTGGAGATTTTATCGTACTAAGTCGATTAGTGCTTAACTTAAGGATGTAGTGTACAACATTAGGGATTGTGTTTGTCTGTTCTCCTCAGCCTTCCCTCACTAGGTTTAAGGATACGCTGGTATATATCAATGGGATGCTGCTTCATACTCTGGTACACTCCAGCTGTCAGCAAAGCTTAATACATGAGAAGTTTCTGATGGCTGTTGATTTGCACCCTAACCAGTTACCTTAATGGATTTTCTGCTGCTCATACCAGCAGTGAATTTGGCCCATAGGCTTTAGCAGAGATAAATGGTCTTTGTAGCTCTGTTGATAAAGTGATCAAAAGTTTCCTCCAAAAAACCAGCAAACAAAAAAACAGAACCCCTCCCACAAACTAGAGCAACTATAGATTTCAATATATTTACTGTTCTTCTGGACACACATTTGTAAGCAAAATATCTTTCTAGTCCTCAAATACCGTACTAAGACTGTGTTGTGCTATGTTCCTGATTTTGCAGTGGTTCAGGTGGCTCAATTTGTTTACCTCCATCTTTGTGAGAATAATTCACACAGTTCTAGGAAAGTTTGTTAGTTATAATTGTAGCTACATAGCAAAAGACAGATTACTTTTTATATCTCCCCCAACTTTTTTTATATTATTAGTACTGTAGTATTACCTCTGGAATAGTGTACTTTTTTTTTTAGTTACTATCTAGATGACATTTCCTACCTGACAAAGATGGTTCAAATTCTGTTCTAATTGGACTCGATTCACTGTTATGGTTGAGCTATACTCAGTGCAGGAACAGTGGCTTTATGCCTAAAGGCCCTCTTCTATTCTTAGGCCAGCCTCTGGTATAAGTTACAGCATACTCAGAGCTGTTCTAATTTACACCAAACTAATTATGGTGACAAGAGGCATAACCATTGTACCGTACCACAAAATCTGGCACTTTATTTACTTCTCCCTTACACACAGTGTGGAGAGGCCAGCCACAGCTGGAATATACTTTAACCCAAATGCACACCAGCTAGCAGAGAGGAAAATATATTTTCCTAAGTGTTCATGCAACAGTCATGCTCCTTCTGAAGTTTCAGGAGGCACTGGGATACTGTGAATAATAGGAGAATAAAGTGTGTGCTCTGCTCACCTCCAATCCTGGGCCACCATTACTGGCTAGCCTGCGTGTATATGGTTGGGAACTATACAGAAACTGCAACTTACCACAGTACAAGTGGTGCTGGAGTGTCTGGGACTAAAAGTACCCAGCTGTCAGGTTCAGTTCTAAATTATAATAGTGTAAATGCATAATCTGTTGCATTTCCATTGAGTTACTCCAGATTTAGGCCAATGTAGCAGAGACCAGAGTCTCTCGATACTGTAGTACATTTTTACAATGATTTCTTAATATTTTAGATTTAGCCAAAGATAACTAATTTTTATCCTGTTAACATAATGTTTTAATGAAACACCAGATAAAATAAAATCGTATCTTTCAAGTAATTTAATCAACCTCAGGGTGTACTGAGGGCTATAACTGTTGCTGATTTGAATTATTATAGTAACATGAATTTACTAATGCATATTACAAAGAAAAAATGTAATATTTTGTTCTTGAAATTTATCAAGTAAATTATCATGAGTACTTCAGGCTACAAAGGCTAAGGAATGCTGCATGATCTCCAGAAAGTAATCAGACCTGCTTAATTCCATGATGTGCAGGCACTCTTTTTGTGGAGTTAATTACTAATACAACTGACATTTTTAAAAAAAAATCTGCAGATAGTTAAAAAATTAGGTCCATTTCTTGTCAGAATACAAAAATCCAGTTTATACCTGGCCATTGAGCATTTATTTTGGATTTACATGGTGAATTTTCCTGGAAGCATGGTGTCCAATCTAGCTTCAGATATATAGACATAGACTCATAAAGGCAGTTAGGCACCTAGAGAGGCAGTGAGGTGTTTAAATTCAACATTTAGGCACAACTGACATTCTCAAAACCACTGCTCAGCTTCTGCCTAATTCTGTAGGCACCTAACATTCACCAGGTGCTTAAGTTTCCATCAGTAGGCATGTGCAAAGCTGCCAAAGTCCTGATGCTGCCCCATAGCTCACAAGCTGCTCAGAGCCCTCACTCTTGCCTTAGCTTGGTGGGATTCTCAAACAAGTCACTTGCATATCTCACCTGTGGGGCCCAATCTGGTAGGCATGCTCAGAGCATGCCTTACCTCTACACAAAAGGCAGATGGGAATTTGGCATGTGAGTGTGCCTGTATCCCCAGAATAGTACTCACTTGGGAGACCTGTTTTCAGATATCTGCTTTGCCTGATGTGGAACAAACACTTGAACTCAGGTCTTCTGTGTACCAGGTGAGTGCCCAACCACTGGGCTATAGAGTCATTTTCTCACTTATTCTCTTGCGCAGCAAATATTTAATTATTTATTCTATGTGCCTAAGTCAGGTGCCTAAGGCCCCAGATCAGTGGGAATTAGGCATCTAAGTACCTTTTAGGATCTGGGCCCTAAGCCTCTCCCCTTTCCTCTGCATTTCACTTCTGGCTAGTTTTGGCAGCTCCCTGCTCAGCTTGCTGGCTTCCGTGATTCCCTTTCTTAGGAACCTAACTCTCTCCATACAATACTTGGGGAGCCAGGGTGTTGAACTTGGGGCTGTGAATTCCACTGGGTGGCAGGGCAAATAGGAGATGGACATTGTAATGCTGAGCATTGCATAATGTCCTTTTGTGAATCTAGGCTATAGTCCCCGTTTAAATCAGTGGAAGTTCCCTGCATGTATCCAAGGGCCTTGAAGTCAATGACAAAACTCAGTGGAAGCAAGATTGGGCCTTTCATATAGTAAATAAAATATTTCTGGTAAAACAAAGGGGTGGAGATTTTGCAATAGAAAATTTAGCATTTACTTCATCCTAGAAAAATAATTATGATGAATTGGTCTGTGTGTGTCTCTGTGAACACAAGCGTCTAAGGTGGGCTCCCTTTTTAAAATAATCTAATATTTATTAGTTAACATGATTTTTTCATTATGCAGTGAATGAAATAATCATAAGCCATGAAATGAAGTTGACAGATTTTTCTTTCCTCACTGATTACTCATAATTTGTACTAATACTTATTACAGTGATTATGTTGCCATTTTATGTTTGGGTAAAGCCAGGAATGAAGAATTTTACTTTCCATCACTGAGCCAGTTTTTAACCTATTAGGATCAGAAAGAAGAAAAAACAGGGTCAAATTCTGATCTGAGTGTCACTGGTGTAAATTAGGGCCATATCTACACTACCACTTTTGTTGGTATAACTTTTGTCGTTCAGGGGTGTGAACAAAAATTCCCCCGAGTAACGTAAGTTACACCGACAGAAGTGCCTGTGTAGACAGCATTATGTTGGTGGGAGAGCTTCTCCCGCTGACATAGCTACCATTGCTCGGGGAGTTGGTTTTATTATGTCGATGGGAGAGCTCTCGTGCCGACACAGAGCGGCTACATGAATGATCTTACAGAAATGCAGCTGCATCAGTACAGCTGTGCCATTGTAAACTCACTAGTGAACACACAGCCTAAGAGTACTGCAGCTGGATTGAATGGAATTATTCCTCATATACAGTGATGTATCTGAGCTCAGAATACTCAGCATTGAAACCCGGAAAACTACATTTTGGAGAGTAAGAGTGACTGCTTTTAGAAACATGGAACTATATTGAATCTATGGATTCCACCAATGCTACTCTCAGTGCCAGATATAAAATTTATAGAAAAGCAGGAGATCTGGACATGTGTATTGGAGGGAAAACTCTTATTTTATATTATTTTATTTTATTGTTCATATTGACTTAAAGAAATAGATCAAAGCCACTGGGCTCTGATCTTTCAAAAACTATTTTGTGTACGCTGAGTACTCCCCTTTGACTTCAGGGGTCTACCCACGGTGACAAAGGTTAAATACATGCTGGATAGGGGCCTTGATTTGTAAATTCTCTGGCACAGGGTCTTCTTTGTTGCTTGTTTGGATTGTGCCTATGACAGTGAGACCCTGATTCCTGACAGGAATTCCTAGGCACTAACATAGTAGAAATAAAAACTGTACAATAGTCTAACATGCAATAAGTTAACCAGTTGGTAGAGCTGGTTTTAAAAAAATTTTGTTGTTGAAAAATAGTCTTGTTTTGAAAAGGAAAATTATGTAAATTTTCTGGAAGCATTCCAGTTTTGTTTTGTGTTTAAAAAAATTCCCAAACTAACTATTGGTTTTCATTCTTTTTGTTATTGTCACATTGCTTCTCTTCATCTCTCCCCCTTTTTCCTTTTTGTTATCTTTCCATTGTCAAAATGGGGGAAAGAGAAGAAAAAGATGTGGTAAAGAGAATAGAGGGAAGGAAAAACTTTGAAAAATGAGGGGGAAAATTCACAAAAATACTCAAGGATTTTAACCTTCCCCCCTCTTTTTCTTTTGTCAGTTTTGGGTAGCCTTTTTTGTTCTCCATTTTCTGTCATGCAGAAAACAATCTGGCCAAATCATTACTTTTTCTGTAGAAAGATTTTATGTTTATAAGTGTATTGTGTTTTTCACCTGTTCCTTTAAAAAAAAAAAAAAGTGACCTGATCTTTTTCAGATGTGCTGGGCAGCATCCATGCCATTGACTTTAACAGGAGTTGTGGGTGTTCAGCCCTCTGAAAATCAGACTATAAAATGCATATAAAAAGAAGAAAAGCTTATCAGTCATTAAGAAAAAAAGAAAAAAAATGCAGAAATACTTACAGGATGGGGTACTCTATCCTGGGAAGCGATGACTCTGAAAAGGATTTGCGGGGGTCTATATAACCTATCACTTAAGTCAGCTTCTGTACCAGATGGATGGAGGATAGCTAATGTGACACCTATTTTATAAAAAGGCTCTAGAGGTGATCTTGGCAATTATAGGCCTGTGAGCCTAACTGCAGTACTAGGAAAATTGGTTGAAACTATAGTAAAGAACAGAATGATCAGACACATAGATGAACATGATGCACTGGAGAACAGTCAACACCACTTTTGTAAAGGGAAATCATGCCTCACCAATCTATTAAAATTCTTTGAAGGGGTGAACAAAGATGTGGACAAGGGTGATCCAGTTGATATAATGTACTTGGACTTTCCTAAAGCCTTTGACAAGGTCCCTCACCAAAATCTCTTACCCCATGACAGCTTAGCTTGCTTAAGAGGGAAGGTCCTCTCATGGATCAGTTAGTAGTTAAAAGATAGGAGACAAAGGATAGGAATAAATGGTCAGTTTTCAGAATGGAGAGAGGTAAATAGTGGGATCCACTAGGACTCTGTACTGGAACCAGTGTTGTTCGACATATTAATAAATGATCTGGAAAAAGAGGTGAACAGTGAGGTGGCAAAGTTTGCAACTGATACAAAATTATTCAACATAGTTGAGTCCAAAACAGACTGGGAAGATTGACAAAGGGATCTCACAAAACTGGACAACAAAATAGCAGATAAAATTCAATGCTGATAAATGCAAAGTAATGCATATTGGAAAACATAATCCCAACTATACATATAAAATGATGGTCTAAATTAGCTGTTAGCACTCAAGAAAGAGAACTTGGAGTCGTGGATAGTTCTCTGAAAACATCTGTTCAATGCGCAGCAGCAGTCAAAAAAGCTAACAGAATGTTAGGAACCATTAGGAAAGGGATAGTAACTTTGTTATTATCTATCATAGTGCCACTATATAAATTCATGGTATACCCACATCTTAAATACTGCTTGCAGTTCTGGTTGCCCCCTCTCAAAAGCAATATATTAGAAATGCAAAAAGATACAGAGAAGGGACATGAAAATGATTAGGGATATGGAACAGCTTCCATATGAGGGGAGATTAAAAAGATTGGGACTGTTCAGTTTAGAAAATGATGACTAAGGGGGGATATGATAGAGGTCTATAAAATCCTGAATGGTGTGGAGAAAGTGAATAAGGAAGTGTTGTTTGTCACTTCATATAACACAAGAACAAGAGGTAACCCTATGAAATTAATAGGCAGCACGTTTAAAACAAACATAAGGAAGGAGGAGGGTGGTGGTGGTTGGGGACTCCCTCCTCAGAGGGACTGAGTCATCTATCTGCCGTCTCGACCGAGAAAACCGAGAGGTCTGCTACTTGCCAGGATTCACGATGTGACGGAGAGACTGCCGAGACTCATCAAGCCCTCGGATTGCTACCCCTTCCTGCTTCTCCACGTGGGCACCAGTGATACTGCCAAGAATGACCTTGAGCGGATCACTGCAGACTACTTGGCTCTGGGAAGAAGGGTAAAGGAGTTTGAGGTGCAAGTGGTTTTCTCGTCCATCCTCCCTGTGCAGGGAAAAGGCCTGGGTAGGGAGCGTCGAATTGTGGAAGTCAACGAATGGCTACGCAGATGGTGTCGGAGAGAAGGCTTTGGATTCTTCGACCATGGGATGGTGTTCCAAGAAGGAGGAGTGCTAGGCAGAGACGGGCTCCACCTAATGAAGAGAGGGAAGACCATCTTCGCAAGCAGGCTGGCTAACCTATTGAGGAGGGCTTTAAACTAGGTTCACCGGGGGAAGGAGACCAAAGCCCTGAGGTAAGTGGAGAAATGGGATACCGGGAGGAAGCACGAGCAGGAGAGTGCAAGAGGGGAGGACTCCTGTCTCAGACCGAGGAAGCGGGACAATCAGCGAGTTATCTTAAGTGCCTATACACAAATGCAAGAAGCATGGGAAACAAGCAGGGAGAACTGGAAGTCCTGGCACAGTCAAGGAACTATGATGTGATTGGAATAACAGAGACTTGGTGGGATAACTCACATGACTGGAGTACTGTCATGGATGGATATAAACTGTTCAGGAAGGACAGGCAGGGCAGAAAAGGTGGGGGAGTTGCGTTGTATGTAAGAGAGCATTATGACTGCTCAGAGCTCCGGTATGAAACTGCAGAAAAACCTGAGAGTCTCTGGATTAAGTTTAGAAGTGTGAGCAATGAGGGGGATGTCCTGGTGGGAGTCTGCTATAGACCACCAGACCAGGAGGATGAGGTGGACGAGGCTTTCTTCCGGCAACTAGCAGAAGTTACTAGATCGCAGGCCCTGGTTCTCATGGGAGACTTTAATCACCCTGATATCTGCTGGGAGAGCAATACAGCGGTGCACAGTCAATCCAGGAGGTTTTTGGAAAGTGTAGGGGACAATTTCCTGGTCCAAGTGCTGGAGGAACCAACTAGGGGCAGAGCTCTTCTTGACCTGCTGCTCACAAACAGAGAAGAGTTAGTAGGGGAAGCAAAAGTGGATGGAAACCTGGGAGGCAGTGACCATGACATGGTCGAGTTCAGGATCCTGACACAAGGAAAAAAGGAAAGCAGCAGAATACGGACCCTGGATTTCAGAAAAGCAGACTTTGACTCCCTCAGGGAGCTGATGGGCAGGATCCCCTGGGAAAATAACATGAGGGGGAAAGGAGTCCAGGAGAGCTGGCTGTATTTTAAAGAATCCTTATTGAGGCTGCAGGAAAAAACCATCCCGATGTATAGGAAGAATAGTAAATATGGCAGGCGACCAGCTTGGCTTAACAGTGAAACCCTTGCTGATCTTAAACTTAAAAAAGAAGCTTACAAGAAGTGGAAGATTGGACAAATGACCAGGGAGGAGTATAAAAATATTGCTCAGGCATGCAGGAGCGAAATCAGGAAGGCCAAATCACACTTGGAGTTGCAGCTAGCAAGAGATGTTAAGAGTAACAAGAAGGGTTTCTTCAGGTATGTTAGCAACAAGAAGAAAGTCAAGGAAAGTGTGGGCCCCTTACTGAATGAGGGAGACAACCTAGTGACAGAGGATGTGGAAAAAGCTAATGTACTCAATGATTTTTTTGCCTCTGTCTTCACAAAAATGGTCAGCTCCCAGACTGCTGCACTGGGCAGCACAGTATGGGGAGAAGGTGACCAGCCCTCTGTGGAGAAAGAAGTGGTTCAGGACTACTTAGAAAAACTGGACGAGCACAAGTCCATGGGGCCAGATGCACTGCATCCGAGGGTGCTAAAGGAGTTGGCGGATGTGATTGCAGAGCCATTGGCCATTACCTTTGAAAATTCATGGTGAACGGGGGAGGCCCCGGATGACTGGAAAAAGGCTACTGTAGTGCCCATCTTTGAAAAAGACAAGAAGGAGGATCCGGGGAACTACAGGCCAGTCAGCCTCACCTCAGTCCCTGGAAAAATCATGGAGCAGGTCATCAAGGAATCAATTCTGAAGCACTTAGAGGAGAGGAAAGTGATCAGGAACAGTCAGCATGGATTCACCAAGGGCAAGTCATGCCTGACTAACCTAATTGCCTTCTATGATGATATAACTGGCTCTGTGGATGAGGGGAAAGCAGTGGATGTGTTATTCCTTGACTTTAGCAAAGCTTTTGATACCGTCTTCCACAGTATTCTTGCCAGCAAGTTAAAGAAGTATGGGCTGGTAGATTGGACTATAAGCTGGCTAGATCGTCGGGCTTAATGGGTAGTGATCAATGGCTCCATGTCTACTTGGCAGCCAGTTTCAAGTGGAGTGCCCCAAGGGTCGGTCCTGGGACCAGTTTTGTTCAATATCTTCATTAATGATCTGGAGGATGGCGTGTACTGCACTCTCAGCAAGTTTGCAGATGACAGTAAACTGGGAGGAGTGGTAGATATGCTGGAGGATAGGGATAGGATACAGAGGGACCTAGACAAATTAGAGGACTGGGCCAAAAGAAACCTGATGAGGTTCAACAAGGACAAGTGCAGAGTCTTGCACCTAGGATGGAAGAATCCCATTCACTGTTACAGACTAGGGACCGAATGGCTAGGAAGCAGTTCTGCAGAAAAGGACCTAGGGGTTACAGTGGACGAGAAGCTGGATATGAGTCAACAGTGTGCCCTTGTTGCCAAGAAAAGGCTAACGGCATTTTGGGCAGTATAAGTAGGGGCATTGCCAGCAGATTGAGGGATGTGATCATTCCCCTCTATTCAGCATTGGTGAGGCCTCATCTGGAATACTGTGTCCAGTTTTGGGCCCCACACTACAAGAAGGATGTGGAAACATTGGAAAGAGTCCAGCGGAGGGCAACAAAAATGATTAGGGTGCTGGAGCACATGACTTGTGAGGAGAGGCTGAGGGAACTGGGATTGTTTAGTCTGCAGAAGAGAAGAATGAGGGGGGATTTGATAGCTGCTTTCAACTACCTGAAAGGGGGTTCCAAAGAGGATGGATCTAGACTGTTCTCAGTGGTACCTGATGACAGAACAAGGAGTAATGGTCTCAAGTTGCAGTGGGGGAGGTTTAGTTTGGATATTAGGAAAAAAACTTTTTCACTCAGATAGTGGTGAAGTACTGGAATGGGTTACCTAGGGAGGTGGTGGAATCTCCTTCCTTAGAGGTTTTTAAGGTGAGGCTTGACAAAGCCCTGGCTGGGATGATTTAGTTGGGAATTGGTCCTGCTTTGAGCAGGGGGTTGGACTAGATGACCTCCTGAGGTCCCTTCCAACCCTGATATTCTATGATTCTATGATTCTAAGTACTTTTTTACACAACACACAGTCAGCCTGTGGAACTTATTGTCAGGGATGTATTGAAGGCCAAAACTATAGCTGGATAAAATAAAATAGATAAGTTCATGGAGGATAGGTCCATTAATGGTTATTAGCTAAGATGATCATGGATGCAACTCCATGCTCTGGGTGTCCCTAAGCCTTTGACTGCCATGTGCTGGGACTGGATGACAGGGCGATGGATCACTTGATGTCTGTACCCTTCTATACCAATAGTCCAGTCATGTGTATTATCCCACCAAGTCTCTGTGATGACAACTATGTCATAATTTTTGTTTATTAATTAGCATTTCAAGTTCTTCCTGCTTCTTCCTCATACTTCTCGCATTAGTATACAGACTTCTAAGAAACTGATTTGATTTCCCCCCTCTGTTCTCTCTTGTCTCCCCCTTATCCCTGCTATAATAGCCCATGATGGCCTGACCAACTCTCTGAACCCCATGTACTGTTGTCCTGATATTGATTTAAAAGGTGTCTTGTAGTATATCACTGGAAAACTATTAACTCACTGATCATTAATATTCTTGTGTGATGTATGTATGGTCAACATGCAAAAAACTGTACAGATGTGCTGGAATTATGTTCCTCAAATGTGTTTGGCAGACAGTGCCAAAGCCCAGCCAGTCTTAAGCAAAGGCATGTTGTTTCCTAGGCTTGCTATAAACCCATCCAGTGCTAGGCATTTGAAGAAGAGGGTGTGTTAACCCCAGTTAAGCTGTCAGGCTGCTCCGTACAGTTTCTTTAAAAAGGAGCAGCAAATTTGAGGTTTCGTGAGTGCTACAGCGAGGGGGGCTGAGCACTGCAGAGGAACACTTTTGGGGAGAGCTCAGGGCTGGATGGGTTGCTGAGGTCCCCCTGCGAAGAGTAACTTAGCTGCTGGTGCCAAGGCTCTGAGCCACAGCGCCATAGCATTTAAGGCACCTCGAGTTCCAAGGAGGTGTTGACTGAACCTGTTACTGGCCTGGGTGAATCCAAACTATCACGTAAGGGGTTAGTTGATTACATTCTACAAATATCTACATGGGGAACAAATATTGAATAATGGTCTCTTCAAACTAGCAGAGAAAGTTGCAGGGCTGCCCAGAGGATTCAGGGGGTCTGGGGCAAAGCGGGGGAGCGGACATAAAAAAAGGCACCACCTGCTGCAGCGCTTGTACTCACCAGGCGGCGCTCCGAGTCTGCGGTGGTAGTGGCGGGTCCTTCACTTGCTCTGAGTCCTCGGTGGTGGCAGCGGCAGGTCCTTCACTCGCTCCGTGTCTTCGGCAGCACTGAAGGACCTGCCGCCGAAGTGCCGCTGAAGACCCAGAGCGAGGGAAGGGCCTGCCGCCAAAGTGCTGCCGAAGATCCGGACCGCCACCGGGTGAGTAGCCAGAGAAGGGATTCTTGGCCAGGGCTTGCAAATTGTCCCACTTGCCCCCCCCCACACACCTCCGGGCAGCCCTGGAAAATTGTAACATGATCCAATGGCTGGATGCTCCTATGGCCTGTGCTATGGTCAGTGCAGATAATCACAATGGTCTTTTCTGGCCTTGGAATCTAGGAAGAGTTTTAGCCCACTTAAAATGGATTTGTGATTTAAATTATAAATGTCCCAGATGAAATATCTTCATTTTTTTTTCTGCAGCTTGGTTTATTGCAGTTTATGGATACAGATTATTTTCTGGTTTTCATTTATAGATTATAATGCTTCATGCAGTCTCTTCTTATTTTGATCATATCAAGAAAGAAAATTCAGAGTTCTCAGGAATCCCTATTATGTGGGTCATATAATGTTCTGCTTCATGCAGTCATTTGTCAATTCAATTGTTCACATCTCTCATGACTTCTGCTTAGTGACTTAAATATCTTACAGGTCCCCTGATCCCAATTCTCTCAACATTTCCCTAAAGGGACCTTTTTTAATGAAGGTTATGGTATAAAACACATAGTCCTTTACAGTACAGTGATGAGTGAACTGCTGTGAATTCATGTCCTAATTTATAAAGTAAAAATGTAGAAAGCTATTGCCCTGAAGGGTCCCATTGCAGTTCCCATAATTGGGAACTCTCTGGTGTCAAGCAGTGCAATGACACTTTGTATTAGGAGTTACACAGGGCTACTTGAACAAGATTACTGCACAAGGGCAGTTTAACATATAATGGCTGATGGCATGTCTCCAGTACGGAACCTCTTGATTTCTCAAGGCCCCCAGCAATCTAATAGACAAAGCTTGCTATGTCCTACCTAGGCTCAGAGAGTGCGAGAGAGAGATTTGGATAGCCAGTTAAATCGAGCTGGGCTGGTAGTCTTAAAAACTCAGATTATTTCAAGTAAGGTAGTTAATTTGTTATAAACACCACCCTCAAAAGTTTTTGCACTCTGCATAATATGGAATGAATACATTCTGAACATTCATTTGTTTGTAAACTGATCAACTGTACAGTGAGATCTATCAAAAACACAACATGCAAAAAGCGACAACGAGTCCTGTGGCACCTTATAGACTAACAGACGTATTGGAGCATAAGCTTTTGTGAGTGAATACCCACTTCATCAGACACATGTATTAGTCTATAAGGTGCCACAGGACTCTGTCGCTTTTTACAGATCCAGACTAACATGACTACCCCTCTCATACTTGACAACATGCAAAGTATTTTGGAGGGAAAAAAGCAGGTTCAGAAAGGGCCATTAAAATCAAGGATCAAGTTGAAAGAACCTCCAGATAGTGACAACTGATGGCCTGAAACTCTCACACACAAATTCTACGAGAGGAAAATAAGTCCTTGTTGTGTCCTCTCTACAGTCTAGATTGCGCAATGTAGGTGCTGCCTGCTTTGCAAGTGACAAGGAACTACCCTGCTGCATGGGAAGCTCAGAGAAGAGGTCATGTCCCACTCAAAGTTTCCTGGTGCAGCCTTGGCACTACCTCTTCTTCTCCTATTTTGGGGCTGATGTGTGCCCTTGGGATGAATGAAGAAGGGGATGAGCATGGTGTGGGTGAGTCCCTTTGTGCTCTCCTACCTTTCCTTGCCCATATGAGGGATCTTCATAGTCTGACTCCAAATTGGCTATGTAAATGGTTTGCCTTACTGTAACTTGACTCTTTCTGCTATATTTTTGGAGTTGACCTTTTCCTGTACCTGTTAAGTGTCTTCAGTCAGATCCGTTAGATTAGATACATGAGGGTGTGCACTTTTCCCACGTCTTAACTGTAAAAGAAATAACTGCAAGTATTTGTACTCTCTGTGTTTGGGCTGAATTAAAGCCTTGTCCCTCGTGCTGAAAATGAGTAGGCTACAGAAGCAAAGCATCAGACATTTTTGAAGACCATTCTCTATGACCATATGTTCCACATTTTTAGCCACTCTATGAAGGATCTCTCTATTGTATTTTGTATGATTTTTACGATTGCCGAGAGAAAAGACTAATATATTTCAGAGCATGGCAAAAACCAAAGGATTCCTTTTAATATGTGACTTCACTGCAGCCATGGCTTTAACATTTAACACTGACAAAGCTCTACCTGAAGTTCTATTCCCTCTGGGTACAAATGTACTCAAGTTTCCCCTTTCCTAAGTAAATACCTGCCCTTGTCTCTACTTGTCTCCAGTTCCCTCCTTCCCTTCACTTCTAAGCTCAGTAAGTGGACTGTCTGCAACTGCTGTATTAACTTCCTCACCTCAAATGCACTCCTGGATCCTCTCCAATCTGACTCCTCCCTCTCTGCTCTACAGACACTTCTCACTGAAATCTCAAGCAACTTCTTTCTTATTAAATCTCAAGATCATCATTCTCTTAATACTATTGCTCTAAAACCAAACAAACTAAAATGAACCATTTAAAAAAAATCTCTTCCAAGTAGTAGTTGAACCCACAATATGTACAATCACACTAGTAACACTCTAAACCTTGGTACCATCTTCCTGTCGTGTTACTCAAAATCTTACATTGAGGGTCAGGAAGTTCTGGAACACAAACATGTATATGAGTGGGAGCTGGCTGTGCAAGGAACACCTCTGATACTGACAATTGGGCTAATATAATGGGTGTCTTACAGCCTAATCCTGAAAGGTGCAGAGTGCCTTAACCCCCTAGCAAGCATACATAGGCATACTATTATAATAGCAGTCATTGCTGCTACCCTAATACATGGATATTTTAGCCACTTCTGTGAAATCAAAAGTGTGAATTACTTTAGTCCAGTTGA
Source organism: Mauremys mutica (assembly GCF_020497125.1). Lineage (NCBI taxonomy): Eukaryota > Metazoa > Chordata > Testudines > Geoemydidae > Mauremys > Mauremys mutica. Next base: position 82,221,128 of record NC_059075.1, read on the forward strand.
TCTCTGGCACCCAATATTATACAGACGTGCATTAAGATTTGGTGGAATAATTCTGTAACAATTTCCTTTTAGAGCCAGGTGAATTGAACATCTATTTTATATGGAAATAATGCACAGACTTCAAATTTAGGAAAGGGAAGCTACCTCTGTGCACATAACTGGTGAATGAAAATAGGAGGAGGAGAAACAGTTAGGCCATGTCTACACTACCAACTTTGGTCAACGCAAGGAATGTCAGTATAAAGCTGCTGCAGTTAGTATATTGCTCATGTGCATGCTTGTCTCCGTGCGTCAGCACTATGTGTACCCACCAGGAGTGCTTGTGTCAATGCACCCATGTGGTGCACCATGAGTAGTTATCCCAGTGTGCAACTTGCCATCATGTGGCACACTATTTTTGGGGAAATTTTGGCAATGCATGGTGGGGCAGAAAAAGTCACGGAGGGAATACTGGGAGCCAGTGGTCAAGTTCCCATCCTGCAACTTTCTCTATCCCATAATGCCATCCATATCCCATAATTTTTGCACCATTTTAAAAAATCCCACAAACCTATGTTGCACTTTTTGCTGTCAGCCATCTCTGACAGAAGCACAGAGGCCACACTATTCTCATAGAATCATAGAATATCAGGGTTGGTAGGGACCTCAAGAGGTCATCTAGTCCAACCCCCTGCTCAAAGCAGGACCAATTCCCAACTAAATCATCCCAGCCAGGGCTTTGTCAAGCCTCACCTTAAAAACCTCCAAGGAAGGAGATTCCACCACCTCCCTAGGCAACCCATTCCAGTGCTTCACCACTATCTGAGTGAAAAAGTTTTTTTCCTAATATCCAACCTAAACCTCCCCCACTACAACTTGAGACCATTACTCTTTGTTCTGCCATCAGGTACCACTGAGAACAGTTTAGATCCATCCTCTTTGGAACCCCCTTTCAGGTAGTTGAAAGCACCTATCAAATCCCCCCTCATTCTTCTCTTCTGCAGACTAAACAATCCCAGTTCCCTCAGCCTCTCCTCATAAGTCATGTGCTCCAGCCCCCTAATCATTTTTGTTGCCCTCCGCTGGACTCTTTCCAATGTTTCCACATCCTTCTTGTAGTGTGGGGCCCAAAACTGGACACAGTATTCCAGATGAGGCTTCACCAATGCTGAATAGAGGGGAATGATCACATCCCTCGATCTGCTGGCAATGCCCCTACTTATACTGTCCAAAATGCCGTTAGCCTTCTTGGCAACAAGGGCACACTGTTGACTCATATCCAGCTTCTCGTCCACTGTAACCCCTAGGTCCTTTTCTGCAGAACTGCTTCCTAGCCGTTCGGTCCCTACTCTGTAACAGTGAATGGGATTCTTCCATCCTAAGTGCAGGACTCTGCACTTGTCCTTGTTGAACCTCATCAGGTTTCTTTTGGCCCAGTCCTCTAATTTATCTAGGTCCCTCTGTATCCTATCCCTACCCTCCAACGTATCTACCACTCCTCATGAGTATTGCAAACACAGGACGAACAATACTGCAGTATTTGCAGAGCTACAGGAAAAGCCACAGAAATGGGGGATGTGACTGTGACACACTGTACCTCAGCTGTACCCCATGTTCGCCACTTTTGTGTGGTTATGATATATTTTGTACAAAGCATGCCTTGTGAGGTATAATTTGAAAACTTATGTTCTACTGGACATGATTGTCCTGTTAAAATGTGTGTATTAACATTGTGCATGGAGTTATGAGATTTTGCTATATGATTGTTACTGAAACATATTTGTAAGTCTGGGAAACACCCACCAACTAGCCCTTCAGAGACACAAAGGACTGACCACAGGCATCAGAAAACTATTAACCGCTAACTCTAAACAAAGGGTTTACATGTTGCCTCAGAGCTAATGGCACATACACAGAGAGTAGAAACAAGAATTTACAGTTCACCTGAAGGACAGTTTGTAGAGCACATAGGCAATGGGACTCCCTAACCCCATGACCCAGCAAGGATTTTTCCAGCACAAGGGGTTGGGGTATAAGAAAGAGGAAAAAAGGCCTCTAGTCACTTCTCCACTGCTACCTCGACACATGGAAGCAAGATGGTGTGGAAGACAAAGAGAAGCATCATTGAACAGTGGGAGGGGTGTCCTGGGACACTGGGAGGAGACAGTCTGTGAAATGTATTGCAGCTTATGGTGAGACAACCTGTTTTGCTTTTAGAACTACTAGTCTTGATAAAGTTTAGGAAATAGCTTGCGTGTTTATTTTTTATTTCTTTCATAACCATATCTGACTTGTATGCTTTTATCATTTATAATCACTTAAAATCTATTTTGTTTAGTTAATAAACTTGTTTCATTGTTTTTTTCTAAACTAACGTGCTTTTGGCTGAAGTGTCTTGAGAATCTCTACTCAGGTTAAAAAAGGCTGTTGCACATTCATTACCCTTTGATGGAATGAAGGACTTATAATGAGCTTACACTGTCCAAGGTGGGCCTTGAACTGTTTTAAGATGCATGTTTCTGGGGTGCACAGCTGGGACTGAGGCATTTGCAGGTGTTGCCTTTACATGCTAATAGTCATGTGAACAGTGCTTGGAGAGGATGCTTTTCAGTAGCAGAACAGAGTAAGAGATATTCTGAGTTGGAGAATTAAGGTGGCACAGCAGTTCAGTGGTCAGCTTGCACCCTGCGCGATGTCACAGTGATGATTTGTTGGAGGACAGTTTGCTGTGAGACATAGTAATAACCAGTTCAAGGTTGTTGGTGGCATTCGTGGTGCAACTGCAAATGGTGGAATGCCACTTCTGGGCTTGAGAAACCAGCACTGACTGGTGGGATTGCATTGCAATTCAGGTTATGTGAAAGGCCGCATTCCTGGATCTGTGTGCCAAACTCGCCCTAGCCCTCCCAATGTGAGCAAACCAGAATGAGAACTTCTCTGGCAATTGTGAAGCGAATGGCGATCTCACTGTGGAAGCTTGCAACACTGGATTGCTACCTTCCCTGACCAACCAACATTGATGTCAGTGAAGTGTACTTGTTAATCCACCAACACTTGCATAATCATAGAAAAGTAGCCCTTTCTGTTGGTGTATTCTGTGGCAAGATTGGCTAGTGCCAAAATAGGGATATGCGTACCATCTAAAATCCTCCTGCAGTTTGGAAACTCCATTGCTGTAAATCCATCAAGTCTGACCTGCATGACAGTGCCCCCCGTCCCATGGATTTTCCAACTCCAAAATGATTGCTCAATAAAGTTTTAAACAAGACATGCCTATTGACACTTCAGCTTTGGAGTATCTCTACACACTACCCCCTCCAGGTGGGTATGGCTTATCAGGAGCGGAGGTGCCTTCCCCTGCATCGGGCTCAGCTGATGGAACTGGCTAGACTGCGGTGGAGTCTCAAACAGGTCCTGGCTTGCACGATAGCTGGACCCCCAGCCCATCACATGTCCCCCATCCTCCTCGCTGTTCATGGCAGGGATCTGTGTCTTGGGTTCCTTGGATGTATCCATGGTGCTCTGCAGGGTGCTGGTGGGGTCTCTGCCAAGTATGGCATACAGATCTTTGTGCAAGTGGCAGGTCTGCAGCTCTGCACTGAATCAACTGTTGGCCTCTCTGGTCTTGTGATACGCCTGCCACATTTCCTTTGCTCTCATATAGCACTGCTGCTGGTCCCTGTCATACCCCTTCTCCTGTATTTCCTGCACAATCTCTTCGTAGATGTCCATGTTTCTGCGACTGCACTCTAGCTGTGCCTGCACATCTTCTCCCTATAGGCCCAAAAGAGCCAATGCTTCCTGTCTATTCCAGGGAGGAGTGCTTCTAGTGTGTGGAGCTGACTTGGCTGGTTGGGCAGTTGCACACAATAATGGAGAGCCGCTAGGTGTGCTGGCCAAGCTGGTCAACCAGGAAAAGACATTTCAAAGTTATGCAGAGGTTTTAAAGAGTGAAACAATACAGAGGCATAGCCAGGGAGCTCTATAGAGAGTAGGTGCTTGCAGGAAGTGCCACCCAAGAGACCCAGAGTGATGGTAACCTGCGGCCTCTTTAACAGCAGGGGTTTCCCCAGGAAGTTGACTGAGCAACCTCACAGACTTCAGCCTGCTGCAGCGCAAGACCTTGCTTGATCTCCAAACCTGTTTCCTGCCACTTGATTCTAACCTGGTACTGCATCTGATCTCCAGTCTCGGAACCCAGCCTGACTCTGGTCCTGACTCTTGCCTTCTGATTCCAACCTGGCACTATTTTTGGTCTTAGGTCTCTGACCCTGGCCAGACTCTGATCCTAACTCTTCCTTATGGAACCTGGCACTTGCGATTGATCCAGCTCCTGCCCAGTGACTACTATCCCTGGTAGGCTGACCTCAGCCCAGCTCTGACCAATAGGCCAGACTGCTTATGCACCAGTCCATTACAGCATCGACCTCCATAGGTCAACTATGGTTCAATGTTGTTTGGGGAAGTGGTATTACTGTGTTGCTGTAACAGGGTGCTTATGTTGCCCAGATACGTATTTAAGTGTAGACACATGTACAATTAGGTCAATACAAAGTGACTTAAATTGAACTATCTTTGTAGTGTGGACGAGACATTAGATACTATGGTGATGGGTACTGTAGAGAACCCTAAGTGTTTGTCTACTTGGGGACACTCAGGAAAGTCAATATGTGTTAACCAAAGGTACCAAGTATTAGCTTGTATTATTATTAGCTAAAGTGCATTAAACCCTTGTGTGAACACTCATTCAGAAGTAAAGTGGCCTTAGTTAAGCTAAAGCAAACTGAGGCTACTTTACTTCTCATGTGTGCCCACAAAAGAGAGATTTGCATATTCATATGGCCAGTTGAATGATTGACTGGTCACGTGCACTTGAAAATACACCACTTTGCATGTAAGGATTTAGGATTTGCACACACTAGTTAGGATTGTGCAAATATTTGCATGAACCTAACTTTAAAAACTTGCCCAATTTGAGAAATTTCAACTGTAACTCCTGTAGTTTACCAATATGTGTGTGTATATATATATAATAGATATACAAATGGTTCTGAATTACTGAGGAGTTCTGGATGATTCTCTTTGGTGGGTCCTACTTAACCTCTGTTTTGAGGTGTAAATCTGTGTGTAGAGCTTGTACTGACCTGCAGCAGAGAGGTGAATTTCACCCTGGATCTTTTCCTACAGAGTACAAAGGATTCCAATATCTTCTGGCATTCTGAATGCCAGCATAGGGCTGATGTGAAGTTCAACTATGCAGAGCAACTTTACAGCCAAAATAAATGTTGTAGAATCCTGCTGTTGACTCACTGTGAATTTGTAAATAAAAGAGTTTGAACTTTGTAAGATAATGAAATCCCTGCATTCTTGCCTCCTCAGTGTGAAGTGAAGGAGTTTCCTGCACATGGACAAAAGCTGAAAGTTGCCTTCATCTTTTATTTGTGTAAGTACAATAGCATCTGAACATGAAAAAGTAGCAAGACTTTGTACTTATACAGCTCTTCTTATATTTAAAGTGTGTACCAATAATCCTCAAAATGTCTGCATGGGGTGGTTAAGTAATAGTATCCCTATTATACGGATAGGTGAAAATGAAGCAGAGTGATTAAAAAACTTGCCAAATATGATACAAAACCATTGATAGCCTTATGTATTATTTGTGGCATAGTAGTGCCTAGAAATCTAAGTTAACCATGTACTAACACTTATTATAGGCAGAACTGTTAGAGGCACCTATAATTAAGGTTGATTAACACTTTTCATTACAAGACCCTGTTTACTTATTATGTTGCCAGACTTAACTATTCAGGCTGAAATTTTCCATGCTGTGTGTCTGCCTCATGCTGATTATTATTATTATTATTTTTTAATTTCCAGCTAAAATGCTTTAGCCATTTCTCAGAACAAGGTTAGGGAAAAATACATTGTCTTGCCAATGTTTTTTTTTTTTTTTTTTAAACCTTACAACCATTTCATTGAGAAGCTCTAGCACCTCCATGCTTTGGAGAAGGGACTTGAAATTTGGGAGAAGGGCAGGGAGGGGTATTGCCCTGGTATTAGGGATGTGTTGTTTCCAGTTCCCTTGGAAATCTACCCAAATTTGGCCAAGTTATAAACCTTTGAAAAATCTCAATTTTCACATGCTCAGACTAGTTAGAGTTTGGCATCTAAATTCTCTAAAGATTTCAGCTGCACTGGGCATGCTCCAGCCCAGGGAGGCTGGGGCAGAGCTGGACTTGCCCTGCAGTTGCTCCTCCTGGCAGCCAGGGCCTGGCACAGTAACTGAAAGCAGGGAAACAAAAACCCTTGCGAATTTGAAGAGGAGCTGTGTAATTCTTCCTCACCTAGTTCATGACAATATGATTAAGGTGGAGTGGGAATTTCCTAACAAGACATACACTACAAAGATAGTGTATGTCTAGTTGTGCATGTGAACCATAGTTGCACAATTGAACCATCTAAACCGTGTTATGGAACAATGCCCCAGTAACTGGTAAGTTTCTTTTCAATTCTGCATAGGTTGATTGAATCCTCCCTCCCTCCATAGATGTTTTACTGCTTTCTACATCCCATTGTGAAAACTGTTTGACATGGAGGGTTCTAATTCTGCCTAGAACAGTCAACTCTTACCTGAAATGATGGCAGCTCACAATTCCTCTTGGTCTATTTTAAAATCTATTAGGTTTCATCTGAACTGTAGCTGACTGTTATATGGTATAAAATATGTTAGCCTAGTGTGGCAAATATGTTCATTACTTAATTTGTTTTCATGCTGATGTTGTGTAACAGTATTCAAATCAAATATTTATGTGTAAAAGCTGTGCAGGAAATGTTGCTCTAAATGAATGTGTAAGTATTTTCTGATTGAAACATTTTAGGTTAGTTTGATGCATTTTAATTAAAAAGTAATGACATTTGTTTTTGTAGTTAATTATTTAAATATATTTACCAACATGCACATAACAATACCACACAAAAAGTGGACCTATAAGAAGTGCAACGTGATTATAGGCCTAATTTTGATTTCATTTATGTTTGTGTAAATCAGATGCAACTCAAATGAAGTCCAGGTAGTTGCACTGGTGTAGAACTAGTGTAAGTAAAAATGGAATCAAGATTGCTAGATCCGTCTGCATTCTGGAGGTTCATGAAATACACCATTTCATCTGCATCAGATTACATTACAGAGGACTAAACCATCGATTGTCCTGGGAACAAGACGGGGCTCAATGCTACTTCCTCTAGCAAATGACAGGAACTGTGAGTGCATTGCATCTGAAATGGGTCTCTGATGTGTGTCATTTCTGATCTCTTAGTATGCCAATCCATGGATAGAGTGCCTCACCCCATAGCATATAGGTACCCAAAAGCAAGATATATTTGTCCAGCACAATTGGCTGGATTTCCCCCCTACTTAGAACCATGGAAAGCAACAAAATTGTATGGCAATGGAGCAGAGAGTACAAAAAGAAGAAGACGGTATCTCTGTAGCATGGTCCTCTGCCCCCTGAGTGCAGTAGAGCTTTATGGTTAGGGGGTACGTTATGTAGGGAGGAGCTAAAAAAGCTGAGTAACAGTTACTCTGCTCAGCATAGAGGGGAATGAAAATCCATGGCAAACTGCCATAGATATGAATGCTTTTCATATAAGCATTACTGTCATCACCACAATCATTAATCTCCTACAGCTCTGTGCAGTTATGCCTGTGGAACCAATGGCAGGATGGATCAGAAGCCAGAGTGCTTTCAGGGGCATGGATAATCTTGCAGTATACCTAGTGATACTTCTGCTCTGAATGTCTGTAAAAAACTCATCAGAGTTGGGGACTGTTTCCATGGATCCCCAGTTTCTTCTCCTAGGTCACAAACACCACCGCAAAAAACAGACCATGAGACAGGGACACTACTACTGAAACCTTGTGATATTATTGTAGTAAGTGTTCCCCTTCCATGGTTGCTCCTGCAGAAGGGGAAGTTCTTAGTGTGATCCTAAGCACCCCTATAGTCACACTCTATGCACTATTGTAATAATCTTTGAAAAAATATACCTTGCAAGGTATCATTTGAAAATTAAACTCACTGATCATTAATATTCTTGCATGATGTATATACTCAATGGATATTAAGACTTATGGATATATGCCTGAATTATGACTAAAGTGTGTGTAAATCAGGCGTGCTAGGGAGAGTCGGTAAACACGTCTGCACTAGACAAAGGAATGTGTTTTTCCCAACCTGGGAGTTACTTCCAAAGTACGTTATAAGACAAAGAATGTATTTACATATTGCGTAAACAGACCAATCAGACTAACAAGGGGTGGAGGCAAACCTCAAATTAACAAGTGAGAGCAGCGGGGGAAGGAGACAGGGGTCTCAAACACGCGGCCCACGAAGTTATTTTCTGCAGCCCGCAAGCTCCTCACAGCCCCCCCTATCCCCCAGCGTTTACCTAGAGTGGCTCTGGCCCGGCATGCACCTGGGGCAGGGCAGGCTCCCTGCCTGCCTGCCCTGCCACCGCGCTGCTCCTGGAAGCAGAAAGAACGTGGGGGAAGAGAGGCGCAGGGCTGTGTGTTGATGTTGCTTCAGGCACTGCCCCCAGCAGCTCCAATTGGCTGCGGTTCCCCGTTCCCGGCCAATGGGAGATGCTGGGGGCGGTGCCTGAAGCAACAGCAACACACGCCCCTTTGCCCTTTCTCCCCCACGTTCCAGCCGCTTCCCAGAGCAGCATGCTGCCCTGAGCCCCCTGCCGCACCCCTCCTGCACCCCGACCCCCTGCCCTGACCCCCTCATCCCTCCTGCACCCCACACCCCAACTCCCTGCCCTGAGCCCCTGCCACACCCCACACCCCTCCTGCACCCTCTGGGGGCAGGGAGGGGGCGGAGTTGGGGTGGGGATTTCGGGGAAGGGGTTGGAATGGGGGCAGAGAAGGGGTGGGAAGAGGCAGGGCAGGGGCGGGGCCTCATGGAAGGGGTGGAGTGGGGGCAGGGCTGAAGGTGGCGGGGGGAGGAGGTGTCAGTAATGCGGCCCTCGGGCCAATGTACTAGTCCTCATGTGGCCCTCGTGGTCATTTGAGCTTGAGACCCCTGGTCTACACCCAGTAAGAGAGAGAAGCTTTGTCTGGGTTTTACTTTTCAAAGGATACATTGTAAAGGTTAACTGGTCTATAAAGACTGGGGGCTGAACCTCAAGAAATAATCAATTGAATCAACTGATTGTATACAATATTACTGAATTATAAAGTACATAGAATGAGGTATTTTCAGGAAGCCTGTGACATGCTGATGATTAATAGCATTGTGAATTTTATGTATTAATACTATATAGGGACTTATGGATACTCATTGATAGTAGGCTGTACAGTCTGCCCAGACAAGAGGGAATATCACAACAGCTATCTATGTAAATTAAGCATGATTCCTGATTCCTATGTAAATTAAGCATGATGAAATCAGAAACAATGGAAGCTCTATTTACATAGAAATCATATAGGGGGATGGGAAACCCACAGAGCCCCTGCAAGCTGTGAAAGATGTTTAGCCACGGGGGGATTGGGAACTGAATATAAGTGAGAAACCATAGTGAACAAAGCCTGTATATTGCTAGATTAAGTTTTAGACCTTTAGATGTATGTTTTCACTTTTATTTGCTTGTAACCCTTTCTATTTTTATTCCTTTAATTAGACATCACTTAATCAATGGCCTATTGTTAATAAATTTGTTTTATTTTTACTATAAACCAACTCAGTGCTGTGTTTAAAAGAAAGGATGTATTTACCCTAGTTAAGTTAATAAACTGTGATTTGGTTTTGGTCTTTAGAGGAACAAATAAACTATATTATTTCTCTGAACTGTCCAGGAGAGGGCTGAGCACTGCAGAGTGCACAATATTGGGAATATTCATGACCAGAAGTGTGTTAGGCTCACCCTGCAAGTAGAAACCAAGGCTGCTGGAAGCCAGAATAGGGCTGTAGATAGGCTGCTGCAGTCAGAGTTGCTGAACCAGGCTACCTAGCACACAGACACTCCGGGTGTGACCTGCATGCTGGTAGGCTGATTGTGAGTGGCCCAGGTTGGGAGCTATAGCAGTCAGGCATTGTGAGACACTCAGGATTACGAAGTAGGCGGCAACATAATCCTACACTGGTCTGTATTGCACCCTAAATTACCATTACACTGAGTTAAAATTTTTTTTTCATGAAGGCATAACAGATCCCATATCTGTGGGATTATATAGAACTACATTAGGGCAAAGCAAGATAATAAAACTAGAATCTCATATATTACAGTGTTGTTCCTAAAAAGCTATCTAATTTTACCTGCAGTAATCAGAGAAAGTAGCCTCATTATCTGTAGTATTAACTATACTTACTGTAGGAAATGCCTTAAAATACTGCATAAACTGAGGTTATCTAAATGAACTTTATTATGTAGTTACCGAAGGCAATTGACCACTGGAGTGGGGAGTTGTTAAGGGCCAGATTCTACCACCCTTATTCATGTTGAGTCACACCTTATTTTGCAGGTAGTCCCACTGAAATCAATTGCACTAGTAGCAATTCACTGTTTAGCTTTTGGGGTTTGTTTTTTTTTAATTGTAAATCTTCTGAAAAAGTAAAAGTAAAAGGCTGCTTCACTGAAAGGATTGATCAATTTACAGTAGAAGAAAAGTTGCTTTAAAGAAATAGCGGCAAAGAGTTCTGTGGCACCTTATAGACTAACAAACATATTGACATGCATCCGACGAAGTGGGTATTCACCCACAAAAGCTCATGCTCCAATACATTTGTTAGACTTTGCTGCTTTTACAGATCCAGACTAACACAGTTACCCCTCTGATACTTTAAAGAAATAATTTGTCACTAAGGCAGAAAGTCTCTTCTCAGTGTAAAGATATATAGCCTGTTTCTGCTTTCACGCTGATTTTACAGTATCAAAACCCCGCTGAGGTCAGTGTAGTTATTGTGGATTCACATCGGTGCAACTGAGAGCAGGGCCAGGTTCAAAATCAGAAGCAGCCCTGGTTCCAGTGGGCAGGAATGCTGGAACAATTTTTATGGTGGAGATGCTGAGAGCCATTGAAATCCTATATATGATGGAAACCACTTCAAACGAGAGGGTGTGTGGCAGCACCCCTAGCACCTCTAGTTCTAGCACCTATGCAAATGAGCTGAAATCTTGGCTTATGTATCACAAGTTGTCAAGGTTCCTCCCCCACTCTGAACTTTAGGGTACAGATGTGGGGACCTGCATAAACACTTCTAAGCTTAACTACCAGCTTAGATCTGGTTTCGCTGCCACCATCCAGATTCCTGTGTCTGGAACACCCCCTTTCCTCCCAAAACCTTCCCCTCCCTGGGTAGCCTTGAGAGACTTTTTCACCAAGTTCCTGGTGAACACCGATCCAACCCCTTGGATCTTAACACAAGGAGAATTTAACCATCCCCCATCCTTTCCCCCACCAATTCCTGGTGAGTCCAGATCCAATCCTCTTGGATCTTAAAACAAGGAAAAATCAATCAGGTTCTTAAAGAAAGCTTTTAATTAAAGAAAGAAAGGTAAAAATCATCTCTGTAAAATCAGGATGTAAAATACTTTACAGGGTAATCAGATTCATATAGCCCAGAAGAACCCCCTCTAGCCTTAGGTTCAAAGTTACAGCAAACAGAGGTAAAATCCTCTTAGCAAAAAGGAACATTTACAAATTGAGAAAACAAAAATAAGACTAACACGCCTTGCCTGGCTGTTACTTACAAGTTTGAAATATGGTAGACTGGTTCAGAAAGATTTGGAGAGCCTGGATTGATGTCTGGTCTCTCTTAGTCCCAAGAGCGAACAACCCCCAAAACAAAGAGCACAAACAAAAGACTTCCCCCCCCACCAAGATTTGAAAGTATCTTGTCTCCTTTCACCCACGAAAGCTCATGCTGCAAAACGTCTGTTAGTCTATAAGGTGCCACAGGATTCTTTGCTGCTTCTACAGAACCAGACTAACACGGCTACCCCTCTGATACTTGTCCCCTTATTGGTCCTTTGGGTCAGGTGTCAGCCAGGGTTCCTGAGCTTCTTTACCTTTTACAGGTAAAAGGATTTTATAGTATTGTACACAGGAGGGCTGTTCCCTTCCCTTTATAGTTATGACACAAGTACAGCTCACAAGAATTTAGCATGGTCAGTTCTGAGTTTGCTAGCTCTGATTCAGCCTAGAACCAAAACCTCAATCTAATCTCAATCCATTTCTGAATACAAATTCCTCGGCCCACCTGTTGTTACTTTGTAATACATGCAAGAATGTACTCCATGCTGTACCAGACACAAAATGAATATAGGGCCTGCTCTTAAGAGTTTGTGCGTAATATTTAAATGTTAGGACTTGGTGTGATTTTTGAGATGAGTGCTGTGATATATAGTTATCTAAGTGCTTTACAGTATAACATGCCATTTGCTCTCTTGTGCTGTGAATCATCCTGTTTTATAAACAGATCTTACAAAGTAGGAGTGGCCTTTTGACTGCTGATTTTTTTTTCTCTTGTGTCATTCTTTGTGCCTCTCTGTACCTTTTACAGAAAGCTGAAATGAAGGAGATTTAGATTCTGATGAAATCGATGTAGCTGCTCTCCATGTCTGCACTAACTGGTAAGTTTGTCGATCAGCTGCTATTTCAGATAAATCATTGGTGTTTATTCATGTCTGTGGTTTTCATTCCTCTATTATACACTAAGATTCTCAGCATAGATTTCAAGGCATGCAGCAGCAGCAGCAGAGTTAATAAAACTGGCTTGGAAGTATCCCTTTGACAAAAATAAAACCCTAGTGGAAATGTACTCTTTGTTTCCACCTGATTAAATTTTGTGTGGATAACAAAACTGATCCTACAGCAGAACAGCATTATCAGGGCATTTTCTGTAAAAGTCCCATCCTATAGGACTCGGTTCCTCTGACTGTCAAAATTAAATCTAATCTAAGAACAAAAAAAGACAATGATTTAGATTAGATTTAATTTTGACAGTCAGAGGAACCGAGTCCTATAGGATGGGACTTTTACAGAGAATGCCCTGATAATGCTGCTCTCGTGTTGCTGGAGCCTGTGCCAGTTAATGACAATTGGGAACACAGGGTTGTGATAAAGGCTCCACTGCACTGGAGGAACATCTGCCATGTTCTCAAACACAGTTTAGCATTAGACAGATGCTGGAGAAGGGCATAGTATGAGGTGTAATGTGACACTAAATGATTTAAAATTTGGAGGAAAAGGTTGGCGACACGCAGAAAGAGGAGAAACAGAGCACGGAGTACCTCAAAAGCCTGCTAAGTGGGAAATTCTGATTAGCTAGTCTTTTAATTAGTAAGAACTAATAGGTACAGGTAAATTTTTCAAAATGCAGTGTCTAAAATATGGTACTGACTATAATTAAAAATCTTTAAAATAAACCCCATTTATACCTACCATAAGATGACATCAGTTCTTTTCTTTTCTTTTCATAGTTTTAAACTGCAGGGTTAAGGACTTTTATAATTCTTATGGTATGTCTACACTACAAAATTAGGTCTAATTTATAGAAGTCGATTTTTTAGAAATCGATTTTATACAGTCGATTGTGTGTGTCCCCACTTAAGACCATTAACTTGGCGGAGTGCCTCCACAGTACCGAGGCTAGCGTCGACTTCCAGAGCATTGCACTGTGGGTAGCTATCCCACAGTTCCCGCGGTCTCTGCCGCCCATTGGAATTCTGGGTTGAGCTCCCAATGCCTGATGGGGCAAACACATTGTCGCGGGTGGTTCTGGGTAAATGTCGTCAGCGCCCCCCACCTCGTGAAAGCAACGGCAATAAATCGTTTCTCGCCTTTTTTCCTGGGTTACCCATGCAGATGCCATAGCACGGCAAGCATGGAGCCCGTTCAGCTCACTCCAGCAGTTATGAGCATTGTAAACACCTCGTGCATTATCGTGCAGTTTATGCAGAACCAGAAGCTGAAAACCAGGTGAGGAGGCGAAGGCAGCACGGTGATGAGAGTGATGAGGACATGGACACAGACTTCTCTCAAAGTGCAGGCCCTGGCAATGTGGATATCATGGTGTTAATGGGCAGGTTCATGCCGTGGAATGCCGATTCTGGGCCCGGGAAACAAGCACAGACTGGTGGGCCACATAGTGTTGCAGGTCTGGGATGATTCCCACTGGCTTCGAAACTTTCGCATGCGTAAGGACACTTTCATGGAACTTTGTGACTTGCTTTCCCCTGCCCTGAAGCACCAGAATACCAAGATGAGAGCAGCCCTCACAATTCACAAGTGAGTGGCAATAGCCCTGTGGAAGCTTGCAACGCCAGACACCTACCGGTCAGTCGGGAATCAATTTGGAGTGGGCAAAACTACTGTGGGGGCTGCTGTGATCCAAGTAGCCAAGGCAATCAAAGAGCTGCTGATATCAAGGATAGTGACTCTGGGAAATGTGCAGGCCATAGTGGATGGCTTTGCTGCAATGGGATTCCCTAACTGTGATGGGGCGATAGACAGAACCCATATCCCTATCTTGGCATCAGAGCACTAAGCTAGCGAGTACATAAACCGAAAGAGGTACTTTTCAATGGTGCTGCAAGCACTGGTGGATCACAAGAGACGTTTCACCAACATCAATGTGGGATGGCCAGGAAAGGTACATGATGCTTGCGTCTTCAGGAACTCTGGTCTGTTTCAAAAGCTGCAGGAAGGGACTTTCTTCCCAGACCAGAAAATAACTCTTGGGGATGTTGAAATGCTTATAGTTATCCTAGGGGACCCAGCCTACCCCTTAATGCCATGGCTCATGAAGCCATATACAGGCAGCCTGGACAGTAGTCAGGAGCTGTTCAACTATAGGCTGAGCAAGTGCAGAATGGTGGTAGAATGTGCATTTGGACGTTTAAAAGCACGCTGGCGCAGTTTACTGACTTGGATAGACCTCAGTGAAACCAATATTCCCATTGTTATTACTGCTTGCTGTGTGCTCCACAATATCTGTGAGAGCAAGGGGGAGACGTTTATGGCGGGGTGGGAGGTTGAGGCAAATCTCCTGGCTGCTGATTACACGCAGCCAGACACCAGGGCAGTTAGCAGAGTACAGGAGGGCATGGTGCGCATCAGAGAAGCTTTGAAAACCAGTTTCATGACTGGTCAGGGGGCTACGGTGTGAAAGTTCTGTTTGTTTCTCCTTGATGAACCCCCCCACTTGGTTTACTCTACTGCCCTGTAAGCTAGCCACCCTCCCCTCCCCCCTTCGATCACCGCTTGCAGAGACAATAAAGTCATTGTTGATTCACATTCATGCATTCTTTATTAATTCATTACACAAATAGGGGGTAACTGCCAAGGTAGCCCGGGAGGGGTTGGGGAGGAGGGAAGCACCGGGTGGTGTGGGAGAGGAGGGAAGGACAAGGCCACACTGCACTTTAAAACGTATTGAAGGCCAGCTCTCTGTTGCTTGGGCAGTCCTCTGGGGTGGAGTGGTTGGGTGCCCGGAGGCCTCCCCACCGCATTCTTGGGCGAAGAGGCTGTGGACCTTGGGGAGGAGGGCAGTTGGTTACACAGGGGCTGTACCGGGGGTCTGTGCTCAAGCTGCCTTTCCTGAACCTCAACCATACGCCGGAGCATATCAGTTTGTTCCTCCAGTAGCCTCAGCATTGCCTCTTGCCTTCTATCACCAAGCTGACGCCACCTATCATCTTCAGCCCACCACCTGTCCTTGCGTTCATATTGTGCTTTCCTGGACTCTGACATTGTCTGCCTCCACGCATTCTGCTGGGCTCTTTCAGTGTGGGAGGACTGCATGAGTTCAGAGAACATTTCATCGCGAGTGCATTTTTTTCACCTTCTAATTTTCGCTAGCCTCTGGGAAGGAGAAGATAGTGTGAGCGTTGAAACATTTGCAGCTGGTGGAGGAAAAAAAAGGGAGATTGGTAGTTAAAAAGACATATTTTAGGGAACAATGGGTAGACTCTATCACGGTAAACCTTGCTGTTAACATTACATAGCACATGTGCTTTCGGTACAAGGTCACATTTTGCCTCTTATTGAGGGTATGCCAGTTTGGTGTGAGAAATCTTTCCCTCGGGGCCGGGCAACAGAATTTGGCATGCAGGCAGCCATGGTAAGGCAGTCTTTTGGCTTCTTTAACCTTCATAACATATGGGAATGGTTTCAAACCGCAGTGCCCTCATTTCCCATACCAAGCAGCTGTTGGGTTGGCCATTTAAAATGGGTTGGCCATTTAAAAGGAGGAGGGGCTGCAGTTTTCGGGTTAACGTGGAGCACCGTCCCAACTAAGCCCCCCCACCCAATTCTCTGGGATGATTGCTTCAGCCCTCCCCCCACCGCGTGGCTAACAGCTACAGGCTGTTCAGCTACAGGCAAACAGCCCAGCAGGAACGGGCACCTCTGAATGTCCCCTTAATAAAATCACCCTATTTCAACCAGGTGTCCAGGAATTATATCATTCTCCTGAGGATAACACAGAGAGATAAAGAACGGATGCTGTTTGAATGCCAGCAAACACCAGGACCATATGCTGCCATGCTTTGTTATGCAATGATACCAGACTATGTGCTACTGGCTTGGCGTGGTAAAGTGTCCTACCATGGAGGACGGAATAAGGCTGCCCTCCCCAGAAACCTTTTGCAAAGGCTTTGGGAGTACATCCAGGAAAGCTTTATGGAGATGTCCCTGGAGGATTTCTGCTCCATCCCCAGACACGTTAACAGACTTTTCCAGTAGCTGTACTGGCCGCGAATGCCAGGGCAAACTAATCATTAAACACACTTGCTTTTAAACCATGTATAATATTTACAAAGGTACACTCACCAGAGGTCCCTTCTCCACCTGGCGGGCCCGGGAGGCAGGCTTGGGTGGGTTTGGGGGGTACTGACTCCAGGTCCAGGGTGAGAAACAGTTCCTGGCTGTTGGGGAAAACGGTTTCTCCGCTTCTTTGCTGTGAGCTATCTTCAACCTCCTCCTCGTCATCCTCCTCGTCCCCAAAACCTGCATCCCCATTGTGTGCTACTCCATTGATGGAGTCAAAGCACAGGGGTGGGGTAGTGGTGGCTGCACCCACTAGCATGGCATGCAGCTCATCATAGAAGCAGCATGTCTGGGGCTCAGACCTGAAGCGGCTGTTTGCCTCTCTGTTTTTTTGGTAGGCTTGCCTCAGCTCCTTACGTTTCATGCGGCACTGCTGCAGGTCCCTGTTACAGCCTCTGTCCTTCATGCCCTTTGAGATTTTTTTCAAAGGTTTGGGCATTTTGTCTTTTGGAACAGAGTTCTGATAGCACGGATTCGTCTCCCCATACAGCGATCAGATCCCGTACCTCCCGTTCGGTCCATGCTGGAGCTCTTTTGAGATTCTGGGACTCTATCATGGTCACCTCTGCTGATGAGATCTGCGCTCACCTGCAGATCACCACACTGGCCAAACAGGAAATGAGATTCAAAAGTTTGTGGGCCTTTTCCTGTGTACCTGGCCAGTGCATCTGAGTTGAGACCTCTGTCCAGAGCGGTCACAATGGAGCACTCTGGGATAGCTCCCGGAGGCCAATACCATTGAATTGCGACACACTACCCCAAATTTGACCGGCAAGGTCAATTTCAGTGCTAATCCCCTCGTCAGGGGACGAGTACTGAAATCGATTTTAACAGCCCTTTAAGTCGAAAATAACATCTTCAGTGTGTGGATGGGTGCAAGGTCAAATCTATCTAATGCTGTTAAATTCAACCTAAACTCATAGTATAGACCAGGACTTAGATAATTACGTCAACATTTAACTCTTAAAATTTTTAATTGTGTGGACTACTCACATTAGGACAAATTCTGCCTTAATTTCACAGCATGTAGGCCCTGCTTCTGCTCCTATTGAAGACAATGGTAAAATTGTGCACTTTGACAATCCGGGCCCCAGATACGATGGTGATGAGTGCTTCAGAAAAGCTGACAGACAAGTTAAAGCATGCAACTTCATTTCATTATATATTTGAGAGCAGAATTTGGTCTGCTGGACTCTAATGCTAATTTCTCTGTGTTTCTAAATCAACTTTTTATGTATGGTATCTATGAGGTGCTATCTACCACAACAGATCCCTCTTTCAATATTCTTTGTGCTAGCTCTCTCCCGTCTTATTTTCTTGAAGGTGGATGTAATATATTTCTTGTTTGCATTGTGCTACTCACAGCTCTTCCTAGAAGATCATTTGAAAGAGCGGATATATTGCTATAGCCCTGTTTCTGTTCCACCGTAGGCTGACAACTGGTAGAATTTAGAATTATTCATTGAAAATTTTTCTTGTAGTAATCATTACTCATTTATAGGTGTATTGGCTGATTGCTTTGGTACCTACACACTGCAGTTTTGGTGCGTATAAATACACAATATCACTGCAAATTAGTAGAGGTGGTAATAATGCAAAAACAGTTTTGCAAATTTGTTTACATTTTAAAATTAATTCTCTTTCACAAATTTCGTGCCTTTCTCATATTTATTTCTGTGAATATGTGAATCATTTATTTTGGCTGGCAAAAATGTTCATGGAAAGTTAATTTCTAAGTTGTGAATACAGGCCCTAGGAAAGATGTCTTAGTGTGATGGTGATGTTGCCACTAGTATGTGATATGTTTTACGTGCACAATTTATCACAAGAGTAAAATAATTTACTGTATCACATAGATACTACCTCCACCTACATGGTGTATATATATCTTCCAATATGCAATGGATTTGAGAACATCATGATGGGTGAGCAAAAATAATCAGCCTAATTCCAAACATAAGGAAAAAAATAGCAATATTTCATTATGAATTCACAGACAAAGTGAAATATTACTTTCAGATCACTTTTAGTTAAGGCATCTTGAGGTTATGGCTTCATGTGTTATTTTACAGCCTCTGGCTCTGACATAGATTCTGTGTTTATTTCCCCACAGCTCTTACTGTGGAAAAAATATACCCAGTGTAAAATAAGGGTATTTGATCTATAATGAATCATAGGTATGTGTAAAACTTCTACCAGTGAACGAAATACATTTTTAGATAATAAAAATCATTCTTAATACCACAAATGTGCCTTTACATAGTCATATTGCACTTCTTTTTTACTTTCCATTAGTGGAAGTGGTTCATAGATTATATTAGAAAATTCCCTGCAGCCGCGTAATATATATTTTACTCCTGTGTATTCCAGTTTCTTAGGCTAAATTATACAAATGTCACACACTCCGTTCCTCCTGTGCCCATGTACAGATATTTTTCTGTTCATCTAAAAATTTAAACTTTGTGGGAGTGCATGAGGGCTTTATTACATCATTAAAATGAAATACCATACCAACCGCACATAATAAAGACTGTATTTGCATTGTGTCATTGTGACCCTAAAGAGCATCCCTATGCTAGAAGACAAGAGGTCCCTGGTATTTAGCAGTGAGTTTCAGTTGGTCTGACCAGTTCAGTGTACCCCAAGTTACTGTTGTTATAATATGTGTGTAATAGGTGTCATATAATATGTCATTAAAAAACTAATAACTCACTGATCATTAATATTCTGGTGTGA